>NC_141693.1:1685260039-1688184087 GCF_964263255.1 Lissotriton vulgaris | reverse complement strand
TCTCCCTAGTTGCATATTCAATCCTGTAACTTTTGAATTTGTGATTATAACGCGCTCTTAACGCCCACTGCAATGTGTGTGCTGTTCGAACCTGCAAAAATAAACGTTCGTACTATATGAAACTGCACAAATAAATATTGTTCCAGCCGACTGATATGCTTTCTCTCTTCTAACTTCGCTAACTCGCTCTTCTCCCGCTACCTCTGTCCTTCCCTCCCTGGACCACAGCCTCTGCAGAATGTTCTTTCAGATTCTCCACTGGCAATCCAGCCAATCATGAACTGAGTTCCCTCAAAAGCAAACCCCAGTCGTACACAAGGTGATATAATAAGCCAGTAAACCATTACATAACTCCCAACAGACAAATGGCCCACTGTGTGCTCCTTGCAGCTGTTTCCAGGAGTGTGTGCCACGTGTGGTGACAGTAATTTATATTACCTCTTTCAACCCTTCTCAGAGCCTCATCTGGTACAGCAGGAGCACCTACGTGTGAAATAACCA
The DNA here is from genome assembly GCF_964263255.1 of Lissotriton vulgaris. Classification (NCBI taxonomy): domain Eukaryota; kingdom Metazoa; phylum Chordata; class Amphibia; order Caudata; family Salamandridae; genus Lissotriton; species Lissotriton vulgaris. The sequence continues at coordinate 1,688,183,586 of NC_141693.1, read as the reverse complement.
CATGTAGGACAACCGAACTGCCGCCCTTCACGTGACTGAATAAACACTAGAAGCCTGAGGTCCCCCAAGGAAAACCTGACCCACATATATGCATTTATCTGTAGTATTTTAATGATAAAAGATCACAGTACGAAACTGTTGCAGTGACGTGTTTACCCTAGCAACTAACTTTCAGCATGAACATCCCGACAACATTAATAAATAGACACGTGGGAGTCATATTGTGACCGAAAAGATGAGTGGTGTGTTGCAGATGCAGTACTCTGCCGGCTTTATCAAAAACGTACCTAGTGACATGCTGCAAATGGTGGATTTTGTGGTGGGAGGATTTCCTTGACTCAAGAGTACAGCTTCACCACCTCCACTGGGTCACCCAACACCCAGCGTTCAGCAGCATTGACACCTTCAGAGAATCACTGACGCCCAGTGTGGCCTCACCACCTTCAGAAGTAACTCGCAGTGTGTGAACAGTAGTAGCACCACCTTAAGAGTCACTCTGCACGTAGTGCACAATGGCATCAACACAAGGAGGAGCAGAACAGCAGTGCACAATAGTATTAACACCTTCACAGAGTAAGTGGAGAAGTGTGGCTTACTGGTTAGAGCAGGCAGACCCTGAAGCAGAGGTCAGACCCGGGACCAGGGTTCAATTCCCGACGCATCAGGGTCTTGAGCTCAAATGTCCATGGACTCGATAATTCTCGCTTCGGTGCCTGACCTAATCATGGGTTCACACTCTGCAACTCTGGGCATTAAGCTTGCTTAATCTCCACAACGGCCCCCCGCGGCGGGATGCCTGGCTTTCACCTTGGGGATGCCCTGTAGGGGCTATCTCACAGGGAAAAGCCAGGACGGGATCCCACGGCAAGCGCGGAGATACCCCTTCGGGGGTCGATTCAGGCGCTATATAAGAAACATAATAATAATAATAATAATAACTCCAAATCATCAGTACTTTGCTATTAGGACCTTGATGGGCCGGTGCAACAGTAAACACACCTTCAGACAAAGTAGCAGAACACCCAGCGTACAGGTGAGAACACCCACTGTACAGCTGTACTGATGCCTTCAGAGAGCAAAGTGTGCAGTAGAATTAACACCTTCATGGAGTAATGCAACACCCAGTGCACAGTAGTATTAACACCTCCATAGAGTTTATACAACACCCAGTGTACAGTAGTATTAACACGTCACAAGGTAATATACCACCCAGTGTACAGTAGTATTAACACCTCCATAGAGTTTATACAACACTCAGTGTACAGTAGTATTAACAAGTCACAGGGTAATATACCACCCAGTGTACAGTAGTATTAACACGTCACAGGGTAATATACCACCCAGTGTACAGTAGTATTAACAAGTCACAGGGTAATATACCACCCAGTGTACAGTAGTATTAACACTTCACAGGGTTCGCCTCTACTAAAATCTCCAATCCATGGTACGACGGGAGACTCAATGAAGATAGACGAGACATGCGAATGGCAGTGCGTACCTGGAGATCAGCTCCCTCGGCAATGCACCTAAAAGACCTGAAGAAAAAGAGAAACGCCTACTTCAGGAAAATAAAACTTTCAAAATCTGACTTCTTCAGCCTCCAGCTCGACCAAGCAAAAAACCGTCCGAGAAAACTGTTTGAGCTAATCAGATCACAATCCAAGGATCAACCCCAACCACTCATCACTGCGCGTGAGGCGCCATCCTGTGAAGACTTCGCTGCTTTCTTTTCCCAAAAAACTGACAACATAAAGAGCGATCTCCTCATTGACGCAAGCCTCTACTCCAAACCACAGTGCCTAGCAGCCACTGAACCAAAAAACAATGCCACATGGTCAACCTTTGGCACATACTCAGAAGAAGAAATTGGCAAACTGCTCAGCACCCTGAAACCATCCAATCACCTCATGGACCCCCTTCCTGCTGCAGCAGTAAAAGACTTTACCCCCTTGCTTATCCCTCTCTGGACTAAAATTATCAACAGCTCTCTCCAACAGGGAAGCATACCTAACTCACTAAAAGTTGGTCAGGTCACACCTCTCCTAAAGAAACCTACAGCCGACCCCTCTGATCTCAACAATTACTGTCCCATTACCAATATTCCCACCCTCGCCAAACTGCTGGAAAAATGCGCACAACTACAATTGGCTAAACACATTGAACAATTTGATCTCCTCAACCCGCACCAGTCAGGCTTCCGAGCAGGGCACAGTACAGAAACGGCTATGACTCACATCATTGACGACGCACTTCAAATGCTAGACCGGAACGACACCTGCCTCCTCATCCTCCTTGATCTCTCTTCAGCATTTGATACTGTTAAACATGATAATCTACTAGAGCTTCTAAACACAAGAATGGGCTTATCTGGAACTGTTCTCAAGTGGTTCACCTCCTTTCTTCACAACAGGTCGCAGAAATTCAAGAGCAACAACAGGATGTCCTCGCCAATACCCGTAACGCTAGGTGTCCCCCAAGGATCCTCTCTATCCCCAACTCTATTTAACCTAGTCATGGAACCGCTCACCACCTTGCTACAAGCATCCAATGTACACTTTCACATGTACGCAGATGACACCCAACTTTATCTCAAATTACAGTCCCCCAAGGACATCTTGCTCCTGAACTCAACGATCAGATGCACCCAATCCTGGCTGGCCGATAATCATCTCAAACTCAATGCCCTGAAAACAGAATTCCTTCTGATCTCACCTGCAGCGAAGGCCTCCACCACTCAAATTTGGCTTAAAGACCTAACTGCACTCAATGTCCAACCCACCATCGTGGACTCAGCAAAATCCCTAGGCATAACACTCAACACCAATCTGAGCATGCAGCAACATATCAGCAAGGCAACAAAGGGAGCAAACTTCCAGATCAACACTCTGAGGAAACTTAAACCCTTCCTCCCAGCCAAAGACTTCCAAACCGCAGTACAAGCACTAGTCATCCCTCGAATTGAATACGGCAGCATCGCCCTCTGTGGACTCCCCCTAACTACAACCGCACCCCTAAGAGCTTCTCTAAACGCTGCAGCGAGACTCATCACTGGGTCAAAAAAACACTCCCATATTACCCCGGACTTGAAATCCCTGAACTGGCTGCCATTTGAACCTAGAATACATCTGAAAATCGCCTGCCTGACACACAAGGCGGTACATCTAAACTCACCCAGATACCTCGCTCAGAAACTGACAATCTCTGGAGGAGCTACAAACACCAGAGGCACAAACAATCTTCTGTTGAAACCTCGAAGATTCCGGAAGGAAAAAACATATAAGCGCTCCTTCTCGGGAATGGCGCCTAGGATCTGGAACTCTCTCCCGCCCGAAACCAGACTTATCTCTTCCACCACACTCTTTAAAAATGAAGTAAAAGCTATCCTCATGGCTAAATACACCTGAACTACTATCTTGATCACTGTTAGTACTCTGCACCGAACTATACTACATGTTTGACCCTTTTGATTTTGTATTAACTGTTCTATTACTCACATGTTTGGCTTTGTAGCCACCTATTTGTACTACTTTGTACTCATGTTGGGCTTAGTTGCCACCTACTTGTACTAATTGACCTATTGATTTATCTGTTTAACCATGCCCATGTACTTCTCTTTGTAAAGCGCTCTGATATCTGCAAGGATCTTGTCCGCGCTATATAAAACTTTCTAAATAAATAAATAAAATAAGTAAATAAAATAAATAAATAATATACCACCCAGTGTACAGTAGTATTAACACCTCCATAGAGTTTATACAACACCCAGTGTACAGTAGTATTAACACCTCCATAGAGTTTATACAACACCCAGTGTACAGTAGTATTAACACCTCCATAGAGTTTATACAACACCCAGTGTACAGTAGTATTAACACCTCCACAGAGTTTATACAACACCCAGTGTACAGTAGTATTAACACCTCCATAGAGTTTATACAACACCCAGTGTACAGTAGTATTAACAAGTCACAGGGTAATATACCACCCAGTGTACAGTAGTATTAACACCTCCAGAGTTTATACAACACCCAGTGTACAGTAGTATTAACATCTCCATAGAGTTTATATAACACCCAGTGTACAGTAGTATTAACACCTCCATAGAGTTTATACAACACCCAGTGTACAGTAGTATTAACAAGTCACAGGGTAATATACCACCCAGTGTACAGTAGTATTAACACTTCACATGGTAATATACCACCCAGTGTACAAAGACCTCCATAGAGTTTATACAACACCCAGTGTACAGTAGTATTAACACCTCCATCGAGTTTATACAACACCCAGTGTACAGTAGTATTAACACCTCCATAGAGATTATACAACACCGAGTGTACAGTAGTATTAACACCTCCATAGAGTTTATGCAACACCCAGTGTACAGTAGTATTAACAAGTCACAGGGTAATATACCACCAGTGTACAGTAGTATTAATACTTCACAGGGTAATATACCTCCCAGTGTACAGTAGTATTAACACTTCACTGGGTAATATATCACCCAGTGTACAGTAGTATTAACACCTCCATAGAGTGTATACAACACCCAGTGTACAGTAGTATTAACACGTCACAGGGTAATATACCACCCAGTGTACAGTAGTATTAACACTCCACATGGTAATATACCACCCAGTGTACAGTAGTATTAACACCTCCATAGAGTTTATACAACACCCAGTGTACAGTAGTATTAACACTTCACAGGGTAATATACCACCCAGTTTACAGTAGTATTAATACCTCCATAGAGTTTATACAACACCCAGTGTACAGTAGTATTAACACGTCACAGGGTAATATACCACCCAGTGTACAGTAGTATTAACACCTCCATGGAGTTTATACAACACCCAGTGTACAGTAGTATTAACACCTCCATAGAGTTTATACAACACCCAGTGTACAGTAGTATTAACAAGTCATAGGGTAATATACCACCCAGTGTACAGTAGTATTAACACCTCCATGGAGTTTATACAACACCCAGTGTACAGTAGTATTAACAAGTCACAGGGTAATATACCACCAGTGTACAGTAGTATTAATACTTCACAGGGTAATATACCTCCCAGTGTACAGTAGTATTAACACTTCACAGGGTAATATACCACCAGTGTACAGTAGCATTATTACTTCACAGGGTTATATACCACCCAGTGTACAGTAGTATTAATACTTCACAGGGTAATATACCTCCCAGTGTACAGTAGTATTAACACTTCATAGGGTAATATACCACCCAGTGTACAGTAGTATTAACACTTCACGGGTTAATATACCACCCAGTGTACAGTAGTATTAACACTTCACAGGGTAATATACCACCAGTGTACAGTAGCATTATTACTTCACAGGGTAATATACCTCCCAGTGTACAGTAGTATTAACACTTCACAGGGTAATATTCCGCCCAGTGTACAGTATTTGTGCAGTAGTATTAACATCTTCCGAAAGTGTATGTACCAACCAGTGAACAGTAGTATTAACACTTTCAGAGTAACAAAACATCCAGGGTACAGTATTATTAACACCTCTGTGAGTAACACAAAATAGCGTTCAGCACTATTAACTTCTTCAGCGTAGTATTAACACCTTCCGAGATTTTATACAATACCCTGTGTTCAGTAGTATTAACAACTTCATATAATTTATATAACAACCGCTGTACAGTAGTGTTAACGCCTTCTCAGAGTTTATACAATACCCTGTGTAGAGTAGTATTAACATCTTTTCCGAGCAAACCACATGGAGTATTACTTTATCAACACCTTCAAATAGTATCAAGTGCTCAGCAGTATTAACACCTGCATACAAACAACTGACACACGGTGTACAGTAGTAATACTACCTTGAGTGTCACCCAGTACTCGCGGTACAGTAATAACACTTTCATAGAATCATTCAGCATGGAGTGTGCACATTCACAGAGTACCACACATTCAGTGAGTAACACACCGCCTACTGTAAGTAGTACCAACTCCTGCAGAGGCTCAGCCAATACCAAGAGCTGCTGTACTGCCTTCAGGACACAATGTGTATAACTGTATTTCCTTTTCCACCCTGCAGCTGACGATTGTGAGACCTTCTGGGACAAGGACCCGGTCACGAACAGCTGCTACCAGTTTAACTATCAGGCCGCCCTATCCTGGAGCGAGGCCTGGAAGAGCTGCGAGCAGCAGGGCGCCAACCTGCTGAGCATCAATGAGGTGCATGAACAGACTTACATCAACGGTAAGGAAGAGAAACCTCTGCGACGGACTTCTGGTGTCAGAATTTGTGCTTGATTTCAGGGTCACTTTTCAGAGTGAATTATATGGCATCTTGATTGGACTGAATAAAATGTAGGTAGGGTAGTGTATGCTCCGTACCCTGCTTTCCACCCCCAACAAAAACCTTTTTTTTCCATACATGCCTATGGACCCAATTGAGGTGGGAGACTATGATTTTGGAAGCCAAAAAATGCTGTGCCTCAATAGAAGCCAATAGGGAAAATCTACTCCCCCGATTGTTTCCTCCCCAAAAATCTCCCACTTTGAAAATGTTGACATGCATGTTTTTAGGGCTTCATAGAACACATTGAACTCACACATGAAAACTTCCGAACAACTTAACACATTGATTTATCTTGCTAGCAGCGCCCAAAACACAAGAATAGTACTGCATCGTTTAAGGGAGATGCTTCTGTAGCCAGAGTCAGACTGGAACAAAAAGTAGATCTGGGCATAAAACTAAAAGTGCCCCCTGTCAGTGAATAATATAGCTAAGATAAGTGGTGCACATTTATATATCGGCCCAGTTTTGAACATGCAAAGACACGCTGTATGGGTATTATGCAATGTATGGGAGATTGCATGGTTTTGTGTTTGCTTCAGGGAATGCTTATGGTGATATGAGGGAATTACAGTAAAAAAACAGCTAACCTGGCCATGAAACAGTCCCACAAACGGAGAAAAAATGGCCCACACAGTGATCTGTCAGACCGGCCCATCGGGCACTGCCTGATGGCCCCATACTCCAGTCCAACCCTGTTCGCAGCATAGGCTCTCAGCACATTGCAGCCTACCAGACATTATTAGTGCCTGCACTACTGCTGCAGGCCATTGTCTAAGTCAGGCCCTCAAACGAGTAGCTCGTGAGATACTGGTAGCTCTTCAGCTTCCAGCAAGTAGCTCTGCAGTGTGCAGCAAAGCGTACTAAATTAGAAGCTTTTGTTTGGTTAAATTAAAATGAGGATCCCAAAATTGAAAGGTGTCTTCGCGATGAAAATGTGTCCGTTTTCAGAACTCATAAGCTGACGTTTAGAGAAAATGGATTTCCAAAATATATGTAAAGACTATATTTGAGTGAAAAATCATGTAATATGACCCTGGTGCCTGGCACATTGCAGCTATGGCTGCTCGGTAATACCCATGTACGGGGGCCCAGGGGCGGCTCCTCCACGTGGGCGTCGGAGCGTCGCCCGACTGCTTTCTCGCAGTGCAAGAAGCACAAACGTAAAATGGCATAAAAACCAATTTACATTTCTGCAGCTCTCACTGTGAGAAAGCAGAAGAAGGGTATGCCTGGTTGGGGGCGGGTGGGTAGTCCGGTCGGGGAGGTGTGGCTAGCCCAATGTTATGGGCGCTGACTGTTTGGTCGCATAGCACTCTCCGTTTTCTTCATGTAGGCTGCTGCGCAGCCTGTATGAAGAAAACAGCCTCCCCATAGATGCCTGTAAGGATGGCGTCCTAGCCAATCACAACGCTGCGGTTGCAGCATTGTGATTTGCTTAGGGGAAGAGAGGGAGCCTGCCTGTTTCTGCTTCCTGTGAGCAGAGAATAGAGATGTGACGCGGGAGTCCGGGACCGGAGGCAAAGGTAAGTGGTTTTTAGGTCTCGCCTGTCGATGCGCATGCGCATCGAGCAAGCGAGACTATAGGGGCTCATCGACTCTTTTCTAACTTGCAAGGAATCGTGGCGATTCCTTGCAGTGCCCGTGACTTTTAAGGTCAATGCGCATGCGCATTAAGCTTATGCGCATGTGCATTGACCTTAAAAGTCACGGGCGCGTGCATGTCCGTCTTTGTTTACCCGCTCCTCCCCTCTCCGCCCCCGTTCCGCCCCCTCCCCTTCCCGCCGTGTCGCATTTCTCCTCCCCCCTCCCCTCTCTTCCCTCCGGCTTCTTTTTTTTTGTTTATTTTACTCGCACCTCTCCCCTCTCCGCCCCCGTTCCGCCCCCTCCCCTTCCCGCCGTGTCGCATTTCTCCTCCCCCCTCCCCTCTCTTCCCTCCGGCTTCTTTTTTTTTGTTTATTTTACCCGCCGTGTGACACAGATCCAGCATATACCCTTTCTAAAATACTAACCAGCTACCCCGTTCACTTGTTGTCCTAGGATCGAAGTACATCTCTGGTCTTTTTGCATGTCCCCTACATACATGCACAGGCCGCATGCTAAATCCTGAACTCACCAGCTATCAGCCTCCTCACCACGTCTTCTCTACTATGCTCCTTACACCAAGGGAGCATCTTCACTACATGATGTCCTTCACAAGCATCCACACGTTGCAGCAACACTTTTCAGCTCTCCGCCCCCGTTCCGCCCCCTCCCCTTCCCGCCGTGTCGCATTTCTCCTCCCCCCTCCCCTCTCTTCCCTCCGGCTTCTTTTTTTTTGTTTATTTTACTCGCACCTCTCCCCTCTCCGCCCCCGTTCCGCCCCCTCCCCTTCCCGCCGTACATTTAAATATCATTGGGAACACGATAAGCAAAGGCGGCTTAGAGGTAAAAGTGATATTAACATCAGTTACGTTGCTCTGGGACGTGAGTTTTAAAGGCGGCTTGGAAATAAAGGTTAATGCTCACTGTGCGTTCTCGCTGCAATTAAGGTGCGAGTGGAGTTAAACTAACTCATTTGTTTAAAATACATTAACACAGCGGAGCTCGCAGAGACACTTGCTTAGGAGAGGGTGCTCAAGGACATAGATGTTAAAGGCGGCTTAGAACTAGAGTTTAATGCTGACTCGCCATATATATAAAGGTAACCTGTTTCATTAGGTTACATTTAAATATCTTTGGGAACATGATGAGCAAAGGCGGCTTAAAGCTAAGAGTGGATATTAGCATAAATTAAGCTGCCGAAACACGTGAGCGTTGAAGGCGGCTTGAAAATAAAAGTTAGTGCTCGCTGTGCGTATTCGCTGCAATTAAGATGCCGTGCGTGGTACTTGGGAAGGCTGCCCATCTATGCACTATCACTGGGTTATTGAAGCTGTTCCTTCTGCAACCGCAAGCACATGCTATCTCGATACACAGTTGTATTTGCGTGCTCACCCCCCCACGCCCTCTTCACTGCTTGAACCGTCCTCCCAACCCCTCTCTCATAGGGATGAGGGATAAAAACCCTCAACACACACTTGCGCTGTTCTGTACAAAATATAATTATCCCAACAACCCCTCACCCTCAATCCCTCACCCTCAACCCCTCACCCACCCTCAACCCCTCACCCACCCTCAACCCCTCACCCTCAATCCCTCACCCACACTCACCCACACTCACCCACACTCACCTTCACCCTCACTCACCTTCAACCCCTCACCCTCACTCACCCCCAACCCCTCAACCCCTCACCCTCATTCACCCTCACCCTCAACCCCTCACCCTCACTCACCCTCAACGCCTCACCCTCAATCACCCTCAACCCCTCACCCTCACCCACCTTCACTCACCCTCACCCTCACTCACCCTCACTCACACTCACCCTCACCCACCCTCAACCCCTCATCCTCACTCACCCTCAACCCCTCACCCTCACTCACCCTCAACCCCTCACCCTCACTCACCCCCACTCACCCTCAACCCCTCACCCTCAACCCCTCACCCTCACTCACCCTCACTCACCCTCACCCACCCTCAACCCCTCACCCACCCTCAACCCCTCACCCTCAATCCCTCACCCACACTCACCCACACTCACCCACACTCACCCACACTCACCCTCACTCACCTTCACCCTCACTCACCTTCAACCCCTCACCCTCACTCACCCCCAACCCCTCAACCCCTCACCCTCATTCACCCTCACCCTCACTCACCCTCAACCCCTCACCCTCAACCCCTCACCCTCAACCCCTCACCCTCACTCACCCTCAACCCCTCACCCTCAATCCCTCACCCTCACCCACACTCACCCACACTCACCCACACTCACCCACACACCCTCACTCACACTCACTCACCCACCCTCACCCACCCTCACTCACCCTCACCCTCATGCTAAAGATTTACAAAAAAAACCATTAACAATTCTAAAAGCACTAACTCTAATGCTGCGAGACCTATTGCATTTCTAATGCTTGTTTTTTTATTAGTAAATTACCCCCCTCCACCGCTCCTCACGCAACCTGACGCCCCCCTACACTTGATTCATGCCGGCCGCGACTGGTAGAGGCATTCCAAACTGAAAAAAAGTTTTACACTAGTGCTGGCAGCTCTGCATGATGCACCGAGGTGATCACTGTTGGTAATCATGTATGGGGTAGCCACTAACATAATCTCATACATGCCAACCCTCCTGATTCAGGTGGGAGACTACCGATTTCAAGGTTAGTCTCCCGCCTCCTGCACAGAAAAACCCGATTGCTCTGAATGCTTCAGCGGACAGGGACTGGTTTTGTGTAACTTGGAGTATGCACTGCCAGTAACCTGCTCCTTCAGGGCAGTGCACAACATTTCCATCACGCTCTCTCTGCCTGCAATAGCGCTTTCTACGTGCTTTTGACAAGTAAGAGAAAAGAAAACATACATTTGCGTTTCTAATATCCGATCCGGCAGCAGCAGATTGCTCATACATGACAGTAACCCGATTCAGGCTCCAATGGAAGCAGCCTGCCAAGTACCACGCATCAGGCGTGATACTAACGCATTTCAGTGTGGTGCTCTGCACCACTGCACTGAAATACAAAAGTCACGCTTAATAGAGCCTCCTCAGCTGTAAAGCTGGAGCTTTATTATTCATGCACCACATTAAGACTGAAATTAAGCAGAGGCAGCGCGCACGAATGCTTGGGGCTGGCTCAGAGTCTGTTGCACAAACTGTTACTATGACACAATGTAACAATATTGATCTGACACTGCACTGTGGGTTTGTTATATCCTTGAGGACATGACTCACACCTGTGACAAAGGCAGGACGTCCTTACGCTGCTGCCCGGACGCTGTGCGGCCGCTGTTCAACAGAATAAAGTTACAGACTGTGCTTGTATCGCGTGTGCCACAGACGGGAAATTATCTAAAAATGGAGATCCGTGAGTCGACCGGGTCCACTACACCTCTTCCCTGACGACCGTCACCGGTGAACTACATGGACCGCGGAGAGTCACAAGTCTATCCTGCTCAGCTACCATCTGTAGTGCAAGCTGGCGACAAGTTTTGGCAGCGCTTTGAAGTTCAAGGATCAAGAAGTCACTGAGTGCGGTGCAGGAGCAGCTCCTCCGACCTTGCTGCTCGAAACGCAGTCTACTGCAGGTGACCTGCAGTGCTAGACACCATGACAAGGTACAGCCTGCCAGCAGCTGCTCTCTGCCGCCCCGGCCAGTAATAAATAGTCAATAAATTGTAATGCAGAAATATGAGATCCTGCCCGCACTCGATCCCAGGCCCACCAGTGCTGGCTGAAAATGACTCAGTATGAGGCAGGCCATTGTTACTACAGTCAGTAATGGAAGTTTGTGCAGCAAATATAGGTCGCATCAGTGTAACTGCACATTTGACCGGGAGGAACTTCAACGTCATCGGTGACCCCAGCTCACTGGGCCGCGGCTGATGTGCGGAGGAGTCTGCATCCTGCATGACAAGTGCCTGAGAGAGTGAGCGAGGTAAAGTTTTTATTCTAATTAAACTAAGTAAACATTGTTTTTGCCACAAATTATGTGTTAATTGCTTTTAGTACTAGAAAGGCTGTGCAACTTACTCTTTTATTTGTGTCTTTTTTGAAAATAAATTACAGCCTGCGGCCAGGCTGTGACCCCTAGGCTGTGAGTGTGCCTCTCCTACCCTTCCATTTCTAATGCTTTGCAGAAGTTCTAAGATCTTCTTAGAGTTTCTTGTTACTCAATTGGGTGTAATTTCTGATATTTGTGTTTCCCTGGTCTTCATGGCTTAATTTTGCTTGTGACAAAGTGTCACTCATAGTCGTTGTAGTGTCGCTCATAATGACACTAAAATTATGAAAATATCACACATAGCGATTTGAAACCTTGGCAGCTATGCAGAAGTTAATGGGAAAAATACATTCTGCCGATTTTTTTTTTAAATCTCCCACTTATCTTCTAAAATGTTGGTATGTATGTAATCTTGTCTGGCTTGGTCACTATTACAACACTAATGACATTAGTGGCTCGAGATCCTTTTCATTGAACATAAGTAGCTCTAGTTGCAGAAAAGGTTTGTGGTCTAAATTCATTGATGCGGTAAAAAAAATAGTATGACGCGCATCCGAGACTATTAGGTATATTTGTTCGCCTCCTTATAACATGCTTTCTTTGTAAATCTAAGCAAGAAAAGTTCGCTTTGTGAGTGGTGGATTGCATGCCAAGAGCTGCGGCACCGGCCTATTTCCTGCGGGTGGGCGTGCGCGAGGGAATGAGTGCACGCGCTGCAAGAACTTCTCTTTTGTTCTGCGCGGTTCGCGGCGCGCGGCACAGGAGGCAGTTAACCTCTTCGCCGCTAATGACAAGGGTAACTCGTCATGGACTTTCCATTGATTTCAATGGAAAATCAATGAAAAGTAAAATATTGCCTTAGCAGCCAAGTGGTTAAGCAGGAAGAGGCTACGGCGCGCGGTCACCGCGACAGGAGCCTGGGTGCCGAGACTCGGCCCCGGGCCTGCGTGGGCTGCTGACGGGGCTCGTGCGCAGGAGGGGTAGCGGAGGGCTCAGTTGTCTGAAGCAGAAAGGTCAGGAACTCGGCTGTGGTCTGAACTCCCAGGAATGCCGCGCTGGCTCCCTCCCGGCGTTTGCAGGGAAGAAATGAGAAACAGCTGTGCTGGTCTGCCTGCTCGGAGGAGGCCGGCCATCGCTGCGCTTGAAGCCGCTGGTCTTTGTATGCCCAGATGTGTTGCGAGACTGCAGCGTATTTCAAAGCTTGGTAGTGTAAGGGAGAAGGCCGTGCCAGGCCAGACACCGATTACCAGCATTTCAGGAGTATGAGGCCGTTGTGGATTCCTCCCGCCTCATTCCAGGAGGAGACGTCCGTATGTGTGTTCAAACTACGTGGAAATGGCATACCCTGAGGGCGGGTTTAAATGGCTTTCATTTTGCTGGTCCAATGACGGTAGGCTGGCGTCTTTAGGATTAGGGGGGCAAATTAGAATAGCCAGGTAGGTTTGGAACATACATTCCGTATTCCACTTCCTGCAGATACAGTGTTTTATTTTTGAACATGTCACATCCTCGCCTTGAGGTCCTCAATTTAACTTCCACTATTTAGTTCGCAATGAGTCCTTCTGAGGCTCCGGGTTTCTTGCAGTTCTTTAGGTTCCAGCATCTAAGCGCATCAGTCTGGCTGGATGACGTGTTCGGGGCATAAAAGAGAGCGAGTGACTTTGGTCTGAAGTCTAGGGACCCCAGTCCTAATACATGTATATTGGCACGGTTGTTGATAGAAAAGAACGATGGATCTTCTCTGTCACTGTACACTTTCTCTTACTTTCCTTGCTTCCAGCCCCAATTCCAGCTAGTACTGGAACGTGTTTTTTTATGGACCTTATTAAGTGCTTGTCTTAAGCAAGTTTATCATAACAGGGCAAAAGGAGAACATTTTTATACTACTATGTATCAAAATTATTTTTTGCATTCAGTGATAAACTAAACATTCTTATTATTTTTTTTTTTTTTGAAAACCTTTATTTAGCACTGTGCAGAAGACAAATACGGGCCTACAACCATCCGGCCGGCCGCGACACTTCTGAAGCCTAGTAGCAAAGTATACTTCCACTCGGTAGCACGTCAGCACATAGAAGTTTGCAACATGTAGTACATTGAATTACACGAGCACCAAGTGTCAGGAGCTATGAAGGTTAATTTTAAAATAATTTTTTATATAAGGAGATACGAGAGCTAGAACGGATCAGTGCACAGAACATCCATCTAAACAATAAGTGGGCAACGTCCATCAGGAGAGTCAACCAACAATAAACATAGCTAAAATGGCGGCACAGAGCTAGAACCACAGGATGATGAAGCATAACGAGTTGTGCCCACCCAGCCGCTACCCTCCCAACATCAGACCAACCCACTGACCCAAGAAAAAGCACATAAGAAAGAGAACAGAAAAAGAGAAAAATAAGGCCCATAGAAACAAAAAAAACGAACCAAGGAAGACCCCCCACCCTACACGCATGCCGAGGCTATGGCCTACCCCCCCTTGCAGTGTGTCTGTCGCCCCAAAATGAGAACCCGAAATATAGAGACAAGTAAAGAGAGAAAAGAAAAAGGTCCATAAAATCACATGAGAAACATAGGGAGAGAGAAAAGAATGCACTAATCTACTGCTCCCAGGAAGAGGGAAAAGCGGGGGGGAGCCCACCCAACAACAGAACTCCCAGTCTCCCTCGCCGTCAGCATCTCCTACGCCATGCACAACACTGTGTTGAAAAACTGTAAACCCGGTAGACTAGAATCCATGACACCCAGAACCCCAGTCCAACACAAATCCGCCCCCCAGCAGCAGAAGTAGGCATCGGGATAAATCGACAGTGACGTGAAATAAAAACAGGACATTAAAGTCAACTCAGCCAACGTTGCAAAATGCGTGTCAGTCCGGGTCTCCGCCAGCCGATCCAGTAAAAGCAGCGTAAGGCAAACCATCAACCCTGTCCGGAACGGCGAAATTTCTCCAGGCCTGGCCACTGCTGCGGGCCACCGTCAGCCAAAACAAAGAAGCAAGATGGCCGCTTCCAAGGAAGGGGAAACAGAGGAGGGGAAGATGAACGTTCCCAGGCCGTAGCAAGTCCATTGTCCAAGACGACGAAGACTCCCTTTGCCGCAGGGTCACTCACACCACCGCAATGTAACACGGGGACTCCAGTGGTAGAAGCAGCGAGGGGAATAGAGGACAGGTAAACTGAACAGCAGGGCGACGATAAGAAGCGTGTAGACAAAGTCGTGGCTTTCGAAGTAGAGGGAGTTGCAGCAACTGTAGCAACATCGATGTTCAAACACATCACTTTGTAGCCAGGAGAACACCTCTTCTCCGTCTCCTTAGCCCGCAACATTGTATCCCCACCAGGATGAAACAAGGGCGGTGTGTGATCAGCCAGCCAGGATCGCCCCGCGTCAGACACAGCCTCATCAATCTTCCGTCCCAGTGCCCGGGCCGAGCTCCGCCATGACGCTCTTAAATCGGAGAGGGCGACCAGGATATCGCCGCAGGTCAGGGCTTCCTGCATTGGATGTCGGTCCGCACTACCCCGCTGCTTCCCCAGTACGGTCCTCGACGCAAGGGCAGACGTGCCCGCAGTCACAGGAGACACGGGAGCAGCCAGCGTCTCGTCAGGAGGGACAGGTACCATTTCCACTCCACCGGCAGGCAATCAGTGGTATAAGGGAACCAACCACGGCAGCAAAGTAAGCACAAATGCAGCCACCGGGGAAGCGCCGTTCGTAACTCGGGGGCGGCACAGAATGAGAGCCCCTACCGTCTTCCGTGAGCACCGGCGGTCCGCAGCAGGGAAGGCGCTTCAAAATGGAGTCCGCCCGTCTCCCGTCGGAGTGGCTGAGTAAAGCACTCGTGAGGGGCTTCAGCGGCGTCCGCTCCACCGTCAGTACGAGAGGGAGTCTAACCCGGACAAAAGGGTCCAACTCCGATATCCCGGGCAAGCATTTACTGCCACGTAGTCGACAGCCTTTCCCCAGCTCGTCTCCCCGACCATGTCCTTCAGCGTACTGCGGCGGCCATCAGCTCGGGGTCCAGGGGCAGCGCCGGAGGTCGGCGAGCACACCGAGTCTACCGCCGATTCAGCCGGCAAGGGTACCCAAAGAACGCCAGCAACTTCAGCGCTAGTATGCCTGGCCGTAGGACGGCGTAGGTCAGGATGGGTGAGCAGGATTATGAAAAGGAGCCGGACGGCTTGCGGAGCCGGGAGCTCAAACGTTCGTCCCGTCCGCCATCTTGGCTCCTCCCTCCAAAAAACTAAACATTCTTATTTTCAGGCACAAGTTAGGGAGGCAAAATATTGTCTTATTCTGATCATTTTCAATACGCACTCAATATAGTCAACTTCACTACTTGTTGAAATGATCAATCCTTATGAACAGCCAAAAGTTTTTCAAAAATCAGAATTCGACTTTTTCAAAAACGTTGTAGCTCAAAGTAAACTGTATTCACAGTGAAAGGATGGCCCACATAGCCAGTCCAATTGCATATCATTGCATTAGGCATGTAAAGAGGACTGGAGGATGCAGTGTTATTGTATACAGGAATTTATTTAGGACAAAAAGTCACTGAGTGCCCGAAGATACCAGAGATTGTGAATGTAGCAAAGGTTGCCCGATAAGCCCCCATGTTACTACAATGCTTTTGGATGGGAGGAGTATGGACCGGTTCGGTAATATAGACCGGCATCCTATTAATTGCCAACAAATTCTGTTGTCCTCTAGTACCCAGTGACCTTTTTGTCCTAAACATATCCCTTTGTGGTGGGTATACCATAATGCCATATCCACCAGTCTTCTCTACATATAAGAACAGTATACTTGTCCATTGAATTCAGAAATAACTTCTATAGCACAAAAGGAAGAGTGTGTTATCCGCAACCGCCCTTTTTGCCCTATGCTACGACAATTCCATGAATTCCCCTTTGCTAGGGAAACATTAGCTGTACTTCTGTACTGTTTTAGCATTGGCTGTTTTCGGGTCATAGCAAACATAAAAAAAGACAATTGGGAATGTAGGTACTTGGTATTTACTCCAGGAGTGCTGATTCAAGTTCGTCATGGCGACCCCACTCACCTTCCTGCCTTCTGTGAAGTCCAATGGTCGGCTTTGCTTAGTGGACCAGCAGGCTGTAGACTTTCATAACCTTCTTCAGCAGGGTCATAGTGTAGTGTAGTTCCTATATTCCCAATAGGCTCTGCGCATTGGAATAATATATCCTATAGATTTGACGTAGGACTTATGTCGACTAGTTCTCTGTTGAATATACTATACTTAATTGTGTGTGTGCCAGCTAACTCAGAGGTCACTAGAAACTTTCTCGAATACACAAGAAGGGATTAGTTTCTGACAACCGCATAAACATGACAACTTTGTTTCCCAAGATTAAGATATGTAACTCTGAGTCGCTGAAACAATAAATTAGTATTTCACTCAGTCAATCGTGCATGCTTCGTTTCTACAGAGTTGCAGAGAAATACTAAGACAGGCGTTTTCAATAAAAAGGCTTTATTGAACAGTCTTCCTTCTCATGCAAGAGAAGTGAACTGCTACAATCGTTATGTAGACTGCAAAGTATAATGCGTACAGCGAAACAGTAATATGAAATAATACTGTAATAGCATTGTATGGTTTCTAAGCCATATAAAAATACATACATAAATAACATAGACTAAAATACTCAACTGGTGCTTCTAAAAATACGCCTACCCCAATGTAACTAGCCTAAGTCTAGTAAAAACGGAAGAGGTAAGTATTGTGTAGCATAGGTTTAGTTGTTTTTTCCAAGAATCTACAAAAGGTTTCTCTAGGTTCTAATCAGCTCCATACCTTTGTTTAGAATGAAGGAGGTCTGGTATCTCTGTCTCGAGACTCGATTTCCCAACACCCCGCAAGGGGAGCTTGGAAACACTGGAGCTGGATTCTCGTCAGGAGAAGGGAAGCCTCCTAATCAGTGCCGCAGCTGGAGAGTCGGCTTCCATCGGCAGTTGCTGTAGTGAGCTGCGTCGAGCAAGTAGATTGTCGAACTGCTCCGAACCACCATAGTTTGCCATACCAAGTGAAGGCATATTTATATCTTGAAGGTGTTTAGGAATGCCTTAGCTTGATGTAAAGTCGGGCATATGAACGTCACGAAAGAACCCCTAGGGAATAGTTGTTCTTTGTAAAGTAACTGAGTTCTTGGACAAATCAATATTCAAGCAAGGGGAAGTCCCTGACTGTTCCTTATTTAAAATCCATCTGACTCACAATCTCACTATATCTGGCCTGCTAATTTACAGGCCCCCAGAACCGTCTAGCTTGTTCAGGGACAACCTACTAAGCGTGGTTGGGCACTGGCTAGTAAGTCGGCACATTTTATCATCCTGGTAGATCTTAATCTCCATTTAGAGAATGAGGGAAATGCCGAGGTTGCTTGTTTCCTGGCAGACTTAGAAGCCTTCCAGTTAATGCAGCACGTTACAGAGGGCACTCATGTGGTGGGCAACCTGTTGGACCCCATCTTTTCCAACCTAAGTTCTTTAACTGTTTCACCACCGGTCCCGCAGGTCTGGACCAACCACTTTCTGGTTCCATTTTCTCTGCAATTACAGGGCAAATTAGAAGAGCCCCGCCCAATTCGAGTGCTCAAACGTCCTTGGCATAAACTGGACCTGGACCTTTTTTCAAGTTGGTTAACGGAGCACTGGCCTCAACTTCCATGTGATGCGGAGGCCGCTAATTTGTGTCTTCAGGAATGGCTGATATCGGGCCTGGACAGTTGTATTCCAGCTAAACGAGGGGGAAAAGGGGGAGGGCCTACTAATCCTTGGTTTACTGAATCTCTCACGCTGGCGAAAAAGCGATGCAAGCAGCTAGAGCAAGCGTGGCGACGCTCTTATGAGTTGTCTGCAAAGACAGAGTATCGGGCAGCCATCAAACAGTAACATAAAGGCATCCGCAGAGCCTGTGCTGACTATGTGGCCAATAAAATCTTAACCAGCTCTAACCCTGCAAAGTCTATCTTTTCTCTGCTTAATGATATGAGGAGTGCAGGGCTCAAGAGGGCTTCTTCCATCAGCTCTAACCAACATTGCGATGAGCTCGTACAGTACTTTTTGAATAAAGTGGAGTTGATCTACAGGGGGCTACCGACGATGTCCTTCCCTTTGGAAGGTGGGTTGTTAGATACACCTGGCAACCCAGGGGCAGTCAGCCTGTCCTCTTTCCCTCCTCTGACCCTGGCAGGATACGAGGCTTTGAGTTCTAAAATCATATCTGGCTCCCCGGTGGACCCTCTGCCACCTGCCCTCCTTCGTCAGCTACACTCCTCAATCTCCCCGGTATGTCTCGATCTGGCCAATCTGTCCTTGAGCTCAGCTTCCGTTCCCCGGGCCTGGAAGCATGCTAAAGTGGTCCCATTACTAAAAAAGCCTTTGCTGGACCCGAGTGATCCTGGGAATTATCGACCGATTTCCCAGCTCCCCTTTCTGGCCAAGTAGGTGGAATCTCATGTGAACTCTATCCTGGCCGAATTCCTTGAGCAGAATGCTATTCTTGATACAACTCAGCATGGTTTTCGGCCGCGGCATAGTACTGAGTCTGCTCTGCTCCCTGTGTTAGAGAACATCCGAGTGTAGGAAGGTGGATATCTGACTATGGTTGCCCCCAAATTTCTGCCCAGTGTTTTGCTGGTTTTCGACATAGTTGGCCTGGGATCCTGCTATCCAGGACCCCAGGATTCCTGCTCTCTCTGTAAAAATAGACTCCCTGTACCTTAGGTACATATCTAATTGGTATTGGGTCACTCTTGTAAGTCCTTGTACAGTGTACCATAGGTACCCAGTGCATAAGTGCACCCAAGGCCTACCAGGGGCTGCAGCATGTATTATGCCACCCGGCTGGCCATCCAAAACTGACACAACTGGCTGGTAACACAGCTGGGGCAAGGTGGTGTAATCACCCTTTGCTTTAGATATAGTATACCTATATCTAACCCTAAAATGGACACATATACGCATATATAAGTCACTCCTATGGCAGGCCTTAACAATCCTGGAGGCAGAGTGCTTGGAATTTTGTGAGATGGTGCTCTAGCATGAGCTGAGCCTGTCTGCAGCTTTCGGAACCAAGTCCTTTAGCTATTTCCATGATAATGCTATACCATATACTCTTAAGTGCATTCTAATCCTCGCGGTTATTGCTAACTTTGGCATAGCATTATCAAAACATGTCGAGTAAGGTGTCATACGAATTGGAATACTACCCCCTCGCCAATTCTGGCGACGGGGGTAGCATTCCACCCTTTTAGAGGGACACTACATGTATGTAACTGTGAACCCTGGTTAAAGTTAACTCGAGTCTCAGCATCACAAAATGGATGCTGCCACCACATATACAAGTTTGCCCTCCTGCTGCTGGGAGTCCTTCCAGCGAGGGAGGCTTGGACAAAGGGTTTCCTGCCTTGGGAGGTGCTAGCACCAACCCAGACAGGATTTTGTGTATTGAGGTAGGACAGGCTGAAAGGAATGAGACATGCCTGGGGCACACAAGGTGTCCCTGTGCATACCCCGGTTCAAACCAGTTGCTGGGGCACTCCAGCCCCAGCTCTGGCGCGAAACCGGACAAAGGATAGGGGGTGTATCCACCCCCCTTTCTGGTCCCACCCATGGGAGGGACCTAGTCATAGTACAGCCCCCTTTAGGAGAATAAAGGTAGGAGCTGAGCCCGACGAGATCCGGACTTCCAGACCTCTCCGACCTCTACCTACATCTGCAGCACAGCTGAGATCCGTGGGTGCGACGAGACACGTGGGACCGGCCATCTTGGAGAAACTGCACTTCGCTTCCAGCACGACTTCAGAGGCATCCTCGAGAAAGTGCTTTGGGGATTGAGAAGCCCCAGCCCGGAGCAGCTCCTGCACAGAAGATCAGCCCTCCAGCATCCACGAGATCTGCGTGGGGCCCTTTTGCTTGATTGCTGCTCGACGCGTTGTCTGGTCACTTGCCGGCTGGCTAGTGGCCTCCTAGACGACGATCCTTGAAATCTACATTGCTGGTCCTGTTGGTCCAGACTGGCCCTTGATTCCCTGCAAAGGAGAAGCACCCCGGACCCTCCTGGTCCGCACCAGACGCCTTTTCCACTCACCGCGTGGGTTGCCTTTGCCAAGGCCTGTTGACGCTGAATCCGGAACCAACACCGCTGACAGCGAGAGCCTGCGTGGGACAGCTCGTGTCTCCATCCTGGTCGTCGAAGACACCACCTGGTCCACGTGGCTGCAGAGTCAAGCGTCCACTCTTTACCTGATCGCGACAACAGCATCTGGTTCCTTCCTGGTTCCACTCCGGTCACAGGCTAGTGACTGTGAACATTGTCCCCTCTGCTTTCAGGTCTTCATCTTCCTCGATCCACCCTTGGAGCGCTCCGGACAGCTTCCTCCAGGTCGCCTGCAGCATCTTTCTTCAAGGCTCCATAGACTTCGACGCGGAAACCCAACACACTTTCACACCTATGCACCCGCAGCCCGTGGGTGAGGTAACAAGAGCATTTCGGTGCTCAAGGGTAGATTGACTCTCCTAGTGTCCAGGTATCCAGTCGTTTTAGTCCTAACTAGTCGGAACTGTCTTTTACTTACCTTTTCGTAATTTGAACTGTCCATTGACTTTGTCCCGCATCTCGCGTGTGAGTTCACACTCTGCACCCGCGTCCCGTGGGCCTCGTGCTCCTTACCTAAGGTTAGGGTAGTGTAGTCCCAGCGATCCTACAGCCTCTGGACATCTTCATTTCCTCTATCGATTTCCTTATACCATTTACTTAGTATATGGTTTGCCGTGCCCCTAGGGCACCATTGTAATTTGTGCAACTTATCGTATTTTTCTTAAGAGTCTTGTCATGAGCTTAGCCCTCTGATCTCATAAAGAGTTCAGAGGTGTTTTGTTAGTAATAAATATCTTGTTTATTTTCATAACAACCTGTGTGGTGTCCTTTCATTTGGTATTCAAGGGGTTATATGTGGTAAAACAGCTGGCTTCACAGGCCAAAAGAGTTTAGCCTCAGACTGCTTTGTCCATGCTACCATTAGGATAGCTGCTCTATAAGGTTGACTTACAACCAATCACCATAAGGGTTGTTTGGACTGATACAAGGTGATCACTAGAACTAGTGAGCATCATATATCAGGCCAACTTCTCACACCGAGGTAGTCTGGATGTGGGGGACTCTGCGGCACTGGTCCTTCTTGACCTTAGTGCCGCCTTTGATACAGTTTCCCATGAGATCCTTTTGAAACGTCTTAAGGAAGTAGGACTGAGAGACCGGACACTGGCCTGAATTCAGTCCTTTCTTGAAGACAGGTCCTAGCTCCTCCATACCACTCTCGGGAGGACGCTCTACATCTGGGAGTCCTGCAGGGCTCCGTTCTGAGTCCTCTCTTGTTCAATCTGTACGTCAGACCCTTGGCAGAGGTGGCTAAGAGCAGGGGGTTGTCCCTGGTGTCTTATGCCGACGATACCCAATTGGTGTTTGCTTTCTCGAAGAAGTGCGATAACAATTTAGGTAAGTTTAAGGACGACCTCTTGGCCATCTCGGACTGGATGGCGGCTAACTGTTTACAGTTGAACGCCAGTAAGTCAGAGATTCTCCTCTTTGGCAGGGATCGTGAGCTGTGGTCTGACCAGTGTTGGCCGGATCGCCTTAGGCCCGCCCCCTGCCCTAAAGAGGCAGTGAAAAACCTGGGCGTATGGTTCGACAGTAACCTGTCCTTTTGATGAACAGTCAAAGGCTGTCGCAGAGACTTGCTTTGGACTTTTACGTGGTCTCAGGCCACTGCTCGGTTTCTTCCCCCCTAAGATGCGACAGACCATCATCCAGGCATCTATCGTGTCCAGATTGGACTACGCCAACTGTCTTTAACTGGGCGCCAATAAAGCTAGCATTAAACGCCTTCAGAGGGCTCAGAATGTGGCGGCTCGGCTTTTGGTTGCTCTGCCTAGATCTCACTCAGTTGCCCATGTGCTTCCTAGACTCCATTGGTGCCAGTTGATTGGCGTATTGAGTTTAAGGCACTTTGTTACTCTCACAAGATTTTGTCACGACAGGCCCCTCCAGGGCTATTCCACCTGCTGGAGTACTACGAGCCGGGCCGCTTGCTTCGATCTGCTGACCTTGCATTGGTCAGTGTCCCACGCATCTGGAGAGAGAGGGCCGGTGGTCGTTCCTTCGGTTTCTGGCAGAAAAACTCTGGAATACACTCCCTTTCTCCATGAAAGGAATGCCAAATCATTTAGCATTTCGTAAAGCCTTAACGACCTGGCTCTTTCCCTGTAAGTAGTCTAATCTGTTGGCGTTTACTGATCGGCCCGGATCTCTTGGGATTTCTGATAGCGCTGGGCCGCCTCCTTGCTGTGGCAGCTACGCGCTTTACAAATCCAATAAATAAAAAGGCTGGCTTTCAAAGAAGTCGTGACGTTTGGTAAGGGTGGAAGTAGTCATGCCTGTATTTGGGTAGCATGGACTATGCCTAAATAAGGGTTTGATTTCTATGCCTATATAAGGGCAATGTGAATTGTACCTATATAATGGCATGAATCGGGAAAATTCACTCGGAGCTTAAAACGCCACACAACAATAGAACTCTCAAACTCATTGAGAATTTTCGACTCTTCATATAAAAGGCTTTTTTTCAGGATGAGTATTACACTGGTGGTGTCAGAAGATGCTGCTCACAGTAGAGGTACATCTGCATCACCCAC
Source organism: Lissotriton vulgaris (assembly GCF_964263255.1). Classification (NCBI taxonomy): domain Eukaryota; kingdom Metazoa; phylum Chordata; class Amphibia; order Caudata; family Salamandridae; genus Lissotriton; species Lissotriton vulgaris. Next base: position 1,688,159,943 of record NC_141693.1, on the reverse strand, counting down.
ACAAAGGTGCAGAGAACAACCTGTTGGTTGGCTAATAAAAATGCCCTGTGTGCAAAACTGTCCATTGTACTCATTCAGCCACTGCAGTTTCTCATAATCCTCCACCGAGACACAGCTCTCTCTCTTAGAGCACACCTGCTAGGAGCCTTGTTTCTCAGGAGTAGCACAACCCCAAGAATGGCCACCTCTCTGCAGCACCGACTCCTTATTGCAAGTCTACACGGAGGCTCAATGTCGGCCAATGATGGGGAAGGTTTTTAGGGGCAGTGACGCTGGGATTGAATACTTAACCCCTTTGCTGCGGCGGCAATTCCGCCGCAGCGCTAGGGGGGGGCGGGGGGGCCGAGTGGCGCTCGCATGCTCGTGACGGAGCCGCTCCGTCATGAGCCGCGGTTGAGCTGTGCTTGTGACGGAGCGGTTCCGTCATGGCCCCGCCCGCTCAATAGAACGCGCCGCGCAGGCGCAAAATCAGCGCCGCGCAGGCGCAGCGGCAGGGCCATGACGGAACCGCTCCGTCATGAGCACAGCTCAGCCGATGCTCATGACGGAGCAGCTCCGTCATGAGCATGGGAGGGGTTAAAGAAAGAAAAAAAACAATACGTGCCTGCAGTAAACCAATGTAGCTTGTTCACAAAGGTATGCTGCAACACAACCACCCTGTAAATCAGGCTTTCCAAACTAAGTTATGGTACTGCAAGGTTCACTTCACAAGAACAGACCAGTCATTGAGGCTTCCAAGTCTGCTGTCTTTTTTTATTTACACGTTGATGAGTGAATCTGGAGAACACATTGAGATTTGTGCACACAAATTTCTGCTATCTGTTTTTTTTTTACTGTTCCTGTGACCAGTCACAGGTCAGACGCACTCTGATCACTGACCAATAAGCCCAGTGAATGAAGCCCAATTGTCGGTACAGGGAGTCAAAACAAAGCCCTGTTTTGACCACAGTTTTTCAGCTGTTCCGTCACCTCCGAGGGTCTCATCACTGGTGCGCTTCCTTTAATGGAAAATATGGCTTCACTCTTGCAAACCGCAGTCCGGTCCTTTGACCATGAGAATCCTTCATGGCCATGGAGAGAGTCTCTCTGCATGTGGTCATTGCAGAACAGGTGCACATCAGACGGACATAACTGGAATTGAACCAAAACTGAACACGTGGGAACGGACAGTACCTAAATTTGCGGTGATGGGCCTGAGCCCTGAATAAGAGCACAGCCACGTTGGCCCACGAGGATCCAGTGATCGCACCTTGCAGTATCCCATCCCATGAATCCAACATGTCTCCATGCCTGCAGTGTAAATACACAATGAAAAGTAGACACTAGCCGATGAGCATGGAGCCCTCTGGGTCATAGCCCAACCAGGAACTAAGGCCGCATATGTGGCCTTGCTGTCATTTAGAGCACAGAATAGGTCCCTTCATACTATGGCACTTTTATCATAGTAGGCAGATGGTGAGGCCCAACAACAGTATGTGTAGACTTAAGAAGGAATGCATGGACTTCAGAAGGGATGCATGGAGCCTAGAAGGGATGCATGGAGCCTAGAAGGGATGCATGTAGCCTAGAAGGGATGTATGGAGCCTAGAAGGGATGTATGGAGCCTAATAGAGATGCATGGAGCCTTGAAGGGATGCATGGAGCCTCGAAGGGATGCGTGGAGCCTCGAAGGGATGCATGGAGCCTCGAAGGAATGCATGGAGCCTTGAAGGGGTGCATGGAACCTAGAAGAGGTGCATGGAACCTAGAAGGGATACATGGAGCCTAGGGGGGGGGGGGTGCATGGAACCTAGAAGTGATGCATGGAGCCTAGTAGAGGTCCATGGAACCTAGAAGACGTGCATGGAACCAAGAAGGGATGTATGGAACTAAGAATGGATACATGGAACTATGTTGAGCCCTCATAGAAGATAGCAAACTCTATGGAATCACCTGCTTCAAAAACCCTGGAGGGGCCTATACAAAACAGGGAGTGAAATTAGGACATGAACATAAGGTCAGATGTGGTGTTGACAGTCCCACCCTATACCAACCATAACCAGGCTGACTATGGTGATCAGTGTGCCGTTGTGGTCTGCCTTGACATCAAGTGCGCAATATTTCACCTCGTGATGGGTCTCTTCATTGTTGAACTCTGGGTTCAAATCTCAGATTCTCCACTCAATTTTAGGGAGAGAAACGTGCACTATGTATGGGTGGAAACCATATGAATGTCAAATAACAGGTAGAACTATGCTGTATTTGTGTGCAAATCTGGCAAACACAACAGTATGATGGACGGAGTCTTGAAACTTTTCAGCCACTCACCCCCAGTCACAGATCTGGTCTAATCCATCGTTCTTTAGCTCATTTTGCCACCACAGTTTGGACCCAGTCATATGCAAATCAGTCTTTACCCTGTTCTGTTCTTCATGGGAATGGTACAGCCCGAACTGCCAGGCCAGGTCCTCCATGGACTTGAAAAAAGCATCCTGGGACCGGTTTTGGGGGAATAACCCCTCATCAGCCAGGCTAGCATGAATCCAATGGCACTGTGAGCAGGGGACCCATGTCTGGGCATACCATTGGCCACTAAGGGCGAACATAGCAAACACAACAAGATGATGGGCAGAGTGCTGAAACTTTGCAACCACTCACAGATCTGGGTCTAATCCATTGTTCTTTTGCTCACTAAGCCACCTCAGTTTGGACCCCGCCAAATCCAAATCAGTCTTGACCCTGTTCCTCATGGGAACAGCCCAGCTCGAACTGCCAGGCCAGGTCCTCCCTGGACCGTAAAAAAGCATCCTGGGACCTTTCTAGGGGTATTACCCCATATCAGCCAGGCTAGCTTGAATCCAGTGCACTGTGAGCAAGGGCCCCACGTCTGGGCCACTCTGAGCGAACACAATTGTGGCAGGCAGCCCAGGGTAGGCTCTGAGAGGAAACTGGCTTAGGAGGTTACAACCGGAGGACCTCACCAACCGGCTTAGAGCGGTCATCAATAGGGTGACACCCGCTCGCAGAGAAATGGTGAGGAACCAGGGTAAGAGAGCCCCCAGGTTTACGGAGGAAGTAAGGGTACAGAAATGGACCCTACGCCAATACCAGAGGCAATACCAGAGGCAGTGGCGCAAATCATACGACCCAGAGGCGCTCAAGTAATACAGGGCCATGTTAGCCACATCCAAAAAATCCATTGCGGCAACAAAGGCCGAGTACTATGAGGCCAGGATCATGGAGGCAGAAAGAAACCTTTAGAATTCTGAAGGAACTCAGTTACAAGCAGGAGCAGGAACAGTTGCTAGCCCGGAACACTGCAACAGGTTCCAGACCTTTTTCATAGACAAGGTCAGGGACATTCTAACTGACATATAAAATACCCCCACCAGCCAAAGCCCTCTGGCTATGGAAGAACCGCAATGTGACTATAGCGAGCCTCTCTCCTCCTTTCCGAGGTTAGACCAATACTCATTGTCCCACATTGTGGGGGTGAATTAAGTCAGGCTCGCCAGCGGACCCATGCCCACCAAGGGTGTTTAAAATGGCTCTACTAGTGATAGAGGGGGAGATTCTCGCTCTGATCAATTTATCTCTGGAAACTGGGAGGGTTCCCACTAACTTCAAGGAAGCCAGAGTAACCCCCCCTGCTGAAAAAGACAGGGGCAGACATCGCTAACCTGAAGAACTATAGGCCCATATCTCAACTCCCCTTCTTGGCCAAAATAATGGAATAGCACATCCTTAAAACCCTATATCTATTCATGGAGTAACATGATATACTTCAGGTACTGCAGGCAGGATTCAGGGCCCACTACTGCTCAGAGCTGATGATGCTGGCGGTGTTGGATAAGCTCAGGCTCACGGCCGACAGCAGGAAGCCGTGTGCCTTGGTTCTGCTAGATCTTACGGCTGCGTTTGATACAGTCAATCACGACCAACTCCTGGCCCGCATCCTGGACATGGGCATCGGTGGGGTGGGGTGAGAAAGTAGCTCTATATATACTGGACCAGAATACGGTACAGTGTGTATAGAGTCCACAAACCCCAGAGGTATAATAGAGGTAAAGCCAGGTGTGACCTTACTCTCTAAAGTGGTAGCTTGGTCGAGCAGTAAGGCAGTACCCGAGGACAGTGTAAAGCATTTGTTGTACACATTCAGTAAGCAAAAAGGTTTCACACACTCAGATTGTACTCCGGGCCAATTGTTTTTATATCAAATATATAGTTGTTCTATTTCTAGGTTTCAGGTGAGTACTTTGCAGAAAGGCAATAAACTTTGTAAACACAATCGGTACAGGGGTTGCAGTAGGCAACACAATTCTACACACAATTTAGCATTGAGTTCAATGGATTTTCTTGTATAAACACAGTTGATTACTTTGTAGGTTACTTTGATAATTCCAGGACTGGCTCCTAGATTCAGTCCTGGGCTCTAAGCTGAAAACAGTTGAGCAAAAACGTTTTAGGTATTGCAGTGATTTTTCAGGAATAAAAAACTATTTTAAAAGTTCACACTTGAAAACGTATCAACAGAAATCTGGCAATGTTATCCAATGGGAGAAAATTCAGGTTGAAGGTAAAAAACGTTCTTGTTACTTTTGTAATCCAGTACTGGGCTCCTGGGGTCAGCACTGGGGTCTCAACTTAAAACAGGTAAGTAATTACGTTTCAGTATTTTGTATGATTTTTAAAGAATATTTCTAGTCTTCAAAAGTAGACACTTAGAAGAAATTTCATAGAAAAGCATACAATGGATTCCTATAGAGAAAATACAAGTTACTAGTAAACCCACTAGGGATTACTTTTGCGGTTCAACACTGGACTACAAGGTACAGTACTGACACCTCTCCTGCTCACAGGTGAGTATTTCCGAATTCGGAGTTCGGATGATTTTATAGGAATATTTCAAGTTTTCAAAAGTAGACACTTCAAAGATTTTTCAAGTCAAACCAATCAATGTTATTCAATGGCAGGTAAGTAAGTTACCGGTATTCTGGTGAGTACTCGACTGGTGATGTTGTGGTTCTGGGCATGGACTCAGGGGTCCCCCAGGGTCAGGTAGGTACAGTTGGTTCACCATCAGCTGGTCAGGGGCGGCCGGGTGCAGAGGTAGTTAGGCCCAACAATATCCAGTGGGGGACAGGGGGCCTCCGGTTGGTGGCTGCTGGCTAGCAGGCCACACGGCTTTGGGAGCTGGGCTCCTGGTCACTTGCTCAGGGCAAAGGGGGAAGCAGGTTCGGACAAAGGTGGCACAACCAGCGGTACTCGGCGGCTGGGTGCAGGGTGCTTTTGAGCCGTCGGGTGCTCAATGTTATCTAATGGAAAAGGTGAAAAGGGAACAAAGGCTGCAGGCTCCCGGGTGTAGACTCTCCAGGGGCGACCAGCACGTCGAGAGGTAAGTTGGGATCTTGGAGCACAGGTAGGTAACCCAAAGTGCGGCACAGGGGGCTGGAGGGTACCGGGTGCAGGGGTGTCTTTGGGTGTCGGAAAAGCTAACCCTCAGCTGGTCGCGGTTGGGGGGCCCCTGGTTCTGAGTCTGCAGGCGTCGTCTGGTTTGTCGAGGAGGGTCTTTGGGCACTGGACTTCGGGTCCCAGTAGCCGGGGAGCTGTCCTCGTGGTCTTGGATCACTCGGGCAAGGGCCGGGCTCGGCGGGTGCAGAGTGGGCTGGTCACTAGCTTCCTGGCTGGCACCAGAGGGGTTGTTGCAGCAGAGCCTCTGCAGATAGGAGTCCCAGTCTTTAAGAGGGTCAAGGCAGGCAGGTCCTCTGGGTGTCTCAAGGTTGCTGTCCACAGGAGTTGCCGGGATTTAGGCAGGAGCAGGTTCTGGGATCGAAAGGCTGGTAGGGCTGGGGCCAAGTCAGTTGTTGTCGTCCTGTTGTTAGCAGCTGCGCGGCGGTTCTTCTTCTTCTTAATCTTTTTTCCTCTTTTGGTATCGGGATCTGAAGAAGGAGGTTCAGGGAGCCCCCAAATACTGAATTTAGGGGTGTTACAGGTAGGGCAAGGGCAGGGACCAAAAGGTCCATGTCCTGGGGTGGGTACACCCCCTAGCCTGCTCCTCTCCTGTGGGAGGGGGGCAGGATCCTAGCTGTAATTGGGCAGGGCTCCCCATCTTCAGGATGGCCGGAGCCCGCGGTCGTTCTTCACCTCGTCTCCCCCACCTGAGGGGTGGGGTTGGCACAGGCTGGCACCCCCCACCTTCCGACATAGTTTTTTCTGCCAGTCTTCCCACCAGAGATGGGGTCAGGACTGGTGGGGACCGGTTGCTGAGTACAGCAAATGGTCTGTAGAAGCTCACAGAAGCGGCATGCCTTTGATGAGCGGGGGGCTCTCCACCCAGGGGTCCAGCAACATGTCTGCTGTGTGGCAGCCTCTCAGCCCAGACGTGGATTGTAGGTTAGGTTTTCAGGGGGCATCTCTAAGATGCCCTTTAGTGCATTTTACATTAAATCTCACACTGGCATCAGTGCAGGTTTAATGTGCTGAGAAGTTTGGTACCAAACTTGTCAGTCTTCAGTGTAGCCATTATGGTGCTGTAGAGTTCGTAATGACAACCTCCCAGCAACATATACTCTTAAATGCCATCACTGCACTTACAGTGCCCAGGAATGGCTCTGGGTACTGTAGGGGCACAGGGCTCAGGCACCTGTGCCCACACCTCTGGCATAGGGCACCCAGCTAGAGGGGTGACTGAAGTATGCCAGAGCAGTGGGTTCTGTGGGCATGGCACACCGGGATGGGTGCCATGTCAACTCTTTGTTTAGTTCTGTACTTAGACACTCAGCCTGCAAAGGCAGTGTGTGGGTGTCAAGGTACAAGGCCCCTGAGGGTGGCGCAATAAGTGCTGCAGTCCTCAGGGGTCTTCTCTGGTCACCATGCCCTGGGTACCTAGGGTACCATTTACTAGGGGCTGACAGGTGGCCAGAGTCGCCAATTGGGTTTTAGTTTCAACACAGCTTTTAGGGAAGGAACACAGGCCCTGGGTACCTGGTTGGCAGGAACCCAGGGCACACTCAGTCAAAGCACATCAGCAGTTCAGAACAAGGACTGGCGTTGCCAATAGGTTTCGCATTTGGAAAGTTGGAGCTATTGGTTTTGTAAATGACATTTTATATTTATATATCGTTATTGGCATTGTCAATAACAATATATAAATATAAAATGTCATTTACAAAACCATTAGCTCCAACTTTCCAAATGCGAAACCTATTGGCAACGCCAGTGCTTGTTTTTTAGACGCAGCGATATTACGTGATGTGTCTAGAATCACAGGATGCTGAGCCGACGCCGAGGCTCGAACCTCGTTCTCCTATTCCAAAGTCAGGAGCTCAGGCCCTGACATCACATCCGCTCTTTAATCACCCCTTCCGTCCATTTAAAAAAGAATAATATTAAAGCCCCCTGGAGTGCAGTCTCAGGACTCTCTGTATTTTAACTTTTTATATGTGCAAGGTTTGTTCCCGGCTCAGGGGCGCCGGCGTGTACCCTCTGCAGCCTTTATTGCCCGCTCCCCGACATCTCAAACACCCCCCCCCCCCATAGACTAATAATCAATTGTGTGCGTGTAATTCGGTCTGAAAGGGACAGGCTGGGCAACAGCCGGGACCCCCTGTGGCGGTCGGGGCAATGAACCCCCTCACTGCGGGAGAAGGGTTGAGGGGGAGAGGGGAGACGGTTGAGCTGACATCAGGGGGCCGAAACCATGTGGAATCTCCCAACCGTGTTCTTCTCACCATTATATTTGTTAATAGTGTTAATATTATTTTTTATGTAGTGCCAACTCAGTCCGAAGACGTTGGAGCGCTTTACGTGAACACCAAGTACATTACACAATTTTATTAATATTAATTCTGCTGCGCTTCTTGATGTTATAGTTTTCGATAGCGGAATAAATAGCGTTAATAAAACTGTTGCGATGACGACAATGTTCATATCGAAAACAGAAAAAGAAATATAACAGACCCGAACAAGAGGGAAAAGGGAAGAAAACAAACGGAAAGAAAGAGGTAAGGCGGGAAGGAATGAGGGAGGGAATTTAACGAAAGAAGGCGGGGTGAGAGAGATGGAAACAACCTGCCTGCAAAGAAAGAAAAAAAGAAAGCGAAAATATTTGAAGACAAATAAAAAAGAAAATGCCAAAAAACAGAACGAAGAAAAGCTGAGTAGGCTTCCAAGCCGAAATAATCGAGTACGGTAACAGAGGAACACATTCCTGCAACCGCTGAATCTAGCATTCTACGACTACAGATGTCCATTGCTTGCCTTATCACACAGGCAGACTGCTCAGTTTCACCCCAGATTCTGCCATCATTCCTTCCAAAGTGAATAGAAGTGAAAGCCTGCTCGCAAGCACAACAGTGGAAGGGTGGAAAGGAGCAGATGGACGGATGAGAAAGGCAGGACAGAGCCAGCTACCAAAGATGCAATCTGTAGAGTGTGTCAACATGGGGGCGGGAGAGCCTGGTGGGGGGGGCGGGAATGCGAGCGAGGGGAGGAGATGCGCGGAGGGAAGCCAGATGGGGGCGGGAGAGCCTGGTGGGGGGGCGGGAATGCGAGCGAGGGGAGGAGAAGTGTGACAGGCGGATTAGGGAGATGCTCGTGCTTGTTGGGGCACGTGACCCGCTTTTGTGGTCACATGACTCACATGCATTGTGAGAAAACCGCAGTGGTTTGACGAGTCGATGGAGCACATGAATTTTCGCCTATTACATTCGCAAGCGAATGATAATAGGCAAAACCTAAAAAAGTGGGGGCATACCAGTGCAAAAAAGATGGCACTTTCCCACAGGTGGTATATGTAGGAAGCTGGCTCTGTATATACTATATCAAAGTGAGTTATAGTGTTCACAGAGTCCAGTGGAACCCCAAAGGTAGGCAGAGGTATAGTTAGATTGCACCACACTCTCTATTTATGGTAGTGTGGTCAAGCAGTAAGGCAGTATCAGAGGACAGTGTTAAGCATTTGCTGTACAGACTTAGGGGGTCATTATGATAGCGGATTTTCCGCATCCTCGGGGCCGGCAGAAGCCACCGCCAGCCCCGAGGATGCGGAAAATCCGCAGCGGACTGACCAAAGACCCACCGCCAGATTAGGATGGCTGGTGGGTCCTGGTTTCCGTCCGCAGCTTTTCCGCCGCGGTCGGATTACAACCGCGGCGGAAAAGCTCTAATATGGTGACGGTGTCTTCCAGACACCGTCCACCATATTAGGATGGCTGGCAAAGTATGCTTTTCCGCGGCGGGTTTTCCGCTGCGGAAAAGCATACGGATCTTCACTGCGGGGGCCCGTTGCGGGCCCCCTAGGTGAAGGGGGGCTGGGGGGTGCACATGGGGGGTACCTATGGTACCCCCCTGCATTTGCATGCAGAAAGCTGCAGGCACAGCGCGGTGCCTGCCTCTTTCTGCATGCAAATGCAATGCGTGCTTTTTTAACATTGCCGCGGGTGCAGCTTGAAGCTGCACCCGCGGCAATGTTAAAAATAGAGGATGTGACCGCCAGGGTGGCGGTCACATCCTAATTGCACAGGAGGGAACTCCGCATGCCATGCGGAGGTTCCCTCCTGCTCTGGGGTCGCGGACGGACGCAAGTCCGTCCGCGATCCTAATCGACCCCATAGTCAGCAAATGAATTCACACACTCAAAGACTGAATTTCAGACCAATTGTTTTTGTATAAAAATATTCTTTTAGTTATTTTTATTTCTAGAACCAAGAACGCCTGGCACAGGGAAGCTATAAATGCTTTACAGTAGTAATGCAATTGAAATGAAGTTTGAATGATAATTGTATATGCACTTTGGTTTGATTTACAGTATGGATGCAGAGAAATGCAATACTTAGTAAATGCAGTACATAGACTTGAATAAGCATTTTAGTAAAATAGCAGGTAAGTAACTTTTGAGATTACTAGGCTTACACAGAGTAGTATACCTAGATTCTACTTTGGGACATTTCCTGAAAACAGGTAAGTAAAATCGTTTTTGTTAGATTATACAATTTTTAAAGAATTTCTTTAGTTTCTCAAACTCCACACAGAGAAACTTTTCACAGAAACAGTCAATGTTATCCTATCGAGGAAATAGTGTTATCGGTTTTTAGGTAAGTATTTGGTAGTGGGAGTTGAGGATCTGGGGCTAGACTCATGGGTCCCCCATGGTCAAGGATGCACTCTAGTTACACCCTCAGCAGCACAAGGGCGGATGGGTGTAGAGTGCTGAGGCCCAATGTTATCCAATGGGGGTTAGGGGGCCTCCGGTTGGTGGCTGCTGGCTAGCAGGCCACTTGGTTGTGGGAGCAGACCTCCTGGACTTTAGCTCAGGGCAATGGGGAATCAAAGTAGCACCAAAGGTGCACCCACAGCGGCACTAGGGCGCCTGGTAAAGGGTGCTGTTTCGGCATCAGGAGCCTTGTTGTTTTCAATGGGGAACCTCCGGTTTGCAAAGGCACTGCAGACGAAGGTCTTATGGGTGTGACTCTTGTGGAGGGCTAAACAAAGGAAAAGCCATGACAAATGCATGCAGGGACAAATGGGAAGAAAGAATATGCGAGCTACGGTGGAGATAGCAAATGGGAAGCCTATGGGTGGAGTGAAACCCATAAAATATTAATTGCGTGTCTCTTAGAGACAGCGTATTCTCTCTTTAGCAGAGACCTAAAAGAAGTTTGGCTCGCTTTTTTAAAAACATTTTATTTGTTGTTAATCAAATGGCAATTATCAAGGTTTTCTGTGTATGGTTCTTCACCATTCAAAGTATTACTAACCCCAGTACAGTACACCAGGAGATTCACATGGTGGTACATAAGACACTCCATTTACTTCCTTGAATCAACTTACCATCAATGTAATGGCAAATAGTTACTTGAGCTATAACCTCTAACAAATAATCATCATAGGTTCCGAGTGTATACATTTTTAGTTTGGATGTGAAGCATTTCACTTCTCGGGTCTACTTTTACTAAGTTTTCCTTGTGTTTGCTTTTTTCTACTCAATCCCCCTCAGAACACATGGTGTCTCGGGCTGTTGGCATATCTGGGACATTGAGAGTATTGTCCAGCCTTAAATTAGCTTAAATTATTCTCGTACCCCCAGTGAATGTGTTCCCCTACTCTAGCAGTGTGTTTTTACCCTCTTGCATCAGCCTAATCTCAAGGTTGGCCAATTTCTATACATTTTACTTCCATGAATAAATCCATGGCCCTTCAGATGAGTTCCATCTCAGTGTTAACAGTCTTTTAACCTGTAACTGGGCCATATCTACGAATTTATTAGTCACTTTTTCTCCTTGGGCCTAGGATACAGACCTAGCATACACATTTCTGATGTTGGCAGAATGTTTAATTAATGGAGCGCATAACCTTTTCATTATTTTGTGCTAGTCCAGAGCACTGCCATATGATGTGGCAAGGATCTGATCCCTCCTCCCTGCTTCTAGGACATTTCCTTTGGACCCCTGGGTAGAATATAATCACCATACTAGGGGTAATGTACGCTCTAGGGATGTGATAGAAGTGAATCAATTTGAAACAGGCATTCTGAAATATTTTTGTGGCACGTCGAAATACCCATTTCCAGTCCTCATCAGTTATAGAATTCTTTGTATCTGCTGCCCACTTCACCCTTAGGGCTCCAGTTTAATTTTAGGCTGAGTAAGTATTACCTGTGTAATGGGTAACAGCTCCGTGCGGTGCCTGCCATTTGTGGGCACGGTTATTTTTAGGCGCTGGTGTGTCAGGGTTTGTCAGATCCCAGTTCTCCTCACTTATTTTAGTGTTACTGTCAAGACTAATTTAAGTAGTAAATGTCCCTGTGAGGTTTCAATTATTCTGCTAATTCTCTGAATTCCAATAATACTTCTCCCTCATGTAGGTCTTCCACTTTTCCAATTTCCTTGGTCACTTATGTTTTCTCCTTCCTGGGGAGAGCCTACAAAACACCCAAGAGGCATGTCCGGTGTATATGGGCATGGGGTGTGACTTTCATGGAGGCATCTGGGCCAGCAGTGTTTAAACATGCACAAATGTCACTGCATTCCAGGGTTTTGTTAGAGCTACCGTTATCAAACCTGTAAGGATAGAGTGTATGTCTTGGAACCAACCTCTCGGGATTACAATAGGTAGAGTGTGGTTAAGAAGTATAACAATCAAGAGAGTGCCACCATTTCTGTAACTGCATTCCTTCCCACTAGTGTAATTGGAAGTGTCTTCCAAAAATGTGTTCTACCATGCATTGCTGGTATAGCGGACCTGATATTCCCATCCAGGAAGCCTTTTCAGTGCTGTAAATCTGCATTCCTAGGTAGCGTATTATTAGAGGCTTCTATTTGTTTTCCCTATTAGAGGGTCTTGCTTACCTCCGCAAGCTGCTGCACCAAATAACCACTGGATTTGTTCCAGTACATGGTCAGGCCTTCCAATTCACCAATGTTGGTGAGATTATTTATAGCTTTCTCACTGTCTGTGTGTCTATTTCACTGGAATATTTTTGTCACCTGCATAAAGGGATATCTAATGTTCTGTGTTTACCAACTTGATGCCTTTTATATTGGTCTCCTCTTCTGATCCTTGATGCCAGTGCCTCTGTTACGATTGCAAATAGGAGAGGAGAAAGGGGCAGTGCTTGTTTGGTCCCTCTCTCCGTTTTATAGGCCCCCAATAGCACCTGTCTGGTACAGAGCCTTGCTGTAGACTCCATGTACAGCAGTTCTGTCCATTAGCTGAATCCCCTGCCTAGTTTCTTCCCTCCCATTATTGCATTTAACATTTTTCATCTTAAGAGTATTAAATGCTTTTTTTGACATCAACTTTCTTTATTTTTTACCTTTGAGTGTCTTCCTGTCATAAAAAGGGCCATAAAGATGGATCAAGGCTATTTGTGAGCACAAAAGGATGAGAGGCCTTGCAAATAAATTACAAGAAATCCCTGAGAACCTACAAAGACAAATCCACACCGTAAAATCCACACAGGAAAGCCTTCAAGTACGAACAATGAAGATTTATTTAACATTTATAAATCATCACAGAAGGAAAAAATGCAGTGATTAGTCTTTTCAATTCAATATACTTCAAATGCAAATAAAAGTAACTAAGCCCAGGCAGTAGAAGGTGACCTCTATTCTCATTAATAGCCTGAACCAAATACAGTTTAGCACAGAGCAAATATTAAATCACGAGCAAATAGTCAAAGGGGACGCTCAGTTTAAAGGAAGGAGAGAATCAAGAAAAATCTATAAATGTTAATTTGATAAGAAGACTGACATGGAGTCTGTCTCTAAGAATTCAAAGGAAGAACCTTATACATCTTTAAGAATGAAGGCAAAGAAGAACATTAACATGAAGTCCACCTTCAAGAGGAGCATTGAAAGTACCAGATTTACTTCCCAAATACAATGGCTTTCATAACATTTTAGCAGCAGAGATTCAAGCCCTAACCATGATGTGACTACGTAAAATAAGCTCACTCTACAAATCCTCCCAAAATTAATATTCTAGGAGTCCCTTTGTCCTACATACAAATAGAAATTACATTTCATTAGTAAAGTATAGCTGTTTGAGAATATGAAAGAACCATGTTCTACCAGCAAGACAACAACTTTGAATGTTTAAACATTGTATGTGTGTTCCTCGGCAGAAGGCAGTGAGCTCATAAATTGTTCCAGATAAAGTAAACATTATCACTAAACTAAGCATATGTCTACTATTTAATGAAGAGGAAAAACACTTTATGAACTAAATAATGAACATGATTCACAGCTCAAGTTTTAAAAGCCAGGATTTCAGTGCAGTCAGGCTAAGTCCATATATTGGTTTTGCAGCTTACTTATGCTAACATAAACACACAATTTATTAAATTCAGAAGGACATTGTAACACTAGTTGCTCAGACAGAAATGTTATACCACATTTGAAATGTGAAGTGTATGACACTGCAAATAAATGTGAGTCCTTGTTATGTCAACTTTTAAAATGCTCCATTATGAAAATACAGCACCCGTACATTATTTGTAACTTATCTATATTAATTTTTGCACAGCATTTGAATAATTCTAAATTGATTTTCCTTCACTCTCCTTACATCCGTGATGGAGTAACTTCTCGGAATAGACTTGCACTGGTCGATGTGTCAGTGCATCAGGTTCAGCATTAAGGGTAACAGTCTGGAGGTGAGAATAGTGCTTGGTTTTAAGGTCGAGCCAAGCGGCAGCGCATATGCGCTGCTCGCTCTGCAAGACTGCTGTAGTAGAATATGGTAGATTGGCCGCACCCACTCTCCTCCCGTATTTTTAATTGGCTTGTGACATTGTCTTTCGTAAATGCTGCCTTCGAATTCGTTAATAAGCTTGTCAGTCCCTCCTTAGTATGGCCTTGTCTTCATTTGTTTCCTCCCATGGCGACTGGCCATTTACTTCGGCTGTTTCACTGGACCTGTTATTTCGTCTGTAAGCACTATTTATTTTATTGAGATTCTCCTACTGCAAGCCAGACAGGCGTTTCAGCTGAAACCACTTGTGTATTGTTAAGCAGCACAGCCGCCCCCGTAGCACGGCGTCTGCTTACAATCACTTTAACCCAACTTTATCTTGTGTCTGGTACGACCCCCCATGTAAAATGGATTTAGAAATTATTAGCAAATTAATGTCATCTGTACTAAAGACACCTGACGGGTTGTTTTCAAAAGCCTGTTTTTTTAACAACACTACCACCACCATCAATACCACCACCTCCTCCAATACCACTACCACCAATACCACCACCTCCTTTAATACCACCATCTCCTCCAATACCACCACCATTACCACCACCACCAAAATAACCAATACCACAACCACCATTACCACTACCACCACCAATGCCACCACCACCAATGCCACCACCACCAATACCACCACTACCCTCAATACCACTACCACCAACACTGCCAATATGCCTACCACCAATACCACCACCACCATCAATACCACCACCAATACCACTACCAATACCACCATCACCACCACCAATACCACCGTCACCAACACTGCCAATACGCCTACCACCAATACCACCACCACCATCAATACCACCACCACCACCAATACCAATACCACCATCACCACCACCAATAATACCACCACCAATACCACCATCACCACCAATACTACTACCAGTCCTACAATACCGCCACCACCAGTACTACCATCCCCACCAATACTACCACCACCAATCCCGCCACCACCAATACCACCACCTCCACAAATACAACCTCCAATACCACTACCACCACTACCAATACCACCACCATCAATACCAATACCACCACCTCAGTGCCTCTCGCTCACTAGTAATAGCAGGGGCACTGTTCTGAGGCCGGAGCTGCAGGCGAGACCATCCCTCCCGAGGCAGGAGCTGCAGCTGAGACCATCCCGCCCTCCATGGCTGCCATAAAGCACAGCCTGCCATGCACCAGGTGGTGAAACCAGGGCCCTACTACAGCTGGAGTGTTTTTATTAGGCCAAAGATAGCAATGACATTACACAATGCCACACTGCACACTCAAATCATGGAGAGGGCAGGAAATAGCCTACCACTCTTCCTCCTGAGCCGCAACAGTGTAATCAAAGAGTGAAAGGTGTTGGAGACCTTTGTTAGTGTTTACAGGTCGTGTCTAGGTCATATGTAACTCTCAGTTCACACTTTCTGACTGTTTAGTTTACAACACTTACACATCTTCACTGCACTATTTATCACTATTTTGAAGACATCGCAGACCGGTCTCCTCCACTAATATTTACAATCTAATAAGCGGTCGAGAAGGCCCTTTATTGCAATGCAATAGGTCTCGCATTTGCGAGAGTTTAAGCTATTAGTATTGTAAATGACAATGCCTTTTATTTATTTTTTAAACCCCCAAAACATAAATAAAAGGCATTGCCATTTACAATGCCAATAGCTCAAACTTGCGTGAATGCGAGACCTATTGCATTGCAAATGCTTGTTCATAATTGCCAATAAGCATCAAGAGGGGCCTATAGAGTGATGCCTCTACAGTCTCTACCCTGTTTGTGAAGAGCAACTGCTTCCGCTTCTCGAGTGGAGGCCAGACGCAGATGTCCCTGTTATACAATTCCTCCAAAACAGGAACAAGCAGGTAGATGAAAGTGGCATAGAATTCGATTAGAAATCCATCAGTGTGTGGCATTTTCATCCTAGCCATTTTCTTTTACTGCAGTGCCGCCATTTGTCTATTACTGGTCAGTGGCATATCTGTAGCAGTTAGTGCCTTTCTTTTTTGAGTTGTGGTATCTGCTTCCCTGTTCCTAAGATGTTCATGTGCCAAATGTATAGCTATATGGTTTTTCTCCAGCAGCAGCAGTGTACGCGGTGCACACTTCTCCATCACAGTGTCTCATCTTCCAACTATCCTATCACTGGCCGGAGCCCCTTTCTTGTGTCACTGCCTATCAGGCACCTTCTCTTTCTCCTTCTCGTCTGCTAGTTAACCGTTTGCACTTAATGTATGGGAGCTACTTCCATATCTCATTCACTGCTACCCCGTTACAATGATCTCTCCAGTTTCAGCGGATTCCACAGCTTCTTATTTTCAGCTGGAGAAATGTAATATACATCCATGCGACCATCTCACTGCTAAGCTACAGTTCTAGTCTGATCCTCCAGGTAAGTCAATCAGGTGTACCCCTTACCACGTTCTCCAGCTGATAGTGTTCACCTGGGACCTCCTGTTTCAATCAGTTCAATCAGTGCTATGGAGGAGAAGGGAGGGTTCCACTCACCTGTGTCTTGAGTTGGTAGCGCTTCATCGATCTATAACCTTTTCACTGCCCTTTGATGTCTCGGGTGCCTGTCTTTACTGGGAGGGTGAACTACCCTCTCTGCATCGCTTCTTTTCAGGTCACCATCTTCTTATGGGCCTTCACCCATCCTGCATGTAACCACATGCCGTCTCCGATCAGTCTTTGGTGCGGTTGGAGCTTGCAATCACTTCACTCTCCTACTAGTTCAGTGTGAAACTAGAGTGCTGGATTACCTACCACTTAGTTAATCTCCTGGGCATCATTCCTAGCACATGCCTCCCTTCGTCACAGGCAGGTGCTATCTTGCAGACTCTGTTTGGCCCTCTCTACCATTGCTTCTTCATACATCATAGCAGCAGTATCAGCTCTACGCCACCATCCACTGTTCAGCATGATTGCTCTGAAATTGAGTAGATGCCCTGTGTGTTCCTCAGGATTTACGTGATGGCGGAGGCTGGCTCGACGCATAGCAATGAGCGTGTTATCCCACTGCCATCAGGCTCTGACCCCTGTGGATCACTTTCTTCATTCTATATTCCCTGCTCCAACTCCACGCAGTGGAGAGATTCAGGACTGTTATGAGGCATATAGTTGAGGCTTTTGTATTGTGTGATCCTGGTTCCTCAGAAGCAATATGCCACCTTGAAGGCCCCCTCTCAGCAGCACTGAGTTTGTTTCAAAAGTCTTCTCAGAGGTCCGGGGGGAGGCTAACGGAAGGAAGAGTTTTTGTTGATGGTGCTGAAGAAAATGTGTTCTGAACACTAGCTCTCTAGGCATAGATGCCTAAAATTGTTTAAATGTAATAGCACACAGGAATACATCTTCCTTGTTGCTCAAAGGAAGACTACAGAGAGAAGGTGAATGGGTGTTAATCTTCGTTATACTCACAAAATGACTTATGCAAACATGCTGGGTATTCTATCCCACTTCCCAATGTTCTGAGGTTGGTCCCTGCCAATTGGCCCAAGGATCAGTGCCAACACTGGGGTCTCTGGCTGTGTAAGCGGCCTGCAACTGTGGCACACGAAACCACATAGCAGCATCAGAGCAATCAGCAGACAATAACAGGATATACAATGATGAGTATGTACACTGAGCTGGAGCAGAGGCACATAGGGCTGCCATGGGCTAGCAGTGACCACTGATAACACCACCCTTGCTTCCCTCAACTTTCAGTGACTTGGGTATTTGGTTAGCTCTTTATTTTCTTTCACAGTTTGCACCTCATGTTTGGCAGGCCACGTTGACTATACTAGCAAACAATATAAAATATGAGTCCCTTTGGCAAGGTTTCCTCTCCGTGGATAAGGTTCCTCATCACTTGACATTCAGATGAATTCCTGGTAACCAGAAACCAGATGCATCTCAATGCCAGTACACTGACATTCCGTACTCTGACTTGTTTAGCCTCAAGTTGGTGGTCATTAACTGATTAAAGAGTAAGCTCTCATAGCATCTAATATTGAGCTGCAGGCACTCTTGGCCATGGCAGTTTGTTTAGTGTACTTCAATGATGGTAAAAATAATCCCCCCCAAAGAGCTCTGAATTTAGTTACTAGTGTGACACTGGTCTACACCAGTGAATGAGGCAGATGTTGACTCACATCAATGTAGATCTTGATATCTGGGACTCTTAGGGTGATAACAACTTCTATGGTTTCATGTAGCTCTTCTGGAGCTAAAGCTGTCTATCAAAACTCAGATAAACACAACTTGGGTAAATCCTGGTTCATAATGGATTTAATTATATTCTAAAGGGGTGAAGAGGACTTTAAGCATCTTGGTAAATTTGTGTAAATGGTATCCACTCCTTAAATTTGCCAGGGTGAATGAATGTAGTGTTAAGTCAACATAATACTTCTCAAAGAAGCCATTGAATGTCCCTTGTTCACTCGGAACACATAGCATTCGCTTTGTTGATTAGGTGTTAGACAAGACCTTTTGTTTTACTAAAACAAAAAAAATCTTTAAAAATGCATACATCCATACCCGGCTTTCAGTCCGCTCTCTTTATTTATTAGATTGTTGTAGAGTCACATTTTGATTCCGCTCATCACTGCATACAGATGAGGTAATGGGTCAGTCCACTGCAGCGCTTAGTTTACTTCTGTGCGAGGGACAGCATTCTGCCCTTGCTCAATGTCATCATCCTCACTGAAAATAGTCATATTCAGTGCCAAGAACTAGCAGGTCAATGTGTCTTTAATTTACATTTCAAAACCATTTACTAAGGTCCAATAGCTTCACAGGTACTGCTGCCAGATTTGCTGCTGCTTGCAGTGCACTGCATCCTGCATGGGTTCTGCAGGCCGCACTCCTCATTAGTTAGGCTTCTTTAAAACTATTGAAAGATGGCTCCATACATACCAACTTCTGTTTTTTTATTTTATTTTTTAAAGCCTTGATAAAAAAGACATTGTTAGACTTTACCAAGAACATACGGAGGAAATCTGCATTGGCAGCCAATACAAGATTTATTAGCTTTCCCAATTCCTGCTTTGTGAAACTGAGCTGCCCTGCCGTTGTACATTTTTTATGGCTAGGCCCAAGGATTTCCCCCCCAGTTAGTTCACTTTCATAGGTGGCCATTGAGGGTCTCCTGTTTTGAGACATCAGAGCTGGGCTGTGATGTTGAGGGGACAACCAAAGTGCACTATCCATTGTTTGAATGACTAGTGCCCTATCAGCCAAGGTTATGAGAGACTGACAGTGGTGTTACTCAAACCTATAGTCAAGGATACACCTCTTTATACTTAAACTGCTATAGAGGGATTGCCTATTCGGTCCCTCATGTAAAAGTTTGTTTAGTCTCCTGTAACTGAAGTCTTTTTCCTCCATGACATCTGGACACATTTGAAGTTTGCCTACACAAATGTGTTGTTGAAGGGTAACTTAAAAATGAACAAAAGACCACCTCCTCTTGGCAATGTAAAACAGCTCATTACTTTTGTGACAGTGAGAGCCAACATCTTTACTCAAGTAAGCAGCCGGTCTCAATTTGCTGCTTCACAGACAGCTATTTTTATACAGAGTTAAACAATAGGGATTGCAAAAGTAAAAATGGTTACACATTGCTGCACGTTAATTATAGAAAACATGAGGTGTGACCCATAGACTTTAGCCTAATTCACTACACATCCTTTATTGTAGTTCTAACAATGCTTTTACTCAGAGACACCTGTGTGCTTGGGCTGAATGCATATTTATTGGTTTGTGTGGTTTTTCATTGTGCTCCTAAGACCTCTTATCAGATTCCATGTGTTATTGGCTAATTCAATTTCCTGCTTCTATTGTCTAATCATCTTCCAATTTATTGTAAACACAAAATACGTGCCTGTGTGCTAAAGCCATAAATTCCTTTAAGCTAACTAAAAACAAGTTTTCCTTTTATGTATGACCTAACAGGTCATGCACCCTGTTCTCAAGTAAACTCTTCACCTCTTTTTCATCAGCATGAGCTTTTGGCCTGCACTGCTCTTTTATCACGTGTAACTATGCAACACTCTCTACTGTTGTCTGCTGCTGCACCATGTTTTCACATTTCATATATTACATTACTGTGTGGTGTATGTCACTTTGACTTGTGTATCTGGGCATGTTGGACTCCATGGGTATGCTACACAATATAGTGGTCTTGCTTGTGCTGGGCTGCCAGTGTCCCATTGGCTCTTGCAAGAGTCCTCTCAATCTCCCTCCCTCAAACCATCTGTCTATGATCATTGGGTAAGTAGCCCACTATAGTCCCTTCGACTTCAGTTCCCTGGCCATTGTGACCCCTAGGTACTAGTGGTAAATGACATTAATTGCTCCAGTTAATGTCCAGAAAGCTGTACCTGTCGCCATGGGTCCCCATGTAAAGGTTTCACAGCTGGCAATTTCCTTTTCATCTGGCTTTTCATAATTAGAGGTATGCCTGAACTCTGAGACGTGAAATGGGGAAGATTTCTGGTAGTTTTGTGGGAGGAAAATGTATTCCTTATTAATTAAGAATTGGAAAAAAATGAATAGGTGACAGGTAGCCAGTTAGATGGCAACGTGAAGGTGTTCTCAAAAGCATGTTTAGCACCATTAGCTGTTTTATCTAACTCCCTTTCACAAGCCATAGTGTTTTAAGGAAAAAAAATAAGTGTAATCTAGTGTGGATTTGTGGGGAAGGCCTGAATAAACGTCATGATGAATTCCACTAATGTGTTTAGAACTCTTTGCCTGATGTATCATTGTGCAGCTTGCAGACAGTGTGTGCCAAATATGCATCAGATTTCTGCAACTTGGCCAGCATTTTGTGTTGAGTCCGATGTACTGATCAGCCCCTTTGCAAGTGTATATTCGTAAAGGGTTGCAAAACTCTCCTAAATATTAATGAAGGGGGTCACATTTTGTGACTCTTTAGAAATGACTGTAAATTCATGGATGGAGGTGTGCAAGAGAAAACAGATTGCCTGTCTCCGTTCACAACTCAGAATTTGTTTTAAAATCAGTCATGTCCCTTAAAGGGATGGGTGGTGCTTTTAATAAAAAAATCTTGACATGCTGGGAATACTTTTGGCAGGAAGAGGGAGCATGCAGTTTATACGCTCTTCTGATGCTGTCTTACCCAATTTCTAAAAGGGAAGCTGAGCAATAGTTTACTTTTCTTTTTTTATTCCTTTTCTTTTTAGGTCTCGACTATTCTAGCCTGTTAGGGATTGAATAGACGAGATTATAGTAAGCAGTCCGAAAAGTCTACCTAGCCTGCGGATCGCGTACAGTTCATGTGAGGCAGGCGTGTGAGGCAGGCGCGTGCACATCAAACACCATCGGCCTCGGCATCAGACTTCAAAGGAAGCCGCTCGCACTCCACCATTTGTCTGAGCCTCAGCATCAGACTTCAAAGGAATCGCTCCCAAGCCCCTCCCCCGCCCCCACCCCCCAGACTTCAAAGGAATGCGCTCCCACTCCCCCCCTCCCCTCCCCAGGCACAGGAATGCTGAGAGCTTGGTTTTTTTGCATCCATCTCGCGAGGAAGCCGTGTTTTGTTCGGCATTCTCTGCACCTTTCTCAATTTTTTTTTCTGGACGAAAGTGAAAGCCTACCGTGCTTGTTTACAGTAGCCTTGCTCCTCAAATGCTGTTGCTGTGTTGCCATCTCTCTAGGGTCAAAGCTTGAAAACACTCGACTTGCTCGCTGCAATGCTACATCCGCTATGCTTTGCCTCTAGACACGTTGATCCCTCGCAGACTGTGCTGACTCGGCCCCTCCCGATTCTCAAACTGACCAACGCAGTCACCACGCAGACTCTTCTCTCTGTCTTATGATGTCTGCCCTGCCACCATTTACTTCGGACCCTCACTCTCACACCTCCTCACCCTCACACCCCTCACCCCTTCTCACCCTCTCACACACCTTCTCACCCTCACCCACCCTCTCACACACCTTCTCACCCTCACCCACCCTCACTCACTCTCCCACCCTCACCCTCACTCAGCCTCACCCCCTCACCCTCACACACCCTCACACCCAACCTCCACCCACCTTCACTCACCCTTAAACCATCACCCCCTTACACCCCCTCACACACACACACACACACACCCTCACCCCCTCACAACCCCACACCCCCTCACCCTCCAGCCCCCACACCCCCACCCTCACCCCCTCACCCACCTCCTCACCCTCACACCCTCTCTCTCACACCCCCTCATCCTCACCCTCACACACCCTCACCCACCCTCACACACCCTCTCACCCTCGCACACCCTCTCACCATCATACACCCTCCCACCCCCTCACCCTCAAACCCCCTCACATCCCCTCAACCTCACACCCCCTCGCCCTCACACCTCCTCACACCCCCTCACCCTCACACCCCCTCACCCTCACCCCCATCACCCTCACCCTCACACACCCTCACAACCCCACAGCCTCCCCCTCACACTCCCTCCCCCCTCACACCCTCGCACCCCTCACCCTCACCCTCACACACACCCTCACCCTCACCCCCCTCACTCACACCCCCTCACACCCCCTCACCCTCCCTCACCCTCACCCTCCCTCACCCTCACACCCCCACACCCCCTCACAACCCCTCACCCTCACACACCCTCACACCTTCACACACCCTCACTCCTTCACACACCCTCACTCACCCTCACCCTCCCACCTTCACACACCCTCACTCACCCTCACACCCCATCACCCTCTCACCCTCACACCCCCTCACCCTCACACCCCCTCACCCTCACACCCACTCGCCCTCACACCCCCTCACCCCTACACACCCTCACCCCCACACACCCTCACCCCCACGCCCCCTCACCCCCACACACCCTCACCCTCACACCCTCTCACCCTCACACCCCCTCACTCACCCTCACACCCCCTCACTCACCCTCACTCACCCTCACACACACTCACACACCCTCACCAGCATAGCATAACAAAACATAGCATAGCATAACAAAACACAGCATAGCATAGCATAACAAAAAAAGTATAGGATAGCAGAGCATAGCATAACAAAACATAGCATAACAAAACACAGCTTAGCATAGCATAACAATTCAAAGCATAGGATAGCAAAACATAGCATAGCATAACAAAACAAAACATAGGATAGCAAAACAAAACATAGCATAGCATACAGCATCACTCCGCACCACCATAGCATCACTCAGGGGCACCACAACATCACTATGCGCTACCACAGCATCACTGAACGCCACAGCATCACTCGTTCGCCATCACAACATCACTCAGCGCCACCACAGCATCAATCTGTGCAACCATTCAACAACACCTGGTTCAAATATGTTCTCTCAATGTTTCAAGCTTTATTACAAATGTAACAAAAAGATGTTAATATTTCACTTCTGTTCTTGGATTTTCGTCACAATAAAATACACTGAACATAATCTTCACAAAAGTTATTTACAAAACTTTAAGCTATTGTCATTATAAATTACAATAACTTTTATTTAAGTATTAATTATTGAAAAAAAATTAAAAGCCATTGTTATTTGTAATATCAATACATGCAAGTCACGTAAATACAACACATATTGCATTACAAATGCTATAGGTGTCACATTTGCGAAAGTTATTACTATTGGCATTGTAAATGACAAAGCTATTAATTTCGCTATTTTCAAAAACAAAACATTTATAAAAAATGTGTCATTTACAATACCAATAGCTCAAACTTTCCTAATGCGAGACCTATTGCATTGCAAATGCTTGTTTCATCTTTCCCTCCTGTTCACATTGCACCATGTCTACTCCTCTTTCCTCTTCTTTCTTTCTCTAGTCCGATTCGTCGACATACTTTTTCTATAGCCATATCGTTTTCACTTCTTGTCCTACCCGCTGCTTTCTTCACTCTGTCTTTTGTTTATTTCCCAGGAGTGCTGACCGGGTACAGTTCCACCCTCTGGATTGGGCTGAATGATTTTGACATCAATGGTGGCTGGCAGTGGTCTGACAGCTCTCCCCTGAAGTATCTCAACTGGGAAAGTGGTAAGCTAAAGACTTATTCACATGCACACAAAGTATTTAGATCCTTAGAAATTAGCTGTATAGGGTGGCTCAATTCCATCCAAGCCCCCCACCCCTTCAAAGGAAATTGAAGAAAGTCACATACTGCTGAACTGGGACCAGACCAATATAAAGTTCACTTTTCAAGTTTCTCTTGCAAACGCTCCAAATCTTCAGACATTAAGCATTTAAATACGTGTTGCTACCAGCCACCCATGATTGTGTCTCTAAAACAGAGCTGCAGAAAATCAATAGTAGAGAGGAAAAGAATAATGAAGTCGGATCCAAAAACTTTCACGGTAAAATGTTGTTTCCATACCGCAATATAAGGGCTAACGACATACGCAATGAAAAGTGTCCGCCTTCAACCTTGGCCCAGAGATTGGTATGAGGTCCAATGCAAAAGTGCTGAGGCGTCTACAAACCAGTCCATTGTGAACTTTCTTGGTGCTCTGACAGCAGTGGCAAGATAAAAATAATTTGAATACGTTACAATTGTTTAGTCTACAGGACTGAAGACCTTGAAATGGGCTTGCATCTAATTTATTTAGATAGTTTATGCATTTTGAACACTCATTTTGTTGCTAGATATTGATGTTTGCACAAAATATTTAGAAATGCATTCTAAAGTTATCGCCAAACCCAGTCAACAGATTTTCCCAGATAGGGGTCTCTTCCTACTGGTCTCTTTTCTCAACCAATACCTTCCCTCTGACATCATTCTAAATTGCTGCTTCTACAAACAGTAAACTATTATAATCACTACCCCTTGGTTTACTTAATATTTATTTGCTAAAAACACCAGATGTTTTTGTATCCTTAGTTAGCATTTCTAAGTGCAGTTCTTAAACCTTTCGATTTCCTCAACATAACAACAAAATTATTTTGTCATAACATTACAGTGCAGATTAGGTTGCTCAAGTTTGTTTATTATTATTGTTATTATTTAACTTTGTGTTTAACCAAACAAATGTTTATATTTAGTTTGTTGAGAAGTCACATTTAGCACTCTAATGATCACCATCAAATGATGAAAGCCGAGATTCTTAAATGCAGCCATATAAAACTGCATTCAGCTTTGCAGCATCAGCCAAAAATTTGGAAAACGCACACTGGGAATAGGGTGTGTCATTTGGCACACAGCTTGTACGTTCAGCCCTGTAGCTGGGCTTAATGAATTAACCAGATTTGTGTAGTGATTAAAATATGCGTAATTCTACCAATCCAAGTTTATATAAAAGAATCCTTTATTTCATGAGATTTTTCCATTCATTCACGTAGGTATAGCTTTATTTGTACATTGATGTTTTAGGTCCTATTGCATTTTTGGAACGACGTTCATCAGAGAGTATTTGCTATAGGCCAAATATCTTTTCTTGAAATTGTATGCGTGAACGGTTCGACAAACTGTACTCTGCTGTTGCTTCATACAACGGGAATGAGGTTGCTGCAGACTACCATCCGTTCTGACCACTCACGTCTATCTCATCCTTATTAAAGAGCTGTTCAGAAGGAAATCTGTGGTTTTCCAACAACCAGAAACAGAAAAGAGATGATTTGAATGTTATCGTTGAGCTGCGGGAATCAAAATTTCATAGAAGTCTACATAGTGCTCATGAAATAAAGTCACAAAGTGATTTTTGTGTGGGCTATTAGACCACTGCTACTTTAAGTGAAGCACCACGTTAGAAAACAGAAGATAAAAACGAGTAAGGAAATGTTCTTATTGTACTGTTTTGTATGCTGATAAACATGTTTACGATTTTCTGAAATGCAAATAATTCTTTTGATAGAGACCAAAAAAGAAAATGAAGACTGTTTTTCAGAACAACTCCGCTATCAAGAGGGAAACAGCGAGGTTTTCAAATTACCTCTACACCTTCACTTCGTAAGAAAAAAAAGGAGCTTATTTCAAAACTTTGCTCCTTGAACTAAGAAGGTCTCCCCCAAAAGTACAATGACCTAATATAGGGATTACCATTAAAATGCAAACCTCCATCGATGTTGAAGATGAACTGTATATCATCTGCATAGATAAAGAAATCTAAGCCAAGCAACTAAGCAAGCCAGTGAAACTATACACAAGTTAAATAGAAGTATAGAAAATAAAGATTCCTATCGAACCACCATTCATCAGATTTTTAGTAACAGAAACAGCCTGATCCAGGGTCTGAAACCACCTGTTTGTCAGAAAACTATAAAACCATTCAAACACCATGCCAACAATGTCAAATGACTTTGTAGGATGTGTTAAATGTCAGTGAAAGACCCAAAACAATCAATGCAGCCGGCATATCGCCGCTGTCTGCACACAAACTCCAATCTTCCAAAACAGCTGTTGGTATAGTTTCAGTACTGCACCCAGAATTTAACCAAAAGGCCCTTGTAAATTCAGAATTGACCTCAGTGGTTCCTTCAGTATTGAGTCAGACAAGAGAATCCTCTATTCCAAATGCAAATCATATAAGTTGGTGATGGGAGAAGGTGACAATAGTTTGAGTTCATAGCGGGCGGATGGAAAGACAATGACAGAACTCATCTTCTAGCCAACTGCTCGCTGATCATGTTCAAATCAGTCTCGCGGCTCCCTGCCCTAGCGCCTAAGACTAGAATATAAGCTTGTTTTTTTGTTTGTTGTGTTCATATTTTTATCATTGGAAATAAGAGTGTACAAACAAGAAGTACTTGGTGAACAGAAATATATTATCATAGCAAAATCAATCCAGATCCACGGTCCACTCTTCGACAGTCATGGTATTGTTATTGGGCATTAATATAGCACCCAGTCAGTCATTTTCGTGGTAATGCTCTCCTATTGGTGGTCCAGTGGTGACTTTACAATTTATTCTGAGGTTGATGTTGCAGACCGGAGTCTGAATAGATATTTGAAAACATGCCCTTACTAGGGTGAAAGATGATTTTAAATGTGCATTCTGCCTAACCTCAGCAGTGCCTTATGGATTAGATAAACACGTCTTGCAGATTTCAGTATGCCAAGGCAGAAAAGGAAAACCGCATTTAATCCATAACAAATGATTATTTTTTTTAAAATAACCACCTGCCTTTGTCATCTCTTGCTCTTCAAACACAGCCCTGGTGGTAGTCTTTGGCCTAACTTTTTCTGTCTGGGGCTACTCTTGGAATGTCCAGTACAGTAATTTACCACAAACCCGTCATTTCTGGTGTGATACTCTGAAATGTAGCTATTTTGGTTCTAACTTTTGGATTCCTGTACCTGTGTCCTCTTCCCACTCCTGCTCCCATCTCCTTTTTCAGATCAACCTAGCAATTCCAATGAGGAGAACTGTGCAGTAATCCGGACTGAGTCATCTGGCGCCTGGCAGAATCGGGACTGTGCCACAGCGCTGCCATATGTTTGCAAGAAGAAGCCCAAAACTGCCACTGACCCATTTTCTACCGGTGAGCGCCGTTGAATGCTGTTGGGGTGGAGGAAAAACTGTATGCAACCAAGAGTGAGATAGGAAGTGTGATTGATTCAGCTTACCAAAGAGTTGTGGTTGCACTCCGACTAATCAGAAGGTGCACCTGGGAAATAGTGGCCATGCTCTGTCATGTGCCCATTGCTCTTTTTCTTTTGTAGTTCTTGCTTTTCCAACTCTTTTTCTTTTCAAAATGTACTCTTAATGCATGCAATATCTGGACTCAGTGTACACTCATTTGACAATATGAATGTGTTGGAATAACCTTACCTGTTCTAATTGGGAACAACTCTGCATATGCTAAGTCACCTGGCCCTGGAAGCTCACTGATTGAGGATTTTACATTTGCAGACACACAGTGTATTCGAATTGGAATGATCTGGTGCTCAGTGGGTGAAATTCAAATCCTGCTATCCAGTGCATAAAGCAATGCCTGGGCGCACACCAACCCAGATACTTCACCCTATCTATGTGGCCCTACCAGCTATCCTAACATTTGAGGTACACCTGCCATAACAAATTATCCATATTCATAGTTAATTACTACGGAATTCCTTATCATTGCTCCTGCAACTCCAAGGCAACTGGGGGTGGGGGAATAGGAGATGAAAAACAAGGTTGCATTTCTTCAAACTGTAAATAGACAAATGAAAGGGTTTAGCATGCTATGCAAAAGTCGTCACATCATAGAAGAAAGAAATTATTCAAAACCCAACTACAAGATCCAAATAACCTTACTTCTGTTTACCCAGCAGTCAAAGCAAAGGTAGTAATGTTAAATATGCCTTCTACTAAGTTAATGTAGAGAGATATATCTAGACCAGTTCGGTTTAGGAGGTTTGTTTCTAAGGAAGTTTCCTTACATTTTACTGTTGAGTCAATAACAAGTTTATTACAAATATAATAGTCTGTGAATCATATGCATTACTGTCAAGGGGATTCCCCCTTAAATCAGTAATGGAGCCAAGCTCCTTGAGAAAAGACATGACCCAAATAATACTCTATGCACACTGTTCTAGTATTGATCACGTGACTAAATTCTCACCAAGAGTGCAAGCAGGAGCCGAGCTCAATGTATGAGAATTAGTAGATGTTCTTTGAGTCAAATGATTTTGGCTCAGCATGCTGGTTTGTAAATTTCATATATTGGGTGTCAGGAAGCAACACATCTAAATCAAAGAGAGAGAGACCGAGACCCTTCAAAAACAACAAAGGGAACTGGGTTAAGACAGGTAACAATAGGCTGTTCCCTTTGGGATTCTTATCTAATTCACTTATCCTCATTCATACGTACTTCTTCGCTCCAGTGTGCCTCAGTCTGTAAACATTGGAATCCTAAATGAATTACCTTACCAGTAATATAAAAATAACTCTTTCTTTATTGAAAGAAGTTCTTGCAAATTTGTTATTTCATTCTACACAATATTAAAAACACAATACAATTTAAATTTCGTCTTAAAAACATGCTATTCCATGAATAGAAGGAACACAATTAAATCTAATTCACCTATATATATCCAAAGTTAAGGTGACAAAGTAGTACATCACATTACTTTGTATATTCATGTTGTCCAAATGCAATTCATGTGCATGCATTAGTTAAAATATATAAGGCCAATTCAGTTATACAATATGAAAATAATACTCAAAGCAAAACAAAAGTTGTTTACGCAGCGTTTTGGTGGGCTAGTGCAACTAATTCATGTACGATTCCAATGTTTACAGACTTGGGCACACTGGAGCAACACATCTAAGCCTTACCTAGCCAGTAGGCACATATATCCTGTTATAGTTACACTAATACATTTATGCCACCAAGAACCGCAATAGCGAGTGCAGAAGGAGAAAAAATGACTGGAAGCTTGAAGCATGTTCTGCATTATACAAACAGGAAGAAATTGAGGATCACTGGACAGCATGGGTAGAGTTTCTTTGCTGTTACAAGAGTAAGCCATGATTTCTCGGCAGCTGTGGGCATGTGTGCAGATTACTGATGAGGATGTTAGTAGAAGAGTACTTCTGTTGTCATTTAGCAGCTGTCTGCCTGAAAAGTCTCTAATTGAGTGAAGGCTGTTGCGAAGACTGGGTAGCCTGAGGCTGACCCCCTGCGTAGAGTGATCCCTAGAGGTGTTTGTGAACGCAGCATCTTCCATATTTTCAGCAAGGAAGCATGTGGGACCTTTCATTGTAGCTACACGAGTAACCCCTGCATCACATTAGAACCGCTCCCTCTTTTATGGTGCCCTTGATGGTTCAACCTCCCAGTAACCATTCTTGAGAACAGATGGCAAGTTACTGATCCTGACTCCATGAAATATGGGTTCTAACCCCAACTTTGGCATTGGGCCATAAATGATTTGTGGCAATCCTCCTACCTCAAATTGTAATTATAGAAGACAGTAACTTGCACATAATTTAGACATTGAGAATGCTGTGCATTAGCAAAGCACAGATGAATTGCCAGACTGGTCTCTTCTCAGTTGTTATCTTACTCCTGAGGATCGGGACAAAACTGAATTCCTGGAGCCCCTTCTGGTTGAGAAGCAGGATTAATCTGTGAGGAGAACAGTTGCTTTTACTCCTGGAAGATCAGACCAGTTGACTGATTGATCTGCTTCAAATATGCTTCTTGTAACCAAGACCACCCAAGAACCATGAGAGTTCTGTAGCACAGCCTTCTGGAAGCAAGACCAAGACCATAGACAAGCATACCCTGGGTCATGAAGCAGCAGAGATGCTTTTGTGTATCATCACTGGTTGGCCTTCAGCATCACCAGTGCACTCCAAACCCCCAGAAAACTCATCTGCATTTCCCAGCCCCATAGAGATTTGAAGGCTGAGCCTTCACACCCCCAGTGTGGGGTCTGTTCCCGTTGATTATAGCTACCTCTCTAGCCTTACTATTCGAAAGAAGATATCACTATTTTACATTGCAGTTGATCCATATTCTAACGTATAACTCCAATTTGCAAACCCCTGGATTCTGGTTTGTGTCAACAGTCTGGTGGGTATTCCTACCAAGTGAAAAGCATGAAATTACCGACTATTTTTTAGATCCATGCCTTTAAACTTTGGTAATACCACACAGCTTACTAAGGCTTGTTTGCCCCCTGCTGAGGGATCAGGCGGCCTTTCAATTGTTTCCTAAAATCGCTAGGAGAGTGTTCAAACTAGACATCAGTTGCAGGATCCCCAATTTTCATTAAAATAACACCAAGATTGCTGTCACCCAAAAAGTCTACCATTATGTTTTACTACTTTAAAACTGGAATCTCAGCTAATGGGGCTTTAGCCCACTGATTTGTCCAGTGTTGAACCGAGAGACCATTAAAACTGACAGTTTACCACCTATCATAGTAATGTTGCCACTTTGTATTCTCTTTGCATGGTATTTCTGACTTTTGGACTGAGATTGTGTTAATAAACTTTGTAGCAAGCAGAAGAGTACTTAAGTCTTACAATACTGTCTACGCCCGCCTAGAATAACATTGTTAATTTGACCAATGCTAAAGAAAATGATGTGCCTGGTGCAGAAATGTTGGACAATCATTTGTGGTCATATCTCTGCTCCAGAAGGTTCTAGCACAATCTTGCGTTCAGTATGTGTCTCATTTGGGAACTCCTAGTTTTGATGAATTATAAATTAAAGTACCTTGTTTTTTGCCCAATTAATCACTTCCTGCTCATCCAGTTTATTGAGAGCTATTTACTGAGTCACCCGGAACCTGCATTTCTAACCTGTGCCACCTTCTAGAGTGAGCATCGTCTGCAGACCTTTGCTACTCCTGGAGATTTGAGTGCCTAAAGGGGTGACATTGTAAAACTATTGGATTATATTGGTATTGAGGACCCTGAGATGCAGTAAAACTCAAGGAAAGCGCATACTTGCCAGGATGATAATGTAGCTAGTTCTTTATATAGTGGACCAAAAAGAGATACACTGTGTAAAGAGTCCAGGCAAACCCCCGTTGGTTTACAGAGGCACAAATGATAACACAAATGTTCTCTTTTATGGTGCTAAGCTTTTGTTGACACACACTCAGAGGCCATAAATGAGACACACAATAAAGAATAAATCCGAGACCAATTTCGAAAAATAAGTCATATTTTTGAATACATTTTGATACCAAGAACTTTGTTATCAAGTAAGTACTTTTTTAAATATCTATTTTAGTAGACTTAAACACGCCTTTGCACACAGTGCTTTTCTATGGAAGAAAAGGCATGTATAGCATTCAGTTATTTGCGTTCGGTTTCTGGGGTTCTCCTTCAGGACATAGGGTCGAGTGGGCAACGTCCAAAGCACCACCTGCCCTGGGGCGACCGGTTGCAGAGGTGCTGTAAAGGTTGGGAGCTGTGCACGCTATGCCGGTAGAAAGAAGGGGGGCCACTTAGAAGTAGACTGAGGGGGTGGGACTTCAGGACAAGTCCAGGAGCTCCCAACGGGTGGCTCGGGTCACAAGGGTCCTCGGAACAAGGGAGCACAGTCGGTTTATCGGTACCCAGGTTGGGGCACTCTGCGCAGAGTAGAAGGGTTGGCTGCGCTCTGTACCCCTGGGAACCTTGCTGTTGTTGGTCTCACCAGTTGAGGCTGCAGAATCACGACAGCTGGGCCACACTGGAAGTAGGTCTCTTCGCTGCTGACTTCCCTCGACGGTTGCTTTGTCTTGGAATCGTGGCGTTCCAACTGGACTCTCACGGTCTCTGCTTGCAGCGTGGTGTCCGGTACCCTGGGTATTGGTCCTTTCCAGCTGTGCTTTGTCCTGGTGTCCTCTCATTTAATCTGACCTTCAGGAGCACAGGGCTCTCTTCCTGGGAAGCTGCTGCATCGGGCAGGCCGGGGGGGCTGCATTTCTGTAGACCGGGCTTTGCATTTCGGTGCCTGAGGACTGCAAGGAAGTAGCCACTTTACTCTAAGGGAGGTTTCTTGGCAATTTGCGAAGGTTGGCATTTTCCTGAAGTTCTTGGAAGCTGGTCAGCTGCAGGACAAGTCGCGAATGTCAAGACTTAGTACGACAGGAAAGGCTTGTCGCCAAAAGTCCACAGTAGCCTTCAGTTCTCGCTTTTTTTTGTGGCTCTAGGTGTCCTTCTCTTCTTGATCTGGCGAATCAAATTTCCTGGGGTCAGAGGTGCCACCTAAATACTCAATTATGGGGTGTTACAGGGAGTTACAGGGAGTAGTCTATGGGCTACTTACCGTGAGGGTGTCTACACTCTCTAAATGACCATTTGCTGTGGGAGTGGGCATAATCCTGACCCAGAGACGCTAATTCTGCCAAAACTAAGATGGTGGAACTTTAAAAGTGATGTCCTCATTAGGTAGGCCACCTTAGGGATAGTACCACCCTGAAAGGGGACCACGCCTCCTGACTAGCCAATTTCCCCATCTGTCCTGTTGCCAAATGGGCCCAGGGCAGGGGGTTGCATTTCCCCTGTCTGGGGAAGCCTTGGGTCGCATATTGAAATTAGCAGAAGCCTTTGAAGCCTCCTGCCTTGATATTCTGATCACTTAGCATCCTGCTTGGAGGAGGTGACAACACCTCTGGCCGGAGCAGGCATTGTTTCTGCTCTCAGAGAGTGAGGGCTCTCACCTGCAGGGGTCATAAACCTGTCTGTGGTGGCAGGCTAGTCTACACCAGTCAGCCAGTGCACTAGTATACGGTAGGTTTTCAGAGGCATCTCTAAGTTACACTCTGGGTGCTTGTATTCATAAATCCATCACTGGCATCAGTGTGGGCTTATTAATACGAGATGATTGATACAAAAGATCTTTGGTTTCAGTAAAGCCATTATGTAGCTGTTGATCTTGTGAAAACAGGTGTCCAGCACATGTACTCAAACTGGCTTCCCTGTACACTTGTAATGTCTCAGAATCGACTTAGACGTGACAGGGGCATATCTGCTCATGCAGATATGTTCACACATGTAGTATAGTGCACTCTGCCTTAGGGTTATAAGGCCTGCAATAAGGGTGATGTACCTATACTGCATGCAGTATCTGCAGGCATGGCACACTAGAGGGTTGCCATGTTATGTCTTCAGTTTTCTCTGCACCATGGCACACAGTCTGCAATGTCAGTCTGCATGTAGGTGCTGAGGGATCCCTTAGGGTGACACAGTACATGCTGCAGGACCTGGGGACTCCTTGTAGTCTCCTTGTCCCAGGTACCAGGGGTATCATTTACTAGGGACTTACAGGGGATGCTAAAGGTATTGCCTATTGGGGTAACCGTTGTACAGTTTAGAGAAAGAGACCTAGCACTGGGGACCTGGATAGCAGGAACCCAGTGCACTTTCTGTCATAATTACATCAGATACCAGTCAAACAGTGGGGTGACCATGTCAAAAATAGGCATTTTCCTACAAACAAGAAAAGTCTTCACACCATCACTCTGTGATGCAATTGTGTGTAAATTTCACCTCTTGGGAGCTTCTTACATTTTTGCTAGCGGTGTTTGACATTTTCCATTCAGAGGAGAAGAGCATCGAAAAGGCAAATTGTCCACCTCAAGCTATCAGATTATTTATTTGCTCTTTCACCCTTTTTCACTGATTATAATAAAATATATAAATACAGGAACACAATTCTATGTAAAAAAACAGACCTCTTTTCTTGTTTGCAGACTCCTGGTCTGATGTGAAGGTCACCTGTGAGCCTGGCTGGCAGGGGTTCCAGTCCAACTGCTATCGCTTGAATATCGAGAACAAGAGCTGGCAGGAAGCCCGCAAGATTTGCCAGCGTAGCAATGCTGATCTGGCGAGTATCCACACCCTCCCTGAGGTGGAGTTTGTGAGCCGGCAGATCAAGGAAGGTGGGTAGCCATAGTTTTCCTCTAGTAATTTCCATGTGTTCATCATAACTTGCAAGAAGGTGTGAAAAGTGCTACTACTTTGACCTGGAATCCGTGCGTTGGATTAGGTCTGCCAGGTCTAATCTTTTCCCTCCTTGTGATACAGTCAAGTACTGAGATTTACAGAATGTGGTGCCAGTGCATCACTTCATCTTGTATGGTATTAAGAAATGTAGCACTAGCAAAATGATGTGCTCCCTGTGATAACTCAGTGACTTACAATCAGTCAATCTCATCTTTCCTCGATCCTGTGTGTATTCATCTGACTAACTAGATCCATTCACTAATTTCTTTAGCCGTACTGACATAGTTTCTGATGTAATCTTGTACACACATATCTTCCTGGTTTTCTGACCCCTGAAAGCTGCAAGACTAACAGGCCTTCAGGGTTGCTTGATTTTCCTTTTAGCTTGTCCATGAGAAGCATCGTTAAGGTGTTTTTAATTGCAGCAGTGCTGATGTTGAAGAACATTTCAGTGTAGGAAAGTAGGTGTTTGAGGCATGTGAGCTGTAGATCACATGCTTTGCATACTCCTGCCATCTAGTGTTGGGTCCGGATGTTTGCAATTTGTTTTTCTTCGAAGAAGTCTTCTCCAATCACGAGGTAGGTTACTCCTCCTTTTGGTGATAGTGCGCATGGCCATCGACTCCATTGTTAGATTGTTTTTTCCCGCCATCAGTTTTGGACGTTAATTGCTGTGTTCCGGTTCAACACAGTTACTCCAGTTCCCCTCGGTGCGCAATACACTCGCCCTCGACGGTATTGTTTTCGATCATGTAATTCCATTCCATTCTCCACATAGTGTAGTTACTGAAAAATCCCTCTTTCAATCGGGTAGCTTGTGGAAGGCCTTCGGGCCTACCAGCGTCGGGCCGGCTCGCAGTAGATTGAACGGACTCCATTTAAATTCTGCCCTCGGTGGCACAAGAAGTTTTTATGCACTGACTCACACAAAGTGTGCAACCTGTGCTTGTATCCGGAACACATAGAACAGGACCTCAACCCTTGTAAGGCTATCTGATCAAAGAAAATGCTTTGCGACTGTCGGGCTCGATGTCGCCACATGCAGAGCCAACACTCCGGTTCCATTTCGCACCTCTTTAGGTTTAAAGTATTTTATTAAGATACAAAAAACATGGGGAAGGGAATAGGAGGTCAAGTGAACATACAGTACAAGACGCGAAACATTGCAGCGATTCAGATGGAAAGTAGGGAGGCAGGAAGCCCCGGAGGGTAACAGGGCATAAGTCATAAGGCAATAAGGCAGTGCGAATGACCCTCCAGTAGACCCCCATTCCCCGAGCAAGGCCAAGCTGGAGTAGCGTCCCGCAACACAGTGAAAAACACACCATCCCTCCAACCCCCCGTCCCCGGAAAAATAGAAGAAAGAAAAGCATAGGAGAAAAAGGAAGAAAACAATACCCCAACATCCCCGTCCGAAAGTCAGCATTTAGAAGCATGTAACCCCGCCCCCCACCCCCAGCCCCAAACCCCCGATCCCGCCACATTCACTCCGTTGGAGCCGCCGGCGGCGTCAGCCTAAGGAGTCGCAGGTACCGTGGGCATGTGAGCTCGCGAAACTCCGTGGACAGCAGTGCTAAAAAGGGGTGCCAGAGCTCTTCAAACTGGTCTACATTCCCAGCTACTGTTAGCGACATCTTCTCCATACCCAGTACCTGCCAGAGCCGGTGTAGCCAGCCAGTGATAGAGGGGGCAGTGGGGGTACGCCAAAGTACAAGGATGTTTTGAACCGCTGAGCCTAGCGCAATCGCAATCTGTCTACCCCTGCGGGACTTCAGCGGGTACATCAGGTCATTGGGGAGGCCTAGCAAGACATACGCAGGGAAGCGCGGGAGCTCGATCTCAAAATGCCTATCCACCTCATCCAAGACCTCCTTCCAATAGGCCGACAGCACCGGGCACTCCCAGAGAATGTGCGTGAGGGTGCCTTCCTGTCCGCAGCCGCGCCAGCAACCTTTATCGCCGATTTTGTGCATCTCGTAGAGCCTCTCCGGGGTGTAATACCAATAGGTGGACACCTTAGTAAAGGTCTCCGTCAGCCCAGTGTGGTACGCAGAGTGCCTCGCCCGATACGCGATCCTGTCCCACTCCTTGTGGCTCAAGGTCCTGCCCAATTCCCTGTGCCAGCGCTCCCTCCCAGGGTTATGGTAATGAAACGGCGGGGGTTGAAGAAACTTATACAAGTCGGTGATAAGCTTGGCATCCGAGGTCCGGGTTACTAGCCACCGCTCATAGGGCGTAATCGAACGGGCAGCGACATCGCGCACTGGGGGTTGAAGAGCCCAGTGGCGGACTTGCATATAACGCAGCCTGTCCCCCTCCGTTAGGCCAAACTCCTGATGGAGCTGCTGGAAGGGGAGAACACCCTCCGGCCCGTAGATCTGGAAAAGCGCCCTACAACCCGCGCTCACCCAGTGGGAAAAGGCTCCCGGTTCCAGACCCGGAGTGAAGTCTGGATTGCCAGCAATGGGAGTGAACGGTGATGGAAAAGTGGTGAGCTCACGGAGCTCACACACCGCGTCCCACACTCGCAGCGGAACCCGGGTGATGAAGGAGGCGTAGAGATTAGGCGGGCGGTGAGTGCGCCGCAGGAACGGGACTTCCTGGAGGGTACGGCCCGCAACTGCCTGGTCCTGAAAGAGCCAGTGCTTGTCCGATTCCCACCGGCTCCATTCCACCAAATATCGGAGTTGCGCCGCCTGAAAGTACTTCCGGAGGTCCGGGACACCGAGACCCCCCGCCTCCGGGGCAAGCATGGAGAGGACCCGTTTCATCCGAGGCTTACGGCCTTGCCACACAAAGCGGGAGATGTCAGCCTGCGCCTGCCGTATCCAACCTACAGGGGGTTGTAGAGGTAGAGCGCGAAAAAGATACAGGATCTGAGGCAGTATCGTCATCTTCACCGCTGCGATACGGCCCAGCCACGAGAGCAGGCCTTTGTTCCATCGGCCGAGTTCCTCCTTGATCTTTTTGCTCAGGGAGGAATAGTTGGCAGCGACCATTGCAGGTAGGGAGGGTGCAAGCAAGATCCCCAGGTAAGGCACCGCGGAGGAGGACCATTGCAGAGGAAAAAGACGCTGGAGGTCCCGCCTGGTGTCGACAGAGAGCGACACATCCAGGGCAGCCGATTTGAACATATTCATTTTGAAGCCCGCCACGCGGGCAAAGGAGGTCAGTTCCTGGACGCAGGCAGGGAGCGACCGCTTAGGGTCATCCAGGGTCAGCAAGACATCGTCCGCATATAAGCTGACAGTATGGGTGTATTGCCCCATCCTCACCCCAACAGCGTCCGGGTTATCGCGGATCCTCTGGGCAAACGGCTCCATATAGAGGACAAACAGGAGCGGCGAAAGGGGGCAGCCCTGTCTCGTGCCGCGCTCAATGGCAAAGCTGCTGGAGCTGTGTCCGTTGACACGCACCGATGCTGACGGCCTCCTATAACAATTAAAGACCATAGTGCGGAACCTCTCGCCGATCCCCAGTTTCCCGAGGACCAGCTCGAGGTACGGCCAATGAACCCTATCAAAGGCCTTCTCCGCGTCGACCGACAGCAGCATCCGCTCCCCCGGGACGCGGGAGGCCTTTTCTAGCACGTGCGTCACCCTCTTGGTGTTGTCGACCGTTTGCCTACCGGGTACAAAACCGGCCTGGTCCGCCTCCACCAGACCTGGTAGGAGCAGACCCAATCTGGCCGCCAAGATCCCCGTGTAAAGCTTGAGGTCCACATTTAGAAGCGAGATGGGCCGATACGAGCCGCACAGAGTCCGGTCCTTCCCCGGTTTCGGAATAACCGACACAGTCGCTGAGAGGAGGTCCGGTGGGATGGCTCCCGGTTCAGAGAAGGAGTTGAACAAGCGAGCCAGGAGAGGCGCGACAGTGGGACAGAAGGTCTTGTAAAACAAGGCCGTATAGCCATCCGGGCCCGGGGCCTTGCCGTGCTTTAACCGTGCAATAGCGGAGATGACTTCCTCCACATGAATGTCCCTCTCTAGGTGGGCCGCCTGGGCGGGATCCAGGGCTGGGAGGGTCACTGATTCCAAATAGGCCTCAGCCTCTCCCGGTGGGGAGGGCTCTGCAGCGTACAGCGCCTCGTAGAAGGCACGGAAGGAATCCGCCACCTCCGCGTCACCGGAAATCGGGACCCCGTCCGCTCCCACTAGCTCCTTTACCACATTGCGCTGCTGCGCAGCCCTAAGCCGGTGGGCCAGGAGCTTACCGCATCTGTCTCCGCCGGTGTAAAAGGCATGTTTCAAGCGCAACGCCGCATACTCCGCCCGGTCCAGGTCCAACGCAGAGAGGAGTTTCCGCGCCGCCTTCAGCTGCCTCCAAACTCGAGGAGCCCCCGTCCGGCGGTGAACCTGTTCAAGTTCCCTGACCTGCGCCGTTAGTTCCTCCCTCTTACGTTGCCGCTCCCTGTTCTCCGCCGAGGAGATGAAGATGAACTCCCCTCTGACGACCGCTTTCAAAGCCGCCCACTGCGTCGCTAGGGACGTGTCGGAGTTGTTATTGTGGGTCAGGTACTCCTGAATGACCTCCTCCACTCGCTTCACCACCGATTTCTTATGGAGAAGCGTGTCCCGAAGCCGCCACATCCCTCTAGAGGGGGGGGCCGCCGGCCAAGCAAATGTTCCGGAAACCGGCGCATGGTCGGACAGGGACAAGACCCCGATGTCTGCCGCCGTGGCGGCCGAGCGAAACGGTCCGCTCACCAAGAGGTAGTCCAACCGCGAATAAGTGCGGTGTGCGTGAGAGAAATATGAGTAGTCCCTATCGGCGGGGTGCATGGTGCGCCAGAGGTCATGCAGGTCCATCTCTGCAATCTGGTCCTGAACCACTCTAGAAAGTTCCCCCGTCTGCGGAAAGCGCTGGGCAGACCTATCCAAGGTGGAGTCGAAGACCATGTTCAGGTCTCCCCCCAAAATGACGTGGCGATCCGGCGAGGCAGTAACGTCTACCAACACAGATTCCAGGAAGCGATCCTGGTGGTCATTTGGGCTGTACACGGAGCCAACCGTGAAGGAAACACCCCCCCAGACGCATGCGGTACACTAGAAGCCTCCCCTTCTGCTCGGCATGTTTATACAACACCTCACCCCTGAAGGAGCTGGCTAGAAGAATGGCTACCCCCGCAGTCTTAGTCGCAGCCGAGGAAAAGAGTTGCGTGGGGAACTTGGCAGAGCGCAACCTATGGCAATCCTTAGAGAGTAAATGGGTTTCCTGCAGGAGGCAAATGTCCGCCTGCGACCCTTCTAGCAGGGAAAGGATCGCCCTACGCTTCACAGGATTATTCAGACCCTTAACGTTAAGGGTCACTACTTTCAGGGACGGCATCGCTCCCAGGGAAGCAAAACGCTATGCAGCAAGCGAGGGATCAGTGGAAGGGGCGCGCGGGGCAGGGGCGCAGGGAAGGCCAGAATCGGCTTCGCATGTGTTCGGACAATATCGGACGGGACCCCCCCCAACACCAAACCAGCTCTTGAACCCCCCCAAAACCAACCCATGGCAACCAGCCAAAACCAAAAACAAGAAAAAACACCCCATTGTCTCAGTCTAGCCCAAGTGGGCGAGTCTGTAGAAACCAGTCAAGTGGACGTCCAGCCACACACCTCCAACCTCTCCCCCCCAACCCCCAGCCCCAACCCAGCATCGTAGAAGCTAAGAGTCTCTCCCCCCGGAGTAAAGTTAGGCCGTCTGGGCCACGCCATCAGATTCAGGCAAGTTCCTGGCCGCAGTCCTCAGGGCCTCCGCCATATCCGCCCTGATGGTAGGGGAGTCAGGGCGACTCGCCGTCGCCGACGATTGGCGCCTCCTCGATCTCCGTCGGCCCCGCCGCTCGGGGCGCCTCCATGCGGGTGTCGCCCCTTCTTCCTCTGTAGCTGTGAGTCCCAACACCCCACAGACATCTTGCAAGGAGCGCAGCTGGTGTAGCACCCCATTCCATCGGAAGATAAGACGGAAGGGGTGACCCCAGGAGTAGGCCGTCTCATGCTCTCGTAGAAAGTCCGTAGCGATGCGGAAAGACCTGCGCTTCTGCAGTGTGATGGCGGACAGGTCTTGATAGAGCGCCACGGGTCGTTCTCGGAAGGACAGCGGCTGCTTCCTGGGGGCCTCTGTCATAATGCGCTCCTTCAGGGGGAAATCCGGCAGGAATGCCAGGATATCAGGTGGGGGTGCCGATGACTGGCGCTGGCGGCCCACCCTGTGTGCTCTGTCGATGCGGATCGGGAAGTCCGCTCCTTCTCCCAAGATGTCGCGGAACAGGTCCTGCAGATAGGCCACTAGGTCCGCACCCTCATCCGCGGACGGAACGCCTCGCACCCGGATGTTATTCCCCTTCGACCTGTTCTCGAGGTCCTCAGAGTGGGCCTGGAGCTCGACACACTGCTCCCGTAGGCGGAGAACATCCTGCTGGAGATGAACTATCTCTTCATCGCGACGCTGGGCCGCCGTTTCCACAGTGTCGACCCGCTCGCCCAGGCCCTCGATTTCTCTACGCACTTCACGGACCTCTCCGGCCACCTCGGTCTTGAGAGTCTGGAATTCCTCCTTGAGGGAGCTGAATAAGTCCTCCATGAAGGACCTCGTGACTGGTGGTTCGCCTCCGGTGGTGTCTGTTGTGGCCCGGGAGGATCCCGGGGACGGCTGCGCCCTGTCTCGCAGTTGCTGGGCCCTGCCAAGCATGTCCGGCAGAGTGCGATCTCCCCGTGCCGCGCCACGTCTCCCAGCCATCTTGGCCTCCGCGGTGGGTGAAGCCTAGAGCTGGCCGCTGCAAATGCACCCAGCCGCTCGTGGGCACCAGATGTGAAAACCTCGCCGAGGACAAGGGTAGTGCGTCACAGGCGACAAAATGGCGGCACGGGCCAGGGCGAGACGACCATCGAGCCAGTCAGGGCAATAATCAAGGTTCAGGGCGGAGGCTTTCAGCCGCGTGCATCCAGGGCTGACGGCAGATGCTTAGGCCCCAGGATGAACCGAGGCGCCCGTATGACAAGGGCGCGGGCGAGGGTCACCAGTACCAGCTCCTCAACGACAAGATGGCGGGAGGGCGGAACCTAGGAGGGCAGCCCAGGCCAGCAAGTCTATGGGCGACCCTCAAACAGCAATGGGTCGGGAAAGTGCGAAACCAGTGTCCTCCAGTTTCACCGGCTAGTACGCCCGGCTCAGTCACCGCACAAACTCCAACGTCCCACGCTTCCAGGCTCGGGGTCCGCAAGGCGTCACACACCGACACCCATGGCAGGGGGGTAGATCACCGACGCAGGTCTGGGGTCTGTCGTCCAGCGAAGACTCTGGCCACCAAGGCTCCGGCCAGGAAGCCTCCGCACTCCACGGAGTCCGTCGAGTCCGTTCCCTCGGGATCCCCAGCTTTCAGCACTCGGCCCAGCCGAGGCGCGCGGACAGCGCCGCAATACGCTCCGCCTCCAGGCCCTTCTCCTCGGGGCGACCCAGGCTCCACTCCTCGAATCGATCGTTGAACAAACTTTTCGGGGACTTCCCCCGGGGCAACAGAAGTCAAAGTGGTATCAAAATGTGCCCCAAGAACTCCGGCACAGTTCTCTCGCCCGCAGTGCTGCCGCGGGGGGAGAGAAGCGCAGGAATCGGGGCTCGAGCTGAGCTGGGCCGGAGGAGCTACGGGAGGAAGCGTCCGCTCACCCCGCCATCTTTGCCACGCCCCTCCTCCGCACCTCTTTAGAGAAGATTTGGAACAAAAGACCGGAGACACCATGGGAGTCGAGGAAGAACACAACACGATTTCCATCTCTGACTACGGCTCCGACGAAGACATCTTGCAAGGGCAGCATACCATGATTACAGATCCTCCCTTACCCCAAAGTCCACCTCAGCCCAAGAAGAAGGCTCTGGTCCAACCTCCGCCTCTGGGCTATGGTCAGCGCGAGAACATGTTTCCGACGCCCCACCTTCCGGCTCTGCACCGAAACATACACCAAAGCGTTCTGGCTCCGAAAAGAGCCATTTGAAATGGGGCACCGAGACGACCCACCCACTTCCACAATGAAAACTCCTTTGGATCCGAAATCCTCGGCATCCAAAACCCCGGCACCCAAAACACCGGCACCGAAGCCTTCGGCACCAAAACAAACTGATGTGGTGATTCCACCAAAAGAGTACCATTTCGATGTTCATCTCTGCAAACCGGATCCGACACAACAGGAGCTCTATATTCATCCAACAACTGGACATATTGCCACCAAGGTGACAACAAAACACAAACCTGAGACTGAAGAGGCCTCCCACATTCCTTTAAAAATGAAAAATGTGGGTACTAACCCTTCTCCTCCTCTTCCATTCTTTCCTTCTCTTCAGTTTCAATCCTTACTAATTTCACCTGGGAACAGCACCACATACATCTGATAATCAGGATGATGGGGATAGGGATGGGGCTGGGGACAATGACCCAACACCTACAGACCCATGGGCAGATTACAACACCAATTCGCCCTCAGTGAATGATCCTGATCTGTACCCTACCAAGCCTTCTTCACCGGACTGTTGGGTAGAGCTGCTAACTACCATGGGGTTCAGTTCCATAAGGAATCCCTAGAAGAGGATTTTCTTTTCGAAACGCTCAGTAGTACTCAAAATTCCTCGCACACACTCCTCATGCTCAAAGGTATGATCAGACAGGTGGATGACATTTTAATGTTCCCGTCAGCGCACGTATTCTCACCCCTAGGGGAGACAAGAAATATAAGCCGGCACCGTCAGATCCAGCATACACAAGGGGGCAGTTACCATTGGATTAATTGGTAGTTTCCAACGCATGCAAAAGGGCCAATTCCCAAACCACAGAAGATGCTCCACCCCAGATAAAAAAATCTAAGTTGCTAGACGCATTGGTTAAAAGAGTAGCCTCTCAGGTTGTAAACTTTTGGTGCATCTCCAATACCCATGCACTTTTATCTGGGTACGACAGGGCGCATTGGGATAAAATGGAGCAGTTGCTCCAATTTCTACCTGATGAGCACAAGTCCAAGGTGCAAGACCTAGTGCGGGAGGGACAGCTCATATCCAATAATTCAATCGGGTGCGCCCTAGATGCTGCGGACACTGCGGCCAGTGCTGTCATCACCAGCGTCCTTTTAAGAAGGCATGCCTGGTTACGCATTTCAGGTTTTAAACCAGAGGTTCAAACTTCTATCCTGAACACACCATTTGATAAGGAACAACTCTTTGGCCCTGTGGTAGATTCATCATTAGAAAAAATGAAGAAGGACACAGAGTTAGCCAAATCTATGGGAGCTCTTCAATTAACACCAGGACGTGGTTCCTTTCAGCGCTCCTTCTGTCGCGGAG
Organism: Lissotriton vulgaris; assembly: GCF_964263255.1. Classification (NCBI taxonomy): domain Eukaryota; kingdom Metazoa; phylum Chordata; class Amphibia; order Caudata; family Salamandridae; genus Lissotriton; species Lissotriton vulgaris. The sequence continues at coordinate 1,688,116,041 of NC_141693.1, read as the reverse complement.
GGTCCAACAATACCTCCTCAGAAACTGCCTCTACCCCACCTATAAAGGCAACAATCAATTCTCTCCCTCTAAGGGTTTCTTCAGAGGGGGTTACAGAGGCAACAATGGCAAGTGTAGAGGTATAGGTTCCAACACACGTGCCTCCCCCTCCAATACCGAACAGTGACTTCCCTACACTTCCCTCAACCATTTAACACCTGTTGGGGGCTTCTTTCTTATTTCCTACCGGTCTGGCAGCCCATAACTACAGACAAATGGGTACTGGAAATTATTCGTTATTGTTATTGCCTGGAGTTTACCAACAATCCTCCAAACATTCCTCCAAGTTCACACAGACTGTCACTGGATCACTTACACCTCCTCAAACAAGAGGTTCAGTCTCTCCTTTTAAATGGGGTTATAGACCCGTACCACTACAATACCACAGGTCGGGCGTATACTCCTTTTTTTTCTCATACCCAAAAAAGACGGTTCTCTAAGGCCAATTTTGGACCTCGGAGAATTAAATCTTTACATACAGTCATACCATTTTTACATGGTTACACTTCAACAGGTGCTCCCACTCCTGCAACATGGCGACTTTCTGCCTACCCTAGACTTAAAGGTCACCTACTTCCATATGCCAATACTTCCCGCTCATCGCAAATTTCTCAGATTTGTAATAGCAGGCCAACATTACCAGTTCAAGGTACTCCCCTTCGGAGTCACCACTGCTCCCAGAGTCTTTACAAAGTGTCTGTCAGTAGTCGCTGTTCTTCTTAGAAGACAACACATTCAAGTCTTTCCCTACTTGGACGACTGGCTTATCAAAGCCAGTACATATCCAAAGTGTCTCCAACATACTCACAGGACACTACAGTTACTGCTCCAACTGGGGTGCACAGTCAATGTGTTGAAATCGCATCTCCAACCTTCCAATGCTCAAAATTACCTAGGAGCCACTTTACATACTCAAAAGGCCCTGGCCTTTCCCAATGCAGCCAGAATTCGCAACATTCAGGCTCCAGCTCTCCAGTTTCAGTCTAATCACTTGCTTCCAGCTCAAATGTATATGCAACTACTGGGAATACTGGCATCTTGCATCATGATTGTTCCCCATACCAGGCTTCACATGCTTCACATGCGTCCCCTACAGGAATGCTTAGCAAGTCAGTGGAACCAATCGCAGGGTCTGTTAACCGATCTAGTGTTGGTAAGCAGCCGTACTCCTCACTCTCTGCAGAGGTGGAACACACAAAATTTATCAAAAGGACAGCCCTTCATAGACCCAGTTCCACAGACAAAGCTAAAAGCAGACGCGTTCCTCACTGGTTGGGGGGCTCATCTTCAACACCACACAGTGCAATGCATGTGGCGTCAACCGCAAAACACTCTCCACATAAACAATCTAGAGCTGTTGGCAGTGTTTCTAGCACTCAAAGCATTTCAGACTCTCCTGGTCTGCAGTAGCTGTCCTAGTTCATACCGACAACATAACAGCTATGTATTACATACAAAAACAGGGGGGGACACACTCTCTCCAACTGTCTCACTTGGCCCAAGACATTTGGAGGTGGGCCATTCACCACAAAATCTATCTCCTAGCGGAACACCTCCCAGGGGTAAACAATCAGATTGCTGATCTTCTCAACAGACGGAGACAGCAAATACATGAATGGGAACTTCACCCTCAAGTTCTCCTCCCATACTTTCAAAGTTGGAGAGTCCTTCAAATAGATCTTTTTGCCACACACCAAAACGCAAAATGCTCAAACTTCGACTCCAGGTACCCACACTCCAAAGGCAATGCACTATGGATGAACTGGTCAGGGATATTTGCCTATGCTTTTTCTCCTCTCCCACTCATTCTTTTAGTGGTTCGGAAACTCAGACAAACATCCCTCACACTGATCCTAGCAGCTCCTACATTGGCCCGTCAACTGTGGTTCACAACCCTTTTGGAGCTGTCCCTAGTTCCACATCAAAAGCTACACCTCACATCCAGTCTCCTCACACAGAGCAATGGAGAAATCAGACACCCAGACCCCAAACAACTGAACCTCACGATCTGGCTCCTGAAATCATATAGTTTGGTTATCTAAATCTCTCACCAGACTGTATGAACATCATCAGAGAGGCCAGGAAGCCTATTACAAGAGCCTGTTATGCAGCTAAATTGAAACTTTTTTTATCTTTTGCAATAACAACATCAATCCTCTTGATGCTTCAATACAAAATATAATTTATCTGTTACGCTTGCAGCAGTCAGGATTAGCTTAGACTGACTACAACTCGCTGCAATAGCTGCGTATTTGCAAAGTAGGCAACATTTATCGCTTTTCAGAGTGCCAGTAATCAAAGCTTTCATGGAAGGACTTAAAAGAGTTATACCACCAAGACTTCCATCTGCCCCAGTGTGGAATTTTAACATAGTACTCACAAGATTAATGGGGCCACCTTTTGAACCCATACATAAATGTGAGCCACAGTTTCTCTCCTGGAAGACTGCTTTCCTCATTGCAAGCACTTCACTAAGGAGAGGGAGTGAACTACAGGTACCAACCATAGAAGAACCTTTTTCCAACTTTACAGAGACAAAGTGGTTCTTTGTACTAATCCCAAGTTTCTACCTACGGTAGTTTCTGCCTTTCATATCAATCAGTCGGTTGAATTACCAGTATTCTTTCCTCAGCCTGATTCAGTGGCAGAACAAGCTATACACACCTCAGATGTCAGAAGAGCACTTTTATATTACATTGAATGGACAACATCATTTTGTAAAAGCAAACAACTTTTTGTAGCTTTTGCACCACCACACAGGGCAGTCCCATATCCAAGTCAGGTATTGCCGGGTGGATTATTAAATGCATTCAAACTTGTTATGCAAAAGCAAAAAGAACTTTAATTATACCCCCTAGAGTGGGTTTCCACTCGTAAAATAGGGGCTACTATGGCTTTCTTAGGAAACATTCCCATAGTTGACATTTGTAAAGCTGCAACATGGTCTACCCACACACATTCACCAAGCACTATTGTGTAGGTGTATTAGCAAGATAACAAGCTAATATGGGCAAGGCAGTACTTAAAACACTATTTCAGACAACTCCAACAGCCACCGTTTTGGGATAATACTGCTATATAATCTATGCAAAGCATGTGATCTACAGCTCACATGCCTCGAACGAATAATTTTACTGAACCAGTAAACATCTGTACTTGGCATGTACAGCTGTAGATTCACATGCACCCACCTGCCTTTCCTGGTACCTGTAACTGTTGCAGTTCTCTATCTTATTCTACATACATACGCATGGACATCTCTATTCTTTACTTACTAACTCCATTCTCACCCTCTGCGAGAAAACAAACTAACAATGGAGTCGATGCACTATCACCGAAAGGAGGAGTCACCTACCTCGTGACTGAAAAAGACTTCTTCGAAGAAAAACAAATTGCAAACATCCGGACCCAACACTTGATGGCAGGAGTATGCAAAGCATGTGAATCCACAGCTGTACAGGCCAAGAACAGATGTTTACTGGGTAAGTAACATTATCCTTTTGTTACAATACCCCCCTACACACACACACACCTTTTGCCTGGTATTAAATGAAACATTGACTGAAGTGTACTGGGTTCCTGCAAACCAGGTCCCCAGTAGCAGTGTTCTTTCCCTAAAAATGTACAGTTGTTCCCAAATTTGCAAAACCTTTAGCACCCTCTGTAAGTCCCTAGCAAATGGTACCTTGGTACCTAGGGCCTGGGGTACTAGACATGGTCCCTAAGCCTGCAGCTCGAATTGTGCCACCCTAAGGGGCCCCTCACCAAGCACATGCAAGACTGCCATTGCAGCCTGCCGTTGTTGGTGCAGACAAAAGTGAAACCCAACATGTCACAGATCCCTGTGTGCCATGTCCCTTACACTGCATGTAATATTTGTAAGTCACCCCTACAGCTGGCTTGACAGCCCTTAGGAACGGTGCTTAATGTTGCGTGAGGCCATACTTGCATGAGCAGATATGCCCCAGTGCTGGTCAGTCCTTACTGAGGCTTGAGCCAGGAGAGACGTTGCTGCTTTGCTATTTGCACCAGAAATTACACAACTGTTGTTTAATTAAGATTTTTTAACATCATTTTTAGATTGTGCCAATTTCTTAGTTTCGCCAGTATCGCTTTTTGCACTGACTGTATTTTAAAGATTGCCAATACCGGGGGACTGCAATTGTCATAGCGGGGCCGCCATTTTGAATGCAAGCCCGTCTGCGCCCGTCCACGCTCGGCCCGTGCTCAGCGCCAGTACCCCTGCCCAACTGAGAGCAGGCAAGCCTGCCATTTTAAAATACTCCAGAGATTTGCTGCGGGTCTGAATATCATTGATAAAGCTACGTAGTGTATGTGTCTTACCCTTAATACAACGCCTCCATGTAGTCCGGTGACCTGCCCCAATTGTAAAACTACTCTACCTGATCTTGTATACCGATCGATTGAATCTAGAAAACAAGAAAGGTCAGCAAAAGTTAAAGAGGTAAAATGCACGTTCCGTGGTGAAGCATAGTGTTAAGTGTGTAACACTAATTGAGGGAGAAGACACAAACCTGGCATTCATCACTGAAGCATGGACAGATGATGCCTCTGGCCCAGATATAGTTAAAGCCATACCCCAGGGTATATCTGCCATACAGTAAATAGGCCCAATAGGAAAGGGGCGGGACTAGCTGTAATTTATCATAGCTCAATCACAGCAGCCTTTCAAACAGCCTCAAATGCAGAATGTGAAGCATTGTCCTTTACCCTCACTCTTTCCCATCATCACACCTTTAAGGGTATCCTATTATACAGACCACCGGGTCCTAGGAGCCCTTTTGTATCATCCATTGGAAATCTGCTGGAAGAGGGGCTGTGCGCCGACTCCTATACTATACTGGGAGATTTTAATTTCTATTTGGAGGCCAATACAGAACCAGATACCGTGAACCTTATAGATCCGATGAACAGTGCCGATCTCAGGCAGCAAGTAATCAGGCCCACTCACGTGGCTGTGCACACGTTGGATGGTATTTTTTCCAACCACCCTCATCTTTCATTTACAGGCCTGCTGCCCCTAGTTTGGTCAGATCACGTGGCCGTTCCGTTTGAGCTGGCCCTTCCAGACCATCAGGTTACTGGAAGGCCTCTTAAGAAACAGAGGGAAATTAGAACATGGAATAAAGTTGGGGTAAAGATCTAGCAGATTTGCTTACGTCAACTGTGGGTCAAATGTCCCAAGGCGTGGACCTCCTTATATACAACCTGGCTGAAGTCTGTTTGTAATAAACTAACTCCAAAGAAAATACTATTCCCTAAAAGGTTACAACCCTCCACTCCATGGTACACACAGGAACTCAAGGATCAAAAATTGATCTGTAAACGTAGAACTGAATTGGAGGAAAGAGTATAAAATAACAGAGAGAAATAGTTATAAACGAAGCCTTTTTATTTATAAACAGCTACTTTTCAAGATAAAGCAAGAGTTCTTTGTTGGCTGAATTAACTTAGCCAAAAATTCTCCCAAAGAGCTTTTTAAAACATTCACTAGCCTGGGGCATCCCCAACTAGCAAACATTCAGAGGAGTCAGGAATTATGTGAGGAAACTACCAAGTTCTTTCTGGTAAAAGTGGAGACTATCTTTGCAACTTTTAATGGCCCAATAACTGATATGACAGGGGTATCAACAGAGGGTTACAAGCTGGCCTTAGGATCCCAGCCTACTTTTGACAAGTTGGTACCAATATCCATTATCGATACCCATAAACTTCTCTTGTCAGCTAAATCAGGCTCCCCTTATGACCCATGTTCGGTTGCGGTGGGAAAATTGGCATCGGAACCGATTGCTCTGTCACTCGCCTCCTTATTTAATGCAATGTTTGCAGAAGGGCATTTCCCCAAATCGTGGTAAACTTCTTCAATTTTGCCACTATAAAGAAGCCTAGTTTGAACCCTAAGGGTCCTAATCGTTTCCGACCGATATCACGCGTCCCACTTCCAGCTAAACTTGTGTAAATAAAGAATGAATGAGTGCTTATTTATGCGATGCCAAAGTTCTGGATCCTACCCAATATGGGTTCAGAGAAGGACACAGCACGGAAACTGCACTCCTAAAATCTACTGAAGAGATTATGGTAGCTTTGGACCAGGGAGGGAAGACTGCTATAATCATGCTCGACCTTTCCACGGACTTCGATACGGTCCATCATGGTTTGTTGCTGGACCCGCTGCGGGACTGCGGAGCTCAGGATAAAGCATGGAAACTCCTGAAGTCCTTCCTCTCGGACAGGCACATTTTATTCTAAACCTTTCTCTATGCCCTGTGGAGTTCCGCAGGGGTCGTCTCTGAGCCCTACACTTTTTAATGTATATGTGTTTTCGTTGGCTCCTTTTATCAATTTCTTTAACTTTTACCTTACTGCGTATGCAGATGACATGCAAATTGTGGTGTCGCTGCGGCCTGGGCAGAAAAAGTTAATAGGAAAGCGGTTCCATTTTTGTACGGAGGCAGTAGGAAGATGGATGTCCCAAAACTGTTTAAAGCTCAATTCAAGCTTAACGGAGTTCATCCTCTTCGGGAACGATGCCAACTTTTGGACCCAAAGTTGGTGGCCAGATACTATGGAGTCCCTCCCGAAACCCACTAGGAAAGTAAAAAATCTGGGAGTGCTAATAGATGATAGGCTTGATTTGGGCAATCAAGTCAACGCAGTAGTTTCGGCCACATCATATACTACCAGAACAAGTAAGAAAATACTGCCTTTTCTGCTGAGAGATAGCCTGCGTACGGTGCTTACAGCACTGTGTATGTCAAGGTTGGACTATTGCAATAGTTTATACTTGAATATTCAGGAGCGTTTGCATAAACTGCAACTTTTGCAGAACGCGGCCGCTAGACTGCTTACCGGTACATCGAAATTTTCACCGATCTGAAGGGAAATCAAAAGACTTCACTGGTTACCCGTTAAGAAGCGGGTGCAATTCAAATCCCTTTGTTTGGTCTTTTCGGGCCCTACAAGGTACAGGTCATGATCACTTGAAACAGCAATTTCATTGGTAAGTGCCCAAAAGATCACTTCCCTAACTTGGAGCAAAACTAGAGATAGTACCACCGACAAAAAAAGCTAGATGGGGTGGCAGAAGTTTTGCTAAATGTGTGGCAAATGCTTGGAATAACCTCCCTTTTCATCTGAGGAATGCTCCGGATCTATTGGCTTTTAGGAAGACCCTAAAAACGTGGCTGTTTGATTTATAAACTAGTTGAAAATTATGTATCACTTGGAGGACTGAAGCTAGCGCCAGGACAACCCTAGGGTAACCGCTGCGCTTTGCACATTTTTCTAACATAACAGTACAAGTGACCAGGTAAACTATTTTAAAACGTATTGGACACTGGTGAAAACAAGTTCCCAGCTACCTGATGGCTTCACTGAAAATAGGGATGTTTGGTATCAAACATCTCCTATTGGTCAACCCACACTGATGTCAGTGTGGGATTTATCAGTACTTGCACCCAGAGAGCACCTCTAGCTATTCAGATAGGTATGCCACCTCCAGGCAAGTACCACCCCTGAGGTGGGCTACTGTGAGGTGAACACGTTTTTCAGAAGTAGCCATCTTTGTGATGGCATACTTAGGAATTCTGGGATATATGTGGGGCGTAGTGACCCCAATGCTCAGTAGCCCATTGGCTACTATCCTAACAATCACCTAAATGCCCTTAAATTCAGTATTTAAGGGAGTCCCTGGCACCAGAGAAGCAGATCCTGATGACATGCCAAGAAGAAGGACATGAAGAGCCGTGAAAGCAGAAAACTGAGGAAAGACCCTGCCTTGGCCCCAGTCCAGCAGACCTGTCTACTCTGCGCTAATGACAACTCTTCCTACAGCTGTGTTCCTCCAAAATCCTTGGAGGACTGCGTGCCTTAAAGAAAGGCTCAAGACCTCCTGTGAACAGCGGACCTGTTCTCAAGAAATCCAAAGAAGAAGACTTTGAGGCCTCTGGAACCACCAAAACTAGACAAATGAAGCAACCACTGCATCTGTCTTCTCCGGCCCAAGCTGAAGTGGGCCAATGGTGCCAAAAACGTTTCCCAGTCCTCTGGAACCCGAGTCCATTGTGCTTTCATCCCTCCTGGACTCCCCAACGTCACCTGCAGCCTCTGCACGCACCTCCCCCTCGACTGCCACTGCTCTGGTAAGGAAAAGCCCGGCGCCTTAGGATACCTCTCCACCCGTCGCCCCTTGTCTTTGGAGAAGATGACAAAAGATGTCCAGTCAGAATGACTGACCTTCAAATGTATCAGCAGAAGGGCAAGTCTTCTGCACACAGCATTTTTCAAAATTCATGCTTCAGATGCCAAAACATGACCCCTTCTGGTTACGTAGCAAATGCTTCTAGTTAACAAAATTTAAAAGGACTGCAGCTGGCTACACACTAAAATGTTCGCATAAAGGTGCATTTACAGTTGATTCTTTACCTGATGTTTAGTTCATGGTAGGTCCTGGTGCTGGTTTGATTTCCAGGATATTTATCCTAGGCATGCCCAAGTGTTTCTTTGTATTTTCATAGTCACATGTGTATGAGGGGCCTCAGTGCTGGTCTTATTTCCTGGTCTCCAAGTCCATCTCCACACTGATTTGTTTTCCCCACTCTTCATCCATAGTAGACCTCAGAGGTTTTTTGAATTACTGATCTCTTGTCCATGGCCATCGTAGTGCTGGTTCGTTTTCTTAGTCTCTAAGTCCCACCCGTTCTCGTTTTACCTCAGATCTGGTTTGCTTTGCTGGACTTTGATCCATGGGTTGCCTCTTTGTTGGTTGTATTTATTGGTCTCTGGTCTATGGAAGACCTTATTGCTCATCTGATTTCCTGGCCTCTGGTCCATAGGGGATTTGGCTGTGGTTTGCTTTTTTGACTCTGCTTCATGCAATGCTGTTCCCGTTTCCTGGCTGCTGCTCCATGGAGTCGCAATTCTGGCTTGCTTTCTCTGATCCATGGACACTTCTGATCCATGGAGACTACAGTGTTGGTTTGTTGTCCTGACAACTGATCCATTGGAGACCTTGCTTGTCTGAAGGTATTGATCTCCGAATCATTGGGATGTCAGCTCTAATTGTATTGGTTTGATTATTGGTCTCTGGTACATGAAAGGCCTCACTGCTTGCCTGGGTTTGGGTTTCTGGTTAATTGTAGATCTCAGTATTAGTCGGATTACTCTGCTTCTAGTCCATGGAGAACATCATTTTTTTCTAGGTGTCTGGTCCATAGAGACTTCACTTCTGGCTACTGTGGACCATGCACAAGGCATCTGGTCCATGGATGCCCCAGTGCATTTGCCCTCCAGGTCTGAAGTTTGTGAGTGACTTCAGGGCTGACCTGATATTTGTCTTTGGTTCACAAGGACACTGATGTTAGTTTGTTTTCCTGGTCTCTGGTATAGGGAGGCCTCACTACTGCTTTGGTTTTCTGGTCTCTTGTCCATGGTCAGTCTCAATGCTGGTCATACAACACTGATTGCTGTTGAAACCAGAGTACATACTCACTGCTGACTAATAATTGATCTCTCTTCTTGTCCCAGATGTAAAGGAACTTTGGATTGGCCTGAATGACCTTAAGCTGCAAATGAGTTTTGAGTGGTCGGACGGCACTCCGGTGAGGTTCACCTATTGGCACCCCTTTGAACCCAACAATTTCCGTGACAGCCTGGAGGACTGCATCACCATCTGGGGCCCGGTGAGAAGCAAAACTGGACCTGCTAGACTATAGAAAACGTCTTAATATTTATGAGTAGATATTTATCCCCTCTTTATTCTGTCTCCACTCTCCACCTAACACATTCCCAAGAGCACCTCAACCTCCCTAACACTTTCTTAGTATTAGATCCATTTGTGTTCCAAACACCACGACCCTCCCACAGAATCCATTGGTGTTCAAAACCTCCCTGAGATTCCCTCTTGCCCCTACCCCCGCTCATCCCTTTCTCAAACACTTTTACAATTTAGAGTGGTCACAAAATAGTACTATTAAGTGCCCACTTCTAGAAATCAGAGGCAAAATACCCTGTTGTATTCATGTGAAGAAAGTGGCACCTTAACCAGTTTGATCTCTTTGGAAAGTGTGCCTTCCTGGGAATTGAAATATGTCATTCAGTGGCTGCTGGCAGAAGGTGGAATCAAGTGCTAAGTTATCTGCATCGTCCATAAAATGTACTGGCAGAGAAGCATGGGTAGATGCAAAGTGTTGTCTCTTATTACATTCCAAGATGGAATCTCCTGACAGTCACATCTCACTGCCCGTCGTATCCTTGGGTCGAAACGTCGACAATCTCCCCTACATTGAGCCTGCATCTCCTGTGCCCCTGCCCACTCACCCCCTCTGAAGACACGAAGCTCCGAGCGAATTGACCGCCGCAAAGACAAAAAAGATTGACTTTTCTTTGCATAAACCATTGAGGGCAGGCTCTTGTTGAACAAAACCAAGGACTATCTCAGCCTTGGACTCAAAGACAATTGTGGAACTCGCTATCCCCTGACCTCTTGGTCCTTTCTTTCTTTCACACGAGCACAAAACCTCTCACACTATGCACTTTACTTTCTCCTGGTAACCCCCCCTTTTTTGATTTGAAATAACGGTATATTTTTGTATAGTAATGTTGAGGAGGAATTTTATTGAAAATAAACAGTAGAGTCTTCTCTCCTCTACTTTTAAAACAATTGAATATTTATTTTGTGTGCTTACTGACCACCTGTTTTTGGGCTATTGTGTTTTTTCCTTTTTGTTTCCAAATTCTTCAATACAGGATTGATTTCGCATATGGAATAAGAATTGAGAAAGTTCATTTGGAATAATATCAAACATTGTGTGTGAAATTTGTGTCTAGGACCACCATATCTGTAACAGTCACATCTCACAGCAGATCATGAAATAAACCTGCAATTGGCAAAGACATGGAACTATTTAGAGTAGCCTTTTTCTCATCCACAGATCTGACACTAGCAATTGATGAAAACCATTAGATAACTGGATTCCTGCTACTCCACAATCCTAGGCTTTTGATTTGTTCTGTACAGTGCACTGACCTATCCTTGCGATGATGCCCAGTGCTTTATAAAAACCAAATAAATAAATTAAGCATTAACTATTTATGATTGCTGAAGGGGTTTATTAGGATTGTAGCACTGGGACATAAAATGATAAATAACAGCATCCACACTGCATGCTGCCTAGTCCTTCTTTCTGCCTCAGAATCTAAAGAAAAAGCCTCACACGGCACCTTTGGCGTATTGTTACTTCTGTGGGCCACCTCTTGCATATTGTTAACAATTGTATAGAAAGCATCTGGTTATTTATGTCTGGTATTTGAGGTCTCATGTGTAGCGTTGTGTCCTGAATTTTAGATGGCTGAAAAGACTGACATACTTGTATAGCAAGACCATGGAAGTGAAGTGAGGCGGCATGGGTTCCAAACCCATGATGCTGTACACTTTGTGTACACAAACTCTACCTTTCTACATTGTTGTTTGAACTAGCTGACCATTCCATGAGTGAATTACAGCCTTTGCTTTCTCTGCAGGGTGGACTGCTCACACTGATTGACTGCAGCACTTTCTTCCTTCGATGCATACAACTTTGTATCTCTTTAAGTAAGATAGGGGTGCAATACTTTTGCAAGTTTTTTATCAGCACTGCAGTTTCCAGACCATTTCAAATTTAGTTTTATTAGTGGTGTTGAAGTATTACCATCAAAGCAATAAAATCAGAATATCAAGACACCTCAAATCACTCTTGTGCTAGAAGGAAAAGGACAACTGCACGGTAATTACAAAATATTTTGCGTTATTATAAAGTATCCTAAATGATGAAGTATAAAAGGGGATACCACAGACTTGCAACTTTATATAAAATATGTCCCATTAAATATCTTAGGATCAGAACCCATTGAAACTGAGTGCATCAAACCACTGTAAATGGCTATAGCGAAGAACGCTCTGATGGAACTTCATTGTACAGCTGCATTGTCATGCCCTTTCCATTTTTACCCCTTAGCCCCTCGACGTAACAGAAATGCTGTTAGCTTAGCGGGGTGTAAAATTAATGCATGTACGCTTGCACTAGTTACTTTCACAAATACTGCATCGTATACCTCCTCATTTTTTTTTTTAACATCATTTTTATTGCATCACCAATATAATTGTACAGACAGTATAACCAAATGTATAAGTTCTCCGAAAACAAGACATGGCATTGTCCTTTGCACTCCTGTCCGGGAGGTTCGCCCCGTCCTTGGGCGCAGCTCGACCTCCGTTCATTAGTAGTCCTTGTAATACCTTACATCGTCCGACACTAGTATTACCAAAGTAATGCTGGGTTGCTTTTTGTGATTTTCGCCCCTCCCCCGCCCCATAATTTCGATCCCCAACAGCCCGCCAATTCCAGCTTCCTCCCCCCCCCCCCGTGGTCGCGCTATGCTAAATCACTGCCGTAAGAACGTCTGTTGTGGTGTAGGAAGCACATACATTCGCTAAGGTGTGTCCCCCGGTAAGGTGACAGGGTTAGCTATATCCAGCTCCTCCTCGCCCTCCTGCTCCTCGTCAGCTGTGTCTCGGAGCGCCTGCACCATCATTTCCCACGCAGTCGCCCTCTCCAGAGCCTTCTCATCATTCGTTCTCCAGGCCATCTGGTATCTCAAGGTGCTCTCACATGCCGCCCACCGCAGGCATTCCCCAAACCATCTTTTATACGTGGGCCCCACTCTCGATTTCCAATTTCTCGTTATCTCCCGCTTAGCCAGGATGAGCCCCAAGTCTATAAATTTGCTGGTAGTCTTATTCCTAGGCGTGTGTGGAAACCAATGGAGGACCCCCACTGCTTTCGTGTACTGGATGTCCCTGTCTGTTGCACTGTTGAGGGCCCTCCCAATTTCCTGCCAGTAGTCACCCAGAGAGGGGCAATCCCACAACATGTGACCCAGGTCCGCCCCGACTGTATTGCACCTGGGGCAAGCAGCGTGTTCCACCCCAAAATATTGTCGTATTTTCCCCGGCGTGAGGTACGCCCTGTGAATGATGTAGAAATGGATTAACTGAAACCTGGCGTTTCTCGAGCTCTTCCGTGCGCGCCTCAGCAGCTGGCCCCAGGTCGTGTCAGGGATCTCCAATTGGAGGTCCAGCTCCCATTTGGCCTTCAGAACCGCCAGAGGCTGTAGGGCCTCCCTCAGCATCCTGGAGTACAAGCAGGTGACGGCCTTAAAGGTCCCCGCTGCCATCATCGTGTATTGACATGCCATAGAGGTGCCCGGTTCCTGCAATCCTTCCCCCCAGTGAGCCTGCATGGCGCCCGTGACCGCTGCGTGCAACAAGTAGTCGCCCTCGGTAGGTCGAACCGCTCCTGCAATTCCTGAAACGGCAGCAGTACCCCATCCTCATACAAGTCGCCCAGCATGTGTATCCCCGCCTCCTCCCATCCCAGCAAGCGCGACCAGTCCCCTCCATGAGGAAGGGCCGTGACCATCCCCAACGGGATTTCAGGAGCATACATAAGGCGGACCCCCGCTCGCTTACGTGCGCGGTTCCAGCAGAGTCGGAACGTCTGCTCCTCAACCGTCAGGTCTCTCACCAGGAGCCTCTGGTGCAGTGTGATGTACGCCAGCACGTGTCGTGGGGTACCTTCTACTCTCGCGTCCTCAGGGCCTCTATAGACTCTCGCGACCTCCTGAGTAAAAATCTGCAGCTGCGCAGCCAGATAATACCCTTCAAAATCAGGCACCGCCAACCCTCCTTCATCCTTGGGGCGTAGCAGAGTATCCAGCGCTATGCGCCTCCTGCCCGTACCCCATAAGAACGCTATGACCAGAGACCTCAGGCGCCGAAAAATAGAGCTCGGGACCCACACCGGGAGCGTCCTAAAATAATACAACAACCTGGGCAGGGCCACCATCTTGAGCAGGGAGATCCTACCAGCCAGGGATAGCGGTAGTGTAGACCAGAAATCCATGCTCCCCCGCAGAGCGTTAATACAACGGGTGAAGTTACCCTGCAGCAGATCTGCCGGGGTGTGATGGATATAGACTCCCAGATAATGCAGACAGCGCGGTTCCCATCGGAGTTCTTGCGCGGTGAGTGGGCACGGTTCTCCCGATCTCAGGGGGAATAAGCAGGACTTAGGCCAGTTGACCCTCAGGCCTGATAACCGGCCGAATCGCTCCAATAACCGCCTTGCCCCCTCTAGCTCGGGGCCCGCGTTAGCCAGAAACATCAGCAGATCATCTGCATACAAAGAAATGAAATGTGGCTTGCCCCTATACGATAATCCGGCATAGTGGCGGCCCAACCTGGCCTCCACAGCGAAGGGTTCCATCGCCAGGGCAAACAGGAGAGGAGATAGGGAGCACCCCTGTCTAGTGCCCCGCCGGACAGGGTATTGCCTCGAGATCAGAGCGCCCACCCGGACTCTTGCTACCGCGTCAGTGTACAGGACCTTGGTCCAGTTTATGTATCCGTCCCCCAGCCCGAAGCGCCGCATCACCTCATACAAGTACCCCCATTCAAGACTGTCGAAGGCCTTCTCTATGTCAATAGAGAGAACAAATGGAGAGACGGCGCCTGGCCAGTCTTCCCCCATCAGTCTCGTAAGCCTGCGGATATTGTGGGCGGTGTTGCGCGTCGGGATAAAACCGCACTGGTCCTTATGAACAAGGCCAGTCATGTGCACCAGCAGTCTGTTGGCAAGAATTTTACTCAGGATCTTGTAGTCCGTTGTCAGCATGGACAACGGACGGTAAGAGGATAAGGCCGCCCCCTCTCTGCCCGGTTTTAAGAGCGGGATCATGATGGCTTCACACATGGAGCCCGGGAGCCGACCTCTCGATTGTGCCTCATTATAGACTTCTCGCAGCCGGGGAGCAAGGTACTCCAGATATTTACTGTAAAACTCGATCGGGAGTCCGTCGAGACCCGGGGTCTTATTTCTAGCCATCTGTTTTACTGCGCACCCTATCTCCCCAAGCGTAATGGGCCGACCCAGCTCCTCTGCCTCCGAGTCTTCCACCCTCGGCAGTTGTAGGCCGTCCAAGAACTCGCACAGCTCATCCATCCCCCCTGTTTCACCACTCTCATAGAGACCCTCATAATACGCCCGAAACTTATTCAGTATCCCGGGTTGAGTATGGCAGGGCTCCTCCCCTGTCTCTTGGATCATCATGATCGGCATACCCCTCCTGACTGGGTTAGCAAGCCACGCCAGCATAGACCCCGCCTTATCGCCCTCCGCATGCGCCCTAGTCATGTACGCTTTATGATCAAAGCTGCGCAGCCGTTCCAGTTCCACTGCCAGCCCCTCCCTGGCCCCACTAAGCCCCTCCTGCAACTCAGGGTGATTCGAGCGTCCCTTCTCCAGATCCCTCAACCGCGTCTCAGCCTTATCCAAATCATCCAACAAAGTCTTGCGAGCCCCAGCCGCGTGTCCAATACAGTGCCCTTGCACCACCACCTTAAACGCATCCCACTCCACCGCCCTCGTGGAGGCCGAGCCACTGTTCTCCTCAAAATAACACTCCATGAATTCTCCAAGGGCCTCCCTGAACAACAAGGGTGCGCGACCACGGACCAACCCACCCACCCTCTCCAAACAGGAAGCCAAACCCCCCCTCCAACAACAACACCCAGAGCAACCCCAACTGCTCTCAATTCCCACCCCCCCAGGACAGGCCCCCCCGCAACTGGAAGTACCCCCATCCAAACCAACACTCCCAACCACCCCTCAAAGAAAGGCAGTAATATTCGCAGTCTCCACTGCGATGACCTTAAGAGCCAGTAGGGCGCGGTTCGATGCGAAAGGTTCTTGAAAGCAAATCATTCCCGCACACCCCACCCCACAATCCCCACATCATAGCGCCCCGAAACCTCAAGTAACAGTGTTCCGCAGCCATGGGCCCAGCGCCCCGGTGTCCAACCAGCGAGTCCGCTCCACTAGTCCAGATTAACACGCCTCAAGTATCTCCTCCGAAGTCTGCGGCGTCACGATGGGGCCACGGGCTCCACCAAATTCCGAAAGTCCCGTCTCTGAGCCCGTGCCCGGGCCCTCCGAGTCCGTGCCCTTCCCGGACTGGCTTCTGGTATTTTTGGATAAGTCCGCCACTGCCTGTAGGGCCGCCTGCCTCTCCGTCTCCGTCTGCGACACCGAAGGCCTGCCGGTCCTCCTACGGTTCTTCCTGATCCGTTGAGATTTCCTGATCGGTTGTGCCACCTTAGCCTCCTCCTCCCTGGCCTTGGCGCCATCTGTTCCCGCTTTATAAGTGTCCCACCAGGCCCAGGCGTCCGCCGAGGATGTGAAGAAGAGTGTCTGTTCATCTACCACCACTCTCAGCTTCGCCGGGAATAGCAGGGAGTACTTGATGCCCTCATCACGGAGCTCCCGCTTAAGAGACAGGAAATTGGCCCTGAGCCTCTGCGTCTCAAACGTATAGTCCGGGAACATAGTGACCCTGTTGTTGTCCACTTGAAAGGGTCCTGCCTCCCTCGCCCTCTGTAATAACCAGTCTCTGTCCCTGTAATGGAGCAACTTGAACACCACTGGGCGAGGCGGGAGGCCCGGGGCCGGCGGACGCGCCGGGACCCTATGTGCTCGCTCAAGGGAGAAGAAGGGGGACAATCCCTCTGGTGCCACCTCAGTTCGTAACCAGTTGTCGAGATAGCCCACCATATCGTCTCCTTCGATTTTTTCCGGCATGCCTACAAGGCGTACGTTATTGCGCCTATTCCGGTTTTCCGCGTCCTCGGCCCTCCGTTCCAGCACCTTCAAACGATCCATCACATCCGCCACCTGCGCCTTCACCGCTGCATGGCTCGGGGCTAATTCCTGAACCGTGATTTCCACGGACTTCACCCTGTCCATGAGCTTATCGTGGTCAGCTTTCAGGAGTCCCAAGCCTGTCGCCACCTGGGCTATGTCCTGCTGCAAGGCGTCCTTGGTGGTGGCGATGGCCTCCAGGATACGGTCCTGCATACGCTGCAGCGCCGACTGGTCTCGATCCGCTCCTTCCGTGGCTTCGGTGTCGGTCGCACCATCCCCCTTCCCTTTCGGCTTCCCCATCTGGGCTGGAAAGAGTGGTGGCCTCCAAAGCTGCTTCTGCTCCCGCTCCGCACGTCGCTGGGCCTCGCCCCTAGGAAGGTCCCCCCGTAACAGTAGTGGGAAAGGCCCGCCGCGTTCCACGCCTTGGGCACCACTCTATTCTCCGGGGCCAAGGCTGCCTCTCGGAATCAGGGTTTCCGACCGACCGCTAATCCGGCTGGCGCCAGTCGTGCTCAGAGATCCGGGGTCATTGTCACTGGGTTGTCGCCACGTTGTCGCCGCCACTATCAAGGGTTCCGGTCCCATCCACAGCCGGTGGCGCTCGAAAGGTCCACTCCAGCACCCCGAGAGAGGTCCGATGCAGCCGCCAACACCTCTTATCGGAGAAAAGTAGCAGCCCTTAAAGTGGCTCCGGGCCTGCGACTCCGTCGTCTCCGTGCCTCATGCCACCGCCGCCATCTTAGCTCGATAACTTCACGCCTGAGTCCGGCTTTCAGATTCAGATACCGGGCTGGGATCGGTCTCGAGTCGTCCGCCGTCGGCGCCGGACCCTCCCTGGCACCTTCCAGTATCGGATTATATCAGTTTCGTCGGGGTCCGACCAAATATTCAGGATATTTTTCAGGATCGGGCGCGGAGCACCGAGCTCACGCTGCCTACCTCCTCGGCATCCAAGCCACGCCCCATCGTATACCTCCTCATCACTGTCACAAAGTTAAAATTAGGAAATCCTTGGATCCTGGGTTGCTGAAAGGACATGTATTATCTCAAGGCTGCTGCCGTCAAGAATATCTTGTGAACTCCATATAACTAGAATATTGCAAATGAATACCTCTGTCATTGTTGCAACCACTGAACCAACAGTTGGCAGTCTTGTCATATTTTTCAGTTGTATTAGAAGGGCCCACCCTTGGGGCATCGATCATTTCCTTTTGGTATAAATATATTTGTATATATGTGTATATATATCTGTGTGTATGTGTATGTATATATATATATATATATATATATATATATATATGTGTGTGTGTGTACAAATCCAATCCTGGCGGCATCGAACAGTCAGGCACAGACTCCGTGAAGTAATGGCACAAAGGTTTATTGATTCAACAAAAGCTATATGTATATATATGTGTGTGTGTATTTATATATATATATATATGTGTGTAGATGTGTGTGTGTATATATATATTACCATTACATCGCACTACACTTACAACACAGTCATTACATCGCAACATCCTTTACAACGCATGTCACTACAACACAGGCATTACAACGCATACCATTACAATGCATGACACTACATCGCATGTCACTACAACGCTGGCATTACAACACATACCATTACAATGCATAGTACCCCTGCACTATCCAACACTTACCCTACTGTTGCACCCCCTGGAATTAGAATAGTAATGTTTACCCCTATACTATCCAATACTTACCTTAAATGCAATGTAATGATATGCGTTGTAATGGTATGCGTTGTAAAGATATAATGCAATGTAATGGAATGCATTGTAAATGTAGTTTCTAAAAATGCGATGCAGTGTCATGCGATGTAATGGAATGCATTGTAAAGGATGTTGCAATGTAAAAACTGCGTTGTAAAGGCATGCGTTGTATATTTATGCGTTGTAAAGTCATACATTCTCCATACATTGCAAGGGACTATTATGGAAAGGTCTGCATGGCTCACCTTCGAAAATGGTCGAAGAGTGATGGTAAAAGCATGCTTTTGATACTGTCCACTGTACTCGAAACAGGGGGTTGTCTCATCACTCCACAATCAGCCTGGCAATAAAATGACCTGCCACCACTTCAGAGACAGCCATGGTACTTTTGTTTAGAAGCCTTATCAGACACATTACTTAGTACAGTAAATTCATCAAACTATCTTTGAATTCATTCTTCACATCTCCGTTGCACCTTGGGATTGCTGATGGTTTGCAATTGTGACCCTGGGGGATTTTCGGCGGTGACGTTTCGCAGATGTGAAGTAAGTGGCAGTGGGAAGTCGCTTCTATATGTACTTTGGTGCTGTGGATGTCTTTCATGTTATGGGGCTTCAGTGAATGCCACCGGGCCTAGTGTATCTTATGGTGTGTGTGTGTGTGTGTGTGTGTGGGTGTGTGTGTGTGTGTGTGTGTGTGTAGTTCAAATGGTCTATTTAACATCTGTAAATTCAAGTCATAACTTAAGCATGTCCTACTCTACCTAGGGTTCTGAAGAGCTTATGAGTGGTATTAAATGCACTCGTACTTCCCAGCAATGTGTGTCACACACACAGCGAAAGGAAGAGAGGCTGCGCACTAGAGAGCTCTCTCAATTGGAGTTCTTGAATGATGTCTCATATGCAAGGGATATCCGGTTAAGAATGCTGAGTTTATAAACCAGGGTTGCTAATTAATTCTTTATTGATCTGGTTATTTAAGTACAAGTTTTTTGCATTGGATTCTGGGCTCATTACACCAACACATGGCCAGCCAAAAAATGGAAGTGACACCAATAAGGTGGGCCAGAGGTAAAAGCTTTCATTACATCTTCCCTTATATTCCTCCTTTGCCCTCACTGCCAAGTCTTCCTAACCTGGATGTTGGGCCATTCAGCACCCCATTGACAGTGGTCCCAAAGTCTTAAGGTGGAGCTTCAATCATAGCCATCTTTTGACCCCCGCCCCCACTACCACTCTAACTCACTCTTAACTCTAGCTCACTCTAACGGTATCCAATCACCATCTAACGCTAGAGCCATGCATCATCTTCACCTAATGGAAAAGCAAGTCTCTGCCCCTTGTCACTATTGTGATCTGCATTGCCATTGATGGGCCTGCTCTATCATCCTGATGTAATGTATTCTTTCTTTGTTTTTTTTGCTCCTACCTAGGAAGGGAGATGGAACGACAGCCCTTGCAATGCAAAACTCCCCTCCATGTGCAAAAAGCAGGGCCAGACCCAACAGGAGACCGAGGAGGGAGAACACGGTTGCCAAAAGGTTAGTCAACGACTCATTGTACATGAGCCACAGTCCCATGGTGGCAGAATGCCCAGTTTGTCATTGCACGAGTGGAACTTCCTGCACATAAGAACAATAAGTAGTTTACATTTTCAGCTTGAATACTAATTGCCTCCTTCAACTGCATCAGCAACTCCCTACAGACGCCTTAAAGAGCTTTACCTCCCGGCCTGGACATTGAACATCTTGACCTCTCTTCAGGCTCGCTGAGCATCTTCAACTTTTTACCGGGATCCTGAGCATCATTGCCTGCACCAATACTGAGCATCTTTACCTCCCTGCAGGGGCCCTGCGCATCATTATCTCCATGCAATAGCAGTGAGCATTGTTACTGCCATGCGGGGACACTGGATAGCTTTACCTCCCTGTAGAGGCACTGAGAATCTTTATCTCTGTGCAGGGGCGGTACTTATCTTTACCTCAATGCAAGGGGGAAGGGTATCTTTACCACTGTGTAGTTACGTAGATCATCCCTGCTCTACTCTACAGAGGCACAGATCATATCTAGCTACCCAAAGGGGCAATGGGTACCTTTGCCTCCTGGTAGTAGACTCTACAACACTCTTCCAGATGTGTGACATCCCGAATAGCTCCTATTTGCTAGAATATATGAAAAGCTACCTCAGTCTGCTTTAACAAAAGCCTAATGTTGGGATCAGCAGTCGCACATCAGACTGGATGAAGTTCTGGACTAATCTGCAACCACACTCCTATGTCATCTACGGATGTGCTACCTCTGCGTTTATGTAGATATTTCCCTAAATCTGAGTCTACCCTTCAAGTCCAGGGTGCAGTGCTATCCATGTGCAGGTATATCTAGCAATGTGCAGAGCTTTTATACTTCCTCAGACTTCAGCTCTATCCTTGAGCACCTCACTAGGTCTGAGTGCACTAGGACATTTAGGTAGGCCACACCACTAAACGGACCACTTCAATCCAAACATTTGTGCACTGTGGATCCATTTCAGTAGACATGATGCATATGATGTTTATGGGGGTGCGAGTGACACAGGAGGAAACGGAAGCAAAGCAAATAATAATAGGTACTACTTTGAGAACAGCTTGGTGTAACCAGTTAAATAAACAGCAATGGCAAGCCTTCTTTATCTTTCTGCCAGATGTTGCTGAAAGGGCTGTATTCCTTCCAGCTGTTGCACTGCTTTTGTTTCTTGGCTTAATTCTGCTGAATTTGGCAGCGAGCTGGGAAATAGAAGCTGCTCCGAGGGGCTTGCCTTTATCAAGCACTGGTAGTCTAATCTTACAATGGCTGCTTGCCAGACAGCAATCTCCCCACTCCTGCAATGAGATGGTCTTTCAGGAGGTGGGTCCATGGTAAAAGGTGACAGGATGGGAAAAAGCTTAGTAAATAATACAAAATGTTGACCTTTTGTTTGTGTGTGACTGAAAATATTTGTTTACATTTAGAATGTGCCAATAAGTTGCATGGTACTCATTGGTGCCTCTATCACTTCTTTCTGTACATTCTATGCAAGGCTGCAGCAGACATCTTTACCAGTTTCTCCATGCTCACTATCATGGTAGCTGTACACTCAGTCTAGCAAAGGAAGAGATCAGAGAGGTGGCAGTCAGGCAACCTAGAATGCACTTCACTGTGCCTCACTTGCAGAGCAGCGTGAAGGACAATAGTGGTATAGAACTGGTAGAGTTGGACTGACTTTAGTTGATAATTTCATGTATTCTTAAAGTGCACAAACACCAGAATTGCTTCTTTGCACATGGACCACTTCAAGGTTGATGAGAAAGCCTGGTAATAGACTAGAACCAACAGAAAAGGTAAGTGTTAAAGGCCTTCCAAAACAATCAGGGAAGTGCAGAGGAGTTGATAGAATCACCCTCCAAAGCAATATATCTAAACAAAGAGATTCTATCAATGTGTGGACATGTATTTTATTTCTTAGTTTTTCAGTGATGAAAAGATGGTGAAAGTACTCTCTCTTAGGGTGATAAAGATGAGAGCACAATGTGCTTTTTAAAATACCCCTCACACACTAAAAAAATCCAGTAGTGTCATGCTTCATCATTGGGGTCTTCCCGTCCCTCTACGGGGCGGGGCGTGCTACGACCTGACCGACTACGCGGGAGCACTAAAGTGGTGACAGGACTATGTGATGGTGCAAGGTGTCAGTGAAAGTGTAGGGACCTAACAATGTGTGTGAGTACAAAAATTAAAAATCCTCTGGCTAGTAGAAAAAAACAATTTATTAGCTTCTCTAGCTGGGGACATTAAGAAGGGGGTTTTGGGGTTGAGCCGATCGCTACAACCTGGTCTACATGTTTCGTAGGCAGTCCCCTACTGCCTACTCATCAGGACCTTCTACTGGTCCCTACGGGAATAAGCTCAGTTGCTAAGTATTGTCAGCCTGTCTTCCTAAAAACTAACAGTAAAATTCCACTGCTAGTTTTATGCTTCAGGGCATGAGCTGGCCCCCTAGGAAGCAAAAATTGTCAAAAATAGGTGACCCAAATATGGTCCCTGTAAAGAAAAAGGGAAAAAAAGGACACAGATATTTACATTTATAGCTGTGAATTATGCGCTTTCATTCTTGTTTGCGCCACAATTTCACTCATCAAATCCATTCACCCATTATACAGAGAATGACTTTTGAACTTTTATGGACAGAGTGATGGTTCAATCTGCCATCCCCTGGCTGTACGTAGGTGATACCTAACAGTGGACAAAAAACACACAGATGTTCATAGTAGGAACTGTGGTTTGTCACTGCGCTTACATAATTATCTGCGCCACAATTCTTCATTTCAAATTTCATTAGACCATTGCCTAAAGCCCTAATACAAGACTTTATGGACAGAGTGATGATTCAATCTTCCATCCCCTGCCTGTCCGAGTAAATTCCCGAACTTGTACGCGCCCACTGTAATTTGGGCTGGTTCTATCTCCACACACACACATCAAAGCGACTCAATGCATACAACAACATTTCACAGGATTAAAAAAGAAGAAGAGGAACCCGATCTTTCATATTAGTCATAAGGTTGCGGTCAATGAGACAAAAAAACAAACAATGAAAGTCCCCACAGACCAGGGCGTACCCCTGCGTTAGAATGGTAACTATACATACTGTTGTGGCAAGTACGTGGTGCCCCATGAGCTGACAATCGGTAGGATTTCACCGCGGCGCTCTGCAAGAAAGAGAGCCACGCCCTTAGCGTTTTGGTCGAACTGCTTGGGAAGTGGAAAAAAGTGTCTCAAAACCCACTCGTTTTGAGACCTGGGGTAAGGGTCTATAACTTACTTTGTCCGCATAATCACTAAGTCTTACTTCTACCGATCCTGCCGCTCTGCTGAATGCTCGCGTGTTAGGAGCACTGGATCATTTAAGCGTCAATGCGCGCTGGTGCCGGGTGTGTCTAAACACTAGCGCGCTAACCCAAAATGGCTACCCGTGATGGGACATTGGAGGGTCAAAATGCGGAAGTCTCCCTTCTATGTCTATCGTTACCCACGATGAAGTTAATTTGATAGCTGTTCATGAATTATGGCAGGGAATTTCGTAATTATACTGCACATGACAATCTTAATGCAGGACAGATCACTATTCATAAATAATGACAGAGGAAATTATTCAACTAAAAAATAAAGCGGAAATCATAATATTATAAAAGGGTCACTAGTGGTGGACCTAGATTGGGAGGTATTGAAGTTCTGGAAACATGTATGAAGAGTAATAAAATTTAGCTTCGTGTTTTTACGCAGTTCTCTACCTTGAGTTATTAAAGGTGTAAAAATTAATTAAACAGCGAAATTCGCTGTGGAATATCTTTATGAAAATCATAATTGTTAGGTGGGTTGACAGTTGACCCCTGTGCTAAGGTTAAGCACAGTAGTCATACACCCCTAGTACTGTATTCCAAAGGGGGTGGGTTCCACATACCAGTAGAGGACCTCTGTTATTATCTTTGCCACGGTTGGGGGTGCCTTAGAGAGTGGGGGTTCTTTAGAGGTACGGGGGTTCTATAACTGACCCCACGGAATTTCATCGTTCAACCCATTTTTGTTGGACTGGACACGAAAAACCCATCTCTGTTCTTTTTCAAGGAGATGTCTTTCGTTGTCAATCTGTTCAATTACAGTCCACAGTATGTCTTCAGGTTTGTGACCACTTACCAGGAAGTGGTTTGTTAATTTGGTACTGGATTTTTTGCACTTGATTGTGCTTTTATGTTCACCTATTCTTAACTTCACTGCCCTGCTCGTCATGCCAATGTATTCAAGTTTGCAGGGGCATGTGATAAGGTACACAACATTGGAACTGTTGCAATTGCTGAATGTTCTTTGTTCCCATGTAGTCCCGTTGTTGAAGGTCAATTTCTTGCTTTTCCTGGTCAGGCAGCATACCTTGCATCCACCGCAGGGGTAGTGCCCTTGTACAAAGTTAGGATTACCAGTGTTGTTCACCCTGTTGGCCTTTGGCCTAGTGTGGACCAAAATATCCCTGACACTCTGTGCTCTTTTGTGCGAGAACATTGGTTTTGGAATTTCCAGGCCCCCGCTGTTAAGGATCTTCCAGTTTTTGTTAATTATTTTGCTCACCTGGTCAGAGTTGGTGTTATACGTGGTCACACATATGGGTCTCTGCTCTTCCACTTTTTTGACTTTCTCCTCCAGGAGGCTTTCTCTGCAATTGTTCCTTGCTCTCTTATAGGCTTGATCAATGATCCTTGATGGATAGTTCCTCATTTTCAATTTTTTCTTTAGCTCTTCTGACTGAGTTTTGAAATTGGCAACTTCCGTACAGTTCCTGCGAAGTCGCAAGAACTGGCCGTAGGGGAGGTTATCCCTCAGGTGTCTCGGGTGAAAGCTCTGATACATCAAGAGACAGTTCTTGGAAGTACTCTTAAAGTGAGTTGTTGTCATCAATCTGCCATTCTTGGGGAAGATGTTCAAATCCAAGAATACCAGGTTGGTTTTTGTTGTGACACTGGTGAATTTGAGGAATTCATCCTGATAGTTGAGCCATGTCAGGAACTGTTGGGCACTCTTATCATCGCCATCCCAGATGATAAGGATGTCGTCAATGTACCTCTTCCAGGTCAGAATCCTTGGCCGGAAAGGGTTAATGTTGTTGGTAATCCTAACTTTGTACAAGGGCACTACCCCTGCGGTGGATGCAAGGTATGCTGCCTGACCAGGAAAAGCAAGAAATTGACCTTCAACAACGGGACTACATGGGAACAAAGAACATTCAGCAATTGCAACAGTTCCAATGTTGTGTACCTTATCACATGCCCCTGCAAACTTGAATACATTGGCATGACGAGCAGGGCAGTGAAGTTAAGAATAGGTGAACATAAAAGCACAATCAAGTGCAAAAAATCCAGTACCAAATTAACAAACCACTTCCTGGTAAGTGGTCACAAACCTGAAGACATACTGTGGACTGTAATTGAACAGATTGACAACGAAAGACATCTCCTTGAAAAAGAACAGAGATGGGTTTTTCGTGTCCAGTCCAACAAAAATGGGTTGAACGATGAAATTCCGTGGGGTCAGTTATAGAACCCCCGTACCTCTAAAGAACCCCCACTCTCTAAGGCACCCCCAACCGTGGCAAAGATAATAACAGAGGTCCTCTACTGGTATGTGGAACCCACCCCCTTTGGAATACAGTACTAGGGGTGTATGACTACTGTGCTTAACCTTAGCACAGGGGTCAACTGTCAACCCACCTAACAATTATGATTTTCATAAAGATATTCCACAGCGAATTTCGCTGTTTAATTAATTTTTACACCTTTAATAACTCAAGGTAGAGAACTGCGTAAAAACACGAAGCTAAATTTTATTACTCTTCATACATGTTTCCAGAACTTCAATACCTCCCAATCTAGGTCCACCACTAGTGACCCTTTTATAATATTATGATTTCCGCTTTATTTTTTAGTTGAATAATTTCCTCTGTCATTATTTATGAATAGTGATCTGTCCTGCATTAAGATTGTCATGTGCAGTATAATTACGAAATTCCCTGCCATAATTCATGAACAGCTATCAAATTAACTTCATCGTGGGTAACGATAGACATAGAAGGGAGACTTCCGCATTTTGACCCTCCAATGTCCCATCACGGGTAGCCATTTTGGGTTAGCGCGCTAGTGTTTAGACACACCCGGCACCAGCGCGCATTGACGCTTAAATGATCCAGTGCTCCTAACACGCGAGCATTCAGCAGAGCGGCAGGATCGGTAGAAGTAAGACTTAGTGATTATGCGGACAAAGTAAGTTATAGACCCTTACCCCAGGTCTCAAAACGAGTGGGTTTTGAGACACTTTTTTCCACTTCCCAAGCAGTTCGACCAAAACGCTAAGGGCGTGGCTCTCTTTCTTGCAGAGCGCCGCGGTGAAATCCTACCGATTGTCAGCTCATGGGGCACCACGTACTTGCCACAACAGTATGTATAGTTACCATTCTAACGCAGGGGTACGCCCTGGTCTGTGGGGACTTTCATTGTTTGTTTTTTTGTCTCATTGACCGCAACCTTATGACTAATATGAAAGATCGGGTTCCTCTTCTTTTTTAATCCTGTGAAATGTTGTTGTATGCATTGAGTCGCTTTGATGTGTGTGTGTGGAGATAGAACCAGCCCAAATTACAGTGGGCGCGTACAAGTTCGGGAATTTACTCGGACAGGCAGGGGATGGAAGATTGAATCATCACTCTGTCCATAAAGTCTTGTATTAGGGCTTTAGGCAATGGTCTAATGAAATTTGAAATGAAGAATTGTGGCGCAGATAATTATGTAAGCGCAGTGACAAACCACAGTTCCTACTATGAACATCTGTGTGTTTTTTGTCCACTGTTAGGTATCACCTACGTACAGCCAGGGGATGGCAGATTGAACCATCACTCTGTCCATAAAAGTTCAAAAGTCATTCTCTGTATAATGGGTGAATGGATTTGATGAGTGAAATTGTGGCGCAAACAAGAATGAAAGCGCATAATTCACAGCTATAAATGTAAATATCTGTGTCCTTTTTTTCCCTTTTTCTTTACAGGGACCATATTTGGGTCACCTATTTTTGACAATTTTTGCTTCCTAGGGGGCCAGCTCATGCCCTGAAGCATAAAACTAGCAGTGGAATTTTACTGTTAGTTTTTAGGAAGACAGGCTGACAATACTTAGCAACTGAGCTTATTCCCGTAGGGACCAGTAGAAGGTCCTGATGAGTAGGCAGTAGGGGACTGCCTACGAAACATGTAGACCAGGTTGTAGCGATCGGCTCAACCCCAAAACCCCCTTCTTAATGTCCCCAGCTAGAGAAGCTAATAAATTGTTTTTTTCTACTAGCCAGAGGATTTTTAATTTTTGTACTCACACACATTGTTAGGTCCCTACACTTTCACTGACACCTTGCACCATCACATAGTCCTGTCACCACTTTAGTGCTCCCGCGTAGTCGGTCAGGTCGTAGCACGCCCCGCCCCGTAGAGGGACGGGAAGACCCCAATGATGAAGCATGACACTACTGGATTTTTTTAGTGTGTGAGGGGTATTTTAAAAAGCACATTGTGCTCTCATCTTTATCACCCTAAGAGAGAGTACTTTCACCATCTTTTCATCACTGAAAAACTAAGAAATAAAATACATGTCCACACATTGATAGAATCTCTTTGTTTAGATATAAGTGTTAAAGGCCTTCCTGAAAATAATATCGTTTTCAATACTGGATGAACAAGCCAGGAGCTCATTCCAGGTCCATGGAATTTGCTTGCGTGCCCACCAAATTCTTCAATCTTAATATGTAGGAGGTGAAAAAAGAAACATTTTTAAGGTGGAAGGATCTTCAGGGTCTGTGAGAAGTGAGATGCTCAGAGCCACATAGATCAAGAGACACATAGATCAAGAGCCATAGAATGATTTATGCACCATTCAGAGCCCTTTTAACTCTGCTCGATCCCCAGCCAGTGCATGTCTCGGTGAGCAGTGGAAACGTGATCTGTCTTCATAGACTTGTGACAGTCCTCACTGCAAAATTCTGCAAATCTGTCTGTGCATAAGGCAGCAGAATAAGGTCCTGGCTGACAGAGTACCCAAGCCTGAAGAGCATCAGGAGACCAAAATATTATCCAAGTAAGCCATCTCAGTGCTAGTTTGGAGTATGGCCTGAAATGCATCTCCATGTGGGGAGTTGGGAAAAAGTAGCTCTTCACAAGGGTTATGAAGCTTTTGTATCCCAGAGCACATTTTAAAAATAATGCTGAAAGATTGTTATTCCTGAAGGAAATAAAGGAGTATCTAAACAGCAGTGCAGAATGTCCGTGCAGTATTGGTGCTACAGTAGCACGGTTCCGTGCACTGTGGATCGATATATCTCTGTAGATCTATTCAAATGATAAAATCACAATACTAATCAATAGATGTCTATCAGAGCGGTTCAGTACATGCTCTTGAGTGCACACACTTTTTTAAACATAAACCTCTCAGATTTAGATACAAGTAAACTGTCACCCACTCATCTACGTCGGGTTTCATTCATTTTTTTCAAACCTCTTAAATTTCCTAATTTGCCACCAATAAGCCTCTCTTTGCCCATAAATGTTTGGCTGTCAGAAGGTCATTAACTTTGCCAAATTTAGGAAATAAAATTATTTATCAAGTCTCTTTAGAACAACCCCCCTGACTAAATGCATGCTTTCCAATATATTATTTCCGAAATTTCCAATCATTCTGCAAACAGAGAGCATTTGTTTAATTTCCCACGTGCCAGCAGTCATCACTCTACATACGCTCCATTCGATGCTTCCTCACTAGAATCCAAAGGAGGGCCACCATAATTCTTTGTTAAATCAGAAGTTTTAGATTAACATTCTAATATCAGTAACGGCTACAATATTGCCTTGTTCAGTAATATTGCTTCTCCAACTAATCAAGACACAACTCCACCAACCAACTTAAATGTAACTAATCAACATTTTCAAAGGCCCACGGAATCAGTTTCTTAACAGTAGCTTCAGACAAAAATGTGCTCTTTAACTCTCTAAAAAGCCCTCGACATTTTTGAAGCCCATATGGTACCATTTCTACTAATGTGGCACACTGTTGCTTCAGCAGTGTACATCTTTCTATCACATTTAAATCAATGTCTTCTGCCTATTCTCGATAGCCAGAGTTCCCAGCACTACCACAACTTACAGTTCTCCTGATCAATATATTCAAATTCTAATATAAAGTTCCCCTGCCTTCCCCTCCTGAACCACTGTGCTGATGTGACTCCATTTTGACTGCTCGGACACCAGACTTTAATGGCATATTCTGCCCCCCAAACCTCACATAGCTCATACAATGCATTCAAACCTGCCAAACGCAAACATTCCTGTGAATGCCAGAGATCCCACACACCGCTTTATTCAAAGATATTCAATCGGACGTGATGCCTTATGGCTCTTTCATAATGGTGCAACCTGGGTGTAACTCATCTAGAAAACCTTGTTGCATGACACCCACACTAACCTGGGCATCTACAGCGCATATATAAGGCAATCACTTAGGTCATTTGTCTATTTTATATAGAAAGGAATCCTCATAATGCAAAGACACACTCACCTGAAACCCAGGGGGCATTTCACACGACTTGCCCTTGAAAGGTTAAGTAACAGAGTCCAAGCCAGCAACATCCCAGGTTTCAGGTCAGTGTGGTAGAACATAGCATTTTATTTCATTTCATAATCCTTATTTTGGTACATTAGTACTATAAAAGATACATAAAAACATGTATTCATGCATAAAAACATGGATTGACGTTATTACAAAATACCAAGTAAAGTGCAGTCCAATGATTGTTAGAAGAAAACAATTGTGGGGGTGTCTATCCTTACATTTAAAACCTTGTATAAATAGTTAAAAAGGCATTTGTAATGAATAAAAAAGACATGTAACATTCGGAATTGAGTCCATGATTATTCTAAATGATCCGACAGTAATGGTAATCAAGATATTTTATATGTATACATTTTGAATTCTTTAATAATACAATTAGCAATGTCATTTCATAGTGCAGCTCTTGCATCTTAAACAAACATTTCTCTAAAATTTCAGGCCCGCTGTTGCTCTTATAAAATGTATTGCTAGCAAAAACCTACTAATACCAAAGATAATAACCTGACTAGTATCGGTCTTTAAAATCCTTTCCGCCTCTATATTTAAACAGAGCGGTCTAATCCATCTTTTTCTAGGTACCGCATAAGCCGAACAAAAGAACAGAATATGCAAATCATCTTCTTTGGCTTTGCCTGAGCATAAAGTGCATAAATCATTACAGTCATTTGACCACCTTGCTACACTTGTATTTATCATCAAAACTCCGTATCTATATTTCATATATAGTGTTTTAGCAAGTGGTGGATATACTTCATCTAAAAAGCATTCAAAGCAAGCACTATCTTTGAACATAAGGTACTTGCTTGTTAAAGATCCATTCACTATTTTACATGACCTACTATGTTCCATTTATGCCCAGAACACCTTTTTCGAATTTTTAGTTAGTGTTAACAGATCATCCCAAAAGTGTGATAGACCGTTCTTTTTTAACCAATTACAAACATGTTTGAGCCATATGATACTATTGTTGTTATCCCATTCCATTATTTCTTTTATACCATTCTTATAATCTAACAGCTCGGGTGTCGACCAAAGTCTAACCCAAAGCATCAATGGTCTCAAAATCGCATGGTGATCAGTACGTTTCATATTCAGATCAAGAATAATTGGTATTAGTGGCGTACGCACAGGTAGTCTTAGTAGAGCTCTATAAAATGTTTTTTCACCAACCTCAAAAACCTTTTTGCACGAGGGTCGCCATAGTTCAGCTCCATATAATGCTGCAGATTGGCTTTGAACTTGAATACCTCTAGTGCTGGCGAAACAGCTTTGCTAAGAATATTTCCATGTCTTTTCATAATGGGTAACATGTTTTGCGTTGGTGTCATTTTGCTTTTTTCTATTTGGGTTTTCCATGATAGTTTGGAATCCAGGGAAACACCCAGATAGCAAAAATTCAGAACATGTTGCAATTTTTGTCCATTTAAAATCACATTTTCCCTACATGTTTTGTGAGGATTTATGGCCATATATTTCGTCTTATTAGTATTGATCTCAAGGCCTTTTTTGCTACAGTATGTTTGAAATGTATTTAGTAGGCATTGTAGACCCTTGGGCATTTGGGATATAAGTATAGTACTGTCAGCGAAAAGGACGGCTGGTATCCTTTCTCCCCATAATTTTGGTGCATCGTTTTTAAAGCCCTCCAAAAAAGATGGGATATCGTTGACGAATAGCGAGAATAACGTAGGTGCCAACACGCAGCCTTGACAAACCCCCCTCTTTATGGGGATTTGACTTGTTAGTCGCCTTCCGGGCCCCACCTAACCGTAGTATAATTATTTTCATGCAACCTCATAATCTGGTCTAAAAGGTTGGCTGGAAGCCCTTGGCAGCTGAGTGTCTTCCATAACAAATTTCGGGGGATGAGATCAAACGCAGCCCTAAGGACTACAAAGGCCACTTATAAATGACCCTTTCTTATGTTTACATACTTCCAACACAAGCAACAGAACCGAAAGACCTGATCTATAGTGTTTATTTTCGCTCTAAACCCTGCCTGGAACTTTGAAAGAACTGCTTTTTCCTCAATCCAAATGTTTATACGGTTTAAAACATCCCTTGCATAAATCTTTTGTAAAATGTCAATTAAACTGATTAGGCGATAGTTTGCGGGATCACTCGTATCGCCCTTTTTAAAATTTTTAATGATTTCCGCCCCCTCCATGTCTCCGGGAAATCTGCACCTGCAGCTACAGCATTACATAAACAGTTAATATAGGGGCCCCAGACACTAATTTCATGTTTATATAAGTCCCCCGGAATTTTGTCTTGTCCGGGTGCTTTCCCATTTTTAACTAAATTAATAGCCAATATTGTTTCCTGTAGATCAAAGTCTAATTTGACTTCGCTTGGACTTAGTAATAACTCATCCCTAGAAAGGGTCCTATCATTCTCAGGTGCTCCATACAACTTAGTAAAATGCTCAATTCAGGTAGTCTCGTCAAGGTAAACATCCCTAGTTCCTTTTTCTTTTTTATTTCCTTTAGCCACAAGTCTCCAAAATGACATTTGGTCATTATTCTTAGCAGCAGTAAGCAGATCGGACCAAATCTCTTCATCCCATGATGCTTTAGCCTTCTCTTGTACTCTCCTGTATTTTAATCTAGCTTCTTTGACTATCGGCATATTGTTGTTTTTTATTGCTTGAACTAATTCAGCCTTAGCAATACGACAATCCTTATCATACCAGGATTTCCCTGCAAGCTGGTGATTTCCATCTCTACCGGTCTTTTTTGGTATTTTTGTTACCAGCGGGATGAGTGCTTTATAAAACCCCTTATGTAAATCTAGGATTGTATTTCCTTCCACTAATGTGGTCGTATATCTACAGAAAGTATTGGCAAATGTATTGTAAACACTTGCCAGCACTTCACCATGCTCCAGCATATGTGCCCATTTAACTGAGCGGCGATTATTGCTAAGTATGATATCATCTAAACTTACATTGGCTGTGCTGTTGCTCTCGGTTAAGCTAGGCAACAATCTATTATTAAAAACCAACTCGAGCACATACTTCTACAAAATGTTGGGGCCTTTGGTACGTCTGATGGTAAACGTCCATGGCATGCTCTCAAGCCATGCCCAACCGTCAATCTCATAATTTGGAGCGCTAGCACGGTGCACGGAACCATCTTACTATTGTACATTATAGGAATCTTATTAGTGCTGTCTTCATCTTCTAAGATGTTTCCAAGCCCTGTAATAGGTTCATAATTACAATTAAAGTCACCACCTATTGCTATACTTATCCTTTTATCTAGTGAATTTAAAATGGAATCCATTTGTTCTATTATCGATGACTCCTTAAAAGCTGGGCTAGGTCTATTATAGTTGTTGTATAGGTGTAGCACCCTTCTGTCCTTGGTTACTATTTTTATTCCAAGTATATCTAGTGAGTCAGTACATAATTGCGTGACTCTAATATCAAGGGTCACTTTTACCTATATTACAAGGCCACCCGAGGGCCTTCCTCTTACAGATGGGGCTGCAGCTACATAAAAAGTTTTATACCCTACTCTGTGTGGAACCTTTATTGCCCAAGTCTCCTGTAGGAGACAAATATCACTTGTTTCAATGTAATCATTCCACTCAGGATCGCTAGCATTCCTTCCAAGACCCGCTATGTTCCATGAAATCATTTTTAGTTCTGCCAGATCCTTAGAACTTGCGACTCTCATTGGCCCATCTATTAACATATTGTCTGCATTATTGCCCCCCCCCCCCCGGCCTGTATGCTTTCACAAATTTCACTTGCTATTGGAATTATTAGTACATTTCCGCTCACACCTCGCTCTTCCTTTACTTCGATTTTTCCTACGTGATCACTAATTAATGCCTTATTTTTCCCCCCTAATTTCTTCTCTGCAAATGCTACCTGAGTTTCATTTGCTGTGACATTTGACGATTGCAGTCAATCAACAGCCTCCAGGGATGTTAACTCTTGGAAGCTATTGAAAGTCTCAGGAAATAAAACGTGCAATGATTGTGATTTGTTCCTGTTTCACCAGGTTTATAAAAATAACCCAATGGTAGGGCATAAATACTAGTACTCTGTGTTGATATCTCCTCATATGCTCTCAGCAAGTTACGAACTATGTGAGGGCGCTTAAAGTTTACGACAATACAATCTCCTTGTATGACCTTTGGAGAATCCCCCAACCACCCTACCCTGCACACCATTAGGATTTCATTCATTTTGTGGGGGTTGAACTTTTTATATTTAGAGAGCCAATCTGTAGCTTTGTTCCTAAGATTGTACCGAGATTCATTTTGATCCCTTTTCAGGGCTGGCACACCAGCTAGTACGAGGACGTAGGGGCATGAAGCAGGAGGCAGCTTCAGGACATCAGAATTAGGAATCAAATCAGTCCCCTTTGGACTGTACACTGCTGCCCTGGAGCTATCTCTTTCAGAGGTATTTATTCTGTTGTCAGATCGAGTATCAGTCTTCCTCTGTGACTCCCTATCCTCTAATTCCTCTGCTTTTCTCCCCGATGTCTCAGCGCTATTTGCTGATTCCATTCTCAGTTGTCTTGGGATTTGTTCGTCACCACTGGCTTTCTTACTTTCCTTTTGTATTGTCCTAAAGTCTGCTAGTAGTCTGGCCCCTTCTTCAATTATTCTGTTTCCATCCCCAATCGTGGTACCTAATTGGGCTATGGTAGGATTTAACTGATCAATTTTACTATCCATAGCCCTAATTTTAGTATTAAATGTTTTTATTCAGAGCAACAGAACACTCCGACCCATGCATGCGAAGGCACCGGTCGCACATTTACAGTGTTTAAGAAAACTCTTGGCGGGCACAAGCATCATACGATATATATTAACACAGCAAGCCGCCTACAACCCAGCCGGGACGGCCGCGTCAGTCGGATGCTGTAGTGATCTATGCAATACGGTTAAACCCCCAACAAGCCCAAACTGCCCCCCCAATCCCATTCCCCACCCTCCTTCTTGTCCGCTAAGTAATGCTGGCCTGATCCCCTTCATTACAACTGGTTTAGGGAGCTGATACCCGAACCCTCCCGCCCTGAAGTGCGCGCCTCTGAGTCTTTACCTTAGGTTCCGGGATAGGAGTATCTGCTAGATGCAGTAGTCGCAGGTAGCGGGGGCAGCTCAATTCCCTAAATTCCCCTGTGAGCAGCGTCAGAAATGGCCGCCAAAGGTCTGCAAACTCCTCACCCCGCCCCGCCGCAGTCAGGGATAGCTTCTCCATCCCCAGTACCATCCAGAGTCTATGGAGCCAGCCAAGGTGTATGGGGGGCTGTGGGTCCCTCCAGCGTGCCACAATATTTTGTACCGCAGCACCCAGCGCTATGGCAATCAACCTCCCTCTCATGGATTTCAGGGGAGACATCAGTGTATTCGGCAGGCCTAGAAGCACATAAGCCGGGAATCGAGGCAGTTGAGTATCTAAGTGTGCGTCTATGAGATCCAGGATGGTGGACCAGTATTGTTGCAGCTTCTCACAGCTCCAGAACAGGTGTTCAAGTGTGCCCCGTTCCCCACACCCTCTCCAGCAGCGATCGCTTGTCTTGGGGTCCCATTGATGTATGCGAGCCGGGGTGTGGTACCAATACATGGCTACTTTCGTCAGGGTCTCTGTGAGGCCAGTATGGTAGGCCGAATGTCTGGCTCTATGATAAATTCCTTCCCATTCCTTCCGTGTGAGTTGCCTCCCGAGGTCCTCCTCCCATCTGGCCCTCCCTGGGTGGTAGGTGTGTATGTGTGTGAGGAGTAGGAGTTGGTATAGATCTGAAAGCAGTTTCTTCTCCGACGTGCGTGTGAGGAGCCATTTCTCATATGGCGTGAGAAATCGTTGCGCGCCCGGTCGAACGGATGGGTGCAGGACCCAGTGCCGGACCTGCAGGTAAGGGAGTCGATCCGCCTCTTGTATCCCGTAATCCTCTCTCACTTTCTGAAAGGAGAGGACTCTCTCCAGGTTAAACATATGCCCCACCTCCCGGCAGGGAGTGGTCCTCCAGGTTCTGAATGCCTGCGGATCTAGGCCCGGCGTGAAATCGGGGTTCCCGAATATGGGCGTTAGCGGGGAAGGGAATGAGGTGAGTTCATTCCGTACAGCCACCTGATCCCAAATTTTCATCACAGTACTCGTGATATATGACGCGTAAAGATTAGGGGGTCTGTGACACCTCAGTAGGAAGGGTACACCTTGGAGGGGGCGGCCAGCCACCGCCTGGTCTTGAAAGAGCGAGTGTTTGCTGAATTCAAGTTGGTACCATTCCACTAGTGTGCGCAGCTGTGCTGCTTGGAAGTACAAGGTGAGGTCCGGCAGACCAACGCCCCCATGTGCCGGTGGGAGAGACGCTATTCGCTGCTTAAAGCGGGGACGGCGCCCGTTCCAGACATAGCGTGTCAAGTCCGCCTGGGTCTTCTGAAGCCAACCCGTCGGCGGGTGTAGCGGGAGGGTTTGAAAGATGTAGAGAATCTGCGGCAAAAGCGTCATCTTAATTGCCGCCACGCGTCCGAGCCAGGATAGAGTGAGGCGGTTCCACTTTCTCAGTGTCTCATTGATTTGCGTGCTCAGTTTGGTATAGTTAGCGTCGGCCGTTCCCCGCACTGTAGGTGCCAAAAGGACCCCCAGGTACGAAACTGTGGAAGCTGACCACTGCAGGTCGAATTCGGATTTGGCGTCCGCCAGAACGTCGGTGGGTAGGGACACATTCAGAGCCACTGACTTGTCAACGTTGATTTTAAAGCCCGACGCCTGCGCGAAGGAGTGTAGTTCCACCAACAGAGCCCGCAAGGATTGCATAGGGTCCATCAGGGAGAGCAAGACATCGTCAGCGTACAGGCTGATCTTGTGCGTGCCCCCCCAAAGGGGATGCCCCGGATACGAGGATGGTGCCTGACCCTTTGTGCCATTGGCTCCATGTATAGCGCAAACAGGAGAGGGGAGAGCCGGCAACCTTGTCTGGTCCCCCTACCAATCGGAAGACGCGGTGAGGTATGCCCATTGACCCACACTGTCGCCGTGGGCTGGCGGTAGCAGTTAAAGATCCGGTTACGAGTGGTCTCCCCAAGGCCGAATCTCTGAAGAGTCTGCTCAAGATAGGGCCAGTGCACCCTATTAAATGCCTTCTCGGCGTCGATGGTAAGCAGCATACATCCCGGTCTTGTGCGTGAACCGGCCTCTATAAGGTGGAGAACGCGTCCGGTGATATCGCTCGTTTGCCGCTGAGGGATGAAGCCGGCCTGGTCGGGATCGATCAGCTGCTGCATATAAGGTGCCAGCCGGCTCGCGATGATACCTGTATACAACTTCAGATCCACATTCAATAGAGAAATGGGCCTGTATGAGCTGCATCGGGAGGGATCTCTCCCGGCCTTGGGTAACACTGATATTGCTGCCTCCAGCATTTCGGGGGGAATAGTCCCGGTCTTATCGAAGGTGTTGAACAGGTCCCGCAACAGGGGGGCTACCTGCTGGCAGAACTTTTTGTAAAAAGCCGCCGAGTAGCCATCGGGGCCCTGGGACTTCCCCAGTTTAAGGCGGGAAATCGCGGAAATGACCTCCTCCAGACCGATGGGCCTGTCAAGGAACCGAGATTGAGCCTCAGTCAAAGACGGGAGAGTTGCCCCATCGAGGTAGTCACTGCCGTGCTGCCAGTCTAGCTCGTCTGCATCGTACAGATCGGTATGAAAGGCCCCAAATGCTGCCGCTATGGCAGCGCCGTCTGTGATCAGATCCCCCTGATTGGGCTGAATGGCCTGGACATGTCGGCGTTGCCGTTGTTCCCGCAACTTGCACGCCAACAATTTCCCACATCGGTCCCCCCCTGTATAGTAGGCATGCTTCAGACGTATCGCGGCAAATTCCACGACATCCTGGTCTAGCGCAGCTAGCATATTCCGTTCCGTGCAAAGTTGGCGCCATGCCCTGGCCGCTCCGGTGCGCTGATGCAACTGCTCCAACTCCCGAACCCGCTGCGAGAGGTCAGCCCTCTTTTCCGCGCGCTCTCTATTGTTGGCTGCCGCCAGAGAGATAAATGCGCCACGGAGGACTGCTTTGAGCGCGACCCATTGCGTAGCTTTGGAAGTGTCCCCGTTAGCATTGTGCTGGAGAAAGTGGTCGATGGCCGTCTTAATCTTTTCCACAGAGGAAGGGCTCTGCAGCAGGCCGTCGCGCAAGCGCCAGTGTCGTTGCGGGCTCGGTGTATCAGGCACCAGGAAAGTTGCCGAAACCGGGGAGTGGTCAGACAGCGAGGCCGGGTGGATTTCTACTCCCTGAGCGCGCGCCGCGAGGAGAGTTGTAAAAAGCAGGTAGTCCAGTCGCGCGTAAGTCTTATGGGCTGCGGGATAGTGGGTGTAGGCTGTGTCGTGAGGGTGAAGGTGTCTCCACAAATCAATCAGTCCCAGGTCTGTGAATTGAGCGTGCCCCTCCGTTGACAAGGCTCTCACCTGGCCCACCCTCTGGCTGGAGCGATCAGTGACATTATGAAACACTAGATTGAGGTCCCCCCCAGAAGCAAGTGTTGGTGTGTGTTGGCCGTGGCCGCCTCTAGCGCCGTGCGCAGGAACCTCTCTTGACCCTCATTGGGCGCATACACAGAGCCAATTAGGAGCGTCTGCCCCGCCACCTGGAAGCGGTGGAGCAGTAGCCTGCCCTTGATCTCCGCCTCCTTTTGCAGCACCTTCCCCCTAAAGGACCTCGCCACCAATATGGCCACTCCCGCCACCTTCTTAGAGGTGGACGAGAACAGCTGCTCAGGAAAGGCCCAGGACCGAAGCCTATGATGATCTTTAGACAGCAGATGCGTCTCCTGCAAGAGACAGATGTCAGCTCGTGAGCGCTCTAGGAAGGAGAGGATCGCCTTGCGCTTGTTTGGGCTGTTGAGTCCCCTAACATTCAGGGAAAGAATGGTCAAGTGATACATCAACCTGGGTGCGGGGCGTGGGCTCGCTCATGGTCAGTGCGGGTCGGTGGCCTAAAGGATAAACAGTCAGTGCCAACTTGTGGCGCCAGCGGACAAGAAGGTCCCCCCCGCCCCCCCCTCTCCCTCCTCCCCAAACCACTGCCCCCCCTACTCCAAAGCCAACACCCCCGGGTCCTCCCCCCACCCTTACCCAACTGCCCTCCCCGTCCTCCCCCCCCCCCCTGCGGAACCCCAACTTGGAACCCAATGGAACGATCCATAGTCCCGGGCCTGTTAAACTTCACAGGTCCGTAGAAGAGTGTCTGTGGGTAACGTGGCAGTGGCGGCCTTCTCCCGGCCCCCCAACCCCCCCAAATCAATGCGAGGTGTGGGCAGTGGCCCTCTCGTGCTGCTCACGGGGCAACCGTGGTGTCCCGCTCCACTTCCTGCACTGCCGCAGCCTGTTCCTGTGCAATCGTCTCAGGGTCCAGTTTCAGTCGAGCCCCACGCCTGCGTCGTCTTCTGGCCCTCTGCCAATCGCCCTGGCCCCGCTGCGCCGACCCCTCCAAGGAACCACGTGACAGTCCATCCTCCGAGTCCGAGGGATCCGGCAATTCAATGTTTAAGAGGGAGCAGGTGTCTCTAAGGGAGCGAAGTTGGTGTAGCTTCCCTTGCCATTTAAAAATGATCCGGAATGGGTGGCCCCAAGAATATGGTACTTCTTTCTCACGCAGAAAGGTGGTCACAACTTTAAATTTGCGTCTTTTCTGCAACGTGATGGCTGACAGGTCCTGATACAATGCCACACTCACTCCCCGAAACTGCAAAGGTTGCTGTCGCCGGGCCTCCTGGAGAATCCGCTCCTTTAATGGGAAATCAGGGAGGTAGGCCAGAATGTCGGGTGGTGGGGCTGGTGCCCGTCTCAGCAGGCCCACCCTGTGGGCACGGTCTATGCGGACGGGAAAGTCTTCCGCTTCCCCCAACACCGCTCGAAAGAGGGCCTGCAGGTATCCAGTAACACTGTTCCCTTCGGCGCCCTGTGGCACATTCCGGACCCGTATATTGTTCCTTCGAGAGCGGTTCTCCAGGTCTTCCGCGTGGGCCTGGAGGCCTACCTGCTGCTCTTGGAGGCGGAGGACCTCTTGTTGTAGGTGCGTTAACTCGTCGCTGCGGGCATGTTCGGACTCCTCCACCGCCGCTACCCTCATAGCCCTAATTTTAAAAACCATGCATTCATTTATTTGGGTCTATAATTAGTCTAAAGTAGTTTTAAAAATATCTATCACGGTTTATTCTACTACCCCAACTACTTTGTTCTCTTTGTCTAGACTTAAAAAGTTGTCAGCATCAGTTTGCACCCCTATTGTTCTACACAAGACCTCCTCGTATTCCGGCACGTTGGTATCCCCTTTGTTTGTTCTCCTCGTTCCTCCAGATTTCCCTTTCTTTTCACCAATTCTTTTACCCCTCTGCAAATTCTT
Source organism: Lissotriton vulgaris (assembly GCF_964263255.1). Classification (NCBI taxonomy): domain Eukaryota; kingdom Metazoa; phylum Chordata; class Amphibia; order Caudata; family Salamandridae; genus Lissotriton; species Lissotriton vulgaris. The sequence goes on along the minus strand of NC_141693.1, from coordinate 1,688,075,946 downwards.
GGTTCTTTCTTTTGTCATTCCCACTAGTTTTTTAGATCGTAGTCTTGTTGATATCCCGGGGTCACTGGTTCATTTACATTAGAGGACCCCTCTATGATTTGTATTGGTTCTATTACAGGGTTATTCAAAACAAATTTGGGGGGTTTCAGTACAACTGTCCACATTTAAATGTAATGCGTTTATTGGAAAGTGTAGACCAGGTTGCCTATAAGTTGGAAGTTTTGAAGGATCAAGTGATAATCTTCTTTGCTAGTTCAATTTCATGGCATAATACTGATTCTGCTCTCATTATAAAATCATCAAGTGTGCCAGCAGCACCCTTCCGCTTGCCCATGATTAATTGTTCCTCCTGTTGTGCTTAATAAATGTACCCAGATTGCCCGAATCGAGAGTGACAAGTTTTGGCAATTACAACGCAACAAGGATACCTATTCTTCACCCTCCAGTACCAGTTCAAACAAAAATATGACCAGAAATTATTTCAACAATGGTAACCCAATTTAACTAGTTCAGATTTCCAAAAACACGTGTCTAAAATCTGGTCTCTTCCGCCTATATAACAGTCCAACTCAATAAATGTGAACCGGAGTGTTAATACTTGGAGTCTGCTGCGCTCTCAACGTCTTTACCCAGGTCACAGCAGAGTTCTTAACGGATTCCAACAGAGTCAGAAAAGGACTGCAGGAGGGGATCAGCCAAAGGGTGTAATTACAACAGTGAAACTTGAAAGTTTACAACAAGAGGCTTAACTGCTTTTACATTATTTTGCGAGGAGCCAAGAGGGATGACCCAGCCCAGCCTCCTTCGGCCTCTGACGGCCTAAGACTGGTCCGGGCTTCGCCTGGCGCGTCCCTTGAAGCGGGGGTGGGGGGGGGGGGGGGGGCGTGGCGGCGCTTTATAGTGCAGTGTGGATGCCTCCTCCCTCAGCAGCTGCGGCTGGTTTGGGCTGATGGTGTTGCACTCTGGGACTCCGAGTCCCACCAGAGTGTAGTGCCCACAGAGAGACGGCAGTGGGGGTCGGTGGAGGTGATGGATAGGTGATCAAAGGGGGCAGAGTGCCTCCATTCCCTCCAAATAGTGCCCGCAGAGAGACGGCAGTGGGGGTCGGTGGAGGTGATGGAAAGGTGATCAAAGGGGGCAGAGTGCCTCCATTCCCTCCAAATAAACAAAACAGCAGAACCGGCGAATTAAAGCAGCAAAGGTCCCCCCATAGCATTTGTAAAGCAATCTTTTTTAATGCAGAATAACAGATATATATTGTCATCCAAATTAGTGGTACTCATTTTATCGTTCAAGCTTCTATGATGAGGTCAAACACAGAATCTTCAGTGGATGCAATATTCCATTAAGTCATTCTACTTGTCCGACTGTTTCTGCCCCATCCTACAGTATTCCATATAGGTTAACACATTTGGCTAGATTTTCAGTGCTTTTCTCATTGTTCCCAGGGTTATAATTCCAGTGGCCTTCCCCTTGCAGTAAAACTACCAAATGATCAACCTTCAATTTTTCAGTGTGTTTAGTGTGTGCATTTCTTTTACAAACAACTGATGTTCTTGTAAGGTACACAAAGCCAGGGTTTTGGTTGCCCTATGGCACAGGAATGCTATTGATTTGATGTCTTGTGCTTCACTCTAACACAACAATCAACCTCCTTTGTTCCCACGTAAGGGCTGGAAGTGGCATAGCCCTGCCTGCTTTTGGCTGGGAGAAGATACCTTAACTTACAATGAAGCTCGGCAGACGTGTGCAGACTATGGGTCCACCTTGGTCACCATCACCAACAGGTATGGTCCTATGTGTGGGTACTGGAGCATTTTGACTGAGATAGTATTGCCATCTGGGGTTAATAATTAAGCCCCGGTGCCTCTACTGCCACAAAGTGCGTTGCAGTATGTTTGCCATTATGATGTTACTTATCCGTTACTGGTCAGCGGACTCGAGGACCGACAGAAAGGTCCACTTCTATTGAACTATTGTGAATTGTGTTTTAGATTATTCTCCTAATATTTTACTATTTGTGCCTTCATATACACCTTAAATTACTTTTGTATCCAAATCCTTGTGAATCAATATGCGTAGAGTGATTCTGGAAAATGTGTTAAATCTTTGTGCTGGTAGCTAAGGGCCAGATGTAGGAGCCGAAATACCGGTCGGTAACGGCCGATTTCGGCCGTTACCGACCGGTATTTACAATTTGGCATGTAGGGGCCCTATTTTACTGAATCGGTAAATTTACCGAATCGGTAAAATACTATGGGCCATATGTAGGTAAAAGGCATTTACCGAATCGTAAATACCGAATTTTACCGATTCGGTATTTACAATTCGGTAAATGCCATGTAGGTAATTATTCTTTAAATATTACCGAATCGGTAATATTCGGTAATTACCGAATCGGTATTTACCGATTCGGTAATTGCCATTGATTCCTATGGGCCTTGAGGCCCATAGGAATTAATGGCAATTACCGAATCGGTAAATACCGATTCGGTAATTTTACCGATTTGTCAAGGGGGACAGGGTGTCACTTTGACACCCTGTTGCACCCCTGATTCTGGCTTGTGTGCAATGTGACACACATACATGCCCTTAGGGCACAGGTGTACATGCACAGATGTGCATGTACACAGAAATTCGTTATTTACCATGCCATTGTATTTCATGGTAAATAACAAATTTCTAAGGGCCTGTGGCACTGTTTCCAGTGCCACCTACATCCCAAATTTCCGATTCTGTACATTTACCGATTCGGTAATTTACCGATTCGGTAAAATTACCGATTCGGTAAATATACAGAATCAGTAATTTTCAGGCCCCCTACATCTGGAATTACAAATACCGGTCGGTAACGGCCGAAATCGGCCGTTACCGACCGGTATTTGTCCACCTACATATGGCCCAGAATCGGTAAAATACAAAATCAGTATTTTTACCGATTCTGTAATTTTGAGATGTAGGTGGGACTCTTCTGAGTCCCACAGGCCTTACCGAATCGATATTTTAAAACCCAATCCAATTGGGTGGTAAAATACCGATTCCAGGTGTGCATGCACATGTGTGCATGCACACCTATGGCATGTGACAGACAGACATGCCCTTAGGGCATGTCTGTGTGCCACATGTCACACATGCCGATGACCCCCCCCAGCCATGTTTGCCATTATGATGTTACTTATCCGTTACTGCCATGTAGGTAATTATTCTTTAAATATTACCGAATCGGTAATATTCGGTAATTACCGAATCGGTATTTACCGATTCGGTAATTGCCATTGATTCCTATGGGCCTTGAGGCCCATAGGAATTAATGGCAATTACCGAATCGGTAAATACCGATTCGGTAATTTTACCGATTTGTCAAGGGGGACAGGGTGTCACTTTGACACCCTGTTGCACCCCTGATTCTGGCTTGTGTGCAATGTGACACACATACATGCCCTTAGGGCATGTATGTGTGCCACATGGCACAGGTGTACATGCACAGATGTGCATGTACACAGAAATTCGTTATTTACCATGCCATTGTATTTCATGGTAAATAACAAATTTCTAAGGGCCTGTGGCACTGTTTCCAGTGCCACCTACATCCCAAATTTCCGATTCTGTACATTTACCGATTCGGTAATTTACCGATTCGGTAAAATTACCGATTCGGTAAATATACAGAATCAGTAATTTTCAGGCCCCCTACATCTGGAATTACAAATACCGGTCGGTAACGGCCGAAATCGGCCGTTACCGACCGGATTTTGTCCACCTACATATGGCCCAGAATCGGTAAAATACAGAATCAGTATTTTTACCGATTCTGTAATTTTGAGATGTAGGTGGGACTCTTCTGAGTCCCACAGGCCTTACCGAATCGATATTTTAAAACCCAATCCAATTGGGTGGTAAAATACCGATTCCAGGTGTGCATGCACATGTGTGCATGCACACCTATGGCATGTGACAGACAGACATGCCCTTAGGGCATGTCTGTGTGCCACATGTCACACATGCCGATGACCCCCCCCCAGCCATCCTAATCTGGCGGGGGTCTTAAGAGGCACTGCTGCGGTGATTCCGCATCCTCCGGGCCGGCGGTGGCTTCCGCCGGCCCGGAGGATGCGGAATCACCGCAATCCTAATCTGTCCCTAAGTGCAGAGTTTTACGACTCCTCACTCCCTATACTTGTGTGCGGAGTACTCTGCCCCGACTGGGAGTCTCCAGGTGCAGCAAACTCTGCACACATAAGTATAGGAATTGCAGTGTCCTAAAACTAGGCACATAGTTTGTGAATACCTAAAAGTAGTAAACTTACTCAAAAGTGTAAATTTACCTTTGTGAATCAGGCCTTTTGTCTGTGTAGAAGTGTTTTTTCACCTGTTCTGTATGTCTGACTTTGTGTGCCTCACTACAGTTCTTGCATAGGTATAATATCCTTGGTTCCCATTCACTGTACTCCCTTGTTGCTTCTGGCAGCATACCTGGCATGACAGAGTGCCATTAATGTAACCATGTCGTCCATCTGGGTTTCTTTCTCTAGACTGTCTGAGAAGATGTATGATTTTTTTAATAGGTATCTAAGTATTGCATCCAGAAGAGCCTAATTGACAGTTTTTGTAAAGTTGGTGAGGATTATGTCCACACCATTTCACTAGTCATCATGCTATGGAAGACACAGACATCTTCTAAAGCCGACTCTGAGAGCTTCACAAGGGGAGATCTCGACTTGTCGAGACCTTTCACTCATGGACTCTTCTTTGTTCCCCCTCAGGTTTGAGCAAGCCTTTGTCAGCAGCCTGCTCTTCACCTCCGATGGGGAGTATTTCTGGACAGCACTGCATGACCTGAACCGAACTGGCATCTTTCGGTGGCTTAGCGGTGATGACGTTATGTACACTCACTGGAACCGAAACCAGCCAGGTAGTGTTGGCAAAGAGAGAGATGGCTTCATTAGTTGGATGTTGGTATGGGTGGGATTCTATCTGTGAAGATAGGAACTAAATTGTGTATTAACTCAATCTTGAAATTCATGCTGTCTTATTTGATTTGAATTATATGTATTGTTTGTTTACCTTTGTATGAGAGTGTTGTAAGTACAGTTCATAAGTTGAGATAGAAGTTGAAACTTTGATCATGGTGATCATAATAAAAGGTAAACTGTTGTTGACTAAGGGCTTGATTATGAGTTTGGCGGGTGGGATATTCCATCACAAACGTGACGTATTTCCCAACCGCCCTATTTTGAGTTCCATTATGTTGCATTGGATATAGTGGAACTCGTAATAAGATGGACGGGATATCCGCCACGTTTGTGATGGAGTAACCATACCGCCAAACTCGTAATCAGGCCCTCAGAGACAAGCAATATCACTATGTTACCTGAACATAAATAATAAATACACTTTATATAATAGCACCCTTTCAGTAGTGAGTCTCCATTAGAGAGTTATTAGTAGGGACATGTTATCAGAAGGCTTTATTTTTGTGGAATATTACCCTCTATTACTTTATTGGTCTAACATTTAACTCTATAGTCTTGACATTTCTAAAAAGATTAAGTGTAATGTGTCAGGCATCCTTTGACTTCACAGGACATAACATCAGACGGCCTTCAAACTTTCCCATACCAGGTCACCATTTTTGTTTTTAAAACATGATGTATAAGCATGCTAATAAACTCTTATTGATGACAAAAACAGGAAATAATCCTAAGAAATGCTTAAGGTATGTTAACTTTTAAAATACCAATACATTACGTAATGTGCATTGGTAGAGTGAAAAATACTAAGGATGGTTGCTAGCAGCATCAAGGAGACAGGGATTGCTGCCCTTAAATGATACCCCTAATTAACTGTACATTCTTTGACTGTGATGACACATACAGGTTCTGTTAGCAAAACTTCCTCTAAACTTGGGCATACATGTGGGCTGCCAGTTTTCTATTGTTATTCTCGTCTAGATTTACATGCTGTGCATTATTATGCCATCTAATAGTTGGAAACTCTGTATAATTCTAGAAAAACTTTCTTATGAACATCAGCCATAGGCAGAGCTGATTACTTCCCGTGACATCAAGCACATGGCCACAATGCCCCAGTACATAGTCTCTATCTTCAGATTCTTTTTCTGCCATTGCCCTCCACAGTGCTCTTAGAAAATCGCAGAAGGGACATCAAAATATGAGAATGAAAGATGAACAAAGAACCATAAAATAGTAGAACTACATAATTATAAAATGGAGTAATGGTCTCCAAGAATATTATTGCTAGAGTTGGGCAAGTGCGAACAGTGAGCATGAGAGAAAAAAAGACTGTAGGAAAGTGCCTCTTTTAGACATGGTCACCCCCACTCTTGTTTGGTTTGATATCATTTTGACTGAAGTTCCCTGGGTTTCTGTTAACAAGGCACCTTGTTTCAGGGCCAGTGCTCTTTCCCTAAAACAAGGTGACTGCTCAATTGTTACCCAATCTTTAAGTCCCTAGTAAATATTACCTCTGGTACCTACGGCATGGGTACTAAAGAGTGTTCCTAAGGGCTACAGCATGTATTGTGCCACCCTAAGGGACCCACCAATAAACTCATGGACCCACCACTAAACTCATGGAGACTGCCGTTGCGGGCTGTGTTAAATGGTGCAGACAAACGTGAAAACACAACATGGCACACACCCTGTTTGACATGCCCACAGACACTGCATGCAATTTATGGAAGTCACTCCACAGCAGGTCTTATACCCCTAAGGCAGTGTGTATTATATTACATACAAAGAATAGGTAGTAGTGTTCCCAAAGGGAAACATCCGCACAACACTCTGAAAGACAATCTAGTTATATATACAATTCGTACACATTTGGTAATCTGACTCATATGAGAAAAAGTTTTAAACAGAAGGGTGCTACAGAGACTCAGGGCACCTACCACCTAAAGGTGCCGTCAGTACACACTGGGTGTGTGTCTCGTTACGGGGACTGCTTGTGTGAGGAAATGCGATGAGCCTAACTTTCGCTTAACAACTTATCATGGTTGCAAAGGCACTAATTTGAAAAACACTGTCCTACTATTCAGTGTTCGTCCAGATGAATCCTATACATATAGACGTGTATTTACTTATCGACTAACATATAGCTAGCAGATTGGCTGTGTCGCATTTGACTATCGTGACTGTTGAACAGACTTGAAGGCATTCCTCATTCCCTACTTTGAGTAACTACCCTGCCATCAATATTATTGATATTTTTGCTTCATTGCCAAATCATGGTTTATTTCGTTCACCTTGATGTTCAATACATGCTTCACTCCGCTTTGTTCATGCCTTGAAAAAGTCCTTGTGTAGGACGAAACACGTGTTGGTGACCTTTTTTTGCTGGGAATATCTGTTTTACGAAATTGAAAATAAAGACAAAGACTGAAGAAAACAAACTAATTGGACTATACTTTGAATTCTCTTTGGAAATCCCCGTTGAATTTAACCTTGCTATCTGTTTCTTTTGGAATACTCTATGACAAGTAGAGTGTGTTACACTGAAGATCCTTAACTTTTGCCCGGATTATAGGATTACGAAGTTTAGGAGTGCTGTAAATAGATTCTCAAAATTTGTTGTATTATATTACATGTAAGGACATATCTACATGAGCAGATATGCCCCTGTGCTATCTAGTTCAATTATTAGATAGTAAAAGTAAGCAGTGAAGCTATCTTAAGTGCATGTACTGGGCACTGGTCATTACGAGTTCTTCAGCTACATGATAGCTCCACTGAAATCCATGGTGTTTGGTATCAAACACCTTATCTTAATAAATCCACAATGATGCCAGTAGTGGATTTATTAAAGCATGCACCCAGTGGGCACCTTCGAGGTGCCCCTGAAAACCTACCAGCCTCTTTTTTTTTGATAATCATTTTTATTGATTTAGAACATAAAAAACAGATCAGCAAAAACATGGAGGACAATAGATTAATTACATCTTTGAGAACATAGCATCCCACAGTTCTGCACCCCATGAGATATACACAAGCAAAGTAATGAATTAAATCACTCCATGTCTTCCATAGTGCCCAGCCATTATCCCCACACCCTACAGTATTTCTAAGGGCACCCTCTTGCCACATACAGGGCTTTTTCCTGGGTCCCGCACCAGTGCACCCCCCTGCGCCACCTCCCAAGGTCTGGCGGGACGGGACATTTCCATGCCGACGCTGTGTCGCGCTTGGCTACAATCATGGCTAGATTACAAAATATCTTGTCATTTCTGCACCCATCCAGCCCATCCGTGATCACCAGTAGTGAGTGGCGTGGGTCATGGGGAACCTCCCAACCTAGGACCTCCTTGAGCTCTTCTTCAATGGCCCACCAAAATTTCTCCAGGATGGGACACGACCAGACCACATGAAAAAAATCAGCCGGGGTCTGGCCACAGCTTGCACATGACGAGTCAGGGTGTAAGCATGCTTGTTAAAGGTGCAAGGGAGTGAGGTAGGCAGCGTGTAAGTAGTATAGTTGGATCAACCTAAGTTCGGCGGAGGCGGTGATTGTCTTGGGTGCCATGAGGGTGTCACGCCAGTCCACTTTGTCCAGGGGGCCCACTCACTCTACCCATTGGTCCCTCAACTTGTCCAGTGGGGTGGGAGTGTTATTGACTAAAGTGCAGTATGTGCGGGAGATGCCCCTCTTAACCAGATCCCCTAACATAGGGGCACATTAGGATCGCGGACAGACTTGAGTCGGTCCCCGACCATAGAGGATGAGGGAACCTCCGCATGGCCTGCGGAGTTCCCTCCTGTCCTATTAGGATGTGACCGCCACCCTGGCGGTCACATCCTCTATTTTTAGGTCTCGCCTGTCGATGCGCATGCGCATCGAGCAAGCGAGAGTATTGGGACTTATCCACTCTTTATCCACACTGCAAGGAATCGTGGCGATTCCTTGCAGTGCCCGTGACTTTTAAGCTCAATGCGCATGCGCATTGAGCTTAAAAGCGCGTGCACGTCCGTCTTTGTTTACCCGCTCCACCCCCTCCCCTTCCCGCCGTCTCGCATTTCCCCTGCCGCATCAAAGGCTTTCACGGCCGGCCGGCCATGCTTTCAGTTTCACGACCGGCCGGCCGTGTCAATTACATTCCAAAGCCCGCTCTCCCTGCTCCGCCCCCTGCTCCGGCCGAGACGCATTTCTCCTCCCTCCTCCCCCCTCCTGGGTCAGGTTACCCTGCTTTCTCGGAGCTGGGCAGTCACAACCCACCCAACCCCTGCGCCGCATGTCTGTTCCCAGCATTCTACAGTGTCGCGGTGCTTTGAACATTTTTGCAGGGTTGATTTTAATTTCCAATCCAGCCTTAGTTTGGCAGAGTTCTCTGTGTAATGGAGGGCGGTGGGTAGATGGCAAAACACACATATACAGGGGAATTATTCCCCAGCTCTCTCGCTTCTCCACAGACCCGCCCTCATTCATAGGCGACGAGGAAAGCAAAGCCTCGATCGAGTTCTTCTTAAAAAGTTCTTCTTAAAAGTAAACTTTCGTGTAGCCACGCTGTTAGTTTAATAAACTGCACAGATTGTATAGACACCATAGGGTGAAAGGCTGCGTAATCCCGCCTGGATTCGAGCAGGCGACTAGCCACCCCTATCCTTGGCCACCAACACCACCCGCACCTCCCCTCCCCCGCAGATGGCATCGCCGCGCTGGAATGCTAATACGTAGCCAGGAGGCAGGCGCACATTTCAGCCCTCGGGTGTTCTGCGACCTTTGTACCGCCGCAGGACTCTGCACCTTTCTCAGCGTCCTCCCTCGCGCCCTGAACTGCACCCAGCAGTATCCTCGAGGTCTTTCCCTTTAACAGTCCCTCGGAGGTTTTCTGCTTTTCTGTTTTGTTTGGCGCCGCTGCCGCCTCCTCCTACTTTGACGTGCCCAGATGAGGACGTGTCTAGCCAACCTCCCGTTCTTGTGCACTCTTTTATTGGGGATCATTGGACTGTTCAGATGTCTCACCCCTTTGCCCACATCACGGAGCGGCCCCTGCTTTACGGTGTAAATACCCCCCCGCCCCCGTTACAAAGCGCTGTTAGTTCTGCCTGCACAATAATGGACAGAAATATGTATGCAATGTAAGGATTGTTTACCGTGCGGGGCAGAACAGTTCCTGCTGTTTTCAGGGAAGCGCTTACAGGAATGTTCTGCCTGTAGCCTCACGCGGGGTCACGCTCTCAACGAGTCTGAAGTGCACCTTTACTTTTATTGCCGGGTTGTTCACCTCCAGCTTTATAAACAAACAAAAAAGACTGAAGTGTTCAGAACGCACACGTATTAAATATGAGTTTTACGTAGATTTTTTTAAAAAAAAGAAAAGCAAAACGGCACACCTGAGACAGCGGCTAACCGGATCAGAAGTTTCTGCAACTTTTACGTTGGGCTTTCACCTACAGGTACATGCATGTAAAATATAAGGCGCGCGTCTTAATTAAAAAATATCAAAAATCCAAGTTACATTTATTTGAGCGAAATGCTTTTTCCTGGTTGATGCAATCACTTTAATTAGTCCCAGCTGATTGTAATTCTAGTCGGTGCACGGGGGAAATAGGAATGTGTATTTATAGTGCCCAAAAGTCGAAATATATGACAAAACGCACTGTGAATAAGAAACCATAACATCTCCACTCCTCGATTCTTCTTATGATACTGGCGTCAAGTGCAGGTTTGGCTGTTTTAAGTCGCATTATTCAATGGCAGCTTCACTTTCAGGATTACTGAATAGGCAGCATTTCTTGGCAATATTTCTGCTCCTGGAGGGTACATAATTTCTACATTATTTTACGGTGTCATCACCAAGAAGAGATAGTACCAGTTCTCCCATTTCTGAAATTGGCATAGAAGTTAGGGGTCAATTTAGAGTTTGGCAGATGGAGTTTACTCCGCTGGGAAGGCAGAGCACATTACCATGACCACAGGAGCATTTGAGTTAGAGCTTTTAGAATTGTTTATGGCTTTTTTTATTTGTAATTCTTTAACATTGGCTACAGGAAACAAAAATGCTAAAGATTTACCAAAAAAACACATAAACAATTCTAAAAGCACTAACTCTAATGCTGCGAGACCTATTGCATTTCCAATGCTTGTTACCATTGCGGCGGGTGCGGCTTCAAGCTGCACCCACCGCAATGGTAAAAATGCATACATTGCATTTGTATGCAGAAAGCGGCAGGCACCGTGCGGTGCCTGCCAATTTCTGCATACAAATGCAGGGGGGTACCATAGGTACCCCCCATGTGCAACCCCACACCCCCTTCCACCCAGGGGTCCCCCAACGGGCCCCCCAGTGAAGTTCCACATGCTTTTCCACGGCGAAAAACCCGCCACGGAAAAGCATTTTTTAAAGCCCATCCTAATATGGCTGGCGGTGTCTGAGAGACACCGCCACCATATTAGAGCTTTTCGGCCGCGGTTGTAAGCCAACCGCGGCGGAAAAGCTGCGGACGGAAACCAGGACCCACCAGCCATCCTAATGTGGGTCTTTGGTGGGTCCGCTGCGGTTTTTCCGCATCCTCCGGCCCTGCAGTGGCTTCCGCCGGCCCGGAGGATGCGGAAAAAGCGCAATCGTAATAGGCCCCTTAGTCTGTGTCTCAGTAGGGCTGTATTCCGGGAGCCTAGTGTCATCGGTGATGTGCGCCTGAAGGGCGTGTCGTAGTTGTAAATACTTGTAAAATTAGGATGGATGTTTGGCAGTAACAGGCCTGCATTTCTTGAAAGGAGAGCATATGGCTTCTAGCCCACATGTCCCCCAGTTGCGTGATGCCGATAAGATCCCAAGCTTTGAACCCCCGCAGCCCACTGGCTTCCCAGAGCCAGGCCCCGTGCCAGAGGGGTGTACATTGAGTCAACTTACGTGTCCAGCCAGTACGCCGTATCGATGCCCGCCAGGCCAACAACACGGACTGCGTCACATCTGGTAGTTGGGACGGGATAGGCCCCCTGGTCATCATAGCCTGGACTTGAGTCCCGGTTCAAGCCGGTAGGTCTGATAGGACCATTGCCCCTTTAACCAATCATGGACACCAGAAGATGTGCTGCTTAAAAATGAAGGTACATGTGCGTCATCCCCATCCCCCATCAAAGGAGGGGATCCGGCATGCGGACAGAGCCATGCGCGCCCTCCCCACGCCCCATAAAAATTTGGTCGCTAGGCTGTCCAGTTTCCTGAACCAGGTCCTGGGAGCAGAAGGGGGTATTTTGAAGGGCGTAAAGAAACCTGAGGAGGATTATCATTTTAAACAGAGCAACCCTCCCCAGGAGGTTTAGGGGTAATGTCTTCCATTTTTAAAGATCTTCTTTGGCTTTTTTAACCAGTGGGGTGACATTAAGGGACCAGCCCAATTCCGGAAGCAAGGTGACCCATATCCCCAAATATTTGAAAGAGTTGCGCCAAAGCGGTATGTTGGATTGCCGGTTGTAACAGTCCCTCGATAGGTGGAGTGGGACCAACACCAATTTTTCTGGGTTCAGACGAAGACCTGAGGATTGCCCAAAAGCCTGCAAGATCCGGAGGGAATGCGGTCCCAAGAAGGTGGGTACGGCCAGAAAGAGCAAGACATCATCCGCATATAACACGATCTTGTCCGTTTCGGTATTGGGCCATTCCCAGCCCCTAATACGATCCTAAGCCCGCACCAGGGAAGCCAAGTGGTCTTCTTGATCGCCAGGGCGAACAGCAAGGGTGAAAGGGGACATCCCTGCCCTGTGACTGACACAGATACACACACACACACAGACACACACCCACACACCCACACCCCCGAATCCCATCTCGGCCAACACGTCTTTTAGATATGCCCAGTCTACTGAGTTGAAGGCTTTTTCAAAATCTGTGAGGAGAAGAGCTAGGTATGGGGTGAGTAAGTGTCGATGGGCTAGAGCCAGCTGTAGCCTCCGAAGGCTGATCTCCGTATTGAGGAGGGAGATGGGACGATAGTCCGCGTATTGACGGGAGTGGGGGCTAGGATTTCAGGAGGACCACTGTGGTGGCGATATCCGTCTCTGACGGAAAGGAACCTTTTTCCAAAGTTTCCTGAAATAGGCCTGCCAGATGACCCCCTGCAGGTGAGAGCCTGTGCTCTCTGAGGCCAGGAGCAATGCCTGCTTCGGCGGAAGGTGTTCACACCTCCTCCAGCAGGATGGCTAGTGAATCTGCATACTAAGGCCAGGGACTTCAAAGCCCCTGCCACCTTTGACATGCAACAGCAGCTTCCCCAAGACCTGGGAGATGCCACCCCTGCCCTGAGGCTACTTTGGCAACAGGACAGGAGGGAAATTAGCTATGGTAGGAGTCGTGGTGCACTGTCAGGCCAGCCACACTCCTAAGATGGGCTGCCTAATGTGCCCCACAAAAGAGGGGTTCCAGCATCTTGATTTTATTGGCCTTAGGAAGCCTGGGGCAAGGCTATGCTCACTCCCCACCGGAAGTGGTCATATGAGGGGCATAGTGACCCCAAGGGTAAGTAGCCCATTGGCTATAATGCCCCTAAATTCAGTATTTAGGTGGCCCTCTGACCCCAGGAACTTAGATTTGTCTGACTGAAGAAAGAAGTGGAAAAGAAGAGCCAAAGAAGCAAAAACTGCTGACTGCTGGTGGACTTTGGCACCAAACCCCGCCTTCCTGCTCCTGTCCCGACAGTTGCTACAACCTGACTTGTCCTGCAGCTGTGTATCCTCCAAAAGACTCAGAGGACCTCCAACACTTCGCCGAGTCATCAGCATCTCCCTTGCCGTAGAGGAGCCACTTGCCTGCAGACACCGACCGCAAAGTCTATTTCATCTTCTGCTGTTCAGCAGGTCTACAGAGGGGGCAGCCGCCCAGGAGGAGGTCACTGTACTTCTAGATGATCTGATCCAGGACCAACCAGAGCTTCCCTGCACCAATACCTGCAGTACCGGACCCCTTGCAGCAACCAAAGCTTATTTGAGTCCAATCCAGATACCAACATCACAAAGACTGAGCAGCCGACAAGGGACATCCATACCGCAGAGGCCAGCACCAAGAGAGGTCCAGCTTTTCTGTTTTTGCCTCCTTTACAGGTCTAACCAAGATCTGTGGGTGTTTTTGACGTAAGGGCACCAGCCAACCAAAACCCTCTGCACCCCCTGGCCCGGGTCCATGACAACCAGTGGTGCCCCTTACTCCCAGGACCCCCACAAACAAACAAACAAACTAAGGTGTGCCCTAGGACTTGTACTCAAGTCCCCTCTGCAGTCTGTTTCTAGGTGATCCCCTTCTTTGCCTACAGGGAACCACTCAAGGCTACCAGCGAATCGAGCACCTGTGCATCCGGACACTCCAGGGCAGGTAACATTTTACTTCTGGTGGTATTTGGGACCTGGGCCCCCTAGCACCTCGAGGACTTAAGGTGAACCCTGAGAATCGTTTGCAAATACCTGTTTACAATGTGTGCCTTTTTCTTCATAAGCAAGCATTACCACATAAAAAGGCATTTGAGTGAACATTGTTACTTATCTGCAAAAACTGTTATAGGGTAAGTACTTTTCAGTTTATCAAAGTTCTTGGTGTTAAAATAAATATAAAAATACCTGTTATTTTTCCAAATTGGTCTTTGGTTTCTTCTTGAGTGTGTGTTATATGTATTGACTCTGTGTGTGTTCAGCAAATGCCTTAACACTACCCTCTGATATGACTAAACTGCATGCCCACACTACCACAGAAGAGAGCAATTGGAATTATTAGTTTAATCCCTGTAAGTCAATAAGGGTTGCCTGACTTTCTACATAGTGTGCCTCTTTTTGGTACACTACATAAAAAGTCTGCTTCCTACAATGAGATCGAACCTACAATAAGACATAGATCAAGTCCCAAAGGAAGCCGTTTTGTTCGAGGCATATGAGCTGCAGATCGTACACTTAGCAATAGATCGCCACCTGGTGTTGGGCTCGGATGATTGCAGGTTGTTGTCTTCTTGGAAGAAGTCTTTGTAGTCACGAGATAAGTGACTCCTCCCTTGGACAATACTGCGCATGGCCATCGACTCCATCCTCAGATTGTTTTTTTCCGCCACTGGGTTTCGGATGAAAGTTTTCCGCTCCGGCTAGAAAAGACTTTTCAGCAACTTCGAAGCGTGAAACTTTATAAAAACAATTTTCGACATCGAATAGACTTTTTGACATCACAGGCTTCTTTCCGGTGAGCCGGCGCGGGCCGTTGGGCCTATCGGCGCCGTTCGGCCTACGCCTCACGGAAAGAACTCCATTCAAGAGATGCCCAGTATGTCGAGCTAAATTCCCTCATAGCGACCATCACGAGGTTTGCAACCTCTGTCTATCGCCGGAACACGACGAGTCAACTTGCACAGCCTGTGCCTCCTTCCGATCGAAAAAGAGTCCATTCGGGATCGGAGGGCGCGTCGACACGAAATGAGGAGATCAGCGCCAGCACCGGAGGCCATCTTTGAGGGGGAGATCGTCGGAGACGACGACTCCGGAGAAGAAGATCCACTCGAAAATGTATCCGAGGACGAGGCTCCACTCGTCGCCGAGGAAGACTCTCCTGATCTCCAGATCATATCGGGGGCAGAGGACTCAGATGATTCGATTCCATCTCAACAACCCGTGAGTACCTGTGAGTACCCCTGCCCCTGCACAACATACACTACTCAAAACAAAGGCAGCGGTCGGCATCTGGCCATGGGGCCCAGTCGAGACCGAAAATTACCCTCCGACGCCCCGCCTTCGGGCTCGGCTCCGAGGAAAAAGACTACGCCTTCTGGTGCTTATGGCACAAAACATCCTTCGACACCGAAGGACTCGTCGACAATGAAGCCAAAACACCCTTCGGTGCCCAAAGACAAAGAACCTTTGGAACCATCGGTGCCGAAGCCAAAGACTGTACCTGACTCGAAAACTTCGACTCCGAAACCTTCCGGTCTCAAAAATAAGGATGGAAAGACAGATTCCGGCGCCGCAGGCCCAACGAAAGCTGTCTCCACGCCGAAATCGGTACCGAAGACTCCAAGGCCTGATACAGACACGACTAAACCCTCTGACAAGCCTACCAAGCCAAGAGTTACCAGTGTTTTTCAAAAACCTGACTCTGTTGCAGAAAGGGCTCTACACACCTTAGATGTTAGGAGAGCTCTTTATACTACACAGACAGGACTAAATCGTTCAGGAAGACAAAACTGCTATTTGTATCTTTCTCTCCCCTACACAAAGTCAATCCCATCTCTAAAGTAGGAATTGCCAGATGGATTGTAAAGTGTATTCAAATATGCTATCAAAAAGCTAAACGTACACTAACGGTTCCTCCTAGAGCGCACTCCACTCGCAAACTAGGAACCTCTATGGCTTTCTTAGGAAACATATCACTAGAGGACATATGCAAGGCAGCGACATGGTCTACAATACACACCTTCACTAAACACTATTGTGTTGATGTGCAAGCCAAGCAACAAGCTGCAGTGGGCCAAGCTGTCCTTAAAACACTATTTCAGTATGCTGCAACGGATACAAGCGACCACCGTTAGGGGAGACACTGCTGCACAATCGTTGCTAAGTGTACGATCTGCAACTCATATGCCTCGAACGGAAAATGCTACTTACCAGTATGCATCTGTTCTTGGCATGTAGAGCTGAAGAATCGTACACGCCCTCCCGGCTCCCTGGGACTTGTATCCGTTCCAGTAAATGTAAATGTAAATGTAAATGTATAGGCATTTATATAGCGCACTACTTACCCGTAGGGTCCCAAGGCGCTTCGACCGCTGCGAAACCCTTCCTGGCTTCCCTGAGAGATGGTCCCTTAATGGGTATCTCCAGGGTGAGACCAGGCATCCCCGGCGGTCTGGTGGGGCCGTTAGTGAAGATGAGGCAAGCTAATGCCCAGAGTTGCCGAGTGTGATCGCTGATCAGAGTGGGCACCGAGGCGAGAGAATTATCGAGTCCGCTGACCCTGGTCCAGAAACCTGCCGCGCCGGGAATCGAACCCTGGTCCCGGGCCGTCCTCTGCTCTCGGGTCTGCCGCCTCTCTCATCTTACTTAGATGCACACGCATGGACATCCTTTTTTCTTTACTTCTACTAACTCCATCATTTCCCATCATGGCGAAAAACAATCTGAGGATGGAGTCGATGACCATGCGCATTAATGTCCAAGGGAGGAGTCACCTATCTTGTGACTACAAAAACTTCTTCCAAAAAGACAACAACCTGCAATCATCCGAGCCCAACACCAGGTGGCGATCTATTGCTAAGTGTACAGTTCTGCAGCTCTACATGCCAAGAACAGATGCATTCTGGTAAGTAGCATTTTCCTTCTGGAGGGATTTCTACTACAGGAGTGTGGAGATTTTATATTCTGATATCAGCTGGTATCTATGGTCTCTCTGTAACATCGAGGGGAGGGGTGATGGAAAATACACCCTTTGTGTTTTGCCCTAAGTGCTACCATAAGCTGGCTTCGAAGTACTCTAAGACCATAAGCCTGAAAACTCTGTGAAGCTTTCCAGCCTAGGACTCTTAACGACAAGGAAGAACCAAAAGTGCTCCCATTGCGCTATGTCATAGGCCAAAGACGTTTCTCATAAGGAACTGAGCTGATCGAGGGAGCATTCTGTCCTGGGAAGGACACCAAATTGGCTCATAGAAAATAGTGAGTTAGAAATTCAAGATTTGATTCTGGTAGACATTCAGTACGCCTTATTAGTGCCTGAAATATTCTCAATGTGAAGAGACCTAGGCCTAAAATGCTCAGAAAGAAATTCTTTTGAAGTCAAATTTGGCATTGAACTGGGGCATTGTGGGCTCATGCTTGACATTAGTGATCTTGATGCTGCCTAGGGTCAACACCCAAAAGCAAAACATTTTAGTTGGCAGAATAATGCAAAGCATATGACGCTAGAGGAGAGCAGTTCAGGGCCCAGTGGCCAAAAGCAAAAAATCTGTCATATAGAAAATAGTGGCTGCATCCTCATAGTTAGTATCCTGGACACCCTTGAAGTCCATTCCATGGCACCTTGCATGAGTGGCAACAAGCTATCCATCCTAGGAATCAAGATTTGAGCACCTGGACAGTGGGAAGGCAGAGGGGGCAAGGTGCAGCAGATAGCTATATTAGTTATATTGGCAGGCCCGGGCACTGTGGGGGAACAGGAAGTTTGAAGGACAAAAGTGCAACAAAGGATTTAGGGAGCGAGGCAGTCAACATCTAAAGATATCCAGGGCAAACACATAGTGCAGTCTAAAACGTCAAAGATATGTGAAGGTGGAAAGAAAAAAAAAGTTTTTGACATCAAGGTAGGAAATTAACTATAAAAGAAAAACATTTTTCAAGGAGGCAGTGGCATATTTCACTATAACTAAACCATTGCGTATAAAGTGACCAAGAGAGGACCGTGATAAATTAAAGCAAATGGAAAAGATAAGACCTCCTCCTATGTAGGAAGGGCAAGAAGCACAGGAGCATTATAGACATTTGGGACTTAGACAATCAGTCTCTGCAGTTCCCAAGGAGTGAAGAAGAGAATAGTCCACCTGATATCCGACTATAGGAGGATCAATTAGGAGAAATACTGAGGCAGATTCACCTGTAGAGAAGGTTGAGACTAATATTAATCATAACCATCCTCTCCTGATGGCATCCCTACGTACGATAGTGTGTTAAAGAGGGCAGCAGAGGCATCGAAGTACAAATGGAGTTTTAACAGAAGGGAATATATTTTCAAGTTAGAGACATTCATTGAGCCCTGAGCCAAGAAGGATTCGATACTTGCCTATATGAACATCATTTAGGGGTTGCCAGGGGTCGCAGCTACGTCGCGGGTTGCCCCTTGTGACCCCTGGCACTGCCTTTGCGACCACTGGTGTCAGAGGTGGCAAAATCGTTGCCAGGAAAACAAGGGCGGCGCATTGTTAATTTCGGTTGGGGCTCCACTTTCCTTGTATTCTGTTGATTCTTCTTTACTTTAATAGTGAAAAATATTTTATTATTCATGATTAGTCTAGTAAAGAATGGATTAAAATTAGCTGGAATATGACTCTTCCTGGCAGCTGAGGTAAGAAAACATTGCTATTAAATGTATGTTGTGTGGGTGCTTGGGGGCAGGGGGGGGAGTGTGTTTATGTGAGAGCGATTGTGTGGGTGTGTGTGTGTACACATGTGTGTGAGTGAAAGTAAAGTTTAAATGGCGTGTGATGTCACTTCTACTACCCCGGGTATTTTGGTGAATTGATGTTCATGCTTGCCTATCCTTTTGGCAGTCTTCACAAATAGTGGGGAAGTATTTACAAACAGCTTCTCAGAAGCAGCAACTCCTAGGATCGAGAAAAATACAAGCCATCAGAACAAGATCCTAAATATATTAGGGCTCATGTAAAATCAGGCTTCCTAATTGTTAGTGCAGCTGGAAAAGCGCTAACTCCAACTACACAAGGGCCTCTTCCAGATACCAATAGTAGGTGTATTGCGGCATTCGGCTGTAAAATGAACCATACATAAGTCTTTCAAACTGAATTCGCTTGATAACTGGATGCCAGTGCAGCTTAGCAAGCCCAGCTAAAACTGACTGATACTTGGGAATTTCTAGGATAAGCCTTGCTGCAGCATTCTGAACAGTTTGAACTTTCTTTAGCAAATACTTGTTGCTATTTAGATACAGGGCATTACTGTAATTGATCGTCGAAGATGCCAAAACTGCTGTATTGCATACTGATTGTGGGATGTAGGAAAAGACTTTGCGTAATATTCCAACCATATTAAAACAGGATGATACTGCCCGGCTCATCTGTAGATCAAAAGAAAGTAGGTGGTCAACCATGACCCTAAGTTCTTTAAGGAGATTTCACCCGAGAAAGCAAACTTCCCAGCTCATCTGGCCACTAGTTGCTTATCCAGACTGAGGGCTGACCTCCAAAGATAATAACCTAAGTTTCAACAGCATTTAACTTAAGGAAATTACCTTCCATCCAGATGGAGATTGCCTTCATAAAGGTATCAGAATTGATGGCTATTAAGTGCCTGTCCTCTGCAATAGATACAACGATCTACTTTTCTTCAGCGTAAGAAAACACCTAAAGACCGAAGGATCGGATCAGCTTTGCTAGGGGGGGATACATATAAATTGAACAATGTGGGACTTAGTGAGGACCCCTGCGAAATCCCACAAGGAAGGGAAGAATAGTAAAGATTTCCTTTGAGTTATTTCTGGAGCCGGCAATGCGCTCCGCATAGAAATTACTTTTTGCCTCCTTTATAGCTGCATAATACCCCCTCTGAGCCCTTCTTAATGTTAGTTTCGCCGAAGGGCAGTACTTCAACCTCTAGCAGCATTCAAGTTTTTTACATGAGTGTTTTAGTTCTCTAAGGTTGTTGGAATACCAAGGTTTGGATGGTGCATTTCGAATACGCCTATTAGAGAGCGGAGGAGTTACAGATTCTACAGCCTGAGAAATCCAGTTGGTATAATTCTCTAAGGCTACGTCCAGAGTACCATTGGCAATGGGCCGCGAGTTAGACAGAGCCCTGCCAAAGACCGAAGCATCTATCCTCTCAGAAGGCCTACTTTGAGAAGGCTTTTTAGAGAAAAAGGGTTTGACAATAGAACAAGAGAACTGGATCAGAAAATGATCAGACCAAGATACTTGGAGAGGTTGAGCAATAGATAAAGGAAAGTTGGAGCAAACCAAGTCCAGGATATGACCCCCAATATGCGTCTGGGAATTAGTCCATTTGGTTAGTTGAGCTAATTTAAGTCAATCCTTCAATTCTATTGTGTCAGTCGCTGATGGGCAATCAAAATGTATATTAAAATCTCCCAAAAGTAGGAAGCTAGAGAAGCGTACGGCCCTAGGAACAATAACCTCATCAAGAGCTTTCAAAAAAGCTCCGGTCGAGCCTGGTGGTCTGTACACAAGCGACCCACCTAGAGTGAAGTGCGGGGTCATAGAAATCGAAAAGTCTAATATTTCACTGCCCTCTATTCCTGGAGAAACTTCATGGGTCAAGGTCCTAGAATCCCTAAACACCACTGCTAAGCCTCCACCCCTACCCACTTTCCTATCCACACTCGTAATTTTAAATCCCCTGGGGATGGCCAACTCTACCATAGGGGGGAAGATTCATTACACCAGGTCTCCGTCACAAACAGGAGGTCAAACTGATCCTCGGAGAGAAGTTCAAAAAGGTCTGGGGCATGCTTAACAAGTGAACGGGAATTGATAAGCGCCACCCGAATGCGAACCCCCTCCCGAGCTGTTGAGATGGGAGTAGTCCGAAGAACCGAAACACCCAAGGCAGTGTTAAAACTAAAATTACACTTGCCACATTTCCGAGCCAGATTATCAAGTACCTCCCAGTGGCAGTCACACTTCTCCTTAACTGATTTAAGCCCAGTAAATAATCACGGCTATAGCTCCTGCACTCCTCCAGCAGCTCTTTAGGAAAACGGGCTAGTGGCTGGCGCTGGTTGCATCCTGAGCGCGGACGGGTGCAGACGGGCTTGCCTTTGGCACGCCCGCTGCGCACGTCCGCTTCGCGTGCTATTAGACATGCGCCTTAAGTAGACAATTCCCTCCCCCAGCTAGAGCGTCAGCTCCAGCCCAGGACCGGGAAATGGAAGTATGGAGGAGCAAGCACTACCCTCTGCACAAACGGCACCAAGGAGCCGCGACAGAACGGGGCAGGCGAGATAAAGAACAAAGAGTCAAGAGTGCTTTTACAGTAATCCCCCAACTGAAATCAGTTAAGGTACTCACAATATTAAAAATATGTTAAAAATTGCTGCAAGCTAACCGGAGCACCAACGGGTTAAGCAGGAGCAGCCACTATCCGGCTGTCTTCGCTGTGTGTCCTATTAGGCATGCGCCTTAAGTAGACAATTCCCTCCCCCATCAACACGGTCATTTAAATTCCTACTAGTAAGGGCATTCGAGAACCCTGTTTCTGTCATACTTTTCAAATTGGTGCTTAAACATTTCTTGGCCAGTTTTCTACAGGCCGGTGAGGAGGCTTCCCAGTCCATGAAAAACCAACTGTGGTGGTGATCTGACCAACTTAAAGGAAGTGCCTCCCCAAACCTCAGCAGTTGAGTGTTAGAGAAAATTCCATCCAACCTGTGTCTTGCACAATGTGTTGGTACATCCACTAATTGTGTGAGGCCAAAGCTAGGCATGTTATCAACAAGAGAACTCAATCATTGCATGTTAAGTCCTCTAAATAAAACTTAAAGTCTCCTAAAATAGTTACATTTTAGAACTTAAAAATAAAATTCAGGCATATATAATTGATACTCAAGAGAATATTTGTTTGGTCCAGCAGTAGATCTCGACCTAAAACAAACGAAAAAGCTAACGATACAGCAAAGGCAATGTGGGCTATGCAGATGAGGACTTCTTTTCATTGAGAGGTTTCCGTTCACTTAATAGTTCAGGATAGGCTGCCTTACGGTACCTCTGAAACAATCCTCAAGCTTTATCCTTTCAAAATTGGGTATTATATGGCACCAAAACGTGTTAGGCAAACAGACTTTTAGACAAAAAGAGAAAGTCATCAGAGGCTACTCTTACAGAGGATTGAACTATTCCAGTAAATGACTGTTCGGGGCATGTGTAGTTGTAGATAAACATGCTCTGCATACTCTGCTCGGACATGCACGCTTGTTTTCCTTCAAAGAAGTCTTTCAAGTCATGAGATATAGGTTCCTCCCCTATGAATGTTAATGCGCATAGGTATTAACTCCATAGTTAGATTGTTTTCTCCCGCCGTCGGGGTCGGTTGTGCCTAGCCAGGGCTCTGAGTCTATGCTGCATGGCGCTCTTTGTCGGGGCCTCTTGAGTTCTCTGTTCCCGTTAGCCTTCGAACAATCCTTCTGTGCACCAAGTTCCTTTCGGTTCATATTCTGGCATGGTCTACTTATCGGATCTGTGCCTTTGGGTTCATCAGTGCCCTGTTCGGAGCTTTGCACCTCTCAGGCCTCTTTTGTTGAGTCTCGTGCTAGAGAGTGCGACTACCATCATAAAAAAGACACCTTTTCACTACTGTCCACAGTGCCATTCCGAGTACTCATGGGTAGATAAACATGCAGTTTGAAATCCCTGCCTGTCCTCGGATCTTAACAAAGCCTCCTGCTCTGCTTGCGTCCCTTACACTCCAAAAAGACCACTCGGAACCATTATGATAGTCGACTCGCACGATGCACCATGGAGCAACACTGTAATGTCAAAACCCTGACATCTTTAGAGAGGACATCGAAGAGGAAGGAGCGGTTTAGGTTAAAGAAGTCGCGTCTTGCAGTCTGGAACCTTATTCCCCCTCGGAATCTGAGATCCAGGACCCGCAGCTCATACCAGGCCAGCATCAGAAGACGTCCTTTGTAAGTACCAGTTCATACCAAGCTACTCACCGCCCCTTGGTGGCCGGGCATCAAGCCCACATTTGGAAATACAGCCACCAGGTCACCGGCCTAAGGCTTTGTAGCCGACTCCAACCCCGGTGCTGAGCAAGCTGCTCAAGAACTAGACCGTCTTGATGCTGCCAGCTCCCTCAACGCCCTCTGAGGTCTCAGCACAGGCACCGATGGACACTTCAAAACCAAAACACTGGTCGATGTCAAAGACGACCTCAAAGCTAAAACAGTTCTCAGCACCTAGTCGGCCGCCCACAACAGACTCTGAAGATGAAGAGTTGCCGATTCTTCAACGTCTTCGGGAGAAGTTGGACTCTTTGGAGTGGATACTGTTTATTCATCCCCAGACAGGGAAGATTAATGCAAAGTCTCCACCTTTGATGCAGCAGACTCTCCTTTCGAAAGAGGGAGATGATATTTGAGGAGCAATTAGCTTTGGATCCTCACCACCTCCAAAGAATAAGAAGCTCCAAGATAGGGGCACTCCTCCACTGCCTCCATGACCTGCTTTTCCACCTCTTTCTCCTTGCCCTCCTCACCTCCTCCTCCATCTCCACATCCTCTTCCACTACCACAGAGGGCCTCACCGTCACAGAAGTGTCTGCACATTCCTTCAATGGGGAGGGAAGTCCTCAACCTTTAGACCCTTACCATGCATCTGCTGATCTGGAACCCCAAATGATCCATGGGATTATTATGGGGTTGTCCCTCCATGTGACAATGACTCGAACTTTACCCTGCCAAACCTTCCCCATTTGACAATACTACTTCTTACCATAAGGGACTGCATTGAGCAGCCACCTTTCACAAGTTGGACGTGCACACCATTCCTGAAGATAAGCAATTCCTGGTGGAAACACTCTCCCTCACCCATCGTGACACACAATTATTGCGTATGCTTTAAGGAATGCTTAAGCCTACGCAAGAGGTCTTTAAAGACCCGGTCAAGGCCAGGATTGTCACCCCAAGGGTTGACAAAAATATAAGCGCTTCCCCTAGGATCCATGCTACATTAGAGGCTAGCTCCCATTTTGCAGATTGCTCATCAGGATATAGCAACAAGTGCATGAGTGTAAGTGGTAACTCCACCCGAAGTTCTGCTCCCCTATTTACAACTTTGGGGGTTCCCCAACATTGTTCTGTTCGGAACCGCCGAATACGCCAAAAACCCAAGCTTCGCCTCCAGGTTTACACACCCACAGTTCATGGGCAATGCGCTATTGTTGAACTGGTTAGGGATATTTGCCTACACTTTTCTGCCACTCTCACTTCTTCCCTGGTAGCACCCATGTGGATCAGGCAAACATGGTTCACATTCCTACTTGAGTTGTCTCTAGTTCCTCATGAGAAGCTCCCAAACAGGCTGGACCTTTTCACTCAACACCAGGGCACATTCAGGCGTCCCAAACTCCAGCAGCTCAATCTGATGATTAAACTCCTGAGGTCCTGGAGTTTGGTTACCTCAATCTGCCCCTGAATGTATGCCCATACTCAGCAGGCTGAAGTAGAGGGACGACAAACCTCTATGTGGAAAAGAGGAAGGTGTTCATCCACTTATGTCTACCCAAACACATTGATCCACTAATGCTCAGGCCTGGCTTGCACATTTGTTTACATTTGGCTGCAGTGTCATCATACTTACTGCACAGAGAACACTTCTCTCTTCAGAGTCCCTGTCATTAAATGCATTCATGGAAGGATTTAAGAGGGTTATCCCTCCCAGGATACCCATAGAACCTCAATGTGGTACCCACTAGGCTCATGGGACCCCCGTTTGAGCACCTTCATTCTTACCCTCTTCAGGTTTTGTCTTTGAAAGTGGTGTTTCTAGTCACAATCACTTCCTTTTGGTCTCTTTACCCCTGGGGTCACTACGCCACCTATATGACCACTTCCTGTGGGAAGTGGCCATAACCCCCTCTCAGAGTCCCAAATTCTGCCATCACCCAAATGGCAGACTTTTAAATTTCGTGTCCTTATCAGGTAGCCCACCTTAGAGATGGAACTAGCCTGAGGGTGAACACACCTCTCTGACTACTAATTTTCCTGCCTGTCCAGGTGCCAAACGGGCCCTGGTCTGTGAGGGTGGCATCCCCTCACCTCTTTGGGAAGCCAGATTTGCATACCAAAGGCCGTGTGCTCTTTGAAGCTCCCTGTCTTGGAATGCTAATTTACTAGTCATCCTGTTGGAGGGGATGTGAAACACCCTTTCCATAACAGCCTCCTTTCTCTAGGTACCAGGGGTATCACTTACTAGGGAATGACAGGGGGTGCTAAAGGTATTGCCAGTTGGGGAAACAGTTGTACAGTTTAGGGAATGAGATCTTGCACTGGGGACCTGGATAGCAAGCACCCAGTGCATTTTCTGTCAAAATTTAACCAAATACCAGGCAAAGAGAGGGGCAGACCATGTCTAAAGGGGGCAAGTTTCTTTACCAATACGCCAAGAAGTTGTACTGTCCCTGGAGGAAAATTATTACTTGGTCACCATTGACCTGACAGATGCAAGCTTTCATATAATAATGCACCCTGCACATTGAAAATGTCTCATTTTTGTGAGGAACATTTTTCGTTACCAGTTCAAGGTGTTTCCATTTAGGATAGAGTGATGGGATTATACAGAGCTATTGGCACTCGAATCAGTTCACCTTCGGGTGAGGCCATTCATGTATATCTGTACGTAAACATTTGGCTTGTCACCGCAAGCTTTTTTCAGCAATGTTAGTGCAGACCTCAGAAAGAAGTGGATCAATTATATCAATTGGAGTTCACATTCAATAAAAAAAAAACTTGGCAGTGCCACAAATAGGAGAATAATTTTCCGAGGGCTTTTATGAACACTTAATTGACATTAACATATCCCATACACAAGATGGAATTGGGACTGCAGGAACAAACTCGCTCAAACCAAATGTCTCAGGCTCTGACAGTGAGAACTGTAATGAAATTATCAAGAATTATTGAATCGTGCATTCATTGGTCCCTAATGTAAGACTTAACCTCTGAGATAATTTCAAGAATGGTTGAACAGTCACTGGTCTTAATTGAAGGAGAATTGTGAAGATTGTTGTAAAATGATGCATACATGTAAAAAGGCAGGCAGTTAAAGACACCAATACCAGAAGTAATCAGTACAACAAACACTTTGCAATTGGATTGGGAAGTACATCTCACACAATCTGAAAGTAAGAAGTTACTGATTAGAACACAGTGCAAGGAAGCACGTACATTATCTGGAGTTAAAGATGGTGTTCTTGGTACTGAAGGCTTTGGAAATTCAAATTAAAGAGAAAGTGATATAAATACTCTCAGCCAACTCAACAGCAATGTTCTGTCTAAACAAACAAAGGGCACAGTTTTGTACCCGCTGTTGAAACCAGTTAAAAAACTTTGGCACAGGACCAATACTATAAACATACCCTTAACTGGAAATGATGTCCTGGCAAAGAAAACATTTAAATGAATTCTCTGAGTGGGCAGCCCAGCACTTCTCACAAGTGTGAATTTAAAGGGAAATGCATTTTTGATAAGTTGGTAGTGAAATGTACATACTCCCTTCCTCAGACCACATAGTGATTAACAAGTTCAAAAATTCCAAATAAAGTGTTAATATTATTAGTGCGAAAATGGACACAGCGATACGGTACTCGCAACTTAATGTACTGGGACAACATTATGTAATAAAAATTCTGTACAAAAGGCTACATTAACTATGTAAAAAAGAAAGAGATATCATCCAGATCCTCACAGTCTACAACTAGCAGACTGACTCTTGAGGTCATATTGTTCCAATATATAAACTTTCCAGAAAAGTGTTGGAAGCCATTAACGAAGCTAGAAGCCTAACCATTCAAAAGTATTAAGACATAAAAATGGTGCAGATACTTAAATTGGTGTAAAAAAGACAAAAAGTAATTGATTACATTTGCAGGCTATTGATTGCAGCATACATGGGGGAGGTTTACATCAGGCATTATTTTCTTGATGCCACTTATAAAAATGTGTTCGAGGCATATGAGCTGCAGATTGTACACCTTAGCATTAGACCGCCACCTGGTGTTGGGCTCGGATGATTGCAGATTGTTGTTGTCTTGGAAGAAGTCTTTGTAGTCATGAGATAGGTAACTCGTCCCTTGGACAATACTGCGCATGGGCATCGACTCCATCCTTAGATTGTTTTTTTCCGCCACTGGGTTCGGATGAAAGTTTCTCCGCTCCGGCCAGAAAAAGACTTTTCAGCAACTTCGAAGCACAAAACTTCCACAAACTTCAAGAAATTACCTTCGACATCGAAGACAAGGCTTATTGACGACATAACTTCCATTCCGGTCATCGAAGTCGGCCGTTAGGCCTATCGACGCCGTGTGGCCTACACCACATGGAAAGAACTTGTTCAAGAAATGCCCGAAATGTCAAGCAAAATTCCCACATAGCGATCACCTCGAGGTCTGCAACCTCTGTCTATCGCCGGAACACGACGAGTCGACCTGCACAGATTATGCGTCCTTCCGATCGAAGAAAACCATCCGGGATCGGAGGGCCCGTCGACACGAGATGAGGAGATCAGCCCCAGCACCGGAGGATATCTTCGACGAAGAGGTTCCCCTCGTTCCCGAAGAAGACTCTCCTAATCTCCAGATCGTATCAGAGGCAGACGGCTCAAATGAATCCATTCCATCGGGTCAGCGCGTGAGTACTACTGCCCCTGCACCACATACTCTGCCCAAACCGAAGGCAAAGGTCAGTACTCCGCCCAAGGGGCCCAGTCGAGACCGAAAATCCACTTCGACTGCCTCGCCATCGAGCCAGGCTCCGGAGAAAACAACAAAGCCTTCTAGTGCCTCGACACAGAGTAAAACTCTCCCGTCGCCACCGAAGCATAAAGACACTTCGACGGCGAAGGCAAAAGACCCTTCGGTACCGAAGTCAAAAAAGGTACCGGCACCGAAACATAAAGAAGCACCGGCTCAGAAGCCGTCCACTTCTACATCTTCGGCGCCGAAGACAATAAAGCCTGATTCCGAGGTGCCCAAATCCTCGAACATGCCTATAAAGCCGAAAATAACACATTCGGCACCGAAAACTATGCCACGGGACGTTACAACACCTCCCAATGCTAAAGAAAGACAACAACCTCCACCGGAGCCCAGGAAGGTTGTAGAAGAGGAGGAACTTTTTACACCAGATCCTCAACAAAATAAGATCTATATAGACCCAAGGACAGGACGTGTGGGTACTACACCTCAAAAGAAGAGACCAGCAGATACACCACCCACACCTGTTGTGCCTGAAAAGAAGAAGGACTGTGCAACATCTCCTATGCACCCTTCCTCTCCTACACCTCTTCTTCCCCCTTCTCCTGTACCTCCTCACATATCACCTCACATATCTCCTGCACATTCTCCATTATCCTCACATTCCTCACAGCAAAATGATGATGAATATAATTTATAGGGAGGGGAGGACGAGGAAGAGCCTAGCTCATATCACATAGATGAGGATATATGGGATTATTCAAACCCAAAAGATGTACCTATATATGACCCACAGAATATGCCTGACATTCCAGAACCCCACTCATACCCATGAAAGCCTTCCCCTCCAGAAGACCTAATTAGTTTTAGTCATCTGTTAAATAGAGCTGCTGTTTACCACGGAGTCCCTATGCATTCTGATGATATTGAAGAGGATTTTCTTCTAGATACCTTTGAGCACTCTCAGCGGACTGCTCAAATTCTTCCAATGATTAAGGGAGTAGTCAAGCATGCTCCAGAAGTATTTAAAGACCCTGTACGCACAAGATATTAAACCCTAGAATTGAAAGGAAATATAGACTAGCACCCACAGACCCAGTCTATATTAAAGGACACCTACCACTTGATTCATTAGTTGTGCCCAATGCGAGAAAGAGGGCGAATTCTCAGACCTCTGGAGAGGCGCCCCGCCTGATAAAGAATCAAAGGTCATTGATGCATCAGGGAAAAGAGTAGCTGCACAAGCTGCAAACATGTGGCGTATAGCAAATACACAAGCCTTACTTTCTCATTATGATAGGGCTCATTATGATCAATTAGAAAAACTACTTGAACATCTGCCAGATCAGTACAAAGATCAAGCAACTGACCTAATACAAGAAGGCATGTTAATATCCAATGCCTCAAAAAAATGTGCCCTAGATGCCACTGACACAGCATCTAGAGCCATAAAAACCAGTGTCATACTTAGGAGACATGCGTGGCTACGCATTTCAGGGTTT
Organism: Lissotriton vulgaris; assembly: GCF_964263255.1. Taxonomy (NCBI): domain Eukaryota; kingdom Metazoa; phylum Chordata; class Amphibia; order Caudata; family Salamandridae; genus Lissotriton; species Lissotriton vulgaris. The sequence continues at coordinate 1,688,046,310 of NC_141693.1, read as the reverse complement.
AATCAAGAAGTGCAAACTACAATTTTAAACCAGTCTTTTAATCAAATCCAATTATGTGGTCCTGAAATAGACACCATACTAGAAAAAATGAAGAAAGACAGCGACACCGACATAGACAAGTCTATGGGAGCTTTACAATCTACACCAAATAGAAGCTCCTTTTGTCGCTCCTCCTACAGAGGAGGCTCCAAACAGACTGGAGCAGACACTACGACATCTTTCAAGTCACACACATCCTCCAACAAGGGATACTTTAGAGGAGGATATAGGGGTAACAATAAGAAAGGAAGAGGTTGCGGTAATAACAACAATCGATCCTCTTCCACCACCAAACAAAGACTTTCCTCTGCTCCCCCCACAGCATACCACTCCTGTAGGGGGCAGATTAAAACAGGTCCTGCCTGTCTGGAACTCCATTGCAACAGACAAGTTGGTAAGACAGATTATCCAACATGGCTACTGCCTAGAACTTACAGCAACCCCTCCAAATACACCTCCGAGACAACATCCAATGTCTACAGACCATCTGACTCTGCTTCGACAAGAAGCGTTATCACTTCTACAGAAGGATGCTATTCAAATAGTTCCTTTAGAAAAACAGAGAATGGGGGTTTACTCGCTGTATTTTCTAATTCCCAAAAAGGACGGGACACTGAGGCCAATCCTAGACCTCAGGCCCCTCAACCGTTCCATACAACCAGATCATTTTCATATGATCACTCTAGAACAAGTGCTTCCACTGCTTCTTTACCCAAAAAACTGACAACATTAAGAGTGAGCTCCGCACTGACGCAAGCCTCTTCGCCACACCCAACTGCATAACACTCACCGAACCAAAAAACAATGCTACATGGTCTTCCTTTGACCCTACACCGAAGAAGAAATAGGCAAACTGCTCAGCACCTTGAAACCCTCCAATCACCTCACGGATCCCCTCCCCGCTAATGCTGTCAAAGATTTCACTCCATTGCTCCTTCCACTCTGGACCAAAATTATCAACAGCTCACTCCAACAAGGAACCATCCCTGACTCCCTCAAAGTTGGTCAAGTCACACCTTCACTGAAGAAACCTACGGTCGACCCATCCGACCTAAACAACTATCGCCCCATTACCAATATTCCCACTCTCGCCAAACTATTGGAAAAATGCGCGCAACTACAACTGACTAAACACATTAATCAGTTTGATCTCCTCAACCCTCATCAATCAGGCTTCCGAGCAGGACACAGGACTGAAACTGCTATGACTCACATAATTGACGATGCCCTTCAAATCCTAGATCAAAATGATACCTGCCTCCTCATCCTTCTTGATCTCTCTTCAGCCTTCGACACTGTTAAACATGAGAATTTACTCGAACTTTTGAACACAAGAATGGGTATATCTGGGACTGTTCTCAAGTGGTTCACCTCCTTTTTACACAACAGGTCGCAGAAATTCAAGAGTAACAACCTGATGTCCTCGCCAATACCTGTTTCGTTAGGCGTCCCCCAAGGATCCTCCCTATCACCAACTTTGTTCAACCTAGTTATGGAACCTCTCACTACCTTGCTACAAGCATCCAATGTACTTTTTCACATGTACGCAGATGACACCCAACTATACCTCAAACTACAATCCCCCAAAGACATTTTACTCCTGAACTCAACGATCAGAAGCACCCAATCCTGGCTTGCCGATAATCATCTCAAACTCAATGCTCTGAAAACAGAGTTCCTTCTGATCTCACCTCCCGCGAAGATCTCTACTACTCAATCCTGGCTGAAACAGCTAACTGCACTCAATGTCCAACCCACCATAGTAGACTCAGCAAAATCTCTAGGCATAACTCTCGACTCCAATCTCAACATGCAGCATCATATCAGCAAGGCTACTAAGGTAGCAAACTTCCAAATCAATATCCTGAGGAAACTTAAACCCTTCCTGCCAGCCAAAGACTTCCAAACTGCAGTACAAGCACTAGTAATCCCGCGAATTGAATACGGCAGCATCGCCCTCTGCGGTCTTCGGTTAACCACTACTGCACCCCTAAGAGCTTCTCTAAACGCTGCAGCGAGACTCATCACGGGGTCAAAAAAACACTTGCATATCCCCCCTGACTTGAAATCATTGAACTGGCTGCCTTTGGGAGCCAGAATTCACCTGAAAATCGCCTGCATGACACACAAGGCTGTACATCTGAGCTCTCCCGGATACCTCGCTCAGAAGCTATCAATCTCTGGCGGCACTAGAAACACTAGAGGCACTAACAATCTTCTGCTAAAACCTCGAAGATTCCGTAAGGAAAAAACTTATAAACGCTCCTTCTCAGGAATGGCACCCAGGATCTGGAACTCACTCCCTCCTGAAACCAGGCTCATCTCCTCCATCACACTTTTTAAGAAAGAAGTAAAAGCTATTCTCATGGCCAAATACACTTGACACTTGACCTATTAACTTTATCCCTAAAGTCTCTGCACCATTCTGTATTATTCTGCTTGATCCCTACGACTATGTGTTTTACCTGTATTAATGACTTACCTGACTATCTGTGCACACAGCTATCTATAATACCTGCATATTGATGTACCTGTTTTACTTTACTCCCTAATGACCTGAGTTTCACTCTCTTGTTGGTATGCCCTGCTTTGTAAAGCGCTCTGATATCTGCAAAGATCTTGTTCGCGCTATATAAAACTTTCAAAATAAAAATAAATAAATAAATAAACAATAGGGCGACTTCCTTACAACACTAGATCTAAAGGACGCCTATTTTCATATCCCCATACATTCTGCTCACAGAAAGTATCTAAGGTTTGTACTAGAAGGAGAACATTATCAGTTCAAAGTACTTCCATTCGGAGTAACAACGGCACCAAGAGTATTCACAAAGTGCCTAGCAGTGGTAGCAGCACATCTCAGAAGACAACAGATACATGTCTTCCCTTATCTGGACGACTGGCTCATAAAGGCAAAATCTTTCAATCAGTGTGCCCAGCACACACATCAAACAATTCAAATATTGCACGACTTAGGGTTTACAATAAACTACACCAAGTCACACCTGCAGCCTTCGCATGTACATCAGTATCTAGGGGCTACACTAAACACATCCACAGCCCGAGCGTATCCCAGTCCAGCCAGGATACAGAGTATTTAAGCCTTAGTCGCCAATTTTCAACACCAGCAGTCTTTGCAAGCCAAGGTGTTCATGAAACTAATAGGCATGATTGCATCATGCATCTTCATAGTACCACACCTAAGACTGCAGATGCGTCCCTTTTAAGAGTGCCTAGCACAACAATGGAACCAAGCTCAAGGTCAACTAAAAGACCTGGTGTTGGTAGACAACCGCACATATCACTCTCTGCAATGGTGGAATACCAAAAACCTGACAAAAGGGCGACCGTTCCTCGAGCCTGTTCCACAAGTTGTGCTTACAACAGACGCATCCCTCACAGGGTGGGGAGCCCATCTCTTACATCACACAACTCAAGGCCAATGGACCATTCAACAGAATCAGTTCCATATCAACCACCTAGAGCTGCTAGCAATATTCCTAGCACTCAAGACCTTTCAACTTCAAGTACAAAACAAAGCTGTCCTTGTCCGGACGGACAATATGACAGCCATGTATTACATACAAAAACATGGGGGGACACACTTTCTGCAACTGTCCCAACTTGCACAGAACATTTGGAGATGGGCCGTTCCTCAAAACATACATCTGCTAGCAGAACACCTTCCAGGAGTCCACAATCAGATAGCAGATCTGTTAGGTCAGCAGGCACAACAGATTCACAAATGGTAACTACATCCACAAGTTCTTCAGCCATTCTTCCAAAGGTGGGGGCATCCACACATAGATCTGTTTGCCACCCTCGAAAATGCAAAATACCCAGCCTTTGCCGCCAGGTTCCCACACCCACGGTTCAAGGGCAATGCGATATGGATGAACTGGTCAGGCAGATTTGCGTACGCTTTTCTGCCTCCCCCACTCATTCCATTAGTAGTGCGCAAGCTCAGACAATAGTCTCTCACACTGATCCTGGTGGCTTCAACATGGGCACGCCAACCGTGGTTCACCACACTACTAGACCTTTCTCTAGCTCCATATCAAAAGGTACGCCTCTCACCATCCCTGCTCACACAGAACCATGGAGAAATCAGACACCCAGATCCAAATCAACTGAATTTGGCTATCTGGCTCCTGAAATCTTAGAGTTTGGTTATCTAAACCTACCACCAGACTGTATGAACATCATTAAGGAGGCTAGAAAACCCACTACCAGAGCGTGTTATGCCGCTAAATGGAAAAGATTCGCAATTTATTGCAATAATAATCATATTGATACCCTGGATGCATCCATCCAGAATATCATCTGTTACCTTTTACATCTACAAAGGTCTAACTTGGCATATTCTTCCATACGCCTGCACCTTGCAGCAATTGCAACATGCCTACAGAATAGACAACATCTGTCTCTCTTTAGAGTGCCAGCAATCAAAGCATTCATGGAGGGATTAAAAAGAATAATCCCACCAAGGTTACCACCTTCTCCTGTGTGGAACCTAAATCTTGTACTAACAAGGCTCATGGGACCCCCGTTCGAGCCTTTACATAAATGTGAACTACAATTCCTAACATGGAAAACAGCTTTCCCTGTTGCCATTACCTCTCTTAGGAGGGTAAGTGAAATACAAGCTTTCACAATACAAGAACCATTTTTTCAAATACATCCTAACAAAGTGGATCTAAGATCCAATCCAAAATTTTTTCCAAAGGTCATCACCTCTTTTCACCTAAATCAATCCGTAGAGCTAACTGTGTTTTTCCAAAACCCAGACTCTGTGGCAGAAAGAGCCTTACACACATTAGATGTTAAAAGAGCTCTTTTATACTACATAGATAGAACTAAATTCTTTAGGAAGACAAAACAACTGTTTGTAGCTTTCTCTCCTTCTCATAAAGGCAACCCCATCTCCAAAGGTGGGATTGCGAGGTGGATTGTAAAGTGTATACAAATATGCTATGTTAAAGCTAAACGTACTTTAACAGTTCCTCCTAGAGAGCATTCCACTGGCTATTCAGCTACCCCCCCCCCCCGCAACAGGGATTTTCTACATCAGAGGGTGCCTCTGTGCGCTGTTGAAACTGTATTTACTGGGGCCTGTGCACTTCGTTTTGTTGGCCAGCAGGGGGAGTAAAACTTTATTCAAACAGTATTGTTAGATTTCGAGTTAGTGACGCCTTTACCTGCTGAAGTCCAAAGTTGTGGATTGAGCCTGTCTGTCTCCTAGGAGATTCTGAACAGGAGCAAGCAGCTGCCGAGACCCCACCCCCAGGCCAGCAGACCATTGGCTATTCAGCTACCAGGCAAGGCTGAGCCCTCCTCTCACACCTGCCCAGGCCCCTGAAGGCCTTGCTGGGTGCACCCCAAATCATTCTCCTCCATCTTGTGAGTTGCAGCCCACATGTGACCCAGATTGCTTTGAGCAGAGTCCAGGAAGTGGTAAGGAGACAGACTAGTGCTGTCTCTTCCCAAGACAAAAAGTTGTTTAAAAAACGATTTTCACTTTCTGTGTTTACGGTCTATGCCTGTGGTTGTAACAGTTAAAAATTGTAGTTTTAGCCTGCCTGTAATTGCATTTTTATCACCTGTATTGTGTTTTAAATGTGTGGTTTTCCCTGCCCATGATTGCCTTCATTTAGTGTGTTGAATTGTGGGATTTGCAGTCCAACTTCTGTAGTTTGGTGACAAATCTGTTTTCCCTCCAAATTTCTCATTTTCTCTGTGCTTAGGCCTGTGTGCTGAAACAGTTCACCCCCAGCCACCATTTTGTGTTCCCAAGCCAGTGAGGCCAGCCCCCCTGCCCCATCCCCCCCCACCCCCCCAAGCAACAGGGATTTTCTACATCAGAGGGTGCTTCTGTGAGCTGTTGAAACTGTATTTACTGGGGCCTGTGCACTTCGTTTTTTGGCCAGCAGGGGTAGTAAAGCTTTATTCAAACAGTATTGTTAGATTTCGAGTTAGTGAAGCCTTTACCTGCTGAAGTCCAAAGTTGTGGATTGAGCCTGTCTGTCTCCTAGGAGATTCTGAACAGGAGCAAGCAGCTGCCCAGACCCCACCCCCAGGCCAGCAGACCATTGGCTATTCAGCTACCAGGCAAGTCTGAGCCCTCCTCTCACACCTGCCCAGGCCCCTGAAGGCCTTGCTGGGTGCACCCCAAATCATTCTCCTCTATCTTGTGAGTTGCAGCCCACATGTGCCCCAGATTGCTTTGAGCAGAGTCCAGGAAGTGGTAAGGAGACAGACTAGTGCTGTCTCTTCCCAAGACAAAAAGTTGTTTAAAAACGATTTTCACTTTCTGTGTTTACTGTCTATGCCTGTGGTTGTTACAGTTAACTCAATGTCCAACCCACCATCGTAGACTCAGCAAAATCTTTAGGCATAACACTCGACACCAATCTAAACATGCAGCAACATATCAGCAAGGCTACAAAGGGAGCGAACTTCCAGATCAATACTCTGAGGAAACTTAAACCGTACCTCCCAGCCAAAGACTTCCAAACTGCGGTGCAAGCACTAGTCATCCCACGAATTGAATACGGCAGTACCGCCCTCTGCGGACTCCCACTATCTACAACCGCACCACTAAAAGCGTCTCTAAATGCGGCAGCGAGACTCATCACTGGGTCAAAAAAGCACTCCCACATTACCCCTGACTTGAAATCCCTGAACTGGTTGCCGTTTGAAGCCAGAATACATCTGAAAATCGCCTGCATGACACACAAGGCGGTACACCTAAACTCACCCGGCTACCTTGCTCAGAAATTGACAATCTCCGGGGGAATCAGAAACACGAGAGGCGCAAACAATCTTCTGCTGAAACCCCGAAAATTCCGGAAGGAAAAAACATACAAGCGCTCTTTCTCAGGAATGGCGCCTAGGATTTGGAACTCACTCCCTCCCGAAACCAGGCTCATCTCCTCCACTACACTCTTCAAAAAAGAAGTAAAAGCTATCCTCATGGCTAAATACACTTGAACTACTATCTCGAACGCTATTAACACCCTGCAATGATCTGTATTACTTGTTTGACCTCTTTACTCATTTGTACGAGTTGTCATATCATTCACATGATTGGATTTGCAGTCACCCATTTGTATTATCTGTACTGTATGATCTACTGATTTACTTATTTGACTTTGTTCCCTCATGTACCCTTCTTTACTGTGTGATCTATTGATTTACCTATTTGACTTTGTTCCCTCATGTACCCGTCTATGTAAAGCGCTCTGATATCTGCGAAGATCTTGTTTGCGCTATATAAAACTCTGAAAATAAATAAAATAAATAGCCTGCCTGTAATTGCATTTTTTATCACCTGTGTTGTGTTTTAAATGTGTGGTTTTCCCTGCCCATGATTGCCTTCATTTAGTGTGTTGAATTGTGGGATTTGCAGTCCAACTTCTGTAGTTTGTCCCTCTCATTCCTTGGTGACAAATCTGTTTTCCCTCCAAATTTCTCCTTTGCTCTGTGCTTAGGCCTGTGTGCTGAAACAGTGCACCCCCAGCCACCATTTTGTGTTCACAAGCCATTGAGGCCAGCCCCCCTGCCCCCCCTCCCCCGCAACAGGGATTTTCTACATCAGAGGGTGTTTCTGTGAGCTGTTGAAACTGTATTTACTGGGGCCTGTGCACTTCGTTTTTTTGGCCAGCAGGGGGAGTAAAGCTTTATTCAAACAGTATTGTTAGATTTCGAGTTAGTGAAGCCTTTACCTGCTGAAGTCTAAAGTTGTGGATTGAGCCTGTCTGTCTCCTAGGAGATTCTGAACAGGAGCAAGCAGCTTCCAACTCCCTGGCCAGCAAACCTTGTCTGAGGTTGCTGGGACCTTATATGGTGTGCTGATGGTTGGCACATGTGTACACTGATTGGTGGTTGTATCTCGTGTTTCTATTGGGTTAGGGTTAATGTCCTCATTGGTTGGGTATTTGAGGGTTCTGATTGGTTTCTCTGTGTGTGATTCAATCATTGCAGGGTTGGGACTAGGGCTAGGGTTCGGATTTCTATAGGAAGTAGGGACTAGGGCTTCCTATGTTATTGGTTGTTGGGAGTAGGGTGGGACTAGGGCTAGGGTTAGTCCTTTAATTGGAAGTAGCTATTTAGTGCTTCTGGTATGATTGGTAGTTGGACCAGTTGTTATGTTATGTTATGTTAAGGTCATTTATTACGTGCACAGCTGCTCCAGCAAAGGAGGGTCCTGGCGCCCGACAAGGTACCAACACAACACAACTTAGAGAGGGTAAAAAGAGGGAACAGATTTAAGGGAACAGAAAAGTCTTAACGGCTTTACGAAAGGAGAGCAGATCATCGAGGGCACGTATCTCTGGGGAAAGGGAGTTCCACAAGGCCGCGGCACGTACTCGAAATGAACGGCCGCCAGCACGGCTACGCTTAAAACGGGGGACTACTGCAAGTTCAAGGTCAGATGATCTTAAAGAGTAGACCGGAGCGTAGGGGGACAAAAGATTCAGAAGAATCAAGGCAGGAGAGCCCTTGAGGATCTTGTGAGACACACAAAGTACTTTAAATTGGATCCTCTGCTTGATCGGCAGCCAATGGAGAGAACGCAAGGTGTTGACAGCAGAACAAAACCTGGGTAGACCCACGACTGCTCTGGCGGCCGCATTCTGCACGCGTTGAAGGCGGGTGATTTCGGCCTGATTCAGCCCTACCAAAAGGGAGCTGGCATAATCGAGCCGAGAAATCACCGTCGCTTGCACCACAAGTTGCCTGGTTGATGCGTCGAAGAATTTTAACACAGGTTTTAGGCCGCGCAGAATGCCAAAGCAAAAAGCCGCAATGCGCTTTGTGTGGCAGACAAAGCTGAGGGTAGGGTCTAGCCACACCCCAAGATCTTTTATGTCCGACACCGGCATCGGCGTGGGACCAAGTTCCGAAGGCCACCACATATCGCCCCAGAGTTCCGTTTGCTTGCCGAAGATCATAATATCCGTCTTTTTTGCGTTCAACTGGAGACAGTTGGAAGTCATCCAGCTGGCGACAGCCCGAAGTCCGTTCTGGAATCTAGGGGCATCCACATCAGAGTCCCCACTGAGCGTGACCGCTAGCTGAGTGTCGTCAGCGTATGACACCATAGTCATACCCCAACGCTTGACGACCTCAGCCAGCGGTCTCATGTAAAGATTGAATAACGTGGGGCTCAGCGAGGAACCCTGAGGGACCCCAAGATCTAGAGGATAGAATTTGGACTGATGGGGCGGAACGGCCACGCAAAAAGACCGGTCAGCAAGAAAGGAACAGTACCACTGGAGCGCCGGGCCAACAACGCCTGCTTCCTCCAGGCGCTGCAGAAGGATCTTGTGCGAAACGGTGTCAAAGGCGGCGCTAAGGTCTAATAACACAAGCGCCGCCGTTTGACCCGCATCCAACACGGAGCCCAGATGTTCCACCATAAAAAGGAGGGCTGTCTCCGTGCTGTGCCCAGCTCGAAATCAATTCTGCGTAATGTCTGAATGTTGGCCCGTAGGAGATGATCTGAAAGGGCAGCATTTACATGCGCCTCCGCTACCTTGGCCGGCCAAGGGAGGAGCGAAATCGGGCGGTAGTTCTCAGGTTTGCTGGCGTCCAATGACAGCTTTTTTAAGTTGGGCATGACCACTGCCTGTTTCCACTTTGCAGGGACCAAACCAGATGTCAGCGAGGTATTGATCAAGGAGCAGACCAGCGAAAGGTCGTAGGATGCCAGGTCTCTGAACAAAGCTGGCCTTAAAGGATCAGCCGGGGACCCAGTCTTGACCTGCTGAGCCAATTTCTTAAAACTTTCAGGTGTTAGGCTGGGAAGAGAATGTAAAACATCCTGCACTGGGAGGTTACAAGGTCCTCCGACAGAGGGCAAAACCATAGGAAAGGCTCTATAGATGGCTTGGACCTTTTCGAGAAAAAAGGCCGCCAAGGTTTCGCAGTGTGAGATGGAACAGTATTCGTTCGCTGAAACCTTTTTTGCCACCAGATCTTTAAGAGCCTTAAAAATGGTTTTAGATGGATTGGTGCTGTTGCGGAATTCAATGGCGTAAAATGCCGCGCGAGCTCTGCAGACAGCTCGATGGTAAGATTTAACAGTGGCCAGGTACAGGACTTTTTTGTTACTATCGTAAGTTTTCCGCCATTCTCGCTCAGCACGTCTACACGTACTTTTGAGCGCCCGCAGAGATTCATCATACCAAGGACTGGGGTCCCTTGATCCACGTTTGCTCAAAGCTATCGGGACAAGGGAATCAAGAGCCCTGGTGACCCATTCACAGAACCGGTCATAGCCCGTTTCCACGGTATCTGAGGGGCCCAACGGGTCCGACGATAGAAGACGGTGGAAGTCCTCAAGTTTGAGTTTATTCCAGCGCCGTCTCGGGACAGCTCGGACCGTAGCTTTAAGCCGGGGCTCATACAGTGGACACTGGATCTGCACCAGGAAATGATCCGTCCAGGCCAGGGGAGATGGGGTAGAGACGCTTGCCTCTGCCAAGTTCGTAAAAAAGGGGTCTAAGGTATGTCCACCTACATGGGTGGGAGACGCGGCCCTTTGAGCCAGTTGGAGGGCCTCAAGATCAGCCACGGAGCTACTCACAGCGGGCACGGTCAAATTGTCATAGTGAAGATTTAGATCCCCGAGAATAGAAAAGTTAGCACACCTTACTGCCAGCGTGCTAATAGCGTCTGGGAGGGCCTCCCTAAATGCCACATCACTGCCAGGGGGGCGGTAGATCAATATGCCCGATAGAGCAAATTGGGGAGTGATGGAGACTAAGGGTAGGGTTAGGCTTTCTATTGGAAGTAGGGACTAGGGCTACTTGTACCATTGGCTGCTTGGACTTGGGTTGGGACTATTGGTAGGACTAAGGCTTTTATTGGATGTCGAGATCAGGGTTTTTGAACTGATTGGGTGCTTGGACTAGGGTTAAGATTGGCTGCAAGGTCCTGGTCTCCTATTGGTTCTAGATGTTAGGGCTAGTGTTGTGATTGGATAGTGTTAGGGCTAGGGTTCCCATTGGCTGAAGGGGTCACCTGATTACTAGGGCTACAAAAAGGGCCAGGCTTAGGGCGTCTCAGCCCGGGCGTCGAGGCTAAGGGTGGAGAGGACAAGGGTAGTTGCCTGTTTGGGCCTGTTAAGGGTGGAGAGGACAAGGGTAGTTGCCTGTTTGGGCCTGTTAAGGGTGGAGAGGACAAGGGTAGTTGCCTGTTTGGGCCTGTTAAGGGTGGAGAGGACAAGGGTAGTTGCCTGTTTGGGCCTGTTCGAGACTGGTCGGGACTAGGGCCAGAAATGCTGCCCTTTTTCTCTTTAAAAAAAAATCCTTCACTCTTTTATCCCTCCACTATCCTTTTTCTATCAACATTAACAGACTAACATGTTCACTTCTCAAATGCCATGTTCCATATTCAACTATACTAATATACTGCTCAAATAACTGAATAACATACCCACTACTCAAATTACTTCATATTTATACTATACTAATTTTCAACACTAATCCTTTATGGGTTCCGGAGTGGCGTGCTACTCGCCAAAAAAGCGCTTCAACACCCATCAAGGGTAACAAGTGCTATATGAATGCAAATCTTTCTTCCCCTTTTATCCATCCGCTATCCTTCTTACTCCAAGTAACAGACTAATATCCACCACTGAAATTACCTCATATTTCACCATATTAATTCACCACTAATCCTTCATAGGCTCCCTGAATAGCATGCGTCAACAAGCGAGCGATAAATAAATACTTACCTTTGTCCTACTCTATCCTTCTGCTATCATTCCAAATCGAAATAACTGACTAACCTATCCACCACTTAAAATGTACTTGCGTGTTTCACTATACTAATTCAAAACGAATCCTCTGTGGGTCCCGGAGTAGCATGCTACCCGCCGAAAAAGCAATTCGACGCCTCGTCAGGGGTAGTAAGAGCTATATAAATGCAATTACAATACAATTATAATACATGGTCTACACCACATACCTTCACTAAACACTATTGTGTTGATGTGTAAGCCAAGCAGCAAGCTGCAGTAGGCCAAGCTGTCCTTAAAACTTTATTTCTAACAACTCCAACGGATACAGGTGACCACCGCTAAGGGGAGACACTGCTGCACAATCAATGCTAAGGTGCACAATCTGCAGCTCATATGCCTCGAACGGAAAATGCTACTTACCAGTATGCATCTGTTCTTGGCATGTAGAGCTGCAGAGTTGTACACGCCCTCCCGCCTCCCCGGGACTTGTAGCCGTTCCAGTTTTTCATCTTACTTAGATGAACACGCATGGACATCCTTTTCTTACTGTATCTCTTCCAACTCCATCATTTCCCATCATGGCGAAAAACAATCTAAGGATGGAGTCGATGCCCATGCGCAGTATTGTCCAAGGGAGGAGTCACCCATCTCATGACTACAAAGACTTCTTCCAAGACAACAACAACCTGCAATCATCCGAGCCCAAAACCAGGTGGCGGTCTAATGCTAAGGTGTACAACTCTGCAGCTCTACATGGCAAGAACAGATGCATACTGGTAAGTAGCATTTTCGTTTTGAAAGGGACAAATGGATCTTATCCCCACGGGAAGAACTAGTTCTGCCATGGAATTTAAATTTTGCTCTAGTTGGATTAATTTAAAAAACTATTTTGAACCTAGGTGTAAAATACTGTTTAAATTTGTAACTCTATAAAGACCTTTTTAGTACCAATTGCAAACATAAGAAGAGTAAATGATGTGCAAGTTTACTGCTAGGACAGCTAAATGTTTGCACATACAAGAATATGATGTCCATGCAAACCCATCCAAAATTAATTCCTTCAGTGTTTTTGACACTTTGATATGAATCAATCAATTCAGTTTTGCAAACTTTGGATGTTAGGGTGGTCAGGTATGTACCATCTTCAGGAGACTATAGGGATTACGAAGACCAATCAGTTTTTTGTAGTACATATCCCCAACGTTTTAGTGGTATTTTGTTCTGTGACTGGGACAACTACCACATTGATTGTTTGGAATATACAAATATCTTTCATGTCATTAGACCAAACACTAGACAGGTAGCCAATGGCACATTCACCTAGGAAAAAGGAAGCCGCTTTAGTTTCTATTTGTTAATATATATGTAGATTACAAAACCTGAGAAGCATGCTTATCTACACACTTTCACAAATAAGCATTGTGTAGACATACAAAACTAAAAGAAAGCCATGGTGGGTTAAATGGTGGTAAAATAGTTAATTTGTACAACTATCACTTCAAACCATCCGCCAGAAGAAGCAAATACCCCTACAAAATATATGCGTAGAATATGACTCTAGGTTCACACTAAAAATAGACAAGTTACTCACCTGTAACAATGGTTTTGTAACTCATTATTGGTTCATACATGACACCCCCACCTCCCAAGTGAAAGACGGGAGGGAGTTCCTAAAAATAATCTAAAGTTGAGGTCACGTTTGAACCAATCAAACACTCACACCCAGTCAACAGATCTGGGTTTAATCCATCACCGTTCTTTAGCCCACTCTGCCACCCCAGTTCAGAGATGGCCATATGCAAATCAGTCTGACCCTGTGCCTCATGGGAACAGTCCAGCCCGAACTGCCACTGTGATGGATTAAACCCAGATCTGTTGACTGGGTGTGAGTGTTTGATTGGTTCAGATGCTCCGTCAATCACCAGCCCCTTTTGTACCGCTTTGTACGCTGTAAGTTGGCAGGCTATGCTCAGACGTGAGTCCCTTGCTCACTTTGCCACTGGATTCAAGCAAGCCTGGCTGAAGACGGCTGTAATGCCAGAAATCGGTCCTAGGAAGCTTGTTTCTGGTCCAGGGAAGGCATGGTTGGCAGTTCGGGCTGGACTGTTCCCATGAGTCACAGGGTCAGACTGATTTGCATATATGTCTGAACTGGGGTGGCAGAGTGTGCTAAAGAACGGTGATGGATTAAATCCAGATCTGTTGACTAGGTGTGATTGTTTGATTGGTTCAGATGCTCCGTCCATCACCACCCCCTTTTGTACCGTAGAGCTACATTGCAGCACACATGACATACAACGTTTATGCTACTTGTACACTTTCTGAAGGACCTTCCTGATACCTTAGCTAATGCCAAATATACCAATTAGTGTTCACTAAAGATACACCATGTTTAGGTGTAGAGCCCATGCAATGGGAGGCTGCTTGGCAGTCTCCAATTGGCCAGACTAAAGTATGCCAGCTAACTGAGTTTATAAAAATAAAAATCAAGTCAGGGAGACAGCGTGAAAATTGCATAAACATACAGTGACAAAAGCACCAAAATGATTCATTCTCGTATGCTGTATTTTGAATTGTCTTGTAGAATATGCACCTTATGTACCCACATCTGTCTCTTAATGTATTTTGATGTATGTTTGACTGTCCATTTCTATCGCCCCTTTCAATAAGCTATTGGAAAATGTACTTGTTTTTATATTTTTTTACTTGTGATTTGATAATGTTTTTATTCTTTGTGTATACTTTGATGGTTTTGTACAAACAAACCGAATAAAGTTATTTGACTGACTGACTGGGTATGCTGTATTGCTTCATGCCATTGTGAACAAGGGTTTCTTAACACAGGAGGTATTGGTGAATAAGTAGAGGGTCCAGTCATATCAGAATGAAATGGGGCTAGAAGGGGAAAGTGAGGACTGGGCCATTCACTCATGCTCGTTTGGAGTGTGTTTCTTTGCATCTAAGCAAATATTTGTTCTGCTAAACTATCATCTTTTCAGATTTCACAGTTAATTGTCTCATTTTGGCTTTCACACTTCTCCATAGGCTATGAGCGAGGTGGGTGTGTGGCATTGGCTACAGGACGTTCCATGGGTCTCTGGGAGGTGAAAGATTGTGCCACATCCAGGGCCAAGTACATCTGCAGGCAAAACACTGGTCTCCCTGATTTGCCATCTGCCTACCCAACACCTACCCTGACTGGCTCATGTCCACAAGACTGGAATTCTGACCCCAGCCTGCGTCATTGTTATAAGGTAAGAGGGATATTTTTCCCACAAAATACTGAGCAGCCGGGGAATCAGTCATCTGAAAGGTTGGACTCAGTTTGATTTGCAGCTCCATAGTCTGGGCACACATGGTTGTCAAATTACATGCTTTGTGATTTTAAGCTAAGGTTTTTGGATTTGCCCCATGACTTTTGTTATGCTGTGTTGTCTGTGACTAACCCATATTTGAGATTGTGTAAGATACAATCCTACCAAAGAGGTATAGTAACACTCAGATGGTTGAAGTGGGGAAGCAGGAAATAGACATTCTGGGGGTTAAGTTTATTCTCTCACACTTATGAAGAGGCCTAAGACTGTTTTATTATTGGTGGGTGAGGTGTTGTACAAAGTAGGAAAAGTGGAGGAGGGTCTTATTGAACTGGTGCATTGATTGTCATGTTCATGACATCAGCAGTCACAGACTTGTTCACTTTATGATGATTTCATGAGTTTTCCGAATAAATGTGCATTTACTTTTGTTTCACAAAACTTTGCAGGTCTTTTTCTCATCATAATCTCTTCTTTTCTACCTGCGTTGGCAGGCCTTCCGCTCAGATGACTGGCAGGAGAAAAAGACATGGATTCAAGCACAACTCTTTTGCCAAGAGCTAGGTGCCAAGCTGCTCAGTTTGACCAGCTCTGACGAGGAGCACTTTGTGGCTCGCATGCTGGACAGGATCTATGGGTGAGCACCTTTATTTAGGGATTCGAAGGTGGGCAGCTGTTCTGAGGGTCTGCTTGTTGGAAGGATATTTATGCAGGGGTTTGTGAGACTGGCAGCTGTTTTGAGGTCTGAGAGCAAATGAAAAATTAGACTTATTTTTAGGGGCTCCAGGCAGTTGAATGGAAGCTCAGGACTCTGGAAGTAAAGTGTCTGTAGTTAAATAACAGTTTTAATAATGGTTTAAAACCTAGTGTTGTGTTCTTCCTAGTAAAAACCTTCCCCCTAAGACACTGTTTACTAACTCAGTTCCTCTCCCTTGACCACACTTCACCTTTAGACTATGTATTTCTGGTGACTACACGCCATCTTTTCTCTCTTGCTGGATCACATACTTTTTGTTACATGTGCTGCTGTAGATCCTGTGCTCTGTCTACTCCTCCCATCTAGAGGTGGCTGTGGACATTCGCAAATTGCCCCAGTATTGGAACTTTCATAGATTCCCATGCTTTGTATCATTCCCCGTCGTCGGAATGGGAGCCTCGGTAGTATAAAAACCATAGAAACAAAAGAGAAAAACAGGCCTAGGCCTCATCTCATTTTGTATCCTATCACTCTCTTTGTGTAAAAGAGACCAAACTTTTGCCAGGACCAATCAGAGCAGCCTCACCCTCTAGAACCTTCCTGAGAGAGCTCAGAGCCTCCGATTTTTCTACCGCACGTTGTGCTAGGGAGTCTCCACTGAGCTCTGCTCAGTTTCTTTTCTACAATCTTAATGGATTTTGGATTACTTCTTCAATTTTTTCAACTACTATCAAGATGTCTTACAAGGAGAAGAAGGCCCTGTTCAGGTCCTGTGCCTCTTGTGGTAAAAAATGACTTTTTGTGGAGGATAGGCATGACAACTGTATTTATTGCTTTTACCCGGACCACAAGGCCACCGACTGCAAAATCTGTAGAACCTTCTCTACCAAGACTCTCCGTGACAGAGAGGGTCGACTTTTGACCTGGCTTCAAAAGATGAAGACTCGCAAGGAGGTGCTTTCATCAGATGAGGAGGATTCAACATCTCTGGCGTCCTCTCACTAGTCCAGGAAGAGGGGTAGGTCTCCCCCTGGTTCTTCTTCTTCACTTGAGCCCCCTCTTAAGGCCCCTCACAAGATCTCTGATAGGTCTGAAAGGGCTGGTCCCCTTCAATCTCCTCACGGAAGTGAAAAGGAGAGGCAGGGACAGGCTACTGGATTGGCTACAGCCTCAAAGGACAGAAAGGAGGTTCCCATTACTTCTCCTCCGTCCAAAAAAGAGAAGGCCGGTGACAAACATTCTTCTGTCACTCCTGGAACCGGTCCGTAGAAAAAACAGCGTCCGTCGACGACGAAAACGTCAGGTACGTCGACAACTGTTACTTCTGTGAAAGTTCCCGCTGTTTCCTTGGCTCCGTCGACGGGCTCGTCGTCGGTAGCGATCTCCACGTTGACGTCTTCATCGTCATTCAAGGTCCCAGGTTCGTCGACAATTGCTTGTTTCACGTCGACGACGATGAGCTCCGGTAAGGTGCTGTCGACGGGCTCGTCGACGACGAAAACTACGTCGATGACCACGACAACTTCAACGTCGACGCTGATGGTTCTGACGACGAGTTCGTCTACAAAACCGTCGACGATCATCCCGTCGACGACCAAGACTTCGTCGACGATGGCGGCTGTGCCGTCGACGATGGTCCCGTCGAAGACCAAGACTTCGTCGACGAAGACGGCTATACCGTCGACAACTGCTCCGACGACGAGACCGTCGACGGATCAAAAGATGCATTTTCCACTGAAGAGGATGAAAATTACGCCGGAAATGACGTCTCCACGACGAATGTCGTCGCATCCACCAAATATGCTCCTGAATGATGAGTCGGAGGAAGAGGAGGATGAGTTTGGCCATTATGGAGACGCCTACAGTCCCTCAGACTTGCATGTAAAACTGCAGGACACTGACACGGAGGAATATTTCGAGCATGCAGGAGACCAACAGTTGCACTATGTTTCACAAGAACGACGTCCCACTGGTTTAGGACAGGACATGGTGGCCATGCCCGCCTCTCTGCTCTCTGATCTTCAGCTGATGTTGCAGGACTATAGAAACAGGTTTCCTTCGGAACCTTCAACGCAGTCTGCGCAACCTCCTCCTCAGGGTTTGCCACAAGCACAGTCAGTTACTGGTCCGCCTCCTTCACAGGTGGTGCCCCACCTCCCAGCTCAGGTTATACCTCTGGTCCTATCTCGAACACCGGATCCAGAACCAACCAATCCTGTCCAGCAGGATACCTTTTCGGACGAAGATGCTGTTCAAGTGGATCCCTTGACTGATCCATTGCAGGACCCAGATCTTGATCAGGGTGACAGTGGGCTACAAGACCCAGACGCCACTGGTCGTGATACATCTATATCCCCTCCTGTGGACATAGGGGGGTTCCATCACCTGATGGAGAGGGCGGCAAAGAGGTTTGGACTGCCGGTTGCGAGAGATGAGTCTGAACGCTTCCTCTATGATTTCAAGGAGCAATACAGGAGATCTGTCAAGTCAATTCCGATAATCGAACATGTGTGGGAGGAAGGCATGAAGATCATGCAGAATCCAGCCACTGTGATTCCCGTGCTTCCCAAACTGGAAAAAAAGTATAAAGCTCCGGAAGGCAGTCCAGCTTGTCTTCTTGGTCAGCCGAAGCCTGATTCGGTCATCTCTCAGGCCGCCCAAAGCAAGTAAAAAAATCCAACGACACCTTTGACTAAGCCTCCAGACAAGGACGGTAGTCGTCTGGATAACGTGGGGAAGAGGTTTTCTTCCATGGCCAGCTTGCTTGTTAGAGCAGCGAATTCTCTCGCCATTGTAGGCAGATACGATCGCCAGATGTGGTGTGACATGGCACCGTTTGTGGAACAATTGCCAGACGCGACAAGGGATGAGGCCAAGAGAGTGCTGATGGAGGGAGAAAAATCCTCCTTGGAAGTCATTGACTGTGCAATGGATATCGCTTCCACTGCTTTTCGGGCCTTAGCGGGGTCAGCGGTGCTACGTCGCTAGGGCTGGTTGAGAGCCACCTGGTTTCGTCAAGAGGTCCAAAATAAGATCCTGGACCTCCCATTTGATTGAGAAATGCTTTTCGGTAAGCATGTTGATGATGCACTGCCGAATATAAAGAAAGATACCGACACGGCGAAGTCACTGGGATCTCTCAACTACCGTAAGGTCCCATTTAAAGGCGTTCATGGCAGAGGTTTCTCTTCGTATAGAGGCAACGCCCAGCAGAGATATTGTTCACAATCGTCCCAGTATTATAAGACCCAGTACTCCAATCAACGGCAGGGACAATCGGCGTCTTACTCTCGCCAAACTCCACGAGGGCGTCAGAACCGTCAAGGACGTGACAGCGCCAAGCAGCAATAGCGGCCTCCTGGCTCTACCTGCTGTTCCTTCCCTCCCAGTCACATCGGTGGGGGACAGGATATCTTTTTGTCTGAACAGCTGGAGGTGTATAACAACGGACCAGTGGGTCCTGAATATTGTACAGAGTGGCCATATGTTGGAATTCCAAGATCTTCCTCCAACAAGAGCTCCGGGCGCCATCCGCACAAAATATCTGGGACTGCTCCATCTAGAAGCCCATCAATTGTTCCTCAAGGGGGCAATAGAACCGGTACCTCTTTCTCAGAGGGGCAGAGGTTTTTATTCCAGGTTCTTCCTGGTGCGGAAGACGACAGAGACTTTGCGCCCCATTCTAGACCTACGAGAGCTCAACACTTATCTCATCAAACTCTCTTTCAGGATGATCACTCTCCAGGAAATTCTTCCTCTTTTGAACCCAGGCGACTACTTGGCTTCCCTGGATTTAGAAGATGCGTATTTCCACATTCCGATACACCCAGCTCACAGACAATATCTGCGGTTCACAGTGGGCAAGAGCCATTTCCAATTCAAGGTGCTTCCGTTTGGCCTTCGGTCTGCACCTCGGGTGTTCACCAAGGTGTTGGCACCAGTGGCAGCTTTTCTAAGGACAGATTCCCTGGAGGTGTTCCCTTACTTGGACGACTAGCTAGTCAAGGCTCCATCTTTCGAGGAAACCTCTCAGGCTGTTTCGACTTGCATTCAGTTGTTCAGACACCTAGGCCTTCAATTAAACAGATGCAAGTCAGTTCTGCAACCCTCCAAGACCACACGATTTCTGGGGGCCATTTTGGACACCACACAGTGCACGGCTCGTCCTTCGGAGGACGTCAACAAAAGTTGATCGTATCAGCTCGCCAACTGTTCCACAAGAAATGCCTGTCAGTCCGTCAATACAAGTCCCTTCTAAGGTCGATGTCATCCTGCATACCATTAATTCTGCATTGCAGGCTGCGAATGCGCTCTCTGCAGGAAGAACTTGACAAACAATGGCGCCAAGCAGATGGATCATTCAACGACAAGGTGTTGGTGACTTCAGCAATGAGAAAGGCATGCGAATGGTGGCTGGCACAAGAAAATATCGCACAAGGTCTGACATTCAGAATTTCTCCATCCCCCCTCATCATAACCACGGATGCCTCTTTGGAAGGCTGGGGAGCGGTGCTCCGCGAACTTCAAGTCAGCGGACACTGGAGCCCGGATCAGCGCCGGTGCCATATCAATTTTTTGGAGCTGACGGCCATTCGGTTGGCTTTGCAGGCTTTCCTTCCCAGAGTTCGCAATCATTCAGTGCTGGTCCGGACGGACAATACGACGGCCATGCACTACGTCAACAAGCAAGGGGGAACGAGGTTGCAAACTCTGTCCGCAGAAGCTCAGAGAATCTGGGATTATGCGATCCTTCACAACATCAGTCTGAGAGCCGAACACCTGGCAGGCTCGCTCAATGTCAAGGCGGACGCCCTGAGTCGACAGACGGAGGTGACGCACGAATGGGAATTGAATCAGTCCATTCTGGAGAGGGTGTTGTCAGTTTGGGGAACATCTACCATCGACCTGTTTGCCTCTCCAGTGAACGCCAAATGCCGGTTTTACGCAAGCAAGGTTCACCATCAGGGGTCCCTGGGGAACGCCCTTTCGATGGCCTGGTACAGCGCATTCTTTTACGCTTTTCCTCCAATTCCCCTCATTCCTCGAGTACTCAAGAAAATGAAGGCGGAACCGTGCAAGATGATTCTCATAGCACCAGCGTGGCCCCGGCAATTTTGGTATACAGAGCTCCTGCGGCTCTCCCAAGCTCCTCCAATTCGCTTACAATCAATTCCGTCCCTGTTGTCCAGGAATCAGGGGCAGGTTTACCATCCGGATCCGAAATCGCTCCACTTGACAGCGTGGCTCCTGAACACAGAGAGTTCCGTCATCTGAATCTTTTGCAGGAATGTCGAGACCTTTTGTCACAGGCTCGAGAACCGAGGACAAATAAGACTTACAAGGCAAAATGGAGAAGGTTCTGCCTATGGTGTCAAAGACAAGGTCTCCATCCTTACAAATCTCTGCCTCACCAACTCTTGCCATATATACTATCATTGGCTAAATCTGGGTTGGCACATTCGTCTGTGAAAGTCCATCTTGCAGCCATTTCAAGGTTTCAGCGTACTTCTTCAGGCCCTTCCTTATGGTCCTCTCGGATCGTTAAGCAGTTCTTGAAGGGTTTGTTCCGGATGTACCCTCCAGTTCGACCTCCTCCACCAGTTTGGCAGCTCAATCTTGTCCTGGCTCAACTCATGAAACCTCCGTTTGAGCCTGTGCACAAGGCGGACTTGAAGTTCCTCTCTTGGAAACTTGCCCTCCTCTTAGCTCTTACTTCAGCGAGGAGAGTTAGTGAGCTTCAAGCCCTCTCCATAGTGCATCCATTCCTTCAATTCAAAAAGGATGTTCTTATTCTTCGCACCAATCCGAAGTTCATTCCGAAGGTGCCGTCTGAGTTCCACTTGAATGAACCTTTGATTTTAAAGTCTTTCTTTCCGCGCCCTTCTACACCTGCGCAACGCACTTTACATTCTTTGGACGTTCAGAGATGCTTGAAATTCTACTTAGAGAGAACAGGACCCTTTCTGAAATCATCTCAGTTGTTTGTGTCCTACAGCGCACCACGGAAGGGATTTCCTTTAGCAAAGAGTGGCATTTCCCGCTGGATCTCCAGTGCTATTCAATTTTGCCATCAGGAGGCGGGCAAGCCATTAAACAGTAGAGTTTGTGCCCATTCTACAAGGTCTGTGGCATCGTCTGTGGCTCTTTTCTCTGGAGTCGCCATTAAGGATATATGCAGGGCAGCAACGTGGAGCAGTACTCATACCTTCACGAAGCATTACTGCCTAGAGTCTGCAGGACGAGACGACGCAGCTGTTGGTCAAGCAGTTCTGCAGAATCTTTTTCATTGAGAGGTGAGCTTTCCCTACAATCCCTCCATCCTGGTGAGCAAATTTTGCTTATTTTTCTTACTTTACTATAAGTATTACTATATAGTTATGTGATGCCATGTTTTTGCAAAATGTGTCTTGGTGCTTTACTGCTAGGTACTCTGATACAAAGCATGGGAATCTATGAAAGTTCCAATACTGGGGCAAGAAAACAAGTTACTTACCTGTAACTTTGGTTCCCCAGTATTGGTAACTTTCATATATTCCCATGCGCCCACCTGCCTCCCCTGGGAAATCTCAGTCTTTTCACATGAGATAGTGGCGGTTTGCACAACGGCTACGAAAATCTGAGGCTCTGAGCTCTCTCAGGAAGGTTCTAGAGGGTGAGGCTGCTCTGATTGGTCCTGGCAAAAGTTTGGTCTCTTTTACACAAAGAGAGTGATAGGATACAAAATGAGATGAGGCCTAGGCCTGTTTTTCTCTTTTGTTTCTATGGTTTTTATACTACCGAGGATCCCATTCCGACGACGGGGAATGATACAAAGCATGGGAATCTATGAAAGTTACCAATACTGGGGAACCAAAGTTACAGGTAAGTAACTTTTTTCTTATTTTTCTGAGAAGAATTCTTTGGTCTCTATATATCTCGTGACTTCTTTTTTTCCCAAAATCTTTTTATTGAGGTATTTTTCCGTTTCACTATAATATATCATGACACAGATATTGTAACATAAACATCACAATTGTTACTTGTCAGCATGGACAAGTCAGTTTTGCGATAAGCTCACTGCTGTGTACAGGATAGAGTTGGATCAGGGGGTCAAAAACACAGGCAGACCACGGCTAGCAGGAGAAGAGCGTATTCTAATTGAGCAGTCTGTGCTGAGTGTTTGTAGGAGAATGCTGCTCCAGTGTGTCGTCTTCAAGTATGTGCACCTCTTGAACAGTGAATGTAGAGTAGGGGTGAGGTTACATAACACCGCAAGCTTAGGGGATCATGGTGTCAGGGAGAGGTCAGAGAGCGAACAGGATGGCAACAAAGGTCTTAGTAATGAGGGCTTTAGCCCATGGGGCAACAAAGGTCTTTCTAATGAGGGCTTTAGCCCATGGCGGAACTGGTTAAATATTTGCGTCGAGGGCAGTGTCCAGGGTGGTTCCAGGGAAGCTACTCTGCAGTAAAAGGAGGCTGTAGTGCTGTAGTCGTGGTAGGAGGGGGTCGCGACCTGGCATCCCAGGGGGGGTAGAAAGGGCGTATGCCACCCATATCTCCTCATGGAACTGCTTGGACATAGTGTCTCCTGCTGCCGCTATGAGGCATTTACAGGGATGGAGGGCCTCCTCATGATGAGATTTGTGCTTTCGGCTTCTCCCTATCGGAGAAGAGTCATCTGCCATTTTATAGGGAGCGGTGGCTGGGAAGCCCTCCAGTGTAGGGTGAGAACATGCTTTGTAAGTAATAGGGCCTGATGTACAAAGTGGGCCTGAGCTATATGTTTCTTTTCTCGCTTAAAGATCCCCAGAGCTGTCGCCTCCCATGTATTCAGGTGCGGGAATTCTGTAATAGATGCCAGGGCGTAATGGACTACTTGCCAATATTTAGCTAGGGTGGGACCCTCCCACAGCATATGCCGGAGGTCTGTGGTGTCTTTTGAGGTTGGCTGTGGGGAATATATGGTTCAGTTTTGTCAGGGTCTAATAGGCCTGGTGTAAGACTGTGTATTGGATTCACTTAAACTGTGGATTTCGAGATATGGCTTTAAGTGACTAAAGTGCCTGTGCCAATTCCGATTTGTGTAATGGTGGCCCAATGTCTTCCTTCCATTTTTGCTATATGGGAGTCAGGGAGACCCCAGTATGTTATTTCATTGCTTTATGTAACCATGTGATCAGATGACGCAGTGTGCCTATAGTGTATGGTATATGTGCGACTGCATGTATGGGGGGCTCTTCATCCACCATGTGCTACATCAGACAGCACATTGCCAATAGCTGGCTGTTTAGTAGGAATTGGCTAGGGGATCCGTTGGTCTTGACACAATTGGTCAAATATCATCAGGTGTTCATCTTGGAACAGGTCTCTCAGTGTTGCTATTGATCAATTGTGCCAGTTAGTCAGGTCCTCCGCCTCGAAGGCGCCTGGAAATAACTAATCTCCGATTATTATGCAGAGAGAAAATTGATTTTATTAAAGACAAACAGAGGCTAACATTATGTAATATACTTTTATTGCTGCCCCTACATACAGCCCTTTAAAGAACATCAATACATCATAAACATTAGAAAGTTCATGAAGGAGTATAACTATTCAGTGCACAGGACTATCTTCCTCTTTTAGCTGTGAAAAGTACAGGGACTAAATAATCCATTTCTGGTTGCAGGAAAAACACTGAATTCGGCAAACCATCTTGTTACTTCTCTGAATCTTAGATGGTATTATCTAAAGGAAGAGAAAAAGTTGTAAAGTAAAAGGTAATATGCACTGCAGATTAAACAGAGTTATAACATTCAATGTCCAAAAATGTTTAAGTTTCAAACATAGGTAAAAAAAAAATTCCCTCTCCAGGGTAAGTGGGGTGGGATAATGTTAGCCTCCGTTTTGTCTTTAATGAAATCAAGATTCTCTCTACATAACTGGAGAATCATCATTTAATTATAAGACCGGAGGTACCATTATGCATTTTAAAGCTATTGAGAGCTACATTAGCAACATGCTCTATTGGTCTTAAATAACATTTCGCTAAATTGTTAGCATTTGACTAGTCGGCTGTTCTAAGAACTTCCGCTAGGGAACCTCCTGCCCAAAAGACTTTACTAGACATGGCTTCTCTAGAAGAGTGGGCTCCAATTCTTGAGAGGTCTATGCCTACCTCACTCATTATGGTACGTATCCATCTAGCTAGAGTTGCTGATGAAACTGTTTTATTGGGTTTGACATAGGATAAGAGTAGCTGATCAAACCCACTCGCTCTAAATTCAGGAATTTTGCTATCATAAACATTCATGCATCTTACTTCACATAATTTTTCACAGTCATTGAAAAATGGATAGAATACAGAATCGGACATGATCTTTGTTCTTTTCGATATGTCAAAGTGTACGCCCTCACTGGAGTAGAATCTGTTAGATAACTCAAGAACCTTTATATCTGAAACTCTTTTTAAAAAATTAAGCAAAGTAATGTGGCCAATTTCATGGATATCTGTTTAAGAGATAGGAAAGTATTATCTTGCCAAGATATGAAAACGTTAAATGTTAAACTGACATCCCACATGGATTCCTAGCGTGCTTTGGGGGTTCTTTTAAGTCTAACACCCTTCAGTACTCGTTTGATAAGAGAATTACTACCAATTACTAGGTTATTCACTAAGGCATGCTCAAAGGAAATTGCGGATCTATAACAATGAATGGCCCTATAAGAGAGACCAGAGTCAAAGAGGGTTGCTATATAATTGGCTAATTGCTGTTCAGGGGCCTCCATGGGATCCAAATTTCTCTCCATGCACCAACTGCACAACTTTCCACACACCCCTATATATTTTTCTGGTTCCTGGGGCCCAGGATTCATCTAGTACGTTTTTAGCTTCTGATGAAAGGTCTGAATATCTATTAGGTCCCCTGAGATCTTCCAGACAAGAAGGTTCATTTTCCCTTCTAGAACCAAAGGGTGTTCCTCTCCATCTGGGACTTGAAGCAGGCCCAAGGATGCTGAAACTAGGTGTGGAATGTGTATAGCTAATTCCATCACTCCCGGTAACCACACCTGTGATCTCCAGAAGGGAGTCACAAGGATGATACTGCTGGATTCTACTCTCACTTTCCACAGAACTCTTTGAATTAGGGAAAAGGGGGGAAAAGCATAGGTTATGTTCTTGCCACAAGGTTGAAGAATGGCGTCTATTACCATTGCCCCTGGATCTGGTTTCTAACTTAAGTAAGTTGGTACCTGGAAGTTTAACCTGCTCGCAAATAGATCTATCTTTATTGGGCCCCAAAGGTCCTGAATCAGAGAAACGTCTTCTGAATGTAACTTCCAATCACTGGAATCCCTCAGAAATCTTGAATTCCAGTCTGCTCTTACATTCTGAACCCCTGGAATAAATTCTGCTCTTAGAATTATTTTGTGTTCCCAACAAAAATACCATATTTGTTTTGCTAAATCTGAGATCATTTTGGATCTTGCACTCCAATCTGCACTCCAATCTGTTTATATATGAAACTGCCGGGAACTTGTCTGAATGAATCAGTGTGTTTAAATTCTTAAGAAGATCCTTGAAGCTCATAACACCATTCAGGGCCGCCAACATTTCCAGACAATTTATATGAAGAAACTGTTCCTCTAGGGACCATCTTTCCCCGCTCTCTATCTTCCCTATCCGGGCTCCCCATCCTGTGTTGCTCGCATCGGACTCTATTACTAAGTCTGGCAAATTACCAAAAACGGCCCGCCCATTTCATGCACCGAGGTTTTTTAGCCACCAAGTTAAGTCCTCTTGTGCGTCTGGAGATAGGGCTATCGAGTCTACGTACCAGAGCCCTAAACCTTTTAGTCTCTGTAAACCTCTGTAGTGTAGGGGACCAGGAGAGATGACCTGGATGGAGGACGAAAGGAGTCCCAGAACTCTTGCCAGGTCTCTGAGTAGCATTGAGTCCTAGGATAGGACCATCCTATGTCTTTTTTTATCTTTACAACTTTTTTGTGAGGCAAGATTAGTTGGGATAACACTGAATCCACTTGAAAGCCCAGGAAGTCTTATCTTTTGAGTAGCCGTCAGAACCAACTTCTCCTTATTTATTAAAAAAACCCTACATTTTCTAGGAGTTTGGTAGTCAGAAGTAAGTGCTTTTGAACCTCAATTCTGTCCTGCTACATAATGAGAATGTTGTCTAGATATATGATTAATATTAATCCTCTCTCCCTGAGGTAAGTGACTACTGGACGGAGAACTTTTGTTAAATGCCACAGGGTCAAGGACAGACCGAAGGGGAGGCAAAGTAATTGATAAAGTGTGACCCTCCATGTGAAGCAGAGATATTTTTGGCTGTTCTTGTCCATGGGAATCGTAAAGTAGGCGTCTTTGAGATCTAGTTTTATTAACCAATCTCTGGTCTGCAGAATATCTCTCAAGAGTTGAATACCCTCCATTTTGAAGTGCCTGTAAGTTAAAAATCTATTCAGGTTTCTCATATTTATGATCGGTCACCAGTCCTTGTCTTTTTTCTTTACCAGGAAGATCGTACAAAGCCTTGTGTAATGAACTGTTTCCAATACCAAGGGGTCGAGAGTTATAATTTCCCAATTTTTTGCAAACAGTCATAGTCTGCCCCCTACCTTTAAGGTTGAAGGAGTAATGATGCTCACCTTGATATCCTTGGGTGGAAGATCTTTCTCTTCCTTCTCGGTTTCTTGGGGTTCTGCCCCTCTGAGGGTAAAAACTTGAGTTTTGGCGATAACCCCTCCTATAGTACTGAGAGTTTCGGTGTTCCTGTGGGTAGAACTGGGACCTGAAGGATCCACGGCTGGCAGGCAGTCCCCTCCTGTCAGCCCTTCTAAAAAGTGAACATGAGCCAAAAACCTTGCGCATATTGTATTGCGCTCTACTGAAGGCTGTAAAAGTTGAAACGTATTTACCCAGTGTTTTAACTAAACTTTCTCCAAATAGGAGTCCATTAGTGTGATCCATATCTTCCTTGGAAGATAGATGACAAGTTTTGGGTTTATGCTCACCAGGACAGCTTAACGTCTTTCCATAATTAGGTTGGCATTTTCATCGCCTAACATGCATAAAGCCCTTTGCTCCCACCCTCTTAGGAGTTCGGTATTGACTGGTACGTTTTTTGCCTCTGGCATCTTCCGTCGTATCAAAGATGCTTGTGAGTGGGCCAGGATATCTAAGAGATTGTCCTGTGATTGTTTCAGGCATTTCTCAATACCTTGTCCAGTGCCTTTGCCGAACTTGAAAAGAAAACATATCACTTCGGGGTCTAAATTAGGTGTGTTACACACCTTGTCCACCGTCTACGGTCTTGGGCATTCACTTCTAAGGAGGTTATATGTATCCTTATCTAGACTCTTCTTTACCTAATAGCTTATGTTTTTTCAGACCTGGTCTAATGGCCACTACTCAGCACTGCAAGGGTGTTTGATTGTGGTGGGATTAAACATTTCGCCCCCAAAGGGGTCTTTGATTCCCTGAGAAGTGGAGGGTTGATCCATGTCTTCCTCTATATCATCTAAAAGGTCAAACTTGTCCTGAGGATCAAATATGAACTCCTCGAAAATCCTAATCAGTGGTAGTATCTGCTGATGAGATAAAGTTATAGCATGATCTATTGTACCAATAAGGTCACTCGTTTTTATATGCCGCTAGGAGCAACCTTTCTTTGTGCCCCGCTCAGGTGGCCATCTTCTCTTTTGCTGCTAAGCGCACCGTTGTCTATTGTAGTGCGGAGGCTACCAATGCCATAGGTGCAGTCACACGCCTTCCGTGTGTTTCCTTTTTTGTGAAACTGTACCCCTTTTTCGGGAGCCAGAGGTAGAAGGGGGTTCTTCGCTGGAAAGGGAATAATAATTCTCCTCCAAGGGAGACCCCCTTCTTAGATATTGCGGCTTCTACCGCCTCTCTAAGGGAGGTTCTTAGCTCCTCTTGACAGCATTTCTTAATGCTGTCCCCTGTTAAGCCAGGTTCTCCCTCGTTCTGGGGATTATTTCTTTCCATATTTATCTCTCCTTTTTGTTGTTGTTCTTTTTAAGTATTTGAATATAATGGAGTAATAAATTTGCAGGGGTTTAACTTTTATCAGGGAGACAGGCTGTTAAAAGCGCTGTTCACGTGATCTTATTGAAGTATGGAGGGAGACAGGATATTAAAAGCGCTGATCTTTTAGCTAGTATATACCTAAACCTTCCACTAGGTGGTGGTAAAGGCTAGTTTTGAAAAAAAAATATTTGTATTGATTTTCATCTAAAGAAACAGGTTACAACCATTGAGTAAAAGAAATACAACTAAGGCCAGTACATTTCTGCATTCTTCATCCAGTTGTGTATATCGTATTTATACAAATAATACCTTATGTAATCGAGTCAAGCAGTTTAAAAGCAGCAGTGTAAATGTCTCCTTATCGAGGTTCGTTAGAAAAGCGGCATAGTACATCATCTATAACATTGCATTCACGTCATTGTTCTGTAAGAAAACTGTTAAATAGCTCCAATAGTCTTTTGGCCAGGATTTGGCCGGCAGTTCCTCTTAGTATGTCAATAGTCTATCCTTGCAGTAAGTCATGTCCTGCAGCCATTGTTTAGGGCTTGGTATGTTCTAGCCTCCCCAACATTTAGATATTTGCCTCTTGGCCATTACCAGAGCGATGGCACAGAATTTACGTTTCTCAGCTTTTACAGTCGATAAGAGACCCAACAAACATATCTTCATGGAACACTCAATTTCTGTACCCACCATAGTTTGTAGCATGGTAGTTATTTTCCCCCAATAGTCATGTATTTTTACGCAGTGCCATGCCAGGTGGATGAAATCTGCCTCTCGCATCTCGCACCTTTTACATGCGGCGTCTTCCCGGAGGCCATATCTATGAAGTCGCATTGGGGTGTGGTATGTTTGGTGTAGATATTTTAGATGTAGGATGCGCAGATTACCGTTTGGCGTGAGTAGCTTAATTAACGTGCAAGTGGTGCACCACTCTTTCTCTGATAATGGGTCAGGCAATACCTCGTTCCAATGCAGCATTGCCTTAGTGGAGGTATAGGGGATCTCAATCTGGCTACCGTGTATAGACGTGACATGAGGTGCGTAGTGTTCGAAGATGTTAGAATTAATTGTAACGTGTTCAGGCTTGGGGGTTCCGCCGGCTAGTCTGGGTAAAGGTCTTGGATCGCCCTTTGCAGTCTAAAATAGGTGAAGCGAAATAACATGGTTTGATTGCTTATATAGGACAAGTAGCCTATTTGGCAAAAACTACTCTTGTTATATAAGTCCCCAAATTTGTCAATTCCTACTTGTTTTAGGAGGTCCATACCAACTTTTTCATTAGTGACTGATAGCTCGGGGTGATGGTGTAATGGCAGTGCCGGAGCATAAAGCGTCACTTTGTGTCCCAGCGTTCTCCACGCATGGGCAGTTGTGTCAATTGTGTTAATGTCCGTCGAATGTAGTGGTGTACGTTTGTGTGTTATTATTGCTGTTAGTGGTATCCGCAAGGCATCTCCTTTGTCAACCGCCGTATGTGTTAAATAAGGTGTTGTGTGATACCAGTATGCAGCATATTGTGCTTGTGCACATAGGTAGTATAAGAAGAACAAGAAAAACACGGTAACTGTTTAGGTTTGAGCGCACAGCATGTAAAGGAATGTCACAATACAGAATTGTAAGTGTGGTGCTCCAGATGAAACAAGTCGGTTACCACGACAAGATCTATGTGCTATAAAAATAGCTCAAACAAGGCAATTATTTTCACCGAGCAACTCAAAGTCCACATGGTCGAAATAGCCGTGAGCCCACTTTAGATTGATTCAGATTTTACCATCACAAGATGGCGACTCCTATTTACAGCGATGTACGCTACCACGCTTATCAGGTTTAATAACTTCACTTTTGAACGATTCGTAAATTGTAAAGAAGAATTATATATATTAATGCATTCACTTATCTCAGAATAATTTTGAAATTAGAGATACTTACAATAGACAAGTGATTACTAGTACGAAACATTAACAACAGTGTAAACAGTATTTACGAGCTTTACTAAGATGGCGCCTCCCGCCTTCACTCATGTATAAAAAGGACTAGCAAGATGGCGCTATACTAGGACGCTGACACCGAGATACGCGATCCGAAGCACGAGATAACTCCTACGAGGTGAGATCCCTAGAAGCTATAATACGGTAACATGTAACCGCGCATATAATGTAAGGAATAGCATTATAACTCGGGTTCTCGACTTTTTAGGTGACGGAAAGCGACACCTTGACACTACGGCCCATTACACTTGGGAAAATTCTAAAGGAAGTAGGTAAGAGAGACGAATGGCTTAATACCATCGAACATTTACTTAGTGGCACGAATAAAGATCATAAGTCGAGAATACCATTTAATTAGATATTATTGATTATGTTAATCTTTACAGATTAAAGTGCAATATGAACATGGGATTAATTTGAAAATTAGAATTGAGCATTGTGGAGGCATATAGGTATGAAGTCCTGAAGCATGGTCGCAACTTTTACTTTATACTAACCCACTATAAGTGACTAGGCTTAATGGATATAGAACGAATCAAATAGGTGGAGGCTACTTATCCCACCTAATATTAGTATTACACCTTGGTGATTCCAGCTATAACTTGGTGGTGAGCAGAATACTATGATCTATATCTCTACTTTTGAGCACATTTGTGTTTCCGGGATGTATCCCTTTTGACTTTAGGTATAAATTTAACTCTTTAAATATTTTAGGCATAGTGAAGGCTTAAACTAGAATATAATGGTTACTATACTTTGTTTGGGTTGCAGCCCTGAGGAAGTCTTTGGTCCAACTTGACCAGACGAAACACGTGTTGGCTGCACTTAATTTGAAGATTGTACTGAAGAATGTTTTCAATGAAGATGCGAATTGAAACATATCAAGAATAAAACTATAACTACCTCATTTGAAAAAGAATTTTGTGGACTTTGAGTTGCTCGGTGAAAATAATTGCCTAGTATAAGAAGAAGTCCGGAACACAGAAACCCCCTTTTTCGTAGGGCAATGTCAATGTTCGTAGTTCTATGTGTGCTTGTTTACCCGCCCATATGAGTTTCAGGACTAAAGACGTTATGTTTTTAAACACTGCCTTCGGAGGTGGTATTGGTATATTATTAAATAAGTACAGAAATTTAGGAAGGATGTTCATCTTCACAATTGCGATGCGATCAGCTAGTGATAGCGGCAGCTGTATCCACCTGTTAACTTTCTCTTCCAGTTTGGTAATCACGCTTCCATAGTTGGCCCGAATTACCTCCTCGGGATTTCAACTATACCACACCCCTAAATATCTGATTGATTTTGTTTGCCATTCTAGTGGAAAGTCCGTGGTATGGGGGGTAGTAGTGTCAGTGAGTGGAATAATGGAAGATTTATCCCAATTAATTTGCAGTCCAGAGTGTCGTCCGAACTTTATGTATTCCCTCAGTAATGGGTTTAAGTTTTGTTCTGGATCTTGGACATATAAAAGCATGTCGTCCGCTGTAACGAGGCAGAACGGTGGACCCCCCTGAAACGGGACTTTGGGACCCTCAAGGGGTTTTCACCACATCCCCCCGCTTATTCTGCCATCCACAGAATTACATTCCTGAGGCTGACTACGGAATAGGAGTGCCGGACGAGGATGAAATACACTGGCCCTTTAACTCTCAGTCCAATGAAGGGTAGGCGGGCCTAACCGAGGACGCTTCGACGTCAAATACGGAAGAAGCACAGAATCAGGTGTGCTTGTTCACCCGGAGAGTTGGTGTGTGGAGAGAGACGGAAGAGGAGCGGAGCGGCGAGAGGAGTTTGGTGGATTCAGGATAACGAACGGAGGAAGCAGAGATCAGAGGAGAAGCGGCGCCTGAGACTGAGTGTACGCCTGGAGGCCAACGTCCCCACGAGCCGCCCTGCCACACACCCGGGGCGTTCACACGGACCCTGGCTATTGGGTTCGTGTATAAGAGCGTTATCCAGGCAATAAACCTTGAAGTAAACCCCATTTGTTGCAGAATTGTTAGTAAGTAGGACCATTCTATCGAATCGAAGGCTTTGGCAGCATCTAGCATGACCGCCACTGCCTTAGTGTTAGGGGTTAAATAGTGAGACTGCGCAAAAAGTGTTCTGGTGTTGTGTGAAGTAGCTCTTGTAGGTATGAACCCTGCTTGGTCTGGTAAAATCAGATTCGTCATTAGGGGTTGCAGGCGTACTGCTAAGATTTTGGCTAGTATTTTCGAATCTACATTTAGTAAGGACAGGGGTCTGTAGGTCTCGCATAGTTCTGGGTCCTTATTTGGTTTCAATAGGGTTATCAGTACTGCTTCTCGTAATGATGGAGGCAGTGTTGCCTGATCGAATGCATTACCATACATTGCAACCAAATGGGGGGCTAATATGTCTGCGTACTTTTCATAGAATTCGCACGTATATCCATCCGGGCTCGGTGCTTTCCCATTAGGTAGCGTTTGAATGGTTTCCGTCACTTCCTCCACAGTGATAGGTAGTGACAAATATTCGCGTTGATCTGATAGCCATGCAATAGCGATATCATTTAGGTATCGGAATGTTTCCTCTGCAAGCGCTGTCGGTTTGGATTCGTACAATGTGCTATAGTTGGCTACAAAACTGCTCAGTATACCTTCTGGGTGTGTGATTTTTGTTCCGCCCTCATCCCGTATTTGTGTTATTGTTTGCGGTCCTCTCCCTTCACAAATTTTCGTTGCCAGTACTTTACTTGGTCTTACCCCTGCTCCGAATTGTCTAGCTATGGGACGCTTAGTGATATATTTCAGTTCCTCTGTCGCGTAAGCCTGATGTTCGGTGTAAACCTGTCTGAGTTCGCTCAGTAATGCAGTGTTTTTAGTTTGTTCATATTCCGTTTCTAGTTCCTTCGTTTGGGCTTCACGTTTGGTGATCTGTTCTCTAATATCTCTCAGAATCCCAACCGTGGTACTCCTAATACCCCTCTCTGTGTCGTTTTAAATGCTTCCCAGAGCATACCGGGTTCCTCGACTGTTGCGACATTAAATTGGAAGTATTCTTTAATGGCTGTTGCTATGGTATCTCCATATATCGGGTCCAAGAGTGCTTTGGCGTTGAATCTCCAACTGAATGGAGGTGGTGTATATTGTGGTATCTGTAGCGTTAACAAAATCGAGTTGTGGTCAGAGAGGGTTCTAGGGAGTGTTTTCAGTGCCCTTGTCCATAATAATGCGTTGTCTGACACCAACCAATAGTCTATCCATGACCAACTACTGTGTGCCATATTTATGTGTGTCGCATCCGTCACATCCGGATACCTAACTCTCCAGATGTCCTTAAGTGATAGCTCTCCCATGATATCCCACACTTTCCCTCTGGCTCTCCTATGTGGTTCTGAGGATGTAGCAGAGTGGTCTAGAGAGTCGCATAACGGTACATTAAAATCTCCCCCCCCCATATGATATTTGTGTCGGTGAATTCGAGCATATGATTCCATATTTCTTGAAAGAACTCCGGAGAATCTATATTTGGACCATATACATTTACCAATGTCACACGTTGTCCCCGAAGTGTTCCTGATACAATTACATATCTCCCATTTGTATCCTGGATCGTTCGAGTGATTTTAAAATTGACACCCTTCTTGATTAACGTCATTACTCCCCTAGAGTAGGAGGAATAGTTAGCAGAATGTCTGGATTCCGCCCATTTTTCCCCAATGTTCCTGCACATCGTGGGAGCTATGTACATTTCTTGCAACAGTGCTATATCTATGTGATATCTGTCAAAACATGCAAATATTTGTCTTATTTTTTTAGGATTCGTGAATCCTCGTACATTCCAAATTAGAAGGTTTAAGCTATGTTTACCTGACGTACCTGTTCAGTGTCACCATATATAAGTGAACATACCTCACATTGAGACCAGTTAATGCAACATACACTTCTAGATCTTCATTTGACCGTTTTCTTTGTAAACGAATTACAACATGGATATCAGCAATGCATCTTAAATGCTCTGGCATTTTCATAATAACTAAATCCCAACTTTTCCCTAACCCACCCACTTCAGCACCCCAATTTTGCCGAAGACATGTTCCCCTTTTAACTTCATCAGACAACATAACTTTGTGGGGATCACCCATGTAGAGGTCCACCAGGGGTACACTTCACCACCCTACTTAAAGGATGGGGGAAGACCTATTGCTTTTGTATAGACCATATGTGGGAGATGAAAAATACAATTTCCAAAGACCCTACAATAGTAGTGCTTTGTTCACACCAAAGTTTGAAAGTGTAACTGGGAATGTATACAACGTGTAGTGTTCAAACCGCCCCTTATCGGCTCTGTGCGGCGAGCAGTCCCATCCAGCACGTTTGGCCTGCTACCATTTGCAGGACGCCGTTCCAGATACGTAAGGTAAGTTATGCGGGACCCCCCTGATGTGGTGCCATAATGGCAATATGGCTATACGAATTACACAACATCAACGACCCTTAACGTACCCACATAATGTTCTGGCCATTGTTTATCAACCGTTCTGTACCTTGAATGATGCAGATTGTCAGGCGACCACACTCCTGGGTGGCTGCATATCACATACAAATATTCCGTGCCTCAACACCTTACCGTCAGTCAGAGTCTGGTTGCCTTTCTCTTCTGTTCACCTTTTTGCCTTTGCCGTCGATTTTTTTGATGAAATCCATTGCCGCTTTGGGAGTAGGTTGAAAGACCGTTTTTTCTTCCCAGGTAATCTTCAGCCGTGCTGGATAGAGCATGGCGTAGGGTATCTGAATGTCTCGTAGTTTAGTTTTAGCTGTGTTAAATTCCCGTCTTGCCTGCTGTACTGTGACTGTGTAATCTGGGTAGAACTCTAATTTGTTCCCCTGGTACTGAATTTCTCATTTTTCACGTGCTAGACGTAGGATGTTGTCACGATCTCTATAATTCAATACACGGGCTACTATGGGTCTCGGCGCTGCACCTGGTGGAGGTCTTTGCGCCAGGGAACGGTGCGCCCTTTCGATAATAAAAATGGGTGACATTGAGTTGTCTCCAAATATGTTCTTGCACAGTTGTTCGATGTATGTCTCCATTCGTCCTGTGTTTGTAGATTCTGGCAGACCCGCAATACGTATATTATTTTGGCGTGATCGGGCTTCCAACTCCTCCGCCTTTGTTTTGAGGACCTCCAGGACTTTTCCATGCCCGTGCACTTGGTTGTTGTGGAGTGTGATTCATCCTCTACCGCAGATATGCGGGTTTCAGCTGTGTCCAACCACTCCCCTTGCTTATCCATTTTAGCCGCCATGGTATCCATCCGTCCCGTTAGGCGGCTGAGTTTGCCATTGATATCTTGTAGGTTGGCTTGTATGGCTTTAAGAATACCTTTCATATTGCTTTCTTCCGAGGTTACTGTCTCCAAGTCGTCTTCTGTGGACCCAGTCTGACATCTTGGAGTTTTCCGTGCTTCAAAGGTGATCTTCGATTGTTGCTTGTCTGGCTTACCCATAGAGAGCAATTGCAGAGCGTGTTAAAAGGTATAGGTCAGTGGCAGATACTCTACGTCACCTGTACAGTGGCAGTCTTTAGTGTAATTTTACTAATCCTGGGGGGGAACCAGCTGGTAGTTTTATAATCAATTGCCGCTCCGGTTATGATGCGATGTCTGCAGCTCCAGTCGTTCTTTTGCGTGTTGTAGAACGTCAATGACTTTGAGTGCGTCAGTGATCCTTAACGCGTGTGCCCCTACGATTAGGTCAGTGCGTCTGCTCTGTTTTTACTGCACCGGTTCTGGCATGTTAACCTGTGGGCACTGTGTTCGTAGGCTATCTCCAGAAGCATTCGGGGTAATGTGCCGACTGATTTCGTACCAATGTTCATAGGTTGTGTGTTCCCCTCGTCGTCTGAGCTGCTGCTTGTCTTATTACCCTCCGTGCGACTTTTGTAGGGTTACACAGTGGCGTAGATATTGGCGTGTTCGTTCCCATTGACTGGCGGTGCGGTACCCTGCGGAGCCTCGTTATGTTGTCCTGGATATACTGAGAGTTCGTGTTGATATTTTACCGCTTCTACCACTGGTCAGTCCTGGCCACATCCACCGGCTCCCAGCTCGTACTGCCGTGACTGTCTGCCTGTCATGTTCGTGGTATATCTTAAAAGGTATTGGAGCCACCGGGATCCGTTTTCGTGTCAGCCCAGCTATATCAAGCCATCCGGCGCTATTTCGCCCGCCATTTGTTTTAATGCACAGGTCCCAGCGTGCCGAAGGATGGGTATGCAACGCGATATTGTTTCGTCGATTTATACCGTGGTGATCATCATTAAGGACATTCGCCCCTATTTTCTCACAGGCATCCGCTAATCCAAGCTAGACATTTGTCCTTATTCCACGTTATAGGCACTCGTTTACATGTATAATTTTTCATTGGCGCCTCCAGGACATGGGCGCCGCCATTTTGAGGATCCGTTACTTGCAATATCAGTTAAGGCATTTAGGGCAGCGGCGATATAGTGAGCCAAAGTCTCAATAGTTGTTACATGCGCCCTTTTACTTTTACACGCATGTTCGTTGCTTGTAGCATAAAGTTAGTCCGCTCACCTCTCTATTACCAGGCACAGAAGCAGGTTGGTACTGGTGATATGGGCGCCGCCATTTTGGGCTTCCGATTCATTTATCACTCGATTCCATTCTACTATATATGTTTTAGTATTTTACACTGATCTCCGACTTCGGAGTTCGCTCACCTCCTGGTCCGCTCCGTAGCCGATTGGAGTTCGTGTCAGTTGCTTCGTACAGTAGTTGATAACGTGTACCGGCTCCTCAGTGGTCGCTTGGACTAACTGTCGCCATTTTGTCCCGGTACTGCTGTTGCTCTTTCGTTGCTTCTTGCAGTAAAGTTCGTGTCTGCTACGGGTTGATACCCCGCTCAGTCAGTTCCGCATACCTTCCCATCCATGGTGATATGGTTCATGTTGGTGTTCGGTCCATTTAGAAGTTGTTTTCCGTGTTGGATCTGTGTCTCCCCGGCGGAGCTGCGTGCTCAAGCAGCCATCCCGCTGTGCGCCCCCTAGCGCCTGCCCTGGTAAAGGCTAGTTAATCCTAAATTGGATAAATTTGATTTGTACTACCCTACCATCCGGTCAGTTTCCTTTCAGCGCAGCCGTTACAGCTCGGGTGAAAGCTGTTGTCAAGGGTACGCTGCAAGCGGGCGTCCGCAGAGAGGAAGGACTAACGTAGATCCTTCTCTGCTGACGCCCGACGGCAACCAGGTTACGTGATTGCGTCCTCGGAGCGAGTGCATCTTCACGCTGCCATTGAGATCGGGTAAGATTTTCCTTTGAAATATATAGGATTAAGGACGTGGCGAGTTCAACTGTCCCTGAATGCGCCAGGACAAAGATTCCGCCTTAGAATGTTTTTTTCCGCCTTTGGTTGTTTGAACTCTTGCTCCGGGACCGTCAACCATTTCTCCATTCATTTCTGTTTCAGTTGTTGCTTTCCAGAAGTTAGCTATGATAAAAAAAATTGCTAGCATTCGCGCCAAGAATTTTCAATTCTATTAAGGACACAGAGGCGAGGATTATGCTTCTCTTATCTTTACTGCAAAGCCACAGCAGCCAATTAAAACATACAATTAGTTTAAAGAAACTACATTGCCCATGATGCAGGCTCATAAGCCACGCCTTCACAGCCCATAAGAGCCTTCTGCATACTCACAGCTTCCTCTTTCTTTGCAGGGAACAAAAGTCCAAGAATCAACATGAACAAGTCCAAAAGCTCCTCCAACGTGGAAGAATAACCATGAAGTCTTCAAGCAGAAGCCCTTGCGAGCATCCGTCTTCTAGTCAGATTTCTTATCTGATCCTGAAACAAATGAAATGAAAAACCGTAATCACTGTATAACACATGTGTCGTAACATCATTCATGGGCGGGTAAGCTTTAATAACCATTAGTAAAGCCGGTGGGATAATCCTCGCCTCCATGTCCTTAATAGAATTGAAAATTCTTGGCGCGAATGCTAGCAAATTTTTGATTCAGGACTGGAGGCTTCAGATTATGCTAGTTTAACGCTGTCCAAATACCACAGATGTTATATCTCCCACTGGCTTGTAATAAAACGTTTTGAAGGTCGATTCCGAAGACCAATTAGCACAATGCATGATATTTTGCAAATTAGAACCCAACATATATGACTTAGAGGCCATAGCACCCCTGACAGAGTGTGCCCCAAATCTTTGAAGGTCAATACCAGCTTCTTGCATGACATATCTGAGCCATCTAGCAATTGTGGCAGCCGCCACTGGCTTATACGGTTTTTGCAAGGCAACTAACAGTTGAGAACAGCCCTGATGTCTCAATGAGCTCGTACACCTTTAATCATTTTACTACACACAATTTCTCATTCTCTGGAAAAGCATTGTAATCAGTGTGTCTGGAAAATGTCTTAGTACGGCCAGTAATATGAAAAGAAACCCTCTGGAGTAAATACTCTACCTGTAACGTCGAGAGCTCTCACATCCGAAGAATGTCTGCATGCTGACAGGCAAAGCAACATAGCTAACTTGGCAGATAATTGCTTCCTAGAAAGAAGATTATTATCAGGCCAACGATTAAACAAAGAAATGACCAAGGAAATATCCCACAGGGCTGTATACCTGGGTTTAGGAGGGTTAGCGACCCGATAACCTTTAAGAAGCTTGCATACCACAGGATGCAGGCCCACTGGTTTCCCGTCAACCAGCTTGTGCCCTGTCGAAATGGCTGACCTAAAATTATTGACCGAGCGGTAAGCAAGTCCCTCCGAAGCTTTATCTGAAAGAAAATTTAGCACTTGGGATAACTCAGCCCCCACGGGATCCAAATGCCGTTCCAAGCACCTATCCACCCAGTTTTTCCAGACCGAGGTATAACGCTTCCGTGTGGAAGGTGCCCAGGCTTGTTGTATGAATTCAGACGCTTTGTCTGAAACTCCCAGGCATATACCACTGTTGCCGGAAAGCCTCCATGCCATCAGCATGAGGCGTCCGTCCAGAATCAATGGATGACACTCCTGAAGAGGGCCCAGGAGCAACAATGTTGACTCGGGGAGCAACCTGGGAAGGTCGCAGCTCCACTGCAGCAATGTCGGAAACCAAGACTGGGAATGCCACCACGGCGTCACCAGGACTATCTCTGCCCGTTGCTTGATCACCTGTGTCATCACCCTGGGAATCATTAAGAATGGGGGTAAAGCGTACTGAATTGCACCCGACCAATCCTGAAGGAATGCATTGGTCGCTAGAGCCAGAGGGTCCGGCCTTCAGCTGAGAACTGAGGAATCTGACACGTGAGTTTGAGGCGAAGAGGTCTGTCTGAAAGGGACCCCAAATGTTCTGTAACCACTGAAAGACTTCAGGAAGCAACTTCCAGTCGCTGTAATCCCTGAGATGCCAGTCCACCACCTGATTAGACTGGCTCGGGATGTACTCCGCAATGACCGAAATCTGGTGGTTGAGGCATTAATGCCAAAAATCCTTGGCTATCTCGACCAACAGAGACAACCTCGTGCCTCCCAATTTGTTGATATACCTCACCGCCGAAACATTGTCCATGCGGAGGAGGATGCAGCAAGAGGTCTGCTTCGGGGATAATGTCCGAATTGCGAACGATCCCGCCAGGAGTTCCAGGCAGTTGATGTGTAGAGACAACTCCTGCGGGGACCATCTTCCGCCTGTGGAGACCTCTTCGCAGCACTCTTCCCCAGCCCCAACGGCTGGCGTCTGATTCAATGACTACCTCCAGTTGCGAACCGAAAATCGCCCAGCGCACGTCCACGTGGCCCAGCCACCACTGCAGTTTGGTTCTCACTTCTTGATTCAACGGAATGGCGTCCGCATAGGACAAGCCTTTCTGCAGGTGTTGGATCTTTAGACGTTGTAAGGCCCTGTAATGAAGAGGGCCTGGGAAGAAGGCCTGAATTGAGGATGCCAGAACTCCCACCAACCTGGCTATGGCTCTCAGCGAAACTGTATGTTTGTTCAGTAATGCTACTATTTCTTTCTTGAGGTCCTTCAATCTCATCTTGAGAAGACACAACTGAGCAGTCTGGGAATGTATCGTGAAGCCGAGGAAGTCTATTATCTGAGTCTGGGACAGAATTGACTTGGGAGGATTGATCACAAAGCCCAAGTTCTGTAGAAGTGCCGTCGTGAGCTGCAAGTGTTGCCGAAGAAGGTCCGGACTCTGAGCCATCAACAAGATGTCATCCAGATAAATGATTAAGCGCACAACCCGTTCCCGCAGGTGTGCTACCACCCGCTTCATTACCTTGGTGAAACACTAGGGCGCCGATGAAAGCCGAAAGGAAGGGCCAAATATTCGTACCACTGATTGTTCCACCGGAACTGAATAAGCGCCGGTGAGGAGGAAAAATGGGAATGGAGAGATAGACGTCCTTGAGATCTAATCTGACCAGACAATCTCCCTCCTGAAACAGATCTGCTAAAAGATGGATCCCTTCCATCTTGAAATGGTTATAAGTTAGAAATTGATTGAAATTTCTCAGGTTCAGGACTAACTTGTTTCCACCTCCTTTTTTTCTGCACTAGGAATATGTCGCTGGAGAAACCGCGAGGACCCTGATTGCACGGAGCTATTGCGTGTTTCTGCAGCATATCCACGACTTCTTTGTCTATAAAACTGCATTCTAGTAGGGAAAAATTGAGTTGCGCTGGAGGTTCTAGTTGAAACGGACGGGAATAAAACTCTAAGTGAAAACCCCTGATTGTTTGCAAAACCCAAGCGTCCTGAGTCCGTGTATGCCAATTGCTTAGAAAATGTTGCGTGCGACCCCCCAGAGGCAAATGAGAACTGTCCACAACACTCACCTGCGGATTGCTGGGCTTTAAAGCCGGCCCTGTTGCCACCGTCCTGGAAACGTCCGCGGTTAAACCTGCGTCGTGAGGGGTAGAAGGTGCCTCCAAGGGTAGAATCCCACTCCCCTCTGCCACAACCAAAGTCACCTCTTTGCGGCCCATGATTGAAGTTGCAGCCTGACGAGCGGCCCCTGCCTCGTCCGGCCCTGTTAAAAATACACTGGTGGAATACACGCTTGATGCCTATTTGAGCTTTATCAAGGGATGTAAAAGTCCCGACGTACTTTGACACGGTTCGACTAAGCGCTCTCCGAAGAGATGCCAGTCGTCCAGGGGACCTGGCTCAGCATCCGCCAGCTCAGTTAAGTTGCTGTCCATGCGAATTAAGAGAGACTTGCGTCTTTCGGCCGACATCGCACAGTTGCCGTCGCCCGATAAGCAAATTGCCCGTTGGGTCCAACCCACAAGGATGTCAGGATCCACCGGAGCAGAGGTACTCTTAGCCGCCAGGGCCATTTCCAAAATCTTAGCCAAGGGACCGACGACGTACAAAAATGTATCTTGGCATCCGCGCCAGGCGCGGTCGATGCCCCTCTTCGGGTCTTTCGAAAACGTCTTTAAGAAGGTGAGGAGGCTTGCGTCGATCTCCGGCGTCTCCGCCACTTTATCCGGGATATCCGGTCTGGGGCATTCCAACCGAAGTCGGTTGCGCACCTCTCTAGAAAAACCCTTCCGGAGGTTGTCATGGATATAATCCGAGACTTCAGGTGACGGGGTTCAGTCTGAGGACCAGGGGTGCATTATATCAGTAGGGTCGAAGGTAAAAGGATTATTAGGGGGCTCCGAAACCGATGTTGTGGAAGTTTTGGCCCTTTTCGGAGGAGGAGGCTCCTCGGAAGTGTCTGTGTCTGTGCCAGTCGTGGTGGTATCTGTGTCATCGTGCACCTTTGTCTTGCTCTTAGCTTTTGCGCCGGCATAAGAATGATCATTCTGCGTGCTGCTTGGTAGCCAGATAAAGCTTGCGCATACGGCCACTGCCGCCCCGCATCCGTGCCCCCGAGGAGGTGTACGCCTCAGACTTTCGTTTCCCAGGCTCTTTAACATAACCATGGTGCTTAGTGAAATTTTCTAGTTGCTTCTTTATAGGGCGCAAGGCAGCCGCCAAAGCCTGGTGGACGGTCTGAGGGACCGTGTTTTCAATGGCCTTATTGACCGAGGACTGGACCGAAGCGTCCAAGGCCTCCACCAGATGGTCCTCCATGACAGCGTCATGCTGTCCTTCATAATCATCCTCCCCATCTTCGTTGGGATACTTCACCCAATCTGCCATGGTAAGTACTGCAGGTACAGTGGACAATTTTAGAGATCACTTTATTCTGGGAGGAGTACGGGGGGGGGTCAGCCCACTTGCACACTCATCAGTAATAATGGAGAGAAAAGAAACCCCCTCAGCAAAGCTGTAAGCAAAATAGGTCAGTGACCTGAGCCAAAGCAGAATTCAAGGAGCGTGTGCGCACTCCTATGGCAGCGATTATACAGCCAGTTAGGCGATCGTTAAGCAATACAAGTGTTCCGGTCAGAAAATGCTTGCATGTACTGTTCGGGGATTCGCACCGATGTGCGCCGCCCAAGTCGCGCCCAAAACCGCCCAAAAGGCAGCCCAATTGCGCACGCTTGCGAGCACACGTCGGCCGTGAGCCACTCTGCATACACGCCGTATGCGGGCTATGAAGGAGCCCCAGACGCCTGCGCTGTAGCGCGGAGGGGAAGCAGAGTCCACAAGAAGGCTCGTGAGGTTCTGCCGAGAAGGTCAGTGACCGCTACCTAACATGCGACGGTTCGCGAGTCGCTTGCGTTACCAAAGCTTGGTCCGCCAGCGAAGAACAAGCCGGGGCCCCGAATAAAGCACTGCACGGGAAAACTCCTGTATGTCAACAATAGAACAGTAAGGCACAGTAGGCAGAAAACGTTGTAAACGTTATAAAAATAGACCGTAACGTCTACAGTGTGCAAGTGATCCTTGACTAGGCAATAACAATACAAAGAGCAAAATCGCTACACTATCAATAGCGGGTAAATAAACATTCAAAGGAGAGATAAGGGGAAGGTGCACTTAACTCTTGCTTTGAGCAGCGAAGAAAGAGGAAGCTGGGACTATGCAGACGGCTCTTATGGGCTGTGGTGGCGTGGCTTATGAGCGTGCATCATGGGCAATGTAGTTTATTTAAACTAATTGTATGTTTTAATTGGCTGCTGTGTTTTGCAGTAAAGATAAGAGAAGCA
Source organism: Lissotriton vulgaris (assembly GCF_964263255.1). Classification (NCBI taxonomy): domain Eukaryota; kingdom Metazoa; phylum Chordata; class Amphibia; order Caudata; family Salamandridae; genus Lissotriton; species Lissotriton vulgaris. The sequence continues at coordinate 1,688,002,387 of NC_141693.1, read as the reverse complement.
TAATCTGAAGCCTCCAGTCCTGTAATAGAATCCAAAGGGCAAGACGTTATGAATTTGGTTACAATACACAGAACATACATTGTTGCTCATTTTCTACTTCCCGACACTCCATTTGCATTACTGACCTACTAGGAAAACAAGCATTTGCAGTGCAATAGGTCTCGCATTTGCAATTTGAGCCATTGGCATTGTAAATGACAAACTCTTCACCCATGCGTTGGTTTTGAAAAACAGATAAATAAATGGCATTGTCATTTACAATGTCAATAGCTTAAACTCTGGCATCGAAAATGACAATGCCTTTTATCCATGTTTTTAAAAAAGAAACATAAATAAAACGCATTGGCATTTACAATACCAATAGCTCATACTTGTGTAAATACTCGTGTAAATACCAAAAATACTCAATCGCTGATCAGCAATTGATGCTTCTGCTTTTCACACTTAAAAACATATGTTTTATTAGAAACACCTTAAACAAATGTAATGCCAAAATGCCCCTTTTGAAAATATGTCTTCCATACATAAATAGTATTTTATAGGATAAGCAATTAATGCACACATATATGCACGGTCTGTGAAGCACTAGATATAAAAGGGCTTCCAGTGCAGAGAAAAAAACACAGTCCTGTTTCCCCAGTCCGCAACCTCTAACAACCACCCACAACAGACATAGTAGAATTATTTTGTGACATCTGCTGCGGCTTTGAACTGCTCAGTGAAAAATCTCACTGGATTAGGTAGGTCACTAAACCTACAACAAGTGCTCCTTTAAATGTCCTGTAATTTATATGCGTGGACACAGCTGAAATACACTGTCCCGTCCTACACAACCACTGCCCCTACAGCTGTGGCAAGTAGAATTTGTGCATTTTTATACAGCAGCAACTTCAAATGGGCACGCATAAAAGATTATGAGTGACACTATCTTACATGCAAAATAAAGCAATATAGACAAGGGAAACATATATAAATCATAGAAATTACACCTATTTGAGCAACAAGAAACTCTAAGATAATAAAACTGCTGTAAGCAAACACCAGAATTGCAAGGGCACTAACCTTGGCTGCTGCCTGGAGGCTGTGCGTCGCTGCAGCCATGCCCCATTGGATCTCACTGATGAATATTAAGCATGGCGCCTGTCTTGTTCCTAAAGCCGAACATTTTGCACGTGCCAAGGGGCGGGACGGCAACGAGGAGCAAGCTACAACACTGACTAATAAAAACCACTGTGCAGAAACATGTGTTGCCACGTTTCTAGTCATTTATTAACCGATTGCACTAAAAAATAAAATTTTATTTAGCATCTGCAGATTATGCAGCAGATGATACTGGTAATCTGCCCCACTAAGGTGAAACGGTTCTGCAGGTTAATTGAATAAAGTTTTTTTAATTCTGAAAAGATGTTTACACTTTTGCTGCACGAGGTCTTTTAAATGAAGGTGATCCTAAAGTTATGGGGTGCAGGACACTTTTAGTTACTTCCTTTATCTTTAATTAACCGTTAAAATGTTAACGGTTAATTAAAGATAAAGGAAGTAACTAAAAGTGTTAAAAATGATTGCCTGTTTAGCTCAGTTAACTAAACAGCAGCCAAGTGCTGCTGATAGCCAATTGCTGCTGATGACCAAGGTGCAGCGTGTGAAGGTCAATATGGGCGAATGCGGCTACCAGGCCGTACTATATAGAAGTATCGCTGGATAATAATTGATTCGTCTTACCTTATACTGGTCCTATCACACACAGCTCTTACAGCACGCTTCCTGTTCGGTGCCATTCTGCGCCGCCTCTGTGCCCGCCTGCTCTAAATTTGTAGGCCTCTGATGCAGCCGCAGCTCCACTAACTGTGGGGCCTAGGAAAGCCTTGTGCTGGTGATGTCTCGTGGGTGCAGCTATCACGGCCTAGTCAGTCACTCCAACACAGACTCTTGCTGAGCAATGGCGAATGAAAAACGGGAGTAAGAGTGCACAACTGCAAACCAAATGGGAATGGCGCGCAACACTAAAATGCATGTGCATGTTCACAGGTAGCAGGAAGCGAGGTAGGGTGGCTGATCCGCCCCCCAGCCGAGGCTGAGCTCTGCAGCCGGAGCAGGAGCTGCTCGCACCGCTTCCCCGGGCTCCCGCACCCTGGTGCCGCCTCTGCTGCTCCCCGGCCCCAGCATGGTCATGGCCGAGCACCAGGGGCACCCCCAGCGCGGCCCGGTGCGGGTGGCCTTCTACGACATCGAGCACATGCTGGGGAAGGGCAACTTCGCCGTTGTGAAGCTAGCGAGGCACCGCTTCACCAAAAGCGAGGTGAGTGCCTGTGAGAACCTAGAGAGGGATTCCTATAGATTATGCACATTCATCCATAGACACAGATGCATGCAAGCCGGGCCCCTGGATCACCGAGAGGGAGGGGAGTACACGTGGGGAGCGAAACAAACAAAAACAAAAGCGGACACTTTGGGGGAAATTATTAAACATGTGTGAAAGTTGCGGGAGGTGTGTGTGTGCGTGCATGTGTGTGCGTGTGTGTCTGTGTGCATGCACGCGCGATAGGCTGACTTGCTGGGAATCTGGACGGCGCCGGCCTGGACGTGCGCGTCTACAGACACCAATCGCCACGCGTGCCCGACCCCTGTCTCAGATTCCCAGGAGGCGGGCGACATTAGATACTTCGCTGGACGCAAATCTTCACATTGCTTTCTCCAGCTCGATCTAAAAAACGCTGTTGACTCTTTGTCCAGGTGCATTGTGAGTTAAGGAAAGATTCATGAGCTTTCTTGAGACTGAATTTGTCTTCGAAGTTGAACAACTTTCAAACGTTTGTGCCCAACACTAGATGGCAGGAGTATGCAGAGAATCTGAATCTACAGCACTACACTACATCACCACAAGCTACAAACAGATGGTTAAGGGTATATATAGTGTATGTGTGCTTTATATATTACTTCTAACATACAATATATCATACTACAAGAGCCACAAAGGGCAGTGTCAATACAATGACATTCCTGTATTTCCATAGTAAACAAAATTGATTGTCATTGAATAAGATTTGGAATATGATCTTCTCTTTTATTTAGAAACCTGCCTACTATTTATATCACTGCAGTCCCTTTGGTTAGCTCTAGCTTGACATTGCAACTATCTCCAGACCTGTCCTGATAAAAAACAAAACAGCTTTAAGACACCTACTGAAAGATGGGCTTTAGCTCTGCCTTCTTCTTGATTCTCTTAACTTCCAGAATCTGATTGGGCAGAAGTTGTGGTCTTCTGTCAAGCTCTTAAGTGTGTCTCCTTTTGGCACCCGAGGGGTGTTCCCTGACTAACTTTGCTGTTATTTCCTCCACCTGAGGGGTGGAGTTGGCATAGGTTGGCACACCCTCCTTCCTGATGTAGTTTTTCCCGCCAGTCTTCCCGCCAGAGTGGGGTAGGCCCCTAGTAAATGGTACCCTAGGTACCCAGGGCATGGTGACCAGAGAAGACCCCTGAGTGCTGCAGCACTTATTGTGCCACCCTCAGGGACCCTGTACCCTGGCACCCACGCACTGCCTTTTCAGGCTGAGTGTCTAAGTACAGAACTAAACCAAGAGTCGACATGGCACACATCCCTGTGTGCCATGCCCACAGAACCCACTGCCCCGGCATACTTCAGTCACCCCTCTAGCTGGGTGCCCTATGCCAGAGGTGTGGGCACAGGTGCATGAGCCCTGTGCCCCAACAGTACCCAGGGCCATTCCTGGGCACTGTAAGTGCAGTGATGCCATTAAGAGTATATGGTGCTGGGAGGTTGTCATTATGAACTCCAACAGCACCATAATCGCTACACTGAAGACTGACAAGTTTGGTACCAAACTTCTCAGCACATTAAGCCTGCACTGATGCCAGTGTGGGATTTAATGTAAAATGCACCAGAGGGCATCTTTATAGATGCCCTCTGAAATCCTAACCTACAATCCACGTCTGGGCTGAGTGGCTGCAGAGGCTTCCACACAGTAGACATGTTGCTGGACCCCTGGGTGGAGAGCCCCCGCTCTCCTGGTCCTGCAACAATGCATATCCTGGGCGAGGTGCTAGGTCTCCTCCCCCAGGATGGCCAGGGGGGAAGCTTCAAAGGCATGCCGCCTCTGTGAGCTTCTCCAGACCATTTGCTGTACCCAGCAACTGGCTCCCACCAGTTCTAATCCCCACTCTGGCATGAAGACTGGCGGGGAAAAAGTACGTCAGGAAGGGGGGGTGCCAGCCTGTGCCAACCCCACCCCTCAGGTGGGGGAGACGAGGTGAAGCACGACCCGGGCTCCGGCCATCTTGTAGATAGGGAGCCCTGCTCAATCCCAGCTAGGCTCCTGCCCCACTCCCACAGGAGAAGAGCAGGCTAGGGGGTGTTTTGAAAACTGCAAATATTCGTATAAAATCAGCCGAAGTCCTAATTTCGAAGTACTCACCTGCAAGCAGGCGAGAAGCCAGTACTGTACCTTGCAGACCAGTACTGAACCGCAAAAGTAATCCTTACCGGGTTTGCTAGTAATCTGTATTTTCTCCATAGGAACCCATTGTATGTTTTTCTATGAAATTTCTTTTAAGTGCCTACTTTTGAAAACTTGAAATATTCTTTAAAAATCATACGAAATACTGAAACGCAATTACCTACCTGTTTTCAGTTCAGACCCCAGTGCTGGCCCTAGAAGTCCAGTACTGGATTACAAAAGTAATGTGATCATACTTTACCTGCAACCTGAATTTTCTCTCATTGAATAACATTGCCAGATTGTCATTGAAAAGTTTCTAAGTGTGAACTTTTAAAACAGCTTTATATTCATGAAAATTCACCACAGTAACTAAAACTTTTTTGCTAATCTGGTTTCAGCTTAACCCCAGGACTGAATCTAGGATCTCGTCCTGGAACTACTTAAGTAATCTGTACTGTAATCAACTGTACTTTTATGGTAACAATCCATTGAGCTCAATGCTAAAGTGTGTCTAGACTTGAGTTGCCTTCAGCAACTCCTGAACCTATTGTGTTCTCCAGCTTTATTGCTTCCTTGCAAAGTAATTACATGAGAGTTCTCATACCTAGCAAAGTATATTTTTAATCAATCAATCAATCAATCATAACACTTGTATAGCGCACTACTCACCCGGAAGGGTCTCAAGGCGCTTGGGGGAGGGGGTCTGCTACTGCTCGAACAGCCAGGTCTTGAGTTGTCTCCTGAAGGCGAGATGGTCCTGGGTCCGCCGAAGGTGGATGGGGAGGGAGTTCCATGTCTTGGCCGCCAGGTAGGAGAAGGATCTGCCTCCGGCGGTTACTCTTCGGATGCGTGGTACGGCGGCGAGGGCGAGGCTAGTGGATCGTAGCTGGCGGGTGGACGTGTAGAAGGTCAGGCGGTCGTTGAGGTACTTGGGGCCCAGGTCGTGGAGAGACTTGTGTGCGTGGATGAGGAGCCTGAACGTGATCCTCTTGTTGATGGGGAGCCAGTGCAGGTCCCTCAGGTGGCCGGAGATGTGGCTGCGTCGGGGTATGTCCAGGATGAGTCGGGCGGAGGCGTTCTGGATACGTTGGAGTCTTTTCTGTAGCTTGGCTATGGTTCCGGCGTAGAGGGTGTTTCCGTAGTCCAATCGGCTGGTGACGAGGGCCTGGGTGACCATCTCCCTGGTTTCGGTTGGGATCCATCGGAAGATCTTGCGAAGCATTCGTAGAGTGTGAAAGCATGATGAGGAGACGGCGTTGACTTGTCTGCTCATCGAGAGGGAGGAGTCCAGGATGAAGCCCAGGTTGCGTGCGTGGTCTGTTGGCTTGGGAGCGGTGCCCAGGGCTGGGGGCCACCAGGAGTCGTCCCAGGCGGAGGGCGGTGGTCCCAGGATGAGGACTTCCGTCTTGTCTGAGTTCAGTTTCAGGCGGCTGTCCTTCATCCACTCGGCGACGTCTTTCATCCCTTCGTGTAGGCTTGTTCTGGCGGTGTCGGGGTCTCTGGTGAGGGAGAGGATCAGCTGGGTGTCGTCGGCGAAGGAGATGATGTTGAGGTTGTGTTGGCGTGCGATGGCGGCAAGAGGTCTCATGTAGACGTGGAAGAGGGTGGGGCTGAGTGATGAACCTTGCGGAACGCCGCAGATGACTTCGGTGGCCTCGGAACGAAACGGGGGGAGGCGGACTCTCTGTGTTCTTCCGGCGAGGAACAAGACGATCCACTCCAGTGCCTTCTCTTGGATGCCGATGTTGCTGAGGCGCTGGATTAGGGTGCGGTGGCAGAAAGTGTTGAACGCTGCGGAGAGGTCCAGGAGGATGAGTGCCGCTGTTTCTCCGTTGTCGAGCAGGGCTCGGATGTCGTCGGTGGCTGCGATGAGGGCGGTCTCGGTGCTGTGGTTGGCTCTGAAACCGGACTGCGAGGGGTTGAGGGATCTGTTCGTCTCGAGGAAGGCGGCAAGCTGTCTGTTGACGACCTTCTCGATGACTTTGGCAGGAAAAGGAAGGAGCGAGATGGGGCAGAGGTTTTTGAGGTTGGTGGGTTCCGCTGTGGGTTTCTTCAATAGGGCACTGAGCTCGGCGTGCTTCCAGCTCTCGGGGAAGGTGGCGGTGTTGAAGGAGGTGTTGATGATGTCTCGGAGTTGGGGTGCGATGGTGGAGTCGGCCTTGTTGAAGACGTGGTGGGGGCAGGGGTCAGTCGGTGATCCGGAGTGGATGGTGTTCATCTTGCGGGCTGTGTCTTCGGTGGTCACCGTGGTCCAGGTGCGGAGGGTGGTGGTGGGGGGCGATGGTTCGGCGGTTGGGTGCGTGGATGGTGCGCCGAAACTGTTGTGGATGTCAGCAATCTTGCGGTGGAAGAACGTGGCGAGGGAGTCGCAGAGATCTTGTGAGGGAGTGATGTTGTTGTTGCCGGTGCTGGGGTTGGAGAATTCCTTGACGATGGTGAAGAGTTCCTTGCTATCGTGGGCGTTGTTGTCCAGTCGTTCCTTCAGTGATTTCTTCTTGGTGGTGCGGATGAGCTGGTGGTGCTTGTGGGTGGCGTGTTTGAGGGCGGTCATGTTGTCGGTGGTCTGGTCGAGGAGCCAAGCTTTCTCAAGGGTGCGGCAGGTCTTCTTGGAGTCTTTGAGTTCGTCGGTGAACCAGGAGGCCTTCTTGCTTCTGGGTCTGCTGGGAGGGTTCTTCAGTGGTGCGAGGTCGTTGGCGCAGGTGGTTAGCCACTGGGTGAAGTTGAGGGCTGCTTTGCTGGGGTCCGTTGTGCTGGCGGGTGGGTTCTGGCTGAGGGAGGTGGTGAGCTGGTCGGCGGTGATCTTGCTCCAGCTTCTGTGAGGAACCTGTTGCGGGTGGTGGTGGGTTGTGGTTCTTCTGAAGCTGAAGTGGACGCAGCTGTGGTCGGTCCAGTGGAGTCCGGTGGAGTGGCTGATGGTGATGTGCTTGCTGGATGAGAAGACGGGATCAAGCGTGTGGCCGGCGTAGTGGGTGGGGGTGCTGACCAGTTGCTTGAGTCTGAGGTTGGTGAGGTTGTCCAGCAGGGCGGCGGTGTTGCGGTCCTTGTTGTTCTCCAGGAGGATGAAGTCGGCGGAGGGGAGGGCGTGTGGGCTGATGAAGTCCGTGATGTCTTAGCTGGATTGTGTGCGTGGTCCCGGGGGTCTGTAGATGAGGGTGCCTCTGAGGGTCGTCTTTGGGTCGGTGTGTATCTGGAAGTGGAGGTGCTCAGCGGCGGCGAAGGTGTCATTGGAGTCGGTCGTGATGCGGATGGTGTTCTTGTGGATGATGGCAATACCTCCTCCGGTCTGGTTGACGCGGTCCCTCCTGATGATCTTGTATCCGTCTGGGATGGCGATGGCGATGTCGGGGGCTGAGGGGGCGTTCATCCAGGTTTCCGTCAGGAAGGCGACGTCTGCTGATGTTGTGTCGAGCAGGTTCCAGAGTTCAGCGGCGTGTCTGTGGACGGAGCGGGTGTTGAGAAGGATGCACTTGAGGTTGTTGCTGGTGCTTGGCTTGGCGGGTGCGGTGCAGGTTCGGAGGCAGGTGAACTTGCAGGTTCTGCAGGTGAAGGGTCCGTGAGTGCGTTTCGGGGTGGCCCGGCAGCAGGCGGGGTTCCGGCCGGTATTGAGTGCGTTGAGGGCAGCGGCGTCGTAGGTCTGTCGTGTAGTCTTGCGTCGGCGGTGGGGCGCAGTCCAGGCGCAGACTGGCTTGCCTTTGGCGCGGCTTTGGCGCACAATCAGCGCGCCCGCTGCGCGCAGGTGAGGGCGTCATAAGAAGGAGCCGGGAGGGAGGAGCAGCTGGGTGGCGGGAGCAGGGGGTGCTCAGCGGCGGCTGGGTCGTCCCGTCCTGTGGGAGAGAAACTAGAAAATAAACGATAAAGACAGGCAGCTAGGAAGGGGAACCGGGGGCACAGCAGAGTCACAAACAGCACAATAGAAGAATGGGGCAGTGATACGAGGGCACAACGCAATAACAGTACGAGGGCACAACAAAAAAACAAACGAGTCAGCACTACGGGGGCACAATACAATAAGAGCGAGGCAGCAAAAACGAGGTCACAGCCGGCAGCAAGGCCAGAGAGGCAGTAACAGGGGTGTGTGGGGGCGACCTCGCCTGGTAACAGGCTCAGCGGTCGCCCCCTGCGCCTCTGTGCTGTCTCCTTAAGAAGGAGCCGGGAGGGAGGAGCAGCTGGGTGGCGGGAGCGGGGCGGCGAAAGGGCCGGAGGGGGGCGGGCCGCAGGGAGGCAGCGGTGGGAAAGGAGGGCAGGAGGCGGCTCAGCGGCGGCTGGGTCATCCCGTCCTGTGGGAGAGAAACGAGAAAATAAACGATGAAGACAGGCAGCTAGGAAGGGGAACCGGGGCCAAACAGCTGATTATTTCCCTCCTGAGGCGGAAGCCGGGAGGTCTCTCTTCTATTCTTTGCACATTGCGCTTTTAGCGTGTCATTGCTTTTAAAACTGCTCGTATTTTACTTCATTTTGCTCGCATTGTTTGTATCTATCACGCTTGATTTAAAAGGCGTGTAGAGACTTCCCTTGTATTTTATTCCGCTTTCTGTACCTCTCCCCCCTCCCCCTGCCCTCGGTCAGCTCTCGGCCGAGTGTAGACGCCGAGGGCCGGCTGTTTCTAACTTTGGCGGCCATATTGGGTGGGGGCTGGTGAGTGACGCGCTCTAGCAGCGGTCATAAAGGGCCCTGGGAGCCTTCGCTCGTATTGCAAACAGCTGATTATTTCCCTCCTGAGGCGGAAGCCGGGAGATCTCTCTTCTATTCTTTGCACATTGCGCTTTTAGTGTGTCATTGCTTTTAAAACTACTCGTATTTTACTTCATTTTGCTCGCATTGTCTGCATCTATCACGCTTGATTTAAAAGGCGTGTAGAGACTTCCCTTGTATTTTATTCCGCTTTCTGTACCTCTCCCCCCCTCCCCCTGCCCCCGGTCAGCTCTCGGCCGAGTGTAGACGCCGAGGGCCGGCTGTTTCCAACTTTGGCGGCCATATTGGGTGGGGGCTGGTGAGTGACGCTCTCTAGCAGCGGTCATAAAGGGCCCTGGGAGCCTTCGCTCGTATTGCCAAACAGCTGATTATTTCCCTCCTGAGGCGGAAGCCGGGAGGTCTCTCTTCTATTCTTTGCACATTGCGCTTTTAGCTTGTCATTGCTTTTAAAACTGCTCGTATTTTACTTCATTTTGCTCGCATTGACTGCATCTATCACGCTTGATTTAAAAGGCGTGTAGAGACTTCCCTTGTATTTTATTCCGCTTTCTGTACCTCTCCCCCCTCCCCCTGCCCCCGGTCAGCTCTCGGCCGAGTGTAGACGCCGAGGGCGGGCTGTTTCCAACTTTGGCGGCCATATTGGGTGGGGGCTGGTGAGTGACGCGCTCTAGCAGCGGTCATAAAGAGCGGCCATGACTCCGCGCAGCGGACACGTACAGCGGACGCGCCGGAGTCGTGCCAGAGTCATGCCCGTCTGCGCCCGTCCGAGCCCAGACGAGCCTAGGGCCAGCCACTCTGCCGATTTTAGCAGGTATCCCACTCACTTATATTAGAGATGCATTACTTCGCTTGCGTTCCTTGCCACTTTTACACTGTACCCGGTTTAAGACGGACTCTTTACCTTTTACTTATTGTGCCTTATGCCAGCCCTCTAATCAAGTAGCGGTTAAACACACACTATGCCTAGGTCTCTTGAATTGTAGATCTCTTCCCAGCCATTCGCTTGAGGTTAATCTCCTCATCTTGGAACAGGAGTTAGACATCCTGTTTCTAACAGAAACATGGCTTACGCAGGGCTCAGAAGCAGACATGGTTAACGCCCTTCCCCCTGGCTTTCTTATCCTCTCCCAGGATCGACCGTTGGGTCGAGGAGGAGGCGTCGCCATTCTGTATAAGAACTTTCTGACCTGCAGAATCCAGAAAGGCGAGGTGGCAGACTGTGAGAGCTGTAAGTTCTCCTTCCAAATCTCACCTACTGTGGCAATGTCAGGGCTGTTAGTTTATCGCCCCCCAGGAAATATTGGAAATTTCATCAGTTCTCTCATGGAAACTGTAATGGTTTGTGCTGCCTCTGCCACAAATTTCATTACCCTGGGAGACCTCAATCTCCATTTCGATGACCAGGAAGATCGGTTGGCGACTGCCCTCGTATATGACCTTAAAACCTGTGGGGTTGACCTTATTAATTTGGAGCCTACCCATAATAAAGGCCATTTGTTAGATCCCATTTTTGTAAACATTCCCATCATGAAAGCAGCCCCCCTATCCCCCTGCCATGGACGGATCACTTCCTGATCCCTTTCACCTGGGAAACTAAATCTGAGAGCACCCCCCCCCCCCCCCCCCCTTCTAATGTAGGCGCACCTGATAGACCTTGGGCCAGGCTATCAGTAGAAAATTTCTCTCGTAGCCTGGAAGCCTCACGCCCACTACTTTCACAGGACCCTGTCTTAGCCGAAGCAGACTTTTGTAGGTGGAGGTCGAACACTCTAGACGCCGTTCTCCCTATGAGATCGACAGGAACAAAGGAGAAAAGACTACACACCGCCCCCTGGTACACACCTGAGCTGAGGGTTATGCGGAGGGCATGCAAAAAATTAGAGTGTACCTGGAGAAAAAACTGGGAAGTAGCCAGTAAGATGGAATACCGAACGGCAATGAGGAGCTATAAGCTCTCCATCCGGCTGGCCAAAACTCAATTTTTTGAGGAGAAAATTAGCAATGCCTCCAACTCCTCAAGAGAAACTTTCTTGGTGGTGAAAGAACTTTTGAGGGTTCCTACACCTTCTGTCCCCACGGAGAATTTGGAAGTCAAATGCAATAATCTGGCAGAGTACTTCCACACTAAAATTAAAAAAATTCTTATCTCCCTCCCCCAGTCCAAGATAGGACCTGAGCCTTTGGAGAATGAGGGTTTTCCTCAGACGATCCTGGAATCCTTTGGGCCAGTCACTAAGGATGAAACCCTTAAAGTCCTATGCTCCATTAAGAGTGGCTCCCCTCGGGATGTTGCCCCCATGAGGATTCTTAAACAGGTTGCCCCTTCCATTGTGGAGCCCATCACCGAAGTCATCAACGCCTCATTAGGCGCGGGTATCGTCCCACCCAATTGGAAGAGTGCAATAGTGAAAGCCCTCCAAAACAAGCATTTGCAATGCAATAGGTCTCGCATTAGGAAAGTTTGAGCTATTGGAATTGTAAATGACAAATTTTTTAGTTAGGTTTTGTTTTTGAAAATAGCGAAATTAATAGCTTTGTCATTTACAATGCCAATAGTTCTAATTTTTGCAAATGTAGCACTTGTAATGCAATATGTGTTGTATTTACGTGACTTACATGTATTGATATTACAAATAACAATGGCTTTTAATTTTTTTTACATAATTAATACTTAAATAAAAGGTATTGTAATTTATAATGGCAATAGCTTAAAGTTTTGTAAATAACTTGTGAAGATTATGTTCTGTGTCTTTTATTGTTACAAAACTCCTAGAACAGAAGTGAAATATTAACATTGTTTTGTTACATTTGTAATAAAGCTTGAAACATTGAGAGAACATATTTGAACTAGTTGTTGAATGGTTGCACAGATTGATGTTGTGGTGGCGAATGAGTGATGCGGGGTGAGGATGTGAGAGGGTGTGTGAGGGTAAGTGAGGGTGAGTCAGGGTGGGCGAGGGTGGGTGAGAGGGTGAGAGGGGGTGAGAGGGGGTGAGAGTGAGGGTGAGTGTGAGGGTGAAGGGGTGTGTGGGGGTGTGTGGGGGTGTGTGGGGGTGAGGGGGTATGTGGGAGTGAGGGGGTATGTGGGGGTGAGGGTGAGGGGGGGTGTGTGTGAGGGTGAAGGTGTGTGCGTGGGTGAGGGTGTGTGCGAGGGTGAGGGTGTGTGTGAGGGTGAGTGAGAGAGGGTGAAGGGGTGTGAGGGTGAGTGAGGGCGTGTGGTTGAGGAGGTGTGAGGGTGTGTGAGGATGAGTGAGGCGTTGATTGTTTGAGGGTGAGTGTGTGATGGTGTGAGGGGGAGTGAGGGTTTGATGGTGTGAGGGTGATGGTGTGAGGATGCGAGAATCCATCACTCCCCCACTTTTCAGTAATATTTTCTGTTCCCCTGTTGTGTTGTGTTCGCTACCTTGTCGGTGCGCCGGGACGCTCCTTCGATGGAGCAGCCGTGCGCAATACAAATAGCACTAACATAACATAACATAACATAACATAACATGTGAGAGGGTGGGGGATGTGAGGGTTGTGAGGGTGAGGGGGTTGAGGGGGTTGTGAGGGTGAGTGAGGATGAGGGGGTGAGGGTGGATGAGGGGGTGTGAGGCTGAGTGAGGGTGTGAAGGTGAGGAGTTGTGAGGGTGTGCAAGGGTGAGTGAGGGTGAGTGAGGGTGGGAGAGAGGGTGTTGAGGGGAGGTGAGGGTGTGATGGTGTGTTAGGGTGTGTGAGGATGAGGGTGTGGGGTGAGGGTGTGGGGGTGAGGGTGAGTGGGGGGAAGGGTGAGTGAGGGTGTGTGAGGGCGTGTGAGGGGGTGTGAGGGTGAGGGGGTGTGAGGTTGAGTGAGGGTGAGTGAGGGTGTGAGGGTGAGTGAGGGTGTGAGGGGGTGTGAGGGTGTGTGAGGGTGAGTGAGGGTGTGTGAGGGTGAGGGTGAGTTAGGGTGAGTGAGTATGAGGGGGTGAGGGTGGATGAGGGGGTGTGAGGCTGAGTGAGGGTGTGTAGGTGAGGAGTTGTGAGGGTGTGCGAGGGTGAGTGAGGGTGGGAGAGAGGGCGTGTGAGGGGGTGTGAGGGTGAGGGGGTGTGAGGGTGTGAGGGTGAGTGAGGGGGAGGGGATGTGAGAGGGTGGGGGGATGTGAGGGTGTGTGAGGGTTGTGAGGGGGTGAGGGGGTTGTGAGGGTGAGGGAGGATGAGGGGGTGTGAGGCTGAGTGAGGGTGTGAAGGTGAGGAGGTGTGAGGGTGAGGAGGTGTGAGGGTGTGCGAGGGTGAGTGAATGTGAGTGAGGGTGAGAGAGAGGGTGTGTGAGGGGAGGTGAGGGTGTGAGGATGTGTGAGGATGAGGGTGTGCGTTGAGGGTGTTGGGGTGAGAGTGAGTGGGGGTGAGAGTGAGTGGGGGTGAGAGTGAGTGGGGGTGAGGGTGAGTGGGGGTGAGGGTGAGTGAGGGCGTGTGAGTGGGTGTGAGGGGGTGTGAGGGTGAGGAGGTGTGTGAGGGTGTGTGAGGATAAGGGTGTGGGGGTGAGGGTGTGTGAGGGGGTGTGAGGGTGAGGAGGTGTGAGGGTGAGTGGGGGTGAGGGTGAGTGAGGGCGTGTGAGGGGGTTTGAGGGGGTGTGAGGGTGAGGGGGTGTGAGGGTGAGGAGGTGTGAGGGTGAGTGAGGGTGTGTGAGGGTGAGAGGGGGTGATGGTGACTAGGAGAAGCTGGCAGTGTAGTTCTCCGGCTCCACACCTAGTGGCACAACATCACTGAATAAAAGAGGAATGGCAGTCCACACGAGTCAATACATCGCATAATCGACCATCAAGATCCAGTGTGAGGGCCCCTGGAGCCGAACTGAAACCAAATTGGCACGCAGCCCTAACTGAGACACTGTGGGGCGCTACGGAGAATAGTAGCCCCTCGCAGTGCACTATGGATCCTACACCCTACTCACAATAAAGAGGGAAGACATTTTAACAAGTAGAGTGCATTGAAACAGCACTTAAAGTGCAGAAGGCATGTGAGATGCATTAATCCCCGGCAGAGAGCGCTAAGAATGACCCGTGACGGCCGCTGCGACTCAGACACACCGTGTAGCATCCAGCATCGATCACAATAGCAGGAGCTGCACTCAGAGCGTCACCTACCTTACAAGCCCCCCCCCCCCCTCCCCTCCCCCTCGTGCAATGCCCTGGGTGCAAAGTACGCACAGCTCTCACTGGCATCACGGCGAGTAAACACGGCGGTACATACACTATAATACAATCCTCGCACGGACTTTGCAGGAATCTAGCCGGATGTAGCTCGAGAAAGCGCCTAGAGTCGAGGCTTGGGGTGACTGGCACACAGTTCACTGTCGGTGAGTGGACTGGAGAGCTGAGCTTCAGGGCAGCATAGGGCGTGTAGGGGCACCCCACTCAGGCATCAATGCAGGGTTGGAGGGGGCGGGGGGGGGGGGGGTAAACATCCTTAAATTAATCTGCGAGGTGGCAGCCGCTTCTAAAACTTATTTGACGTCACGGGACAGCTCTTGTGCAAGCACAGGGCCAAAGTCCAATAAAGAGCTGCATTTGAAACCAGACGCGCCCACGGAGTGGCTGCTAGGGGAGGAGCAGTGCTTGGGCCCTGCCGCAGTGCCCACGGAGTGGCTGCCAGGGGAGGAGCAGTGCTTGGGCCCTGCCGCAGTGCCCACGGAGTGGCTGCTAGGGGAGGAGCAGTGCCCGGGACCGGCCGCAGTGCCCAGAAACCATCAAGTGACGACACGTGGCAAAGGTCTTTCAGTGGAAGCAATTTTTAAATATTCCAAGCAAGGTTGTTTCCAAAATTATTTCTTTCCTATAACACACATTGGTAGAAGTTACTCTTTATAACAGTAGAATTCGAATGCTTTTCTCCTTTAAAATGTGTGTCCATCACCAGACGAAAGACAAAAAATAGCAACCAGACTCAACTGCCCTTGAAATGTAAATGTGGCACTACAAAGGAATGAAATATCTCCCTGCTGAGTGTTTAACTTGTACACAACGCGAAGTCATGCACAGCCCACTTCTTCCAGAGAATAAAAAAAACCACACGAGGCGTGTTGCTCTCGAGCCGTGAACCAACAGAAGAGAAGCACATATTCATGCAGCTAAGAGGCCGGAACTTGGAACACATACATGAGGGCTCACCCCAAATACCGAGAAGCCCAAAAGAATATTTCACTCACGAGGACATGTAAAGATTGCGCGATGTACGGCACAGAATTAAGCGCTTCGACGCCTCGTCAGGGGTAGTAAGCGCTACATAAATGCAATTCCAATGTGATTGCGCCACCTTGCCATAGTGTGAAGTCGTCTGTGCTCCTATCATTCAAGTGACAATGAAGCGCGTCATTGGAACCCACTACAGGGTGTGACTGTTGTCACTGCGCAGAGCACGCCTGCTCTGTGGGGCCAACGGACCATGAAGTCACCACTGCATGGCAGCACTGTATATTCGTCAGCGGCGCTCACTTGCCACCACCTATGAGGCGGATGATTCTCCTCGTGTGTTCCCGCCTAGCTCGGCCCGCAAACCCTCGGGGGCAGGGTTCAATGGCACACCTCTGCCGACTGCAGCCCCTCAACACCTGGCCCACGAGGGCTGCGCAGCCAAGGACGCTGCAGCAATCAGCATCACGGCCATTCATGACCTCAGCACATGGCCTCTAGTGAGCATCCGCGCGTCCTTGTCTACGGCGTTCTCCCTGCCAGGTATCAGCATCCCCCGTGCAAATCTGGTGGCCCATCGCCATAAGATATATAGCCCCTTGCCAACCCTGCTTCCCTTATACAAGCACCAGCAACCCGTGCCAAGACATGCATCCACTAGCTGACCCTAGCAGCCCTTTCCCCGCACGAGCTTCGTCTTTGCCCACACGAACACTTCCTCCTCGCACCTGCATCCCGTGAGCCCACAAAGTCGTGTCCCTTTGTTCACAACGAATCCCACTATGCTCGCACACCCCCTTTACCCGTAATGGTACATTCTAATAGCGCCGCACTTGCCTGGCTATCGCCACTAGCCCACTTCTCTAGGAAGTGGTCCACGTTGCCCTTGCTTTGTCAAGGAGCCGCAGACGTAGGTGCAGATGCCGCAGCGGTTCCGTTTCGTCTTGGAGCCTTTACCGCTGCCCGGTGCTCAGGTCAAGGAGTGTACAGCACACTGGTATAGCGCCCTGCCGCTGCTCATCGGTCATAGCGCCGGCCGGACTCAACCAGTACAATTACATAGGGGTGGCGCACTGAATCATAAAATACAAAACGGCTGGAAGAGAATGACGCCGCCACCTGTCTCCCCTGTAGTTCGTTTTTCTGTCGTAAAAACAGAATCAAAGCATATTCGGCTGCCTCCGTGCAATAACAAGGACTTTAGGGGAGTGTTTGAATGTTTCCTCCCCTGGAAGCAGTTTCTTAGTCCAGACCGCGGTGCTTCCCATTCTGGAACGCAAACACTTCGTCCTAGCAACGGCAAAGGAAACACAACTCCTCATTAACTAGGTTTTGTTTTCTCACAGCCAGGCAAAGGGACAGAAGTTACATCAAATAACATGACGCAACAAGTTGTATATGATTTGGCTGCCTCCTGCCTTAGTTTCTTGGTAACAAATGAGCCATGTCAGTTTCTTTCAGTCGATTAAAAAAAAAAAGGGACTGCGCATCGGAGTGCCGCCGCGCTGCCCGCGGCGACCCGGAAGCTCTTGGCCGGCCGGCGAATCAGGTCGCGGCCGACCGGAAGTCCCGCCTCCCGAGGTCCGCGAGCCCGATTGAGAAGAGGAGACGAGCCGCGCCGCGCCGTGAGGAGCCCGCCGGAAGAGCGCAGTCGGTGAGTGGGGCCCAGGGCTGAAGTGAAGTGCGTGCGTGCCTGTGTGTATGCCTGGGAGGGGAGGGGAGGGGAGGGGGGGAGTGTGTGTGTGCGCGCGTGCGTGACTGTGTGTGATTGAGCCTGTATGTGTGTCGTATGCCTGCGTGTGCATGCGCGCGCCTGTGTGTGTGTGTGTGTGTGTGTGTGTGTGTGCGCACGCGCGCCTGTGGATGCGTGCATGCAGAGGGGTGGGGGCTGGCTGTGTGCGAGCAGGGGCTGTGAGTTGATCTGCGCAAGCGCGGGTCAGACGCGCGCTCCCGCGGGGAAAACTGCGAGCTCGTAACAGATTGGTGTCCTCATTCCCCAGCATTCTCACTAACGGGCCACAATAGGTCTGAAGCAGACACCGTCAATGCTCACGCATTGAGGGTAGGTCTGCTCGACCTAAAAAACCACTCTAGACCCCCTAGATATGGCTAATTACAGGCCTATCTCGCTCCTCCCTGGACTTAGTAAAATCACAGAAAAATTGGTTAACTCTCAGTTATCTAACTTCCTTGAGTCCAATGGTGTGTTAAGAAGCTCCCAAACTGGCTTCCGCCCGGGGCAAGGCACTGACACCGCCTTGCTGGCAGTCACGGAGGAGGCACGCTGCATTCTGGATTTGGGGGGATCAGTGGCAGTGATCCTCCTGGACCTTAGTGCAGCGTTCGACACCGTTAACCATCAAGTGCTACTCCAACGACTGTCAGACGCCGGAGTGAGGGGGACAGCGCTGAATTGGCTCAGGTCATTCTTCAGCGAAAGATCCTTCCAGGTTTGGGAAGGGGGCGCACGATCGGCATCCACCCACCTCCATTGTGGTGTGCCCCAGGGTTCTTCCCTGAGTCCTACACTTTTTAATGTGTACATGGCCCCCTTGGAGGATGTGGTGGCTCCATTTAACATCAAGATCGTGAGCTACGCCGATGACACCCAACTGGTGTTCGCCCTCTCCCAATCCACGGACAACTCCCAGATACTTCACGCCTGCCTTTCAAAAGTCTATTCTTGGATGGGGGACTCAGCATTAAAAATGAATGGGTCCAAAACGGAGATAATGCTGATGGGACGTAAAACCCCCTCTCTCCCCTGCTTGGCCTGGCCCAGCTGCTTAGGACCTCCCCCTGAACCAAAGGCTGAGATCAAGAGCCTGGGCATCTGGTTGGAAAGAGATCTTTCCTTTAGAACCCAGGCCTCCAAACTAGCGGGTGTCTGTTTTGGTCTCCTCCGATCGGTACGCAAAGTACTACCTCTGATCCCTTTTCTATCCCAGAAGCTCTTAATCCAGGGTCTGATCATGTCTAGGTTAGACTTCAGCAATGCGATCTACCTCGGTGCCCCTGAGATCACTCTGAACAGACTTCAACAAGTTCAGAATGCGGCAGCACGAATGCTATATAACATCCCCATGTCTCGGTCAGCTAAACCAGCACTGAGGGTGTTACACTGGCTGCCAATACGGGAAAGGGTGAAATTTAAATCCCTTTGCCTCGCGCATAAAATCTTGCAAGGCAAAGGCCCTCCCGTCCTTCAAAAGATGGTGATCCCGTATAAAGCCAGCAGAACCTTACGCTCAGACCAGCAACATCTGACTGTTGTCCCTAGGGTAAAAAAGGCCCGATCAGGAGGAAGGAGATTCTCCGTTAATGTCGCCACCCTCTGGAATGCCCTCCCTCTATGTTTACGCGCGGAACCTTGTCTTCTGCGCTTTCGAAAACAACTGAAAACTTTCCTCTTCTGCTGATCTTCTCTGCCTCTGCTATTTCTGGTATTCTCTGTTGGCTAAGCGCTGGGATGCTCTAGGGTAACCGTGCGCTGTACAAAACCGATTTAATAATAATAATAATAATAATAATAATAACAGCAGAGTCACAAACAGCACAATAGAAGAATGGGGCAGTGATACGAGGGCACAACGCAATAACAGTACGAGGGCACAACAGAAAAACAAACGAGTCAGCAGTACGGGGGCACAATACAATAAGAGCGAGGCAGCAAAAACGAGGTCACAGCCGGCAGCAAGGCCAGAGAGGCAGTAGCAGGGGTGTGCGGGGGTACCTCGCCTGGTAACAGGGTCAGCGGTACCTGTTGGTTCTAAAAATAAAACAATATATAAAAACCATTGGCCTGGAGTTCAGTCTTTGAGTGTGTGAAATCCTTTGCTGCCTGAGTAGGTACAACAAATGCTTTGCACTGCCCTCTGGTACTGCCTTACTGCTCGACCAAGCTACCACTTTGGAGAGTAAGGTCAGTCCTGACTTTATACCTTTGGGGTTTGTGGACTCTATACACACTGTACTTCATTATTGTCCAGCATATATAGAGCCACTTTCTCACAACTTTGCACTTTCCAGAAGTGTGCGGGGCTGCTGTTCAACAATTTTATTTATTAAATAATGTACCACTGAGTGAATAAGCTGAATGCCCCTCCACTTTTCTTTTCCTCAAAGAATATCCATTTTTTGATTGTTATCGCGGCGCTTGACGGTACATGTGAAAATTAGAGTTGTCGCATCTCTAATACTGTGATAGATGCTTAACTCATTTACTCACTCTGTTGTAGTTTTAGCAGTTCAAAAACATAGAACCACACATCTTTACGTGTTTTGCTTCATGTTTAAACAACATTCTCGAATTTGTAACTTTAAAGAAAACGGAAAAGCGGGGAGGGTATATTAGCCTACATCCAAAGCTGCCCTCTTTGGAACTTTAAAACCAAGTTCGTGGCCCGGCACCATCCTGTGATTCTTAGAAAGCACTTCATTGTGCGTGCTTGACAACTTACCTGAAGCTTATAGTTCCTGCAGAATGCAAGCCTGCCATCTAGTGGTCATTTTTTTCTCCATGTATCTTGATCACAGAAGACAAAAGCATCTATTAAGCTTCGTTGTGAAGTAAAGTCGTGGTTTAGAAAAGTCGTTGTTTACATTTGTCGTTGTTCGGGCTTCGTTGTTCAGGTAAGTCGTAATTTAAACTTCGTTGTTAAGGATGTTTCCCCATATTTAGATTGCTGACTGAACTTTATTAACATTGCAAGGAAATGGGCATACAAATAAACCCTTGTGAGCTTGAGTATTAACCAAAGTAAAGGTAATGTGCTGACAAAGGAATAATTTACACAAAAATGCAATGAGTAAACTGAATTGTTTGTTGGACAGAGGTGACAGTTCAAATGAATCCTAAAGAAATGATTCTGAGGGGTTCATATCATCATGGGAAAAAACAAGCGTACATCATGACAAATATTAGTAAAGAGGATTATTCTATTATTTTGAATCATGTGAAACATAGGGTAAATCAACAAATAAACTCTTAATACACCGATCATGTGGATGTCTAAATAAAATTGAATGTTTAATACCATAGATCTATGTACGCAAACTCTACTCATCCTCGTGTAATCGTGTCCATTGTACACATCAAATGACAAAAGGTCAACGATCCGACAAAATAAATAGATGTGGCGTCGACGTTTGGGTCTCCAGTGTCAGCTGTATGGGAGACCATCCTCAGGACCATAAAAATGACTGGAGATTTTCAAGGTTTTCAATTAGTGAACTACAAGCACTCACACTGGAAGAGGTCTTCATTCAGGTCCACAAGGACAGGGTTGTTCTAAGGTTCAATCTTAAGTTCCTCTCTAATGTGGTATCGCCCTTCCACCTTACCTAAACTATAGATCTTCCCACAACTGGATTCAGTTTCATAACGAATGCTACATATATTAAATTTAAACAGAGCTCTTATGTATTACATCGACATGACCAAGCTTTTCATTAAATCTGATCAGTTCTTTGTTGGTTTTGCAGAACCTCACCGAGGGCATTTCATTTCCAAGTCAAGGTAGGCATAGCTAGGCAGATTGGCAAATGTATCCAAACCTGGTGCCACTAAGCAAACAGTCTCATCTGTTCCTCCCGTGGCACACTCCCCTCATAACAAGGAAGTGACCATGGCCTTTCTAGGAACTATTTCACTAGTGAATATTTGTATGGTGCCCACTTGGTCAACATCACAAACCTTTACGCACTCCTGTGTGGATGGCTGTAGGGAAACAGGCTTTGGCAGGTTTACTCCACTTTTTGCCGACATTTTGACTACGAGGTTCTGGCGTAATGGTCTGAAATGCTCTGAGCCGTGCTAAACAGGACACGGAGCATGTGCTCTAACTCCTAAAATGGTGCATGTTTAATTGGCTTGTCTCCAATTTGCTTAGCCTAACTTACTAGTAAGTCCCTCGTATATGGTACCAGGGGTACCGAGGGCCTTTAAGTTAGAGTGATCCCCAGGGACAGCAGTACTTGTTGTGCCTCCCGGAGTGGGACAAGGTAAACCTGTCTGAAGAAGGGTGACATACCCTGAAACTGGTCCCAGGATGCTTGTTTCCAGTCCAGGGAGGACCTGGCCTGGCAGTTCGGTCAGGACTGTTCTCATGGGGCACAGGGCCAAGACTGATTTGCATATGGCTGGGTCCAAACTGGGGTGGCGTAGTGGGAAAAAAAGGATGGATTTAACCCAGATATTTTGACTGGGGGAGAATGTTTTCATTGTCAGCATTCCATCCATCATTTGTTTGCTGTAACACTTTTCACCCTAAGTGGGATGGGTATGCCCAGACGTCGGTCCCTTGCTCACTGTGCCACTGGATTCAAGCTAGCCTGGCTGAGGAAGGGTGACATACCCTGAAACCGTTCCCAGGACGCTTGTTTCCGGTCCAGGGAGGACCTGGCCTGGCAGTTCGGTATGGACTGTTCCCATGGGACACAGGGCCAAGACTGATTTGCATATGGCTGGGTCCAAACTGGGGTGGTGTAGTGGGCAAAAGAACAATGGATTTAACTCAGATCTTTTGACTGGGGGAGAATGTTTGCATTGTCAGCATTCTGTCCATAGTTTGTTTGCTGTAACACTTTTTTCCGCTAAATGGGATGAGTATGTCCAGATGTGGGTCCCTTGCTCACTGTGCCACTGGATTCAAGCTAGTCTGGCTGAAGAAAGGTGATATACCCTGAAACCGGTCCCAGGATGCTTGTTTCCGGTCCAGGGAGGACCTGGCATGGCAGTTCGGTCTGGACGGTTCCCATGGGGTCCAGGGCCAAGACTGATTTGCTGGGTCCAAACTGGGGTGGGGTATTGGGCAAATGAACAATGGATTTAACCCAGATCTTTTGACTGGGGGAGGGTGGTCCCCAAGCCCAGCATTCTGTCCATCATTTGTTTGCTATAACGCTCTAAGGGACCCAGCACCAATCTTATACAGGCGCGTGACAAGGTGCTCCAAAAAGTGAAAACACGACATGGCACACACCTGTGTGCCGTGTTTCTTTAACACTGCATGTACTGTTTGTAATTCACCCCACAACAAGCTCTACAGCCCTAAGGCAGGGTGTGTTATATTACATGTGAGAACATATCTGTCTGAGCAGATATGCCCGGTAATGTCTAGTTCCATTATTCAATATTTTAGTGAACAGTGAAGCCAGATTAAGGTGTTTACTGAGCATTGGTCAACATGAGTTTCCCATTTATATATGGCTTCCCTGAAACCTATGGTGTTTAGTATCAAACACCTCATATCAATTAACCCACACTGATTCCAGTGATGGATTTATTAATGCATTCACCCATAGAATACCTTAGAGGTATTCCCTGAATCCTACTAGCCCTCTAGTGTTCTGGTTGATTGGTCCAGTCCAGCATGCCACCTGCAGCTACAGGCACCAAAGACCCGAGGTCTGATTCACCATCCTGCCGCTTACCAGGTGTAGGAAAGGACCCCTTTTTGAATTGGTCACCCCCACTTTTTGCCTGGTATTTGATGTGATTTCTACTGGTAGCCAGGTCCTCAGTGCCAGATCTCTTTCCTAAACCTGTACAAGGGTTTCCTCCAATTGGCAATACATTTAGCAGTCTCTGTAAGTCCCTAGTAGGAGTGCCACCCTAAGGTGATCCATCACCAAACAAAGGCAAGACTGCCACTTCAGGCTGCATGTTTTGGTGCAGACAAAAGTGAAAACCCAACATGACACACATCCCTGTGTGCCATGTGCCCTACTACTGCATGTAGCATTTGTAAGTCACCCTACAGGAGGCCTTACACCCCTTAGGAAGGGTGCTTTATATTACATGTGAGGGCATACCTGCATGAGCAGATATGCCCCTTTGCTGGTCAGTTCCATTACTGCCAGTGCAAATGAACAGGGAAGTCATTTTAGAACATGAGTTGGACACTGGTGAAAACAAGTTCCCCAGCTACATGATGGCTTCACTAAAGAGAGAGATGTTTGGTATCAAACGTCTCAAATTAATAAACCCACACTGACTCCAGTGTTGGATTTATTAACACATGCACCCAGAGGTCACCTTAGAGGTTCCCCATAAAACCTACCAGCCCCTGGTATGTTGGCTGGCTGGTTTCTGCCAGCCTGCCACCAGAGACCAGTGTGTGACCCCCAATGGTGAGAGCCTTTACTCTCTGGAGGTCGGAAACAAATATGCTGTGGAAAGGGTGTTTACCCCTCCCACAGGATGACCTTCTGATAAGCATTCCATGGCAGGGGAGCTTTAAAGAAGCTACTGCCTTTGAAATACAAGTCTGGCTTTCCTCACAGAAGAGGAAACTGGCCTCCTTTATCCAGAACCCTTTGGCACATGGATAGGCGGGCAAATTAGCTAATCAGGTAGGTGTGCAACCCTCCCCCCTCCAAGCTAGAACCAACCCTAAGGTGGCCTAATCTGAGATGGACACAACTTTTCAGAGTCACCCATCTTTGTGTTGGCAAACTTAGGAACTGTGGGACAGGGTTATGCCCACTTCCCACAGGAAGTAGCTATATAGGGTGTGAAGTGGCCCCAAAGGTCAGTAGCCCCTTGTATACTACCCTACACTGCCCTAACACCCCTAAATACAGTATTTTGGGTAGCCTCTGGCACCAGAAAAGCAGATCCTGCTGACCTGAAAAAAAAAGACTGACGTGAAGAGTCACACAACAAGAACAGAAGACCCAGAAACTAACATGGCGCCAACCCTGTCGGCCTACCTGCTGACTTCCACAATTGTGCAAAAAGATGACTTGTCCTGAACCTACTGAGTCTCCAAAGCCTGGGAGACCTGCCAGCACATCACTCAAGTACCAGGACTTCCCATGGGACAGCGGAACTGTCCCCTGCGTCCTGCAGACTCAAAAGAGGAACCGCAAAGACTCCAGAACCGCCAACACTCAACGCCTCCAAGTACCACTGCACCCGAGCTCCCCAGCGCATGTTGAAGTTAGCCAGCTTTGTTAGGGTGGTCTCCAAGCCCTCAAGAGACAGAGTCCACTGTGAATTTGTCCCCCCCATGAACTCTGCCACCGCCTGCAGCCTCTTTGTGCAGGCCACCTAAACCACAAGTGTTGCCTGATGAAGAAACCCGAAAAACCCAAACCTCTGCACCCAGATGCAAGGGCAGCTGCTGCCAAAATAAAGCGATGGGGTAAATAATAATATAAAAAAAGCACTTAGCTGCTGCTACCGCTGCCGGCTCGGTGCTCCGCTCTTCCTGGAAGTCCATAGGCCATCACAGGCTCCCAGACTCCCCACCCAATCTAGATGCTGCTGTCATTCTATTACCCAGCAAAACCAAAGGAGATGATGGACAGAGTGTTGAACAATGCAAACACTCCCCCCCCCCCCAAGTCAAATGATCTGGGTTTAATCCATCATCATTCTTTAGCTCATTCCGCCACCCCAGTTTAGACACGGCTATATGCAAATCAGTCTGACCCTGTGCCTCATGGGAAGAGTCCAGCCCGAACTACCAAGCCATGTCTTCCCTAGACCGGAAACAAGCATCCTGGGACCGGTTTCTGGCTAATCAACCGTCATCAGCCAGGCTGGCTTGAATCCAGTGGCAAAGTGAGCAAGGGACCCACGTCTGGGCATACCCTGCCAACTTAGGGCGAACAAAGGAAAACTAAAGGGATGATGGACTGTGTGTTGAACAATGCAAGCACTCACCCCAGTCAAATGATCTGGGTTTAATCCATTATCATTCTTTAGCTCACTCTGCCACCCCAGTTCAAACATGGCCATGTGCAAATTAGTCTGACCCTGTGCCTCATGGGAACAGTCCAGCCCGAACTGCCAAGCCATGTCGTCCCTGGACCGGAAACAAGCATACTGGGACGGCTTTCTGGCTAATCAGCCATCATCAGCCAGGCTAGCTTGAATCAAGTGGCAAAGTGAGCAAGGGAACCACGTCTGGGCATACCCTGACAACTTAGGGCAAATAAAGCAAAACCAAAGGGAAGTGGATGATGGACGGAGTGTTGAACAATGCAAGCACTCACGCCCAGTCAAATGATCTGGGTTTAATCCATCATCATTCTTTAGCTCACTCGGCCACCCCAGTTCAGACATGGCCATGTGCAAATCAGGCTGACCCTGTGCCTCATGGGAACAGTCCAGCCCAAACTGCCAAGCCATGTCATCCCCTTTGGTTTTGCTTTGTTTGTAAGTGTATTACATGGTGAGGTCACCTAACCACACCATGTAATACACTCCATTTCCTTACAGTATCTTAGTCTGTCAGCTGAGCATGGGAGCTAGATGATGTTCCACACACTAGCCATCACTACTGGAGGGCAGTGTTCTACAGTCTATGCTGAGTATGTGTTTCTACAGCTGTAAGGAATTGCCTCTTTTTGTATGGCCGGCCCGAAGTTTTTAGACTAATGCTGCTGGTTTTTTGACTCCGAGATTGCAGTGAGGCCAAACCTCTGTGTCTGTGCCCTTACCCTTAAATTGATATGTCGAATCGGCTCCTATCCCAGTGGCAGGGCATGTATGTGTACATGTTCTGATAATAAAAACACAAAACTGTTGCTTTTAGTTTTGAAAAGCTTGGCCGTCCAATTGACGAATTCAGAGTTACACACTGACCCCTCAGCTGTGCTAACCTTACAACAGTGTGACCAAGGTAGGTAATCTAATATATGTAACAACCCATTACATTAAGCCCTACTTGATTCTCAGGTCGAAATTAATGTAACAAGTTGCAGTGTGCAATTTCAGCAAAGTTGCCACTATGTTGCCTTTAGTTCTCTGTCCCCATGCTGGTTGCACATCCTATAGCCGAAACTGCTTTCTGTCCTACTGGGACTTGCTAATGACTCCAAGGAAAGGATAGAACTAGGGGCCTGCTCTGGAAGGAGGTGTCTCCTCCCTCTTGCAGGAAGCCACACAAGTGTTGGTCCAAAAGGCAAGCTTCAAAGGAGAAGCCACCTTTGACGACCTAATGGGTAAGACTTGGGAGAGGGGCTGCTCTGCAAACTGGCTGGCACTTTGGACAGGAGAGGGGAAACCAGCTGCCAAACCGTTTATGCAGAGGCGTGTATCCCCCTTGGTAGCTACACCTCTGGGTTAGACTAGGGAGCTCCACATGCCGGTACAGGGATCCTACCATATTGGAAGTGGGCAGAATGGTGCATCCTGGATTGCCCAGGTGCCACCCTTCGCAGGAAGTGGTCATCAGGTGGGTGTGAATCTGCTAGCCCATTGGCTATCAACTGCATCCTGCCCTGAGGGCATTTTCTGAGAATAAGTAGGGCACCACTGGCACACCCAAACTCAGATCTCGACTAAATTGAAGAAGGACTGACCTGATGCCTGCTGCGTCCTACTCCAGGAGAAGTTGTCTCCAGAGCCCAGCCAAAGCCAAGAGACTCCACGGGTCTGTGAGTTGGCCTCTTGTTCCCAGCTCAGGGACACAACAGCTAAGAAGCCTGGTAGGGCAAGCTGGTAGCCGAAAATCCTCAACCCACAACCAGAGACCAACATCTGAGTTTGCTAAGCCCAGGGGTGTTGTGAAAGTGCAGCTAGAGCCTCCAGAGGACGATTTTTTGACCCAGGACATATTGGCCTGCGACCGTGATACTTGGCAAACTGGTAATCCAGTGGCAACTGGATTTCTGTCAGCAGGACTTCGAGGGACATCTACCCTGTGAGCAGGATCATCCTTCGCTGACCAAGTATAGTTGCAGCAAGACCCCCGTCAACCTCACTGCATTCACAGCATCCTTTGAGCATCTTAAGCATCCGTCATCTGTTGCATCAGGACCCTGCTGTTTAAATGCTTTACACTTGTTCCTTTGTGTAAGCCCTTCTACTCAGAGCCATAGCTACCCCAGCTTGAGCTGGAGGTTTGAGAAATGAAGCCTGAGGATTCTATACGGTTGGTAGGTTTATTACACATTGAGATACTACAATCGCACCACATAATAAATCCCATTTCCTCACAACAGCTACACATTTCTACGAACAGAAAATACAACCTACCCTGCAAACATCTGTTTGAAGTGTGTATTGCTGTAGATTCACAAGCGTCAGCCATCTTCCGTGGGCGCCTGTCTGTGAGATCTCTTGCTCACTGTATTCCACTGCACTTTGCACCATAACTACGTTCACACTCCATACATACGTTCAGCCATGAAACGAAAACAATCTAACGTGGAGTTGGTACCCATGCACAATATGCACAAAGAGTAGGAGTCACACCATGCCTCATTACTCAAGAGACTTCACTGAAGAAAAACAATTTGCAAACATCCAAGCCCAACACTAGATGGCAGGAGTTTTCAGAGCATATGAATCTACAGCACTACATGCTACAAACATAGGCTTACAAGGTAAGTAACATTTTCCGCATTATAGGAACACTGCCATGTAGTGCTTTTTCTGTGCCCATTCACCCTCAGTCCAAGTAGCGGTGATACTGTGTGATGACAGCCCCCCTTTTTGTTCTCTAAATGAAACTCAGTGTGGGCGGTTTTGGAGTATTGCTCCACCACGCTCATTCATTACAAAGTGGTAAATAATGCTTAATACCCCCTTCCTGACATGAAGTACCTGTTTGTGAATGTGCTACTTAATTTGCCTGCAAGTCTTTACTTGCCTTTCACAATTAAATCAGCCCTGCTACATAGTGTGGTCATCCAGTACTGCTTAATTCAATGGGCCCATGTATGTGCTAGGGATGTTTGAGCAGTCTGAATAGCTACAAAAATTAGCAGAAGTGCCAGGGGGATATTTAGCATATCCACCCATCCTTAATACCTACCCAGATGCAGGAGCTAGAAATTCCGAGAAAATCAAATGCTAGATCAAGAAGGATCATAGCTATAGGAACCAAAACACTGCAACAATATCTGTGAGAGTGACAGAGAGAATAGAGAAGAACCAGAAATGGGAGGTGGTAAACAGTAAAAAAAAGGATCATATGAAGGGAAAGTAAGACCGAAATTGCTGATGAACAAAAACAAACTGCAGTTGTCCGAGAAGCAGTCTGGTGAGCTAGTTGGATGAATGAAAGGAAAGATAGAGAAACATTTATTACTTATAAGAAGCTTGAACTCACGAGCCAAATTGAGTGCCTCAGAAGGTTCATGCATGAGCTTGCCTGGACACATTGGTACATGCATACAAACTACAATAAAATGGCTTGTTTTCAGAGGTTGGTCAGAATGACCAACCCGATCATTAAATGGTGTATCGTTAACAGAAATGCTGCAGGAGTGGAGATCCAGAACCACAATGAGCTCACTCTTTTGATTCCGCCTTCTTTCCTCTGATATTCCTTCTTTAGATGCACTGTTTTTCCTGTTAATGGCTTGGACTACATGTAAAATGCACGTAGGTCTAACCAAGAAGGTCATTGGTGATCTGTATTTGGAAGTTTGCAAAGGGTCATGGACAAGATGTATGTGTGTGGGTGCAGTTGGTTGTTGGGGTGATTTTTCTAACCAAAATGTAATGCTATGTTAAAATGTGTGTTTGTCTAGTGAAGTTGTTCTCTCTGTGTGCAGACATGTTGCACTGCTGCTGCCACTACCTGTACTCTGTGTTTTAACTTTATTATTTATATTGCAAGAAATTGCTAGAACTTAGTTCAGGGTGACATGGTTTGTACTTGTGTGTTACCAGCCCTGTTATTTAGTGATACTTGGTAAACATCCTCAGTAAACAAGAGCCAAAACAATTGGTATTATTAATGCTTCTTAAATTCTACCAGTCACCTACAATGATCTTTGGGTCAGCCCATCGCTTCCATGGCTCATATCAAGAAATTAGGTTTATCTATATCTTTGAACACTCCTGGGGTTTGCATGTGTTTTCTTGCTCTCTCTCTCTTCCATCTACTGCACCCCCTCCTACATCCCTGCTTCCTTGTGACCTCCATATTGCTTCTCAGCTCACCCATCAAATCACAACAACACGTACATTTTTCCCCAAATTTGACTTTAGAACAGACTTCATCTGGTTGGTCTTCTTATGTTTCCTGTCTTCCACATGTTGCTTGAAATCCCAGCTTGGCACACATGGACAGCAACTAAGTAGCTGGGGGAGGGGTAGGCTAATGCTCTCACTCAGCCTACTTTTGAGGCTGAAGGGTACCTAAGCTGGCTAGAGTGAAATAAGTAATTGCTCCCAGAGGCCTATAAATCCTGTTCCCAGTCTGATGCAGAGCACCAAAGTGCCGAAGCATGTGTTCCAGTTCCAAGTTGTCAGGTTTTGCAAGTGTTATCTAACTTGTTTGATGGCAATCTGCCTCATTCCCCAGAATATGTTCCTGCCCGTACCAACTAGACTGCACAAAACCGGGTCAAACACCACACCACAGTGCAGTATTGACCAAGGACGATATTCCAAACAAACATATAATAAGCACGTCTACTCACTGGCTTCGTAAGGATGGGTCTCAGAGTACATAAGCAAGGAAGAAGTGAACCCGGTAAGTCCCAAACTCAGAAATGGATTTGGGATACGTGTAAGTTGGGAAAAGGAGTGGAAGAAATATAGCCAGACAACAAAGCCAAAGCAGAGTCCAAAGGGCAAGGTCCTAACAAAGGCGAAAAAAGGTCAGAGTCGTACAAGTCAATCTGCAGTAAAATGCCAGAGCCAAAAAAAAAAGAAGAGCAAGGTGAGGATAAGCGGGTAAAGAGTCGAAGAGCCTTATGGGTGGAAAGCCAAACATAATCGATAGAGCAAGTTCAGTGTAGATCAGCCAGGAGGTCAAGGGTACCGAGGAAATGTAAACTGGAGGAAACAACAAAGGAAAGGGAAGGAAACGATGTACAAACCAGCAACAGAGAAGAGCCAATGGGATGTGAAGTTGCAAGGCAGCTTCCTACTGCTTTAAGTCCTGCTGCTGCCTGTCGATAACCGGACGTCCCGCTTTTGACTCCAGGCGGCTAGCTATTCATGGCACCCTAGCCTCGATAGACTAATATGTCACAGACTTAAAGGAAAACATCTTACTGCTGTTCTAATCTTTCCAGAACCTCGGAAACCCTCCTAATTCCTGATGCGAGTCAAGTGCAAACTTATTGACACATATTTTCCTGAAAATCTGCCACTTCCTCAGGCAGCTGTTATGCTCTTAAGTACCTGAACTAGTCCTCTGTGGTATTATTAAAGTGGGTCGGGTTCAACAGTTTTGTTTGGGCTCCTCTGTCATTTTAAAAATGACCATATAATTTATAAAGATTGAGCATTTTGAATTAAATGTTCAGTTTTGAGTTAACTTAAGGTATGTTTACTTGTGCTACAGTATTTTCAAATATCTTTTTTCTTTTACTTTTTTTTTTAACAACGCTATACAAGAAAGCATTGGCAAAGCCAATAGTTTATAAATGTGAGACCATTTGCCAATAGTTTATATATGTGAGACCGATTGGCTTCTCCAGCGCTGTTAGTCATGTCACTTTTGCTTGAAGGAGGTATTTGTCTGTGTTTTTTTGTGAAGGAGAAATTCCTTTTGTTAGTCTTTGAGCCTTCCAGCACAGGTCTTCCTGCTAGCCACTCCACGCTGTTTTAGAGCTTTACATCGTTCCCATTCTACCCCTCCGTAACCTGCTCTTTAGGTTTGGTTATAATGCATGTTAGTATGAAAGCAGTTGTTTTGTCTTTTCACCAAACAATCTAGATGTGGGGAGTTGTTACTGGGAACAAGTGTTAAACCTCTTTAATGTCCTTGTGGTTTGTCTTTGTTTAGGGAGCCTGAGTCTGACGCACGTGACCAACACTGGTTTTGGATTGGGTTGAACAGACGGGACCCCAGCACTGAGAGTGGTTGGACCTGGAGCGATGGATTGGGAGTGAGTAGCGACGCACCATGTATTTGACATGGCCATTGCTCACTTTCCTCCAGTGACACAATAAATTAAGCTTCCTTCATTCACACTGTTACTATCTGAATATACTAGAAGTCCTTCATTCCAGAAACCCAAGTGTTACTCCATCCTTACACCTTTTTTTGCATATACTTCAGTTGGTTCTCCTTATATCTCAAATCACTGACCTGTGAATTTCATTTGTTTCCCCATCTTTGTCCTTGAGAACTCTTACACACCTAGATCTAGTCATACACATTTCCACATTCTTTACATAATATATTCTATAGTAGTTGCGTTTATGTCTCTGGTCTCGTACACTTCAGGACATTTTTCAACACCCACAGCACTGGGGACACACACACACACCTCTCTCATTCCCAAACCTTTTGATCATCTAGAATTGATCATTTATAATATCAACATTGGGGGCAGTTTTTGCTTCTGTAGATTATTGCTCATTCCCTAAATTGGTTGTGCACAGATTAATGTAGTTTTACTCGTTCCTTAATATCGTGCATTGTACTGATTGTGCCATGTATGCTCTAGATCACAAACGCAATATCGAGAAAAAAAACAACCTGAAATAGAATGTGTCGTCATGTGTTGCGGATTTCTGGGGAGGTATTATGAGTCACCTCGAAACTGAAAGCCCCAACTTGCTATGTCCCTGACCCAACATCAGTATTGCAGGAGTGTGCACAGCATGCGAATGTACAGCACTACAAGATACAAACCATCTGTTACTGGTAAGTAATTTTTTTTTCTTTGGCTTCATGTCCTTCTTTGAAGTCCCAAAATCTCTAGCAGTCGTCTATTGTAGGAAGCTGGCTATTTGTGTAGTCTACCAATGTAGGGGTACACATGCAAATAGTCCAGGCGACCTTTATTGGTTTACAGGAGCTTACTTTAATAATCCCAAGTGCTATATTTGTGGTAGTGTGGTCGAGCAGCTTAAGCGTATCAGAGAGGAGTGTTAAGAATTTGGTATACACTCCGGGTCAATAAAAGAGACACACACATACACAATAATAAATCTGAGACCAATTTAGAAAAGTAACACAGATTTTTATATAATTTTAGATGCCAAGATCATCTAGATCAGGTAAGTACTTTTTGAGTTATCGATTTTTCAAAATAACAGTAAAATGCAGAAATATCTGCTTTGAGCTACGAGCCTCAAACGCGGTAATGTTATCCTATGGGAGAAACATACACTGCATACACATATTTGCCGACTTTTATTGAGTGTGCCTTTTGGGACTTAAGGTGCTTAGATGCCAAAGCCCAAGAAACCAGCAGCAGTTCGGTTTTACCTGGTTGGGTGTGCCCAGGTGCAGAGGTGTTGGTCACATTGGTAGTCATCGAGTACTACACTTTAAGTCAATGGAAGTGTACCTGTGAGAAGCTGGCTTAGTATATGGTGCACACTTGTGTAAGTGGCCACCCTGCACTAATCCAGACAACCCTTATGGTGATTCTAGTGGTCTTTGACAACCTTAGAAAGCTCTCTAACTGGTAGCTGTGGAGAGCAGCCTTCAGGCTTAGTCCAGAAGGAGTGTAAAGCAGTTTGTTTTACCAGAACATTTTCTTATTGGTATAGATTAAGTGAAAAAGAGCCACACAGTGTATTTTTAAAAATATGTATTTATTATAAGACACTCACTAACAGATACAGATATCTCCTAGCTTGAGATATACACAATGCACACAATACTTTTCAATAGAAACAGGTAACTAGCACTAATAAACAGGGATCGCCAGGGGAGATCAAACCATATACTAAAATAATGGAATGCAAATCAAGACTTGAGTCAAAACTATCCCCAGAAGACGTAGAAGTGCTGGGGACCCAAGGAACCACCCGAGGTAAGTGACCAGAAGCCCCACGGAGACTGTGTGCAGAGTGGGAACACCACCACAGGCTCAATACAAGTCAATGGGTAAGTTGCAGTTGCAATTTTAAAGATGGACCCTTCCCTGTGGACCCGTAAGAAACCCAGTGGAAGACAGAAGGTTGGAGAGCCACCCTTCCCGTGGATACCCTAGGAACCAGGATACCTACACAAGGGAAGCTGGGTGCATAGGTGTTAAGTGGTATCAGAAACCGCAGTTGAACTTAATGGAGGACTTCAGGAATATGCCGCTGCTGGAGAAGGTGAAAGTGTCCAGTGGAACCAAAAGGTGGATTCAAGATGAGAAGTACCTGCAAGCAGAGGGGACAGAGTCTATGCCACTCAGGAGTAACCAGGAGGCACAGAAGACGAATGCCCACCGATGTCGGATGTTGGCAGAGAGATGACGGTGACCTTGGAGCTGCAGCTGTGAGGACCAGGCGATGCTGTGGAAGACCAGGAGCCGTTCACGAGCTGTCCCACGTCGGATGTCGTGAGTTGAGGAGTTGGTGTCCATCGAGAGCACCAACAAGCCTTCGCAACTGTAAAAAATGTGGAAAGCGAAGAAGGTGCAGTGTCGGGACCAGCAAGGTCCAGGTGACTCACCATAAGCAGGAGAGTCAGAGAAGGCCCCAAGCAATCAGAGGAGCCTGCAGAAATTAAAGGAGACCCTCGAGAGGACCCACAGGCCAAAGGCACTGGAGTCGCAAGAGGACCTCGAGCAGTTCACCAAAGATGCAGGCCCACGGTGCAGAGTGATGCGGTGAGGACGAAGATCTTCGTCACAGGAGATACTCGAGGTTGGGGCTACTTGGAGCCCGAAGATCTTGGAGGACGGAAACCAACAAGCCTTTGCACCAGCAAGTCGAAGCTGTGCCCAAGGGTTCGGTTCCCGCGGCTTTGACCGGGGATACTGACCTCAAACTTGGTGAGGAGACAGGACAGGCCTCAATGGATGTGAAGAACCACCACATGTGTTGCTGAACCTTTCGGAGTCTGTAGGAGCCCAGGAGCAGCAGACCTGTCAGCTTAGTTGCGGTGCCTGCAGATGCAGGGAAGTGACTCCTTCCCTTCCAGGGAGATTCCTTCAGGTGTTTTTGATGCCCACAGGCCTTGGAAGGTTCCTGTATGAGAACAGGCACTGACATTGCAGAAGACGAGCAGGGCGACAAGACCAGGAGCAGCAGGAGTCTTCCCAGTTGCAGTCTTGATGCCCATAGCAAAGTCCTGAGTGCCCAGGTCGAAGAAAAAGTGGTGGCTCGAAATCAATCTTGTCCCACGACAAATCTTAGGACCCGCCTATAGGCAAGCCCTTAAGTACCCTAAGTAAAGGGTTGTGACAATTCAGGGTTCCCTCCGAGGGAAAGGATCAGACAGTGGGGAGGATACTTCTATGTCCTTTGTCCATTTACGCACCAGAGCGGGAGCAAATGGCTCCCTGAGCTGGTTTGAACTGGACTATGCAAGCAGGGCACCAAATGTGCCCCTCAAGCAGATTGAGTGGCACTGGCAAGTGCTCCCACCTGGTCCCAATACACTAAATCCTGTCTGGCTGTTGGCCACACCTCCCTGTGACAGGATACCTATTGTTCTGCCTTCCCCAGCTCAAGCTTGGCTCAGCAGCAGGAGGGCAGAATCTTGTCTCTGGTCAGCAGCAGCCATGTTGTGCTGTCCGGGTCTAGAAGACTAGTACCGGGAGCATGGAGGGCCTCCAGAAGGAGCTTTATGTAATGAGGTGTAATGAGGTGCTTATATAGCGCTCTATCACTAGACGGGGATCCTGGCCCTTAAAAAAGAGGAGACCCCACCAGAAGTTAATAGGGGCAGCCGAGGTGTGATACAGGAAGGGAGAAAAAGAGAGGATATCGGAAGGAAAAATTACTCCAGCCTAGGGAATAAAAACGTTTTCAGCTTTTTCCTGAAATCCATAAGACTTTGGACCTGATGTAGATCCAAAGGGAGAGTGTTCCATAGCTGAGAAGCAACGGCAGAGAAGCATCTGCCACCTGTTCTGGACCGCCTGAACCTGACTACATTCATCAGGAATGCAGAAGCAGAACGAAGGTTTCTAGTTGGAGAATACCAGCTGCATTTTAATTGCAGGTTCTTAGGGCCCATTCCATGAGCTGCCCTAAAGACAGTGCATAGAGCTTTGAATTGAATTCGCTGGTGGATCGGCAGCCAATGCAAATCTTGCAAGGCTAATGTGGTTGAGGTTCCTCGCTGCCTATTTAAAGCGAGTTTCCCTGCAATGGCTTGTATTCTGTACAGCTTCCCGATAAGGGTGTTAGGCGCACCCAGATATAGAGAGTTGCAGTAATCAAGTCTGCTGTGAATTACGCATCTCACAACCTGCGTTCTAGCAGAGTTAGGCAAAAAAGGGACAATCGTTCTCAGCACTCGGATTAGCTAGAAACAAGTACCAACTGTTTTGTTAACCTGAGAATTCAGTTGGAGGTCCTGATCCACCATCACCCCCAGATTGCGTACTGTGCTAGAAGGGGTAATAGGTGCGCCATTAGGGGACAACTGAAAGATGGGTAAAACAGGCTGAACAGATCTTCTGGAAGAACACAGGACCACTTCCGTTTTAGAGCGGTTAAATTGTAACCAGTTCTTCTTAAGCCACTTCGTGGTGCTAGTCCTACACTCGTGAAAACTTTCCAGGGAAATGGAATCATTCCCTTCCAAGGAAAACACGAGCTGGGTGTCATCCGCATAGTTCACCACCTCCACTCCAAAGGATCTAATAAGTGGAATGAGAGGCTGCAAATAGATGTTAAAGAGCACAGGACAAATCCCTGTTCCCTGCGGGACCCCCTGTCGTAAGGAAGACTTGTTAGCGGAGAACGGCTGAAGGCACACTGTCTGTGTCCTGTCTGTTAGATAAGAGGAAAGCCAGTCAAGGGCGCGACCAGTCACACCCTGGTCTTTAAGTCTCTCCAACAGTATACCGTGGTTTACAGTGTCAAAAGCCACTGACCTGTCCAACAGCACCAAGAGCACTGACTGGCCACTGTCCGCCCACATCCTCATATCATCAAGCACGGTAAAAAGTGCTGTTTCAGTACCGTGCTTGGGCCGAAAGCCAAATTGCATCTCGTCAAGGAGCGAAAACTCCTCAAGATACTGGGATAGAGACTTACTGACGATGCGTTCCAGAATTTTAACAGGATATGGCTATAAAGAAATTGGCTGATAGTTGGCCACACACCCGGGGTCAAGCGTGGTTTTTTTTTAGAAGAGGGGTCACAACTGCTTCTTTCCTCTTTTTGGGGACCTCCCTCGTACTCAAAGATAGACCACAGATCTGTTGTAAATAGGGAAAGAGCTTGGCCCGTATTCCTTCCAGATTTTGTGGGGAAGGGGGTCCAGGGGGGACCCAGAGGTGATACCCCTGGCTAAGGCTCAAACATTTTCTCGTCCGGAATGCGAAAGCAATCCAGAGTATGCTGGCCGTGTTTTAAAATGGTAGGGTTGCTGGGATTAGAGTCTGGTGATGGCAGAAAACACTGCTCAGCGTTCTACAACTGAGAATCAGGTTTTTCCACCACTGTTGGTGGATCAAAATCCCTAACTATCTTGTCGATTTTATCCTCCAGATAGGAAGCTTACTCATCGCATAAAGCTTGAGTAACTGAAATTATGTTATCAGTACAGTCAGGTTTAGACAGACTCTTTACTAAGCTGAATATAGCTTTGGTGCTAGTAACTGCTAGAAGAATGTTATTAGCAAAATACTCTGCTTTAGTTTTCGCTATAATGTTTTTGTACAGATTAAGTTGATTCTTAAAAGCATTTTTATCTGAATCACTATATCCTTTTCTCCAGGCTTTTTCGGCCACTTTACAACCCATCCTGAGTGCTCGCAATTCCTTGTTAAACCAGGGGGCTGAGGGTTTCTCTCTCTTTTTTAGCTTCTTTGCAGGAATATGCTTATCAAGCCTGTCTCGGATCTGCACACAGTGGAATTCGTAATTCCAGTCCACCGACCTACTGGGGTCCAGGCTGTCTAAGTCATTCCAATGCAAGGGATTTTTAAGCTTACTCAATGTGGCCCATTCTCTGCCCAGCCGATATTGCCTCTGATGATAAATTTTACAACACACATTAGGCAGAGTAAGCCTCAAATTTAGCAGACTATGATCAGTCCAGCACAGTGGTAGAACATCTGTGATTGTAGCCATGTTGGAATTAGCAAACAGTAGATCTAATATATGTCCATCCTGGCGCGTAGGTTGCAACACCAGCTGGGGCATTTCGAAGCTTGCGCAAGCTTCCGACAATTCTTTAAACGCCTTGCCCGGCGGGCCATCAGCTCACAAGTTGAAATCACCCAGGATGATCAGTTTAGAGTGTGTCAAGGCCAGATAACACACCACATTAATTGGGGCAGAGCACTTAGAGTTAGGTCCTCCTGGGGGTCTGTAGCAGAGCATACCCGTTAATAGATAACCGTGAGCTTCCCTTAAGGAAAACCCCAGGAGTTCGAACCCTTCGGCCTCATTTACTTCAAGAGGGGTGAAGTTCCATTTATCTTTGAAGATTACTCCGAACCCTCCTCCTCGACCTGATATACGGGGTTTCTGAAAAACATTATACCCAGGAGGGCAAGCAAGTCCTACCTAGTTCAACTAATCAATCAGTGCGGGTCCAGGTTTCTGAGATAAAAAGTACGTCCAGGTCGTGACATTCCAGCAGGATGTGTATTTACTGAAAATGTTTAACTAGAGACCTGGCATTCACAAGACCGAACATTACCTCAATCAGCGAGCCATCAGTATGCAAGGCCTGGTGCCCCTCCCTCCCAGCCTTAACCCCTACCTCGGACTTCTGCCCACCAAGCCTCATAAGTTGGTCTTTGGAGTAGCAAACACTAGCAAGGCGTGGGGGCTGGGAGAGCGGTCCCGCAGCATGACTGGCACTGTGCACAGTCGGTGCGCGGATGGGCGCAGACGGGCTTGCCTCTGGCGCGCCGATGGCGAGCGCACTGCGCGCTTGCATGGGTCTCCATTTAAAGAGGGAAGGATCGTTATTGCGCTAAAATGCTAGAGCGCCAACCAAAATGGTGCTCACCCGGTGTCTCAACAGGAAGTGAGGGAAAGAAGACACACCGGCTAGAGCGTCTACAGAGATGGAGCACACTCGAGACAATGGCAGGTAAATTTTAAAAACAGCATAAAAAAAACGATTCCCAGCAACAGTACCCCCAAGGTAGTGCAAATAGCAAAATAAGATCAGTAAGTAAAGGCAATGAACAAAGTTTCACACACACAACCAGAGAGTAAAAATTTCGTTGTTTTTTTTACAGTTCATGGAGTCATACCCCCACACCGTGTATGGTGTGGGGGTATGATTCCAACATGTTTGATAACAAACATGACAGGGTTTGTTACAGCCTGTTTAAAGATGGTCATCGCCTAACTACGCATGACCACTCTATGTATCGTAATGGCTGATGCACTTACAACCTGGCCAAATGGACTCCGAATGTTGTAGGGGTGTCCTGCTAATGCAGGGGCACTCTCACACTTAGAACCGAGGATCCTACCTTTAGGATTGAAAGGCCTGCTTTAGGGGTGACTTATAGGTTTTAAGTGCAGTGACCGCAGATCCAGGTAAACCCCTATCTGTGGTAAGTGTGCTAGTACCAGCTTACATAGACTGCAATGGCAGGTGTTTAGATTCAGTTAGAGTGATCCCCCATGGTTGGCATAATGCATGCCTTGGGGACCTATGTCCTGGGTACCTCAGTACCATGTACTAGGAACTGATAAGGGTACACCAGTGTCCAATCTGGGATATACCGAAGTACTTACCATACCACTTTAGGGGAGAAACAACAGATACTGGGGTCCAGATTAGCAGGATCCCAGTCAGACTAGTCAGAAACAGCATAGTACCAGGCAAAATGTTGGGGTAACCATAAAAGCAGATCCTGCTTTCCTACAGTATCTGAAAAAGAAAGTCTGGAAGTGGGCCACAAAGGGGGGCTGTGGTTGTGAGGGATTCTGGAGCAAAGGGTCACAATTGGTTTTGTGAACCTGGGCTGTGGGGCTGGTCATCTGAGTTTGAGGCTCACACGGTTCTTAGGTCGACCTGGAGAGAGGAAGAAAAAAAGACAGCAAGGCCACTCTCGGCATAGGCCTTGTCACTCCTGATGTCTCTCGTTGGTAGGTAAGACTTTGCGGTGGTGGTGTCCGGACTAGACACTCAATAATCCTTGGTTGCAGCAATTGCTCCAGTACCCAGGGTATTGGTGCTCTGAGGCTCTGGGAATGTCTAGCGTTTCAAAACTTGCTGGGAAACATATCTGACTTGACGTTATGAAGACCCTCTTCTAGGTTGCTGCTCCCACTGTGGACCCGGTGGTCAGCAGAATGGTGTACCGAACAGGTGCGGTCTTTGCCTGCAGCTGCAGAGAAGTGACTCCTCCAATCCAAGGGAGATGCTGACATTCGGCGCTGGAATGTCCTCCAAGACTTTAGGCAGATGCACAGCTTTTGGAGGAGTTGGGTCCTTGCAATTGTCTGGATAGCAGCAGTCAGGCAGGGTGTGGCACCAATTTCAGAGCTGGTCCACAGTTCTTGAGATGTCGGCTCTTCTTAATCCTCCTTTGCTTCCTAGTAAATTGATCTCAGTTCCTGGTGTCAGGGGGACTACACCCCCTATATGACTACTTCCTGCAAGGAATGGGCATATTCCTGACCCAGAGTTCCTAGTTTCACCAAATCCACTATGGTGAAACCCTTCTTTTGTTGTTACCTTCAGGTAGCCCACCATAGGAGTGTGACTAGCATGTAAGTGAACCACCCTTCTGACTATGTAATTTTTCCTCCTGCTCTGGTGCCAAATGTGCCCAAGGGCAGAGGGTGATATTTCCAGGTCTGTGGGTAAGCCGGGGTCGCATATCAAAGGCAGCAGAGGCTTTGAAGCTTCTGGCCTTGATATTCTAAATTTGCTAGTCATCCTGTTGAGGAGGTGTGATTACCTTCGTCTGGAAAAGCATTGTTTCTGACCTCGGAGAGCGTGGGCTCTGGCCTGCAGTGTGTCAGAAACTCGTCAGTGGGGGGAGAGTGGAAGATACCAGTCAGCCAGCACACTGGTAGGATTCAGGGGGCACCCCTCTGATACGGACATCAGTACAGATTGGTTAAGTCGAGGTGTTTGATACCAACATGCCACTATTTTTAGTAAAGCCATTATGAAGCTGGGTAACTTAACTCGTAATGACCAGTGCCCAGTACCTATATCTAGGATGGCTTCCTGATCACTTGCAATGTCTAGCAATGGAACTAGACATCACCGGGGCATATCTGCTCATGCTAATCTTTCCTGCCTCAGGGCTTTAAGGCCATGAGTGGACAGGAGCTTGCTCTAGCAATCCCAATGTGCTCTTCTAGAGGGTAGTGTGGTAGGGTAGTGTGGTCGAGCAGGCTTACCCTTATCAGTGAGGAGTGCAAGACATCTATAAATACACACATTTGTCAATAAATGATGCGCACGGCTCAATAAGGAGTTCCACTCAATTTTATAAAAAATAACAGGTACCTTTATATATATTTAGGCACAAGAATCAATGTGATCAGTTAAGTATGTTTTTTCTATAGAAATTCTTTAATATTCAAAAATTTGACAGTGCAATTCTTGGAGCCTTCAATGTTATCCTATGGGAGGAAAAACAAATACAGCATACCAGTTACCTGCAGCTACATACGGGACCAGTCTCTTGGATTAAAGTTGAGTAAGGGGCAAGTTCCAAGGCAGCACCAGGAGGTCACCTCCTTCGGCACTAGAACGGCCAGGTCCGTTGGTGCCCAATGCAATACAATGGGGTACAGTCAGGTCACGAAGATGCTGCATGGAGGGACTGAGGGGTCAGTCCAGTGAAACCAATGAGTGGCTTTGAGTCTTGCGATGTTGGGAGACATGGGGACACCTTTGGTCCTCTTATCCTCTGGCTGGTGCTGCTGGGTGGAAAGGGTCTTTGGTGTGTTGGGTGTCTTCGTCCGGCAACACTCGCGGTTGAGGGGGCCTGCACAAAGAGACTGCAGGCAGTGTCTGAAAGTTCACGAGTGACAAATTCACAGTGGAATCTGTATCTTGAGTGCTTGTGGACCACGCTGACATCAGACCACTTCAACACAGGCTGGGGGGCTCGTATGCAGTGGTGATTGGCGTCATCGGATTTTGGTTGTTCTGGATTCCTTGTGGTTCTTCTTTAGGAGTCTGCATGATACTGGGAACAGTTCTACTGTCCCATGGCAGTTCTTGGTTCCTGGGTAAAGTGCTGGCAGGTCTCCCAGGTTTTGGAGACTCCGCAGCTGCAGGACAAGTCCTCTTTTGGTACAGTTGTCGAAGTCAGCATGCAGGTCAGCAGGGTTTGCATCAAGTCAGCTGCTGGGTCTTCTGTTCTTGCT
Source organism: Lissotriton vulgaris (assembly GCF_964263255.1). Taxonomy (NCBI): domain Eukaryota; kingdom Metazoa; phylum Chordata; class Amphibia; order Caudata; family Salamandridae; genus Lissotriton; species Lissotriton vulgaris. Next base: position 1,687,960,951 of record NC_141693.1, on the reverse strand, counting down.
TTTGCAACTCTTCACATCAATCTTCATCTTTCAGGTCTGCAGGGTCTGTTTTTTTGGTGCACCTGGAACCATAGAGGTGGTACTAGCCTGGTAGGTGGCACGCCTACCTGGCTAGATAATTTTCTTGTCTGTCCAGTTGCCAAAGATTTCTGGGCAAAAGGGGTCTGCTACCGCTCCTGTGAGCGGAGCCAGCCTCTCATTTCAAAGGCGTTCACTTCTTTGAAGCTCCTCTGCCTTGGAATGCTAATCAGTCGGTCATCTTGTGGGAGGGTGGTGTAGTGACCCTCTTCCTGAACAGGCTTTGTTTCTGACCTTCTGAGATCAAGGCTCTCACCCTTGGGGGTCAGACACTCGTCTGTGGTGGCAAGCTGGCAGAAATCAGTCAGCCAACACACCAGGAACTGGTAGGTTTCCAGGGGGCACTTCTAAGGTGCCCTTTGGGTGCATGTATAAAGAAATCCAACACTGGAATCAGCGATAGGTTTATTATTACGATATCATTAATACCAAACATCCCTATTTTCAGTGAAGTCATCATGTAGCTGGGGAACTCGTTTTCACCAGTGTTTAGCTCATGCTTTAAAATGAACTCCCTGTTCAGTTGCACTGGCAGTAATTGAACTAACCAGTCCAGGGGCATATCTGTTCATGCAGGTATGCCCACACATATAATAATAAGTACCCTGCCTTAGGGCTATAAAGCCTGCTGGTTGGGGTTACTTACAAATACTACTTGCAGTGTTAGTAGACATGGCACACAGGGATGTGTGTTATGTCGTGGCTTCACTTTTATCTGCCCCAAAACATGCAGACTGCAGTAACAATCTTGCAAGTGTTTGGTGAGGGGTCTCTTAGGGTGGCACAATTCATGTTGCAGCTCTTAGAGACCTTTCTTTAGTACCTCATGCCCTAGGTGCCAGGGGCTCCCTTTACTAAAGACTTACCGAGAGTGCTAAAGATATTAGGGGATACAACTGTACAGTTTTGGGAAAGAGATCTGGCACTGGGGACCTGGTTAATAGGGACCCAGTGCACTTCCAGTTCAAATCACATCAAATACCAGGCAAAAAGTGGGGGTGACCATGGTAAAAAGGGGCTTTTTCCTACAAGGTCACACTCATTCTCCACCTTACTGTCCTTAAGAATGCCCTTGATGTCTCTCTACTTCCCAACATCATTAGCTTATTTTGTGTAGGAGTCTCCTACGTCTTCATAGATTTTATAAACTGAGCAGAATTTGAAGGTGATTCTTAGCCAACATATTAAATGTATGTAGACACATGCAAAAGCTGGAAAATAGGGTTTTTTACAATAGCATAAGATGACTGCTACACAAGACAGAGCTCTGTACAGCGTTCTATTAGTCTGGATTAAAATGTGTTGTTTCGATGGTGGGGGCGTTGCCCGGTGGGAGAGAAAATGCTGCTTAGGCAGGAGACTCCAAGCCTGTAGAGCTTTCCTGTGATCATCCCAGCTCACACAGGTATGCAAGCTTGATTTCATCAGATTTCTCAAAGACATGGGTGGTGTAAACCTCACAGACTTTACAAGATTTAAATCAGTCTTCTAATTTAATCAAGGTATGTATTCATTTCTTGATGACGAGGCAGACACCCCTTCCTAGATCACTCTGAAAAATTGTTAATGGAAGGCCTATTGCATTTACCTGTACTTACTGTCCACATAAACATTCATTCATTAAAAATCCAATTTAAACTTGCCCTAGGGAAGTTCTATTAAAAATTGATTCACATTTGGCAACTATTACCCTTCTCAACTCTAACCCACCTCCCTTTGCTTAAATAGAAAAAATAAAACTGATTAGATCAAGTCTGTAAAAGAAAAATAAAGTAGGAAAGGTAGTCTTCTCACTAGAGATTTAGCTACCCAAAAAATATATCCAGTCTTTTGCTAATCCTCAATATATTTGTGATATTGACAATGCAGCCTTTTACGATTTTCTCAAAATGAAGGTAACTATTTCTAAACTCCGGTCCTCCCCTTAGCAAGACTCCACATGTATTCATTTTATCAATAAAATAAGAAACAACGTCTAATTGTCTCCAAACTTATAAATTATTGCAGCTTTCATCTTCTACTATACTGAATTCTAAGCAAGAATGTCAGGCGTCGGAATGGCGAGTCCCTTGGATGCAGAGATATGCTCACCAATTTGGTTGAACACATTCAAGAACAAGCATTTGCAATGCAATTGGTCTCGCATTAGGAAAGTTTGAGCTATTGGTATTGTAAATGATATATATTTTATTTATGTGTTGGTTTTGAAAATAGCGAAATTAATAGCTTTGTCATTTACAATGCCAATAGTTTTAACTTTCGCAAATGTGACACCTATAGCATTTGTAATGCAATATGTGTTGTATTTACGTGACTTAGATGTATTGATATTACAAATAACAATGGTGTTTAATTTATTAAAATAATTAATACTTAAATAAAAGTTATTGTCATGTATAATGGCAATAGCTTCAACTTTTGTAAATAACTTTTGTGAAGATTATGTTCAGTGTATTTTATTGTGACGAAAATCCAAGAACAGAAGTGAAATATTACCATCTTTTTGTGACTTTTGTAATAAAGCTTGAAACATTGAGAGCTACCTCCCCCGCACCCTTACACGTACACGTACAAAATCGCTTCCCTTTGCACAACATACTCACTTTAAACGCACAGATTAACTACTGCAATAAAGTAACAACCAGGTTAGGAGGTTGATGCAATCTTTTGTTCACATCGCCCATCCCTGATGAAAAGCCATTGTAACCACAGAGCTGCATTAAGAGTCATTGCAAGGCAGGTTTGGAGTCGGCATTTCAACGGCAACTTTATTTTCCCCACCTCTCCAAACAGCCCGGAAATGCTATCTTATTACATAATAGCCGTTTCTCGAAGCGACACGGTTTCACAACAGGCAAGGCCAGATTCCTGAAGCACGGAGAAGGAATGTGGATATTCCTGCCTTGTGAAGAGACACTGGTTTGACCCGTCCTGCGGCAGCGACAACATATGTAGCGAGTTCCAATCATGGTCTCTGTACTTATAGGCTGAACTTCGGCACATTTTACAAACATTCAAAAACGTGTAATGCTCTAGGAGCAACTTATTTTAACTATTCCTCTAGTATTAGGACACACAACGACCCCATAACAGGAATAATACTTTATTATACTATTTTACGCCAAGAACTGGTACACTAAAACAACGATGACAACTACCTCAATTGAGCTACACAAGTGAATATTTTGTTAAGTGGAGGTTTTAGCCACGCAAGGGTCTTTAATCTTATCTTGTATAGGAACGCAGTAAGGAAATAATATAAAAGAAAGGCGCAGAGATCTACTCGTGAAAAAGCTGCAGTAAAGGGTGTGTGTGTCATCTGTCTTGTAGTGTAACGAACTTATCAAAGGACATTATGAAAGGCAGAAATTAAAACGCTGAGCCTTGGACCACGGAAATAATCGCACGTTGTTTCCTGCGTTTTTAAAGCCTCTGAATCAAATAAAGAAAAAACTCACTGCCGCAGCCTGGCTTCAACAGGAAGCCAGGCAACCTTTGTTGGGACGGGGGCGGGGCCGGACACGCGACCGGAGCTTCCCAGGAGGCAGGCTGCAGTGGCTGGCGCATGGCTCCGGTGCAGAAAGAGGAGAGCCCTGCGTGCAGCCGGCGTCCGCCCGGGAAGCCAAGGAGCGGAGTGCCGGTGTCCGTTGACGTCGGAGTGAGCAGCCCGGAGTCCTGCGGAGTAGAAGTCCCGGTGAGTGGGGCTCCGTGCTTGCGTGTCTGTGTGTATGCAGGGGGGTGGGGGGCGGCAGCGTGTGTATGTATGTGTGTGTGTGTGTGCGCGCGCACGCCTGTGTGTGTGTGCGTGCATGCAGAGGGGTGGGGGCTGGCTGTGTCTGTGTGTGAGCAGGGGCTGTGACTTACCCTGCGCAGGCGCGGCTCAGACGCGCGCTCCCGTGGTCAAAACTGAGACTGCAAAAGCGCGCGTCTGAGTCGTGTCCACTTTCCTAAATACGGGCCACATTAGGTGTGGAGCAGACACTCTCAATGCTCACGCATTGAGAGTACGTCTGCTCGACCTAAAAAGGGTACACCTAATTAAGCCCACATCAAATTTCTCCTCTATAGATCATTATGGACCCCTTAAAAACTCTGAAAATTAGGACTTCTATCAGATAAATATTGTTGGAGTTGTAAATGAAGCCCTGGCAACCTTCCACATCTGTTTTTGAATACCCACTAATTTAGAAATGTTGGTAAAAAATATATTCCTTTATACACAATATTTTAAATTTCATACCACATAAATACTTTACTTCAACAAAATTAAACTGTTAAGAACACTTCTCATTACACCTTAGTCTAGCGACACCCATTTCTTTCTTTCTTTCTCTATGTATAGTCATTATATTCAGCTAGAAGTATAACTTACCTATATTCATTGCTCAACAACGTAGCTTTGTGTGGATTGATGTCTTACTCTTCCGACCACTGTCTGCTATTGTTGTTACTTTCTTGTTATATTTTATTTTTTCCTTTCCTTCCCTCTAGTTTATTCTAAGGTCCTAAACCCTAGTTGCCTGCCATATTATCAAAACCTTTAGTGCGTTTTTACCATTCGAGGGACAAAGTGAAATGCCGATTGTTACAATTTGGTTTCTTTTTCTGTAGTATGACTCCCATTTGTTATATGAGAATGTACTAATTTGACTGACTGCTCACCTTGTTATGTTGGTCCTTGAATGAAATTAATACAACATTCTGAAATTAAATGTGTTGTTTCTGATCTCAACCACACTAGCAATTTCTCTTTTCCTCCAGTACTCCTATCATAACTTTGACAGCAGTAGCCATGATGACGACGACATTCGGCGCTGTGTTATTCTGGAGCGGGTGAAACTGCAGTGGGTGGCCATGCACTGTGATGCCCAAGTGGACTGGATCTGCAAGATGCCTAAAGGTATGTCTTGGCATATATAGTGAGAGGGGGAGGTTTGGCTATAGGCTGGCATCTGGAGTCACCTGGGGCCGTACTACAGAAATGACTCAAAGTGCATATGCACCCGCTTTGTGCGATCTCAGAGCCCTATGGTATTTCAGAAGGCCCACAGATGCCCCTTTTGTCATACAGATAGCACTGGCTATCTGTATGACCCAGCCCCAGTGCTATTCTAGAGGGTGAACCCTCATTTGCATGGGGAAACGCGCAAATGAGGGAATTTCTTTGCCTGTGCTTTGGCGTTGTATGATGGACGTGGGCACAAAGGCAAAAAAGCTGTCAGGAGGCACACTGAAAGTTGTAACTTAAAGATAGTGCAGCCCTCTTGAGGGATCAAAAGCAGTCCCAGGGACCCCTTCAGACATCCTCTCGCATGCGGTGCCGCCACTCACTGACCCGCATGCATGGGGATCTCAAATCCCTTTTGAAAGTGCAGGTGAGTTCCCGCCTGCACAGTGAACCACAGCGTGGCTTTGATGCCTCTGTATTTCACTTGAAAATGCTACCCCCAGAGCAGCATTAGTTTGCGGCTGCCCTGAGGGCAGTTCATTCAACATAATAGGGCACTCTTTTTTCTGTTGGCACATGGCGCCCCTGTTAGAAGGCACGCCTTGGCACAAACAGCCAAAGTGCGCCCCTATCATAATACAGCCCCAAGTGTTCTATGATGATGGACTATTGTCACTTTAAGGGGACACAAAGGCAAAATACTTAGATCAAAGTGATAGTATGCAGAGCACAAGTTTATAAGAAAATGCCCCTTTTTCTTATGATCATCCCCCAAAGTTGTGGACTGATGCTACTGGTTTTTTGATGCTGAGAGTGCACTGAGGCCTTCTAACCAGACCTCATTGGCAGTGCCCTGACCTTAAAGTATGTATGTCTGATTGCTTATATACAATTTGCACAAGCTAGCAAGTCCCTATTATATGGTACCGAGGGCCTTTAAATTATAGTGTCACTCCTGGGACTGCAGCACTGGTTGTGCCACCTTGGGTGTGACAAAGGTAAAATATGGCTCCCTGTCTTCCATTGTAGACTGGAAGTTTTCATAGGTATTATTCACTTCACTTTCCAATAATCTGTCTATATGACTGTATGCACTCAATGCCAGGATAAAAATACAATCCCAGACCACATACATAACATATATTTGACAAAATCAATTGTTATTTATCTCAGTAAATATTTAGTGCAGTGTGTCGGGGTGAAAAAGAAAACCACAATCCAAAGTGTAACAAGACAAGTGAAAAGTGAATCCCAAAAGAACTTGTTTGTGTGTTTTTCTTAACAAACAACAACAGTTAATAACTATTTGGCCAATGTCAAATTAACGTTTGTTTTTATTTGTCAAAAATGTTTTGACGCTCAACTTGGTATAGGGGATAAAAGAGTATTTTGGGATGCCTGGAAAGCATAATCAATTATTAGAAATGGTCTGAATGGGTTTTAAGGTATATTGGTAAGACACATAGGTTTACCTACATTGGCCAAGTAGTATAATTAAGGATGGTCAAAAATGGGTGGAATAAGTGATAGCAACCCTTGTAATGAATTGTACTCATTGTGAAGATCACATAAACAATCGTGATCAAGAAAGTTACACTAATCCAGTGTTGACTCTGAATGGCTGTAAAAGAAGGGTTAATTATTTGTGTGACTCATCATTTGTGATCCGGAGCACTCAGTTAAGAAGTGCTAGCGCTGGAGGGAAAGGAGACCTTTTCAGCTAATTGCCTGGCAGCTTTAAGGCACCGTGGTTAAGTGACTCTTCGATGTCAGAATGAATGTATGAAACAGCGACCGATGCCCGCTTTAATGAATATGGAAGCCTCTTGAGCAAGACAAGAGATGCACAGACCCTCCTGCACATATACCGTCACTGTCTCCTTTGAGACAGAGCAGAAGGCTAGATCGCCACCCACGGCAAGCGTTGGTGGCCCGATGGGGATCTGTTCCGAAGCAGCCACTAATCGTGGTAGTGAAAGGCCGGCGGTTTGGGCAAATCTGTCAATCTGCAGCAATACTCACTTTAACCCTTTGCATGCTTATGACGAGCTCAACTCGGTATGAGGCACAGTGGAGCTGTGCTCATGACGAGCTGATCTCGTCATAACTGTTGCTGCCGGCCCATGCGCAGCTCCACTGTGCAGCATGACAAGCTGGACTCGTCATGAGTACCTCAGCGCCGCGCGTGGCCCCTCCCCCCGCACCGCGGGGGAATTAGCCCCGCGTGGAAGAGGTTAACAAATTGGGATGTGGTCCTGACGGCTGCCAATTACGGTGAGTGTACGCGGTCAAATAGACTGATTATTAGAAAGTGAAGTGAATGATAGCCATGTGAACCACTGTGATTAAGAAAGTGTCAATGGTTTAGGTTGCCATCTTCTGGGCATACAAAGGGCACCTCTGGCACCCAGAACTCAGAAATCAAGAACTGGATAGACTGAAGAAGAGGACCAAAGAAAGATTGCCCTGCTGCACAAAGGACCCGGCGAAGAGAGTCTACATCGACTTGGACTGGTTGTGTCCTGCTCATAGAGAAGTTGAATCCTGAGACCAGCCGAAGCAAGGGACTCCAAGCTCTGTTGGCTGACCTCTTGTTTGCAACACAGGTCCAAAACAGCTGAAGAACCCTGCTGGGGCGAGTTGGTAGCTCAAATCTTCTAAACACTGCTCCTTGATACCATGCAGCACCAGCGACCAGGTCCTGAAGCTCAAAATTGCCCCCTAGTCTGCTAAATGCAGGAGAGTCATCTAAGTTTTCATCCAAGGCAGGATCCACTTTGACCGCGATATTGGGCGACTGGTAGCCCAGTGGCGACTGGACTTTTGCCAGGACCAAGAGGACTTCATGGGACATCAACCCATGGTGCCAGGATCACCTTACCGAGCCCGTGGACCGAAGAGTAGCAACAGAAAGACCCCCATCGACCACATCCTATCCACAGCACCCTTGAGCATCGTCAGCATCCTGTTTCCTTCGCATAAGGGCAAGTTCCATAACAGTTTATGGCAAGGAAATAAAAGTGAATGGAACGGACTGGACAGCTGTTTTTTTCAGGAAGGTAACTGAGGACCTTGCTTTGCCCCCTAACTGGCTCCCTACCAAATGTTGTCACCTAAGTAACTCAAAGCAACCACATTAATACTTACCCAAATGTCAAAATTGTTGAATTTGCCTATTCTTGTTTGAGGCTAATTAGAAAGTGTAGATTTACTATACCTTGTAAATGTCGTATCTCCGGAACATTCTGGTGGTTATTTGTCATTTTGGTGTCTAAAATTGCATAAAAACACAGTCTGTTTTTATAATTTCGTGTCAGATTTTTCAGTGTCTAGTGTATTTCTTCTTCAATTGTTTTGGTGCTGTTTAAGTGTTTTACATTTGTTCCTTTGTGTTAGCCTGACTGTTTAGAGCTACAGCTACCCTATGTTCAGCTAAAGGTTTAACAAACGAAACCTACTGGTCCTAAAGGGAGTGATAAGTGTATCAGATGGTGAGGTTGCACTACCACACCATATAATACACCCCATTTCCTCACAATAACTATTAGCGTTGATTGCTTCTTACTCCAGATAACCTAGTCCTCATTTCCCTCTCATTTTCTTGCTCTAAGTCTCCCCTAATTTTCTTTACTTCATCCATCAAGACATTGGGTCTTTCGTTCTGTGTCGCCTTTCAACACATCCAAAGCTCAGACCTTTCTCTTCACCCTTGCTCGAGGTCCCTGCTGCCAAACTTTCCTTTCTTCCCTCTTTCCCCTTTTCTTTTTTGACTCCGTTTTACCCGTTGAACGGGCAACAGATTCCTCTCTTGCTGTAATGTTCAGATGCGCTTAGTGTCATTTCAAGTCCTCTGAGTAACCTATCTGACTGAGGATTAAGCCTATCATTCTTTAAGAAAAATGTTGCCCCTTTATTTCAAAGCTGATGCTTGCTCTTTTTGTTTTGAAGGGTCCGATGTGAAGGAGCCGGAGGTCACCCAAGGTAAGCACACTTATGGTTTACTCTTTTTCTCTCTCAGCCTAGCTCTCTTTTTCACATATGTAACCATTAGAAAAAAATGCTATACTAACTGGGATTCCTTAAATTCAGAATTTGAATTGCCCCAGTATTGGAACTTTCATAGATTCCCATGCTTTGTATCATTCCCCCGTCGTCGGAATGGGAGCCTCAGTAAATAAAAAATACCATAGCAGTAAGTACAAAAGAGAAAACTAGGCTTAGGCCTCATCTCATTTTGTAGCTTATCCACCTCTTTTTGTAAAAGCGACCAAAATTCTGCAACAACCAATCAGAAAAGCCTCACCCCATAGAACCCTCCTGAGACAGCCTCAGAGCCTCAGATTTTCTACTGCACGTTGTGCTAGGGAATCTCCACTGAGCTCTGCTCAGATTTCTCTTCAGATTTGATTCTTTTTCCTTTTCTTCAACTTTAATATGTCTGACAAGGAGAAGAAGGCGTTACTTAGAGCTTGTACTACCTGTTCTAAGAAGAGGCTATTTGTGGAGGACAAGCATGAGGACTGTATCCACTGCGTTCGAGGCATGTGGGCTGCTGAATTCATATCTGTGCATAGATCGCCACCTAGTGTTGGGTCCGGATGATTGCACATTGTTGTCCTGGAAGAGTCTTCGAAGTATCACGAGATAGGTGGCTCCTCCCCTGGACTACAGTGCGCATGGGCATCGCCTCCATCCCCAGATTGTTTTTTTCCGCCATTGGGTTCGGATGTGTTTCGGTTCCCTCTGTCGGAACCAATAGTTGTTCAACTTCTACTCGAGACCAAAAGGTCTTTAGGCTGGGCGTCGGTATAGTTGCGTACGGGTTTCTTTCTGACTCTCAGCTCCGATCTCTATCTGCCCTTCCACGTGCTTTCGGCGCGGACGGGCCTACACTACACTCTTGCTATGGAGCGAACTCCGTTTAAGAAGTGCCCGGTGTGTAACTCTAAATATTCACACCTCGACGTGCACCCTGTGTGCAATACCTGCTTGTCGCCGGATCACCGCGAAGACACCTGCATGGCGTGTTCGAAGTTCCGGAGCAAGAAGACTTTAAAGATTCGTCGGGCCAATAGGCTCCAGGCTCAGTTATCGGCTACGGCGCCCCCACCTGATGACATTTTCCAGGAATCTGTCGAGGGAGAAGACGACGTGCAAGGTTCGGACTCTAATCCCGCATCCGAAGGTGAAACCTATGACGAAGGTGCGGAGAACTTTGACGAAGTCACCGACGAGGTAGGGGACGACGAACAGGCTTTTGCCACTATGGGTGATAGCTCAGAGGAGGAGCATCCCCAACCAGACTCTGGGGTTATTACCCCTCCTACGGCCCAGGTCGAGGGATCGCCTTCGGGCCTTACCCAAGATCTAACTATGAGTCCTACGTCCCCGCCTCCGGGCCCGGTCACGGACACTTATGTACCATCACTTACGTCGAAGAAAACGAAAGTGAAGCCAACTGGTCCCGCACTCTCGGATGCGAAACCGAAAGTGAAAGTTGTGCTAGTGAAGAAGGTTCTGGAGGCGTCAACTTCTAAGGAAACCAAAATGGCCGACTCAAAGAGCCACGCCAAGATGGCCGACCCGAAGTCCTCGGGGTCGGTGCCGAAGGCGAAATCGTCCGACGCGGCTGCGTCGGCTCCGAAAGGGGTCGTGGACCCGAAGTCGGCTCCGAAGAGGCGTCTGGGCGACGACGCGCATGGCCATGGGGCGTCGGCCCCGAAGAAGGCGCATGCGGGTGATCGGGCTCTCGATGCCGAGGAGTCACTCGAGCCGGTCAAGCCCTCTCCGGCCTTGACGAAGAAGGTGGCGGAATCTTTGCAGCGGATTCGAAAAGACACTGTCGCGCCAAAGCTCACGCCTAAGCCTGCAAAGGAGCAGACGCCTATCCGTTTCACCTTTCCTCCCAAGTCGGCGCCGAAGGCCTTCGCGCCGAAACAGAGTGGACCCTCGAAGGAGGTACTGACACCTAAAGCGGCCTTGGTGGTGTCGAAGCTTCGACTCCAACCGCTTGCTGAAGAGGAACGTCGTGAGGTAACCATCGACGCCAACACCGGAAAACTGTCGCTCCTCAAAAGAAAGATCACGACGGAGCCGGCGTTGGAACATTTTAAGATCCCTCTCAAAAACAAAAGGAACTCTGAGGGCTCTTCGGCGCTGGTGGAACCTGTGTCCCCACAAACCCTGGGGTACTCGCCGACGCATTTCCTCGCGGCCGGTGCGGACGAGGAAGACGCCGAGTACGACTATCCGGCGTACTCGGATCCGGAGGAGGAGCACGTTCCGTGGTCCGCCGGAGGCGACCCGGAGGACCCGCAGGGGGGTCAGGACGCTCAACTTTTCGCGGCCAAGACGTCCCCGACAGAGGATTCGGCGGCCTTCAATGCCCTGATAGAGAGGGCTGCTGCTAACCACGACGTCGAGCTGCACGCGGACCCCGTGGATGTGGACTTCTTATTCGACACCTTCTCGGTAGCCGAAAAGTCAGTCAAAACGCTACCGATGCTGAAGGGGGTGCTTAAACATGCTACGGAGGTCTTCAAGGAGCCCACCCGAGCGCGTGTGGTCAACCCTCGCATCGACAGGAAATATAAGGCAGCGCCCACGGATCCGACATATATCAAGGGACACTTGCCATTGGACTCCCTGGTCGTTTCCAATGCTCGGAAGAGGGCGAACTCTCAAACTACTGGTGACGCTCCTCCCCCAGACAAAGAGTCCAAGATCTTCGAGGCCTCAGGCAAACGGATTGCTGCACAGGCAGCAAATATCTGGAGAATATCTAACACCCAAGCCTTGCTTGCACGTTATGATAGGGCCCATTATGACACATTAGAGGCCATACTACAACACTTGCCTGACCAATACAAGGAGGCGGGGGAGATGCTCATTCAGGAGGGTAAACTCATTACGAATGCATCCATCAAATGTGCGTTGGATGTGGCAGACACAGCCTCCAGGGCTATCAATACTAGTGTGCTGCTTAGACGCCATGCCTGGCTTAGAATTTCGGGGTTCAAACCCGACATCCAAACCACTATACTGAATCAGACAGTGAATCCTGACCATCTGTTTGGCCCTGAGGTGGATGCCACCCTGGAGAAAATGAAAAAAGATACGGAAACTGCCAAGTCCATGGGGCCTTTACAAAGTCAGCAGTTTCGGAGTGGTTCCTTTCGCCGCTCAAACTCCAGAGGCACCTCAAGGGGACAAGCATCCCAGTCCACACCATATTACAAGACTAACAACCAAGCCTCGTATAACAACAAAAATAGAGGTGGTTACAGAGGCAATAATGTCAAGGGCAGGGGACGTGGCAACAATAGCTCCAGGTCCACCGCCACCAACAAACAGTGACGTCTTGTCACTGCCCCCCGGCCATGCAACACCGGTCGGGGGGAGGCTCCAGCAGTTCCTGCCGGCGTGGAAGTCCATCACCACGGACAGGTGGGTGAGGTCTATTATCCAGTACGGGTACTGTCTGGAGCTTACGTCCATTCCACCGGACATACCCCCAAGGAGCCGTCCTATGTCAGGCGAGCACTTGACCTTGTTGCAGCAAGAACTTCTAGTCATGCTGCAAAAAGGGGCGATAGAGCTCGTTCCAGTGCAAGAGCGGGGAACAGGGGTTTACTCTCTGTATTTTCTGATCCCCAAGAAGGACGGATCCCTCAGGCCTATCCTGGACCTCAGGCCCCTGAACTGGTACATCCTCTCGGAGCACTTCCATATGCTCACGTTGCAGCAGGTGCTTCCCCTGCTTCAACAGGGGGACTTCCTGGCTACGCTGGATCTGAAAGATGCCTATTTTCATATTCCCCTGCATCCTTCCCACAGGAAGTACCTCAGATTCACGATCTTAGACCAGCATTACCAGTTCAAGGTTCTGCCGTTCGGGGTCACCACGGCACCGAGAGTGTTTACCAAGTGCCTAGCAACCGTGGCGGCGCATCTCCGTCGCCAGCACGTCCACGTCTTTCCCTACCTGGACGACTGGCTCATTCAGGCAAGAACAGAACAGCAGTGCGTCGACCACGTGTCACGCACCATTCATCTCCTGCACGATCTGGGATTCTCTCTGAACTACCCGAAGTCCCATCTCCAGCCCGCCAACGTGCGACAGTACCTGGGCGCGACGATCGACACTCTGGCAGCCACCGCGCAGCCAAATTCAGTGAGAATCGCCAGTATCCAGGCGCTGATCCAACGATTCAGACCCCAACACTCGCTTCCGGCGAGGGTGTTCATGCAGTTGATAGGCATGATGGCCTCCTGCATCTCCATTGTCCCGCACGCGAGACTACATATGCGTCCGCTTCAGGAGTGCCTTGCACGTCAGTGGACTCAGGCTCATGGGCAACTGACAGACCTAGTGTTGGTGAGCGGTCGGGCATACAACTCTCTGCATTGGTGGAATCCACACAACCTTTGCAAGGGCCGACCATTCCAAGAGCCTGTCCCACAGATTATCCTGACGACGGACGCCTCTCTCCAGGGATGGGGAGCGCATGTACTCCATTACACTGTGCAGGGACTATGGACACTACAGCAAAAGAAGATGCACATCAATGTGTTGGAACTGATGGCAATCTTCATGGCCTTGAAGGCGTTCAAAGTACATCTGTGCAACAAAGTCGTGTTGATCCGGACGGACAACATGACGGCCATGTACTATATTCAGAAGCAGGGAGGCACACACTCTCCACAGCTGTCTCATCTGGCTCAGAGCATGTGGAAGTGGGCCATTCAGAGGAACATCTTCCTCATGGCAGAGCACCTCCCGGGACAATCAAATGGCGGATCTGCTCAGCAGGCACAGCCATCAGATGCACGAGTGGGAGATACATCCATCAGTACTCCAACCGTACTTCCAAAGGTGGGGTCATCCAGAGATAGACCTGTTCGCCACAAAGGAGAACGCAAAATGCCAAAGCTTCGCCGCCAGATTCCCACACCCCCAATCACAGGGCAATGCGATGTGGATGAACTGGTCAGGCAGATTTGCGTACGCTTTTCCCCCAGCACCTCTGATACCGCTGGTGGCGCGCAAGCTCAGGCAGCACTCGATGACTCTCATCCTGGTTGCTCCAACGTGGGCTCGCCAACCATGGTACACCACGTTTCTCGAACTGTCCGTGGTGCCGCATCAAAGGCTTCATCTCACTCCCAGCCTTCTGACGCAGAGCCATGGCGACATTCAGCACCCGGATCCGCAACAGCTCAACCTGGCGATCTGGCTCCTGAAGTCCTAGAGTTTGGCTACCTCAATCTTCCTCCCGATTGCATGAACATCATTCGGGAGGCAAGGAAGCCCACTACCAGAGCTTGTTATGCGGCTAAATGGAAGAGGTTTGTCATCTACTGTGCTACCCACAATATTGACCCGCTAGATGCTTCCATTCAAAACATCATTTGCTATCTTTTCCACCTGTATCAATGCAATCTGGCATACTCTTCCATCCGCATTCACCTGTCTGCTATGGCAGCTTACCTCCAGAGTAGACAACACTTGTCACTCTTCAGGGTCCCTGCTATCAAGGCCTTTCTGGAAGGACTCAAGAGGGTCATTCCGCCAAGGACCCCACCATCTCCAGAATGGAACCTCAATGTGGTTCTTACAAGGCTGATGGGTCCTCCCTTTGAGCCACTGCACTCTTGTGAGCTTCAGTTTCTGACTTGGAAGGTTGCGTTCTTAGTAGCAATTACTTCGCTACGGAGGGTTAGCGAGCTGCAGGCGCTCACCATCCAAGAACCTTTCTTCCAGGTACATGCTAACAGGGTGGTGCTCCGCACTAACCCTAAATTCTTACCCAAAGTGGTATCCCAATTCCACTTAAACCAGACTATCGAATTACCGGTGTTTTTCCAAAACCCAGAAACGCTGGCGGAGCGCATGCTCCACACTCTTGATGTTAAGAGGGCCTTAATGTATTATGTAGACAGGACCAAAGATTTTCGCAAAACCAAGCAGCTTTTTGTTGCTTTTGCCACTCACCACAAGGGAAACGCTATCTCTAAAGCAGGGATTGCTAGGTGGATAGTGAAGTGCATTCAGATCTTTTACGCTAAAGCTAAGCGCACTCTCACTATCCCACCGAGGGCCCACTCCACCAGGAAGTTGGGGGCCTCTATGGCTTTCCTAGGTAACATTCCTTTAGAGGATATCTGTAGAGCAGCCACATGGTCTACCACACATACTTTCACTAAACACTACTGTGTAGACGTGCATTCCAAACAACAGGCAGCTGTTGGTCAGGCTGTTCTAAAAACGCTTTTTCAGACTGCTGCAGCTGGCACGGGCGGCCGCCGTTAATGGAGGGACTGCTATGTATTCTATGCACAGATATGAATTCAGCAGCCCACATGCCTCGAACTGCAAATGCTACTTACCAGTATGCATCTGTTCTTGGCATGTAGGGCTGCTGACATTCATATCGCCCACCCTCCTCCCCGGCGCCTGTAGCAGCTGCAGGATTCATTCATTTACATACATATGCTCATAGCATGGTCATCACTCACATTCTTCACTCCATCTCTGCCAATGGCTAAAAACAATCTGGGGATGGAGGCGATGCCCATGCGCACTGTAGTCCAGGGGAGGAGCCACCTATCTCGTGATACTTCGAAGACTCTTCCAGGACAACAATGTGCAATCATCCGGACCCAACACTAGGTGGCGATCTATGCACAGATATGAATGTCAGCAGCCCTACATGCCAAGAACAGATGCATACTGGTAAGTAGCATTTGCATTGTACCTGGACCACAAGGCCACAGATTGTAAAATCTGCAGAACATTCTCTACAAAGACCTTGAGAGACAGGGAAGGCCGCTTGTTGACTTGGCTGCAGAAAATGAAGTCACTTAAGGAGGTTATGTCATCTGACAGTGAGGATTCTTCCTCTACTGCGTCCTCCAGAAGATTCAAGAAGAGGGGTAGGTCATCCTCTTCAACATCTATTGAGCCCCCTGTGAAAGCCTTACAAAAGACCTCTGATAGGTCTGAAAGGGCTAGTCCTTAAAATCTCCTCACCGAGGTGTAAAAGAGAGGCTGGGACAGACTGAGGAGACACAGAGTGCTAAGAAGGTGAAGAAAGGTGTTTCTGATACTTCTCCACCATCTGAAAAGGAGAAGGGATGCAAGAAACCATCTGCTGTCCCTCAGGAAGGAAGATCGGACAAGAAACCATGTCCGTCGACGACAAAAACAGCTGGTACCTCGACGTACGACGGGACCATCGACGGCAGCTTCGTCGACGCCAATGATATCTTCGTCGCCGTTTAAGGTCGACGATGGTGTCTACATTTTCGACGTCGACGATAATGACGACGAAGGTAATGACGACGAGGACGACGTCGACGACGGCAGCCATGATGATGATGACGACACCGTCGACGATCAATCCTTCGTCGACGATAAATCCTCCGTCGACGGTAAATCCCCCGTCGACGGTTCCATCGACGACGATTTCGACGTTGACGATTCAAAGGGTCCGCATATCTATAAAGAGGCAGCAAATTACCCCAGAGATGACATCTCCTCGGCGTGTAACACCTTTGCCTCCCACTTTGCTTCTTGATGAGGAGTCTGATGACGATGAGGATGGTCCTTATGGAGATGCTTATAGCCCATCCGAATTACAAGTAAAGTATCAGGATTCGGATTCTGATGAGTGCTAAGCTGAAGAGCGCCAGTTTGTTCAGCAAGAAAGGCCTCCACAAAAATCACGTCAGGATATGGTGGCAATGCCGTCCTCTCTTATAACGGACTTACAATTGATGCTACCAGATTACAAAAAGAGGTTTCCATCGCAAACTGCGGAACAGCAAGAGCGTCCTCCTTCTCCATCCATCCCTACTACTCCTACAGTTGCAGTGACGCCTTTGGCTTCTCGAGTTTCGGAACCAGAATCCAGAGAGAGCTATCAGGAGGTTGTGACTGTTCAGGATGATGATGTCTCATCTGATGGAGATCTTCAGGTTGATCCTCCTCATGACCCGGATAGAGGTTGGGACGATGATGTCATTCAGGATCCGGATTCACCAGTGCCAGATACTGCTACCTCCCCTCCAGCTGACATTGGAGGTTTCCATAATCTTATGGAAAGGGCGTCCAAGAGATTTGGCCTTCCTATTACGACAGCACAATCAGACTGTTTCCTTTATGACTTCAAGGAACTTACAGAAAGGCCATTCGTTCAATTCCAATAATCGAACGTGTATGGTCAGAAGGTACTAAGGTGATGCAGAATCCTGCAACAGTCATCCCTGTTCTTCCCCGGCTGGAGAAGAAATATAAAGCTCCAGAAGGCAGTCCCGCTTGCCTGACTGGTCAGCCGAAGCCGGACTCAATTATTTCCCAGGCGGCGCAAAGCGAGTCCAAAAATCCATCGACACCACTTACAACACCGCCAGACAAGGAAGGGAGATGTCTGGACAATGTGGGAAAAAGATTCTGTACTATGGCCAGCATCCTGGTTCGAGCTGCTAATGCTCTTGCTATCTTGGGCAGATATGATAGCCAGATGTGGTGCGATTTATCCCCGTTTGTGGACCAACTTCCGGATGGAGCGAAAGATGAGGGCAGGAAGATACTGGTGGAAGGGGAGTGTTCCTCTTCAGAGGTGATAGATTGTGCTATGGACATAGCAACTACAGCTTTCCGTGCACGAGCGGGTTCAGCAGTTTTAAGGCGTCAGGGCTGCCTACGGGCAACCTGGTTTCGCCAAGAAGTTCAAAATAAGATCTTGGACTTACCTTACGACAGAGAGATGCTTTTTGGAAAGCATGTAGATGATGCCCTTCAAGGCATCAAGAAGGACACGGACACAGCAAGGTCCTTGGGGACATTGAATTACCGCAAAGTTCCTTTCAGAGGTGCGAGAGGGAGAGGGTTTTCCTCATACAGAGGTGGCAATCAACAGCGCTACTCTTCGTACTCGCAGTCCTCGCAATCTTACAAGCCACAATACGCACAGCGCCAAGGCCAGTCGGTGTCTTTCTCTCGCCAGCCATCAAGGGGGCGTCAAGGGAGAAACAATTCTAAGCGACAATAGCGGTTTCATGTCACTTTCTACTGTTCCTACCCCTCCGATAACATCAGTGGGGGGCAGGATTTCTCATTGTCTACGCAGCTGGAAGGTTATTACATTCGACCAGTAGGTTCTGAATATAATTCAGGGTGGCCACACTTTGGAGTTTCAACAGCTTCCTCCAAACTGAGCTCCAGGCGCCAACGAGTCGAAACATCTAGGACTTTTACGTCTCGAAGTCCACCAACTTTTCATCAAGGGGGCAATAGAACCTGTACCTCACAACCAAAGGGGCAAAGGCTTTTATTCCAGGTTCTTCCTGGTTCGCAAGACAAAGGAAAAGTGGCGTCCAATATTAGATCTAAGGGAGCTTAACACCTATCTCATAAAGCTATCTTTCAGGATGGTCACCCTTCAGGATATTCTACGTCTACTGAATCCAGGAGACTACATGGCGACTCTGGATTTAGAGGATGCATACTTCCATGTGCCGATCCACCCAGCTCACAGGCAATACCTACGCGTCACAGAAGGCAAGAGCCACTTTCAGTTCAAAGTGCTTCCTTTTGGTCTCAGGTCCGCACCAAGGATATTTACAAAAGTACTGGCTCCGGTGGCGGCGTTTCTCAGAAAACAATCTCTACAGGTCTTTCCCTACCTAGACGATTGGCTGATAAAAGCTCCATCTTTCCAGGCAGCTTCTAGGGCGGTCACAAGCTGCATTCAACTTTTCAACCAACTGGGCCTTCAACTCAACAAGGAGAAATCGATCCTTCTTCCATCCAGGTCAGCAAAGTTTCTAGGCTCTATCCTGGACACAAATCGCTGCAAGGCCTTTCCATTGGAGGAACGTCAGAACAAACTTGTTTTGTCAGCTCGTGTCTTGCAAAAGAGGAAATCACTGTCGGTCCGTCTCTACAAGTCCCTGCTTGGATCGATATCATCCTGCATACCATTGATTCCGCACTGCAGGCTTCGAATGCATCCACTACAAGAGCAACTGGACAGGCAATGGTGCCAAGCGGAAGGCTCGTTCGACGACAGAATCACGGTGACATCAGCAATGAAAAAAGCAAGCAGCTGGTGGTTGGTAAAAGAAACATCTCAAAAGGATTAACCTTCACGCTTCCTCCATCTCCCATGGTTCTAACCACAAACGCCTCACTGGAAGGCTGGGGAGCGGTGCGACAAGAGTTGAAGGTGAGCGGTCATTGGGATCCAGATCAACGCAAGTTCCACATCAATCTATTGGAACTCAGAGCTATTCGCTTGGCCCTACAGGCCTTTCTTCCGAGGATTCAGAATCGCACAGTGCTGGTTCGCATGGACAACACAACGGCCATGCACTATATGAACAAACAGGGCGGGACAAGATCCCGGGCTCTTTCAAAAGAAGCTCAGGAAATTTGGAACTGGGCGATTCTCCACAACATTGCTCTTACGGTAGAGCACCTCGCAGGTTTGCTCAATTCAACAGCGGATGCGTTGGGTGGCCAAAGATCGATCAGTCACGAGTGGGAATTAGACCAGACCATTTTTGAGGAGGTCTTTTCAATTTGGGGAACCCCGACCATAGACCTGTTTGCAACCCCAGAGAACACCAAATGCCAGTTCTACGCACGCCGGAATCACCAACGGGGGTCCTTGGGGAATGCACTTTTGATAGCTTGGTATGGCGCATTTGTCTACGCCTTTCATCCAATTCCACTAATCCATTGGCTGATCAGGAAACTCAAAGTGGAACCTTGCAAAAGGATTTTAATTGCACCAGCGTGGCCCCAACAGTTATGGTACACGGAACTCCTCCTGCTGTCTCAAGACAAACCGATTAACCTGCAGCCGATTCCGTCTCTTTCGACAATGTCTCAGGGTGAAGTGCTCCATCCAGACCCGAGCTCACTCCAATTGACAGCATGGCTCCTGAGTACAGAGAATTCCAGGATTTGAATCTCACAGAAGAGTGTAAGGTTATTCTGTCTCCGGCCAGGGCTCCGAGTACAAATAAGACTTATCGGGCGAAATGGAAGAGGTTCTGTCTCTGGTGTCATAGGCAGAATATTCATCCATACACTTCAGCTCCGCATCAGCTTTTGCCATATATTCTTTCTCTGGCTAAGTCAGGTTTGGCTCATTCTTCTGTCAAAGTACATCTAGCAGCCATCTCTAGATTCAGGCGGACGTCTTCAGGCCCTTCACTTTGGTCCGCGAGGATTATTAAACAATTCCTGAAGGGCCTGTTCAGAGTTTTCCCTCCAGTCCGGCCTCCACCACCAGTCTGGCAGCTTAATTTAGTTTTGGCTCATCTGATGAGAGCTCCGTTTGAGCCCATTCACGGAGCAGATCTAAAATTTGTATCATGGAAACTGGCTCTTCTATTAGCCTTAACATCGGCCAGGAGGATTAGTGAGCTCCAAGCGCTCACGATTGTGGAACCCTTTCTTCAGTTCAAAAAGGATGTTCTGATTCTAAGGACAAATCCAAAATTTATCCCGAAGGTCCCATCCGAATTTCATCTGAATGAGCCGGTGATTTTGAAATCTTTTTTCCCACGACCTACTACACCGGTGGAGAGGTCTTTGCATTCTTTAGATGTTCAGAGGTGTCTGAAATTTTATCGGGAATGAACAAAACGATTACAGGAAGTCTTCTCAAGTCTCTTATAGTGCCCCACGGAAGGGATTTCCGCTTTCAAAGCACAGTATTTCACGTTGGATCTCTAATACAATTGAGTTTTATCATCAAGAAGCGGGCAAACCGCTTGAAAGACGAGTTTGTTCGCATTCAACGAGATCTGTTGCTTCATCAGTGGCTCTATTCTCAGGAGTCCCTATCAAGGACATCTGTAGAGCAGCTACGTGGAGCAGTACCCACACCTTCACGAAGCACCACTGCTTGGATTCTTCCATGAAGGACGATGCAGCGGTGGGTCAAGCAGTCCTGAGAAATCTTTTTCAATGAGAGGTGAGCTTTCCCTACAATCCCTCCTTCCTGTATTGCACATTTTTTATTGATTATTGTATTCTTCTCTGTGGTAAAAATTTTTATGATTTGTTTCCTATGAGGATGACTATGTTGACATATAAGGATATTCATGTAACAAAATGTGCTTTTATGACTTACTGCTAGCTACTCTGATACAAAGCATGGGAATCTATGAAAGTTCCAATACTGGGGCAAGAAAACAAGTTACTTACCTATAACTTTGGTTCCCCAGTATTGGTAACTTTCATAGATTCCCATGCGCCCACCCTCCTCCCCTGGGAAAGCTCTGCCTTTTTTACTGAGATAGTTGCTGTTACACAACGGCTACGAAAATGTGAGGCTCTGAGGCTCCCTCAGGAGGGTTCTATGGGGTGAGGCTGTTCTGATTGTTTGTTGCTGAATTTTGGTCTCTTTTACAAAAAGAGGTGGATAAGCTACAAAATGAGATGAGGCCTAAGCCTAGTTTTCTCTTTTGTACTTACTGCTATGGTATTTTTTATTTACTGTGGCTCCCATTCCGACGACGGGGTAATGATACAAAGCAACTTGTTTTCTTCTAATGCTCGTGGTCTTCTTTTAGAAAGGTTTCTAAAACATGATGGATTCTTGATCTGCAAAATCTTTCCTAGGTCCACTTTTTAAAACCATAGGATACTTCAACATAATATATTCCCTTCTCTTGTGTTTAGGTTGCAACAATACAATCATGGTTAAATAGCTGTGTATTATGTGTATTTTATCTGTTGTGTATGTTGTATACATTTTACTTTCGGGTAATTTAATTGAAACAGTGCCTCGCTTTTTGTGAGGCGTTTGATTTTATTATACGTTGTAATGACCTCTGATCATCTTCCACACCGCACGCAGAGCTCACTGGAGAAAAGCGTTCCTCACCCTGCTCTCCGTCTCCACCACCAGGAAATCCATGCATGGTATTACACTCTCCATCACACCATCCCAACTCTTCCCAGGCAGATCCACCATCACTATCTACAATAACAGGATTGTCCTAATCCAATCCACAGACAGGAATCTGGAGCTATTAGACAACCTGTTCCCCACCTTCATAGAGCACCTCTCCAATCCTAGGATTCCCACGCATATCTCCCCCAATCCTAACACCCTTGACTCCACAGCCCCACTCCCAACCCCTCTAACGTAGCCCAACCCCAGAGCGACAGGCACTTCACCCCTACCCCCAGCACTTTAGTCATTCACCCACCTGCTGTGGCTGCTCCACACTCCTCAATTACAGTCACAGATCTCTCCCCCATTTGCCTCAGCCTCACCCCCACCCTTATCAACATTCGGTCCTCCACTCATTTCACCCCCACTTCTCTCACCCCTGACTCCACTGCTCTCACCAGCAACACCACCCTCCCTCCAACACTCTGACCTCCACACATACCATAAACACTCCGCTCACCCCTGACATCACAACTCCCACCCACAACCTAACTCAGATCCGGAACGACATTCACAACGACAATTCCTACCATTTATCCCCTCCCACTCTCAGTCCCCACTACCCTCTGACTAAATACGCAGAACACACCTCCTCTCTCAACTTAACTCCCCCTAATCACAACAGGAGCACTACCAATCCCATTTCCCCCCCCCCCATTCTCAGCCCCCACTACCCTTGCGGCACCACCACCACCACCACTAACATACACCCATCCTCCACCCTGCTCTCTCCGCCCTACACCACTGCCCTCTCCCTCACCACCAACCCCCTCTCTACATCATCCACACCCCTCCCGCCCAAAATCTCTCTCCTCCCTAACTCCTTCCCGTACACTGACACTGACACTACGGAGCCCTGCACGAATACCAGCCTACTCCCCCACATGCTTGACGATTCATTGGGCAGTCATGCACCTCTGATCTCCGCTCCCACCTCCATCGCATACCCCATTTTGGATAAGATTATGGCCACACTCATCCAGGTCAAGGAAGACGTGCACAACATCAAAGAACTACTCTCCACACACCACATACCACTCTCACCCACCTCCACCTCTCCCCCAAACATGCCCACTCTCTCACTCAACACTCCCCACACCAGACTTCAACCACTGTCCGCAAGCACTACAGCCGCACTCGCCGCCCCTGCAACCCCTCACCCACCTCTACCTCTCCTCCAAACAGGACCCCCTCCCTTCCGGTGGACTCTTCCACCCAACACTCCCCACACTGGACTTCAATCCCGGTCCCGAATCACAACAACCGTCCTCATCGCCCCTGCAACCCGCTGTCAGACCTCGACACACGCACTTTCCTCCGATCCTACGACACAGCCCCCCACACATCCACCGCACACCTTACCATACCCACCATACACGCAAATCCCCTTAGACCCCCTACTCTTAACAGCAGAATCTCCATCCCTAATAACCTTAGAAAAGTTCCTCTATCTCTAGAACCCTCTACCACCCTCAACACACCCCGCCTCAAATGCACTCTCCTCAACTGCAGATCGGCCTCGAAACATTCCGCCGCCATCGCTGATCTCATCCTCTCTTTGGACCTTGACCTAATCATTTTGACTGAAACCTGGCTAACTGAATCGTCGTCACCTATAATGGATATTTTGGTTCCTCCCAACTACCACATCATTAGACTTGACAGGTCCGGCAAATTAGGCGGTGGAATTGCATGCATTTACAGGAACAACCTCTCTGTTCGGAGAGTCAACCCCGCATACCTACCATCCCGTACATCCTGCGAATACATCTGCTTCGACATTCTCAATGAGGGCAAATCGATATGCTCTCTGCACGGCATTTACCACCCACCTAGGGACAACCCTACCTTTTCCCAACAAATCATGGATATGATCTCATCCAATTCTGGACGGCAGCTCACCCAAATATACCTTGGTGACTTCAACCTACACTGGAACGACCGCAAAGACGCGGTGGTAAATAGTCTTAAAAACTTCCTCAATGCCCACGACCTCACCCAAATATGCAACGGCCCGACCCACGAGAAAGGTGCAATCCTCGACCTTATCATTTCCAAAGAGGACCATACCCAACTCGAGTCCATCCTACCCTGTGACTGGTCAGACCATCATATTGTCACCTTCTTCATCAATGAAAAAGTTAAAACTAACCGGCTCAACCCTCCAAGCCCAAAGTCTGGAAAAGAGACCTGAAAAAACTCAACCCAAGCTCTCTGCCTCCTAACAGCTGCAAACTCCTACTCCCACCTAACGGCACGACGGACGTTCAATCCTTAACTGACCACTATCTCAATACTATGACCTCAATAATTAATGAGGCAGCACCGATGCAGCTAAAAAGAGTCTCCACCAAAATCTCCAATCCATGGTACGACGGGAGTCTCAATGAGGATAGACGAGACGTGCAAATGGCAGAGCGCACCTGGAGATCAGCTCCCTCTGCACTGCACTTAAAAACCCTGAAGAAAAAAAGAAACGCCTATTTCAGGAAAATTAAACGCTCAAAATCAGAGTTCTTCAGCCTCAGCTCGACCAAGCAAAAAAACGTCCGAGGAAACTGTTTGAGCTAATCAGAACACAAGGAGCAACCCCAATCACCTAGCACGGTGCGCGAAGCACCCTCCTGTGAAGACTTCTCCGCCTTCTTTATCCAAAAAACTGATAACATAAAGAGCGATCTCCTCATTGATGCAAGCCTCTACCCCAGACCCCACTGCGCAACATCAACTGAACCAAAAAACAATGCTTCATGGTCATCCTTTGACACCTACTCCGAAGAAGAAATCTGCAAACTACTCAGCACCTTGAAACCATCCAATCACCTCTCAGACCCCCTTCCAGCTGCCGCGGTAAAAGGCTTTACCCCTTTGATTCTCCCACTCTGGACTAAAATTATCAACAGCTCACTGCAACAAGGAATCATACCTGACTCCCTCAAAGTTGGACAAGTCACACCCTTACTTAAAAAACCTACAGCTGACCCATCTGATCTGAACAACTACCGCCCCATTAACAATATTCCCACTCTTGCTAAACTGCTGGAAAAATGCGCACAGCTACAATTGACTAAACGCATTGATCAGTTTGAGCTACTCAACCCTCATCAATCAGGCTTCCGAGCTGGGCACAGCACAGAAACTGCTATGACTCACATAATTGACGACGCACTTCAAATCCTAGACCAAAACGACACCTGCCTCCTCATCCTGCTTGATCCCTCTTCAGCATTCAACACCGTAAAACATGAGAAGCTACTCGAACTTCTAAACACAAGAATGGGTATATCTGGAACTGTTCTCAAATGGTTCACGTCCTTCCTACACAACAGATCGCAGAAATTCAAGAGCAACAACATGATGTCCTCGCCAATACCTGTATCGCTAGGCGTCCCCCAAGGATCCTCTCTATCCCCGACTCTGTTCAACCTAGTTATGGAACCTCTCACCACGCTACTACAAGCATCCAATGTTCTCTTTCACATGTACGCCGACGACACCCAACTCTATCTCAAACTACAATCCCCCAAAGACATTCTACTCCTGAACTCAACGATCAGAAGCACCCAATCCTGGCTTGCCGATAATCACCTCAAACTCAATGCTCTGAAAACAGAGTTCCTTTTGATCGTACCTCCAGCAAAGATCTCTACCACCCAAACTTGGCTTAAACACCTAACCGCACTCAATGTCCAACCCACCATTGTGGACTCAGCTAAATCTCTAGGCATAACACTTGACACTAATCTCAACATGCAGCAACATATCAGCAAGGCAACTAAGGGAGCAAACTTCCAAATCAATACCTTGAGGAAACTCAAGCCCTTCCTCCCAGCTAAAGACTTCCGAACTGCAGTACAAGCACTAGTCATCCCTCGAATAGAATATGGCAGCATCGCACTCTGCGGTCTCCCCCTTACCACTACGGCACCCCTAAGAGCTTCCCTAAACGCTGCAGCGAGACTCATCACGGGGTCAAAAAAGCACTCTCATATCTCCCCTGACCTGAAATCCCTAAACTGGCTTCCTTTTGAAGACAGAATACACCTGAAAATTGCTTGCATGACACACAAGGCGGTTCACCTTAACTCCCCCGGCTACCTCACTCAGAAGCTTACAATCTCTGGCGGCTCTAGAAACACCAGAGGCACAAACAATCTTCTGCTGAAGCCTAGGAGATTCCGGAAGGAAAAAACTTATAAACGCTCCTTCTCAGGAATGGCACCCAGAATCTGGAACTCACTCCCTCCTGAAATCAGGCTCATCTCCTCCACTATTCGTTTTAAGAAAGAAGTAAAAGCTATCCTCATGGCTAAATACACCTGAACTACCACTTCGGACTCTTAAAGAATCTGCACAGATCCCCTCTACCTGTTCGGCCTCTCTGCTTATTTGTATTATTTGGTTTTATTGTCTGCACTGACTTATTTGTATTATTTGTTTTATTGCCTTACACCTATTTGTACTGTTAGCTCTACCGACTTACCTGTTTTGGCTATGATCATGTACCCTCTCTTTGTAAAGCGCTCTGATATCTGAAAAGATCTTGTTCGCGCTATATAAAACTTTCAAAATAAATAAAATGCCCCTTCTCCAGGTTTGTGCTCTATAAATCTTCAGTTAAATATAAAATATAAATTGCTGATGAATCAAAAGCAACATTCTAAATTTCCAGTAAGATTTTGGAATATCTAGTGAGTTGAATTACTGTTCTCATTGTAAAGAACGTTAATGGGAATTTCGCTTCCCATATTGGAAATTTGAACTCTCCAAAACTCCAAAAAGATAATGGTGGTGAGTCAAAAACGGACTCCTAAAAATATAAGTGTGCCTCGGCACTGAAAATCTCGCCGACCGAGCCAAAGACAAGTCATCAATATTCCCTCTAGTCCCATACAAAAGATACTACAGGTGGAAAAACTGCTGAAAAAAAATCAATGTCAAAAGACGATCGATGTTGAGGCGAAGAGAAGACGGCAGCTATTCCAAGAGCAGTCGATTTTTCGACATAGAAAAAAGAGAACAACATCTACCCCTTACACCGAGGAATGTGCCCTCGAAGTTGAGTGCAAGAAAAGGAGACTATTAGCTGAAATTACAACTATCTTTCAAATGAATAAGGAATTCAACCCTCTTTACAGGCTTTTAGGATTCCATCAAAACCTTTGTTTGAAGGAAAGAGAGAGGAAAAGGATTCTGGGGAATTAGAATCCCCCCCAAACACCTGTGTCTCAGGAGGAAGAGGACCAGGAACTGTTATAAGAAGAAGAGACAGAAGGTTAGAGCCTATACCAGGACGTTAAAGGATCAGAAGGCGTTGAAGACCAGTGGCAGGATCTCAAGGCAGATTCCTTCGAAGAAACCATCGACACCTATCCATTGGTGCCATTGCCTCCAGATGATGTAACTATGTACAATCAGCTGGTCAAAAAAGAAGCTGAACGGTATGGAGCACAACTGGACAAAGAAAAGGCTCAATCCTGTTTCTTACTGGAGACACTGATACCATCACAAAATAAAACCCAGTTCCTCCCAATGGTCCCAAGCATCATGGATCAAAAGAAAAATACAAGTACTCCTCTAAAGAGATATAGTTGTTTTATTTCTAGAACCAAGCGGTATCAAAATGAACTGTTCTCCATATGAGAGGTCTCAGATGAGTACTTTGCAGAAAGGCAATTAACTTTGTAAATACAATAGGTACAGGTGTTGCAGGAGGCAACACAATTCTACACACAATTTAGCATTGAGGTCAATGTATTTCCTTATATAACCACAGTTCATTACTTTGTAGATTACTTTGGTAATTCCAGGACTGGCTCCTAGGTTCAGTCCTGGGGTTTAAGCTGAAAACAGTTTAGCAAAAACGTTTTTGGTATTGTAGTGATTTTTCAGGAATAAAAAGCTAATTTAAAAGTTCACACTTTGAAACTTTTCAACAGAAACCTGGCAATGATATCCAATGGGAGAAAATGTCGATTCTCCAATTAGCATGCAGAGAGAATCTTGATTTCATTAAAGACAACGGAGGCTGACATTATGCAATAACTTTTATTGCTGCTCAAGATATGCAGCCCTTTAAAGTGTAACCATTACATCATAAATAAAACATTCTACAGGACATAGACAAGTGTCCTAGCAACCAGTAAACATCCTCTTAGAGCTGCGAAGGAAAGGACTTGAGACTCAAAATCTTCCAACGTCCACTTAAAAGGTTCATAAAGAAGTCGAATCTGAAAAGGAAAAAACACAAGGAATAACAATTGTTCCGGAAGGAAGAAATATCAAATGCAAAGACATATTAAACAAATTTTAAGAATATAGTAAGTAAAACATCCACCAGGGAGTGGTGGGAGGGATAATGTCAGCCTCCGTTGTCTTTAATGAAATCAAGATTCTCTCTGCATGCTAATTGGAGAATCGACATTTCATTACAAGACCGGAGGCTACATTATGCAAGTTCAAAGCTTCTTAAAGCAACATTACTCACATGTTCGACAGGTTTAAGGTAAAATTTAACAAAAGTTGATGCATTAGACCAATCTGCTGCTTTCAGGATATCAGAAAGGGATCCCCCACCCCAGAATACCTTGCTTGCCATAGCGCCACGAGAGGAGTGTGCGCCGAATTTCGATAAATCTACTCCAGCTTCAAACATGACAGTTCTTACCCACCTGGCAATTGTCGCGGAAGAGACCGCCTTATAAGGTTTGATAAAAGAAATTAACAATTGATTTTCATTAGAAGGTCTAAAAATACTCATTTTCTGATCATATGCTTTCATGCAATTTACAACACACAGTTTTGGAGAATCTAAAAAATAAGGGTAAAATATGTTTTCAGACATGGTCTTGGTTCTTTTCCAAATCTCGAATAATACTCCATCAGGAGAGTAAAACCTGTTCCAATTTTGTAAAGCCTTAACATCAGATACTCTCCTGAAGGAGATTAAACAAAGTAAGGTAGCTAGTTTAATCGACAATTGTTTTCTTGTAAGGAAACAATTGTCCGGCCAAGATGAAAAAAGATTAAAAATAACATTAACATTCCACAAGGAACTATATTTGGGCCTTGGAGGACGTTTAAGTCTTATACCTTTCATTACTCTACGAATCAAAGGATCGGTACCAATAGAAAAGTCGTTCAGTAAGGAGTGACCTGCAGAAATTGCCGACCTATAGCAGTTGACTGTTCTATAACAAAGGTTTGAGTTAAAAAGGTCCGCTAAAAAATTAGCAACATCCACTACAGGTGCTTCCACGGGATCCAAATTCCGTTCCATGCACCAACCACACCATCTTTTCCAAGCACTGGTATATCTTCTCCTCGTTCCGGGAGACCATGATTCATCCAAAAGGTTCTTAGCTTGCCCTGAAAGGCCTGAGTATCTCGTAATTCAGGTTGCAGGTAAAGTACAATCTTGTTACTTTTGTAATCCAGTACTGGGCTCCTGGGGCCAGCACTGGGGTCTCAACTTAAAGCAGGTAAGTAATTAAGTTTCAGTATTTCGTATGATTTTTAAAGAATATTTCTAGTTTTCAAAAGTAGACACTTCGAAGAAATTTCATAGAAAAGCAGACAATGGATTCCTATGGAGAAAATACAAGTTACTAGTAAACCCGCTAGGGATTACTTTTGCGGTTCAGTACTGGGCTACATGGTACAGTACTGGCCCCTCTCCTGATCACAGGTGAGTATTTCAGAATTCGGAATTCGGCTGATTTTATATGAATATTTTACGTTTTCAACAGTAGAAACGTACAAGATTTTTCGAGTCAAACCAGTCAATGTTATTCAATGGCAGGTAAGTGAGTTACCGGTTTCCTGGTAAGTACTCGACTGGTGAAGTTGTGGTTCTGGGCATAGATTCAGGGATCTCCCAGGGTCAGGTAAGTACAGTTGGTACACCCTCAGCGGCACAGGGGCAGCCGGTGCAGAGGTAGATAGGCCCAATGTTATCCAATGAGAGGCAGGGGGCCTTCAGTTGGTGGCTGCTGGCTAGCAGGCCGCGCGGCTGTGGGAGCTGGGCTCCTGGTCACTTGCTCAGGGCAAATGGAGAAGTAGGATAGGACAAAGGTTGCACTCCCAAGGACATTAGGGCGGCGGGTGCAGGGTGCATTTGAGCCGTCGGGCGCTCAATGTTATTCAATGAGGTTTTTGAAAAGGGAACAAAGGCTGCAGGCTCGGGGACGGTGGATCTTCTGGAGTGACCAACACTTCGAGGGGTAAGTTGGGATCTTGGAGGATAGGCAGGCACCCAGGAGTTGGGCACAGGGAGCCGTGGGGGGCCGGGTGCAGGGGTGTCTTCTGAGGTCGGGAAATCTTACCCCCTGCTGGTCACGGTCGGAGGGATCCTTTGTCCTGAGGCTGCAGGCGTGGTCGAGGTCATCGAGGAGGGTCCTTGGGCACTGGATTCCAGGTCAGAATCGCCGGGGACGTCCTCGGGGTCTTGATTCACTCCGGCACAGACCAGGCTTGGCGGGTGCAGGGTTCGCGTTTCCGGGCTGATGCCAGGGCTTGTTACTTGCTTTGAGCAGTACCACTGCTCGTGGGAGACCCAGGTAGTCAGAGTCACAAGGCAGTCAGGTCCTCCGAGGGTTTTGAAGTTGCTGACCACTGGAGATGCCGGCGTTTAACAGGAGCAGGTTCGAGGGTCGACAGGCCGGTAGTGCTGGGGCCAAATCAGTTGGGGTCTTCCTCTTTTTAGCAGCTGCACTGCTGCTAACCGCACGCACCACTGTTTTGTTTTGCCTTTTCACCTACTGCCCCTTTTGAGGCACGTGGCACGGATACAGCCAGGGGTCCCCCGGAGCACAGGTCGGCCTGCCCCTCAGTGGAGACAGGACGGAGCTTCCTCAGACTAGTTGTCTTCAGCACTGCCCTTGCAGCAGTCACAGTGCTCTGCGGAGGGCATGTTTGTGCCGGGAATGTCTTGGCATGCAGCTTGCCTCAGACGGAGCGGCTGTCAGAGGCGCAGACGCACTGCGAAGTCGGGGGAGCAATTCCAGTGCTGCCGGCCAGAGCCTCCATGCGGGCGGCACAGGGCGGTAAGTGAACTCAGAGCGCGAGGGCGGCGTGCGTCGGCTCGAGGGGCTGTGCGTGTGAGCTGCCGGGGCTATTGGCGGGACTGCACACACTCCGAAGCACGCATTGATTGTACCGGTGCAGACGACATGCATGTGTAATCTTTTGTCAGTGTGAGGAAGCTCAGGGCGGTGTGTGTTGAATGTCGGGTGTGCCACACAGACAGGGACATCACACACACATTCACGCAACTAACACACACACACAGACTCTACAGACATCTGCAATCAAGATGCAGACGCAAAACACACACAGGTGCGCGTCACAGATGCTCAGCTACACACACACACAGATAATCGCATCTTGCATACTCCAAAAACAGGCCTCACGCATTCACCATCACCCACATATATATGTATATATCACACACTGTCACATATATGAACAAAATGTACAGCAGACGGAAAGTCATACAAACGTGCAGCACATATGACATTGACTCAAACTTCGTAAACATCCATGTAGTAATTGCACAGAATGCACTGTCATGTACCACAGGTACACATTACAGATTTATTGTGCAATCCAAGTGAAAAACAGTAACTTACTGCCTGGTTTCACCTCAGCTAGCTGGGTGATTTCGTAGCGCTCTAAGGATTTAGGGAATAGCATGGTATGCTATTGTGTGTTGTGCCGGTGCACGCTGCTTTAGCTTGGTGTCATCAGTCCTGTAAGAAGGGAGTGTAGATTGTTGCTTCTGAAATGGGGGAGCATTTGTCTGGGGCTAGAGTTGAATAAGCGCCCAACAACGCCCGTCGTCTATTTGTGAAGATTCCTTTGATTGGGCGTTGCTTTACCACGATGTGAACACTAGTTTGTGCTGTGCTTGGGGTGTGTGCGGTAGCCGTGTTCGGCATCATTGTGATACCAGCCTGCACTGGACTCACTGTTATCGCACCCTGGGGTTCTTTACTTCTTAAAGGCGACTCCTCCTTTTATCCGCCCACAAAATGACAAGATGCCCTTAGAGAACGGAGGCAGACACTGTGCCCACACTGGAGGCAGTGAGGCACTCTGCCTGCCCCCAGAGAGGATTGCCCACACTACCCCCGACAAACAGCGACTCTGTCTGGTACCGCACAGACTCTGTATTCTGTCCCCACTCAGCGGCTTGGACTGGTGCCCACGCTTCCGTTGCACCAGTGGCTCTGCCCCGGTGGTCCCCTGTGCACTAGTAATGCTCCGTTTGGTGCCCTCACCCTTTTTCCAATATACGACTGCCCTCCACAGGTGCCTGTTTGGTGCCTCGCACTGCGGGGGTGCCCTGTTTCGTACCTCCACCCCTTTCCAGTACATGCTGTGTTTGGTGCCCCACCCCCCCCTAAGATGCCCTGCACAGTAACCCCACTCTCTTGCCAAAATAGACTTGGTTGGGTACCCTGCCCTCCAGGGGAGGTGGCCTGCAGCCACTTTACCCAAAATGTTCTGTAATGACCCCCTGGCCCCAGGAGCTCGGTTTGGTCAGGAACCTATCTTGGGAACCCCCAATAGCGCCTCTGGGTGGAACCCTGTGGCCTCGCGCAGCCTCCTCTCCTCTCCGGAGCTGGGCTGTGAGCTCTGCCGCTCTTCACTCCCTAGAGCCAGCCCAGCTGTGCGGACCACATCTGATCGGTGCCGTTGTGCCCACCCCAGCTGTGCTGACGAGCGTCATTGGCCCGTCTAAACTCCCTCCACCTCTCGCTGTTCTGTGCTGATGTGGTGCATTCACCCCCATTGAGCCCCTCTCCACAGGTATGCGGTGAGTGCCGCTGCTCTGCAAAGCCCAGCCAGTCCCTCTCCTGCACTGAAACGATGAGGCTGCCCGTCTTCTCCTTCCTCCCTAGCTCAGCCGATGAGTCCTGTTTGCCTTTAATTCCTCCTTCCTTGTCCTGCGCTGATGAGTTCTATTAAGTCCCACCTGAGGTGATTAGTGCTGTTGCTCTGGAAGTCCTAATTTCCTTCTCCTGCAGATGGCGCTGTTCTGTTGATCAATCTGTACGATTCCTAAAAGCTGATGATTCCTGGTAGTCTGTAAATACTAATTTCCTCGGCTGATGAGTTTTGTTTGCTTGTAAGACCTCCTTCCCTCTCCTAAGAAGACGAGGTCTGTTAGTCTGTAAGTTCTCCTTCACTCTCTTTAGCTGATAAAATCTCTTGGTCTGTAAGCCTCTGCCCCTGGTTTGTGGCTTGACTTTCCAAGCAGTTGCACCGCAGACCGTAGTGTGGTTTAGTTGTGCGGAGTTGTGCAGTCGGTGTCACCTGTGAGTCGCAGTGGGTGAGGCCAGAGGGCAGTGGCACATCGCCTGCATAGCTCCTCAGTGGGTACACAGGCCCATTGTTCAGTGCATGTGTGGTATGTTTGTAGCTGATGGAGGCTGGGGGCGCTGGGCAGTGGTATAGATTGGTCAGTAAGATTTAGAGGGGGGTAGGGGTAGAGGGGTTCATATTTTCCAACAGTCGTGTGTGCATATAATGTTTAAATATATAATACAGCAAGTAGGGCGCATGAGAGGGGCTTAAGGGGCAGTGGAAAGGGAGAGAAATGCGGATTGATGGGGTACTAAGTAAGAGAAAACACAGAACCTGAACAATGGTGCTCTTGATGTCTGTAGGTGGGTCTAGGGGTCAGCCGGACGATTCTGCGTTCTCGGGGTTGAAGAAATTGTTTCAAAATGTGTACCCCTTAAGTCGTGATGCTCATTCTGCCTAATGCAACTTCCTGTACGCAAGTGTTATTTAATATCTGCAGGTTTGCTGTGTTTCATAGCGCCTCGAAGAGGATTTAATGTTGGATGTTGGGTCATGAGGGTTCGGCTCTGGTAATAAACCCTACCCCTTTT
Source organism: Lissotriton vulgaris (assembly GCF_964263255.1). Classification (NCBI taxonomy): domain Eukaryota; kingdom Metazoa; phylum Chordata; class Amphibia; order Caudata; family Salamandridae; genus Lissotriton; species Lissotriton vulgaris. Next base: position 1,687,927,046 of record NC_141693.1, on the reverse strand, counting down.
CTTCCTCTCCATCAGTATCAAGCTCGGGCAGAAATTTATATTTCCAGGCGGAAGTGCGTGATTGATGGGGCTGCTGGGAATAGAGTGTGAGCGACGGTTCCCATGACAGAAGGCGCTTTATAGCGCAGCAGTGGCACTCGGTCACGAGGGAGGATAGAGCGCACCCAGCAGGTTCTCCGAAGAAGTACAGATCACTTAAACGTTGAAGTACACGGTTAGGACAATGGGGTCCACCATTAGCAAACAAAAGATCTGATCATATTCTAGGGTACTGTCTTCACAGTATTCAGACAGAAGTGAAAGTTTCAAAGCAATGTTAGTCCAGGAGGTGTCGGTGACCCTGCCTTTGGATTAGAGGTGCCCACCGCAGCTTTAAGAGGGCTGTATCCAGGCCACGCTTTCAGACTGTCTACATAAGATCTCCGGCGTACAATTATGATATATCCAAATCATTCAAAAAAAGCATTTGCAATGCAATAGGTCTCGCATTACTGAATGTTTGAGCTATTGGTGTTGCATTATTATTAGCAATGCCAATACCTCAAACTTTAATAACGCGAGACCTAGTGCATTGCAAATGCTTGTTTATCTTTGGGACAGGGATAAATAACAGAGGCCATATTACGTATGGACCCCCATTACTCTCCTGCCCCTGCATTGCAGATGAAAACCGAGGTAGGTGACTTTGGGGACAATACATGACATCAAATTATAGATGGGTAAAAAGTGAATTTCCGTGATGTTTTTACCTCTGAATTTTGAGGGATGCCAGAGACTACTCAAGCTTTGCTCATGTTGTCTTTCTGATGTCACTCTGAACTACTCTGTGAAAAATCTCCCCATAATTCACTGTTACGTATCTATAATTCTATATATTTACCTTGGTCCAGCCAATTATTCTAGTTAATGTTACTTACTGTGCTGTTGCGCACCTGATTGGAGCTTGTGCCTGGTCAATAACTAGGGTTGCTGTCTGGCTTTGTGGTCAATAATATAGTTGCCACTCTGCTTAACATTTCAACTGGTTATCTGAAAACAAACTTCTTTCTTTTTATCTGTGTATTTGGATAACTTGCCGAATATGATTCATAGTCAGGTCATTGTGTCCCCGGAACCAGAGCACTTTGAGCTAGCTTTGGTTTTTAAGTGTGTTCAAAAGTTAGCACTCTCTTGTTGTCAGTTATATTTGTTAATATTTTTAATATGTACGAAATGTATGTAGATCCACATAGTGTTTCACATATACATGCATTGGAATCATCTTAATTATTATTTGTCTTTGACTCTGCAGAGAATGGAAATTAAGTTGTAATAAATATATTGAACTATATCGAATTGATGTGTCCACCTTACTATCATTCAGCCTAGACAGGAAGAGACAGCTGTACTTTGAGCCAGAGTTGATACTTGCCGTTAGTGGGGGAATGGTCTGCCTAATAAAGGTCGAGTTCCAGTGCAAAGTGACCACTGAACTGCTGCATGTCAGTAAAACCTTTGTGTTCTCCACAGGCAGCATGGAGTGGGTGAAGTACCAGGATGCTGAATATGAGTTTTTTGAGCATCATTCTACCTGGCCCCAAGCCCAGCGCATCTGTACCTGGTTTCATGCTGATCTTGTGTCCGTTCATAACCAAGCTGAGTTGGACTTCCTGAGCCAAAACTTGCAAAAGGTAGGAGAATGTTTACACGGGCTTTAGAACATGACATGGACTCCTGTGGGCCATCACCTCACTCGTTTTCTGGGAAGACGTGGGAGCTGAAGATTTTATAAACACAGGGCTGGGCGCTTTGTTGCTTAGAGTCTCTATGGCCTGTTAATGTTAATGTTAATTGCATTTGTAAAGCGCTGCTGTTACCCAAAGGTGTCCTGGACCTGATGTGAAGACCGGTGGAGCACTGATTGTGTATTATGCGACCTAATTTGTGAAGAGCCACGTTTTTAAGGCCTTCCTAAAGGCCATCAAGTTGGTCATGTGTCTCAGATAAAGTGGGAGCATGTTCCAAGCCTTAGATACATTGGCAATAAAACTTCTGCCACTCCCGTTAGCTTTTTTCGTCCGGGGCATTATCACTAATTTAGCATCAGAGTGCTCTTTTTGGTGAGTACCAACTGAAGTGTTTTGAAAATTCAGGTCCTGTTCCCTGCAGCGCCTTGAAGACCAAACATAAGGCCTTGAACTGGGTACACTTCCTGACTGGCAGCTAGTAAAAAAATTTGATTGATCCTGTGATTGATGCACATTTTAAGAGTTTTGCAGCGTGAATCTTTCTGGATTCACTATGCTGTGCATTAATCCGCGGTCTAGTGGTTGGGTCCGGAATCGAAGCCTTTTCTTCTTTTTTTTTGTGTGTAGCCTAGGTGGGCATCGACGTCCCACCTTCTGGTGTACTTCCTGTATCGTCGACACGCTTCCTGCGAAAGCTCCCACATTTGGGTGCCATCTTCAGATTCTTTTTTCTGCCGTTGGGTCTGGATCGTCACCGAGAGGTTCCAGAGTTTTTGGAGAAATGAAGAAGGAAAAAACTGAAATCTACCGAAAAAGATTGGAGAATACATCCAGGAGCAAGACCACTGAGCCGGGACGACGAAGGAAGAGGAGAACATTGAAAAATTCGACGTCCAATGGAGAATGCGCACACGGGGGGCCCTGAGCGCAGGAATGGACAGGACTCTGTTCAAATTCTGCCACAATTGCCACCACAAATACGCGCAGAATGACCAGCACCCGGATGGCAACCTCTGTCTGTCATTCGACCACGACAGCAAGGATTGCAACGCGTGCTCTGTCTTCACCCCGAAGACTCTCCGGATTAGAGAGAGGCAGAGGATAGCCAACCACAGCATGCAAGGAAAAGGCCAACCTCCTTCGCTTCATGACTTGGGCCTCTCCAGTGACGAAGAGCACAACATCGCCGAGGGACCAGATGACATCACAGTCGTAGAGACCGATAAGAAAACTACAAAAGAGGTAGGAGAGACGTTGACACCTAAAACCCCAACAGACTCTTGAAAGCCTGAGTCAGACTCTCAAAAAACAGAGTCTAAGTCCACGAAAGGAGCGCTGGCACCGAAAATTTCGAGGCCGCAGCTGCATCTAGGGACAAACAGCCCAGTGGATCCTTCGAAAAGGACTCCCAGACGGCAAAAACACAAGAAAAGCTTAGGTCGGCGAAGCACGTCCCTGAAAAGGAGCGCTCGACGCCGAAGGAAAAGGACCCGAAGGCTACTTCGAAATTGACGTCTACATCGAAGAGATCATCTGAAACACTCGACGCTGAACAGGCCGCCGAGATGGAAAGAAAGAAGAGAAGGCTCGAGGCCGAAATGGATAACATCCTTCAAAGGAAAAGAGAGTTCGATGAATGGATAAAGGTTCAACATTCTGTCGAAGCCAGCGACAACGATCGTCGAAGTCGAGGACGAAGAGGAGTTTGACGCCGAAGAGCTGCTGAAAACTCCCGAGCCTCAAGAACACCAAGAGGAAGAGGGCCTATACTATGACAAGTTGGACTCGGCATCCTCGGTGGCGCAGGACCTGGATTGGAAGGACCTTGAAGCCAAAAGCCCAGAAGAGGTTGTGGAGACGTATCCTTTGAGGCCATCGCCGCCAGATGACATTGGGATCTACAACATGGTCATCAGGAATGCGGCAACAGCTTATGGAGTGAAACTGGAGAAAGAAAAACCGAAAGCCTGCTTCCTCTTACAGACCCTGCTCAATTATATACCGAGACTTGGCTCAAATGTTAAAGCGTGAAAAGTAGAGCGGTGCTCGTTTACTAACCGTCTGCTTTGTACGGCGAATTAATGCATGGTTTCATCTGGGACGTCTTCTTGCGCCTCCATGTGATAAGACTGAATATAAAAGAGTAAACGTTGTCGGCAGCAGGGCTACTTCCGTGTCACATGACACGGACTCAGAATTAAACACTCAGTGTTTAATTCTGAGTCTTTGTCATGTGACACAGAAGTAGCCCTTCTAGGAGCTACCTCTCTACTTTTCACGCTTTAACATTTGAGCCAAGTCTCGGTATATAATTGAACGTTGGTTGACGGAGTTTTCATGTTTTTTCTGCACAGCAATTGTTAGCCACATGGATTTCAGCCAACATGTAAGTCGCGCATTAGTTATTTTTACTCCACATTGTCACACTATTGAGCACGATCACCCAACTTCACGAGCTATCTCTTCTGTAGTAGGGGATCTCTGTTATAGTCATAATCTAGTGAATAGTCCCGCCCATGTGCGTGGACCCCGGCAATCAAAAATAATCTCTTAAGCTGTCAAATCATGCAGAAACTGCAAAGACACTTAAGAGAGAATTTAAAGACCAATAATGCAGCCTATATCCACAGGCTACACTGTCCAGTACTTCAACTAGAAATTCCACCAAAGAACACACACAACACAGCCTGCCCAATTTCTACCATAGAGAAACTTGCCTCTACCAGTAAAAGACTCTGGAATGATAGAGAGGAAGGCATGGACAGACAAGCCCCATAGGCTGCCATTATGTGGCTTAAATAGGATACTGTGCCTTTAAGAGAACTTTCCAGAACTTTCTCCCAGTGTCCCAGAATGTACAGCAGGTCCCTTTTACTTTCAATTCTTTTTTCCGGCTCCTGCTAACAGGACCCTGGCATTGAGTTCTCCCCTTTTTCAAGGGTTTCTTGGATTTTTTGTGCACTTTGTGATTTAAAAGTGTTTCAGCTTTTGTCTTGGTGCTTTCCCTTCACTCCTGTGTGTTTGTTCAGGTATTTTAGGGCTCTAAAATGCCTGCTCTTTTCGACTAATGCCCTATTTGTGGGAGGAAGAAGGCCAAGACTGATCCACACGAGGTCTGCATCATCTGCCTTCCTGAAGCACATGTCCCTGAAGAGTGTGACATCTGCAAGAACCTTTCTGCAAGAACTTTGAGGGAAAGGCTGAAGATTAGGCTTCAAGGCCTGGAGGACAGTCGACTGCAGGCTGCAGGTGGGTCTCGGCAGATCGGTAAGGCTCCCTCTGCCTCCGCTGAGACCTCTGGGGGGCTCCCCAGAGGCAGGAAGACCAGCAAACGGTCCCGGTCTCCGTTGGCGTCGATTGCATCGACGACGACATCGAGAGGGATGACGACGGTGTGTTCCCCATCTCCCCGGGGCTCCTGGTCGAGACGGCGTGAGGATTCGACGTCGAAGGGCCTGGATAGGCCGCCGTCGAGACCACCGTCGACTGCTTCTTCATCTTCATCGTCGGCGCTCGCCGTCGAGACGACGATCGGCGTCGAAGATTTCGAGAAGGAGGAGTCTACGCTCGTCATCGAGAATGGAACGGTCGACCTCGCGCAGGCGGCGTTTGGCGTCGAGGAGGAGGAGGTCGACTTCGCGGAGGCGGCGTTCGACGTCGAGGAAGAAGAGGTCGACTTCGCGGAGGCGGCGTTCGACGCCAGAGTCGCGGAGGCGACGTTCGACGCCGGAAAAGCGACGTTCAGCGTCGAGAAGGAAGAGATAGGCGTCTAGGAGTCGCTCCAACTCTCCTAAACGGCGCAGGAGGAGTTCTGGCGCCAGAAGTCAGGCTGGATCTAGTGGAGGGCGCAAGAGAAAGCGATCTCCTGCTGAAGGGGCTGGGTCGCAGTCCCCTTCCCCGAAGAAGTCACCGGGCTCGGTGTACTCGGTGGTATATACACCACCTCGGCCTAAGTCGCCCCCTCCTCCTGTACCTAAGGAGGACCCTCCCACCAACCCTCCACTTCCACCAGGACAACCACTACCACCGCTTCCACCGCATGGGCCTGCCCCTCGGTCGGAGATACCCCCTGTCCCTCCGCCAAGGTCGGCGTCATTACCTCTTCTTCCTACACCACCTAAGGGGACTCCTAGACCAAGGCCCCAGGAGGAACCGCGGAAGACGCCCCCACGGAAACCTGCGGAGCATCCACGTGCCGGGAGATCACACTCTCGCTCCAGGAGGAAGGAGCGATCGTGCCACAGGTCGTCCTCGCGGTCGAGACACCGCCATAGGAGGCACAGATCTCGCTCTCGCACGAGGTCCTCAGGGACTACTCCCCAACTTTGTCGGGATCGCCGGACACGAGGGTGTCGCCGGTTGATGACCTGGTGGCGTTCCATGATGTCCTTTTGAGAGGCGCTGCCAAATTGGGCATATCCTTGAAGGTGCCAACGCCTAAGACATCAGTCATTTTCGAGACACTGCACCAGAAACACCTGTCTCGTCCACTGCTACCTCTGGTGCCGGGCCTGGAAGAACTGGCCATGGACCTTTTCCTCACCCCTGCGGTGCCTAAGGCAGCCCCATCGAGATTGCAGAAAAAATACTGGGCTCCCGATTCGGACCCGGCTTTTCTAAGGGTGGAACCTCCTCCGGATTCTGTGATTGTGACGGCGGCCTGCAAACATGCCACCACCCCGTCATCCACGGTTCCCCCTGACAAAGAGTCTAGATGGATGGATTCAGCTGGAAGGAAAGTGTGTGGAACATTGGTGACCTCTATGAAGGCTGCGAGTGCCACGGCTTTGCTGGGGCGCTACGACCGCGCCCTCTGGGACTCCCTCCAGCAGTTTGCGGAACACTTGCCTCGCGAGAAGCGGGAAGACTTCCAGGAAGTGCTGAACGAAGGGATGCTGGTAGCGAATCAAATTATCAGCGCTGCAGCAGATTCATCCCTCTTAGCGGCACATGGCTTTTGCCATGGGATTAACCAGCGACGTCACGCCTGGCTCCGCTTTACGTCACTGAAACCGTACGCACAGCAAAGGGTGGCCAACCTTCCATTCTCTGGCGAAACCCTATTTGGGAAACATGCGGATGACGAAATGGCCCGCATGAAGGCAGAGGCTGAAACACTCACGGCTGTGGGTCTAGAGAAGCCCAAAGAAGCGAAGAAATCGTACCGCCCAGTCCAACGGCGGTTCGGTGGGCAGGGCAGGGGACTTAGCCAAGCCTCAGGACAGTCGCAGCAACATCAACAGTTCCGTAAGCCGTTTCAGAAACGCCCGAAGGGCAGAGGCGGCCAACAGTCGGCACCAGCAACCAAAGGCCCGGCCGGGTCTAGGCCCTGAGCACTTACTTCCCCCGGATCTGTTACCCACTCCGGTAGGGGGAAGCATTCAATTTTGTCTGGCAGAGTGGAGAAAAATTACTCAGGACAAGTGGGTGCTGAATATTGTTTGCAATGGATACAGTCTTCGCTTCACCAGCCCGCCTCCAGCAATTCCACCGGTCAGCTCGCAGTTTCAGCTGCCCGAGCTTCAGGCGGAGGCAGATATCCTGTTAAGGAAAAGGGCGATAGAAGACGTACCTCTGTCTCAGAGAGGAAGAGGTCTGTACTCCCGGTTCTTCCTGGTTCGCACGAAGGACAAGAACGAGTTCAGGCCCATTCTGGACTTGCGACAGGCAAACAGATGGATTCGCAGGGAAAAGTTTTGCATGCTGTCGTTGCATCAAATTTATCCTCAGTTGCAACAGGGAGACTGGCTATGTGCTATAGACCTACAGGATGCGTACTTCCATGTGCCCATTGCACACAAACATAGGAAGTTCCTGCGGTTCCAAGTCGGCGCCAATCATTATCAATACACAGTACTCCCATTCGGACTAAAGTCTGCGCCGAGAACGTTCTCGAAGTGAATGGCGGTGGTAGAAGCACATCTGAGGAAGAACAAGGTGTTTGTCTACCCGTACCTGGACGATTGGTTGATCAAGGCATCCTCCTTCTCGGAAGCTCGAGCACACTTCCAGAAGACGTGCGTTCTCCTGAACAAGCTGGGGTTGCACATCAACATGTCCAAGTCTGTCCCGACTCCGGTCCAATGCATACAGTACTTGGGAGCCTCCATCAATACGCTGTCAGCAAGCGTGTCTCCTTCGGAAGAGCGACGATTATCACTCCTTCGGAAGGCTCAGGCTCTTATGACCACTCCATCTACAACAGTGAGGACGGTGTCTTCTCTACTGGGATCGATGGCCTCTTGTATCTTCCTGACGCCACACGCATGGCTGCACATGAGACCGCTGCAGGAGTGCTTGGAAGACCAGTGGGATCAGAGAAAAGGATCTTTGGACGACAAGATACGACTGTCTCTGCATGCTCTTCCGTCTCTGAAGTGGTGGTGTTCAGCGGAGAATCTCCTCACAGGGGTTCCCTTCCACAAGGACATTCCCACGCAGACTATCGTGATGGATGCGTCTCTCCACGGCTGGGGAGCGCACTCCGGAAACCTACAGATTCAAGGAACGTGGTCCCCGATGGAGGCCACGTATCACATCAATTTCCTGGAACTCAGAGCTGTTCACTTGGCACTGAAGGCCTTTCCTCCGTCCTTCCAGACCAACTCTCTGCTTGTACAGACGGACAATACGACCACGATGTATTACCTCAACAAGCAGGGGGGTTCGAGATCACGCACTCTGTCACAGGAGGCGCAGGAGATCTGGCACTGGCTTCTGGCCAGAGGACTGACGATAACGGCTACCCATCTGCCAGGTGTGCAGAATGTTCAGGCGGACGCACTGAGCAGACTGATTCAGGAAAACCACGAATGGGTCATAAACAACGAAGTACTAGGAGAAGTCTTCGCAAGGTGGGGGACTCCAGACGTAGATTTGTTTGCCACCGCCGAAAACAGCAAATGCAGAGACTTCGCCTCCAGGTACTACCAGCAGGGGACGCTGGGGAATGCGTTATGGATCAACTGGTCGAACAGCTTTCTGTACGCTTTTCCACCCATTCATGGACCTGCTTCACCGGTCTCTCCTTCCTCACATTCGGCTGCCGTGCAGGCCGGACCTTCTCACGAAGTTCGAGGGCAGTTGTTGCACCCCAACCTCTCGTCTTTGAGTTTGGCAGCATGGTTCCTGAGATAGTGCAATATGGCCATCTAAATCTGCCCGAGGATTGCATGGACATACTGAAGGGGTCTAAGAGGCCTTCCACTAGGACTTCCTATGCTTACAAGTGGAAGAGGTTCTGTATCTGGTGCCAATCTAAGAACTATGACCCGACGACGTGCAAGGAAGACGTCATCCTTCCTTGCCTTCTACATTTGGCGCAGCCTGGCCTTAATGTTCATTCCATTAAGGTTCATCTTGCTGCATTGACTGCCTACAGGAAATGCCCTTCACAGACTTCTTTCTTCCAGATCCCTGTGATCAAAGATTTTTTGGAAGGCTTGAAGAAAGTGTTCCCTCCTGTCAGGCTTCCTTCGCCTTCATGGGAATTGAATGTGGTGCTGTCCAGATTGATGAAGGAGCCTTTTGAACCTATTCATAAGGCTTCGTTGCAGCACCTGTCCTGGAAGGCGGCGTTTCCTCGTGGCCATTACATCGGCCCGCAGGTTGAGTGAAATTCAGGCGTTGTGTTGCCAAGAACCTTATACTGTATTTCATGCTGCTAAGGTTGTTATGCGTACTCACCCTAAATTTCTTCCCAAGGTTATTTCTGATTTTCATGTCAACCAGACCATAACGTTGCCTACGTTTTTTCGGAATCCTTCATCTCCAGCGGAAGGGTCTCTACATTCCCTGGATGTTAGGAGGGTGTTGAAATTTTATCTGGATAAAACCAAAGATATTCGTAGGTCAGACCAATTATTTGTCAATTATGGATCGGTCAGGACAGGTCTTGCTACCTCTAAGCAGTCCATCTCTAGGTGGATTGTGTCCTGCATACAGTTGTGTTACCAAAAAGCTAATAAGACCTTAGGGGGTAAACCTAAGGCTCATTCCACCAGGGGAAAAGCTGCCACGACAGCTTTGCTCCGTATTGTTCCGATTGCAGAGATCTGCAAGGCGGCCACTTGGAAGTCGGTTCATACCTTTGCTAAGCATTACTGTCTGGACACTGATGCCAGGGCAGATGCTCAGGTTGGACAGGCTTCGCTGCGGAATTTGTTCGCACAATAGTGGTGTTAATTTCTTTTCTCCACCGCCGCTTTGGTGTGGGGATGGGCTTGCTACAGAATGAGTAGTTTCTGTCCTGTAACTCCAGTTCTGTAGTAGGGGTATCTCTGTTATAGTCATAAGCGCCCGCCCTCCTCCCCGGTGGAGATAATTATTCATGTAAGGAATGCTACAGGTCTGGCGTGCTACGCTTCAAAAAGAACTGAAAGTAAAAGGGACCTGCTGTGCATTCTGGGATACTGCGAGAAACTTCTGGAAAGTTCTCTTAAAGGCACAGTATTCTATTTAAGCCACATAATGGGAGCCTATGGGGCTTGTCTGTCCATGCCTTCCTCTCTATCATTCCAGAGTCTTTTACTGGTAGAGGCAAGTTTCTCTATGGTAGAAACTGGGCAGGCTGTGTTGTGTGTGGTGTTGTTTGGTGGAATTTCTAGTTGAAGTACTGGACAGTGTAGCCTGTGGATCTAGGCTGCATTATTTGTCTTTAAATTCTCTCTTAAGTGTCTTTGCAGTTTCTGCATGATTTGACAATTTAAGAGATTATTTTTGATTGCCGGGGTCCACGCACATGGGCGGGACTATTCACTAGATTATGACTATAACAGAGATACCCCTACTACAGAACTGGAGTTACAGGACAGAAACTACTCCTTCACCCCCACACGAGCACTGATAAGCACACACATCCCACAAAGCCCTGCATGGTTTGAAGTCATTGTTTTATAATCTGGTACCCATTGTAATGTATACCTGATTTTGATTGTGGTTGCTTTTCATCTTTAATAGTGTTCGCTCCCTGACGAAGGGCACCAAATGCCCGAAATGCATTGGAGCTCATAAGAAAAATATGATGTCTATGTTGAATAGAAAAATGAAGGAATAAAAGAAAAAGAAAATGATGCAATGAAATAATTGTTAACAATAAAGAATGAAAGTGGATGAAACCATAACATGAATAGAATTGGAGTCCTTATTTAAAGGAACCACCATATGAGTGCCTGAAGGGGATGTAACCAATGATCCATTGGAAGCACGTCCATATACTGACATAGGACACCACTGACGGAGGGCGTTTCCCATCAGAAGCACCTTGAACCAGTTCAAAACTGAATTTAATATTCACCTTAAATACGTAGGCTGTGCACCAGCACTATCAAAAGATTCACACAATGGTGCATCAAGATAAAACTACACAAAAAGATGACAAAGGAATCAACGGTGCTAAAATATTTAACACACCTGCTAAAATCTAATCTAAGTTCTACCTCGCTGAGTGTTCACCTAGCAGCGATAGTAGCCTAAACAAGAGGAGAGACAGGAAAGAGCTTCTTTACATCACAAGTAGTGAAAAGATTCCTGGAAGGGGCTAAAAGGATCGCACCACCAAAGAGGATGCCGCCACCGGCATGGAACCTTAATTTAGTCCTAACAGAACTTATGAAGGCGCCTTTTGAACCCATCCATAAGGCCTCACTACAAATGCTCACAATGAAGACAGCCTTTCTAGTGGCAATCACCTCGCTACACAGGGTAAGCAAACTGCAAGCACTAACGCTACAAGAACCTTACATCCAAATACACAATGACAGGGTGGTGATGAGAACGGACCAACACTTTATGCCAAAGGTGGTGTCAAGGTTTCACATGAACCAGACAATACAAATACCAAGCTTCTTTCAGAAACCATCCACAAGCGAAGAGAGGGCACTGCACACTCTGGACGCTAGAAGGGCAGTAATTCAATACATGGAAAGAACTAAAGAGTACAGGAAAACAAAACAGTTCTTTGTGTCCTCCGCAAGCAGTTTCCTGGATAGACCAGTAACTAAGGCCACCATCGCACGATGGATCGCACAAACAATACAAGTCTGCCACAAACAGGCAGGTCAAGAACTAACAGAGGGGGCACAAGCCCACTCTACCAGGAAAAATGGAGCAACAATAGCCTTCCTGGCTAACACACCCATTCGAGACATATGCCTGGCGGCAACATGGGCTTCATTGCACACGTTCACTAAGCACTACTGCGTGGATATACAAATGAACAAGGAAGCACAGGTAGGACAAAAAGTGCTTCAACATATATTCAACAATCTCATCTTCCACCCAGCCGCCACAAACATAACAAACCGCTACAAAGTGTATGCACAGCATAGTGAATCCAGAAAGATTCCCGCTGCAAAGCGAATAGTTTCTTACCTGTCGGTGTAGTTTTGCAGCTTGAAGATCTTTCTGGATTCACTAGTGAACCCACTCACCTCCGCCATAAAGATGAGGCAGGAGAAGAAGGTGGAAATACAAGGAATAAAAATACATACAGACACTTTAAGAGACAAAGTGAAAATTCATGTTCGAGGCATATGGGCTGCAGATGGTACATTATGAATAGATCGCCATCTGGTGTTGGGCTCGGATGATTGCACTTTGTTTTTCTCTTGGAGAGTCTTTTGTATCTTGGTGACTCCTCCCTTAGTTGGTAGTGCGCATGGGCATCGGCTCCATCCTTAGATTGTTTTTTTCCGCCATCGGGTTCGGATGAAGATCGAGACGCTCCAGATCAACTTCAGAAGAAAGTGATTTTTCGGCGCGTATTCCCTTTCCAATTAGACGGTATTATTATCGAACGCGTTCTTTTCCATTCCGACGCGTTACAAATTCAAAATAGAAGAGAAAAACTTGGATCTACGTCGAAGAACAGGAGACCTTTCTCGACGCAGTCAAGCCCGGAGTCCATGGAAAGGACTCCATTCAAGAAATGTCCATCGTGTGGTGCTAAGTTCCCACACAAGGACCTACACGAGGTGTGCAACCTCTGTCTATCGCCTGAACACGAATCCAGGGACTGCGAAGCCTGCGCAGCATTCTCCTCCAAGCTAACGATTAGAAATCGTCGAGCTCGAAGACACGAGGCTTCCAGAATGCAGGCGGAGGCAATCCCGGAGCTGTTCGGAGACGAACAAATCGAGGAAGAAGAGGACCAGTCGGGGTCGGAAGGGGACCAGTCGGAGGTTGAAGAACTCTTCGAGCAACAAACCGTGAGTGACGACGTCCCCTTACCGAAAAACCGACCCCGTGCGGTAACGACCCCGCCCTCGGGCCCGGTCAAACCGCTGAAAAAAGTTTCCGACGCCCCGCCCTCGGGCCCGGCAACGAAACCGAAACTGAAACCGAAGCACTCGGAATCCCACCATGTCGGATCCGAGAAAAGGGCGACATCGACTTCGGCACCGAGGCTACATACAAAGGAGAGCTCGGTATCGAAACATTCCATGTCGAAAAAGAAATATGATTTATCGCCCAAAAGACACTCGATACCCAAAAAGTCGGAATCGAGCAGACATTCGGTGTCGAAAACAGCAAGATCTGAAGATCGAAAACAAAAACAGCTCTCGGAACCAGGACCCTCGGTACCGATTCAAGAGCAACAAACAGATCCCAAACAAAAGATCTTGTTTATTGACCCACAAACTGGGAAAGTGGTCACGAAGAAGAGAAAGAGTGAACAGTCAGAAGATAAACCTCTTCCTTCAAAAAAGAGAACAATGGGGACGAACATAACTCCTCCTGCTTCTCCTCGTCCTAGAGACACACCCTCTTCTCCTATTCCTCACAATAGGCCACATATTCCTACACCCTCCACACCAAGACCAGCTACACCTCAGTCAGATGTAGACAGTGATATAGGGGAGGGAGAACCTCAAGGGGATGACGAATCTATCCCAGATGAGGAAGATCCATGGGAAAATTACGATGTAGGGTCAGATGAGGACAACGACCCAGAGCTATATCCCTCAAAGCCTTCACCACCTGATGATAACACAGGTTTTGTGCAGCTCATTAATAGGGCAGCAAAATATCACAAACTAGATATGCACACAGAACCTCAGATAGAGGATTTCTTGTTAGAGACTCTACCTAGTGCACAGAGAACATCAGGTACTCTTCCTATGCTGAAGGGTCTTCTCACTCACACAGAGGAAATATTCGAAAACCCAGTGAGAGCCAGGGTGTTAAACCCAAGAATCGATAAAAAATACAAAGCGGCTCCAAAGGACCCAATATTTATTAGAGGGCATGTACCTCTAGATTCGCTGGTGGTCTCAAACGCTCGTAAAAGAGCAAACTCATTATCTACAGGAGAGGCTCCTCCACCAGATAAAGAGTCGAAGTTAATAGATGCATCAGGCAAAAGAGTAGCATCACAGGCAGCGAATAGCTGGCGTATAGCCAATACACAAGCACTACTCGCACGTTATGACAGGGCACATTACGATGAGTTAGAAAAACTTCTCACACACCTTCCAAAAGAACATCAGAAGAAGGCAGACCAATTAATACAGGAAGGTAAAATAATAACCAATACTTCCATTAAGTGTGCATTAGACGCAGCAGACACTGCAGCAAGGTCTATTAACACTAGTGTCATGCTAAGAAGGCACGCATGGCTTAGAATCTCAGGATTCAAACAAGAAGTACAAACAGCCCTACTGAACAAACCATTTGATCAGAAGACATTGTTTGGTTCAAGTACAGACGAGACATTAGAAAAGATGAAGAAAGATACGGAAACGGCTAAGTCAATGGGAGCATTGCAACAGCCAACGCACAGAGGTTCCTTTCGTAGATCCACCTATAGAGGGGGCTCAAAAAACACAGGAACAAATCAGCAATCCACATCACCCAGAGGTAATTCAAGAGGTAGTTACAGAGGTAACAACAATAAGGGTAGAGGCCGCGGAAATAATAACAACCGCAACGCCTCAACACCAAAACAGTGACTTCATAGAACTCCCCCCAGACCACATAACACCGGTCGGGGGACGTCTATCACAGTTCCTACCTGTCTGGGAAAACATCACGTCAGACAAGTGGGTGAGACAAATTATCCAACATGGTTATTGCCTAGAACTCACAGCTACCCCACCAAACATCCCTCCCAAACAGCGTCCAATGAGTCAGGATCATCTGACATTGTTAAGAGAAGAAGTGCTAGCACTTCTACAAAAGCATGCAATAGAGAAGGTCCCAAAGGATCAACAAGGAACAGGAGTATACTCTCTATACTTCCTGATCCCCAAAAAGGACGGGTCCCTACGACCAATATTAGACCTCAGACCTCTCAATGCTTACATAAATTCGGAACACTTCCACATGGTCACGCTCCAACAAGTACTCCCTTTACTGAAGAAAGGGGACTTTCTTTCTACACTGGATCTAAAAGACGCTTACTTTCATATCCCAATTCACAAAGCCCACAGAAAATACCTAAGGTTTGTGTTAGACGGACAACACTACCAGTTCAAGGTCCTTCCGTTCGGTGTCACAACAGCACCGAGAGTTTTCACAAAATGCCTAGCTGTGTGGGCAGCACACCTAAGAAGACAACAAATACATGTCTTCCCATACTTGGACGATTGGCTAATAAAGGCCAAATCAAAGGAAGAATGTCTTCACAACACACAGAAGACAATTCAATTGCTGCACCACCTAGGGTTTACGGTGAACTACAAAAAATCACACCTGCAACCAAACCAGATCCAGCAATACCTGGGGGCTACAGTAGACACAGAAAAGGCAATAGCATACCCCAACCCAATCAGAGTACAGACAATGGTCGGGTTAATACAAAGATTTCAACCACAACACTCACTACCAGCACGAGTGTTTATGCAACTATTAGGCATGATGTCCTCTTGCATACTGCTAATACCACATGCCAGACTACAAATGCGCCCACTACAAGAGTGTCTAACGACACAGTGGAATCAGGCTCAAGGTCAGATTACAGATCTGGTGTTGGTAAACGACCGGACGTATCGCTCTCTGAAGTGGTGGAACACAGAAAACATTTCCAAGGGACGGTCGTTCCTAGAGCCATTTCCACAAGTAATAATAACAGCGGACGCATCGCTCTCCGGATGGGGAGCGCATATGGACAAATACACAGTACAGGGGAAGTGGAGTGCGCAGCAAAAGAAACTGCACATCAACTACCTAGAACTATTAGCAATATTTCTAGCACTAAAAGCTTTCCAAATGCAAATAACAAACAAGGCAGTCCTGATCAGAACAGACAACATGACTGCAATGTATTATATTCAAAAACAGGGGGGGGACACACTCTCTCCAACTGTCCAAACTAGCACAGGACATATGGAGATGGGCCATTCCTCAAAAGATCTACCTGTTAGCGGAACACCTACCAGGAATTCAAAATCAAATAGCAGACATCCTAAGCAGACAGTCAGAACAAGTTCACGAATGGGAGCTGCACGACCAAATACTACAGCCATTCTTCCAAAAATGGGGGCAACCAGAGATAGATCTGTTTGCAAATCATCAGAACGCAAAATGCAAACAATTCGCATCCAGGTACCCACACCAAAGGTCCCAGGGCAATGCACTGTGGATAAATTGGTCCAACAAATTTGCTTACGCGTTCCCTCCTCTACCACTAATTCCATTACTGGTGAGGAAACTGCAGCAACACTCAATGACAATGATACTAGTGGCACCCACGTGGGCAAGACAGCCATGGTTCACCACGCTGCTACAACTCTCACAAGTACCACATCAAAAGCTAAGGTTATTACCCATGCATCTTACACAGAACCATGGAGAAATAATGCACCCAGATCCCAAACAACTGAACCTAGCGATCTGGCTCCTGAGGTCATAGAGTTCGGGTATTTAGATTTACCACCAGAATGCATGGAAATCATTAAACAGGCAAGACGTCCTACCACCAGAGCATGCTACGCAGCAAAATGGAAGAGGTTTGCTATACACTGTAACAGTAAGCACATCAACCCTCTGGACGCATCCACTAAACAAATCATTTGCTATTTATTACACTTACAGCAATGTAACCTAGCATATACCTCTATCAGGGTTCATCTAGCAGCCATAGCGGCGTACCTACAAAACAGGCAACACCTGTCACTGTTTAAAGTACCAGCAATTAAAGCTTTCATGGAAGGACTCAAAAGAGTCATTCCACCAAGAAGACCACCTTCCCCAGTCTGAAATCTCAACATAGTGCTTACCAGACTAATGGGGCCACCCTTTGAACCTATGCATAGGTGTGAAATACAATTCCTCACATGGAAGGTGGCCTTCCTCATAGCTATCACGTCACTTAGAAGAGTAAGTGAACTGCAGGCTTTTACGATTCAAGAACCATTTATGCAGCTACACCAAAATAAAGTGGTTCTTAGAACAAACCCAAAATTCTTACCAAAGGTTATTTCAGCATTCCACATCAATCAGTCAGTGGAATTACCGGTTTTCTTTCCAAAACCACAAACAGTAGCGGAAAGAGCCCTACATACACTGGATGTTAGGAGGGCCATATTGTACTATATAGAAAGAACACAAACTTTCAGAAAGACAAAACAGCTATTTGTTGCGTTTTCTCCCACACATAAAGGCAATCCCATCTCCAAAGCGGGCATTGCCAGATGGATTGTAAAATGCATTCAAATATGCTACTTAAAGGCAAAGAGAACATTAACTGTTCCTCCTAGAGCTCACTCTACACGTAAACTAGGAGCATCTATGGCATTTCTGGGAAACATTCCACTAGATGACATATGCAAAGCGGCTACCTGGGTTACACCGCACACCTTCACAAAACACTATTGTGTAGATGTGCACACAACACAACAAGCTAGAGTGGGACAAGCAGTATTAAAAATATTGTTTCAGACAGTTGCAACAGACACGGGCGACCACCGCTAGGGAGAGAACTGCTGTATAGTCTATTCATAATGTACCATCTGCAGCCCATATGCCTCGAACGGAATATGCTACTTACCAGTATGCATCTGTTCTTGGCATAGAGGGCTGCAGAGTGGTACATGCCCTCCCAGCCTCCCCGGAAACCTGTGTCTGTTCCAACATTATCTTATTTAGATACACTTACATGGGCACTCTTATCTGTATTCTACTATACTACTCCATCTAACCCTACTATGGCAAAACAATCTAAGGATGGAGCTGATGCCCATGCGCACTACCAACTAAGGGAGGAGTCACCAAGATACAAAAGACTCTCCAAGAGAAAAACAAAGTGCAATCATCCGAGCCCAACACCAGATGGCGATCTATTCATAATGTACCACTCTGCAGCCCTCTATGCCAAGAACAGATGCATACTGGTAAGTAGCATATTCCTTACTTTAAGGAAGAACTTGAAAACATATCTAAAGGATTCATGAACATAACGCAAAAAGAAGAAAAAGAATCCGAAGATGGCGCCCAAAGGTGGGAGCTTCCGCAGTAAGCCTGCCGACGTCGCAGGAAGTACACCAGAAGGTGGGACGTCGACGCAAACAACAACAAAAAAGAATGAAAAGACTATGATTCTGGACCCAACCACTAAACTGCGGAATAAGGCACAGCATATTGAATCCAGAAAGATCTTCAAGCTGCAAAACTACACCGACAGGTAAGAAACTATTTGTTCCTGTAAGGAGTCTGGCGGATGCGTTCTGTTGCAAGTATGCCGTTGGCTCATGAGAAACCCAAGCCCCATAGATGCACGCTGAGGTAGACCATCCTCACAAGGGAGTGGGTTTGGAGCCTAAAGCATGGCAGTTGAGGTGAAGCCAACCACGGGCCCCTGCCCCCTTTGAGCTGCACCCGCACCAACAAAAGGCCTCAGAGCCTACCAAGTCTCCAGCTAAGGGCATCAATCCCCCAGACCTCACCACCCAAAAGGTCCGATCCAAGACTTCCAACCATGGCCACCCTCGAAGTAGCATCAATCTTAAAGCCTTTCTGGCACTGAAACCCACATTGGTACCCCCCCTTTGGGACCATCATTGTATTTGAAGCCTTTATCAGTACTGAAGCCTGTATCGGAACCAACGGTACAAAAGGGCGTGGTAATGGACGGAGCATCTGAATCAATCAAACACTCACACCCAGTCAAAAGATCTGGGTTTAATCCATCACCGTTCTTTAGCCCACTCTGCCACCCCAGTTCAGACATGTCTATATGCAAATCATCGGCACCAAAGCGTGCATCGACAACAAAGCCACCGTCTGCTCTGAAACCATCCGGGGTTCCAAGCAAAGAAGGGAGGGAAACCTGGGTCACCGCCACTGGAGAAAAGATATCGAAGCGCTAATATTCAAATGGCTAGAGGAGGAGTTTGACGATAGGCAAAAATGCCTTTTCATTCATCTAGTCAAAGGCAAGATCTCAGCCACACCTCCTCCTTCGACTCTACCACCACCTTCTGAGCCAATGCCTCACTAAAGGAGATGTGCTTTTGAGGAAGAGCCTGCTTCCACAATTTCTTCCCCAGAATCTGCACTCAAGAGAATCTTTTGCATATGTTGCCCTAAGTGGGAAGGGTATGCTCAGACGTGGGTCCGGTGCTCACCTCACTACTGGATTCAAGCTAGCCTGGCTGATGAAGAGTGATGCCCTGAAATCGGTCCCAGGATGCTTGTTTCCGGTCCAGGGAGGACCTGGCTTGGCAGTTCGGGCTGGACTGTTCCCACAAGGAACAGGGTCAAGACTGATTTCCATATGGCTGGGTCCAAACTGGGGTGCTGTGGTGAGCAAAAAAATGATGGATTAAACCCAGATCCTTGTGACTGGGGGTGAATGTTTGCATTGTCCAGCATTCCGTCCATCAATTGTTTCTTTTGCATATGTCGCCCTAAGTGGGAAGGGTATGTCCAGGTGTGGGTTCCATGCTCACCACACCACTGGATTCAAGCTAGCCTGGCTGATGAAGGGTGATGCCCTGAAACCGGTCCCAGGATGCTTGTTTCCGGTCCACGGAGGACCTGGCTTGGCCGTTCGGGCTGGACTGTTCCCACAAGGAACAGGATCAAGACTGATTTGCATATGGCTGGGTCCAAACTGGGGTGGTGTGGTGAGAAAATAAATGATGGATTAAACCCAGATCCTTGTGACTTGGGGTGAATGTTTGCATTGTCCAGCATTCCGTTCATCAATTGTTGCTTTTGCATGAGGCGCAGCCATCAACTCAGTCTTGGACCATTATCCAGTCAGGGCCTTTCCCCCAATGATACTGTACCATATACCTTGAGGTCCTACAGCAGGGAGCCTCAAACCATAGGGTGGAAATGAACATCATTTAAGAGGAGGAGGATTTTCTAATGGAGTTGACCACTAAATCAGAGTGCCCAGTACATTTCCTCTTTGTTCTGAAGGGTATTTTAAAATCTGCCCCGGAGAACTTCAGAGAACTCATCGAGACCAGTCAGATCCCAGCAGATATCCTGGTAGTCCGCACTGACCCCAAGTGTGCCTCAGTCCAAACCACCAGCAATGCTTTTCTTCCAGATAAGGAGATTAAAATTATAGATGCGACGGGCAAGACGTGGTGGTGGAACAGCTACTTATTGGCAGACAGTCAATTCTGTTGCTCTCCCATTCACATATCACAGTGCACAATGGGAGGAGATGAAGTTGCCCTATTACCCCCTCCCGGGGCAGTTCAGGAAGAGGATGATGAAATAGTGTCTCAAGATCATCTCCAACGCCAACATCCTTTGTATGTTGGATGCCACTGACAACACCTCCAGGGGCATCACCACAAGTGTCATGCTTTGGTGCCATGCCTGGGTCGGTATCCTCGGGTTCAAACTCTAAATTGAAGCAGCATCCCCTTCACCTCAAGCGCCTATGGCGATCACCTGTTAGGGCCACAGTTGATGAGATGCTTGAGAATGTAAATAAGTACTTGCAAAGTCGATAGGTCTTGCCTATGTGAAAGCTATTTGCTTTGGCAATGTCTTTCAGCCTTGTTGTACCACAGCATGGCTATAAGTAAAGCTAGTACAAAAAAATTGTGCTACAACACGTGAGCTCTCGCTACAGCATAGCAATGTTTTTCTTAAGGCAGGTGTTGGGGAGGCAACATAGAGAACAGGGGGACAGGGTGGCAGGGTAAGAAGCAATACGGACAAGGGTAAGGGACAGGAGGGAAAGAAGCAACATGGATATGGGTGGGGGTGTAAGGGGAACACGTGACGGAGACTGGTAGGGAAATGAGGCAACACAGACAGGAAGGATAATGAAGAAAATAATACTTCAATCCAAGCAAGCAGTAGATGAACAGCCTATAAATAAGACACTTATCAAAGTAAATCAATCCGTACTTGGTCAAAGCTCCAAACGAAAGAACAACACGTGACATAGGCAAGCACTGGCCAATTAGGAGGTAGCAAATAAGAATGACACTGACACTAACAAGTAGTAAGCAGTGGTGGTTGCCAAGCCCCTTATAGTAAGCAATATATCCTGCAGGATCTGTGCATGCGCTGTCTGCAGGTGAGACCTAAAAAGGATATGGAGACTGCCTAATCCATGGGGGCTTTCTAGACCAAACCATCTAAGGTCTCCATTTGGAAACAGCCCACATGGGTGGCAATACCACCTTGTCTGAGCAGCAGCGCTCATATCAAAGGCAGCAGCAGCAGGTAAAATGGGGAAGCAATAGAACAGTAGGGGGAGGGGCAATGGAGGCTCTAGCAAGGCTGCTACCTCCTTCAAACTGTGAAATGCCCTGCCTCCCTACCTATCTCCTGTTGCAGAGAGTAGTACGAGGGGTCCCCACAACTGGTGGAAGACCACTCCGGACAAATGGGTGCTAACCATTGCCTAACATGGTTGCTACCTCAAGCTACATTCCACCCTCAAGCATCCCACCACAGGTACACATACTACAAAAGGGTGCCTTAGAAAGGGTATTCCTGCAGCCCCAAATGACTGAGGTATACTCGCTTTACTTCATAATTCCTAAAAAGTATGGCTCCCTCAGGCGGCCTATCCGCGATCTCAGGCTCCTCAACCACTACATCATATCAGAACCTTTCCGAATGTAGTAAACAAATTAAAGAACAGTGGGTACTAGTGGGACAAACAATTATTTAGGAACATTGAAATTAAATTATTTCGTCATAGAATCCATCAAGTTTGAACAATGACCATAAATAATTTTATATATACATTTTCATAATATTTTCATGCTCATGGTATTTTTACACATATAAAGTTTGGTCTTTGTTCAAATGATAACACTGTGAATAACAAGTAGAAAAGACAAACTGGTGTATATAATTCAAGAAGAAGGCAATGGAATAAAAATGTATATCAGGTTGCTGTTTAGTTCAATGAAAGTTCTTTGTGTCAATATATGGATGGGCTCATAGTGTCATACCCTACAGTGTACCCCAGCTCCAGTGTGGCACCTCAGCATAGTCCTCACCAGACTAATGAGTCCACCCTTTGAACCTATGCACTAAGCCCGGTTCAGTTCATCTCCTGTAAGGTTGCTCTAAGCCCGGTTCAGTTTATCTCCTGTAAGGCCGCCTTCCTCATAGTTATCACCTCACTTAGACGCATCAGTGACCTGCAAGCGCTCGAAGTACAGGAGCCTTTCATCCAGATTGATTGCGATAGGTTTGTTCTTAGAACTAACCCTAAGTTTTTCCGTAAGGTGGTTCACAAGTTGCTCTCTAAGGTTGTGCCCCATTCCACTGTAACCATACCATAGTTAAACAGCTGTTTGTCAACAGATATGGAAAATGATGTTGTTTCCAAAAGACCGAAATAGAGCTATATATGTACCTATCCCAAAGAAATCAGACTGAAAAGATTGCTCAAACTACCACACAATAGCCTTCATATCACGTGCCAGATCATGCTCAGGGTCATACAAGCAAGACTACAACTTTACATGGAGCACAAATTGCCAGATGTACAAGCTGGATTCAGAAAGGGAAGAGGAACATCCATTTTGTCGACTTTTGAAAGTGAAAAGTATTTTTATTTAAATACGTACTTTACCTTATTGTGAAGATCTTGCTCTGAAAATAAAGCACAAACGAAGTATATTTTTCCAAAATTGGTGTGGATCTCCTTTTTGAGACGTTTGTCGATTACTGGTCAGTGTTGTGCAATAAATAACGTATACTCCTCTGTGTTAGGCCTACTACTTGCCTATACTACCACTAATACATTGAGCCCTGTACACTTTTGGGGAACCCTTGGACTATGCACGGTATAACCACCTAGTGGTATACCATATGCAGAGCCAACTTCCTACACTGGACGAAGTGAAATAAAGCAAAGACGTCTACTGACAACAAAGATATGAATTGTCAAAGAAATGCTCTTTCCTCTAACCACGCACGGATGTGAAAGATGGACGACTAATAAAAATAAACATTAAAGACTCCTTCAAACTCAGCTGCTGGTGTAGGCTTTTTCGTACCCCATAGACTGCTAGAAGAATTAATCAATCAATACTTAACCAGATCAAGGGGTAATTTTCATTAGAATGGTTGATAAAAATGAATCTCAAATATTTTGGCCACATAATGAGTCCTTTGAAAAAAACGTTCTGTTGGAAACGATGGAATGAAAACAGAAAAGAGAAAGACCGAGACCACAGTGGTTAGACAGTCAAGAATTTTACAAATTAGAATCTCCAAGACCTAAAGAATTTTGTTATCGACTGAAACAATAGGAGGATTTTTTTCTAACAAATCACCAAGACTCTGATACGACTGATAAAACAGCAACAATAATATACATCTGTATTGGGACATTGTCGGATTACAGTTAACATCCTAGGAAGCCATAATGACGCTGCTCAGGTTGACTGGCAAAAGTAAAATAAAACTTACAATTAAATAAACCTTCAGACTCAACCACTAGATGGCTGAATAATGCATAGAATGTGAATGTAGAAGAGCTTCAAGATTCAATATCATTGTCGCAGGTGAGTAACTGGTTTCATAATTCATTGCATTTTTGTGCAGAAAGGACAGGCGTTCAGACTTATACATTGCCAAAGATAATTGTTTGGAAAGCTGCAAAATAGAGTACTGTTTAGGTGCTCTAATATTTCTCTTTTTATAGTTTAATTGAATGTTCTCTTTGAAACACATCACTGAAAGTATTCTGGTTTCCAAGCCATTGCAGCCATCTAGTTTCAATGTGATCAAATGTTTGTATTGTATTATTGTATGGTACTTGAGTTGTAAATATATTGTAAATTATTTTCAGTAACCACAACAGTACCACTGTGGGTCCTGTGGAGAAGTTTTAGAACTGCTCTTTTAAAACATTGAAGTGATTAAAGTCCTATTAAGGGGCGAATTTGCAGTCTATTTGTTGTCAGATTTCGGGCTCTCAAAGTTTGACAGTGCCTAACAGTTTAAAGTCCTGCTCCAATGGCTCTTCCATTGCAGGGGTCTGTTCCTCATGATGTATTCTATCTCTGTCATGCAGTTTGCACGTGGACAGGAACAGCACTGGTGGATTGGGCTGAATTCCAATGAAAACTATGGGCCCTTCAGGTAGGTCTGCAGTTGATGCTGTTAGGGTATGATATGCCCAAAAAAAAGGGCACAAGCAGTACATTGAATCCAAAACCCACTGGACCAGAAGGACATCTTCCTGTCACATCTTTTTGTACACATAGCTTTTTTTACCATGTGTGGACGCTGTACTGTCTCAGCTGTTGCTACTGAAAGGCGTACATGACTGGGGCAGATTATTCAGCCTCTACCTGACTGACTCTACCCCAATGTAAACAACCTTTCAGAGATGCAGGCAGTCAGCCCAGCTGCTGATTATCCTCTGCCATGTAACTCCTGCACTAATCCCCTCCCGAAGCTCAGCAGTGTAAAGATTTTGGCCTCTGTAGTGGACGGACTGAGTACTATCTTGAAGCTGCGGTGTAAGCTCGCACGTACACAAAAAATGATTGGTAAAAAATGTTAGATATTTCATACTTTTTAGATGCAAACATTGTCTAGCACTGGTAGGAGGGAGCCTCGTGAGGAGAAAACGCCCCAGACCCCTGAAGCCCAGTCCCCCATGCTCTCTATAAAGCACTTTAGAGTTCTCTAGATAGATTGTTGTTTGCCTTTTATATATTATTTCTAATAACGTGCGCATATTCAACGACAGAAAAGAAAACCCATTTGCAACATAGAACACCATATATTATAAAGGCAGAAATCTCATCAGATGGAAAACCTTTAGGTATTGAGATCTCCTGCCTCTCCGATTGTTCAAACAGCAGGTCCTCTAGTGAGGTGAACTCTACCCTCTCCCCCTCGCTGATTGTAAGGATAGGCTCTCTGCGTCCTTGTCTGATACAATTTTGAAGGTATTGCCTATTTGTATGTTTGCAGGTGGTCCGATGGCACTCTCCTTAACTTCGTCTCCTGGGCGCATGGCAAGCCCCGTCCTATCACCAAGGATAAGAAATGTGTATACATGACAGCGAGCCGAGGTGAGGGATCCTTTTGTGTGTTTGAATTGTTTTGTCACAGGCAACTGGGCTTTTCCGCTGAAGATGAAGATTGCCCATCTGGAACTTACATCAAGTTTATAAAACATGTCAAACACTTTCTTAAGGCTTACAGTTCATTAACCTTACATCAGGCATAGCACGGCTCGACCTCTAAAGCCCTGATGGCATTAAGAAAGACATTGGCTCTGTGCTCAGATGGGAACTGGGAGCCTGGGCATGTTCTCCACACAGGCAGTAATGCAGCGGGAAACCGCGTTTACAATGCTGTCATTATATTGCGTGCTTTTACAATGCGGTCGTTACAACGACTGCGATGTTAGTACGCGATGTAATGACATCACAAGTCATTACAACGACTACCAGTAGAGGGTGCTCAGGTATTGGAAATGAATTCCAACACCTTCCCTACTGTTGTGCAAACAGGAATAGGAGTAGTATATAATACTATTCCTAAGTCCAGCGTGCCTCCTACTGGAAGTCGTTGTAAAGACTTGCGATGTAATACATCACGTACTAACAACGTGGTCGTTGTAACGACACGCAATGTATTACATCGCGTTGTAATGCGCCATATTCTAATGCAGCCTGCATGGAGAACATGGAAAGTGCACATGATGGTTTGACCGGCCCAAGTGGGCCGGTCAAAGCGTCACTGCACACTTACAAGTCGGCAAACCACCCCTCCTGCCCTGCTCCGAGAGCAGAGCTGCCCGCCCTCAAAGCAGATGTAAACAATAAAATATTAATAACAACTGTAGTTGTATTCTTTCTGTGCTCCTCGTCCGAAGCGCAGAGATACTCCTTTGGTAGTCGATTCTGGCACTATATAAATAAATAAATAAATACACATGTTATCATTTTATTGTTCCTAATTACACTGCTTAAAAGCAGTGGAGTGATGCTCCTCCGCCTTAGCGGAGGAGCTGCCACTGCCTAATGCTCTCTTTTGTGGTAGTGTGGGCAAGCAGTTTAGGCTTATAAGAGGATAGTGTTAAGCATTTATTGCACACACAGAGTCAGTAAGTGAGGCACACACTCTATAAAGGAATCGAACACCAATTTATAAAAATAATGCAGATTATTATATGAATTTATACACCAAGATCATCGTAATCAAGTAAGTACTTTTTGAGATAGGGATTTTTCAGAAAATAGAAAATCACTGTATTTGTACTTGGCAACAACTTACAGGGCTGTTCTTCTGAACCTAAGGTAAGTATGGGGCAAGGTCTAAGGCAGCACCAGCAGGTCACCTCGGTCTGCTCTGGGGCAACTGGGTGCAGAGGTGATTTGAAGGCTGCTGTGGGCGAAGATGAGCATGGCGTGGTGTAAAGGGCGGGGCAAAGAGTCACCTGTTGAAGCGACAATGTGACGCTAGCAAACATTGGCAAATGCAAGGGTATATTGGATGCACATTCTCTTTTGAGCTTCCAAACGTGATCATTTTAAATGACCTCAACTATTAGATGGCTAACATGCAAGACACAGAAGTCTTAGACTTCCATGAATCCATGAGCTCTTTTGTGATTCCCCAAACTGTCTAGGGACTAGCTCACAATTTGGGCCATGCTCTTGATTAAATCTTTCTCTCAATTACATTGTTACATTTCTTTAATCCTATCCCTATGTTCTGGGCTGATATTGTTAATACCGTTTGAAATATTGCAAGGATTTAAAACATTGAACATTCTGAGTTTTCAAAACCTTGTGGCGCTCTTGGAAAAAATTATTTAGTCAAGTGCACAAAGATTTTAGAATTTTAATTCAGCTGCAGAAGCATTAACATTTTTCAGTGATAACTTAATATTTACCCTTAATGCGTTACCACCCATTACAACTTCACTTTAAGGCCAAATACATTTCAGAAGAAATGGTTCTCTGACAGTCTTAAAGTCCAACTTTTAAAAGTAAGACACTAAGAATGCAAATTGAAAGCAACTTATTCAAGTGAGGATGCATCAGTTTGTAAAACAGAACTGAAATCATACAAGAAACAAATCTTCGAGGCATGTGTGCTGTATATACACATGCTTTGCCTAAGTCTGCTACCTATTGTTGGGCCCGGATGATTGCAAGTTGTTTTTGTTCCAAGACGTTTTCTTCAAGTCACAAGGTTGTGTGACTTCTCCTCTTGGTAATATGGCGCATGGTCATCGATGCCATCTCCAGATTGTTTTTTTACGCCGCCGGGTACAGTTGTTATCTCTCTGATCCGCTTTGAGACTCCTTTGAACAACCTATATGTTCTCATATATATCGCCACTCAATGGTATTTTCTCGATCGCGCAGTTCATTGTGTCCGAGAGCTCACGCTTTTGCGTAGCGGATCGTCGTCTCGCTCTCGCAGCCTACGGGCCACCCCCGGCCGGGCTCCCTTTCTCCATTTCAGCATCCTTTGGAGAATGACCTGCTGAAGGAACTAACTCCATTCTAAGTTTCCCATACCGACCATGCAGAATCAGAGTCTCAATCTGATCTGGATTCAGCCGCCTTTCAGCCGGACAAAGGAATCGGGCAGTGAGTACTACTAAGCCTGAACCAAAGCCCAAATCGGTCTCGACTGGAAAAAACTGCTTGCGGTCTGCCTCTGCAAAAAGGCCATGGCTTGCACCAAAAGACAGAATCGTAAGCCCCGCCCTCGGCCCAGTTCCGAAATGTCGGCCTTCAGCAGAGGCCTCCACCTCTTCCACATTTGTGCTTATATTGCCTCAACCTTTGGTATCAGCACCAAAACAGAAGCTGGTTATTTTGGATCTGACAGTCGCTCCACCTAAGTCGAAGCTCCCATTACCGAAGTATTTTACTTTCTGATCAAAGACTCCACTGGAGCTTATCCTCAATGCCAATCAGGAACGACTCGACCCAAAGCAAAAAACGCTCCAGATTCAACCTGGAACTAAGAAAATTGTGCTTCAGGCTGCAAAAACCCAGACTTCAAGAAAACAATTAACTTTCTAGAAGGCTTGAGATGCTCTTCTACAACCTCAAAAGAAAGAATATGCTGCAACAAGCACTTTGCACATTCCAACACCACCATCCGCTCCATGACCAACACCATCTGAGCCAGTTGATCTATCTTCTCACTCACCCATAATAGATGAAAAGGAGGATATGCCACAAGAAATGCACCCAGGGGATGCCTGGGATGATTATAATGTGCATCCTTGAGGGGATACAGACCCTGATCTCTATCCCACAGGCCATCACCACCTGATGACGCTACTGTTTAGTAAGAGCAGCAGTTTACCATCAGGTTCCCTTGCATAAAGATACAATAGAAAAGGACTTTCCTTTTAAAGCCGTATCTAACACTCAGAGGGGCGCACAATACCTGCCATTCCTCAAGGGCATGGTACGCCACACAGAGGACATGTTTAGGAACCTGTCAAGGCGAGAGTTATAACAGCACATATTGACAAAAAATACCATCAGGTCATATTTATATTCAAGGTCATTTAACCGGAGGCTTCCTAATCTTGTCTAATGCAAGGAAAAGGGCCAACTCCCAAATACCAGGAGAGGCGCCACCTCTGGACAAGGAATCCAAATTGATAGATTATTCTGGAAAACGGGTAACTTCCCAAGCATCTAATTATTGCTACATAGCTAATAGCCAGGCTTTATTAGCTAGACATGATAGGGCGCATTGGTACAAAATGGAGGGGTTCCTCCAGTACCTCTCAGAGTAATACAAAAAAAGGGCAGCTCCATGAAGTGTGCCTAAGACGCAGCTGATTCCACTGCTAGGGAGATAAATACTAGCATTCTATTGCGTAGACACGCATGGCTTTGTGTCTCAGGATTCAAGCCTGAGATAAAGCAGGCAATCTTACACCTATTGTTTGACAAAGACCACCATTTCGGACCTCGGGTGGACACAGCCCTAGACAACATGAAAAAGGGCACAGAGGTCACAAAATCAATGGGAGCTTTTCAAACAACCGCATATTGTGAGTCCTTTCGTAGGCCTACCGATAGGCAAGGTGCAAGACCCACCTCCTCTGACACTGGGGCAGTATATAAAAATCAGGGACCAACCTATAGTCCAAAAACATTCTATAGAGGTTCCTATAGAAGAAACAATTTTAAAGGAAGTGGTCTGGGAAATAATACCCGCACCTCAAACATTAATCATTAACAATTACTTCTTTACCATTACCCCAGACCACTTAACACCTTTTGGGGGTCATCTTCACAACTTTCTGACAAATTAGAACTCAATCACAACAGATCGATGGGTGTTGGATATTATCCAACATGGCTACTGTTGTAAACTAGTTACAACTCCTCCAAATATCCAACCTCGCAAAGATACACACCTATCAATACAACATCAAATTCTTCTTCAACAGGAAATAGCAGCTCTATTACAAAAAGAAGCAATAGAACCAGTTCAAAAACAATTGCAAGGGACAGGGGTATACTCGCTATACTTCCTTATCCCCCAAAAAGATGGGTCTTTACGCCCCATTCTCGATCTCAGACCACTAAACCATTACATTATATCAGTACACTTCCATATGGTCAATCTTCAGGAAATTCTTCCATTGTTACAAAAGGGAGATTTCATGACCACCCTGAATTTAAAGGATACATATTTTCACATACCCATCCATCATGCACACAGAACGTATCTCGGGTTTCAATTTCAGG
Organism: Lissotriton vulgaris; assembly: GCF_964263255.1. NCBI lineage: Eukaryota > Metazoa > Chordata > Amphibia > Caudata > Salamandridae > Lissotriton > Lissotriton vulgaris. The sequence goes on along the minus strand of NC_141693.1, from coordinate 1,687,897,177 downwards.
GCAACCATTAACAATTCAAAGTTCTTCCATTTAGCATTACCACCGCACCCAGGGTATTCAAAAATGTCTATCAGTAGTAGCAGCTCATCTTCGAAGACACAACATGCATGTGTTTCCATATCTAGACGACTGGTTAATAAAAGCAAGCAGCCTCAACCTCTGCAACCACAATACTTAACAAACCATAACTCATCTACATCAATTAGGGTTCAGCATCAATCTACAAAAGTGAAACCTACAACCACATACCATACAGCCAAATCTAGGAGCTATGCTCAACACACACTCAGCACTGGCATGCCCAAATCTAGACAGAATCAACAACATAGTATAATTAATTCAACAGTTTCAAACAGGGATATATATCCCATCCAAAAGATTTCTATGGCTTTTTGGTATGATGACATCCTGTATCCTGATAGTCCCACATTCCAGGAATGTCTCTCATCAGTGGACTCAATCACTGGGTCAACTTTACGATCTAGTGTTGGAAGAAAGCTGCACATTCCACTCTCTGCAAAGGTGGAATCCACAGAATTTATCTAAAGGGCGGCCATTTCAAGATCTAGTTCCGCAGATAATTCTCACAGCAGATATTACCCTTAAAGTTTAGGGAGCCCATCTCCAGAATCTCACAACACAGGGATTATGGTATTCCAAACACAAGTATCTCCATATCAATCACCTAGAGATGTAAGCTGTTCACTTCCTACCTCACCTACTACAGAAAGTTGTCCTAGTTCAAACAGACAATATGACAACCATGTATTATATACAAAAACGGGGGAGGGGGGCAATCTCTCGAATAATCTCAGCACAGAAAATATGGAGCATAGCAATACAGAACATTTGTGTCCTAGCAGAATATGTCCCAGGGACAAGCAACCAAGTTGCGGACCTTCTAACCAGAACTCAGCTACAAGTCCACAATGGGAACTCCACCACACAGTCCTTCTACCGTACTTCCAAAGGTGGGGGTTTCCACAAATATATCTGTTCGCAACCAAAGGAAATTAAAAATGCCAAAACTTTGCAAGCAGGTATCCACACCAACAGTCCAATGGCAATGTTCTATGCATCAGTTGGTCAGGGATATTTACCTACGCTTGTCCGCCTCTCCCATGTCTTCCAACAGTGGCCAGGAAACTACTGCAAAACCCATCTTACAATGATACTCATTGCACCAACATAGGCTCGCCAGAACACTTGGAAATAAATATCCCTAGTTCCACACAAGAAGCATCACATCAAGCTGAAACTTCTCACACAAAACAAAGGGACACTAAGACACCCCAATCCCATGAATAAACCTTGCAATTTGGCTCCTACGGTATTAGAATTTTGATATCTAAACTAGCCACAAGAATGTATGGACATTTTTAAGGATGCCCGTAAACCTAGCCAAAGGCAATGTTTTGCGGCCAAATGGAAATGATTTGTTGTTTACTGTCATCAACAGAACATCAACCCTCCTATTGCAAGGGCGCAGACACTCATTACTTATTGCATTTGCGAACAGGGTTAGCATATATATCCATACGCTTACACCTGCCGTTTTTTTCAGCCTATTTGCAGAATAGACAGCACTTATCATTATTTAAGACTCCTGGCGTTAAAGCTTTGATGGAGGGACTAAAAAGAACCATTCCTCCCACGCTTCCTCCTGCACCAGCATGAAACTCAAACATTGTATTAAGACGACTCATGGGTCCTCCTTTCAAACCTCTTCTCTCAATTGCAATACTTATCATGGAAGCTTGCCTTTTTAATTGCTATCACTTCTCTTAGAACGGTCAGTGAAAATCCGACATTAACACTTGAGAAACCTTTCTTCGAGCTACATAGAGACAAAGTGGTACTCAGAACAAATCCTAAGTTCCTTCCAAAGCAGTTTCCAATTTTCATATTAATTATTCCATTGAATTACCTGTGATTTTCCCGCAACCCTATTCTGTTGCTGGAAGAGCATTACACACATTAGATGTTAAAAGAGCCTTAACGTATTTCATTGACCGAACTAAAACATTCAGAAAGACAAAGCAACTATTTGTTCGAGGCATGTGGGCTGCTGAATTCATATCTGTGCACAGATCGCCGCCTAGTGTTGGGTCCGGATGATTGCACATTGTTGTCCTGGAAGAGTCTTCGAAGTATCACGAGATAGGTGGCTCCTCCCCCGGACTACAGTGCGCATGGGCTTCCTCTCCATCCTTAGATAGTTTTTTTCCGCCATTGGGTTTGGATGTACTTTTCTTTACTCAAGTTCGGAAACTCTTTAAAGGCCAAAAGGCCTTCGGGCGTCTGTATTGTTTCGATCGGTGCTGAGTTCTTGTTCCAGTTCTTCTTGAAGCAGGACGTCGAAGAGCGCTGTGTGGTCTTTTCGACACCGGAGGCCCGATCGTCGATGGAACGGAGCACGTTCAAACGATGCCCCCTTTGCAACTCTAAGTACCCGCACATCGATGTACACCCGGTGTGCAACAAGTGCTTATCACCAGAGCACGATGAGAACAACTGTCTAGCTTGTGCTCGATTCAGGTCGAAGAAGACGCTTAGACTCCGACGCGCAGCGAGGCAAACTATGTCGAAGCCAGCGCCCGACCCAGTGAATATCTTTGACGAGGACGACGATGAGGTCGTCGAGACGGAGTATCCAGAACACCAGTCGGATCCCGGTTCGGAGCATGACTCCACCTATTATGAAGACGACGAGTACAACGTCGAAGAAGAAAACGTCGACGAGGTAAGGGACGACGTATCCCCCATCGGAGCCGTTGATGACGACTCGAGCGATGAACCAGGCCCAACAGTCAGTACAGGGCCCGAAACAGACACTCAAAGGCTTTCAAAGGCTCAGGTCGAGGCATTAGCCAAGATCATCAAGAACATTCTATAGCCCCGCGTCAAGGCCCGGCTAAGAATACATCACATGAGCCATCGGTCCAACTGGTCAAAACGAAACCAAAAGCCATTGAGTCAAAACCGAAACTGCTGAAAATAGTCTTCGGGTCCAAAAGCTCGGACCCATCGGAGTCGACAAAGACAAAAGGTGTCGACGACCCTGCGGGGTCAAAAGTAAAAAGTGTCGAACCGAAGATCGGTGCGCTGAAGTCCGCCATTAAAGCTAAGCACGTCGAACCGAAGAAGTCGACGCCGACGGACAGCGACACAAACAAGGGACACGAGTCTCGGAAGATTCTCGATCCGAAGCATCAGGTCGACAGGCCACAGCTCGTCAAAGGCCTCGAGTCAAAATCCAAAAGCTCCTCGAAGGACCACGTCGAGTCGAGGCAGAAGAGCGCGCCTCCGACACCACATGCACCAAAGTCGACGCAAGGCCAAAAACATATTGGCGAGAAGGCCAAGTCGGTCGACCCTACATCGACGCCGGCGCCGAAGAAGGCCAGCCTGTCTAAAGACACTATGCCAGCGATAAAATTCGGACTGCCACCAACTGCACGCCCCAAGGCGCTCGATCCGAAACCTGGGGTCGAAACACCCAAACAGGTGTCATTGGGAAAAAGGCGTCATTCTTTAGAAGAGGACATTAGGTACCAAGAGCCCTCATATGATGACCAGTCGAAGCTACATATCGACTCCGAATCTGGTAGGCTTACTATTTATCAAAGGAAAATTAGGTTGGAAACTCCTCTGGAATCATACAAAATTCCACTCAAAAAGAAAAGGGATTCTGCAACGTCACCTGTCCTTTTTGAAACTGTGAGGTACCATGGCCAAGACACTTCTGCATACTCACCCACACCCACTGCTGAGGATATAGGGTATGACGATGATGAACAATATAATTACCCTGCGGACACTGATCAGGATGACCAGACTCAAGCCTGGACAGACCCTGCTGACCAGGGGGAATCTCAGACTATTCCTGATACTCCCTCTTATTCTGTAAAAACTTCACCAACAGAAGATACAGCTGCTTTCAACGCTTTAATTGAAAGGGCAAACACAACAAGTGATGGACAGAATGTGGATCAATGTCACACACTCACCCCAGTCCAAGGATCTGGGCCTAAATCCATCGTTATTTTGCACTCCACACCACCCTGGGTTAGACAATGGCGATATGCAAATCAGCTCTGACCCTGAGCCTCATGGGAACAGTCCAGTCCGAACTACAAAAGCCATGTCCTTCCCAGAACGGAATCAAGCATCCGAGGACCGGACCGGTTTCGAGGTAACACCTCTCATCAGCCCGGCTAGCTTGACTCCAGTGGTGTGGAGTGCCTGGGACCCACGTCTGGGCATCCCCAGCGCACTTATGGCGGAAATTGCAAACACAACAAGTGATGGACAGAATGTGGATCAATGTCACACACTCACCCCAGTCCAAGGATCTGGGCCTAAATCCATCGTTATTTTGCACTCCACACCACCCTGGGTTAGACAATGGCGATATGCAAATCAGCTCTGACCCTGAGCCTCATGGGAACAGTCCAGTCCGAACTACAAAAGCCATGTCCTTCCCAGAACGGAATCAAGCATCCGAGGACCGGACCGGTTTCGAGGTAACACCTCTCATCAGCCCGGCTAGCTTGACTCCAGTGGTGTGGAGTGCCTGGTACCCACGTCTGGGCATCCCCAGCGCACTTATGGCGGAAATTGCAAACACAACAAGTGATGGACAGAATGTGGATCAATGTCACACACTCACCCCAGTCCAAGGATCTGGGCCTAAATCCATCGTTATTTTGCACTCCACACCACCCTGGGTTAGACAATGGCGATATGCAAATCAGCTCTGACCCTGAGCCTCATGGGAACAGTCCAGTCCGAACTACAAAAGCCATGTCCTTCCCAGAACGGAATCAAGCATCCGAGGACCGGACCGGTTTCGAGGTAACACCTCTCATCAGCCCGGCTAGCTTGACTCCAGTGGTGTGGAGTGCCTGGGACCCACGTCTGGGCATCCCCAGCGCACTTATGGCGGAAATTGCAAACACAACAAGTGATGGACAGAATGTGGATCAATGTCACACACTCACCCCAGTCCAAGGATCTGGGCCTAAATCCATCGTTATTTTGCACTCCACACCACCCTGGGTTAGACAATGGCGATATGCAAATCAGCTCTGACCCTGAGCCTCATGGGAACAGTCCAGTCCGAACTACAAAAGCCATGTCCTTCCCAGAACGGAATCAAGCATCCGAGGACCGGACCGGTTTCGAGGTAACACCTCTCATCAGCCCGGCTAGCTTGACTCCAGTGGTGTGGAGTGCCTGGGACCCACGTCTGGGCATCCCCAGCGCACTAATGGCGGAAATTGCAAACACAACAAGTGATGGACAGAATGTGGATCAATGTCACACACTCACCCCAGTCCAAGGATCTGGGCCTAAATCCATCGTTATTTTGCACTCCACACCACCCTGGGTTAGACAATGGCGATATGCAAATCAGCTCTGACCCTGAGCCTCATGGGAACAGTCCAGTCCGAACTACAAAGCCATGTCCTTCCCAGAACGGAATCAAGCATCCGAGGACCGGACCGGTTTCGAGGTAACACCTCTCATCAGCCCGGCTAGCTTGACTCCAGTGGTGTGGAGTGCCTGGGACCCACGTCTGGGCATCCCCAGCGCACTTATGGCGGAAATTGCAAACACAACAAGTGATGGACAGAATGTGGATCAATGTCACACACTCACCCCAGTCCAAGGATCTGGGCCTAAATCCATCGTTATTTTGCACTCCACACCACCCTGGGTTAGACAATGGCGATATGCAAATCAGCTCTGACCCTGAGCCTCATGGGAACAGTCCAGTCCGAACTACAAAAGCCATGTCCTTCCCAGAACGGAATCAAGCATCCGAGGACCGGACCGGTTTCGAGGTAACACCTCTCATCAGCCCGGCTAGCTTGACTCCAGTGGTGTGGAGTGCCTGGGACCCACGTCTGGGCATCCCCAGCGCACTTATGGCGGAAATTGCAAACACAACAAGTGATGGACAGAATGTGGATCAATGTCACACACTCACCCCAGTCCAAGGATCTGGGCCTAAATCCATCGTTATTTTGCACTCCACACCACCCTGGGTTAGACAATGGCGATATGCAAATCAGCTCTGACCCTGAGCCTCATGGGAACAGTCCAGTCCGAACTACAAAAGCCATGTCCTTCCCAGAACGGAATCAAGCATCCGAGGACCGGACCGGTTTCGAGGTAACACCTCTCATCAGCCCGGCTAGCTTGACTCCAGTGGTGTGGAGTGCCTGGGACCCACGTCTGGGCATCCCCAGCGCACTTATGGCGGAAATTGCAAACACAACAAGTGATGGACAGAATGTGGATCAATGTCACACACTCACCCCAGTCCAATGATCTGGGCCTAAATCCATCGTTATTTTGCACTCCACACCACCCTGGGTTAGACAATGGCGATATGCAAATCAGCTCTGACCCTGAGCCTCATGGGAACAGTCCAGTCCGAACTACAAAAGCCATGTCCTTCCCAGAACGGAATCAAGCATCCGAGGACCGGACCGGTTTCGAGGTAACACCTCTCATCAGCCCGGCTAGCTTGACTCCAGTGGTGTGGAGTGCCTGGGACCCACGTCTGGGCATCCCCAGCGCACTTATGGCGGAAATTGCAAACACAACAAGTGATGGACAGAATGTGGATCAATGTCACACACTCACCCCAGTCCAAGGATCTGGGCCTAAATCCATCGTTATTTTGCACTCCACACCACCCTGGGTTAGACAATGGCGATATGCAAATCAGCTCTGACCCTGAGCCTCATGGGAACAGTCCAGTCCGAACTACAAAAGCCATGTCCTTTTAATTGAAAGGGCAGCACTAAATCATGATGTGGACATGCATGCTGACCCCGTTGAGGAGAACTTCCTGTTTGACACTTTCTCCACTTCAGAGAAGTCTGTTAAAACTTTGCCAATGCTAAAAGGTGTCCTTAAACACGCAGGGGACATTTTCAAAGAAACCACTAGAGCAAGGTTTATTAACCCCATATGAATATATGTAGGGGCCTGTGGACCCTACATATATTAAGGGACAGCTGCCATTAGACTCTCTGGTGGTCTCAAATGTTCGTAAGCGCGCCAACTCACAAACTACGGGTGATGCTCCTCCTCCAGACAAAGAATCAAAAGTATTAGAAACTTCTGGGAAAAGGGTGGCTGCTCAAGCAGCTAATATTTGGAGGATTTCTAATACACAGGCCCTATTAGCCAGATACGATAGGGCGCATTATGACACTCTAGAGCAACTGCTGCAACATTTGCCTGAGAGCTACAAGGAGGGAGCTGAGATGCTAATACAGGAGGGTAAACTCATTTCCAACGCATCCATCAAATGTGCGCTAGATGCAGCAGACACTGCAGCCAGGGCCATCAACACAAGTGTCATGCTCAGGAGACATGCTTGGTTGCGCATCTCTGGGTTCAAGCCGGAGATTCAAACTACATTACTGAATCAGCCTGTGAACCCTGATTTTTTATTTGGTCCTGATGTTGACACAATTTTAGAAAAAATTTAAAAAGACACAGAGACAGCCAAGTCAATGTTTGCTTGCAGTCCCAACAGTTCAGAGGAGGTTCCTTTCGTCGCTCCAGTAACAGAGGAGCTACACGAGGACAGGCATCACAACAGATTCAATACAATAAAGGGAGCACACAAGCCACCTATAATAAAAATAATAGAGGTGGATACCGTGGCAACAGCAGCAAAGGCAGAGGACGAGGGAATACCAACACCAGGTCCTCCCCCAATACTAAACAGTGACGCCTTGCCACTGCCCCCGGACCATGTAACACCAGTCGGGGGGCGATTACAACAGTTCCTGCCAGTCTGGGAGAGCATTACCACAGACAGGTGGGTGAGACAACTTATTCAGTACGGCTATTGTCTAGAGCTAACTTCCACTCCACCCAACATACCCCCAAGGCACCCTCCTATGTCCGCAGAGCACATAGACTTCTGGCAGCAAGAAGTTGTCAGCATGCTGTAAAAAGGGGCCATAGAACTCGTCCCCATACAGGAACAGGGTACAGGGGTATACTCGCTGTACTTCTTAATCCCCAAAAAGGACGGGTCTCTCAGGCCAATACTGGACCTCAGGCCCCTAAACCAATACATCTTGTCAGAACATTTCCACATGCTCACTCTACAGCAGGTTCTACCATTGCTCAGTCAGGGAGATTTCCTCGCAACACTAGACCTAAAGGACGCATATTTCCACATACCGATACATCCAGCACACAGGAAGTATCTCAGGTTTACCATACAAAATCAGCACTACCAGTTCAAGGTCCTGCCTTTCGGGGTGACAACAGCCCCCAGGGTGTTTACCAAGTGTCTAGCGACAGTAGCTGCGCACCTACGGAGAAACCATATTCACGTCTACCCCTATCTGGACGACTGGCTTATCCAAGCAAAGTCGGCCCAGCAATGTGCCAGCCACATGTCCCGCTCTATTCACCTCCTACATAGCCTCGGATTCTCATTAAACTACACAAAGTCTCATTTCCAACCCGCCCACGTACAACAGTACCTGGGGGCGACTATAGACACTCTGGCAGCAAAGGCACAGCCAAACCTAGCGAGACTCAACAGCATTCAATTGCTGATTCACAAATTCAGACCCCAACACTTGCTACCAGCACGGGTGTTTATGCAGTTGATAGGCATGATGGCCTCCTGCATCTTCATAGTCCCTCACGTGAGACTACACATGCGTCCGCTTCAGGAGTGCTTAGCACGGCAGTGGAACCAGGCTCAAGGACAATTAAAAGACCTAGTGTTGGTGACTGGTCGCGCATACAACTCTGCATTGGTGGAACCCACAAAACCTTTGCAGGGGACGACCGTTCCAGGAGCCTGTACCACATATAGTGCTGACGACAGACGCATCTCTCCTGGGCTGGGGAGCGCATGTCCTCCATTACACAATGCAGGGACTATGGACGACACAGCAAAAGAAGATGCACATCAACCTGCTGGAACTGATGGCAATCTTCATGGCACTAAAGGCGTTCAAGGTACATTTGTGCAACAAAGTCGTGTTGATCCGGACGGACAACATGATTGCCATGTACTACATACAGAAGCAGGGAGGGACACTCTCCGCAGTTGTCACATCTAGCGCAAAGCATGTGGAAGTGGACCATTCAGAGGAACATATTCCTCATGGCGGAACACCTCCCAGGCAAGGACAACCAGATGGCGGATCTGCTCAGCAGGCACAGCCACCAAATGCACGAGTGGGAGATACATCCCTCAGTGCTCCGACCGTACTTCCAGCAGTGGGGCCACCCAGAGATAGACCTGTTTGCCACAAGGGGAAACGCAAAATGCCAAAGCTTCACCGCCAGGTTTCCACATCCGCAGTCTCAGGGCAATGCGATATGGATGAACTGGTCAGGCAGGTTTGCGTACGCTTTTCCCCCAGCCCCGCTCATACCACTAGTGGCACGCAAACTGCGACAACACTCCATGACACTCATCCTAGTTGCTCCAACGTGGGCGAGGCAACCGTGGTACACCACGTTCCTAGAGCTTTCGTGGTGCCTCATCAAAGGCTGCGATTAACACCCAGTCTTTTAACGCAGAGCCATGGAGACATTCAGCACCCAGATCCGCAACAGTTGAACCTTGCGATCTGGCTCCTGAAGTCATAGAGCTTGGTTACCTGAACTTGCCTCCTGACTGTATGAATATTATCAAAGAGGCAAGAAGACCTACAACCAGAGCATGCAATGCGGCGAAGTGGAAACGATTTGTCATCTATTGTACCAATAATGACATAAATCCGCTAGATGCATCTACTCAAAACATCATATGTTACCTCTTACATTTACATAGATGCAATCTAGCCTACAGTTCCATACGTATACATTTAGCTGCAGTGGCAGCTTATCTTCAGAACAGGCAACACCTTTCCCTCTTCAGAGTACCTGCTATTAAAGCTTTTATGGAGGGACTCAAACGAGTGATTCCTCCTAGACACCCACCTTCACCTGTCTGGAACCTGAACGTGGTTCTAACCAGATTTATGGGACCACCTTTTGAACCTCTACACTTGTGTGAGATACAATTCCTAACGTGGAAAGTGGCTTTCTTAGTGGTGATTACATCACATAGAAGAGTTAGTGAGCTACTAGCCCTAACTATTCAGGAACCATTCATACAAATTCATGCAAATAGGGTAGTTCTACGTACGAATCCAAAATTTATGCCGAAGGTGGTATCCCAGTTTCACATCAATCAGACTATCGAACTGCCAGTGTTCTTCCCAAATCCAGATTCAGTGGCAGAAAGAGCTCTACATACCCTGGACGTTAAAAGAGCTCTCCTGTACTATATAGACAGGACAAAACCTTTCAGAAAGACTAAGCAACTTTTTGTTGCCTTTTCACCACAGCACAAAGGCAACCCCATTTCAAAACCAGGTATAGCCAGATGGATTGTTAAGTGCATACAAATTTGTTATCAGAAAGCTAAACGCACATTAACAGTTCCCCCAAGAGCGCATTCCACACGCAAGATAGGGGCATCCATGGCTTTCCTAGAAAACATTCCTCTAGAAGACATATGTAGAGCAGCCACATGGACTACCATACATACATTTACCAAACACTACTGCGTAGATGTACACACCAAACAGCAGGCAGCTGTAGGACAGGCTGTACTCAAAACTCTTTTACAGGCTGCTGCAGCTGGCACGGGCAACCACCGCTAGGGGGGACACTGCTATAAATTCTATGCACAGATATGAATTCAGCAGCCCACATGCCTCGAACGGAATATGCTACTTACTAGTATGCATCTGTTCTTGGCATGAAGGGCTGCTGACATTCATATCAGCCTCCCTCCTCCCCGGTGCCTGTCGCAGCTGTAGCACTCAGAATTATTCTTAGCATGGACATCACTTACTGTATCATACTCCATCCCTGTCACAATGGCGAAAAACAATCTAAGGATGGAGAGGATGCCCATGCGCACTGTAGTCCGGGGGAGGAGCCACCTATCTCGTGATACTTCGAAGACTCTTCCAGGACAACAATGTGCAATCATCCGGACCCAACACTAGGCGGCGATCTATGCACAGATATGAATGTCAGCAGCCCTTCATGCCAATAACAGATGCATACTGGTAAGTAGCATATTCTATTGCCTTCATACTACATAATAAGGGAAAGGCCATTTCAAAACTAGGATTTTCAAGATGGATCATTAAATGCCAGCAAAAGTCTTTTACATCTTCCCCTAAAGCTCATTCCATTAGAAAAATAGGAACTTCGATGGCTTTTTAGGGAACATTCCCATTGCTGACATTTGCAAACCAGCAACATGGTCAACTCCACACACATTTACAAAACATTATTGTGTGGATGTCTTTGCACGCCAACAAGCCAATGTTGGCCACGCAGTATTAAGGACTCTTTTTCAAACAACTGCAATCCCCACTGGTTAACCACTGCCTATGGAGAGGTACTGCTTCACAGTCTATGCAAAGCATGTGTATCTACAGCACATTTATTTATTTATTTATTTTATTTTGAAAGTTTTATATAGCGCGAACAAGATCTTTGCAGATATCAGAGCGCTTTACATAGGAGAAGAGCAAATATACACAGATACATCTATAGTGTTAAAAGTACAGTGAAATGATATCATAAACAATCAAGTAGTCAATTTCAAAGTCAAACAAAAAAGCAAAGGGTTCGAACAAGTAGTACAGATGAGCACTGAGTCTTTGAAGTTGATCCCCAGTAGTGGTTCATGTGCATTTAGCCATGAGGATCGCTTTTACTTCTTTCTTGAAAAGTATGGTAGATGGGATGAGTCTGATTTCAGGGGGGAGTGAGTTCCAAATCCTGGGGGCCATTCCTGAGAAAGAGCGTTTGTATGTTTTTTCTTTGCGGAATCTTTTAGGCTTTAGCAAAAGATTGTTTGTGCCTCTAGTGTTTCTGGATCCTCCAGAAATCGTTCGCTTCTGAGCGAGGTATCTAGGTGAGCTAAGGTGGATAGCCTTGTGCGTCAAACAAGCGATTTTCAGGTGTATCCTGGCTTCAAAAGGCAGCCAGTTCAGGGATTTGAAGTCAGGGGAAATGTGTGAGTGTTTTTTTGATCCAGTGATAAGTCTCGCTGCGGCGTTTAAAGAGGCTCTTATGGGTGCCGTAGTAGCTAGGGGGAGACCGCAGAGGGCGGTGCTGCCGTATTCTATTCGAGGTATGACAAGTGGTTGTACCGCAGTTTGGAAGTCTTGGCTGGAAGGAAGGGTTTAAGTTTCCTAAGGGTGTTGATTTGGTAATTTGCTCCCTTAGTCTCGAACAGATTATGTTACTTACCCTGTAAGCATCTGTTCTTGGCATGTAGTGCTGTAGTTTCACATGCTCCATACCTCCTCCCCAAAAGAACCCAGTGCAGGTTGCAGTTCACATACTTTATATACTTACATCATACCATCGCAGGGCCATCACTTTACTATACTTACACTAATACACTTTTACCTACCTACGGCTAAACAACCTGTAGATGGTGTTGATGACATGCGCAGTATTACCAAGAGAAGGAGTCACACAACCTTATTACTAAAAAAAACTTCTTGGAACAAAACTAAATCCGGAGCTACGGGTGTAGGGGTGTCCTTTTGTGTCAGGTTCTCACAGGCTCCAGTTGCAGTCGGGGGACCCTTCAGGATGAGGCTGCAGGCATAGAAGAGAAAGTCGGTGGAGGTTGCCCAATGCTGGTACGCTGGTCAGAATCCCCGGGAGGTCCTCGCTGGGGTGTTGGGCCACTCAAACTCGATCCATGGTTGCAGAGTGATGAGGACTCGCAGATTCAGCTGGATCTGGAGTCCTGGCTTGGGTTGGTGTTAGACAAATCTGGTGTCCATGGGAGATAAGAGTTCTGTAGGAAGGCAGGGCAGGTCCCCTGGGTTCTTGGAGGCTGCTGGCTGCAGGACACGCCGGGTTCAGCTCGCAGGGGTTCAGAGCAGGAGACAAGCTGCTAGTGCTGGGGCCAAAGCAGCTGTTGTCTTCTTCTTCTGTGATACAGCTCTTTGATCCTTTATCATCTTGTCACGTCGAATCTTAAGAGGCAAGGTTCACGGGTGCACGTTTCAGGGGTGTGCAGGTTGGGACCAATGGGTCCCTTCCCTGGGGTGTCTACAACTCCTGGTATGCCACTCCCCAGTGGGAGGCGGCATAGGCTTCTTCCTGATTCCAAGGGTCCTCCATCTTCAAGATGGCCGGGACAGAGAGGTGGCCTTCTCTTTGCCGCTCCCATCTGAGGGATGGGGTAGGCAAAGGTGGGCACACCTCCTTCCTGGCTAGGTTTTTACATCGGTTCTTGCCCCTAAACTGGGGGTCAGCACCAGTGGGAGTCAGTTGCTGATAGCAGCAAAAGGCTGGGAGGCAGCTAACAAAGGCGACAGGCCTTTGAAGCTCCCTCTTAGAGGACTCTGCTCATCCTGGGGGAAAAGGCTTGACACCTCTGCCCGGGATGTGCTTTGTTTCCAGTCCCAGAGAGTGGGGGCTTTCTATCCAGGGGTCCAGAAACCTGTCTGGTGGTGGCAGATGGCTGGAAGCCGGTCAGGAACTACATCAGAGTTGGTCGTTTTTCAGGTGACATCTCTAAGATGCCCTCTCAGTGCATTTTTCATTAAATCCCACACTGGCATCAGTGTTGGTTTAATGTGCCAGGAAGTGTGATACCAAACTTACCAGACTTCAGTAAAGCCATTGTGGCGATGTGGAGTTCGTGTTGACAAACTTCCAGCCTATGCATTTAAAATGGCTTCACTGCACTTACAAAATCTGTGAATGGATGGTAAAGACACTGTAGGGGCATATTGCTTCTGCAGCTATACCCTCACCTGGGTATGGTGCACCCTGCCTTTAGGGCTATAAGGCCTTCTAGAGGGGCGATTTACCCATGCCACAGGCAGTGTTGGTGGACATAACACACAGGGATGAGTGCCATGTCGATTCTTCAGTTTGGTCTGCGCCAAAACATGCAGCCTGTAATGGCAGAGTGGGGGTGTTTTGGTGAGGGGTCTTTGAGGGTGTTGCAATACATGTTTCAACTCTCAGAGACCTTCTCTGGTCACAAGGCCCTTGTTACCAGGGGTACCTTTTCCAAGGGACTTACACGTGGCCTAGAGTTGTGTCAATTGTGGGTACAAGGTACAGTTTTGGTAAAGAACACTGGTGCTGAGGGCTGGTTAGCAGGATACAAGCATGCACTCAGTCAAGTTGGCATCAGGTATGCAGCAAACATTTTAAGGGCAACCATGCAAGAAGGGGCACTTTCCTACACAATCCCTCCTAGAAAGCTGAACAATTGTTCATAACTTTTGCAAAACCACAAAGGTCTAGCCCATCTCTCAAGCAGATATTGCCAGATAGATAGTTAATTGCATCCATATTTGCTATCTTTAAGCTAAAAGAGTCATTCCTGTTGTTCCCAGATTACTCTCTACAATCAAGAAAGCAGAAGTCATGGAAACTGTCCTTAAGCTAACATATGCAAAGCAGCTCCTTGGTCAACTGCATACTCTTTTCCTATATGCGAGGGAATAGGGTATATTATATAGGAGTGGTAGGGTGACCTCACCGTGCTTAATATACTTACCAACCCGATTAGGGCCAGTAGGTTTTGTTGGTCAAATTTTTAACTCAACCCTGGTTAGCTTTGGCTTTGAGCAGTATCCTTACTCAAAACCAAGTGTAAAGCATTTTCACAGCACCAAAACAAGTGAAGAACAAATACAAGAGGCACTCAAGAAATTTGACACTAATTTACAAAAATAGACTGTATTGCTATGCATTTTGAGACACCAAAACAAAAAAGATCCACCGGAGGGTTCCAGAGATACAGCAATTACAAGGTATAGTAAATATGCACTTTTTATTTAGCCGTGAACAAGCATTGTTCTACGAATTCAACAAATTTGACACTTTTCTAGAAAATCTTGGGTAAGTATCAATGCGGTTACTTTTAGTTACTTTAAGTGACCAACAGGACAGGGAGCCAGTCAGGGAGATCAACAAGGTCCCCAGAAACCGTTACCTCGGAGGAAGAAGCAGTCTTCAGTGTGTTCCTGAGCATTTTTATGTCCTTGCCATAGACTTCTATGGAAGAGGTCCTGATTCAAAGGATCCAGGGTGCTTAAGATGCTTAAGGGTGCTGTCGATGTGATAAGGCCAATGGGGATCTTCCTGTGGCTGCTCTTTGGTCCACAGGCTTGGTAAGGTGGTCCTGGCTACAGAGGTCAACTTTCCCCTTGCCACTGGGCTACCAGTTATCCAGTGTGAAGAAACGGAGTGTATTTATATGGTGTGGTTGTATGACCTCACCATGTAATGTAAAACCAGCCCCTTCACGACCAGTAGGTTTAGTTTGTTAAACCATAAGCTCAACCCTGGGTAACTGTGGCTTTGAGCAGTAGGCTTTCAGAATTAATTTATAAAATAGGTTATGTAATTGTAGACACCAAAATGAAAAAGTTCCATCGGAGAGTTCAGGAGATCCAGTATTTACTAGGTATAGTAAATATGCATTTTTTTACTCAACCACAAATAAGTATTGGCAAATTCAACAAATGTGACACTTTTTCAAGAAAAACTTGGGTGAATATCAATGTGGTTACGTTGAGTTAATGTAGGCAACCAACTCAGGCAGGGAGCCAGTCAGGGGGTCCAGCAAGGTCCACAGAAACAGTTACCTCAAGAAGAAGCAGTCTTAAGTGAGTTCCAGACACTTTTATCCCTTTGCTATGGGTTCCTATGGAATTTGTCCTGGTGTGAGGAATACAGGATGTTGAAGATGCTCAAGGATGCTGTAGATGGGATGCAGTCGAAGGGGGTCTTCCTGCGGCTACTCCCCGGTTTACAAATCCGGAGAGAAAATACTGCCCCCAGGAGTTGATGTCCCTCAGTCCTTTCAGAAGGTCAGTTGCCGCTGGGCTACCAGTCACCTGGCACTGCGGTCACAGTGGAATCCTTCCTTGGACAATAACTCGCCTTCTGGGGGACCAAGCTGCATTCCAACTCTCCCGGGTCCAGCAGACTTGGGTGAAACTTTGAGCGTCAGTTTCTGGTCAACAGTTTGAAGATTTGGGCTACCAACTTGCCACTTCAGCTGTTGTGGCCAAGGGCTCGAACAGGAGGTTAGCCAACTGACCCTTGGAGTCTCTTGCTTTGGCTGGGCTCTGGAGACGACTTTCTATGAGCAGGACACAGCAGGCACAGTCCCTTCTACTTTGCTACTCACCAGGTTCAGCAACTGCTGTCCATGCTGGTGCGGTCTCTTTATGCTGGTTCCTCAGTGCCGCAGGGCAGTTCTTATGCATCCTTTATTCCATTCCATCGAGATTTGAGGTCTGAGTTCCAGCAGTACCCTGTTATATACCGGGAAAATGCCCTGGGGTGGCCGTTTTCAGTAGTCAATGGGCTACTAGGTTCCCTCCTTCCTGATGACCACTTCCTTCGAAGTGGAGCATTTGGCTGTCTCCAGATGCACTTTCTGTACAATCCCAACATGGCAGGACCCCTCTCTTGTTGTGTGGAGCTCCATAGCCCAACCCAGAAGTGTGGCTTCCAAGAGGGTTACCCCCCCCCTCAAAAAATGGTTTCATTGGTGGTTTCCCCTCTCCTTCCCGAGTGCCAGCCTGTCTACCTAAACAATAGGGCCGCCCCTCTCCCAACTGTTACCTATTTGCTCTTCAAAGGCATCTTCACCTTTGAAGGTTTCCTGTTTGGCCAAGTCCTATGTGGGTTCCTGCCAGAGAGAGGTAACACCTCTCTCCTGCACAGGCTGCTATTTTCATCTTATCTGAGAGTCATTTACAAATCTCCCCAGGAGGACAGAAAACTGTCTCAAGGAGAAAACCCTGTGGTATCACAGGGATTTATGGCAACAAAGTAGCAACTTTGTAAACGTTTCACACTACCACATATTACATTATTTGTGACCTGGGTAGCTTGTTGGGCTTAGTGTAACTAGTTTTTTCCATACCTAGCTTACAGTATCCACTTAAGAAGTCCCTATCACAAGTTAGCTGAGCTGCTAGGGCAGCCTGCAACTCAGCCCTCTCAAATGGTGCTGATATGTGAGGACTCGGACCATCGGCGAGCGCCATTTCGAGCGTTGTAGCGCTCTGGCAGCATCGCGGGACGCCTACTTAAAGTCGCTCCCCCCGCGCAGCGGGGATGCGCAGTAAGGGTGCCGTCGCGTTGCCGGAGTCGTGCCAGAGTCCTGCCCGTCTGCGCCCGTCCGCGCTAAGGACGCGCGGGGCGCCGCGGTTCATTCTTTGGTGAGCTCTCTTTTTGGTGTAGTGATGATTTCCTATTCTAGAGAGACCCTTTGGTCCATTGGCCAGACAGTCCCGAGGTGTGACCTGGCACCAATCCATCCTCTATGCGGCCCTTACCATTGTGCTTGCAAGAGATGGTCGCTTGATTCACCCGTTACCATCCGCCAGAGGGTTATTACATCTGCCCCTCGGAGCAACAGCTCCGCGCGTATGCTTCGGGTGTTGAATCTGAATGCCAGGTCCCTGGTGAAACATCACCAAGCCATTCACGACCTCATTACAGACGAGTCTCCCGACATATTTGCCATCACGGAAACCTGGCTTCAGGAGGCGGATGTGGCTATTATCAATCTGGCCTGCCCCCCTGAGTACTCTATTTACACTTTGAACCGGCCTACCAGAGGCGGCGGCATTGCCCTCGCAGTCAGGTCCAGTTACACTTGTAGCTGGCATGGACTTAACATTGCTGGGTGCGAAAGTGCTTCCTTTAAGATCTCAATCAGCCCCCAGTTCTCGCTTTCTGGGATGGTTGTTTATCGACCTCCGGGTAGCGATGTAGCGTTTAGGGAAGCTTTCCCAGACGCCGTCAGCTCATTAGCTATTGGCTGTGCCAATTTTTCCATCTTGGGAGATCTAAATCTTCACTTTGACAACCAGAACATCCCGGCTGTTAGCAGTATCCTAGCTGATCTGGAGGCCCTTCAGCTAGTCCAACTAGTATCCCAGCCCACCGATGTAGGGGGTCATGTCCTGGACCCTTTTTTTACAAATTTAGTTGAAGCCAACACCGTGACCATTTCCCCATTAGGGTGGACGGATCATTTTCTAGTGTCCTTTAGGTACCCTCTGCCTGAGACTCCTTCTATTCTGCCTGCCAGACTGATTCCTAGACGGCATTGGAATAAACTCAGACTGAAGGATCTGCACCGTATCCTGGCTGAAGAGCCGTTAGGACTATTAGATAACGTGGAAACGGGCTACGATCATTTCTGCCGGTGGATTACCAGGGCGCTCGACTCTCTGATTCCCATTACCCTGAGCAAATTTAGCTCTAGAGAGTCGAGCCCATGGTACGATAGTGCCCTACGTGCTTTGAAAGGTACCTGCAGACGGGCGGAAAGACAATGGCGCAAGTCCTACGAGGCTGACAAGAAAGCCGCGTATCTTGCTTCTGTTAAGCTTTACCATCGAGCCATTTGTAGAGCTCGCGCGGCGTTCTATTCCTCGGAATTTCGCAACAGTCCGAACCCGTCTAAAACCATCTTTAAAGTCCTTAAAGACCTTTTGGCGAAAAGGATCTCCTCCCCGGAAGCCTGTTCCACCTCTCACTGTGAGGCCCTGGCATCCTTTTTCCTAGAGAAAGACCAGATTATCTATCAGGCTTTCCCTAGTATTGGACCATCTCCAGGAGCCCCGGATTGCACTCAAGGCCATACCATCCTGCACTCTCTTCCCCCGTTACTTCCTGAGGGGTTCAACAAATTGGCCCAGCAAATCAAGTCCGGTTCTCCTTCGGATCCGTTAAGACCTGCCCTTTTTAGAGACCAGTCTTTTTTGGGACGCTCCACGGTGTGCTCCCTGATCAACCTTTCACTGGCCTCGGTAATGGTTCCAGCCAAATGGAAGCAGACAGTGGTTTCTCCAATCCTGAAGAAGCCTTCGTTGGACCCACTAAAACCGGAGAACTACCGTCCTATTTCATTGCTCCCCTGGCCGGCGAAAGTTGCGGAGGCACACGACAATCTGGCCCTTTCAGACCATCTTACTCGGGCCAATGTCCTGGACCCCACGCAGAACGGTTTCCGTGCTGGTCACAGCACGGAGACAGCCCTCCTCGCTATGGTGGAGCATTTGCGTGCGGTGTTGGATGCAGGTCAGACGGCGGCGCTTGTATTATTAGATCTAAGCGCCGCCCTGGACACCGTCTCTCACCGTATTCTTCTGCATCGCCTGGAGGAGATTGGCATCGGTGGGCTCGCTCTGCAGTGGTTCCGCTCCTTTCTCGACAATCGTTCTTTTTGCGTGGCCATCCCACCTCACCAGTCCAAATTCCATCCTCTGGGCATGGGGGTTCCGCAGGGATCCTCGCTGAGTCCCACGTTATTCAATCTATACGTGACACCGTTGGCTGATGTCGTCAAGCAGTGGGGCATGACTATGGTCCCATACGCTGACGACACTCAGCTAGCGGTTACTATCAGCGGGGATGCTGAGCGGGATGCCCCTAGGTTCCATAGTGGACTGAGGGCGGTGGCTGGTTGGATGAATGCCAACTGTCTCCAGCTTAACGCAAAAAAGACTGAAATCATGATTGTCGGTAAGAAAGCGGAACTCTAGGGGGACAGGTGGTGGCCTCCGGAACTTGGGCCGTCCCCGACTCCGGTCACGGAATTAAGAAACCTGGGAGTCTGGCTGGACCCCACCCTCAGCTTTGTTGGCCATACAAAGAGAACTGCGGCCTGCTGTTTTGGTGTTCTCCGGGGCTTAAGACCTGTCCTCAAATTTTTGGATGCCTCGACCAGACAGTTGGGGATTCAGGCGACGGTGATCACCCGGCTTGATTACGCCAGTTCTCTCCTGATGGGGACCAACCAGGCAGAAATCACTCGCTTGCAGCGTGTTCAAAACGCTGCAGCCAGAGCGGTAGTTGGCCTGCCCAGGTTTTGCTCCCTTTCTAACACTCTACGGTCCTTGCACTGGTTGCCGGTCAAGATGAGAATTCATTTCAAGGTCTTATGTCTGGCCTTTAAAATCTTGAAAGGTTCTGCTCCCCAGATCCTTACCAACCTCTTGTCTCTCTATACTCCGACTCGCTCTCTTAGATCCTTTGGCCAAGCTCTCGCTGTGGTACCCCGGTTCAAGCTTAGCCGAGCTGGGGGCCGATCTTTTCAAGTGAGAGCGGCGGCTATTTGGAACTCTCTTCCTGTAGAGATCCGTTTGTTGGAGGATCTCTTGCTGTTCCGTAAGGCCATTAAAACTTTCTTATTTTAATGTTGTCCCGTAGCTGTTCCCCTTTTCAATTCTTTGCTTTTAGCGGTGTTGTGTTCTATCTTGTCGTGCGCCGGGACGCTCCTTTGCTGGAGCATCTGTGCGCATTATAAGTGCCCATTATAAGTGCCCATAGCATATCCTTTTACACATTAAAAACAACAACAGAGGGTTTTTACTGTTGGAACATGTTAAAACACATGGTTCGAGGCATGTGGGCTGCTGAATTCATATCTGTGCATAGATCGCCGCCTAGAGTTGGGTCCGGATGATTGCACATTGTTGTCCTGGAAGAGTCTTCGAAGTATCACGAGATAGGTGGCTCCTCCCCTGGACTACAGTGCGCATGGGCATCGCCTCCATCCCCAGATTGTTTTTTTCCGCCATTGGGTTCGGATGTGTTTCGGTTCCCTCTGTCGGAATCGATAGTTGTTTAACTTTCCTAACTTGAGACCAAAAGGTCTTTAGGCTTGGCGTCGGTATCGTTTTTCTTTCGGGTTTGACTGTTCTTCAGCTCCGAACTCTTGCTGCCCTTCCGCGTGCTGTCGGCGAGGACGGGCCTACACGACGCTCCAAACATGGAACGGACCCCGTTTAAGAGGTGCCCGGTGTGCACCTCAAAGTATTCACACCTCGACGTGCACCCAGTGTGCAACAAATGTCTGTCGCCGGACCATGATGAGGCCAGGTTTATGGCCTGTTCAAAGTTCCGGTGTAAGAAGACTCTCAAGCTTCGTCGGGCCGCTAGACTCCAGGCCCAGTTATCAGCGCCCCCGCCGGACAACATCTTCGAAGAAGACGTTGGAGACGACAATGTTTTTCAAGTTTCGGACTCTAGCCCGGCGTCGGAGGAAGAAAACTACGACGCGGGAGACGAGGAGTTTGAGGAAGTCGTCGGTGAGGTAGGGGACGACGATGGGGCCATTGCCACCGTGGAGGATAGCTCAGAGGAGGAGCATCCTCAGACTGACTCAGGGGTCAACCCCCATTATACGGCCCAGGTCGAGGGATCACCTTCGGGCCTTACCCAAGATCTTGTTAATCGTCCCACGGCCTCGCCTCCGGGCCCGGCCACGGACATTTCTGATGTGCCACTCCCGTTGAAGAAAACGAAAGTGAAGCCATCGGGGTCCACACCAACGGTTTCGAAACCGAAAGTGAAAGTCGCTCTGGTGGGACAGAAGGCTCCAGAGGCCTCGAAGTCAAAGAAATTCAAAATGGCCGACAGCAAGAGCCACGCCAAGATGGCCGACCCGAAGACCCCGGTGTCGAAGCCGAAGGCGAAGACGACCGACGCGGCCGCGTCGGCGCCGAAGGTGGTCGAGGTCGATGACCCGAAAAAGGCTCAGGACGACGCCGAAGCTCTGGCTGCGCCGACTCCGGCCGTCAAGGCCAAGGATGGTGATGTGTCGGCTCCGAAGACCGTGCCTTTCGCCGACCCGACTCCGGACTCGGGGAAATCGCTCGAGCCGGTACAGCCCTCCCCGGCCTTAACAAAAAAGGTCGTGGAGTCCCTGCAGCGGATTCGGAAGGACGCTATGGTTCCCGAACCGAAGGATGTGGTGCCGAAGCCTACACCAAAGCCAGCAAAAGCGCAGACGCCTATCCGCTACACGCTGCCGCCGAAGACGACGCCGAAGGCTTTCGCTCCGAAGCATGGGGCCGGGGTGCCTTTGAAGGTGGTGTCGACGCCCAAGGTGTCCTTGGTGGTGCCGAAGCCTCGGCTCCAGCCACTCGCGGATGAGGAACGTCGAGAGGTTCTCATCGACGCCAACACCGGGAAGCTCTCTCTCCTCAAACGAAAGATCACCACGGAGCCGGTGTTGGAGCATTATCGTATCCCACTCAAAAACAAGAAGGACTCTGCGGGTACTTCTGCCCCTATAGAGCCTGCATCTCCACATAATTTGGAACTTTCACCGACGCATTCAAACGCTGGGGAAGGGGACGGAGATGAAGAGGACGAGTACAATTATCCAGCATACTCGGATCCAGAGGAGGTACATGAACCTTGGTCTGCCGGAGGCGACCCTGAGGACCCTCAGTCGGGTCATGAGCCGCAGCTCTTTGCAGCAAAGACTTCTCCAACAGAGGACTCTGCAGCCTTCAACGCTCTGATTGAGAGAGCTGCAGCTAACCATGATGTCGACCTACATTCAGATCCTGTGGATGTCGATTTGCTGTTTGACACTTTCTCAGTGGCTGAAAAGTCAGTCAAGACATTGCCTATGCTCAAGGGAGTGCTGAAGCACGCGCCAGAGGTTTTCAAGGAGCCCACTCGGGCGCGAGTCATCAATCCTCGTATTGATAAAAAATACAAGGCAGCGCCCTCGGATCCAACATACATCAAGGGACACTTGCCACTGGATTCTTTGGTTGTATCCAACGCACGTAAGCGGGCGAACTCGCAGACCACGGGTGACGCTCCTCCCCCAGACAAAGAGTCAAAAATATTTGAAGCCTCAGGGAAACGTATTGCTGCGCAGGCAGCTAATATTTGGCGCATTTCAAACACGCAGGCCCTACTTGCACGCTACGATAGGGCGCATTACGACACCCTAGAAACACTTCTGCAGCACTTGCCTGATCAGTACAAGGAGGCAGGTGAAATGTTGATTCAGGAGGGGAAGCTGATCACCAACGCTTCCATCAAATGTGCGCTGGACGTGGCTGATACCGCCTCCAGGGCGATCAACACTAGCGTGTTGCTGAGGAGACATGCATGGCTTAGAATATCAGGCTTCAAACCAGATATACAGACAACCATCTTGAACCAAACAGTTAATCCTGACCACCTGTTTGGCCCCGAGGTGGATGCGACACTTGAAAAAATGAAGAAAGACACGGATACTGCTAAGTCTATGGGGGCCCTCCAGTCTCAGCAGTTTCGGGGTGGTTCCTTTCGCCGCTCCAATAACAGAGGCACCTCAAGGGGTCAGGCATCACAATCCACACAGTACTACAAAAGCAACACCCAAACCTCATACACCAACAAAGGTAGAGGTGGTTACAGGGGCAACAACGTCAAAGGCAGGGGACGTGGAAACAACAGCTCCAGGTCCTCCACCGCCAACAAACAGTGACGCCTTGTCACTGCCCCACGACCACACAACACCAGTCGGGGGGAGACTCCAGCAGTTCCTGCCCGTGTGGAAATCCATCACCACGGACAGGTGGGTCAAGTCTCTTATCCAGTACGGTTACTGTCTGGAACTTACTTCCACTCCACCAAACATACCTCCAAGAAGCCGTCCTATGTCCGGCGAGCACTTGCACTTGTTGCAGCAGGAAGTTCAAGTCATGCTGCAAAAAGGGGCAATAGAGCTCGTCCCACTGCAAGAAAGGGGAACAGGCGTTTACTCTCTGTACTTTCTAATCCCCAAAAAGGACGGATCCCTAAGGCCCATCCTGGACCTCAGGCCCCTCAACTGGTACATTCTATAGGAGCACTTCCATATGCTCACGTTGCAGCAGGTCCTCTCCCTGCTTCGACAGGGAGACTTCCTAGCTATGCTGGATCTGAAGGATGCATACTTTCATATCCCCCTGCATCCTTCCCACAGGAAGTACCTCAGATTCACGATTCAAGACCAGCACTACCAGTTCAGGGTTCTGCCTTTCGGGGTCACCACAGCGCCAAGAGTCTTTACAAAGTGCCTGGCGACTGTGGCGGCGCATCTACGACGCCAGAACGTCCACGTCTATCCCTATCTGGACGACTGGCTCATTCAGGCACAGACAGAACAGCAGTGCGCCGACCACGTGTCCCGCACAATTCATCTCCTGCACGATCTGGGATTCTCGCTGAACTATCCAAAATCCCATCTCCAACCCGCCCATATACGGCAGTATCTGGGCGCGACAATAGACACTCTGGCAGCCACTGCGCAGCCAAATTCAGTGAGAATCGCCAGTATCCAAACGCTGATCCAACGATTCAGACCTCAGCACTCGCTTCCAGCGAAGGTGTTCATGCAGTTGATAGGCATGATGGCCTCCTGCATCTCCATAGTCCTGCACGCGAGACTACATATGCGTCCGCTTCAGGAGTGCCTAGCACGTCAGTGGACTCAGGCTCATGGGCAACTGACAGACCTAGTGTTGGTGAGCGGTCGGGCATACAACTCTCTGCATTGGTGGAATCCACAAAACCTTTGCAAGGGCCGACCGTTCCAGGAGCCTGTGCCACAGATTATCCTGACAACGGACGCTTCTCTCCAGGGATGGGGAGCGCATGTACTCCACTACACAGTGCAGGGACTATGGACACTACAGCAAAGGAAGATGCACATCAACGTTTTGGAACTGATGGCAATCTTCATGGCCTTGAAGGCATTCAAAGTACATCTGTGCAACAAGGTCGTGTTGATTTGGACGGACAACATGACGGCCATGTACTACATTCGGAAGCAGGGGGGCACACACTCTCCGCAGCTGTCTCATCTGGCTCAGAGCATGTGGAAGTGGGCCATTCAGAGGAACATCTTCCTCATGGCAGAGCATCTCCCGGGCAAGGACAACCAGATGGCAGACCTGCTCAGCAGGCACAGCCACCAAATGCACGAGTGGGAGATACATCCATCGGTACTCCAACCGTACTTCCAAAGGTGGAGTCATCCAGAGATAGACCTGTTCGCCACAAAGGAGAACGCAAAATGCCAAAGCTTCGCCGCCAGGTTCCCACACCCGCAATCACAGGGCAATGCGATGCGGATGAACTGGTCAGGCAGATTTGCGTACGCTTTTCCCCCAGCACCTCTGATACCGCTGGTGGCACGCAAACTCAGGCAGCACTCGATGACTCTCATCCTGGTTGCTCCAACGTGGGCTCGCCAACCATGGTACACCACGTTTCTGGAACTCTCCGTGGTACCGCATCAAAGGCTTCATCTCACACCCAGCCTTCTGACGCAGAGCCATGGCTACCTCAATCTTCACCCCGATTGCATGGACATCATTCGGGAGGCAAGGAAGCCCACTACTAGAGCTTGTTATGCGGCTAAATGGAAGCGGTTTGTCATTTACTGTGTAAACCACGATATTGACCCGCTAGATGCTTCCATTCAGAACATCATTTGTTACCTGTTCCACCTGTACCAATGCAATTTGGCGTACTCTTCCATCCGCATTCACTTGTCTGCAATGGCAGCATACCTCCAGAATAAGCAACACCGATCACTTTTTAAGGTCCCTGCTATCAAGGCTTTCCTGGAAGGACTCAAAAGGGTCATTCCACCACGGACACCACCAGCTCCGGAATGGAACCTCAATGTGGTTCTCACAAGGCTGATGGGTCCTCCCTTTGAGCCACTGCACTCTTGTGAGCTTCAGTTTCTGACTTGGAAGGTTGCTTTCTTAGTAGCAATTACATCGCTACGGAGGGTTAGTGAGTTGCAGGCACTCACCATCCAGGAACCTTTCTTCCAAGTACACGCTAACAGGGTGGTGCTCCGCACTAACCCTAAATTCTTACCCAAGGTTGTATCTCAATTCCACATGAACCAGACAATTGAGTTGCCAGTGTTTTTTCAAAACCCAGAGTCGCTGGCGGAGCGGATGCTCCACACCCTTGACGTTAAAAGAGCCTTAATGTACTATATTGACAGGACAAAAGATTTTCGTAAGACCAAGCAACTTTTCGTTGCATTTGCCTCACACCACAAGGGAAACGCTATTTCCAATGCTGGGATCGCTAGGTGGATCGTGAAATGCATTCAGATCTGTTACGCTAAGGCTAAACGCACTCTCACAATTCCACCAAGAGCCCACTCCACCAGAAAGTTGGGGGCCTCTATGGCTTTCCTAGGTAACATTCCCTTAGAAGATATCTGTAGAGCAGCCACATGGTCTACCACACATACTTTCACTAAACATTACTGTGTAGATGTGCACTCCAAACACCAGGCAGCTGTTGGTCAGGCTGTTCTCAAAACACTTTTTCAGACTGCTGCAGCTGGCACGGGCGGCCGCCAATAATGGGAGGACTGCTATGTATTCTATGCACAGATATGAATTCAGCAGCCCACATGCCTCGAACTGCAAATGCTACTTACCAGTATGCATCTGTTCTTGGCATGTAGGGCTGCTGACATTCATATCGCCCACCCTCCTCCCCGGCGCCTGTAGCAGCTGCAGTATTCATATATATATATATATACATATGCTCATAGCATGGGCATCACTCACATACTTCACTCCATCTCTGCCAATGGCTAAAAACAATCTGGGGATGGAGGCGATGCCCATGCGCACTGTAGTCCAGGGGAGGAGCCACCTATCTCGTGATACTTCGAAGACTCTTCCAGGACAACAATGTGCAATCATCCGGACCCAACTCTAGGTGGCGATCTATGCACAGATATGAATGTCAGCAGCCCTACATGCCAAGAACAGATGCATACTGTTAAGTAGCATTTGCATTCCACTTCTTACTATACATCACCCTGCCTTAGATTGACTTAGATATATTTAAAGGGGAGGACTTGGCCATGCCATTACTTTAAATGACAAAGTCGAGCTAGCAGTTTACAACCTCCCCTCCAGTCTGAAGAGGCAGACAAGGAACCATGTTTTACCTTTGTCACACCTAGAGTGGCACAACCAGTGCTGCAGTCTGTTGGCTGACCTTCTAACTTACAGGCCCTGGGTACCTGGGGTACCTTAATACTAGGGATTTACAGGTAAGTTAGCTTATGCCAATTGGGTATAAGCCAATCAAGCTCACAGTTTGAGGGTCAGGGCACAGGCACTGAGGTCTGGTTAGCCAGACCCATTGGACTCTCAGAGTCGAAAAGACAGCAGCATCAGTCCAAAACTATGGATATGACCATACAAATAGAGGCATTTCCTTATACCCGGTATCGCGGTCACAGCGGAATCTTGACTTCGGCGATAACTTGCCTTCTAGGTAACCAAGCTGCACTCCAATGACTCTCCCAGGTTCAGCAGACTCTGGGGCAATTTTGAGCATTGGGTCCTGGTGCTGCACAGCGACGAGGAGCAATGGTCAGATGTTTTGGGCAACCAACTCACCCTAGCAGGCTTTTGTGCCTTGTGCTGTGAACACGAGGCCAGCCAAATGACCTTTGGAATCTCTTGCTTCGGCAGAGTTGTGGAAATTATTTTTCCATGAGCAGGACACAGCAGGCACAATCCCTTCTCCTTTAGTAGCCACCAGGTTCAGCCGATGCAGTCCACATCAGTGCACTCCTCGCCAAGTCCTTGGTGCAGCAGGCATGATTTCTGGGTGCTAGGGGTGCCCTTTTTATGCCCAGAAAATGCCCTTCAGATGGACTTGGTCAGTAGCCTGTGAAATAATAGCTTCCCTCCCTCCTGATGATCACTTCCTGCTAAGTGTGGTATCTGGCTATCTCAGAAGTTTTCTATTCTGCCCACTTGGATGGCGGAACCCTTCTCTCGGTATGTAGAGCTCCCTAGCCCTCTCAGAGATGTGGCTACACCCCCCTGAGAAAATGGTTTGGCAACTGGTTTCCCCTCTCTTTCCTGAGTGCCAGCATGTATACCTAAATAATAGAGCAGCCCAAACCTAAGTGTTCACCATTTGCCCTTCAAAGCAGCTTCTCCTTTGAAGCTCACCTTTTGGTCCGACACCCATGTGGCTTCATGCAAGGGAGAAGTAACACCTCTCTCCCACGCAGACTTCTATTGTCTTCTTGTCTGGGAGTCATTCCCCATATCAGAGCCTTTATGTAAGGCCGCACTGCGACCTGTTTATAAACGACCTTGGCGGAAACTAAGACTAGAAGACTTTCATGCACTTCTGAGAGCGGACCCTTTGGGTCCTTTTAACAACGCAGAGTCAGGCTATGAGATGTTCTGTGCCTGGATTATACGGGCGCTAGACTCTCTTATTCCGGCAAGCTGGTTTAAGGGTCGCTCTCAGGAGTCCAGTCCTTGGCACAAAGACGCCCTGACTATACTGAGGAAGTCGTGTAAAAGAATAGGGCGTGACTGCAGGAAAGACTATGACCCTGGAAAAAAGCACATTATCTGGCTGAACTTAAATCTTATCATAGAGCCATCTGTAAGATGCGGGCGGCATTCTACGCCAACGAGATTAAGTTTAGCCCTAATACTGCTAAATGCATTTTTAAAATCTTAAAACATCTCAATGCCAGGAAAACTTAGGTGCCTATAACCACCTCTGAACTCCATTGTGAAGAACTGGCCTCCTTCTTTGTGGAGAAAGCAACATGCGATCTACAGGTCTTTTCCATCCATGACCACTTCCCGTACTTACACCCCTTCCAGACCAGGGCCGATCTCTAGTCTCATGGTTATCCCTGAGATTTCTTATGAGGAATTTAGTAGGCTGATTGTGAAAATTAAGTCTGGGTCTCCTGCCAACCCTCTAAAGCCTGTTCAGTTTATGGAATCCTCCTTGCTTTTTCTGACGTTTCTTCGTAAGATAATTAACTCCTCCTTCTCGTCCGCCATGGTGCTTGGGCAGTGGAAACAGGCTTGGGTGTCTAAAAAACCAACCTTAGATTCAACTAAACCTGAGAATTTTAGGCCTATTTCTCTTCTTCCCTGGTTGGTGAAGGTTGTGGAGGCACATGTCAACATCACACTCACCAACTTTTTGCTCTCCAATAACATTCTGGATGCAACGCATCACGGCTTCCGCTCCGGCCAGAGACAGCGCTCTTGGCCATGACTGAACACCTGCGAACCATTCTTTATTCTGGTCAAACGGCGGCACTGATCTTGCTGGATCTTAGTGCCGCCTTTGACACAGTATTGCATAGTGTTCTGCTCCAACGTTTGGAGGAGGCAGGAATTTCGGGCCTGGCTCTGGAATGGTTTAGATACTTTCTGACCGGAAGATCCTTCCGTGTCTCCATCCCCCATTTCTATCCCAGATACGTTCCATTGAGCAGGGGTTCCCTCAGGGTTCGGCTCTGAGCCCCACATTGTTCAACCTTTATGTTCAGCCACTGGCGGTGGTCGCCAGGCAGTGGGACCTTTCAATGGTCTCATATGCGGACGACACACAGCTAGTGGTTGCACTGGCGGAAGGTTCTACCCTGAATGCCTCTAGGTTCAGAAGCGGCCTGACGGCCGTGGCGAATTGGATGACTTCTAATTATTTGCAATTAAATACAAATAAAACTGAAGTTTCGCTAGTCGGCAAAAATGCTAGCCTTTGGGGTGAGCACTGGTGGCCGAATGCTTTGGGTAAGGCCCCGGAACCTAAGAAGGAAGTCAAGAACTTGGGGGTGTGGATGGACTCCTCTCTAAGTGTTTGTATTCACACTAATAAAAGTGGCAGGTACATGTTTCGGCCTTTTACGAGATCTTAAACCCATCCTGAAATTCTTTGACCCATCAACTCGCCAGCTGATAGTCCAGTCTACTATTCTTTCTCGCCTGGACTATGATAGTTCCTTGTTATTGGGGGCTAACCAAGCTGAGATCATCTGGATGCAGCGCATTCAAAACGCGCGGCCAGAGCCTTAGTAAGACTTCCACGGTTCCTTCCCATCGCGATACCATCCGGAGACTTCATTGGGTCCCCATGGCGGAGCGGATCCAATTCAAGACTCTGTCTTTCTTTTAAGATCCTGAAACTTGCCTCACCTAATCTGCTCTGCAATTTGTTGACCCCGTGTGTTCCACCCCATGCACTGCGTTCTCTGGGGCAGCACTTGGTCACTGTTCCCCGGGTGAAGCGTTGTCGAGCGGGAGGACATTCCTTCCGCTACCTGGCAGCCAAATTGTGGAACCCAGTGCCGGTTCATATACGGGGACTGGAGGATCTGTTGGATTTCAGGAAGGCTATTAAAACTCACCTCTTTCCTCTAAAATAGTTATTCTGCTGTTGTTATGTTGAGCTTCACGCCGTAGCAATCAGTTCTATCTCTCTGTTGTTGGAAGCGCCGGGACGCCCCTTTGCTTGGGCAGCTGAGCGCTATATAAGCTTCTATAACATAACATTCTATAACATTTGTACGTCTCCTTAGTATGGGTGAAAGCTGTCCCAGGGACAGACCCCATGTGGGACCATCAAGTGCAGAGGGGACTTTAAGCAGCAAAGTGGCAACTTTGGAAAAGTTGCACACTGCAACAAGTTACATTAATTTCGATCTGAGCATCAAGTCAGGCTTAATGCAACAAGTTTTTTGATACTTTATAGTATCAACTTTGGGCGCACTATTCAGGAGTTAGCACAGCTGAAGGGCCAGCAAGTTAATCCTGTGCTTGCAAATGGGGCTACCAAGTCCTTCCACAGTAAACACAACAATTTTGAGTTTTTACTTCCAGAACAGGTCAAATACATGTTCTGCTCTGAAAATATGTTGCACCCTGCCTTAGGGCTCGCTAGGCCTGCCATAGGTGTGACTCACAGAGGGAGGGTGGACTTTGCTATTCTTTTTAATGGCAAAGCCGGATTAGCAGTTTGAAACTGTTCTTCCAGTCTGAAGTAGCAGGCTGGGAGCCACGTTTTTACCTTTGTCACACCCAGAGTGGCACAACCAGTGCTGCAGTTCTTGGGGTGACCCTCCAAGCCCTGGGTATCTAGATACCACATACAAGACACTTACAAGTTAGTTAGGTGTATGCCAATTGAGTATATACCAAACAAACATAAACAATTTTTGGGTCAGGGCACAGGCACTGAGGTCTGGTTATCAGGCCTTAGTGCAATGAGTCGAAAAAAAGCAACCAGCAGCAGTTCTGTACTTTAGGGATGACCATACAAAAAGAGACATTTCCTTGCACTAAACATTATTTTGTGGCTATTTTAGCCACAGGCAGTAGTTGTCCAGATGGTCTTCCGGATTTTGTTTCAGACACATGCATCATCCACGTGCTAGCCACCACCTATAGGGGGGATTCTGCCTTATAGTCTATGCAACAAAATAACTTACAAATGTCCGAGCCCGACACTAGATGGCAGGAGTGTGCAGAGCATTACATGCTACAAGCAGAAACCTACTGGGAAAGTAACAATTAACTTATCTTTCATGCAACATTCTGTGTTTTTTTTTAAATTCCTAGAACCATTTTGTGAAATGCACCCTAATTTTGAAAGGTCTAATTTACAATGGGAGGATAGAGGCATTCCAGATAATTTTTGACCAGAGGTAGAGCATCAGGGACTTCCCCTTCTAGATGATATTCCTTAAACGTTCTTAAGAGTTTGGTATGCTACATATCATATTTACAATTTGGTCATGCCAAGGTCCAATAGGTTTCATTGACTTTTTGATATTAATAACATTGAACATGCAATGACCAAGAACGGTCAAAAGTTTTAATATATTGAAAGGAAATGTTAAACAAATATTTCTTTCAATACTAGAGACAAACTAGGACAGCAGCTAGTAAGATTTTCTGCATTCAACCTACCATAAAGCAAAAGACTGATGATAAATCCTTGGCTGCTGGTTTGAACCTTGAGTGTTGCACTGAGGGTTTGTAATTGGGTTGATGAGACCTCTTCTTTAGTCTTGACATGTATAGCTGGGGTTAATGACTCTTCCATAGCATTGACCTGCTACTCTAGCCTGCACCAGGCAGGTTAGGGAATTCTGTCAAACACTTTTTACCCTGCCCTGAGAAACAAGCTCATTTACGTGATTTCTCAGTATCTCCATTGACATGTGAAACACCTTTGACAAAATTAATAATTCGAGATTTAGTTTATAGGTTGTTTCATGTAATCTACTATCTGGAAAGATTTAACATGACAAATGTATTTGGTGTATAGATACGTCTGCAGCAGGATGGGAAATGCACTTGCTACTGAGATCCGCTTTCGGAAGATAGTGAACTTGCTGGGAATGTGTTATGTGATTGTTGAAGAGGTGATGAGGGTTTGCTATGAGTGTGGTATGTGCTGTTAAATAGGGGACAGACAGCTGCTTTCACAGCCCAGACCTAGACAGGTATGTATGTAATCATTCCACAACTTATAAACGTGATACTTCTCAATGCGGCCAAGCATAGGAGGGTAGATCCCTGAGGTTGAAACAAGCTAGTAAGTAATGCATATAGAACTGAGTACATGCCAAGGCTGCTGAATCCACCTGTTGCAATCTCCCATTCTGAGGGTAGAAGAAAAGAACTGTGATGCAGGAGGATGGGTATGTGCATGGCACAGGAGTGTGGGGGTGAGTGGATCCATCACTGATTTCGCTCCGTAGTAGTAAAAAGGTGATATTCTGGATGAGAGGAGACATGGTGTTCAGGAAAAGGGGATGACCGAACAGGGGTTGCTACTGCCATGCCCAAATTGAATTGAGAAGATGGATATCTGAAAGAGACACGTTAGTGATAGATTCCTTACCTTAGAATATCCCCAGGCGTCAGACTGGATCCAGAAACTTTTGCGTAGCAGTACCCTTGCGCGTCGGTAGGCGTCGTCTGCGGCTCCTCGTCCGGCGTCGTGGGCGCCGTGATGACGTCGTCGGAGTACTTAGACGCCGCCTCCGCGTGCTGACATCAGTTCTTCTTTTTTCCGCGCCAGCCAGCGCAGATCTGGAAAGAGCAGCTACCCTAGTCAATTTTTGACTGAGTTTTTGGTGATCTTTTGATCCATTTCGAAGTCTGTACGACTCCGACGGTGCCGTAGGGATGCCCGGCTTCAAGCATTGCGACGAGTGCGACCGTACCATGTCGGTCACGGATCCCCACCGCCTGTGCCTGACGTGTTTGGGCGTCGACCATGACGACGAGGCCTGCTCCGACTGTCGGGCCCTTTCGAGGAAGGCCAGGCGGGAGCGGTCCCGCAGGCGGCTCGAACTCCGGCAGTCGGCCCCGTGCCGTGTGAGGTCCCGGTCCCGGTCCCGGTCCCACGGGAGGTCGAGGGACAGGTCGCGGGGACGGAGCCGTCACAGCTCCGGGAGTCGGCGCCACTCCTCCGGTTCCAAGTCGTCAGGTAAGAAGCTCTTCTGACTCCCCCCGACGCTCGCCCGATGCGACCGGGGGTTCGGGTGACACCGCCCACGCAGCTCCTCGGGAGTCGCGGGCGCCGCGTCCGGCCTCATACCCTCCGGTCCCTGGGCTGAACGCTACGCCGGAGGAGATTGAGCGTTTCCTCATGGCCATGAGGTCCCTTTCTCCTCCAATGGGCTCCGCGGCGCCTTCGAGCCCAGCGGACCCATCTGGGGGCCCTAGTGGGTCGGGGGCTTCGACCCTAACGCCGTTGGGTGCTTCGGCGCCGCCGGCGCTTTCGGGCCCGGCGCCGCAGGGCCCCACGATCCCGACACCGCCGGTGCCCTCGGGCCCGGCGCCGCAGGGTCCAGCGGCACCGGCGCCGTCGGCGCCTTCGGGCCCGGCACCGCAGGGCACCGCTGGACCTTCATCAGGCTCTGGATCGTCACCGGTGGACCTTACGACCCCCCCGGCGTCGGTCCGTGTGGTGTCACCTCCGGCGCCGTCCTCGGCGCCGTTTGGAGATTTTTACTTCTACGAGCCGACCTCATACAATTACGACCCTGAATCTCAGGAGATGAGGGATGAGGAGGATTGGGAGGGGTCTGAGGACCCTCTGACCAAGGAGTGTCAGTCTAATATGGACTGGGCAGGAGACCTTGGGGAGGCCAGTGGCCTGGACACCTCTCCAGACACTGGATTTGTCTCTCCTCCTACAGTGGCTTCGGAGGAGGGAGCTACCTATGGTGTGGTGTGGTGTTGACGAGAGCTGCCAAGGCCTTGGGCCTTGAGCTCCCCGTCGCGACCGTGAGGACTAACCTCCTCACAGAGGTCCTTAAGCCGCAGTCATGCTCCATGGAGCCTCTGCTGCCGTTTAATGAGGCCTTGATGGACGTTCTTTTGGGCACTTGGTCCAGGCCCGCTACGGGTTCGCCCGTAGATAGGAACGTGGCCAGACGCCACCGCCCGGCTCCGGGCGACCCATGTTTCCTGTCCTCCCACCCCACCCCCGAGAGTCTGGTCATCCAGGCCTCTAATTCCCGGACCGCATTCCCGACGGCCCCGCCGGACACGGAATCCAAGAGGTACGAGAACTATAACAAGAAGATATTCTCGTCCCTTAGTTTGGGACTGCGGTCTTCCAACACCGCATGCCTCTTGGGCCACTACGGTGGCGGAAGTGCTGCCAGAGTGCCCGTTGGAGGTACGGGCCAAACTCGGCCAAGCCCTTGTGGAGGGCCGGGACGCAGCCAAGTATTCCATCAGGTGTGGGCTGGATACTACTGACTCGCTGGGCAGAGCGATGGCTACGACGGTGGCGGTAAGACGCCACGCCTGGCTGAGATCCGCCAATTTTTCGGCAGACGTCCAAAACACTCTTATGGACATGCCGTTCGATGGCCGTCGCCTCTTTGGCGACAAGGCAGATCACGCGCTTGAGCGCTTTGAGGACTCCAGGGCTACGGCCAAGTCCTTGGGCCTCTCGGCCCCGCGCCAGCAAACGGGTGCCTTTCGTGGCCAGGGAAGGGGCGCCCCCACACGTGCCGCCAGCCACTCGCCGCAAACTGTCGTCCAGCGCGGCGGTGGCCGTGGAAACCGCCGTGGAGGCGGTCGGGGAACCAGGCGGAGTCAGTCCACACCTGCCCCCGCAGCATCCACCTCTAAACCCTCCTAGTCCGTGCTTTTCGGCCCATGTGACGCCAGTGGGAGGCAGAGTTCGCCATCACCTCTCTCACTGGCGCACTGTCACTTCGGACAGGTGGGTGCTGCAGATCGTCCGAAGGGGCTACTCCCTCCCCTTCGAGACGACTCCTCAAGCCATGCCACCGCAACACCACCGCGTATCGGGGGATCACTTGCGGCTCCTGCAGGAGGAAGTTTCGGCCCTCTTGGCCAAGGGGGCCATTGAGCGCATTCCTGGGCCAGAAGTAGGACGTGGTTGCTACTCCCACTACTTCCAGGTACCCAAGAAGGGCAAAGGGGGCCTACGCCCTATCTTGGATCTGAGGAACGTCAACGGCTTCCTCCGGAAGGAGAAGTTCAAAATGCTGACACTGGCTCAGGTCTTAGCTGCCCTAGACCCAGGACACTGGATGGTAGCGTTGGACTTGCAGGATGCGTATTTCCACTTCCCCGTCCTGCCGGCCCACCTGCGTTACCTGTGGTTCACGGTAGGCCGCGAGCACTTTCAGTTTACTGTGCTCCCCTTCGGCCTTACCAGCGCTCCACGGGTGTTCACGAAGGTGATGGCGGTGGTCGCAGCTCATCTGCGCAGGTTAGGGGTGTCAGTCTTCCCCTACCTAGACGACTGGTTGTTGAAGGCGGGCTCGCCCCAGACAGTCGTCAGCCACCTCCAGACTACGGTGGATCTCCTGCACCGGCTGGGATTTTCCATCAATGTGCCGAAGTCACACCTGTGCCCCTCTCAGAAGCTCCTTTTCATCGGAGCGGTTCTCGACACGGCGCAGTTTCGGGTTTACCCGCCCGAACAGCGGGTTCGGGATATACAGGCTCTGATTCCGATCTTCGGGCCTTTATCCCGAGTTTCGGTCAGGTTGACGCTGCGGCTTCTGGGGCTGATGGCCTCCTGCATCCTTCTGGTGCATCACGCACGGTGGCGGATGCGGGCTCTGCAGTGGGACCTGAAGTTTCAGTGGGCCCAGCATCAGGGCAACCTGTCCGACCATGTCCTGATCTCGGAGGGCACTGCGAGACAGCTGCAGTGGTGGCTCACGGACCGCGATTGGGTCAACGGCAGATCCCTCTCCCTTCCCCAACCGGAGCACGTAGTTGTGACGGACGCGTCCCTCCAGGGCTGGGGAGGCCACTTGGGAGAGGCGGAGATCAGAGGCCTCTGGTCTCCGGCGGAGTCCCGGCTCCATATCAACTTGCTGGAGCTGCGGGCGATTCGTCTAGCACTGAAGGCATTCCTCCCGTCTGTCCGAGGGAGTGTAGTGCAAGTGTTCACGGACAACACCACTGCCATGTGGTACTGCAACAAACAGGGCGGAGTGGGGTCGTGGACCCTCTGCCAGGAGGCTCTGCGCCTCTGGCAATGGCTGGAACATCAGGGCGTGACTCTGATGGTTCAACACCTGGCAGGTTCTCTGAACGCCAGGGCGGACGAACTCAGCCGAAGGTGCTCGATGGATCACGAATGGCGTCTGAACTCGGACGTGGCGCAAGGCCTCTTTCAGCAATGGGGAGAGCCTTGGTTAGATCTATTCGCCACCGAAGAGAACGCGTAATGTCATCAGTTCAGCGCGTTGGACTTTCCAAGGTGGCACTCGCTCGGAGACGCTTTTCGTCGCGAGTGGAGCTGCGGTCTGTTGTACGCCTTTCCGCCTATACCACTTCTGCCCAGAGTGCTGAAGAAGATCAAGCGCGACCGGGCACAAGCCATCCTTGTGGCTCCGGACTGGGCACGAAGGTACTGGTATCCCGAGCTACTCAGTATGTCAGTCGATCCCCCGGTTCGTCTGCCTCTTCAGGAGAACCTTCTGTCGCAGCAGCAGGGAACGGTCCTCCATCCGAACCTGTCCAGTCTCCACCTCCATACTTGGAGATTGAGCGGCGGCAGTTGAGGCCATTTGACTTGCCTCCTGAAGTCTGTAACATCATTCTGGCAGCCAGGCGTCCCTCCACAAAGTCGGTATACGCCTGCAGGTGGAACAAATTTGTGGCATGGTGCACAGCAAAGGCTGTGGATCCCCTCAATGCCCCTCTTTCTGAGGTTCTCCTCTTTTTTCTCTCTCTTGCCCAGCAGGGCTCTGCTCTGGGCACTGTCAAGGGCTATCTTTCAGCTCTTTCAGCCTTTCTGAGGCTGCCCGAACAACCTTCTTTGTTCAAGTCCCCTATCGTTAATCGATTCCTGAAGGGCATCACTCATACCTTTCCTCCTGCTCCCTTCGTGATGCCTCAGTGGGACTTGAACCTGGTTCTTACTTTTCTGATGTGAGCTCCCTTTGAGCCACTTCACAACTGTCCTCTTCGCCTTCTTTCTTTGAAGACTGCCTTCCTGGTAGCCATCACCTCTGCCAGGAGAGTGAGTGAGCTCCAGGCTCTGTCTTGTAAGCCTCCTTTCCTTTCAGTCCATCCGGACAAGGTTGTGTTACGGACAAGGCCCTCCTTCTTACCCAAGGTAGTCACGGCCTTCCACATTGGGCAATCCATCACATTGCCCACCTTCTTTCCGCCTCCGCACCCCTCGAGAGAGGAGGAGAGGCTCCACCGCCTGGACCCAAAACGTGCGCTCTCATTTGATCTGAATCGCACACGACAGTTCCGGGTGGATGATCAACTCTTTGTTGGATACGCGGGCGCTAAGAAGGGGAAAGCGGTGCACATGCGGACCATCTCCGGTGGATTATCTTGTGCATCCAGGCGTATTACTCCTTGGCTAAGTAGGAACCACCTGTTGGCCTTAGGGCTCATTCCACTCGAGCCACGGCCACTATGACTGCCTTGGGCCGAGGTATGCCTTGCAGGACATTTGCCAGGCGGCTACGTGGGCCTCGCTGCACACGTTTGCATGACACTATTGCCTGGATAGTCAAGTCCGGAGGGACGGCTACTTTGGCCGTTCCGTCCTCCAGGACTTTCTGGTGTGATTATTGGTTCGCAGACCCACCACCACGGGGATGGTATTGCTGGGGTATCTATTCTAAGGTAAGGAATTTATCACTAACGTGTCTCTTTAAGATGCACAAGTTACTACTTGTGTAACGATATATCTGTAAGAGACATTAGTTAGTGATAGATTCCTTACCGATCCTCCCCGTTCTGCGAACCGATATCTAGGGTTAAGGTCATCCCCTTTCAGGGCCCTAGTTTCATGGCACCAGTGTTGGTTTTTTGTCATGGCTCTGCGCTTCTGGCGCGGAAAAGCTGTGGCTAAGAACTGACGTCAGCACGCGGAGGCGGCGTCTAAGTACTCCGACGACTTCATCACGGCGCCCACGACGCCGACGACGGACGCGGAGCCGCAGACGACGCCTACCGACGCGCAAGGGTACTGCTACGCAAAAGTTTCCGGATCCAGTCTGACGCCTGGGGATATTCTAAGGTAAGGAATCTATCACTAACTAATGTCTCTTACAGATATATTGTTACACAAGTAGTAACTTGTGCGCCAAGGGATATGCTGAGGTCACTGTATCTGGTGAGTATTGAGTTTGCTTGGGATAAGTAATCACTACCCAGAAGACCACCTCGACCATCTGCCACAACTTCAGCAAAATCCCGCCTGCATGAAAGTGGCTTTTGATGACCTGTTGGTGACTTTAGCAACCTCATCCATTTCATCTGTACTCCAATCTTGCTCTGCCCTCAAGTTCTGTGCTTTCTTCAGCAAGGCCTAAAAACAGATTTCCTTCATTAATCCCTTTCTTTTCATTCTTCCTTCCTTGTCCAGAGGACTGGGGGGATCAGAAATGTCTAACAGCGCTGCCTTACATCTGTAAGCGAAGGAACAGCACTGCTGTGAAACCTTCTCTTCCAACGGTGCCCACGCCTTCCGGCGGAGTATGTCCACGAGGGTGGCTTCCTTTTCTTAATAAGGTGAGTTGTTGATGTACATAAATTAGAGCATTTAAGCTGCTGCTAGTGTCTGTGCAAGAAGGGAGGAACGCCTTACTATTTTTGATGAAGATTCATTCATTCTTCACTGAAGACTTATACACATGCTGGAAGCTCATGCTTCGGTAAGCCCATTCCCACCTTCCTTGAGTCTAACCCATCCACATAACTAAATACCAATTCATATCACCATAGCCTCATTCCTATGCTACTGTAGTCTCTCTCATTCCAACCTTGCAGGTGTCTCACTCTCACTTTTCCATGTATCACTGGAATCTCAGTCATTCCCCATCTCACTGGAATCTTGGTTATTCCAATTTCATTTGCATCTCTGTGATTCACATTTCACTGGAGTGAGTAAAGCTACTTCTCATATCTTTAGACTTTCAAACATGTTTCATACCAATGGAGTCTTGTTAATTATTCATGCCTCTGGAGTTTCAATACTCTTTTCACAGGCATCACACCTTAACTGTGTTGTACTAAAATATTAAATGGTCCTATGAGAAACAGTCAATTGTGAATTCAGTGAACAAGACAGGAATTCATTTAGAGCGACACAAGGCTAGTAAGGGAAAGGAGAACATTATGATGAATGGCAAGTTGTGAGAGAAGAGAAAGCAAGGAGGAATGGGAATAATACTCACCATAAGAGATAGGGCCAACTCTAAGACTCTATGGAAAGGTCGATCATGCAGATGCAATAGATTCGTATGTACTGTTGGAAGCAGAGCTAGGTTGAGAACCTACTTTTGTTGTCTGTCAGTAAAGTAGAGTAGTTCATACAAGAAACTGTCACCAAACACAACGCACCACAGGCACAAGAAAGTTCAACCTGTCGACAGGCCGACCTTTTCAACTTTCGCCCCTGTATCAGTAGAAGCAGTAACCACAATGGTGAGAAATTTCAAACCTTTATCAGCTCTTGCAAAATCTTTGTCCATGCAGCTTCATAAAACAACAAGGGGCGTTTTAATGAGTGGGGTTGCATTGCAATTGCACCCAACGTGGTGCATGTGTGACGCAAGCCCAAAATATGTTTTATGGAGCTATGCATGGCCATGAGTGACTTCATAAATCCAGAATAATGTAGCGCAGCGCAAATAGCTGTGTTGCGTTACTATGCCCTGGGAAGGCGTTCAATGGGAGATGCCATGGATTTTGACACATTCCCAGATTTAACATTACTGGTAGACCTGGGAATGTGCCAAAATGCTACACCATCCCGGGTGAGGCGTACAGAGGAGAAATGTCTTTATTTCTCCACGCTACTACCTCTTTCTATGTGTGTTGAGTTCTGCAGCACACATAGAAAGAAAAGTCCCTTAAAGGATTGTGTTTGAGCAGGAATGTGCCCCTTCCTGCACAAAAACAATCCTCCTTACAACTCAGACACCCTTGCACCATGGTGCAACAGTGCCTGCGTTGGCGCTAGGCAGCGCAAAATGGCGCCAGTGCAGGGACAAAAGCAGGAATGTGCTGCATTCTTTTAAATACAGCTAATTTGTGCCTTTTCCCTGACATGCATCGTGCTGCAGCAAGGTGACTTGCTGTGCTACGTGACTTTGCCATAAATATGGAGTACTGGATTACAAAAGTAACGTGAACTTACTTTACCTGCAAATACATTTCCTTCCATAGGATAGCATTGGTAATTTCAACTGAAAACGTTTCCAAGTGTCAACTTTTAAAATACAATAATATACCTTAAAAATCACTACTGTAACCAAAACGCTTTTACTTAGCTGTTTACAGGACATGCCCCAGGACTGAATCTAGGATCCAGTCTTGTGGTTAGAAAAGTAATCTACAAAGTAATTAATTGCATTTAACTGAAAATTCCCATTGAGCTCAATCTTGCATTGTGTTTGGAATTGTGTTGCCTATTGCAACAAACTGTGATCATTGTATTCAAAGAGCCTATTACCTATTTGAAAAGTATTTAACTAAAGTAATCCATTCTGAGAAAGTATATGTTGATACCTTGTTGGTTCTAAAAATAAAACCACTATATCTTTTGATACAAAACAATTGGCCTAGAGTTCAGTTCTTGAGTGTGTGAGACCATTTGCTGACTGGATGTGTACAACAAATGCTGTACACTGTCCTCTGATACTGACTTACAGCTCGACGACGCTACCACTTTAGAGAGTAAGGTTATATCTAACTTTAGCCTCTGTTAAACCTCTGGGGATTGTGGACTCTATACACACTGTGCCTTACTTTGGTCCAGTATATATTGAGCCACTTATCTACAGGGCCTACCCAAGCCTCCCACCTCTCCCTGAGTGCCACAAAGAGATCTAGAGAATTAATGACCAGGAATTTGTACATGCGGGAGAATCTGCCTTTCCCCTGTTGACCCATAAAGTTTTTGGCCTCCATCAAATTATATTCTGGGGTCTCAGACAGTGCCGTGCTGCAGGGTAGTATACTGTGACAAAGCTATAGATATTTATAGAATTGTGATTTATGAAGTGCAAATTCTACCTGGTGGTCCCAAAATGACTTCATGTGAGAACCCCGCCAAACATCCCCCAGGATCTAGATACCAATAAGGTCACTTTTACTGAAGCCCCCCAGCCATGCTGTGTGTTTGACTAGCTCTCCCCTCCAAAGAGGTGTCTCCAAAGTTATCCTGCGGTCCCACTGTAAACATCTCAATGTTGACTTCCAGGCAAAGAACACCACCTTAGAGTGTTCAGGATGCGAGTGGAGAATGGTGGACCAATACATCATCCCTTTTATATTGCAAAGCATTATAGAGTCCTAGGTCCAGAATGCAGGGCCTTGCCACCCCCATTGAGCAAGTCATTTAAAACCAGGGTTTGAGAAGCCCAGTAATAGAGGCACAATTGAGCCGCTCTCATTTCCCCCTTTAAGGTTTATTGCACATATTTGTCAAAATGCATTGTTAAGCGTTTGGTTTGCCCATAGGAATTAGTGTATCCTAGCCTGCAACTCCCTAAACCATTTCTGTGGGATCACCAGCAGAAAGTTCTGGAGAACAAAAAGGAACTGTAGCAGGAGCAACATCTTAAACAGTGCCGCTCTGCCCAAACTATTGAGCAGCAGCGTGGTCCATCTGTGAATTGTCTTTCTTCATTTTGGCTAAAAGATGGGGTACCGTTGATGCTCCATGTAAGGTTAAGGAGCAGGGAAATATGGATGCCAATGTAGTGAAAAATAAGTTTACAGATTGGTTGGGAGTTGGATTTTCCAGTACGCCTCCTCCCTGGAGAGACTTGGGCCAATTCACCTGTAGACTGGAGGCCTGCCCAGTTAGAAAAGGCTAGACCATGTGGCTATTGGGTAAGAAGGAAACAACATCATGTCATCCTTGTATAGGGCAATGTGGTCCTCTACAACCCCACCAGCGAAACCCCCATACCTGGGCTTACATCTAACCCATGTTTTAGGGGTTCTTTAGCGTGCGCAAACAGGAAGGAGATATTGGTCATCCCTGCTAAGTACCCTTCTGGATCAGGAAGGATGGGGAATAATACCATGAAGTCTTACATGAGCCCTCAAACATAAGACATAAAATGAGGCACAAATCTAGAGCGCCCAGTACTCCCATCAAGAAGTCCCAATCAAGAGAGTTGAATGCTTTTTCTAATTCAATACGCATAAGATCGCAGGGGTTTGTAAGACGGTTTAGAAGGGCCAGTGTGGTATTAACCCTATGAATACAATGTATATACAAATGCAGCTATGGTGAGGGATGAAGCCATATTGGTCAGGATGGACCAGGGAAGTTAACACCAGAGGGAGTCTAGTTGTAAGGACCTAGGCATTAAGTTTAAGTTTAAGGTCCTGAAGAGAACCCCTGAAAGAAGTGGGTTCAAAATGCGTAGACCTTATGTTGTGTGCCAAAAAATTGTACCTTTAAAAAGTCTAGTTTGTGTTGTGTAAACAAAAAAATTACCGATATTATATGTCGTGCACAACCAATCCCTGATGTAAATTGGTTCTTTGTTTGGGGTAGTTTCCTTTGTTTGTTAATTTAAGAAAAATAGGGATTTAGGTTGCCAAGGAGTGGGTATGTGAATGTTTGTACTGAGCTCTTGAATCACAGGTGGAGAGTCAGAGTCAGACGCAGAGGCTAGCTGTGC
The DNA here is from genome assembly GCF_964263255.1 of Lissotriton vulgaris. Taxonomy (NCBI): domain Eukaryota; kingdom Metazoa; phylum Chordata; class Amphibia; order Caudata; family Salamandridae; genus Lissotriton; species Lissotriton vulgaris. Next base: position 1,687,854,300 of record NC_141693.1, on the reverse strand, counting down.
TGAGCTGTGCTGGCAGGAGCCGCCAACGATTGAAAACGATTGAAACCAAAGGCAGTCAAGGCGGTCGTGGCAGCAAGTAAGCTGCTGGAGCCGCCGAGAATTAGAACGCGGTGGGAGCCGCCGTTGCCTGGACCCCCGGAGCGGTCGTTGCCGCTTGTGGAGCGATCGCGGTAGGAGCCGCGGGGCAGGAGCTGAAAACCAAAACGCGGCAGGAGCCGCTTACATAAAACATTAAAGCGGCCTTCAAAGCGGCCGTTGCCGCCTGTGGAATCGCCTGTGGAACGAACGCGGCAGGAGCCACTGAAACCCAAACGCGGCAGGAGCCGCTTGCATTAAACATCATTAGCGGCCGTTTGCGGAACAAACGCGGTGGGAGCCGGAGCCGCTGAAAACCAAACGCGGCAGGAGCCGCTGTAAACCAAACGCTGCAGGAGCCGCTTAAATAAAACACCAAAACACCAAAGCGGCAGGAGCCGCTGAAAACCGGGAGCCGGTTACATCATACATCAAAGCGGCCGTCGCTTTTGGGCCTTTCTCATGTTTCGAGCCTGCGAGCAAGTGAGGACATGATCCAGTCCGGATCTTACACGCAGCAGAGCAGCAGAATGCGAGGCTCGCGGCAGAGTGGAGCAGAGTGAGCGCTGAGCAAGGCTGAGGGCAGACGGCTGCTACTGAGAGCGGTAAGGTGGACAGGAGCCGGCGTCAGTGGAGGCGTGGGAGGAACCGGAGCTAGACAACCACCGGGGGCTGGCTTGCACTGCTGGCTGTACCCCCTGCACCCCTAGCCGGCCTGCCCGCTCGCCCGTCCGCCCATTGTTCGCCCTTTGCCTGCCCATTGTCTGCCGCAGCTACTGCCAAACCTCGGCTCCAGTCTATGCCAGTTTCTGCCCAAGTCAACTTCAAACAGGGCGGTAGCGGTACCGGGGGCAGAGGCAGCAGGGACGTCGTAGTGCGAATTATAGGCACCGGGACCCGCACCCCTTCTGCTCCTGCTTCTCAACCTACAAACCAGACTTGCAGTAAGGAGCAATATAAGCACCAGAAAATTGAAAGGCCTGCCCACGGCCAGCAGCAAGTGGCAGGATTCGCATTCATCAATCAAGAGACAAGAGACAATTATTATTATTTTTTTAAATCCCCCATTTAACTTTTACGGCCAGATTCTCAAGCAGGACTAAAAGGAACGTAAGGACCCCACTCTGGAAATGAGATCAGGGAAAATGCGTCAACCCGTGGAAAGCAAAAAAACTCAAAAAAAATCGAGGAAGCCAACCGCGGAAGCTAAATCGCCGTTAGAAACAGGGATCCCGTCAAATTCTAGGGAGAGGTTGGTTTCAGCACCAACCCCCGAACCAACATCGGACACCATATGGAAAACTAGTCTTTTAAAAATTTTCTATTTAAAGGATCCAATTGCAGCAATTTACGCACCAACAGCCGAGGCTTGCAAATTGCCAAGTCCCATTGCACCACTGAACGCACTTTCCCCACGGGCCAAAAGCCCGCAGAATATGAACAGCGACCAACCAGGGTCTCTACCCCCTCCACCGCGTCTGGGTCTCTCACCTCAGGGAAAATCGGCATTAGTCACCGCCCAAGTGCACCACCCCAACACTCCCTCAGCCATAAAAGAAAATATGGGAGGTGGAGTTGTAAAGGACATCATAGACGATCCCCTCGCAAAGGATAACTGTTTGATCCCGAGTAAAAGTGCAACAACCTCGGAATTAGATGAAGCAAATGACTACACACAGGCAATCAAGGGCTCCAAGGAGGGAATCTCAAGACATAGTAACTTATCTAACTCATCTTGTCAAGAAGGGGACCCATGGCTAAAACCTCTTTTTCTATCAAACGATTCCCAACTCGAGGAACTTACTGAGAGAATAACTAAGTATATAGATTCCCAAGGGAGAGCCCCACGAACAGAACATGGTTTTAATGATCGCCATTTGAGTCCTGGCATGGTGGTTTCAACCCCTCGCTGCCCCGCGGCAAAAAGAGACCAACAAAAAATATCCAGAAATGAGAGCATCATTATGCCAATAAACCAACTTCATCCTAACCATTCTGCGCCGATTACAATCTCATCGGGGTGCACGTTGGACTCAGAGCTCAAGGATTCGAGCAAACTCCAAAAAGATCAGCCATCTACGTCATGGACTCAATCCCTGCTAAGCACCCTAGATCAAGCAATAAGGGTGCTGAATTACCAATCAAACAAAATTCAGATTGACCTCATTACTCTAGTGGCTGACCATATTTCGGGTATAAATGCAAAATTGGACTCCCTATCATTGCTCTTAACAAATCGGGGGAAATCAGAGGCTTATACTAGCTTCAGTAAACAACAGTGTAATTGTGGATGCGGAAGCATAATCGAAAAGTTATCAAGCCTCCCGGCCATCCTGATGGACATCTTAGAGGAGTTAAAACAACCCTGTAGCCACACTCGGGCGAAATAAATCGTACTTAACCTGGATAAGTCCCAAATAGTCAAGAGAAAGCACATAAATGGACTCACAAGAAGTAAACCAATAACGGATCAAGAACAAATTTCAAGGGAAGTAGGTTTACAAAGATCAGCCTCTGACATGGATGTAATACAGCTCACCCAAAAATCCTTTATTGAGGACAAGCCTACAAAGAGGCAAAGGAAAAGGGCCAGGAAGGCCAGGCTAAAGTATAAAAAACAACCAAATACAGATCTTGGCAACATCTTTCCCATATTTAAAACGAATATCCCCCAAGAAAACAAATCTGAATCAAAGAATAGGTCACCAGGTGGAGAGGAGATATTCACCGACTCACCAGACAAGACAACTTTACCAAACTCATCTAGGGAAGGAGGCTTGAGTTCTGGAGCCATAAACATCCCCATTCAACAACACAGAAACTCGAGCCCATCCCCAACCCCAGGTCACAACTATCAAAGGGAAACAAGATCGGTCCTGCAAACAAAAGAGCAAGAGCTGAGACAAGAAAAAACTAAGCCCACAAAAGTGGCTGGTTACGGCGGCTGCGAGCAAACAAAATCTACACTAGCCCCGGCAAAAAAAGTACGGGTGCACAAAGTACGCCCAAAGAGGAAACCAACCAGGGCACAAAAGCTAGTAGCACGCAGCACACATCCACAACATTTGGAAAAAACCCAAACGAAATCCATGGAGAAATAGCAGTACCAGAAACCAAAACCGTACCAATCCCCATGCGATTCACAGTTTTTGAAAAAGGACGTAAATGTTCGCTAATTCAAAGGGAATCAATCACTGTTCCAACAAAGTTAATCAAAACAGGACCAATACAGAAAATAATAAATACAATTGAGGCAGCGCAGGAAGAGCAAGAACAACAAGTGACCTATACAACGATTGATAGCATTCAATTCCACAACTCGTTACATCCCAAAGCAGACTTAACACAAACGTCTAAAGAGTTCATCCATCATTCAGAGCCTTCTGAGCTAAAATTAACATTTATCCCCGAATATCCAACAAAGGAGACGCAGGACATTCTCAACCGAGTTAACCTGCTAAAATTGTTTAACAAAACCACAGTTCTAAAAGAGATAACGTCCCAGGACCTTTTAGCCGTTGAATTTCAACCAAACGGAAACAATGCGGACATCGAGGAAACAGTCACAACTTGGGCCTCAAAGGACCTGGTAGAAAAGATATATTCTGCAAGAACCCAGTTTGAACCATGGGGCATTTCCATTACACGACACAAGCGTCCAAGGTATTCCTATCCTTTACAAAACAGTACATGTTACCAAAAAAAGGGAAAAGGAAATAGAGGATGTCAAACCACCTGTCTGCGAGGCGCTCGGGCTTCCTCGCCAGTAGCATCAACTGTAAGGAATAGGGTCCTCCCGTCAGATAACCCACAAACAACTGGTCATCATGGGCTGGATAGAATGGATTGGTCTTGGATACCCATGGCACTGAGCAACAAACCTACCTAACCCAGACCCAAATTTCTCCAGGGCGATTCATAACAGGAAGCACCCTCAGAATTGAAAAAAGCCACCAAGTGTTTCGTTTTGCTCATGGAATGTGCATGGCTTCCAAGGAATGGCGCATGACCACGAAACGCAAGTTTTCTTCCAACAACAAGACGTAATCTTGATACAAGAGTCATGGAAATTAAAACCCACCTCAATCCCAGGATTCAAAGAACACCATATATTTGCAGAAAGTTTTTCAACTTTTGGGCATCCCCGCGATGGATTATCAACCTATGTAGCCCAAAAATACAATTGGGAATCAGAAGATCTGGACATGAGTTTCAATTGGGCTCAAGTGATCAGAATCACCGAAACCCCGCCACTCGGGACTCAACAGTGGCAACTTTTAATAATCAATGTCTATATCCATCCTGATAGGAAGTCACAAAAAGAAAAATATGCAAGCCTAATATCATTGATTAAAGTAATGCAAAGAACCTACTCGCAATGTCCACTGTTCATCTCCGGGGACTTCAACTACTTCAACTACGATCTTATTGGAAAAAACCAGGCGAAGACGACATCAAATAGTGGTGGAAAAAAGTTAGCGACTAGCTTAAAAGAATTAGGACTGTCAGTTTTGAATGGCAACACAAAGGGTGACAGTCCGGCAGGTGTTACATACCTGAGCGGCAGGGCCCATTCAACAATTGACTATACTATTGTAAGTGAGGAGCTAATTCCCGGCATTGAATCATTTCAAATTGAACATCGTGTAGAAAGTGATCACTTCCCCCAAATAAACAAGCCTGAATATCGCGCCCACCACGGCACCAAGAATGACCTCTCTCCTACACCACGCATCAAAGTTCACCTAAAAAAAATAAAATGGCGGGGAGAAGGGTTGGGCAAAATTGAGGACACTGTTAAAGCTCATATGGCCAACCTAGGGAACCAAAAAGAGGAGGACCGTGTACCCAACTGGGAGCAAATGATTCTGGACCTACTGCAAAAGTTTCCAGCAAGGCCAGGGAATCAGAGTAATATTAACATCAAGAAGGAGCCATGGTTCAACATGGACTTAAGATCAAAAAAAAGAAAGGTCGCCAAGGAGGTCCGAGCACTTGCTAGCCAAAAAAAATTGAGGTTAGTGATAAACAAATCCAACCTGGAGGAAGCCAGGAGCATCTATAGGAAGTCACTGAGGGTCGCGAAGTCCTCGTACAAGGAAACGATCTGGAAAAACCACCTTAATAGTCCAACTTCTGGGGAATCATTAATTACCTAAATAAAGGGGCAAAACTCCCACAGGAAGCAGGGGTCGGAGTTGAAACTTGGACCCTCCATGTGCATACCTTATACTGTGATACAGACCCAGGCCCCGCTAACGGTTTACGGGCGATACAGGTAAACGAGAAGAAAATAAACGGAGTTAAGAGTAAGGAAAATAAAGAATCCGAGATTGAGGAAGATCTAAAGGGGCCCACCCAACCGGTCGATTTAACCACCAAAAACGAATTGAGAAAGTTTATATCAAGATTGAAGTCAGAAGGAGCAGCAGGCCCGAACGGGCTGCCAAACGCGATCTTTAAGCATGATCCGGCCTTGTGGTCAGAGACCCTAACGCCTCTTTTAAACCACATATATAAACAAGTAGAGGTCCCTGCCTCCTGGAAAGGTAATATTATTCACCAGATATTTAAGCACTGAGACCATCGCAATCCCGCAAACTATAGGCTGTTATCCTTAATAGACGTGGAGGCCAAGCTCTACGCCTCTTGCATTCTACTAGAGCTACAAGCTTGGATTGGAGTCACAAAGATAATTCCCAAGTTTCAAACAGGATTCAGGCAAGGAATGGGAACGATAACAAACTTAACTTGTCTGTCACTCCTAATCGATTTAGCGGTAGCCAAGGGAGCCCGGCTGTATGCCTGTTTTATCGATATCAAGTCTGTATTGTATTGTATTGTATTTATTGCTTATTAAGCGCAACTGTCACCCCCAAGGGTATCCTGGCGCTGAGACCGAACCGTGCATCTATTAAGACAGCTACATTACTCTGGGGAACAGATAAGTTTTGAGGCTCTTTTTGAAAGTGAGCAGATCAGGGCAGCTCCTTAATGCCAGGGGGAGGGTGTTCCACATCGTGGCAGCCGCAAAACTGAAAGCGCGACCACCCATTCTCGTTCTGTTAATTTTAGGGACTTTTACCAAGAACGCCGAAGATGATCTTAGAGGTCTGGCTGCCTGATACCAGAGGAAGAGGGTCTGAAGAGGTATTGGTCCCAGTCCATGCAGGGCCCTAAAAACAAGGCAGAGAGCCTTAAACGCAATTCTCTGCTGGACTGGAAGCCAATGTAGATCGGCCAAAGCTACCGATGAAGAGGCGGACCGTGGTCGAGACAAGGCCAGTTTGGCGGCCATATTCTGTATCCTTTGGAGCTTTAGGATCAGAATCTTCGGGGCACCCAAAAGTAGTGCGTTACAGTAGTCGATCCTACTGAGAATGGAACTGCGCACTACCTCAGCTCTGGAGCCCCGTGGAAGAAGTGGCAGGATTTTCCGTAAAGCACGGAGCAGACCCATGCATGTTGCTACCGTTTTGTTTACGGAGGCATCAAGCTGCAAGTTGGGTTCGAATAGAACTCCCAGGTTGCGAGCTGACTCTGCCGCCTCCACCGATCCCGGGATGGATACTGGCCAGAAATCAGCCGGTAGTGTACGGGGAGTTCGGTCCAAGGAGCAATGGAGTACCTCCGTTTTTGATCCGTTGAATTGCAACGCATTGGCTCGCAGCCATGCCGCTGTGGCTGCCATACAACGGTGAAAGACATCCCTTGAGATAGTCTCTGAGCCCTCAAATGAAAAAATCAACTGAGTGTCATCGGCATAGTTGACAACAGATATGCCGATTGACTTTATCAGTGCTATCAAGGGACGGAGGTATATATTAAATAGGATCGGGCTGATTGCCGATCCTTGAGGGACTCCCTGTTTCACCCGCCTAGTGGCTGATCGGAAAGGTGGTAGTGCCAGGGCTTGTTGTCGGTTGTCCAAGTAGGACGTAAGCCAGTCTAGGGCCAGGTCGCACAGTCTGCTTTTGACCGGGTGAACAGAGAGCGCTTATGGGGAAAATTAAAGAGCTGGGCCTTGCCACACCAACTTTTAAAAGCTATAAAAGTCCTACATAAGAATACTTGGGCATGGGCAAGAGTGAAACTGGGTAACGGAGGCAGCACAACCACGAGTATCCCAACGCACCAAGGCCTAAAACAAGGTTGCGTATTAGCCCCTACTCTTTTTAATCTTTTCCTCTCCGACCTCACAAGCGTGCTGGAATCGGCTGAAAGTCACCCACCATCATTGGCCAACAACTCAATACACTTTTTACAATACGCAGACAACATAGTATTGCTGAGCAAAACACCAATCGGCCTACAAAGAGCAATAAATAAATTAACATCTTACTTGGAACGGGAAAGGCTGGAAAAAACAAAAGTGGTACGTCTAGTAGATCCACAAAAGCTTAAATACAAATGGACGGCGAATGGGGCAACAGTGGAAGAACAAGGGTCATACAAGTACCTGGGAATAACCATATCAAAAGGAGCGAAACACAAGGAGCATAAAGCAGCAACACAAGCAAAATCCCAATCTTTAATCTTTGCGTACCGTTCATTAAAAGCAAAAATGGACTGCCCTAATTATAAGCACCTATTAAAAGTTATGGCAGCCCAAATTTTGCCCACCTTATCTTACGGTCTAGTTACTTGGGGCCAGATGTAGGTAAATCTCATTTACCGATTCAGTATTCATGAATCGGTAAATGAGATGTAGGTAAAAATTCGGTATTTTTTACCGATTCGGTAAAATTCTGAATCGGACGTTCGGAATTTACCGATTCGGTATTTCCCATTCATTCCTATGGGCCTTTTGGCCCATAGGAATGAATGGGAAATACCGATTCGGTAGATACTGAATTGGTAAATTCCGAATCGGAAAGCAAGCAAAAGTAAAACTTAAGAAAACAGCCAATCAGGTGCAACCACCCTCCCCCTCCCTACCAGGAAGTGGCTACACAGGCAGCTGCAACTAATTAGAAGCTTCTGGAGAGGCAGTTGGAGCAGAGAGATTGGGAGCAGCAGTAGAAACAGTTTGTGCAGTTTAAAACCTGTAAAATGGCAACTAGCAAACACACAGAGCAGCCCGAGAGGAAGAGAAAGCTGAAATTCAGCAGCATAGAGCTACAGGTCCTTGTGGAGGAGGTGGTGAAGGTGCACCACAAACTGTTTGGCAGGCAGTCCCTCACTGTGGCTGAATCTGCCAAAAGGAAGATTTGGCTGGATATTCTGGACAAAGTAAATGCTGTGGGAGTGACCACCAGAGACACAGAGGACTTGAAAAAGAGGTTCTATGACCTGAGGAGCCTCACAAAAAAGAAATTGGCAGACCACCACAAGCCGGCATCGCAAACTGGTGGAGGAAAGAACACAGCACCCCCCCTCACTGACCTGGAGGAGATGGGGGCCTCAACCTTAGAGCCAGAAAGCGTCTGCGGACTGGGAGAAGTGGACAGCTCAGCCAAAGGTGCAAGCAGAAAAGGTAAGATGCATGCACAGCAATCCCCCTCACACCCTCATCCCTCCCTCACCTCTTGAAGCTAAGTGACCCCAGTCCAGGTGTGCCAGCACTATACAGTAGCAATGCATCATGGTACATGTAATCAGTTAATGAAAGACCATGTCATACAGCACAGCAACCACCAAGTTAGGCAAATGATTGCAGACATAATGAAGGGCAGGCAACATGTACATGGTGCAATTCGAAAAGATTTAATTGTAGTGGCTGTGAGACATTTGCGCTTAGCTGATTTACGCTCATATGTCCACAGGTCACACATCCAGAAGGCAGTCACAGGAGACTGAAGGCACGGCACCCGAGAGGGATGAAAGTCAGGAGCCAGGTCCCAGTGCATCACAGGAAACAGGTGTACCGAGTAGCCAGCCACCTTCCCAAGACCCTGAAATCAATCAAGAGTTGCAGGCATCCCCACGACGTTCACAGTCCCCTCTGTTAATGTCTTCACCAGATATGCTAGCATCACTGCATGTTGAAACACCTGCAGCACAACCAAGCAGGAGGCATGTAGTTGCCCCACTGATAGAAATGGACACATCTGCCGGTGAAATGGAGGTGGAAGACACACACACCTTGCCTGGAGATGATATCTCTGCCACACTGCAGTCCAGTGCAGAGGTTGTCCGTAGTAGCACAAGACGCCGCAGAGTCCAACAAAGGAGTGTAGGTGCACGTGGGGAGGGGTCCAGTGTGTTCCAAGGCCTGGAGGGGAGCATGGTGAAGATCCAGAGGATGCAGGGAAAGGCCATCATGTCCTGTCAACGTCAAATGCGCAACCTGAATGGAAATATGGAAGAAATAGGAAAGGGCATCAGGGAACTGGTGGAAGTGAACAAGAACATGGCTACAGGGATACATGAAATGACACAATCGGTGCAGCTACTGTGTACCAAACTGGACACAGAGATAGCATCAAGGTGCAGGGAGAAGCAGCGTGCACATCAACAAAACAAAGCAATTCACCGCCTGGCCACAGCCACATCCCTGCTATGCAGGCGAAGCATAAACAGTCAGGAGTGTTTGACGCAAAACAGCAATGAGGTGACAAGGGGCATAACCAGGATGAACGGTGCTCTTGAGGCACTAATAAATGCTCAAACAGCACAAACTGCTGCTATTGATGTGCCAGAGAGTGAATGGAGCACAAGTAGGAGCCGCATGGCAAGCCCCATTGGTGTAGAGAGCATGGAGGAGCAGCAGGCGACAAGGTGAGGCTACAGCCCAAACTCCCAGCGAACACAGTGAGCCACATACATCTGCCACTACTAAGCGTGGACGCAAATGAACAGTTGATATTATGGGGAAGTGACCCAGGACATATAATTTTGAAAATTTAAAGTTTGTGTTGCACATTTGTGCCTTAGATACCTGCATAGTGACAAAATTAAACTACGTTGGGTGCATACTCCACCTGTCTGTGTCTCTTTACTTACTTAAAGAAGTTGCGTGTGATCTCTTCCCGTCTGTGTCTGCCATCTGTTGGTGTTGCATGTCCAGCTGTGTGTGGGTCAGGCAGAGCTTGAAATCTGACAATTCCACTTCAGTGCCCTTCTTAACTGCAAGGTTGTGCAACATTGCACAGGCTGCAATAATTTTGCAGCAGGTCACTGGTGTGTACTGGCGTGCCCCTCCACTCTTGTGCAGGCCCCGAAACCTGCTCTTCCACTGTCCAAAGGTGTGCTCCACAATGTTCCGGGAGGATTTGTGTGCCCTGTTGTACCTCCTCTGGCTGGGTGTTGAAGGGTTGAGGTAGGGTTGAGGATGAATGACCGAAGGGCATATGCACTGTCTCCTATTTGTAAGAATGGAAATACATTACTCACATGCACATATCCACATACAGCTGCAATATGTATCAAGGGAGATTCACACAGTGTATTACCTAGCAAGTAGCCTTCGCCACATTCCCCCACTGTCAGCCGTGAGTAGATGCCACTGTTCTGAAAGATGTAGGAGTCGTGGGTACTCCCGGGAAACTTGGCAACTGTGTCCGTGATGATAAATTTGGAATCACAGATTACCTGTACATTTATTGTGTGTGTGGATTTCCTGTTTCTATAAATGTACTCTGTGGCAGCAGGTGGGCATATTGGGATGTGGGTCCCATCAATGCAGCCAATGACATTGGGAAAATGCGCCATCTGATAAAAGTCAGTCTTGGTCCTGACCAGTTCAGCGTGCGTTGCAGGGAAGCTGATGTACACATGCATTCTCTGCAACATGGCGTCAAGAAATTTTCTGAAAAACCTGGACAGGCAGCTCTGGGACACCCCACCTATCGACACTCTGGTAGCTCCCAGAGGCAAGCAGGTGTAGGCTACAGTGCACCTGCACATGGGGTGGGATGGCATGGGCCCTTTGGGTTGGGTGCTCCAACAGTGGGTGGAGGTCCTTGATTAGGTCCAGGATGGTTTGGGGGTCTAGCCTGTACCTTTGTAGGATCTCAGCCTCAGTCTGTTGGAATATGGTGATCCTCTGCCTGAAAACCTGCTCCTCTCTTCTCCATTCCCTCTCTCCTTCTGCCTTGATCCGTAGCCGCATCGCAATCACATAGAATGCCTCCATTCTGGGTAAACTGTTGCATTTTGGGCCCTTTTTTATGGCCTGCACCTGGTTACCACCTGATATCAATCCATGGTAAATACCGACTCTTAAATACCGAATTTCATGCAAATTCGGTATTTTAGAGGTTACCTACATCTCAAACGTCCTTTTTACCATTTCTTTTCCGATTCGGTAACTTTTCCGATTCGGTATATTTACCGATTCAGTAAATTTACAGATTCGGAAACTTTACCGATTCGGTAAATTTACCGATTCAGTAAATTTACCGATTCGGATGATTTTCTGTCCCCTACATCTCCAATACCAAATACCGGTCGTTAACGGCCGAAAATCGGTATTTTCGGCCGTTACCGACCGGTATTTGGTTACCTACATCTGGCCATTGGTGTGGCAAGGAGGCCGATCTATTAAATGACCTATAGATCAAATTCTACAAAGCTGTCTTCAATCTCCCAAAATCCGCCTCAGCATCACAAGTCAGGCTTGAATTTGGACTGCAAAACCAGAAATTCCGGAGCATGAGCGGCTTCGTGAAACTCTGTCGTAAACTTCGATCTGCAGACCCAGACACAATGGACTGGCTGAGCTGGGAAGAAATCAAAAAACGGGCAGACATCGAAACCCAGAACACCTGGGGAAAGTATCTGAAAATCTGTTTGAAAGAGCTGGAGCTGGAATTAGCATGGAGATCCGGGACAGACAAAGCATGCCTAAGCAGATCAGCCAACGCGGCAGCAAAAAGGAAATCCTTTTTGGAGGATAAACACACACTTGCAAAACGTCGGCATGGTTGGACCATCATTAACTCCTTCACAACATTAAAACCTCTTGCATACCTTTCATGCCACTTTAACGATTACCTAAAAAGAGCATTTATAGATTACCGGATGGGTATGCACGTCACGAAGGACTTATTACCATCCTGGTAATACGCCCATCAGACAGAGCAATGTCGACTCTGCGGTTATAAAACCGAAACCCTAGCCCATCTTCTCTGTGTATGTCCGGCACTCACGGCACGGAGGCGACGATATTTGAAATCTATTTTTAACGAGCTAAACATCCGTTCCTGCAGACCCGCAGTAACAAGTTGGCTGGGAGGTTCCTCCATAATCCTGGCATGCCGTGGAGTCAAATTCCTGGCTGAGGTGAAAAAATGCTTAGGACAATTCGAGCAGGGGGAATGCTGAGGAGGTGGGCTATCAGGGCCACCCTAATTCCAGGGACTCACACAGAGATCATAAACAGAGACCCTGAGACGGACGGAGCAGTGCCTGACCACGATTTTTAAAAACTGTATTTTACTCTATTTCTTGGATGTCGAGTAGCAACAATTCCAGAAAATGTATTAACTTTTGCATTGTTTTTTTATCATGTGAATTTTGTAATAATTTTAATTAATTATGCAATAAACCTTTTTGACTTTTTGAATGTTGGTAGGATGGGACTTGGTTCTGAATGAGGAATGGTGTATGTTTGAATAGGTATGAATGTGAGTGGTGAGATAAGCCAAATTGCTGGCTAGTCATTGTGGTATTTTTTCTAAGTTTCTTTTTGTAAATATCTCTGTGGTCTTGTGAGTTTTTGTACATAAAGCAATTTGCTGTAAAAAAGATACAAGTGAGCAAAATCATGTTCTGAAAATAAAAACTATTAATTAGTGGCGGTTCGTTTTGATGTATTGTTCTTGCACCGCTTTTCATTAACTTTGAATTGATTATCAGTATGGACAGGCTTGTTGTTCTCTCTGATAAGTGGCTCAGCCTTACTGACTAGAGCCATACCCATTAGTGTTCTTTTCAAGATATAGGTTAGTCACTCCTCTAGCAGGTCTTGCCAGCCCTAATGCTGGGTGCACTATATCACATGTGTGTGCATATCTGCATTAGCAGATATGTCCCTACATCATCAGGGTCTGTTCCTCAATATTGTAAGTGCCAGAGAATCCAAAGAGAGTACAGGGGCTGGGAACTTGACAACTCGAATTCCACAGTACCATGATGGCTTCACTAAACCCAGGAGTCTTTGGTGCCAAACAACTCCTTTTTATAAAGCCACACTGATGCTTGGTATTAAAATAACATACAAACAAAGCTTATTTTTCTAAAATTGGTGTGAGTCTCTTTTTTAGTCATATCCATTATTGGTCAATGTTGTGCAATAGATATCTTACACTCCTCTGGGTTAGGCCTAAGACTGCTCGCCCACACTACCACTAATAGAGCACTTAGGGTTTTACATTGAGCCCTGTACACTTTTGGGGAACCCCTGCACTCTGTGCATGTTAAAACCACCTAGTGGCATACCATACACATAGCAAGCTTCCTACATTATATATACATATATATATGTGAATGTGTAGTGTCTTCAGGTATGAGTACTGAGAGTGCCAGTTATTGAGCTTGTCCTTGTGCTAGTAATACATTTTATTTTTGTGATAGATCATACAAACACTTAAGTATTGTAATGGACACCCGACTATTGTTCAGAGAGCACCTAAAAAACAAAAAAGAGCTCTTGTCAATAAACTACAGTTTGCGTTCAAACTACTGCAAAAAAAGATTGGTAGCACAACACAGCACTATTTGTTACAGGTCAAAAGGCCAACATTTCTTCCATCACTCATATACAGCTCAAAATTGTTAAAGGGGAGTGATGCAACATCATTAAATCCGCTCCAATCAACTCTGTTTAAACGCCTCTTCCGGCTTCCGTAATAAATCTTAATCTCTGGTGAGACTGGAGCTCGGCCTGTTCCATCAAAGCCCAGTCAGGGGTGGGCACCCTTATCAAACTCCATTAGAAGTTTAGAGCAGGCGCACAAGCTTCACTGGTTGACTGGTTGGAAATGAGGAAGCAGCCCAATCACAAAAGCTCATGGACAACAGTCCTGCAGCAGAGCAGGCCTTAGGCAACCTAAACCCCTGGAATTCAAAGCTGGACTTCATTGCCTTCAAAAAGATCACTAACAAGGCTGCACACCTTCAATCTCAGACTATCGATAAGGCAGAGTTTACTCAGAAACGGCATGCCTGCGCAGTTCTGCACTCCTATACTTCCTGGAGCCTGTAACCATATCGGACGTCTCATATTGCAGCACCCACTCAACACTCATTATTATTATTTCGACTAGGCACTTTTCTATCAAAGGACTTGGTTCCCTCTTGGAAGCAGTCCTGGCCAGATCGTCAATGTCGCATATGTGGCCACAGTCTAGAAATCTTACTTCTCCATTTTTTTGTGCTTCTGTCCAACCGTCTTACCCCTTAGATTGAAATTGTTATGTCCAGATTTGAGGGCCCATCAGATGAGGTCCTGCCACCATACAGAAATTGCTCTCCTGAACGGTTACAGCATTCATGCAAGGCCACCAGATTTCTGCTTTCAGTAGCAAGGCTGCTTACACAGCAAACACCGTCCTCTTCAAATTAAAACTGTTGATTGTCTCTAGCCAGTTGCAACCTTGGTCGCATTACGAGCAAGTCGATATGAACACTACAAAGTCAAATTTAATGTAACTAATTGATTTTAATGTGATTACACGTTTTAATAAGGTCACTGTTATTCACCATACCTACAATTGAAAATTTGACTAGTATTTGTATATATTGCAATTATTTTTATTAATTGGCAATAAACCTACTTACAGCAATAAATAAAAAATAAATGTTCCAGGCATGTGAGCTGTAGATCACATGCTTTGCATAAGATCGCCATGTAGTGTTGGGTCCAATATTTGCACTTGTTTTTCTGGAAGAAGTTTTCCCTAGTCACGAGGTAGGTGACTCCTCCCTTAGGTGATAGTGCGCATGGTCATCGACTCCATCTTCAGATTGTTTATTTCCGCCATCGGATGTAACTCATCCTCTACTCCTCCCTCTCCATGTCTAAGCAGGTCAACGCTGTCTCCTCCTCCTGCTACAACACCCTCTGCATGCTCCGCAGGATCTACAAGTGGATACCGACCGGAACAAGAAGAACGGTGACACAGGCCCTCGTCAGCAGCAGACTGGACTACGGAAACGCACTCTACGCAGGAATCCCAGCCAAACACCTACGACGACTGCAACGCATCCAAAATGCCTCCACCCGACTGATCGTCAACATCCCCGCCGCAGCCACATCACCCCCCACCTGAGAAAACTACACTGGCTCCCCGTCGAAAAGAGGAGCACCTTCAAGCTCCTCACCCACGCACACAAAGCACCCCACAACACCGGACCAGCCTACCTGAACAGCAGACTCAGCTTCCACACCCCCACCCGCCAGCTCCGCTCTGCCAGCCTCGCCATCACCGCTGTCCCCGCATCCAACGAACGACCTCCAGCGGCAGATCCTTCTCCTACCTCGCCGCCAAGACCTGGAACACCCTCCCTACCCAAGACCTCCTCACCTTCAGAAGACTCCTCAAGACCTGGATCTTCGAGCTGCAACAGCACTCCCCCCCCCCCCCCCTCCCTTCAGCGCCTTGGGACCCTCATGGGTAAGTAGCGTGCTCTACAAGTACTTGATTGATTGATTGATTGCGCTCCGGTTCGACATCAATCCTTCGGTCCTTCTCGGCGCGTATCCCATTCACACTTGACAGTATTGTTTCTGTTCGCAGATCGTGATTCCTGAAAACAATTTCGATCGAAGAGCTTGTGGTAGGCCGTTCGGCCTAGCCCTTGGTTCGCTCCCCAGTCAATGGAATGAACTCCTTTCAAGTTCTGTCCTTGGTGCCATGCGAAATACCCGCGCACCGATTCACATGAGGTGTGTAATCTGTGTTTGTCACCAGACCACAGAGAGGCCACTGCAACACGTGCTGAGCTTTCTGCTCCAGGAAGACTCTTCGCGATTGTCTGGCCCGATGATGTGACATGCAAAGACAACAAGCAGGTTCCATTCCAGACCTCTTCGGACCTCAATCGGATGAGGAGGAAGGCGACAAGCCCATCAGAGCCGATGAAGAACAGGAAGACATCTTTGTTTCCGAAGATAGCTCCGATAAGGATGAAGACATCCCTCCGGGACAACGTACCATGAGTACACCCCCTACCCTGCCCCACCTTCCACTTCCGATGAAAAAAAAGGCTCTGCACCAACCTGCGCCCTCGGGCCCCGGTGGGCGCTGAGAACAAGCTTCCAAAGCCCCGCCTTTCGGCTCGGCACCGAAGCGTATTAAAAAGCCTTCCGGCTCCGAATAGCCCCATGCCAAATCGGGCACCGAGCCAAAGACTTCGGAGCCAAAGAAAAAGTCCGGCACCGAACATTCTCCCTCGGCACTGAATCAAACTTCGGATCTAAAAATCCGGGCCAAGAATCCATCGGCGACGAAGCATTCAAAGCCGAAACACACGGAGACGCCCAAGTCACCAAACAAACATGTTTTCGGTGAACCCATCGACACACCAGAACCGAAACAAAAAATCCTGGTGATACACCCAAAGACTGGCCATATCACGACTAAAGTGACTTTAAAAAGAGGTGCTACTACAGAAGAGGAATATCATATACCACTGAAGAAGAGAACTGTCGGGACAAATTCTTCCCCTCCTCCTCTTCCTTCACCTTCTTTACCCCAGGCTATACCTGTACCAACTTCACCTGAGCACTCACCACCACACACACCTGACAATCAGGGTGATGGGGATAATAATGATGACGATCAGTCTGGGGACGTGTGGGATGACTATAACACTGCTTCTC
Source organism: Lissotriton vulgaris (assembly GCF_964263255.1). Classification (NCBI taxonomy): domain Eukaryota; kingdom Metazoa; phylum Chordata; class Amphibia; order Caudata; family Salamandridae; genus Lissotriton; species Lissotriton vulgaris. The sequence continues at coordinate 1,687,837,457 of NC_141693.1, read as the reverse complement.
CCACTGATAACGACCCTGACATATATCCTACCAAACCCTCTCCACCAGATGATCATGTAGGATTTATTGAGTTGTTAAGTAGGGCTGCTACTTACCATGGAGTCCTACTACACAGAGAATCCCTTGAAGAGGACTTTCTTTTCGAGACTCTACAAAACACACAAAAGTCTACACACATGTTGCCCATACACTCACAAACTTGAAACAGCAAGCCAGACAAGCACACCTCTGTGTGATTGTGACGCACATCCCCACAAGTAAATCTCCCAAAAGAGTCCAAAATTGTGAGTTTTATAGCTTACACAGCTGTGCATCTTCACTGCTCCCGCCGTTTGCAAGGAGAGGTCTCCAACACCAATGGCAACTTAACAAAAATGTGGTATGCGCCACCAGCACAGAAAATAATTTTGTCCATCCACTGTAGATATTATACAAACTGTTCTTTAATTCTTCATGGTCACAAAACAACAGCCATACAGCTGGCGCATTTCGTCCAACTGGTGTGGACTTCATCAGGGCTTAAAATATAGATAGTCTTCTAAGGTAGTAGGTCTTTATACAGACACTAACCATGCAAGAGGACGAAACTCAGAACGTCCTTTGCCGCTACTTGTTATGGCACAGAAGCTGCTTTATTTTTAAGCTGTAGCTGGATCCAGGAGGGCATAGTTGCATCGGAGTACTTATACAGGCTACAAACCTTCTTTTACATCTGTATAAAGACACACATGTTGCCCATGATGAAAGGCATGACCAGACACGTAGACAACATTTTTAAGGATCATGTTAGGAAACGTATCCCTACCCCGAGGGTGGATAAAAAATACAAGCCTGCGCCATCAGATCCAGTCTACATAAAAGGCCAACTGCCATTAGATTCACTAGTAGTTTCTAATGCACGAAAAATAGAAAACTCCCAGACTACTGGAGACACACCACCACCAGATAAAGAATCTAAACTCCTGGATGCTTCAGGGAAAAGGATAGTCTGCTAGGCTGCTAATTTCTGGCGTATTTCCAATACACAGGCGTTGTTAGCATACTATGACCGCGCACACTGGGATGAAATGGAGCAACTAATCCAGTATCTTCCTCAAGAACACAAATCAAAGGCACACAACCTAGTTCGTGAAGGACAGTTAATCTATAACAACCAAATCATATGCTCCCTAGATGCTGTTGATACATCTGCCAGAGCGGGAAACACTAGTGTTCTTTTATGAAGACATGCCTGGCTGCGCATATCAGCGTTTAAACCAGAGGTTCAGACTTCCATACTAAATACACCCTTTGACAAGGAACACCTTTTTGGGCCCGTAGTAGACACTTACATTGGATAAAATGAAGAAGGATACTGAAGTGGTTAAATCCATGGGAGCACTTCAGTCTCCACAAGGGCGTGGTTCCTTTTGTCGCTCCTTTTATTGAGCAGGATCTAAAACCACTTCCTGAGATACTGCATCCTCCTACAAGGGCAGTATTCTACCCTCAGGTTCCAAGGGTTTCTATCGAGTCAATTACAGAGGAAAGAACGGCCAGGTTAGGGGTAGAGGTTCCAATACACGTACCTCACCGTCCAATACAAAACAGTGACTTGCCCAAAGACTGTCATAATTTCTACCAAAGTGACAGTCCATATCAATAGATAAATGGGTTCTTCAAATTATCCATTCTGGTTACTGCCTGGAGTTTATCAACACTCCCCCAAACATTCCTCCAAAGTCCCACAGACTTCCACCAGATCACATAAACCTTCTCGAACATGAAGTACAATCTCTTGCTACTAAAACAAGCCATAGAGCCTGTACCACCTCAACATCAAGGGTTGGGCGTGTACTCCTTTTATTTTCTCATTCCAAAAATGTACGACTCTCTCAGACCCATATTGGATCTCAGAGAACTCAACCTTTACATACAGTCAGACCACTTCCACATGGTAAGACTGCAAAAAATACTACCTCTTTTGCAAAAGGGCGATTTCCTTTCTGCTCTAAATTTAAAGAACGCCTACTTTCATATCCCAATCCATCCGGCTCACCGCAAATTTCTCAGGTTTGTGGTAGCAGGTCAACACTATCAATTCAAAATGCTCCCATTCGGAGTCACCACGGCCCCAAAGTCTTCACAAAATATCTGGCGGTCGTAGCTGCGCATCTCTGAAGACAAAGCATATATGTCTTCTCTATCTGGACGACTGGCTCATCAAAGCCAGCACATACCAGCAATGTCACCAGCACACTTCAGTAACCATTCAGCTGCTTCAGCAGCTAGTGTTCTCAGTCAATGTGTTAAAATCACATCTTCAGCCAAATAAAGTTCAGGATTACCTAGGAGCCACTCTAGATACTCAGTCACTTCTGGATCGAGTGTTTATGCAACTGCTGGGAATGATGGCATCTTGCATTATGATCGTTCCCCATGCCAGGTTACACATGCGTCCACTTCAAGTGTGTTTAGCCAGTCAGTGGAACCAGTCTCAAAGACTATTAACCGATCTAGTGTTGGTAAGCAGCCGTACTCATCACTCTCTGCAGTGGTGGAACACACAAAGCCTATCAAAAGGGTTGCCGTTCATAGATCCAATTCCACAAACAGTGTTAACAACGGACACATCCCTTACTGGCTGGGAAGCTCATCTTCAACAACACACAGTGCAAGGGCTGTGGAGTCAAAAGTAAAAGATGCTCCACATCAGTCACTTAGAGCTCATGGCAATCTTTCTAGCTCTAAAAGCCTTTCAAGATCACCTATCTGGCAAAGCTGTATTAGTCTGAACCAACAACATGACATGTATGTATTCCATACAAAAACAGGGGGGCACACTCTCTCCAACTGTCTCACTTAGCACAGGACATCTGGAAGTGGGCTATTCACCACAACATTTATCTCATAGCAGAACACCTCTGAGGAGTCAGCAACCAGATTGCGGACCTCCTCAGCAGGCAGAGCCCTCAAATACATGAGTGGAAACTTCACCCTCAAGTTCCCCACCCATATTTTCAAGCTTGGGGAGTCCCTCACATAGACCTGTTCGCAACACCCAAAAACGCAAAATGCCAATGCTTCGCCTCCAGGTATCTACACCCGTTATCCAAAGGCAATGCTGTAAGAAGGATGAACTGGTCAGGGATATTTGCCTACGCTTTTCTGCCTCTCCCAGTCATTCCATCAGTGGTTCGGAAACTCAGGCAAACATCACTCACGCTAATACTAGTAGCTCCAACATGGGCACGTTAACCCTGGTTCATGACCGTGTTGGAACTCTCTCTGGTACCACACCAAAAATAAGCCATGGAGAAATCAAAAACCCAGATACCAAGCAACTGAACCTTGCCATCTGGCTCCTGAAGTCATAGAGTTTGGTTATCTCAACCTTCCACTAGACTGTATGAACATTATTAAAGAGGCCAGAAAGCCAACCACAAGGGCCTGCTATGCAGCCAAATGAAAGCGTTTTGTTATCTATTGCAATAAAAATCATATCAACCCTCTGGATGCTTCCATACCGAACATATTGTGCTACCTATTGCATTGGCAGCAGTAAGCATTGGCCTATACATCTATCAGACTGCATCTTGCTGCCATAGCAGCTTATCTTCAAAATAGACAACATTTATCGCTATTTTGAGTGACATTTATCACTATTTTGAGTGCCTGTCATCAAAGCATTTATGGAAGGGCTAAAAAGGGTAATAACACCAAGACTTCCACCTGCCCCAGTATGGAATCTTAACATAGTCCTCACAAGGCTAATGGGTCTGCCATTTGAACCCATGCACAAATGTGAGCTACAGTTCCTTACTTGCAAAACAGCTTTCTTCATTGCAATCCCTTCATTAAGAAGAGTGGGTGAACTACAGGCACTAATCATAATAGAACCCTTCTTTCAGTTACATAAAGATAAAGTGGTTCCTCGTACCAACCCTAAATTCCTGCCTAAGGTTGTATCCGCATTTCACATCAATCAGTCGGTTGAACTACCTGTATTCGTCCCTCAACCTGACTCTGTTGCAGAGCAAGCTTTACATACCTTAGATGTTAGAAAAGCTCTTTTGTATTACATTGAAAGAACAAAGTCATTTTGTAAAACCAAACAGCTCTTTGAAGCTTTTGCACCGCCTCACAAAGGCAATCCTATCTCTAAATCAGGATTTTTTTTTTTTGTTGACAACCAATTTTATTGAGTTTGAAAGTTGACAACAAACAGCACCATTCAGAGCTACATTGTACATTGGCGGAATAGGGGGAAGAAAACATATCGCGGTGACATCAAGATTACATAAAGAAAGCAAGAATAACTTAACCACGTGCACCTGAAAAGCAGACCACACAATCTCAGTCGTCGAGTACCCCGACCCATTTCGCCCACATGCGATGAAACTTCTGAGGATACCCCCTGGCTACGTATAAAGGCCTCTCCTGCGCAGCACACCAATCCACCCCCGGCGCCAGCGCCCTAGAGTGGGAGGGGCAGTGTCTAGCCAGTGAGCAGCGATGTCCCTCATGGCAACCACCAACGCAGTGTTGAGGAAGAGCTTCTCAGCCCTGGAGCTGCCCAATCCGTCTGTGACGCCCAGCAGAACACGTATGGAGTCAAGGGGTACCTCCCAGCCCAGGACCACTGTCAGGTCTTGTGTTAACGATTCCCAGTAATCGCAGCACATAGCCACACCATATAATAAAAGTCAGCGTTGGGGTGGGAGCAGTGGGAGCAGTTAGCATCAGGCTGAAGCTCAGCGTGGTGGAGACGCAAGGGTGTAAGATTGGCGGCGTGCAGAAAATAGACTTGGACCAGGCGCAGTCTTGCCGATACCGCGATAGTCCTAGGGGCCATCAGGGCGTCCCTCCAATCCTCATCCTCCAGGGTCCCAAGCCAGCCCTCCCACTTCTCCTGGAGCAGGGAAAGGGAGTTAGCGGTATTGTTAGGAAGTGAGCGGTAGATCCGAGAGACTTCACCCTGCCCCAAATCCCCGGTCAGGACTTGCGCCTCGTGTGGGCTATATTCAGGCAGGGACGAGCCGTCTGGAATGTGGGAGTGAAGGGCGTGGCGCAATTGTAAGTAGTGAAAGAATTGAGAGGGATAGAGGGAGTGTCTAGCCAGTACATCTCGAAAGGTTCGGATATGGGTACCTCTCCAGATGTCACCCAATAAGGTTACCCCGGCGAGATCCCATTGCCGGAACCCTGACAGGGAGGCAACTTCACGAAGCCTGTTGCCACACCACAAGGGAGTGTAGCGAGTCAACCTGCCTTCCAATTGGGTATGACGTAATGATGCCTGCCAAGCCAGGAATACTCCACGCGTTAACTCGGGGAGAGCTCGACGAACTGCAGTTCCATAAATCATCCCCTGGATAGAGGAGAAGCCCAAGATGTGAAGCTCCAAGCGATATGCCGGGTCAGACCAGCCGCCATTAAACCAGTCGTGGATCGTGTGTTGACGAGTCGCTAAGTAGTAGAGGTAGAGGTTAGTCATTCCGAGACCTCCGTCAAAAGGTGGGATTCGACAATGGGCCAGGGCCAGCCTGGACCTCCGACACCCCCAAAGGAATTTCGTGGCCATGCCATCCATATCCAGGAACCAATATCTAGCAAAAGAGAGGTGTGTGTTCTGGAGCATGTACAAAAAACGGGGTAGGATCATCATTTTGTATAGGGCGATCCTGCCCAGAGGGTTCCGGGGCAGCGTGCGCCATTTAAGGAGGTCGGCACGGATCCGCTTAACCAGCGGGGTGACCTTGAGCTCCCATGCGAGGTCAGGGAGAAGGGAAATCCAAATCCCCAGGTACTTGAAAGACAGCCGGCGAAGCGGAATCCATGACTGCCAGTCAAAGCACTCGCATGAGAGATGAAAGGGGACAAGGACAGACTTGGACGGGTTAAGCCACAGGCCGGACACGTGTTCCAAAAGGGCCAGTGCCTGAAGGCAGCGAGGACCCGATCGGGCGGGGTCAGCCAAGAACAGCAGCACGTCATCTGCATATAACGCAATTTTATCCTCTGCCTCTAGGCCGGGCCAACTCCAGCCAGTCAGGGAGTGGTCGTTGCGGATAAGGCAAGCAAACGGCTCCATTGCCAGAGCAAAAAGGATCGGGAGAGAGGGCAGCCCTGCCGCGTACCTCATCCAATAGGGAAGGGGCGGGATAGCGCGCCATTAACGAGGAGCTGTGCCCGGGGATGGTGATAGAGTAATCGCACCAGATTGCGAAAGGGAGTGCCAAAGCCCAACTGGTCCAACACTGCGTCCAAGTAGCTCCAGTCGACGGAGTCGAAAGCCTTCTCAAAATCAATAAGGAGAAGGGACAAGTAGGGAGTCAGCAGGTGTCGATTTGCCAGGGCATGGTGAAGGCGTCGGAGACAGTATCTAGACCCTCGGAGAGGCATAAAGCTGCACTGGTCAGGGTGGTCGAGTCGGGCTAAATGCAGGCGTATACGATTGGCCAGTACGGAGGCAAAGATCTTGAGCTCCGTATTAATGAGGGAAATGGGACGGTAGTCCGATCAGCTCTGCGAGGGGGGCTGGGACTTGGGGATCACCATGATCGTGGCGAGATCCATCTCCGGCCGAAATGAGCCGCACTCCCCCGCTTCCTTGTAAATCGCTACTAGGGGTGATAGCAGGATGTTGCGATAGGACAAATAAAACTCCAGAAGGAGTCCGTCCGGCCCAGGAGTCCTACCAGCCGCAAGGTGCGAAATAGCGTCAGACACCTCCTCCGGGGTAAGCGGAAGATCCAACGCAGCTGCGTCAGATTTGCTAAGGCGCGGGAGAGGGAGCTCCTCCTGTTGAAGGAGGTCAGAGAGAGAAAGGCCAGGCCACCGCACCGAGTAGAGAGTAGCGGCAAGCATTGGGCCACTGCCACCGGGGCGCGGTGGAGGGTGCCATCTGCGTCCGCCATTTCAGGTATGATACGGTTGGCCATAGGGTAAGTGGCGAGGCGATGGAGGAGCTCCCCAGCCATATACTCTGGCTACAGACGAACGCCAAAGAAGCTTTGCGGCTTCCAGGGAGGTCTGTGTAATCTCATCTCGTCTCTGCTCCTGGACTTCAGTTCTATCCCCGGGGTCTAGCGCCTCGATCAGAGTGGCTTGTGCTTCCAAACGCGTAAGCTGGGAATCACGCGCCTCGCGAGTGAGTTTCAGCTGGCCCTTGGAGAAACCCCTGATAGTGGCCTTACCGGCCTCCCACAGGGTGCGAGAAGAGGACACAGAGCCATGGTTAGCTGTAAAATAGGTACTGATTTCAGTGCCAATGCTGTCCTTGAATTCCTCATCTTGGAGGAACCAGGCGTTGAGTGACCAAAACGGTCGGGAGGACTGGGTAAGGGCCCCTACATGAAGTAGCAGTGGGGAATGGTCCGACAGGCCCCTCGGGAGTATAGAGATTGCCTGGAGTGCTCGGCAGTCCTGAACCGGCAGGAAAACATAGTCTAAGCGTGCATGGGTGTGGTGAGAGGCAGAAGTGTGGGTGTAGTGCCTAGCAGTCGGGTGCCACAATCTCAAGGCATCCCCAAGACCCAAACTGGCCGCCCACGAAGAGAGGAAGCTGGATTGGACAGTCCTAGAGTTAGAGGAAGCAGACGCAATGTCAAGGCCTGGGTCCATAATGGGGTTAAAGTCAGCCCCCACCACAGTCAGTCCAAGGGGCAAAGCCGCGATCAGTGGGGTGAGTCCGGGGAGTGTAGGGGTCAGCAGAGCAGGAGGGGAGTAGACAGGGAGTAGACAGATAGAAGATTAATTGGGCGATCCCCAAGGGTCCCTTCCAAAAGATACTGGAGCAAAGGTGGTGCAGAAAACATTAGCCCTAAAAAGCAAAACAAACCAGAGCAGGAGCTCCAACCCCACCCCCCCACCCCACACTTCAGGAACGGAAGCATCTGTCGCCCGAACAGTAACAGAGAACTGAAACACCAATCCAAAGACGCTTGGAAACGGGAAAAGTCGTGGAGGACCCCTCCTCATTGTAGGATGTGCATGTCCTATGCCATCGGTGAACAGTTAGTATTCAAATGGGATACTGGTCGCAGTCTCGGTCACTGGTCTTGAACGACCCCAACCGGGAGCTCCAAACATCATATGAAAGTCATATGAAAGTCTAGCATCGCTGAGAGGCGATCAGGCCGGCCCGGTGAGAAGTGTCAGGCTGCAGGAAAGATCAGTGTCCGGAAGTTCTATCAAGGACGGTCGAGGCGAAACCAAACAGGAGTCGGTGCGGCCCAGGGAGCCAGAGCGCCACCTGGCCGGAGAAGCCTCCCCGGAAGGCCCAGGCATGTGGCCATGCGGGGGGCCCGTCGAGGAGGCAGAGCGCGCATGTAGCTGGACCCTGTGCCTTCCTGAGCGCATGCGGCGTGGGCGAAGAGTCGGCACATCCCGCCGAGCGCCACCGGTGGCTGTGGGTGGAACGTGATCTTGAGCAGGCATCCGCAGTGGGCGCTCCTCTGTTGCCCTTGCCCACGCCTCCTTTGGAGTCTCAAAGAAGATGGATTTGTCCTGAAAGAGCACACGCAGCCGCACCGGGAAGAGGAGCCTATATTGGATGTTAAGTGAGCGCAGCTTCTGCTTGACCTCCCCAAAGGAGCGAGGCTGAGATTGGACCTCCCGGGTGTAATCAGGGAAGACCATGTTGTTCAGGTTCTAGTGCCTGAGCGGCTGCTTCTTCCGGGATTCGGCCAGGATAGCGTCTCTGTCCCGGTAGTTGAGTATCCGTAGAATAATTGGTCGCAGAGGGGCACCCGGCTGCGGCGGGGGGGGGCAATAGATCTGTACGCCCTTTTGATCGTGAACCGGGGGGGGGGAGCGCTCAATCAGGCATCCAGGAGTGTATCCAGCGTTCCACAAAGTCCGCTGCCCGACCTTGTTCCACACCCTCAGAAAATCCAACCAGGGGAAGGTTGTTGCGGTGGGCGTGGTTTTGTTGCATCCTCAGCCCGCCGGTGGAGCTCCTGCGTGTGGGACTGGCGCCGATTCACCTTGGCCTTGAGTTGCTGAACGTCCTCCTCCACAGCTGACACTCGGGACTCCGCCTCCTTAATCCGGGTATTAGAGTTGCGGAGGTCCTGCCTGATCAGCGATATGTCGACTGCGACGTCTGAATCGCCTGGAGAATTATTGAGAGGTCGGGCACGGCAGGGGTACCCGCGCCAGCAAGACTACCGGCAGCCCCCACATCAGTGGTGGTGAACCGGTCCATTCTGGTCTGACTAGCCGGGGTCTTTGGTATTTTTTTACTGACCATGGTGACCTCCAGGCAGGATGGGGACGGGGCAACGTTTCCCCGGGAACAGTCTGGCCGGCCGAGAGGCAAGGAAGAGGATGGAAGAGGGAGGACCGGGGCGCAGTCAACCCCTGCCGCCCTGTGCTAGTCCAATCGCGCTTTGCAGGGGCCTCAATGGACCACAAGACAATGTCCAGGTCGTCAGATCTCCAAGGATGGAGGCCGGGTGGGAGAAAGGGGGGCGGGGGCGTGCCGGCCCGAACCCGCAGCGCGGGATGTCAAGGTCCACCACGAAGGTAGTAGCAGGGCGTCACGGCCCCAGACGACAGGAGCCAATAGTGGAGGTCCCCGACCAGGATTCCGCGTCGATCCAGAGCTCCAGGCAGCGGCCTCAGTCTAGGGCCCCCGCACCAAGCAGGAGTAGGGGATCAGGAGAGTGGGCCCAGCCAACACCGGTCCTCCCCAATCGTAGAAGAGAACAGAGCCCCCGCCGGGAAGCCCAAGCACCACTACCCGAGGTGGCAGCCGAGGAACCACTGACCCTCCGAGACTCCAAGGCTGAGGGAAGGAGGGGGGGGGGAAGGAAGAGGCCCGGGACAGGCCCAGGGCTCTGCGCACCACCCCCCTCCTGCCGCCCGATCGACGGCCGACCCCCTTCCCAGAGGCCTGCACCCCCACAGCTGTGCGAACACCTCTTCACCTCTCAGACGGGGGGAAGTCAGCCGATGGTCCAGAAACGCCGGGGCAGCACAGTCCAACACCGTTCAGGCCCCCAGGAGCCCTCTTCCGCAGCACAGCTCCATGGATCACCAGCAGGACCACTGTCCGCAGCCTCCCACGCAAGGCCTTGCCGACAACCAGATCTTCCCCAAACTCGTAGCAGCTCAGAAGGCCCCACAGCATGAAGGCAAGTCGCAGGTCAGCCTGGGGGAGCGAGGACAATGCAGCTCCTCCTCGGGCGAGCAACCAGCACCCGAGGCGGCTCCAGTCAGGCCTGGGCTCCCGAAGGCAGGGGGAGCCCGAGGAAGCTGGCGGGTGTCACCCAGGCCCTCCGCAGCGTAAACAGCACCAAGGCTGCAACGTAAGCTGACTAGAGTGTGCTGAGGCTGAGGATTTGCAGTCCCGCAGTAAGAGCTGGCTAGAGCTGTTCAGCACTTCAGAGGGTGATCGCGGACCATGGCTCACCTCTGTCCGCCGGTAAGAAGCAGCCAGATCGCTGCTGTCCTGGGCCAAGCCCCCCTGCAGGCCGAGACAAGGCTGCAGTGACGCTACAGCCCAGGAGGGGGCGGAAGGACTGAGGTGCGCCAGAGCGGGAGGCCGCGCAGCAGTGGTGACGACAGGGCCCCCCCAGTGGTCCCGATGGGCCTCGGTGAGCCAGGATGCCAGGCGCCGACACGCAGGGTCGTCACTCCGTTGCCCGACAGAGGCAGCGGAATCCGGCGGCTCCCACAGTCGCCGTCAGCACTCCGGGAGCGGCAGGCATATGCGGGTGACCGGCGAACCCCCCAATGCAGCCGGACCACACCAGCTCTCGCTCTCCCACTGCTCCCACCCCCATAGGGCACCGGCCCCACAGCCCACGCTCAGCCTGGGACGCAGCTCAGGAGGGAAGTAAGCAGCCCCATTCCCGGGCACGTCAAGGGAGGTCCAGGGATGAAGCGCTGGGTTCTCAGGCCCAGGGAGAGAATGCCGGAGAGGAAACCATTTTATTCCGGTAAGGCCTCGGAGGGAGGGAGGTGAAATCGATGCACGGGGGCTCCAGTCCGTCATAGATCACGGGTTCTCAGGCCCAGGGACAGTGTGCCGGTGAGGCCGCCATTTTACCCCAGCAAGGCCCTGGTGGGATGGAGGTCGAATCAATGTGCCGGGGACTCCAATCCGCCGCAAATCAGGTCTGGAGCACAGCTAAAGAGACAGGGAACCCCCGCTGACCGCAGGGGGTGTCCAATGGCAGTTGGCAGCGGGAGGAGGAAAGGTGGATGACGGAGGGGTCTTGAGCACTCTTAAAGTGCGACCGCCATCTTGACGCCTCAGGCCATGCCCCCAAAATCAGGAATTGCTAGGTGGATTGTCAATTGTATTCAGGTTTGTTCTCAAAAAGCCAAAAGAACTCTTACAGTACCCCCTAAAGCACATTACACTAGCAAGTTAGGAGCTACTATGGCTTTCTTAGGGAATATCCCTATTGCTGATATCTGCAAAGCTGCAACATGGTCTACACCACACACATTCACAAAACACTATAGTGTAGATGTGTTAGCAAGACAACAAGCTAATGTGGGTCATGCAGTACTTAAAACGTTATTTCAGACAATCCCAACAGTTACAGGATAGCCACCACTTCCGGCGACTGCTGTATAGTCTATGCAAAGCATGTGATCTACAGCTCACCTGCCTTGAACGGAAAATGCTCCTTACCCAGTATGCATCTTTTCTTTGCATGTAGAGCTGTAGAATCTCATGCGCCCACCCACCTCCCCAGGTACCTGTGACTGCTATAGTTCTCTATTCTGTTACTAAACATACTTACGCATGGACATCTCTATTCTTTACTACTACTACTCCATTTTCTCACCCTCTGCGGAAAGCAATCTGAATATGGAGTCGATGACCATGCGCACTATCACCTAAGGGAGGAGTCACCTACCTTGTGTCTATGGAAAGGATCTTCCAGAAAAAAAAGCAAACATCCGGACCCAACACTAGATCGCTATCTTTTGCAAAGCATGAGATTCTACAGCTCTACATGCCAAGAACAGATGCATACTTGGTAAGTAACATTTTCCATACGATGTTGAGTCACGAATGAAGGAGTTTGTCAATATGGTTTTAGATGATCAGAAGTGTGAAAAAGCGTATTAGGAGGAAACTGTAAAGTAAAATAATGAAATTGACAGACATGCTAGAGGGCGCCTGCTGATGTTGCAAACTGTTTTCTGTCCTGTGCAGTGCTTTGGGGTCCGTGCTGTGAGCAAGGTGGAGCAGAAGACATGGCAGCAAGCAAACACTTCCTGCAGACTCCTGGGAGGGGAACTGGCTGCCATCAGCAACTACCTGGAGCAAGGTAAGAGATTAGCAGTGATATCATCTAGTACTGCACTGGTTATACTCCAGCAACTACGTGGAGCTATGAATTGTGCAAGAATTGTAACACAACGACTGAGTGCTGCAGGAAGGGCGGAAGGGGCTAGAGAATGCAACCATTCAGAGAAAGGAAATGGAGAGGAACTGCAGAAATGCTGAAGATTGTAAGTACTTGGACCACGAAAATGCTATAGGGTGGCGAGGGATTTGAGCATGAATTTAGCAGGATATGCTAGGGCCGGGTGCAACACTATTGCTGGGCAGAGCAGCATTGTGAACATAGCAAATAAATGAGATACAGGTGCATCGCGACCACCAGGTAATGAAGTAGGGTAGCACTGCTACCTCTCAAAGTCATCAGGGCATTGTGAGTAAAGCGAGTTACTCGAATAGGAGTACTCAATGGAGTAAAGTATTTCTGTACAAGTATTTCTGTACCCAACTGCGAGACTGGGAAATATTGAGTTGTTTGACATTTCGGCTCTCGTTGCTTGTACTCACTCATTCTTTCTCTTTTTTTTGTCAAATCTGGTTATTAGCATTTTATGATATTCAATAGACATTGGTGAGAGTAATCAATTCAACGTGACATTCCGTTTACACCTGCCTAACAAACGAACATCGCAGAACAATACAGAATGAATTTGTGTCCTCGTTGACAGCACCACCTTGGCGAGGTCCATGTGCACAGGACTGACAAATACGTATGAGGCCGGCGCCTCCTGCAAGTGTGCATGACAATCACTAGTTCAGTCCCGCATCATAACATACTTATAGGGTGGATCACACCGCTATGCACATGCACCTTAGAGATGACAGTTATCTAACCTTTGTTCAAGTACAAAACTTAAACAGTACTCAAACAGTAGCAGCAAGGTGCTCGTGTTCATACATGTTAATTCTCCTCCCCCTCCCCAAGTCCCCGATCCCCCCCCCTGTGTATTCAGCAGCCCCCCTTCTCCTGTGCCTGTTACAATGAACAAGTGAGCAGCGCAGACCTACTCATCTAAGGCTGTGAAATGACATAGTGTATTATCTGGACATGGAGATATCGCGCGGCATGACCTAACCCCCCGACCATTCACCTAATCCTCCGCAGCCGCAGTGACGCTAGTCTCTCCCGGCAGCCGTAAGGTGTTGAGCATCCATTCCCAGAAATCCGCCATAGGTTCTTTCCGAAGCCCTGTCGTTTCCTCCCTTCTTATTGCTATCCATTCCGCCCGGGCCCACGCCTGAAGGGAAAAGACCCACGCCTGCACACCGGGAGGTTCGCGCGCCTTCCACTTTTTCGTGAGGAGGCACTTAGCTACCACTAAACCTAGATCTAAAAAACTGGAAGATGCCCTGTCCTTGGGTGATCTCCTGAAGTGATGTAAGACGTACTCGGGCCAGTTAAAGGGGATAGTTTGTCCCGTACATAGCCCAAGCATGTAACCAATCGCAGTCCAGTAGCCTCCCAGTTTAGGACAACCCCACAATACGTGGACGAGGCCCACGTCAGCTCATCGCATCTTGGGCAGGCCACGTCAGATCGGTGGAAGTATCTGTTGATTAGCTCCGGAGTGAGGTAGGCTCTATGGACAATGAAGAGCTGTATCTGGCGGAAGCGCATGTTTCGGGGAATGCGCACCAGGCTTTTAAGAACTCTTTCCCATTCCTTATCCGACAGTGCTCGTTCCATGTCCCGCTCCCATTTGCCTCTAAGTGGAGCCAGGTCCATCCCTGCGTGGGTCCGTAGCGACGCGACAAACCAGCGGACCAGGTGTCTGCCCCTCCCCATAACATGCAAGTATTGCATGGTCAAGTGCTGGTCAGGCTCTGCCGCCATTTCGCCCCATTTGGCCGCCATGCTCGCTACGAGTGAAGGATGTAGCAGGAATCCCCCAGGGGGTAGCCCATCACCTGTTACCAGTGTCTCGTAGGCCACCAGCACTCCATCTCGAAAGAGGTCTCCCAGCGTTTGGATGTCCGCATCACTCCAGTGTTCCAGCATGGGGTGCATGCTAGCCCGTCCGCTCCCCGGCTAGCCCTCCAATGGTATAGCAGGCGCATAAGGTATCACCCTTTGGGTAAGGAACAGAGCTCTGCGGAAACATTTGTACGCCACCGCCAACAATGGCGGAGAGGGTTTCTCGGGTGCCGACAGCGGGTGGAAAAGCCTGATGAGCTGGCCCAGTCGGTATGGCGGCTCTATCGTAGCAGTGTCCTCCCTCACTTTATCAGCTAGCCAGCGGGCAATCCATTGTAGCTGTGCAGCCAAGTAGTAGTGTTCAAAGCAGGGGACAGCTAGTCCTCCCCTATCTGTTGGTAGAAATAGCTTCAGCAGTGCTAGGCGGTGTCTGGACGCTCCCCAAATGAAATCCCGTAGGAGCACGTTGAGTTTGGAAAAGTAGGGGGCCGGGATATATAGTGGCAGGTTGGCAAAGTAGTAGAGGAGCCTGGGGAGCATGACCATTTTGGCTAGGGCAACTCTGCCTGTGATTGTCAACGGGAGCGTGGACCAAAAGTTCAACTGAGATCTAAGCGTCGTCACCGCCCGGCCTAGGTTGCCGTCAAACAGGTCAGCTGGTTGACGGTATATCTAGATCCCCAGATATTTAAAGGTGTCAGCCTTCCATTGCACTCTCGCGTCTCCCAGACAGTACTCCGGATCCTCCACTGCGCCGCTGAACGCGTACAGGCATGACTTAGTCGCGTTTATCCGAAGCCCAGATATTTCTGCGAACTGTTGTAGTAAGCGGGCCAACTGCTCCGGTATGCATGTCACATCGCGCACAAAGACCATCAGGTCGTCTGCATAAAGGGAAACCTGATGCGTCGCGTCCCCCAGGGGGATACCCGCACCCAAGGCCTGTCGCAGCACCACCGCCAGAGGTTCGATCGCCAACGCAAACAGCAGGGGCGACAGGGGGCAGCCCTGCCTGGTGCCCCTGCCTACCGCCACCGCCTCAGAGATGTAAGGACCCAGCCGCACGCGGACCACAGGATTCTTATAGAGGAGGTCGACCATTTGGAGGAAGTCCACGTCAAAGTCAAATCTTATCAGCACTTCCGCCAGGTATCCCCACTCCAGGCAATCAAAAGCCTTTTCAAAGTCAAGTATTAGGCATCCCGCTCTGGGCCATTTCTCCGTTGCCTCCGCCGCTATACGAAAGACCCGCCGAAGGTTCAAGGACGTGGACCGCGCCGGCACAAACCCATTTTGATCCGTGTGCACAAGTTGCGGGACCACCAAAGCTAGCCTGTCAGCAAGCAGCTACGCTAGGATCTTGTAGTCTACGTTAAGCATTGCCAATGGCCTGTAGGAGCCCAAGTTTGTCGGGTCTCTATTTGGTTTAGGTAAGGAGACCAAGAAGGCCTCCTGCATGGATAGGGGTAGTGATCCCTCATCGATTGCTTCATTGTACAGGTGGAGAAGCAGGGGCGCCAGGGTATCCCTGTAGGCCTTATAATATTCAGAGGGCAGACCATCAGGCCCCTGCGTCTTCCTGGTCGCCAGGGACTGGATCGAATCCCCCACTTCTTCCAGCGTGAGAGGCGCATTGAGGCTGTTCTGGTGTTCCTCCGAGATCTCGGGTAAAGTGACCGAGTCTAGAAAGTTTCCTAGCACGTGACGGGGGCCAACGCCGCGAGCCTTATATAAGTGCTTGGAATGACCAACCAGGGCACCATGTATCTAGCGCTGCGTGTATACCATCGCTCCCTCCGCCATGCGAAGGGCGCCTATTGGAGTACCCCTTCCTTCTCTTTGTACCAACCAGGCCAGGAGTCTGCCAGCCCTATCCGCCCTGGCATGTGTTCGAGCAGTGTGTTCCGTATAGTTATGACATCTCAGTTGCTCCATAAATGTTGCATGCTTAGCACACAAGCCCCGGAGTATACGTGCATGGTCTCCAGCCCCTTCGCCCTCCCGCTCATACTGTATGAGGTCATTTTCCAGGCGCGTGAGTGTTGTCGATAGTGTTTTGCGTATGTTCCATGTGGCTCCCATGCAGTGACCCTGAATGGCTACCTTGTGCGCGTCCCACTCCACAGCAGCACTGCTCGCAGACCCCTCATTGATCTCAAAATAGTCAAGGACGGCGGTGCCCAGCGAGGAGCGGAACTCAGTATCCTCAAGCGCGGCAGTCTGCAGCCTCCATGTGGGCACCGGTGAGCGATCCGCCTCCCAGCCCAAACTGAACCGCAATGGGTTATGATTGGAATGTGTTCTCCCCAAGTATTCCAACTCAGTGATTAAGGGGAGCAGCGACTGGGTGCCGACGATCCGGTCTAATCTAACATGTAGATCATGTACTGAGGAGTAATAAGAGTATACTTTGTCTGTGGGGTGCTGTACGCGCCATAAGTCTTGTACCTCCCAGTGTGTAAGCCTGTCTCGGTACGCCTGCGCATTGGACGCCACCGTTGTGGCGCGAAGTGGGGGAAAAGAGCGGTCTAATCGCATATCTAACACCATGTTGAAGTCCCCACCTAGCAGCCAGGGGAGACCAGCGTAAGGATGTAGGACCTGGTTCAGTGACTCCAAGAAGGAGACCCGGTCAGAATTTGGGGCATAAAGCAACCCTAACAGGATGTCCTGGCCGTTTAATGTACCCCGCAGTAGGCAATACCTCCCCTCTGGGTCTACCCTCATGTCTTTGCAGATGAATGGGACGCCCACTCTCACCCATATTAACGTGCCACGCGCATGTGCAGAGAATGTGGTGCCATGAATCTGTCCTCGCCAGCGCCTACGAAGCTTCTCAAGTTCAGGCTGTGTCATGTGTGTCTCCTGGAGAAGTGCAATCCCTGCCTGTGTCTCTGTAGGTAGGAGAAAATTGAATAACGCTGCGCAGGCGTGTGTATACCGCAGATATTCCACGTCATAATACCCCCGCTCTGTCGGGAGAGCGCCTCTCGGGGGCAACAGACAACGTCTGTTGGTGGGAGGAGATCAATGTGCCGCAAACAAAACAGTAAACAGTTGAAGGTAACATTAGAACTATAAGGGCAAGGCCCCAACGGGCGTACGTCCAAACTGCAACAAGATCCACCCTGTGTGAAGGTGGGAAGTCAGCGCAGTGGCTGTCTGAGGAAGTGTGCCACAAACTACCCAGGTAATACTCGCCACAGTCTCGGACCCCTAATCCAGAAAGAAAGAGCGCAGAAGGGACCTAGTGTGGGTAAGTGCATATGGCCCGCATGAGTCAACGAGAACGGAGGTCGGGGTTAGGTAGGTATCTATCGCCTCCGCTGTGTGTCGACATCAGTGTTCGCTGACAATTGGTCAATGATATGCTCAGAGCCGCACGCGTGCATGCGCCAGGCAACCACCCCCGCCCCATCAGTTGCAACATCAGGTACATGACTTATACAGAAAGGATACAATGAGCTGTGCACTCAGGAGGAAGGTCCTTGACTGACCTACTGGGACCAGCAGTCTCTCACATAAGTTGGTCAGCCGTTTGGGGCGTCACCACTGGCATGTTCATATCTTCCGAGATCACCGTAGATGAAGAGGAGGAGCCACTGGTGACCAGTTCCCCGTGCATTTGGGGGCCTGTGTGGCCAGCGGCATTCTCACTCCCAGGGTCGCCACAGCATCTAGGACGTCCTGCATTTCCATTCTCCGCTTCTCCAAGCTTGGTGCAACAGGGCCCGGGCCCCGGCGACCCCCCCCCCCCTCCTCCGGCGCTTCCGCGAGTGTTGCTCCTGCCATCCGCCGCCCTCCGAGTTCGTGAGCCGCGCTCCCACCGATTGACCAGTCTCCTCCAGCTAGTCCCAGACGTCCGAAGGGGTGTCGAAGAATCGGGCGCCATCTCTCGAGGTCACACTAAGTCGGGAGGGAAATAGCAAAGAGTAAGGCAGCTCAAGTTCCCAGAGCTTCTTCTTCACCGCCATATAAGTGTTCCTCTGCACTGCTGCCGTGTAGTCTGGAAAGAGCATCACACGGCTGTTTCGCACTGCAAGATCTTCCAGCTTCCTGGTTTCACGCTGCACCACATCACTGTCCCGATAGTTGAGAGCTTGAAAAGGAAAGGGCGGGGCCGGGCCCCCGGCCTCGGCGCTTGCGTTGGTACCCTGTGTGCTCTTTCAGCTACGAAGTGTGGGGACAGCACTCCCGGGGGTAGGATTTCCTGTAACCATTTCTCGGTGTAGCGCTCCGGGTCTTTCCCTTCTTCCTCCTCCGGCAGGCCCACCACCCGTACGTTGTTGCGCCGGGAGCGCCCTTCCGCATCCTCAATACGGTCTTCTAGTGTATGCAACCGGTCCATGACGTCCTGCAGTGCTGCGGTATGCGTCTGCACCACCGGCTGCAGCTCCTGTAGTGACTGTCGCTGCGTGACAACCGACTCCGACAGCTTGTGGTGGTCAGCGTGCAGGAGGGTAAAGTCAGATGTGACCTTATCAATCCGGGCCTCCAGTGATGTTTTAGTTTGCTCCAGTGTGTTTCCGATGCGTTCTACCTCCGCCAGCACAGTATCCATTTTGGCTGCCAGGACTGCAGTCGGTCCCATGCTCCCGCTCTGTTGTCCGTGAGGCGAGCCAGGGTCTTCAGCCGCGTGCTGCAGTTGCTGGGACTTGTCTCGAAGTCTGCCCATTGCAAGCTGCTGCGCGGTAGGCATCCGCACTAGTCACTACTGGTTGTGTCTCTTGTTGCAGGCCGCTTTGTGAGTGCCAGGGAATAGCTCTTCGCACCCAGTTCGGCAGAGCTCCAATCACAGTGCTATGCCCTGGTCAACATTAGGCGTCGTGTCAGCGGGGCATATGTGGCTGATGTGTCTTGTCAGCTCTCCATTTGACGCGCTCTCAGTGGCTCCACTGCACCTTTTTGCCACGCGGGGGGCTCCCTTGACATTTATTCCTATGGCCACCCAGTTAATGTCTCCGCGATCTTGAATTGTACTCTGTCCACGCCAATGTCTGTGCCGTGCGTGATCCTGTAGTCACATACGTGGGGAGCCGGGCCCGGCTGCTAGCCCCTAGCGCTCAACATGGGCTACGTTTCAAGGTATGTAGGTTAGTGGCGAAGTTGGAGGCGGTATCTCATACCCCAAGATGGCGCCCAGGACTTCACATCCCAGAGGACAGTACCCTAATCGCCTTGGCCTTGGGTGCAGGGTCCCCCGTGTGTATCGCAGCCTCAGGTTCCTGATAATAACGTGTCCTCTGGGACCTCCCTGTTGGAAACGGCGCAGACAGGTCCTGCACTACAACTCCTTCCCTGCAGGGGACTAGCGCTAGTGGCCACCACCTGGGTATAGACACTGTGGGAGCAGGCTCCTTCGTAGTCGGGGCCACCGGGATCCAGCAACGCCGCACTCACTTCTGCCCCCAGAACACACCCGGCTCCTCTGCAGTTACTCTAAGCTCTCCCAGGGGGCCTCCGCATCCCCCGCACCGCCTCAGGGCCTTCCCAGTCCGCCCCGGGGCCGGGTCCTACTGCTCACCAGTCTGCCAAAAAATTGCGCTGGCCTCCGTCCCCTGCAGCAGCCCTCCGTGTCTCGTAGGCCTAAGGCTGAAAGGGGCGTCATCTCAGGGTGCAAGGCAGGGTTCCAGGCGGCATCCGCACAACCCTCAATCCGTCCGACAGTTCAGGGCCGTCGTGAGCTCCCCGGACCCCCCGCCTCCAGCAGTAGCTCAATCGGATAGCATCCCAGGGTCCCGCGAGTCCCAGATGGCGAAGGTCGACAAGGCAGGTCTCCAGGTCTCCGCACCCCCAGGCCCGCCGCCAGCAAGAGCGCCGGCCTGGATTTTCACCGGACCCGATCACCTCCGCAGCAGCTCCACGCCAGGCCCTGGGCCCAGCAGTCCACTAGTGGCCGCCCGCAGCGACAGATCTCAGAGCCAGCAAACCGCACCAACACCGCCGGGGAGAGTGAACGTCTGGAGCGGAGGGATCACTCTGCACTACGGCAGCAGCTACGGGCCTCCCAACTGTCACCAGGCCCCGGGAGGAGTTTCGCACCGGAATGAAGGTAGGCCCCAGCCCAGTCACATTCCGCAATCGCCACTGCTTCAGCTCCAGTCGTACCACCTCGGGTCCGCTCAGGCTCCACACAGCCTCCTTCACTTTATCGGCAAGTCTCTGGCAAAAAAGCACTCTTAACAGGCTGGCATGCAGGATAACCAGGGGTCTCAGGCGACGGAGCTCTAGTAAGGCACGTTGGCCATGCTGGCTAGTTGGCCACGCCCCCCTTCTTTCCTTTCTCTTTTGCGCGGTTTTATTTTCACTCAGTCTTCCTCTTTGCGATCTCCAGCTGTTGTTCCTTCTTTTCTATTTAGTCTCCTTGCTCTTTGCTACCTTCTTTTAGTCGGATTACTCGCTGGCTGGGACAGAAATAATGAAATAAAAAATGGTATTACATTTTTTCTGCATCTTTTTTTTTCTATTATTGTTAACAAAAACCTCTATTCCTCAGCAAGCTGTGGTCCTCCCTAGGAATGGAACATTGGGCACTAGAGGGCTACTGCCGTTGAAAGAAGATTTGTTTAATAGGAGATACTTCAGACACTTTGTCAAGGTCGCCCAATCCTGCCAGGAAGATCAGTAATTCTAGTAAACATCAGCAGGTTGTACACAAAATAGGGTAACTGCACAGGCCATCAACTTAGCATACACCCCACCTGACTGCGATGCCTGAACACAGGGAGGCACGCGGAGTCCACAAGTTCAGAGGCCGTGCATGGTGCAATGCAGCATGTCAAAAAACACACACCACTATTTCCTCATAAACAGTTCATGAAACAGGGTTCAACAGGTTCAAGACTTTAAAAGTACCTGAAGTGAGTGGCCCGCACAGCAGGACTGGTTGGACTGTGCTCTTATTGAATGCAACTTCATTGTCACTAGGGCCAAGTAGAGAAGGCTGGTGAAGACTGAAAATGGTGAAGCCAAGTTTATTCATGGGTCAGAACCACCAGCTCCTCTTCATTCTGTGACATCCATCCAACAGCCACCTCCCAGCTGCTGCAGCTGTCCTGTCACCAGGCTTACATTCCATGGAAGGAGCCACAGCTGACTGACCAATGAGGTTGGTGGGGGAATGGCCCAACACAAAGCCACCATAACACTATTGCAAACAGCATAAACATATGGTTAAATAATCACAGAATTATAAACATTGTTTAGCTTTCTTTACCCCTTTTCCACTTCACATCTTTATTTGTTTTCTCTCTCAGGTCTTCTCTTGCCTACTAGCTGAAGTTTCTTTTTCCTTTTGTTTCATTAGGAACTCTTAGTTCTCGTCAGCAAACACAACATAATCTGCAATTCTTGGCTGTGGAGCCTTGCACATGATACCATTTAAGATGTGACCTTATCAACCAGGGGAATGAGAACGCATCTTTGACATTGGGCATCTTATTTCATTTACTGAGTATGTAAAGGGTGATGTTGCCCTGGAACAGATCGTCCAGGCGCTAATCTGACAGGCAATGGGAATAAACATATTTAGGATGGGGTAAAAGATGTGTTTTTATCAGTTTACGGATTGAAAGACTAGCCTGTTTGTTACACAAAGGGAAGTGAATGCCATGGTTTTACCGCCAATACAGCAAAGGCCCAACCACCCAATTAGACTCTGCATAAGTGGTGGGCATAACTTGCTTAATGTACTGTAGCATAATTACTGCAAAGTTACGCAGTTTTATGCGATGAGTGTAACCCAACATTTGGCACTATTTTCTTAGCACAAAATGTACTCCTGCGACCAAAATTGGCCTGAGCATGCATTTTGCACTAACAAAATGGCCCTTAAAGCAACAGAACGTGAACAGGAGCAGACAGTAGCCGTTCACTAAGTTTGTTGTTCCTATGCTCTTGCTGTAACATTTTTTACCAAATTACTCATAATTATGCAAAATGGCATAATCATGTAAGTTTCTGTCATTTCGTATCAAGAGCAATGTAAATTTCCAAAATGACTCTCTCACTCTGGCGTAATTACAATTTCACCCAGGCCTACTCTGCAGATCTTAGAGACACAAAGCAGGTGAGTGGACCTGAGCAGATGGATCTGGAAGGAATGTAATGCCTGTAAAGCTGTTGAATTTAACTTCTGGCATAAAGATGTGTGGTGCTATAACCTAAGCAAAGAGTTTTGCGTAAATAGACATCTCTTTCAAAGATGTAGCCAGTGAAAAGACTTCAAATGAACAGAGATCCAAGAACAGCTTCTAAGTATAACAACTAGGTTAACTGCAAAGTTCTGAAGACCAAGGTATATGGAGTATTCGTGGTCTAGTTGTGATAAAAACCAGTGACCGTGATCATATTATTTCAAAGCATGCAACACAACTTCACTCATCATATAACTGCTTCAAGAGATTGAGATTTTAGTGGTTCATGTAAATGTCTGTATTAAAAGGAGCAGAGTGTAGAGTTTCTTCCATTCCAACCATTTCTCTACTTCCATTCTTTCTTGTGTTTTTAACCAGCCTTTATCACCGCCATCCTTCCCAACATAACCTTTGACCTTTGGATCGGCCTGCATGATTCCAACAGGGAGTTTCAGTGGTCAAATCGAGAACCTCTGAACTATGTGAACTGGGCACCAGGGGAGCCTTCGGGATACAGCACATCCAGCGCAAATCCGGTGAGTCTGGCCCTCCCCATCCCACACACCTCGGGCTGGGTCCTAGAGGTCTGCATACAGACATGTAGCTCATTGAGACACCACATGGACACAGAGAAGTAGTACTGCAGTTCAGCCTATGACCTTTATAGAGATATATTTTATTTCTTAACTTTGTTTTCAAGATTAGATACCACTGCTAGCATGCAAAAGCCCAAAGAATAATGAGATTCTCAATTCTTGGCACAAGAGGTGTGCGATGAGGTCAAGCATAAGCTAGAACCATGCTGAATAACTCTCCTTTGAGAAACACATGGCAAAGAAAGAAAAAGAGCAAATGAAGCAATGATTCAGCTTTTAGTCGAAGAAAATGAGTGCTGCAGTTGAAAGAGTACCCAAATAAAAATAAATCTAAGATACAGAATTCTAAAATGCTCAAACAAATTTTCTTGGCAAAAGAAATTATCCTTAAGATAATAAGCAAAAAAGGCAAAAATAAATCCTCCCAAATAATGGCAGCAATTAATTGACAACAACTATGTAATTACGTTTGTTTTACTTGTATGTGCATACTAACTATGCCACAATACAAGTCAAAGGGGTGACTGACAATATTTCAAAGTGCATCTTTCAGGCAGATGATCATCGCCAGACAAACCTTGATCGGATGGAGACCTGGTGGAAATATTGTTTCTGCAAAATTCTGAAAACGGGGGCTAATGTTTTACTTTGTGAATCACTCACAGAAATCAGCTATTCATGGGTGAAGGTCCTTATCAATAGTTGTTCTACCTGCATTATGTTTATGTCTGAAATCTCAACCTGTAGCTTAGCTTTTGACACATTCTTTGGCTGCTTGCCTTCTGTTTCAAGTATTTGCTGTTTTTGATATTTCATTGGTGCTCTTGCTCCCACTAATGATGCAATTTAAGGACATGTGTTACTTCACTTCAGGGCAATGGTTAGGAATATAGTAGCACTGAAGAAGAGTAGGCAGAGCAAACAGATTTTGTGGGCACTTTTCTAACCAGACTGGACATTTTTTGCAGACTAACTGTGCAGTGATTTGGCATGGCTCACCCCCACACTTCACCGGCCGCTGGGATGACAGGAACTGTATGGAAGAGAAGCACGGATACATCTGCCAGATCAACAAAGGTAAGTAATGACTCCAAATGTCTTGTCTCGACTGTACAAGTTCTCTATTGCTAGCCCACAGTCTCCCAATTTGATCATGCTAGACCTTTTAAAATTGGCCTTCTTCTTACACACCTCTTAAGAGTTGAGGCATCTATGATGGTTGTTTTGCTTTACAAACTATTTACGTCTCTAATCCTGGATAGTGATAAAAATAATGATCTATATTGCTGCACAATTTTGCACAACTGCAGATCTGTTGTAAGCTGGCAATACTGACTTCCTTCGCAGAGTAGCCTTGGTTAGCTTTTCGGCATGTGTGGCCTCAAAAGTGTGAGTCTAGTGGTAATACCAAGAGGTAATAATAATACTGCTTTCCTGACATTACCTCCTGATTTATGTATGGACTTATGAATGGCGACTTATGAGCAATCGCTCTCTGCTGGCTCTCACATATCATCATACAGTAAAATTTACCAGCACTTCTGCTCACTGCATGACTGTGCACACTGTACAATGATATCGTAATAGTGGTGATGAACACTGACGTTAATCCATGCTGTTAATAATACAGATTAGTTCAATCTTAATCCACCTGTACGTAAACTGTTTTTTGACCCACCAAGTGTCATTCTTATTTGATTTATCATTCTACAACCCTGCCTTGAATCACAGCGTCTGTAGGAACATTTGCACATCATAAAATAGTGGCTTCATTTAAGTGATATTGCTTCCTGTTGCTTGATTTGTGAAAGTCCTCCCCTGCTGTCTGTTATTTAAATATCACCTGTTGTCATTTTCAGTTCCTCTTCTTTCATCTAGTATTTTTTATTTCTTAGTTCCATCTCTGAACACCCCTTCAGATGCCTTACCACCCCCACTCACCTCAGTGCTCACCTGGCGCAACAGCACCTACCAGATCCTACAGAAGCCTATGACCTGGCAGGATGCCATGCTGCTCTGTGAGACACGCAACACGACGCTGAGCAACATTCCTGACCCCTACCATCAAGCCTACCTCACCCTTGCAATCAGCAGCCTCAGGACACCTGTTTGGATCGGCCTTGCAAATGAAGAGGTATTACATGAAAAATGTTATTTGACAAAGGTTATATTTTTTGCAAAGTGTGGACTGGGGTAACAAAGAGACCCAAACGCAAGTCTAGGCTGCGCCTACTGACCGCATCTTGTACACCTGGGAAAGTTTCTTTATCTCCTTGTTCCACCTTTCCCCAATCTGCCCACAGAGACCTGGACATATAAATTTACAAGTATAGTTTTACAGTGACTGTTCTGTGGAGATGTAAGGCGGCGACCAGTTATGATTGGTTGTCTTATAGAATCATATTTTGCAGCGTGAAGCTTTTCTGGGTTCACATGCTGTGCATTATTCCGCCATCTAGTGGTTGGGTCCGTAATTGTTGTATTTGTCCTATTTTTCTGTTTGCTGGTGGGCGTCAACATACCCCATTTGGTATCCTCTTGTGACGTCGATGAGCTTCCTCCGGAAGTTCCCACCTTTGGTCGCCATCTTCAGAATATGTTTTTCCGCCGTTGGGTCTGGATCATTACGGAAGGAGCTCCTGATATTTGGAGAGAAGAATTGACAAAAAGAAAGAAAAAACGTCTAGAAAACACAAGGATTCGACGTACCGAACTTCGAATTGCGCGGCTGGAGTGCGCCGAAAGGGGAAAAGAACTTTGACAACAAACGGAGAATGCGCATACAGGGGCCTCTATGTGCGCAGTAAAGTACAAGAGACTGTTCAAGTTCTGAAAGAATTGTCATCACAAGTACGCACAAGAGAACCCGCATCCGGTCTGCAATCTTTGCTTGCCGCTGGATCACCTAAGTGATGATTGCAACACTTGCTCAGCTTTCACCCCAAAGACTTTGAGGGTGAGAGACACAGAGAAGAGCCAACTACAACACGCAGGGGCAAGGCACAGCACCATTGTTACGAGACCTGAGTCTCTCCAGCCAAGAAGAGGACAATGTTGCCGAAGGGCCAAAAGTCAACGAGGACAGAGACGTCCCAATCGTTGATGTCGAAATAAAAACTTCGAAGGAGGTAAGAGGACTTTTAACCTCCAAAAAGTTTGACGAGTCAGAACAAACAGACTCAAGGGCCTCAAAGGGAGCCTCTGCGTCGAAATTCTCGACATCCGCAGTTGTGTCCATGGATAAACACTTCGTTGGCTCCTTAGACAAAGACTCAGTGACAGTGAAGAACTTCAAAAGATCAAAGTCGTCGGAAGACAGTCAAGAAAAAGACTCTCCGGCGTCGCAGCGGGAGGGGTCAAAACAGCCTTCGACCGCTGTGACGGCATCATCAAGCACGAAAAGGAAGGCAGAAGATCTTGACGCCGAAACTCACGCATCCGAGATAGAGAAGAAGAAAAAGAGGAAGCAGAAATCGCAAATATTTTGCAACAGAAAAAAAAGAGTTTGACAACAGCTTGAAGCAATTCAGGATACTGTTGAAAACTTCGACTGAAGTGGAAAAGAGCATCGAGGAGTTACAGCCTTCAATGACACCCGAACAGATTAACGAGCAAGAAGAAGAAGGGGAACAAACTAATGTGGGCTCTGCAACCTCAGAGGTTCAAGACCTACAATGGCAAGTTCTGGACGCCGACTCACCTGAAGAGGCGGTGGATACATACCCATGAGGCCTTAGGCATCAGATGACATTTGTATGTACAACCAAGTCATCAAAACGGCAGCAGATACCTATGGAGTACAACCGGAGGTAAAAAAACCCCAATCATGTTTTCTACTAGAGACATTGATGCCTACTCAATGAAGGAGCCAATTCCTCCCTATGCTGCCAAGTGCATTAGATCAAGGAAAAGAAACAATTAAAGAGCCTGCCACGTAAGGCAGTAACACCAAGAGGAGAGAAAAAAATACAAACATTCCTCAAAAGACCCTATTTCCATTAAGGGGTCGGTGGCAGTGGACTCCATTATAACATCCACTGCTAGGAAATGGGCTCATATACCAACCACCATGGTTCCACCACCAGACAAAGAAAGCAAGAGGATGGACCTTATGGGGAGAAAGGTTGAGAGAAGTGCAGCAAATCAATGGTGCATAGTAAATTCAAATGCATTGCTTACAAGGCATGCATACCAACATTGGGAGGAGGTAGGAGTGCTACTAAAGCACCTACAGGAACAATTCCAAAAAAGAGCGAGCCACTTACTGGAAAGGGA
The DNA here is from genome assembly GCF_964263255.1 of Lissotriton vulgaris. NCBI lineage: Eukaryota > Metazoa > Chordata > Amphibia > Caudata > Salamandridae > Lissotriton > Lissotriton vulgaris. The sequence continues at coordinate 1,687,810,244 of NC_141693.1, read as the reverse complement.
AAGGACATAGCAAACACATGCTTAAAATTGGCCCTAGATGCTGCAGAAACATCAAGCAGACAAAAGATGATCGGAATCACGGAACAAAGGCACGCATGGCTGCAAATCTCAGGTTTCAAGCCAGAAGTGCAGAACAATATACTGAACTTGCCGTTCAATGGAGAACAATTGTTTGGAAGCGTCGTGGATGACAAGCTGACCCAGTTAAAAAAGGACAATGAAACAGAAAGATCAATGGGTGTCCTACAATTCAGAGGCATGTGTAGAGGCACCCCCTCAAGGAGACCAGCGGGCAGAGGTAACCATCACCCTACAACCTATGAAACATATCACCAAACTTGCCAAGGACAACAAAAAGGGCAGCAACAAAATTGGCAATACCAGCACGGAAGACAATCCTTTCTTCCAGAAAGAGGGGCAGTGCCAAACACAACAAAGTGACTGCATTCCAAAGCGTGCACACACTCCAAGAACAATACGGAGTGTGCTCCCAATAAGACCATCATTAGACAAACAACATCCTATAAACAAACAGTTCCTACAGCATAGTACACCAGTAGGAGGCAGATTAAAGTACTTCCTCCACAAATGGAGAAAGATCACTTCAGACAAATGGATCTTAACACCATGCGCGCGGTGGCTTTTCCCGCTGCGCGCTGACTTTTTAAAAAACCCGCGTTACATGACGAGCTCAGCTCCTCATGAGCGTACGAGAACCGTAACTCATGACGAGCTGAGCTCGTCATGAGCGTTGAAGGGGTTAAACATAATACAGTACGGTTACTGCACAGAGTTAAGCAAACAACCTCCAAACAAAAGACCAAAAAAAAAGATACATTCAAAAAGAGAATTATCTCAGCTACTTCAAGAGGTACAAGAACTATAAAGCAAAGATGCAATAGAACAAGTACCACACAAGGAAACAAACAAAGACATTTACTCCACATACTTCCTAATTCCAAAAATAGACCGAACACTGCGTCCAATATTGGACCTAAGATTTTTCAACAAATTCATAAAGATTCAAATGTTCAAAATACCAACTCTGCAAGAGGTCATACCTCAGTTGCAAAAAGGAGACTACATGGCAACCATTGGCTTAGAAGATGTCTACTTGCACATTCCAATAACAAGAAACACAATAGGCTGTTAAGATTTGTGGTCAACAAAACACACTACCAATTCAAAGTGCTAGCATTCAGACTAAAACCGGTACCAAGAGTGTTCACAAAGTACCTAGCTGCAGGAGCCGATCATCTTAGAAGGCAAGGAATCCATGTATAACCCTACCTAGACGACTGGTTAGTAAGAGCAAGCTTGTACAGTATCTGCACACAGCATATTCAGCAAGTGATAAAGACACTAGTTCAACTCGGATTTCCATACACTGGGACAAATCTTCCCCATAGCCAGAATAAGAAAAAGTGTTCTTAGGAGCAGAAATAAATACAATATTGAGGAAGGTGTTCCCGAGCAAGAAGAGAATATTAGCCCTGCTAAAAGAGACACATCTATACCAGAGGTGGCAAGCTCTGACAGTGAGTACAATGGGGAAGCTGCTAGGAATGATAGCTTCATGCATTCATTTGATTCCCAACATTCGCTTACACATGAGACTGTTCCAAGACGCAAAGGTCACAAGCAACAGGGAGTTGGGAAGATCAAGTGGTTGTCACGCAGACAGTTCATCAGGAAATAGCATGGTGGAATGAAACAAAAACAGCACAAGGCAGACCTTTCACACAACCAACTCCAACAGTGACCATAACAACAGATACTTCCCAGATAGGATGGGGAGCGCCAATGAACAACCTTAAACTAAGGGGATTGTGGACACAGCAGGATGCTGTAACGCACTTCAATATCCTAGAGTTAAAAACAGTGTTACTCGCCTTAAAGGCCTTTCAGAAAGAGCTTGACAGAAAGACATTGTGAATACAAACAGACAACACAACCACCATGTTTTACATAAGCAAAGAGGAACACAGTCTTTAGCACTCTCAACTCTAGCTCAGCAATTTTGGATGTGGGCAATCCCAAGGAACATAAACATAATAGCAATACACCTGCCATGACAATGTAGAAGCCGATAGACTGAGCAGACAAAGGTCATAATCCCACGAATAAGAATTGAATCAAACAGAACTCCACAAAATTTCAACAAATGGGGAACTCCGCAAATCGGCCTCTTTGGAACACTCCACATTGCAAAATGCCAACGGTTTCCATCCAGGCAACCTTGCAATCAGTCCCTGGGGAATGCACTATGGAGAGACTGGTCAGGGATATTTGCTTACGCTTTTCCCCCCGATACCACTTCTCCACAGAGTGATCAACAAATGCAAGATCAGCAGCATGACAATGATTCTCATTGTATCACAGTGGGCGAGACAGACTTGGTTCTCAGAGAGAATGGAGATATTTCAAGGAACAATGCGCAAATTGCCAAAAAGGCAAGACCTACTAACAATCCAAAAAGGAAAAGTACTTCCTGAGAGCCTTAGCCTTGCGGCATGGCTCCTGACGGGACAGAATTTGCACACCTAAAACTACCAGAAAGCCCAAAGGCAGTTCTAAGAGAAGAGAGAAAGCCAGCCACAAGAAAATGTTACACAGCAAAATGGAAAAGACACTGTAAATGGTGCCTCAAAGAAAGTCTTTCAAAAAAGATCACAATGGAAAAAACAGTTCTGGAGTACTTGACACATTTACTACATAGTAAACTAACCTACACATCACTAAAGGTTCACTTGGCAGCAGTTGTAGCATATACAAGCGGGCAAACCGGGAAGAGTTTCTTCCCTTCTCACGTGGTAAAAGGGTTCCTAGAAGGAGCAAAAATAATCGCACCACCAAAGATGGTGCCTGCACCCACATGGACCTAAATATAGTACTCGCTCAGCTGATAAAAGCACCATTCGAGCACTACACATGGCAACACCACAAATGCTCACACTAAAGACGGCCTTTTTAGTAGCAATAACATCACTACGTAGAGTTATTGAATCGCAAGCACTAACACTACAGGAACCCTACTTCCAAATATATTAATGACAGGATTGTCATGAGAACAGATCCACATTTAATGCCAAAAGTGGTATCAAAATTCCATATAAATCAAACTGTACAAATACCAAGTTTCTCCAAAAACCAAAGGCACAAGCTGAGAAAGCATTGTACACTCTTGATGCTAAAAGAGCTGTCATGTATTACATTTAAAAAAACTAAGAATACAGGAAAACAAAGCAACTCTTTGTATCTTTTGCTAACAGTTTTCTGGGAAGACCAGTAACCAAGAACACAATTGCAAGATGTATTGCACAAGCCATACAGTTATGCCACAAACAAGCTGGACAGACATTACAAGGAGCCCCATGGGCTCGCTCAACATGGAAGAAAGGAGCAGCAGTCGCATTTCTGGCCAATACTCCAATTCAAGACATTTGCTTAGCAGCAACATGGTCTTTAGTGCACACGTTCACAAAACATCACTGTGTGGACATTCAGATGAATAAAGCAGCACAAGTAGGACAAAAGGTCTTACAACATCTATTCACAAACCAGCGCTCATCTTCCACCCAGCCACCACAAGACTAGCAAACCGCTACAAAGTCTATGCACAGCATGTGAATCCAGCAAAGATTCATGCTGCAAAACGTATATTTTCTTACCTGTCAGAGTAGTTTTGCAGCTTGAAGAATTTTTTGGATTCACTAGCGAGTCCACCCTCCTCCACAAGGAAGTATCAGAGAATATCAAAAAAGAATCTGAAGATAGCGGCCAAAGGTGGGAGCTTCCGGAGGAAGCACGTCAACGTCACAAGAGGACACCAAATGGTGGTATGTCGACGCCCCCGACATACAGACAAAAAGACAAATACAACAATTCCGGACCGGCGGACTAATGCACAGCATGTGAATCCAGAAAGCTCCCCAAGCTGCAAAATTATCCCGACATGTAAGAAACTATGCGTTTTCCATTATTAGGATACCCTTTTGTCCCATCTGTAGAATTTGTGTCTGAGTTTTTGGCATACTTTTGGATGATAAGAGAAATTTAGATAATTATCACTGCATAACCTAATACAGTGATACAATATTTCTATAGCAAATCTTTATTTGTATAATATATGCTAATAGTGCAGATTGCTTATATGATAGAAATGTATCACCCTCATATGAAGTGTACATGGCTGTGATAAAGAATGTTTTGCTGGCCATGAACACAAGAAAGACTCCTTTAATTCACTTGGTGTTGCATATGATCCCACACTTGTCTTTATAGAAAAAAATAAAGTATGAATCTGGTTATGATTATTATTATGTGGAAAAGTGTCAAAATAATAAAAAGAGGCATGCAAAGAAGAACTAACTAGTAAGACCTGAAAAATTGTCAAAGTTGCTGAAAGTCTACTCCATTATCAGAGCATTATTAGTTATGTCTACTGCATTCAGTTAGCAACATGTTTCAATCATATAACTTAAAACAGGTATTCATGGGCTGTATCTGCATATAAGGGAAACATTTTAGGTTATTGCATCAATATATTTTGTTTGAAGATTATTAATTTATAGAGGAACCTTTAATGGACAACTGTAACCCAGTCCTGTTGCCAGGATCCTGTCATCGCTGTCACTTAACCACATCGATGCTAGCGTTATTTTCCTGCTGTGCTGGCACTTGAGATATCCCATTGTTCATGACGAGCTCAGCTCGTCATGAGTGTATGGAGGTGTACATCATGACGAGCTGAGCTCGTCATGAGCGTCCAAGGAGTTAAAAGTGTAATATGCTTACAACACATATAAGCAGAATGTTGTGTTAGCAAAAGTTTCAGCATGAACAATATATTTGTGATGTATCAAACGAATAGCTAATGACAATTGTACATTGAAATAGATACTGTGGTGGGTTACAGTTGGGATAGACTTCAGTGACAAGCAATCTATCAAGACATTTGAAAATTGGAGCTTCCGTAGATCGGGATCTTAAATAAAAACATAATTATATTTCCCAATCACAATTCAAAAGTAACGTGTATTGTTTGTTCTAATTAGTATGAAAAGTGAAATGTTAGGAATTTGTATCTTACAAATTACCAGGAGTGAGTGGATGTGCAACGATCAATTCGAGGAAACTCACCCACCTGTGCTTTGACTCCACAGGGAGCTCGCAGCTATTCCTGGCTGACCAGTGATAATCTCAACTATGCCAACTGGCAAGATGGGGAGCCCTTGCAAATCCGTGGCTGTGTATACATGGACGTAGACGGCACTTGGAGAACTGCCAACTGTGACACCAAGCTGCAGGGTGCCATATGCAAGCTCAACACAGGTCGGTCTAAGCATAGCGGCCATGCAGAGGGACAAGGAGTTAACCAACTTTTTTTTGCAGCTGCAGTTTGCCAAGTTAGCGTCTTCTAAGGGAGTTACTTCTGTGCCAGTCACAAATTGAAACAATGAGGAATTGATCTATTGGTTCTGAGGATTCTCCTTCCTGGTATGGAGTCTGGCTGGGGAAATGGTAATACCAAGGAGTAAGTGGGAACTTGGGAAGTGATAAGGTAGACTTTTAGGAGAAGTGTGGCTCACTGGTTAGAGGAGGCATACCCTGAAGCAGAGGTCAGACCCGGGACCAGACGCGGCAGGGTCTTGAGCCCAATTGTCCACGGACTCGATAATTCTCGCTTTGGTGCCCACTCTAATCACGGGTTCACACTCTGCAACTCTGGGCATTAAGCTTGCTTAATCTCCACAACGGCCCCCCGCGACGGGATGCCTGGCTTTCACCTTGGGGATGCCCAGTACGGGTTATCTCACAGGGAAAAGCCAGGACTGGTTCCCAAGGCAAGCGCCGAGATTCCCTAGGGTAAGTCGAGCGCTATATAAGAACACACATACATACATACATACATTCCTCTCCACAGTTAATAGTGCACCAGACCTCAGGAAGGGACGTTAGGGATGCAAGGGGGCTTTTGAAGCCCTGGTCTGACAGATCAGTATGATTGCTTACATTGAAAGAGCTAACTGCCTTCTTTTGATCCCACAACACCGAGCACCACACCCATTGAGGCAAGACTTTCCCATTTTGAATTCTCCTCTTCATTCCTTCTCTTCTTTTCATCAACTGGTCCTACTTTACTGACTGTACTTATTTTGTTGTTGGTTTTACAGAGTCTGTAAAGACACACAAGTGGAGCTCAGCCGGGAGCTGCCCTCACTCCATGCAGGATTCAGCCTGGATCCCATTCCGGGATCACTGCTACACCTTCCACATGGAAGTCACTGTCACCCAGAAGGAAGCCAATGCCAGATGTCAAAAAGGTACCAAGGAGTGAACACTAAGGTGGGGGAGAGAATTTAGAGCAAAGAGAGGGAAGGTTATCTTCTAGAAGAATTTATATCGCGCACTAATACTCTGGAGTGTCCTGGCGCGCAAATAGGCAGTGGCAGGAAGGAGCAAAGATGTTAAGGTAGCTGATTAAACAGAAGAGTTTCAAGTTGTTTTTTAAAAATACGAAAATCCTGGATATGCTGGAGATCTGCCGGTGAAAACGCTATGTGCTAGGTAGCGATTCCACTGATGGAGTTGTCTTGTACTTCCATACACGTATGATCAGGACTTTTTATGATTCCATTTGAGGCTATTTCTGCTAATTGGTCCATACTGTTGTACCAGTGGTACCAAAGAATTGTATGGACTCCTATTGATACAAGCTCTTGTAACGATTGAAAGCTGCAGGCTTCTGCCTCTTACGAAAGTGATATAGTCTGTTGCACCAATATCACATTCTGTATCAATCACCCCATCATCTTGCTGTTCAGGCAGTTTTCAAGATACTTTTCAAACAATATTTGGTAGTATATTTTCAGAGCTTCTGTAGTGGATGGTAGTACACACATACCCATATGCCAGGTCTCTAGGACAGTATGATGTCAACATGCTAGAAATGTCTGATGAACCTTATGGGTCATCGAAATATATGTTTATTTTCATTCTATCATTTTGTTTCTGTGCCTTACCCATGTGCTCAGAATCCTGTCTAATAGGTTAACACCCTACATCCTTTCCTTCCTTTTATTGCCAGCTGGTGCCTCAGTGCTATCAATCCTTGATGAGACGGAGAACGTGTTTGTGTGGGAGCATCTGCAATCCTATGAGAGTCAGTCTAAGGGTGCCTGGCTGGGAATGGCATTCGATCCAAAAGGTAACAGCACAAAAATGCCACTGATACACCTGAATGGGAGGTTAAAACAAGCCATGCGTTATTATGCAGAGGGGAGGCTGAGGCAATGGTAGTGCAAAGACAAACAAATGGATTGACCATAGCCATACAAGTGGTGATGAACAGCTAAAATAACAGCCAGAGGAGTCATAAGTGTGAATGGGTCATGGTATGAAAAATCAACACAGAGTCTGAAAATGAGGGCAAAGTGCTCTAAGTGTGTATTTGTTCTAGAAAGAAGAATCTCCTTACTAAGAACGGTGTCTATTTGTTGCCGATTCGTTCTTGTTTTGCCCAAATGATTCTTCCCGAAGCCATGACTTGGGGCAGGGGGTAACCAGTCCATGAGGAACACAAAAGATTCAAGTGGGAGCAGAGGTTGCACAGGATGCTTAAAGGTGTTTGTCTTTGCATTACGCTTTTTTGACAGTCTAATTTGCCCATTCCCTTTACACCCATACAGGGAGCTCGCTGGTCTGGCATGATGGGAACACAGCTGTCAACTATTCTAATTGGGGCCAACATGACACAGGCCCTAGCATGTTGAGCCCCAACTCCTGCTACTGGATCCAGGGGACCAACGGAGTATGGAAGCTGGGCTCGTGCACCAACATCTCCATGGGAGTCATCTGCAAGCTGCCCCGGGGTAAGAAGCTGAGATGTAATTGAAAGTTCAACTGTACCACGAATTGGGTTGCTACCATGGTGTTACTGAGGGGTAGAATGTTTTCAATAGGAGTGGCTAATAGCAAGGTGTGGGATCTGTAAGCGGGTGGCATGATCTCAAAACAGGATTTTACTGAGAATTGATGTAGAAGCAAAGCACAACTGCAAATTACGCTATCTGGAAACAGTTGTCTCTTGATACTGTAAGAACAAAGCTCAGTGATTTAAAGCAAGGATCTAAATTAAGGAGGTTGTGATGAACCTTACACTTCTTATTTTGTGATCCATATGTAAAAGTAACAGTCACATTTGTAGCTAGTGCTTCCTACCACTTTTCTGACCTTCATATGTGCTGCAATAAAACAAGGTTTTACTATTGCCAAATTTAGCTGTACTCTATTTACTAACCTTCGTAGGTTTAGTCCTCTTTGTGGCTTTAACTTGTGACCTGCAAATCGCTGCATACTTCAGCATAACTCGCTGAGTCATTCTCTCAGCTATTAAGCTGCAGTACAGCACACACCACTCTGCAAGTCTCGCAATCTACCTTTTTAATATGTACTTCCTCCCCTCCAAGTTGTATGGTTAAACTACTGTAATGAGAAATTGGGCATTCTCGTAAGGTAAGAGGGGCGGGTACACTGTCAGCCCCATTTTGAGCTCATCTCTTTTTTACTCCTGAGCTCTTTCGTTGAATATGCTGTCGAAATTCATAATGCTATTCACTCGCAAAGTTTTGTGTTTTTTCTGCAATACTGAGACCTGGATGAAGAAAGGACTAGAAACTAGAATCTTGCAATGTATTCCAAATGAGCGCAAGATGAGTTCATTGGTCATATTTTAGACCGAGTTTGGCCATCTACCACCTGGGTGTTTTCACTTGAATATATTCCCAAGATCTGACTAGACCATTTTCTTATATTCCTCGATCATAACAATCCAACTAATGTCAAATGTAATGTAAACCAACAATAAAGTATAAAGCATGAAAAACATTAGCTGATCCCTTTATGACTTCAGATCCTGGCGTAACATATTCACATTATGCTATCTGGGCTGTTGCTGCTTTAGGTGAAATTGGCCCTGTAAAATTAATGAAAACTGGAAAACATCGCAAGGAAGCACTTTTGTTTTCTGAAGCATTAAAATCTTTGAAACTCAAAACCAGATAGGCAGAACGAAAAAGAAGACTCCACTATTATCTCCAATCAAAATCAATTCACAGGACAATGTTATTAACATATAAAAAAGGCTCTCCATGCCACACAAAAACAATATTACCCTCTTCCTAGGCGGCTGCTGTTTCGGTAGTCCCGGTGGGCGGCGGGTCAGTGAACCGGGTCTTTCATGCAGCTTTGTTGTCTGCGGCTGCAGGGTAATAGCTCCTATAATACAAGGGAGTTTTTTTGCCAAGTGACAAAGCTTTGCCAGCCCTACGGGTTTTTTGGAGTCTGCACAGCGTCAGGACAGCTCCACCAGGGTGACAGGAAAGCTGACAGGGTTGGCGCCAAGTCAGTCATGCTTCTGAGGTCTCTGGTCAGCAGTCTTCTTTGTCCACTCATTTTCATTCAAAATCTGACATCCTGGTATCAGGGGTCCCCTAAATACTCAATTTAGGGTCGTTAAGGGAAGTCAAAGGTAGTAGCCAGTTACCCCTGGAGTCACTACACCCAGTAGATGACCACTTCCTTTGCAGAGTGGGCATCCCCCTGTCCCAGAGTTCCAAATTCCACCACACAGAAGATGGTGGGAATTCTAAATTTGTGTTCACTTCAGGCTTGTTCACCCTAGAGGTGTGTTCTGCCTGGCAGTGCAACACGCCTCCTGCATAGCTAATTTTCCCGCTTGTTCTGGTGCCATTTGGGCCCCGGGCAGGGGTGGCATCTCTCCTGTCTGGGGAAGCCTTGGGTTGCATATCAAATGCAGCAGAGGCATTTGAAGCCTCCTGCTTTGATATGCTGATTTACTTTCCTTCCAGGACGAGGAGGTGATAACACCTCTCCGAGAGCAGGCACTGTTTCTGTCTTCTAAGAGCAGAGCTCTCACCTCCTAGGGGGGCAGAAACTCATCTGTGATGGCAGGCTGGACCAATCAGCTAGCACACTAAAAAGCTAGTAGGGTTCAGGGGTGCCTCTAAGGTACCCTCTGGGTGCTTGTATTAATAAATGCATCACTGGAATCAGTGTAGGTTTATTAATACAGGATGTTTGATGCCAAACACTATAGGTTTCAGTGAAGCCATTATGTAGCTGGGAAACTATCAGTAAATGAACTGTCCAGCACAGGGGCGTATCTGCTCAAGCAAACATGTCCTTGTAGGAAACTGGGTGTTCGAGGCATATGAGCTACAGATTACACACTATGCATAGATGGCCACCTAGTGTTGGGCCCGGATGTTTGCAGTTTGTTTTGTTGTAGAAAAGTCTTTGGAAGTCACGGAATAGGTGACTCCTCCTTTGGATGATACTCCGTATGGGCATCAGCTCCATCCCCAGATTGTTTTTTTCCGCCACTGGGCTCCGATGTGTTTCCAGTGCTCCATGTTGGAACCGAATTTCCTCCGGTGCGCAATCCTCACCAACTTACAGAACTTAGTTTTGAATGCTTTTCCAGTCGACGCTACTCTTCAACATCGAGGATCTCGATTCAAGGTCATCGTCGACGGCCTTCGGGCCTAGCTAGGCCTCGACTCCAGCTCATGGAAAGGACGCCATTTAAAAAGTGTCCTCTATGTGGGTCGAAGTTCACCACACCGACCTTCATGAGGTGTGTAACCTCTGCCTCTCTGCGGAACACGAGGCCAAAGACTGTTCAGCTTGTGCCTCTTTCTGCTCCAAAAAGACTATCCGGGACCGAAGAGCGAGGAGAACAATGGCTCAAAGTTCTTCAGCTCCGATTCCGGACGACATCTTCGAGGAAGGTGTCAACGTCCCAGAACTGCATGACTTCGACAGCATCTCCGAGGCAGAAGATTCCGATGTCAAGGACATAACCCCAGCGCAGCGAGTCGTAAGTAAGACAGTCGACCCCGACTCTTCCTCGACACAGAAGGCCCCGGTCACACCCTCGCCCTCTGGCTCGGGTGCACACCGTCACTCTGCTTATACTGCCCCACCTTCGGGCCTGGCTATGAAGCCAAATAAGCCTTCAGGCGACTCGCGCTCGAGTCGACCTCCACACGGTGCCGGCGCACACATAACGGCACCGAAAAAGACAACGGCACCGACACCCAAACCATCGGCGCCGAAACATACCACTACTCCTTCGGCACCAAAACCCAAGTCGGCACCAAGAAAACCCACTTCGGATTCCAAAAAACCACCAGAACCGAAAAAGTCATCAGATCCGAAAAAATCATCGGATCCAAAAACCATACCTGAACCGAAAAAATCCTCGGAACCGAAAAAAGCTTTGGAGCCGAAAAAGACTGCTGCTTCCCCAGAGAAAGACATTGGCAAGAAACCAAAACAAGCCATTTCGGTGCCCAAGCGTTCCTCCGCACTAAAAGATCAACTCCCTGCAGAGGATTTACCCTATACAGACCCTGCTCAAAAGACTCTAGCTAAGGATCCAATCACTGGACACTTAATTTTGGCTTCAAAAAAGCGACCACTGGGCACACCTACTCCAGCTCCGCATTCAAAGGACATGGCTACATCTCCCCTAAGACTACCTTCCCCTTCTCTTTCGCCTGTACCATCACCAGATCCTCCCATACCACAGCAATCCCCAGCATCCTCTATCATACCAGACAGGGATGATAGCTCTGATGATATGGGGGGTAACATGCCTGTTCCAGCCACGCCCACAGGATCCCCAGACCCGTGGGATGATTATACCACCCCAGATGTCCCAAATGTCCCTCAGGATGACATATACCCCTCAAGGCCTTCCCCACCAGAAGACACTATAGGGTTTAATGAATTAATTCACAGGGCCGCACAATATCATGGGGTAGAAATACATACACAGACCCTGTTGAGGAAGACTTCCTAATGGATACATTTGATAGCGCACAAAGGTCCTCATCCATTTTACCGATGCTTAAAGGAGTAATCAAGCATGCCCCTGAAGTCTTCAAGGACCCAGTCAGAACTCAGGTCATTAACCCTTGTATAGAGAAAAAATATAAAGCTGCCCCCTCAGACCCAGCATATATTAAAGGTCCAGTACCACTAGACTCACTTGTAGTTTCCAATGCACGCAAGAGAGGAAACTCACAAACATCAGGTGAGGCTGCACCACCAGACAAAGAGTCTAAGCTACTTGACGCACCAGGGAAAAGAACAGCGTCTCAAGCAGCAAACATGTGGCGTATTGTCAATACACAGGCATTACTAGCCAGATATGACAGGGCACATTACGATGAGCTATATTCATTAATGAGGCACCTCCCTGACAAGTACAAGGATAGAGCAAACAAGCTTATCCAAGAGGAAAAAAACATCACAAACACCTCTATTCTGTGTGCCCTTGATGCTGCCTCTATGGCAGTTAACACCAGCGTTTTACTACGCAAACACGCCTGGCTACGTATATCAGGGTTCAAACCTGAGGTACAAAGTGCCATTCTTTAATCAACCGTTTGACGAGCAACACCTATTTGGACCCGAGGTAGATGTATCACTAGAGAAAATGAAAAAGGATACAGACACCGCCAAATCTATGGGAGCCCGGCAGTCGCAGGCTCCCAGACGTTCATTTCGTCGCTCATCCTATCAGGTGCCACCAGGGAATATACTTCAGACACAGCTTCTACCTCTTACAAAGCCCCTACACAGTCTACTTACAGCAAAGGCTACCAAAGGGGTGGTTACAGGGGTAACAATAACAAAGGCAGAGGCAAAAATAACAACTCACGCTCTGCCTCTACCCCTGCCCAATGACTCTCTTTCCCTTTTCCCGTCCCATTCCACTCCTGTCGGGGGAAGACTCCAACAATACCTGCCAGCCTGGGAAAACATCACATCAGACAGGTGTGTGCTTCAAATAATTCAATCAGATTATTAGCTGGAACTAACATCTACCCCCCAAACATACCACCCAAGCAACGTCCAATGTCACAGGAACATTTAACATTGCTCAGACAGGAGGTAATATCCCTCCTACAGAAAAATGCAATAGAATCGGATCATTTTCATATGGTCACACTCCAACAAGTCCTCCCATTACTGGTACTAAACGACTTCCTTGTCACTCTGGATCTCAAGGACGCCTACTTCCATATTCCCATCCACGCAGCGCACAGAAAATATCTCAGATTTGTGCTAGACGGACAATACTACCAGTTCAAAGTGCTCCCATTCGGAGTCACAACAGCGCCAAGGGTGTTAATCAAATGCCTAGCAGTAGTAGCAGCACACTTAAGAAGACAACATATTCATGTCTTCCCATATCTGGACGACTGGCTCATAAAAGCCAGTTTATACAGCCAGTGTGTGCAACACACTCACGCTACTATTCAACTGCTTCACGACTTGGGATTCACGGTAAATCACGTCAAATCGCATTTGCAACCCTCGCACATACAAGAGTATCTTGGCGCAACAATAAATATCCAACTAACACTAGCTTATACCTCTCCAGCCATGATAACAAGTGTACAAACTCGCCTAACAAAATTCAAATCGCAACACTCGCTACCACCCCGAGTGTTCATGCAGCTCATAGGGATGATGGCATCTTTCATATTTGTAGTACCTCACGCAAGACTGCAAATGCGTCCACTTCAATGGAACCGGGCTCAAGGTCAATTAACAGACCTAGTGTTGGTAGACGGTCGGAATCATAGCTCTCTGCAATGGTGGAACACCAAAAACCTTTCCAAAGGGCGACCGTTTCTAGAGGCAGTTCCTCAAATAGTCGTGACAGTGGATGCATCGCTCTCCGGCTGGGGAGCCCATCTACTGCACCACACCATGCAAGGTAGATGGACACCGCAACAAAAGCTACTCCACATCAACCACTTAGAGTTGCTAGCTGTGTTTCTAGCTCTCAAAGCTTTTCAAACTTAAGTGCCAGGCAAAGCTGTCTTAGTCCGCACAGACAATATGACAGCTATGTACTACATAAACAAACAAGGGGGGTCACATTCTCTGAAGCTCCCTCAGTTAGCACAGCAGATATGGAGATGGGCTATACCGCTAAAGATCTTCCTCATAGCCCAACATGTCCCAGGAGTACAAAACACTATCGCAGATCTGCTGAGTCAACAAACACAGCAGATCCACGAATGGGAACTTCATCCACAAGTTCTTCATCCGTTCTTCCAAATGTGGGGACAACCTCAGATAGACCTTTTCGCCACCCACGAAAACGCCAAATGCCCAAGCTTTGCCGCCAGATGCCCACACCCATTGTCCAAAGGCAACGCGTCTTATTCAAGCTCGGCTGCACCATTTTTAAAGCCCGGACAGGCTCCGCCCCTTCCTTCATTAACTCGGCCATTCAATCCTATACTCCCTCACGTGATCTCCGATCCGCTTCTCACCACCTTCTCCTGGTTCCCCGCTTCAAACGGAAGAAGTGGGGTGGTTCAAAATTTGCTACCACAGGTCCAGCCTTCTGGAATTCCCTCCCATTGCCCCTCAGAACCTGCACCCAGTACCCCCTCTTTCGTAGAGACCTCAAGACTTTCCTCTTCACCCAAGCCTTCCCATCCTAAATGCTCAACTTTTTCCCCTTTCCGACACACTGAGTAGCAGTTGCCAGTGAGCGCCAAGAAACCGCCAGGTGTACGAGCGCTATACAAATCCTTTCAAATTCAAATTCAAATTCAAATTCAATGCGATATGGATGAACTGGTCAAAACTATTTGCGTACGCTTTTCCTCCTCTCCCACTACTTCCGTTAGTGGTACGAAAAAGTACAACAACATTCCCTGACGCTCATTCTAGTCGCCCCAACTTGGACTAGACAACCGTGGTACACCACGCTGTTGTAAATGTCTGTAGTACCACACCAAAAACTAAACCTATCTCCACGCCTATTAACACAGAACCATGGAGAGATCAGACACCCGGACCCAGCTCAGCTCAACCTAGCGATCTGGCTCCTGGGGTCATAGAGTTTTGTTACCTCAACCTTCCTCCAGAATTCATGAACATCATTAACACCTTGGCTGCTAGAGGTTTTCCCCCGCGGCGCTGCATTTTCTGATTTCCCATTGTTCATGACGAGCTGAGCTCGTCATGAGCACACGACCAGTGTACTGCATGATGAGCTGAGCTCGTTATGAGCAGCGAAGGGGTTAAAGAAGCTAGACGTCCCACTACTAGAGCATGGTATGCTGCTAAGTGGAAACGCTTTGTCATATACTGCCAAAACAACCAAGTAAATCCCTTAGACGTGTCTATTCAACACATCATAGGATATCTATTACACCTTCAAAAGTGTAATTTAGACTACACGTCTATCAGACTACACCTCGCTGCCATCGCAGCATACTTACAAAATAGACAACATCTATCTCTTTTTAGAGTGCCAGCTATTAAAGCTTTTATGGAAGGACTCAAAAGAATAATTCCTCCCAGGACGCCACCGGCACCATTGTGGAACCTGAACATTGTTCTTACAAGATTAATGGGTCCTACCTTCGAACCATTACATAAATATGAATTGCAATTCCTAACCTGGAAAGTAGCTTTCCTAGTAGCAATTACTTCTCTCAGAAGAGTTAGTGAACTACAAGCATTGACCATTCAAGAACCTTTTTTGCAAATGCATCATAACAAAGTAGTTCTTCATACTAATCCTAAATTCCTTCCTAAAGTCATTTCACCATTCCATCTAAATCAATCAGTTGAGCTGCCCGTATTTTTCGCGCAGCCTCAAACAGTCGCAGAAAGAGCTCTACACACCTTGAATGTCAAAAGAGCACTGCTATACTATATTGAAAGAACACAAACTTTTCGTAAAACAAAACAACTTTTTATGTCTTTTTCACCGCCACATAAAGGCAACCCCATATCTAAATCAGGGATCGCCAGATGGATTGTTAAATGCATACAAATATGTTACCAAAAAGCAAAACGTATGTTAACAATTCCTCCAAAAGCCCACTCAACCAGAAAAATAGGGCTTCAATGGCATTCTTAGGGAACATTCCCTTAGATGACATATGCAGAGCAGCTACATGGCTTACACCGCACACCTTCACAAAGCATTACTGTGTAGATGTGCAAACTAAACAACAAGCCACTGTGGGCCAGGCTGTACTAAAAACACTGTTTCAAACAACTGCAACAGATACTGGTGGTCGCCGCTAAGTGTGGGTACCTGCTACCTTTATCTGTTCCAGTATTATCTTAATTAGATAAAAATCACATGGACATCAATACCTCTTATACAGCTCCATCACTTCCCTAATGGTGAAAAACAATCTGGGGATGGAGCCGATTCCCCTGCGCATTATCATCCAAAGGAGGAGTCACCTACCCCGTGACTTTCAAAGACTTTTCTACAACAAAACAAACTGCAAATATCCGAGCCTAACACTAGGTGGCCATCTTTGCATAGTGTGTAACTCTGCAGCTCTACATGCCAAGAACAGATGCATACTGGTAAGTAGCATTTTACTTTTGTGCTGTACTTCCCCACATACACTTTTTGACTAGAATTAGATGCAACTTTGACTGAAGTGTCCAGGGTTACTGTTAAAAAGGCCCCCAGTACCAGTGTTCTTTCCCTAAAAAGTTTCAATTGTTTTCCCCAATTGGCTAAACCTTTAGCCCCTCTGTAAGTCCCTAGTAAATGGTACCTGTGGTCCCTAGGGCCTGAAGTACTTAATCTGGTACCTAAGGACAGCAGCAGGAATTGTGCCACCCTAGGGGACACCTTACCAAGCACATGCAGGGCTGTTATTGCAGGCTCCTTGTCTTGGTGCAGGCAAAAGTGAAAATACGATGTGTCTCACATTCCTGTGTGCCCCGTCCCCTAACACTGCATGTAATATTGGTAAGTCACCCCTACAGCAGGCTTTACATCCCTATTGCAGGTTGCATCATATTACATGTGAGGACATTTCTGCATGAGCAGATATGCCTCTGTGCTGGTCAGTCCTATTACTGCCAGTACAAGTGACCACGGAAGTCATTTAAAAACATGTGCTGGGCACTAGTGAAAATGAGTTCACCAACTACATGATGGCTTTACTGAAAATAAGGAGGTTTGGTATCAAACATCTCGTATTGGTAAACCCACACTGATGCCAGTGTTGGGTTTACCAATACCTGCACCCAGAAGGCACCTTTGTTGATGGGGGGGTCCATTCCCATCCAGCGACTTATGGGCTATGCAGAGGGTCTTGAAGTTGACACTCTCTTGTACCGGGAGCCAGTGGAGAGATCGTAGAACAGGCTTTGCTGAGCATCGATTGGGGGTCTCGATAAGTAGCCTCGCTGCACAGTTTTGTACGACCTGCTGTTTAGCAATCACTGATTTCGGGGCACCTAAGTAGAGGGCATTTTCGGAAACAATCTTGGACAAAATTAGAGCCTGGATCAATAATGTTTTTGCTTGGAGAGTTAAGAGGGGGAGGATTTGGCGAATCATTCTCAGCAGGCCATAGCATGAAGCAGCAGTCTTTCGTGCCTGTACTGTAAAAGTATGGTCATGGTCTAGCCAGATTCCCAAACTTTTAATCTCTGTTATGGGGACAGGCGCCGGCCCCATGGAGGAAGGCCACAAATTACTTGATAAGGAATAAAGGGGGTTGCCGAGGATCATGAGCTCGGTCTTTTCACCATTAAGTTTCAAGTGGGAGAGACTCATCCAGTTGGAGACTTCCTCAAGGCAGGAAAGAAGGTCCTTGGTCTGCTGGTTGGGGTGGCTTTGAGCTACAACCAGCTGGGTATCGTCGGTGTATGTCACCATATGAATCCCAAAGGGGGATACAACATCCGCCAGCAGGCCATATAAACATTAAAAAGGGTAGGGCTCAAAGACGAGCCCTGGGGGACTCTGCACTGTAAGGGGATTGGCTGTGAGTTGGCGCCGCCTTCAAAGACCTGGAAAAATCTTCCTACTAAGAAGGATTTCAGCCATAATAGAGCTGTTCCGGTTACTCATACGCGCCTGAGATGGTGACCCAAGACACAGTGGTTCACCGTGGCGAAGGCCACGCTCAGGTGGAGGAGGATTATGGCGCCTGCCCCCACCCCTGCATCAAGAATTTTTCTAGTTTCTTCTACCACTGATAGTATGGCGGTTTCCGTTCCTTGATTGGGGCGGAAGCCCGTTTGAGAGGGGTGGAGAACCCTGTTAGTGTCAAGAAACTTGGAGAGAGTGTTATTGGCATGTTTATCCGCTGTCTTGCTGATTCTAAGAAGGAACAAAATAGGGCAATAGTTGACCAGATCAGATGGATCCAGGTTGGTTTTTTTTAACAGTGCTTTTACCATTGCCTTTTTCCACTCAGGAGGGGCCATGCCCGTCGCGATTGAAGCGTTAATCAAGCAGGAAGCGATGGGGGCCATTGTTGGTTCGACCAATTTCAAGATATTAGGAGGTTCAGGGTCTAGTGGCGACCCACTTTGTACTCTTGCCAAGGTTGCTAGAAATAATTCCGAAGTCATTGCGGGAAAGGTCTCCAGTTCATGTTCCACTGGATACGCATCAATAGTTTCATGCTCAATTGGGATATTGCTCTCTTTTTGAGGTAGATGTTTAAGGATATTTTGTACTTTATGGAAAAGTATTTGGCCAGTTCAGCACAGCGGAGACCTGAGATATCCGGAGGGACAAAGGGGACAGGAGTTTTAAGTAGTTGTTTGGCAATGAGGAAGATTTCTCTGGGGGAGCTAGCGGCTGACACAATCTTTTCCTCATAATACGAGGCCTGGGACGATTTTATTTTTGCCCGTATCAAGAGAGAGAGAGAGAGGACTAGAAAGCTAGTCAGAGTCCCCGTAGTTTATATGTGTTATCAAAAGAGACTAGCTTAAATATGACCAATATTGTTAGGACTCTGATTAGATTTGTCATGGGCACCTCGTTGGTGAGTTCATGAAGCCCTCACCCACCAACCTGGTTGGTGGCATGCTTCATCATCGGGACCACCCAGTGACACCTAATGTGTCCCGGGTGTGCTGCGACGCCTGATTACAGCGGAGCTGGTATTTTACTGAGAGTGCAGTGTGAGGTGTAAAGTAAAGTGTGAGTTAAAACGACTTGGCGAGGGTCCCAGTACCCGAGGGTAAATTAAATTTTAATAACTGGGCCCCCGTCAGCTGTTAAAATAATGCTTGGGGATGTTTAAGGGAGGCGAGTTACTACCTCCTACATCCATCAGTTGGTCGACATGTTTCAGCCAGTGCCTTAAACTAAATCTGGCTTTCCTCAGGAGCTTTTTACAATAGAGTGTAGTGCAGGATAAAAAGGAGTGTAATCCAGGCTATGTGTTACACTCACTGAGGTGTTTCTCTAAGTGTGAGAGGGGATTCCCTTCTCATATATGCGCTTAGATTCTGCAGCCAATGCTTCCAGGAGTGAAGCGGTAAGGGGTTGACCAGCTTTTCTGGTCAGAGCCTGCCTTGTACCTGTTGCACAGTCCTCGTACTCATTGGCTGCAAAATCTAAGCGCATATACGAGAAGGGAATCCCCTCTCACACTTAGAGAAACACCTTAGTGAGTGTAACACATAGCCTGGATTACACTCCTTTTTACCCTGCTCTACACTCTATTTTAAAAAGGTCCTGAGGAAAGCCAGATTTAGTTTAAGGCACTGGCTGAAACATGTCGACCAACTGATGGATGTAGGAGGTAGTAACTCGCCTCCCTTAAACATCCCCAAGCCTGATTTTAACCGCTGACGGGGGCCCGTTTATTAAAATTCAATTTACCCTCGGGTACTGGGACCCTCGCCAAGCCGTTTTAACTCACACTTCGCTTTACACCTCACACTGCACTCTCAGTAAAATACCAGCTCCGCTGTAATCAGGCATCGCAGCACACCCGGGATACATTAGGTGTCACTGGGTGGGCCCGATGATGAAGCATGCCACCAACCAGGTTGGTGGGTGAGGGCTTCATAAACTCACAAACGAGGTGGCCATGACAAATCTAATCAGAGTCCTAACAATATTGGTCATATTTAAGCTAGTCTCTTTTGATAACACGATGTTATTTTTGCCTTGTATCGTCCGATAGCCGCCCTATATTCCCCTTTCTTCTCAGGAGAGAAATCTTTCCTCCATGTTCTTTGCAATTTTTTACAGTGCTGTTTTAGAGTGCGTAGTTTGGGGGAAAACCAGGCAGCCTTATTATTTCCAGCTTTCTTTTAGGTTGAAACTTTAGGGAGAACCGAATTAAGTGACCTCTCAATCCAGTTGCAAAATTTTTCATTGGCTGCCGTTGGGTCAGAGAAGGAATTTGGTATAGTCTTTTAGAGTTCTGAGGTCCACCTCTCCCAACGAAAGTTTGGATCAAGGACGGATCTCAGTTTGTATTAAAGGGGTGGGTATCACTGTGTTTGGTGGCGACTAGAGGGAGGGGCTCATAAAATGATCAGACCACAGGAGTGGGATGGGCTCTTCCACTTTCAGGTCACCCAAATTAGAAAAAAGGGGATTGAGGAGGTGTCCTTTTATATGAGTTACTTGCAGGTCCTTCTGAGTCAGTTGATAGGCCGAGAGGAATTGTGTCCTATTGGTTTCACCATGATTTCTGTGCCTTTAGAAAGATGTCCTATTTAACCTGTGCAGAGATTGACTCAGCTCAGATAGTCTCATGCAATGGAGGGCATGTGACCTGTATTATACTGAAGTGGCTTAACAGTTATGCATGCTCTCGCAGTACAGAAAACCGAGCTCTCCACTTATATGGTTAAGATTTCGGAAATTCCTAAATGATTGGAAAGTACTGAACATATTTTCAGTGATTTTATGAAACATAAATGGCCAGTAGTCGATTTCTGTATTTCTAACTCCCTATTTTTGTTTTTTTCAGCACAAGAAAGCAGTTTTTCAAAATTGAGTAAGTAAATTTGAAACTAAATAGCTATCCATTGCTGTATTGGTGTGAAGGAGTATTCTTGCACATATCGGTAAACCGTGATTCACAAAGTACTAGCTGCCATAAATGACAGGTAGAGGTTTGTCACATGCCGGCAGACCGAGTGGATGCACTTGCCAAGCGACTAGTCTGCAAACTCTGAGCTAAGGCAGTAGTGGGCGCTGGCAGAGCTCTACAGGTTTCTACTTCTGAAACAGTAAGAGGTACTGGCTTATAAAATAAATGCAAATTAGCAGTGCTGTGGAGTTCCCTGTGTAGGGGAAACTGCAAGTCACGAAAGGACCAAGGAGCATTGGTAGATTTTGATCAGGGTCCCAGATTCCGTATAGCTGATGTGGGTTGAATAAAAGTTGGCTTATTGGGGTTCTCAGAGCTTGATTGGGTTTTCTGTTTCTGTATCAATCATAATCCTAATGTATTGTAGTAGTAGCCATCCAAATTTTATATGAATAGTATTTAATTATGCTGTCATTTCTTTTCCTATAAAAACGTAAAAAACGTTAAAAACTAGTTAAAATAAACATATTTACACGTTGCAGAACACAACCCCTTGCCCCTCTGTAAAACTAGCTGGAATGAAGTCTGTAAGTTGAACTGTAAATGGTATCCAATAAATCCAAGAACAGCAGGTTAGTTTGGGCACACTTTGGGGAACTGCTTGTCAGGACTGAAGCCTTTCTTGAACTGTGTGTTTTGTGGCACTGCAGACTATGACTAGATCTGCAGCCACCGCTTTCGCTATTAAAGCATTGCACACATTCGTAGTACAGCATATGGTGCATCAGGTTAGCAATGCAATGCATTTGAAGACCTCTTACCTGTCTGGCACCTAACTCTAACATCCGATGTTAATTATAAACATGGAACTTCTGAACTTATTTTTGAAAGTCGGAAGTCCCACATTGACATCACTGGACCATTTCTTATGGTGCTGGTAGAAATAAAGCTTTCATGTTAAAGCCCGCTATATTGCAAGGTGTGAGGCAATTATTACAAAGCAGATGAGGGTACATAGACTCAGGCTTTAACATCAGAGACAGTGTGTCAACAGGGGCTGATACTCTGCATGTCTGCTCTGCTATATTCTAACAGAAAGCCATGGCTAGTCTAAGCATGAAGTCCCGCCTTCCAATATAGCACAGTATTCAGTATCAAACTACTTTTAAAGATTTTACACTCCCTAGGGCATAAAAAAGGAATTGAGCGATGGAAAGTCTCTATAAACATGATCTGCAAAGATGTTTTATTCTCTTCTGAACTCTGACATTTTCTCTTTTCGTAGGCCTCACAGACAACACAACAGCCATAGCTGTGGTAGTCCTGTCTACAGTAGCACTGTGTGCAGTGATCGGCATTGCCATCTACCTTTACAGGAGGCGGAAGAGCCTGGAACGGGGTGCCTTTGAGAGTGCCCGATACAGCAGGACCACCTCCGATCCGGGCGAAGCAGTAGAGAAGAACATCCTGGTATCAGACATGGAAATGAATGAGCAGCAAGACTAGAGCTAGGCTTTCAACAGAAGGACTGGTCCGTGGGACAGGACGGTTAACTTCTGGGGCATGCAGTCCGCTAAAAGCAACATCAGAAGCCCCCCACTGATTAATGATATCTGCATGTGCCCTGGACCATCTAGGAAAAGTACATTCCTTGCTTGTTAAGAAGGTGTCATCTCCAAGACTAATTAGAGACCCTGGAAATGGGACCATTAGCTTAACCAGCTAAAAAGACTATCTGTGGAAACAGGATTGACCTTCTTGAAGAGAGATGGCCTTTAAAAAAATCAAATGTATCTCCCATCAATTAGATGCTGTGTACTGGAAACAAGGTTTCATCTCCCATAAACTGGATACATGGTACTGGAACAGAAAATGCATCTCCCAAAAGTATATGAAGCTTTGAAGAAATACCTTATGTGAATCACGTGGGGGTATTATTACCAAAATGAAAGAAATGATCTTCTGATATATTGAATATTCTTGTGGTGTAAAGGAATTATCTTTCCTTTCAATGTCAGACTAACTACAAGATTATACTCACTAAAAATGGGTTCTGTAGATTACCTGTCAGTAGATGAGCCTTGTTGATAACTTCTTTTCCCATGTTCATGGATTTGTGCAAAGGGCTTAGCATTGAGGCTGGTACTCTTTGCTGACTCTTCGCAGCGGTCTTAACATTTGTCAAGCCCAGAGCACCTCAGCCTTCCACGTATCTTCAACGCTGTGAGTATACCTCAGCAGGGCTACTCTCTAAGACCATGCTTTAGAGACGTTTGCACTATCAGGCTGTGTGTGTAAAAGGCTATGCAGTCTCAGGCTATTCTTCCAAAATGTGTTGGTCCACTGCAGATATGTGGGCATGATCGAGGTCTGCTTCTGAATTGCGTCCAGCCCCTGGTTTGCCTTCCATAATGCGTGCAAGCTTACATTATGATTTTTAAATGTGTGTAATTTATGGCTTCTGAAATATGTGCAAGCTTATACGCTATCAACTTCAAATGTGTGCACACGTATGGCAGGTGTGCAGTGGTGGTGCAATTTCTTTATGCCCAATCTTATGTGCAGTAAACAGGAGCTGCAGGTTACGAAGTGGGGCTCAACAGACGACGACCGGGGGAAATTAAATAAATAAAAATGTCCCCTCGTCGTTATGTTGAGTCCCTCCCTCTGCCCCCATCCCGCCTCACCTCTATTACCTGCTCCAGCCGCTCCTGGCAGGAAAAAGTTGGTTGGTGTGTATTTCTGTTTCCTTTGAGTTCGGCCTTGAATCCCAGGTACATATTAGGCTTCTCTTTGTGCTGTCTTATTACTAAATACGTAATGAGTTCCTTTATAGCGGGCACTTCCTGGTTTAGATCACAACTCGTTCGAAGTTGTGGCGTCCTCAGGGAAACAATGTTGTGGGTGCAGCAGCCCTTTTGTATACGTTAAAGTTGTGGTCTGTAGGTGTACACGATTTGTTTCAGTGAGCACTGTACCACTGAACTATTCATGGAACTTGTATAGTAGTAAACCATGTAGCCTTGAGAAAGCCCCGGGCAAAATGCACCAGACTGGGTGTCGGCAACAAAATATCTACTAATTTTGGAATTACCTATCTTGGAGAAAAAAACTATATAGGTTACAGGACCAGACCATTGTATCTATAGAGTAGCATTAAGGAGGAACATAAAAAAGGGTACTATGTACCAGGCAATCAAGGGCTGCTCAATTGACGTTTATTCACATTGCTCGAAATGTGTCCAGACTCAGGCTACAATCTACTGCTAAAATGTGTGCACAATTAGGCCTGATTCTGAAAAGTGTGAACACTCAGGCTATGATTCTGATGTGTGCACTTTTACATTCTGCTTTGAAAGGTGAGAGCTATTATGCAATGTTAATAAAATGTGTGCGCTGTCAGGGTTGGCTTTTCAAATGCATACAGATGTAGCGTCTGCTCTGCTACTATAGTGTGAGATGAGATTACGGAAGGTCTCTATTCTACTAAACATTACAGTGAATTTTTCCAATTTATTTTTTATTGAGCCTGTGATATAATTTGATAGTAAAACTGGCCTGACACAGAGGCTTCCTTTGAATAAAACTAGCTATTTGAGTTTGATGGTGCGCCATTGTGGTGGAGACCATGTACTTTAATGACCTGTATCATGCATGCACACCTCTCTACTATTATACAGACTTTTTGACCTGATGAAGATTCTTAAGATAGTGTTTCTCTCCTTTTTTAAATGTTTTATTCAAAACGCTTAGGATATTTTCAGCATCTTGCCTTCTCTCTCCTACATACTGCTTCAGCTGCTCCAGGTTACACAGCTGAGAAAATAAGAAACATTAATGTGTCACTCTCAAATCTCTATAAAAATCTGACTTTCCACCTCCACTGGTGCATGTGTTAGTTTAGGACTACAAAAGCCTGAATATAAACTTAAAGGTGCTTTATACTACTTTGGAACAAGACCACAGTATGATTTCTGGTGAGTGATGCAGACATTCATGAATAGAATCAGATGTGAGGCTTGTTCTCATTTTGCCCCATCACTCCCTGTAGTACCTCAGAACTGCCACCAGGATATGGTAGCTGTAAACTGCTGTAGGTTTCAAGTCACTCTTACTGTTACTTTGTCCTTCCTTCTCTTGCCTTTCACTGAGAGAACCATGCATGTAGAAATGCATGGCCCACATACCTTCCTGTTTAGGAGCGGGCTATCATCCATGAAAAAATTTAAGGCCCACATTAGAATGTTAGTCTGTCTCCATCGCTGCCATTAGAGGTTTATCAGTAATCCACGTAAAAACATATGTCTCTTTTAAATAAAAAAACTATTATTGTTTAATCATTTCATAATTGCCACACTAATCAAGTATTATAACACAGGACATTGTGAAACGTACTTTTTAATGAGAATTAGAAACTTTGGTTTTATATGTTCGAGTTGTTTTTGTGAGTTTGCAATCAATGTTGTTTGCTCCTGGATTGTACAGATAAGGAATATTGTTCCTTAACTTATTCTTTGTTAAGAAGTTCGGGCTTCATTGTACGGTGACATCATTCGCTCCAGAATTCTGCTTCATTGGGCATCCTCTGGGTGATTTCAGTGCATGGCTTTTAGCTCTCCCCATAATAGGAGAAAATGATTGGTTTCAGTCAATATTTTAACATTTCTTAAACTTTAGTCCTTCTATCGGGCTCCGTTCAATCCCTTGATGCATTGGAGCCGCCTCTCAGTAGATGCATATATAGAGGAAGACTTCAGCACTGCATCTCCAGCTAAGCGAACTTGGTGCCTGGGTCAGAAGAGTCTAAAGGCCATTTTTGCCCAGCCAGACTAGCTGGGTGGATGAATACTAACTCAAACATTTCATCCATCCAATAATTCTGTGCTTCTTCACTTAAGAGTACATTAGCCTTTTTAAAATGATATTTGATGATATCTGAGTTTATCCAGCAGGCTGGATACGCCTGTCAGGCCAATCATTAAAAAGAAAATTTTGTATTTGCAGGTCAAGGTTTTATTGTGGTTTCACAGTGCAGCTCTTAAGGCGGTATTTACCCAACTCTCCAAAATGGCTGTCACATTGTCTACAGCCAGGGCACACTTTGCTTTTATATTTGTATAGCCATGTGGCCCCTAAATACACCAAGGGTCTTCCTCTTATGGAAAGCGTTTGTTTTTTTGCTACAGTATTGTGTCCCACTGATGTTACCCAACATGTATTTCTTGTGGGAATGAGTGTGGGATAAACAAACGAAACAAGAATATATTATAATTTTTTTTAAATGAATTCCACAGCTGTATTATTTACGTTTGCCTTAAAAAAAAAAAAGAGGAATCGGAACTAAGAAAAGTTACTACTTGCTTCTGCTACCCTTTAAAATGCATGTTTAGTATACTTTATAAATGTATTTGTTCACTCAGATCTTGGGTGGGGGGATGAAGGGAGTTTTTATTTTTATCAGTATTGTTTGAATGAATGTGTGAAAATGAAGGCAGCTGCTGGTACAATCTCAAGTTTCAGTGTTAGGGTGTCTTTGACTTGTGCAATAAATAAATATGTTTGGATCTGCGCAGAATACACAGATGAAAGTGATCTGAAGCGACCTCTTCGCTAAGGTAATAGACCTTTGCCCTGTCTCTGGAATATAGTGGCTGCTGCTGCAGGCTAACATACGCCAATGGAACATACCGCTATTTGGGGACCGTGGGAAAGGCAGACTTAAAATACTTTCTTCGAAGGATCTGCCCTTTCTGATTGGCAGATTACCCTTAGTTGCTTTCCTCCAATGAAGGATACTTTGTTCATTTAAAAGGCTTGTGATAGGCTCCTCCTATAATCTCAACACCTTTCCAAATGGTTGAGAGGGATTTGGTCAACACACGAGCTTGAAGGATCCACATAAAGCAGGAAGTTCAATTGAGAATATTCCAAGTCTAGTTTATGTGATTTCTTTTGTTAGTGTATTAAATAAAATGTTTTAATTTTAACACCTATGGTTTGTCTGTAACGTGTAATGGAAATGCTATTAAAGGTACGCATATCTCAAAGCGGTTGTGAAGAACAAATACCATGCCATTGTGCCTCCTTGATGTAGTCTTTTTTTGTGTATCCTGTCATTACATTGCATATTACTGGATTTGTCCTCCAACAGTATCATTAGAGGGAGTTGCTCGCATGCTGACACAGAGTCGAGAAAGTGCATTGCTTCCATGAGTGTAAAGTACGTTTACGCTGCTCTAAAAATAGCACTGGACTGGCTAAATGAGCCATGTCCACTATCCCATTAAGTCATTTTGATGAGCAAATCCATCTGAGGTATCCTCTTTCAGATGATGAAGCCTTGACTCCATCGTCTGCTAACGTACACTTTAATGGAATCATTCATTCATGACAGCTAATATTGATGAGGTTTCAAAAGCTGCTCCTTATGCCCAAGGGATAAATATTGAATCATTTTCCAATCGTCTGATAATCATTGGCGACACAAAAGGTGTGCATGTCATACTTCTCTTGTTGTATCAACCAACCCCTATACTGCAAATGTTCTGTGAAATGTATGTATGCAATATGTTTCTCTCTCAATTTCAAATCCATAAACCTGGACTCCACGAGTTCTTTCACCAAGTATTTTCCTGCACGTTGATGTGCGAGCTGTGATTCAAGGCATACATTTTGACTTCACATGTGCTTCTTCAATTTATATTCTTAATAGATTGTTTGCATTGTTGGTGGTCTGTTTGTGTTACTGTGTATCGATTTTTGCAACAATCACACTCCGGACTCCAGATAAGATCAGTACCTGCCATTTTTAGGTCTAGGTTTTGACACTGTAGCTGTCATACCGATCTCATTCTTGCAATATACATAATGTGCACATTTGGTCCACCCCTTTCATTGATTGGCATCTTCCTCGCTACAGTAAAACACATGAGCTTTAGGCTCCCACAGAAACTCCAAGCAAAAGAAAGTCAGCCTACTAGTCTCCCATCCCTCCAACATGGCCCCCACCTCCATCCACCAAAGGGATGAAAGGTGGCACCACACATCAAAAATACCTTTTTTTTTCTTTTGCTCCGCTCTGAGTGCTATTTCCAGTTTGATAGGTAAATGGGATCAATGCCCTGCTTTAACCGACTCTGGTATCCCTTTGGTGGAGGTATGCTGGGCATGCAGGGGCAAACTCTTTTTCTATTTTATACTGTGTTTCACGCTCCCCGTGTCCTGCTTTAGCGGACTCCCAGGGAGCGTGGTTCCAGCATTTTCTGTGCGGGCCACCTACTGTGGAATACTTGCAGCGCACTCTGCCTGCCTTGTACCTACCTGAGCGGACTTGCCGGTGAGTCATGGTCTTTGTTTTGGGTGTTGTGTCATGCGGCCCTCCACCCTGTAAGACTCCGGCACCCGTCTGATCTCAGTTGTTATGCATGGTTGGACCTGGGTTGCGCCTGGATGGAAGCAAGCACGCATGTAAATACCAGGTGATGTAGCTTTACTTCCCTTTTTTTGGTCTTCCCTGATGAGCCTTTCCTAGCGTGTGGGGTCGGCGAATTCCGGCCTCGCCTTTCGCTCCTCAGCTTACTGTCAGAGGCGTGTGGCCATGGCGTGTTGCAGGCGGCGGTTCCCACTCGCGGACTGCCTTAGGGATCTGTTTATTGTTTTTCAAGTAAGGTGCACGCTTTGGACATGCCGGCAGCTGCCTCAGTGCATTGTAGGAGTGTTTCCTTGACGACCACAGCCTTTTTTTAAGTCAACTGTTTGCTGGGTCACTAGGTGTTTGATTCCTATGCTTACTGCAGTGGTGTGCTGTGCTACATGATGGAGTCGGGTGGCAAGGCATTCAGGAAATCCCTTAACGTTGAGGAGGTAGAGCCATTGGAGCCCGTTCCTTCCTTAGCAGTTATTCAGCAGATGAGTCAGGCTCCTGTGGCTGCTGCTTCTAGTTTTCAGGGAGGCAGTTCCTCCTTCTAAAAAGTCGAGGTTGGATTCTTGTACCTCGCATGATTCTGATGAGGAGGAGGATGTGGAGCTGAAGGGTCGTTTTGTGCAGGGTTCAGACTTGAAGGATGTCCTTCAGCACATTCGCTCAAATCTGTTGTTTCCTGAGACTGGGCTGTCTGAGGAAGATATGGATTTCTTTTCCCAGAAGCTATTTGGGCCCCCTCTGGAGGATATGGTTAAGAAGTCTGCTGAGGATCGCAAACTTCTGGCTCTGGAGAGATCGGCCTATACCAGCCCTTTCGGGGGAAGGGGTTGTGGATCGGGTGCCCCGTCTGCTGACAAGTCACGGTTCCCTGTCTCTTCTTCCACCTCCTTCACTGCTTCCAAACCCTGATTATATGGCTTGAGCGGGGTCCAGGTGGGGGGGACACCTGTCTCTATTTGAGGACAGGTGGATATGTTCCATTTTAGATCAGCGGGTCCTTCAGGAGCTGACAGAGGGGTTTTGCATTAGTTTTTCGTTGACACCCTGACAATTTTCGGATCACGCCTTGTGCCCAGGATGGGTTGAGAAGAGAGGTTCTCCTGGCAGGGGTTCCAAGACTTGTGAAAAAGGGTGCTGTGGTTCTGGTGCCCCAGAGCAGGTGGGGCTTGGGGTTTATTCCATTCTTTTTCTGGTCGAGAAGCATACCGGAGACCTCAAACCCTTGTTGGATCTGAAATGGCTGAATTGGTTCACCCCCCCTCTGAAATTCAAGATGGTTTCACTGCAACTGATACTTCCCTTGATCAATCAAGGGGATTTTCTGTCTTTCCTCGACCTGCAGGATGCTTATCTCCGTGTCCCTGTCCATCGGGAGTCCCAACGGTTTCTACACTTCAGTGTGTTGGGCCCTCAATATCAGTTTATGGTATTGGCTTTTGGTCTTTATTCCTTGCCCCGGATTTTTACTTAAGTATTGGCCCCTCTGATTGGGCTCTTTCATGGGAGGGGGATTTCCATCAAGGGGTGCTGTTGACTTCCCAGGTCAGGATGGATCTGGGGTTTTGGTTGGATGAGGCCAACCTCTCCTCGGGTCGTCAGTTTCTGGTGGTTCCTTCTTGAGTGGTGACGACAGATGCCAGCTTGTTGGACTGGGGTGATACCCTGGGGGACTCTTCGGTCCAGGGGAAATGGTCCAGGGCACTGATGTCCTGTTCTTCAAATTACATTGAAGTGAAGGCTGTTCACTTGGGTCTCTTGGCCTTTGCAGCTCTAATGGTGGGTCGCAATGTGCAGGTACAGACAGACAACCAGGTTGTCATGTCATACTTAAATCATCAGTGGGGTAGCAGAGTGCGTCCCTCAATATTCTCAGCCGAGTCATTTGCTCTTGGGCAGAGACGATGTTGGGCTCCCTTTCTGCCATTTACCTACCGGGCAGGGAGAATGTGGTGGTGGACTGCCTAAGCAGGGTGTTTCTTTCCATGGGTTCAATGTCTCTGACCTCGGAGGCGTTCCTGATGTGGCAGGAGAGGTTTGGGTCTCCGGGGGTGGACTTGTTTGCCCCTCTGGACAATGCCAAGCTCCATTGTTTCTTCACAATTATGCCTTGCCTGGGGGCTTGGAAGGTGGATATGATATCCTTCCCGTGGCCTCCGGGTCTGTTGGGTACGTTTCCCCTAGTTCCCCTTATTCCAGCAGTTCTGCAGAAAAACAGGAGAGATGGAGCTTTGTTCCTTCTGGTGGTCCTGGGTTGGTGACGCCGCATGTGGTTTCCACTGTTGTTAGAGCTGTTGGTGCATCCGGGTTGGGCCGTATCCTTTGTTGGGTCCCCATGTTTCCTTCCCAGTGTTCCGTGGAATGAGCCTTCGGGTGTGCTCTTGAACGGCAATCTATGATCCAGAAAGGTTGTTCCCCGTTGGTGGCTGGCCTCATTCAGCAGTCCAGGCGTCCTTCTACTTTGAAGGCTTATGCTAAGCATTGGGACAATTTTTCTGTTTGGTGTCTGCACCAGGGTTGTCTGTTGATGTGGTGGATCCGGCTCGTGTTCTTGATTTTTTGACATAGGGTTTGATGGGGTTTGGCCCTTTCTACTCTCTGGGCGCCAAATGGACGACTATTCGGGCGTTCCAGGGTCCCCTTTTTGTTGACGTTGAGTCTCTGGTAGCTCGCCTGTTAGGGTCTCTGGCTTTTCGGCTCCCTAAACTGATGTTGTCGCCCCGTGGGATCTTCTGTTGGTGTTGAGAACCTTACAGGGGGTTCTCTTTGAGCCCCTGGAGTCTGTGGACTTAAAGTTTTAGACCTTGAAGGTGTTTTTTTTGGTGGCGATTGCTTCTGCCAGACGTGTAGGTGAATTGGGGTCTTTTTTTAGGTCTGACCCATTTTTGTGGTTTTTAGAGCATAGGGTGGTGTTGTTGACTCACCCTACTTTTGTGCCTAAGGTGGCTTCTTTCTGTCATTGGGCTGCGGAGGTGGTCCTTCCTGTTTTTTTCCCCAATCCCCAGCCTGAGGAGGATTCTCTGTTGCATATTTTGAATCTGAAGCATGCTTTGTTGATTTATTTGTCGTGCCCTGCTTTCTGTAAAGTAGGCAAACTGTTTGTCACTTTCTGTTTGGCTAGACAGAACTTGAAGCCTTCCCTTTCTACTCTTAGTTGCTGGCTTAAGGAAGGTATTCTATTGGCTTATGATGCACAGGGCGGTGTTCTCACTCATACTGTTCAGAGGCTGTATACTCATTCTGTGGCGGTTTCTTGAGCCGTGCTCAAGGGAGTATCCATGGAGGATATTTGCAGGGCGACCA
Organism: Lissotriton vulgaris; assembly: GCF_964263255.1. Lineage (NCBI taxonomy): Eukaryota > Metazoa > Chordata > Amphibia > Caudata > Salamandridae > Lissotriton > Lissotriton vulgaris. The sequence continues at coordinate 1,687,778,618 of NC_141693.1, read as the reverse complement.
CATCGTCTTCTCCTCATACCTTTATGCTACATTACTGACCTGAGGTTGGGGGTGGTGCTTCTGTTTCTTTTACCACTTCTGTTCTGGGTTTTATTGATTCTTGAGATTCTATTTCTTTCCCATGTGGTGTCATTAAACCTGTTGTAGCTGACCTCTGTGTGTTGACTGTCTTCTGTTATTCATGAAGTAGATATTACTTTGGTATCTGCTCATGTGTGAATTACTGTGGCGAGGAAGACCGACGAGGAGGGTAATGCCCTGGTTACTTACTGGTAATCTTCATTACTCAGAGTCATAGTCTTCCTCGCCACAGTATAGTTTCCCGTCTCTCCCAGCTCTTCTTTCAGGGCTTCATGTTTCTGTGACTTTGGTTGCAGGTCTTTGTGATGTATGGTGTTGCCTTTTATCCCATTTGTTGATGGAGGTGGGGGCCATGTTGGAGGGATAGGAGACTAGTAGGCTGACTTTCTTTTGCTTAGAGTTTCTGTGGAAGCCTAAAGCTCATGTGTTAATTACTGTGGCGAGGAAGACTAGGACTCGGAGTAATGAAGATTACCGGAAAGTAACTTGGGCATTCTTTAACCATCCTCTTTCAGCCAATGGCTTGAGACTTTGCAGTCACGTCTTGGAACAGCTTTGGGGAGTATTAATCTCTCACCTAATGCTATTGGCTGTTTGGGTATTTCTTTCTGCCTTCACTAGACAGCTTAAACTAACTCGTGCTGACTTCCTCAATTGTGTTTTTTTAATGTACTAATGTTGCATGCGTTATCACACAAACACCCCCTGCCCCTTTTGTCTTTGCCATGGCTTTACAGTCAGGCCAATATAAGTATTTCTTTAAAAAAGGAAATAAAGGTTATACAGAAGCCTGCAGCTACCTTTCTCTTGCATTTCTCTGCTGATTTTTCAGAAGAGTGGCATTAGCAGTACCATGCCACAGGGTGGACTTTTGCTTTTGTTGCGACTATTTCTGAAGAGGACTTTGAGGTAACAAAAATGTTGTTTTCTTTTTCCGAAGTACTAGAAAATATGGTTTACAATGGCAGTACCTATAATATAGAAGTTTAGCATATTTCTAGTGATCTGACAACAAAAATATTTGTCATCAAATCAAAATGTACATATACTGACATACATTTTTTTCCCAATTTCCAAAAGTAAAGAGTAAACTGTATTCACAGCTGGAAAATACACGTCTTATATATGGACCCTGATCATGGTAGTTTATGAAGTTCATTGATATGCATCTATCAAATTCTGTCAATGTGAAAGTGTCATTTTACATGATTGATAAATATAGTTCTGGCAAAACTGCAGTCTTCTCCCAGACTGTAAATAGTGCTGTTCTTCAGTGTGAATAATTCATAGTTTTGTTAATTGATTACTCCATGTCTTAGCAGTTAAATCAATTCAATGTGTTTTAAGTTTCATTTGGGTTTATCAGAATTAACAACGCTGTATACACATTAAAAAATCAGTAAGCAAGATAATATATCTGAGACGAAACATCAAACATAAATTAATTTCTAAAACAATTATATTTTTTATGCAAGTATAATAATTGTACTAGAGGTGAATTATTCATGGGAGTGGTATCAGTTGGTGTCATCAGTGCTGTACCCCAATCAACATTTTCTACTCCACTAAATACAACTACCCCATCCCATAGGGACTTCTTTTTGCCCTATTATAGTCCAGAATAGAATGGCTGATGCTGTCCATCCTCCAGACATTCCGTTTACAGGACCCCTCACTATTCATTGTCAATCTTTGTTATTTCTGCCATTAAAAATGTGAACATTACTTTGTAATGCTTTTCGCCATGTTGCCTCAAACGGGATTTGTACTGGTGAGAGCTTTAAGATGCTGATCCACTCTTTGGCGCTTCCGATGAGAAATGTTTACTAAATAAAAATATAGTACAACCAACATGTTGAGTCAACTTATTGCAAGCTTCGCGCTAGCCCTGTGAGCTAACTGACCAGTAATCCTGCTTTGCCAGTAACAGGGATTACACGTCCCAAGGGAACAGGTCAAGAGTTGATCACCTATGCATTTTGGCTTCAAAAAGTAGTTAAAACTTCTGGGTGAAATTCTGAATGGAAAGTGGGCAAGCCGATTCCAGCATGTTTTCCCCTATTTCAGCTGGAAAACCTGGAAATGACTCGGTACAATGGTGGGAATAACACGTGGTATGCATGTGCTGACCATTTTCTTTGGAAGACTGCCAGATTTTGCACAAGTTGTTTAGGCTTTATACCCAAAAGAAATTACATAACTTACACAAATGTAACGGTAGAGCAATCAGGCCAGCCTAGTGGTATTATCCGAAGGGTCCATTGTACAGAAATAGTGCGGTGCTACAGAAAATACTATCTGCGTCACTTCATGTGGGATAGTATAAAGTTGTTTCTCTTCGACAAGGCAGTCTGTGTTTCGTCGGTTAAGTTTGATTTATTTTACTTTTGAGGTAGTTTTAGGGTAGGGGCGAGGTAGTAGTACTGTAGTTAGATTTGTTAGGACGTTAATTGTTTGTTTTTGGTGTAGTTAGGTGTTGTTTTGGTAGTTTATTGTTTAATGTGTTTGATATAGTGTTGTGTAGAAATAGAGTGTTATGTAGTGTTAGTTATTTGCTGTTTAATTATGTTATGTTGCATTTAATGTTGATATTAATGCTTCTTGGTTTGTACATGTTATTGTGGGAGGGTGTTTTTTTTTTATTTACCAGTTTTCCGTTTCATGAAGGGATGGTGCTGAACTCGCGTTTGTTTTTTTTTTTTTAAACGGAAAATGTATTTTGTTTCTTTGAAACAAGTTCATTTTTAACATTTCCTTTTATTTTTGGGTTTGTTAGAGCATTTATTTTGGTTTTTGAGGGTTTCGTTATTCAAAGGATTGCTTTGTTGGAATCCTTTTTTCTACAGTTCTATTTTTGCCATATTTTTTTTAAAACATATTTTCAGGTTTTTGAGGGTTTTGTTATTGGGAGGATTGCGTTGTTAGAGCCTTTTTTTCTACAGTTGTATTTTTGCATTTTGAGGGCTTTCTTTTCGAATGGATTCATTTTTCAATTTATCTACTATGGATTTGTTAGTTTACGACGACCGTCGACTGCAGCATAACTAAGTTATTTTTATTAGTATGGGTGGGAAATGTTTTAGGTTACATTTAGTTTGTTTGTTTCTTTTTTTTAAAATATATTATGTCATTTATATATACGTTTTTAATTTTTAAATGGCATAATTATAATTATTTATTTAAAAAAGAGTAGAATTGTGTAGTTTAAATGTTTTGTGATTTTGAAATGCTTCTGATGTTTAGGATTGTTTTTTGTATATAGTATCAATTTAGCAATTATGTCTAGGTATTCTAGCCCTTTGGTGTTTGGAATTAGGCGAGTTTTATGTTTGTGTTATTCATTCATTGTTTTTGTTTGTATAGTGACTTTTAGCCTAAATTTACTTAGGGATTGCATTAGCCTTGGCTCTTGATAGCTCTGTTCTTTTTTTTATGGCTTCTATTAGTTTGTGTAAGGTTGATTGTCTTCTTCCTATTGTGGCTTGGAAGGCATTGTGCCATCCTTCCACCTCGTTATTAGTTTTCGCTTTTTGAGCTAAAGTGCTATCGTACACGTTCCACCAGGGGATTTGGAACTTTGGTTGTCTATGGTGCCCTGACCTATGTAGCCTTGCCACCCAAGTGTCTTCAAAGTAGATTAGGAAGGGAGTTAGTTTTTTTTCTCGTTTGCTTGGTAGTAAGGGCTTTCATGAAGTATGGTATAGTGGTTGGCTACTTCAGATGTTGGTACATAGGCCAGGGCTATTCGTTTTTAGGTCTCGCCTAGCTATCTAGATCTATCTGTGATGCTATGCGAGATATTTAGTAAAGGGGCATTTGAAAGTGCTCCCAAAGTCTGCAGGCGGATTGGGTACAGTTCATGTGCGCCGGGCACACGCACCATTTGTCAGCCTGCGTGATGACTTTTGCGGTCGCTTTGATGTTCTCAGGGGGCTGCGCGGCCACTGAAAACATCAAAGTGGCCGCGAAAGTGATCACCATTTGCGCGTGTACCACTCGCATGCTTCCACCATCACTTTCCCTGCTGGCATATCCTCCTCCTTTCTCGTCCAATCCTTGTCACCTCGGCGTGCACTCACCCCTCCTTTCTCCCCTTTCGGTCGCTTTGATGTTCTCGTGCTTGTTTATTTCTGTCACTGGCTCAAGAGGTTTGTACTGACTTCAGGATATTTTCTCCAAAAATGTAGGCTGTGGTTATATTGCTTTGAGCTATCACTGTGCAGCACTGTCTACTGAAGCAGAAGGCGCGTCCAGTGTAATCAATACCTTGTGTTATGCTTATAGATTGATTTTATTACAGCTAAAGAATGTGTTTTGAAAGTCACGGATGAAGACCTGTGTCTCCAGCCATCCATGAGCTGCAGGCGGATCTGTCACGTCCTGAGCCGGAAACGGCTTAGCACTCTCCTGATAGAACACTTTGAGGATGGTTTCTTTCAGGGCCTTCTTTTGTTTCCGTGTTTTCTGAAACCAGAGGTGATGTCAAGGGCCTCCTATCTATTTTGTTAATTTCTGCCAGAACCTTACAATATTATCCTAACAAAAAGACCCACACCATGCTGTCGCTGGGCGAGCTCTGAGCTGGATTCAGCTTTTTCTTTTTTGCAAATACAATCTAGGCTTTCCTAGGCCAACTATATTTTTGCGGAGTCAAACAGAGCAAATAGTTGCATAAGAACTGCCACAGCTTTTATTGGACCTACAATTCTACAGTACGTTTAATTTGTCAATTAAGCTGTTTGCAGGGCTGACATATTTTAAAAGTGGGTGATCACTGCTTCTCGGCAGGAAGCAGATATTTAGTGACAAACTCAATGAATATTTTCCACCATTTATAAGATTTTGGCCTAATTTGGAGTAAACTTAGTATTCCTGTTGTGAAACTCGAGAATGCAAGGCAATTTTCCTATAGCTACTTTCATGACAAAAACGTTAATTACATTATCCTACAAAAGAACAGCCCTGTGGGTATATTCACTTGCCCTATGTGCCTAGTAACAGAGACCAAGACAGGCTGTGTGAAAGTAGCTGCGTGAAAGTAGCCGCTGTTGCAGACATTTTGATGGCAATACAGATTGAGCCATCTCTGCATTGTCCCCAGTTGGTAAACCTTGGCTCTGCCAATAAGGCTGGTTTTAAGGATCCCCACTTGTTTTTTAAAGGGGATCTCAAACGTGCTACCCAGCCTTTGCTTGCTGGCTACAAGCATGAGTGCACGTGCGAGTGCACACACAGCCATCTGCTTTTCCTGCAATCGGCTTTTCCTGCATCCTTTGTTGTCATGGCGCCTCTCACACATATCTCATAAATGTGAATTGATGTTTTATGTTTTTGTCTATGTGAAAGTTTGTTGTTTTTACATTAAGTTGCCCATAGGGAATTTAACTTTTGTCTAAAGTCTTTTATGGTACACTATCCCTTTGGTTGTGGGGTCCCTCTCTCTTTTATTAGAGTCAAAGTACGTCGCACGCTGTGCTCGTACATCCTTTGTTGTCATGGCGCCTCTCACACCTGCCCCTCCCTCTCCCCCACCACAGAGCAGGCTCAGGCTCAAAGTACGTCGCACGCTGTGTTTGTACCCAGCAGAAAATTACTTGTGCTTTTATGAACTGTTTTGGTGCTGTAGTTTTAAAGCATATAAGCAAAACAAAGATGAATCACTGAGTGGCTCTGCACAATGGCACTGTGTTAAATTTTAACCATGCCTTTTTTAAGCGCATAAAGTATTAATCAACTAAAACAGGTGATCGCATTATCGACACTACAAGGATAAAAGGCTGGGTAGTCCATACATGTTGTAAAACTTGATTGTAAACTAAGTTTGGTACCAATCTGATATCAAGCAGAACGAGCATTGGTTTCTTTTGTGCAGCATATTGAAACTGAGCGACAGCAGCCTAGATGTTTATAAAATAGCAAAGTACACTATATCCATATTAAAGGGAAATATGTTATATGTTACTGTCCAAGCAGGACACATGTACTGTCTAATTACATACACATCCAAATGAATTTGTTACTATACCCACATTTCGTAAGGCTACAGTTGAAATCTCAATATCTGCACCCTGGCAAGCCCTGTGCATACAGCTGGCAGGCTGCAGAAGAAGTCTTATGGACCGCTGTCACTTGGGATGGTTGTTGAAAAGATTTACTGCCATTTGGGTGCCTTTGCATACCGTGCATTTGTAAGGTAATGAGTCACTGGCAAAACAGTATGTTTAACAATACATCGATTGGGCACATTTCACGAGTTTTGGATGCGTTTGAATCCGTGTATGTTGTGATGGCAGTCGCAACCGTGCATGTTGCACACGACTCACACATCCAGCAGAAGCTGTAAACATTCCTAAGGGCAGTTAAAATGATATAATCCATTAATCTATTGAAACCCGTTTGTGGTACTTGAGTAAGCACAAATGGGAGTCTAAAAATTGCAAAACACGAGGAAATTAAATTTAATCTTAAAACACATTATATTTCCTGCAACAAAAGATTTCAAATTAGGAAGCTCTGAATAATTATCTTGTGCGCTGTAGTTATATCCTGTCTAGACTAATTGCATGTAGGTAAACAGGTCGGTGTTATGTTTTGTGCATGTGCGTAAGAATGACAGACATGTCTGTGGGCAGGCGCTGCATTCAGAATGGAGGAAAGCAGCCGGAGTTCTGAGCAGGAGGAAGCACATGATTAATTGTTAGGACATATGGCGAGTTACTGTACCTGCAGAGAGCTGCGCACACAGCCAAACCGGACACACACACCACATCCCGGGCATTCCGGGAACAAGCTTCTTTCCCCAATGCAATAGAGGGAAGGAGCACCCCTCACAGCAGCTGCAGGCCTCAGCGACATTCCTGAATGCCTCACATCCAAGACTTAAGTCGGGGGTGCACAGAGGGTGGTGTATTACAATGAAAGGCCAGATCACCAGTGGAAAGCGAAGCACTAAGAGGAGCCTGTACCGAAAGGCCAATGCCTTCCGATTCCACAAGAGAGCTTGCTGTCCTGGGTTCTGCAACTCGTGCCCCTGTGCAGGGACAACAATACGAAGTCCTGGTCTCCATCCCGTCCCACACTGCGAAAACTAGCATGACGTGGGCGGTACTGGCACATTGCCCAGGGGTATAAAACGCCCACTTAACATAGGAACCCCCACTCCCCTTCTCTGACACACAACCACACATACACACAGCCACACACGGGGAACATAGTTTACAACGAAACTTTTACCCCGCACTACCATTACAATGCAGGATTTACAACGAAAGTCATTACAACGACTTTCGCTGGAGGACGCTGTCGGATAGGTAATGGTTTAATTTCTATCCAACACCTTCCCTACTATCCATGGGGACTGGAGTTGGAATAGAAATTTAAACTATTCCACTATCCAGCGCCCCCCAACGTAAGTCGTTGTAACGACTTGTGTTGTAATACCTGCGTTGTAAAGGCATGCAAGGTAAAAGCATGCGTTGAAACGTCATACATCCGCCACACACACACAACAACGACACACACAGCCACACACAACCACACACCCAACCACACACAATCACACACACACAACCACACACACACACAACCACACACATACACACAACCACACACATACACCCACACACACAGCCACACACACACACAGCCACACACACACAACTACACACAACCAAACACACACAACCACCCACACAACCACACCCACACACAACCACACACACAACCACACACACACCCACACACACACCCACAACCACACACACAACCACACACACACACACACAACCACAAACAGAACACACACAACCACACATACACAATCACACACACAACCACACACACAACCATACACACACACAACTACACACACAACCACAACACACACAAAACCTCAACCATACATACAACCACACTCAAAACCACAACCACACAAATACAACCACACCATCAGTGCACACTTTCACCAGGCACAGACACCATCAGTCGTCAGTGCACGCTTTCACCGGGCACAAACACCACCAGCCATCAGTGCATGCTTCCACCAGGCACGCACCACCAGCCGTCAGTGCACACTTTCACCAGGCACACACACACCACCAGCCGTCAGTGCACGCTTTCACCAGGCACACACACACCACCAGCCGTCATGCACGCTTTCGCCAGGCACACACACCACAAGCCTTCAGTGCACGCTTCCACCAGGCACACATACCACCAGCCAGCAGTGCACACTTCCACCAGGCACCCACACCCCCAGCCATCAGTGCACACATCAATTGTTAACGCATCCATAATTAACTATTGTAGCAATCAAGTATGGTGCACTTCACTTTTGAACATAATCATCTAAAGCGCAGCATGCCATCATTGCTACAAAACTAAATACACATTTTTTTGGCCTACAATTAATAGACTTTTGTTGCAATTGGTGTTGCAATATTTGGCAAAGCCAATAGCTCAAACTTAATTATTGCGAGACCTATTGCATTGCAAATTCTTATTTTTATTTGATAAGCAAAGTTGCCATTGGTGGTGTAATCTGTACTTTGAGTAGATTTTTTTTAGGTGTCTCCAGATACTTTGGTTGAAGTGATAATAGCAACCTTGTATTGCAGTGTGTGGATATATTTTTAAAATTGACTGAATTATTGCTTGTTCAAAGTCAAGGATTATTTTTTGTGGAAAGTAGTTGTCGGTGTGTTGTTTTATTATTGTGAGAATCTCTATGTAGGTGGTTTTTTGCTTATTTATCTGTCATGTTAAGCGCCTGAATCACCCCCGAAGAGGGTATCTTCTATAAGAAAGGGCTCTATATGTACTGGACCAAAGTAAGGTACAGTGTGTATAGAGTCCCCAATCTCCAGAGGTATAATAGAGGTCAAAGTCAGATCTAACCTTAATCTCTAAAGTGGTAGCTTGGTCGAGCAGTAAGGCAGTATCAGAGGACAGTGTAAAGCATTTGTTGCATACACTCAGTCAGGAAAAGGTTTCACACACTCAAAAACTGAACTCCAGGCCAATTGTTTTTATATCAAAAGATATAGTTATTTTATTTTCAGAATCAACAGGTATCAAAATGTACTTTTCTCAATATGAGTGACTTTAGGTAATTACTTTGCAGAAAGACAATAGACTTGGTAAGTATAATAGTTACTGGGGTTGCAATAGGCAACACAATTATAAACACAATTTAACATTGAGCTCAATGGGTTTTTCTACATAAATGCAGTTGATTACTTTCAGGATTACTTTTCTAACCACCGGCCTGGACCCTGGACCTAGTCCCGGGATCTAAGCTGTAAAGAGTGAAGTAAAAGCGTTTGGTTACAGTTGTAATTTATAAAGAATATAAATGTATTTTCAAGTTGACACTTAGAAACTTTACAGTGAAAAACTAGCAATGTTATCCTATGGAAGGAAATTCAAGTCACAGGTAAAGTAGGCTCTCGTTACTTTTGTAATCTAGTTCTGGACTCCTAGGTTCAGCACTGGGACCTCTACCTAAGACAGATAAGTATTTGCGTTTCAGTGGTTGGTACGATTTTTAAAGAATATTTGGAATTTGCAAAATTGACACTTGGTAAGTACAGTTAGAATTACTTTTGCGGTTCAGTACTGAGCTAAAAAGTACAGCACTGGCTTCTCTCCTGATCCCAGGTGAGTATTTTGGGACTCGTTATTCGGCTGATTTTAGAGGAATATTTTAACGTTTCAAAACTCCACACTTAAAAGAAATTTCAGTGAAAACCAGCCAATGTTAGCCTATGGAAGAAAAGTGAGTTATCGGCATTCAGGTGAGTACTCGACTGGTGAGATTAAGTTTCTGGGCATAGACTCAGGGGCCTCCCAGGGTCGGAAAGGTACAGTGTTTACACCCTCAGTGGCACAGGGGCAGCCGGGTACAGAGAGAGTAGGCCCAATGCAATCCAATGGACTGTAGGGGGCCTTTGATTGGTGGCTGCAAGCAGGCAGGCCACGCGGCTGTGTAAGTTGAGCTCCTGGTCACTTACTCAGGGCAAGTGAGAAAGTAGAGTAGGGTAGTAGTTGCACTTCCAGCGGCACTCAGGCAGCTGGGTGCAGGGTGCTTTTGAGCCGTTGGGCCCTCAATGTTATCCAATGGGAACGTTACAAAGTGAACAAAGGCTGCAGGCTCGGGGACGGAGATTCTTCAAGTGCGGCCACCACTTTGAGAGGTAAGTTGGGTTCTTGGAGAAGAGGTAAGTACCCCAAAGGAAGGCACAGGGGGCCGGGTGCAGGGGTGTCTTTGGGTGTCGGGAAATCTTACCCTCTGCTGGTAGTGGTTGGGGGGTCCCTAGTTCTGAGGCTGCAGGCGTTGTCTGGGTTGTCAAGGAGGGTCTTTGGGCACTGGACTTCGGGTCCCAGCTGCCGGGGGGACGTCCTCGTGATCTTGGACCACTCGGGCACGGGCCGGGCTCCGCGGGTGCAGAGTGGGCTAGATTGGGGGTTCCTGGCTGGCACCAGGGGTATTGCTTTTGGAGCAGAGCCTCTGCTTATGGGAGTCCCGGTCTTTGAGAGGGTCAAGGCAGGCAGCTCCTCCGGGTTTTCCAAGGTTGCTGTCCTCAGGAGTCGCGGGATTTAGCAGAGGTAGATTCCAGGGTAGACAGGCCGGTAGGGCTGGAGCCAAGTCAGTTTGTGTCGTCCTGTTGTTAGCAGCTGCACGACGGGTCTTCTTCTTCTCGATCTTCTTTCTTGTTTTCTTATCGGGATCTGAGGAAGGAAGGTTCAGGGTGCCCCTAAATACTAAATTTAGGGGTGTTACATGTAGGGCAAGGGCAGGGACCTTTGGGTCCCTGTCCTGGGGTGGGTACACCACCTAGCCTGCTCCTCTCCTGTGGGAGGGGGGCAGGAGCCTAGCTGTGATTGGGCAGGGTTCTCCAGCTTCAAGATGGCTGGGGCCTGGGGTCGTGCTTCACCTCGCCTCTCCCACCTGAAAGGTGGAGTTGGCACAGGTTGGCACACCCTCCTTCCTGACGTAGGGTTTCCCGCCTGTCTCCCCCCAGAGTGGGGGCTCAGAGCTGGTGGGGGCCAGTTGCTGGGTACAGCAAATGGTCTGGAGAAGCTCACAAGGGCGGAATACCTTTGAAGCTCCCCCTGCCCATCCTGGGGAGGAGGCTTGGCACCTCATCCCAGGATATGCATTGTTACAGGCCCAGGAGAGTGAGGGCTCTCCACCCAGGGGTCTAGCAACATGTCTGCTGTGTGGCAGCCTAGGCTGCCCCTCAGACAAGACGTGGATTGTAGGTTAGGTTTCAGGGGGCATCTCTAAGATGCCCTATGCAGTGCATTTTACATTAAATCCCACACTGGCATCAGTGTGGGTTTAATGTTCTGAGAAGTTTGATATCAAACTTGCCAGTCTTCAGTGTAGCCATTCTGGTGCTGTGGAGTTCATAATGTCAACATGCCAGCACCATATACTCTTAATGGCATCACTGCACTTACAGTTGCCAGGAATGGCTGTGGGTACTGTAGGGGCACAGGGCTCATGCACCTGTGCCCACACCACTGGCATAGGGCACCCAGCTAGAGGGGTGACTGAGGTATGCCAGGGCAGTGGGTTTTGTGGGCATGGCACACAGGGATGTGCTCCATGTTGACTCTATGTTTAGTTCTGTACTTAGACACTCAGTCTGCAAAGGCAGTGTGTGGGTGTCAGGGTACAGTGCCCCCTAAGGGGGGCACAATAAGTGTTGCAGCCATTAGGGGTCTTCTCTGGTTACCATGCCCTGGGTACCTAGGGTACCATTTACTAGGGGCTGACAGGTGGGCAGAGATGCCAATTGGGTTTTAGTTTCAACACAGGTTTAAGGGAAGTAACACAGGCCCTGGGCACCTGGCTGGCAGGAGCCCAGGGTACACTCAGTCAAAGCACATCAGCAGTTCAGCAAAAAAGTGGGGGCATACGAATACAAGAAAGATGGCACTTTCTCACATCTTCGCGCTGCAGAACTGCTACAGAGTCAGCGGAGGGAATCAGAAGAGTTCGGTTTTTAGAAACCTGCGGAATTACAGATAGTTGGTGCATTCATGGAGGTGTAAAGGAAGTTGATTCCAGTAGGAGGGGGTCAAATGATAGAAGGCTTTCCCACCTATTACGGATTTCTTTACACTAGGTACCATGAGGAGTGATTTAGATCCAGATCGGAGTGTTCTGGAAGGCTGGTATTGTATGAGTCTGTCCGTGAGATAGCTGGGGGCGTTGCCGTTTAGTGCCTTGTGTACTATGCGGTATGCAAGAGAGGGGTCCCAATGTATTGAAATATTTACATAAACGAGGGGAAAACATAAATCAAGGAAGTTTTCAGCAGTTTCAAAAAGGCGAAAGGATGATTGATTTGCAGCCATTGTTGTTTAATCACATTGGCGGAAGTACTATTTTACAAATATGAATTCACAAGAAAACAGTATCACATAATTATTAAATCACATGAGTGGTGCCCAAGAGGGATGGGGAAGTGTAAGGTAGTTAGTGATGGGTAGGGTAGTTGAATGATGGTGACATCAAATCATAAACAGTTCAGGTATACAGATCCTTATATACCAAATAGCCGAAGTCTAAACATCCTAGACATAATGCCATATAACACACGAATGGTCACAGGTATTAATCACTGTTGAACGGTTGTTGGCAGGTATTCTAAAGTCGATGTTTCGACCCCTTGTCCGTAGGGGTATTTAACCTTACTAGTGGGGTCTTCATCAGGACTAGTATTAGGTGAGAGGGACGGGGGGCACCATGAGTGTTGCGATGGGGAGGGGGTAACTCTCACAGTCCAACCGTTTAGAGGAAAAGGGGCTCCAGGGCTCTCCTAAGTATGGTATCAAGTAGAAGTGAGACGCCACTGATTGTGCGACACGAAAGTGTACAAGGGCATTCTAGGTACAGTGGTCCACCTTAATTGGACACGTGAATCTCAACGGATCAGTCGGATACTCGTGGACTCCGGAATTTATCCAGGGAAGGGAGCTGTTGTTTAGGACGCCGCCACGCTGAGTAGCAGATTGATTCTGCTCCCTTCCCTGGATAAATTCCAGAGTCCACGAGTATCCGACTGATCGATTGAGATTCATGTGTCCAATTAAGGCGAACCACTGTACCTAGAATGCCCTTGGGCACTTTCGTGTCGCACAATCAGTGACGTCTCACTTCTACTTAATACCATACTTGGAGAGCCCTGGAGCCCCTTTTTCTCTCAACGGTTGGACTGTGAGAGTTACCCCCTTCCTGTCGCAACACTCATGGTTCCCCCCGTCCCTCTCACGTCACGCTAGTCCTGATGAAGACCCCACTAGTAAAGTTAAAGACACCTACAGACAAGGGGTCAAAACGTCGACTTTAGAATACCTGCCAACAACTGTTCAACAGTGATTAATAACTGTGACTCTTCTTGTGTTATATGGCATTATGTCTAGGATGTTTAGACTTCGGCTATTTCGTATATAAGGATCTGTATACCTGAACTGTTTATGATTTGATGTCACCACCACTCAACTACCCTACCCATCACTAACTACCTTACACTTCCCCTTCCCTCTTGGGCACCACTCATGTGATTTATTAATTATGTGATACTGTTTTCTTGTGAATTCATATTTGTAAAAAAAGTACTTCCGCCAATGTGATTAAACAACATTGGCTGCAAATCAATCATCCTTTCGCCTTTTTTAAACTGCTGAAAACTTCCTTGATTTATGTTTTTCTCTTGTTTATGTAAATATTTCAATACATTAGGACCCCTCTCTTGCATACCATTTAGCACCCAGGTCCCAGTGATTCCAGGTTTACCCTTTTTTGTAACTACTTGTGTACTATGCAGCAGATTTTAAAATGGATCTGCTTGCAGATGGGCAGCCAGTGTAGTACCAGGAATAGAGGCAAGGAATGGATCCTGGCAGGAGAATTGGAGATTAGTCTGGCCACAGTGTTTTGTACCACCTGGAATCTGTTAAGAGAGGATTCATTAGCTAAGATCCAGAGAGCATTGCAATAGTCAAGATGATCTATTACTAGTGCCTGAAGGAGAGTTTTTCGGACTGTCATAGGGAGGAAATGGAAAACATTCCTCAGATGACTTAGCATGTGGAAAGAAGAGGTCACAGTGGTTGCGACTTGCTCTTTCATAGTGAGTTTCTGGTCTAAATGTACTCCTAAGTTTTTCACTACTGCCTTCGGGATCTGTGCAGGACCTAGGTTAGTGGGCCACCACTCAGGAGACCAGAGTAGGGGCGCCTCTGAAGAGCATAATTTCAGTTTTACTAGCATTTAGCTGAAGGAAGTTGTTCCTCATCCAGTCCGAAATGGCTGCCATACCTTCAGAGAAGGCAGACTGAGTATTGATGGAGTTTTTGTCAAATGCCATTAGGAGATGGGTATCAACTGCGTACGAGATTGGGATGAAGCCCAGAATCCTAAGAAGATCTGCAAGAGGAGCCACATGAATGTTAAACAGTGCGGGACTAAGGCAGGATCTGATGTTGGAGAGTGGAAGGTGCAGAGATTGACAGTTTGGGTACGATGTGTTAGGAAATTTGACAGCCATTGAAAGGCAAGATTTTGGATACCAACGTTTCTTAATCTATTTAATAGGATGGAATGGGACATCGTGTCAAACGCTCCTGACAGATCCAGCAGCACCAATAATACTGCCTGTCCATTATCCAGGATGTACCTAAGGTTATCTGTGACTGCAATAAGTGCAGAATTCGTACTAAATCTGGGATGAAAACTGGACTGTGAGGGGTCAAAGGCTCCTGTTACTTCCATGAAGTCTGAGAGGTATTTATTAACATGTTTCTCCAGATGTTTACTCAGATAGGGTGGCAGGGAGATAGGACTGTAGTTAGATAAATCTACGTAACACTACCGTAGATTGGGGGTCAGAAGGGATAGATTATAGACCTGTAGGTGTACGTTCCCTGATACAGACTAAATACCAAAATGTACACCTATAGTCTAAAACATGTGTATGTGAGCAAATACGTACTGTCTCTCTCAAACGTTAACTACAAGTGAAAAGTGACTGGGGGAGACATCCATTAAGGATAAGAACCCTCACTCCCCCGAAGGTGACATGCTTCATCATATGGGTCCCCCTTACCAGTGTGGAAAACCTAGTCACCACTGGGAGCTTCTACTTTGGTGTTTAAAGAAGGAGCTCAGAGATGTTTTGTTAGGTAAGGGACAGGATGATAATCCCATATGTGAGACGATGGATGTAGTGAGGTATGCAGCGCTGTGTGAAAAAGTAGAATAGTGGAATTAAAACTGCCTAAGTAGAATCACTGATTAACTTTATTAGTGTGTTCTACCTGACAGGGTTAAAATGAAACAGCACAGTGGTATGGATATAGAACCACTGTCACTTAATGGTCGACATGTTTCAGCCTGTTGATCAATACCCATGTATCAGCGGCTTTCTTCAGGACCAGATTTTAATACGTGCTAATGCTGCTGCAAATATAAGAAAAAATCATAATAATAGTAGTAAGGTTTTATACAATACCGGTATTCCTGCTTTTCTTTTGTCTGTCAGGTCATACCCAGGTATCTATGGATAAAACACAAGTAGCAAGAACAAGCATTTGCAATGCAATAGGTCTCGCATTATTTAAGTTTGAGCTATTAGTACTGTAAATGGCAATGTTTTTATTTATGCGCTATTTTAATTTTCTTTGCATAAAAAGGTACATATAAAATATGTGTTGTAGAAAAGTCATTTATGCAGTATTTAAATTTTCTTTGCATAAAAAAGTATATAAACAATATTTCTTGTAGAAAAGTTAAACATTTTAATGATGTGTCCAAATAATTTTTATATGTACATTCGATTTGCAAACGGATGGGGTGGGGGGGTCTGAAAACTGAAGGAGGGCCTCTGGCAGTTTATCTGCATAAAGCCCTGCATGTCTAAGGCCACGTCCCCTTTCCACATGGTGAATTCTCTTTTCAAGAGGGCAGGTCTTCCTCTGAGGTACCAGGGCAGCATCATGTGAAGTGCAGCAAGATGGGGTTGTAAAGCTTCCATTAGTTGCCACTTTTCATGCACCTCAGCAAATAGGTGCACACTTCTGTTCATGAGGTTGGCAACAATGTCCTGACCTGGTGTGCCACCGCTTGTTGGTACACTGCTGCTGTGCGGTGGTGGAATTTATAATGAATACTTTTCTATTCCCAAGAATATGTCACCGGCTGCACGGCCCTTCTTGTAGCATTATGAAATCCTGCTCTGTCAGGCTGTGCAGTAACCCTACCGATCGACTCCAGACTAGGCCATCCAGTCCTGCTTTTCTTTACATGCTGGTAGTGGCAGTGTTACTTTTATTTAGTGGGAAAAACAAAACATCTGCCAGAATGCAAGGGAAAATTCCTAACCTGCCCCTGCAAGATAAATCTTTTTGGAATGAAGTGTGCACTAGTCTTGTGCGTTCATGTATTCATTTTGTTATGCAATTCAGTTTCAGTGGCTCCAGTATATACATACCCTGAGATTGGTCTCCATAAGTATAGTGGGCATGACTGAACTTACTCTCTCAGCTGTAACATTTTGAGTTAAAGACAAAAAGCACAATGTTCACATAAAAAAATATTAATAATTGGGCAGACCTTGCATAACATCTCCACAACTGCCTTTAAGGCTCTCAGTAGTTATCACATTTGTTGAGAGCGGTTTTAAGCTGCACTTCTTCCGGACGAGCAGTGCTGTAAACCTCTGGTACTTGCTTTGTTTTCTCCGACATGGATGCAGTACACGGGCGAGATTTCATTAAAAATAAGGCTGAGTGAATAGAGCAGCGCTTTCCACGTCATAACCATGTAGTTAATGAGGTCTGGCAAGCACTGAATCTCTATGCACTTTTCGTTTGCACAAGTTCAGAGCTCGCGCCGCCGGCCTGCGACCAGGAAGTCAGGCAGGCCGGGCGGGACAACCGGAAACAGGAAGTAGGAGGGCGGGAGCCTACCCCGCCTCCCACGGAAGAGCCGCGGCTGTTTGGAGCACCGGAGCAGGCAGGAGCCTACCCTGCGCCCCGGTGCCGAAGGAGGGAGGAAGAGTCCTGCCGCCGGGCCCTGCAGCTGCCGATGAGAGGAGCCGCCGCCGCCGCACCAAGGAAGCCGGTGAGTGTGGCTTCGCCTTGTTGATGATCTGCGAGGGCGGGGGGCATGTGTGTGTGCGTGTGCGGCGGTGGCGGGCTGTGTATGTGTGTGAGCGTGCGTGCGTGTGTGTATGTGTCTTGGAGTCTGTGTGTGTGACCGTGGGGGGGAGAGGGGGTGTGTGTGAGCGAGTGTCTGTCTGTTTGTGTATATGCGCGCCTGAGCTGCGAGGGCGGGGGGGCATGTGTGTGTGCGCGTGCATCGTGGGGGGCTGTGTATGTGTGTGAGCGTGCGTGCGTGTGTGTATGTGTCTTGGAGTCTGTGTGTGTGACTGTGGGGGGGAGAGGGTGTGTGTGACTACCCCATCTACTCCACTAAACTTTAGTCATGCCGAAACACCAGACGCATTCGTGTACAACATAGCTAAAAAAAAATTCTAAAGTCAATAGCCCTCGCATAGGTGAGACCTATTGGTTTTGCCAGTGCTTGCTTACTTTTGATTTCACAGACATTACCACAAATGTTCCCTGCAGCAACCTCTAACGCACGCAATCCCCCACATTTCGCACATACCGCGTGTCTTTACAAGTTCAAAACTGCCTTGATTAGCAGAATCAGGGCAGATTTCTTTAGATACGCGATATTCAATATTTGGGATCAGTTTTATTTTGGTGCCCCGGTCTATTTTCTGTTCCGGTTCGACCTTGGCGCAGAAGACCTATGGCTGAGATTTCAAACAGACTCTATATTTAAAATGTATTTGCTTCGGAATGCATGCAGCGCTAGACGTTGCCTTGCCCGGGGCAGAGGTTCCGTTAAACCAGGCGTCCCTTTTAATGGGCACTGGGGCCTGCCAAGAATAACAAGTCAGCAGCGGCAGTAAAAACAAATTGGTGTTGTGTGCCTAATTGAAAACTAACTTCCAGATTGAGGCTGAAAGGCACTCCATCACGCAGAGATAAGTTATGGTGCAATGACCCCTGACTGCTGCAGCCCTTCAACTCAAGTGCCCTTGCCTGTGATGTCCCCAAACTATCTTTAACAAGCACAATTTAAAGTAGAAAATATTTGAACCAACAGACACACTGAGCTATGCGAGAGCGCGATGAGCTATGGGAGAGAGGGTCAGACAGACCGACTGATTTAAGAAACAGGTTGGTACAGACATACCCCCCGCCGAAATAATGCGTGTGTGTGCGTGTGGGGGGGGGTAGATAGACAGACAGCTCTGGGGGAGAGGCACATACATACTGACTGGATTAAGAAACAGATAGCAGCTGCATCAACTATAGAGGAGAGGGAATCTGGAATCTAAGAACAATGTGTAGACCAGCTGGCAGATTGTACATGGGCCATGTTGGCGGATTAACCTTCCCTGAGAGGACAACAGAGTAAGATCAGAGTAATATCTGTCCGATGTAAACGTGGCTGAATTCGCCAGAGTGGATGAACCCGCCGTCGGAACAGCCGTTCTGCGATGGAACCATCCTCGCAAAATCCTGTACCCGCCCTATGTGGCTTTTCACAGAGGTGACTCCGCAGGTCAGTTTGGACCAGGAACTAAAGGTCCGGAGGGGAATGAGGCAGCCTCAGAAGCGAAACAGAGCGGACGGTGGAGCTGGCGGCCCTTCCATCAGCGGGCTGTCAGCCTCACTCATAATAAAGAGAATATCCGGATATACACGTGCAATCCACATCCTGCACTACCCTCTCGTTAAATCAAGACCCAAATATCCAATTGGGACACAGGTTACAACTGTAGCCAATGACGCTCACTGATAAATCAAAGTTGCAGAGTTTGAAAATCAACCCACGGTAAAGGCCGCCCTTGGTGCTGAAATGGTATACTATGGCCGTTTGTTACAATTTTCAATCCGTTCTTTGTCACCGCGCCGTTGGAGTCCCCGCCTACGCCGCTGCACGTTTCATTGCGATTTTGAACAAAGACCACAAAAACAACACAACCGCGAACGTGCCTATGCTTGCTGCATGACGCCGGCTGTGCCCGCCTCCCTGCTCGGGGCCGCGCTGCCATTGGCGGACCCCTGAAGCAGGAAGCCAAGCAACGGGAGAGAAGACGTAGGCCGGGCCAGAAGAAAGAAGGAAGTCCCGCCTGCTGCTGGGCTATGATTGGCTGCCCGCCGGGATGAAGCAAAGAAGCCGAGTCCTCCCGCGGCCCGGGGCTCCCGTGAGCTATGGAGAGCCCTGGGGCCGCCCCAGAGAAGAGAAATCCTGCGTAGCCGGTGAGTGGGGTCCGGTGCTGGTGTGTGTGTGTGTGTGTGTGTGTGTGTGTGTGTGCGTGTGTGTATGTGTGCGATTGCGGCGGCGGGTGAGGGGGGTCTTTGTATGTGTGCGTGCGTGCGTGTAGGTGCGCTGGTGTGTGTGTGGGGGGTCTCTGTGTGTGCGTGTAGGTTCGCTAGTGTGTGTGTAGGTGCGGGGGGGGTGTGCCTGTGTATGCGTGTGGCTGTGTATGCGTGTGGCTGTGATGTGTGCATGCGTGAGTGTAAGTGCGCGTGCAGGAAGCTGAATCCAGCCGGGGAGAAGCGCGTGACAGTTTCTTCTCCGTCATTCCCCCGTGTCAGCTAGCTATAGTTCTCCACCTGGACCGCATCCTTCGGATGCGTGTTCCCAGGCTCGACCTAAAAAGGAAAGAGAGAGACAAGAACAATTTGCTAAATTATCACATGGAAAACTTGCATATTATGTGCATCTGTCACTATATCACAAGTGTGCTAACGCTTGTAACTAGTCATAAGTAGAAGGGACTTACCCTCAACTGTAGGATAGCCCTGCCTCACCTCTACCTGGCTGGCTGCTCTGGAAAGAGGCCCCGCACTGCGGGAAAGAACACAGGTGCCTAGATTAGTACACCATTTTGACTTCTAAATCCTCTTTACTCTGTCAAACAGGAGGCCCAAACTGCCCCCAGGTACAACACAATACTGCACCCTTGGTTTAAAGGAAGTAACTATGGCATTCCAAGGAGAACTTGAAATTATAAACAAACTCTTACCATTAAATGGAGTTACAGATTCTATAGCATAATATAGCAATTTGTTAAGAGATCAGAGGGATTTCCTAGCTTTTTATCTTACCGTTCCGTCGGTACCTCAACACCCAAGAGAGCTCGCCCCGGGAGGTACCGAACGGGAGGCAAACTCACGTTTATATAGTGGCCGTTTGATTGTCAGCAGCCGTGCGCGAGAGAGGTCCTAATATTTTTAGCTGGCTCTGTAAGCGCCAGCGTTATAACTGCGCATGCGTTAGAGAGTGTATATTCTACCTCGCTCATGCGTTTACATGTGTTGTTAAGACACTGTTCTGTGCGCATGCGTACAAAATCACTGTTGGTTATGCGCAACTACTCGTAATGGAGAGCGAGAAGCAAGTTCATTGGCAATAACCTAAAAAACTTAAAAAACAAGGTTTTAGACATATCGTATGATGATGGAGATGTTACAAAGCAGCCCCAGTTAATTAAAGAGTTATGATCGCGCATGCGTTAAATGTATATGTGTTCTACCTCACGCATGCGCTTTCGTAGTTGTTAATTTGAAAGACATTACTCCGTGGGCATGCGTGCTGGGACACCATGGGAAATTCACTACTCCCCATAAAGGAGAGCAAGAAAGCTTTGTCAATGCTCTTGATGATTAAAGAGCATGATTAATGATTTTCACATGATCAATTTGTAAAAACGGATATATGATGTTACAACGCGGACTGTAACAACGCATACCGTTACAACGCATCTTTTACAACGCGGATACTGTTACAACTCATGTATTTACAACGCATTTTTTTACAACGCAGGTACCTTTACAACGCATACCATTACAACGTAAGTATTGGTAAGTATATATTAATATTAATATTATAATCGTAAATTAATTTTCTAAAATATAATTTAATGTAATTTAATTTAATTTCAATTAAATAATTTAATTTAAAATTAATTTTACTTTATTTTTACCCTGTTCTCCTGTACCCCAAAAACTCAAAACTGACCCTCAACCCCAAAAATAAATTAAAGTAATTTAATTTAATGTAATTCCAATTAATTAATTTAATTAAATATTTTAATAAATTAAAATTAATTTTACTTTATTTTTACCCTGTACCCCTGTACCCCAAAAACTCAAAACTGACCCTCAACCCCAACAATAATTTAATGTAATTAAATTTAATTTAATTTCAATTAATTAATTTAATTTAAAATTAATTTTAATTTATTTTTACCCTGTACCCCTGTACCCCAAAAACTAAAAACTGACCCTGAACCCTAAAAATACCCCTTTACCCAAAAACTAAAAACTGACCCTGAACCCTAAAAATACCCCTTTACCCAAAAACTGAAAACTGACCCTGAACCCTAAAAATACCCCTTTACCCAAAAACTAAAAACTGACCCTGAACCCTAAAAATACCCCTTTACCCAAAAACTAAAAACTGACCCTGAACCCTAAAAATACCTCTTTACCCAAAAACTAAAAACTTACCCTGAACCCTAAAAATACCCCTTTACCCAAAAACTGAAAACTGACCCTGAACCCTAAAAATACCCCTTTACCCAAAAACTAAAAACTGACCCTGACCCCTAAAAATACCCCTTTACCCAAAAACTGAAAACTGACCCTGAACCCTAAAAATACCCCTTTACCCAAAAACTAAAAACTGACCCTGAACCCTAAAAATACCCCTTTACCCAAAAACTGAAAACTGACCCTGAACCCTAAAAATACCCCTTTACCCAAAAACTGAAAACTGACCCTGAACCCTAAAAATACCCCTTTACCCAAAAACTGAAAACTGACCCTGAACCCAAAAAATACCCCTTTACCCAAAAACTGAAAACTGACCCTGAACCCTAAAAATACCCCTTTACCCAAAAACTGAAAACTGACCCTGAACCCTAAAAATACCCCTTTACCCTAAAACCCAAAACTGACCCTAAACCCTAAAAATACCCCTTTACCCCAAACATATAACATTTAAAATATAATTATATACTTACCAATACTTACATTGTAATGGTATGCGTTGTAAAGGTACCTGCGTTGTAAAAAAATGCGTTGTAAAAACATAAGTTGTAACAGTATCTGCGTTGTAATAGATGCGTTGTAACAGTATCGCGTTGTAAAAAATGCGTTGTAACAGGTGCATACCGTAAAAACAGCCGTAGTTAGTTCATGGACCGTCTCGGTCCAAGATGCGAGTCACATAGAGGTAGAAACTTATTGGTCTCTATGCGTGTCAAGGACACGATATATTATAGTGGTAACTCGTCATATATGGATAGTGATAAATAAAGGAGGCAGACCTTCTTCTCATACTGTATCTCCTGAATCTCACCAAATGATGGTAAACCAATTGGCCCACATAGTCACAGGAGTTTCAATTTAAGGCGAAATGTGCCTATACGTTAGGGAAGATTAGTATCAGAATTCAGTGGGTATTGTCGATATGGTTGATATACAGGCAATACACCATATAAGTTAAGATATCATTTGGCAACCCAGATGTATTTATATATATGAACTACCAAGCACGCAGTTAGCATATTAGATAGAGACCCAGGGTATTTCGTCGTTTAGGCCCATGTTATCTGTTTTAAGTTTATAGACACACTGTTGTTCTTTACGAAATAGAAATCTAGTGGGGTCTGTCAAGTGTGGTGGAATCCAGGGGTTTTCTAATACCACCCAATGCAGATCGGTATCAACATGTCCTTTATCCAGAAAATGATTTGTCAGTTTTGTTGACCGCTTACCGCATCTGATCGTGCTCTTATGTTCTTGGATGCGGATCTTAATTTTTCTGGTGGTCATTCCCACATAGCGAAGTTGGCAGGGGCACCATATCAAGTAGATCAAATGATCGCTATTGCAATTTGTGTGTTTCTCAATTTTCCATGGGCGTGACGTGCCTATGTCGATTTCAAGGGTTTTCTCAGTTTGGGGACAAACTGTGCAGGTCCCACAAGGGAAATGACCAACCACCTGAGGCATATTCCATAATGTGGTCTGAGACCCAATATTTTTAATACCAGTGGTCGTGTATGGACCAATTTGTCTCGAAGATTTGCACTTCGTTTATACGCAAACAGAGGGCGCGGGAGGGTTTTGTTCGCTAGATTCAGAACCCCCCAATGTTTATTTATGCTCTTTTTAACGGAGTTAGAAAAACTGGAGAAAGTATTTACAAATGGTATTTTCTGGTTTGTTTCTTTAGTTGTTCTTTTTTCCAGTAGCTCTTCTCTGTTATTGTTGGCTGCTCTTTTCTTATATTTGCGGATTAATTGTGTAGGATATTTCTTTTCTTTTAGGTCTCGTGACAATGCCTTTGCATGTTCCTCATATTGTTCTAGTTCAGTGCAATTGCGTCTTATACGTAAAAACTGCCCGAACGGCAAGTTTTCACGAAGGGCTCGTGGGTGATAGCTTTGGAAAGGCAATAGGGAATTACACGAGGTGGGTTTTCTGTACAATTCTGTTACCAAAACTCCATTTCTTGGTATTATCAATAAGTCCAGAAACAGAAGACTAGATCTGGAGAATTCTAAGGTGAACCGCAAGAAGTCATCCTGCTGATTTAACCATTCATGGAACATTTTCAGTGTATCTTCATCACCTCGCCAGATGACAAAGATATCATCTATGTACCTTTTCCAAGTACATAGATGATTGAAGAACGGGTTGCTTGGTGTTCGTATAGTCTCCTGTTCAACTTTATGAACATATAGATTGGCCAAGCTGGGGGCACACATGCTGCCCATACAAGTACCTGAAATTTGGAGGTACAGTTGGTCCTCAAACTTGAAAAAGTTCTCTTTGAGCACTTTCCTAGCACAGAACATCACAAAATCAATTCCAAACCAGGTTTTCAAGTATCAATGTGATGGTGGTCAATGTCTCTTCTTGTGGAATACAAGTATAGAGAGATTCCACGTCGAGGGATACCAGCCAATCCTTTGCTGTATCAAAAGGTAACTCTTAAATATCAGTAAGAAGATGCTTGGTATCTTGGATAAAGGTAGGTATCTGTGATACCAGGGGACGAAGAAAAGAATCCACAAAGGTTGATAAAGGTTCGAGTAAGGAGCCGATCCCCGAAACAATCGGTCTGCCTGGTGGTGGTCTGGTAGCTTTATGTATTTTGGGAAATACATAAAAATAAGGTACTATTGAAGTGGTGACTACCAAATAAAGTGCCTCATGATCCGTGATCCATTTCTTCTCCTTAGCTTCTTCCACTTTGATGATGATCTCATTTGTCAAACGTCTTGTAGGATCCAATTGCAACTTTTGGTAAGATTTTTGATCATTAAGTTGTCGTAAACATTCATCTCTGTAAGTCTCTTTATTTAGAAGAACCACCGCTCCCCCTTTGTCAGCGGGTTTTATGACTAAATCGGAGTTGTTGGCCAGATTTTGTAAAGAGGTTTTTTCGGTTCTAGTGAGATTCTGATATTGGCTCTGGTTACTGCTCGTAATACTTTCAAAATCATAAAGCACGGCTTCTTCAAAGGCCCAGGAGTGGACGCCTCACAGGGAAAGCCAGGATGGGTTCCACAGCGGTATTCGTATAAGCGCCTTGAGACCCTTGCGGGTGAGTAGTGCGCTATACAAGTATCAATTTATAATTTTACATTTACAGATGCCTACCTTTATCCAAGATACCAAGCATCTTCTTACTGATATTCAAGAGTTACCTTTTGATACAGAAAAGGATTGGCTGGTATCCCTCGAGGTGGAATCTCTCTATACTTGTATTCCACAAGAAGAGACATTGACCACCATCAAATTGATGCTTGAAGGGATAGTATAACACCAATTGATTTTGTGATGTTCTGTGCTAGGAAAGTGCTCAAAGAGAACTTTTTCAAGTTTGAGGACCAACGGTACCTCCAAATTTCAGGTACTTGTATGGGCAGCGTGTGTGCCCCCAGCTTGGCCAATCTATATGTCCATAAAATTGAACAGGAGACTATACTAACACCGAGCAACCCGTTCGTCAGTCATCTATGTACTTGGAAAAGGTACATTGATGATATCTTTGTCATCTGGCGAGGTGATGAAGATACACTGAAAATGTTCCATGAATGGTTAAATCAGCAGGATGACTTCTTGCGGTTCACCTTAGAATTCTCCAGATCTATTCTTCCGTTTCTGGACTTATTGATAATACCAAGAAATGGAGTTTTGGTAACAGAATTGTACAGAAAACCCACCTTGTGTAATTCCCTATTGCCTTTCCAAAGCTATCACCCACGAACCCTTCGTGAAAACTTGCAGTTCGGGCAGTTTTTACGTATAAGACGCAATTGCATGGAACTAGAACAATATGAGGAACATGCAAAGGCATTGTCACGAGACCTAAAAGAAATATCCTACATAATTAATCCGCAAATCTAAGAAAAGAGCAGCCAACAATAACAGAGAAGTGCTACTGGAAAAAAGAACAACTAAAGAAACAAACCAGAGAATAACGTTTGTAAATACTTTCTCCAGTTTTTCTAACTCCGTTAAAAAAGAGCATTAATAAACATTGGGGGGTTCTGAATCTAGCGAACAACACCCTCCCGCGCCCTCTATTTGCGTATAAAAGAAGTGCAAATCTTCGTTACAAATCGGTCCATAGATGACCACATGGTAATAAAAATATCTTGTCGCAGACCACATAATGTAATATGCCTCAGGTGGTTGGTCATTTCCCTTGTGGGACCTGCACAGTTGGTCCCCACACTGAGAAAACCCTCGATATCGACATAGGCACGTCACGCCCATGGAAAATTGAGAAACACACAAATTGCAATAGCGATCGTTTGATTTACTTGATATGGTGCCCCTGCCAACTTCGCTATGTGGGAATGACCACCAGAAAAATTAAGATCCGCATCCAAGAACATAAGAGCACGATCAGATGTGGTAAACGGTCAACAAAACTGACCAATCATTTTCTGGATAAAGGACATGTTGATACCGATCTGCATTGGGTGGTATTAGAAAAACCCTGGATTCCACCACACTTGACAGACCCCACAAGATTTTTATTTCGTAAAGAACAACAGTGGGTCTATAAACTTAAAACAGATAACATGGGCCTAAACGACGAAATACCCTGGGTCTCTATCTAATATGCTAACTGCTTGCTTGGTAGTCCAAATATATATATACATCTGGGTTGCCCAATTATATCTTAACTTTTATGGTGTATTGCCTGTATATCAACCATTTCGACAATACCCACTGAATTTTGATACTAATCTTCCCTAACGTATAGGCACATTTCGCCTTAAATTGATACTCCTGTGACTATGTGGGCCAATTGGTTTACCATCATTTGGTGAGATTCGGGAGATACAGTATGAGAAGAAGGTCTGCCTCCTTTATTTATCACTATCCATATATGACGAGTTACCACTATAATATATTGTGTCCTTGACACGCATAGAGACCAATACGTTTCTACCTCTATTTGACTCGCATCTTGGACCGAGATGGTCCATGAACTAACTACGGCTGTTTTTACAAATTGATCATGTGAAAATCATTAATCATGCTCTTTAATCATCAAGAGCATTGACAAAGCTTTCTTGCTCTCCTTTATGGGGAGTAGTGAATTTCCCATGGTGTCCCAGCACGCATGCTCACGGAGTAATGTCTTTCAAATTAACAACTACGAAAGCGCATGCGTGAGGTAGAACACATATACATTTAACGCATGCGCGATCATAACTCTTTAATTAACTGGGGCTGCTTTGTAACATCTCCATCATCATACGATATGTCTAAAACCTAGTTTTTTAAGTTTTTTAAGTTATTGCCAATGAACTTGCTTCTCGCTCTCCATTTCGAGTAGTAGCGCATAACCAACAGTGATTTTGTACGCATGCGCACAGAACAGTGTCTTAACAACACATGTAAACACATGCACGAGGTAGAATATACACTCTCGGGGGCGTGGCTACGAGGGCGAAGATGGCGGTCGCAGCTTGCTAGAGCTCCCGCCAGCCCGACTACTTATCCTGGCCCCCGGACCCGTATCCCAGCCTATCCTCGCTGCGGAGGTGGCAGCCGGCGGGGGGTGCCCTCCGGTGCAGAAGTTTGGACACCCGGACCTTCGGGGACGGAGATAGCGGCAGTAACAACCCGGGGCCTAGTACCAGCGTGGACAGCCGGGACCTCGATTTTGGTGGTCCCCGGCTGGGAGCTGACAGACTGTGGCGGCGGTGGGGCCCGCGCTCTGGGGTCCGGACCAACAGCGGAGGAGTGAGTGAGAACACGGCTGAGCCCCACAGTAAGGGAGTGCATGCTGACACCGCGTGAACACTTGTGGAGGGCTGCGGCCTGAGCTGAGGCCAAGAAGCCAGGGCCTCGAGTTTGGCGGTCCCCAGCTGCCAGCGGTGGGGAGTGTCAGTGATCCAGGCGGAATTGCAGCAGGGCGGATGGCGCTGTGGCCCCGGGGCGAGATCCTGCTCGCTCTCAGGGTCCTGGACCTGGTGTAGACGTGCTTGCCTGGACTCCTGGCCGGTGGACCCCCTGCGATCTCCCCGGAGACGGTGCCTGCGATCTGGCGCGCCCGTGAACTGTGGTGACAGAGGCGAAGTGAGCACAATCAGCGTTTCTAGGGGCCCCAGGTGCACAGCAGAGAAGAGGAGGAGCTAGGTCCCACTGAGGGGTACCGGCAGACCGCCCCAGAGCATTGGATAGAGGTGTAGGAGACCCCCGAAGGCCAGAGACGAGTGATTGGGAAGGGGATGGTCGGCGACTGGAACCGCATGAACAGGGCGGCATAGCCGGATGGGTACCTTGCCACATGTCTAGATACACGATTGGAGCTGAGTGAAGGCCTAAGGCGCCCCTGGCATTGGTGGAGGACCGCATGGCGGACCCGTATACCTTGGGGCAGAAGAGCCCGTGGGGAGAAGTAGCCCTAATAGATCCTGGTTGCGCAGCTGCCCGACCTGTGGAACCCTGCCGTCTACTTGTGGGAGGCTGCCCCCCCTATACAACCCCGACATGACCAGAGGCGGAGGAGGGAGTGGGTCCGCCAAACAGGGGCCCATCGACAAATTTACTGGACCTAGCGGGGGGCCCGGGGCATCAGGAGGTGGCCAAAGCGCAGGACCTGATAATGCGGCGCTGATGGCGGCGATCACCCAATCTAGGGACATGTTGGATGCTAAAATAGGAGCGGTGGGGGCTGATGTAACCTTGCTGCGACAGGATCTTCGTAACGCGGTGGCCCGCATTACGGAGGCAGAATCTAGAATCTCTGGAGTGGAAGGTGATGTGGGGACATTAAAGCAGAAGGTGGCTGCGATGGAAAGAATTCAAAAGGGCCTTGCGCTCCGGGTGGAGGATGCAGAAGGGCGGGTGCGCAGGAATAACCTTCGCTTTGTGGGCTTTCCGGAGGGCTGCGAGAAAGGGTCCATGGAACGATTTTTGACTCAATGGCTGGAGAGCTGGCTCCCCCCGGATGCCCTGTCACAATGCTTTGTGATAGAGCGCGCTCACAGAGCCCTGATGCAGAAACCGCCCGCTGGGGAACGACCTCGGCCGGTGATAGCTAGAATCCTGAACTTCCACGACAGGGACACCATCCTACGGGAAGCGAGGGCTAAGGATTCACTCATGTTCGAGAATCATAAGATCATGATTTTTCCAGACTATACTAAACTGGTGCAACAACAACGCCACTCTTTCATAGCGGCTAAGGCCAAGCTGCGCGGTCTGAAGATACAGTACTCCTTGCTTTATCCGGCCCGCCTCCGTGTGGTCTTTCAATCGCGGACCCATTTCTTCGATACCCCGGAGGAGGTCTTCAGATGGACTGATGAAACGGTCAGGGTCCGGCCGATTGCTCAGCCGGGCTTGGGCTCCGGCCCATTGCGTGGATCGTCGCAGGAGAGGGGTGATCCCATGGCCAGGGGTAAGCGACACAGGAAATCTAGATCACGGAAGCGCTCCTCTTCTCGCAGTGGCCAGCTTGATGAGACACCGGTCGAATCCGATCATTCCGGAAAAGACCATTGAAAACTCTGGGAGTGAGACTATCTGCTGGTGCCGCTGGCCCCGTTGGGGGGATCATCGGAGCGCGGTGCGCTACTGCTTGGACAGCTGAACATTGAGCGTAAGGCGACGATGCACATCACAGACTATAGCTGTGCTTTCCTAGGCTTGTGATAGAACATAGGGTAGCCACTTACTTTGCATATTTGTGCTGGTGGGAGGTGGCGGAGTGGGGTTCGGGGTGCTGTTTTATAGGGGCTGCCTGGTTCCCCCGCGGGTGGGGGTTGGCCCTGAGGGGGGGTTCTTTAGTTAGAGTGAGTAGTTGGGATCCATTGGCATGGTTGGCCTTGGGCGCTCTTTTTTGGGCCCGAGGTTCCCCATACCGCGACAGATACTTCAGAGTTCCATGAGGTATAGGGGTGGGAGGTGAGGGACAGGAAATGGGAAGTTGGGGGGACGGTTTTGGGGGATAAGTGGGGGGTCAGGGGTGGTCAGAGGGGTTTGCACGTGATTCCTAATGCCTTGCAACTAATTGTGCTGTGCACCTGGGCCCGGCGCTGGGGTCCTCTGTGTCCTGTCCAACTTGACTATGGCTGATGCACCAATTCCAGGACTCCCTAGAGAGTCCATGCGAGTACTGAGTTGGAATGTCAGGGGGATGCTGGACAAAATTAAGAGGGGGGCGATCTTGCGTTGGGGTAAAAGGGAGGCTGCCGATGTATTTCTGCTACAAGAAACGCACATGATGGGAACAAAAGTGCTTAGCCTGCAGAGATTTGGTTACCAACAGGTCTATCATGCGGGGTTTTCCAGGGGTTCGAGAGGGGTGGCCATTTTGGTTCACCGCAGGTTGGCCTACATTCATGAGCGACATTGGATTGACCCACAGGGCCGCTACGTTTTTATCAAGGGAATGGTGGGTGCTGAACCGGTGGTGTTTGGGAGTGTTTATGCTCCTCCCCCATTACAGTGGTCCCTGGCTGAGAGGCTGTTTGAAGTGTGGGCGGACATCCCGGAATCCCTGGCTGTGCTGGAAGGTGATTGGAATGATGTAATGGATGTGTGCATGGAAGGCAGGAGACTGCAGGGGACGATGGCGGCTGCTGCCCCTACCCGACTGAAAGCGATGGTGGAAGGGTTGGGCTGGGTGGATGTTTGGAGACACATGCATGCCACAGTGCGAGAGTACACCTATGTTTCTGCCGTGCATGGCTCCTTTTCACGACTGGATTATGTTTTTGTGCCAGGGGCGTTCCTCAATAGGGTGAGGGAGGCGGGGATCCTGCCTAGAGGACTGTCCGACCACTCCCCTGTTGCAGTCAGGATTGAGTTGCATAGAAAGCGTCAACCGTTCCGATGGAGGATGTCCTCGTGGCACCTTCAGCAGGCTGACTATATCCAACACATGCGGGGTGCGATCGCCCACTACTGGCAGGAAAACCTGGTAGAGGGTATGGATGCAGTGGTGGTCTGGGAAGCCATGAAGCCTACGCTGAGGGGCATAGACATAGCGTGGTGCACGGCTGCCCGTCGTCGACGTCGAGAGGCCATTGTTGCGGCCGCGGCGCAGGTAGAGCTGCTAGAACAGCGATGCCAGAGAGGGGGAGGCGATGTGGCGGTGCGGTTGCTCCTGCAGGCGCAGCAGTCCTACGCATCTGTCTTAATCGATGAGGCTCGACAAGCATGGCTGGCCACGTGGAGTAGGGTATATCAGTGGGGAGATAAGTCCTGTACTATGCTCCATAGGTTATGTCAATACACCATGCAACCGATTACATTGCCAGGTCTCACTGACGGGGAAGGTGTAGCTATAACGGACCCGGCCGAACTGGCAGCGAGTTTAGCCCGCTATTATGCGGAACAATATGCACAGCAGGACTGTCTTCCGGCGGATGCGATTGACAAATTCATTGCGGTCCTGCCTCCAAGGGCAGTTTCAGATGAGACAAGAAAATCTCTGGACCTCCCCCTCACAGCGGAAGAGCTGGGAGACGCGTTAGGTCAGCTCAACACAGGGAAGGCACCCGGGCCGAGTGGCTTTCCATGCGAATTTTATAAGAACTTCCAACTCCAATTGGGGTCCCACTATAGGACAGCGCTGGAGATGGCACGGGAACGGGGTAGCCTGCCAGCTGACTGGCGACACGCCGAGGTTGTAGTTTTTCCGAAGCCGGGTAGACCCCCGGACCGGCATGAATCATATCGCCCCATATCCCTGCTCAACATCGAGGCTAAATTGCTGGCTAAGGCGTTGGCGAATCGCCTTCTCCCATATGTGGCTGACCTGGTCCACCCGGACCAGGCGGGCTTCATGCCAGGTAGGGCGACGCGGCACAACATCAGACGGGCGCAGGCGGCTGTCGACGCCATAGGGGCCACAGGTGAGCGGGCGGCCCTACTGTTAGCAGATATAGACAGGGCCTTTGACTCTGTCAGTTGAACATATCTGTTCGCTCTCCTGCCTTATCTTAACCTGGGCCCGGTGTTTATTTCGTATGTCAAACTGCTATACACTGATATCACTGCATCCGTGCGTGTATCCGGGGCAGTCTCGGAGAGGTTTTCAGTCGGTCTGGGGACCCGGCAGGGATGCCCACTGTCCCCTTATCTCTTTGCGCTCGCCATGGAGCCCCTTGCCTCATGGGTACGCATTGACGCGCAGCTGCGCGGCTTCATGTGGGGCGAGGGACTCTCCGACAGAATCGCACTCTATGCGGACGATGTCCTCTTCTTCCTTACGGATCTAGATCGATCAGACCCCCGAATCTTGGAAATTATGCGTGTATTTGGTGAGGTGTCGGGCCTTTATCTTAACCCGCGTAAGTCCACCCTATGGGTACTAGGTGAAGGGGCGAGTACATACTCTTGGGCGTCGGCCTTGCAGGTAGCGGCCGGGGGACTGAAATACCTGGGAGTCTTCCTGTCCGAGTCCGCAGACATTGCATGGGAGCGCAACGTGTTACCAGTGTGGGAGAGGGTCCAAACGGACATTAAGACGTGGTCCCAAATGCCCCTCACCATATTTGGTAGGTCCGCGATCTTTAAAATGGTTGCACTTCCGCGCCTGTTATACCAACTGCAGAATTACCCACATCGGATCGTGCCCCGGTGGTTTCGACAGGCCAACTCTGTTTTGGGTCGCTTCCTGTGGGCTGGGGGTGCCGCCAGGGTGGCGTTACGGACATGCTTTCTGTCCACGTATTGTGGTGGTCTGGCCAAATCGGATCTCCTGTCCTATTATCAGGCCTCCCACCTCTTGGTACTAAACGAATGGTGGTATGGCGATAGAGGAGACCCTGCATACGCCCTTGAGCGCTTGTTGATGGGAGACACCACGTTGCACACGCTCCTGTATTCGGCTAGGCAGCGGAGGAAGTTGCCATGTGCCACTCAGGTGGTCTTTGTGATTTGGCGACAAGTACTGCGTCGTATGGGCTGGTGGGGTAGACTGACAGCAGAGACCCCATTGTGGAAGGAATGGACAGCTCCCCGCACTGGCTTCGCTGACGGGGTTTGGCGGCTGGGATTCAATAGGGATTTCTTCGCTTGGACACGTCCTGACCGGGGTAACTCTCAAGTCCTTCCAAGAGCTTAGCACTGATTTCCATATGCCCAAGACCCAATTCTTCAAGTACCTGCAGTTTCGCCACACGCTCGCACCTAGCCTAGTTGGCCTGGAGCTGCTACCGGAGTTCAGTCCAGTGGAAGCAAAAATGTTCATGGGGGACCTTGGGGATAAAAAGGTGTCCCGAATCTACCAAACGCTAGTCACTCATTGCTCCTCTTCTTTGCTTCCGTTAAAAGAGGCCTGAGAAAAGGACGTTGGACCCATGGACGAAGATGATTGGAGGGAGGCCTTGGAGTCCCCGCGTGGGGCTGCTATTGCAGTGCCACTCCGATTGATCCAGTTTAAATATCTGCACAGGGCTTACTATACCCGGGAGCGGTTGTGGAAGGCTGGCCTGATTGTGTCCCCGGAGTGCCTGCGCTATGGGAAAGAGAGGGGTACGCTGTTGCATACGGTATGGTCTTGTGTTGGTCTGACTCGGTTCTGGAATGGTGTTTGGAGCTGTTTGTCGGAGGTACTGGGATGGGATCTCCCCCGCACTCCCCGTTTGGGACTTCTCCATGACTTAGAGAGCGTGGGTGGGAACATATACAAGCGTCATCTTTTGTTATTGGGTCTGGTGGTCGCCAAGCGGGATCTGGCAAGAGCATGGAAGGGTGAGCGGGCTCCTCCACTGGGCGCCTGGAAGGCCGGTGTAGATTACTTCATGGGGTTGGAGCGACCTGTGTTTGAGGCCAGAGGATGCCCCAGAAAACATTACCAAATATGGAAAAGGTGGGCAGATTACAGGGGGTTGACTCTAGAGCCTCCAGCAGACCCGGACGATGGGTTACCTACGATGGAGGACCTTCAGGCCTACAGAGGCGCTAGATGCCTAATGCAATATACTTAAATGATGAAGGCTTATTGTGATCACGTGCACCGAGTTAGGGCGGGATAAGGGGTGGGTAGCCGGGTTGTTGGGTGGCTAGGGTTGTGGGGGGGTTGTTCCTTTTTTATTGATTAGGTTGTAATGATACTGAGACATGTCTTGCTACTTGGCAGTACTCTCCTGATTGTGGAGAGCTGTGTTTATGCCTTTGTCTAATCAATCAATAAAATTTGTTGTGAAAAAAAAGAATATACACTCTCTAACGCATGCGCAGTTATAACGCTGGCGCTTACAGAGCCAGCTAAAAATATTAGGACCTCTCTCGCGCACTGCTGCTGACAATCGAATGGCCACTATATAAACGTGAGTCTGCCTCCCGTTCGGTACCTCCCGGGGCGAGCTCTCTTGGGTGTCGAGGTACCAACAGACAGGTAAGATAAAAAGCTTGGAAATCCCTCTGATCTCTTAACAAATTGCTGTATTATGCAATAGAATCTGTAACTCCGTTTAATGGTAAGAGTTTGTTTATAATTTCAAGTTCTCCTTGGAATGTCATAGTTACTTCCTTTAAACCAAGGGTGCAGTATTGTGTTGTACCTGGGGGCAGTTTGGGCCTCCTGTTTGACAGAGTAAAGAGGATTTAGAAGTCAAAATGGTGTACTAATCTAGGCACCTGTGTTCTTTCCCGCAGTGTGGGCCTCCTTCCAGAGCAGCCAGCCAGGTAGAGTTGAGGCAGGGCTATCCTACAGTTGAGGGTAAGTCCCTACTACTTATGACTAGTTACAAGCATTAGCACACTTGTGATATAGTGACAGATGCACATAATATGCAAGTTTTCCATGTGATAATTTAGCAAATTGTTCTGGTCTCTCTCTTTCCTTTTTCTTGCTACTTGTGTTTTATCCATAGATACCTGGGTATGACCTGACAGACAAAAGAACAGCAGGAATACCGGTGTTGTATAAAACTTTACTACTATTATTATGATTCTTTCACATATTTGCAGCAGTATTAGCACGTATTAAAATCTGGTCCTGAAGAAAGACGCTGATACATGGGTATTGATCAACAGGCTGAAACATGTCGACCATTAAGTGACAGTGGTTCTATATCCATACCACTGTGCTGTTTCATTTTAACCCTGTCAGGTAGAACACACTAATAAAGTTAATCAGTGATTCTACTTAGGCAGTTTTAATTCCACTATTCTACTTTTTCACACAGCGCTGCATACCTCACTACATCCATCGTCTCACATATGGGATTATCATCCTGTCCCTTACCTAACAAAACATCTCTGAGCTCCTTCTTTAAACACCGAAGTAGTAGCTCCCAGTGGTGACTAGGTTTTCCACACTGGTAAGGAGGACCCATATGATGAAGTATGTCACCTTCGGGGGAGTGAGGGTTCTTATCCTTAGGGGGTGTCTCCCCCAGTCACTTTTCACTTGTAGTTAAAGTTTGAGAGAGACAGTACGTATTTGCTCTCATACACATGTTTGAGACTATAGGTGTACATTTTGGTATTTAGTTAGATAAATCTTCCTGAGGAGCATTGCGTTTCTTTTTTAATTATTTGGGCAGCCTTCCATTCAGAAGGTAATTTGCCCTTGGTCAGGGAGGAGTTGAGAATGGGGCTGATAAAGGGTGACAACTGTTTGTTATTAGGGAGTAGTGCGCATATGAAGTGGATGTTAGTGCCTTCATATTCGCCATGGCTGGTATATTGTTGGTAAAAAGGTTTGGGGCACACTTTGAATGTGGCATCCATCCTCCACGTTTCACAGTTTTTTAGTTTTTGTATGTTGTTGTTGGTGGCAAAGAGGATAACTTGTTTTTCATGACTGTCATTGTCATGAAGAATGAATTTCTCATCTTTGTGGGTGACGGTGTATTCCAGTAAGATTTCTATTTCTGCAGACGTTTGGGGGGTGGGGGGTGTTTGAGCAGTAGCTCTTTTAGTTCTGGCTATTAATCTTTTTAGAGTAGGAATGAATGGTAGTTGTCCTGTGACATGTTCAGGGACCCTAGTTAATTAGTTTTTTAGTATTTAGGTACTGGTCTGTTGGGAGCTGGTAGTTGCTTCTCTGATTGTTTCTAGAGCATCTCCTACCGCTATTTCTAGAGCATCTCTGACCTCTATTTCTGTCACATTGGGGGGATAGTTGTGTTAACTGACTTTAACTACGTTTGTTTCTACTGTTGTGGCTCTCCCATAGCAAGAATTGGAGTAGTATTTACTACATTTCCAATGGGTTTTGTGTCCAGTTATTTTTTCTTGAGTATTAGTGTAGGCTAGAAGTAGTTTTCCCTTTTGTGAGGTGAGGAATTTTGCTCCTCCTGCCATATATTTTGTCTATGTGTGAATATATGTATATATATATATATATATATATATATATATATATATATATATATATATATATATATATATAGATATATACGTATCTATTAATTAAAAGGTCTTGAATAGCAAACATGTTTGGGTAATTATTTTTGAAAATAAACTTACATTTGTCTTGCTTTAATTTTCTCGTTGGATATTTAATCGAGGGTCGTGGATTATTCACTAGTTTCTTTTTTTCTGTTGGTTTAAAAGCAAAATGTTATTTTTATTAAACTGTTACATTTAATTTGATTATTTCATTTAATTTATTTTTATTTAGTTGAGAGAAAAAATACTTTTTATGTTTATTTTGTTGATGTTGTAGGTTGAAGTTGGTAGAAGCTGTGAAGAGAAAAGTATTTGTTAGTTATATTTTGCTTATTTATTTAATTTATTGTTTTTATTAGTTTGCTCTTTGTAGGTTAATTTATATACTTAGTTTTATATTTTTGTTTAATGTTGATTTTGTTCTTGTTTTCAAAAGTAATCCTTGTTTTGTTGTGTTATGTTAATGTAGCTTATTGAGCGCACAAATATCTTGGCTCTGAAACTAAAGTAGGCCCCAAAATATCCTAAACTAGTTTTAGAATAACCAGGTTTTAACACTCTTTCTGAATGAGGCTAATGAACTTGCTGACCTATTATGCATTGGAAGCAAATCCTAGGAACCATCATAAGCCTAGTACCCTTAGAACGTAACTGTCTACAGGATGATACTATTAGAAAATATTTTTTAGGAACACTGGTCCCATATTATTCAAGGCTATATAGGCTAAGTATAGCGTCTTAAAATTGACGCTACTTGCTGCAGGGAGGCAGTGGAGTCTCCGAATTTCCTTAGGAACTGACACGTGTTTAGGCAGATTAAATAAAATCTTGCGGCTGTATTTTGTACCATCTGCAGTTTTTTTAGATGTTGTTTCTGCATATTCTGATATAGTGCATTGCAGTAATCCTGTTTTGATAGCACAAGTGCTGTTACAACCGTCCTCCTAGAATCTATAGGAATGTACGGAAGAACCTTCTTCAGTTTCTTAATCAAATAAAAGGTGGTGGAAAAAATTGCGTTGGTTTGCTGTGAGTATTCTAGTTTGTTATCAATCAGTACCCCAAGATTTTTTGCTTTTTCTACTAGTTTTGGCAGTTCTCCCATCTCAACAGGCCATCAAAATCCATCCCATCTAGGTTGGAGATTACCAAAGAGCACTATCTCTTTTTTCTCCTAATTAAGTTTAATACAGTGCTTGCCCATCCAACTATTAATTTCCAACATACAATTTTGAAACTGGGAGCCTTGATCTTTATAAGCAGCTTCCACAATCTGTGTGTCGTCGGCATAAGAGGTTAAGCTGAAGCCAAATTGTTGGATCAAAGGAGCCAGTTCCGATACATAGATATTAAAAAGGGAAGGGCTAACCGATGAACTCTTGGGAACCCCACCAGGCAAGACATAAGTGGTCGATTTGAAATGATCCAGGGTCACTGCTTGTCTTCTTTGCATCAAAAAAGACAATAGCAAAAAAAGTGCTAATCTTTTAACCTCTAATTTTTCCAGTCACAATTGTAAGATCTGAGGGAGCACCAGGTCCTAATGGCTTGCCAAATGCACTCTTCTGGTACGAACCTTCATTTTGGACTGGCATTCTAACTCCATTGTTTACGCACGCGTTAACAACTGGCTTGATCCCTGACTCCTGGCAAGGAAGCATTTTAAATCCTATGTACAAAACGGGTTCACGCGCAGACCCTGCGAACTATAGATTGATTGCACTGATCGATGTGGAGGCCAAGATATATGCTGCAAATCTTCTGGCAGATCTAAAGGATTGGGTAAAACGCATAAACCTGATTCCGAACACCCAAACTGGATTCCGGGCCGGAATGGGCACCCTTACCAATATTTCTGCTGTGACACTACTAGCCAATCAAGCCTATGCAAAATCTCGAACCTTGTACGCATGCTTTATCGACCTTAAAGTAGTGTTCGACAAGGTGCCGAGAAAGAAGCTGTGGACCAAAATGCAAACTTGGGGGGCACCACCCAAACTTTTGGAGGCAATAATCAATCTTTACTCAAACACGTGGGTGCAGATAAGGAAAGGAGATGGCCGCACCATAACAAACAAGATCCCAACATCAAATGGTCTAAAACAGGGGTGTGTGTTGGCCCCCTGTTTATTCAACGTCTACACAGCCGATCTTGAGAAGTACCTCCAACAAGTGCAAATTGACCCACCAAAATTAGGCAAAACACCGATCAGGAGCCTTCAATACGCAGATGATATTGTGCTCCTAGCACAAACACCAATAGGCCTGCAGCGTTCAATGACACAACTAGGATCTTACATCACTTCTGCTCAATTAATAATAAACCTTAAGAAAACCAAGGTATTATGCTTTAGTAGTCATCACAAAACAGGGTCAAAGGGGAAATTCACCTGGAAACTGGAGGAAAAACCAATATCCCAGATGGACTCATACAAATACCTGGGGTTCCAACTTGACCACACACTTAAATATAAGCAACACTTGGACCAAGGGAATACTAAAGCAAAATAACTCCTGTATGCTTTCAAAATTTTACAGAAGAAGCTAAAAGGCTGTCCAACAGGCCAGTTGCTTAAGATAATCGCTGCAAAATTTTTACCCTCAATATCATACTGGTCGGAAATTATGAATATCAAAGATGCAGCCGCCTTAAACCTAGCCCAATCGAGTTTTTTCAAGAGCCTGTTTTTAATTCCTCAGCACATTTCTCAGGCACAAGTTCGACTGGAATATGGGCTGAAAAATCAGAAACCTGCCAGACAAGGGGCGATGGTAAAATATTATTGGCGGATGAGGCAAGCGGAAGACGATACTTTAGCCCACTGCTGTTGGGAAGAAATCGAAAATCAGGCGAGGCAAAAAAACTCCATTGTTGCAGTCCTAAAAGAATCACTCGTTGATTTACATCTTGAAGAGGCATGGCATACAACAGCATCATATTCCGGGTTCAAAAATATGATAAACCGCGCAATAAAGCGAACTTCGCTACTAATTGATAAAGCTGCCTTTGCTAAGAAAAATCATGCATGGGCAGTGATTCAATCATATCCGTTTCTGAAACCCCAACCGTACTTGTCCGAACACTTCTCGCATCACAAAAAGCACTATTTGACGCTTTTGCGGTTGGGTTCGTTCCCCAGAAAGGATTTAACCCCGAAATGGAAGTCAACACGGCCTACTAAAGAATGTGGGCTATGTGAACAAGAGTCGTTATTACACCTTTTATGCATCTGCCCCGTGCTATTGGAACCTCGAAAAATAGTTCTTCGGGAGATTTTTAGGAAGCACCAATTACAATTGTGCAGAGCTGCAATGATACAATGCCTTGGAGGACTGTCAATTCAGTTGTCATGTCGAGCCATCACCTTTTGGAAAATAGCAGCTAAAGAACTAGACAAAAAAGACAACAGTCCACACGGCAAAGGTATATGACTGTCTGGTCACTCCCTTTCTGCACAGACATCAAATATCGCTCTTTTCATATCGAATTGCAATGAACTTCTTACAATGTTATCGTTTTAACTGTTGTTGCGACCAAAGCTTTCAAAAGGATAATGGTTTTTACTTGTCTATATTTTCATAGATTTTAACTTCAGTTAATTATTATGTAATATGTGTTTTTCTCATGCTTTTATGATTTTTAACGAAATAAAATAAAAGTAATACTTACTTACTCTTACTTACAGTCACAATTGTAGCAGATTATGGTCAACAGTATTGAAAGCTGCCGACAGATCAAGGAGAATTAGGGCAGCAGCACCACCTGTATCCATCACTATCCTAATCTCCTCAGTGGTCTTGATCAAGGCTTTTTCCGTACTGTGTTCCGGACAAAAGCCTGATTGGGAGGAATCAAGTAAATAATTCTCTTGGACAAATTGAGCTAACTGTTGATTTATGATTTTCTCCACTATTGTAGCTGGAAAAGGCAGCCTGGAGATGGGGTGATAATTGCTTGGATTAGATGTGTCCAAATTCGTTTTGTTTTTCTCAATGGAAGGATCGGTGCATCCTTCCATAAGGCGGGGAAAATTCCCAAAGTGAACATGGCGTTAAAGATTTCCTTGAGAATAGGACTAACTTTGTTAGCTATACCTCTCAGTAGTACGGGAAGACAAGGTTTCAAAGGGGACCTAGATTTAATTTCTTTGATAAGTTTTTCCACTAACTCACTAGATACCTGGGAAGCACATTTTTGCCAGGGTCAATGTTAGGGGTTTCCTCAGTTAGCTCTTGAGAGAGGACGGCCTCAAAGGAATCATAGATATTATTGCCTTTATTCCTAAAAGTATTAGCAATATATTTGCAGAAGCGTTGATTGCTTGCTGTGGCCTTTTTACTGGGCAGGGAGGTGAGCTACCCCATACAGTTCTTTAGTTGAGTTCTTGGCTCTCTCAATGTGCTTGGTGAAAAAGGCTACTTTTTCGGTGATCAGCATGATTTTATAGTTAACCAGTGCGGACTTATAGTTGCTTTTTTCCAATTCATTGTATTGTACTCTGCAACGTCTTTCTAGTCTGCGGCACTTTTGGGTTTTTTTGTTGCAGTGCCTACGTAAACCAAGGAGCAGAGGGTAATTTGCGGTTACCTGAAGTGGTACTGTAACATTAAAAGCTTCACTGGGCCAGTCTGTATATTCGCTAGCCGGCAACTTCGGATTTTCACTTAACGTAGACAGAGATATACCCTGCTGAGTCTGAAGCGTACCCTCATCAATTTTGTTCCAGGCTTTGTAAACAGTTTAGTGTGCTCTAGCTGATGCTACCACTGGTGCTTTTGGTATGGTATGAATAGATAAAATTATAGAATGATCTGGCCAAGTGAGGGGGTACGATGGTGAAGTAAATATGCCATCCAATGTGGGTCCTGCCTCATATGTTGGTTTTGCACCCTCTGTGACAGTCCTAGAGTCTCTAAGGTATATAAAAGGGTGACTGTGTCTCTATCAACATTATCTTCTAGGTAGACATTAAAATCGGCCAAAATTGTAAGCTCATTTGTTCTGAAAATTGATTCTAGAAGGGAATCCAAGTTGCTAATAAAACTGTCTCGAGCATAGGGGAGGGCTTTATAAAAGCATGCCTCTGAAGGTCGTGTTCGGATTTATTTCTAGGGCAAAGTGAAGTGCTTCACAATGGAGGTTGGGAGCTGAGGAAAAGTAGGCTCCAAATTTCTGACAATATATTATAGCTAACCCACCTCCCCTCTTAATGGGTCTCTCCACCCTAAAGGATAAAAATCCATGGGGTGCTGTTATCACAAAATCCGGGTCC
The DNA here is from genome assembly GCF_964263255.1 of Lissotriton vulgaris. Lineage (NCBI taxonomy): Eukaryota > Metazoa > Chordata > Amphibia > Caudata > Salamandridae > Lissotriton > Lissotriton vulgaris. The sequence goes on along the minus strand of NC_141693.1, from coordinate 1,687,737,267 downwards.
GACGCTGCGTCAGCCCAGGTTTTAGTGAGGAATAGCACATCCAGATTATAATGAGAGATGAGGTCTGCTGTTTCATATTTATGTTAGGCTAGAGATCTTACATTATTAAGACTGCAGCACAAGTCTACCATAACTAAAGTCTCTAGGCAGTTCACATTAGACTTCGTACCTGTTGTCTGACATGCCCTGACCATCTGTTCTGGCGGAAGAAAAAATCCACCCGCACAGCGCCAACTCTCTTGTGGGAGATCATTGCCCAGAGTGAAGCGGCAGCAACCAAAGCTCGGAATCTTGTGAGCAAGGTCTAGCAGTTTCTTACCTGAATATCTTTCGTGTCCTGACTCAGTCGAGCCAGGGTTTCTGACCCTGGGTGCGGTCCAAGTGTGGATGGGCACAGACGGGCTTGCCTTTGGCGCGTCCGCTGTGCATCCAATTTAGAATGAGTTAAATAGTGTGGTGGCGATAAAGACTAGACCGCGCACCACTAGAAGTACCAAGTGCAAGGCCGGAAGTAATTGAGGGAGCCTGAAGGACTTCGCAACGCCCTCCACGCACATGGCACACAGCTGCGGTGGAATGGGCGGGAGCCTCTCAGGACAGAAAAAATGCCAAGAGGAGCAGAAACGGTGGCAGTAGTAAGCAATAGAATAAACACACTACTATCACAATAATGGCTAATAAAAAGTGTAGGCTAACAAATTGCACATTAATCTCTAGGTTAAAAACAGAGTTTATGAGCAGATAAAAAAAAGTGTCATCTAACAAGCGTTTGAAAGCGATTAAAACGTTTAAAAGGTCACATTTAAGTTGACAGGCAGGAGGGCTTACTTATGTCGTCTGCACATCTGCTTCAGCATGAGTTTTTTAGGAGGATTTTAGTGACGTGCAATCTGTCAAACATAAAAGACAACGTTATAGTTTTAGATAATTTGATTATTTAGACTTTATTTTTATTTTGTTATAAAAAAAATATACCTACTATTTTTGGTTGATGAAGTTTCTTTCGTTGATGTTTTGGTTTTGTTGACTTCTGTAGAAACTGTTAAAAGAAAAGTATTTGTTAGCTATGTTTTGCTTTTCTATTACATTTATTAGTCCTTTACTTTATTTGTTGTTTATGTCATATACTTTGATATATCTTTTTTGTAATGTTGAATTTGTTGTTGTTGTGGACGTAAATCTTTGGATAGAATTTTCTTGGTGAATTTTTTGTGAAGTTTAATCTGTGACATATAAAGGAAAACATGTTATAGTTTTAGTTAAAAGAAATGTTAAGCTAATTTTAATTATTTAGTTACAAAGTTTTGTTCTTACCTGTAATGAGAGATTTTCAGAATTGCTGTTTGTGCAGTTCTTTTTCGTTCTGTTTTCTGTCTCGTAAAGGTTTGTTCTTCCTCCGTGTTTGTCCGTTATACAGTAAGTTTTGTGTTAATTAATTGCTTTTATAGTGTTTATTTAATTAGTTAGAGTTTTCTATTGGTTTGTGTTGGTGTAGATTTAATTTATTGGTCCAGATAGCTTTTTTGAATTTTTTAGGAGTTACCTTTTAATTTGTTTAATATTTATTATGTTTATTTAATGTTTGTTTTTATTTTGTTTATTATTGTTATCTAAATGTATGTGTAGATAAATGTGATATATATTTTTTTATATATGATATATATTCATGTTAGTTTATTTTTGGTAGTTGTGATATTTTTTATGTTGTATTGTTTGTTTTTGGATTTTTAGTGTGTTTGTTCTACTTGATTATTTATTTATTTGCATAGGTTTATGTAACGCTGGCTAGACCCAGAGATATCAGAGCACTTTACATGAGGATCAACGAGTTACAGGTTACAAAATGACATCAGTTACAGGAGCCAGGTATAAACCAGGAGAAAAACCGTGATTACACAAAAACATGAGTGATTAGCGCTTAGCATAGCCAAGACTTCCGTCTAATGGGGAATGGAAGGTAGAAGGGGAAAGGTAAAAAGGGGGTAAGGAATACAGATGGTGTCAGGCAGACTGGCAATCGTAAAAGTATTTAAAGGGGTCAAAGACGTCAAAGTGAAAGACAGATAAACCAGCTGATGACCAACAATCCAAAACATCCTGTGCATCTGTGGGACTAGATGATGGGAGGGTGTGGGAGACCTAAGGGGGGGTAGAGTAGAAAAAAAGATCAATCAGGTGAACAAGGAGCAGTCCAGCAGCAATGAGCATCGGCAAGATGGAGGACCCACCGGAGCCGATAGCATTATCCCAAAATGGCAGAATATACAAAAATCAATCCAAAAACCATAAACCATAAAGGTAGCTGACTCCACGGTTCCACGCAGGGCTGTAAAAGGGGAGGCAGCCACTGGATCACAGATGGAGGAGGCGGAGGAGGGAAAGGAGACATAATGGGGAGACGAGAAAAACTATGTCCAATGTCCTTGTAGGTGACGGCCAAGGGGGTGAACCAGAGCCAAACTCCTCTATAGCTGTCTAAACAGCTCCACCGGGCATCAGCCATGTTAATGTTATTAATTTTGTCAATTTTTTGTGTATGTTTAAAATGTTTGGAATATGTTATTTTATTATAATATTGAAAATGAAAATGTGATGTTTAAATGTCATTTTCGGTAAAGTTTATATGTATTTGTTATTATTTATATCAGTGTTTTTGTTGTGTTCCATTTTATTTTAATGTTATCGATATTTTTGTGTTCTTTATTTTTATTGTCGATATTTTTGTCTATTTTTTCTTAATGATATTTTTTTATCGATGTTTGTGTTAGTTCTGTTATGTGTATTGGGTAGGGATGAGCGGAATTTGCGTAGGCGCGCTACGCAAAATTCTGCGAAACCGCAAAAAATCTCTGCAAGCACGCGGAATTCCATGAGCTTGCGGAATGAGGTTTGATTTTTATGACTGGAGTACTACTGGCTAATCAGTAAGTGCTACCTCGTTGGGTAAATGTACAGTGCCTTTCCTACACTTCAGTTTCATAAAGGGCCAGAAGAGAAAAGCTGTCTCCAGTGACCATGTGTGTCGGTAACTTTACCACTGCACCAAAAGGCACTGTGGTCCCTTGAGTGAGCTGTCCATCATAGTGGGTAATGAGCGGGAAGACGTTGCATACTGCTAGTATGCATGTTCACATGCCTCTTGTTTAAGGTCAGAGACCTATCAGAGCAGCACATGAGGAGAAAGAACCTCCTGGTCACAGGAACTACACAGGGATTGCGCTTGAGAAAGTCATGGATGCAAAGACCTCCATCAAGCATCACTGCTAATTTTTCTGCTGTAGATATGGAGAGAAAGCAAACCTGTCCAGCCTCCACTGAGCTCACGATTTTTTGGGGCTGATTAATGCATTACCGAATTTGAACTTTAACTCGGGCACCTGCTGTAAGTGCTTCCTGTTGAGGTTTAATTTTTGGGACAGGAGCATCGTGCCAGAATGAATCCTGCCCAGCATTTTTATCCACGAAGATGCCACCATTTTTTCTGCAATACCTCTACTTCAGTCTTACCATGTGTTGTGAAGTTAGCACACCAGTAGTTGGGAGTGGGCGGAGCAAGGGGGCCAGGGGAAGAGGAGGAGTGGACACAGGAAAGGGTTAGTTAGAGTAGGGACAGGGCAGGAGTAAGAAGCATTGAATAAAGCTCCAAGTTACACATCAAGAAGTGTCTGTGTTTATTGTAGCAGGACGTTATAACTGGCGACGATGGTGGGATCTCGCTAATTACAGCCCACAAGACCACCCAGAGACACCCTGTCCCTTGCAGCGTCGAGAGACGAGCTCCGCTGCTGGAAGAAGCTGAGGCCGGCCGAGGAAGGTCAAGAGCAAGCGACCACGGCCCCAAAGACGCTGGGAAACCCTGAATAAATCGTGACCTGGGAGCGCTGAAACGCTCGGTCGAAGAACCGCCTGAGCGCGATTCCCGCCGGGGGTGTGTCACCCAGCAGTTGTGAAACAGGAGTCGGGAGCCCACTCCGACCCTGTCCAGTGCCCCACAGCAAGTCAAGAGGCGCCCTGGTGGAAGGGGCGCTGCCCCGAGAAACTGCCGTCCAGCGCGATCAAGCGCGCCAGAACCGAAGCCTGCGCCAGTGAAAGTGCCGACCTCACGCCTGATGCGTGGGCTTTGGCACGCGATCGGCCGAGGAAAGCGGGAAAGTGCCGAGCAAGGCGGGAGCCCACCCCAACCTCACCTGGTTGCTGTGGTGGCCAAAGAAGAGTGATTCCTGGAGCGCGCTGCCCTGAAACTGCTGGCCGGTGAGTCTGGAGTGACTGAATCCAGAGAGAGAAAGCCTCGTGTGATTGCAGTGACGGCGGCCATCTTAGAGTCAGGCGCTCGTCAGGACAGACCCCTTGATTGTCATAGAGCGGCCATTTTGAAGTCAGGCACTGGGAAAGAAACAAGCATTGGTCAAATAAAACAAGCATTGGCGATTGAAAGTAAAACAAGCATTGGTCAAGTAAACAAGCATTGGTCAAGTAAACAAGCATTGGCGACTGAAGGAAAACAAGCATTGGCAAATAAACAAGCATTGGCGACTGAAATAAAACAAGCATTGGAAAACAAACAAGCATTGGCGACAGAAATAAACAAGTGCTGGCAAAGAAACAAGCATTGGCGAAGCCAAGTGAGATTGCTGCAAAATGTCCGACGAAGAGAACGCTCAGCCTCCACCAAGTGGGTCGCTCCTGCGGGCACCCGCACCTATCAAGGTGACAACGGGAGGGAGCATGGGTCCCAAATGGCAAGAGTGGCTGGAAGAGTTTGAAGATTACACTGAAGGTTCGGATATCGTAGACAACAAAAAGAAGTTGATTGCTCTGCGCAACCTGGCGGGGCGAGAGATAGTCAAAATACTCAAAGACCTTCCCGCTACCGACGTGGATACTTATATTAAAGCATGTGAGGTTTTGAATAAAAAGTTTCTTCACAAGCGAAATGTAGATTACGAGCGCCACACATTCCACTCCGCTCGGCAAGGGAAGGATGAGCCCATGAGTGCCTTCATGATGCGTTTGCGGAGACTAGCCAAGTACTGTGAATTTGATAATTTCTCTACAGATGACGCCATCAAATCTCAAATAATAGACGGATGTTATTCAGATCAACTCAGGAGGCGCCTGCTGAGAAAAGCACATGGACTGGATGAAATAGAGGAAATGACACGAGTTTATGATCAGGCGGAGAAGTACGCAGCCGTCATCGAAACGGAACACAAAGGGAGTCATGAACAGGTGCGACGTGTGCACGCCAAAAGTGACAGTCGAAGAAGCTCAAGAGACAAACAATGGAGGTCGCACACGTCTTCCCGTCAAGAGCAATCAAGATATCAACGACGAGAACCATGGAAGAAGGAGAAAAGGTCGGAAAGAGTGAGAAAATGCTACCGATGTGGGTATGATTACCCTCATGTGGACAGCTGCCCGGCCATGGGCCAGAGATGTCGGAAGTGTGGTCGAACTAACCACTTCGAAGTAATGTGTGGGGACTACAATAAAGAGAAACGAAGTGGTCCCACAGGGACAACACGATCTGACACACGAAGCAGAGCCCCAAGAATGTCTCGGTCCGACACTCGAAGACACCACGCGCGAGCTGTCCAAGATCAGACGGAACAGTCCTCTGGAGCGTCACATTCTAGCAGAGAGTCACGTCGGTCCAGGTGGGAGCGGAGTTCACCTTCCAGAGAATCCAGACCGTCGTCCCGAGACTCGGCATACACCATTGAATATCTGAACTTGGCAGCAGATCCGGACCAGCTTAAGAGATACCCTCGGCTGGATATCAAAGTTGGAAATCACGACACAAAGTTTGTGCTAGACTCTGGTGCATCCTTAAACTACATTCCAGTCACCGAATACGAAAGGATGAGTCCACGACCTCCTCTGACATTCGCACCCGTGAGGGTTTTCACGTGGATGGCCAAGAAGCCACTTCCCTGCCTGGGGAAGTTCTCAACGACCCTTACACACGACAACACAACTATATCAGCGGTCATCCAAGATGTGACTCGCCAGTTTCCCGGATTGTTTCAGGGATTGGGCAAATTGAAAGACTGTCAGGTGCGATTGCATATCAATGAACAAGTCAGGCCCGTCGTCCAACACCCTCGACGGGTACCATTTCATCTACAGACTGCTGTTGAGGAAGAACTCCAGGATTTGTTAGCTGCGGACATCATCGAGCGCACTGACGGCCCGACCCCATGGGTATCACCAGTCGTTATCGTCCCAAAGAAGGGCACGGCCAACAAAGTCAGACTCTGTGTGGACATGCGCCTGCCCAACACTGCAATAGAAAGAGAACGACACCCGGGGCCACATTTGAGCGACATGATCGCAGCGCTTAATGGGGCCACTGTGTTTTCCAAGTTGGATTTGAATAAAGGGTACCATCAATTGGAACTAGAAGTGGGGTCCAGATATATCACCACCTTTGCAACCCACCTGGGGTTGTTTAGATATAAAAGACTGAGCTTCGGAGTTTCCTCAGCGGCCGAAATATTTCAAGAAACAATTCGGCAAGTCATTCAAAACATTCCTAACACGCTCAACTATAGCGATGACATCCTTGTCTATGGCTCTGACGTCCGAGAACACGACATCGCACTCAATCGTGTCTGCCATGCCCTATTGGCGGCAAACCTGACTCTGAACAAAGAAAAATGCGAGTTTCACCAGGCCACGCTGAAGTTCTTTGGTCATATCTTTTCTGGAGCCGGCATGAAACCTGACCCTGACAAAATTGTGACCTTAAACAACACCAAGAGTCCCCAAGATGTCAGCGAACTCAGGTCGTTCCTTGGAATGGCCAGCTATTGTGCTCGTTATATTAGGGACTACGCAACGATCAGCCATCCCCTCCGCATGCTGACCAAACAAGGTCAGCCATTTGAATGGACTCCCCAGTGTTAGCAGTCATTCAAGGAAATCAAGAAAGCGGTGGAATCAGCGGACCACTTGTCATACTTCAACCCAAAGCGAAAGACTGAAATAACTGTGGATGCCAGCCCCGTGGGGCTTGGAGCGATCCTGGCACAATATGAGAATGATTCAGATCAACGCCGCATCATTGCCTACGCGAGTCGTAGTCTGATTGACCCGGAACAGGCCTACTCCCAGCCCGAAAAGGAGAGCCTAGCCGTAGTGTGGGCATGTGAACATTTTCATGTTTTCATTTATGGCAAACATTTCACTTTAATTACAGACCATCAAGCTCTCATCACCATTTATGGAAACCCAAGATCCAAGATACCCCCGAGGATTGAAAGGTGGGGCCTACGGTTACAGGAATATACTTTCACCATAATTCACAAACCAGGGAAGTCTGAAAATCCAGCGGACTACATGTCCCGGCACCCCCTTCCATCGTCAGCTTCCAAGTCCTCCATCGCAGAAGAGTACATTCATTTCGTAACAGACCAAGCTCTACCTCCAGCTATCCCTATGGAGACCATTCGAGAAAGTACAGCACAGGACGCCATCCTGCAGAAAGTCCTTCACAGAGTCCGCAACAATCGATGGAGACACGATCCTCAGGACGATAATGCCGACTCCTCGACCCAACGTGAAATGCAAGCCTTCCAGCACGTGAGTGGCGAGCTGTCGGTCACCACTGATGGCATACTGTTGCGAGACCAGAGGATTGTAATTCCCACTCAACTGAGACAAGGAGTGGTTGCTCTTGCACATGAAGGGCATCGGGGAATTGTGTCAACCAAACGAGCACTAAGGGAACGAGTGTGGTTTCCATTCCTCGATCAACTGGTGGAAGCCACCTTGAAGGATTGTCATCTCTGTCAACTCACTAGCAAGAGCGATCCTCCGGCACCATTACACATGACCACCCTACCCAGTGGTGTATAGCAAGAAATCGCTATAGATTTTTATGGACCCCTGTCATCGGGCAAATATGTACTGGCCATCATCGATGAGTATTCCAGATACCCCATTGCATGCTTTGTGCCGTCCACGAACACTTCCAGTACTCTTAAAGTACTCGATGAAGTCTTTGCAACGTGGGGGGTTCCCAAGACAGTTAAATCAGACAATGGGCCCCCTTTCAACAGAAATGACTTTGCAGCTTTTGCGAAACACCTAGACTTCCATCACCGCAGGATTACACCCCTCTGGCCACAGGCAAATGGGACAATTGAGAGATTCATGGCCACACTCAAAAAGACCTTCCAACATGCTACCGCGGAAGGGAGGGACCTGCAAGCAGCACTCAATGAAGTCCTTCGAGCTTATCGTACAACTCCTCACGCAACGACTGGCCAATGCCCGGCGACCCTTATGCTGGGACGTCCCATGAGGAATCGCATTCCAACGTGGGATGGAGCCTTGGAAGCATCACCATCTGCGAAAGACCCGCGTGAAATAAGAGCAACTGATGAACGCAACAAAGGAAAAATGAAGGCCTACGCAGACCACCGGAGAAGAGCGAGGTCATTATCATTACATGAAGGGGACCATGTTATCGTCAAGCAAGAGACGCAGAAAAAGACCGACTGTCCATTCAAGGACGAACCATTGGTGGTCACAAGAAGGAAAGGAACCATGGTGACAGCGGAGTCCGAGCAGCGGCGAGTCACGAGAAACATCTCGCACTTTAAGAAACTGCCACAAGATACCTCAAGAACCATGATGAGTGAAATGGACAATCCCAGAGCGGAAGAACTGCATTCAAATGATCATGAGAACATTGCTCCGATCATTGAGTCACTGAGTACTAATAGTCCGAGAGCCAGGTCGCCACGACCTCATCGTGACGTATGTCCACCCAAGAGACTGATCGAGGAGATGGACTGAGAAGTCAGTATGTTTTGTTTGTTTTGTCACAAAAGGGGGAGATGTTGTGAAGTTAGCACACCAGTAGTTGGGAGTGGGCGGAGCTAGGGGGCCAGAGGAAGAGGAGGAGTGGACACAGGAAAGGGTTAGTTAGAGTAGGGACAGGGCAGGAGTAAGAAGCATTAAATAAAGCTCCAAGTTACACATCAAGAAGTGTCTGTGTTTATTGTAGCAGGACGCTACACCATGCTCATGAATTCTGTTCCGCCGGCTGATCGCAGAACTTTCAGCAATTCCGTGTTCCCAGCGGATCCCCCAGCCATTTCATTATCAGGTCTCTCTTCACAATTGCCTGCTCCATGCCAGGATTGTCTGAAAGCAAGCACATCAGCCACTGCATCCGGGCCGACGCATAATCAGTGGCGGCTCCTCCGCTAAGGTTTAGAAGCGTCGCCGAACAGCCCACTGAGTGAGCAATTAAAAAAAGAAAAAGAAAATTTTAATAACTTAATGTTATAATTTTATTTAAATGTATTGGGTCCATGGCGCTCAGACCAATCACAACGCTGCATTGCAGCATTGTGATTGGCTCAGGGGAGCCTGGGTGCTCACCAATACCAATGCTGAATTGTAGCGCTGTGATTGTCTCAGGGGAGACTGAGTGCTTCTTGCACCCACAGAAGCCAGGAAGAGGACGGAATAAGGGCAGCAGCTGGCCGCATCGAGGTAAGTGTGTTTTTTAAAATGTATTTTTAATTCCCTGCCCCCTTCCTCTCCTCCTCACCCCTACCACGCCAGTTCGATAGCCATCACTACTGCGCAAACTAGAGCCCATAATTCAGAGCATTAAACCCGCTACACTCCACGAGGCATACAACTTACTAAGCACCACACTCTGGTGGCCAGACCCACAAATCAGGTATGAAAGTATAGAGTCCAACACTCTGAAGGATGCTGACTGGAAGGGCAGAGAAGTGATATATTTATGATATATTAATCTAGGCAAGGCAAGCAGTTTTGCAATAGCCACCATGCCCATGACAATGGAGGGGAGCACCAAAATGCCAAGGAGCACCGTATGCCGGCCACAGCAACCCCCAGGTTCCCCAGCACTAGATATCGTCAGCGTGATAGATGTTCACATCCAGGTATCGGAAGGTGTCAGGCCACCATTCCATCGCCATGCTAGGTAATGCCTCACACTCCAACAGAGTGAGCTTCCGCAGGGGAAAGAGGCCAGGTTTTGCCCAATTTAGTCTCTGGCCTGATGTCCTTCCAAAGTCATCTAGCACCTCCATTAAGTGTAGGAGGTCCCTACACACAACCTTGAGATACACCAGTGCATCATCTGAATAAAGCAAGGTGGCTTCCCAGGGGTTACCACTCATGATCCCCCACTGCCCGCCACATAGGTGGAAAAGACCCACAAGGGGCTCCATAGCCAGAGCAAAAATGATCAGTGACAGTGGGCATCCTTGCCTGGAGGCCCTGTGTATCTTGAACGTGGCAGAGATCTCTCTACCCATTCGCACCCATGCTACTGGATAGGTATAGAGAAGCACATCCAAATCAATAACTCCTGGCCCAATGCCATGCTCAGCAGCACCTCCATCAGGTATGGCCACCCCATGTGTCAAAGGCCTTCTTGATGTCAAGAGAAAGGGCCGTGCACGGTGGCGTAGCCTATGAATTCTTCCATTATTCAGAATTGGCGCCTTGCATTTAAGAATGTATTTCAACCTAGAATTAAACCATTCTGGTCAAGGTGGACCAGTGTGAGAAGGCATGATAGCAGTTGGTTTTCAATGACCTTCCTCAAAATCTTGTATTCCGTATTCAGAAGGTATAGTGGTCTGTACAACAGCACCTACAATGGGTCTTAGCCCAGTTTGGGTAGGACTACAATCATCACTTCCCGCAGGAATGCAGGGAGAATGCCCTCATCTCTTGCTCATTGGTACATCTGATGCAATTTGGCTCGAGGGTCGCGCTATGTTTGAAGTAGAATTCCACTGGGTACCCGTCCATCCCAGGGGTTTTATTACACTCTATTAGGCAGAACTACAGATGGATTTCCTCTACAGTTAAGCCTCATCTATAGTGTGGCACTGCAGAGGGTTAAGGCGCGGGATAAGCAGAATGACCAGAAACTATCTTTGGCCATTATGCTTCACCTCCGCTCTGTAGAGTGAGGTGTATTAGTCAAAGAAGGCTCGATTAATGTCAGCCTGTATGTTCAGTACTTTGCCCGTTGGCAATCTGATGGTACTCATATGAGCCTGGGGGCCTCCGACCTCCAGAGCAAACACACATCTGGCCCTTTGCCCTTCCACATGTTGCCAAGCCGTGAAGTCCACGTAATCTAGCCTCCCAATCTAGCTACCACTTCCCTGTTTTCTTTTCTGAGGGGGCATATTTTTTCTTCGGAAGCTACATCAGTTCACGCCTGTACCTACGCTGCATGTATGGCTAGTTTGAGGGCCTGCGTCCATAATGTGTGTTTCACCTCGTATGATGTTTTGATACACAGGCCCAGTGTGACAACCTTAAAGGCAACCCATTTGACCCCCATTCCACTAGCGGTCCCTTAGTTGTCAATGAAGTAATTAGAAATGTGTGCACTTAGGGTATTGCTAAAAGCCCTGTCTTGTAGTGCAGTTACAAATAGTCTCCGGCTGGGCACCAAAGCCTGCCTTCTAAACTACTGCAACATCCTCTTAAGGGGGCTGTGATCAGAAAGTGTGCAGCCCTGACATTCAGTGGTCACCACTATGAATGCCCTGTGAGAGTTGCAAAAAACAAAATAGGTCTATTCTGGTGTGTAGTTGGTGAACTGGGGGGGAAAAACGAGTACTCTCTCTTGACCTGATGCATGGAGCACCATACGTCCTACAGGTGTCTGCAGGGACAGCTTAAGGATTTTGGGGGCCCTGGGCCAAACATATTTTGGGGGCCCCTGTTCAGAACAGGTTTCAATGTATTATCCAATTTGAGCCCCTGTTTCCAATGCAGGACCGCTTCCTCAGCTGCGTTAGCGATCCAGTTTGCATCTTAGGCATTAGCCTATATATTCCCAATGAAATTGGTTGCGCGCAGCTGACAGCGGTAGGATTTAGCATTTCCTGCCCTGCTACTAGGTTTTTAATGCTTTTTAAATTGTATATGTGTGGCTGAATTACTCTGTGCTTTTTAACAATTTCTCCTACCTTTGCGCACTTGCACTTTACTTGACTCTAGTTGCCTACTCCTCCTTGGCTGCTTCGATTCGCATCTCGCTTTTCCTCCAGACCTGGTCTGCCGCGGCTGATACACCGATTGTGCAGAGGGCTGGGGCTACTATCGGGCTCCTCACTTCCGCCCACACAGTTTCTGCTTCCTCAGCTGCGTTAGCGATTCAGTTTGCATCATAGGCATTAGCCTATATATTCCAGATGCAAACGGATGCGCGCAGCTGAGAGCGGTAGGATTTAGTGCTTCCTGTTCTGCTTCTAGGTTTTTAATACATTTTCAATTGTGTATGTGTGGCTGAATTACTATGTGCTTTTTAACAATTTCTCCTACCTACGCACACTTGCACTTTACTTGATTCTGCTTGCCTACACCTCCTTAGCTGCTTCGATTCGCATCTCGCTTTTCCTCCAGTCCTGGTCCACTGCAGCTGATATGCCGATTGTGCGGAGGGCTGGGGCTACTATCGGGCTCCTCACTGCCGCCCACGCAGTTTCCACTTCCTCAGCTGCGTTAACAATCTAGTTTGCATCATAGGCATTGGCTATATAGTCCCGACGGAAATGGATGCGCGCAGCTGGCGCACCGCTGACACGCCAAAGGCAAACCCGTCTGCGCCCAGAGGTGTGCGGTGCCGGCCATGCTGCCCAATTCCCCTCCGGTGAGTTTCTTCCACTATATTACAATAGGGAAAAACTGCTTAGCCTTAGGCGGCTACCATTATGTCAGTGTACAGCGGCTGATACGATCTTAGAGGTAGACTTTCGATGCAATAAGTGCAACTGGTCTCTCCTCCAGCCAGGAAACTCGCACCCGAGATCCTCCCACGCAACAATGTGTAAAAACAATAAGAAAACAGAGGACTTAAAGACCACCCTCTTAAATTATCGCTCTATGCAAAAGCATGAACCACACATTTATGGCCTACTTTTAGACAAACAGCCTGATCTTTTATTTCTCTCTGAGACCTGGCTGTCTGAAGCCTCCAACCCTACTATCACCTCGGCCGTCCCTACGGGTTAAAAAATCCATAGGAGGGACCGAACGAGTGGGAAGGGGGGCGGTGTCACCATCATTTACAGTCAAAAACTAGACTGCTCTCCTATCCCGATGGAAAACATCGAGGGTGCTTAGTCCATAGGCTTCCACTGTACCTCATCCCCCTATCATAGCATAGATGAATTTCTGATTTACAGACCTCCCAGTGCAATTGGAAATGCTATTACTTTGCTTAATACAGCCACCACCTCCTTGGCCTTAAAATACAACAACTGCCTTATTCTGGGAGATTTCAATATATATATGGACAATGGACAAGCCCCTCAAACAATTCCCTTGTTGGAGACGCTGCAGGCCTGCAACATGTTTCTATCTATTTCTTCTGTCACCCATGAGAAGAGCCATACCCTAGACCAACTCTTCCACAACTTTGACATATCAGTAAGCCTACCTCTTCCCATTATCTGGTCTGACCACGTCCTATTAAATTTTGCCATTCCCAACTCTGCCACAGCCCCTCGGGCTAACGCAGGGCAGAGGGTCCTTAATTACAGAACGTTCCATAAAATATCCATCCCGATGTAAGCAGACGCCCTTTCTCATTCCTCACCGGAGCTCTCTGGCTGCCCCAACTCAGGCACCCTCTCAATAGATTCATGGCTCTGAACCAACATTGATGCAGCAGTAACGGTTATTTCCTGCTCCTCAAAGAATTCGGCCCCACCAGCTACATGATTTAACGATTCCCTTAGATCTAGCAAAAGAAATTGTAGAAAAATGGAATGGAAATGGCGCAAATCCTATCTACCTGAGGACAGGAAGGTGTATAAAGACAACTTAAAAGCTCATTACATTCTCGGGAAGGCAGCCAAGAAAAACTTGTTTCAAACCAAGATAGAAAATGCCCAAAATAAGAGTAAGGAATTCTTTAGCATAGTTAAATCCTTTACCGTCAATGATCTAAGCATATAGCTCAATTCTTCCACATAAAAGATCTCCGTGATTCAACAAGCCTTCACTAACATCTCAGCGGAAGAACTGACCTTCTATCTTAGTTCTAATGGCGAATTTCACCTCTTGTATCCTCCATCTTTACCAGCTTTCACTGAGTTTCAGGTTGAAGAGTCACTGACTCTTCTCCAAAGCATTAAGTCTGGCTCTCCTACCGACACATGTCCAGCGAATATCCTGAACCTATTAGCTCCCACCATAAACCCCATGGTAAACCAGCTCTTTAATGCTTCCCTCTCCTCAGGCAACATGCCCAAATTATGGAAGAATGCGAAGATTGTTCAACTGATAAAAAAGGTTAACGCCAAACTGACAGACCCTGCTAACTACAGGCCAATCTCCCTTCTTCCGGCCCTCTCCAAAGTATTATGTAAACAAAGCCCTCCAAAAACACATTGAAGATGGGAAGCTCCTTCATGAGTCCCAATCCAGTTTTAGGGTTAACTACAGTACGGAGTCCGCTCTGCTGGAAGTGACTGAATTTCTCAAGGGTAAGCTAGACCAGGGATGCAAGGCTGTTCTGATACTGCTTGATCTGTTGGCAGCCTTCGATATGGTCCCACATGAAAGGCTCCTAAACAGACGTGCTGACATCGGTCTTGAGGTTCCGTGACAATTGTAAGTGGTGTTTTCGACTCGCACGAATATGGTCGAGTCTGGTATCTACGAACCGCAAATGACGAGTTTAGTAAGTGTGCGCAGTTTCGCTGTGCTAACTTAAACCGTTCGTTTGTTACGTGGGTTATTCATCTGTACCCACGGGTTCCATCTTAGATACGGCATCCATTTTGTCTCTTGCCCTCAAGTAGCCAGCGAACGGACGTTGTCCGTTTCGCGACCCTGGGAATCCCAAGACATCCGCGGAAGACACATGTTCTTTGAAAGTGTCTTTTTGACGAGGGGGATGATGCTGTAAGGCAGATGGCCCTGCTCGAGGCTCATCTTGCCGTGCCGGTCTATTGTCTCAGCCGTGCATCTCATTAGGCACGTCCCTTTGATGCCTGTAGCTCGTGTTTCCTGATACCTCCCCTTTTACACCCTTTTCGATCTCCCCACTGTTTCCATCTCCCTCTGCACCTGTCCTTGTTCCTTCTTCGATCTGTTTTACTGCCGATTGGAATGTACTAATGGTGAGAAGATGGGTTTTTACAGTTGGGAACCGCCAAATGTTTCCGCACTTATGCCCCGGACCTTGGATGTATCAAAGCGACCAAAGTGACCCCTCTCGGGGATAATTATGGGAACCGAGTTGTAAACCTTTGTGTACCATGCAACCTTATGGGAGAAAATTATATAAAAGGAGCGATCCACAGTAGCAATTTGAAGCAGTCTCCTCAAACCTACATTCGTTGTACTACCTGTGACTTCTGTGTTCCCTGCAGTAAATAAACCTTGAATCTTTGACGCCGAAGGAAGTGTCCCGTGTCTCTGTCATTCGTACGCCGGAGCAGGTTACCCACAAAGGTTTCAGGTGTTGTCCCCTGGCACCGCTGGGTCTTAAATAACCCAGTCCTTCAGTTGGCGCCCAATGTTGGGCTGCATCAGTGGTACCGGTCCAAGCCCGACGATCGTGAGGAACTTCGTGTGAAATCTCCGAGGGAAGGTGCACTCCGCTTCATCGATCCTGTTGTCGAAACAAGTGGCCCGAAGACTTTTCCCGTGAAGATTCCCGCCTCCTGACGGCTGCGACGGACTGCTGCCCTGACTGTAGACCTGTTTTGGCGCCTGGCGTAGACCTTGGTATAGCGAGACGACTGACGGGCTTTCCTGGTGACGCCATCGATCTTTGAGTTAAGTATTTGTGGGTCGCTCCCAGAGTTCTTGGTTGTGGTTGCTTAGTTGTTGCATGGTTCCATTGCATTTGTGGTTCTTGGTACTTTGTTGGGATATTTGACGACTGCAGCCGCCAAAGACCGAGGGTTGTTGCTCTTTGCAGGGACTTGGTAAATCCCGTAACCCTTGACGTTTGTGAAACTCGGCTAGTGTGCAAGATGCCTGGTCGCAGTACTTTGTTTAGTTGCTTCAGACGTTGTGGTACGGATTACCGACTGGAGGACTTGTGTCCGATACCTCCGGTTGGAACTCCCACTTATGAGCTCTACAGCAAACACGGGCTAGGCCCGATTACTTTTAATGATTACTGGATTCGTTATACCAAAAAAGATGGTGCCCTTAGTTGGCCACCTCATGGTAGTTTTGAGACAACGATTTTAGATAATCTTGAGGCTAAATTGTTTGAGAAAAAGTCAAGGCCGGCCATGTTTGATGCCTTTCGGTTGTGGCGTAAAGAAGCCCGACAGAAAGAGATCAGACAGACTAAACGTAATCAGAGAGATGGTGTTGCTACCATTGTAAAGAAAGCAGAGCAGTTTCAGCGTGATAAGGAGGATAAGGAAAAGGAAGTGTTTGATAGGCTACAGCGTATGTCCATAGATAAATGCTATCCTGCTTTGCCAACGGAGTCGGATAAGAAGGAAGAATCAGTTGAGGATCCCCTAATGTCTTATCTTATGAAGTCGCCACCTCCGTATGTACAGGGTACCGCGCTTCCTGTGGCTCCCCCTGTACCTGTTCCTCAACCTGTTCCTCAACCTGCACCCGTTCTTCCGACTGTTCCCGCTCCTTTGCCTATTGCTATTCCTACTGCTCCTCCACTTCCACATACTCCTGCTACTGCTCCTGCTTTACTTACTCCTGTTGCTTCCTCTGTTTCTACCCCTTCTCTTGTTAGTCCTTTGTGCTATACTTCTCTGTCTACTCGAAGTCGTACTCCTTCGGTTGCGGCTAGTTTTTTCCATTCTCTTGGTCCTGTTTTTGGGTCCGCTGGTTCGGACGGTCCTCAAAGACGTAGTCAGCTTCCCGGTAACAGGGAACGTGCTGCGCTATATAATATGGCGATGGGTTGGATGACGCACCCTCTTAGAAATCCTCCACGTGCTGTACTTAATACGTTCTGTCAATTCAATGTACCGACACAAAGATACGTGTTCGAAGAAATGTGCAAGACTCTGCGTGATCAGATATCGGCCGATGCACCTGATGATGTGTTGACCGCTTTGTCTGATCTCCAGCTTCAGTTCTCGAACGGACTGATAGTAGATACTAACGTTCGACGTGCTGTTGAGCAGTTGTTATCTTTCCGTCCCACCCCTATACCTCAAGCCTTGTTTGTTGAGGATGTTGAAAGTCAGTTAGATGCGTCCGGTCAGTTTCCCATGCGTGAAGTTCCACCAGTGTGGATGCCAGGCGACGCTACTACCGCTCCACCGACCTTGCCGCATTTCCAGAGAGTATGGATACATCTCCCATGGAAACGCTCTGAAGTGTTACAGGTGAAGCAATCTTTGCCTGACCCTCGCAAAAATCCTGCAGGGTATTATAAAGAAATGTCGCAGCTCGTAGATGCTACGATAATGAATCTTGCCGATATCGACATGCTGTTCGGCAATGTCGTACCTCAACCGGTATGGGCTAAGATTCGTCAGGAAAATCACGCAAATGAATTAGGTGGTGATTGGGCTGCCATTGTAGCGGCGGATGGGTTGCAAACTGGTGGTGCTAAACCCGAACAGTTGATTGCTGCTCTCCCTCAGAGAATAATTACGCTAATGAAAACTCTTATGCCAGCTATGAGGGTGAACTGGGACAAATTGTCAGCTTGTAAACAGAAAAAGGACGAGAGTGTCTCTGATTTCTTTACGAGATTTGAGGAGGCATTCATCGATCATAGTGGTCAGGATATGGGCACTGAGGGTGGTCAACGGTTGTTCGTGGACAAATTTGTCTCTAACTTATTGCCCGATTTGGGCAATAAATTAAAAAATTCTGAGAGTGCGTGGGCCGTTTCTACCTCGGCTCAAATATTGGCTACGGCACAGTATTATGAGAACAGAGAAAAAGAGGAAAACGATCGCGCTGATAAAAAGACGAAAGAACTTAAAACAAAAGTGTTGTTGCAGCAGGCCTATCCTCCGCGTTCCAATCAGAACGCTCCTCAGCAAAATAGACCGCAGTCGCAATCGAATAGGTCACAACCTCGAAATGACTCCTCTTCCCAAAGATCTTCGTTAGGATACAATCAGTGTGCCTATTGTAGACAGGAGGGTCATCTAAAATTCAACTGTCCCGTTCTAAACGATCGTACCAGTGGTAACTCGTCTAGAGGAGGTCGTGGTGGTTCTCAGCAGACATCACGTGGTAGGGGTCGTGGTGCTCAAAATGATCGTTCAGATAATTCATCAACTTCCAATAACTGTTTTGATCAACGTGGATCATCGCAAGGACGATCTGCGCAGTACAATGTGGACGATTATTACGTCGATCAGGATGCTGACGACAGTAATTACTAGGACAGCCATAGACAAGGAGAGGGAGTGGTATCAGTTCCGGTTGATCAGAGAGGGCCTTACGTCGCAGTTGCTACATCGGGCGTCGTTGAGCCTTTTCTGTTGGACACTGGTGCAGCGAAAAGTTCCATAATGCATTCGAAACTCCCTGGCGCACCTTTGTCTGGCTTAACCAATGTTTCCGTTGGATTCTCTGGCGCCCCTGTTAGCAATCCAGTTTCACGCCCTTTGCCCCTTACAATTGGGCCTCGTGAGCTGAAAGCTCCGTTGATTTTAACTACTGGTTGTGGTGAAAATCTTTTGGGCCTGGATTTGCTAAAACGTTTGTATGCAACTTTGTACTGTTCTCCTGCGGGTGTAAAGCTTACGTTAGGAGAGAGGGTTGTCTCTCCTATGTACTTGTCTCTCGATAAGCTTCCACCGGAATTGAGTTCTCTTCCTGCATCTTTGTGGGCAACAGGTCCCAACGACGCGGGCCTGCTTGACATCTCCCCTTATGTTGTTCAGCTGAAATCTAATGTACGGTTGCCACGTATTCCCCAGTATCGAATCTCTCTTGATGGTGAACGAGCACTGCTAGCGATCATTTATGATCTAATCGAGAAAGACGTTATTGAAGAGACGCGGGGAAACGTGTGCAACAGCCCTGTACTGCCTATTTTAAAACGTACTGATCCTTCAAAACCACCTGTTTATCGTTTTGTTATCGATTTACGGGAGGTAAATAAAATTGTGATTCCCCAGTTCCCTGTTGTGCCTGACATCACGGCGCTACTGACTCTGATTCCAGCTTCTGCATCATGGTTCTCGGTGATCGATCTGAAGAATGCTTTCTTTAGCATTTCGATTGCCGAGGAAAGCAGAGACCTTTTCGGTTTCTCTCTTGGTGGTCGCAGCTTCCGGTTTAAACGCGCTCCTCAGGGCTACTGTGAGAGTCCATCGATTTACAGTCAAGCCTTGAAGGGTCAACTGGATGCATTTTCGTTGCCGGCTGGTGCGGCCTTAATCCAATATGTCGATGACTTATTGGTGGCTGCAGATACTCAGGACATTTGCAAAATTGCTACGGTGTCGTTGCTGCAACATCTCTGTGACTTACATCACAAGGTGTCACCTTCTAAACTCCAATATTGTTGTCAAGAAGTAACCTATCTAGGTCACTTATTGTCAAAGGAGGGAAGACGGTTGACCCCAGAGAGAATTGCAGCAATTGCGCGAATGACTGTGCCAACAACCCAACGAGATGTGCGTGCCTTTCTAGGTATCACGTCGTATTGCAGGCAATGGATTCCAAATTTTTCATTGCTAGCGAAACCATTGGTGGCTCTTACGTGCAAGGATGTTTCAACTCCTTTACCATGGACGGAAGAATGTCAGAAAAGTTTTTCTGAATTACGTGACTCATTGTGTTCGGCTCCTGTGTTAGGTACCCCTGACTACAGTAAGCCGTTTACACTATATGTTCACGAGAGGGAAGGTTGTGCTTTGAGTGTCTTAACGCAACCTTTTGGTGGTAAGCAACGTCCATGTGCATATTTTTCCTCGACCTTGAACCCGGTAGCTAGAGCATTGCCGAGTTGCTTGAGAGCAACAGCGGCAGCTGCGGTGTCCATCCGACAATCAGCAGGATTGGTCATGGATAATATGCTTACGGTGATGGTTCCGCATGCGGTCGATACTCTTTTGAATCGCACGAAAACTCAGCACTTGACGAGTGCGAGGTTGTCTGGGTACGAGTTGACGCTGTTGGCAAGTCACATTCAGATAAAACGTTGTAATGTTCTGAATCCGGCGACTTTGTTACCAATCAGCACAGTCAGATGAAATAGCAGCCCATGACTGCTATCTGAGGACTGAAGAGGAAACAAAAGGTCGAGTGGACCTTAAAAACACTCCTTTGGAAAATCCAGACGGAACTTTGTATGTGGATGGTTCATGTTTTAAATTGCCGAATGGTGATGTGACTACTGCGTATGCTGTCGTGACTTTGAATACTGTTGTGGAAACTGCGAGATTGAATCAGAACTCTGCTCAGGCTGCAGAGCTGATTGCTCTAACTAGAGCGTGTGTGTTAGCGAAAGGGAAACGTGTGAATGTGTTTACCGACAGCCAATATGCGTTTGGTGGCGCTCATAACTTTGGACGGTTGTGGAGAGAGAGAGGTTTTATGACGTCGCATGGTACGAAGATTCAGCATGGACAACTTGTGAATGATCTTTTGGATGCACTCACGTTGCCTAAACAGGTAGCGATTGTTAAATGTAGTGCACATCGTAAGGTGACGGATGATGTTGGTCGTGGTAATGCATTTGCGGATGAGATTGCTAAGGAGACTGCCCGGAACCTTAGCACCAGAATGTATGTGACGAGTTCGGTTAGGTGGCCTACGGAGACTAGTATGTGTGAGGACACTATCGAGAGTGTGAAAGCGATTCAAGATGAGGCCACCGAGACTGAAAAGATGAAGTGGAAAGAAAGTACGGGAAAGTTGGATGCGAATGGTTGTTGGGTTGATTTGTCGGAACATAAGAGATGGATGTTACCGGATGCGTATGTGCTAGCTGTTGTGACAATGGCGCATGGGCTAGCACATATTAGTGTGAAAGGTATTTGTAAGTTGCTATCCCATGTGTGGAAGAATGATGGTATCACGAAATGTGCTGAACGATTGGTTAAGAATTGTATGGTATGTATGTTGTACAATCCTGGTAAGGGAACCCCAACTCCTCCTGGACACTTTGCTCCCCCTTCATGTCCTTTTGAGGTGATTCAATTAGACTTCATCCATATGGAGAGATGCAACAACCTGAAATACGTTTTAGTTGTGGTTTGCGCGTTCTCCCGATGGATCGAAGCCTACCCTCTTAAAGACAATACTGCCCTGTCGACTGCGAAAATCCTACTGAAGGAATATTTTCCTCGGTACGGAATGCCTCGGATTGTATGGTCGGATAATGGAAGTGAGTTTGTGGGGAGTGTGATGAAGAGTGTGTGTAAGGGCCTTGGAATTAATCAAAAATTCCATAGCGCCAATCATCCCCAGTCAGCTGGTTTGGTTGAAGGGTATAATGGCACCCTTAAACTGAAACTAGCGAAGATTCAGGCTACGACTGGTCTTTCGTGGCCTGATGCTTTACCCTTAGCTTTATTGTCAACTAGGTCGACCGTACACTCCCGAGTAGGGCTATGGGCCCGATGTAGGTAGCCCTTTACCGATCGGAATCGGCCGAAAATACCGATTTTCGGCCGTTTCCGATCGGTAAAGGGCTATCGAGATGTAGGGGCACATTTTCGGTAATTTTACCGAATCGTTATCATTACCGAATCGGTAAATTTACCGAATCGGTAATATTTACTGATTCGGTAATGATAACGATTCGGTAAAATTACTGAAAATGCAATGTAGGTAGCCAATGTTCCATCAGCACATGGCTTACAGAATCGATATTTTACCATGGAATACAAATCCATGGTAAAATACCGATTCCTGTGTACATGCACATCTGTGCATGTACACATGTGCCATGTGACAGACAGACGTGCCCTTAGGGCATGTCTGTGTGCCACATTGCACACATGCCCGTGTTGGGGGTGCTAGAGGGTGTCAAAGTGACACCCCCTGCACCCTTGCCAAATTCGGTATTTACCGATTCGGTAAATACCGATTCAGTATTTGACTTTAATCCTATGGGCTTCAAAGGTCCATAGGATTCAATAGCAAATACCGATTCGGTATTTACCGAATCGGTAATTACCGAATTTTTAAGGAATCGGTAACGATTCCAGATGTTGGGACCTACATCCCATTTACCGATTTTGAAATACCGAATCGGTAAAATTCGGTATTTCAAAATCGGTAAATGGGATTTACCTACATCGGGCCCTTAGTCCCTATGAAATAGTGTTCGGTCGTCCTGCGAATGTGTGGGGGGTCCCTAGACCGGGTGTGTTCTCCAGTCTCGAATACCCAATGTTGATTGACTATCTTCATGATCTGACTGCTAAACTGAGGTTAATTCACCAACAGGTTTACGAAGCATTGCCGAAGCAGACGGAGGGTCCAGGCCACCAGCTCCAGCCCGGAGACTGGGTGGTAACCAGAAATTTTGCCCGCAAGAAGAACTTGGAACCCCGGTTTACTGGACCCTACCAGGTCCTCCTTGCCACGAGAACTGCCGTCCGTTTAGAGGGTCGAAAAAATTGGGTGCATGCCACCCATACGAAGAAAGTTCCTATTCCTTTACCGGCAGACTCGTGGGTGAGGAGGGGCATTGCTTCAGCTGAATCCGAAGGATTGCCGGCGTTTGTACCTTTTAGCGACGCACAACCTGTCGGAGAATCCTCAGTGCAGCAGAAAGACACTGTTGAACATTTGTCATCAAAAGACTCGAGACCAGAACATTCGACTGATCAACAGGACTCTGTTCCTTCATCGGATCCTTTGTTTGATGAACATACACGTCCTGGGAAAACTAGATACTTTTTGCGTTCCAGCACTAAGGACAAATAAAAGATTCTGTTCTGTCCCTTGATAATTGCATTATCCCATTTTCCACGATCAGTCTGAACACCCGTATCATTGTAATTATTTTGTATGTATTGAGTTTCGTTCCACATGTATTTTTGCTTCCACAGCTGAGAGACATTTTACGTATGCATTGTAAATAAAGGCCGTAGGGCCGCGCGTGTACTTCCTTCTGGTTAGTAGGTCTTGACGCTAGGTTAAAGACCGTCGGTTCCTGGGAACTCCTAGGGATTGACTACTGCTACACAGAACGAAGTGCGTCAAGAAACGTTGCGGACGGTCATAGGGGATGGCGTTTTCAAAGCTGATGGACTTGGAAGAAGCTCAGGCGCAAAGATTCAAGCTACAACAACTTACTCGTACCAAATGTTTTATGTTTCAAATGTTTGTATTGCTCTTGATTGTTTCTGCACTATTGGCGGGTGGGGTGTATTACATGATGTCGTACTTCTTACCTTCTGCCATACCTACTCCTACTTCTGACCCTAAACTTACCTCCACTGCATCCCCTCATTCTTTTCATATCCTACCTGAACACGAGCAGGCTAGACGTGCAGAATTTCGAAATAATTCCTTTATTCAGCTCCTTCATCAGCACCAGTTAGTGGTTAATACTACTAATTGTTGGGTGTGTGGATTAATGCCACATACCACGGATAAGGGAATTCCATATCTGGTCTTACCGTATAGTTCCCAGGGTTCAGCTCGAGCATTCCAAACAATGTTTCGAAGCGCACTAGATTCTTACCCCAGTCGAGAGCCACGTTCTCCCTACTTTGGCCTTGGCTCGTATCATAAGCCTTTGTCCATAGCGATAGAAGATTTAGATAGAGATATCTATGAGCCGTCGCTTATCCCAGAGGAAGAGGTACAAGCCTATAGGGGTCCTGAGTAAGGTCGAGTATAGTGCGCTCACGAGTGAAAAACAGCTTAAAAGCTCGCCTCCGATATGGGTCGTACCCCACATTGGTAGTTTTTGTCTAATGGGTCGTGGCCGAAGATCGAAAGCCCGACTTGGAGAGAGTGCTTGCACCGAGAATTACATTCTGCCGATGGTCTCGTCCCCTGTGTTTCTGGCTGCCAAGGGTACATACTTTGTTTGCCATGATCGTGTGTATGCATGGTTGCCCTCTGACTTTATGGGCTCATGTTTTATCGCAAATCTGTTGCCTCTGACGTTCACTGTAGACGCAGACTATCACAAAACTAGAGTTGTGAGAGGCGTAATTAGCGAAGAGGACACTGCCGGTCAAGAGGCAGGAGACTTTTTCAAGGGTTTCCTCCCGTTTTGGGGGCCTATGGTTAATAGTAGGAACCTGAGACAGTTGACTCGAGTGGTAGAATCGACAGCTAATATTACTGCCAGTGCCCTTGGTAATATCACCACAGAACTTCAGGCGGATAGACTTATGACGTTACAAAACCGTATGGTTTTAGGCGTGATCTTAGCAGATCGAGGTGGGGTATGTAAGGTGATCCATTCGAGCTGCTGTATTTTCATTCCAGATAATGCTCCGACCGTCTATCAAGCCATCTCAAAGTTGCATAAGATCTCCGAATCCATACACGTGGATGTAGGGGATTGGACGCTACTTGGGTGGTTTTGGGGCCTGATGTCGACTTGGGGTTGGAAGATTCTGATGATCATCGGAGTCGTTGTGGCATTCCTGTTCACGTGTTGCCTTTGTGTGCAGTGTGGTCCTGCCTTATGTGGCCTTTGCGCTACAACGTGTATAAGACAGCCACCTGTTACCAAGGGGACTCGGTTGGACAGAGCTATGTTACAGCAACATCTAGATGGTTTGATGAATATCGAGTATGATTCCGATTAGTGCTTGCCTACATGAGGGCAAAAGGAGCGTCTGAGGTTCCGTGACAATTGTAAGTGGTGTTTTCGACTCGCACGAATATGGTCGAGTCTGGTATCTACGAACCGCAAATGACGAGTTTAGTAAGTGTGCGCAGTTTCGCTGTGCTAACTTAAACCGTTCGTTTGTTACGTGGGTTATTCATCTGTACCCACGGGTTCCATCTTAGATACGGCATCCATTTTGTCTCTTGCCCTCAAGTAGCCAGCGAACGGAAGTTGTCCGTTTCGCGACCCTGGGAATCCCAAGACATCCGCGGAAGACACATGTTCTTTGAAAGTGTCTTTTTGACGAGGGGGATGATGCTGTAAGGCAGATGGCCCTGCTCGAGGCTCATCTTGCCGTGCCGGTCTATTGTCTCAGCCGTGCATCTCATTAGGCACGTCCCTTTGATGCCTGTAGCTCGTGTTTCCTGATACCTCCCCTTTTACACCCTTTTCGATCTCCCCACTGTTTCCATCTCCCTCTGCACCTGTCCTTGTTCCTTCTTCGATCTGTTTTACTGCCGATTGGAATGTACTAATGGTGGGAAGATGGGTTTTTACAGTTGGGAACCGCCAAATGTTTCCGCACTTATGCCCCGGACCTTGGATGTATCAAAGCGACCAAAGTGACCCCTCTCGGGGATAATTATGGGAACCGAGTTGTAAACCTTTGTGTACCATGCAACCTTATGGGAGAAAATTATATAAAAGGAGCGATCCACAGTAGCAATTTGAAGCAGTCTCCTCGAACCTACATTCGTTGTACTTCCTGTGACTTCTGTGTTCCCTGCAGTAAATAAACCTTGAATCTTTGACGCCGAAGGAAGTGTCCCGTGTCTCTGTCATTCGTACGCCGGAGCAGGTTACCCACGAAGGTTTCAGGTGTTGTCCCCTGGCACCGCTGGGTCTTAAATAACCCAGTCCTTCAGTCTGGGGAACCGCCTTAACATGGATGTCATCCTTCTTGGCAAATATATCTCAGGACATCTGGCTCCCCCCTTTCTCATCCCCGGTTCCAGCCATAAATGTAGGTGTCCCACAGGGCTCCAATCTGTCCTACCCTTTTTAATATATAATCTATTCCCCCTTACCAAAATCGGCCGAAAACCATACCCAGCAAAGAGCTCGGCGGCACCTCCAACCCCCTCAGCGGGCAGGGGGGGGGGGGCCGAGCACTTTGCTGGGGCCGGTTGTGGCTCCCAGTCCGGCCCTGCCGGTACGTCACTTTTACGCCCTGGCAGTGTAAAAAATGTGCCATGTTGTGCCCTATATACAAAGTGACGCATCTAGGCAGATGCTTCACTTTGAAAACCCCTGCATCAAATTATACCTGCGCCAGGTATAATGTATGCAGGGTGTGTGTTGCACCGCAAAAAGCCTTGTAGAAGTAGTGCATTGAAATCTATGAGAACTCATGCGCCACAAATCTATGAGAACTTACGCGCCACTTCTATGACGCCATTGCGTCAATATCTTACATCTGCCTCACAGCACGTGTAAGACTAATGCAGGCAAGCCCCATGTCAAAGGACACATTGCTGGAGTTGCGTCTATTTCCAGACACACCCCAGCAATGCATCACTTTTGCACCGTCAGAAATACTGACGTATCTGTAACTCCTTGCGACATGATGCATCATACAGTAAATATGACGCATCCATCATGTCGCAAGGAGGGCACACTAAGAAGTGACGCATCACTGTTTTCACACCGCGATGCATCACTTCTCATAAATAAGGCCCTAAATGTGTTTACATCTACTATTCAGGGATAATTATGTGTGTTTTCAATATTGTAACACAGCAGCAGCTAACCAATATTACTGCACATAATCTCCGTGACGCCCTCCAGTTTCTTATATGTTAGGCCTTGTTTTGATCTACAAGAAACTTTTGTGCATGAAACATAAACCCAACATTTCTCTGCAAAATGGCTGTACTAGACTATCACACATCAGGTACATATAAAATAAATTAAAGGAAAACTGTATTGAAAACAATGTGTTTAAGCAATATTCTAGGTCATTAGGGCAAAACTCTGGAGAACAGAGCTGACTCCGCCCCCTGACAGGGTGGAGCCCTGGGCCAGAGCCCAATTTGCCCATCCATTAAAACGTCTCTGGGTGTCTGGATATAATCAAAGCTCTAAGGGCATGTGCTGTCCTAGACTCTAATGTACCCTGCATGGGCGGGGGGCGGGTGGATGACCTGTCCAGGGTTATATTAGGCACAACATTGAAATCACCACCCCACATGCTAGGTGACATCAGGTCTTGTATCCGCAAGCGGTGAGACTTACTAGGTACTGTTGTTGATTGTTGTTGGGTACATAGAGCACCAGTAAGTCAATTGGAACCACTTGCAGCATCCCCTCCAGCACCACATGTCTGCCCTTAGGATCTATCACTGTGCGACTCGTAAGCAGTACCCCTGGAGCCAACCAGATAAGAACCCCCCTGGCATATTCCAAGGAGGAAGTGCCAATAATTTGGCCTCTCCGTTGCCTCTGTAATTTATAGAGTTGTTGCGTTCAAGTGTGCTTCCAAATTCCTGCAAGTAAGAGATGTGGGCATGTCTGCTTCTCAGGTAGGAGTAGCACAAGTGACCTCACCAGAGGGTAGCTATTCCCTGGACATTCCTGGTGATAACATTATATGTAGGCAAGTGTGCAAGCAGACGCTCCACCATGGCACGTCTCCCCTCCAACCCACATCCCACCGCGGACCCACCCACGTACATCCACACTCCATTCGAGTTGCACAACATGATGTTGTTGTGACACAGAAATTAATATAATTTGGAAATAGAATCAGCTAGGTGTTTGAATACGGATCATTGGCAGTAATAGAGCATATTGTTGTTTTGTCTGCCTTAGTATCAATGAAATTGAGGACACTATAGAAATATAAATATATAAATTGTTTTCTGTCTTGTCATGTATAGTACATATAAACCTGACATTTTAATGAGAATTCTAACATTTGAGTCTTGAAAAAGATGGAAACTAACCATCGAAACGCGTCGACTCATCATACAACAGAATCCAGGGTTGAACCCAACCTGCAGATACTCGAATAACTGCTGTATCCAGGCTAGGTTACTGTGTGTGTACCCAGGATATGTTCCCAAAGATAAAAGTGTAGTTGGGGGTAATGTGATTTAGTGTATTGTGTACTAAAGAAAAAAATATTTTTTAATTGTATTGTTTTGATGAAATGTCTAACGAATTTGTTCAGGATATTTATGTTGTGTTATGAAATTTTTAAATTATTTTATGAATTGATTTTTTAATAAAACATGTCTTGTGAGATTTTTTTATGAGTGATTTATCATAAAACAATTGCGTATTAGTGGGGTTTTGCTTTACAACTGTGGTTGGGCATATTGTAGAATCCCGTGTTTAATTGAAGTTATATTCCGGCGACCATTAGGTTGGGGTGCTATTGTTGCTGTTACTATTATAGGTGTCCAAGGGTTATTTTTGCTTAACTTGATTCAAGTGCCTCATTCCTTTGGTCTTAACAAGGGGTCTCTCTCTGTCACTTATATGGGACACAGAAATTAAACATAACACTAAATCCCCAACTTCCTCTCCCTGGTCAGGGCAGCGCCCAGACCAAGTGTTAACCATGACTATAACTCAAGTAACAAGTTCTGTCTGGATTCGGGGTGGGGGGGTCCCTTCACAGATTAGTAAATTATCAATGCATAAAGACCAAACCCAGTTACAATCGTGATATGTGCCCTCCCTCTTGCTAGGTGAGGAGGGCCCCAACCCTCTGCTCGTCAGGAGACATGGACCCTAAAAATTCTCATACTGTACGAATGTTTAGGTCACACGTTCCGCCGCCATCCGGGTGAGATCGGACTGAACACAGCTCCTCCGGGTTGCTCCTGAGGGCAAGGGCGCGTTCTGGGGAATCGACTCTGAGTTAATTGACTAGGGTGTGGGGGGCAATAACCATCGACCTGGTGTGCAGAGTTCGGGAGGGCTGCCCGCCTCGATCTGTGCATTCTGCAGGCAGCTGAGGCTCAGGTGTACTACATGCTGGCAGGGATTTGGACAGCACCCCACCCCACCCCCCTGCTGTGCAGCTCCCGGCCCCTACTGAGCCTATCACAGCTGGACTCCAATGGGGGAATGTGCAGCAGTCTTCCACTGGACGGCTGCCTGCCCCCGCCATCCGGGCGTCCTCCGCGTAGGCCTTGGCCAGGCATCATCGCAGGTAAAGGAGCCCCTGCAGTGCCTCCCAGTCTGACCCAGGCCAGTGTAGTCCACTGTTGCCGCCTTCACCCCTTGAGCAGAGCGAGGGCTAACAGGATTAGTTTGAGCTATCTGCATCTGCTCCAGTTGGCATCTTAGCTATGCCCCCCTCGTCCAGGGACCAGCTTTTGGGCCCAATTGGCCCCTCTGGCTTTCAGCTGGGACTAACAGAACATAGTGGGCTAACTTACCTAGATGCCATATGAACTTCATGTGCCTTGAACAAAAAATCCACTGTGCAAGGACTAGATTTTCGAGTGACGGAACATCTACTGGAACCGGTGCACCCACAGAATGCCAGGATGATACTAGCCACGGCCAGTTTGAGGTTATGCTTAAATGCAGCTTCAACTGATATTTTCAGAACTCTGAGGGATTGCATGATGATTCAAATAGTTCTGCAATCAAGACAACCTCTTCCAGCCTGTAGAGCTGGACTCATGCTTGTAGTGTGAAGTCCAAGTGTCTACTTGTCCCTATGGTGCAGAAGAAATACGATTAAGGACATATTAAAGGCATGGGATGGGTTCTGAATGGTTGAGGCTTACCCTTGTCGATTTTTTTAACTGTTGGCTAAACTCTATGAACAAATTGTCCTCCCGCAGGTTCTTCCACTGAGATTGGCCTTGTGCCAATCTTCCCAGGAGTCCAATCACTCATCCTTGCAGACGCAGTCCAGCTCCTTGCCAGGTAGGTAGGTCTTCGTCTTCTCTTCCCAGGTCACAGGGACAAGGTGACTACCAGCTTGCCAAGACTTAAGCTAAGTCTAGAGGGAAAGCAGAAAGTCTAGCAATCTCCCTCTGGTCCTGATGCCTCATCTCCTACATTAGTATACATCTCTACAGTGGTAATTTGACGACTGTGAACAAATTACTGGCCGAGGTCCAGTACATATACCCCTCCTCACTCCAACAGGTAATCATGATTTGGGGATGGTGACAGAAGAGTGTATGTGAATTCAGGGATGTCCTAAATGGACATCAACAGACCACCACAAAAGAGACTCTGGCACTCGCCAATCCCTTTGGAACTCACTGAGTGTATTACATACAACAGGCACCCTTCTTATGTTTCCCAGATCTGACAAAGGCAAAAGGCTTTCTCCCTACAGGGCCATAAAAACAGAATGTGCCTCTGCAATAGAATCTCACAGCTCGAACCTCTCATGTTTTGAGTTGAGAGAGCAGCGGACACCCAAACATCAGAGAACAGCTCAACACAGAGGAAGAATCACTAGTTGTCCTGCATGATTGTTGATCTCACTGGAGGAAAATGACAGGGATGGCCAGGAAAAGTGCAAGGGCAGCGAGGCAATGCTTCCTGGCGCCATGCTGAGAACTTTGATTCAAACTATTCACTCACTCCAATGAGCCATTCCTTTCTGCTCCATTCCACCGGTCCGGAGACGTAGGCGCTCCTCTTTGACCAATTTATGTCCCGCAAATAGAGTTACTAATTCCTTCCTCCCCAGGTCAGGCTTCAGTCAGCCAATTCACGTGATGCAGTGGCCTCCCTCTTGGCATCACCCGTATTTAATTGGCATTGATCTTTTTTCAATTTTTTCATATTTCGGATTAATTAAAATCAAATATACACTTTATCAGTTCTTAATAACTAAAGAGTCAAAATTAACAATCCTGTAAGGGATAGTTCTAGCAATATACAGAAACGAAAATATTTTAAACCACTTTGTTTGGTCTCAGACTCACAAGTAAAAAATATCGATTTTAAAACGTAACCAACTTATCAAGGCAAGTACAAGAGAAATCAATAATTCTAACTAAGCAATTTACCATTCTCGTATTTAGGCCACTAAATGCAAATATCGTCAATGAAAGTCGAGTACTTTTTCCAGCTTCATAAGACAGTGTCTTTAAAAAAATCTGTCCAGCTGATTCAAAACAGGACAGGTATGAGTAGATGAGTTTAAAGACCTTCAACCAGATCGAAATTTAAATATGGGAATAAGCAAGAATCGCAAAGGAGCAAATTTCCCCCTTAGATAATTTTGATATGGAATGTAATAAATAAGCCAGAAGAGAAACTCGTTCCTAACCGTACTTAATGTACCTTGAGTCTTTCCTGCTACTAAAACTTTCCCAGTCCAATCCCCATAAAATACCTTGATCTTTTTTTTTTCTACAGATTTAAACATTTATGGGTCTGAAATGGCTTACCTAAACTCCTGGCATTCCCACCTAAAGATAATGATAAACAATTATTGGCAAAGCCAATCGCTCCTGCCTATTCAAGGGCTACTGGATTTGTCAATGTCATTTAGCCAGTTGTACAGAGTTGCATCTGCTGTGCAGCTTAGGTGAAAGAAAAAGAAGCTCTTTCACATGGCCGGTGCTGGGATAGGGGCAGGCAAGCAGCAACGCAGGAGGGGCAGGTGACATGCAACAAAGTGGGAGGGCTAAGGGATGGGGCAAGCAACAACGCGGGAAGTGGTGGGAGGGAAAAGGCAAACAACAATGATAGGGCAAGCAAGAACGCAGGAGAGGCGCAAGCAACAATGTGGGAGGGAGGCAAGAGAGATGGGGCAAGCAACAGTGTGAAAGGGGGTGGAAGGCAGGGACAAGCAACAACGCTGGCATGAACCACGATGGGGAAAACAACAACACAGGCGGGGTGGGACGTACAGGGCAAGCAACTATACAGGAGGGGGGCAAGAGGAACGGGGCAAGCAACAACGACGGTGCCAGCAAAAATATCAAAGAGGGCAGAAGGGATGTGGCCAGTGTTTAATTTGAGCTGGTGGTTTTTTGGTGCTCGGCACTTAAATGTAAACACTGGCACTTATGACACACAGTGGTTGTGAAGAATGTGGTGTATTATATGGTGAAGTTGTGCAACCTCACTGCTATGTAATACATTTTAGGTCCAATAGTTTTCAACAGTAAACCCTCAGCTCAACCCTGGGTACCTGTAGCACTGAGCAGCAAGGTTTACACAGAGATACAAGTGTTAAGCATTTGAACCGCACTAAAACACCAAAACAATTGAAGAAATCAACACGTCACTGAATAAATCCAACACCAATTTATAAAAATTAAATGTATTTTGACAAGAATTTATGCACTTGAACAAAAAAGATCCACTGCAGGGTTCCAGAAATGTAGATTTTACAAGCAATAATAAATCAAAGCAAACTCACTCAAACGCAAATAAGACTTGGCAAAGTCAATGAATTGGACACTTAGAAACTTTTTAAAGGAAAACTTAGGTAAGCGTCAATGTGGTCGGTTAGAAGTACTTGGGGCAACCAACTCCAGCAGGGAGCTAGTCCAGGACCAGCAAGGTCCTCAAGAGCAGTTACCTTCACAACGGAAGCAGTCCTCCAACATTTCTATACACTTTATCCGTGATGCAATGGGTTCTTATGGAGTGGTCCTGATGCAAGGGATGAAAAATGCTGAAGATACTCTAAGGATGCTGTAGTTCAAACGGGGCCAATGGGGGTCTTTCTGCAGGGATTCTTCGGACCAGAGCTGGGAAGTTAGTAATAGAGAGTATGTGGCTTGACCTACTTATTAGCTAAGCAGGAGCAGGCTGCTGATACTTACTACTGCACCCTGTTTTATGGTTGCCTTCTTGTTCGCACATGGCCTTTGAGTGTGTGTTTTGGATCATTTGATGGTTGGCGTAAGGGCATTTCATGTTGGCCTTTCCAGCTATATTTTACATGCCTGGGAGTTGGGACATAGACCAATGAAAGTGCAGTTTTGGCCTTGTCATGAGGGACTTGAGGAAGGGAAGAGGAGGAGCAAGAAAAGAGAAGTCAAATTAATTGCAATGAGAGAATCAACAGGACATGCCACCAGACTAGGGCGTGGCAGGCGAATAGAGTCTGTTTAACATATTTCAACCAGGGGACTGTTATTGAACCTTGATTACCCAGGATATCTATGAGTCCTGACCTATAGGGTTCTAGCTAATTAATTAGCCATATCCACAACCAATATAAGATTGGTTTAAGCCTGATTTTAGCAGATACCGATTGCACAGTCAGACCCATTTTAGAAAATGTATGAGGTACTTTGCAAAGTCTTAGTGCAGTCATCAAGAATTTATTCTGAGCGACCCCCAATACTCAACATTGCTATGACCCCAAAGTTTGAAGCTGTATATGGCTGCAGCCACAGCTTGAGCTCTCCAAATTTCCATAAGAGGAGTTACTGGATAAAAATAAGTATTCTTTGCAAAGCTTAGTGTGGTTGCCACCCTATGGTTAGGCAGAAGACTGCTCCTTGTATTTTGACTGGCCCAAGTGTTACTGGTTGAGAGACAAAACCCAGGCAGTCGAAGTCCAAAACCCTTCTGAATTTTGCACCCTCCAGTCTCAAAGACCCTCTACAATTTATTTGGGGATTGTCATGAATTTTGTTTTATTTGTGTTCATGACTAGACCGTGATTAGTACAAAAGAGATTAAACATGAGAAGGGCCTCAATTCCCTTTGGGGTTTTCGATACCAATAAGGTGTTTTCAGCGAACACAAACGCTGAGGTTTTAAAGCCGCCCAATACTAGGGAATCAGATACACAACCCGTAAGGAAATCCACCCATCCGTTCCCCATTCGCACCCCAGCTAATTGGTGCATAATTAGCTGTGCATAAACAGCTAGGATGTCCAGCAAGGATGGTGGGAGCCCAACATCTCTTAAGATACCCAGGGTCGGGTTCTTGGAACCATATGAAAGGAAGCCCCTATTTATATCCACTACTTTCCATCTTAATAACCAGACTCTGAAAACTTGATCTATCATATTTGTTTTACAACTGAACTTAGTCTGAAACTGGGATAATGTCTTATTGTCCTCCACCCAGGACATCAATTTGTTATAAAAAAATTGCAAAATATTTTCTGAGTTGTGTCTTCAAGACTTATTGGATGATAATTAGCTGGATCAGATCTTAGGTCCTTCTTGAAGATAGGAATGATCTCGGCTCTTTTCCAGGTTGCAGGGTTTGGTGCACATGCCATGATAGCATTAGCAATTCGATTTAAATAGGGTGCCCAAACATCTGGCTCTGATTTATATGAGTGCCCAGGCATCTTATTCGGGCCTGGAGCCTTACCCGCCTTCTGCGCACAAATGGCTCAATATGGCACAATGGCACAATAATATCTCCTAGGGAATCGTCTAATTCAGTATGCAATGTCTCTATATCTGATATTCTATGGTCTACATTGGCAACATTACCTTTACTATAAAGAGCCTGAAAGTGAGCGACCCAGTCCGGAGGTAGAATGTTGGACTCTGGTCTCATCATTTTAGTTTTGCCACCATGGCTAATCGTCTGCCAAAAAGTTGCCTGGTTCCAAGTCCAAACAGCGTCCAGAATGTTCCCCCATGCTTATGTATCCTAGGTTATTTTTGCCTTCTTTTGGGCCTTGTACTTTTCTCTGGCAGCCTGTATTTCATAAGATATGCCACTTTTAGTAGTTTTAAGCAAGAAGGTCTTAGCTTCTCGGCAATCCCTGTTACACCATGTGGGATTATCTGGACCTGGGATTCTGTGCAAGGAAACAGTGTTGGTAAGGAAAAACAATTCAAATCCTCAAAATATTTGGTGTAGAGGTCCATAGTGGTGTACAGTGGGCGGCAGAGGTCATCAAAGATGGCATTTGACTAGTATATCCCACTTAACATTCCTACTGTTGTTGTTAATAGTCAAATCACCCTTGGACTGCCCTGAGTATCAAGAGTTATAGGAATCCAAGCAATCCTGTAGGGTAAGAAAAAAGGGAGAATGGTCACTCTGGTAACCGGATAAAACTTCCATATCCGTTCTGAGCATTCTGATTGAGCTTTTATTCGATATGCAAGATATCTTGTAAGCGTACACAAAATACAGCCATTTACAAAACTGCAAAAGACATTATTTAAAAAAGCAATTATTAAATGCACATTTAAAAAGGATAAAAGGACATATAATGCCAGAATAAATTAACTAAAAGTGAATTAAACCGCTATTGCCAGTCTCTTGCATCGAATCAACCAAAACTGTTTTAAAAATGTGGCTATACCACAAACAATAGGGGGGGAAGTGTCCGTCATTAGGATGCGCAGGGCTATTTGATAACTACGTGTGCCCATATTGCGGAAAAGGGGTTTAAGCCAAAAACTCCTGGGTTTTGCATAGTCCGGACATTCAAATAGGATATGCGTAATGGACTCTATCCTAGTAGGACAACATGCACAAAAAGGGGACGTGTGGGCATCAGATTTCCACTTAGACACCAGAGCCCCAACTGGAAGGGAGCCCACTCTAAATTTAAAATACAGTGCTCGATCGACTGGAAGAGTAATTAGGTCCAGATAAGGCTCATAGACTACTGCATCTTTTACTGTTAAAAAGGCAGCTGTGGATTTACAATGTTCAGAGTTTGTAACTAGCTGTTCCGCAACCCAATTCCAGTAATGTCTCTTCAGAACCTCTTTTGGTGGAGCCGATCTTGATAACCAACAGTCCCCCATTCCGATTTTCTCCAAGAGTTTTTTGGTGTCTCTCAGCCATCTAATATTTGCCCAACCGCCCAAGCTCATTATCTCCGCCAACCCTTCAGCATACGATTTTAACTCTTCACCCCTCCAGATACGTGTCCATAAAAGGAGTGGGCGAAGCCGGGCTTGGTCTTTAATGTTCTTACAACCTGTGTCCAGCAGCACAGGTACTGTTGGAGTGCTCGGAGGGATGGCGATTAAGGATTTCAAGAGCTTGCTCTCTGCTGTTGCCAAGGAGTCCAGACAGCAATGCCCCCACAGTTCAGCCCCGTACAAGGCTGATGTTACTACCTTAGCCTTGTAGATGTCAATTACTGGGGTAAGCGACCTCCTTGGTGATGCCCGGAATTCCCTCAGGAGGGCACCTCCTACTCTCTTGTGGTTGAGGACCATCTTAGCAATGTGAGGTGACCAGTTCATGTTATCCGTGATCCGAATTCCGAGGTAGTCAAATTCGGATACTTTCTCCAAGGCAACAGAATTGAGAATAGGAGGGCGGCCCAGTTTCCTTGGAGGATTTAGGACTAAAAACTTGGTTTTATCCACATTGATTACTAGGCCCTTTGCAACACAGAAGTTCTGGAAACGGGTTAACAGTTTCTGGAGGCCTTGCGGAGTCTTAGAGATCAAGAGCGTGTCGTCCGCAAAAAGCAGGGTGGGGATCCGCACTCCTCCGAGACAGGGGGCGTCGGCTGGTTCTTGCTGGAGATATTCCACCACCCCATTCACATATAATGAGAAAAGGGTGGGCGCCAGAACGCATCCCTGTCTCACACCCCTAGACACTGGTATTTTCTCTGTTAGCTCTCCATTTCTTCCCCAGCGGACCTGAGCAAAGGTGTGGGCGTGAAGGCTAATAAGGAGGGACAGGATGTAAGGAGGCAGTCCCAGCCCATAAAGCACCCTCCATAGCTCCTCCCGGGGCACCAGGTCAAAGGCAGTCCTCAGGTCTATAAAAGCCAGGTATAGACTGCCCTTGCCTAGCTCCACCACCTTCCACCCAAGAAGTGCCAACCTAAACACCTGCTCTATCGTCCCCATTCCTGCCCGAAAACCTGCCTGGAAGTCTGATAATATTTTATTTTCCTCCACCCAATGGAGAATCCTACCCAGTATAGCTTTTCCTGCTATCTTTTGTTTTGGGTGGAGTCTATCAGGCTTATGGGGCGGTAGTTCCCCGGGATTTCTCTGCATCCTTTTTTATAGATCGGGACCACCACCGCCCCCTTCCAGGAATCGGGCACTGGCCCTCCCATCATAATGTCATTAAGGAGAGCTGCAATAACCCTTCCCCACGCCACTGGATATGCCCGCATAAGGTCCCCCGGCAGACCATCTGGACCTGCTGCCTTGCGGGGGGCTACCCACCCAATTACCTTTTCAATCTCTAAAGGTGTAAAGAGATTATAGGTATGGGGCTCGGATACCACTGGGGAGGTCACCCTAACATTTAGTTCCCCATCTGCCGGGAGGTATAAAGCCCCAAAGTGTTTTACCCAGCTTTGTGGGGCAATATTACAGGGTCTCATAGTTTCCTCGGGCCTGTTCCGGGAACCTACAAGGTTCCAGAAGCCCCTTGAATCTTTACTTTTGCTAGCATGGAGTAGGTCCTCCCAAAATTTCTCTTCCCACTCCGTCCTAGCAATTTTAAGGGATCTATTGTAGGCCTTCCTTGCTTCCAGTATAACGCTATGGGATTTGTGCTTCACTGCCTCTACAAGAGTTGTTTTATGTGCCCTACATGTTTGTGTGTACCAACCATTACCTTGTTTTTTCCTTCGTTTATTTCCTGACTTGCTAGCAGGGATGGTAAACACGTTTGTCAAAGCCTCTACTAGAGAGACAAAGACCCCACTCACTCTACCCACCCCTTCCGAGGACGACCCCAAATCTGACACTGCTTGATTTAAGAGGGTTGAGATTTCTCCAACCCTTTCCTCTGAGAGGACCAATTTAGCCCATTTTAGGCGCCTTCCACAGAGAGAGACTACAGACTCATCGGGGGGAGCTACTACAGGGTTAATGGGACCCTTTTTAGGAAGACACCACCACTGGGCCATGGTTAAGGAAAGTGGGTTGTGGTCACTTTCAATTGTCGGGACCACAACCATATCCCTCACTTGGCTCCAGAGACATACATCTAGTAAGATGTAGTCTATTCTAGAGGTGTGTCCTGGTCTGTTATATGTATGGCCCCCCCCCTATCCGAAGTTGTCCTTCCATTCACTGCCCTTAGGTTTAATTCAAGGCTTAGGGAGTATAGCTGTAACGCTACCTCTGACCATCTCCTAATGGGTGGAATCTCTAAAACAGGGATACCTATCCTAGTGTCCTCCTCGTCCTGGTCTAGGGCTACGTCCGAGCCCAAGGGCTCGAACGTACAGTTCATGTCACCCGCGACCAGTATACATGACTTGTGTGGAGTTGTATTCAAAAGGGTCTCTAGGAGAGATAGTACAGAGGACTTCCTCCCGCCCTTAGTCCCTCTGGCGTAGACATTATAGACATTTAGTAATATTCTACCCCTTGGGTCTCTTAAAATAATATTTTGGATATCCGGACAACCTGTCTGTGTCTCCTCTATTCTGCAGTCTAAGGATGTTGCTACCCATATGAGCAGGCCACCCGAGGGGCGTCCTCTCCCTGTTTTCGAGGTTAGCACAGGCACAGAGTAGGAGGAGAATCCCACCCTATGTACCGACTCCAAACTCCAAGTCTCTTGGAAGATGCATAAGGAGTGCTCATCAACCAGGGCATTCCAGTCTGGGAGGGCCAACTTTCTTGCGATCCCTGCGACATTCCAGCTGAAAACCTTAAAGACTAGGTCCGTCACAGCTGATGTGTCGCTGGTCGCAAGAGCACTACTGTCCGCAGGCCTCACAGAAGGAACTTGCAAATGACAATCTAGAGGAATGGGCAGAGAGGCTACCAACCCACTAACGCTTGCAGATAAGGGTGAGGCTGTTCGGAGTGGTGATACAACCATTGGGTCTATTCTATTAACGGTTGCAGTATCTGTAACTGCAACTGTAATTTCCCTTGTGTCGCCCTCCTCCAGTCAACAACTCCCTGGCACCCAAGGGGGGTTCAGCCCATTGCCCCCAAGGCCCCCAACCCAGCATGTGTCCCAGTCTTGACAAAAACCAAGAGTACTAGGACCCTCCTATGGCGACATAGCAATTTGCCTTGGGTAAAAAAAAGTTAAGTCCACTACTTTAACCCCTACTGAATCCATGTTTTTTATAGGACTATAGATGGTACTCACTACTCTGGGATCTTGGAAATTTATTATTATACAGTCCCCCTCCTGTGTTTTTTTCCCCTGCCCTACCCACCCTACTCTGCAAACACTTAGGATAATCCCATCCAAGCCAGTCGGGATTGGCTTATTTGATTTTAGCCAGTGGATGCACTTATTCTTAAGGGATTGGTGGTCCTCCAACTGGCCTTCCTTCAGAGGGGGAACATTTACTAATAAGGCGACAAAAGGTTGACAATCTGGTGGGAGGTTTACAGGGGGGATCCGCCGTGTGAGATTTCGAGGGGCCACTGTAGTGACAGCTGGGGCTATAGATTGGGGAGCAGTTTTGGCGACCATTCCTGTCGCTGGTCCCTTGACTTTATCTTGTATACCAGGTGTTTGGCTAGTTTTTACTTTATCTCTGCTTGCCTGGGGCTGCACTTGTGGAAGTGGCTTAGGTGTAGTTTTGGCAACCTCTATGGGTGTTGACGTTCCCTTGGGTTGGGGCCCTGCTGTAGGTGGGGAAGGAATTTTAGGTGCTAGGGCTTGCACTCTGCTAGCTTCAGCCTTATTTGGCCTGTTTGGAGGATTAGAATCTACCTGTGGTGGTAAGGAAGCTACTGGGGGCGCACTCCCCTTTGGTCCCATGTCCTGATTGTCGCTCACTCTTTTTAGCTGTTTAAATGTAGTTTTAAGTGAGTAGAACCCGTCGAGGGTTGATTGCTCTAATTTATCTATTCTAGCCCCCAGGCCCTTAACCTGAGTCAGCAAGCGCATCAAGAGGCTATTTACCCTCTCCAAAATGGTATCAATAGTCATGGGGTCGATAAATTTGGGGACATTATCAGTACTATTACTAGTGGGTGGGCAGTTATTTAGACCCAAGTGTGAGACCACAGCATCCCCCTCCTCCTCAACCTTATCCTCTAGGAGCAGGCCCTTTGCGTCTTTCCCGCCTTGACCTAAAGACTTTCTTGTTCGTTTATAGAGCGCGGCCTGTCTCACCAGCCTGCCCTTAGTATGGTTGCCAGCCTTTTTGCTTTTAGCCCTTTTATTCTGCCTACTTGCGTCAGTTACTGAAGGCACCCTATCTGGGATTACTATGGTGGGGGTGGGCGATATTGGCAATGGTGACTGAGTTGTAGCTTTGTTTAAGGGCGAATGGGGTGCAGGTGGAGATGATGTGCTTGGGCCACCCTCTTCCTCAATGCCACTAGGAAGAAGCGCGGCCAGATGTTCCAATCTGTCTATGTTTTGCCCTATTTCTAGCAACTGGGGGGGGTCTATAGAGCAGCCCGGGACACCAACAGGGGGAGCAGATTGATCCCGCTCACAAGCCGGTGTCAAGGCCTGTACAGCGGCCCCCAAAGATGAGCGTCTGGAAGGGAGATAGACCTCTGATAGACGGCGTTCGGACATAGCAATCTCCTTTACTATGACTGCCGCCACTCTGTTGATAAAGCGGTCCATAGTTCCGATCACTGGGCTCCCACCAGCAACTCCCCTTTCGCCCTCACTCCTGAGCAATTTGCCAGAACGGGTTGACATGGTTAGGGGTAAACTCTAGGGAGTCACACACGGCCCCCCTGTGCTCCGCGCTGGATGTAAGAGACGTGGCCCAGCCTCTGTCAGCCCCTGACTGCCACAGACTGCCCGCCCTTTGCTCGGGCTTCGCTCGGCGTCCCGCTGTGCGTCAAGAAGGTCGTTAAAGTAGGTGGTTGTGGGCGGGGGGCATGTCTCCCAGGAGGCGCGGCCGTGCGCACCTGGGCTGGTGCAGGGACTCCTGGGCTCTGTAGTCCAGGTGCTGTTTCGCCCTCCTCCTTGCCGCCTCCTGACTCCAGTGAAGTCCTCAGTGCATGGCCCCTCGCTGCAGCCCGCGATGCGGCACCCGCGAAGCGGGTGCGGCGAGCAGTGGCAGAAGCAGCGGAGCAGCGGTGTCCAAGGGTCACAGGTCAGCAACAACGATCCGTGGCTCCTTCACCTCTCCCGCAACAAGTTTGAGCGTCCCACCGGCTGTTTGGAGACTGCCGCCTTTTAGTGCTTGGTTGGGCAGGGGCGTGTCTCCCAGGAGGCGCGGCCGTGCGCACCTGGGCTGGTGCAGGGACTCCTGGGCTCTGTAGTCCAGGTGCTGTTTCGCCCTCCTCCTTGCCGCCTCCTGACTCCAGTGAAGTCCTCAGTGCCTGGCCCCTCGCTGCAACCCGCGAAGCGGGTGCGGCGAGCAGTGGCAGAAGCAGCGGTGCAGCGATGTCCAAGGGTCACAGGTCAGCAACAACGATCTGTGGCTCCTTCACCTCTCCCGCAACAAGTTTGAGCGTCCCACCGGCTGTTTGGAGACTGCCGCCTTTTAGTGCTTGGTTGGGCGGGGGCGTGTCTCCCAGGAGGCGCGGCCGTGCGCACCTGGGCTGGTGCAGGGACTCCTGGGCTCTGTAGTCCAGGTGCTGTTTCGCCCTCCTCCTTGCCGCCTCCTGACTCCAGTGAAGTCCTCAGTGCCTGGCCCCTCGCTGCAGCCCGCGATGCGGCACCCGCGAAGCGGGTGCGGCGAGCAGTGGCAGAAGCAGAGGAGCAGCGGTGTCCAAGGGTCACAGGTCAACAACAAAGATCCGTGGCTCCTTCACCTCTCCCGCAACAAGTTTGAGCGTCTTCCATATTAACAATATCTGACCATGAGTACAGGTCTAACAGAATGTAATCAAAGTTACTCGAAAAGTTGTTTTCCGAGTCAGATCCGATGCCGTACTTCCACTACATACTCTGAAATGAAAAGTAAGTGACAGATCTACCAGCTGTAGGGCAGCCCTAGATGTACACTGGATACAAGAGCCTTGCAAGTGAGGAATACCCCGCTGTTGGTCCTCATCGCTGGCTATATCCCTTATAAAGGTTGAGGGCACAAAGTCTACATTAAAATCTCCCCCAACTACAACAGCGTTAGATTCATTGTCCATCACATTGCACTCTGTCAATTATGACATGGCCTGGGAATCCACAGACTCTGAAGGGCTTCTACTGTAGACATTGTATATTGAAAGTTTTTTACCATTCGCTGATGAAAGTTCTACCC
Organism: Lissotriton vulgaris; assembly: GCF_964263255.1. NCBI lineage: Eukaryota > Metazoa > Chordata > Amphibia > Caudata > Salamandridae > Lissotriton > Lissotriton vulgaris. The sequence goes on along the minus strand of NC_141693.1, from coordinate 1,687,695,446 downwards.
CTAGTACATCGGGCTTTACCTGGCATTCAATTGAGCTACTGACCCATATAGAAACGGTCTGCCAGGCTGTGATGCCAAAGCTGGTGTAAAGAAAGTTTAAAATCCTTGCCTATAGTGTGGGTCAGTGTACCAGGTTTCCTGAAACATGATGACATCAGCATTGTCAATGAATGCACACCAATCTTGTGGCATTTTAATCCTTGGTCATCTATGCTCCATGATAGTACTACTACAGTGTGCATTTCTATGGGACCTTGTGCCAGTTCTCCCTGTATAGGTGGTGTTGGAAGGGCCGTGTCCAGTAGAACAGCACTGCTCGAATCCCCCTGTAATAAAGGTGTTGGGAGGGCCATTTCTGAAGAAACAATTTGAGGACAGTGAAGCAATAGCTGGAGTGTTCTGGCTAAATTTGGCGCAATGCTGGTGCTTGTGCTATTCTACAGGTCTGTTCCCTCACATTGTGTCCCTCTGCTCTTCTGATTTGATTTTTAAATGTATAAAGCGCAGCGAATGCCCGGAGGCGTCTTGGCGCTAAGGACTCAGAGGAACGTGCATAAGAGGATGTGCAGGATGCGTGTTTATAGGTATGTTAAAAATAGCCATGTTTTTAGAGATTTCCTGAATAATTTGAGATTCTGGCTGTTTTTAATTGTTAGTGGAAGAAGATGCCAGGTTTGTGTAGTTCCTACATGCCCAGCATGCCTGTCTGTACCTGGGGACTTGCAGCAGTTTTAGCTGGGCGGATCTCAGGCTCCTGGAAGGCACATAGTATTTTATGCGAGAGGTCGGGTATAAAGGGCCCCTGCCTTGGAGCGCCTTAAACGTAATGCACAGCGACTTGAAAATTATTCTTTTCCTTACAGGCAGCCAGTGCAGAACTCCTAGTTGTTGGGATACCGAATCATATTTGGGAATGTCTAGAATCAGTCTGGCTGCTGCATTCTGCAGACGTTGGAGTTTTTTCAGGTATTGTGTCTGAATCCCCACATAAAGGGCATTGCCATAATCTAGCCTAGAAATAGCGAGGGCAGTTACTAATGTTTTTAGAGCCCCTGGGTAGATGAAGGAACGGATCTTTCTGATCATTTTTAATATGCTCCAAAAACTGCAGTGAGGCTGTTGATCTGGCTGTCAAAGGTCAGCCGACTGTCAAAGATCACCCCTAGGTTTTTTGCCTTTGGGACTGGTGTTGTACACTCACCCAAATCCTTCGGTCACCATTTTGGAGACCAGACAGGAGGGTTAGTACTCAGCAACAGTACTTCGGTCTTTCCACCGTTTAATTTTAAACAATTGAATTGTATCCAGATGTTGACATGGGACATACAATTGTTTAAACGGTCAGTGGTCTCATCCTCGTTATTAGTTATTGATACGACCACTTGCGTGTTGTCTGCATAAGATATTACAGAAAACCTGAACTTTCTGATCAATGCAGCCAGGGGGGCCACATAAACATTAAAAAGCGTAGGGCTCAGGGACGAGCCCTGAGGCACACCGCACTGCAACAGGGCCTTCCTCACTAGTGATTCCGGTTCTGCCGTTTCTCAGAAATCGGTAGTTATTTTCCACCATCTGCTGTGTTCTTCTGACCTTTGGTCCCCTTTTGTGTTTGGCCTGCAGTGAATGCGTAAGGCAGGCTGACTTTCCATGTGATAATTAGGGGCTGGAGGCCTGAGGTTATCAGGGTACAAGTTCTGCTAAAAGGGACACCTATTTGATCAAAGGATGTCACTTAAGTCTCAGTGAAATATCGAGTTTTCATTTTAAAGCATGTGCTTTTCCAACCTTGTTTCTTTGGGTGTCATGCCATTAGAGTCATGCATGTGTGTGGAATCTGCATTTGGTCCTGTGCATGCTTAAATATCTATTCCTGCATAAGGGCTTCCAACACTGCTTCAACCTGCTGCCCACAGACCATCCTGCTCTGGGGCTCCGATCCGTTATTTTTAGTTCCCATCTGTGACGTGCTTGTTTTGCTCTGTGTTGCATACTTTGGGGTCATCCTTAGGTGGGCCACTTGCGCTGTTCAAACTCCACGAGGCTTTGTTGTCGGAGGGGGGGGGAGGCGAGTTCCTCTGCTGCTGGTGGGGTGAGTTGGGCCCTCTTGGTGAGGTGCTTTAGGCCCTGCTGGTAGTCCTGTTTGCCCCCGAGTTTGATTCGTTTGCTGCAGATTATTCAACTTGGTGCCACAGGTCCATCTTGTATTTAATCTATGGTCGTTTTGGTGCGTCCTGTCGACTGCATTTGGTTTCTTGTTGGAGTTGCAGCTGTCCATTTCTGGGGTTTTCTTGCTTGGTGCGAGTCATCCAATTCCTAATAGTTTTTTGGGTTTCTCAGGTCGTTGTCTTAGCTTGTTGGCTTACTTGTAGGGGGTGGGGGGTCAGTAGTTGGCATGTTTGTGTCCTGTGTCACATAGCTCCTCTTTACTCACTGCTGGGTTCGGACTTATGCCTGGTTTTCTCGTCCTCTGCTTTGATAGGAACAGTATAGATCAGTTCATTGGTTGGTTTGGTTCCTAACCATGCAGAGTTTTTAGTTGGTTGGTTGCCTTCCCTTCTTCTATGTTCCCGGAACAGCTATGCTCAGCTCAGCTTGGCTTTGTCTTGGATGTTTATTCTGAAATTTGTCTCAGCTCTTGATCGGGTGCTGTGGTTGCTCTCTGGTTCTGATATTGTTCTGATGTTGTGGGTCTGTTTCACGTGGTATGCTTCCACTCGTTTTGGTTATGCTTCTTGAGGGCCAAATGTGGTTGCCTAGTATGTTCCACTCCTGAGGGCTCTCCTTCTCCTTGTGGGGCCCTTTTGTGTTAACTTTCTTATGGCCTGTAGAATTTTATGCTAGTGCATCAGAGGACCGGCATAGTCATTATATTTACAGTGAATCAGGATTGGGACCGGTAAGACAGACATGGAGGTAATGGCCCAATCACCAACTGGTAATCTTCCTTTCTCCCAGTCCAGGTATTCCTCGTCCAAGTCTTAACCCCTTCCTTTTGAGATCTCTCTACCCATTCGCACCCATGCTACTGGATAGGTGTAGAGGAGCACATCCAGCTCAATAACTCCTGGCCCAATGCCATGCTCAGCAGCACCTCCATCAGGTAGGGCCACCCCAAAGTGTCAAAGGCCTTCTTGATGTCAAGAGAAAGGGCCGTGCACGGTGGCGTAGCCTATGAATTCTTCCATTATTCAGAATTGGCGCCTTGCATTTAAGAATGCATTTCAACCTAGAATTAAACCATTCTGGTCAAGGTGGACCAGTGTGAGAAGGCATGGTAGCAGTTGGTTTTCAATGACCTTCCTCAAAATCTTGTATTCTGTATTCAGAAGGTATAGTGGTCTGTACAACAGCACCTCCAATGGGTCTTAGCCCAGTTTGGGTAGGACTACAATCATCACTTCCCGCAGGAATGCAGGGAGAATGCCCTCATCTCTTGCTCATTGGTACATCTGATGCAATTTTGGCTCGAGGGTCGCGCTATGTGTGAAGTAGAATTCCACTGGGTACCCGTCCATCCAAGGGGTTTTATTACACTCTATTAGGCTGAACTACAGATGGATTTCCTCTACAGTTAAGCCTCATCTATAGTGTGGCACTGCAGAGGGTTAAGAAGCGGGATAAGCTGTATGACCAGAAACTATCTTTGATTCAGAAAAGGGGGTGGTGATGAACAGAGTGTCTGAATTAAGCAGACCAACTTTACCCAGTCCAAAGATCAGGGCTTGATCCATCACCGTTTTTCAGCTCACTGCACCATCCCAGCTCAGAAATTGGCTATATGCAAATTAGTCTGACCCTGGCCCAGTGCATCATGGGAACAGGGCAGACCAAACTACCAAGCCAATTCTTATACTGTGAAGGAAACAAGCTACCGGGGACCGGTTTCTGGCATTTCAGCCGTCTTCGGCCCGGCTTGCTTGAATCCTGATGGTGCAATGAGCTAGGGACTCACATCTGAGTATACCCTTCCATCGCTTATGGTGGACAAAAATGATTCAGAAAAGGGGGGTGGTGATGAACAGAGTGTCTGAATTAAGCAGACCACTCTTACCCAGTCCAAAGATCAGGGCTTGATCCATCACCGTTTTTCAGCTCACTGCACCATCCCAGCTCAGAAATTGGCTATGTGCAAATTAGTCTGACCCTGGCCCAGTGCATCTTGGGAACAGGGCAGACCAAACTACCAAGCCAATTCTTATACTGGGAAGGAAACAAGCTACCGGGGACCGGTTTCTGGCATTTAGTAGTTTAGTCTGCCCTGTTCCCATGATGCACTGGGCCAGGGACAGACTGATTTGCATATAGCCAGGTTCTGAGCTGGGATGGTGCAGTGAGATAAATAACGGTGATGGATCAAGCCCTGATCTTTGGACTGGGTAAGAGTGGTCTGTTTAATTCAGACACTCTGTTCATCACCACCCCCTTTTCTGAATCGTTTTTGGCCACTATAGGTGTGGCAGGGTATACTCAGACATGAGTCCCTTTCTCACTGCACCATCAGGATTCAAGCAAGCCGGGCCGAAGAAGGCTGAAATGTCAGAAACCGGTCCCCGGTAGCTTGTCTCCTTTCTGGTGAAGAATTGGCTTGGTAGTTTAGTCTGCCCTGTTCCCATGATGCACTGGGCCAGGAACAGACTGATTTGCATATAGCCAGGTTCTGAGCTGGGATGGTGCAGTGAGATAAATAACGGTGATGGATCAAGCCCTGATCTTTGGACTGGGTAAGAGTGGTCTGTTTAATTCAGACACTCTGTTCATCACCACCCCCTTTTCTGAATCGTTTTTGGCCACTATAGGTGTGGCAGGGTATACTCATACATGAGTCCCTTTCTCACTGCACCATCAGGATTCAAGCAAGCCGGGCCGAAGAAGGCTGAAATGCCAGAAACCGGTCCCCGGTAGCTTGTCTCCTTTCTGGTGAAGAATTGGCTTAGTAGTTTAGTCTGCCCTGTTCCCATGATGCACTGGGCCAGGGACAGACTGATTTGCATATAGCCAGGTTCTGAGCTGGGATGGTGCAGTGAGATAAATAACGGTGATGGATCAAGCCCTGATCTTTGGACTGGGTAAGAGTGGTCTGTTTAATTCAGATACTCTGTTCATCACCACCCCCTTTTCTGAATCGTTTTTGGCCACTATAGGTGTGGCAGGGTATACTCAGACATGAGTCCCTTTCTCACTGCACCATCAGGATTCAAGCAAGCCGGGCCGAAGAAGGCTGAAATGCCAGAAACCGGTCCCCGGTAGCTTGTCTCCTTTCTGGTGAAGAATTGGCTTGGTAGTTTAGTCTGCCCTGTTCCCATGATGCACTGGGCCAGGGACAGACTGATTTGCATATAGCCAGGTTCTGAGCTGGGATGGTGCAGTGAGATAAATAACGGTGATGGATCAAGCCCTGATCTTTGGACTGGGTAAGAGTGGTCTGTTTAATTCAGACACTCTGTTCATCACCACCCCCTTTTCTGAATCGTTTTTGGCCACTATAGGTGTGGCAGGGTATACTCAGACATGAGTCCCTTTCTCACTGCACCATCAGGATTCAAGCAAGCCGGGCCGAAGAAGGCTGAAATGCCAGAAACCGGTCCCCGGTAGCTTGTCTCCTTTCTGGTGAAGAATTGGCTTGGTAGTTTAGTCTGCCCTGTTCCCATGATGCACTGGGCCAGGGACAGACTGATTTGCATATAGCCAGGTTCTGAGCTGGGATGGTGCAGTGAGATAAATAACGGTGATGGATCAAGCCCTGATCTTTGGACTGGGTAAGAGTGGTCTGTTTAATTCAGACACTCTGTTCATCACCACCCCCTTTTCTGAATCGTTTTTGGCCACTATAGGTGTGGCAGGGTATACTCAGACATGAGTCCCTTTCTCACTGCACCGTCAGGATTCAAGCAAGCCGGGCCGAAGAAGGCTGAAATGCCAGAAACCGGTCCCCGGTAGCTTGTCTCCTTTCTGGTGAAGAATTGGCTTGGTAGTTTAGTCTGCCCTGTTCCCATGATGCACTGGACCAGGGACAGACTGATTTGCATATAGCCAGGTTCTGAGCTGGGATGTTGCAGTGAGATAAATAACGGTGATGGATCAAGCCCTGATCTTTGGACTGGGTAAGAGTGGTCTGTTTAATTCAGACACTCTGTTCATCACCACCCCCTTTTCTGAATCGTTTTTGGCCACTATAGGTGTGGCAGGGTATACTCAGACATGAGTCCCTTTCTCACTGCACCATCAGGATTCAAGCAAGCCGGGCCGAAGAAGGCTGAAATGCCAGAAACCGGTCCCCGGTAGCTTGTCTCCTTTCTGGTGAAGAATTGGCTTGGTAGTTTAGTCTGCCCTGTTCCCATGATGCACTGGGCCAGGGACAGACTGATTTGCATATAGCCAGGTTCTGAGCTGGGATGGTGCAGTGAGATAAATAACAGTGATGGATCAAGCCCTGATCTTTGGACTGGGTAAGAGTGGTCTGTTTAATTCAGACACTCTGTTCATCACCACCCCCTTTTCTGAATCGTTTTTGGCCACTATAGTGTGGTAAATTAATTTTACCTAATCATTTTTCCATATAATTATCAATACAAGACAGCTCATTTAAATGAGAGGCAGAGTCCGTGGAATCTGAGTCATACGGGCTTTAATGGAATAATCCTCGAGGATGGGACATCATGTTCCATCACCTCTAAGGTTCAGGATGGGACATTCAACGTTTTATTAGCATTACACATTATATATAGTAAAATGTTACAATTGAGACCAATACAGTAGGCGTAACAGGTGAAAAGAGAGAGATAAGAACACATGTGCGTAACAGGAGGCGTGTAAAAGGGCGTACACATGGGCGTGCACTGTACATGTCAGAGAAACGTCATAAGAAACGTCACATGTGGGTGGATGCATAGAGAAAGTTGCAGGATCAGCAGAAACCTATTACCTGCATGCGCGCGCAACTAGCATGACGTGTAACTGGGGAGAACTGGGGGCTTTGACTTTAGCACTAGTGGAGGAGACTGGTGTCTGGAATGTCAGGGCAACCTGTACCTATAGCATATCTGGTATCTCATGTTTGGAGGATGTAGTGTCTGAAGTGAAAGGTCTCTCGGGCAGAGGCCGTTCAATACTGAATGCTAGTGCGTGCATACGTGTCTTGGTGCAACGTGCGGAGCCATGGGCCTACCATGGTAACGGATTCAGTAAATCACTTGCAAGGAGGACAGGAAGGCCGGGCCCTTTGCTCTGCAGCCGGGAATATGTTTACCTATTTCACTAGACTGGAATGTGTTTTCGAGGAGGCTGAGCAGATAACTGTAGGCAAAACATGAATTTGGCAGGCAGTCCAGGCCGAGCCGGGCACCGCTTCGCTGGCAGGAAGTAAGGCAGGGGTCAGGGATGCGTACAGCTTTCGGAGACAGGAGAGATGAGGCAAAGAGGCCTCGTTTAAGGGCCTAGCTCGACTGGGCCAGGAAACATGGAGAAAACGTGTGCGAAATTCAGAAGTGTACCATGTAAAGACGTTGGCACCATATGCCTAGAAGCCTAATTAACGGGATTTCTTTGCATGACTGGATAGCTAACATGTTAAGGATGGACGCAAATGTATTTGCGTCTTTCTAGCATGTACAGAACAGAAGTTACACGACATACATGGAACATGGGTGCATGGATAGGGTGCGAGTGGGGGACACATTAGCTACCTGAAAATTTCTATTACCTCATTCCCTCCTTGGACCCTACTACACCATTTAGGATATATCTATATTCATGAGACCATCTATCTGTTCGTAAAGCATCATTTGTTCTTCTTTCTTTATTCGGGAACGTGTACTCGGACGGGGAATACAAGCTGTGGCGCACAAGCCGCAAATCACTGGCCCACATTGCAGACAGAGACAACAACTGAATACTATGACCAATATTATTCCTAGGAATGATAACAATTTCCATCCCCAGGCGGATATTACACTCCAGAGCCAACCGGACCAAGTCCAGGTGTCTGGATTCTGGTGCATCTGATGAGCTATGGTATGGAGCCTCGCTATGGCTTTATACACGGATGGCGCGTTATTAGGAATAAACGCGCAACAACTGGATCCGATGACTCTACAAGCCCCGCCCCTATCTGCCAGGATGACGTCAAGGACAAGGCGATTTTGAAGAACAACAAGTCTCATAGCAGACTGTTCCTCGGTCAGGTTACCTAAAGCAAAAGTAGTCTCGTTCACTACTGCCTCTAAAGTTCTAGTCAATCTTCTAATTATCTTACTATTTTGGACAGGACCTATAAACCAAAAATATCCTTTAATGTAATCTTTGTACTGATCCCATGATGATTCAGAATAATCGATAACGGGAGGAAGGTCTCTCTTATGTCTCACGTGTACAAGGTTTGGATTTCTGTGATAATCAGGCGGGGCTAGGAAAACAGGTGGCAATAGGAACGCAATATAGCACATCCCATCCCAATCCAATGGCAGACGTACATAGGCTGTCTGACCACATATAAAATAAGAATGGCGGGAAGCTTTGAAAGTAGACTTTCCTTTATCACTGAATTCGACAACAGTATTACAATCACTGTGTCCTAGATGTACTGAACCATTCTTTCTGACGCATAATTCACCTTTCAATGGTAAAACTGTTATAAACGGCAAGTCCGAATTAGTCTCAGACTGCACATTCAGGATCATGAGGTCAAGTGTAAAATTACCTAATCCATACACTTCATTTTCTAGATCGGTCCCTGTCCTTTGGGGAAGACCTTCTTTGTCTGGGAAACATATTTTATTCATGACTGTATTCAGGTTCCCCCATATCCAATTGCCTTGGTAAACCGTGAACTTACTATCTAGGGAGGACATTAAAGTAAACCATGCACCACACGAACCATTATGTGTGAACGGATAAGGAAAGAGGGGCAGAGCTCCCTTGTACTTCTGGTAGGGAGGGAGTCGGCCACATACCCAGCAATTAGTAGCATTGCTGGTCTGATGAGAATGGTGTAACATACGGATGAATGTATTGTTGCGCATGGCTAAACGATAGGACAATTCATGGGGAGGCAGGTCACTAAAAGTGTGCTCTACAGTATCATCAGAAGAAGCATGTACATGTGAATCAAGAGGGAAGAAAACGTGTAACATTAGACTAATGCATATAACCGTAAGACTCAGAAGAAACATAGAAATTAAGGCGATGACGCATCTGCTGTGCAAAACTTTACAGTACTTTTTTCTTTTCTCGTCACGCCTATCTCTCTGACTACTTGGGTCTATCTTATACATGTCAGAAACCTGTCTAACCGCTTCACCCGGGGGGGACTTAAACAATTAAACGCTGTCTGACTTACTAGACCTTAACTTTGTACGGTACTCCTCTTGGGGAGTTTTCTCTAGCAGGGGGAGTTTAGAGTCAGAAAGTGGGCAGTCCTTAATCGGGATTTCTGGACACAGTCCGTGAACTTTTTTAACGTGGCTCGAATGCAGCCACCCTTTTCTTCCTTCCAGCTTGACTGCAGTTCTTGTGGACATCAACACCAATTTTGGCTGCTTCCATCTGGGTTCCAACTGACTTTTCCTATCGAAGTTTCTCACGAAGACATGGTCACCCGGAACGACGTCATGCGGTTTTACTTGGGTGTTGTCCGGAAAGGCAGCCGCGACCTGTGAACGACAAGATTGTAGTGCAGACATCAAGGAAGCCAAGTAATCTGTCAACATAGTACTTTCAATATCGGTAATGCGTCTTGGCATAGGCGTACCCCACATGTTCGGGGGACGGCCAAAAATAACTTCATAAGGAGACAATCCTGTCCTAGAATGGGCTACCATTCGCATGTAAAAGAGTGCAACTGGCAAGGCAACTATCCAATCTACACCTTTCTCGGCACATATTTTGGCTAGGCGTGTTTTCAGGGTCTGATTATGTCTCTCTACGAGACCTGCGGCTTCGGGATGTCGGACGCAGTGGAACTTCCACTGGTAACCTAACAGGAGTGATACCTGTTTCATAAGCTCGGACGAGAATGGCTGTCCATTATCAGAGTACACGACACGGGGCAAACCATATCGTGGGAAGAACTCACGTACCAGCTGTTTGGCAGTGGTTGCAGCAGTGTAATCGGGGACTGGATATGCTTCTGTCCATCGGGAAAGAGCACATACAACTACGAGGACATACTTGAATCCTCGGCATCTGTCCATCTGGATATAATCCATCTGGAGGACTTCGAAAGGATGGTCAGGAGGATGAAATCCACCTTGTTCCACGGGGACACCTTTTCCTGGATTAAACTGACAACAGATCATGCAAGTACGCACTTTCTGTTTCGCTGCTGCTCGTAAATGTTTGTTGAACCAGAGATTCTGTAAACTGTCTAACATGGCTTTCTCTCCTAAGTGTGCTGGACTATGTGCTGTATTAATGATGATTTGAACCATAGAGTCGGGGAGGAACCATGTGGCTCTTCCCTTCGTCATCCATCCCTGATCTGTTTGGATCCCTCCTTGTTCAGTCCATTTCTTGATTTCGTCTGGGGTTGCATGTGCCTGTATGTCGAGTACATCTAGAGTGGGATCCTTAACTGTCAGGCAATGTGTCAGTGTAGTTACATCAGTCTTTGTCATGTCAGTCGGAATGTCTGTCTGAGCTGTGAGTTTGGCTGTACGATCTGCCAGGTCGTTACCCTGGGAAATAGTGTCGGTGACTTTAGTATGTGCTTTGCATTTCATAATGGCTATGGCTGTAGGCAAGTGTATTGCTTCTAACAGGGCTTGAATGAGGGGACCATGCTGGATCTTGGTACCGTGAGAAGTTAAAAAACCTCTCTCTTCCCAAAGGACTCCGAAGTCGTGAACGACTCCGAATGCATACTGTGAATCTGTAGCTTGCCATGTGCTTTCGACTTTCAATACTCTGTTTTTAACCTGTGGTAAGGAATTCTCGACTAATTTGGTCACAAAAAGATGTGGATATGATTCGCTACTTGTTTTCAGGCCACTATTAATAATGAAACATTTCTCGAATCTGGAATAAAAATCACTAGTGTCTTTGTCTTGTTTCTGTTTGCAGGCTGAGATTGCATCCCAGTCTTCCTTTTTAACTGTCAATAATCTAGGCAAAACCTGTACTAATAATCCTGGTAATGCTTTGGTTTTGTCCCCAAGACCTAAACCTGGGGTACGTGTCTTTTCCTCGTCTTCTAATTCAGTCCAAATAATCTTTGTATCTCCCACCTCCCATTCTTTTTCTTTTAGTTTTTCGTAAATCCCTGCTGGCAACAATACTTTTAACATTTTAAGAATGTCGGAATACGTGTAATCTCCCATAAGTAACATGTCTTTTAATTCACGGTGGAACCCTGCAGGATCTTTATCGTGACAAGGTACTATTTTCTTCATTTCCAATAATTCAATTTTGGTCAAAGAAGTGTATACGAATACGCGTTGAAGCGTACCACCTGTAGTCTGGACGGGATGAACTTCTCGTAAGGGATTCTGTCTGTCTAGGTGATATGGCTGTCTTACCGGGGGTGGAACAGAAACAAAATGTGGAGTCAGGAAAGTTCTGTATTTGTGACGTTGTTCTAGAATGGTATTAATTAAATCGGTACCTAGGCCTCTCCATCTTCTCAGGAGTAAGTCTTGCAATATAGTATACAATGGACCTGGATCGGATTGCTGATTTTCATATAATGTAATGAGGTGTTGGATCATGTATATACCAGCTAGTCGCTGGTCTTCTGGAGTAAGGCTCAAAAATGTTTGCGCTACTGAATCATCTTTATATATACTGTCATTTCCAGCCCATTGGATGCTGACCGGGCTAGTTCCTGATCACGTAAGGTGTTAAGTTCGTGATAACCTATTCTTTCTTTCAGTATTTTATCAGTATCTTGAAATACATGTTCAAGAGAACATTGCTCTGGTATGGGGGAAAGGAAACGTTTCTTGTTTTCTAGACGAATGGGTCTGTCAAAAGGTCTATCAAAAGAATACTGTTTAGGGAGTTTCACTCTACCTACGTACGCTATTTTATCCTCATTCTCTACTGGAGTCTCTATTTCTTCCTCCTCCGAGGATTCATTCTTGTCTGACTCGGCTTCCTTTTCAGCCTTCTGTCTGTTATGTATTGCTACTATTTCTTTACGGATCTTTCTGGACATGGCATCTATACAATTCTGTTTATCATGTTTACAATCTGCAATATTCTGACTCCATTTTGTCAGTACATCCATCTCTTCTTGAACAACACCTGGCCGATCTTGTTCCCTTATCAAACAATTAATCAAGAATCGTAATATTAACCCTTGTGTCTCAGTTTTCTGATATGCCATGGCCTCACGAATACATTCTGGTCTCTCCCCAGTTCTAATAAAATGATATATTTTGTCTAGATGGTCTGGCATTTCTGGTAATAACATCAAATAATCTGTAACACGTCGTAGACGTAACGAGGCTAACATCATGTCTCCTTTCTTGCCAGGTACTGGATCATATCTACAATCCGTAATATACTGTCTAAGGTTTTCATATGTGATCGCTTTCGGTGTACGTTGCATTGCTAATTCTCTGATTGTCATTCGTTGTACTTGTGGCGGGGTGCGAAGGTGGCCTCCTACGGCACCTCCTGAGGCAGAAGCGAGGGCATGACCTGACGTCATGGCGGGTAGAAGAGGTATATGTAATGGGGGTGGACTCTGGGTTACAGCTGTCGCAAAAGGATTGAGAGGACCAATAATAGGGGGAACAGTAGCACTAGCAGTAGGGGAAGTGACAACAGGTGCGGGAAGCGAGTCTTGGAGACGTGGAGGGGTCGTGGCTTGAACAGCCGGAACAGGCTGCTGTACATTATTAACGGGTGGTACGGGTACATTGGTATATGCTGGAGCCACGCCATCTAAATAGGAAGAAAGGAAAATGTCTGCTGCGGTCTGTTTGTGACGGAGTTTAGTCGGAACCAATGGTGGTGGCAAGCTACGGGGTACTTCCGGGGTCGCCTTGGGCAGGCCCTCGGCAAGAACTGGATACATGCCTGTAATGAGTGCATTTCTTTGGCGGTCTAATTGCTCTAATCTGACTTGTTCTCCTTCTTCTAGTAACTCTTTTTCTCTAGCTTTTTCTGATTCTTCTCTACTTTTCTCTGTTTTTATGATTGCTTTTTCTGTCCTTCTATGCGATTCCTTACGCCACAATTCTATGGCATCTTTCTGAGATTGTCTGGCTTTCTTTTTCCACAATGCTTCTTCTACTCTCATGATGCATTCAGCATCCCATGTTCCTGAGACAGGCCATCTAAACTTTTCTTCCAGATCCTTGGTGTAATCCACCCATAAGTCTAAATACAGCACGGCATCTAAGCCATGCTTGTGGTACATAAAATATCCTGGAGTGTCCCTAGGCGGGACAGGAACTGCTTCTTCGAGTATCCCTTTCCTAGTACCTATCTGACGTAATTTCGAGAACAGTGGCATGACTGAAGTGATCCGAACGTGAACACAATAAACACAGTAATAAACAGTAAACAATCATTCACCCCACAACATTAAAAACACATTAAAACATTTCAGACTGAATTACCTAGTACACAGAAAACACATATTCTGAAATCTCAAAATAATACTGAATAACTAGATGCACTGCTAAAACAGTACAGACAATACCGGTCCCATAAAGAGACACGTCGGACCGTATTCACTTAAGCGAACACGTCAGGACCAGGTCTGTGTACCCAAACCTGTCTTTACCGGGCACAAATTAATGAACCCGTCTAGATGCGTTCCCAACAACGGTACTCACCGGGAAGCAAGAAACTGAAGGCCTCGGAAACTGGACTGGACTGGACTGGACTACTTCGACATCTGGCTGCCATGCATCACGCTACCACGCATGCGCTTCGGAACAGGTGGGCCTCCGGACACCTCGGACCTTGCTCTCTCGACTAGGGCTCTGGTCGGGATCCTCCGCATTCCTCACCGCCTCCTCTGGACGTCGGACCGCAGTCTCCGTCTCCCCCGTGGGCCCGAGGGAAGATAGCAGGAAAACCCGCAAACGTGCACGGTTTCCGTTGCGGCTGTAGAAGTGGTCAAAGTCTGCGTGACTTCACCGGCGAGTGGGGAAGGGGGGTCCCTGTTCGGGCGCCAAATTATGTGGTAAATTAATTTTACCTAATCATTTTTCCATATAATTATCAATACAAGACAGCTCATTTAAATGAGAGGCAGAGTCCGTGGAATCTGAGTCATACAGGCTTTAATGGAATAATCCTCGAGGATGGGACATCATGTTCCATCACCTCTAAGGTTCAGGAAGGGACATTCAACGTTTTATTAGCATTACACATTATATATAGTAAAATGTTACAATTGAGACCAATACAGTAGGCGTAACAGGTGAAAAGAGAGAGATAAGAACACATGTGCGTAACAGGAGGCGTGTAAAAGGGCGTACACATGGGCGTGCACTGTACATGTCAGAGAAACGTCATAAGAAACGTCACATGTGGGTGGATGCATAGAGAAAGTTGCAGGATCAGCAGAAACCTATTACCTGCATGCGCGCGCAACTAGCATGACGTGTAACTGGGGAGAACTGGGGGCTTTGACTTTAGCACTAGTGGAGGAGACTGGTGTCTGGAATGTCAGGGCAACCTGTACCTATAGCATATCTGGTATCTCATGTTTGGAGGATGTAGTGTCTGTAGTGAAAGGTCTCTCGGGCAGAGGCCGTTCAATACTGAATGCTAGTGCGTGCATACGTGTCTTGGTGCAACGTGCGGAGCCATGGAGCTACCATGGTAACGGAGTCAGTAAATCACTTGCAAGGAGGATAGGAAGGCCGGGCCCTTTGCTCTGCAGCCGGGAATATGTTTACCTATTTCACTAGACTGGAATGTGTTTTCGAGGAGGCTGAGCAGATAACTGTAGGCAAAACATGAATTTGGCAGGCAGTCCAGGCCGAGCCGGGCACCGCTTCGCTGGCAGGAAGTAAGGCAGGGGTCAGGGATGCGTACAGCTTTCGGAGACAGGAGAGATGAGGCAAAGAGGCCTCGTTTAAGGGCCTAGCTCGACTGGGCCAGGAAACATGGAGAAAAAGTGTGCGAAATTCAGAAGTGTACCATGTAAAGACGTTGGCACCATATGCCTAGAAGCCTAATTAACGGGATTTCTTTGCATGACTGGATAGCTAACATGCTAAGGATGGACGCAAATGTATTTGCGTCTTTCTAGCATGTACAGAACAGAAGTTACACGACATACATGGAACATGGGTGCATGGATAGGGTGCGAGTGGGGGACACATTAG
Organism: Lissotriton vulgaris; assembly: GCF_964263255.1. Lineage (NCBI taxonomy): Eukaryota > Metazoa > Chordata > Amphibia > Caudata > Salamandridae > Lissotriton > Lissotriton vulgaris. Next base: position 1,687,680,156 of record NC_141693.1, on the reverse strand, counting down.
CTACCTGAAAATTTCTATTACCTCAATAGGTGTGGCAGGGTATACTCAGACATGAGTCCCTTTCTCACTGCACCATCAGGATTCAAGCAAGCCGGGCCGAAGAAGGCTGAAATGCCAGAAACCGGTCCCCGGTAGCTTGTCTCCTTTCTGGTGAAGAATTGGCTTGGTAGTTTAGTCTGCCCTGTTCCCATGATGCACTGGGCCAGGGACAGACTGATTTGCATATAGCCAGGATCTGAGCTGGGATGGTGCAGTGAGATAAATAACGGTGATGGATCAAGCCCTGATCTTTGGACTGGGTAAGAGTGGTCTGTTTAATTCAGACACTCTGTTCATCACCACCCCCTTTTCTGAATCGTTTTTGGCCACTATAGGTGTGGCAGGGTATACTCAGACATGAGTCCCTTTCTCACTGCACCGTCAGGATTCAAGCAAGCCGGGCCGAAGAAGGCTGAAATGCCAGAAACCGGTCCCCGGTAGCTTGTCTCCTTTCTGGTGAAGAATTGGCTTGGTAGTTTAGTCTGCCCTGTTCCCATGATGCACTGGACCAGGGATAGACTGATTTGCATATAGCCAGGTTCTGAGCTGGGATGGTGCAGTGAGATAAATAACGGTGATGGATCAAGCCCTGATCTTTGGACTGATAAGAGTGGTCTGTTTAATTCAGACACTCTGTTCATCACCACCCCCTTTTCTGAATCGTTTTTGGCCACTATAGGTGTGGCAGGGTATACTCAGACATGAGTCCCTTTCTCACTGCACCATCAGGATTCAAGCAAGCCGGGCCGAAGAAGGCTGAAATGCCAGAAACCGGTCCCCGGTAGCTTGTCTCCTTTCTGGTGAAGAATTGGCTTGGTAGTTTAGTCTGCCCTGTTCCCATGATGCACTGGGCCAGGGACTGACTGATTTGCATATAGCCAGGTTCTGAGCAGGGATGGTGCAGTGAGATAAATAACGGTGATGGATCAAGCCCTGATCTTTGGACTGGGTAAGAGTGGTCTGTTTAATTCAGACACTCTGTTCATCACCACCCCCTTTTCTGAATCGTTTTTGGCCACTATAGGTGTGGCAGGGTATACTCAGACATGAGTCCCTTTCTCACTGCACCGTCAGGATTCAAGCAAGCCGGGCCGAAGAAGGCTGAAATGCCAGAAACCAGTCCCCGGTAGCTTGTCTCCTTTCTGGTGAAGAATTGGCTTGGTAGTTTAGTCTGCCCTGTTCCCATGATGCACTGGACCAGGGACAGACTGATTTGCATATAGCCAGGTTCTGAGCTGGGATGGTGCAGTGAGATAAATAACGGTGATGGATCAAGCCCTGATCTTTGGACTGGGTAAGAGTGGTCTGTTTAATTCAGACACTCTGTTCATCACCACCCCCTTTTCTGAATCGTTTTTGGCCACTATAGGTGTGGCAGGGTATACTCAGACATGAGTCCCTTTCTCACTGCACCATCAGGATTCAAGCAAGCCGGGCCGAAGAAGGCTGAAATGCCAGAAACCGGTCCCCGGTAGCTTGTCTCCTTTCTGGTGAAGAATTGGCTTGGTAGTTTAGTCTGCCCTGTTCCCATGATGCACTGGGCCAGGGACAGACTGATTTGCATATAGCCAGGTTCTGAGCTGGGATGGTGCAGTGAGATAAATAACGGTGATGGATCAAGCCCTGATCTTTGGACTGGGTAAGAGTGGTCTGTTTAATTCAGACACTCTGTTCATCACCACCCCCTTTTCTGAATCGTTTTTGGCCACTATAGGTGTGGCAGGGTATTCTCAGACATGAGTCCCTTTCTCACTGCACCATCAGGATTCAAGCAAGCCGGGCCGAAGAAGGCTGAAATGCCAGAAACCGGTCCCCGGTAGCTTGTCTCCTTTCTGGTGAAGAATTGGCTTGGTAGGTTAGTCTGCCCTGTTCCCATGAGGCACTGGGCCAGGGACAGACTGATTTGCATATAGCCAGGTTCTGAGCTGGGATGGTGCAGTGAGATAAATAACGGTGAACGATCAAGCCCTGATCTTTGGACTGGGTAAGAGTGGTCTGTTTAATTCAGACACTCTGTTCATCACCACCCCCTTTTCTGAATCGTTTTTGGCCACTATAGGTGTGGCAGGGTATACTCAGACATGAGTCCCTTTCTTACTGCACCATCAGGATTCAAGCAAGCCGGGCCGAAGAAGGCTGAAATGCCAGAAACCGGTCCCCGGTAGCTTGTCTCCTTTCTGGTGAAGAATTGGCTTGGTAGTTTAGTCTGCCCTGTTCCCATGATGCACTGGGCCAGGGACAGACTGATTTGCATATAGCCAGGTTCTGAGCTGGGATGGTGCAGTGAGATAAATAACGGTGATGGATCAAGCCCTGATCTTTGGACTGGGTAAGAGTGGTCTGTTTAATTCAGACACTCTGTTCATCACCACCCCCTTTTCTGAATCGTTTTTGGCCACTATAGGTGTGGCAGGGTATACTCAGACATGAGTCCCTTTCTCACTGCACCATCAGGATTCAAGCAAGCCGGGCCAAAGAAGGCTGAAATGCCAGAAACCGGTCCCCGGTAGCTTGTCTCCTTTCTGGTGAAGAATTGGCTTGGTAGTTTAGTCTGCCCTGTTCCCATGATGCACTGGGCCAGGGACAGACTGGTCTGCATATAGCCAGGTTCTGAGCTGGGATGGTGCAGTGAGATAAATAACGGTGAACGATCAAGCCCTGATCTTTGGACTGGGTAAGAGTGGTCTGTTTAATTCAGACACTCTGTTCATCACCACCCCCTTTTCTGAATCGTTTTTGGCCACTATAGGTGTGGCAGGGTATACTCAGACATAAGTCCCTTTCTCACTGCACCATCAGGATTCAAGCAAGCCGGGCCGAAGAAGGCTGAAATGTCAGAAACCGGTCCCCGGTAGCTTGTCTCCTTTCTGGTGAAGAATTGGCTTGGTAGTTTAGTCTGCCCTGTTCCCATGATGCACTGGGCCAGGGACAGACTGATTTGCATATAGCCAGGTTCTGAGCTGGGATGGTGCAATGAGATAAATAACGGTGATGGATCAAGCCCTGATCTTTGGACTGGGTAAGAGTGGTCTGTTTAATTCAGACACTCTGTTCATCACCACCCCCTTTTCTGAATCATTTTTGGCCACTATAGGTGTGGCAGGGTATACTCAGACATAAGTCCCTTTCTCACTGCACCATCAGGATTCAAGCAAGCCGGGCCAAAGAAGGCTGAAATGCCAGAAACCGGTCCCCGGTAGCTTGTCTCCTTTCTGGTAAAGAATTGGCTTGGTAGCTTAGTCTGCCCTGTTCCCATGATGCACTGGGCCAGGGACAGACTGATTTGCATATAGCCAGGTTCTGAGCTGGGATGGTGCAGTGAGATAAATAACGGTGATGGATCAAACCCTGATCTTTGGACTGGGTAAGAGTGGTCTGTTTAATTCAGACACTCTGTTCATCACCACCCCCTTTTCTGAATCGTTTTTGGCCACTATAGGTGTGGCAGGGTATTCTCAGACATGAGTCCCTTTCTCACTGCACCATCAGGATTCAAGCAAGCCGGGCCGAAGAAGGCTGAAATGCCAGAAACCGGTCCCCGGTAGCTTGTCTCCTTTCTGGTGAAGAATTGGCTTGGTAGTTTAGTCTGCCCTGTTCCCATGATGCACTGGGCCAGGGACAGACTGGTCTGCATATAGCCAGGTTCTGAGCTGGGATGGTGCAGTGAGATAAATAACGGTGAACGATCAAGCCCTGATCTTTGGACTGGGTAAGAGTGGTCTGTTTAATTCAGACACTCTGTTCATCACCACCCCCTTTTCTGAATCGTTTTTGGCCACTATAGGTGTGGCAGGGTATACTCAGACATAAGTCCCTTTCTCACTGCACCATCAGGATTCAAGCAAGCCGGGCCGAAGAAGGCTGAAATGTCAGAAACCGGTCCCCGGTAGCTTGTCTCCTTTCTGGTGAAGAATTGGCTTGGTAGTTTAGTCTGCCCTGTTCCCATGATGCACTGGGCCAGGGACAGACTGATTTGCATATAGCCAGGTTCTGAGCTGGGATGGTGCAGTGAGATAAATAACGGTGATGGATCAAGCCCTGATCTTTGGACTGGGTAAGAGTGGTCTGTTTAATTCAGACACTCTGTTCATCACCACCCCCTTTTCTGAATCATTTTTGGCCACTATAGGTGTGGCAGGGTATACTCAGACATAAGTCCCTTTCTCACTGCACCATCAGGATTCAAGCAAGCCGGGCCGAAGAAGGCTGAAATGCCAGAAACTAGTCCCCGGTAGCTTGTCTCCTTTCTGGTGAAGAATTGGCTTGGTAGTTTAGTCTGCCCTGTTCCCATGATGCACTGGGCCAGGGACAGACTGATTTGCATATAGCCAGGTTCTGAGCTGAGATGGTGCAGTGAGATAAATAACGGTGATGGATCAAACCCTGATCTTTGGAGTGGGTAAGAGTGGTCTGTTTAATTCAGACACTCTGTTCATCACCACCCCCTTTTCTGAATCGTTTTTGGCCACTATAGGTGTGGCAGGGTATACTCAGACATGAGTCCCTTTCTTACTGCACCATCAGGATTCAAGCAAGCCGGGCCGAAGAAGGCTGAAATGCCAGAAACAGGTCCCCGGTAGCTTGTCTCCTTTCTGGTGAAGAATTGGCTTGGTAGTTTAGTCTGCCCTGTTCCCATGATGCACTGGGCCAGGGACAGACTGATTTGCATATAGCCAGGTTCTGAGCTGGGATGGTGCAGTGAGATAAATAACGGTGATGGATCAAGCCCTGATCTTTGGACTGGGTAAGAGTGGTCTGTTTAATTCAGACACTCTGTTCATCACCACCCCCTTTTCTGAATCGTTTTTGGCCACTATAGGTGTGGCAGGGTATACTCAGACATGAGTCCCTTTCTCACTGCACCATCAGGATTCAAGCAAGCCGGGCCAAAGAAGGCTGAAATGCCAGAAACCGGTCCCCGGTAGCTTGTCTCCTTTCTGGTGAAGAATTGGCTTGGTAGTTTAGTCTGCCCTGTTCCCATGATGCACTGGGCCAGGGACAGACTGGTCTGCATATAGCCAGGTTCTGAGCTGGGATGGTGCAGTGAGATAAATAACGGTGAACGATCAAGCCCTGATCTTTGGACTGGGTAAGAGTGGTCTGTTTAATTCAGACACTCTGTTCATCACCACCCCCTTTTCTGAATCGTTTTTGGCCACTATAGGTGTGGCAGGGTATACTCAGACATAAGTCCCTTTCTCACTGCACCATCAGGATTCAAGCAAGCCGGGCCGAAGAAGGCTGAAATGTCAGAAACCGGTCCCCGGTAGCTTGTCTCCTTTCTGGTGAAGAATTGGCTTGGTAGTTTAGTCTGCCCTGTTCCCATGATGCACTGGGCCAGGGACAGACTGATTTGCATATAGCCAGGTTCTGAGCTGGGATGGTGCAATGAGATAAATAACGGTGATGGATCAAGCCCTGATCTTTGGACTGGGTAAGAGTGGTCTGTTTAATTCAGACACTCTGTTCATCACCACCCCCTTTTCTGAATCATTTTTGGCCACTATAGGTGTGGCAGGGTATACTCAGACATAAGTCCCTTTCTCACTGCACCATCAGGATTCAAGCAAGCCGGGCCGAAGAAGGCTGAAATGTCAGAAACCGGTCCCCGGTAGCTTGTCTCCTTTTTGGTGAAGAATTGGCTTGGTAGTTTAGTCTGCCCTGTTCCCATGATGCACTGGGCCAGGGACAGACTGATTTGCATATAGCCAGGTTCTGAGCTGGGATGGTGCAGTGAGATAAATAACGGTGATGGATCAAGCCCTGATCTTTGGACTGGGTAAGAGTGGTCTGTTTAATTCAGACACTCTGTTCATCACCACCCCCTTTTCTGAATCGTTTTTGGCCACTATAGGTGTGGCAGGGTATTCTCAGACATGAGTCCCTTTCTCACTGCACCATCAGGATTCAAGCAAGCCGGGCCAAAGAAGGCTGAAATGCCAGAAACCGGTCCCCGGTAGCTTGTCTCCTTTCTGGTAAAGAATTGGCTTGGTAGCTTAGTCTGCCCTGTTCCCATGATGCACTGGGCCAGGGACAGACTGATTTGCATATAGCCAGGTTCTGAGCTGGGATGGTGCAGTGAGATAAATAACGGTGATGGATCAAACCCTGATCTTTGGACTGGGTAAGAGTGGTCTGTTTAATTCAGACACTCTGTTCATCACCACCCCCTTTTCTGAATCGTTTTTGGCCACTATAGGTGTGGCAGGGTATTCTCAGACATGAGTCCCTTTCTCACTGCACCATCAGGATTCAAGCAAGCCGGGCCGAAGAAGGCTGAAATGCCAGAAACCGGTCCCCGGTAGCTTGTCTCCTTTCTGGTGAAGAATTGGCTTGGTAGTTTAGTCTGCCCTGTTCCCATGATGCACTGGGCCAGGGACAGACTGGTCTGCATATAGCCAGGTTCTGAGCTGGGATGGTGCAGTGAGATAAATAACGGTGAACGATCAAGCCCTGATCTTTGGACTGGGTAAGAGTGGTCTGTTTAATTCAGACACTCTGTTCATCACCACCCCCTTTTCTGAATCGTTTTTGGCCACTATAGGTGTGGCAGGGTATACTCAGACATAAGTCCCTTTCTCACTGCACCATCAGGATTCAAGCAAGCCGGGCCGAAGAAGGCTGAAATGTCAGAAACCGGTCCCCGGTAGCTTGTCTCCTTTCTGGTGAAGAATTGGCTTGGTAGTTTAGTCTGCCCTGTTCCCATGATGCACTGGGCCAGGGACAGACTGATTTGCATATAGCCAGGTTCTGAGCTGGGATGGTGCAGTGAGATAAATAACGGTGATGGATCAAGCCCTGATCTTTGGACTGGGTAAGAGTGGTCTGTTTAATTCAGACACTCTGTTCATCACCACCCCCTTTTCTGAATCATTTTTGGCCACTATAGGTGTGGCAGGGTATACTCAGACATAAGTCCCTTTCTCACTGCACCATCAGGATTCAAGCAAGCCGGGCCGAAGAAGGCTGAAATGCCAGAAACTAGTCCCCGGTAGCTTGTCTCCTTTCTGGTGAAGAATTGGCTTGGTAGTTTAGTCTGCCCTGTTCCCATGATGCACTGGGCCAGGGACAGACTGATTTGCATATAGCCAGGTTCTGAGCTGAGATGGTGCAGTGAGATAAATAACGGTGATGGATCAAACCCTGATCTTTGGAGTGGGTAAGAGTGGTCTGTTTAATTCAGACACTCTGTTCATCACCACCCCCTTTTCTGAATCGTTTTTGGCCACTATAGGTGTGGCAGGGTATACTCAGACATGAGTCCCTTTCTCACTGCACCATCAGGATTCAAGCAAGCCGGGCCGAAGAAGGCTGAAATGCCAGAAACCGGTCCCCGGTAGCTTGTCTCCTTTCTGGTGAAGAATTGGCTTGGTAGTTTAGTCTGCCCTGTTCCCATGATGCACTGGGCCAGGGACAGACTGATTTGCATATAGCCAGGTTCTGAGCTGGGATGGTGCAGTGAGATAAATAACGGTGATGGATCAAACCCTGATCTTTGGAGTGGGTAAGAGTGGTCTGTTTAATTCAGACACTCTGTTCATCACCACCCCCTTTTCTGAATCGTTTTTGGCCACTATAGGTGTGGCAGGGTATACTCAGACATGAGTCCCTTTCTCACTGCACCATCAGGATTCAAGCAAGCCGGGCCGAAGAAGGCTGAAATGCCAGAAACCGGTCCCCGGTAGCTTGTCTCCTTTCTGGTGAAGAATTGGCTTGGTAGTTTAGTCTGCTCTGTTCCCATGATGCACTGGGCCAGGGACAGACTGATTTGCATATAGCCAGGTTCTGAGCTGGGATGGTGCAGTGAGATAAATAACGGTGATGGATCAAGCCCTGATCTTTGGACTGGGTAAGAGTGGTCTGTTTAATTCAGACACTCTGTTCATCACCACCCCCTTTTCTGAATCGTTTTTGGCCACTATAGGTGTGGCAGGGTATACTCAGACATGAGTCCCTTTCTCACTGCACCATCAGGATTCAAGCAAGCCGGGCCGAAGAAGGCTGAAATGCCAGAAACCGGTCCCCGGTAGCTTGTCTCCTTTCTGGTGAAGAATTGGCTTGGTAGTTTAGTCTGCCCTGTTCCCATGATGCACTGGGCCAGGGACAGACTGATTTGCATATAGCCAGGTTCTGAGCTGGGATGGTGCAGTGAGATAAATAACGGTGATGGATCAAGCCCTGATCTTTGGACTGGGTAAGAGTGGTCTGTTTAATTCAGACACTCTGTTCATCACCACCCCCTTTTCTGAATCAGAAACTATCTTTGGCCATTATGCTTCACCTCCGCTCTGTAGAGTGAGGTGTAGTAGTCAAAGAAGGCTCGATTAATGTCATCCTGTATGTTCAGTACTTTGCCCGTTGGCAATCTGATGGTACTCATATGAGCCTCCAGAACCAACACACGTCTGGCCCTTTGCCCTTCCACATGTTGCCAAGCCGTGAAGTCCACGTAATCTAGCCTCCCAATCTAGCTACCACTTCCCTGTTTTCTTTTCTGAGGGGGCATATTTTGTCTTCGAAAGCTACATCAGTTCACGCCTGTACCTACGCTGCATGTATGGCTAGTTTGAGGGCCTGCGTCCATAATGTGTGTTTCACCTCGTATGATGTTTTGATACACAGGCCCAGTGTGACAACCTTAAAGGCATCCCATTTGACCCCCATTCCACTAGCGGTCCCTTAGTTGTCAATGAAGTAATTAGAAATGTGTGCACTTAGGGTATTGCTAAAAGCCCTGTCTTGTAGTGCAGTTACAAATAGTCTCCGGCTGGGCACCAAAGCCTGCCTTCTAAACCACTGCAACATCCTCTTAAGGGGGCTGTGATCAGAAAGTGTGCAGCCCTGACATTCAGTGGTCACCACTATGAATGCCCTGTGAGAGTTGCAAAAAACAAAATAGGTCTATTCTGGTGTGTAGTTGGTGAACTGGGGGAAAAAACGAGTACTCTCTCTTGACCTGATGCATGGAGCACCATACGTCTTACAGGTGTCTCATCTGGATATAATCAAAGCTCTAAGGGCATGTGCTGTCCTAGACTATAATGTACCCTGCATAGGCGGGGGGGCGGGGGGATGACCTGTCCAGGGTTATATTAGGCACAACATTGAAATCACCACCCCACATGCTAGGTGACATCAGGTCTTGTATCCGCAAGCGGTGAGACTTACTAGGTACTGTTGTTGATTGTTGTTGGGTGCATAGAGCACCAGTAAGGCAATTGGAACCACTTGCAGCATCCCCTCCAGCACCACATGTCTGCCCTTAGGATCTATCACCGTGCGACTCGTCAGCAGTACCACTGGAGCCAACCAGATAAGAACCCCCCTGGCATATTCCGAGGAGGAAGTGCCAATAATTTGGCCTCTCCATTGCCTCTGTAATTCATAGAGTTGTTGCGGACAAGTGTGCTTCCAAATTCCTGCAAGTAAGAGATGTGGGCATGTCTGCTTCTCCGGTAGGAGTAGCACGAGTGACCTCACCAGAGGGTAGCTATTCCCTGGACATTCCTGGTGACAACATTATATGTAGGCAAGTGTGCAAGCAGACGCTCCACCATGGCACGTGTCACCTCCAACCCACATCCCACCGCGGACCCCCCCACATACATCCACCCTCCATTCGAGTTGCACAACGTGATGTTGTAGTGACACAGAAATTAATATAATTTGGAAATAGAATCAGCTAGGTGTTTGAATACGGATCATTGGCAGTAATAGAGCTAGAATATTGTTGTTTTGTCTGCCTTAGTGTCAATGAAATTGAGGACACTAGAAATATATACATTTTTTCTGTCTTGTCACGTATAGGACATACAAACCTGACATTTTAATGAGAATTCTAACATTTGAGTCTTGAAAAAGATGGAAACTAACCATCGAAACGCGTCGACTCATCATACAACAGAATCCAGGGTTGAACCCAACCTGCAGATACTCGAATAATTGTTGTATCCAGGCTAGGTTACTGTGTGTGTACCCAGGATATGTTCCCAAAGACAAAGTGTAGTTGGGGGTAATGTGATTTAGTGTATTGTGTACTAAAGAAAAAAATATTTTTTAATTGTATTGTTTTGATGAAATGTCTAACGAATTTGTTCAGGATATTTATGTTGTGTTATGAAATTTTAAAATTATTTTATGAATTGATTTTTTAATAAAACATGTCTTGTGAGATTTTTTATGAGTGATTTATCATAAAACAATTGCGTATTAGTGGGGTTTTGCTTTACAACTGTGGTTGGGCATATTGTAGAATCCCGTGTTTAATTGAAGTTATATTCCGGCGACCATTAGGTTGGGGTGCTATTGTTGCTGTGACTATTATAGGTGTCCAAGGGTTATTTTTGCTTAACTTGATTCAAGTGCCTCATTCCTGTGGTCTTAACAAGGGGTCTCTCTCTGTCACTTATATGGGACACAGAAATGAAACATAACACTAATTCCCAACTTCCTCTCCCTGGTCAGGGCAGCGCCCAGACCAAGCGTTAACCATAACTATAGCTCAAGTAACAAGTTCTGTCTGGATTCGGGGTGGGGGGGAGGTCCCTTCACAGATTAGTAAATTATCAATGCATAAAGACCAAACCCAGTTACAATCATGATATGTGCCCTCCCTCTTGCTAGGTGAGGAGGGCCCCAACCCTCTGCTCGTCAGGAGACATGGACCCTAAAAATCCTCATACTGTACGAATGTTTAGGTCACATGATCCGCCGCCATCCGGGTGAGATCGGACTGAACACAGCTCCTCCGGGTTGCTCCTGAGGGCAAGGGCGCGTTCTGGGGAATCAACTCTGCGTTAATTGACTAGGGTGTGGGGGGCAATAACCATCGACCTGGTGTGCATCAGGGGCGGCTCTAGGTTCATGCTGGCCCTGGGCAGGGAGCGTAGGTAGGGGGCCCCGGAAGAGGGGGTCCGGGTGGGGCGGAGCGCGGAGGCCAGTGAAGAGGGGGGTCATGGTGTTTGGAAGTTGTATAGAGCCAGAGGCCACCAGATCCCTGCCAGGGGCCCCCACACAAATATGTATCCATCCTCAGAGGATTAATATATTAAGGATATATATTGATGTGGTGGCCCCTGGTGTTTGGTGGCCCTGTGCAGGTGCACAGCTTGCACATGCCTAAGTCCGGCCCTGTGTGCAGAGTTCTGGAGGGTTGCCCGCCTCGATCTGTGCATGCTGCAGGCAGCTGAGGTACAGGTGTACTACTGCTGACAGGGATTTCGACAGCACCCCACCCCACCCCCCTGCTGTGCAGCTCCCGGCCCCTACTGAGCCTATCACAGCTGGGCTCCAATGGGGGAATGTGCAGCAGTCTTCCACTGGACGGCTGCCTGCCCCCGCCATCGGGGCGTCCTCCGCGTAGGCCTTGGCCAGGCATCATCGCAGGTAAAGGCGCCCCTGCATTGCCTCCCAGTCTGAGCCAGGCCAGTGTAGTCCACTGTTGCCGCCTTCACCCCTTGAGCAGAGCGAGGGCTAACAGGATTATTTTGAGCTATCTGCATCTGCTCCAGTTGGCATCTTAGCTATGCCCCCCTCGTCCAGGGACCAGGTTTTGGGTCCAATTGACCCCTCTGGCTTTCAGCTGGGACTAACAGAACATAGGGCCCGATGTAGGTAGGGCGTTACCGATCGGTAACGGCCGAAAATACCGATTTTTGGCCCTTACCGATCGGTAAACAGCCATCGAGATGTAGGGAACAAAAAACATAAAGAATCGGAATGAGTACCGAATGGGAAAGAATCCGATACGTACATACCGAAAATCGGATATGTAACGAATCGGAAAAACACCGAATCGGATGCAAACACCGATTCGGTCCATGTACCGAATCGTTAGTGACACCGAATCGGAAAATCACCGATTCGGTCCATGTACCGATTCGTTAGTGACACCGAATCGGAAAATCACCGATTCGGTCCATGTACCGATTCGTTACTGACACCGAATCGGAAAATCACCGATTCGGTCCATGTACCGATTCGTTAGTGACACCGAATCGGAAAATCACCGATTCGGTCCATGTACCGAATCGGTAGATAGACCGATTCGGACATGAGCCGAATCGGAAAACATGCCGATTCGTATGAATCGCCGATCGGGAAATTCCCCGATTCCGACAGTTGGGGAGATGTAGGGAGGCACAGAATCACCGAAATCGGCTCAAAATCGGTAGAATTCACTCGGTATTTACCATGGATTGCAATCAGGTGGTAACCAACTCCAACCCATATAAACAGGCCCAAAATGTATTGCAACTTGCAGGATGGCAGCTTTCTATGTCATTGCGAGGCGGCTACGGCTACAGCAGGAAGGACAGAGGGAATGGCTAAGAAATGAACAGGTCTACAGACAGAGGGTAACCCTGTTCATGCTCACAGAGGCAGAGATACCACAGAGATACAGGCTGGACTCTGACACCATACTTGAGCTCATCAGGGATCTCAAGCCATTCTTGGACCACCACACCCCAAGGGCACACGCCATCCCTGCGCACATCCAGGTGCTATGCAGCCTACACCGGCTAGCGTCTGGCAGCTATCAAAGTGGTGTAGCAGCAGCAGGAGGGGTGAGCCAGAGCAGCCTGTCAAGGTTCTTCCACACATTCCTTGACGCCATGATACACAGGATGGACCAATACATCTCTTTCCCTGCAACCCACGCAGAACTGCTACAAACCAAAGCTGACTTCTACCAGATGGCACAATTTCCCCAAATCATCGGTTGCATAGATGGCACGCACATTCCGATTTGCCCACCAGCGGACACCGAATGCATATACCGCAATCGCAAGTCTACACACACCATCAACGTGCAGGTGATCTGCAATGCAAAGTGCACCATCACAGACCTGGTCGCAAAATTTCCAGGGAGTACCCATGACTCCTATATTTTCCAACAGAGCGGCATCTATGCACGGCTGATGGCTGGCGAATTTGGTGAAGGATACCTCCTAGGTGAGACACATCATCAGACCCCCATAACACATAGTAGCTAGGTGGAATACATGTATGCATGTGTCTAATGTGACCCCTTTCTCTTCCAGGCGACAGTGCATATGCCCTCCGCTCATTCATACTCACCCCCTACCTCAACCCCTCCACACCCAGCCAAAGGAGGTATAACCGGGCCCACATACGCACAAGGAATGTTGTCGAACGGACCTTTGGCATCTGGAAAAGTAGATTCAGATGCCTGCACAAGAGTGGAGGTGCAAGGCAGTATACCCCATCACCTGCTGCAAGATCATAGCTGTATGTGCAATGTTACACAACCTTGCGGTGAAGAAGGGCACTGAGGTGGAGTTGTCTGACTACGAGGACCATGACGACGACGAAGCTGTGCCACTGACACAGCCAGCTGGGGTGTGTACGCCAAGTGATGGCAGATACAGACGTGAGGAGATTACTGAGAACTATTTCTGAGTGAGTACAGATGCAAAGACAGCAAAATGTTGGTTGGAAAACACAAATTTTAATACTGTTGCAACACAGTTACAGCACTGATGTGCAACAAAAAATGGTGTATAGGAAATAAAAAAAAGTCCAAGGTTCAGGTTGCCTCACCCGCCCTTGCAAGGCTATTTCTTTGCCCGCTTGCCAGACCCACTGGGGTGTCCCTCAGCCCCCTCTGAATGCCCAGCAGCATCAGCGGAGCGCCTGGTGCTCCTACGTGGCTCAGACGCAGCGCTGGCCGGGCTGCTGCGGCTGCTGCTGTCGCCAGCATCACCCAGGTCCAGGGCAGGATTGGAGGCGGTGTTCGAAATAATCATGGCCTCCATAGCAGTGGTGATCCGGGCCATCCCCCTTGTGAGCTCTGCCGTATGCTGACTCAGGCTAGATTCCTGGTTCGCGCTGCGATGGCACAGTTGTGCCGTCGCCGCAGCAAGGCGGCCCATGGCGCGGTTCAGCACCCGGGCATCCCGCCTGCGCACCAGCTCATGCTCCTCCTGTCTGCTAGATGATTGGGTTATGGCAGTGGTTAGCCTGCCTAACCCTGCTGCCACCTCCTTGTTCGATTCCACGAAGGCCTGGAATCCCTTGACCAACTCTCCCATCTGCAGGTTGTGCTGCAGGAGCTGGCGTTGGCAGGCCATCGTGGATCTAGCCTGTTGCCTCTGAATCTTCACCATCTGTCCCTCGAGGCCCAGGAATACACTGCCCTCCCGTGCTGGTGCAGCAGTGGTGGTGATGGTACGGCGCCGGGCACTGCTGCTTCCGGCCTGCTGAGTGGGCTGGGGTGCCACTGGTGGGGGTGTGGTGCTGGCCGGTCCCTGAGCCCCTGCTCCCAGGACAGGTTGTACAGGTGGCAAGGCCATGGTTGTGGCAGGAGCTGGTGTAGGCGGAATGGTGTCCCTTGTAGGGGAGTTCTCTGGGGAGAACTGCAAGGGGGGTGTGCTGGCCATTTGTGGGGAGTGCAGTGCATCGAAGTCTATCACCAGGTCTCCCTCCATACCTAGCCCTAGGGTGTTTCCGTCCTCCTCCTCCTCCTGGCCAGCCTGGCTGGTGCTCGGCCCTGCGACTGCAGTGTCAGACGGTGCTGCTCCCCCTGATGTCAATGTTGTTCCGCCTGATGGGGCCCCTAGGTACAAAGAAGCATTTGTAAACTGAGTGCCGATGTATTACAGTCAGTACAATTAAAGCATTCCACATGTCCTTGCATCTCCTTACACTGTGTCACACTGTTTCCTGTCTTGTGATTCTGCACTGCCATATTTAGCTAACTTCTGCTGACTACATGTACCATGATGCTTGTCTCTTGTATGTTGGTGACAGTACTGTGCTGGGGTTTGCCTATGCATTGTGTCTAATGGGGAGGTGTCTGGTAGGGTGTGTCATGATGCGCATGCTTCTTACCTGTAGCTGTAGCTCTCGCAGAGCTGTCCAGGGTCCCGATTCCACTGACACTCTCCCTCTCAATGGTGCTGGAGACCAGTTCCTCCTGCTCGGTGAGGGGTGGCGCCGGGTTCCTGCCTCCTCCAGTGCCTCCAGCCTGCCTCTGTATCTCAGCCATCTTCCTTTTTGTGAGGCTGCGGATGTCGTAGAATCTCTTCTTGAGTTCTTCTACGGACCTGGGGGTGACACCCGCAGCATTCACCTTCTGGGCGATTTCGGCCCAGATCCTCCTCTTGGTGCTGTCTGGCACATTGAGGGACAGCTTTCCAAACAGCTGGCGGTGCACCCTCACCACCTCCTCGACCAGCACCTGAAGCTCGGTGGTGGTGAACTTCGGCTTCCTCTTCTGGGAGGACTTCTGGCTTTCGCACTGCTCTGCCATGTTCTTCAGTAGAGTTGACAACCTCCTACTCCCACTGCTGCTAACTGTGAGTGTTGAGCTCAGGCTGGCTCTCCAGAAACTTCTTAATTAGCTGCACCTGCCAGGGTTGCCACTCCCTGTTTGGGTGGGGGAGGGGGAGCCACTTCATTGGCTGAATCGGCTTTTGCCGAATCGGATATTACCGATTCGGTAAAATCCGATTCGGTATTATCCGATTCGGTAAAATCCGATTCGGTATTATCCGATTCGGTAAAAGCCGATTCGGTTTCTTCAATGCATTCCTATGGGCTTTTTCGCCATGGGTGTGTTTTCATGGCTAGGAATCTATGATTGCCGAATCGGATTTTACCTAATCAGCTTTTACCGAATCGGTGTTAGCCGAATCGGTAATTTCCGATTCGTTGTTAGCCGATTCAGTACTTCCCGATTCGGTCCGTGCCGATTCGGAACGTACCGATTCTCATTACCGATGCCGACCGAATCGGTATTCATTCGCTTTTTTTTACCTACATCTCGTTTTCCGATTTCAGAATACCGATTCGGCCCGCCTCGGTATTTTGAATTCGGAAAATCGCGTTTACCTACATCGGGCCCATAGTGGGCTAACTTACCTAGATGCCATATGAACTTCATGTGCCTTGAACAAAAAATCCACTGTGCAAGGACTAGATTTTCGAGTGACAGAACATCTACTGGAACCGGTGCACCCACAGAATGCCAGGATGATACTAGCCATGGCCAGTTTGAGGTTATGCTTAAATGCAGCTTCAACTGATATTTACAGAACTCTAAGGGATTGCATGATGGTTCAAATAGTTCTGCAATCAAGACAACCTCTTCCAGCCTGTAGAGCTGGACTTATGCTTGTAGTGTGAAGTCCAAGTGTCTACTTGTCCCTATGGTGCAGAAGAAATACGATTAGGGACATATTAAAGGCATGGGATGGGTTCTGAATGATTGAGGCTTACCCTTGTCGATTTTTTAAACTGTTGGCTAAACTCTATGAACAAATTGTCCTCCTGCAGGTTCTTCCACTGAGATTGGCCTTGTGCCAATTTTCCCAGGAGTCCAATCACTCATCCTTGCAGACGTAGGCTAAGTCTAGAGGGAAAGCAGAAAGTCTAGCAATCTCCCTCTGGTCCTGATGCCTCATCTCCTACATTAGTATACATCCCTACAGTGGTAATTTGACGACTGTGAACAAATTACTGGCCGAGGGTCAGTACATATACCCCTCCTCACCCCAACAGGTAATCATGATTTGGGGATGGTGACAGAAGAGTGTATGTGAATTCAGGGATGTCCTAAATGGACATCAACAGCCCACCACAAAAGCGACCAACAATTTGTGCAGCACGCATATATGGACTCTGGCACTCACCAATCCCTTTGGAACTCACTGAGTGTATTACATACAACAGCCACCCTTCTTATGTTTCCCAGATCTGACAAAGGCAAAACGCTTTCTCCCTACAGGGCCATAAAAACAGAATGTGCCTCTGCAATAGAATCTCACAGCTCGAACCTCTCTTGTTTTGAGTTGAGAGAGCAGAGGACACCCAAACATCAGAGAACAGCTCAACACAGAGGAAGAAACCCTAGTTGTCTGGCATGATTTTTGAGCTCACTGGAGGAAAATGACAGTGATGGCCAGGAAAAGTGCAAGGGCAGCGGGGCAATGCTTCCTGGTGCCATGCTGAGAACTTTGATTCAAACTATTCACTCACTCCAATGAGCCCTTCCTTTCTGCTCCATTCCACCGGTCAGGAGACGTTTGCGCTCATCTTTGACCAATTTATATCCTGCAAATAGAGTTACTAATTCCTTCCTCCCCAGGTCAGGCTTCAGTCAGCCAATTCACGTGATGCAGTGGCCTTCCTCTTGGCATCACCCGTATTTAATTGGCATTGATATTTTTTCTATTTTTTCATATTTCGGATTAATTAAAATCAAATATACACTTTATCAGTTCTTAATAACTAAAGAGTCAAAATTAACAATCCTGTAAGGGATAGTTCTAGCAATACACAGAAACGAAAATATCCTAAACCACTTTGTTTGGTCTCAGACTCACAAGTAAAAAATATCGATTTTAAAACGTAACCAACTTATCAAGGCAAGTACAAGAGAAATCAATAATTCTAACTAAGCAATTTACCATTCTCGTATTTAGGCCACTAAATGCAAATATCGTCAATGAAAGACGAGTACTTTTTCCAGCTTCATAAGACAGTGTCTTTAAAAAATTCTGTCCCGCTGATTCAAAACAGGACAGGTATGAGTAGATGAGTTTAAAGACCTTCAACCAGATCGAAATTTAAATATGGGAATAAGCAAGAATCGCAAAGGAGCAAATTTCCCCCTTAGATAATTTTGATATGGAATGCAATAAATAAGCCAGAAGAGAAACTCGTTCCTAACCGTACTTAATGTACCTTGAGTCTTTCCTGCTACTAAAACTTTCCCAGTCCAATCCCCATAAAATACCTTGATCTTTTTTTTATCTACAGATTTAAACATTTATGGGTCTGAAATGGCTTACCTAAACTCCTGGCATTCTCACCTAAAGATAATGATAAACAATTATTGGCAAAGCCAATCGCTCCTGCCTATTCAAGGGCTACTGGATTTGTCAATGTCATTTAGCCAGTTGTACAGAGTTGCATCTGCTGTGCAGCTTAGGTGAAAGAAAAAGAAGCTCTTTCACATGGCCGGTGCTGGGATAGGGGCAGGCAAGCAGCAACGCAGGAGGGGCAGGTGACATGCAACAAAGTGGGAGGGCTAAGGGATGGGGCAAGCAACAACGCGGGAAGTGGTGGGAGGGAAAAGGCAAACAACAATGATAGGGCAAGCAAGAACGCAGGAGAGGCGCAAGCAACAATGTGGGAGGGAGGCAAGAGAGATGGGGCAAGCAACAGTGTGAAAGAGGGTGGAAGGCAGGGACAAGCAGCAACGCTGGGATGAACCATGATGGGGAAAGCAACAACACAGGCGGGGTGGGACGTACAGGGCAAGCAACTATACAGGAGGCGGGCAAGAGCAACAGGGCAAGCAACAACAATGGTGCCAGCAAAAATATCAGAGAGGGCAGAAGGGATGTGGCCAGTGTTTAATTTGAGCTGGTAGTTTTTGGTGCTCAGCACTTAAATGTCAACACTGGCACTTATGACACACAGTGGTTGTGAAGAATGTGGTGTAATATATGGTGAAGTTGTGCAACCTCACCGCCATGTAATACAGTTTAGGTCCAATAGTTTTCAACAGTAAACCCTCAGCTCAACCCTGGGTACCTGTAGCACTGAGCAGCAAGGTTTACACAGAGATACAAGTGTTAAGCATTTGAACCGCACTAAAACACCAAAACAATTGAAGAAATCAACACGTCACTGAATAAATCCAACACCAATTTATAAAAATAAAATGTATTTTGACAAGAATTTATGCACTTGAACAAAAAAGATCCACTGCAGGGTTCCAGAAATGTAGATTTTACAAGCAATAATAAATCAAAGCAAACTCACTCAAACGCAAATAAGACTTGGCAAAGTCAATGAATTGGACACTTAGAAACTTTTTAAAGGAAAACTTAGGTAAGCGTCAATGTGGTTGGTTAGTAGTAGTTGGGGCAACCAACTCCAGCAGGGAGCTAGTCCGGGTCCTCAAGAGCAGTTACCTTCACAGCGGAAGCAGTCCTCCAAAATTTCTATACACTTTATCCGTGATGCAAAGGGTTCTTATGGAGTGGTCCTGATGCAGGGGATGAAGGATGCTGAAGATACTCAAAGGATGCTGTAGTTCAAACGGGGCCAATGGGGGTCTTTCTGCAGGGATTCTTCGGACCAGAGCTGGGAAGTTAGTAATAGAGAGTATGTGGCTTGACCTACTTATTAGCTAAGAAGGAGCAGGCTGCTGATACTTACTACTGCACCCTGTTTTATGGTTGCCTTCTTGTTCGCACATGGCCTTTGAGTTTGTGTTTTGGGTCATTTGACTGTTGGTGTAAGGGCATCTCATGTTGGCGTTTCCAGCTATATTTTACATGCCTGGGAGTTGGGACATAGACCAATGAAAGTGCAGTTTTGGCCTTGTCATGAGGGACTTGAGGAAGGGAAGAGGGGCAGCAAGAAAAGAGCAGTCAAATTAAGTGCAGTGAAAGAATCAACAGGACATGCCACCAGACTAGGGCCTGGCAGGTGAATAGAGTCTGTTTAACATATTTCAACCAGGGGACTGTCGTTAAACCTTGATTACCCAGGATGTCTATGAGTTTTGACCTATGGGGTTCTAGCTAATTAATTAGCCATATCCACAACCAATACAAGATTGGTTTAAGCCTGATTTTAGCAGATACCGATTGCACAGTCAGATCAATTTTAGAAAATGTATGGGGTACTTTGCAAAGTTTTAGTGCAGTCCTCAAGAATTTATTCTGAGCCACCCCTGATGGCTCAACATTGCTATGACCCCAAAGTTTGAAGCTGTATATGGCTGGAGCCATAGCTTGAGCTCTCCAAATTTCCATAAGAGGATTTACTGGATGAAAAGAAGTATTTTGTGCAAAGCTTATTGTGGTTGCCACCCTGTGGTTAAGCAGAAGACTGCTCCTTGTAATTTGACTGGCCCAAGTGTTACTGGTTGAGAGAAAAAACCCAGGCAGTCGAAGTCCGAAACCCTCCTGAATTTTGCACCCTCCAGTCTTAAAGACCCACTACAATTTATTTGGGGATTGCCATGAATTTTGTTTTATTTGTGTTCATGACTAGACCGTGATTAGTACAAAAGAGATAAAACATGAGAAGGGCCTCAATTCCTTTTGGGGGTTTCAATACCAATAAGGTGCTTTCAGCGAACAGAAACGCTGAGGTTTTAAAGCCGCCCAATACTAGGGAATCAGTTACACAACCCGTAAGGAAATCCACCCATTCGTTCCCCATTCGCACCCCAGCTAATTCGTACATAATTAGCTATGATGTCCAGCAAGGATGGAGGTAGCCCAACATCTCTTAAGATACCCCAGGGTCTGGCTCTTGGAACCATATGAAAGGCAGCCTTACATAAAAGAAGCCCCTATTTATATCTACTACTTTCCATCTTAACAACCAGATTCTGAAAACTTGATCTATCATACTTGTTTTACAACTGAAGCCAGTCTGAAACTGGGATAATGTCTTATTATCCTCCACCCAGGACATCAATTTGTTATTAAAAAACTTGCAAAATATTTTCTGAGTGGTGTCTTCGAGACTTATTGGATGATAATTAGCTGGATCAGATCTTAGGTCGTTCTTGAAGATAGGAATGATCTCGGCTCTTTTCCAGGTTTCAGGGATTGGTGCCCATGCCATGATAGCATTGGCAAATCGATTTAAATAGGGTGTCCAAAGATCTGGCTCTGATTTATATGAGTGCCCAGGCATCTTATTCGGGCCTGGAGCCTTACCCGCCTTCTGCGCACAAATGGCTCTACATGTTTCGTCCAAAGAGAAGAACGCAGTAGCATGTGCTACCTCTAAGCGGGGGCACAATAATATCTCCTAGGGAATCGTCTAATTCAGTAGGCAATTTCTCTATATCTGATATTCTATGAGCTATATTGGCAACATTACCTTTACTATAACGAGCCTGAAAATTAGCGACCCAGTCCGGAGGTAGAATGTTGGACTCTGGTCTCATCGTTTTAGTTTTGCCACCATGGCTAATCGTCTGCCAAAAAGTTGCCTGGTTCCAAGTCCAAACAGCGTCCAGAATGTTCCCCCATGCTTATGTATCCTAGGTTATTTTTGCCTTCTTTTGAGCCTTGTACTTTTCTCTGACAGCTTGTATGTCATGAGATATGCCACTTTTAGTAGTTTAAGCAAGAAGGTCTTAGCTTCTTGGCAATCCATGTTACACCATGTGGGATTATCTGGACCTCGGATTCTGTGCAAGGTAACAGCGTTGGTAAGGAAAAACAATTCAAATCCTCAAAATATTTGGTGTAGAGGTCCATAGTGGTGTCTCTTTGGGTGTCATGCCATTAGAGTCATGCATATGTGTGGAATCTGCATTTGGTCCTGTGCATGCTTAAATATCTATTCCTGCATAAGGGCTTCCAACACTGCTTCAACCTGCTGCCGACAGACCATCCTGCTCTGTGGCTATTTTAGTTCCTATCTGTGATGTGCTTGTTTTGCTCTGCGTTGCATAATTTGGGGTCATCCTTAGGTGGGCCACTTGCTGTTCAAACTCAACGTGGCTGGGTCCTCCTTTGTTGTCGGAGGGGGGGTGAGTTTTTCTGCTGCTGGTGGGTTGAGTTGGGCCCTCTTGGTGGAGTGCTTTAGGCCCAGCTGGTAGTCCTCTTTGCCCCCGAGTTTGATTCGTTTGCTGCAGATTATTCAACTTGGTTCCACAGGTCCATCTTGTAGTTAATCTATGGTAGTTTTGGTGTGTCCTGTGGTCTACTTGTGGTTTCTTGATGGAGTTGCAGCTGTCCATTTCTGGGTTTTTCTTGCTTGGTGCGAGTCATCCAATTCCTAATAGTTTTTTGGGTTTCTCAGGTCGTTGTCTTAGCTTGTTGGCTTACTTGTAGGGGGTGGGGGGTCAGTAGTTGGCATGTTTGTGTCCTGTGTCACATAGCTCCTCTTTACTCACTGCTGGGTTCGGACTTATGCCTGGTTTTCTCGTCCTCTGCTTTGATAGGAACAGTATAGATCAGTTCATTGGTTGGTTTGGTTCCTAACCATGCAGAGTTTTTAGTTGGTTGGTTCCCTTCCCTTCTTCTATGTTCCCGGAACAGCTATGCTCAGCTCAGCTTGGCTTTGTCTTGGATGTTTATTCTGAAATTTGTCTCAGCTCTTGATCAGGTGCTGTGGTTGCTCTCTGGTTCTGATATTGTTCTGATGTTGTGGGTCTGTTTCACGTGGTATGCTTCCAGTCGTTTTGGTTATGCTTCTTGAGGTCCAGATGTGGTTGCCTAGTGTGTTCCACTCCTGAGGGCTCTCCTTCTCCTTGTGGGGCCCTTTTGTGTTAACTTTTTTATGGCCTGTAGAATGTTATGCTAGTGCATCAGAGGACCGGCATAGTCATTATATTTACAGTGAATCAGGATTGGGACCGGTAAGACAGACATGGAGGTAAGGGTCCAATCACCAACTGGTAATCTTCCTTTCTCCCAATCCAGGCATTCCTCGTCCAAGTCTTAACCCCTTCCATGTGCTGCCCTCCTTTCATGTATTATCTCTACTGCTATTGTGAGGACATAGAAGGGGCAGGTAGCTTATGTACCCATACGGGACAGAGCACCTTATGTACCCATAGGTGGGCAGAGACTTTTTTCCTGGGATATGAAAGTAGTTAGTGCCCATCTCCAGTGAAGGCTCACCCTCATAGAGTAAGGACCAGGATAGGGAAGACATGGATCAGTCCTGCTATGGGACTGTATGCTAAGGGTCTTTGTATATAGACAAACAAGTTACTTACCTTCGTTAACGCTCTTTCTGGTAGACTCCATCTATCCGCAGATGTCTCACCTTTTGAATATTTTCCAGGTCTCATACTGGATCTGGAAATTTTCCCATAGTGCCTCTGCGTGCCAGAAGGCGATGCTGTGCAGTTACTCACTGACGCCATTCGCTCAGCAACTGTCAAGTAGGGCTAATATAGGCTCCACTACAGTGTGCAGACATCTGTTGCTTTAGTGACTGTCCACACACCAAAACACAGAGCCGCAAAAGCACATTGATAGACCATGGTGCAGATTCCTAGACTTGGGATCTTATTAATGGGTAGAGTCCAATCAGAGAACAGAGAGGATGGTAGGGTTGGTGAGGAATTTGCGGCTAGTTTATACCAGAAAGAACGTTGCTGAAAGTAAGCAACTTCTTCTTCTGATGGGAGACTTCTAGCCGCAGATTCCTTACCTTTTGAATAGATACCAAAGCAGTACCTATATGTAGGTTGGCCTGTGAATAGATTCAAACCAGAAAGTCCTGCAGGACCAAGTGGGAAAATACTCCTCTCTGCAAACTTGACTATCCAGACAATAGTGCTTTGTAAATGTATGGAGGGATGCCCATGTAGCGACCTGGCAGATGTCTAGAACTGGGACTCCTAATGCTAATGCTGAGGCCCTGATGTAATGGGCATGCAGTCTTTTCCTTGGGTGTTTCTGTGCCAATGTATAGCAGATCTTAATGCGGAGTATGATCTAGCGTAAGATGGTATGTTTCTGCACAGCCTTGCCTTTCTCCGCTCCTGTGAGCCCAACAAAGAGCTGATCATCCACCCAGTGGTCTTTAGTACGATTGTTGTAGAAGCTGAGTGCTCTTTTGGGGTCCAAAAGATGGAGTCTCTCCTCCTCCTTAGAGAGGTAAGACAGAGCATAAAATGCTGGTAGGGTGATGTTTTGAACGACGTTCAACTGTGTAACATCTTTTGGTAGAAAGGATGCCTTAGTTCACACAACCAGCTTATCAGGGAAGAAGGTGGTGTATATAGGATGAACACACAGAGCCTGAAGCTCCCTCACACGCCATGCTGAAGTGAGGGCAACCAGGAACACAGTTTTAATGGCGACAAGCTGCAAAGGACAACTGTGGAGCAACTTGAATGGAGTACACATCTAGTAGGTAAGGACGAAATTGAGGTACCATTGGGGCATCACAAACAGAGAAAGGAAGTACATATGTTGCAGCCCTTTCAAAGAGTGCATTACAACGGGTGAATTGCCAATCATCGAGGTAGGGGAAGATTGGTACCCCTGACCTCCGCAAGGTGAGCTGCTATCACCACCATCACTTTCATGTACACCAGTGGGGCACCGGTGAGACAAAAAGGGATCACAACAAACTGAAAATGCTTCTCTCCCACCACAAATTGCCGGTAGTGCCTCTGGGCCGGCAGCATGGGAATATGGAAATAGGCATCCTGCAGGTCCAATTTCACTATCCAGTAACTACGGTTGAGGGCAGACAAGACCCAGGCCAGGAGGAGCATTTTGAATTTCTCCTTCCAGAGGAAGAGATTTAAAGGGTGCCGATCTACAATAGGCCGAAGTCCTCCGTCCTTGGGAACCAGAAAGTATTGGGAATAACAACCACATCCTGCTTCTGGCTTTGGCACCCTCTCGCTAGCCCTTTGGCCAAAAGGGCTTGCACTTTCTGCTGCAAAATGGAGAAATGGTCTTCCATCAGTCATTGGGTGGAAGGTGGAAGGTACTGTGGGGAAGAAAGGAAGGGTAAGGCTTAGCGTTTGTGAGCAATTTGGGGGACTCACCTGTTTGATGTGATCCCTTGCCAACCCAGATAGAATCACTTCATTCTGCCTCCAATCGGGTGGCTGCGACCCTGTAGAGGTACACTAAAGAAGTTTGGCAAGTAGGTCTGGGAGGTGGGTGGGGATGGTGGGCTGAACAGCATGCTGAGGCCATAGGGGCAGTTGGCACCATGGCTTCTCCTGCAAAACTGCTCGGTTGGGCAGGCTGGCAGTAAGGAGTGCCTCATCCAAATCCACAAAAGGAATGCTGGAATTGTTGCTGGTGAGAAGGCCCAGAGAGCGAGCTGTAGCTCTTCTCTCCTTGAAACGCTTATGGTCAGCCTTGTCCCTAAACAAGCGAGTACCAGCAAACAGCCTGTCAATCAGGGAGAATTGGATGTCGCCCAAAGACCCAGTTGTTCGCAGCCACATATAGCAATGAATGGCAGCACTGATGCCTGTAGCCCACCAAACGGAGTCAGTAGTGTCCAGGCCACAATGAATTGTGAACTTGGCCACATCATGACTATCCTGAATAGGCTGTGAAAGAACAAGGTGAAAGTCTCCTGCAACACCAGGAACGACGTGTGACACAGAGTCCCAAAGGGCATGAGTATAGCAGCCCAGCAAACAGGAGCCATTGATCATCTGCACAGCCATACTGGCTGAAGTGAATAAACATTTCCCGAAAGTCTCCATTCTCTTTGATTCCCTGTCAGGGGGAGTGGTAGGGAAATAGTTGTGGTTGTTCTGCCAAGTGGAAGCTTCCACCACAAGGGTCTCTGCAGTGGGGTGCTGTGACAAAAAAACAGCGTCTCCCAGAGCAGGACAGTGATGCCTGGTAATTTGCTGGTTAACTGGAGGACCGGTACAAGGATTAACAAAAGCCCCTTGGAGGGTATCCATCAAGGCCTCATTGAAAGGGAGGAGAAGCTCAGAGGCAGGCTGGCCATGTTACAGGACTTGTCACGACATTTGTTTTCACCTCCATGGTGCAGAGGTGGAGGTGAAAGACTTTGGCTGACCTATGCATAACTATGGCCTAGGTGGCAGCTCTTTTTCCTCCCACTGGGTCAGCCACAGAAGAATCTATCTCCGGGACATGGAGTGGTCAAGGGCACCAGGGGAGCTGTTGGTACTTGAGCCAAGGGTAGAAGTGACTCGGAGCGTCCAGCTGGTACCTGCGGTGAAAATCGGTCCTGTGTTTGGCCGACTAAGGGAGTGGGAACAAGACTGCTGCTGGTGCCACCCAAGCGCTTCAGCGGGAAGGTCCGAATGGTGCGAAGAAGTGGGACTCCACTTTGACTCTTTATGCTTAGCTGAGGATTTGGAGCGTGAATAAGACTGGCCTATAGAGAGGATCCATTGACCCCAGAAATGGGAATGGGACTGTAATTGAGCTTTTTAGTTTGAGAATGACTTTGAGTGGTCCCGGCTCTTATTCTTGTTGTGCTTCGAGACAAAGTTTTGCCTTTCCTAATTTGGATATTTGGAGTAAATATCAATAAAGCAGTCTATGAGAGACAAGAGAAGAGTCGGATCCGCGTCTAGAGGCGCAGAAAGAATGGAACTGACATCAGCATGCAGAAGTCGCGGCTCGCAATGCTCGTGGGTGGCGGGTTGGAGGTCGCGGGGGTTTCTCGCATGGGGCGAGGGGGTAAAATAAAAATAAAACTTACCTGACTGGTCCCACGCCACCTCAA
This sequence comes from Lissotriton vulgaris, assembly GCF_964263255.1. Classification (NCBI taxonomy): domain Eukaryota; kingdom Metazoa; phylum Chordata; class Amphibia; order Caudata; family Salamandridae; genus Lissotriton; species Lissotriton vulgaris. The sequence goes on along the minus strand of NC_141693.1, from coordinate 1,687,653,909 downwards.
CTCCTGGGCCAGGTCAAACATTTTCCTGCTACTGAACAGGAATGCTCCCTCCCCTCCTGTAAGCCAATCACAACGCAGCAATGGCAGTGTTGTGATTCAAGTCAAGTCAAGTCAGAAATTTATATAGCGCGCTACATACCCATAGGGTCTCAAGGCGCTTGAGGAAGGGGGAGAATTACTTGTCGAATATCCAAGTTTTAAGTTGCTTTCTGAATGCTAGGTGGTTCTGAGTAAGCCGAAGGTGAGTGGGAAGAGAGTTCCAGGTTTTGGCTGCCAGGTAGGAGAAGGATCTACCTCCCATGGTGGCTTTGTTGATGCGGGGAACAGTGGCCAGGGCTTGGTTGGAGGATCAAAGTTGACGGGAGGTGGTGTAGAAGGACAGTCTTGTGTTGAGGCATTCGGGTCCAATTTCGTAAAGTGCTTTGTGTGCGTGGGTTAATAGGCGGAAGGTAATTCTCTTATTTACGGGGAGCCAGTGGAGGTTTTTCAGGTGACCAGAGATGTGTTCTTTACGCGGGATATCAAGTATGAGCCTGGCTGAGGCGTTCTGGATGCGTTGGAGTTTTTTCTGGAGTTTTGCGGTGGAACCGGCGTAAAGGGTGTTTCCGTAGTCCAGGCGACTCGTGACAAGTGCGTGAGTGACCGTTTTTCTAGTTTCGGTGGGGATCCAGCGAAAAGTTTTTTTGAGCATGCGAAGAATGTTGAAGCAGGATGATGAGACAGCGCTGACTTGTCTGGTCATCGAGAGTGAGGAGTCCAGGATGACGCCAAGGTTCCGTGCGTGGTCCGTCGGGATGGGTGCTTTTCCAAGGGCCTCTGGCCACCAAGAGTCGTCCCAGGCGGAGGGAGAGGTACCTAAGATAAGGACTTCTGTTTTGTCTGAATTCAGTTTCAGACGGCTGTGCTTCATCCACTCGGCTACTTCTTTCATTCCTTCGTGTAAGTTGTTTTTGGCGGTGTTGGGGTTCTTGGTGAGTGAGAGGATCAGTTGGGTGATTTGAATGGAGGGAGCCGGACTCTCTGAGTTCTTCCAGTGAGGAACGAGGTGATCCATTCCAGTGCTTTTCCTTGGATTTCGATGTTACTGAGGCGATGTGATAGGGTGTTATGGCAGACTGTGTCGAAGGCTGCGGAGAGGTCAAGGAGGATGAGGGCGACTGTTTCTCCATTGTCCAGTAGGGTTCGAATGTCGTCTGTTGCTGCGATGAGTGCGGTCTCAGTACTGTGTTTGGCTCTGAATCCGGACTGTGAGGGGTCGAGGGATTTGTTGCTTTCGAGAAAGGCGGCAAGCTGGTTGTTGACAGCTTTCTCGATGACTTTGGCCGGGAAAGGAAGGATCGAGATGGGGCGGTAGTTTTTGAGTTTGGTGGGGTCAGCTGTGGGTTTTTTCAGAAGGGCGCTGAGTTCTGCGTGTTTCCAGCTTTCCGGGAAGGTGGCGGAGTTGAGGGAGCAGTTGATGACGTCTCGGAGGCGTGGTGCTATGATGGAGTCTGCTTTGTTGAAGATGTGGTGAGGGCATGGGTCAGTTGGGGATCCTGAGTGGATGGAGTTCATCAGGCAGATGGTGTCTTCAGTGGAGATTGGGTTCCAGTTGTTAAGGATGTTCAAGGGGGGAGAAGGTCCTGCAGATGGTTGGGTGGGTAGGTCTTCGGGTCGGTTGTCGAAGCTGTTGTGGATGTCTGCAATTTTGTTGTGGAAGAACGAGGCTAGGGAGTCGCAGAGGGCTTGAGAGGGGGTGATGTCATTGGAGTTTGCTGATGGGTTGGTAAATTCTTTGACGATGTTGAATAACTCCTTGCTATTGTGGGCGTTGTTATCTAGTCGGTCTTTGAAGGCGGCTTTCTTGGCGGACCGGATTAGTTGGTGGTGTATGCGGGTGGCGTTTTTGAAGGCGACTCTGGTGTTGGAGTTTGGGTCTTTTTTCCATTTAAAATACCATTTTATTTTCTGCTTCTTGCACTGCGAGAAAGCAGTGAGGCGGCGCTCCTCCGCCCTTATGGAAGTGCTGATCCTGAGAAGCTGTGCATATACAAGCCCTGCACGTCAGCTCCAGACGGTGTCCGAGGGGAGCTGAACAACAACACCTTCCGGGTCACAGAAGTACAAAGGAAACGTTTCCAGATCCAGTGTGACACCTGGAGAATATTAAAACATAATCTGCTGTTAGAAGTCCCTATCAGAAAGAGCATTTGTGTAATTTCCTATCCGGCCTTTGAGAGATGCTGCCCATAGGCAGCAAACCTCAGACAAGCGCCAACATCTGATAAGACAAGGCACCAAATGAGATATCACTAGGCGACATTAACACAAGTCTTTAAAAGCATTCTTTTTGATGACACCTGTGTGAACTTCTTTAGTATGCTTTACAGCTTCTATTTGCATTTATTATTAGTTCGTACGCTCCAGTGCAGTAGATCGCATCATCGCCTTGGAATCAGGTGTTGGCCTGCCTTCATGCTGTTGTCGGATAAAGCCGAAGATAAAACAGGCGGCCATTGTTCTCTGTTCTTCACTTTTTAAGGCGGTTCTTTGTGTTCAGGCCACAGGACAAAGTGCTCAGCTCGGCTGTTGCTGAATGGGATGCGTCTGAGCCGGAGGCAGGTGTCTTGCACATCTGCAGACAGCTGTTGTGTAGGAAGGCAGAGGAATGTGTAAGGAGGGATGATGGGGGTCAGTTGAGGGGCAACTCGGTTTGTGAACCTCGCGGCTGCAAAGCGCTAGCCCACGCGTTGGACCAGTTTCTTCATAGACAGCGAGGGCGGCAGGGTCCTAATGCGCGTCTACTACGTGGGCAGAAACAAACAGTGGAGGGCCCGCAGATCACGATTTGGGGGGCAACCCCTGTTTGCGTTGATCCATTTGGCAACAAGTGCGCAATTGTACAAATTCGAGTTGCCACCACGCAGCAGAGGAAAATGCGCACTACTGGCACGTTATCCCCAACTCCGAGTAATTGCACACCAGTGAATACCACACCTGCTGCCCCAATACTTACAGGATGAGCGTTTTTTACCTAGGTTTATGGGGCACTGGCAACGTGGCCCTTAGTGAGACAAAAGGAAGGTTACAAGCTGAGACGGACCTGACACAAGGCGAAGTCCATCTCACTGCTGCTGCCGGAGCACTGCATAGAGGACAAGTAATTGTCACGCGTGACAACTTTTGTCTGTCTTGGCTCTGTAGTCAACATTGCTTTGCATCCTGGGATATTTGTCTTCACATTTACAACAATCAAAACAACAGTGCCCGAAGGAAAGTGCTTTTGGTTAAAAAAAGTTAGGACTGGCCACACCCCTTTATGGAGCTTCCACTTGGCTCCTATTTTGTCAGGACAAAATGGCCTAGATTCACTACACTTTCACGCAGCGCAACACAAGAAGAAAACTTGGGGGCATATTACCTAGAAATAGCGATATTTATCGCTAAGCAGGGTTAGCGGGAATAATTTTATCGCCGCGCTACTACGATTTTTATTGCTGAGATACCTTGCTATCATCAAGGTTTATCTCAGAAACGATAAAAATCATTCAAAATGCGTGAATATCCCTGGAAATACAGCGATATTCACACTTTATCGTGACAATGCTCTTAGCCATGTTATCCACCTCCCATTGGATAACATGGCTAAGAACTGCTCTGGGGCAGGTGTTAGCTTTTGGAGATATTCACGCTTAGCGCGAATATTTCCAAAACTACGCCTTTGTAGGTAATAGGAGATAGCGATGTTAGCGACTGTTTTCAGTCGCTAACATCTTGGCATGCCCACTTTGCATGTCATTAGCGATAAATATCGCTGACATGCAAAGTGGGCCCCAGGATGCTCGCTATCGCCTATTAGCTGTCGCTAACTGGTGTTAGCAACATCTTGGTAATAGGGCGATCAAATTATCGCTGCTTTAGCGGGAAAAAGTCCAGCTAAAGCGGCGATAAGGGCCCTTGGTAAAATGCCCCCAGGTGCTCTGCGTTGCGTGAAAGTGAGAGCAGAAATGTGCCAGAATTACTAAAATGTAAACTTACTTCTGCTCTCTCCTTTCGCTGACGCACTTGTGGCAGTCTCGTACAAACGCAGTGTACCCTTGCAGCATGATACATGGGTGTCTGCATTGTGATCAAGATAGCTTTTATGCAGGAGGGGGTTAACGTCCTGTACTAAAACTGTCCTTAGAAGTTGTGCTTTAAATGGGCAGGAGCTGTCCAGTACTGAGTCCTGAACTTCTTTCATTTGAAAGGGAGAGTACCTGCACTTCTCAGAACTGCTGCAATGGAATTAATGGGAGAGTACCGGCACTTCTGAGGAGCAAACCGGTATTCAAAGGAGTGAGTACCCACACTTCTACAGTTCCATTTAAAGCACTGCCTTGAGATGTATTGCTCATAGCATGTGTGCTGCATTCTGCAGCACACATGCAAAGAGGAACTAACTAGGAAAAATATGGATATTTCTCCTTGTTACGCCGTTTGGGTAGGCACACCATTTGAGCACAAACGCATGTTTACTTACTTTAGTACATCTGGATTTCCTTCAAAATACATTGGTGAATACACCCTTTAACGCCTTTCCGACGCAGGATAATAAAGGAAGCCAAGGCGCTGTGTTGCTTTGCAGGTGAAAGGTGATACAAGTCCACAAAAATAAAGATTTGTGTTTGTTTGTAAATGTCACTTAAGCATTTGTGTGACACACAGACGATTCACGTGCTTAGTAAATCTGTCCATATTTTTCCAAGCCTCTGCTCATTTGTGCACAATCATTGTTATCAGGTATGCATGTCCAACTGATGGCAGAGACAACGCTAAAGTTTTTGTAGGAGAAAATTAACTACCCACATATTCCGTCCCATTTCCTCTTTTCCGTGGTGTATACACAAGGCTACACATGCATGTGAACACCCCTTTCCTCTTAACTACTTCCTAGCTCGTTACATGCAAACCTATCTCAGCAGTGCCACCCCACATGCCCAAAGAATGAAGTTTGGTTTGAGAACATATGCACTGTCATGTTTTTACCACTTATATTTCAATCTCAGCAAGCTGATGTCAAGGGTACATAAAAAAAAAGAGGCATCATATGAGGTTTGTGATCATGCTATATTGTTATTGGCACTCTTAAAAAGCCTCCTGAGTGAATGCTCTAAAATAGCCTCCTAAGTGCGGTATAAAAGCAATGAATCCAATCCATAGTATCACACACACCAATGTGAATAGCTATCATTTTTAAACCTACCATAAATCATGTAATAGGACACCTAGGCCTGGAAATCACTTAAAGTGAAAGCATTTAAAAATAAATAGGAAATTACATTTGTTAGCACATGCAAAATGTGAGATTTTCAGTAACATTAGGTAAGTGGAATGTGCTTCTTCTATTTTTTTAAAAAAGGATAGGGATATGGGGGCATATCAGCAAGGACTTGTGCTAATTATCACAAATCGAGCTTAGCGTGATTTGCATTATCGCCGCCTACCGCTGGAGTACATCGCCGTTTCAGCAGCGTATTATCAACGCTTTGCACAGTGGCAATGTACATTCCAGCGATCAACTGTGATATCCGGCATCTGCCCAGGAACAGCTGCGATAATGGCAGTGCGCTATGGTAATCCTAGCTGATAGGGGAGTGTGGATTTAACATGTCAATACACCTCCCATTGTTAGCATAGCTAAGTCAGGTCTGGAGCAGGTGTTAATTTCCGGCGATAATTGCGGGCAGTGTAGCTTTTGTTGTCGATTGACCCGCGTTTTTAATACGGCGATGTTGGTGTAGCGTGGGATTTCATTCAGGATCAGGTGATGTACGACCACTTTGCATGTCATTAGCCATGATTATCGCGGATATGCAAAGCGGGAAGGACACAGGCGCTATTACCAGTAAACTGTTGCTAACTGCTGTTAGCGACAGCTTGGTAATTGGGCGATAATAATGTCGGCGGTTTAGCGGTGGAAAGTAACGCTAAAGCAGTGATATTGCCCTTGCTAATATGCCCCCTAGTGAGTTGGGAGTGTGCAATGGCTATGAATCACAGCTATATATGTATGGTAACAGTAGCCTTTAGCTGTAATGAACAAGTTACTTACCTTCGGTAACGCCTTTTCTGGTTGAGTCTCTATCTAACCCAAGATTCCTCACCTTTTGAATACCTCCAGGTATCAGATTGGCTCTGAAAACCTTTGCACAGCAATATCCTCCAGCATCGACAGGTGGCATAGTAAGACATCAAGGTAACTCACACCGCTATCTTTTGTTCAGACATGACGTCGGGTCCCATATATATTCATCACCTGTTCGTGCTGGAACCAGTTCCTTATTTTAATGCCAATTCAAGTAGATCCTGAGCTTCAACTGTTGTTCAATAGTTTTTCCTAAATTTGTACTAGAAATTGTGCTTGTGTGCAGAATATCACACGAACCATTGGGTTTGTATATGCCTGATGCCTGGAAGCATTCAAAGATGAGGAATCTGCGGTTAGAAGTCTCTATCAGAAAATCACCCTATTTAACATCTTTATCATGTCTATATCAAAAAAGGAACAGAGGCAACCAGGCAACAAAATTGGATGTATCATTTACAAAGATATCGTGGCTGGCACGCCCTCCTATCTGGCTGACAATCTCACCACGTCCAGTGGCTCTTAGCAAACCCAAAGCTAGCACATCATCAGATGGTCATGTCAGCATGTAATGGCCCAGGCACATAAAGGGCTCGATTCCGATCCGGAAAAAAGCGCTTCGAATTACCGTACGAAGCATTTTTTCACGTACAAATCGTATCCGTACACGTCTCCGTACGAATCTGCAAGTACGATCTCAATCCAAAGCATCACTCCATACAACTCGTAAAAATCTACATACAAATCGAAAATCCATACGAATGGCATTCGGATGACGAATCACGCTACGTCCGAACGTAAATAGACTGCGTCATCCGTACCAGGAAGTACGATCGTGTCGAAGACATTCCGTACGGCTCTTCTGCTACGAGTGTAAAAAACTGCCATAAAAACAGAGTCCGGACCAACCCGCACCCCGGTACGCAACAAACAAGACATGAACCCCATCGTCCGTGTCATACCAGTCCTGTATGCCCACCACCTCGTACATAGAAACCGACGACGGCGCAGACGGTGAGTACAACGAAATCAAACATACCTGTACGTGGTGCCACACGCGCACATCCCTATCAAACGTCTGTAATGTCGGGGTACGTAGCGACACACGCCACTGCATATCACCAGTGCAATTGTCAGTCGTGCCGCACCCACGTCATCGATTACGGGGTGCGGTACGCTACCACATATCACCAGTGTAACAGTCTGACGTGCCACACCTACGTCATCGATCTCGGGGTACAGTACGCTCCCGCATTTCACCAGTGTAATAGTCAGACGTGCCGCACCCACGTCATCGATTTCGGGGTGCGGTACGCGACCCCACATCACCAGTATAATTGTCAGACGTGCCGCACCCACGTCATCGATTTCGGGGTGCGGTACGCGACCGCACATCACCAGTGTAATTGTCAGATGTGCCGCACCCATGTCATCGATTTCGGGGTGCGGTACGCGACCGCACATCACCAGTGTAATTGTCCGAAGTGCCGCAACCACGTCATCGATTTCGGGGTGCGGTATGCGACCGCACATCACCAGTGTAATTGTCAGACGTGCCGCACCAACATCATCGATCTCGGGGTACAGTACGCTACCGCATTTCACCAGTGTAATAGTCAGACGTGTGGGACATAAGTCTGCAGTCTCAGTGCAAGTGTAAGTGATGTGTAGAAATCATACCCAGCAGTGTCCATCATCAGAGTGTGTGTGTGGCTAAGACCCCCACCAGTGCCCAGCAGTGCCCACCATAACAGTGTGTGGCTAAGACCCCCACCAGTGCCCAGCACAACAGTGTGTGTGTGGCTAAGACCCCCACCAGTGCCCACCAGTGCCCAGCATAACAGTGTGTGTGTGGCAAAGAGCCCCACCAGTGCCCAGCAGTGCCCAGCATAACAGTGTGTGGCTAAGACCCCCAGCAGTGCCCAGCATAACAGTGTGTGTGTGGCTAAGACCCCCACCAGTGCCCAGCAGTGTCCAGCATAACAGTGTGTGTGTGGCTAAGACCCCCACCAGTGCCCAGCATAACAGTGTGTGTGTGGCTAAGACCCCCACCAGTGCTCAGCAGTGCCCAGCATAACAGTGTGTGTGTGGCAAAGAGCCCCACAATGCCCAGCAGTGCCCAGCATAACAGTGTGTGGCTAAGACCCCCAGCAGTGCCCAGCATAACAGTGTGTGTTTGGCTAAGACCCCCACCAGTGCCCAGCATAACAGTGTGTGTGTAGCTAAGACCCGCACCAGTGCCCATCATAACAGTGTGTGTGTGGCTAAGGCCCCCACCAGTGCCCACCAATGCATAACAGTGTGTGTGTGGCAAAGAGCCCCACCAATGCCCAGCAGCGCCCAGCATAACAGTGTGTGGCTAAGACCCCAGCAGTGCCCAGCATAACAGTGTGTGTGTGGCTAAGACCCCCACCAGTGCCCAGCATAACAGTGTGTGTGTGGCTAAGACCCCCACCAGTGCTCAGCAGTGCCCAGTGTAACAGTGTGTGTGTGGCTAAGACCACCAGCAGTGCCCAGCATAACAGTGTGTGTGTGGCTAAGACCCCCATCAGTGCCCAGCAGTGCCCAGCATAACAGTGTGTGTGTGGCAAAGAGCTCCACCAGTGCCCAGCATAACAGTGGGTGTGTGGCAAAGAGCCCCACCAGTGCCCAGCAGTACCCAGCATAACAGTGTGTGTGTGTGTGTGGCTAAGACCCCCATCAGTAAAAGCTGGAACATACCATTGGTAACCTCATTACCATCTGGAAATAGACACATGTTACTATACCCAAATTTGAACATCACACCAGCTCCCAGGCACACAGCAGTCAAAGACATTAACAGACAAACTAAAGCACAGAAACAGAAATAAATAGCTTTATTCATCTGGATCCAAAATTAAAATGCAAATAAGAGTCCTTGCTCTTTGAAGGCCAACGGCCAGTCCAAACAAGTGATCAAAACAGATTGTGCCACAATGGATGTTGACACACCCAAACTTGCCTGCACATGGAGTTCAATCCGCAGTGGAAACAGTGGGGGCATCATCTGTGGAATCCCCTGGCACCGCAGGGACAGGGGAGGGAAGGACAGGTGTAGTGGGTGCAGGTGGTGTGGATTCATCCACACTGGCCGGTGCATTGCAGAAAGTAGCAATATAAACTTGTCTGCACACTTCAGCCAGTTCTGTAAAACTTCCACCTGAACCCGGGGACACATTGGTGGTGGAGGTAGAGGGTTGTGAGTTTGTGGTTGTGGTTCTGTGGATGCGTCAGGTATGTCTGTCCCCTCTCCCTGTGGGTGTGCCTACATCCCCTTGAGATTGGGTGCGTGGTTATTTGAGTTTCTTCTGCCGTGTGGGTGTGCTGGGTGTGTCTGTTGTTGTGTCTGACCTGTGGCGTCTGCGTGTACTTTTGGAAGGTATGGGAGAGGCTGAGGTGGATGGGTCAGAAGGAGGGGGGGCAGATGCTGCAGGGTGGACATAGCTGCCATCAGTGTTGACTCTATGGCAGCCACACTCCGACGTAGATCAGACATGCCAAATGACATGCCCTCCATGAACGACAACAACTGTGTAATGAGTTGTGTCTGTCCATGGAGGACAGTCAACATGGATGTCTGACCTACTACAAGCTGCCGGAGTAGGTCCACAGACTCAGCACTGAGGGCAGCAGGGGACACAGGGGCAGGTGCTGCGGTGCCGGGACCAAAGGAGACACGGGGGCTAGCACGGACCCTAGGGACCCTAACAACTGGGAGGGTGGAGATGGTAATGGAGGAGGAGAGGCCAGCCAAAGGTGGAGAAGAGGCCATTTCTGCATATTCCCCCTCCTCCTGAGAGTCTGATTCTGAGCCGTCCGCATGGTAGGATGTGTCGGTCACATGGGGTCCGGCCCGCAGACTCTCCTCACCCTCTGTGCTACTGGCTCCCTCGGACTCCTCATAGCAGGTGGCACTGTCGCTGGGTCCCTCTGTGTGGTCTGTGTCCGTGTCTCCTCCAGATTGTGGTGATGATGCTGTTGGCAAGGAGAATAAGAAATACATATCAGTCACCTGTACACATCTGACAAATCAGCTTTAAAAAAATTGCACACATTTCTAAACATGGCCTGCATCATGAGTCCAAATCCACTGAACTATGCACAATGCCAAGCATAGTCTTGAAGAGAAACTAAGTTCAATGTATACTAGGGTAGAAGTAACAGGCAAGGCAACAACTTGTATGAGAGAGACACATTGATGACCGACTGCCTGACAACTAGATAGATGATGATCAGTCACTGTTCATTTTCCCACCCTGACACACAAAACCAGACCTGGTGATGATCGAATTGCTGCGCCCCGTGCCACATGCTAAAAGTCCTTCATGAACTGCCATGTGAAGTCATCCTGGGAACTGGAGCCAAGTGTACCTTCACCTCACACTGGCATGACAGATGTCTACACACAAAGTCAAATTGTCTGGTTGACCATCTATAGGATTTCCTAACAACATGCAGCATATTTTGAGTGTATGCACACACACACACTGCACAGTGTGAGTATGCACAAGCCAAAATTATTATACAAGTACAGTGTGGTCCTGTAGCTAAGACATCACAAATAGAAAGTACACCATGGACCAAGGCTCCTCAAGATCAGTGCGAAAATATGTAGCAGGGCAGACCCAGTGCACATGTGGTTCTACATGTAAGGTAACAGCAGGTGTCACAGACCTCACTCCAACATGATGATGTGCTAAGGAATTTGCATATTAACACATAGCACCTTAGGAGTACCTGTGAAAGAAAAAGTGTTGGCAAAGAGCTGGGCAAATGTGGAGTAGGGCAAGGCATGTAAAAAGCATCTCCTGAAACTTGGCCGTTCTCATGCCAATGCATGAAGTGCCTGTCTGACAACACCACTCCAACTGTGGGAGTGTTAGCATGCCTGGGAGCACTGCAGGTAGCATGTGACACACATGACAACAAACAGACATGTACTTACCCTCTTCTTTCTGCGGTCTCCCCTGCAACTGCCTATGGAGGTCTGGGAACACCACTTCCAGGACCCTGAGCATGTTGGGGGTGAGGTTGCGGGTGCCGCCATGCCGGCGTGGAGCTTCCAGCTTCAGCTGTACTCTGGCGATGCGGCGGGTCCAGCACCGGATGTCCTGCCACCTCTTCTTGATGTTTCTGAGCCTCCTGCGAGGCCCCCCCCCTCTCTCCTGACAGCCCTGGCGATGTTCAGCCAGATGCCACCCTTCTGATAGGCAGATACCTGTCACGAATGTAAAGCTAAAGAACATCAGTACACCTGGTCCATGTCCCAAAGACACACATATGCACAAAATACTTGAGGACAACAGGCCATAGGATGATGAACACACTTGCATAATTGTCCAGGAGGATGTGGCCTGTGAGCAAACAGAAATGCACTACATGCCATTGCAAGGCTAAAGATGACATAAGGACTGCAAACCACTCATTCAGCATAGCACTCACTGAGCAACATCTGCCACATCAGGCTGCACTGCAGCACGTGACATCCAGTCACACACCCCACTACAACAAATAACCCTCTTCAGACAATACTGTGCACATTGGCACTCCCTCAAAACAACATTGCATCTCTGAAACATACATACACAATGGCTGTAGTGTCACACACACAACAGGTGCACAGTCCAAGGTCATGCACACATCACTCATCTGATCCTCTGGTCTCCCATACAGCTTGCTGTAGTTGGGCAGGAGGGCATCCAGCAGGGCCTTGTTCTCAGCATCACTGAATGCAGGTGCCCTCTCCATGCTCAGCTAATCAGGGTCCAGAGGATACAGAGACAGCAGCTGTGTTTACCACTCCAAATTTGTGTAGGCAAGTGCCCTCCCTCAGCCACATGCTGCCTTACATCTGTGCTGCTGAGGGTCTGTGCGTGCAAGGAGTACTGTGTGATAGGCCAGAATAGTTAGCATCCTATGTTCCATCCAATCCGATGACACATAAGGCCATGGCACACATATGCATGGTTTGAAAAGTGAGCCAGAGCTGAACAACAACTTTTGCAACATTGTATACTTTTCCCCAACTATATTTTCCAGATCACCTGTAGGACACTCTCAAATCTCTGTAACCATGACAACCTGGCTGCATTCTAATCCTACCACTGTTGCTCTAGATGTTTTGTATGTATTTTTTTGAATATACACACAAGTACGGTGCGATTGCCCTCGCACATGCAACTCATTCAATGGTGAAACGAGGCGTACATAGGCACGTACCATTGGGGTACGATCTGCTCGCGTATGTCTACAATGCATTGGGAAACGAGGCCTACACACGCACGTACGATTGGGGTACGCCCTGCTCGCGTATGTCTACAATGCATTGGGAAACGAGGCCTACACACGCACGTACGATTGGGGTATGCACTGCTCGCGTACGCCTACAATGCATTGTGGAAACGAGGCCTACACACGCACGTACGATTGGGGTACGCTCTGCTCGCGCATGTCTACAATGCATTGAGAAACGAGACCTACACACGTACGTACGATTGGGGTACGCACTGCTCGCGTATGTCTACAATGCATTGGGAAACGAGGCCTACACACGCACGTACGATTGAGGTACGCTCTGCTCGCGTATGTGTACAATGCATTGGAAAACGAGGCCTACACACGCACGTACGATTGGGGTACGCACTGCTCGCGTATGTGTACAATGCATTGGGAAACGAGGCCTACACACGCATGTACGATTGGGGTACGCTCTGCTCGCATATGTCTGCAATGCATTGGGATATGAGGCCTACACACGCACGTACGATTGGGATGCGCACTGCTCGCGTATGTCTACAATGCATTGTGGAAATGAGGCCTACACACGCACGTAACATTAAGGTACAATGCGTCAGACATGCTCAATTGAATGGTTGTGTAGGCTGTGTCCATGACCTCATACATGTCAACATTGGGAGAGTGAACCTAGCAAATCACATGGCAGGGATGTAGTGTACACTCATGCTGACCATGTGGATGTATACATCTGCATGGCATCCTTCCATCAGCATGCCCTAGGTGTGGCAGACAGTGATGAAGCACATGAAAAGTCATCTTGTGGCTCAGTTGATGTGTGAAGAGCTTTTGAGACATGTCAATTATCATGGTGCACATGTGGTTCACATACATACAACACGTATCACCTGAGTAACGTCTGCAACATATTGTGATGCACATCAACAATGGAAGTGCACACCATTGACTACATGGAACTGTCACATCATGACATTGACATGCCCACTGTCACAGATGTGAAATTGAAGCACAGCATGACCCTGTGTGACCACGTCATGTGTGTGCCACATGTGACATTGTGCATGCTGACAGCATATGAAATGAACAGGTCAGTATAATTTTCCTCCCCTTACAATATCTACAAGCGTCAGACTGGATCTGCAAACTTGTGCGTCGGTAGGCGACGTCTGTGGCTTAGCGTGTGTCGTTGGCGTTGTGTGCGCTGTTATGACATTGTCTGAGTAATCAGACCCCGCCTACGTGTGCTGACGTCAGCTCCGATTTTTTCACACCAGGAGCGCAGTGCTGGTATAAGTGTCACCTAAGTTATTCAAAATCAAAACCTTTTACAATCACTTTTGATGACTTTTCTTGAATTTTCGACCCTGGACGGTGCCAATGGGGATGTCCGGTGTCAAGCCTGTGAGGATAGCGACCGACTGATGTCAGTGACTGACCCTCACCGTCGGTGTCTCCACTGTCCACACTGTCCCCACGTCAACCACGACAACAAGAGCTGCCCCGACTGCCGGGGCCTGACTTTGGAGGCTAGGCGGGAGTGGTCCGGCAAGCGGCTCCGACTCCAGCAGTTGGCCTGCACTGCAAGAGGTCAGGGTCTGGACGGAGGTCGAGGGACCGGGCGTGGGGTTTGACCCATCAGAGCTCCGGGAGTCAACATCACTCCTCTGTGGCTAAGTCATCAGCAAAACACAAGAAGTCAGAGAGGTCATCGCTCTTCCAAATCCCCACGATGCACGTGCAATGTGGCAGGGGATTTGTGTGACACCGCCCACACGGCTCTGTCAGAGTGGCGTGCGTCGTAGCCTGCCCCACAACCTCCGGTCCCTGGGCAGCATGGAACGCAGGATGAGTTTGAGCGCTTCCTCATGGCCATGATGTCCCTCACTCCTCCGACGGGCAATGCGGCGGCTTTGGGCTCAGAGGACACGTCTGGGGTCCCTAGTGGGTCTGGTGCTTCTGGCCCGATGCCACCAGGTGCTTTGGCTCAGACGGCGCCGCCGCATTTGGCCCTGCACCGCTAGCCCACATTGGATCCAAAACTTGTTTCTGGTCCTGGCTGGTTGACCTCACGCACTCACCGTCTACAGTCCCCCAGGTTTCACCCTCGGCGCTGTCCTCGGGTGGTGCCGTCCCCAATACCACACTGTAAACGGCTCTGGCTTGGGAACGGCGCTACCAAATGCCGCATTTGATGTTGCATGGGGAGTATAAATTAGACTAGCGGGCCACATCTGTTCACAACCCTGATAAGCATGGAATGGGTGATAAGGAGTATTGGGATTGGTCTGAAGACCCACTGACACGTGAGTGTCAGTCCCAAGATGAATGGACAGGTGGACTGGGGGATGCGAGTGGTCTGCACACCTCGTCTGACACTGGTTTTGAAACAAATCCAACCGTGGCTTTTGAGGAGGGGCCAACCTACAGTGTGGTGTTGACGTGGGCAGACAAAGCCTTGCCCCTTCATCTCACTGTCGCGGCCGTGAGGACAGACCTCCTCACTGAGATCCTTAAAGTGCAATCACGCTTGGCTGAGCCTCTGCAGCCGTGTCATGAGGCATTGACTGATGCTATTTTGTGCACTAGGTCCAGGCCCGATGCAGGTTCGGCTGTAGATATGCACCTGGGCAGATGCCAACACCCGCCACCGGGTGACCCATGTGTCCTGTCTTTCCACCCCATCCCAGAGAGCCTGGGCATCCAGGCCTCCAAATCACAGACCACATTCGCATCTGCTCCGTCGGACAGGGTATCCAAGAGGTATGAGCAGTACGGCAAGATGGTATCATCCTCCCTGAGTCTGGGACTGCGGTCTCCCAACATCACATGCCTCTTTGTCCGCTACACCCACTCTTTACGGGACACGGTTGCCGAACTGCTTCCTGTTGTCGGCACGGGCAAAACTTGCACAAGCCCTTGTGGAAGGGCAAGCTGCGGCATGGCATTTGATGCGGTGTGGGCTGGATCACATCAACTCACTGGGCAGGGCGATGGCAACCACGGAGCCTATTTGTAGCAAAGCCTGGTTGGAGTCCAACCAATTTGTACCCGATGTCCAGAGTACACTCATGGACATGCCGTTTGATGTTAGTTGCCTTTTTGGCAACAAGGCAGACCATGCGCTATAGCACATTAAGGACTCCAGGGCTACGAGCAGGTCCATGGGCCTGTTGCCCCTGCACCAGCAAACTGGTACCTTTTGCTCTTTTTGTGGCCAAGGAAGTGGCACAAATACATGTGCTGGCAGCCACGCAACGCTGACTAACATCCAACGTGGGGCCGCCAAGCGGTACCCGCTTGGCGGCTGTCGGGGACAACAGGGAGGTCAGTCCACACCTCCCCTGCAACATCTGCCTACACACACCCCTACTCTGTACTTTCAGGGCCATGTGACACCAGTGGGGGGCATGGATTCGGCAACACCTCCACCACTGGCGCACTGTCACATTTGACAGGTGGGTGCACAAAATCATCCCAAGCGGCTATTCCCTCACCCTTGATGCAACAACTTAAGCCATGCCACCGCAATACAAAAGCGTATGTGGAGATCATTGGCAACTGCAGCATGCAGGAGTTACAGCCCTCTTGGCCAAGGGGGCCATCATCCCCGTTCCTGGGCCCAAAATAGGGTGTGTCTGCTACTCCGACTACTTACTGCTACCCAAGAATGCCAATGGGGGCCTACCCACTATCTTGGACACATGTAACGACAATGGCTTCCTCCGGAAGTAGACGCTCAAAATGCTGATAGTGGCTCAGGTCCTACCTGCCCTGGACCAAGGAGACCGGATGGTAGCGGTGGACTTGCAGGATGTATATTTCTGCATCCCCATCCTGCCGGCCCACCGGCCCTACCTGCGGTTCACGTTAGGCCACAAGCACTTACAGTTTCCCAGCTGCACTTTGGCCTTAGCTGCGCAACACGGATGTACATGTTGGTACTGGTATCCCGAGTTCTCAGTATGTCATTTGACCAGCCGGTTCACCTGCCTCTTCTGGAGGACCCTATGTTGCAGCAGCAGAGGACGGTCCACCACCCGTACCTGTACAGTCTCCACCTCCATGCTTGTAGATTGAGCGGCGACAGTAGAGGCCATTTGACTTTCATCCTCAAGTCTGTAATATCATCCATGCTGCCAGGCGTCACTCCACAAAGTTGGAATACGCCTGCAGGTGGACCAGATTTGTGGCATGGTGCACACCAAAGGCTGTGGACCCTCTTTCTGCACCTCTTCATTAATTTCATCTCTTCCTTCTTCCTCATGCCCAGCAGGGCTCTGCTCTGGCCACTGTCAAGGGCTACGTTCCTGGCCTTTCACCCATACTAAGGCTGACTGATCAACCTTCTTTGTACTAGCCCCCTATTGTGACTTGTTTTCTGTAAGGCATCAGACACACGTTTCATCATGTTCCGTATGTGATGACTAAGTGGGACTTCAACATGGTTCTTACATTTCTGATGTGTGCTCCCTTTGAGCAACTGCACAATTTTCTTCTCCACCTTCTTACTCCGAAGATTGCTTTTCTCTTTGCCATCAACTCTGCCAGGAGAGTGAGTGAGCTTCAGGCTCTTTCTACATAACCTCCTAACCTTTCAGTCCATCCGGACAAGTTTGCGTTTCAGAAAACACCCTATTTCCAGCACCAGTTTGACACGGACTTCCACATCCGGCACTCTTTCACCTTGTACACCTTATTTCCGCCTATGCATCCCCCAAAGGAGATGGAGCAGCTACACCGTCTGGACCCAAAATGTGTGCTCACATACTATCTGGATCGCACACAACAGTTCCTGGTGGATGAACACCTTTTAGTCTGTCACGTGTTTGCTGAAAAGTGAAGGCCGGTACACGAGCAGACCATCTCTCTGTGTGTTTTCTGGTGTATGAAGACTTGGTACCCCTTCCCAAATACATAGACTCATGTTGGTCTGAGGGCCCATTCCACTCGGGACACGGTGGCTACTACTGCCCTGGGTCGGGGAGTCCCCTTGCAGAACATTTGTCAGGCAGCTACATGGGCCTCAATGCACACGTTTGGAAAACACTACTGCCTGGACAGCCAAGTCCGGAGGGATGTCTTATTTGGCCGCTCCGTCCTCCTGGATTTTCTTGTGTGATTATTTTTTTCAAGACCCACCACAGGCATTGGTCTTGCTGGGGTATGTTTTCCAAGGTAGGAATCTGATGCAGACTACTGTTACTTACAGATGATTCATTACAAAAGGTAAGTAACTTGTTCATACTGTTAAGTATATCTGCTGTAGGAGCATAGATGATGTGTCCTTGCTGTGATGAGAGGGTTTCCCATGTACGCACACCATGCCACTTGTGCCAATGATCCGTCCATATGTGTGATGGCATCATACACAAATAGTCAATAAGATAAATTTATGCTGTCTGATGATGCCTATGTTTGACTATTGGAAATGTCACACCGCAAAGAGAATATGTCTGATCAGTGCAAATGATGGCACATGTGTTGTGGGTGTGTGCATTGCTGTCAGCTGTCTGGAGGTGCAGACAACCTCCTAATGCAAATCACGTGACGTGTGTGACTGACCAGATACATTGTCCTGCTCACTCAGACCTTCCCATCAGATCATTTTTATGCATGTCATATCCATTCCACAAACCACAGGTCTTGTACTTTACATGGAGGAGTGGCTGGCAGCTGTCACATGTTTCCTGTGTGTGTAGCCCACGCCACACTCACAATTGTATTGATGTGTTGAGCAGTGTTGCTTGTGCCATGTACATTGTAATTTTCTTTGTCTGACAGTTGTACACAATTTTTCACCGGAAAATGTTTTGCAGGGCACCCCATCTTGAAAGGCCATTGCCAGACTTGGATGCCATGAGGGAACGTGATTGCATACGGTGTTACCGCTTCCCAGCACAGTTGATTCAGGACCTGACGGACAGACTGGAAGCACACCTGCAACCACGACACAGGTATCCGACTGCGCTGACACCCAAGGTAAAGGTGATGGCGGCACTACATTTCTTCGCCACAGGTACGTTCCAATTTACCATAGCTGATGTGGGAGGGATGTCACAGACAATGTTCAGCCGGGTATTAAGTGATGTATTGGATGCAATGTTGCTGCACATTGATGAATTCATCACATTCCCTACTCCTGAACAGTTGACAGATGTCAAGGGGGAATTCTATGCCCTGGGACGCATGCCACATGTAATTGGTTCAATTGATGGTACACATGTTACTCTGGTGCCACCACAGGCTCAGGAGCAAGCGTACCGCAACAGGAAACACTACCACTCGATAAATGCCCTGGTGGTGTGTCTTGCCAACATGCTTATCTCACATGTTTGTTCTTGCTTTCCAGGATCGTGCCACAATGCTTTCATCATGAGGCGTAGCAGGATACCACAGATGATGCTGCAGCTGCACAACCATCGGGCATGTCTAGTTGGTGGGTGTACTCTGTTAGCCATGTATGTCAGTATGTCATTACTTCATGAACGGCATCATATTACACACTCATTTCCATTATGTCAATTTGCAGGAGACGCAGGATATCCAAACATGCTGTGGCTAATGACTCCCCTACGCAATCCCAGGACAGCTGCAGATCAGCGGTACAACAATGCTCATGGGAAGACCAGGCGGGTGTTCGAGTGTACATTTGGACTCCTGAAGAGCAGGTTCAGGTGCCTGGACAAGACAGGCGGAGCACTCCAATACACCCCACTCAAGGTGTGTAACATCTTCATTGTGTGCTGCATGCTGCACAACATGGCAGTGGAGAAGGCTGTGCCACTCATCCTAGATCCTGATGAGCTGGAACATCCGCCCGTTGAGGATGAAGGCCTTGACCAGGATGCGAGTGACGAGGAGGTTGAAGATGATATCCGGAGTCACCTCATCCGCAACTTCTTTTCATGATGGTGAGTCATAGGTGAATTTTGTCCAAGCCTCAACTTTAGAGTTGCATGGGTAGCATGCTGTGTATGCAGTTGACTGTATGCAATGTCACTTTGATGTTTGATGTGCAGTTTCACACAGGTGCAGATGTAATGCAACACACATATGTGCTATGTGTGTACTTGGAATGTACAAGTGTACTACAACATCAGGCTACTTAACATGAGTATGTCAGAATGACATTCTACAGGACTTGACCCCTTGTGTGCCTCTCATCCCCAGCTCGCCCTGCCTGTTGTCCGCTGGTGCCATCTTGGTCATCCTGCTATTGCTCAACATGATTGCAACGTCAGCCGAATCAAGGGGGAATGCATGGACATGTGGAAAAGTCTATTTGGGTAAGGACTCATATAAGGCTGTTGAGCGTTGGTATGTTTTCAATAGTGTGGTACATGTTCTTGCGCATGTTGTTTGACCATGCATACATGTAACCACATCATGTTTCCTATAACATGTAGGCCCACTCCCATGACAGGATAGTCACCCCACCTGACAGTCATCTGTAGTTGTTTTAGACTCTGATGGCAGCATCAATGTGGGTTGACATTGACACTGAGACATTGCATATACCATGGTTTGACATTGTGAAGGGAGGTCACAACCACAGACTCTGTGGGGGATTTCAGCCTCACTGTGTGCATTACAATGTATCAAGATCATCACCTCCACCTTGTGGACGAGTCCAGTTTGGTACATAACAACCATGTTGTGTAGGTGTGGCCCAGTGAATGTTCCACATGTTAAGACAACTGTCCTGTGATTCTGTTTGCATGGATGCATTACCCCTTGTTGCAGTATGTCATGTCGCTGTTGTGTCGTTACCTCACTGCAGGTTGTGAATACCGCTACACCAGCCTTCACTGTATGAGTTCTGTTTACATTGACCTGATGCCATGTATGTTGGGCTGATGACATCACAATGGTGTGCTGATGCACATGTTAAATATTCTGGGGTGCGGTCATTCCCATGATTCTCTTGTCCCGTGCAGCATTTATGTGCCAGGGTCGGGTTCTTTATGTGGCTTGGCTCCTCATTGATTGGTGTTGACTATTATTCCACCAGCTTGTCATGTTTACCATGGTGAGGCACAGTTACTATAGCAAAATACTTGCTACAGAATGCCTGTATTGCAATTAGGTAATTATCTTCCTCATCATATGTGATGCTGACAGCTGTTGTGGGTGATGTACAGTCTGCCCTCATGGCCCTTACGGGTACACATGAACATATACAGATGTTACACTTTGTGTAAGTACCACTTCCATATGTTTACATGTGTTTGCAGGTGACACATCATCATACATTGTGAATTATTTTTTGTGAACACAAATCTCATTGCATCGTATCAGACTTGTGACCTTTACACAAGACTGAAATAGGTGACAGGCTGTCCTAGGTTTCATGTGTCTGTGTTACGGCATCTGCTCTTATCTGATAGCATGATGACTGATCTCTAATTGGCTACAGTTGGTACACTTCACAGGTGTGACTGGTACAGTGAATATCATGTGGTATTTGTAGTGTCTGTGACATGAGATTGTACTCCTAATGCTTGTTTGCCTCTGTTTCAGGTCTCCCTCCCTGCAGTTCCCATCCTCTCCTTCCCTCGCCTGATCACCCTTTTGTGTCTGTCATTTGTACTCAGACCAAAGGGCTATTTGGAGGTGGAACCCTTTGAGCATCACACCACTCTGATGGAGTAAGGTACGGCCAGTCCCTGGCAGTCTAGTGGCGAATGTTTCAGCTGCATTCCAGGTGAGATCATTTAATGACTTATTTTGTCTAATGGTCAATGGCACTGACCATGTATTTTGGATTTTGCTCCATGGACTCACAAGGTATATCATCATGTTGTGCATGACGTTTCATTCAAAACGAATATTGTGCATCCTTGATGTCAACGCACATGTCCTTCTAATGTGCATGTATAAAATATGAACTAATGTAGGATCATTGATGATAGGTGTTTACGTGTAGTGTGGCAGCATAGACGTTGTAGGTTGAGGCTTGAGTACAGTATTTTGTGTGAGGTAGATGGGTGTGTAGCTGCTGTTTTGCTTTGGACACAGTACATGTAGACTACACTTGCTGATGGTGTGTGTCCTGTGCCCCACTTGTCCCTAAAGGGCCTGATCCTGTGACTGTCATCTTTGCTGATTACTGTGTCATTTAATTTGCAGTGACCCTGAGTGACGCAGACACTCCTGCATTCACATACACATGTAAGTTTGTGGCTTGACAATGCCCTTGTGGTATGTGCTTGTTTTGCAAGTTGTCGCACACCTTCATCCGTAATGTCTTCACTCATTACTGCTGCTGCATACACAGCCACTATGTTGCGCACACTACCCAGATCCAGGACCACACACGCCTACAGATTACCCCTCCTTCAAGCCATTATTAGAGCATGCTCCAGCCATCCTACACACAGGGAACACCAGACAATCATCCACCTGGTATCTGAAGACCTCAAACTCACCCATGACGGATCATCTCACTGTGTGTGCAACACATATTGGCAAGACTATGCAGAGACACATGACAGTGTGTCGACGTACAACCAGGTAATGTGCCTCGTAGGGCACACACACACCTTCCTTCTAAAAGAATATGGACAGTGTTACCTTGTCGGCACCACAGCAGCACACCTCGCCTTCCTTACAGTAACGTGGCAGTACAGTACCTTGGCAGAACTATTCTACATTTCCCTCACAGCCAGTGGATTAGCCACCGGGTGCACACACCATTACCAAGTCTCTTGGGTGTGGCGTGATGTGGCCGTTATGGTGAAGATAATTGTCACACGTGCCTAGGTGTTCTGTAGGCGTTGCACACATCACATCAGTTGTGTACTTGTAACTCCATAGGGGAGGTCACGTGATCAGGTGAGCTTGTGTAGACTGATACAGCCCATAGCCCACAGTCTGTGCTGACACCCTTTGCCTGTGCACCATTCATCACATCCACAGTACAGCAGCATGCTGATGATAGTTGACATACCTGAGGACACAGTTGTAGGTACTCCCAACGTGGCCAACTAGCTTTATAGCCCTGATCTATACACCTCCAAGTGACTCTCCTGTGCCTGTCATTAATAGCAGTTTTGTGAGGCAATCCACCCTCCACCATTTACTAACCATCACAGGTGTGTGTTTCTATCCATGTATCTTGTTGTTGGAATATTGTTACCTATGTGTGTCCTCATCCAGACTCATATCCAAGTGTGTGGATGGCTACACTTTGTTGCGTACTCTTGCATTTCATACATTTGCACACATATATTCTTCATACTGTGGTTACAGGATGACTACACAAATGCGTGTGATGAAATTTGAATTTATTAGGTGATCTTGTGCAGGAAACGTGAGTAGGTGCTGTACAGAAAGGGGGGGAATCCAAAGTTCACTGCTGGAGATGAGATGCCTTGCAGTTAAAGTCAACAGAGTCCAGCACACAGAGCTTGGCATCATTGGTCAGATTGTGACCAGCAAGTCCATGTGGGAGAGTCTGATGGGTGATGCTGTTGAACCCTAGGGCAATATGCCAGGTCAGGTGTCCTGGGAGTTGTGCATGGCCCACTGCCTCTCAACGTCTTAGCCGGGGACGACCCTTCTTCCTTGGGGGACCCTCATGTGCAGGCCTGGGTGATGCATGGGACGCTACGTCAGACAGTTCCTCCTCCTCCCTCCCTGTGGCTGGTGTTGCACTTTGCCTTGATGTTTGTGGCCTGGTGACACAGGGAGGGTGCTGCATGTTGCAGGCAATCTGACGTAGAGATTGGCTCATTTCCCGATGCACCGTCAAGAGCTCAGCCAGTGTTGCCTCCACTGGTCCATAATGTTGTTCTTGCCTGTCATGTTGCTCAGCCTGCTGTTGTTTGTGTTCGGTGCGGCCCTCCGCTACCTGGCTAACCTCCCTGGTGTCCCGCCGGTATGCCTCCAGGATGGTAGTCAATTCTGTCACACCGGTCCCTGCAGCTGACTGGCCAGAATCTCGCCTCCGCCTTGCGCCACTCCCACCACCCTGACCCAAACGAGCACGGCCTGCGCTTGTGGGCACATCCGATCAACGGGACCCCCGAGTGCTGGCAGGGTGGATGTTG
Organism: Lissotriton vulgaris; assembly: GCF_964263255.1. NCBI lineage: Eukaryota > Metazoa > Chordata > Amphibia > Caudata > Salamandridae > Lissotriton > Lissotriton vulgaris. The sequence goes on along the minus strand of NC_141693.1, from coordinate 1,687,630,476 downwards.
TCTGGCACCTCAAGGGTGCCCGTCAAGGAATTTCCCTCATTTTCAGACTGGCTGTCTGGTGGATCATGGGCAGGGCTCTGACCTGTCTGCTGGGATGTGGTGGGAATGGGTCCGGTCGTTGGCACAGATGTAGCTGGGACAGTTGCTGCAGGGGTTTGGGATCCAGAGGGGCCAGGTTGGTTGGGGTCATCCACAGTGCGTTGAGTGGCGTTGCTGTCGGTGGGGTCAGGGTCCTGCTGAGCCTGGGACTGGAATCCATCTCCCTCTGGTTGGGGGTGGTTTCCACACGTTGCCCTGTGTGTGTGAGAGACAGACACGGTTAATGCACTATCATAAACATATTTATTTTTTATCCATTATCAGCATCACAGTTCCACAAGCTTGCCATTGTTGTCATTGTTCAGTTGTGTATGTAGTGTTAGCAAATAGACATGTAGTCAGGTATTTTTCCTTCTTCCATTCTCTTGACAATGAGTGACACAGCCATTGCTGTGTCTTGTCTTGCCAGCACAACACATATACAGCAATGCTTTGTTTCACGCAACATTCAGGATACAGTGTCAATCCTTATGCCTGCGTCAGGCATTCACAGAGTTTAGATGCAGCAGGTTCTTGTAAGAGACAGAGTTTAATTTTTATTGATACATTCCAGTACTTTGGATAGTTGTTGCTGTTCCGTGATGGCCAAGCAATGCCAACCCCCCAGGACCTGTACACCCACTTCTGCATCATGGCTTTAGGACGTGGCACTTGTCCTAGAAGCATAACCTTGGCAATACACATGTCCATGTTGGTACTTAAGTGCATGCACAACGTTCATATGATGGGCCAAGTGCATTGTGTGAGAGGCACAATGGACTTGAGCATCTGCACTGTGCATGTTATAGTTGTATGTGTATTAATATGTGAAAATGTTTAGTTGTGGTACATGACCATTGTGACAGTGTAGCACTCCATTGCCTGTCCCCATGGGATTACTTTCTGTACGGGGTGTGTGTGACAGGCCATGCTAGTAGTTGGTATGTGATTTGCAATCTTCCATCTTTTTAGTGGTTTGGCTGTGCCCTCATGAGACATGCTACCTTGATTGTGGTTGAGGATTCCTACACAGGATGTCTGACCTTGTCCTGGAGTTTTTGTTTGCAATGTTAACAGGAGTGCCTTGTTCTGCCTACACCAGGGCCCATTGTCTACTACAGAGCTTTACAGACTGTGTGTCCTGAAACAGTACTGTGTCACCTGCAAATGCTGGGTGTGTCGCAGGCAGTTGGCACATTACTGCTGGTAATTGAGTAACATCCCTCGACACTCTGGTGTATGGTCTTTAATGGACCTATGATGTGCTGGGGTGTGACTGTGTGTGCCCAGGTCACTGGGGTGAGTTGACCGTGGGAGGATAACTGAAGGTATAATACAGAGGGAGGAGGGTGACAGGGTGTGTAAGCCAGACCTAGGTAGGGAGACAGACAGAGGGAGAGTGAGGGGGACGGAGATCGAGGGGGATGGAGAAAGAGGGACGGAGACAGAGCTTGACAGACACAGGGAGACTGTCAGAGGGAGGGAGACAGACAGATGGAGGAGGGCAACAGAGGGATGGAGACAGGTGGTTCGGCCTCACTCGCTTGCTACACTGCCTTACTGTGTCACCAAATGATACATCTACAAAACATGTCTCAACAACATGGTAAAATTAGTTTTGTGTGCTCTACTATCTTGTCTGTACTTTCACACTCCCTGTGCATTCAGCATGGTGCTTGTGTGTGTGCCTGGGACATATGTGATGAGAGCAGCCTCCTACCCTATGCCTTCCACCCTTTCTGCCTCCACTTTTCAACTACCCCCATACAGTTTTGCACTGCTGTGACTCATGGCCACCCACCCCCATATTGCTGTGCACTGTGGTAAGTTCCACCATATTACATGTGTTTGTTGTGTACTCACCAGGCTCAATGACTCCTTCTATTCTGTGTACTCCCACCGGTGGCAGCAGGGTCATGACTTTCTCCTCCCAGGGATGGTATACTTGAGGTCTGCGGGGACCACCACCGCCAGTGTGGTGTGCAGCGGCGCAGTCCTGGTCCATCTTCTTCTTGACCATCCTCAGCAGATCATACCACCTGGACTGGCATTCCGCCTTGGTGCGCCTGATGGGTGCAACAGCATTGACCTTGTCAACGATCCTCTCCCACATGCGAGTTTTGTCAGCTATGCTGGTCTGTCTGACCAATGCGCCAAACAGCTGGGGCTCGACTCGGATGACTTCATCTACAAGGATCTCATTTTCCGGGTTGGTGAACTTTGGATTCTTTTGTGTGGTCATGGTGTGGGGTGTGTGTGATTGAGAGGGTGATGGTGTGTATGTAAGAGGGTGTGTGTGTCTGATTATGAAGGGGGTGGTGTGGGTGTAGATGTAATAGGTTGTATGTGTGAAGGTTAATGGGTGCAGTTGGTGATGTGCTGGCAGGCTCTTCTTTTTGCAAGTAGGTATGTTGCAAGGGATGTTGGGTTGTATGTGTGTCCACTTTTATTGGTCCATTTGTGGGTGTGGCCTACTTTGAATTGGTGGTGTGTGTGTTATATGGGGGGGTGTGACTTGTGCCCTCTGTTTGGCTGTGGCCAGAACTTTGTTTGTCAATGGTGTGTACACAGGAGACATGTTTAGTGTTGTTGTGCGACTCGTTTGAATAGTCCTTGTGTTGGTTTTGGGGTTTGCGTTGTGTGTGTGTGTGATGTGCGTGCGCGTGGGTGACTTGTGCGGGCCGTTGGGGGTGTTGGGGGTCGCGTTTGCTTGAGGGGGGTGTGGGTGTGATGTTTGTTTGTGCGGGTGACTTGTACGGCCCGTTGGGGGTGTTGGAGGTCGTGTTCGCTTGAGGGGGGTGGTGTGCGTGTGGTGTGCGTGCATGCAGGTGACTTGTATGGGCTGTTGGGGGTGTTGGGGGTCGAGTTCGCTTGAGGGGGGGTGTGCGTGTGATGTTTGCTTGTGCGGGTGACTTGTACGGGCCGTTGGGGGTGTTGGGGGTCGCGTTCGCTTGAGGGGGGGTGTGCGTGCGGTGTGCGTAGGTGCGGGTGACTTGTACGGGCCGTTGGGGGTGTTGGGGGTCGCCTTCGCTTGAGGGGGGTGCGTGTGGTGTGCGTGCGTGCGGGTGACTTGTACGGGCCGTTGGCGGTCGCGTTCGCTTGAGGGGGGGTGTGCGTGAGATGTTTGTTTGTGCGGGTGACTTGTACGGGCCGTTGGAGGTGTTGGGGGTCGCGTTCGCTACAGGGGGCGGGGGGTGTGCGTGCGAGCGGGTGACTTGTACGGGCCGTTGGGGTTGTTGGGGGACGCGTTCGCTTGAGGGGGGTGTGCATGTGATGTTTGTTTGTGCTGGTGACTGGTATGGGCCGTTGGGGGTGTTGGGGGTCACGTTCGCTTGAGGGGGGGTGTGCGTGTGGTGTGCGTGCGTGTGGGTGACTTGTACGGGCCATTGGGGGTGTTGGGGGTCACGTTCGCTTGAGGGGGTGTGCGTGTGATGTTTGTTTGTGCGGCTGACTTGTACAGGCCGTTGGGGGTGTTGGGGGTCGCGTTCGCTTGAGGGGGGTGTGCTTGTGGTGTGCGTGCGTGCGGGTGATTTGTACGGGCCGTTGGGAGTCGCGTTCGCTTGAGGGGGTGTGCGTGTGGTGTGCGTGAGGTTGACTTGTACGGGCCGTTGGGGTGTTGGGGGTCGCATTCGCTTGAGGGGGGGTGTGCGTGTGATGTTTGTTTGTGCGGGTGACTTGTACGGGCCGTTGGGGGTCGCGTTCCCTTGAGGGGATGTGTGTGTGTGAGTGTGGTGTGCGTGCGTGTGGGTGACTTGTACGGGCCATTGGGGGTGTTGGGGGTTGCGTTCGCTTGAGGGGGGGTGTGCATGTGATGTTTGTGCGGGTGACTTGTACGGGCCGTTGGGGGTGTTGGGGTCGCGTTTGCTTGAGGGGGGGTGTGCGGGTGGTGTGCGTGAGGGTGACTTGTACAGGCCGTTGGGGGTGTTGGGTTGTATGTGTGTCCACTTTTATTGGTCCATTTGTGGGTGTGGCTTACTTTGAATTGGTGGTGTGTGTGTTATATGGGGGGGTGTGACTTGTGCCCTCTGTTTGGCTGTGGCCAGAACTTTGTTTGTCAATGGTGTGTACACAGGAGACATGTTTAGTTTTGTTGTGCGACTCGTTTGAAAAGTCCTTGTGTTGGTTTTGGGGTTTGCGTTGTGTGTGCGTGTGGTGTGCGTGCGGGTGACTTGTGCGGGCCGTTGGGGGTGTTGGGGGTCGCGTTTGCTTGATGGGGGGTGTGCGTGTGATGTGCGTGCGTGCGGGTGACTTGTACAGGCCATTGGGGGTGTTGGGGGTCGCGTTTGCTTGAGGGGGGGTGTGCGTGTGATGTTTGTTTGTGCGGGTGACTTGTATGGCCCGTTGGGGGTGTTGGGGGTCGCGTTCGCTTGAGGGAGGGTGTGCGTGTGGTGTGCGTGCGTGTGACTTGTACGGGCCGTTGGGGGTGTTGGGGGTCGCGTTCGCTTGAGGGGGGTGTGTGCGTGTGGTGTGTGTGAGGTTGACTTGTACGGGCCGTTGGGGGTGTTGGGGGTCGCGTTCGCTTGAGGGGGGTGTGCGTGTGATGTTTGTTTGTGCGGGTGACTTGTACGGGCCGTTGGGTGTCGCGTTCGCTTGAGGGTGTGTGTGTGTGCGTGTGGTGTGCGTGCCTGTGGGTGACTTGTACGAGCCATTGGGGGTGTTGGGGGTCGCGTTCGCTTGAGGGGGGTGTGCGTGTGATGTGTTTGTTTGTGCGGGTGACTTGTATGGGCTGTTGGGGGTGTTGGGGGGCGCGTTCGCTTGAGGGGGGTGTGCGTGTGGTGTGCGTGCATGCGGGGGACTTGTACGGGCCATTGGGGGTGTTGGGGGTCGTGTTCGCTTGAGGGGGGTGTACGTGTGATGTGTTTGTTTGTGCGGGTGACTTGTATGGGCTGTTGGGGGTGTTGGGGGGCGCGTTCGCTTGAGGGGGGTGTGCGTGTGATGTGTTTGTTTGTGCGGGTGACTTGTATGGGCTGTTGGGGGTGTTGGGGGGCGCGTTCGCTTGAGGGGGGTGTGCGTGTGGTGTGCGTGCATGCGGGGGACTTGTACGGGCCGTTGGGGGTCGCGTTCGCTTGAGGGGGGCGTGTGGTGTTCGTGCGTGCGGGTGACTTGTAAGGGCCGTTGGGGGTCGCGTTCGCTTGAGGGGGGGTGTGCGTGAGAGGTTTGTTTGTGTGGGTGACTTGTACGGGCTGTTGGAGGTGTTGGGGGTCGCGTTCGCTAGAGGGGGGGTGTGCGTGTGGTGTGCGTGCGTGCGGGTGACTTGTACAGGCCGTTGGGGGTCGCGTTCGCTTGAGGGGGGGTCTGCGTGTGGTGTGCGTGCATGTGGGTGACTTGTACGGGCCATTGGGGGTGTTGGGGGTCATGTTCGCTTGAGGGGGGTGTGCGTGTGATGTTTGTTTGTGCGGCTGACTTGTACGGGCCGTTGGGGGTTGGGTTCGCTTGTGGGGAGGTGTGCGTGTGGTGTGCGTGCGTGCGGGTGACTTGTACGGGCCGTTGGGGGTGTTGGGGGTCGCGTTTGCTTGAGGGGGGTGTGCGTGTGATGTTTGTTTGTGCGGGTGACTTGTACGGTTGGGGGTGTTGGGGGTCGCGTTCGCTTGAGGGGGGTGTGCGTGAGATGTTTGTTTGTGCGGGTGACTTGTACGGGCTGTTGGAGGTGTTGAGGTGTTGGGGGTTGCGTTCGCTAGAGGGGGGGTGTGCGTGTGGTGTGCGTGCGTGTGAGTGACTTGTACGGGCCATTGGGGGTGTTGGGGGTCACGTTCGCTTGAGGGGGGGTGTGCGTGTGATGTTTGCTTGTGCGGGTGACTTGTACGGGCCGTTGGGGGTGTTGGGGGTCGCGTTCGCTTGAGGGGGGGTGTGCGTGTGGTGTGCGTGCGTGCGGGTGACTTGTACAGGCCGTTGGGGGTCGCGTTCGCTTGAGGGGGGGTCTGCGTGTGGTGTGCGTGCATGTGGGTGACTTGTACGGGCCATTGGGGGTGTTGGGGGTCACGTTCGCTTGAGGGGGGTGTGCGTGTGATGTTTGTTTGTGCGGCTGACTTGTACGGGCCGTTGGGGGTTGGGTTCGCTTGTGGGGGGGGTGTGCGTGTGGTGTGCGTGCGGGCGGGTGACTTGTATGGGCCGTTGGGGGTGTTGGGGGTCGCGTTCGCTTGAGGGGGGGTGTGCGTGTGGTGTGCGTGCGTGTGGGTGACTTGTACGGGCCGTTGGGGGTGTTGGGGGTCGCGTTCACTTGAGGGGGTGTGTGCGTGTGGTGTGCGTGCGTGCGGGTGACTTGTACGGGCCGTTGGGGGTCGCGTTCGCTTGAGGGGGGGTGTGCGTGTGATGTTTGTTTGTGCGGGTGACTGGTACGCGTTGTTGGGGTGTTGGGGGTCACGTTCGCTTGAGGGGGGGTGTGCGTGTGGTGTGCGTGCAGGTGACTTGTACGGGCCGTTGGGGGTGTTGAGGTTCGCGTTCGCTTGAGGGGGGGTGTGCGTGTGATGTTTGTTTGTGCAGGTGACTTGTACAGGCCGTTGGGGTGTTGGGGTTCTTGTACGCTTCATCGAGGGGTACACGGTTGGTATGTTTCGCTGCAGCTTGCTGTTAGATGTTTCCATACGAATCAGTCTTCATGCGCGACTACTTTGGCCCGTACGAATCGCGTACAGGCTTTCCGCACCGGATCGTACTAGTGTTGTTGTACGGCATGTTTAGTAATCGTACGGAAGAATTTCCGAATCTAATTCGTACGGGTCACCGACTTTGATTCGTACGGTGCGATGATTTTCATACGGTAATCGATGAAAATTAATCGTACTACGCAGGTCGTACGGTACTTTCCCAGTCATACGGATTCGGCTACGAATACGAATTGAACGGCGGATTTTTTTTCCGGATCGGAATTGTCCCCCAAGTGTCACAACCTAACCTACCCTTTATTAAATCCTGCCACAGGTCATGAATACCCTACTGAGGCATGTGGACATGCAACTAATTTTCTCCAGTGAGCAACAGATTGTGAATGCAGAGAAGGCAAATCTCTATGCTACTGTAACTGGAAGAGACAAATATTTTAACCAACTTCCTCCAGTCTCTCCGAAGTCTAAGGGACTAAATTAACTGGATCTGTAAAATGAAGCACACTGTACATACAAATGGACTTGGGACACTAATACGGCTGTTCCTAACCCCATTAATACAGCAGGATGCTGGAATACATTCGTCTTATTGTCAGCACAGCAACACCACTGGCCTTTCAAAGGGTTATCTGCGAAGTCCACCGTCATCATACTGCCTTTCAAGAACAATATATTTCTATGTAAGATGCATAAACGTTACACCTAGATGTAGAGCTCATGTATCCTAATTGCATTTGCAGGCTCCCAACTGTCCTCAGAACTAAACGTACCCAAGCACCACTGGAGCAGCTTCAAACAAGTGAAGAAATGTCATGTACCACATTTAACATGGCACAAGTGGTGTGACGATACTCATCTAGGTGGTAATACTGTCCCCTGCTGTAAGACAGATGGCTACACAGGCTGAAGGTTAGTACTGAATGTCATGTTACACTCAGCAGTCGGAGACTCTCACAAATTCTGTAAGGACAGGTGTCATGCTTTATGAGGTTAGTGTACACATGTACACCTTTAAATACACGACTGTGGTCGACCTGAATGCAATCTGGCAACTACCTAATTTAGGGCCTCATTAGGATGGCGGTGAATCCGCATCCTCCAGGCCGGCGGAAGCCACACCTGGCCCGGAGGATGCGGATTCACCACCACGGCCAGAGGAAACACCCACTGCCAGATTAGGATGGCGGTGGGATGGTCGTGGGAACAGCGGCGGACGGCAGGTCCGTCCGCTGCTGATCTGCGGGTTGTTGGGTGCTATTTGGTGGCGGTGTCTGCAAGACACCGTCAGCCAAATTAGGATGTGTGTTGGAACATGCTTTTTCGCGGCGGCTTTTCCGCCGTGGAAAAGCATGTGGAACTTTGCTTCTGGGGGCCCCTTGCGGGCCCCCATAGTGAAGAGGAGGTGGGGGTGCACATGGGGCAGCATTTACATGCACAAAGCGGCAGGCACCGCGCGGTGCCTGACGCTTTGTGCATGTAAATGTAAAACATGCAATTTTAACCTTGCGGCGGGTGCTGCTTTAAACAGCACCCACCGCAAGGTTAAAGATACAGGATGTGACCGCCAGGGTGGCAGTCACATCCTAATTGCACTGGAGGGACCGCCGCTGCCCCTGCGGACGGTCCCTCCACCTCGGGATGTAATGATGATACTTGTAAAGCGCACTGTTACCCCCATCTCGGGGTGTCCTGGCGCTGAAGACCGCTGGGGAACCCGTCCTGGCTTTCCCTGTGAGATGGTCCCTTCTGGGTATCTCCAAGGTGAAACCAGGCATCCCCGGCGTCTGTGGGGGGCCGTTGTAGAGATGAGGCAAGCTTAATGCCCAGAGTTGCCGAGTGTGATCCCTGGTTAGAGTAGGCACCGAGGCGAGAATTATCGAGTCCGTTGACCCTGGTCCACGACCCTGCCGCGTCGGGAATTGAACCCTGGTCCCGGGCCGTTCTCTGCTTCCGGGTCTGCCGCCTCTAACCAGTGAGCCACACCACTCCGATGGCGGACGGACGCAGGTCCGCCCACCATCCTAATGAGCCCCTTAATTAGATACAGGTTCTTCATACCGTACTGGTGAATCTGGATATCCGCCCCCTGCCATGATTATTGGCTCCCTATAGGCTACCAACCATGCCTAGGTGTGAATATACACCTAGGCACACTTTTCTACAAGCCCCATTAAGGAACTTGACTTTGGGCTGCCTAATCGTTCCACTCCTTACATTAGATGGGCGGCGACCATAATATGTACTGGATAAAATGTGCCATGGGTTATCTTATGCTTCATGCTAACCAACATGCAAGTAGGTTGGCAGCACCCAGGCTGGGTGTACATTAGATTGGGGCTTCCAGTGATGTCGAGGACCACATGGAAAAAGTTTCAAAGCAGGAGACATTATCCATGAGGACATTATCAGGAAGTACTTCGGATGTCTGTGGCTGGAACTGATCATGTTAATTAATACAACCAACATGCAAGAAGGTTGACAGTATCCATGGTGGGTGAAGATGATGTTGGTGCATCCCAGATGGACTTCACAGGTACGGGACACGCGTTGGGACAATATAGCATAAGTTTAATGCGCGTCAGCAAGTTGGTGATCACTATCTAGCCACTGAGGATTTTTCAAGCACGGACATTGTATTATTATTATATTTGCCTAAAGGACAGAAGGCAACATCCTGTAGTACCCATACCTTAAGATTACTTTGTTTAACCTAAGCAAAATCCTTTTCAAAAGGGAGTGCAACTGAATTTTTTCATCGACAATGTTATTGATGTCGACATCAGGAATTACTTCTGATGTCGGATGGCTGGAGCAGATCATGTTCAGTAATACAATCAGGAGACAATGTCTTTCCTAAATTTAGCATTTAGGGGCATGTTTATTAAATATTCAGGCAACACAGCAAGCCACCTTGCTGCGCTTTGTGAAAGGGAGAAGTCAAAACATTTAACATCATATGACGCATTCCTACTCCCTGCCTGTACTGGCACACAATGTGCTGCCTAGCACCAATGAAGAACCCTTGCGCCACGGTGCAAGAGTGCACCCGTTGGAGGCAGAATTGTTTCTGCTACAAATCTGTTTATGAACTTTTTCGAAAAACATTACAACAATTTTGCAGTTAAAAAGCAATCATTATGAATTGGCATAGCATTAGCAATTCACAGAAGAAAATATGCCAGTTATGCATTGAAGCTGTCTTAAGCCCCTGGGAAGTGGGGTATCCCTTGGCTTACTGAATGTATTCCCAGTGAAGAGACCAGGAGAGTCAGAGCAGAGGACAGGGCGTGCTGTTTTTATAACGGTGCAAATGAAAATAACAAGCAAACTGGGACAAGGAAGGAGGGGCATCGGGGAAGGTCAAAGTGTCTCTAGCTCATCTCCCTTGGCTGCGGAAACGCAGGAGGATGGAGCGCCAATTGCTGCATCATTTTTTGCTACTAGGTCCCAAAGAGGAGACAGGAGGGAACCCCACTTTACACTGGTGAGTCAAATATGTGAAGAGCACGCAGTCTGGGGGGTTGGAAGCATAAGTATTCTAAGCGGGACGTAGTCAATAAGAGACGTCCAGAGGTGCAGGAACCTTGGGCCTCATTTATGAGAAATGACGCATCGCTGCGTGAAAGCAGCAATGCGTTACTTCTCAGTGCGCACTCCTTGTGACATACCTGATGTGTCATATTTATAATATGACGCATCATTTCGCAAGGAGTTACAGATACGTCAGTATTTCTGACGTATCTGTAAGCGCAAAAGTGACGCATTGCTGGAGTGTGTCACAAAAGTGACGCAACTCCAGCAATGTGTCCTTTCACATGGGGCAATCCCCATGTGAAAGGGCCTGCGTCAGTCTTACACCTGCTGTGAGGCAGGCGCAAGATTTTGACGCAACGGCGTCCTAAAAGTGACGCAGTGAAATCTCATAGATTTCGCTGCGTCACTTCTACGACCCTTCCTTGCGTCAATACGCCCCCCTTGCATACATTATACCTGGCGCAGGTATAATGTGGCGCAGGAGTTTACAAAGTGACGCATCTACCTAGACTCGTCACTTTGTAAATATGGCGCAACAAGGCGCATTTTTTACGCCACTGGTGCATCACAAAAAGTGACGCACCGGCGGCGTAAAAGTGACGCACTGCCTCATAAATGAGGCCCCTTTTATCTGTGCGAGGCAGTTTGTGTGCAATCTGCTCCATAGAAATGGCGCGCCAAAGTTGTGCAAACCATGACGATGTTGCGGGGTCAAGGGAAACATCCAGGCTTGAGCTATAAGCTGCCTAGCCACGCCCGTAATATGACTTATGCAGGGCACAAGTTGTAAAAAAAGAAGTGGGGGGACGCTGTCACCGGAAGTGACGTCACAAAAGGTGCCGAGCTCCTCGTCCCAGAGTGGCCAAAGAGTGAAGTCCAGCTGTTTGGCAGGGGGGGTGACGCCCCCGTAAAATAAGTGGGGGGACGCCGTCCACTCGCGTGGTACCCCGACTCGAGCCCTGGACTTATGAGATACCAGTCTGCTTGAGTCATTGCGGACAGTGATGTGGGGCGGATTGTGTGCTAACCTGCTGGTATGGGATAGGCCAAGGTGTCCTTGATGTGACTCAACATCTTCCAAAAGATAGAAAGAGAAGGGCATGCCCACCATATGGGGCACTAATCCCCCTTTTTTTCTCAACATCGCCAACATGTGGTAGAGCCCGCAGGAAATGGAGCAGAGACTGGCTGGGGTCTAGTGCCATTGGAGCATTACCTCATAGGCTACCTCTTGCTGAGAGTTGCTTTTATGTGTATGCGTGATCTATTTCTAGAGCAGCTCCCACTGAAATATTTTTGTTTTAGGGTGAGGAGGGAGCGTCCTGCCTTGTTGACCTGATGTGCCCGTAGCTGGCACCTTGGCATAGCCAGTTGTTCCTTAGCCTTCAGAGTTGGTTGTATTCATGTGTCGTCTGTGGGCTTTGCGTGGAATCCACGTGCCTCTCAAGCGCTAGCTATGGAGACAGAGGACATCACTCCGAGAACAGTGGCTTTAAACCCATTCCAACGGACGTGGAGGGAGGTGTTGAGCCCAAAATATTCAGTGATAACATATTTTATAGCTGATCTGCCAATAGGGTCTCTCAAGAACTGAGGGGGACGTTTCATCGCGGGGGAGCGCTAGGGGATCCAAAGTGCGGTGTCCATGTAAACTCAACATGCGTGTGGTCTGAAATGGAAATATCAGATATCTGTGCAGATTTGAGGGCATTCACTAGGGAAGAGGTGACAAATGCGTATTAGATGCAGAAGTACGATAAGTGTACACATGAGTAAAAGGAGAAATCCTTTGTTGCCGGGTGTAAGTATTGCCAGGCATCAACGAAACTTGCATCCCGAAGGTCCTACCTGAGTATCCCAGACTTCACTCCTGAGCCTTGTACATGTGCTATGTTTTTATTGAGCTCAGGTTCCCAGATTAGGTTGATGTCACGTCCAACAAAATATTGCCTCTAACAATCCTTAGTTGTTCTGAGAGGGTCTGTTGTATGAATGCATCCTCCACTTGGTCCGGGGCATCAAGGTTAAGGACGGTAGTGTGTCCCTGCTTCATTCCACAATTAAATTTAACAGCTTTGGTGTAAAAGTCCCTTTTACAAAGAATAGATGCACCTAGGGTCTTTGAATCAGTGTACTCCCAGTGTTGGAGCGGGTATTTGGGGTGAGCCATGCCGTGGCAGTCAGTTCGAAGCAGGTGTGTCTATTGCAAGAGAATAACATCCGGGTTGTGTTGTACGAGATAGCACCAAATCTTGATCCTATTGCTAGGGGAGTGGAGCCCGCGGACATTAAGGGAGAGCAGTTTCAGATCATGTGTGGTACCCATGCAAAGGGTGGGGCTATCACCGCAGTTCTTGGGAGGTTGGCAATCATCTTGTGCATGTTGTGTGATGGAGGGCCACCCTTCCCCCTGCACATCCAAAATACAGTAAAGGCTGCAAAAGTAATGTAGAGACCAAACAGAGAGGACATAGATGGAGGAGTGCGCAGGGTGTAACTAAAGGGTCCAACAGGGCCCAATCTTGCAAACTCTCCATTAAAGGTCAGGGGAAGATGTCCAGACCCTATCGAGGTGTCACCCTCAAAGGAGGAAATGTCAGTGTAGGGGGCAGGAGGCCAGGAGCAATTTAAGAGAGCAAACTGCATGACTAGTCCAACCTGTAATGGAAAAGAAGGAAAGTGGAAAATACAACAGGAAGGTATTCGGAGTCCGAGCAAGTGACTTCTAGGGTGCTACACCAAAGGCCACAAGGCGCTATTCACCGTCGAGTGCGAGTAGTGGCAAATGGAGCCGGGAGGACTCAAAACTAGTGGTGTGGGAGGTAGATGGTCTCAGCAAAGATTCATGATCATGGAAATTCAGGTAGTGCGGTCCGTGTCCCCGGCATCTGAGTTCAGGAAGGCAGTAAAGTTGCGTGGGCTGTTGGGCCCTCTGTAGCACTCAGCTCTCCCCAGGCATGCCGTGTCAGGGGCCCCGCATGACCCCCCCCTCCTTAGAGCCACAAACACCCACAGGGCAGTCACTTCCACTGCAATGCCTAAGGGGGCTCACAATGCCCCCAGGAGAGAAGGAAGGGCCAGGAAAGGGACTCCACAGAAGTCCCCACAAAAGAGGCAACGACCCCCAAAGACAAGGTCCAGCTAGGAAGGAAAAAACCAGGGTCAGGCAGGTTGCAACTGGCAGGCCAGTCCAAAGGCAATTGGGGTGTTCCCCCACTCAGCGATAGAAGTCCCGGGCCCGATCGACCCTCGAGCTCCGTAGTCCCCGCCTCTCTCCAGTGACCTCCCAGGCCTGGTGAGTTCAGCGGAGGCCGCGTTGAATCAAAGCTGTGGCTCCTCAAGGCGCCAGGGCATTGTAGACCTCCTCAGGAGAAGGGGGGGCAAGGACATCCACAGTGGGGTTGGCGCTGACAGGACAAGTAAAATTCAGAAAAGGGGGTGGTGATGAACAGAGTGTCTGAATTAAGCAGACCACTCTTATCCAGTCCAAAGATCAGGGCTTGATCCATCACCGTTATTTCTCTCACTGCACCATCCCAGCTCAGAACCTGCCTATATGCAAATCAGTCTGTCCCTGGCCCAGTGCATCATGGGAACAGGGCAGACTAAACTACCAAGCCAATTCTTCACCAGAAAGGAGACAAGCTACCGGGGACCAGTTTCTGGCATTTCAGCCTTGTTCGGCCCGGCTTGCTTGAATCCTGATGGTGCAATGAGAAAGGGACTCATGTCTGAGTATACCCTGCCACACCTATAGTGGCCAAAAACGATTCAGAAAAGGGGGTGGTGATGAACAGAGTGTCTGAATTAAGCAGACCACTCTTACCCAGTCCAAAGATCAGGGCTTGATCCATCACCGCTATTTCTCTCACTGCACCATCCCAGCTCAGAACCTGGCTATATGCAAAACAGTCTGTCCCTGGCCCAGTGCATCATGGGAACAGGGCAGACTAAACTACCAAGCCAATTCTTCACTAGAAAGGAGACAAGCTACCGGGGACCGGTTTCTGGCATTTCAGCCTTCTTCGGCCCGGCTTGCTTGAATCCTGATGGTGCAGTGAGAAAGGGACTCATGTCTGAGTATATGCTGCCACACCTATAGTGGCCAAAAACGATTCAGAAAAGGGGGTGGTGATGAACAGAGTGTCTGAATTAAGCAGACCACTCTTACCCAGTCCAAAGATCAGGGCTTGATCCATCACGTTATTTCTCTCACTGCACCATCCCAGCTCAGAACCTGGCTATATGCAAATCAGTCTGTTCCTGGCCCAGTGCATCATGGGAACAGGGCAGACTAATCTACCAAGCCAATTCTTCACTAGAAAGGAGACAAGCTACCGGGGACCGGTTTCTGGCATTTCAGCCTTCTTCGGCCGGGCTTGCTTGAATCCTGATGGTGCAGTGAGAAAGGGACATGTCTGAGTATACCCTACCACACCTATAGTGGCCAAAAACGATTCAGAAAAGGGGGTGGTGATGAACAGAGTGTCTGAATTAAGCAGACCACTCTTACCCAGTCCAAAGATCAGGGCTTGATCCATCACCGTTATTTCTCTCACTGCACCATCCCAGCTCAGAACCTGGCTATATGCAAATCAGTCTGTCCCTGGCCCAGTGCATCATGGGAACAGGGCAGACTAAACTACCAAGCCAATAATTCACCAGAAAGGAGACAAGCTACCGGCGACCGGTTTCTGGCATTTCAGCCTTCTTCGGCCCGGCTTGCTTGAATCCTGATGGTGCAGTGAGAAAGGGACTCATGTCTGAGTATATCCTGCCACACCTATAGTGGCCAAAAACGATTCAGAAAAGGGGGTGGTGATGAACAGAGTGTCTGAATTAAGCAGACCACTCTTACCCAGTCCAAAGATCAGGGCTTGATCCATCACCGTTATTTCTCTCACTGCACCATCCCAGCTCAGAACCTGGCTATATGCAAATCAGTCTGTCCCTGGCCCAGTGCATCATGGGAACAGGGCAGACTAAACTATCAAGCCAACTCTTCACCAGAAAGGAGACAAGCTACCGGGGACCGGTTTCTGGCATTTCAGCCTTCTTCGGCCCGGCTTGCTTGAATCCTGATGGTGCAGTGAGAAAGGGACTCATGTCTGAGTATACCCTGCCACACCTATAGTGGCCAAAAACGAATCAGAAAAGGGGGTGGTGATGAAGAGTGTCTGAATTAAGCAGACCACTCTTACCCAGTCCAAAGATCAGGGCTTGATCCATCACTGTTATTTCTCTCACTGCACCATCCCAGCTCAGAACCTGGCTATATGCAAATCAGTCTGTCCCTGGCCCAGTGCATCATGGGAACAGGGCAGACTAAACTACCAAGCCAATAATTCACCAGAAAGGAGACAAGCTACCGGGGACCGGTTTCTGGCATTTCAGCCTTCTTCGGCCCGGCTTGCTTGAATCCTGATGGTGCAGTGAGAAAGGGACTCATGTCTGAGTATATGCTGCCACACCTATAGTGGCCAAAAACGATTCAGAAAAGGGGGTGGTGATGAACAGAGTGTCTGAATTAAGAAGACCACTCTTACCCAGTCCAAAGATCAGGGCTTGATCCATCACGTTATTTCTCTCACTGCACCATCCCAGCTCAGAACCTGGCTATATGCAAATCAGTCTGTCCCTGGCCCAGTGCATCATGGGAACAGGGCAGACTAATCTACCAAGCCAATTCTTCACTAGAAAGGAGAGAAGCTACCGGGGACCGGTTTCTGGCATTTCAGCCTTCTTCGGCCGGGCTTGCTTGAATCCTGATGGTGCAGTGAGAAAGGGACATGTCTGAGTATACCCTACCACACCTATAGTGGCCAAAAACGATTCAGAAAAGGGGGTGGTGATGAACAGAGTGTCTGAATTAAGCAGACCACTCTTACCCAGTCCAAAGATCAGGGCTTGATCCATCACCGTTATTTCTCTCGCTGCACCATCCCAGCTCAGAACCTGGCTATATGCAAATCAGTCTGTCCCTGGCCCAGTGCATCATGGGAACAGGGCAGACTAAACTATCAAGCCAATTCTTCACCAGAAAGGAGACAAGCTACCGGGGACCGGTTTCTGGCATTTCAGCCTTCTTCGGCCCGGCTTGCTTGAATCCTGATGGTGCAGTGAGAAAGGGACTCATGTCTGAGTATACCCTGCCACACCTATAGTGGCCAAAAACGAATCAGAAAAGGGGGTGGTGATGAAGAGAGTGTCTGAATTAAGCAGACCACTCTTACCCAGTCCAAAGATCAGGGCTTGATCCATCACCGTTATTTCTCTCACTGCACCATCCCAGGTCAGAACCTGGCTATATGCAAATCAGTCTGTCCCTGGCCCAGTGCATCATGGGAACAGGGCAGACTAAACTACCAAGCCAATAATTCACCAGAAAGGAGACAAGCTACCGGGGACCGGTTTCTGGCATTTCAGCCTTCTTCGGCCCGGCTTGCTTGAATCCTGATGGTGCAGTGAGAAAGGGACTCATGTCTGAGTATATGCTGCCACACCTATAGTGGCCAAAAACGATTCAGAAAAGGGGGTGGTGATGAACAGAGTGTCTGAATTAAGCAGACCACTCTTACCCAGTCCAAAGATCAGGGCTTGATCCATCACGTTATTTCTCTCACTGCACCATCCCAGCTCAGAACCTGGCTATATGCAAATCAGTCTGTCCCTGGCCCAGTGCATCATGGGAACAGGGCAGACTAATCTACCAAGCCAATTCTTCACTAGAAAGGAGAGAAGCTACCGGGGACCGGTTTCTGGCATTTCAGCCTTCTTCGGCCGGGCTTGCTTGAATCCTGATGGTGCAGTGAGAAAGGGACATGTCTGAGTATACCCTACCACACCTATAGTGGCCAAAAACGATTCAGAAAAGGGGGTGGTGATGAACAGAGTGTCTGAATTAAGCAGACCACTCTTACCCAGTCCAAATATCAGGGCTTGATCCATCACCGTTATTTCTCTCACTGCACCATCCCAGCTCAGAACCTGGCTATATGCAAATCAGTCTGTCCCTGGCCCAGTGCATCATGGGAACAGGGCAGACTAAACTACCAAGCCAATAATTCACCAGAAAGGAGACAAGCTACCGGCGACCGGTTTCTGGCATTTCAGCCTTCTTCGGCCCGGCTTGCTTGAATCCTGATGGTGCAGTGAGAAAGGGACTCATGTCTGAGTATATCCTGCCACACCTATAGTGGCCAAAAACGATTCAGAAAAGGGGGTGGTGATGAACAGAGTGTCTGAATTAAGCAGACCACTCTTACCCAGTCCAAAGATCAGGGCTTGATCCATCACCGTTATTTCTCTCACTGCACCATCCCAGCTCAGAACCTGGCTATATGCAAATCAGTCTGTCCCTGGCCCAGTGCATCATGGGAACAGGGCAGACTAAACTACCAAGCCAATTCTTCACCAGAAAGGAGACAAGCTACCGGGGACCGGTTTCTGGCATTTCAGCCTTCTTCGGCCCGGCTTGCTTGAATCCTGATGGTGCAGTGAGAAAGGGACTCATGTCTGAGTATACCCTGCCACACCTATAGTGGCCAAAAACGATTCAGAAAAGGGGGTGGTGATGAACAGAGTGTCTGAATTAAGCAGACCACTCTTACCCAGTCCAAAGATCAGGGCTTGATCCATCACCGTTATTTGTCTCACTGCACCATCCCAGCTCAGAACCTGGCTATATGCAAATCAGTCTGCCCCTGGCCCAGTGCATCATGGGAACAGGGCAGACTAAACTACCAAGCCAATTCTTCACCAGAAAGGAGACAAGCTACCGGGGACCGGTTTCTGGCATTTCAGCCTTCTTCGGCCCGGCTTGCTTGAATCCTGATGGTGCAGTGAGAAATGGACTCATGTCTGAGTAAACCCTGCCACACCTATAGTGGCCAAAAACGATTCAGAAAAGGGGGTGGTGATGAACAGAGTGTCTGAATTAAGCAGACCACTCTTACCCAGTCCAAAGATCAGGGCTTGATCCATCACCGTTATCAAGCAAGCTTTCAAGCAAGCCGGGCCGGCGACGGCTGAAATGCCAGAAACCGGTCCCCGGAAGCTTGTTTCCTTCCCAGTATAAGAATTGGCTTGGTAGTTTGGTTTGCCCTGTTCCCATTATGCACTGGGACAGGAACAGACTAATTTGCATGTAGCCAGGTTCTGAGCTGGGATGGTGCAGTGAGCTAAAAAACGGTGATGGATCAAGCCCTGATCTTTGGACTGGGAAAGAGTGGTCTGCTTAATTCAGACACTCTGTTCATCACCACCCCCTTTTCTGAATCGACAGGACAAGTAGGGGCCTCTAAGGCCGGGCCAGGCAGTGTCTGCTTCTCACTCGCAGGGAAAGGGCCGCGCCCCAGGAATCCACAATGGCCAGGCAGCTGCAATATGTACCCCCACTGTGCCGGCAGGCAGTGAGGCTCCAGAGGGCTAGCAAGCGGTCAGGTGCTGCAGTCAGTGCTGTGATACTGTGATGTTGTTCTCATGGGCAGAGGCTGCGCTCAGAGCAACTGAAAACAGCATGCAGGCCTCCAGCGGGTTACCACCCCCAGAAAAACAGGGACCTGGCAAGGCCTCCAGCAGGAGTTGTGCCCCACCACTCTTAGGAGCCCGGCGGGCCCAGTGCGCAGGTCCGTTAGCAAGAGGCAGAAGCGGGGGAGGGAGGGGCGCCACTTCGCCAATGGCCTCTGTAGTGTAGCGCTCTAGTCTTTACGCACCCGCTTGATGTCGTAGAGCGCGGCCGCCATTTTGGGCGCGATTCGAGCGCCGCATTCCAAGAGCTACGGACGTTCCCGGCGCTCTCCTGCAGATATATATTATAAAGTACTTTGCTCTAATACGCATCGTTCTCCTTTACTGAGGGAAACCAGTATCATTACAGTGGCGACGAGGCTGGGACCCGTAAAACAAGAAGAACAACACGTGGACCCACCGACAGTAGAGCAGTGCAAGAGGCCATAAGGGACACAGGCCCAAATCAGACAGGCTGCAGGAGAGCGTGGCAGAGGACAGCGCCAGACTAGGCAAGCACCCACAGAGGTCAGCAGCCGTATACAGGGGGCGCGAACGGCCGAGATCAGCGGCAGAAAAGGAAGCAAGGAAACTCCACGTGAGAGACCAAGACGGGCACGTCCCAGGGCGGCAGGAACAAGCCAAGAGTGGTAACACCCCAAGGTGAGAACCTACCGCCAAAGAAAGGGAAAAGAAAGGCATAGGGACAGAACGTCTCACCAGTGTGACATTACCCAGCTAGACACATCCTACAGAACAAGCTAGGGCCCTGGCGGAGCAGGCGCTGCACAGCGAAGAGGACACCTTGGAGCCTCAACAAGACCAAACGCACCACAGAGGCGCAAGTGCGCCAGGCAGTCCCAGAGGCGCAGAAGGAATAGACGAAAGGCACGCAGAAATTTGCGCGCAGACGTCGTCGCTCAGACCACCAATTCCATTTCTGCCTAAACCGGGTGAGCCTTTGATGAAATGGGAGGATTGAAGAGAATATTTCATGAATTACTTGGAAGCTCTGGAAGATGAAAGCGGGGAAGCATTTACCAGCAAAAGGAGGAAGAGAATATTACTGCACAACCTAGGCCCGGAAGGAATTAGGGTCTTCCAGAGCTTAGTTCCCATGCAGCGCCAAGCCGCAGATGATGATGTGTTCCGAAACGGAATAGAGGACTTAAACAACCACTATAGACCGGCGGTGTGCAAGTCCATTGACAGATACAATTTCCAACAAAGGAAGCAAGCAGCGGGCGAGTCCATATACGACTATGTCGCGGCATTGAGGAAATTGGCGATCACATGTAAATTTGGCGCCTTGCATGATGAATTTATTAAAGATCAAATAGTCATGCACACTACAAACACAGCGATCCAGGACAAACTATGGGTAAATGGGGAGGCTACCTTGAAAGAAGTCAAAGCCATGGTAAAAAATGCAGAATTATCCAAAAGATGTGCAGACGCGGCGAAGAGAGAAGCCACCGCTAGACCCATGGTTAACAGAGTCTCTGAAGCGGAACGCCAGAGAGAGACAAAACAACGGCAATGGAAGGGAAGGCGCAAACCAAACAGGTTCCATGACCAGCACAAGCAAAGAAATCGAACAAGGAGGGCAAGAACCCGTGCTACAGGTGTGGCAGCCCGTCTCATGCAAAGTATGACAAACGTTGCCCAGCCAAATGTATGTACTGCGGGATCGTGGGACACTTCGAAAAAGTGTGCCGCCGCAAGCTGAAGAGGCCGACAGTCAACTACATAGCACAAGAGATGGGAGCGGAAGAAGAAGGCAGCAAAGAAGAGGAAGACAATGTTCTGTGTATCGAAGAACAGGTGCTAGGCATTGATTGCAAACGCTCCAAGAAACCACAATGCGATATGATAGTAGGAGTACCGATCAAGATGGTAGCAGACTCTGGATCCCCGTATACCATCATATAACGTACGGTGTGGCATGGAAGCTTCAGACCTAGCCTGGGATCACACCTTGAACCTCCAGACATACGCCAGCTCACATTCACGTGAGACCCCATCCCAATGGTCGGATACCGCATCCGGAAATTCGAATTCAAAGATCGCAGTGCGGACTGCAAACTATATGTAGCAGAAAGGGGACCCTCTGTCCTAAGATGGATGGACCAAGGAGACTTGGGCATACAACTGAACCACCCAGGAGGAGACACGCAAGTCCTGATGACCAGCACAGAACGTCAGCCAGACTTTACTAGAATGAAAGAAGAATTCCCCACAGTGTTTGGGGGAAGAGTGGGGAAGTTAATGAAATTCACACACAGGATTGACCTTAAGAGAAGCAGTACAGCAAGAGCTGCAGAGATTAGAAGACAATGGGATAATAGGACCGATAAATAGCTTTGAGTGGCTGACCCCATTGGTGGTGGCGAAGAAACCCAACGGCAAGGTTCGTTTGTGTGTGGACCTGAGAGAACTGAACAAGTGCATAATAGTGGAGAAATTCCCATTGCCGAGGATTGATGAGATGCTAGCAAAGACCAAGGGGATAAAATGGTTTTCCACCATTGATCTCGCCTCGGCCTACCATCAGATAGCCCTGCATCACACGAGCCGCAAGCTGACATCCTTCATAACGCACTTTGGATGCTAACAATTCCGCCAGATGCCGTTTGGACTAGCATCAGCAGCAGTGGTATTCCAAAAACTGATGCACAAACTGTTCAAGAATGTAGAGGGAGTACAATACTTCCAAGACAACATCTTAGTGATGGGCAAGGACCAAGCTGAGCACGACAGAAGACTAGCCACCGTCATACATGTGCTAGAAAGAAATGGTCTGACAGCGGAGTGGGAGAAATGCCGATTCGGAATGACATCAGTCACCTACTGAGGCCATGAGATTAGTGATCAGGGCATCACGCCCAAACATGCCAATGTTAAAGCGATATGTGAGGCACCTGCACCGAAGTGCAAGGAGGAAGTAAGATCATTCTTGGGGATTGGTGAGTATTACAGCAAGTTTGTGCAGCATTTCGCCACTAAGACTCATCATCTGTGATTACTCGTATGGGACTAGTCAATCTTCGAGTGGACAGAAGAAGCACAAAAAGAGTTTCAAGGAATCAAAGAGGACATAAGTGAAGCAGTTCCTCTGCAGGGTTATGATCCACAGGAAAATACATATTGACAACAGATGCGAGTGAGAGGGACTAGGAGCAGTCCTTATGCAATAAAGGAGGAATGGAGAGACGGCAACAATCAGCTTTGCGTCCAGGTCATTATCACCAACGGAACAGAAATTCAGTGTGATAGAAAAAGAGATGCTGGCTGTAGTATGGGCCATGGGGAAATTCCGCCTAATCCTGGGTCTGGTGGGGGTCAAAAGTGTAAAGTGGAAACTGACACCATGGCCCAAGGTTTCAACTAAAGACTGACCACAGACCACTAGTCAAAGTACTCACGTCCTGTGGCCACGAGAGTGCTACTCCACGCATTGCAAAAATGACTCTTAAGTTGCTAGAATACAGGTATGAGGTTGAGTATATCCTGGAAGCCAAGATTAAGATAGCAGATTATCTCAGCCGAGCTTTAGCTATGGAGGATGCCCCAACACATGCTGATGAGGATGAAGTCCAGGTGGCATTCACTGAAGATCATGAGCGAGTAATAAGTGGGCAAGAGTGGAAACAGGCATATGACGACGACCCAGTGATCAAAGAAGTCAAGTGCTGCATACTGCAAGGGTGGCCGGAGAAAAGACTCCTGAAAGCGGAGCTCAGAAGATTCTTGGAAGTGCGCGAAGAATTATCCATAGGAAACCAGGGACCATTTTTATTCAGAGGGGATAAAGTTGTCCTCCAGCGTCATTAAACCCTCACTTCCTAGCCGTGCTGCATGAAGGGCACTTGGGTATAGTGAAGACAAAAATGAGAGCAAGCAGATGTACTGGTGGCCGGCGATGGATAACCTAATTGAGAGACATGTGCGGGAATGTGACCAGTGCTAAAGAGCAGATAAATCACTAACCTTACTACGCCCATCATTAGGGAAGTTCGACAACCCTGCCAACCCGTGGGAGGAATTGTTAATAGACATTCTTAGTCCGGTGCTAGATTCACAGGGAACCCAGAAATATGTGGTAGTTCTCATAGATCGATATTCGAAAAGGCCAGAAATAGATATACAGGAGGAGATGGACAAGGACACAGTTCTCAAAGCGAAATGGCATCAAAGTCAAACACACTTCTGTATACCACCCGGCCGGCAATGGGCTAGCCGAGAGGTTTAACAGAGTTATTATGGGCTCCATACAATCCGCCATCGGAGTGGGGAAATACTGGGAAAAAGAAGTGAGGAGTACGCTATGGGCCTACCGAATCACACCCATGGGCACAGTATACAGCCCATTCCAAATCTTGGGAGGTCGTGACCCATTCACCAAGGACAATTTGGCATGGAAGGAGAGGACGGTCACGAGTAAGTGGTCTCCAGCCGTTGTACACCACAACTTAGAGAAAGCCCAGAGAATATATACTGAGCACTACAACAAGAGACGCAACGTCTAGGAGACATTGTTGGAAAGAGGGGAATGGGTCAGAGTCAAACTTGCTCAATAAAGAAGGAAAGGGGACAGTAAGTACAGTGCACCCCAGCAAGTGAAAGAAGTGTATGACAGAGCAGCCTTACTTAGTGATGGAAACGTCTGGTCGCAAGATTGCATGTCCAAGTGCAATAAGATACTGCAGTGGGCCAGAGAGGAAGAATCGAGGATACAAGAGGATCAGGGTTCAAACACAAGTAGCGGCGTACCACGTGAAGGAGAAATGGACTCGGAAGCAGATGGAAGAGGAGTAGAGATTGAAGGGGAAGACCATCCGAGTGCAGTGGAATATCGGGGAAGTAATGATGAGACTCCTGACAGGGAGAGCCCCAAGAGAAGCGAAAGGAGAGGGGCTGGCGTGACCGAGGACAGTGCGGAGACTCACACCTCTACTCCGGTAAGGCGTACGCGTGCTGGGAGAACCTGCCAAATACAGAGACTATGAACTGGGAGAGGTGAAGTAACCTGCTTTCACAAGGACTCTGAGACTTTCTATATTTGTTGATGTATATAAAGAAGGGAGATATGTAGTATCGCGCTCTAGTCTTCACGCACCCGCGTGATGACGTAGAGCGTGGCCGTCATTCGGGCGCGATTCGAGCACCGCATTCCGAGAGCTACGGACGTTCCCGGCGCTCTCCTGCAGATATATATAATAAAGTAATTTGCTCAAATAAGCATTGTTCTCCTTTACTGAGGGAAACCAGTATCATTACAGCCTCCAGCTGACCCAAGCCTCACCCCCACAGGATTGCCGGCCCAGAGTGTCCAGTGGCACGTTGTGTTGTAAATGAATCTCGGACCCTAGTATAAATTTCCTGATTCATGCCCTTATATAGGTATACTCTTTCATTTCCTATATAGGCATAGAAATCATTACCATATTTGGGTTTAACCATACAGCCCAAATATGGCATGGATACTTCCACTAAGCTCCAAGAATTAACGTTTTCTTGGAAAAACCCGCCTTCAGCAGCCCGGGACTTCCCCTGCTTGAATATTAAGTTCTCCTAGAACTCCCGGCGTTTTCCAAGAAATGAGCCTGTGAGTGACGTTATTAAGTCCAAACATGCGTCAAATCCGGCACCTTCAAAGTATAAACATGCCTTGATTTACCTAAACAAACACACAGTGGTTTGGAGCAGATCGACTATCTACTTGCCCGACACCCTGCAGCAACAAGTGCCGAAGAAAGCCGACCCTCCAGCAGACGCACAGCGAGACTCCCTCATTCCAGAACCAAAGGTACAGAGCTGATTAGACCTCTTAGAGAATTATTGGAATCAGATTCCTGGCAGAGAACTCCAAAAAACTTAAGCTACTCCTCTTCTACTTCCCCCCTCGTACTAGACATAGGTTAGGTACATCGGGGTAGGCGTATTTTAGAAGCACCAGTTGAGTACCTTTTAGTCTTCCTTTTATCACTGTATGTATTTCATGTATTTTATACATTTTATGCACTTTATGGCTTAGAAACCATATCATGCTTTTACAGTACTACTTTATAATACTATCCGTATTATATGCATTGTACTTCATAGTAAGCTTTACTATTTTTTTTTTATATATATATTTTTTTTTAGTCCACATCGCGCAAAGTTTTGAATATTAGAGTGTTTTAGCAAATTTGCCACCCGATTAGAGCCTTTTTTGGCTAACTACCTTCCATAGCCCTTCCCCGGCACCTAGATCGTTTCCTGATCTCCGTGGGGGTATCCTGCCGGCTTATTAGGCGTCTTTTAAGCAGCTTGCCCACTCCTCAGGGGTTGTATTTTGTACCCATTGGTGCGCTCAATCATAGTACCTTGTGAAAATGCCAAATCAGAAATACTTATTCCCTTTCTAAACAATACTGTTCCCTATTATTCCAAAATTCAAGCCTTTTTCTATAAGGGCCAGACTTATCCAATTTATTTATTCTGATGACTGAGTTTGACCATTCTTCTACCGTAGGGGGATTGGGGTTAACCCACTTTATGCAGATCTCACACCTGACCACTAGGACCAACATAAATAACAGATTTCTAAGTCTTTTTTTAAGGCTAGAAACCCCGGTATCATCTATTTTCACCCCAAATAATATTAAATGGGCGCTTACCTGTATATCCTGTATGAGGACCTCGGAGAGGATCTTACCTACATTGTCCCAATACGACCGGAGGTTAGGGCACTGCCAGAACATATGGATGTCGTCCGCTCTCTCTTCGTTGCACTTGGGGCAGCTCCTTTTTTTCTCTTTGTTCATTTTCGATAACCTCTTAGGAGTCCAATATACTCTATGTAAAGTGAACAAGAAGTTTTTTTGCAAGGGTGCGGATTTGATCCCATCGCCGCATGCAGCCACAGATACTTGCCATAGAGCCGGTACATCCTGCGATGGCAGCGCCTTCCCCCATATTTCATTCGGTAGGCTTAAATCCTCTCCTCCCTCATCGATAAGCGCTCAGTACCAGTAAGCTACTTCCTTCTTTTGGAATGTTTGGATAATCTTCCCCTCCAGTTCCGCGTTTCCAGGCCGTCCTTTCCCAGAGTTTTGGCCCAGCTTGTTAACTGGTAGTACTTACATTTTGACAGACTCCCGCCTGTTAGCTCAACCAGCTTTTCCCAGTCAGTAATCTGAGAGCTACTCAAAATTTGCCCCCATTTCACAATCCCATTTTCTTTCAGTGGGGTTGATAACGCATCCTTTCAGCAGTCTGGAGTGCCCGGTGAGTCCATCTCCCTTTTGTGTCAGCTTTCTGTGAGACTAACTGTGCTTTTACTGATTTTCTAATTATGATGATTACACCTTTAACACAGCATGTGGGTTTAGTGCATATATAGAACTCTACCCAACGGTGGCCTTTCATTATTCCTTTCCATTCAGACTCCAAGAGGTGGGTTTCTTGTAGGATAATGATGTCCCAATCTTTATTTTTTAAGTACTCTAAGATCCTTTGCCTTCTTGCTCTAACTCTCAAGCCATTTACGTTCCATGAAATAATGTTAACCCCCATGGTTTAAAGATGTGCGGGTGAAGCCCTTCCTTGCTTTGCATGACTTGGACCAACATTTTTTAGTTTTTTTTCCCCATTATGCTACCACACCGTGCACATAGTTTTGCATACCAAAGTCGTGCCCCCTCCCTCCCCTCCCAGTTAACACCCCCCCTGGAGAGCCCTCCCTTTACTTCTTGGCAGGCCTATCCTGCCGATTTGAGTACCCTGTCCCATGAGCAGATAATTTATATTATGGTCCGACTTTCTGTGCTCTAATTGTTTCCATCAGTGCTTCCACTTCTTGTGTATCTTTCAAATTGTACATATGATTATCCCACATGATCCTCAACATTGCTGGAAATTTTACACATGTACACTTGCCCACAAGGATTTTAATTCTTGCATATGTTGACCCAACTGCCATTGGCGATCTTGTGTGGTTTTGGAAATGTCGGACCTTATTCTAAAAGTACACCCATCTTTTTTGTACGATCCTGCAGTTATTGCCTCTTTTAAGATTTTTCCTTGGAGTGAGTAGGTCTTAAAGTTTACCAGAATTTTCCTTGGGTTTGTCCTATTTTTGTTTTTTGTAAAGGTCTCTCTTGACCCTTTGCATATAATTCGCGAGCTCATCAGCGTCTACCCAGGGGAAAAACTCTTTTAACAAATTTACTACATAAGTTCTTATGTCTTCTGCTGCTCTGGTATGTGCAAAAGTCTCAAGTTATTGCGTCGGGCCTGATTTTCTAAGGACTCAATCTTGCTACAAAGCTCTTTCTCACTGGTCTGCAGAGAGATCCTGTAGATTT
Source organism: Lissotriton vulgaris (assembly GCF_964263255.1). Classification (NCBI taxonomy): domain Eukaryota; kingdom Metazoa; phylum Chordata; class Amphibia; order Caudata; family Salamandridae; genus Lissotriton; species Lissotriton vulgaris. Next base: position 1,687,603,403 of record NC_141693.1, on the reverse strand, counting down.
CTCATTTTGGGTAAGTCTCCTATCTAGCTCTGTCATGTTGGATTCCAGCATGGTAACCCTATCCATCATTGAGTTCATCTTGGTTTCTAATGTCTCGCAGACTCCCTGGATTCTAAGCTGGTTTTTTTCGGACATCGCAAAGCCTGATCTAATTTCTGTGATCAAAATTTCCATTAGTCGATCCTGGTTTCTCGCTCCCTCTATGATCTTTTGGGGTAAAGGCTGAGTGTTCTCCTCACTCTCCACTTCCTTACTTTGCTCTGGTGTCGCCAGCTCACTGAAGCGATTAGGGCTATGTGGGATACCTGCTGTTAGAGCGCTCTACGCCATTGCTGGTTTTGTAGGAGCTTTTCCTGAGTAGATCTCCACAGTCCCCTTCTCTGGGCTTTGATTTTTAGGATCCTTTGGGAACGTGTGTAATACCTTAAAGTAGGTACGTAAGGAAGGGGTAATTTTTACCTTTTGTGTTGCCTTTTGTATTGGCGCTTTAGTGCGTAAGGAGGCTTCTTTTGGCTCTAGAGATTGTGGGGGAGAGACTGCTTTAATTTTTTTCTTAATTTTCTCTTTTCTCTCCCACTCTACTTGTAGTGCTTCTGAATTTAAATTGGCCCCCGAAGGATTCCTATTTCTTAAACAGTATCTGGCCCCAGATTCAGGAAAAATGCCTACCAAATCCGAGTCAGAATCAGGGTTGCAGCCTCTGGGCAAACTTACAGTGGTTTTACCTCCTATTCTCCCCACCCCCTCCTTTTGTGTTTCTTCAACTGCCTTGAATGAGCCCCCCTCCCAGTGACAGTCAACGTTTACACTTACTTGCTTGACCTGGGGGCTCTTAGCTGATTTCCAGGTCTTCTTCCTTTCTTTTTTTGAGGAAAGGGTAGGCTTGCTGCCCTTAGCTTGTTCTCTTCTTCCCTCCAGCTCTTCTCCCTGTATCCTCCCCTCCTCGCCGGATCCCTTGCTGCTGGGGCTGGTAGTGGTTTTCACCCGGTAGGAAATCCTTGTGACTGCCTTTCTGCTATGTCTCAGCACCGCCCAAGCTCCGCTCCACAGTGTGCGTCAAGGGCCCTCTGCTCCTCCGGGACCCTTGCCTGGGTCGTGTAGCCGCCCCCCCCCCCTTCCTTCAGCACCGCACGTGCTGTGAGGCACCAGGATCTGTGCCTGCATTCCCTGCCACCTCCGACTCTCCCAAAGCCTCCTAAAAGCCTTCTGAAATGGCCCAAGCAGCCCGAGCCCTTCTACCGGCCCGCCGAGACACCTGTAGCGCTCACGGTGGTGAGTAATCACATTTAATTCTTTTCTTTTGACACGCATCCGGATTTACACTTTTCGGACCATATTTTCATCGCTTCGCGTTAACTGCTCATGGGACTTGGGAGCTCCCGACGGCACTCCTATCCGGCCGCCATGCTCTCCGTCAATCAGTAAGCTTTACTATTGTAGCAGTTCATTTTCAATACTTGAGAAAGAAGACTGTTCAATAAATACCTTTTTTATTGAAAACGCCCGTCTCTCTATTCCTTTTTGCACCTCTGGTGAAACTAAGCATGCACGATTGACTGAGTGAAATAGTTATCTATTGTTTCTGTGACTCTAGAGATTTGATTTCTAATTCTTGGGAAACAAAGTTGTCATGTTTTATGCGTTGTTAGAAACGAATACCTTCTTGTTTCTAGTGACCTCTGAGCTAGCTGGCACTCAAAATTAAGTCTAATATACCCGGTAGAGACCTAGTAGACCTCAGTCCTACGTCTAAGCTGCAGGATATATTATTCCAATACTCAGAGCCTATTGGGAATATAGGAACTACACTACATGGCGCCCAACGTTTGGTAAGGCGATAATTTAACGCTAGATACTAGAGTAACTCAGTTGTGCTTTTCACACAGACCCCTCTTTGCCATAAAAACTTCAATAGACGTCTGGAGTAGGTAAAAGGGCATAATATCCACCAAAACTTAGTAGGACGAGAATCCTATGTATTAGTTTTCGGTTTATTCAACGTTGAAGGATACAGTGTTCCAAAAATATTGTGCACCTAATCTTTGTCTCCTTGAAACTCAAAATAAATAGAAATGAGTGACGACGAAAGGGAGAGAGCTAGAATAGAAGCTCAAAGAGTGTTAGACAACACAACCTTTCTAGAAACAGACCCGGATGCAAGAGGCTTCCCGGCAAATGTAAGAAAATCCATACCTATAAAACTTATAGAACATGGGGTATCATCGAGAGGTGGTAAAATCATATTTGTGATAGAGGCACACGAATATCGGCAGACAGAGGTATTCTACTCTTGGATTACTTTTCCACAAGCAAATCCAGTAATAAAAGAGTTCCACTACTACAAAGCAGAGGAACCTCCAGAGGAATATGTTCCTTTTGAGGACATTGAAATTCCACTAACTTACCATGAGCATCAGTTCTGGTTTAATGGCGCCCTAAAACATCAAAATCACATTACCAGGCTCGCTCCACTAGGTAGACCAGGAGCTACATGGCCGGTACTAGCCAGCTATACACCACATCCTGACATTGAAGAAATGTCAGATAGAGAACTTTTAGCTCAACTAAAACAGTTAATAAAAATACATAGACAGTTGGTACAATATGTCATGAGGACTTTAACAGTCCAACTAACAATAAAAATTCCACAACACACCCCGTACCAGGGGAATACAAACAAAATTACACCACAGACTATACAGTCCGTAATTGGCAAGTTGCCTGCCAAAAGGGAACAAATTCAGTTTTGGCTTGCACAAAAAATCACTCAAATAGAGGCTGTATTTCCCGATAGTACACCTCATGAAAAACACAGGATTCTGACAATCTGTTTACCAATGGGGATTGCACCGCATGTGGAGGACTGTGATACTAGGGGTACAGTCTTTGCTTCAATCTACACAAAAACACTTGGTGTACCGTCCATGGCGGTAATACCAGACGTTCTGAGACAAATTCAGAATGAATATGGCCCAGAACCAGCCCTAAATCTAGGTATGAAATACTGAAAGATTTCAAACAGGTCTCAGCTATATTATTAGCTAACATTAGAGGTGAAGCAGCATCCGTGGCAATCCGCCAGAAGTTAAAAGAAACAGATATAGCAGACCAACCATATGAACTTGCAAGAATTATTGGAAAATCCTATGAAGAACTAGGTAGAGATAGTTTGGGTGGAAAACCAGTAAAACCTGAATTAACAGAAAATCCTGAAAAGGTGTTTATTAAAAATAATCTCACGACTCCAAAGAAGAAGTGGGAGAGTAATAAACAGTCTCTTCCTAGAGAAAAATATTCTCAGCCCAGAGGGAGATTTCCCCAACGGGGAGGCAGGTCTCCCCAAAGGGAGCCCTCCGAAAAAAGATATAATCTCAGAAATAGGGATAATTTGAAAAAACTTGATAGATATCAAGATAATGATACACGTCCCTCTCGATCTTTTCAGACTTCCTCGCAGAAATCGGAAAGAAGAGGACGATCAGAACACAAAGAAGAACGCGTCAAGTCCAAAGACAAAGAACCCGTTCACCAAAATAAAAAGGCACCATTTTCGAAAAAGAAGGTAGCAAGCATAAAGGTCCGACATGCCGAGGATCTTGAGGACACAACTCAAGAACGGGGAGTAGGCTCAGACAATGCTAGACAGCGCAGCAGGAGTAACCATAGTTCGCAAGATCCTGAAGGATCATCTGGAGACAGTGGAATTGAATGAATGCATTCAGGTTGAAACTGCAGACACCAGGGATAGTATACCCCATAAGTTATATGAAGTAACAATCCGGATTGGAGGGGGACAAAACTAGAAAAATAAGAGCACTCTTTTGGGAGAAGCTCTCTAAGGGCTATGACATTCTTCTAGCTGAACAAGACTGGCCACCTGAATTTGTCAGGGAGTGCCCACATGGCGAAGAAATAATTATGCCAGCCTTCTCTAATTACATTCCAATTCATAAAAAATATACATATGCCAGAAAATGGGCAGTAGCCCAAGCTCCAGCATTATATAAAAATCACGCAGGATGGGATGAGGATTCTCCTCACCATAAAATCCAGTTAAAAAATCAGCCAACTGCACAAAGCAGTACCCAGTTAAGCAAGAAGCTAAAAAACAGGTCAGGGAGATTTTAAATCAACTTGTATACCAAGGGTTGATTGAAACATGCACCTCATCTATGAACAATCCTTTGTTTCCTGTATCCAAACCAGACAATTCATATTGTCTAGTACTGGATTACAGACACTTAAACTCTTGCTGCAAAACATTTGCAGTACAGAATTCACACAGTGCAGCACTGATGAATAACATCGTGCGGAAAAAATATAAAACACCATTAGATATTTCAAATGGATTTTTCTGTCAAAATATTGCACCAGAAAGCAGGCATTTGACCGCTTTCTCAATTTTGGGGACACAGGGACAATTTTGTTGTCTCCCCCAAGGATTCAAGAATAGCCCAGGGTTTTTTTCAGCAAGAGTAACAGAGTTACTCCAAACATATGATGATGAGGCATTATCTTATGTCAATGATATCTATCTTCCAGATGACGACTTGGACAAACACTTGAAAAGAGTGAACACCATAATACTTGGGTTCGCTTCTGAGGGGTATAAATTCAATTTTAAAAAAATCAAGAATTGCCCACCTCAATGTCATATTCTTAGGATTGTCAAGTGAAGGCAAAAGCCTAGCAGTGAACTTTCTAGAAAAATGTGCGCTGCTCCAACCTCCAAAGACACTGAAAAACTTACAATCAATTCTAGGTTTCCTGAATTTTGGCCGAAAGTACGTTCTAAACTATGCAGGGAGGGTTAAACCTCTCTACAAATTAATAAAACCTGATTTTAAACCAACACATTGGACTCAAACACACACAGAAATTTTGCGTTCAGTCCAAACAGACATGTTAGCAAAAACTAAACTAGACACACGCGAAAACGTGCGCAACCTTGTAATCCGAATCATCCCAGGAAGATGCGGATTCACATACCTAACCTTTAATGAAGGAGAAACGGTACCAATAGCTTACAAATCACACTTGTACACACAAGCAGAAATGAAGTTCACTTCTACAGAGAAAATTCTGACAGCGGTTCAAACTGCTGCAGCAAAAGAGAGAGCTCTCACGCAGGGTAAACGAATAATGATCGTTACACCTGTACCTGCCTTAGAGGCAGTAACAAGAGCAAGCATTCCTAATTCTAAAGCTTTACATCCGAGATGGATACAATGGGTTAACTCTCTTGTTGCAACAGACGTTCAATATTTTTTTGACCCTAGTCTAAAGACACAAGAATTTCTCCAATATGAACAAGAATGTCCTCTGCCGACCGAAATTCTTCCTCTTGAACATTATGGCTGTATAATATTTACAGATGGATCAGCACAGCCCGCAATTGGGGGTAAACAAGCCTATAGTGCTGCGTGCGCGATTGATAAAGGTCGCTTGCGCTAAGGCAAAGGTCATACCTATGGTCACAAAAACTCAATCACTCGGAGACTGTACAGCTCAGCGAGCTGAACTACAGGCTTTCAAGATGGCGCTTGAAAATACCGATCGCGAATTCCCCACACTTATAGTGTGCGATTCGTATGACTGCGTTCACTCTTACAATGAGTATCTGCAGAACTGGGTTCAAAACAGATTCAAAGATGCTAAAGGGTGCATAATCAAGCATAAGTTGCTTTGGGAACAAGTAGTTCTTTTACAGAAAGAACTACAAAAGACTCACGTGATACATACACTAAGTCATCAACGTGATGGCGTTCACGTTGCAGGGAATTCATTGGCTGATGAAGCCGCGAAGTCAGCTGTGCAAACGGCTTCTGTAGCTGCTATCACCCGGTCAAAAACAAAAATAGACAGCGAAATAATGCAAGCTGTTACTGCTTCAATGAAAAACAGTGATAAGACACTCCCGAAAGGCTTTCCAGTAAAGTACTTATATATAACTGATGCAAACAATGTTCCTTTTGCTCGAATCCCTGGAGTGGGGGATAAGGCTATACCAAACATGGAACACAGGTTAGGACTAATCGTGGCAGCGCATGAAGGGCTCGCTTCTGCACACGCAGGTGTTTCCGCCACTGTATCAAACAGAGATACTGGTGGCCACGCATGAGGAAACAAACTAGACTATGTACTGGAATGTGAAATTTGCCTGAAAGTCTCTACAGTGAAATGTCCTGTGCAAACGCCCCTTCTGATTTCAGATAAACCACTTGCGTGCGTTTATCTGGACCACTGTGGTCCCTTAACACGGGATGGTAACTATAAATACATCACAGTCGCAGTGGATTCCTGCACGAGATTCATTTGGTTTTGGCCCCTGCGCTCGGCTGACGCCAGAACTGCTATAATTGATTTGCGAGTCTTTATCTGCACATATGCAATCGGCACGCTACATTCTGATCAGGGTCCTGCGTTTAGCTCTCGAGATTACAAGGAGGCCATGGTTAGTTTGGGCGTTGCATTGCGGTATTCTAGTCCCTTCCATCCTGAGGGTAATGCCGTAGTGGAAAGAAAAAACCGTGACATAAAGCAATCCATAACAGCAAAGGTATTCGGTTCGGGTGATGGGTGGGTCAAACATCTAATACGTGTCCAACGTAGTCTAACAGTCTGCCAAGAAATTCTCTGAGGGGAATCACTCCTTATAAGCTACTATTTGGTACGAGAATGATGATCAAGGATCTCGATTGTCAGACTTCAGTGGTAGAACAAAAACTCTTTGATATCAAAGATCGTTTGGCTGTCTTACAGGACTTGAATGAAACAAGAAGTCTGAGTAACACAACACAAAAGCCAACAGCCACTGAAGATAAACCACCTGTCCCAGCAAGACTTGTCTGGATTCCAAAGATTCGGGATCTAGTTAGGGAAAAGATAGTGGTGAAGAAGGAATTTGGGCCTTCTTACAGAAAAGCAGTACCTGTTTTAAGTTTACAATAAACAAGATCAGTAGTACTACCGCCCCTTGCTGGTAAAAAGGAGAACAGAGTCGTGTCCATTGACCTGGTAAAACCACAACATGAGGCCAACAATAAGTAGTAGGCCAAGTGGACTCCAAAGATGTAGCAGACAGCCAAATCTTGCTACGATCCAAGAGGTTCAAACTGAAAGACTTATCACCTTTGATAAACCTGCAGTGATAAAAGAAGGACTGAGCAACAAAGCAATGGAACTCGTGCCTCTTGAGATCCAAATAACTGTTCGACCAGAAACACCAGTCTACAATGATTTAGCACCAGAATACACTAACATGACAGGAGAAATCAGTTCCAGCGATTTCAACAAACCCCGATGCCATTCAAACAATTGACAGAACTGCATCTGGATATTTAATCAACTTTGATAACTTTCTGAGGATCCAAGTGAACCTGAAGATACAACAACAACGAAAACTCTCAAAGAAAAAACGACAGAACTTTTTCATGAACTTGAAAAAATATATCTGGTTTCACCATGGACTGAATTTTGGATTGGTTTAGGTGCATTTTTTCTCCTGCTCTGGCTAATATTGGTTTTAAGCCTGGGACAAATGATAGATGGAAAATACAGTACAATTGACACAGCAAGTCAGAAAATCCACTTGGTCCTAAAACCGCACAAATCATCACATGTTGAAAAAAGAGAACTATCATCAATAAACATCACAGCCGTCCCTATACCAGGTGGTATAGTGTGGGATAGAACTGATTATGATATCTATGGCCCGGTAGAGATGCTGAGGATTCCACATCAGTTCAAGGTTTCTTTGAATGACTTTGTAACACCCAGCACATTCTCTGATGATTGGAACTTTGAGACAATTAATAATATGATGTCAGATTTAGAAATGTCTGCAAAATATACTGAACATGAATATTTAGAAGGGTCATCAGACTATGAACAAATGTATTGTTTTAATCATTTTGGTCATCATTATTTGCACAAATCTGCAAACCCTAGAAATGTTTTAAAATATAATCAATGGGAACATTGTCCAACGCCACCAAAAGGCAGTTCTAAAACATTTGTTGAAAAATGTCCTTATTTCTCAGGATTTAATGTTACAGATCCAGAAACGTTTTATTTTAAAAATATGAATAAGACAGGAATGAAAACAATGTTGACCAATACTAAACAAATGTATTCTATAGACTTTAATGCTAAGTTGTACACATTAGGTTACGAATTCTGGAAAGACAATATAGAGACAAAAACTGTCTGGGGCACAAAGGAATGGCAGGTGCAAGGTTTGGAAGCTTTATTCAGAGCCTGCATTATACCTGAACAAATAATGTTTTTAAATGACACCGTGCAACAAACATCTTGTCTTGGGTTAGCAAAAATAAAAGATTTAAATAAACCGTCTATACCAAAGCCCATACCTGTAAATAACAAAACCACAGAAGGGGAGATAGACGTACAATATGTTTTCACAAAGAACAGAACTAGTCCTGATTGGAAAAAATGGTTCATCTGGCCCATAGACACCAATAACTGTCAAGATAGATTCCTGAACAAAGCACAGGGTTTAATTCTTAACAGGCCAGATCCAAGATACTCCCAGAGACAACATCCAGGGATAGTAACAACATATAGTGTAGGGAAACAATGCCTTGAATGGCTGAAAACTTCTACACTTCCAGAAATTAAACAACACTTGACTTTACTTAAAGAAAGCAATGATTTGCAACATTTCTTATTGGCACCTGGCAAACCACGGCAAAAACGTTTCATATACACCGGTATATATGCTGCGTACAATGAAGCTTGGAAATTAACACAATTAGAAACTGCAGAAAGAATACGAGAAATTGATCATTTTAACTTGGAAAAAGCTCTCTCTGTAGTGGACAATAGGTTAACTACTCTGTCCTCCAGAATATATTCACTGGACAGCATTGTATCTTCTGCTTTAGACATAATGGAACAGGACTTGCTAATGTTACAACACAACCAGTCTCAATTACGTTAATGCAGCTAGGCTGGATACTGCAAAATCTGCGTTCAGGCTACGTGCCATGGAGGCTTATCAACACAACGTCATTGTTTATTGAGTTTAACCTTACAGATAAACAAATCTCTTTGGCACAAAGAGGAGCAGATTATACGGTGCTGCCCATTGAAAAACTGGAAAGATTACCATTGACAGTTTCTGAGAAACCTGTAATCGAATGGATAATTCATGGCACCATCATGATTCCAGTGACGATTTTCCAGTTTCAGTATTGTCTACAGCATATACCAGAAGGCCTGTATGAAAGGTTGGGTAAAGAATACATTAAGTCAACACGGACTTTACCATATACACACACATGTTGGAATAAGGGGAAAGAAGTATTCCTTAGTGGGAAAAATTGTAAAAATTCACTAAGTGGTACACTTCTGTGCCAGGGTATTAATCTACAAGGAGCCTGCGACGGTTCTGCAAATAACCTTTCATGCCACCTGCACGGTACTCCCGCCACACGAATAGAACCCGTTTTCAGGCAGCTATCCAATGGCAGTTACGTTATGTTAAATGATCACAGCTGCTGTGGCATGGTCACTTGTTGTATGCAAGTATTGTATCCAACTCGCAAGCTAGACCGTGAGACGGCAATATGGCCTTCACTGAATATATCTTCTATACAAATTGATACTTTAAGCAACCAAAATCTATTCTTTTACAAAAGTCTGTGCCACTAACATCATCAAAAGAAACGTATGATCTGCAAGTTGCAAGGACATCTGCAGAGATACATGCATTATTATCAACAAACTGCCCTGTACATTTCGTAGAAATGTTAAGTCAAATCTTAAACATGTCTGATACCAGTGGCATCGCACATGTATTTAAGACGATTTTTTCGGGACTGTTAGCACCATTTGAAGCAGTCCTAGGCATTTTTCCAAATTTCGTGCAGTCTGTGTTCAGCGGCCTGCCTCTCATCTTGGGACTCGTAGCAGGAATACTATTTTTATTTCCTCTGCTCCGATATGGCAAGTCCAGTAACCGGCGATACCCAGAACCTTATGGAACAAACGGTCCGTGCCCAGAGGTATCGTGAGAGAATAACAAAGATTCTCGGCTTGGCTCCTCTAAGAGATCTGAATATGACATGGCTTCTCTCATTCGGACCAATCTGGCAAGATTGCATCTTACCGGTTCTACGATGCCTGCTTTGCGGAGAGGAATGCGTGCTAGACATTTGTCTTACACTTCCATCAGTCCTGCCATCGGATGTCTACATTTTGCTGGGTCCGGTAACGGCTCATGCACTGTGTTGTCCCCAGCGGCTGCAAATCCTGATGATGGCATTAATTGAGATCCCACCACTAAGTCTGACTGAAGGTGAGATACGAGATTCAACAGGCACACAGGTATCATCTGACCTGACCATTTCTAACGCATCAACAAGCAATGTTTCTCATCTGTGCACTTTTGATCTGCTTGATCAAGTGGTTCCACTTTCACCTACTATGGTAGACGATTTCTATGCCAGCCTTGATGATCTAATGTTTTCTCCTGACACCGAGAATAACTTTTGATTCATGCACACAGCGTTCCCTGAACTCTGAAATTTGGCCTTCAATTTTTTAAAACAAAAGACTCTATTATTCTCAACCAATTGAATTTCTCTCTTCAAAAACAATTGCATTTTTTGGTACAGACTAATCTGCTTAAAGTAGAACTATTCTTAGAGAACTAGAAATTCTATTTCCTTTTTGAAAAACTGCAAGAAAAAATATTTGGCCTTGTCCTCATATAACAATTGAAATATTATGAAATGGTCTCGACGTTTCTTTCTGTATTTAAGAGCTATTTTCATAAATGTAAATACTTGATTCATTCAGTTTGCATATTTAGATACCATACTATATGCTTGAAATGTTATCACTTCCTTAAAAATGCGTACTGTAGAAATGCTAAATATTTCCCATGTACAACCATTTCGAGTGCATTTTTTTTATTTTGGGGTGGGATTGTAAACACTAGCTTTAGATATGTTTAGTGCTTATTAGTTAGCTTTATTGAACTTAAAATCGTGGAGTGGGTGTTGTAAATGAATCTCCGACCCTAGTATAAATTTCCTGATTCATGCCCTTATATAGGTATACTCTATCATTTCCTTATATAGGAATAGAAATCATTACCATGTTTGGGCTTAACCATACAGCCCAAATACGGCATGGATACTTCCACTAAGCTCCTAGAATTAACAACGTTTTCTTGGAAAAACCCGCCTTCAGCAGCCCGGGACTTCCCCTGCTTGAATATTAAGTTCTCCTAGAACTCCTGGCGTTTTCCAAGAAATGAGCCTTTGAGTGACGTTATTAAGTCCAAACATGCGTCAAACTCGGCACCCTCAAAGTATAAATATGCCTTGATTTGCCTAAACAAACACACAGTGGTTTAGAGCAGATCAACTATCTACTTGCCAGACGCCCTGCAGCAGCAAGTGCCGAAGGAAGCCGACTCTCCAGCAGACGCACTGCGAGACTCTGTCATTTCTCTTGCCGAGAAATCCAGCTCCACTGTTTCCAGGCTACCCTTGCGGGTATCTGGGAAATCGAGTCCCGAGAACGGGATACAAGACCTCCCTCATTCCAGAACCAAAAGGTACGGAGTTGATTAGACCTCTTAGAGAATTATTGGAATCAGATTCCTGGCAGAGAACTCCAAAAAACTTAAGCTACTCCTCTTCTACTTCCCCCTCGTATTAGACATAGGTTAGGTACATCGGGGTAGGCGTATTTTAGAAGCACCAGTTGAGTACCTTTTAGTCTTCCTTTTATCACAGTATATATTTCGTGTATTTTATACATTTTATGCACTTTATGGCTTAGAAACCATATCATGCTTTTACAGTACTACTTTATAATACTATCCGTATTATATGCATTGTACTTCATAGTAAGCTTTACTATTGTAGCAGTTCATTTTCAATGCTTGAGAAAGAAGACTGTTCAATAAATACCTTTTTTATTGAAAAAACCCGTCTCTCTATTCCTCTTCCACCTCTGGTGAAACTAAGCATGCACGATTGACTGAGTGAAATAGTTATCTATTGTTTCCGCGACTCTAGAGATTTGATTTCTTATTCTTGGGAAACAAAGTTGTCATGTTTTATGCGGTTGCCAGAAACTAATCCCTTCTTGTTTATTCGAGAAAGTTTCTAGTGACCTCTGAGCTAGCTGGCACTCACAATTAAGTCTAATATACCCGGTAGAGACCTAGTAGACCTCAGTCCTACGTCTAAGGTACAGGATATATTATTCCAATGCGCAGAGCCTATTGGAAATATAGAAACTACACTACAGTTGGAGCTGCCACTCTGCGTGGCTCAAGGGACGGTTGCAGCTCAGCTGGTCAGCGAGAGCAGGGGGCACCGAGCATGCTCCAGCAGCAGCGATGGATCTCTGCTTTTCTAGGGGGCCCCCAGTCAGTCCACTCTGCCCCCCAGCTAGCACGCAAGCCCGAAGCAGCTGGGGCAAGATGGCGCTGCCTCTCCACGCAACATCAGCTGTGAATGCTGGTTCGGCAGGTATGGGGTGTGGCAACAGCGGGCTAGTGGTTACTGCCGGCGCGTGCCGGATGGTCCCGCCCCTGCGCGAGTATTAATAAATAAGGGCGGTGCTGCGTAGGCAGTCCGCGCCTAACGAGTACACTGTGTGCGCGTGTGTTTATTTGCTCACCAGCAAGGCTCGGTTGCGCGCATCCCGGGATGGTGGGTCCACCCTCCACCCCGTAGATGCAACATGGGGGACACCGACCATGTCCCAGTTGCAGTCATTTGACTCAGGAAGTCTTCTGCACCATCGAGTTTAGTTTCAAGTGAGTAGGTGGGCTTTCGGAGGCTTTAGGGCCCAAGGGCTGTAGGAGCTCTAACAATGCCCATCCTATGTCATTCCTGGCCAGGCTACCCCCGATTTTCCTCTTTCTAAGCGTGCTGCAAAATGGGCACACATAGAAAGAGCAAACCACGAGAAGAAATACAAATATTTCTCGTCATTGCTCCTCTGGTGGGAAGGCGCACAATTCTGATGCATTTCCAGGCCTACCAGTGTTGGTAAATCCGGGAATACATCAGAATAGATGGATGGATGCGGGGAACACCCATGTGCCACCCATTAAACACCTCCCTGGGGCAAAGTAACACAAGGCAGCGACTTGCACTGCCTTGCGTTACTCCATATGTACAAGCATTGCAGGGCCACGCAATGTGGCCTTGCATGGCTAGGTCAATCTCATCTAAGTTTTGCGTTGCCCTTGCATTACGGTGCAAGGGCGACGGAAAACTTTTATAAATATGGCCCCTATTTTTCCAACCCCATCTGCAGCCCAACACCTCTCAGAAACAAACCTCAACCCTAACGGGACAATTCAACCCCTCCCTTAACCTAACTTACTTATAAAAGCAAATCGGTGCAGCATAAACCAACCCACTCCCTTAACACAATAGTCCCTGAAGTATATGCCCATATTACATAACCCTACTCCAAACCCTTGAGTAGTTCTTACATGGGCATTTTTTTTTCAAAGAACGGTATAACCTGAAAGCCTTGGGTAAAGAGATGTTAGCAATGTGCACTCAATGCCTCCTGGGCTGAGGAGATGGGAGATAGAAAGTTAGGAGGCAATGCTGTCCTCAGGACAAAAATGTAATCTAGAGAATGTTCTCTCTGACATTCTAGAGATATGTAAGTGCATCCTGTGACCTGTCTACAAAGCTGTTAGACTCTGAAAGTGGTCCACTGAGAGTGAACAGCGTTCATTCTGACTGAGGGCTCTATTCTGGTACCTTGAATCCTTATTGCACCTTTCTAATTCAGCTTTCAACACTTGTTTTGCTTAAATCATGAAGGACGAGTGCCCCCTCCTGATCTCTTTAGTATTCCAACAGAGTCTGCTGGGTAGCTTAAACGTTATCTATGTAGTGGGTCATTATTACCAATGGTGTGGTGCCAAGTAAGGTAAGCGGCCTCCTGATGTGTATCAATGTGTCCAAAGTGTGCAGATGGACCAGAGAGCATCAGACTTCACTGCCTCATGCCATTCAGAGCCAGCATAATCAGTTACTCAACACACTATTTCAACTTGTGCTGTCTTTCATCTGCGGGGCCTGGCAGGATTGTCAGGTGCTACACATGGCCTAGGGTCTAAATTACCAATTTCTCTGTAATGTACTAACTTACATCAAATATGTATGTGTGCAGGTATTACAATGACAAGTAGTGAGATGTTTATCACCTGAAGCCTGCCAAAATTTACCGATGGAAAAGACCTAGTTAATAACGGAACATGCACATTTTTTTACTTTTCGCACCAAATTTGACTGTTATGCCCAATTTTGCAGTTATTTACCTGTAGCAGGCGATCTTTATTTCTCCTGGTAAATTCCGATTCCCAGGAACAGCGTCTTGCTTTGGTGACACAATGTGTTGCAAAATGCACATGGGGCAACCATCAGATTCTGTTGACAGGAAATTACCCCCTAAAACATTCAGTGTATTTTACCCATAGTGCCGCCTTCTCATGCACGGGCCATTGCGAAACATGATTTAAACAGTGCATTTCAGTCGAGTGCTAAAACCAGGCAGTTTTTATTTCACGTACTAAATCCACTAGCGCTTATCACATGCTGACAATGAGAACCATGTTAAATTACCTAGGAAGGTCCCAGAAAATGCCAGCTATAACACATTAGCCCAAGCTGCAAAAATTGCTCAGTTCTTCGGTGCACCGAAGGAGGATGGACATTATTGGGTTGAGGTAGGTGGGGGAAGGGTAGGGGAGAAATGATGAAGGCTAGTGTTACCTCTGGGGCAGGAGCGGCCACTCGTACTGCGAAGTGGTGGGGCAGGGGGCGGGGAGTGGGGGAACACACAAATAAAAAAGTATAAATAAAATAAAACTTACCTGCCGCCACCTTGGTCCCGATCCTCACATCCTTGTCAAGAGCCTGCTGCACACTGCGCAGGCTCCCAGCTCCCAATCCCAGCACTGCTCACATGCTGGGAATAGCATTCTCAGCATGTGAGCAGTGCTGGGATTGGTCTGAGCGCTTCGGTTCGGTCAGACATACACCTGGAGCCTGTGCTGGTTTCTCCATCTAGTTGTACAACACAGCTTGGTGGAGAAAGGCTAAGTGCGCATGAAGGTTTGGCCGCTATCACCCCTCCTCCCTGGTGCTGCAGCTGCAGTGTCAGTATGGGAGTCTACGCCCCTCCCTCAAATCGCAGCCTGCAGGTATTAAAATAAAATAGGAAAAATGTTTTATTATCATTTTATTTTTATCCTTTGCCTCTGCTGGTTTCAGCAGGTGGGAGAAGCTCCTCCACCATAACGGAGGAGCCACCCCGCTCTAGGCTTATTTACAAGCCCATTGCGCTGCAATGCGTCACTTTTTAAAAAACTAATTCCATGAAAGGTTTGCATTCCTGCACAAAAGCAATCGTCACCGCAGCGCAGGCACCCTTGCAAAATGACCCAAGTGTTCCTGCACTGGGGCATGGCAGCCAATTGTGCGCCAGCGCAGGGGAAATCACAGGGATGCGTTGTATTGTTGTTAATACAACGCATCCCTGTGCTTTGAATATGACGAAGCTCGGCGCAGCAAAATGACTTGCAGCGCTGCACTGCGTCATTTTCTTGTAGATGACGCCCTCTGTGTTTAGGTTGAATGGCGAACACAGCAACAGCAGAGGTATTAAAGCTTCCAGGAACAACTGCTTGAAGGGGCACCCACAGAAGCTTAAGTCTCGTCGGAAGATGCTGTGAGAGTGAGCAGGACTGTGCATCGTGGGTAACGGTGGTGGCATCTAAAACAACAAATGTAAAGCACAAAGATGGAACTCTTTAACTGCCCACCACGATAATGCAGATGAATACACTTAGGTCAAAAGACACTTTTCAATTGCTGACAACATGAAGAGCTAAGCAGAATGTGTCGCCTCGAGGCTGCAGCCAGAAATTGATTACATTCTAGCGCAATTACAGGGTAGTGAGTTATGACTATAGGGTTTGCAAGAAACTAATAATTTTATTACTTGGAAGAAAAATAGTCACGTTGTCATTAGCACAAATAAACTGCTATGAATCTCTGTGGATGACAGCAGAAACCTGATTTTGTTGATCAATAGATGCCTATTTCCTCCGATTCGGAAGCAGGTTTTACATTTTTATAGTGTTAGTTTAGTTTTGTTACAACAGAAACACTGAAGAAACCCACAAACTGTAAGCAAGATAATATATGATCTGTTCGATTGCTATTCACAACCTCATAAAATATCAAGAAATCAATTAAATGGATTTAACAAATCGCAAGAGCCCCCCCCCCCCCCCCCCCCTCCCCCCGCAGTCTTTGGCCCCACACTGCATGCACTGCTGGTTGGTCCACCAATTTTGAGCAGCTCTATGATATGCATATTTATTTAACTGCCTTATTCTACATGGCCCTCAACAGGAGAGCCACGCTCACTGGAGGTATACATGGCTGAAGCATTAGCCTTCTGGCTCACACAGAATCTTTTGAATTAACACGATGAAAAGGAATCTTGTCCTCCTGTCTTGAAAGAGGGCGTCTACTGGATGAATCTCTTCTCACGCAGTGCTGCTAGGGCTTGTTTGTTCGCTCTCCTCTCCGCTGTCTCCTGATTCTGCATCTGTAAATTGGAACAGAGCTGTTAGAACTTAGATTCCAGCATCTTACACGACCTATTACTTCCTCAGTATATTCGGCTATTGCTTGCTCCTTAGGGTATATCCAATGAAAATATGACTCCTTCCTACAAATCTCTTAACGTTTGCTCTGTTTACTAAACTCAGTCTGCGTTTATCCACTAAAAGGAGTTATTAGGATTATCCAGGATGGGGCAAATTATTTGGTTACAATCTTTTACATCGGAATTAGTAAATGTTACAAACACACATCATAATCAGCAATTTTACATATGAGGCAAGCACAATATTAACACTGTACCTTAAAATCGGAATAAACTGAACAAAGCTCTTGAGTAAGAAAAACACAGCTGGAGGGGAAATATGATCAGGACACTCAGATCATAGACATATTTGAACAGCACACTGCAACCCTCAAGCCCCTTCAGAGAACTGAAGGGTTGTGTGATATACCCTAGACTATGAAAACTGCCATATCCTTGTGACATCATGTATAGTCTATGGTGAAAGAGTGTGACATTAATCAGTTACCTCTGAATAAGTTCCTTGTGAACAGTCCACCAGCAACTGGTAGGTCTTCCTAACTCAACCCATCTCTTCCCACCAAAATGTGTCTTTTGAATAATCCAGGAAGATACAATGGCCAAATAGAGGGGCCTATTCATAAGGGTACATTTACACATAAGTAAACTTAATGTACAAGTTTACTCACTTGCTTTTCAGTAACTTTACTACTTTAGTATATTCACCATTTACAACTGTAAACTACCCAAAAGGCTAGACTTATAAGTCCTTACCCTGTGAATTGTAACTTTTCACAGGTAGGAGGAGATCTCTTCCACCAGGGCAGGGATCTTCATATTGCATAGTATTGGGAAAAGTTAAAAAAGTTTATTCAAGTTTATAAAAAAATCAGAAAAATATTTTTGGGTCAAATATGAATGTTATTTGATTTTACATGTCTGTTTTAAATGTAGACTATTATAAATTAATTATAGCATTTATTTAATTTTAAATAAAAAAAATATTTTCAATATATTAAACACAATATAAAATTATTTTTCTGAAGCTGATTACAAAACTTTCCACCTAATAGAATGCTTTCATTATGTATTCACACATATTAAAAGCTGTGTGGAATTTACAGTAATTTAATTGTTTTTTAATAAATATTAACGTCCCATTAATTCTTATATTTAAAAAATATCTATACAATTTGTGAAAATAAATTGATAATAATGTTTTTTTAATTCTAAAAAATTAAATAAAATATAATTGTATTTTTAAACAGTTTAAATAATGTAAGTAATTTTAACATTGATTCCTTTGGGGTTTTATTGTAGGTCCCTACCTTCATTACTTTCTATGGGACCATGGGTGGTGCTGAACTTAATCCAGCTCTGAGCTGGAGTGCACTTATGACTGTTTAGGGTCCTTTTTAGATGTAGTAACTATAGATGGGTCGTTTGTGTATAGGAAGTGGCTTATCCTTTTGTGGGTGAGTTTGTGTCCCTCTCTAAACCTCTACTTAACCCACCCTTAACCCCTTCTTTACTCTTCATTTACACCCTGCCCATTAGTACTCCCCATTTTTCAGCCCCCCTCCCTCCAACATTGACTATTAAAATGTATATTTACATGTGTGGAGATCTCTGCACATAAAAGATAGGAACTTTGGACATGGAGGTTTTTTTAATAGAATTTTATAGTATGTTTATAGTACTATTAAAGTACTTCTAAACATACTACAAAACGCTGTTAGTGAATAGCCCCCACGTAGTGTTTGAATTAATAGTCTATGATCCCTCTGCTAGTTAAATAGCTATTGATAATTAAAATATTCACAGAGGATGTGGGATGGTATATGCCTGTGTCAAATGCCCAGTAGTAGAGCCTAATGCCTTTGCATAGTTTTCTTGATAATGCCATACTAGCTGCCCAAGGTGCGCCAATAATTTCTGCCGACATGTCCAGATGAGCTTCTAAATAATCAGTCACTCAAGTTCTTCAATAAAAAGAGGAGGTGAAAAATCAGCCCCTTACTGAATTACACGATTGAGAACCTGAAAAAGCATTAGGGAGATGTTGTGAAAGGAGCAAGAATTTGCCGAACCATGTCTGGCTGAGCCAAATTGGGTCAATCAGTATCAAATTAAAGTTGAGGAATTTCCCGAATTTCCCAAAAGTGTGATAAATTAGCCAAAATAAAGTCATAAACAAACTATCCTGATCCCTCTATCTGGAGAACATCTTCTAGAGTCGTCATCCCTGCTCCTAGACACGTTACAAGCTTCAGACGTGTAAAACTGATCTGATTATAAGATCTGTCTGTGGATAGCCATGGAGCTGAAAATGGTCAGAAGCACCTAACAACTGACCTCTGACGTGTGAAAAGTGTTATGGAGTCTGCGAAAAGGATGTGGGTATATAGTTTAGTTGCATTTTTGAGGGCTAGTCCCAAATCTGAACAGTCAAATAGTTCTAGACTGAGTTCCTCCATTCTGATTTAACTAAAAAAGAAGCCATCATTGTTGTCTGTCAAGACCTGTACAACTTTTTCACAGAGGATAGGAAATAAGGAATCCAGGCCTAGCAAAATGGTTTTGAACTACAAATGTCTGATGTGAATATTTCTGTCCTGCAGAGTCCAGATTATCATGACAATGAGTGCCACTAGCTGTAGTGGGATGACTCTGTGCTCATCCTATGTGAGATGTTAAAGACTGCAATGAAGCACCTGCACCACGCAAATTGGAATCATATTCTTTTTAGACTTAAAGGCGATTTTACTAACAATCTGTGCCAGGTTTTGGTTTGCATGACAAAAGTGATGCAAATGTGCGCTAACTGTCGGTTTAGTTTCCAGCGTAACACTTTATTTGCGCTGGAAAGTAGCCCCAAGAATCCCTCTCTTTATCATTATTTTATCAGATTTTTCACCCATAACCATAACACGAGCCACCGGAGCAAGGTACATAGCCTTAATCGCCCTCAGTAAGTTATTACCAAATCCTTTACCGACCAAAATCCCCCAAAGAAAATCCCATACCACTCGGTCAAAGGCTTTCTCAGCGTCGAGGAGGATCATGGCCATCTCGCCCCCCGTAGCACCATGGGCATCAAATAGCGCAATTGCTCTTCTAGTGTGCTCTGCAGTATCTCTACCGGGTATAAACCCATGCTGCCACGGAGAAACGAGACGTCCAATGATCCCTCCCAACCTGCCAGCCCAGATCCTAGAGTATAGCTTAGTGTCTGCGTTAATTAGCGATATCGCTCGGTAAGACCCCGGCAATTCCTTTGGTTTTCCCTTCTTGTGGAAGATAACGATGTTAGTCTCCTTCCAGGACTCGGGTATTATACCTGACCACAAAATACCATTGAATAAATCCAATAAAATTGGTGCGATCTCCTTTTCTAAGCATTTATACACCTCGAGGGGGATTCCGTCAGGCCCTGCTGCCTTACCTGAGGCTAGTTCCTGTAAGGCCTTAGTTAATTCTGTCATATCTAGGTCTCTATCAAGATCTTCTCTAGTTTGAGTGTCTAGGCACGGCCCACCATCTGCATAGCCAGAGTCTGAACCATGCTCATCCGTAGAGCCCTCTTCATTATAGAGATTTTGATAAAAATTCTGAAAGACTCTCAAGATGTCATTAGGCTCCGTATACTCCTTATCCTCGTCCTGTATACATGAGATTAAATTCATAGTCCTCTTTTGTCTTATCTGCAGAGCAAGTGCCTTACCTGCCTGTTCTCCTGTTTCATAGCGTCTTGCCTTGGAAACCTGGTAGTCATTAGTTTCTTTCTGAGTGATTATTTTCTGCAAGTCCGCTTTAAGAACAGTTATTCTTTTTAGACTCTCCCGCCCCTCTCGTCCCTGACCTATGTCCTTAATATGCTGTTCTTCCGCTACCACTAACAAATCTGTAAGCTTCTCGATTTCTCTCTTATCGTCTTTCCTAATCCTAGCAGAGCAGCTTATCGTCTCTCCTCTTAGAGCGGCCTTAAAAGCATCCCAAACGTTATTCCTAGACGCACTATACCTATTATTATCATAAAACTCCACAGCCCATTTTTTGAGATGTTCAACAAATGTAGGATCCAATAATAATTTTCTCTCACAAGACCAGCTGGTTAGTTTCCTTTCCATTTTAGGCATATCGTAGTACAAAACTAGAGGATTGTGGTCTGATATTGATTTTGGAAGTTTCTTGATTCGCACCTTATTCAGCTCCGTGGAGGAAATCAAGAAGTAGTCTAATTTAGTATACTTTGAGTTAGGGCAAGAAAAGTAGGTGTAGCCTGGATCTAAAGGTTCCCTTACCGCCCACACATCTTTAAGACCATGTGATTTCATAAGGGAATCGAGAGCTCGGAACACTTTAGGTTTCCGCCCAGCATAATCATCTGTTTTGTTCCAGTCTACTGAAATATTTAAATCCCCACAAACCACTAAGGGTGTTGGCCAATTAGCTAGTTCTCCTTCCAAATAGTCAAAGATTTCCGGATCATCCTGGTTTGATCCGTATATCTTTTTTTTTTAAAATATGTTTATTATTGCAAGATAAGGAAAAAGAAAAAATACATCGATTCATGTAACAGTAAAGTTTACATAATATTAACTTGAATTACATTTTACAATGTAAAAAGAACAACAGAGAGATAAGAAAGCAAAAGGAAAAGTTACTGAGTACATTTTAGCTAGTTAAAAAAAATAGTGCCCAACTAATAATAGATAGTCACAAGTAAGAAATTCCAAATTTTAAAGTTCAAAAAAATGTTTCCAAATCTTTTCTTTTTTTTTAAAGGTTTTTGGGCCTCTATGTTTAGCTAATGTAAGTTCCATAATTCTTATTTCGCTAACCAAAGCACACCATTCTGAAACATTAGGGGGATCCTTAGATATCCATGTTCTATCTATAGCTAATCTTGCACATGCAAAGAGTATAGTTATGAGATCCTTATTAAGACAGTTAGTTTCTTCTAGATCTAATAGAACTAAATGTGCAGAAAGCACCGGAATTGCTATCTGTTTGTGTTTTAGGACTTCCATTATTCCATTCCAAAATAAAGATAATTTGGGACAGGAAAAAAGCATATGTTCTATTCCAGCTGCATGTGTATCACATTTTGGACACTTTGTTTTATCTGTTATTGAATTCCCCTGAGTCCAAGTAGATATTCTTTGTGGGGTATAATAAAGTTGTGTAATTGTTCTGTAGGATTGTAATCTAAGATTGGAAGAATGTACTATGCTATTTAAGTGTGATAGTGCCGTTGCAATCTGTGTAGGATTGATATCCATGTTAAGACTACCAGACCATTTTATTGCAATTTTGATTGTGTCATCGCCCTTGCCCGTAGCTAAGTGTTGATAGCCCAATCTTATTAGTGATTTTGTTTAATCAGAATATAAACACTCAAGTAAGTCCGATTGGGTTATTTCCGTTATTTTCATTTTGCAAAAAAAGAAGTCTCTTATTTGTCTGTACTTAAAGTACATATCGTTTGTTAGACCATTTGTTAATTTCAGTCTTTCAAAATCTAAGATACCGTTTGATCCATAGAGGTCTCCCAGTGTGTTAATTCCATGTCTGATCCATCGGTATCCTGTCCCATCAGAGAAAATACCAGGAAGACCTGGATTATTCCAGAGTCTAAGTTCAGCATTAAAAAATGAACTTTTGTCAATGGACAAGATTTGGTCCCAGATTTTTTTAATGTGCTTAGCCGTCTTAAATTTGACACGTTTAAAATAATTCGGGTCGTGTGCGCGAAATAAGAATTGTTTACTATCAGGCCTTAGCATGTAGTGATGGAAAAATAGTGGATTTTCATTCTTCATTAAGCTCCTTATTCGACGAAAAAAAGTTGCTAGAAAGTACAAATTAAAATCAGGAAATGTGAGGCCACCTTTTGATATTGGCAATTCCAGAAACTTGATAGCCCTTCGTGCTGTTTTATACCCCCATAAAAAACTGCTACATATGCCATCTAGTTTTTTAAAAAAAAGTTTACTAGGTTGTAGTGGTATAGCCCTAAATAAGTAAAGTAATTTGGGTAATATCTTCATTTTTATCAAATTAAGTCGTCCAATTAAACTAAGCTGTGCCATTTTTTAAGACTTAGAGCAGTTTCTTTTAGGAAAGCTTGATAATTCATGTTTACTATGTTGTCCACATTCGCAGCTAATTTAATTCCTAAATATATAGCATTTTGGCATATATCGTAAATAGGTTCTTCTGGGGTGTAATTAGCAATAATTTGTGTTTTACTCACATTTAGTTTGTACCCAGATACATTACCAAATTCTGTCGCTTCATCAATAATCTCAGGCATTGCTTTATTTATATCTGTTGTATAAATTGCAATATCATCAGGAAAAGCTGTTAATTTGAGGGGTTTTTCGCCGTGGTTAACCGGAATGATGTTAGCCTGGTCGTTTAGTGCATTTAAAAAGGGTTCAAGAGATAAAGCAAAAAGTAATGGGGAAAGAGGGCAGCCTTGCCTTGTTCCTCTTCCTATCTTAAAATTAGCTGAGTCTTTACCCCCATAACTAATCTTGGCCTGTGGTTCCTCATATAATGAACAAGCCCAATCCAGATATGGTCCAGATATTCCCATTTTCTTTAATACTTCCCACAAATACTCCCACCCCACTCGGTCAAATGCCTTTTCCGCATCTAACATGATCATACCGAGTGGGGTGTGAATAGTCTCAGCAACATCGAAAGCTATGATTGCCATATTTACGTGGGCGGTAGTGTCTCTACCTGTTACAAAACCGTGTTGTTGTGAATTAACATAATAGGAGCGAGACGATTGGCTAAAATTTTAGAGAAAATGTTTACGTCTGAGTTAAGCAAAGAGATTGGGTGGTATGAACCGCACTCTTTTTCAGGTTTGCCTTTTTTGAGGAAAAAAAATATTTTGGCAATTTTCCAAGATGGTGGTGCTTGCTTAGATGTGAGTATTGAGTTAATCACATTTTCCAAAATTGGTAGTAGTTTTTGGGCACAAATTTTATATATTTCCAAAGGTAAACAGTCCTCACCAACTGCCTTTCCTAGCGGTAGAGCGTCAATTGCTCGTTTTATTTCAAATAGTGTTATTTTTGAGTTTAATTGTTGAAGAGCTTCTATATTTAGAAGCCTTTGTGATGGTAAATATTTATTGAGGTATTGTGTTATTGTGCTTTTGGAAGGTATATTATCTGGAGTGTATTAGTTTTGGTAAAAATTAGCAAATTGATTTAGTATTTGTTCTCCTTGTTCATAGATGCCTTGATCTAACCCTATTATTGCCTTGATTTTAGTTTTAGCTTTTTTATCCGCAGTCTTATATGCAAGTACTTTGCCTATACGATCGCCGCCTTCATACTGGGCTGGTTTATATTTATGGATTTTAGCACTATATCTTTCTCTTAAAGTTTTTTTTATACAAGACTGTAATTCAATTAGCTTTATTCTAATCTCATCAATATCAGTTTTTGAGTGTCGCGTAGCGTCGGCAAGTTGTTGTTCGATTATGTTAGAGGCGATTCTCTTGCTAGCACGGTGGTTCTCGGCATTTGATATCAATATATATTGTTGGGCAAACCCCCTGATGCTACACTTACAAGTATCCCATACTGTATTTATATTAGCAGTATTGATGTTAAATAATATGAACTCATGTATATGTTCTTTCAATAGTGTTATAAACCTAGCATCAGCCAATAAGTATCTTGGGAATGTAAAGTTTCGTGTTTCTTTCTTTTGATCTCTTATTACAAATTCAAGTAGCAGAGGATTGTGATCTGATGTAATTTTTGGGCATATTTCAATTTCACAGTTATCTGCTATCTGGTCTGATGCCCATATCATATCTATTCTAGAGCAGGATCTATGCGGCGCAGAGTAGTAAGTGTAACCTGCTATCAGAGGGTATTTAGAACGCCATATATCTTTCAGGTTGTTTAATCGTGCTAGTTCTAATATAGCTGATCTAACTTTGTGCATTCTGTTAGGGTTGCTTTGCCCTGTGGAATATATTTTATAATTAATGACACAATTAAAATCCCCCGCAGTTATACATTCTCCCTCCCAATCTAATAGCTCTATGCTTAACTGTTCAAATACTTTGGGGTCATCGATATTGGGTCCATATAACACACATAGTACAAATTTTTTGTTATCGCCTTGTATCTGGGAAATTGCCCACCTACCCCGAGCGTCTGAAGCTGTTTTAATTGTTTCAAACCGATTTCTTTTTTGTTTTAAAATGGCTAGCCCTCTAATAGTCGCATTTAAAGTAGAGCAAACAACCAATTGGTAACCCATCTGGGACAGCAATTTTCTGTCCTGGTACTTAATATGAGTTTCTGAAAGTAGCACAAAATCTGGATTATACATTTTAATCTCTTCTTGTACTAAATTCCTTTTTATTTTACTATTTAAACCATCTACATTCCAACTTAATAGTCTTAGTTTAGGCATTTTTTATAATTTATAATCTCTCCCGTGTGATTAGTTTCCCTCTGTTGATACCTTTTTTTAACCAAAAATGTTCTAATGTTCTTTAAAGCAAATTCATTTCTTGAAATATACTTTTTCTTCCTTTTTAACCCCCGCTTTTTCCCACCCCCTCCCTTGTCAGCACCCCCCCACCACCCTTGCACCCTCACGTCCCTTAGGGGGGAGCACCCCTCTATCTCTTGCTGCCGCTGTGTAGGCAGCATAGTGAAGGAGCTTACATGAAAACTGCCCCTACCGCTTCATAAGTGTGTCTATATTTGGCCATATAATAAAAGATGTATAAGCAGACAACAAAGAGAAAAAGAAAGGAGAAAAGTGAATAAATGAAATGGGAAACTAAGATAGGCCAAGGGTTATTTAAGTATTATATCAACAATGTGGCCAGACAAAAGAGATAGTGTCGCTGTTAATAAATTTTAGGTTCTAGGTTAATTGTCCTCTTTTCCCTTTTCCAAAGTGATTTTTTCCAGAGCCTGTACAGCCTCTTCGGGTTCGGTAAAGAATACCGCTTGGCCGTTACGTATAACTTTGAGACGTGCAGGTTCTTGAAGATAGGCCATGCACCCTAAGTCTTTGAAAGAGTCAATCATTTTCCGAAGTTCCCATCGTCTATCCATTGTGCCTTTGCTTAGGTCTGACTTCACGAAAAAGGTTAGGTTGTCAATAGTTACAGGGTTATTAGGTCTGGCTTTGAGTGAGACAGCTTGCCTCAGTAGAAAATTCCCAAAATAAATCAAAAATGGTCTAGGGAATTTACTATTTTTGTTTTTTTGAAACAAAGGCAGTCTATGTACTCTCTGTAATTGGGAATCCCAATCCCAATCGGATAAATCACTAAAGGCTCTTTGAAATAGTTTCACCAGAAAAGATCTCGGGTCGGCCCCCTCCATTCCTTCAGGAATTCCAAAAAGTCTAAGATTTTGTCTCCGAGCTCGATTTTCCAAATCCTCTACTTTAGCTTCCAGTTTAGAGACCCTTGAGGTGTTCTGTTTTGCTGTTGATTCTGTTCTACTGGCACCTTCTTCCACTTCTACTATACGTTGTTTTATGTCCTCTATTTCTTTTGTGACCCCACCAAGACTTTGACAAATTTCTCTCATACATACTTGTATCTGAGTATTGTCTTCTCTTAGCTGTAAATATTGCTGTTGACTCTCCGTTCTTTGTGCAAGAAGAGTTTGCATAATTGATTCCATAGATATAGTGTTTGATGAAGTTTTTGATAAGTCTTGTAGTGGTACTGTGTCTTGTGCATGTGTTTGACCCTGAGATGAAGTTAGATTGAGAAGGTCCATATGAGTTTTCTTTGCCAGCGGATTATTAACGTCCAAAAGTGAGGTACTCATGTCTGCTTCCTCTGTCGCATTATTTACCATATCAGGCTGTCCCACTGAGTTATCCACTGACATTGTTTTAGTTGGTTTTAAACTTGATAGTATATAACCCGGGTCCTCCCTAGTAATATTAGAGTTGGCTGTTGTATCTTGAGAGTTAATGTCCACAGATTCGTCGAATTCAATGTTATTAGTAGAGGTGGAGGTGGAGGTAATCGTCGAGGTAGCACCATCACTATTTTCATTATTTGTGTTAGCGCTAGTTTCGCCTGGGGGGGTTGTTGATTCATGGTTCGCAAATGTTGATTTCTTTATGGATTCCGTTATATGTACTTTGTTGCACCCCTGAGAGTTGTGCTCGTCTTTGGGGCTTGTACAAGAAAGTCTTAGAGCCATATTCTTTACTCCACCCTTAGCTTCAATCCATCTTCTCAATGGACTATCATCAATAAAGCGGCTTTTCTTATTTCCGACTGGTGCTCTAGTTAGTGGTTTGAGGGTTATATTTTTTTGTTTGTTTTTAGCCTTCATTTTGGTTTTCCTTGAACCAATTGGTTTGCTAGAGTTAGTTTTAATATTAGGGGTGCCATCTGTTTCTTCCTCGTCTGTTATTTCCTCATATTCCAGGTTGGAGTCCTCGTCTGCTAGCTCGATATTTTCTTGAATTGAACCATCTCCTACTTCCCCCCCCGCCATTTTACACTTATTCGTTTGTGCGTTGGGTTTAGTGTTTAGTTCCACTATGTCCCCTCCTTTTTTAAGCGTGATATCTTGCGTCTTTTTTGGGCTAGTATTTTCAGCAAAGGTCCCTTCTTCGCATGTCTTCTCCATACCAGTTTGAGTTTCATTTGTTGTAACATCTTCAATATTTGATTGGTTTTCTAAAGAAAGTATTGCTTTATTTACTCTAGAAAGTTTATCAGAACCCTTGTTTCTACTCCTGTTTTCCACTTTCTCTGCTATAGTGGTTGCCATCAGAGCTTCATTCGCGCTATTATCTGAGTTTTTGTTTAAATCTGCCTGCTCTTCTGCCTCCACCTCTACTTCTATCTCAGACTCTTTACGCGCTTTTTGTCCCGTTAGAGTAGTTCCTCCATTCTTGTCCTGCACAGGCATTGTTTCAAGTTCACTATTTATTTCTCGGTCTAGCATATCAGAGTTTTTTTGTTTTTCATTTTTATTTTTACCAATATCACTAACACACTTGATTGATTTAATCTTCGCCGAGTGCTCTACTAGTGGAGTATTAGAACCGCCTGGCGCCACTGCTGCCATCGTACCTGTTTTTCCTTGTTTCGCCGTTTTGACAACTTTCCGGCTTCTTGTAGAACGCGTCTGCCTCGTTGACATCGGCTCCGCGAACTCCAAACTATTCGGCGCCTGTAGCACAGAGCGCGGCGTCAGGCGTGCACACAGCTGCAGAGGAGACAAACAGGATCCGTAACCCGCCCCAATGAGCAGCCTCGTCGGCGTGCGAGTGAAGCAAGCTCTGGCGAGTGTCCAGGAGCGGAGAAAACCCCTGCTTTGATGAAGCACCGTCAGGAACATTGGATCTTGCCGTGAGGTGGAAAAGCCCCACTCAGCGAGCGAGCAAAGTTGCGGCGGTGAGTTTCGAAATGGCGCCGCTATTTCCAATGCGTTTTCTCTCCTCTCCCTTCAAAGGCTATCGTAATCAGCCAAATTGATTGAGTTTCAGCAAAACATATCCGAGTCGCGGCGGAGCAGTTCCATGTAGCAGCCTTCACCTGGCGGCTTCAGCCCGCCATCTTGACTCCTCCCTCCGTATATCACACATATTGTACAGCCTAGATTAAGTTCAACTATCACCCATCTCCCTGCGCTGTCAGCCTTGTAACGTTTTGATCCTCCTACCATAGGCTTTGCTAAAATGGCCACTCCTCTGATTGTTGACGTTTGAGATGAGCAGGCTAAGATTTCGAGCCCCCTGAATTTCATCAAATTTCTTTTTGCCCAAGGTAGGTGGGTCTCCTGTATGCAAAAAATATCAACATTATTGAACTTAGAAAATGCTCCACCCTTTGACGTTTTCTCGAATCATTCAAGCCGCCTACATTAGCTGTACAAATTTTAATGCTTGACATATTTTTGTATAAAGCTTCCCTGCTGCCTTTTAATGTTAGCAATTTTTACCTTGATTCACCTTATTTATTCCAATGATAAAGAGAGGGACTCGCCAGGGTTGCCCTTGCTCCCCGATCCTATTTTCTGTATATATAGATCCTTTCATTCAAAAAATGTTAGTTTCTTGCCAAATTAGCCCTGTAGGGTTTAATGGCTTCACTACAAAATTGCTTGCCTATGCTGATGACCTGGCGATAACTACATCTGACCCGCATCAAGCACTGCCAGCTTTGGTTCAACTGGCCAACGAATTTGGTCTTCACTCAGGTTATCGGTTAAATGAGGGGAAAACGGAGATAATATGTACTAAAAATATAGTGAGTTCTGATTATAGATTTGTAAATTCAGCCATATATCTTGGGGTCAGAATTAACGCAGCAGTTGAGAAGATGGTCGGAGAGAATTATCTTCCCCTTATTAATGAAATTGAAAAGGACTTGAAAAGAATTGATGTGCTACACTTATCTTTGATTGGTAGAGTGAATGTTTTAAAAATGACAATGTTCCCCAAAGTTTTATATCTGTTTAGGGCTATCCCATTACTGTTAGAGGAAAATATGCTGAAGAAAATCGAATCCACATTCGTTAGCTTTGTTTGGCAGTATGGCAAAGTGAGACGTTCAATTAATTACATGTCATTACCCCGGGACAGGGGAGGTCTGGCTATGCCGAATCTGAGATTATATCACTTGGTATGCCTCCTTACACAGATGAACATATTAGTTCAAGCGGAACCACTACCATCTGAAGATCAAACTGAGAGTCAGGTCCCCCCCTCTATCTTTGAGCTGTTATTGGGGAGGAAGGCTTATGGGCTACTGCAATGCGAGTTAGATCGAAGATATTATAGGAAAGCAAGATATAAGATCATTGAAGGGGTTTGGGGAACTAATTTATTTCCACATTTGGGCCAAAGTGCGTATTGTACTGCATGGAGAGAGCATGGGATAATATCTCTGGGCGATGTTATGAAAGGTGGTGCTGTTCTTAGCTTTGACAAGGTACAGAAGAAGTATGGGATCCCCAGTAGTCACTGGATATTATATGAACAAATCGCCCAAACATTATTAGCTTACAGACCAAAACTTTTACTACTCCCAGATAGCCAATTGATTGAATATCTAAAAAAAGGGGAAAGAAGATTGGAATTGCTTACAATTTGTCTTTGCATGGCCTCATAGATGATCTGGAAAAAACTGAGGTCACTTGGGCACAAAAATTGGGAGATCCGGACGTCGATATAGACCTTGCCCTAATATTAAGTAAGAAAGTATTTCGAGCTTCAAATTTAAGGTCTCAACACTATAAGACTTTATTTAATTTATATTATACCCATGCGAAATTATTTGGGTGGGGACTTAGAGAAGACGATAAATGCCCCAAATGCAATTCAGGCCCAGCAGATCTATTGCATATGTTTTATTACTGTCCCAACTTGGTTTTAATACGCAGTGAAATAACTTTATTCTTGGAGGGGCTGCTAGGTATTAACATCAACAAGATAGAGGGGGCTCCATGATTCTAGTGCTGTTGGACCTGTCCGCAGCCTTCGATACCGTGTCTCATAACACCTTATTGAACCGGTTGCAAGGAGTAGGAATCGGAGGCGTAGCACTATCTTGGTTGGAGAGTTTCCTCGCCGGGAGATCACAATCTATCAGCCTGGGCCCCTTTCGTTCCATCTCAAGGGGGCTCACGAAGGGGGTGCCACAGGGCTCATGCCTTAGCCCTACATTGTTCAATGTCTATGTGGCCCCCCTTGCTGAGATTGTGCGGAAATACGGGTTCATACCGGTCTCCTACGCTGACGACACTCAGCTCCTCTACCCTTTCAGCTCCCTTGACCCTAAAATCAAGGGGAATTTTGCTGAGGGTATGAGAGCGGTGTCACACTGGATGGCGAGGAACTGCCTCCAGTGTAATGTAACAAAGACTGAGGTCTTGCTCTTTGGCAAAGCAAGTATTCTTTGGACCCCTGACTGGTGGCCACTCGACCTTGGCCCAGTACCTGTACCCAAATCACATGTTAAAAATCTTGGAGTGAAGTTGGATCAAAAATTGACCATGAAAGAACACACCAACTACATAGCGGGTCTATGTTTTCACACCATAGGTCTACTCAGGCGTGTCTTCCCTTTTCTTCCTGCCACATGTAGAAAGACACTTGTACAGGCCTTGGTAGCCAGCCGCCTGGACTACTGTAACGGCCTGCTGACATTAGCCAATACGGATGCAGTAGGCCGTTTACAGGTGGTCCAGAATACAGCAGCCAGACTGGTCATGGGTGTACCTGCCAGGACTCCTTCTAAGCCCTTGCTGAAAGAACTGCACTGGCTTCCCATACGACAGCGCATCCACTTCAAGATCTGTTGCACGGTACATAAATGTCTGTATGGAGCAAGCCCTAAATATCTAGCCCAGTCTCTTGAATTGTATCAGCCTAGCAGGTCCCTCCGCTCCTGTAACCAAGCCCTGTTAAAACCTCCCAACACAAAGAAGATTAGGTATGGAGACCGTGCTTTCTCCGCTGTTGGCCCTGCCCTCTGGAACAATCTTCCCATTAACCTAAGAACCACCATAAATCACATGTCCTTCAGAAAAGCATTAAAAACCCTTCTTTTCCTAGAAGCATTTCCATCCACATAAACCCTAGGTTGCCCTTCCTTTTACCTTCTCAGTTGGCAGAGCGCGGAGATACCCTTACGGGATTGATTCCTGCGCTATAGAAGAAATTAAAATAAACCTATCCCCTAGGCTGGTTATTACAGGGACAGACAATAAACATAATGTGGGGAGAGATGCTCAGGCGTTATTGTTTATAGCAGTAGCAGTATTACGAATTCTTATCTCGGCAGGTTGGAAGGATACTGTTGCTCCTACATTTCAAATGTGGCTGTCCAGATTGTTAGGAATACATAATTTAGAGGCATGCCTATACGAATTTAAGGGGAAGACAGTGCGAGAATTTGGTAGAAAATATCTGGGAGCCTCTCAAGAAATGGAAGAATTAAAAGAAGACAAATTTTATGAATACATTATGTATGAGTGTTTTAAGCTTATTAATGTGTTTATAACAGCAATATGAATTCCCTGTGAGTTATGAATGTATGTATTTTTACTTCTTTTGTACCATGCACCACTCACTTTGATGAAAAGCCTAACTAGTATAAGTTATAGATGGGGCTTTGTGCCAAAAGATAATGCCTCTTTGAGACTGGTGCTAACTTGGACAAATGCTTTGATTTACCCAAACTTTTCCAACTTTGCATGTGTGTTATTGCTTACAAAAAAACTGGGAAATGTGTTAAACTATGTCTGAACACATTGTTGTGTACAGGTAGGGTACTCTTCCAGTATTAAACATTTTCTTATATCAAACACATACGCTTGAACTAAGGTACAAGGGTTTGTAAGTTGGCGAATGGCAGTCTTAAGTATGCCAGCGCAAGGATAGACAAAAGCAGTACCATATTATAGTAGATATGGTGCTGTTTTGCTCTCCCTTTCACACAATGCAGCACTGCAACTCTGGTTGCTGCACTGCGTGAAAATGGAAATGTTACTTATCAGTAACTCTGGCCCTGCAGCATTGGTATCTTTCTTAGATTCACATGCTTGAACCCTTTCCTGTCATCAGACTGGGATCTTTCGGGAACCTTACAAACAGCAGTACACATATATAGGCTCATTAACATTGTACATCAATGAAACCTTTTCTTTCCCATCTACCTCATTATATATTGTCCAAACTAAAGCCAATCGGAACCCACCACATCCAGCAGTTCCCTTGACTGAAGCGTCCAATTGTCAGATTTTCTAAACAGTAAGCTCTTATCGGAAATGTGAAAGCTTCATTACAAGGGTAGGTTGGTGGGCCACATATGAATCTATGAAAGATACTAATGCTGGAGAACTGAAGTTAGTTGAAAGAATCTTGGGGCATATTACCAACAACTAGCGATAATTTTTGTCTCTAACTTGTTTAGAGACAAAAATTATCGCCGCACATCGGCGATTTTTATCGCAGATAAACCTTGCTATTAACAAGGTTTATCGCAAATGCGATAAAAAACGGCCGAAATGCATGAATATCGCTGAAAAGTCAGCGATATTCATGCATTATCGAGCAAATGCTCTTAGCCATGTTATCCACCTCCCATTGGATAACATGGCTAAGAACTGCTCAGGGCAGGTGTTAGCTTTTGGAGATATTCCCGCTTAGCGCGAATATCTCCAAAAGTTGGTAATAGGAAATAGCGATGTTAGCGACTGTTTTCAGTCTCTAACATCTTGGCACGCCCACTTTGCATCTCATTAGTGATAAATATCACTGACATGCAAAGTGGGGCCCAAGATGGTCGCTATCTCCTACTAGCTGTCGCTAACTGGTGTTAGCGACAGCTTGGTAATAGGGAGATAATTTTATCTCCGCTTTCTTGGCTTTTAAAGCCAAAAAAGCGGAGATAAACCCCCTTGATAATATGCCCCCTGATTTCCTTCACCAATACTGGATCTTTCGTAGATTCACATGCTTGAATCCAGACTAACATACCAGTAATATCTTTCAATATCTGGAAGACGGGAATGAGGCTTACATTATGCAAACAGATTTCTGAGAACCGATTGAACCATCACAGCCTCTTTGCGTACATACATGTCGATACAATAATGCTTTGCAAAATCATGTGCTGTTCTCCACGTCACAGCCATACAATTGCAATCTAGTGATATTCCTGCAAAGAAAAGCTGCTGTCATTGCCATTGCTCCTGTCGAATTCTCTTTCACTTTTCCTGCCCATGGCCTTTTCCTCACACCATAAACTGTATTAATACGTGCTACAATCCCTCTTGCAATAGTGTGCTTTAACACTGCATTGCCTTTACTTCTCAAAACTACAAAGAGTTGACGTGTTTACGTATCTCCTTTGTTGTATATAGATAACAGTCAGACATCTCTTTATGTCTAATGAATGCAATGTCCCTTCAGCTGAAGTTCCTGTATTTGCAAAACAACATTGGGTACATAAACCTGGGCTTTAAATGATATATGGTTGGCATTTTTGGATTAAATTTGGATTGGTCATCATCGTCACTTTATCCTTTGAAAGAAATCAGATACAGCTCTTTAGAACATAAAGGCTGCAGTTCAGTAACTGTCCTTGCTGACGTGATTGTCACTACAAAAGCAGTTTTCCCCGTAATATGCTGCAGTGTTGCTTTAAGGATCAGTTCAAACAGCGCCTTCGTCAAACTGCCAAGGCAGTATTTATCTCCAATTCGGTGCTATCCTCTGAGCTGGTAAACATTTTCTGAATAATCCTTTCATAAATCCCTTCATCACTCTCTGTGAATATAATGTCAGCTGGTTTGGTGAACTGGGAAATCTTGATATTTCTGCTAGGTGCACCTTTATTGACACATAGGACAAACATGACTGCTAAACACAGTATATATGGTGTAGTGTAGTTCCTAGTTTCCCACTAGGCCCTGCGCATTGGAATAACATAAACAGTAGTATCGACGTGGAACTGCGGATATTCCAGGCCTCCACTGACTATGCTAAACTTAATTGGGTTGTGTTACCAACTAGCTCAGAGGTCACTGGAAACTTTCTTCTCTGCATAGGAAGTGATCAGCTTCCTTGGCACAGACAAGAAGGGATTCAGCTTTCCAACAACCGTGCAACATGACAACTTTGCTCCTCAGATCAAGAGTCAATCTCTAGGGTCGTGTGAAACAATAGACATAGATTTCACTCAGTCAGTCTAGTGCAGTTTACTTTCACGAGATGTAGAGAATAGAGAGACGGGCGTGTATCAATAAAGGGTTAACATTTATTGAACAGTCTTTCTTCTCGTACAAGAGAAATGTATTGCCACAATTGCAATAATTGTTATTATAAAAAGTACGTACAGTAAGATAAGTATTGCGAAATAGAACTGTAAAAGCATTGATATGGTTTCTTAGCCATACAATGGTTTAAAAGTAATAAAACATATATACAGTCATATATACATTAGGCTAACATACTCAACTGGTGCTTCTAACTAAGCCTACCCCAGTGTGCCTGACCTAAGCCTAACACGTGGAAGGGGAGTAAGTAAGTAGCTTTAAGTTAAGTTGGTTTTGCCAAGGTTTGTTTCAAGAATTCTCGTCTAAGGGTTTAGTCAACACCATACCTCTGAATAGAATGATGGAGGATTGGTATCTCCTTCAGGGGTCTCTCTCGATATCCCAGTCACCCGCGAGGGTAAACCGGAAGCGCCGGGACTGGATTTCTCTGCACGAGAAATGCAGCGGCTTCTCTTCAGCGCGTCGAGGAAGGAGGGGTGACAGCGTCCGCGGGCAGCTGGGCTGGATGTCTTCGCAGAGGACGGCTGTTCAGCTCCTTAAGCGTACTGCACCATAGTTCGCGCTGTAGCGGCGATAATGGTAATCAGCAGCTTCACCACCACAGGATAGCAGGCTGCAGCGACAGAGTGCTAGATTTACCAACACAGGGTCATGCAGGCAGCTGGCATCAGCAACAGGCAACGAACTCGCATTGCTTAAGGCAACATTGGTAATATTTATACCTGACAGGTGCCGGGTTTGACGCAAGTTTGCTGGACATAAGACGTCAATTAAAGATGTCACTAGGAAGTGACAGTTATCAGTTGCTCATTAGAGTTCCATTACTAATCAAAACATAGCAAGCGGGGATTTCCAGGTTTGCTAAGTTTTTATCTTGTTGAAGAACTCGGAGTGTTATCTAGGAATATCAGATAGTGACTGCTGCTCTGTCATTGCACTAATTGGTCGCAAAGGAAGTAGCAGAGAGTCATGCTGGAATGTGGCTCTGTTCGCGTGAGGCCAGAGATGACTTTTCAGAAAATCGCACTTGAACGGTTATGCCAATATAGGGAATAAATGGATTTATAGCCGAATAGGGGCATAAGGTCACAGTATCGATCAGGAACCTAGATAAGCACGCAACACCCACTCCACGTTTTCATGTCCATCAAAATTACTAAAACTAAGCAATAAGATGCATGTGTAACATTGCCCACCCCAAAATACATAAATGCATTCGAAATAGGCGTACTTGTAATACATGGAATTTAGTTACTGTACGTTTTTCTTTTTAAAGCATAGTAATCATTCAAAAAATTATTGCATATGAAATCAATGAACGATTATGCAAAAGGAATTACACATGAAGTATCTCTGACAGAAGAAAAGCGAGATAAATCATCACATAAAAATGCATTGTAATAACATGTGTGCTAGAGGCTGGTGTTATGATGTTATGTCTCTAGATGTGTTTAGAAATAGAAGTGTGAAGCTTCTGTTCTCTAAGAATAGTTTTTACGTTAAGCAAAGAATTGTTTGTGCCAAAAAAAGATGAATTATTAAAAATGTCCAATTCAAAAAAAAAAATGTTTTAATGCTTGAACGGGGAACATAGAGTTCCAAAGCTTATTGCAGTCTTTGTTGATCAAAACTGAAGGCCGAATTCAGAGTTCATGGGAACGCTGTGTGTCGGAAAGCTTCTCAAAAAGTTATTGTTTCTCTGTGGGTGAGAACATCGTATCAGACAGCCTCTCAAAGAATTGGTCTACAAATTCAGGTGATAGTTCAACCAAATTAGATAGTGCTGTAACTTGGCAGGTGTGAGAATGATTGCTGTCATCGAAGGCAGGACCAGCAATGCTCACAGAACGTTGTACCTGGATGATGTTGCTTTTGTCACTCGCTCCACTGTTACCACTTGGCTGTAGTACAGGAGTCTCCACGAATGCCGTCATCAGGATTGGTAGCCGCTGGGGACAACACAATGCGTGAGCCGTTATTGGACTGAGCAAAGTATCGACGTCCATTGGTACTGCTGATGGAAGTGAAAGACAGATGTCCAACACGCATTCATCGCCGCAAAGCATACACCGTAGCACAGGTAAAATGCAATTTTGCCATATCAGTCTGAATGAAAGGAACCAGGTCATGTTTAGATCTCTCAGCCTGGCCAATCCGAGGACGTTAGTTATCCTGTCCCGGTAGCGCATTGCTAGGATTGTCTCTTCCATTCCCATGGGAGCTATGTCTGAGCCGAGGCTTGCCATAACGTAGCAGGAGGGTCAAAAATAGAATCCCTGCAACGAGTCCCAAAAATAGTGGTATGCCGCCAAAAATGGAGTGCACAAAATTAGGAAAGATTCCCAAAATTGCCTGGAAGGGTGTTAGCAGTCCTGTAAAGACTGTCTTAAATATGCCTGGGATGCTTGTTGCACTAGACATGTTAAGGAGTTGGCTGAACATTTCTACGAAATGCACGGGGCAATTTGTTGATAAAAGGTCATGAACCTCAGTAGCCGTCCTTGCGACTAGAAGATCATACGTCTCTTTAGATGACGTTATAGGCACTGTTGTCTGTAAAAGTACAGATTTCATTTTGCTTAATGTATCAATTCGTATAGAATAGAGATTCAGACGAGGCCAGAGGGGAGTCACTATGTCTGGAGGCCCGCTCGGGAACAATGCTTGCATACAACATTTGACCATGGACGTAACTTGTATCAGATAACTTTTCCCTGGCGTCAGGCCACAACATCTGTGATCCGTTCTAAGAATGTAACTCCCGTTCGCGAGTTGCATAAAGAAGGGCTCTATCTGAGTTGCAGGTGTGACTAGCTGGTGGCATGAAAGGTTGTTTGAATTTCCATCACATGCTCCGTGTAAATTAATACCCTGACACAAAAGTATACCGCTTAGTGAGTGTTTACAGTTGTCACCACTAAGAAATACATTTTTGTCGCTGTCACTATAGCAAGAATGAGTGTATGGTAATTTCCATTCGGATTTAACATATCCTTTACCCAATTGTTCATACTGGCCAGCAGGTATGTACTCAAGGCACTTTTTAAATCGGAAAGTTGTAATCGGAATTGTGATAATTCCGTGTATTATCCATTCAATGACAGGACTCTCTGACATTGTCAATGGTAATCTCTCGAGTTTTTCGATGCTCAGGATTGTATAGTCTGCTCCTTTCTGTGCCAAACTGATCTGTTTATCAGTAAGGTTAAAACCGGAAAATAATGACGTTGTGTTGATTAAACGCCAAGGCACATAGCCTGAACGAAGATTTTGCAGCGTCCAGCCTAATTCTATAATAGAGCGTAATTGAGACTGGCCATGTTGTAACATTAGCAAATCTCTGTCTATCACATCAAAGGCAGAGGATACAATATTGTCCAAAGAATATATTCTGGAAGACAGAGTCGTTAACCCATTGTCTACCACAGAAAGTGATTTCTCCAAATTAATACGATCAATTTCTCGTATTTTTTCAGCAGTTTCAATTTGCTTTACTTTCCAAGCCTCGTTGTAAGCAGCATAGATACTGGTCGCTATGAAACGCTTTTGACGCTGTTTGCGTGGTCCCAGAATGAAATCGCGCAAATCAGCACCATCTTTTAGCAAAGACAAGTGTTGCTTAATTTCAGCCAGTGTGGATGTAGTTAGCCATTCTAGGCAGAGTTTCCCTACACTGTATGTTGTTATAATCCCTGGATGTTGTCTCTGGGAATATCTAGGGTCTAATCTGGTCATTTTTAACCCCTGTGTTTTATTCAGGAATCTATCTTGACAGCTATTTGTGTCTGTAGGCCAGATTAACCACTTTTTCCAATCAGGATGTGTTCTGTTGAAATGTAAAATTTGTGACACGTCTAATTCAATATCCGTGGTTGTATTTTCAGGTATTGGCTTTGGTATAGACGGTGTTTTAAGGTCTTTGATCTTAGCTAGGCCAAGACAAGATGTTTGGTGTATTGTGTCATTTAAAAATAACATTTGTTCAGGTATCATGCAGGTTCTAAACAGTGCTTCTATGCCTTGCACCTGCCAATCTTTTGTACCCCAAATTGTTTTCGTTTCAATATTATTTTTCCAATAATCAAAACCAAATGTCATCATTTTGTCATAAAATGCTTCTGAATATATCAATTTAGAATTTGTCAGCATTGTTTTCATTCCTGTTTTATCTAACAGTTTATAATAAAACGTTTCTGCATTACTTGTGTTAAACCCTGAGAAGTATTTGAATTTCTCAAAAAATGCTTTAGAACTGCTTTTAGGTGGTGTAGCACAATGTTCCCATTGATTAATAAAATCATTGATTGATAAAAACATTTCTAGGCTGTGCAGATTTATGCAGGTAATGATCCCCATAGTTGGTGTAACAGAATAACTGCTCATAACTAGATGAACCTTGTAAATAATCATGATCTGTGAATCTAGCTGACATTACTAAATCAGACATCATGTCATTAATACTGTTAAAGTCCCAATCATCAGAGAATGTACTTGGTGTCACAAAGTCACTTAAGGAAACCTTTAGTTGATGTGGATACTTCAGGATTTCGACCGGACCATACATCTCATAGTCTGTTTTCTCCCATACTACCCCACCAGGTATTGGAATTGCTGTGACATTTACTGTTGACAGTTCTCTTTTCTTCACGTGGGATGATCTGTGTGGTTTCAGGACTAGGTTGATGTTCTGACTTGCTGTGTCCATTCAATTGTAATGAACTTTCCTAAAATTAAAACTAAAATTAGGCATAGTAGGAGTATGAATACCCCTGAGATGATCCAATGCTCAATCAACGGTGAATCCAGATATAGTTCTTTGATTTGTTGAAGGAGTCCTGTTGTATTTTCTTTAGAATACTTTTTTGTTTCTGGCATCACTTCGGGGTCGTTTAAATCTTCAGAGAAGTTATCGAAGTTGATGAAATAACCAGAGGCAGTTCTGTCAATTGATGGGATTGTTCTTTCAATCTGTCTATCGGTAGCACTTTCT
This sequence comes from Lissotriton vulgaris, assembly GCF_964263255.1. Classification (NCBI taxonomy): domain Eukaryota; kingdom Metazoa; phylum Chordata; class Amphibia; order Caudata; family Salamandridae; genus Lissotriton; species Lissotriton vulgaris. The sequence goes on along the minus strand of NC_141693.1, from coordinate 1,687,563,914 downwards.
GATGCCACATCATTGTAGACTGGTGTTGTTTCTTGCCGAACTGTTTCAATCTGTGTTTCAAGAGGCACGAGTTCCATGGCATTATTGCATAGTCCTTCATTGTGCACTGCAGGCTGATCGAATGTGATTAGTCTTTCAGTTTGAACCTCTTGGATTGTTGCAAGTTTGGGTATTCTGTTGTTTCTTGGGAGTCCACTGGGCCTACTGTTGATTATAGGCCACATGCTTGTGGTTTTACCAGATCGATAGACACGACTCTGTTCTCCTTTTTACCAGCAAGGGGCGGTAGCACAACTGATCTTGTTCCGGTGACTGCTAAGACAGGTACTGCTTTTCTGTAAGAAGGCCCAAATTCCTTCTTAACCGCGATCTTTTCTCTGACTAGATCCCCAATCTTTGGAATCCAGACAGGCCTTGCTGGGGCTGTTGCGGGTGGTGCCTCGTCAGTGGTACTTGGCTGTTGCTTTAACTTTATGTTGCTTAATGATTTTCTTGTTTCATTCAGTTCCTGTAAAACAGCCAAACGGTCTTTTACATCAAAGTGCGTTGTTTCTTCTTGTACCACTGACATCTGACTATCGAGGTCCTGAACTCTCATTCTAATTCCGAACAATAGTTCGTATGGGCTGAAACCTTTTAGAGAATTTCTTGGCATGTTGTTAAGACTAGTCTGGACACTTATTAAATGTTTGACCCACCCAGCGCCTGAACCTAATACCTTCGCTGTTATAGATTGCTTTATGTCACGGTTTTTTCTTTCTACCACACTATTCCCTTCGGGGTGCGACGGACAAGAATACCGCAACCCAATTCCCATGCTAGCCATGGCCTCCTTATAGGCTCGAGAGCTGAAAGCAGGACCCTGGTCAGAATGGAACGTGGTAATTGCGTATGTGCCGATATTGACTCGCAAATCTTTTATAACCGTTCTAGCGTCAGCCGAGCGCTGGGGACCTCATTTTTTAAGTGCTTTTCGTCTTAACTATTAATAGGACGCAGGATGGGGTGTAGGCAGCGTTACGCTCTTTCTGACTGGTAGCCGGTAGCAAGGTTCGCTACTGCGATCCCTATTACAGCTTTCACAGTTGTTTGCATATATTTGGTGTTCTACACTCATTCCCGGCCACCAGAATACTGATTGTAATTCAGTCAGTGATTCCTTGATCTCTCTGTGCCGTAGACCCAAACCCATGTGTGCGTCTGCTATTAAAAATATTCTCCTGTTCATGTTTGGAATTACTCTGTCCCCCACTCCAGGGATTCGAGCAAAAGGAACGGAGTTTGCATCGATTATGTATGCATAATTGAGTGGATAGTTTACGGGTAGTGCTGCACAGTCGCCTTTTACGGTCGTTTTTACTGCCAGCATGGTTTCCCCGTCTATGTACTTATCTGTACGCTTTTTTGTGGCTACGGAAGCCGGTTTAGTTGCTTCCGCTTTGGCTGTATTAGCCAATGAATTCCCTGCAACGTGAACGCCATCACGTTGAAGACTCTGTGCGTGAATCACGTGAGTCTTTTGTAGTTCTTTGTGTAAAAGAGCTACCTCGTTCCAGAGCAATTTATGCTTTATTGTGGCACCTGTGTCATCTTTGTAGTCGTTTTCGATCCAACTCTGCAGTTTATTGTTGTAAGAGTTGACGCAAAAATGAGAATCGCACACTATAAGTGTCGGGAATTCACGTTCTGCATTTTCGAGCGCCATCTTTAAAGATCTGATTTCAGTTCTTTGAACCGAACAGTTTCTTACAGATTCAGTTTTTGTTACTTTCGGTCTGAATTTACCGCACAGCCAACGACCTTTAATGATCGCACATGCTGCATCGTAGGATTTTCTCTCTACGTTGAAATGCTGTACAAAGCTATCTGTATAGATTATACAGGCATATTGTGGGAGAGGCAGAATTTCGATTGGCAGAGGATATTCTTCTACATACTCTAAATCATTCAGTTCTTCAAATTGCGGGGCGAAATAGTATTTCACGTCTTCCGCTCCTAGAGAATCTATGCACTGTATCCATTTCGGATCCAGTGACACTGAAGGCAGGTTTACTGGGCTGAATAGCGCCTCGAAGGCGGATTCCGCTGTAAGGATATTAATCCGTTTGCCGTGTGCTAGTTCTCTTTCATTTGCTAATGCGATTTGCACTGCGTTCACAGTTCTTTCTGTGCGACTGAATGCTTTTTCTGCTTGTGTGTACAAGTGAGATTTAATTGAAATTGGTACCTTTTCTCCCTCATTAGAGGTTAGGTACGTGAATCCGCATCTTCCTGGGATGACTCGGATTACAAGATCGATCGTGTTGTCACGTGTATCTAATTTAGTTTTTGCTAACATGTCTGTTTGCAGTGATCTCAAAATTTCTGTGTGTTTTTGAGTCCAATTGATTTGTTTTAAATCAGGTTTTATTAGTTCGTAGAGTGGTTTAACCCTCTCTGCGTAATTTAGAATGTAAGTTCTTCCGAAATTCAGAAAAACTAGTATGGATTGTAAATTCTTCAGCGTTTTTGGAGCTTGGAGTACAGCGCACTTCTCTAAGAAGTTGTCCGCTAGGCTTTTCCCTTCACTTGATAATTCGTACCCTAAAAACAGTACTGTCAGATGGGCAATTCGGGACTTTTTAAAGTTGAATTTGTAACCCTCTGCTGCGAACCCAAGTATAATGGTGTTCACTCTTTTCAAGTGAGTATCCAAGTCGTTGTCTGTGAGATAAATATCATCTACGTAAGATAATGCTTCATCATCATAGATTTGTAGTAACTCTGTTACCCTAGCTGAGAATAGTCCTGGGCTGTTCTTGAACCCCTGTGGGAGTCGACAGAATTTTTTCTGTGACCCAAATGCGGAGAAAGCGGTCAAATATCTGCTTTCTGGTGCAATGTTTTGACAAAAGAAACCATTAGAAATGTCTAATGTCGTTTTGTATTTTTTCCTAACTATGTTATTCATTAGGGCTGCACTATGCGAGTTTTGTACTGCAAAAGTTTTGCAACATGTATTAAGATGTCTGTAGTCCAAAACTAGACGATATGAATTGTCTGCTTTGGAGACAGGAAACAAAGGATTGTTCATTTGAGAGGTGCATGTTTCAATCACCCCCTGGTACTCAAGTTGATCTAAGATCTCCCTGACCTGTTTTTTAGCTTCTTGCTTTATGGGATACTGCCGTTGGGCAGTTGGTTCACTTTTTAATTGGATTTTGTGAGGTGGTGAATCCTCATCCCATCCTACATGATTTTTATACAATGCAGGTGCCTGGGCTACTGCCCATTTCCTTGCATATGTATATTTTTTGTGAATCGGAATGTGATTCGAGAAGGCAGGCATAATCACTTCTTCGCCACGAGGGCACTTCCTGACAAACTCCGGGGGCCAATCTTTTTCAGCTAACAGAATATCATAGCCTTTTGAGAGCTTATCCCAAAATAGACCCTTAATTTTCCTAGTCTTATCACCCTCTATACGCAATGTTATTTCGTATATTTTTTGGGGCTCGCTAAGCCTGGCGTCGGCAGTTTCAACTTGAATGTATTCATTCGTGTCCACTGTCTCCAGATGACTCATCAAGATCTTGCGCGCTATACTGATTTCTGCTGCACTGTCCAACATTGTCAATGCCCACTCCCCGTTTTTCAACTGTGTCCTCAGTATTCTCGGCATGGTTGATTACTCTAATACTGGCTACCTTCTTTTTCTGAAATTGAGATTTCTTATTTTGAGCAGGTTCCTTGTCTTTGGACTTGGTGTGCTCTCCTGGGTCTGACCGTCCTCTTCTTTCCGAATTCTGTGGAAGAGATCGAGAGGGACGTGTATCAATACTTTGATATCTATCAGGTTTTTTCAGATTATCCCTATTTCTAAGGTTATATCTTTTCTCAGAGGGCTCCCGTTGGGGAGACTGGCGTTCTCGAGTCGGAGTTCTTGCCCTCCGTCGAGGAGACCTTCCTCTGGACTGGAAAACTTTTTCCTTGGGAGTGGATTGTTTATTTCCATCCCAGCTCTTTTTAGGAGTGTTTGAATTATTTTTAATAAATAATTTTTCAGGATTTTCGAGCAGTTGGGGCTTAACTGGTTTTCCACCCAAGCTGTCTCTACCTAATTCTTCATAGCATTTTTCTATGATGTTTGCAAGCTCAACAGGATCTTTTATATCTGTTTCCCTCAACTTCTGGCGAATCGCCACAGATGCTGCTTCTCCCTTTATGTTGGCTAATAATATAGCCGTGACCTGCTTGAAGTCTTTCAGTAATTTCATACCTAGATTTAAAGCGGGCTCTGGACCGAATTCGTTTTGAATCTGTTTTAGCACTTCTGGTATTACCGCCATAGACGGAACACCGTGTGTTTTTGTGTAAATGGAAGCAAAGACTGTACCCCAAGTGTCACAGTCCTCCACGTGTGGTGCGATTCCCATAGGAAGGCAGATGGTCAAGATTCTGTGTTTTTCAATAGGGGTAGTATCAGGAAATACTGCCTCTATTTGAGTGATTTTCTGGGCTAACCAGAAAGGAATTTGTTCCCGTTTTACGGGTGTTTTACCAAGACATGACTGTATGTTCTGTGGTGTAATTTTATTTGTGTTCCCCTGATGAGGGGTCAGCTGTGGTACATTAACAGCTGGCTGGACTGTTGCAGTCCGCATTACATATTGGACTAATTGCCTATGTATTTTTATTAGTGTTTTTAGCTGTGCTAACAGCTCTTCCTTAGACATTTTTGCAATGTCAGGATGTGGTGTGTAGCTGGCTAGAACCGGCCACGTGGCTCCTGGTCTACCTAGTGGACCGAGCCTAGTTATTTGATCAGTGTGTTTTAGGGCGCCATTAAACCAGAGCAGGTGCTCTTGAAATTTAAGTGGGATTTCAACCTCCTCGAAAGGAGCGTACTCTCCCGGAGGTTCCTCTATTTTGTAATAGTGAAACTCTTTTGTTATAGCGTTTACCGCTGGAAAGTTTATCCATGAATAGAATACCTCTGTCTGCCGATACTCGTGAGCCTCTATCACGAAAATTACTGTACCACCTAGAGGTGTCAGTCCGTTTTCTATAAGTTTTAACGTTATAGATCTTCTTAAATGTGCCGGGATGATTATAGCATCCGGGTCTGTGTATTCAGGACCTTGCTGAGTCGCATCTGCTGCGCCCCCAGTAGTTCCGTTATTTTCTACTGACATTGTATAAATGCAGGTTTTGCAGAGTAGGTCTCCAAGGAGACAAAGATTAGATGCACAATATTTTGGAACACTGTATCCTTCAACGTTGAATAAACCAGAGCTTTACATAGGAATCTCTTTCTACTAAGGTCGGGCGGATTTTAACCTTTCACCCACTCCAGACGTCTATTGGAGTATTTAAGGGAGAAAGGGGTGTGAAATATGCACGACTGAGTTACTCTACAAGTCTTGCGTTAGTTTATCGCCTTACCAAACGTTTGGGCGCCATGTAGTGTAGTTCCTAGTTTCCCACTAGGCCCTGCGCATTGGAATAACATAAACAGTAGTATCGACGTGGAACTGCGGATATTCCAGGCCTCCACTGACTATGCTAAACTTAATTGGGTTGTGTTACCAACTAGCTCAGAGGTCACTGGAAACTTTCTTCTCTGCATAGGAAGTGATCAGCTTCCTTGGCACAGACAAGAAGGGATTCAGCTTTCCAACAACCGTGCAACATGACAACTTTGCTCCTCAGATCAAGAGTCAATCTCTAGGGTCGTGTGAAACAATAGACATAGATTTCACTCAGTCAGTCTAGTGCAGTTTACTTTCACGAGATGTAGAGAATAGAGAGACGGGCGTGTATCAATAAAGGGTTAACATTTATTGAACAGTCTTTCTTCTCGTACAAGAGAAATGTATTGCCACAATTGCAATAATTGTTATTATAAAAAGTACGTACAGTAAGATAAGTATTGCGAAATAGAACTGTAAAAGCATTGATATGGTTTCTTAGCCATACAATGGTTTAAAAGTAATAAAACATATATACAGTCATATATACATTAGGCTAACATACTCAACTGGTGCTTCTAACTAAGCCTACCCCAGTGTGCCTGACCTAAGCCTAACACGTGGAAGGGGAGTAAGTAAGTAGCTTTAAGTTAAGTTGGTTTTGCCAAGGTTTGTTTCAAGAATTCTCGTCTAAGGGTTTAGTCAACACCATACCTCTGAATAGAATGATGGAGGATTGGTATCTCCTTCAGGGGTCTCTCTCGATATCCCAGTCACCCGCGAGGGTAAACCGGAAGCGCCGGGACTGGATTTCTCTGCACGAGAAATGCAGCGGCTTCTCTTCAGCGCGTCGAGGAAGGAGGGGTGACAGCGTCCGCGGGCAGCTGGGCTGGATGTCTTCGCAGAGGACGGCTGTTCAGCTCCTTAAGCGTACTGCACCATAGTTCGCGCTGTAGCGGCGATAATGGTAATCAGCAGATTCACCACCACAGAATAGCAGGCTGCAGCGACAGAGTGCTAGATTTACCAACACAGGGTCATGCAGGCAGCTGGCATCAGCAACAGGCAACGAACTCGCATTGCTTAAGGCAACGTTGGTAATATTTATACCTGACAGGTGCCGGGTTTGACGCAAGTTTGCTGGACATAAGACGTCAATTAAAGATGTCACTAGGAAGTGACAGTTATCAGTTGCTCATTAGAGTTCCATTACTAATCAAAACATAGCAAGCGGGGATTTCCAGGTTTGCTAAGTTTTTATCTTGTTGAAGAACTCGGAGTGTTATCTAGGAATATCAGATAGTGACTGCTGCTCTGTCATTGCACTAATTGGTCGCAAAGGAAGTAGCAGAGAGTCATGCTGGAATGTGGCTCTGTTCGCGTGAGGCCAGAGATGACTTTTCAGAAAATCGCACTTGAACGGTTATGCCAATATAGGGAATAAATGGATTTATAGCCAAATAGGGGCATAAGGTCACAGTATCGATCAGGAACCTAGATAAGCACGCAACAATGGTAAACACTAATGTGGCTCTATAGTAATTGGGTCCAATCCTATTCTATGTGTCCAGAGGACAAATCACCTTCCTTTCAGATTGTATTTATTTATTGTTCACAATGCTCTTTCCTTCCTTATATAGAACTTCTCTACATTCCTCTGAAATGTCCAAACTCAAAGTCCGGATGAGCCATGCTGTCAGGTGAAGTTACTGTGGGCTATGGTGAAGCATTTTTCCCTTGTTCATTGAAAGTAGCTGAACATCCATCTTGAACTTCACTGGCATTTCTATGCACAATCCCACAGGTATGCATAACAATGTTGGCGCGGCCGTGCAGGTGCTACTAAAATGACCTTGTTCCTCTCTCTCTCCCCATCTTGCATATTACCTTGGCAATTAATGGTATTGGAGGGAATGCACAAACAAACTTCTCTGTCCAGTCTATTGCAAACCATTGCCTTGTATTCCTGGGCAAACTATCGGCCTGCAAACTTCTTGCATTTGAAAGTTTGATCTGTTACAAACATGTCTCAATTTGTTTATTTCAACATTCAAAAATGAATGTCTATCTCCCACTCATGTGTATCTACATTTCGCCTGCTCAACTGATCTGCCTCCTCATTGTCTAATCCTAAAATGTGTTTTGCCATCAATGAAACATTGTTGTTGATCGGGCAACTCCAAATTCTCAGGGCTTCCATTGAAAGTAGAATTAATATTGTTTCTCCTTGTTTCTGAATATAACACATTGTTATGGTATTGTCTGTCTGATCATTGCATGAGAGTCCGTCAATGAAGGCAGAAAGGCTTTCAGCGCTAGCCCGACTGCTCTCAGCTCAAATACGTTTATGAGTTACCACTGCTCCTCCTTTGTCCACACACCATGTACATTTATATTGTATTGATGTGCTCCCCATCCTTCCATAGAAGCATCTGTAGTCAGGTAAACTTGCGTCTTTTCCAGCTGCAGCACCTGACCTTTGAAAACATTTTCGAGTTGCATCCACCAATGAAGAGCCTGCCTCATGATCGATGCTAGTTGGGCTATATACTAAGCACCTTGAGACCCTCACTGGTGAGAAGCGCGCTTACAGTTGATTGATTGATTGATATATTGTCCCATCCACTGCTTATTTGCTGTAATTGCCCTCTTAACTCCTCCTAAATAAATCTCATCCGAAGTCGACAATGAGGAATCAACAGAATGCATGAAGACAGTCCCTAGAATCTCCTTGAGCATCTTCACTAATACTCGTTCTTTTCCTTTTAAAAAAGAAACTTGTTCATTAATTTTTTGCCTCTTTCCTGTGATGAAAATACCATCCCTTTTGATGTTATTATTCTCCCACCTAAAAAATACCAAATCCCTGTTTGGTTCTAGATGTGATTTTTTGATAGCAAGACCCAACTTCAAAAGCACTTCCTTTGTAACACTGGTCATATTCTTAACCTTCTGCAGTTTGCTTGATTTTGTAAGCCAGTTGTCCTGAGGTTCCGTGATTCTGAACTCGTTTCGTAAAGGTCATGATATCGTTACGATTTTGGTAGTAGCGAACCGTAAATGATGAGTGAGGCAAGTACGAGTTTTTTCGTCATGTTCGGTTGATGGATTCACTATGAATTTAGAGGTTTTGTTCTGAACCTTCGGGTTCCATTTTGTGTATGGCAGCCATTTTGTGGTTGCCCTCACATAGGCCGATGACTACGGCCGAACGAGTCATTGGGACACGTATGCTTTAGTTGACTTCTAGATGACCTGAGCGAACTGACTCTGTTGCCTGAAGCTAACCTTGCTGAGCCAGTTCCTTGTCCGGTAGCTGGTCAAGATAGAGATCAAAGAGCAGGACATTGCTGAGTTTATTGTACACGCACACACCCTTCTATCTTGCCTCACATCAGTTTCTGTTCCTTCTTTTATGGCCTATTTATGGTTTGGGTTGTGGTCTCTTATTATGGGTTTGTCCGGCCTGTCCAAGCAGAATGTTGGGCTTTCCCGTGTAATTAATGGTGGGCTGGACAACTGAAAGTGGGTTTGTCGTTATGCAATACCTTTTACAATGTCACCTATGATTGGATATTTTGTAAATAATGGGTGTATGTCAGGAATGTGATTTTTAGCATAAAAGACGATGTTTCGCAATACTAAAAGTGAGCAGTCTGTAGCGAACCTACTCGTGTCGTACTTCGTAGACTTCTGTTCCTGGTTGCAGCCAATAAATTTGATCTTTGACGTCACCGAGAAGTATCCCGTGTCTCTGTGTTCTAAGACAGGTGAACTCGAAGACATAGGGCGTGCCCCTGGCGCCGCTGGGTTCTAAAACCCGGTTCTTCAGTCCAGGTAAGGATATACCATATGCCCCGTTCTCCTTACACACGCTATCGAAGCCATGCACTTTGTAAAGACACAAGGTGCAGATCTTAGACAAAATATATGGTTTAGAATTGGTAGTGCTGATTGTCTCTGATTTTTGTGAATGGGTATATTGAAATATGCATCCTCCAACTCTATTGAACTCGGAAGATTAATTAATTTTCCTTATAAATAGAAGAATCTCCTGTATTATGACCATGCGAAAACTCTGTATCTTTGTGAACGTGTTCAACTCTGCAATTAAATATTGGACGCTACTTTCCTGATTTTTTCAAAATGAGAAAGAACCTCGACTAGAAGCCCTTGAAATCTTCCACCAATGGCACCCTCTCAATAGCTTTCTTTCTCATTACCTTTATCTCCGTCTTCAGCTTCCTCAAATGTCTATGCCTCTCCATTTCTGGCGGAAATGATAGTGGCTCCTCCAGAAATTGTAAACGACCTTGTCTCACAATGTCAACATACATTTGTTTGATGTTATTTACTGCCAACTTCGCACACAAAACTGCATTCTTGCTCCCACTGGCAGCTGAACATGACAGGAAATACTGACCAGAAAGCCATGATTGTCATCCTTTTCCCTCAGATTTTGAAGGTTGACTCCCTCTGTACACTCTTCCTTGTCCCTGCCTATATCCCTGTCCTCTCTGTGGCATTTGCTGTCCGTATGCACTGAACTGCCCATATAAACCATACTGCCTGTAGCGATGAAAAAAAACATTCCTTGTTGCCCCTGATGTTGCAGTAAGAATTTCCTTCAAAATCCTCGATATGTCTGTTAATTTTGCAGCATCCCCTGAGAGGGAGCCGTCTCTGTATCTGCCTTTAGAACCTGTACCACCTCATACACCTTTTCACGGAAAACATTATTTCCCTCAAATGGCATGCCCAACACACGTGACTGGAATTCTGGTGGAAACAATATGGTTTCACCCAGCCTTATCTCCTCGTAACATTAACATTTCCAATCTGCCTAAATGCGCATGTTGAGGCATCCATTGCCACATCTATCAATGAAGGGGGATGCTTGTTCCCAACTCCTAAAACTGCCTTTGCCATTTCTATATCTTCTAGGAAAGGTACCAAATTGCTCCACAACTGCCTAGCACATCGTGCCACAATCGCTGATATATTAGCATTTTTAACTCCATTAGCTGCCAACTCAATAAATCTCTTCCTCGTAGAGTCCCATTTACTGCCTTCTTTATCTATTGGTGCTGGCGAAGGGGATGAAGGATTCCTTGCCCTCCATTGTGCCTCTGCTGATATCCCTGAATCAGTACGTGCCTGGTTCAAAGTACAACCTGCTGCATCGTCTGTTGCTTTGTATTTTATTTCTATTCATTGAGGCAAAAGCGGGATTCTGCATTATCGCTAGATCCTCTTCCCACAGATCTAGAACAGTTATAGGCAGTGTGCTTCTGTGAGCTTTTTCCTTGAAATCAAAAAGATATAGATTTAGATGTCCACTGCGACCTGCAAATGTCAGTGTCCAGCAGAGTACAAAGTAAGAGAGGTGATATTCTCAGTCTCTATATTGTCTCTTATCACATTTTTTCCCCCTGTTTTAACTATTGGCCAGCATACCTAGCAGGGAGGGGGCCAAAGTACAAGGTTAGTGCTTTCTGACACTTAAGTTCCCTTCCATTATTCGGGGTGTCCTTCGGTACAGATTGTGGAGAAGTGTGGCTCAATGATTAGAGCGGCAGACCCTGATGCAGAGGTCTAGCCAGGGACCAGGGTTCAATTCCCCACCTCGGCGGGGCTTGGGCTCAAATAATTCAACGGACCTGATAATTCTCGCCTCGGTGCCTATTCCAATCATGGAGACCCACTCTGCAACTCTGGGCAATAGCTTGCTAAATCTCCACAACGGCCCCCACAACGCTAAGGATGCCTGGCCTCCACCTTGGGGGGGCCCAGGAGTGGACGCCTCACAGGGAAAGCCAGGATGGGTTCCACAGCGGTATTCGTACAAGCGCCTTGAGACCCTTGCGGGTAAGTAGTGCGCTATACAAGTATTAATTTACATTTACATTTACAGATTCCTTCATGGACATCAAATTAAGATAACCTCAGGTGAAATCCACTGTAAAATGGGCAGGCATTTTAGCCAATGAGAAATGAAAAAGCAAAAATAAACCTGCACCTCCCTGGGATGAATCAGGTTCGACAGCTCTCCTCTGTACAAGAACTAAAAGCATCCCAGGCAGCTGGACCTCCAGCAACCTGATCACTTCTCAATCAATCTCTTCATGGAAGAAACTATCTTGTCCACTAAACCACCCACCCTTGACCCTAAACAACCTAACTTGATCGCCCCTCAATCAATCCCTTCATGGAAGAAACATGGAGCTCTTTGTGCGTGCAATTCCCATGCTGAGAAGGAGGTAGAGCAGAATGATAAAGTTCTTACAAAGTTAATCAGAAGAAAGTCCTCCCCTAGGGGCACCCATACTGGTGGGCATCCTTGCTTTTTGCAAACTAGTGACCACTCCTCATACCCCATGGTGATTACCGCCTACTGATGAGTCCTGTACATATCCCATAAGCCTGAACTCTCTATTTCACCATAATGGTGAGCTGACTACTTACCACTCTACAGAGAAGACAATTATCAGCTTCATACTAGGCAGAACATTACTCACCAGAAATTCTGAGGTTTGTAACAAACCCCATAACTACGCCCCTTCAAACTGCCTCAAAATGGTAAGATCTTCAACTACTGTCATGACCCTACGTGTCCCAGAGTGAACCTTCTACTTGTACCAAATTACTTACTACTCAACTTGCCCTGCAACTTTGAGAGCTGTATCTGCTTCAAAACCGCTGAGTCCTGTACCTACGCCAAACTGGCAACATCTTTAGTTCTTGCATTCAGGTTAACTTTGCACCATGCCCACTAATTATGCATCTGTTCCCCATACTAAAGAGCGCTCTAACTGCATCGAGTTGCTGCATTCAACCAAAACATAGCAAGGTTTTCTAAAAAATGGAATCCCCAAAAACATAATTGAATAACAAACATTAGCACATTCTGTGTAAATGACAGTTGTCTGCATGTGTTAAAGCCAACCTACTTTCATTCGCCTCTGCTCTAAGTTGGCGGTAGTTTCTGAAGAGCTAGAGAAAAGGAGACATCGGTTAATGAATACAGCAAAAACAATCCTTAAGAGAGTTGTCTGGGGCACATCAAAAAGGTTGTGGATTGCTGACCGGTCTGGTGAGGATTATCGTGGGCATTATTTAGTTACTCCCCAACATCACAGAGCTATTCCCCTAACAGCAGAAATAACACCTATGAGGTTAATCATTCAAATGCTTGCTTTGGTAATTCAATGCATGGGCGTCAACTGTTTATATTTATGACATATTCATGTGTGGGTTTTGTTGTGCTTGTAGAGTGTCCAGTGCAAGACATAGCTGACATCTCCTGCCATAGCATCATTTGGAATGTCGAAGCTGGGGTTGAGTTGTAGGAGCACAGTGCTGGCCAGTTAGGAGCCAGGATCTGAAGAGATAAAGGGCAGAGACCAGAAGCTGTATCTGTTTAAGTGTCCCTGCAGATGCTCCTGTGGTAGTTATTAATATAGAGCACTGCCTGAGGCCTCACCCAGGCCCCCACCCTGGTGGAGGTACCTGGATCCTGTAACACAAACTCCCTTCCTCACTCTGAGGGCTGCCGTTTGACAGGTGGGTCCTGGGCTAACTAGTACTCAGCCGAAGCATCAGGGTTTCAAATTGGCAGCACTGAGGAAACACTCCATCAGCTGATCAGTACTCAAGTAAGACTAAGAGAAAATGAAGAAGAGATCTGTGTGGGATTATGTTTGTGTGTAGTCAGAGACGTGCTCATCCTATTAAACAGAGAAGGTAGGAAGGTACTGATTATTTAAAGAGACAACTTACTGCCCTAAAGGTGCTTAGTTCAGCCACAGGAATGTATTCACTGGAGTTCTAAGGGGAACAAATATAAAACATGGAGTGAGGCTTTCTAACATTGATCTCCTGAATATTTGTATTATATTAGACAGCTGAGCATTTACAGTGCTTTACAAGGCTAACCTTTCACAAGAATGTGTGTGCTATTTTGAACGTACACATTCCAGGTTTCCAAGAGGTGATATGACCTCAAACATGAAAGAAACGCTTTTCAGAGACTTATATTCCTATATTAAAAGCAAATAAAATAATATACTAGCCCAAACAAGTATTAGACCTATGTGGCATGTATCTTTACCTGTTGAAAGTTAAACAAAATGTATTTACACCTATATCTGATGTGGAGAGGAGTATAAAGATCATTGCGCTTAGGTCTCTGCCATTCACAACAAGACTTATTTTTAAGTTATAGGCCAGCTTGTGGCACTTGAATGTAAACTGATGTTTGACCCCGGGAAATAATATTCAAAGTTCCCTATCTCCCCTAAAAGGATACTCAGAAATTCAGAATACAGGTCAGCTTAAAGACAGGTAGGCTTGATCCTCTGTTTACCTTACAGAGTCACAGGGTAAATGGGAATGCTTTTCATGTCGTATTGTTGGCTGAATATTTATTTATCTATTTATTTATTTATTTATTTTTAAGGTTTTATATAGCGCGAACAAGATCCTTGCAGATATCAGAGCGCTTTACAGAAACAGGAGGTGGGGTAGACAAATTCTTGGAGACATTATAATATTCGGTAATGGGAGGGTTGCAATGTAGGGTAGCAATCGCATGAGAGTATACACACTAATATCAATCAGGAAAGTATAAACCCTAGTAAACAAACTGGAAACCAATAATATAGAGTCCGTGCAATGGTTTTGATCCAGTAGCGGTCAAAAAAGAGTATAACACAGATAAGCACTCAGGTAGCCGATAATATAGGGGCCGTATAATGTCAATGTTCCAGTAACAATAGTGTTCAGGTAAACTTAGCCATAAGGATGACTTTTACCTCTTTCTTGAAGAGAGCAGTGGAGGGGATAAGCCTAGTTTCTGGCGGGAGTGCATTCCAGATTCTAGGTGCCATTCCTGAGAAGGAGCGTTTGTATGTTTTTTCCTTCCGGAATCTACGAGGTTTCAGGAGGAGGTTTTTTGTGCTTCTGTTGGATCTTGAGCCTCCTGATACAGTCAGCTTGTTAGTGAGGTAGTTGGGTGACTTGTTGTGCACGGCAGAGTGTGTCATACAGGCAATTTTCAGCTGAACTCTGGCTTCAAAAGGCAGCCAGTTCAGGGCTTTTAAGTCAGGGGATATATGCGAGTGTTTTCTTGAGCCAGTGATGAGTCTCGCGGCTGCGTTCAGCGAGGCTCTTAGTGGTGCCGTTGTTGTTAGGGGCAGCCCACTGAGAGCCACAATTCCATAGTCTATGCGAGGAATGACTAGGGCTTGTACAACAGTTTGGAGGTCCTTGGGTGGTAGGAAGGGTTTGAGTTTTCTCAGAGTGTTGATTTGGAAGTTGGCTCCTTTAGTTGCTTTGCTAATATGCTGCTGCATGTTGAGATTGGAGTCAAGTGTGATGCCAAGGGATTTTGCAGAGTCCACGATGGTGGGTTGGACATTGAGTGCGGTTAGATGAGTGAGCCAGGTTTGGGTGATGGCCTTTTTCGCCGGAGGTGAGATCAGAAGGAACTCAGTTTTCAGCGCGTTTAGTTTGAGGTGATTATCGGCCAGCCATGCTTGGGTGTTTCTTAGTGTGGCGTTCAAAAGCTTGATGTCTTCCGGTGATTGTAGTTTGAGGTAGAGTTGAGTGTCATCGGCGTACATATGGAAGTGTACATTTGATGCTTGAAGCAGGGTAGTGAGTGGCTCCATGACGAGGTTGAACAATGTGGGGGATAGGGAGGAACCTTGAGGGACGCCAAGTGTTACGGGCACAGGTGAGGACAGTGCGTTGTTAATCTTGAACTTCTGAGACCGGTTGTGTAGAAAGGACGTGAACCATTTGAGAACAGTCCCGGTTATGCCCATTCTGGTCTTTAAGAGCTCCAGTAGATTCTCGTGTTTGACCGTATCGAATGCCGAGGAGAGATCAAGAAGGATGAGGAGGCAGGACTCATTGTGATCAAGGATTTGGAGGGCGTCATCGATTATGTGTGTCATAGCCGTTTCCGTGCTATGTTTTGCTCTGAATCCTGATTGGTGGGGGTTGAGGAGGTCAAACTGATCAATGTGTTTTGTCAATTGGATTTGAACGCATTTTTCTAGCAATTTGGCCAGAGTGGGGATATTGGTGATGGGGCGGTAATTGTTTAGGTCGGCCGGGTCAGCTGTGGGTTTCTTGAGTATAGGCGTGACTTGCCCTATCTTGAGGGAGTCTGGGATGAGACCTTGCTGAAGGGAACCGTTGATGATTTTAGTCCAGAGTGGAAGGAGCAGGGGGGTGAGGGCTTTAACAGCATTGGCAGGTAGTGGGTCTGTGAGGTGATTAGCGGGCTTCAAGGTGCCGAGCAATTTGTGAATTGATTCTTCCGAATAGGTGTCGAAGGACGTCCATGAGGCGTTGTTTTTAGGTTTAGTGTTAGTTATGCAGAAGGAGCAGGAGTATAGACTTACATCTTTGAGGAGATCACATCTTATATTGTCGGTCTTTTGCTTGAAGAAAGTAGAAAAGTCCTCACAGCTTGGAATATCATTTGTTGAGATGTTAGGTTGTGGAGGTTGAGTTTTGGTTTGGATTTTTTAGATTGGGGATAGTCCCCTATTGCATACAACCAAAGAAGTCAGTCAAAGTGTTGCAAATAATTACCTAAAATGTGGTTTTAATCTGATCAGTGTTGTGAAATATATCAAATAGTAGCAAACATAACAATCAAAACATGGCTCTCATCAATAAACAATGCATGTATTAGGGCGGATTGAAGAAATCTTAACACAATTTATTAAGAAGACGGGGCGCTCTTATGGAGGAGGGCCTTATCCATCATAAAAAAGAAGGGTAGGAGCTAAGTTATAAACATACACTTATCATAAAGGGGCCATCATTGATCTGGTTACACTGCATCCCACAAGTACATAGTTGATAACCCCATATAACTTGACAGGTCTATAACAACATTAGTAAGCCAACAATCTCAACCAAAATCTAAGTACAGATGCAATAGGAATATAAAGAATGTATCTGTAGATACATTAATATTGTGTGGAGATACCCTAATCTCCACACTAAAGGGCCAATTCACAAACTGCATTTTGTAGTAGTACAGTAGTACTACTAAAGTAATACAAAATGCTATTCACATACCCATGAGTGTAAATCTTCAAGTCCACCTCTCTTATCTATTCCAGGGGGGGATCCTCACACATGTAAGTGTATTACTTAGGGGCCAATTCCGATGTCTGATGGACCTGAGTCCGTGTTACATCGGCCAGTAGCTGTAACCGACCGACCTGCTGTCGTCAGTTACAGCCCTGCTAGTACGATGCAACCGAACAGGGTTCGGTCGCATTCGTATACTTAACAATACAGGCATGCATTCCGAGCGGAATGCATGCTTGCATTGTTGAAAGCAGGGGTGCAGTTCATCCCTGCACCCTGTGGCCGGCACCCCAAGGTGCCTCCACCGGGTGCAGGGATCAACGGAGGGGCACCATAGGTTCCCTCAGGCCGCCATCCTGCAGCCTCACACCCATGGGGTCCCTGCTGGGGGCCCCCACAGACAGCCTCGACTGCCTTTTCGTGCCGGACACACGGCACGAAAAGGCAGTGAAAAGGTGCCATTGTACTCCCTTGGTCGTAAAGAGGCGACCGGGGGAGTACTGAGAGATTTCCAAACTGCATCCTACGCATGCTCAAAAAAATATTCCGCTGGATCCCCACCGAAACAAGAAAGACAGTCCCCCACGCACTAGTCACTAGCCGACTACCCTTTAAGCCGGAACCATAGCCAAACTACGGAAAAAACTCCAACGCATCCAAAACGCCTCAGCCAGACTCATACTAGACATCCTCCGTCAAGCTCACATTTCCGGTCACTTGAAAGATCTCCATTGGCTACCCGTCAACAAGAGAATAACGTTCCGTCTCCTTACCCACGCACGCAAAGCCCTCTATGACCTAGGACCCGAATGCCTCAACAAACGACTGTCCTTCTACACACCTACCCGCCAACTACGTTCTTCCAATCAAGCCCTCGCCGCAATTCCGCGCATCAATAGATCCACCATGGGAGGAAGATCTTTCTCCTTCTTAGCGGCCAAAACCTGGAATTCTCTCCCCACTCACCTCCGCCTTACACAGAACCACCTCTCCTTCAGAAAACAGCTAAAAACCTGGCTATTCGATAAGTAATGTACCCACCCTCCCTCAAGCGCCTTGAGACCCTCTGGGTGAGTAGTGCGCTATACAAATTACTGAACTTGAACTTGAACATTCTGGTTTGTTCGAAAGGGCTCAGACCGTCGTTCTGAGCCCTTCTGACCGAAATCGGAATCGGCCCCTTAGTAGTAAATGTGGAAGGGACGAGGGAAGAGGGTGGCAAAATGAGTACACTTACTACTAAATGGGAGAGACATAGGGAGAAGTAAGGAGTGACAGGGAGAGGTTAAGGAAGGGACATGCAAGAAGGGACATGCACAAGAGTAAACCCACTGCTATTCACAAAATTAACTTCTGAAGCTATTAAAGCCAGAAAGGGATGCTAAACAGTGGTAAATTACTTTAGGTCAGAGATGTGGTAAGTCCAGTACCCCACATGGCCAACCAATGGTACTGCAACACCCTCCCATAGAGAATAATGGCAGTAGGGACTTAAAATATAACCCAGAAAAAAAAATGTTAAATTACATTATCTTAAATAGTTGAAAATATACATTTTATTTCATGTTCATGTTAAAAACTATATAAAAGTAAAACATGTATTATTTCATTATAAACTATATTAACAACCATTTTTGAATATATAAATCAATGTAACACTAAGGGGTTGATTACGATGCCATTCGGAAAGGCTCCGAACGGCATTCGGTTTGTCAGAATCCGATTCGGAAGCCTTGTTTCCGACCGACTTGGAAACATTTCCGACCGACCGACTTGGAAACATTTCTGACCGGTCGGAAACCGGTCGGAACCGACTCGTACGTCTCTTCGGGCAGCGTTTCCAACCAAGCTGAATCTGTATCGGTCTTTCTGACACGGATCAGCTGAGAAAATCCGACTTTGGGGCCCATAGGAGTACCCATGGGACTCCTCTTTGTAACTATGCACAGTGTGGCAGGCACCATGGGGTGCCTGCCACAGGGTGCAAGCTTTTTCCGCACCCACCCCTTTTTTCAATGGGAGCATGTGTTGTCGGTCGGAACACAGGCTCCCATTGAAGTCAATGGAAGTCCGACCGAATGGTGTTCAGAAACACTGTAATCGGTTGGTCAGACCCCCCTAACCCGAGTCAGTCAGAAACCATCCAAAACCGATTCAGTCGGAAGGTTTTCCGAACGACATCGTAATTGGCCCCTATGTTTTGTATTAAATTATAGTTCAAATACTTTTAATTATTTCTATACATAATTTTTGATTTTTACTAATGCATTAATCAAACATTTGTGTACTTTAGGTGGGAATTAATTAATTAAACATTTAATTAAAAATGAATAACGCTGTAGTTTGTTTATTTTGCTCTATATTTAAAATAAATATATAAATTAATTTATATTAATATTTTCATAAACCTATTTTTACTATTTTTTTTAACTTTTCCACATACTTTACTATGGGGAGACTCCACAGTTGAGGTGTAACTCGTCCTCTGGCAACGTATAAAAAAATCCAAAATGCTTATTATTAAACTTTATATATTAAATTATTAACAAGATTGTTGTGTAAAATGTGAATGTATATTTCTTTTATATTTATTTTAAATGGGGAGCTAAGGACAAAAATGGTACATCACTATTAACTAGCGGCAACAAACCAGGAATCCACAGCTCCTGCACGGGAGCAACAGAGAGCACGGTCTCGTGACTCCTTGAGAAAATTGCCCATGCAACCGTAAAAACACGGGGATCGGTGCACCAGCAGTCATTCTGTGCAATAATAAAAAGGTGCACCAGCAACCGCAAAATACACACATAAATCAATTAAAATAAATTAACATACCTCAGTAATGTCTTATTTGTCATTTGCCAATGTAACATCTCAACAGTCCTACATTGGAAGGGCACAAAAAAACGACAGGAAGTTGTGGGAAGGGGAGGGGTTTATTCTTCCTGGCTCTCTCTTTTCATTAAAAAAGAAGACTGCTTTGCTAGGGTGATAGAGAGGAGTGAATGGGCACAATCACTCCATTAGTAAGGAATGGGACAAAGTTAGGAAGATGGGGAGGTAATGAATCTTTGATTGAAGTAAATATATTTATTTACATTAAAAACATTTTTGTCAACTTTAAATTAAAAAAATTAATTTGCACCCAAACTTTTAAAAAACATTTTTATTATGCATTACTAACAACATTGATGTATCAAATTAAAGTATTTCAATTAGATTTTAATAACACTTATTGCCAAATTATCTTTAAATGCAAAATGGTTTTTAAAATATTTTATAGTTAAATGAAAAATATGTACAGTTTTTATGTATTTATTTGTAAATTAAATTTTATTTTTTGCTGTTTCAAATTATTTAGTTTAATTTACCGTTATTTCATATGGGGTTTACGTTTAAGGACCAGCCTCTGTTATTTTCTATGTGAGGGTATTGCAGTACCAGTGGTTGGTCATGTGTGGTTCCGAACTTACTCCTGTGTTTTTTATTTTAGTAGTAAATTTAACTCGTAAATTTGGATACCCCCAACATGTAAGTCTACACTTTGGAGTAACTTTACACTCAGACTTTGTAAATAGCCCAAAGAGGTAAAGTCACTTAAACGTGGAGCCATAAGGTTACACATGTAAATTACTCTCAAGTGTAACCTCCTGTTATGAATAGCCCATTCAGTCTATTCACCAAGAACACCAAAAATCCTACGTCCTAGTAGAACATAACAACTTCCCTATTCTTAACATTATGGCCACTTTAGAAACCATCTTCAAGAAAGAAAGAGAATCTGTCAAAGGCTGGTCTACACCTTTCCTTAACCTACAGAGACAACGCATTCATGCAGGGGAGCGCAAGTAGAACAAACACAACCTACATCCCTCATAACTAAACACCTAGAACACTTAACAACAATTATCAATTTAACATACCGAACACAAGAGCCACTTCAAAAACCAAATGACATCCTCAAAGAACCAGATGAAACAAGCATTGGCATAGCCAATAGGTCTCGCCTTTGAGACCTTATAAGTGTTTAGCCATGCGTTGATGTTGTTGCACCAAGGATATTGTGCTGCATAACTAAATACTTATACAATTCCACAGGCGAGACCTATTGGCTATGCCAATGCTTGTTTTGATAGTGCTGGGTCTCTGGGTCGCCCGGGGAACCTCTCCTGCAGACGAATTTGAGATTATGAGGCGATTTTACACAATCTTGAAACAGTAAAGGATAAACAGTTCTGCTCTTTTCAAATGGGAAGAGGACTCTGTCTCCTTGTTTCCCGACATGGGTTCGAGACTTCGGGTACATTTCTATTATAAGGTTCTATCCTCCCTGTGTTTAGTTGGTTTTATGGGTGCCAAGTTCACCCTACAGATATGCTTTTCAACTCACTTTCTCTTGAGGAGATTACACCTTGTTTCATCTTTTTTCCCTGTTGTACACCCTCTTTCAAGATTTATGCGGATTGCCCTGGCCTGGGCCACGGTGGAGCTCATATTTATTCATCCAGGAGTGAAATTCAGTGAGTTAAGCGCTCGCTGATGAGGAATGCGGTTATTTGAAGGTCACGAGTTAGAACTGCCAGTATCCACTTGAGACCTGATAACATCAGCCTGGAAAAGGGTGCAATGTTTATCGCTCCTGATCTATTCCGCCACCCCTCGGGATCGGAATATATATGGTGCAAAAAATAGCACCCAGTTACTTCCCAAGAAAAGGGGCATAACAACCGGATTTGCATGCCCATCTCTACAAAATCCAGATGTCCCTTTTTTTTGTTGGGCAGGTGTTCCTTGCCAGAATTTATTGGGGGTTGGGTGCGGCGCTAATTGTACAACTTTTATTTGCGAAAATGTGCAACAAGCGTTACCACCAGGGTCGGACTAAGACAAAAAATAGTCCCGGGCACCAAAATAAAAGCGGCCCCCATTAGCAAGGTATATAGTTTTAATAAAGTGGTAATGTCGGGAAAATGAACAGTAAAAAATTACCCACCTGGCTATGAAGCCGGCCCAAAACTGCTAAAACAATAAATAAAACTGGCCCATGCATTGATTTTCCAGACCAGCCCATCGGGCACTGCTTGGTTGCCCTATAGACTAGTTTCCTGGTAACCACTGGCGTTGCAATTACTGGAGCACACCTCTAAACAGGGCCTAACTAACCTTCCATTTTACCGAAGCCGGCGAAATGGTAATAGCACCTGCTATTTGAAGCGATTAGAAACAGCTCGAGCTCTATATAAACCAATCTTCACCTCCTGCTTGATGACTAGAATTGTGTACGTCTTTGTTGTCTGGCCACTGTTGAGGCTTCATTTCTGTTAAACATTAAATGGTGGTGGTTAGTGTTGTTTTTCGCATTCTCACCATCTGCCTCTTTATCGATGTAATGTTATCATCAACCGTATTAATCTTTTTCTCGGAGTGCGGTCAGTTTCCTGAAGGCACGTCAAGCTAAGGGCAGGCTTTTTTTTACGTTGTCAGAATAATGCTAGTGCAGTCATTAACTCAGTTTAAAAAACGGACGCAAAAACATCTCCACAAAAAGGTTTGTGTCAGGCCAGGTATTCTGGTTTTTCTAATGTTGCGCATTAATGCGTAATTTACAGCCTGACGTTAATAGTGGGCACAAACCACTGCGGTGTGAATGACGTTTGCTTCTTATTTTGGGTTAGTTTTTGCAACCGACTACTTCCTAAGGTGTAAAAATAACCGGGAAGGTATGTGCACAAATGTTAGTGTCGTTTTACATTTTAAGCGGGCAGTTTTCAGTAGTGGAAGTGTGTGATGGAAAACTTGTTAGAGCACAAATTGTGCTCAGCTCATAAGTCACGACTGCAATAAGAGGTGCAAAAGCCACCTGCTCCCAGTTTTGTTAATGCCCTGGGCTGCAAACTGTTTTGTTAACTTCTAGATTGGGCAAACTGTTTTGTTAACTTCTAGATTGGGCAAACTGTTTTGTTAACTTCTAGATTGGGCAAACTGTTTTGTTAACTTCTAGATTGGGCAAACTGTTTTGTTAACTTCTGGGCTGCAAATTACGCATTGCTGTTTAAACAAGCAAGCCGTGTGTGTTTAACTAGAAGTGAGCAGCTGCGCTCGAAACCCCCCCCCAAAAAAACGAAGATCAAAGAAGCCGCATGCCAGCTGGGGGTAGGGGAAAGCATTCACAAGCGTTTAATGAAAGAAGCCGCGACAACTGTGCACGACGCACACGGTCTTGTGCGCGTTCTAGCAAGCTGATCGCCGGCAAAGTAGCATTTCTTAGAGCACCTACTAAATGTCTTGGCCAGACCAGCGCATGCGCTGGATCAGGCCGAGGCCTAAAAACGAATCACTATTGCTAAAACCCAAGCTACAGTTAGTTATGAACATCATCAAAGCACAGACAAACCATGCTCAGAACTACCTAACTTCTTTGACAACAAAATCCAAACTATCTGTAATTTAATGGTCTGCACAATGAATACTTCTAATTCTACCTTCTCTGTACAAGAACTAAACAAGCATTTGCAATGCAATAGGTCTCGCATTAGGAAAGTTTGAGCTATTGGTATTGTTAATGACAAATTTTGTATTTATGTGTTGGTTTTGAAAATAGATAAATTAATAGCTTTGTCATTTACAATTCCAATAGTTTTAACTTTCGCAAATGTGACACCTATAGCATTTGTAATGCAATATGTGTTGTATTTACGTGACTTACATGTATTGATATTACAAATAACAATGACTTTTCATTTTTCTTAATAATTAATACTTAAATAAAAGTTCTTGTAATTTATAATGGCAATAGCTTAAACTTTTGTAAATAACTTTTGTGAAGATTATGTTCAGTGTATTTTATTCTGACGAAAATCCAAGAACAGAATTAACATATTTTTGTGACATTTGTAATAAAGCTTGAAACATTGAGAGAACATATTTGAACCAGTTGTTGTTAAATGGTTGCACAGATTGTGGACCTAGGGCTTACAAGTAGGGGTAGTCCTAAATAGCTGGGCCTTTTTCCCCAAGTTATATAGGTGCCTTGAGTTGACCTTTGACCCCTTGTATACATCAAAGGCAGAGACAGTTCATGGTCTTTGATATCAAAGATTAGCAGGTGTAAGCAGAACTCATTGAGGGTGCTGATGAGGGACACAAACCACCAGCTGCTAACACAAGAACAACCGGAAGACATGTATCATCACTTCCTAGAGTGGCTGCCATCTTGTAATGAAGGATCATGCTTATTTGAAAATTAACAGGATAGCAGGTAGAGCACTTAAAAACATATATGTATGTGTGTGTATATGGGTGTGTGTGAGTGTGTGTATATATATATAATATATAGTATTATTTATTTGTATGTATATACATTTGTCAGAAGACACGGCCGTTGACATTTAGCGCTGCAAATGTGCCGAGGTAGCACGAAATGTGAAGGCGTCTTTGTCTCTCATTCACCTTCTGAACTCCAGCATGGCTATTTTTGGGGGTGCTGCGCCACCCCCGCGCCCCTTCTTCCAGCGCCTCTAAGCGGCAGCCGAGGTGAGCTGCACATTAACACCGCTCCAGTCTGCGGCCGGGCCTTCAATGTGCCCTTTCTCTGCCCCCACAATGCCGCCTTTGCTGCTGCCTGCCCTTGCCCTCTGGGGCCCGGTGATCCCCTCCAGGCCGCGGCTGCTGCTGTTCGGACAAGGCCGCATTGAGGCAGCGAGGGGGCGAGGAGAAGGGGGCGGCAGCAGGTAAACCAGTCCAGCCGCCACCTGCCAGACTCACCCTGGCACCCACCCCTCCGACTGAGAGATAGTACTGCTAGTAACAGTAGAATGGGTAGCTCTGTTAGCTGTGGCCAGAGCCTGTCACATCTGGAGTGATAGCTCTGTTACCTGTGGTAAACGTCTCTAAGAGGAGAATGGATAGCTCTTCTAGCAATGTCGAGAGGCTGTAACATCTGGAGGGATAGCTCTGTTACCTGTGGTGAAAGCCTGTAAAAAGAGAAAGGCTAGCTGTGCTAGCTGTTCTGAGTGTGTAACATCCAGAGCGATAGCTTTGTTTTCTGTAGTGAAAGTCTAAGCAGAGAAAGGATAGCTCTGCTAGGTATGTCGAGAGCCTGTAACATCTGGAGGAATACCTATGCTAAGAGCATGTAAGAGCAGAAAGCATCGCCCTGCTAGCTACACAGAGCCTGTAGGAGCTGACAGGATTTTACGCTGGTAAGATCTAGAGAGCTAGCACTGTTGCGTATGGTGAGATAGCCTGTAAGATCTGGAGTGCTAACACTGTTGCATATGGTGAGATAGCCTGTAAGATCTGTTGAGCTTGCACTATTGCTTACTGTGAGATAGCCTGTAAGAGCAGAAAGGATAGCGCTGTTAGCGATGGTGGAAGCCTGTAAGAGTTGGTGTGCTTTGACTGCTGTATGATCTGAAGGGATAGCATTTGTTCTCCACAGTGAGAGCCTGTAAGATCAGAAACAGTAGCTCTGCTGTCTGTGGTGAGATCCTGTAAGGACTGGAGTGATTTCACTGCTATTTCAAGAGCTTGTAAGATCGGAGGGATGGCACGGTTGTATTTGGTTATAGCCTGTAAGAGCCGGAAAGATGGATCTACTAATGTTAGGAGCCTATAAGCCTCGATGTGGTGAGGCTGCTGGCTGTGATGCGAGCCTGTGAGCTCCGGGGGCACACCAATGCTATTAACTGCTAGAGCCTATGAGATCTAGAGAGAGGAGTGTGCTGTCTAGGATCAGGAGGGATATGACTGCTGTTCACGGAGAGAGCCTGTAAGATCTGCAGCTATGGGGGCTGCTGTGTGATCTGAGCCTGTAGGTCTGAAGGGATAGCAGTGCTATCTTTGAGAGCTTTTACTACCTGGAGAGGTTTCCCAGTCGAGAGCCTGTGTGACCGGAAGTGACAGCCCTGATGTCAGCAGGGAGCCTGTAGCATCTTGCGGGATAGCTGCGCTGTCCAAGGGTAGTTGCCGAGGGGAGGCGGCTCTGAGGCCTTACAGCAAGCCTCTCGGATCTTCTTTAGCTCCAGCGCCCTGAGGCCGGCCTGCGTGGGCGCAGCTGGTGTGCAGCACCCGGGGAGGACGCTGCGGGCCCGGGCAGGCCTGTGCCTGTAGGATCCCCAGGGCGGCGCGGCCGACGTGTTCATTGTAGTGTAACCGCGTGCAGGATCAGTGTCAGCATGCAAAATGCACCAGGGGTGTGCCATGGACGACCCGGCCGCGCCTCCAGGCGCTTTACACTTGAAAGGAGCGGAAATTGCAGGCCAGGCCTTCAGAAGGCTTTAAGGAGGTAATTCAGCAGTGTCTGGAGATGAACAGAAACGAGAGGGTCGGAGACTGTGTTATTGTGAGCCTACTGCAACGGACTCCGGGCACACTGCACCTTTGTGTAGGACCGCAGTGCGTGTGCACAGACAGAGCCCCCCCCCCCACTGCCCCCTGGTGAAAGGGAGTGATAGTCCTAAAGTAGGCCCAGAGTCCCAGCAGAACAAGGAGCCTCTTGAGTTTTAACAACAGATGCTTCACACAAATCCGGCGCGCAAGTAACCACTTGTGCTATTTTGTGCCTCAATTTAAAATCGCATTGAAAAGTTGTTCCACCGGGAGAGCTGTTTCCCTGTGTAGAGCGCCGGTTGCCTGCAATCTGTGAAGCGGCAGCCGCGTTTTTCTAGGAGTCAAAGTGCTGTGTGGGTAGGACGGGATGGTCTGGTCAGAGGTTGAGGGGCTGGCTCAGAACTTTGGGGGCGGAGTTTGTGTATTGGTCCCCGGAGGGGCGGGACCTGCCCTTGGTTGATGGGCCATGGGGGCCGCCAGCTGGTTGGAGGACCCCTCAATGTCTTCACGGAAGAAACTATCTTATCCACTAAAACACCCACCCTTTACCCTAAACCACCTAACATGATCACCTCTCAAGTCAATCCTTTCATGGAAGAAACTATCTTTTCCACTAAATCACGTATCCCTAAAGCACATAACTAAGTGAAAGCTGCCAGTTGCTTTCTCCACTTACTCCTGAAAAGTACCAAACACGCCCTTTGCCCTGGGCCCAATCCACACATCCTTAAAGAAAGACATCTTAAAACTTGGACTTAGGGCACAACCTTATCTCAATTGCACTATAGGGAAAGCCTGTCTGACTAAAATCTTGGCAGTAAGGATGCTGGCACTACAAATCAAAGATTTTAATCCCAACTGGCTGCTGCTGTCTAAAGTAGTCAAGTGTAGACTCTGCGGCTACAAATCAGAATCTCTTCTACATTTACTGTGCAACTGTCCGATCTTGCTTGATTGCCGTAGAATCTTACTGAAGCCACTCTTTTTAATTCACGAGATTTCTCTAAGGGGAAACCCAATAAACCCTTGTAGGCTTGGGCAATTTATGATTCAAAACATAGGGTGCTACAAGGGACTTATTTCAGAAATGTTTGCTCTTAGTCAACGAGTGGTATCACAATTTCACACTCTTAAGTATCCAAGGGATATCAAACTTGTTTCGAACACAGCATAAATGTATGGAAGGCACAGATAAAACAGAGCAAAAAAAGGGAAAGTTTGTTCAGAAGTGAATCTTTACTTTGTAAAAGTGACAAGGGATGTAAACATAAATTAATTCAAGCAAAAAAGTTATGAACGATGAAAGACAAAGAAATTTTTTCTATGATTCATAACAATGAGTATCAGCTCCAACCAATTCAAACAAACAACGGCATAAGAACATGCAACCCAGCAATGAACTGGATTTTTAATACAATGGTCCCTCTCGAACTGGCAAGAATAGGTACATGTTTTAAAGCAGCGCAGGACTTCCTAAAAAAGAGTTAGCTTATGCCATAATTGAGTCTTCTCTTAGTTGAAACTTTTTTATTCATTTTATGGAAGGTTTTTTAATTTACTTTTACCCATTACGTTCATAATAGATATGTGAAAGGGAAGATGGTAGAGAGAAAGCCTGTATACCAAGTGCCTCCCTTCCTTGGGCACAAAAGTCATTCATATTATACGGTTTTGACATGTAAGTAGCATTTTATTTTTGCTTCTGTACAATTATGTTTTTTTTAAATCATTTCTTTTGTCATGGTTTTAAGTAATCTACACAATAAACTTTGTTTTGACATCTTAAAACTCATCTTAAAAAATCAGAGGCTGATCCGTTCAGCAATGAAAACTATTCCTCAATCACAGGTTTACCTTTTGCTCCAAAGATTATGAAAATATTTGTAGCAAAATAATATTCATGAAAATAAACTACTAAACAATGTTCTATCAAGTCTCATACCAGCGCAAATAATGAAATGACTATGACCAACATGACAGATGATGCATATAAAATGCTGTAACAAGGTGAAGCAGGACTTCTGAATAAACAATACAGTTGCCCATGACTTATTAAACAGAACTTTTTTTGTTTTGGGGAAACAGTACTAAATATTTCAGTTCTTATCTAGATGAATGGTTCTATGTTGTGATAAATAACAACACTTTCTCAAACGCATTTAGAACTCAATTTGGTGTCCCATAAGGTCAATGTTTGCACCTTTTCTTTTTACTTAGTTACTAGAACTATTAATGGATTTTCTAAACACCTCTTGCCTGCCATTTCACCAATGCAGCCAAGCTTCAATATTTTCAAGACAGCATCTGTAAAGCTTCAATAGTATTAAAACAATCTTTGGGGTTGTACACAAGCTTAGAAGCCCTGGCTGCCTTTCAGCCACTATTCTCCATCTAAGGAGCTGCATGCTTCCTTATTAGAGGATTAGAAACTCTGAGAAAGGCAAAAATGAATGAACTTACCTAGCATACGTGATAGATGGAGAGACACCCCTAATAGGTGAAGTGGTTAGGCTCAGCAGATGGACGTCACTTCGCAGGGGGACTCCAATCCACACATATCTAAGCGCCAGGAGGTGCGGACGCCGCTTTCCCGCACAAGGAGGCGCTCAAAGGCACTTTGCGGCATCCCGCAGCGCGGGAGCCGCCAGCGAACAGATGCCAATTTGCTTCAGAGGGACTCCAATATCCATAACGCTGAGTGCCAGGAGGTGCCGGCCCCAGAGGCGCTTAAAGGCAGTTTGCAGCTCCCGCAGTGCGGGATGCAACAGGCAGGCCCGTCTGCGCCCGCCAGAGCCCGGAGGAGGCTGGGCTGGGCCACCCCTCTGACATTTCTACTACCATCTCTCAAGTCTGCTCACCTACTTGGCTGCTCCTTGAGGACTAAGGACTTGTGGACTAAGGTAACTGCCTGACTATTACCACGGTTTGTATAGCGGCATTATTGTTGTATTAATCGTTGCGGCCATTTTGTACGCAATATCCCACATATTAGCCCCCCAATGGGAAAGGGAAAGGCTAACGAGGAGGACCTGAAAGCCGCCAAACAAAAGAAGAGTAAAATTACCATGATCAACTTTGAGGGTCACAAAGCAGGGTGAGGTGGGGGGTGGGGAGGGCAGGGGGTATCCGATAGAATCAATAGTCTCTTATCTGAGTGTGAAGTCATCCTTGAATCCAACATACCCTGCACCACAGTGCAAAGTCCGACATCGGCCAGGAGCAGTAACCGACCGACCTGCTGTCGTCGGTTACAGCTCTGCTAGTACGATGCGACCAAACAGGGTTTGGTCGCATTCGTATACTTTGCAATACAAGCATGCATTCAGAGCGGAATGCATGCCTGCATTGCTGAAAGCAGGGGTGCAGTTCATTCTGCACCCTGTGGCCTGCACCCCAATGTGCCTGCCACCGGGTGGAGGGATCAACGGAGGGGCACCATAGGTGCCCCCAGGCTGCCACCCGGCAGCCTCACACCCATGGGGGCCCTGCTGGGGCCCCCCAGAGACAGCTTATGACTGCATTTTCATGCCAGACACACCGGCACGAAAAGGCAGTGAAAATCTGCCATCGTACTCCCTCGGTCGTAAAGAGGCGACGGGGGAGTACTGAGGGGTTTCCGGACTGCGGACAGGCTGTCCGAGCCTGTCGTCCGCAATCCGGAAATCTGAGTTGGATTCTTTTCCCACCGAGCCCCTCAGAATGGCTTGGACAGAAACGAATCCGGCCGGCACTGACCGATTTAATGACTGCAATTCATCATCTCCTAACATATGGAAAGATAAGAATCTTGAAACAGTCGTCCATAGACCTAGTCCGAGTGGTATTGCAAATACAGCTATAGAGGAGAAGGTGTCCATGGATGACCTCTCAATTTTGCAGTGCAGTAACAGCTATGCTCCGTTCTTTGATGCGGCAGATGCTCCAGACAAGCCTGCTGTAACAAAAATTAAGGCACAAAAAGGGGGGTAAAAAGAAGAGTAAACTCACTGACTGGCCATATAGTCCACACAAGGGGAATAGTTGACCATCATAGTGAAGCCGAAGATATACACACAAACCCCACCTGTAGTGAACAGTCTGCATCAAGTCCATTAATAGTCCAAATTCTGAATCTGACAGACGAAATCAAAGCACTTGAGACACTAGTGGACCGCCTTTCTGAATCCTTCAATAGGGCTCATAACGACATCCAACTACTAAAAGATAGTTTAAGATCTAAGCCTACTTCTATGGCCTATGTCCCGGGCGGGTTGGATAATCATCAGCCATCGAGAGGAGATCCTCAGACCGGCAATATAGAAGTCGGCAGTAGCAGTGCCAGCTGTTCAAACCAAGGACGGGCCAAGGGAGCCCACCTTGCACCAAACAGGGTATGGGGGCCCATAACAAATAGGGCGGTGCATCATAATTCACCCGGGCCACAACAGGTGTTGGCCCCCTCTTTAAGCACCTCACCTCCTCGGGCCTCCAGGTACACCCCTTTTCATGGTAGTGATACCACCCCAGTGCAGAAGCGGACAATTTACATGACTAGCGTACCTAAGACTGCACCCAGACTACGAATAGAGGACGAGGTCTCCCTGATTAATAAATCTTTTCACTGGATCAGGCGCGTGCGGGGGTGCCGATCAATCATTAGGGACAATGTAGTTGGGGCTAGAAGGTATTCTACCCTGGGGGGGATCATGGGCGCCATAGCTCTCACCTTAACACACCACGACCTGGTTGAGAACCTGATAGCCTATGATTTACGGACACAACATCTCTTTAAAACAGGGTTTTCCAAACTTTTAAGTAATGTGAGCTACTTATGTTCAACGAAAATTATCCAGAGCTAGTGATGTTAGTGATGTGATAGTGAGCACCTCTTCCAAAACTGTCAGCAGTTATCACATCAGTGCATTAGGCAGGGTTGTCTGCCATAAAGTAGAACAGAATGATCAATTTTGAGCACCAAAATAATATGATTAATAAATAGCTCCAACTCAAATAATATCTTTAAGTTAATTTTGAAAATTAACCACTTTTCTCCAATGGTCATCTTATGAGTTCTGAAAATATACACGTCTTAGTGCTCCCCAACAAATTGTGTCCATGCTAAGTGAGATAGATTGATGGTTTCCTCCGCCCCTCGAGCATAGTATGCTGGCTGCCCCAACAGATCGCAACAGCACGTATCCCACCCCACTCTTAACAGTGAATGCACTTACTGAGATAGGATCCCCTGACAGCGCCCATGCCCAGTCAAACCAAGATTTCGATCCTGCAGCCCCAAATGCTACTATGAATATCAACATATTCCAAACATTGCGCACCATTACTTTATTATCTTGGAACATCGCTGGGTTGAGGAATAGGGGCGATATTCCTGACTGGTATAATTTCATAGAAACATGTGATATATATGCTTTCCAGGAAACCTGGTCAATAGAGACACTCTACCATCCGTGATACCAAAATTATTATATTCCAGCCACCCAAGGCGTTGGGGACGGCCGTTAGTGGGCCTCACAATCTGGGTTAGACAAGATATAGGTCTCCAGATTCAGGTCCTAACCCCGAATTGCAGTGACATCCTTGCAATCAGGGTGGCCCTTGGGCCACATGGAGCTTCCACCATTATAAATGTATATGCTAGAGGCATAAGTGGGGGACGGAGATCTGAAACCATCAATGCTTTAGGCGGGCTCTTAGATACCCTCCCAGGGGAAGGCGGAGCTATAGTTCCTGGGGATCTAAATATCACATTTGAACCGCTTGATAGCGATGACAACGATCCAGCGAGGGAGGAGGATAAACATTGGTGTGTCCTACTCTTGGAATTACCCCCGATTAAACAGTGGACTGAGGCCGCTATCCAATTGAAGGCTCTCTGTCAGGAACATGGTTTAAGAGATGCCAAGGGCCATTCCACCTCCGACAGACTAGGCTCAGATACATTTAACAACGGTTACCCTTCTAGCCGCATTGACTATTTGCTAGTCAGTTTGTCGCTATCGCAAACTCTCAAAGACATGGCCGTTCAGGATCGCTTAGTGAGCGATCACGACCCACTCTGCTCATGGTTCACATTTAAGGACCTTAGTGAACCAGTACAACCAGCTAGCTTACCTATTACTAGTGACCTTCTAGTCTCAAATAATGTGCGCCAAGTTAAACGGCCCAGGATCCTAGCATGTCCAGAAATACTGTCCCTCATAAGTAGTGAGCTTGAGTGTACAGTAAGTCTGATGGAGACATGCCTCACCTCCCTTGAATCGACCTAAGAACTCACACAGCTGCACAATTGACTGTTCTTAAAAATCCGAGGGCATTTCCTAAAACAGTGTAAGCCCAGGACGAAAGTTATTACTCTCAACCATCATTGGTAAAACCACGAATGCAGGCGTGTCCATAAAGCACTTGGGGAAGCAATTAAGTTGGGTGCTGTGGCTAGAGTGCGTACTCCAAGGTCCACCTACAAAAATGTTATCCACTGCGCCAAAAAATCTAGGGATGAAAGCAGATGGCAGGGATAAAAATGCGCTTGCGATAGCAATAACTTCAAGTGGTTTTAGAACGTGGTCAAATGGGGTAGGGGGGAATAGCACAGCCACCAGAAAATCACGTTGACACTGATGTATGGGTTAGCCATTTTGCCACTCAATACGTTGAAGATGAAGCAGATGAGAAATTACCATTCCCGATCCATCCCTTTCCTGCTGGTGGGGTGTTTGATGGGGCAGATGTCAGTGGTGCACTCAGCGCCCAGACAGGTGGTAGAGCCCCATGGCTAGATTATATCCCTGCCGACATTTTCCTGTATGATAGTCAAAAATGGTCCAACTACATATTATTACTTGCTAACGCCATAGCCCAAGGTACACCTATTCCGGTAACCTTGCGGGGGTAGAGATAATTCCCATATACAAAAAAGGTGCAAAATCTATTCCTGGTAACTATAGGCCGATAAGCCTTATAGACTGCATACAGAAAGTGATGGCTAGGCT
This sequence comes from Lissotriton vulgaris, assembly GCF_964263255.1. NCBI lineage: Eukaryota > Metazoa > Chordata > Amphibia > Caudata > Salamandridae > Lissotriton > Lissotriton vulgaris. The sequence goes on along the minus strand of NC_141693.1, from coordinate 1,687,531,030 downwards.
TCAGGGCCCATATTAGCACCATCGACCAGGTCTTCCACATTGTTCTTTTATACTGGCGGACAATTATTCTCAGCAAGGGCAGCATATATGCTGCCTTTGTCGACCTTAAATCCACCTTCAACTTGGGCTCATGGAATAAACTGTGGGTGGTCTTGAAGGAAATGGGGATGCCATTTGATTTACTCTCCCGATTGTCCGTCTCCACGAGAATAATTACGCACAAATATGTTGGGGGGCGGCTGGAAACAAGACAGATTCCTTTCCAGTGCTGAATGGGTGTTCGCCAAGGATGCGTGCTGGCTCCTACATTGTTCTCTCTTTTTATAAATGGAGTCGCAAACTTCCTTGATGCCACCTACATTGATACTCCTGACTTAGCTGGAAGAAAAATCCCCATTCTAATGTTCGCGGACGACACGCTGATAATCTCAAAAACACCAGGTGGATTGCAGCGTGCCCTCCAGCGCTTTGACGAGTTCTGCCTCCTGAGAGGCCTCAAAATCAATACAGCTAAGACAAAGTTCATGGCATTCAATCAGCACAGATCGTTTAGAGGGAAAATGATGATGGATGGGTTACCCTTGGAGCAGGTCGAAGCTTTTGTCTATCTGGGCATCAAACTGCAGAAGGGCAGGAGGTGGAAGCAACATATTGAAGTCATGGCACTAAAGCATCGTAGCTAGCTGGAATTGTTAGAAAATAATTTAAAACCTCTCTGACAAAAGAAAGAGAAAACGTGGCCCAGTTAACAACAGCTGAGAATGCGTTTTTGCGCGCAATCACTAGCATGTCTCAGAGTACACCCACACTCCCTCCAAGAAATGGATCTAGGTAGGAGAGCCTGGCCAGATTATGGCCACTTCTATTCTGGCGCAGAATATGGTGCACACAGGAACTGGCAGTGTATACAGAGGGCTTAAAGGACATCATTAACCCAGATCGCTTTCATAAAATTAGATTGCATGATCTGAGAAGTCTGATCAACAAAATGGGCTTATCACACCTGTGGGACTCCCCTTCCATTGAAGTTTTCCTGACAAAAAACAACCTCAAAGAAACCTACTGGGAAATGGTTGCACAGGATGAGTTTAGGAGCCTTGAGCTGACTTCCCTTTCGGGGCACTTCCTCCAGATTAAACCATGCCCGAGTCTCGAGCCATACTGGGATATTATTAAGAACCCTTGAATCAAAAACTTTACTTCCAATTCAGTTCTGACTGTTTGCCCCTGAAGTGTTTTACATCCAAATGGCCTCCCACTGGGGACAACAAATGTCTTGCATGCGCCAAATACATAGAATCATACGTGCATGTGCTTTTTGCCTGTCCTGCTTACGCTGGCCCGCGAATAGCGTGGCTGACTCAGCTCTGTAAGAACTTGGGTACAAGATCACACAATATAGCCCTGAGGATATTTTGCACTGATCCATCTCCCAGGTACGCAATCCCGGTGGCAAAACTCTTGAGGTGGATGTGGCACATACGCTCCAAACAAATCAGGGCTGGATAATGATCACAATGAAATCCCTCTCTATTGTGCAGGTGTATGAGTGAGCACACCAAGTCCTGCGGAGTCCATAACGCCTGCCAAGGTGCTTGAAATTGTCTTGCACTTATTGCTTTTAACATTGTTTTCCTTAACTCTGTCTTACAAACATGTGTAATATAATGATGGTTCTGATTGCTTCTTTGCACAGATTTTTGAACTTAGATGTTATCCTTTTGTAAATCAGATTTTTAATCATTTTATCTGTAATGCTTTTATGACTTGCTCAGTGGAATAAAGCTTCTTTGAACGGAAAAAAAGAACTGTTAAGCACACTCAATACATTCCTATCAATGTTGAGGGTTCCATTTTCAGTTTAAATGCAAATAAATGGAGTGCTCATTAGAAAAATGTTATTTTCACTATTTAGAACTAGTACAACATGTTGTAGATTTGGTAATACGTCATCCATTCATTGTTATCTCACTAAAGCCAAATACAGACTATTATTCTTCCTTTCTTGAATCAGCTGCCTGAAAATCCTTCTGATCTCTTCTGGCCTCAGAAATTAATGACCAATATCACTGTTGTTCCTTTTTAACTGACTTTTGTCACTCAGGTAAAAAGTTCTCTTATACATGTTTTCCTCTTCTCATGGACATTCTCGCCTTCATAGATTTTACTGGAAAAAAGCTGGTGGAAGAGGCAGTTTTTCATCGTAACTGGACTACTGATACACCTCACATTTAGGCTTTGTTACAAAATTATTGAACTGACTGCTTTTGGTTCAAAAGTCTATAGTGCTCCTAGATACCATCTGTCTGAGGGGGTTCCAAGGGTTGAGAAAAGTCATAATATATATATAACTATAACTTGAGTCCCCACCATGAACATTCTCATCAATTATATTATTTAAATGTTGCATTCATATTATCAATGATGTTATGGAACATGTCATGAGAATTCTAATAAGTAGGGTAATAAGCTTTGTATGGAAATGGCGCGATTCATAGTTACTCTAGGGCACAAGTTATAGTTACTACAGATGACTAGAACTGGTGAATTTAAGTGGTTTTTAGAGTTTAAAACTTTACATTGCCACTAAAATGTTCACCTAACTACATCACGTTAACCTTTGTTTTTATCAGTAAATTTCAAATGTTTAACTTAAAGTAATATTGTATTACCATACGTAAAACCAATGCCCTGCTGTGCACTGCCTTAGAGACAACCCGCAACCCTGAGTCCAATTCCCCTGTAGGAAGCCAACCCTCTCACAAGCACGGCCAAAGGCTTGTGTCGGGGTGTGTTTGCCGCAGGGCCTGGCCAGTGTCCAGGCCGTGCCGCAAACCCCCACCTCGGGGGAAGCAAACCCCCCTGAGTGCAGTCAGCGACCCGCGGGCAGCCCACCCCTGGTGCGCGTTGTGAGGTTGGCCGCAAGACATGGTCTCAGAGCAGCCAACCCTACGCTACGCATAGCCTTCTGGCATGTGCAGCATGCGCTTGGGCTCACAGGACCTAGCTCCACTCATGCAGACTTACTGACTTTATCACAGATTCACCAAAATATAAATTAGAGAGCATACTGGCTTTATCAAGGAGTGAGCATATCAATATATGGAACGCTGATATATTGTATTGTATTGTAATTGCATTTATATAGCGCTTACAACCCCTGGCGAGGCGTCAAAGCATTTTTTCGGCTAGTAGCACGCTACTCCGGGACCCATACAGGATTAGTGTTGAATTAGTATAGTGAAACATGCAAGTACATTTTAAGTAGTGGATAGGTTAGTCAGTTATTTGGATTTGGAATGATAGCAGAAGGATAGAGGAGGACAAAGGTTTGTATTTATATAGCACTTGTTGGCGCGCGCTATTCAGGAAGCCTATAAAGGATTAGTGGTGAATTAATATGGTGAAATATGAAGTAATTTCAGTGGTGGATATTAGTCAGTTATTTGGAGTGAGAAGGATAGCGGAGGGATAAAAGGGGAAGAAAGATTTGCATTCATATAGCACTTGTTATCCCTGATGGGTGTTGAAGCGCTTCTCTGGCGAGTAGCACGCCACTCTGGAACCCATAAAGGATTAGTGTTGAAAATGAGTATAGTAAAATATGGAGTAATTTGAGTAGTGGATATGTTATTCAGTTATTTGGGTAGAGAAGGGTAGGTGGCGGGATAGAAGAGGGAAAGAGTTTTGTAGTTATATAGCGCTTGCTCCCCTGATAGGGTTTTGAAGCCCAAGTAGCACGCTACTCTGGAACCCATCAGGACTAGTGTTGAATTAGTATGGTGAAATATGAGAGTAATTTTAGTGGTGCATATGTTAGTCAGGTATTTGGATTGAGAAGGTTTGGGGAGGGGTAGAAAAGGAGAAAGGTTTGCATTTATATAGCACTTGTAACCCTGATGGGGTGTTGAGACTCTTTATTGGTGAGTAGCACGCTACTCTGGAACCCAATAAAGGATTAGTGGTGAATTAGTATAGTTGAATATGGAATTTGAGAAGTGAACATGATAGTTAATTTTGATTGAAATTTATAGTGGATGGATAAAAGAGTGAAGGATTTTTTGTATAGGTCTTAGCAGTAGGAGCAGGCTTTTGGATGAGTAAAAAGGAGTTTTGGAGGGGAGGAGTAAGAGGGAAGAGTTTAGGAAGGTTTGTTTTAGGGGATCAGTATAGTAAAAAGATGATGCAAGGAGGGGTAGAGTAGGAGAGAGTCTAGAAAGGGTTATGTTGGCGATCATAGTAGTGGTATGGGGTTTGGGATAAATGAGAGAGTGGGTGTAGAGGATATATTGATAGATGTATAGGATGAGAGATAGAGTAGTGCATTGGAAGGAGTAGTAGAAAGAAGTTTGAAATGAGTCAGAAGGTTGGGCTAGAAGATATATTGAGTGAAGTATAGGCTGAGAAATAGGGTAGTGCATTGGAAATGCTAAATTAGAAGAAAGTGATAAATATATAGATCCATAAGTACATTGAAAAGTATATAGATGCATACAGGAGGTAAGTATATGTAGATTAAAGATATTGATAGAGGTACCGGATGCGAAATAGGGTAGTGCATTGGATATGCTTTTTCAGGAGAAAAGTAACAGACACAAAGATCCAAGTACATGGAAGGTACATAGATACACAATGGAAGTATGTACATGTAGATCGAAGATAATTTTTATTTATTATTATTATTATTTTTTCTCCCAACAACATAATTATTTTACATGTTTATACAAAGTAATACATAAAGATAGGTATATATCTATAGTGAAAACAAAAGCTTATACACAGAGGGATATGCTGTACATTTCTGTTTTCGTATTGTGCTTATGTGGGGAAGAGCCGAATCTTGAGTAGTTTTCTGAAGATAAGGTAGTTGTCGGTGGACCTTATGTTGGAGGGTAAAGAGTTCCACAGTTTGGCTGCTTAAACAGAGAAGGATGTTCCACCCATGTTTTTTTCTTGTATGGTGGGATTTTGAGGCGAGATGCTGCTTTAGAGCGGAGGTTCCTTTGTTGAATATGTTTGGTGATTTTATTCCTGATGAAGAGTGGTCCCATTCCATTTATTGATCTGTGGGTGATACAAAGCAGCTTGAACACGGATCTTCTGGAAGGGCTTTCCTGGCAGGGGAGATGTGGTCCCACAGTTTGATATGCAAGAGTAGTCTGGCAGCCGAGTTCTGAATCCGTTGTAGTGTTTTCATGGTCGTTAAAGGTGATCCGTGGTAGAGGCTATTGACGTAATCAAGGTTGGACAGAGCAAGGGAGATGGTAGCTTGGCTATTGTGTGGAAATCCCAAATGAGGGAAGCATTTGTTGCAGTGTTTTTATAGTAGCATAGCTTGATCTTGCTAGTTTATCCACTTGGGAATTCATCGACAGCTTGGAGGACATGGTCATTCCGAGGTTTCTTACTTCCTTCGATATTTTAGGCAGTGTTCCCAGTTCATCAGGCCATGGGCCAAGCGTGTTGTAATGTTTCCTATCGCCACATGTGAGTACTTCAGTTTTTGAAGCATTCAATTTGAGATGGCTCCAAGTCATCCATTGATCCACGGCTCCGGGACAGCTGAAAATTGGTGATTTTCCAATGTCTTTGGGGTATTTCAGTTGAAGGAGTATTTGCGTGTCATCTGCATAGTTATAGCACATGAGGTGAAATTGATTGATCAATACTGGTAATGACTTCATGTAGATGTTGAAAAACGTGAGCGAGATGATAGAACCTTGAGGGACCCCGGCTTTTGTGGAGTACGGTTTGGACGAGAAAAGTGGGGTTTGGATGACATTAGTTCTGTTTTGAAGGTAGGACGCGATCCAGTCTAGAGCAGTTCCCTCTATGCCGGCTTCATGGAGTCTTTGTTTCAGAGTGTCATGGTCAACCGTGTCAAAGGCAGCTGAGAGGTTCAAGAGGAGTAGGCAAGCAACCCCGTTGCGGTCAACTGTATTCTTTAGGTCATCCCAGATGGCAAGGGGGGCAGATTCAGTGCCTCTTCCCAGACGGAATCTTGTTTGGAAGTCTGAAAGTATGTCATTCTCTTCAATAAATTGTGACATCTGGGCAAACGCTGCTCTTTCTATCAGTTTGCCAAGGAAAGGTCCATTTGTAATGGGTCTGTAGTTGTCAGGGTTCAGCGGGTCTAAGTTTGTTTTCTTCAGGAAAGGGCGTATGCATTACATTTTGAGTTCTTCTGGAAATATTCCAGTAATTAAGGAATCGTTGATGATTCTTCTTACTGGAGTGGCAGCAGAGGTTGTTAAAAGAATTGTCTTGAAATTTGTGGCGGACAGGGGTCAGAAGGGCTGCCGGCCGGCCTGCTTGCTTTTACCAGGTCCATAAATTCATTGTGTAAGATGTGTTGAAAGGAACGGAGAGGCTTGATTAGAGCATTCTTGGATTGTTGTTTTGTACAAGGGTTAGTGCTGGTGCTTTGTTTCTGTTTTAAGTACGAGTCCAACGTGTCTGCTTTGTCCGTATAATGATTTGCCAGTTTGTCTGTGAAATCTTGAGTAACAGGATGAGTTCCTTCTAAGCAATTTGGTTTGCGAAATTCATTAAGTATTTTATAGAATTCTTTATTTGCACATTTGGGGCCAGATGTAGGTCGCCAATTACCGGTCGGTAACGGCCGAATTCGGCCGTTACCGACCGGTAATTGGATTTTGAGATGTAGGGCCCTTTATTTTTACAGATTCGGTAAATTTACCGAATCGGTAAATGTACCGATTCTGTAAAATACCGAATCGGTAATTTGACCGATTCGGTAAATTCCAGATGTAGGTAGCACTGTTTACAACGCTACAGGCCTTCAGAATTCTGTATTTTACCACCCAAACAATTGGGTGGTAAAATACAGAATTCAGGTGTACAGCACATCTGTGCATGTACACCTGTGCCATGTGACACACAGACATGCCCTTAGGGCATGTATGTGTGCCACACGTCACACAAGCCTGCACTTGGGGTGCTAGAGGGTGTCAAAGTGACACCCCCTGCATCCTTGCAGGATTCGGTATTTACCGATTCGGTAAATACCAAATCGGTATTTCCCATTGATTCCTATGGGCTTCATGGCCCATAGGAATCAATGGGCAATACCGATCCGGTATTTACCGAATCGGTAAATACCGAATCATACAGATTCAGTAATTCTAAAATTAGAATTACCTACATCTGCCCCCTTCCAATTTACCGACTCTTAAATACCGAATCGGTATGATTCGGTATTTAAGAGTCGATAAATCAGAATTACCTAAATCTGGCCCTTAGTGTTTTGAATTCTGTCTGAATAGTACCTTTTCTTAGCTTTTTTGATAGCCGACTTGTATAATCTGTTAATTTTCTGTAGGTGAAGTTTGTCTTGTTTGGCATTTGTTTTGAGCCAGGTACGTTGCAGATTTCTAATTTGTTGTTTTATGTCGTTTATTTCTATGTTTCTCTAAGGTGCTTTTTTCCTTTTGTTCTGTTGTGTGGTTTTGAGTGGTATCAGGATGTCAAAAGCTTCCTGTAGCCACTCATATAGATTTTGAACAGCATTTATAGTTTCCAGATTTGTACTGGATGTTAGTTGTGTTTCCAAGTGTTCCAAATTGAGTTTGTTCCATGGCTGATAGGTGGATGGATGTAAGGTAGTTTTAGGTGAGTCGCTTAGCGTTGTTTTATGTTGTAAAGCAAGCAAGTGGTGGTCTGACCATGTGACTGGAGTTTTAGTTTGAAAGGTAACTAGTTAAGAATTAGCAAAAATGACATCTAAGATATGTCCAGTGGTGTGTGTCGGATTGTGGACAATCTGATGCAGGTTCAATGCGTCTAGGTCGGTGATTATTGTTTTTGGATGGGTCATATTGGGTTTATCAAACCAAATGTTAAGGTCACCCAGAACGCATAGGTTGGAGTGTATTGTTATCAGATTTGAAACTGTGTCTAGAAGTGCGTCTGGGAATGTTGCCTTGCTAGGTGGAGGTCTGTAAAGGAGCAGGAAGTTACAGGAGGAAGACGGTGTAGGATTACATCTTGTTAGAAGAGCCTCACAATTCTTTATGGAGATGTTGTCAATTTTAGTGATATGTATTGTTTGCCTGAATACAACAGCTAGACCACCTCCTTTTTTGGCTATACGATTTTGGGTGATTGTTTGATAGCCTAGAGGAATGGCTTTATGGAGGACTGGAGCCATATCCTCTCCCAACCATGATTCAGTTATGAATAGCATGTCTGGTTTTGCATCGGTGAGAAGGTCGTAGAGGTGATGCTTGTTTTTAGAGATGGAAAACAGAACAGGTTGTCTGGACAGGATGATTAACAAAAATTCTGAAATCACGCAGTCAATATGTACTACGTGACCACTGGAATTGTATTCCAAGCAAATTTATTTTCTTTTAAACTTGGATTTCCAAAGTTTCAAAAAACAACAGACACAAACAAGAAACTGTCAGTACAGTAAGTTCAGCAATCATGTGTACAGTATCTACAAATATACAAATGTACAAACACTTACAACGAAGAATCAAACAAAGCAAATATTGACACACCAAAAGACAATAGAACACATAGTAATCCAAATAAATTGCAATTATATACAGTGCATAATTAGTGCATGAAACAAGAGGAATCCAGTCCTTAGAACTAAAAACCAGGGGACAGGCGGGATTGAGATGGAAAAGGGTGCCTGCCTGTCTAACAAGGCCTGTGGTCGAGTATTTTTATAAGGTTACACTGCTAGGGCCCAATGTAGTGGTATAATTTACGTCCTAGTGGCGCCCTTTGATCTTGCCACAGGGTGGAAGTGTCGACGCGTTTCGAACCTAGATGTTGTAGGTTCTCTTCAGGACAGGGACTGGGAACGGTAAGTCTGCACAGGGGCACAGAAGTTGCCGTAGTGTAGGTATATCGTAGTTCGAAGTAAAGGTCTGTAATACACGCAGTGGTTGACTGAAGACGTGATGCCCGCTGCGCGGTGCACACTCGGGGTGGAGGGAAACTCACATGTTGTAGCGCAGGTGTTGTAGGCTGAGTTCAAAAACGATAATGGGGGCGCCTGTTCACTGAACCAAATTCAAGCCAGCAAGCGGAGACCATTTAACCGCAGCCCGTCGTGTATAGGGAGTCGCTCAGTCGCTCCAAGAGAAGTTCAGTCTGAGATGGATAGAGCATTTATTAGTAGACAGTTTAGTGAGTGGCCTTTGGTGATAGTGGGACTTTGTTTTGTAGAACAGTGATCAGTATTGTGTGGGTTTGTAGCAGGTGTGTTTTAGTGCTGGTATTAGTTGTATTAGAATAGCAATCGTGTAGCTGTTCTGTATCGTGCTCCTCATCCAGCATGCTAAGAAGGCATTTTGATGGGTCTGCGTGTGTATGTGTTGGAGATGATGTTTGAGAGTGAGTTGGAGTGCGGTGTTGCTTTTTTGGTGTAACATTGTCGTGAAGTAGACATGGGGAAGCAAAGTTGTGAGGTTTGGCATGTTGCTTATATTTTTTGTGTGTGTTTAAGGCAGAAGGTGTATGAGTCAAGGGTGGTGGTGTAGTATGTGGGTGATGTAGTAATGTTCTAAATAGTCCAATGGATGACTGGCAGTTAGAAGAGAGGTGCTGTATCTGTGTTAGGTGTGGTGGAAGAGCGAAAGCTTGCCATTGGATTTTTGTTCCTTTGTGTAATTTGAAAGGTGGGTATGTGTTTGTATTTTGTGATGGTAAGTATTATGAGGTGTTGCGCTTTGAAGATCTTGTTGTGCTGGTGTGTGTGATATGTTTTGCTTTTGAGGAGTAGTGAAAAGGGGTGCTGATGTATTTGTTTCATGCAATGGATTTGGTTGTATAGTATTGTTTGTGAGAGGAGGTTGTAAGGTAAGGTAGAGTGGTTTGTGATGTGTTTATAAGTCGAGTGTATGTTGTGTGCAGGAGGGACTGAAGTAGAGGTGAGGGTGTTTATCTTAGACTGGTTTTTGCAAGAGTTACAAAGTGTGGTGGTGTTCAGTGTGTGTGTTGTGTGTTAGTGTTATTATGAAAGAAAGGAGAGGAGGGTGTTTGTTGGACAACTGATGGAAGGATGATTATATGTTTGTTAGTGATAAAAGGTAGTCTGTTAGGTATAACTACAGCAGGGATGTAGTTCTGTATGGTGTTGATTGGCGTTGTGTTAGTGATGAGTGTATTGTTAGTGGCGTAGGATAGAGTTGTGTACTGTTTGAAGGTGATGGTGGATATGTGTGGTAGTTGGGATAGTAAGGTGTGTAGATGTGGTTTGGTTGGGTTTGTGGTGCATGCTTGTACATTAATCTGTGCATAGTGTTGTGCGCGGTGTACATTTGGTGTGAGTGTGTTGCTCTGTTTGTGGATGTGGATGGTATGGGCTGGGTATTGCTAAATGAGAAAAAGGGCAGCATTTCTGGCCCTAGTCCCGACCAGTCTCTAACAGGCTCAAATAGGCAACTGCCCTTGTCCTCTCCGCGCTTAACAGTCTCAAACTGGCAACTGCCCTTGTCCTCTCCACCCTTTACTGGCTCAAACAGGCAACTGCCCTTGTCCTCTCTGCCCTTAGCCTCGATGCCGGGCTGAGACGCCCTAAGCCTGGCCTTTTATAGCCCTAGTAATGGGAACCCTAGTCCTAACACTATCTTATAACAACACTAGCCCTAAAATCTAGAACCAATGGGAGACCAGGACCTTACAGCCAATCTTAGCCCTAGTCCAAGCACCCAATTAGTTCAAAAACCCTGATCTCTACGAACAATAAACGCTATACCAGTAGTCCCAAACCAAGTCCATGCATCCAATGGCACAGGTAGCCCTAGTCACTACTTCCAATAAAAAGCCTAACCCTAGCCCTAGTCCCAACCCTACAATGATTGAATCACAGACCCAGAAACCAATAAGAACCCTCAAATACCCAACCAATGAGGAAATTAACCCTGATCCAATAGAAACACCAGATATAACCACCAATCAGTGTACACATGCACCAACCACTAGCAGACCATATAATGTCCCAGCGACCTCTGACAAGGTTTGCTGGCCAGGGAGTTGGAAGCTGCTTCTCCTGTTCAGAATCTCATAGGAGACAGACAGGCTCAATTCACACTTTGGACTTCTCCAGGTAAAGGCCTCACTAACTTGAAATTTAACATTACTGTTTGAATAAAACTTTACTCCCTCCGCTGGCCAAAAAACGAAGTGCACAGGCCCTAGTAAACACAGTTTAAACAACCCACAGAAGCACCCTCTGATGTAGAATATCCCTGTTGCTGGGGGGGAGGCAGAGGGGCAGGTTTCACTGGCTTGTGAACACAAAATCGTGGCTGGGGGTGCACAGTTTCAACATACAGGTATTAGCACAGAGCAAAGGAGAAATTTGGAGGGAAAAACGGAATTGTCACCAAGGTATGAGAGGGATAAACTACAGAGGTTGGACTGCAAATCCCACAATTCAACACATTAAATGGAAGCAATCATGGGCAGGGAAAATCACAAGTTTAAAACACAAAACAGGTGATAAAATATGCAATCACAGGCAGGTTCAAACTGCAATTTTAAACTGTAACAACCACAGGCAAAGACACTAATCACAGAAAGGGAAAATTCGTTTTTTTAAACAACTTTTGTTTTGGGAAGAGACACCACTAGTCTGTCTCCTTACCACTTCCTGGACTCTGCTCACTGCAATCTGGGGCACAGGTAGGCTGCAACTCACAAGATTTTTCTCTCTAAATCACCAATATTTTTAATCAAATGTATACTTCAGTAATTCAAATAATGCAATGTTAGTTAATATTGATTATTATAAAAATGTTTAGTAACGTTTTAATTTAAAAAACATGTCTGTGACTCTTTTTACTGAGCTTTTATTATTTCATTTTGTGGGTAACAAATGCCAAAATGAATAGCCAGAGACATTTTGACTTTTGTTTCCTTTTTTTACAATAAAGCATGTGTCTGAGTCTTTCTTTAAAAATTTTCAGCCCAAAAAATGCAGCCATATAAATAACCACAGGAGGTCCATTAAAAAAAAACACATCTTCAGGCCACATAAAGCGCAGAAATAGAACCAGCCCCTAGAGAGCACTGCACTCCCACCTGGAAGGCAAACGCTCCAGTTTGAGAAGTGCTTTAAAAAAGAGGAAGATCACGGATTCAATGACCCAGGAGACTTCTTTTTTTTATATAATGTTGTTGGAAGAAGGGTGGGCTGCAAACCTTTCTGCAACTCCCCCACAACATTTAAATAAAACAAAAACATTTGATGGTGCCCTTTCTCTGGACATTACCAAAAACGAAAAATATGTAAATAGCCCTCACAGGGTATTATGGATGCTTCTTTAAGGGGTAGTAAATAATAAATGAAAGGCTGTGGCTGCACATTTATTATTCACTATTTTCAATATGTTTTTCTAGATTTCTCAGTCCCAACTGGGAACCCTCTGTTTTTTTCCCATAGGGGCTGCGGGGGTGGGGGAAACCCCTCACCCCCACCAGCTCCTTGCAAGTAGCCCCATTTCTTGGGGCCACAAAGAAGCTGTCATTTTATGTATTTAAGGGGTGCCCCAGTGTCTACCCAGGGCACACCACACAATTATTCTTGTTGGGGACTGTGGGGGGGAGCCCTAGGACCCTTGTGGCCGTGCCGGCTCCCTACTCCTGTAGGAATGCATTGCCTCTTTTGAGATGGTTCGCTCTGTCTCTCAGCTGAGTGATAATTGACACCTCTGATCTTCTAGACATTGTTTCAGTAATCTCATCCTCAGTGTTGCATGAGGAACCAGGATTATGCACAATGCCATGGACACTATTGGAGAAAAAAATCTAACAGGCTGATGGATGTGGTTTGTTTTGAAGATTGTGACACTTTAGACTAGGGTGAGGCCTAGAGCAAGGCATGGGCGATGCAGTCCTTTTGCCGCATGGAGACCGCGATCGGAAGGAGTCGGCGCAAGGAGTGAAGCGCCTCTGAGCGGTGAGTGCAGCCGACCCAATGCAAGCTATTTGGGGCGGACCCAGAGAACTGACTGTTGCCCCGTGCCTGTGAGGCCTGGGCCCGAGAGGAATTAACGGGGGCATGCTACACTGACCTGTTGCTTCCCGCATGCTTCCCGCATGATCGCACAAGGCTGTAGGGGCCTATGAAGATTGGGAGCAGCTGCACCGAATCGGAACTGGCCAGACTGCGCAAGAGAATTGCCCTTCACTGTGAGTGCGGTACGTGGGCCTGACAATGCCCGCGGTACACAACAAAAAACAAGCTAGCCAACCCTCAGAGAAGCAGCAGAGACACACAGCTTTGGTGTGTGCTTGCCTGGGGGCACCGTGGTGAGTTCTCTGCAGTGATTTTCCCTGCTTCTGGCCCTCTGAAAGTTGTCTTCTGCATTCCCCTCTTGCCCCTCCTTTTTCGTCAGCCGATCTGAAATCCCAGCTCTGAGCGCTCACTGCCTGCTGCAGGTTGAGGTGCTGCAGGTCTTATAAGAAGCTGACAGCATCCTGGGCCTGAGTGGTGGTAACTGGAAGCAAGAACCGCTTCCTGCTCCCCTGCTGCTGGACTGTGGGTGCGTGCTTTTGTAAGGAGTAGGGAGCAAATGTGCCTGCTTCCTTCCCAATTCCTTTAAGGGGCCTACGCTGAAGGATATAATGATGGTGAAACCTAAGTCTGCTAAGTGCTTCAAGCAATCTTAGATACTAAAAAGCTATGGGAAACCAAGATAGGCACAGTTTCCCAAGACGTGAATCTGTTAAGGGCAGATCATCGAAAACTGGCTGACCGGGTGAATTAAGAGGAGTCTAAACCAACTGCCCTCAGATCCACAGTCAGCCACGGTCCCTTCAGGTAAGAGCGGTGGGGCCGGGTAAGGGGGTATTTCGAGGGACGATGCCAAGGGAAAATGAATTCTTTATTTAATTTCCCCTCTGCATCATCCTTTGAAATCCCCCGTTGCCCGGCCCCATTGCTCTTACCTGAACGGACCGCGGCTGTCCACGGTACAAGAGTAGCAGGAGCTACTTTAGGGCAATTTCTGGAGGGGCGCATCTCACATCCTTTCCAAACGCCACAGCGGTCACCCTTACACTTTGGCATGAAACATTACATTCCTTGGGTGGGTGGAATAGGATCACTCATTCAATGACTTGAAGGCTGACTATCAGCTGGCACCCACTGAGGCTTACCACTATCTTGAAATCCTCCACAAACCACACAAGGTATTTCCAAAGGGAGAGAAACTCTCAGAATTATCTCCACTCGAGGTTAGATCATTGACGACTATATGCCGAAAAAGGCGGTTTCCCTCACCTACTGCAGCTAATTAACAACTCACCTGACACCCTAATGAGTCTACGAGAACATTGGTAGCGCGACCATGGGGGCTTGGAGGATGACGCGTGACAGAAGCCTTGGCATCCCCACAGGAGTTAGCCATACGATCAAGATTCCGTCTGGTACAATTGAAAATAGTACATAGGTGTTATTATGCATGTACTACCCTTGAGAAGATGGGCAGAGCAACGATGTCAATGTGTCTCCGGAATAGTGGTCAAATAGGTACATTTTTACACATGATATGGAGTTGTCCAGCTATACAGGGGTATTGGGGATCAGTGGTGACTTGCTCATATAATGTTAGTGGAAATAACGTTGAAAGTTCCCTAAAATGGTGCTTGATAAATATATGGGAAGAAACTGACCTCACCCTCATGGACCAGATCTGGATGACTCTGGGGTTAATGGTGGCTAAAGGTAATACTGCTCGTGTTTGGAGAGCGGAACAGCTGCCTAGACTGAATGATTGGAAGTTGGATATGGACTGGTGAATGTTTGCGGAAAGGGCTGACTATGAGAGCCTGGACTGTCCAGTAAATGGACCAAAATTTGGGGGAAACGGAACGATCATCGAGGTGGTTTATGCACTTCCTATGGAATTGTGGGAGCTGATGCTTGATGCTAGGAACACACGACCGCTACTAATGTTTAGTCCTTTGTCTGCGTGGAGGGCGGTGGGATGAGGAACCGTTGAGAATTGTGGTAATAAAAAGGACAATTGGTTGTGTCTTGATGCTGCACTTTATGATGTTGCTGTTTTCACTTTAATTTAAATAAAAAGATTTATTTAACAAAAAAGGCGTAATTGAAAACAGTACGTGCGTAGGTGACCTCTTTACACTGTAGATGCTGAGAGGTGCTCTAGACGCAATAATGTCCACCTGCTAGGATTCCCTGAACGACTGGAGGGCCCCAGCGTGGAGATGACCTGGCTGATGGAAACGGTATTGGCAGACAGAGAGCCTAAATTCTTCTCAGTGGAGAAAGCACATCAGATACCTGGCAGCCCGCCCCCTCTGGGAGCCCCACTCTGGCCCATCATTCCCCAACTTCTCAATTATCGGGACAGTGACATGGTGCTGCAACAGTTTTAGGTGAATGGCCCCTGGCAATATGAGAATGTTATGATCACAGTGTATCCTGATTTTAGAACAGAAGGGCAGCGTCTTCGTGGATCCTAAGTGAGAGTCAAACAATGCCTTCGGAAGTTGAAACTTAAATGAGCACTTTTATTATCAGCGAACTCAGGGTGGTCGACTGTGACACAACCTATGTTTCTCCACTTCAGAGGATGTGTGGACCGGGCTACACACCAGGAGACTGGCTTAGACTCCTCCTGAAGACTTGCTGCTGAGGACTTGTTGGTGCCCCGTCCATGGCAACTTAATCGAAGATCCATAACAACAATAATAAAGATATTTATAAAGCGCCTTGGCACGTCTAACGGCGTGTGCCAGCGCTGCGAGAGAGGGACCAGAGAGGATTATCAGTTAATATGTCTATCTACTTGATGAAGCTGGGTTAAGATCTAAGCTAACACACAGCTGAATAGCCATGTTTTTAGTCTCCTTTGGAACAATTGCTCTGATGGCTCCATCTTCAGATGGCGAGGCAGGAAATTCCATGCCTGAGCTACTAGAAAGGCAAAGGAACAGCCGCCCCATCTAGGTTTCTGTTGTAAATAGGAATCCAGAGACCCAGAGAAGGTGAAACAGGTCTGTTTATTAACCATCCACTCTCCTCACTGGAGAGTGTCTCAACATTCCATGGCGAGCTTCAGGGTGGAGCATACCAACAGGGTCATAGGGAAAGGGGTGGAAGGACATACCATTTGGGGAGATTAATTACAACACATCTCCTTCCTATAGGGTGATACAGAGAAGGAACAGGAATACCCCATGGGAATAGGACGGTACTGTAGCATCATAAAGAGGAGAAGAATAAAAACAGAACTTTACTCATGTGCACGTACAATTTTGTCAAAGCTCCACCATTGGCCATTCTCAAGTTGGACCACATTCTTGAGCACTTTAACAATTCTACAAGGCATGTAATATTTACTTTGGGTTGCTCCCACTTTAGTGTTCTTCTTCACTTATACTCTATCACCTACCTCCCACTTAGAATCTTTCACCCCGTGCTTATTGTCATACCACCGTTTGTACTTATCCTGGTGAAGTTGGACTCTCTCTGCTCTTGCCTCCTGGTCCGCTACCCTGGGTTCGCCCCCACTCAGCCAACCAGGATTTAACTTGGTGCAGGGTTCACGCCCACGCAGTGCTACAAAGGGTGAGATGCCAGTGACCTTGTTTGGGGAGGTGTGATACGCTGTTATGGCAGAGTTTTTGGCTTTATTTAGCAGTGATATAGATCATTAGTCTTGCTCGCATCTAGTATAGGTATTCTTAGCCTGTGTTGGCCCTTTTAAGCCCTTTTTTTCAGACCTAGAAGAGGATAGCTGCTTAATATGCCTTTATTCTTGACTTTAACCTGTCTATTGCCTATTGGCTTTGACATATTAGACATATTGGTATGGTTTATGTAGGTATTCTGACAGAGCTAAGGAGCATTTCACCCCTTTCAGGCCTACAGGCCTAAAGCTAGAGAGACTCCATCTTGATGGAAGCAGAGAGGCTTTTTAGGGCAAAAGCAATGTTTATAGTTATAACTGTTGTTCGCCCTAAGCGGACCGGAGAGAACCGGCCAGAGCTGAATCTAATCAGGAATTGTTCCCGGGCTCAGGTCTCTAGACGAAACAAGCAGACTGGTCACTGTGGGAGCGTCTAGCGCAAGGAGCCTGGTGCATGGGATTGGTGGGAAGAAGCTGCTGGCTGGAACTTTCCATGAGGAAACAGCATTCTATATTTGTGAAGTGCAGAGGCGGAGTCAGTCAGTCGAGGAGTGAGTCAAGCAGAGGGCAGTCGAGGAGAGAGTCCAGCAGAGAGGCGAGCAGTGGAGTGGAGTTGGCAGAGAGAGAGAGAGGGTTCAATCTGGAGAAGAGCTGAGTTGAATAGTGAGCTGGAACTGAAGGAAGCAGTCAGAAGCAGTTGCTTATCAGGAGGAGGTGTGAATAGCTGGAGTCTGAAGTAATGCCTTTTAGAAGAGATAGAGGAGAGCTCGTGGATTAACCTATGGGAGCAGATGGAATTGGACATTGGCGCAGAGACAGAGTGAATAAGCTAGTGGAATGAACGGTGATCAGAGCGGCAGGAACCATTAAGATTGAAGACGGAAGGTGGAGAGACAGTTCGTGTGGGGGAGAGGAGTCCAGAGACAGAGTGATCAGCGCAGAGGTGTACCCAAGAGTGCAGGAGAGAGAGAGAGCATGAGATGAGCCAAGGCACAGACGAGAGAGGAACCCAGATGACAGCTAGAACAAGACTTCACACTAATCAGGTGATATTGTTTTCATCACATTAGCTACACTTAATCTTTTCCCTTTCAGCGGAGTGTTCCTGTTATGTGTAATCTTTTCTCTTTCAAGTGGTGTGTTCTACCTATAGCCTTTGTTAGATTTGTATAAATGTTTATATTGCTATAATAAACAATCCCCAGTTTATAACAAACTGGTGTGTAGCCCCTATTCTTGTTCACTGAAGGTAAATGTATCTCCTAGGTGAGTACTAGGCACGTGAATGGATGAGTAATCCCAATCAGGTAAGTGGTGATCACATAAATAGGGAGTGAGTGGACCTTTGATGCCAAGAGCAGGTAATACACAATAATCTGGAACCACATTCAAAGTTATTATTGTAGTTTCATCCCGAGTAGACAGCTGAGATAATATCCCAATATATATATATATATATGTATAGGTGTTCATAGGAATGTGGTCGTCGTTGATATGCGGCGTTAATGAGAACACTGGGTGGGAGACCAGTGTGTATACCCACTGGATTGTGGCTTGAGTAAATGAGAGCACTAGGTGGTTGAACTAGTGTGTAGTTTCGCAGGATCGCGAACACTTTGGAAAAGGGAGCATTGGGTTCTGCAGGCCCGTGTGTAGACGCACCAGATTGTGTGTCAGATCTGCCCTAGGGTAGAACGGTCTGGGTCAGGGTGGCCGCGAGACCAACTGATGTGAATAAGTGTGGTGTAGGGTATGGATATCCCTAGTAATCAGTGAGTATTCTTAGTATCCCTATAGATTTAGTGGTGTTCTTAATAATATGAGCTTGTATATTGCGAGTTCCCCATCCTCAGGTAGGTACCAGGTGCCTGGATATAGAGGAGTCCTGAGGACGGAAGGTGAGTACGTTCTGGCTGGGTTGGAGGGGCCCCTGGGGGCTGATCCCACCTACTCAGAAAATCCAGCCATTACATTTTGGCGTAGTCGGACAGTTTACGAAGCCTGTGTGCCTGGCCATGTGCTTAGAGAGTGTCCCATGTGTTGTGAGGGAATGCCCTGAACGCTGGTTCCATCTGGCGTAATGTTGCAGTTTATGTAGCCTGTTAGACCTATTGGCTTGAACAGTTGCAGCGTGAGGAGATTGCATTACATCATGGCATTTGGTTTATTCAGGGTGGAAGGAATGGTTTTCATCTTGGTGTTTAAACTGTCAGAGTTGAAGGATGGCATTACATGAGGAAGCCAGTTACATCTATGTGATGGTCCAATTGTATAAATGTGTGTAAAATATGCTTTTAAATTGCCCATTCAATTGCTTGCTGCATCTGCTTATGCTGTGCAATGTGAAATGTGTTCATTGTTTTATGATCTGTGGAGTTCTGTGAATATAGCTCCTTGTAAATATGACTTGTGAATAGCGCCATATTAATGTGGCTTGTGAGGTGCATGTTCTCATGTTGATTTATTGTGTTCCTTGTGCATTGCGCCTTGGATACATTGTTTGTGAAAAGATTGTCTTGTAAATATGACTTGTGAATAGCGCCATATTTTTGTGACTTGTGAGGTGCATGTTCTCATGTTGATCTATTGTGTTCCTTGTGCATTGCGCCTTGGAAATGTTGTTTGTGAAAGGCTTGTCTTGTAAATATGGCTTGTGAATAGCGCCATGTGGTCATGGCTTGGACAGGGCATGTTATCATTACGTTTGGCAGGAGAGAGCTGGATCTTTCTCGGGTGCTTGGGGATAACGTTTTTGAAAATATGTACGTGTCATTTGTAAACGTGAAGAAATGTGCTAATGATTTTCCCATGTATAAATGGACGTTGGGAAATGTTTCTATTTGAGCTGCCAAAGGGTTAATATCTTGAGTTGAGATGGCAGCCTTTATTTTTTACATGCTGTCAACATGCATGGTTATCTGACCTGACTATAAAAGTCAGTGAATTATTTTAAGGATTATTTGATGGTTTGATTTTGACTTTTTTTTTTTGTTGGTTCCTTGGTCAGCCTACGTACTTTGTCAGTTTCTTGACGGAAAGGTAACATCTTGTGTTTTGAGAAGGGTTCTGTTCATTTCACATTCCTTTTGAAATGCGTCTACGAATTTGTGTGGGTTCACCTTGGAACTGATGTGGTTATAAATCAACCAGTGGATTATGAAGAAAGCTGTGTTCTTTTAAAATGTGTGAAATGTTAAAAAGATAGCCCGTTAGAGTGCACGCTACGAGCTGTTTTCATTAATAATTTCTGTGAGGGGTTTCCATCTAGACAGGAATGTGTTGGTTTGAGACTAATAAATCTTGCCCGACAGTGCATGGTAACATGTGCTTTTAATTAGTGGAATGCAACCATGTGCCTTTGAAAGAGGGAAAAATGTTGAAATGTAACATTATTATTTTCCCAAATGTGAATTAAAATGTATGCTTTTATAAATGTGTCATAAAAAAATTAACTTAAATACAATGTTGAAATGTATCTGCATTTTATGTTGTTTTACAAATTATTTCTCTTTGACAAATGGACCATGTTAATTCGTTTCTCAAATGCAGCATGTATAATATTGTATGCCAAAGGTAGTTTCCCCTTTCTAAATAAGTGCCCATATTTTAAATGTCTTGCCTTTAGTTGAATTAGTTGGACTAACGTCTTTTTAAAAAAAAAAAACTGGAGCTTTTTTAATTGGCAATGCACTGTAACAGAATTGTTTTTTTGTTAAATTCGAGCTTCCGTTAGTTACAAAATAAGGCATGTGAAATTTGTTTTTTGACCTTGGCAGACCAGCTGGTTTGTGCCTTCATTCTGCAAGTTTCGATCACGTCCCAGTGTGTTATGATTGGCTACAGTTCAATTTTCTTCCGCGCACGGCTTGTTTATTTAAGGGCGGGGTGGCCTGGCTCTTCCCTTGGAGTTAGTTAGTTTGATGGGCCTGGGCGGACTTCTCTGACCAGGGAAATGGGAGGCTTGCAGTGCCCTGCTGATGCTATGAACTCATCCTTTGGCGTTAATACAAATTCTTTTTTTTTTCCATACTGTAGCCTAGCTCCTGCCCTGAAGGGTGGGACTGGCTTAGTTAGGATTAGGGTATGTTAGGCCCCACTCAATGTTACTAAAAGTTAAATTTTGAATGTTTTTAATTAATTAGGATATTTTCTTTTCAATAATGAAAGGCACCCGGGGTGCTTTTTAAATGGAAAATTTTATTTTGCAAGAATAATGATACTTGTTCTCTTGTTCCTAGGTTGCTGGGGTGTGGTTATTATGCGTGGATCGGCCCACTCCCTTTATTTGTTTTAGCTTTTTATTTTCATGTTTTTATTTTATTTTATTATTTTTGGATGATGGAACCAGACCAGACCAGACCGGGTGATGATGGCCGCATTGGAGGAAGTGTCCGGATACCGAGGATGCAGGGTGGTGGCCTACACTGAAGAATTTGGACATTGAATAATCCCTTGGACAATCAGGCCCCACTTTTAAAAAAATAAAACATGTCACCTATTTAATTCCCTAGCCTGCATTTTTTTTTTTTTTTTTTGTTGACATCACTACGAGCAGGCCCCACTTTTAAAGAACAAAAAAAGTAAAAAATGTTTTATTTGTAACAGTATTATAAAAGAATTTGGACATTGAATAATCCCTTGGACAATCAGGCCCCACTTTTAAAGCAAAAAAAAAAAACGTGCCACCTATTATAGTTTTTCTGTTTTCTTCAAAACAGTTTTTTAAGGACTTTTTTGAATGGCGGTGCCCACATGTGTTCTTAAATGGGGTTGTTGTAGTTTTTTTTTACTGTTCTTACATTTTCACCTTGATTGATCAAAGGGTGGTTACCTTAAAATTTGGATTGTTCTGGGTGGTGTGTCTTTTAGTATGATTATGTATTAATGTTTGCCCAGACCTTGCAACTATATTTCTCAGATTTCACTTTAAATTGACAAATGTCAGCAGGTAGGCCTCATTTAGGCCTATTGTTATTTTCATCTCACATATTAGCCCCTACACCATTAGTTTCATGAGTCATCATTAGCTTAAGTTGCCTATAGTACGTAGGGCTCATTTAGGCCCTTTCTTGTTTTCTCATTAGACGTTGAAGCACATTTATTTCTTAAGTTGACAATAGTAGGTAGGCCTCATTTAGCCTTAAGTTGTCCGAAGTAGGCCCCATTTAGGCCCCTTGCTGTTTTCATTCAACACATAAGTCCCTACATCACTAGATTTCACCAGTTATCATTAGAAGTTGAGGCACATTTAGTTTGAGGATGCTTTGGTTAGTTTCTGTTGTTATCAGATCCAATCTCAGATATTTTCAGCATTCAAGTCAAGGGTGCTTTGATTTGTTTTTAGGTTTCTATTCCCTACCATTGAGTTTCAGGTGGAATTATTTTGAGTTGTCATTGTTTTTAGGGAGTTTTTTAGGTTTTGATTTGTTGATAGATTGTGTTGATGTTTGTTTATTTGGATGTTGTTGTTTATAAGATGCTCGCAAGATAAGGATCTAAGGGTGGAATGTTATGGCAGAGTTTTTGGCTTTATTTAGCAGTGATATAGATCATTAGTCTTGCTCGCATCTAGTATAGGTATTCTTAGCCTGTGTTGGCCCTTTTAAGCCCTTTTTTTCAGACCTAGAAGAGGATAGCTGCTTAATATGCCTTTATTCTTGACTTTAACCTGTCTATTGCCTATTGGCTTTGACATATTAGACATATTGGTATGGTTTATGTAGGTATTCTGACAGAGCTAAGGAGCATTTCACCCCTTTCAGGCCTACAGGCCTAAAGCTAGAGAGACTCCATCTTGATGGAAGCAGAGAGGCTTTTTAGGGCAAAAGCAATGTTTATAGTTATAACTGTTGTTCGCCCTAAGCGGACCGGAGAGAACCGGCCAGAGCTGAATCTAATCAGGAATTGTTCCCGGGCTCAGGTCTCTAGACGAAACAAGCAGACTGGTCACTGTGGGAGCGTCTAGCGCAAGGAGCCTGGTGCATGGGATTGGTGGGAAGAAGCTGCTGGCTGGAACTTTCCATGAGGAAACAGCATTCTATATTTGTGAAGTGCAGAGGCGGAGTCAGTCAGTCGAGGAGTGAGTCAAGCAGAGGGCAGTCGAGGAGAGAGTCCAGCAGAGAGGCGAGCAGTGGAGTGGAGTTGGCAGAGAGAGAGAGAGGGTTCAATCTGGAGAAGAGCTGAGTTGAATAGTGAGCTGGAACTGAAGGAAGCAGTCAGAAGCAGTTGCTTATCAGGAGGAGGTGTGAATAGCTGGAGTCTGAAGTAATGCCTTTTAGAAGAGATAGAGGAGAGCTCGTGGATTAACCTATGGGAGCAGATGGAATTGGACATTGGCGCAGAGACAGAGTGAATAAGCTAGTGGAATGAACGGTGATCAGAGCGGCAGGAACCATTAAGATTGAAGACGGAAGGTGGAGAGACAGTTCGTGTGGGGGAGAGGAGTCCAGAGACAGAGTGATCAGCGCAGAGGTGTACCCAAGAGTGCAGGAGAGAGAGAGAGCATGAGATGAGCCAAGGCACAGACGAGAGAGGAACCCAGATGACAGCTAGAACAAGACTTCACACTAATCAGGTGATATTGTTTTCATCACATTAGCTACACTTAATCTTTTCCCTTTCAGCGGAGTGTTCCTGTTATGTGTAATCTTTTCTCTTTCAAGTGGTTTGTTCTACCTATAGCCTTTGTTAGATTTGTATAAATGTTTATATTGCTATAATAAACAATCCCCAGTTTATAACAAACTGGTGTGTAGCCCCTATTCTTGTTCACTGAAGGTAAATGTATCTCCTAGGTGAGTACTAGGCACGTGAATGGATGAGTAATCCCAATCAGGTAAGTGGTGATCACATAAATAGGGAGTGAGTGGACCTTTGATGCCAAGAGCAGGTAATACACAATAATCTGGAACCACATTCAAAGTTATTATTGTAGTTTCATCCCGAGTAGACAGCTGAGATAATATCCCAATATATATATATATATATATGTATAGGTGTTCATAGGAATGTGGTCGTCGTTGATATGCGGCGTTAATGAGAACACTGGGTGGGAGACCAGTGTGTATACCCACTGGATTGTGGCTTGAGTAAATGAGAGCACTAGGTGGTTGAACTAGTGTGTAGTTTCGCAGGATCGCGAACACTTTGGAAAAGGGAGCATTGGGTTCTGCAGGCCCGTGTGTAGACGCACCAGATTGTGTGTCAGATCTGCCCTAGGGTAGAACGGTCTGGGTCAGGGTGGCCGCGAGACCAACTGATGTGAATAAGTGTGGTGTAGGGTATGGATATCCCTAGTAATCAGTGAGTATTCTTAGTATCCCTATAGATTTAGTGGTGTTCTTAATAATATGAGCTTGTATATTGCGAGTTCCCCATCCTCAGGTAGGTACCAGGTGCCTGGATATAGAGGAGTCCTGAGGACGGAAGGTGAGTACGTTCTGGCTGGGTTGGAGGGGCCCCTGGGGGCTGATCCCACCTACTCAGAAAATCCAGCCATTACATACGCCCACAAGCACCTTCTAAGGGACACCTCTATGTCATGCCCATTGGTTGCCGCCAATTGGATGTGTTCCTTTATGATTCTGTTAGCTCGTTCGACTAACCCGTTGGCTTTGGGGCAGTATAGGGCAGTGGTCTCATGTTTGATGTTCAAACCCTGGAGAAACGTATGCATCTCTTCCGAGCAAAATTGCACTCCATTATCTGTTACCAAAGTCACTGGAATGCCCTCTTCAACAAATACTCCATCCAAAAACTCAATTACAGCCTTTGTGGTGACAGAGTGGACAAACCTCTGTTTGATCCAATGGGTTGTGTAATCAACCAGCATGAATCTTCTCTTCTCTCCTAGTTCTTGCATAGGCCTGATAATGTCCATGGCCAGCTTGCTCCATGGTTTGATGGGTACTTCCACTGGAGATAACGGTGCTTTTTGTATAGTTTTTGACTTGTCGCTTTTAGCGCACGCCCCACAATCCTTAACAGCTTGTTCAACCATGGCATCCATCTTGGGAAATCAGAAACTGGACCGGACTCTGGCTTTAGTAAGGCTGCGCCCTATGTGACCTTCGTGTGCCAAGTCAATGACCTTCTTCCTGAGGCCTTTGGGAGGAATCACTCTGTGATTACGATATAATCTGCCTTTTATGAAACTCAGCTCATTTCTCACTTACCAAAACTCTTCAATGCTAGCTTCAAGTTCACTCTTTTTGCTTGGCCATCCGTTTTCCATGTACTTCTTCAGTTCATCTATTTCTTTGTCATCTTTAGTCTCTTTATTCCATTCCTCTTCCGTGATAGCAGGTGTTTCTGTCATTAGGATAGGACTGTCTAGGGCTTCTTCTTTTTCTCCCATCTCCGGTAGAGGTGACCTTGACAGGAAGTCCGCGATCTAATTTTCCTTTCCTGGCACGTATTCCACTTTGAAATTATAGTGTTCCAGCCCTAAGATCCACCTGCTGATGCGAGGAGTACAATTCTCGAATCCCTTCACGGTGAAAATGAAGGTGAGGGGTTTATGATCGGTTCGGATGGAAAACCTTAAACCCCACAAGAAGAACTTGAAATGTCTGACAGCTCAGAAACAGGCCAGGGCCTCCCTTTCAATGACGGAGTAGTTCCGCTCTGGGTTAGTTAGACTCCGGGATGCAAACGCAATGATTTTCTCTTCTTTTCCGTCTTTTTGAATGAGTGTTGCACCCAAGCCCTTGTTAGAAGCATCCGTTGTAAGAATGGTTTTTTAGATGCATCAAAAGTTCCTAATGCTGGGGAGGTTACCAATTCCTCTTTAAGAGATTTGACCACAGCATCATGCTCCTTGTTCCATTGAAAATCCTTGTTTTTCTTCATCAATTCCCTCATTGGCTCACACTTGGCTGCAAAGTTGTCCACGTATTTTGACATATACTCTAAAAGTCCTAAGAAGGACCTTAGTTCTTCCTTGTTCTTGGGACTAGGTGCCTCCATCACAGCTTGAATTAAACTGCCCTTCGGTCTGAAACCATCTTCAGTGATCTTGTGGGCTAAGTACTCCACCTCCCTCACTTTTATTTTACATTTCTCCTTCTTCACAGTCAAGCCAGCCTCCATAAGTCTGCTGAATACCTGTTCTTCCTCGGTTTGTCCGTACACGAGGATGTCGTCCTGGAAACACATGGTGTTCTTTATCCCTTCCAGGATTTTCTGCATCGCTTTCTGGAAAATGGCTGCAGCAGACGCAAGGCCAAAGGGCATACGTTTGAACATGAATGCTCCTACTGGGGTGATGAACGCCGTGAGGGGCCTTGATTCTGGATGGAGTTCAATTTGGTGATAAGCCATGGACAGATCGATCACACTGAAGTATTTAGCAGGACCCATGGTACTCAGCATCTCGTTGATTATCGGCAAGGGATGTATCTCCACCCATATATTGTCGTTGAGGCTGTGCAAGTCCACACAGAGACGAAAGCCCTCCCCACTGGCCTTGGCTGCGATGACAATCGGGGCCAACCATTCAGTGCAGGTCACAGGTTGAATTATATCCAAATCACAAAGTTTGCGCAACTCCTCTTCTAGAGGTACTTTCATCTTTAGGGGTACAGGGCGTAGTCTATGAACAACTGTTCTTGCGTTATGTTTCAACTTGATTCTATGTTGGAACATGTGTAGACATCCAAGCTCATCCCTGAATAGTTGCCCAAATTCATCACAAATGTTTCCTCCCCCCCTGGACCTGTCAGTGAGTAAAACCTGCTCCGCACTATTGGGATCTAGGATGATTCCCAGCTCTTTTTGGTGGACCCATCCCAGCAAGTTGGATCCTGATTCGACTACATACACTGGACCATAAGTCTCCCTGTCTTTAAAACGCAGATGAACATTTTTCATGCCCACTAACGGTATTTTTCCCTTGTTATACCCTGTAGGAGAAATGTCAGGCATTTTTAACTGTTATACTTCACAATTTCTCATGGACACAAAATCATCTTGGTTAAGTAAGGTGTACGGCGAGCATGAATCAGCATACATTTCTACACATTGGCCATCAAGGAAGACATCGCATTTAGGGTAAATAGCATTTACAGTACCATCAATATCTTTTACCTGCAAAATTATTTTTCCGCTTCTAGGTTCTATGCACTTCACTTCCCTGGCTGCATTTTTCTCCATTCCTCTACCATCTATTCTAGTATGTTGTTCACCATCTCTACATACTCTGGCGAAATGCCCTCTTCTATTACATTTTTTGCATGTAACAAACCTGGCATGGCACTGGTAAAAGGTTGCAAAATGGTTGTTGCTGCCACACCTGTAACACTTGGGACCTTTCTCCTTTTGATCTCCTCTCACACCATAATTTTCTTTGGACCTGACCTTACATACTTCATTACCATCTTCTTCCTCCTTTATAGAAGCTACTTCCTCCCCGTTGGTTTTCATCTCCTTAATACATCTAGCTGTGTGTTCTACAGATTTAGCTATCTCAATGGCTTCTCTTAACCCTGGGTTTTTGGCTAGCAGCTTTTCCTGAATGCGTGGGTTGTTGGTACACCTTACAAGTTGATCCCTTATAAGGGAATCAGTTAAATTTCCAAATTCGCACAGCTGTGTTAAACCCCACAATGCAGCAATGAAATTTTGCACGGATTCTTGAAAAACTTATGGCGCTCCATCACTACATTAATCTTGTCCCCAAAATGTTTTTCTAATTTCACCATTGTCTGCTCATAAACATCTATCCCAGTTTCGTCCTCACCCTCCTGTTCTAGCATAGGAAGTGATTTGTATACTTTACGCCCTTATCTACCTAGGTTGTGTAAAAGAATGTGTTTTTTCCTTTCTGGCTTGTACTTTTCACCACCCACAGCTATCAAATAACATTCAAAAAGTTTCACCCACTCCTTCCAGCTGATTTCTGGTTTCCCTGTCTCGTTCAAAAAGGGTGGGGGTTGGCTCATACTAGCTGCTGCCATGGTGGCTATTTACAAGGGTTAAAAACACACAATGTTTTTGGTGGCTTCCCAACAGGTGACAATGGATAGACTAGGAGCACACTAATAGGTTTCTCTCACAAGTAAACAAGGTAGTTAGAGACAAATAAAAATACATATGCATGTAAACTACTTTTCAAAAGCGAAATTCTAGCAAGAAATACTGGCTTCCTTCTCCCTGATCGATGTGAGAAAACCCAACTGTGTTATACACAGAGCCAGGAGGTAATTATTAAACATAAGATGTGCCCGCAAAGCAACTGAACAAGGCATAAAGCAGCATTCCTTCACCATGAAGGGTTAATGTTTTGACTCAAAATACCGGCCCTCTCCTGTTGGTGCGCCGGGAAACGTCTCAAGAATCGGGTTATTTGAAGTTCTGGGACGCTGACAGGATTCTCTTTTCCTTGTGCGCGAAGAGTTAAAATTATAACAAAGATACCGGCCCTCTGCTGTTGGTGCGCCGGGGAGCGTCTCTTGTATCCGGTCAAAGGAACTCTGATGTGCTGACAGGATTCTTCGTGTCTCTGGCTTCCCAGCTCTCCGGAATGCGGCACAGAGGCAGCAGCTGTCCAAACCACACAGTGCGGGACACACCGATCGTGTATGCTTTCCTCAGCCCCCACGAGGATACAACGCCGACCTTTTCAGGCACTCCGGGACAGCAGGGCAACCGCGGCGTCACAGAGGTACAACACAGGCACCCAAGGAAGATAGGCGCAAACCACCAGTCGGCAGACGAAGGCACTGAAGCACAGGTAGGCACTGTTGTTTCCTTACTAACGAAGGACCACGTAGCGGTGCACTTCCACAGCACTTGCATGCGCAACCTGACGGGCAGTCAACAGCACATTACAACCTCCGAAAGAACCCAGTAAGTCACGATAGCGCAATGTAAACGGGAGGATTTCTCTAGCTTCTACGGCAGTCTTCACTCATAAATCTCACAGGATGTACTGTAGTGAATTTTCTTAACACGCCAGCCCGAAAGTAGGCACAGAACTTCCACGCGTCAGATCTTCTTTCCAAACATCCTCTGCATAAGGGTCACACAGGGACGGGTGACAGCTGGGAGGGATCGCACCACAGAGCTAGGTGCCACCCACAGAAGAAGATTATCTCTCACCTCTCATACACCAACTCCTTGTCACTTTTCCGACTGTATGTCCTTGAATGCAGACTGCTTTTCCATCAGCAGGGCTCCTTATATCTCTGACATCTCAAAAAGTCCAGGATAAAACGATTCTTCCCACACAAGGCTCCAATTCTTCTTGTGTGTTCGTGTGTGGGGAGAGTACTCAAAGGGGAAATGGTTAACTTCTGCCCCCTGCGCAGTCCGTCGCCAGTGTTGTAAATAGGAATCCAGAGACTCAGAGAAGGTGAAACAGGTCTGTTTATTAACCATCCACTCTCCTCACTGGAGAGTGTCTCAACATTCCATGGCGAGCTTCAGGGTGGAGCATACAAACAGGGTCATAGGGAAAGGGGTGAAGGGACATACCATTTGGGGAGATTAATTACAACAGTTTCCTTACCTGAGGGATAACTGCCTGGTTAATTCCTGAGGATCTGAGAAAATGGCTTGGTTTGTGACAACTCACCAAAGAGGTGAGGTAACCTTGACCTCTATCATTAAAAATTTGGGGGCAGAAGCACATGGCTTTAAATAAAATTCTCTCTTTAAGTGACAGCCAGTGCAGACTAGTTAGGGCAGGCCTGATAGCAGCAAGCCTTGGAAGATTCAGTACAAGGTGGGCCGCAGCATTTTGCACTCAGTAGTTTCTGCAATCTCGTTTTAGCAGTTCCTAGATATAATACATTACAGTAGTCAAACTGGGAGGTGACTGATGCCTGTACGATGATAATTCTAACAGAGAACGGAATGACATCAAGGATCTTTTTTAACATCTTTCAAGTCCATCAAAAGATCCATCAAAACTCAACCCATTCAGAACTAGGCGGCGGCAGAACAGGCAAGAGCTGTGAAAGAGGCCTCGCAGCACAGCACGAATACCTTTGGCCTTTTACAAACACAACAGCCATCAGAGTCTGGCTCGGACACAGGTGGCCCTGATTCCTCGACGGCTGGTGTCCACCAAGGCCTGAAAATTACTCCACGATCAACAGATGACTTGTAGTACATACCCGTCTGGGTCCCATGGAGGCAAACCCACAGGCTTGGACTGCTAGAGCAACAGGGCACTACCAAGTAAGCTACTGAGATTTTGGCGGGCAGAATGATGACTCCTCTGAATCTGGCTCATGCCATGGAGACATTGGGCACTAGCATTTCCACACCCCACAGAAACTCCAAAGTGGACATGTTTCGCCCATTAAACAGTTTTCATAGTTCTTGGTTACTTGTTGAGGGCGTATGGCCAGGATCTCATATATCACCTGATTTGTGGGGGGTGGGGATCCAGAGGGGAGAGGAGGCATTTGTTATGTTGTTTTAGGTTTGTTTTAAGCAGTCGGGCTTATTTGGTGTACATTTCGGTGGTGGGAGGGTTACGATGCACAATTGTGAGCAGTGTTGGACATGGGGTACATGACGACTTGTGGCATAAGTTTGTTGCCTGGAACACACATTACCATTAGACGACATGGGAACACGCACAGACAATCTTACCCCACAATACAATGTGATAACATGGAATGTGTGTGGTAAGGCAACTCCTGCAAAACAATAGCGAATGTATGCCTATTACCATGCTGCAAAAAATGCACCTCACAACCACAGTATTCCAAAAGGTCCGCATGAAGTGGCATGGACAGGTCAATGGCACACCCTCATCGGCATATGCCTGACGGAGTGCTTATAGGATTGCTCCAGGGGTCCCTACCGGATGCAGATATGTGATAACGGAGGGACATTTAGACAGGGCTCAGCTGACACTAATGGTGGTCTATGCACCTAACTCCAATCAGTCGGACTTCTTTGACACACGTACCCCTGCGCTTTTCCTGGATCCACATGCACCAGCTTTTGGGGTGGAGACTTCAATCATGTGCCGGATGTGGACTGGGACCATTCTCTCCTTCCCTTGCGCAGGTGACATGTATCAGAACAACACAACACTTCCACAACTGGCTGACGTTGCCCACATTCAGGTCGCCTAGTTTCCGGGTTTCACACAGGACCACGTCCCTGTCCCGGTAATTAAAAAGTTTGAAAAGGAACAGGCGGGGTCTGGCCCCCGGCCTGGGCTTCTGTGCCGGTACTCTGTGCGCCCTTTCCACAACAAATTGTTGAGATAGCGCCCCCTGTGGCAGGTCACGTAACCAGCGCTCAACGTACTGCTGTGGGTATTTCCCCTCCTCTCCCTCTGGAAGGCCCACCACGTGGATATTATTGCGCCGGGAGCGCCCTTCCGCTTCGTCTATCCGATCTTTAAGCGTATGGACCCGGTCGATCATGTCCTGCAGCGCTGCGGTGGGATTCTGGGTAACGGGCTGGAGCTCCTGAAGTGTTTGACTATGTACTACAACTTTCTCAGCCAGCTTACGGTGATCAGCGTGAAGGATGGTGAAGACTGACGTGACCTTGTTGATCATTGTTTCTAGGGACTCCTTGGTTTGCTCCAGGGTAGTGCCAATCCTCTCCACCGCCGCTATTACAGAGTCCATCTTGGCCGAGAGGGCCACTGCTTGAGGCTCCATGTTCCCAGTGTGGTGCCCTTGTGGGGGGTCCAAGCTCCCCGCGTGCATCTGTCCTTGCTGCGACTTGTCCCGCAGCTGGCCCATCGCAAGTTGTTGAGCAGTTGGCATCCACATGCTGTTCGCAGGCTATGAGGGCACAACCAGTTGCAGATCTTCCGGACCAGAACCCCCTCCTGCCGTCTAAAAGAAAGAGTGCCGTGACACGCAGCTAACGGAGCACATCACTAGGGCTCCCCCCTGTTTTCCTGAGCGACTTCTAGAGTTCCGCGGCCCATTCCTCAGGGGCCCGATGCTCAGTCCCAAGGGCTGGGGGAAACCATCTACTATGTGCCAGCCACAGGAACCAGAGGGCACTCTACCCGCCTTCAGCCTCTCCTGGTCAGTGCGAGGGTTCTCCTGCCACTCCTTGCTTGTTCTGGGGCACGGGCCCACTGTCTTTACTTCTCAGATGCACTGCCAAGCAGGACCTGCCGTGCCTCTCACTGATGATGCTCGGCAGGGCCAGTATTGAGGTTCCGTGACAATTGTAAGTGATGTTTTCGACTCGCACGGATATGGTCGAGTCTGGTATCTATGAACCGCAAATGACGAGTTTAGTAAGTGTGCGCAGTTTCGCTGTGCTAACTTAAACCATTCGTTTGTTATGTGGGTTTTTCATCTGTACCCACGGGTTCCATCTTAGATACGGCATCCATTTTGTCTCTTGCCCTCAAGTAGCCAGCGAACGGACGCTGTCCGCTTCGCGACCCTGGGACTCCCAAGATATTTGTGGAAGACACATGTCCTTTGTAAGTGTCTTTATGATGAGGGGGATGATACTGTAAGGCAGATGGCCCCGCTCGAGGCTCATCTCGCCGTGCCAGTTTATTGTCTCAGCCGTGCATCTCATTAGGCACGTCCCTTTGATGCCTGTATCTCGTGTTTCCCGATACCTCCCCTTTTACACCCTTTCCGATCTCCCCACTGTCTCCATCTTCCTCTGCACCTGTCTTTGTTCCTATTTCGATCTGTTTTACTGCCGATTGGAATGCACTAATGTTGGGAAGATGGGTTTTTACAGTTGGGAACCGCCAAATGTTTCCGCACTTATGTTCCGGACCTTATGTGTATCAAAGTGACCAAAGCGACCCCTCTGGGGGATAATTATGGGAACCGGGTTGTAAACTTTTGTGTACCATGTTGTCCTATGGGTAAATTCTGTATAAAAGGAGCGATCCACAGAACCAATTTGAAGCAGTCTCCCCAAGTTGCACGTGTTGTACTTGTCGTGACTTCTGTGTTCCCTGCAGTAAATAAACCTTGAATCTTTGACGCCGAAGGAAGTGTCCCGTGTCTCTGTCATTCGTACGCCGGAGCAGGTTACCCACGAAGGTTTCAGGTGTTGTGCCCTGGCACCGCTGGGTCTTAAAGAACCCAGTCCTTCAGTTGGCGCCCAACGTAGGGCTGCATCAGTGGTACCGGTCCAAGCCCGACGATCGTGAGGAACTTCGTGTGAAATCTCCGAGGGAAGGTGCACTCCGCTTCATCGATCCTGTTGTCGAAATAAGTGGCCCGAAGACTTTTCCCGCGAAGATTCCCGCCTCCTGACGGCTGCGACGGACTGCTGCCCTGACTGTAGACCTGTTTTGGCGCCTGGCGTAGACCTTGGTATAGCGAGACGATTGACGGGCCTTCCTGGTGACGCCATCGATCTTTGAGTTAAGTATTTGTGGGTCGCTCCCAGAGTTCTTGGTTGTTGACACTTTAGCGAGTGTTTTTGTTGTTGACGCTGTGTGAGTGTTTTTGTCGGTGACACTTTGCTAGCCTACTTTGTTGTGTTATTTGACGCCTGCAGACGCCAAAAACCGAGGGTATTAGCTCTTTGCTGGGACTTGGTAAATCCCGTAACCCTTGAAGTTTGTGAAACTCGGCTAGTGTGCAAGATGCCTGGTCGTAGTACTTTGTTTAGTTGTTTCAGACCTTGTGGTGCGGATTCCCGATTGGAGGACTCGTGTCCGATACCTCCGGTTGGAACTCCGACTTATGAACTGTACAGTAAACATGGGCTAGGCCCGATTACCTTTAATGATTATTGGATTCGCTACACAAAGAAGGACGGTGTCCTTAGTTGGCCACCTCATGGTAGCTTTGAGACCCCGATTTTAGATAACCTAGAGGCTAAATTGTTCGAGAAAAAGTCAAGGCCGGCCATGTTTGATGCCTTTCGGTTGTGGCGTAAAGAAGCCCGACAGAAAGAAATCAGACAGACTAAACGAAATCAGAGAGATAATGTTGCTACTATTGTAAAGAAAGCAGAGCAGTTTCAGCATGATAAGGAGGTTAAGGAAAAGGAAGTGTTTGATAGATTACAGCGTATGACTATTGATAAATGCTATCCTACTTTGCCTACGGAGTCGGGAAAGAAGGGTGAGTCAGTTGAGGATCCTTTAATGTCCTATCTTATGAAATCGCCACCTCCGTATGTAAAGGGTACCACAGCTCCTGTGATTCCCCCTGTACCTGTTCCAGCACCTATTCTTCCTTTGCCTGTTCCTCAACCTGCACCCGTTCTTCCGACTGTTCCTGCTCCTTTGCCTGTTGCTATTCCTACTGCTCCTCCGCTTCCACATACTGCTGCTCACGCTACTGCTCCTGCTCTGTTAACCCCTGCTGTTGTTTCTGTCTCTACTCCTTCACTTGTTAGTCCTGTGTCCTATATTTCTCCCTCTACTCGTAGTCGTAATTCTCCTCTTGCGGCTAGTTTCTTTCATTCGCTCGGACCTGTTCTTGGGTCCGCTGGTTCAGATGGTCCTCAGAGACGTAGTCAGCTTCCTGGTAATAGAGAACGTGCTTCGCTATATAATATGGCGATGGGTTGGATGACGCATCCTCTTAGAAATCCACCACGTGTCGTACTCGATACGTTTTGTCAATTCAATATACCAACCCAAAGATTCGTGTTCGAGGAAATGTGTAAGGTCCTTCGTGATCAGATATCGGCCGACGCACCTGACGAGGTGCTGACCGCTTTGTCTGATCTACAGCTTCAGTTTTCGGCTGGACTGATAGTGGATACCAATGTTCGACGTGCTGTTGAACGGTTGCTATCTTTCCGTCCCACTCCCATACCTCAAGCCTTGTTTGTTGAGGATATTGAAAGACAGACGGATGAGTCTGGTCAATTTCCTATGCGCGAAGTTCCACCAGTATGGATGCCAGCTGATCCTAATGCTCAACCTCCGACATTGGCACATTTCCAGAGAGTGTGGATACATCTCCCATGGAAACGCTCAGAAGTGTTACAGGTGAAGCAATCTTTGCCTGACCCTCGCAAAAATCCTGCGGGATATTATAAGGAATTATCGCAGCTTGTAGGCGCTACGGTAATGAATCTTGCCGATATTGACATGCTGTTTGGTAATGTTGTACCGCAACCGGTATGGGCTAAGATTCGTCAGGAAAACCATCCGAATGAATTAGGTGGTGCTTGGGCTGCCATTGCTGCGGCCGATACGTGACAAGTCGGTGGGGCTAAGCCTGAACAACTGATTACTGATCTTCCTCAAAGAATAATAACGTTAATGAAAACTCTTATGCCAGCTATGAGAGTAAATTGGGACAAATTGTCAGCTTGTAAACAGAAGAAGGACGAGAGTGTCTCCGACTTCTTTACGAGGTTCGAGGAGGCATTCATTGATCATAGTGGTCAGGATATGGGCACTGAGGGTGGTCAGAGGTTGTTCGTGGATAAATTTGTTTCGAACTTATTGCCCGATTTGAGCAATAAATTAAAGAATTCGGAAAGTGCATGGGCCGTTTCTACTTCAGCTCAGATATTGGCCACGGCACAATATTATGAGAATAGAGAGAAAGAAGAGAACGATCGTGCTGATAAAAAGACGAAAGAGCTTAAAACTAAAGTATTGCTTCAGCAAGCGTATCCTCCACGTTCGAATCAGAACGCTTCGCAACAAAATAGATCGCAGCCGCAATCGAACAGATCACAATCTCGTAATGACTCCTCTTCCCAAAGATCCTCGTTAGGGTACAATCAATGTGCTTATTGTAGACAAGAGGGTCACATTAAATTCAATTGTCCTGTTCTCAACGAGCGTAATAGTGGTAACTCATCTAGAGGAGGTCGTGGTGGTTCACAGCAGGCACCACGTGGTAGAGGTCGTGGAGCTCAGAATGATCGTTCAGATAACTCATCAAATTCCGATGATTGTTTTGATCAACGTGGATCGTCGCAAGGACGATCTGCGCAGTACAATGTAGATGATTATTACGTCGATCAGGGAACTGACGACAGTAATTACTAGGACAGCCATAGACAAGGAGAGGGAGTGGTATCAGTTCCGGTTGATGAGAGAGGGCCTTACGTCGCAGTTGCTACATCGGGCGTCGTTGAGCCTTTTCTGTTGGACACTGGTGCAGCGAAAAGTTCCATTAAGCATTCGAAACTCCCTGGCGCACCTTTGTCTGGCTTAACAAATGTTTCCGTTGGGTTTTCTGGCGCCCCCGTTAGCAATCCAGTTTCGTGCCCTTTGCCCCTTACAATTGGGCCTCGTGAGCTAGAAGCTCCGTTGATTTTAACTACGGGTTGTGGTGAAAATCTTTTGGGCCTGGATTTGCTTAAACGTTTGTATGCGACTTTGTATTGTTCCCCTGCGGGTGTAAAGCTTACGTTGGGAGAGAGGGTTGTCTCTCCCATGTACTTGTCTCTCGATAAGCTTCCGCCGGAATTGAGTTCTCTTCCTGCGTCTTTATGGGCAACAGGTCCCAATGATGTGGGCCTACTTGATATCTCCCCTTATGTTGTTCAGTTGAAATCTAATGTGCGATTGCCACGTATTCCCCAGTATCGTATCTCCCTTGATGGTGAACGAGCGTTGTTAGCGATCATCTATGATTTGATCGAGAAAGATGTTATTGAGGAAACACGGGGAAACGTGTGCAACAGCCCTGTACTGCCCATTCTAAAACGTACTGATCCTTCGAAACCACCTGTTTATCGTTTTGTTATCGATTTACGGGAGGTGAATAAAATTGTGATTCCTCAGTTCCCCGTTGTGCCTGACATCACGGCGCTACTGACTCTGATTCCAGCCTCTGCATCTTGGTTTTCGGTGATTGATTTGAAGAATGCGTTCTTCAGCATCCCGATTGCAGAAGAGAGCAGAGACCTTTTTGGTTTCTCTCTTTGTGGACGCAGCTTCCGGTTCAAACGCGCTCCTCAGGGCTACTGTGAAAGTCCATCGATTTACAGCCAAGCCTTGAAGGGTCAACTGGATGTGTTTAGGTTGCCGGCTGGTGCGGCCTTAATCCAATACGTCGATGACCTATTGGTAGCTGCAGATACTCAGGACATTTGCAAAATTGCTACGGTGTCGTTGCTGCAACATCTCTGCGAGTTAAATCACAAGGTGTCACCTTCTAAGCTCCAATATTGTTGTCAAGAAGTAACCTATCTAGGTCACTTATTGTCAAAGGAGGGAAGGCGGTTGACCCCAGAGAGAATTGCAGCAATTGCGCGAATGGCTGTGCCAACAACCCAAAGAGATGTGCGTGCCTTTTTAGGTATCACGTCGTACTGCAGGCAATGGATTCCAAATTTTTCATTGCTAGCGAAACCATTGGTGGCTCTTACGTGCAAGGATGTTTCGACTCCTTTACCATGGACGGAAGAATGTCAGAAAAGTTTTTCTGAACTACGTGATTCATTGTGTTCGGCTCCTGTGTTAGGTACTCCTGACTATAGCAAGCCGTTTACATTATATGTTCACGAGAGGGAAGGTTGTGCGTTGAGTGTCTTAACGCAACCTTTTGGTGGTAAGCAACGTCCATGTGCATATTTTTCCTCGACCTTGGACCCAGTAGCTAGAGCATTGCCGAGTTGCTTGAGAGCAACAGCGGCAGCTGCGGTCTCTATCCGACAATCAGCAGGATTGGTCATGGATAATATGCTTACGGTGATGGTTCCGCATGCAGTCGACACTCTCTTGAATCGTACGAAAACTCAGCACTTGACGAGTGCGAGGTTGTCTGGGTACGAGTTGACGCTGTTGGCAAGCCACATTCAAATAAAACGTTGTAATGTTCTGAACCCGGCAACTTTGTTACCAATTAGCTCAGAGTCAGATGAAATAACAGAACATGATTGTTATTTGAGGACAGAGGAGGAAACGAAAGGTCGAGTGGACCTTAAAAACACCCCATTGGAAGACCCAGATGGTACACTGTATGTGGATGGTTCATGTTTCAAGTTGCCGAATGGCGATGTGACTATTGCTTATGCTGTTGTACCGTTGAATACTGTTGTTGAGACTGCGAGACTAAATCAGAATTCTGCCCATGCTGCAGAGCTGATCGCTCTCACTAGAGCGTGTGTGTTAGCAAAAGGGAAACGTGTGAATGTGTTTACTGATAGCCAATATGCCTTTGGCGTCGCACATAGTTTTGGACGGTTGTGGAGAGAGAGAGGTTTTCTAACATCGCATGGTACGAAGATTCAGCATGGCCAGCTTGTGAATGATCTTTTGGATGCACTTACGTTGCCTAAGCAAGTGGCGATTGTCAAATGTAGTGCGCATCGTAAGGTGACGGATGATGTTGGTCGTGGTAATGCGTTTGCGGATGAGACTGCTAAGGAGACTGCGCGGAACCTTAGCACTCGAATGTATGTGACGAGTTCGGTTAGGTGGCCTACAGAATCGAGTATGTGTGAGGACACTATCGAGAGTGTGAAAGCAATTCAGAACGAAGCCACCGAGACTGAAAAGACGAAGTGGAAAGAAAGTACGGGAAAGTTGGATGCGAATGGTTGTTGGATCGACTTATCGGATCAGAAAAGATGGATGTTGCCTGATGCATATGTGCTGGCTGTTGTGACAATGGCGCATGGGTTAGCACATATTAGCGCGAAAGGTATTTGCAAGTTGCTGTCTCCTGTGTGGAAGAATGATGGTATTACGAAATGTGCTGAACGCTTGGTTAAGAACTGTATGGTGTGTATGATGTACAACCCTGGCAAGGGAACCCCAACTCCTCCTGGCAGTTTTGCTCCCCCTTCATGTCCCTTTGAGGTGATTCAATTGGACTTCATCCATATGGAACGATGCAATAACCTGAAATACGTGTTAGTTGTGGTTTGCGCATTCTCCCGATGGATCGAGGCCTATCCTCTCAAAGACAATACTGCTTTGTCTACTGCGAAAATCCTACTGAAGGAATACTTTCCTCGGTACGGAATGCCTAGAGTCGTGTGGTCAGATAACGGAAGTGAGTTTGTGGGGAGTGTGATGAAGAGTGTATGCAAGGGCCTTGGAATTAATCAGAAATTCCATAGCACCAACCATCCCCAGTCAGCTGGTTTGGTTGAAGGGTATAACGGTACCCTTAAACTAAAGCTAGCGAAGATTCAGGCTACGACTGGTCTCTCGTGGCCTGACGCTTTACCCTTAGCATTACTGTCAACTAGGGCGACTGTACACTCCCGAGTAGGGCTTAGTCCCTACGAAATAGTGTTCGGTCGTCCTGCGAATGTTTGGGGGGTTCCTAGGCCAGGTACTTTTTGTGATCTTGAGTATCCAATGTTGATCGATTATCTTCATGACTTGACTGCTAAACTGAGGTTATTTCACCAACAGGTTCACGAAGCTTTGCCGACGCAGACGGAGGGTCCAGGCCACCAGCTCCAGCCCGGAGATTGGGTGGTGACGCGCAACTTCTCGCGCAAGAACAATTTGGATCCCAGGTTCACTGGACCCTACTAGGTCCTCCTTGCCACGAGAACTGCAGTTCGTCTAGAGGGCCGGAAAAATTGGGTGCATGCCACCCATACCAAGAAAGTCCCTATCCCGTTGCCAGCAGACTCATGGGTGAGGAGAGGCATTGCATCAACTGAAACCGAAGGATTGCCGGCGTTTGTACCTTTCAGCGACGCACAACCTGTAGGAGAATCCTCAGTGCAGCAGAAAGGCACTGTTGAACATTTGTCAGCAAAAGACTCAAGACCAGAACATTCAGCTGATCAACAGGACGTTGTCCCTTCAACGGATCCTTTGTTTGACGAACAGACACGTCCTGGGAAAACCCGATACTTTTTGCGATCTAGCACCAGAGACTAATAAAGATCCTGTTCTGTCCCTTGACAATTGCATTATCCCGTTTTCCACGATCAGTTTGAACATTCGTATCATTGTAATTATTTTGTATATATTCATTGAGTTTCATTCCTTACACTTTTTGCTTCCACAGCTGAGAAACATTGTTTTCGCATATATACACTTGTGAAATAAAGGCCGTAGGGCCGCGCGCGTACTTCCTTCTGGTTAGTAGGTCTTGACACTAGGTTAAAGACCGTCGGTTCCTGGGAATTCCTAGGGATTGACTGCTGCTACACAGAACGAAGTGCGTCAAGAAAAGTTGCGGACGGTCATAGGGAATGGCATTCTCGAAACTGATGAACTTGGAAGAAGCTCAGGCTCATAGATTCAAGCTGCAGCAACTCAGTCGTACCAAATGTTTTTTGTTCCAAATATTCGTGTTGTTTTTGACTGTTTCTGCATTATTGGCGGGTGGGGTGTATTACACGATGTCTTACTTCTTACCTTCTGCTACACCTACTCCTACCCCTGACCCTAAACTTACCTCCACTGCTTCTCCTCATTCTTTTCATATCTTACCTGAACACGAACAGGCTAGACGTGCAGAATTCCGCAACAATTCCTTTATTCAGCTCCTCCATCAGCATCAGTTAGTGGTCAACACTACTAATTGTTGGGTGTGTGGGTTGATGCCACATACTACGGATAAGGGAATTCCATATCTGGTGTTACCGTATAGTTCCCAAGGGTCTGCTCGAGCATATCAAACAATGTTTCGAAGCGCACTGGGTTTCCACCCCATTCGAGAACCACGTTCCCCCTACTCTGGTCCTACCTCGTATCAAAAACCTTTGTCTATAGCAATAGAGGATTTAGATAGCGATATCTATGATCCCTCGCTTATTCCTGAAGAAGAGGTACAAGCCTATAGGGTCCTAAGTAGAGGCGAATATAGTGTGTTCACTAGTGAAAAACAGCTTAAAAGCTCACCTCCAATATGGGTCGTACCCCACATTGGTAATTTTTGTCTAATAGGTCGTGGCCGAAGATCGAAAGCCCGACTTGGAGAGAGTGCTTGCACTGAAAATTACATTCTGCCGATGGTCTCGTCCCCTGTGTTCCTGGCTGCCAAGGGTACATACTTTATCTGTCATGATCGTGCATATGCATGGTTGCCCTCTGACTTCATGGGCTCATGCTTCATCGCAAACTTGTTGCCTCCGACGTTCACTGTAGATGCAGATTATCACAAGACTAGAGTTGTGAGAGGCGTAATTAGCGAAGAGGATACTGCCGGTCAAGAGGCAGGAGACTTTTTCAAGGGTTTCCTCCCGTTTTGGGGACCTATGGTAAATAGTAGGAACCTGAGACAGTTGACTCGAGTGGTAGAATCGACAGCTAACATTACTGCCAGTGCCCTTGGTAATATCACCACTGAACTTCAGGCGGATAGACTTATGACGTTACAAAACCGTATGGTTTTAGACGTGATCTTAGCAGATCGAGGTGGGGTATGTAAGGTGATCCATTCGAGCTGCTGTATTTTCATTCCTGATAATGCTCCGACTGTCTATCAAGCCATCTCGAAGTTGCATAAGATCTCCGAATCCATACACGTGGATGTAGGGGATTGGACGCTACTTGGGTGGTTTTGGGGCTTGATGTCGACTTGGGGTTGGAAGATTCTGATGATCATCGGAGTCGTTGTGGTGTTCCTGTTCACGTGTTGCCTTTGTGTGCAGTGTGGTCCTGCCTTATGTGGCCTCTGTGCTACAACGTGTATGAGACAGCCACCTGTTACCAAGGGGACTCGGTTGGACAGAGCTATGCTACAACAACATCTGGATGGTCTGATGAATATAGAGTATGATTCCGACTAGTGCTTGCCTACATGAGGGCAAAAGGAGCGTCTGAGGTTCCATGACAATTGTAAGTGATGTTTTCGACTCGCACGGATATGGTCGAGTCTGGTATCTATGAACCGCAAATGACGAGTTTAGTAAGTGTGCGCAGTTTCGCTGTGCTAACTTAAACCGTTCGTTTGATATGTGGGTTTTTCATCTGTACCCACGGGTTCCATCTTAGATACGGCATCCATTTTGTCTCTTGCCCTCAAGTAGCCAGCGAACGGACGCTGTCCGCTTCGCGACCCTGGGACTCCCAAGATATTTGTGGAAGACACATGTCCTTTGTAAGTGTCTTTATGATGAGGGGGATGATACTGTAAGGCAGATGGCCCCGCTCGAGGCTCATCTCGCCGTGCCGGTTTATTGTCTCAGCCGTGCATCTCATTAGGCACGTCCCTTTGATGCCTGTATCTCGTGTTTCCCGATACCTCCCCTTTTACACCCTTTCCGATCTCCCCACTGTCTCCATCTTCCTCTGCACCTGTCTTTGTTCCTATTTCGATCTGTTTTACTGCCGATTGGAATGCACTAATGTTGGGAAGATGGGTTTTTACAGTTGGGAACCGCCAAATGTTTCCGCACTTATGTTCTGGACCTTATGTGTATCAAAGTGACCAAAGCGACCCCTCTGGGGGATAATTATGGGAACCGGGTTGTAAACTTTTGTGTACCATGTTGTCCTATGGGTAAATTCTATATAAAAGGAGCGATCCTCAGAACCAATTTGAAGCAGTCTCCCCAAGTTGCACGTGTTGTACTTGTCGTGACTTCTGTGTTCCCTGCAGTAAATAAACCTTGAATCTTTGACGCCGAAGGAAGTGTCCCGTGTCTTTGTCATTCGTACGCCGGAGCAGGTTACCCACGAAGGTTTCAGGTGTTGTGCCCTGGCACCGCTGGGTCTTAAAGAACCCAGTCCTTCAGTATAGGCACACCACAACCCCACCAGGTACACCTGATAGGTGCCCGACTGGAGGCTACGTAGTCCCTGGGCGCTCCCGCTCTATGGGTCCCCACTGCATGCAGCACCACCACGACAGGGACACACCTGTGAAGGTCCCGGTCGGCCCGCTCGTGGCAGCGTCGTTGATCAGCGCCTCAACTTGGGCCAAACTCTCCTGGCAGCGTCTCCCAAGTCCCAGACCCGCAGAGTCCCACTAGGAATCCCCAGGTGCCTCACTTACTATCATCGGACGCGTCCGCAGTCCTCAGGCTCACCACTTACCTCAAGAGCGCTCCACACCAGTTCCAAACCCACTCAAAATAGCGCCTCCTTCAAAATGGCACCCACTCCCTACCGCGCTAATCTGTGGGCCAGCAGAGTCTCCAGGCCCGGTGTCAAACAGCTCCCTTCAATTCCTCCGTGGCATCCGATTCCTCCGGTCACTGCAGGTGCACCACCCCCTAGGTCCTGCACACTGGATGGCCTCTTCAGGGCTGTACTACCAGCCACAGCGTGTCGCCCAGCGGGGGGGGGGTTCAACCACCTTGTCCGCCCCGCGGTTAATGTGCGTCAGCCACTTGGGCACACTTCAATCCTCCCAGGGGCCTAGGCCAGTCCTCAGCAGCCAGCACCTCACCTTAGAATGGGGCCCGCCTCACACCCAGCTCTCATTCATCGCCTCTCTGCAGCTTTCCGCAGCTCACACAGGCCTGCAGGGCCCGCACCTCTCACAGGGCCTGCACAGGGCCAGGACCCCCGCTCACCCTCCGCCGCCCCGTGTCACAACTCAGACGGCGGTTTTCCAGGCCGTGGCTCCGCTCCGCTTCTCGGCTGCCAGCAGACTTCAGGGCACGCCTAGCCCTCGGAGCACCTCGCTGCCTGTGTGGGTCCACACCTCGCCTAGCTTCTGCTCCACACCTCAGAGCCCGGCAGCGGCGTCAGACAGTCAGTGCCTCCGGTCCGTGGCGGGGTTCGGCACACAGGACCCGCGCTCACAGGGCAGTGCAGGATCTTGCTTGCTACCTCACGGTGCAGTCTCAGGCTGCAGCAGCAGCTGCTGCCTCTCGTTTTGCTCGCCTTTTTCTCCCGGGCCGCGAGATGGAGGCCACCAGGAAGAATTCCAAAAGGACAGATCAGCACCAAAAAGAAT
Source organism: Lissotriton vulgaris (assembly GCF_964263255.1). NCBI lineage: Eukaryota > Metazoa > Chordata > Amphibia > Caudata > Salamandridae > Lissotriton > Lissotriton vulgaris. The sequence goes on along the minus strand of NC_141693.1, from coordinate 1,687,487,670 downwards.
AACCTCTGTTTTATCAGAGTTAAGCTTTAGATAGTTTTCATGCACCCAAGTGACTATGTTAATACTGCGTTCTCTAAAGTTTGGCATCAGAGGAGATGGACACTATAATTTCAGTGTCATCTGCATATGACACAGTGGCAAAGCCAAAGGATCTGATGAGTATGGCCAGTGGTGCTATATAAATGTTAAAAAGGGTAGGTGATAAAGATGATCCCTCGGGGACTCCGCAAGGAAGACAGAACTAATCTGGATGGAGAGGGCTACGCCTTTAACTCTGATCCTCCCACGCCTGTTAATTAACACAGAATGGTTTACCGTATCGAAAGAGCTTGAGAAGTCGAGGAGAATAGGCGCAGCCCGTCCACAAAAGTCTACTTGTCTATGAATCTCCTCTGTAGCAACCAACAAGGCTGATTCAGTACTGTGGGAAGGCCTGAAACCATGCTGTTTGGTATCCAAGATATTCTGAGAATCAATAATCTTCATTAATTCCAAATTAAGCACCTTTTCCAGGATTTTTATAGGTAGTGGTAATCTGGATATTGGTCGATAACTTTTCGTATCATTGGGGTCCAGAGTGTTTTTTTTTTTTACAGTGGGCAGATTAGAAGCTTGCTTTCACTTTGTAGTGAAAGTGCCCAATATCTGCACTTGATGAAGAAGAACAGTAAGCTGCTCAGCTACTGATACTAAATGCAAAATTGATGAAGGACATGGATCAAATTGGGACCCTGATTTAATAGATTCAAGGAGACCCTGAGTCCTTTCTTGAGAAAATGGTGTAAAATGCTCCAATTGTAGGAGGCTAGATTAAATATCTTCAGTGGAGGAATTTGGGTCAGTTACCTTCTCTACAAACAGCCTGTTGGAAGTATGAGAAAGTTCAACATAAATCCCAGAGACCTTGGATTGAAAATATTCGGCCAGCTTATCGCCAAGCTCCTGAGAGGGAATGATGGACTGAGCATTATTGTAATTTGCAAGTGATGTGATGGTTCTTTAGTAGAATCTTTAGCCAAGCATATTTTCTCTGTAAAATATTTATATTTTTCAACCATAATCAATTTTTTATAGTTGGCTAGTGCTAATGTATATTGTGCTTTATTTTCTCTTTTAAATGCAGATCTCCATTTTCTTTTAGTGCCCTACATTTTTGTTTGAGTCTTTTTAGTTCGTCGGAATACCATGGAGCGGTGGGGTTTTTCAGAAAACATCTAATGATGTTGGTGGAGCCAGCTCGGTGGCTGCCGAGTGTAGACAGTTGTTAATATTTTCGGCAGCATCCTCAACATTACCAAAAAGGTCAGGTTTAGTTGGGTAAGTTTCTCCATTTTCTTTTAGTGCCCTACATTTTTAGTTCGTCGGAATACCATGGAGCGGTGGGGTTTTTCAGAAAAGATCTAATGATTTTTGGTGGAGGCAGCTCGGTGGCTGCAGAGTCTAGCCAGTTGTTAATATTTTCTGCAGCATCCTCAACATTACCAAAAAGGTCAGGTTTAGTTGGGTAAGTTTCTGGTCTAAAACTGTGCCATCCAGTTTACACCAGAGACGTTTGTGAATCGTCTTAGGAGCATTAACAAGGTGAATGTCTTTATTAGAGATATTCATATTAAAACAGACCACAAGGTGATCGGTCCAGAGCAGGGGAATAACTTTTTCAAACTATAACTCAGGACTATTCGTGAAAATACCATCAAGAGTGTGGTTAGCTATATGTGTGGGTTGATTTACCAATTGATCTAAATCAAAACACTTAAAACAATCAAGCAACTGAGCTTTATCTAAACATTTAGGTTGTTCTAAGTTAAAGTTAAAATCTCCTAATATGGTAAAAGTGGTGTACTAAATGCAAAACTCCATAAAATTCCACACATCTGACATAAACTTTCGCAAGGGCATGGTGGATGATAGAGTAATGCCCCATTAAAAGTGGAGGCTTGTTAAGACTAAACATAATAGCAAGGCTTCCTTGCACAGTAGAAGGGCCGGACTAAAGGAGATACTAAAATGGTTATGCTACACTAATGCAATTCCTATCTCTCTCCCCACTGCATTATAGTGCGTGTTCCCTGCATCCACTTCTGAGTGTCTGTGGTGCAAGGTGGAGGAGGTCAATTTTTACCACATGGTATCGGAGTGCCCGCTGCGACCAATGACATGGTTGTAGGTAACTGCTACCATGGCGGCACTGGCGGAACATACTTTGGTGCCCACTCCGAAGACCTGCCTCTTTGGCCTTCTCCTTAAAGACAAGGGGAACAAACACTTAAAATAGGTTTGTAGACCTTGATTTTATGCTCTTCAAATGACAAATTGCAGTGACGCTGAATGCATCCTCTGTCTCGGAGAGACAGAGGTGGCTACTCATGCTGGTGCAATGGGAACACACGAAGGCTAATGCACTACACTCACTGCACGCTAGAAGAGCTGGCAGGGTCCGGGGAGGGAACTGGGACACTTACATTGCAAATATTGAAGCCAAGAATGACACCCACTCACCATGAAGGGAACACCCCAGAGTTCCTATTGTCTAACCATATGTTGGTGACATGATTACATGCTCATTGCATTGCTCTACTGTATGGTGGTCCATATGCTCTCTTGTGACGGCGAGCGGCTGCATGGCGCTGACACCAGTGCCAACTACAGATGGACAATTTTTAGGGTAGAGATGCTCACATGTATTAATGTTCAGATAACTACCTGTTCATTGCTCCTAGATTGCACAATGCGGACTCAACACTACCCCCACTGCTCCGTGGCTGTCACTTTCTTGTCTACCTTTTGTGATATAATGATGTGATGTAATATAATTTAGTACAAACAGTACAGGATTGTAGGTTAGTTAGGGAACAAGAATATTGTGTGCTATTTTCTGAAAGGACTGTGAGGGGAGATCAATTTTAGGACAGGAGGCAATTGTTCCTTGGGCAAGGAGCAAAGGTGGGAAAGGATATTTCAACGAAGGAAAATTTCTTGAAGCCAACAGTAGGATTAAAGAGGCATTTCAAAGATTGCGTTATGGAGTGTATTTACTCCGTTTGGATTTCAGGGAATCAGGAGCAGATGCATAGAAGCATTTACCAACACGGTATAAGACTTTAGATGTAATTCTTTTGTGAATGGGCCAAAATAGGAGAGGCAGAAAAAAAGATGTACCTGGATTTATAAATCTGGCAGCTTGATTTTGAATAGTCTGTAGTCTATGGATTTGATTATTGGGGATGCCTTGGTAAAGGGCATTACAGCAATCCAGACTGGAGTGAATGACAGGAAAATAAACACCAACAATTTGGTGAGCAGAAGAGGTAATGTAGGGGGTGTTTTTATATAGAATTTTAGTAGGCACAGGGCTAAGGAATGACGCAGATTTACATTCCCTAATTATTTTTAAAGGGTGATAGAACAGTGGTATTTCTAGATATTCCAGCCTGCCTGCAGAGATTTTTACCTCTGCTTTATCAAAGTCAGAATTTGTCAAACACTCCCCTTCTGTGGAATAATGAAAAAGGGTCATCTTGTAAATGAAAAAAAATTGATATTTGGTTGGAAGCAAAGGGGATAGGGTTGGTGTTACTGGAAAGTTTGTTTATAATGTTAAAGATTTTTTTTTTGGGGTTTTGCCATTACAAGATGATTGCTGTAATACTCTTTGCGGGTCAATAATATGGCTTTTTTGAAAACCATTGGTTTTGTTTTTATACAGCAGCTTGTCATCTGGTGAGGAGTGTCATTGACATTTTTGTTCTGCATTTTTTGCTTTTAGCTTTGCTATATGGAGAGATTCGGTAAATCAAGGAGATAATTTTGATTATCTTTCCTTTGGAAAAGGAAATAAGAGCTATAGTATTTGCAATAAATGTGTACTAATCAAAGTCTATCAAAGTGCAGATGAACATGGGGGGAAGAGAAATAAATCCAAATGTTTTCAGTCTCAATCTGATGGAATAGTCTAGATGTAATAGTCTAGATGTAGTGGGGAGCAAGGCAAGAAGTCTCCCTTTGTAAGATTGTTTTTAATTAAGGGTAATATGGGAATTATCCGTCAATCTAACCAAAAGAATCTCTTTCTTCGCTCCGCCGACCTCTCCCTAGCCGAAATTCCTTGCATCCGCAAAGCCAGAATGGGAGGAAGAACCTTCTCCTACATCGCGGCCAAGACCTGGAAGGAACTCCCCCTCAGCATCAGACGAACATTGTTCATGTATACCATTAGTAAAGATGTAGTCCGTCGGACGACAAGATCATAGAAATAAAATAACATTTGTTTTGGGAAAAAATAAGTTTTGTGAAATTTTTCCTGTCACAATTTTATTTTTAATAACTCTTTTTCTGCAATTTAAATGTATTTCCTTTTTAAAGAAACTACGCAAAAATCGGGCAATAAATACTTTTCATAGGCTGTTAACAAGACTTTTTTTTTTCATTGCCTTTTCAAAAGAAAAGTGCAATAAATATAAATTTTTGTAAAAAGTGCCCGGGATTCCACACGTGTCGGACAAACTCAGTGCCTCGAATAATAATGAAAATCCCCTAGAGGAGACAAGGAGCTATTTTATATACGAAGCTTGGATCCCTGCTTACAGAGAGAGCAGAACGGCAGCTGAAGTAAGTTAAAAAAATGCTTTTAAATGCATGTTGTATACGTGTTTCGGGTGATAGTGTACTTATTTGAGAGAAAGCGTGTGTGTGTGTGAGAATGTGTATGTGTTAGTATATTTGCGAAAGTGAAAGTGAGTGAGAGCAAAAGGCAGGTAGTGAGTGATAATGTGTGAAATTGAGTGTCCGTAAGTAAGCATGTGAGTCACAGCGAGTGACAGTAAGAGTGACTGCAAGTGAGTGATTGCTAGAATGAGTGTGAAGGAGTATTAGAGAGCCCGAGAATCAAAATGAGTTTGAATGAGAGTGACAGTGAGTAAATTAGAAAAAATAATTTGTGAGTATGAGTGAGTGTAACTGAGAAAGTAGGATTGAGTCAGAGCAAATTTGAGTGAGTGAGTGTAAATGTGTGAATCAGAGTGAGTGATAACAAGTGAGAGTTAGTGAGAATTTGGGAGTGAGAGTAAGAGAATGAGTGACAATGAAATGAGTGAGTGCAAGTTAGTGAAAAAGAATAAGCAAGAGTGAGAAAGAGTGTGAGTGAGAGAGTATAAGTGAGCGTGAGTAGGAATGTGCAACAATACTTGTGAATCTGCCATCGGCCCTAGCAAAGTGAAGGTAATTCCTGTGTTATGGCGCTGGCAATCTTTAGCATGACAGGCACCTGTGTTAAAATACTGGCAGACTGGAGGTAATGGTCAAACACTGGTACTGGCACACTGGATGTCATTCTTGGCCCATAGGACACCCATGGAAAAATGCTACAGTGATTATGCTTGAGGAAATTCTAACCATTGAGGTACCAGTGGTAAAATGGCACTGCATATTGGATGTAATTATTGTCATGAGGGAGGACAACCGTAGCATTCGAGAACGAGGCAACCATGATAAAATGCTGACCTTGACATGCTGAGGCAACTTTTCAAATAAGGGTCACACATTCTATATGAAAGGTATTATTGGCAAAATTCTGGCTCTGTTTTTGTTCTAAGATGGCAGCCCTGTGAAAATGCTGGTCCTGGCACAATGGAGGTCATTTTTGACATGTGAGCACCCATACAATATTTTGAAAAAATGCAGCAACTTCTAGGGAGTGTCCGCTTTCATTGGCTTGACACACTGTGAAAGGAATACTTAAGGAGATTCCCTTCAGAGCCTATGTGTTTTTTGCAAATTCATGTACAAGTTGTGCTTCAAAATTAACTATTTGATCCTATTTGTTTCAAAATTTTCTCTGGGGCAGGAACCCCCTGAACCCTCTTAGAAGAGATCTGTATGGGTGGTGGTGTTGTATTAATCATGCAGTTATTATGGAACTTCAGCTCTGTCCGTAACTGTGATGTCATCAGGGTTAAGGTCATGTGCAATAACCTCCTGAGAAATCTACAGTCAAAAGTCATATGGTGTGACTACCTGTGACGTCATTAAGGTCAAAAGGCATGTGATGTCACTAGCGCTACCCCAGGCATTTTCATTAATCAGACAGGACATGTGCATGAGTACTGGGGGTGAACAGACTTCTATCTCCCCAGAGCCTACAGCCTACTATCACATTGCGTTACAGCTCCACTTCTACCCAGTCGACGATGTGAGCCCTGCAGAAAGGTGACCTCCTCTCCCTTCTTCACTCTACCGATTGGGTCATACAACAGATTCGAACCTCTCCTTAGCTGCCAAGGTTTCAGATTGCTATGTGTGACATTTGCATAATTTCAGTGTAGTAATGAGTGCCATTTCAACGACTATGAGTAACACTTTCTTGTGAGCAATAAACACAAAGGAAACATCCATATCAGAAACTACACGTCAAGCCGCGTGGCGCTGACGAAAATGATAGTCCAACCACAAATATTGTATTACTGCGCCAATATCCCGAACTACGTCCATGCCAAACTGTTTCGCGAGCTGGAAACCTTACTCCGCGGCCTTATTTGGAACACAGGGCGACCCCGTGTGGCGATGGCGAAGCTATATTCACCCACTGAAGCTGGGTGCCTCGCAGTCCCCAACTTGGAACTGTACTACTTGGCGGCACAAATGCAGTGGGTGTCGGGATGGCTGGACGGCAGGAACTTGGCAGATACTGCCACATACACCACTACCTGGACCCGTATGCAAATTTGCACATTGTTCCATCCTCTAAGACTCCCTGCCCTACACAACTACACCTAGCGGTGGGGCGCAGGTGCTTTCTGCGCAGCTTAAGGCTGACCCGAATGGCGAGACTGTACGCCCCAGTGCTCCCCCTGCTGGGCACCCCCAGAGAAGGTGGAGTAGTCACGGAAACCACGCTGGACAGATGGACGAAGGCGGGAGTGGAGACACTGGGAGACCAGTACGAGAACGGAGCTCTGCTCCCTTTTGCAGAGCTCACTGCGGGCACAGGCTTGCCGGCCGGTCAGTTTCTTTTGCATGCATCCCTAGTACATGCGCTGACGGATGCCTGGGGTGACATGTCTGAGGAACCGCCAATGCACCACTTCATACAATACCTACATGTCATGGGGAACGGCATACACGTGGTGCACTGGTTAGCACAGGCCCTACTGGTGCATACACAGCACTCTACTCAACCACTAAGAGACAAATGGGCGGTGGATAGGGGGAGAGACTGGACGGACAAAGAATGGACAATGGTGCTGAATAGCCCAGACAACGTCCCACGTAACTCCCGCTTCAAGACCATACAATTCTACATCTTGCACCGAGCATACCTATCACCAGATAAGAACAACAGATATTTTTCAGTCACCAATATGGCATGTCAGAGATGCTGACTGGTAGGAGCAGATCTCTTGCACATGCTTTGGCTGTGCCCCAATATACAGTCATACTGGGAAATGATCACAACACTACTGACACGGTGCACTGCAGAGAATATACCGCACACATGGGAAGCCTGCATCCTAGGGCTCTATAAAAGAACCAAGCTGAATAAGGTACCGGCTAGGTTGTGGGACCTGGGCCTTGTTACGGCTAAGCGTTTGCTTACCAGGCACTGGAAGAGCAACGAGCCCCCACATATTCGGCAATGGCACGCCTCTTTCACTAATTGGGCGAGGGCGGAGGGCACGGTAATGCGCCGAGAAGAGAGAAGTTCCCCATTGCGCAGCACTGGGATGACACCCTGAACTCCTTCCAGCGAGCAAGCCTGGAACAAGGAATCACTTGAGAAGAGATCCACTCTCGGAACTGACCATAAGCATGGGCCGGAGCAGTGACCCTACGCGCCCGCCACCTTCTCCCCTATTGGCGACAGGGTACAAGACACGTCGCATAACACAGCAACGCAGCAACACCGCAAGAACATTTTGCACAACGTATCAGAAACCCACTTGCCCCCTGATATTACCGACCTCTTGGACACTACGCAAAAACACGCTGCCCCCCCCCTTCAGGGAGGGAACTCACCCCACGCACAGGACATAACCAGTGACTATGCTAAGACCTAGTGGACCTGCCCCTACGATCGCATATTGACGCTTCACACACCGCATTGGCACTCTTACCTCACTCTAATTCCATCACAAACACTAATTTTCTTACAACCCCCCCTTTCCTACTTGTATATCTGAGGAAGTTCCTTCTTTCTTTCTATGCCTCACATTTTTACCTTCTCTTACTCCCTGTTCTATCCTGTTTTCCTGTTTCCATAACGTTTATGACATGTAACCAGGATATTTCCCCGCTAGCACGACACAGTTAAATTGGCATACAAATGATCAGTTATTACACTATAATTGACGCCCAGATCTTTTCACAAGCACCAACGGTACATGACACATTGTACACTGCCTGCAAGGAATAGACAGGGAACACAAAAATTCAGGGAAAACATGCAACCCCAAACGGTGATGCATCATTATGTCTTCCCTATAGCTGTCACCAATGCTGGACGTCAACACCCATGTTGACGTATAAGATACAGTATATCCAAAATTAACAATTTGTTTGTTGGAATGCCGTTATGCCTACGCAGTCTTCTTTTGCATCGCTATTGTAAAATGTAACTGTCGTGATATTGTGAAAATTGCAGAAGATATGCGTTTATCATTTACCTCTTCCTTAATCCTCTGATGACTGTCGGTACATGTATTGAATATAATTGCAATGTTTAAGAAATGCTAATAAAATATATACAAACAAAAAAATCAGAAACTACACGTATTTGAGCAATGAGACACTAATAAGATATTAAAACTGCTACAGACGCCTGCAATGGCTGACTTATTATTACACTGAAATTATGAAAACGTCACACATAGCAATCTGAATTCTTGGCAGCTATGCCCAGTCATTTAGTGAATCAGGCAGGGTTCGATAAATTAAGAGTGGTCATAAGAGAAAAGCAACAGAAAGTGAACAGAAAGAGAGTCTGTTGGCATTAAAGAATCCTTGGGGATCGAGTTACCTTTGTTACACTAAGCATGCTCACAGTGGAGATTGATTCACTTGGCTTCAGTGAGTGACCTACGGAATCCAATGACGTAGAAAATACCTGGTGTTTCAACGATGCCAACACGCGTGGCTCAAGTAGGAAGCTCTTGACGTTTGAAGCCGAAAATCTAGTTGCAGCCGTCATAGAAAAGTGACAATGACACTACGTCTGTGGATCGGTGCTAGTTGGTGAAAAGCAACATGAACCTGCAAGGTGGCACCATGCTGATTCTCATGAGGGCACTGCGCTCAAGCTGATCCGATAGGCTGCACCGCGCCTCGAGTAACTTTAGCACTCTACCTGAGGCTTCTATGGCAAGTTGAAGGAACGCCGGTGGGACGAAGCGCTGTGCAGGGTGTGGCGCGCAGCTTCCTAGCCCGGCACCACTCCGGCGCCGTAGTTTGAGTCCGGGTGTTACTTGTCAGCCGCGGTGGGCCCAGCTTGATCGGATTTGGTCGGTCGCGCCGCTGTATTCATTAATGCGGTGCTGCAAACTTATCAGGCAGCAGCAATTACTCTGAATTCTGCAATTCTGAGAACTTCAACTTGTTGTTGTTGACCATTTCTTCTTTGTGCCTAGTGTAATTCTATGATTGCTTGTCCTCTGTACAGCACTTTAGTGTAGGCAAAGTGAAAATACAAATAAGCCCTTTTGGCGTGCAAAGGTGTCACAAAACAGATCAGCAGAAAAGCACTGCAAGTCGCAGCCAAGACGTTGTGTAAGGCACACAGTTTTGTTCTAGCCTGTTCCACTTCATCATAACAGAAAGCCCTCCTTTCAAAATGGCTGATTCTATTAAAGAGTATGGCTTTTATCAGAGAATAAATTCGAATTTGTCAGGGGAAGGCAGTCAGTGTGAAGCCCTTCCCCCACCCCGTCATTGGCAGCAGTGAGTGAGTCAATTAACGAAGCGCTGCGGCGCCGCAGCCAGAATAATTGCTGCATTGTTGTCTGACGGCACAGGCTGCAGATTTGCTACATTGTAGAGCTCTCAGCCACTCCAGAGCTGAGAGCAGAGGGATTTAACTATTTAGGAACTCAGCGCAGCAACACAGCATGTCTATTGGGAGCAGCAGAGCCCAATGCACAGGTGCTGCTGGTGGCATGGGCTGGCAGGTGGCAAAATGCGTGACAATGCATTTCAGTGTGGTGATGCGGAACACCACACTGAAATGCGTGAGCATCACACCTAATGCGTGATACTTGGCAAGACTGCCTCTCCGTCCTCACCTCGCCTTTGATTAATACAGTCAGATACCGCTCCAACCCTCCCCCACCTCTTTCAGTCTTACAGGGGACGCCCCAGTTACCCACGGTGTGAATATTGTAGCAAAAACACACAGACTTAGACCATGGAGCAGTAGCGTTGCAAGGGTGCAATGAGCATAATGCTAGTAAATAATGGAGACCTCTTTTCCCCTCATTTACAGGCAAACATGGAATGTAGTGGTCTGTTCGCACTCCTGGGCCTCACTGTCAGTCTCAATGATGACGTTTTCTCCGCCCCACCTGTGAGTACGCACTTTCATCATGCCACAGATTGCGCCCAAAGGGATACATCCAAATAAAATGTCATTTTAGGAGTATAATGATTGTAAACTGCTCGCTGTAAGCTCAAAGGCCACTGGATCAATGCGCGTGACCTTTCAGAACTGACACCACTATATTCGTCACACTCAGGAGAGCTGGAGGCGGAGCACGGTACCTCGTGAAAACCATAGCTCAAGGTGATCTATCAGAATCTGAGGAGATCTGGGACCCTGGGGGCGAATTAAACAAGTCTGCCGAGGCAGGGCATAGCGGCTCTGAGCAATCAGAGGGGAAACCCGAGTGCTCCAAGGCTGATGCTGCTGTCGAATACCCACGTCCATTATATCAAGACAGGGCAACGTCAATTATCCCGTGTATAGCTCACGCTGCCGCAGCTTTTCTGCATGCAAGAAGGCTCCCGCTTGACGTCATTGTACTGTATCACTACGGGAAGAACAATGCGCCAACCCTGGTAATCGAGCCTGGAAGACTCCACTGGAGTTTCCACCATCCCTTAAAGTTGATCACTACGAGATCCCTCCCAGCCCCATGCCCCCGCGCAGATGCCATGCTGAGGACAAACGGTCCTATTTTGCTGATCTCAAACTTGCTTTCGTTTAGCGAATGACACCTTAATTCCAGTTACGGTCAATACAATCGCTATATTCCTCTTCACCCTACTAACATTATGGCCCACATTCATGACAGTTCATCTGTGGCTCGCTGGATTTACCTTCAACATCAAAGACATATGCCATCACACCAACCATCATCCTGAACCCACAGAACCACTGGCCTTTTATCTCATCACAGCCTGGAGCCTCTGGAAAATCCTGTCTTTTAAGACCCAGAGCTGCTGCTGGGCCCTGTCACTGTAACGCAGCAGGCGCAATGGGAAGCGTAAAAAAAAAATAAAGTTAGGTGGGTGTAGGAAGGTGGAATCCGACTGCATGGTTAGCCCCACCTTTTGCCTGGTGTTTTGATGGTTTTTGACTTAGTTTGGCTGGGATCCTGCTATCCAGGGTCCCAGCCTATCTGTTTCCCTCTCTAAATTGATTGCATGTACATTAGGTACACTCCAGATTGGTTACTGGGTTACCCTTGTGAGTCCCTAGTGTATGGTACCTTAGGTACCAAGGGCATAGGTACCCCAGAGGCCTACCAGGGGCTAAAGCTTGTATTATGCCACCCCTGGGAAGCCTTACATAATGGCACCACAGGTCTGCTACTGCAGCCTGGGTAAGGTGGTGTCTGCACCAGAGGCGGAACTAGAGTCAAGTTTCGGGGGAGTGGGAGGAGTTTGGGGGGCTAAGAAAACATTTCAGGGGGGGGGGGCTGATTCTTCAAGCAAAAGGCAGAGTGGAACTCCAGGGGCTCTAAGAAGGGGTGAAAAACATCAAAGTCTCATTAACAAGTAAAAGGTCTTTTAAAGACCTGTGAAGTACTCAGGTGCGGCTGTGTGTGTGCCCAGGAAGCTGTCTCATCCCGGGCTGCCACACACTATGGGGGGGGGGGGGCTGAAGCCCTTTGAGTCCAATGGGTGTTGCGCGCCTGGTCTGCACCCCTTACTTAGATATAGTATACCTATAAAGGTTGTCTTTAAACCTACCATCAATAAGGGTCATTTGGACTGGTGCAAGGTGCCCACTAGAATAGTGGACAGCATATGCCAGGCCAACTTCTCACAGTGGGAAAGATAGAACAGACAGCCACTTGGCAAGTAGCGGGAGCCTTCCGGATTCCGTTTTTCGCAGCTATTTCTGGGACAGATCAAGGATCTGGCTGACCCTGGGAAATATGCTGAATTTGTCCTGGTGTCATCTTCCGACAGGGGACACAATTCAGCTGCGCCCTCACCATGCCTGCATTTCGTTTGGTGCAGTAACCCACAGGCTGCGAGGGGGCTTTCTTCCATTCACTTCCAGCTCGGCACACACAAAGCCCTGATTTAAATGGCCATCAGCCCTTCTTGGCTGGGAGCATCTGGAGCCCAAACCTAGTTGTCAATGCAATGGAAGGAAACAAAGGCACATAGCTTATTTCACAAGTACCTTAAACTAAGGCTTCGAGGCAGTTTTTGACTTTTTTCACACCCCAACTAAGAGATGTGCATGCACTGTTAGAATGCAATCTTTATCTGTGTATATGAGTAATTAATCACAAATAATTTAAATGGCACCTACTCATTTAATCCTTATTTAGTTCTTTTATAGCACTGCTCATCCTAGTGCAGGCTGTCATAGCACTTTACATCACACACAGAGACACAATAAATCATGCAAGTGTGTAAATCAATGTACAGGAAATGTCACTTAATATATGAGGGTTACACCAGTTAGGGCTCACATAACGTACATACTTGTAGATATTTGTTAAGAGTTAAATGGTTGGGAGAAACACAAAGTTAGGCTATAAAACGTGTTGCAGTAATTGGGGTTGCCTGTACTAACAAGACTTTATTAATTACCAGATGGGCCCTTCTTTGAAATCTTAGAATAACAACAGTCTGAGAAACAAGCACTAGCAAAGGCAATAGATTTCACCTATGCAAGAGCTACTCTCTTTGCCAAAGTGTTTAGCCATGTTGTACACCAGCGTGGCTGCTGTACAGCATAGAGGACGGTGGGGTGGAGTGTCGTGAAGTGGAGTGGCAAGGAGCGGAGTACAGTGTCGTAAAGTGGAGTGGCATATAGTGCTGTTTAATGGAGTGGCACACAGTGGAGTGGCGTAGAGTGGGGAACAGTGGAGTGGCGTAGAGTAGAGTGAACTGGTGTAGAGTTCACTGGCGCATAGTCTTACGAAGTATAGTGGCGTAGAGTGCAGCGGCATAGAGTTCAGCAGCGTTCAATACAGCATCGTAGAATGCAAGTATTGCATAGTAGAACGGAGTGGTGCAGAGTAGACTAAAGTGGAGTAGAGTACAGTGGTGTACAAAGCAGTGGTTCTGAACAGAGTTGCATACAGTGCAGTGGTGTAAAGAGGTACACAGTAGAGTGGCACAGAGCAGTCTATTGGCGTGGAGTGCAGTGTTGCAGAGTGCAGTTGTGCAGAATAGAGTTGGTGGCCTAGACTGTAGTGCTGTAGAGTGCAGTGTTGTGAAGTAGAATTGCACTGGCATAGAGTACAGTAAAGTGGCGTAGAGTGAAGTGGAGTAGAGTGCAGTGGAGTACAGTACAATGGTGCAGAGTGCAGTGGTGTGGTGTAGAGTGGTGCAGAGTGGAGTGCATCTGCGAGGAGTGGTGCAGAGTGGAGTGGTGTAGAATGGAGTATGCATGGTTTAGTAGCACACTGCCATTCCAGAAATTACCAATACATTTACTCATACATATAGTGATAGTAATAAAACGTACAGCGCACAAACAATAATGTGTGGAAATGGCATCAGTAAGTGTATTGATTTGTTTTGATCATGTTAAAGTATATTTCTAACACAATTCCGAATTAACAAAAATGTGCTTCATTTGTGCTTTCCTAATTCCATATTTTCTGAAATACTTGCACAGTTAATTTAAATATGTGCTAAAAAGAAAATCTTTCCTACACTGCCCTGGTATCCAGCAAGATCGTCACATATAAGCACCAAGCTCCCTCCAAAGACAGAGGCTGACATTTGACCTCAGTCTTTGAACACAAAGTAAATGTGACAAAATAAGAACGAGATTTACAAGCCTGTTTACTGAAAGGAGCACTCATGGGCGAATACTAGGAGAGGTAGAGTGAAAAGGCTTTGCTCCTTGAGAGGGACAAAATCAAGCTGCACTGCCTAAAACAAATAAAGAGAGCAAAAAGAAATCCAGAAAATGTGAGTTACAAACCACAAAACCACTGGTAAGCAATGGCTGGAATGCATTCCCAGGGAAACTTTCTGAATGTCCCCAATATGTCGGTAGGCTAGGCAGACGGTAGGCTTGAACCTAAAAACAATAAGGATCTAATCCCATGACTTTCAGTTAGAATGCAGCTCCTTGATGCCAGTAAATACACCATTGTGCTATATTAGAAGGATATAAGTGACAACATTATCTTAGCCCAATTACCTATGTTGGAAACTGCTTTTGCACTATTTTAAATGGACTGGCAGAGATATTTCCATTAAAGTATGTTTTTTCTCTCCCATTTCCTTTTTAATCTCACTCACAAATAGACCGCTTTACAGTGTGGTCGACTAGTTTCAGCCTAAAGGGCCACTAGCCCAGGCTTTCTTCAGGACCTAAATACAAAGATTGCTACTGCATTCTTCAAAAAAGTGGAATGTGCTCACACTAATAGTCTGAATACAACCTTTATGAAAATATCTCAATACAAGCAGAGTGATCTTCACACTTGTTTTGTATGAGATAAAAACCTCACCTCACCCGGTAACAACTCAGCTATGTGAGACCCCGCCCTATCCGTCGGTGCCTCGGACTCTCCTGAGTCACTTCCCACTGACTCAGGAGAGTCCGAGGCACCGACGGATAGGGCTAGCACTAGCACTGCACTGACTTTTCCATCACCCAAGCTACTGATGTCCACTCTTAATAGGAGACAACAATTAACTGAGTAATCTTCTTCCTGTTGGTCTATACTTCTTTCTGCTGTTGTTTATTGCAGTTTGATCGCAATCCGATCCCACAGCATCTTTCTCAGTGACCTGGAAGAGTTGTTTTAGGAAGGAAGGATATCCAAATGATGACACTGGCCTCTTTTGGTAGTTGATGGACATCCTATCATCTGGCGAAGGCTGCCTCTCTCTCTCTCTCTCTCTCTCTCTCTCTAAACTCTCTCTGGGCTGATTTCATTGTGGATATACGCTGGATGTGTTCAACCTTAGTTGTTGTGATAACCTGTTTTCTGCCCCCCCCCCTTTTTTTGAGACAACCAGATTATTTTGTAGTTGTGATAAATTGTACTGGGGATTAAATCTGTGATTTGGTCTTTAAACTTTCCCTTCGGGAGTTATTGGAAAAGGCTTTGTAAAATTACATCATTTGATTTTTTGATCTGACTGTAATACTTGTGGGTTTTTAGCCAATTTCCAGACACTGCGCTGTCAAGTTGTTTTGTTAAAACATTTGTAAAGCCCAACTATTCCTACGGAGCACCAGACGTTGTCACGCCATTAAAGCAATTAATTATTTCATGTGAGTCACCTCACACATAAAGCTTGGTAGCCAATATACCAAAAGGTTGAGGTCTAACATGCATTTTAAAAAAATCTCTTTTAAGAAAAATGTTCTTTGGAAAAACAAAATCCCTATCTACCCCAAACTGCCTCTGGGGGACGTGGAGCCATTCACTTTACAAAGTTTGTGCATAGCATTTACACCCCCAGCCCCCCACGCTCAAAGTTCACCAGCTGACACTATACAGGCAGCCCTTTATGTCCCAACAGCTTCAAATGCACTACTGATCACAGTGGATCATGAGGATACTTTCGACCCCACCCTCCCGCACCTTTGTCGGAACAAAAACCTGCCAAAACCCACCTCGCACACAAAAAAAAACCACCTAATAATTCACCTTCCTGCACTACAACAGATGGAGAAGCACATTGTCAATGAACCCTAAAACATGATGGCATCATCACTATCTTTCCAAGTCAACTCCTATCTCTCAAGCAAAGCCACATCCACTGAACTCCAGCAAGTGTGGATCTCCACACTCCTAACAAGTTAGTGACATAACCAAATAACCAATCACGTTGAACTCCAAGCCAGCAGGTGAATCGCCACTGGTTTAAATATAAGGCTGGTACTTTCCTAGACTAGTGCTAGGACTATACTAGTGATACCGGATCCTTCCTCTGCATTTACAGCACAGATCACTGAACTCTGCAGAACAGAATCAATGAAATCATTAGAACTGCAGAACAACAGAGAGATGATGACTAATAATGTTTCTCAAACACGCCACATCTTCCTCTCCCCAAGATATTGACGGCAGACGCAAACCTCACATTCTCATTTAAGTTACTGAAGGTTTTTGCCACCCGCCAGCTCCCTGAGTATTTGGAAGCCAAGAGCAGATGACAAGCAGACATTGGAGTCCTGAGGACATGGTGGGACTGGGAACAGCAACCAGTCCTGGCAGATTGTATCTCGACCAGCCTGAGGAATGTGGGGTGGGGGGTGTGCTAGTGAGAAGCACTGCTCGACTGTTTGTTGCAGGGTGCCGATATTGCAGTACTGCTGCGAAACCGGCCCCCAGGAACAAAACCTGCCCCCACAGGTACAAAACCGGCCCCCACCTCTCTGGCCCACTGGGGAAATGCCCAGTGCTCACAACTGCCAGTCCGGCCCTGCCTAAGGAACAAAACCAACTCTGGAAGGCAATATACCATCTGTATCTATCCTCTTGGGTCTCAGCCGAGTACAACTTAGTAGATCACTGAATACTACACACCCATCTCCGAAAATAAATGGGTTCTCTGGAATGCCACTCAAACGGATCAAACCATTATTCATGGTCCAAATACACTCAATGAAACTCAGCATAAAAACAATGCAAACAGGGCTCCTCTATTCCTCCTCTGCTATTTAAAGTGGACATCCACTGATCAAGGTAATCTTGCAATTTCCATGAAGGTGTGTTTAAATGAAATAGATGGACAACAAACGTATCATAACAGACTAATATGTATTTGTATATAGTCATATTGAAATAAATTTATATTTTAAAAGACCTTTACCAACTTGGTTTAGTATCCCGACAAATTGCAATCCTAATAAGCATTACAGCCATTGTTAGTTCATTGCTTGGGACCTCACTTGTACCGCTCACATCTTCCTCTTACCATGTCCCTTCTGGCTCGGCTGTGTGTGAGCCGCAGCAGCTCGGCGTACCTCTGTTCATACAGGTGAAGGAGCAGCATGAGGTAGAGTCCCGAATTCATGAGCTCGCTCTGGCCCTGTGGAGTGCAAAAAGCTTTATGAGTTGGCTGATCCTCAAGACAGAATACTTCCAGCATTTGTGTGTGAGAAGCAAACATTATAAGGATGGTTATGGAGGATAGCATTTGGAAACTGACACGTTCTGAAATGTAAAAAATGTGGTGCAAATCACTGAAATGTCTAATTGCATATTTTATGCTTTCCCATTGAAACACCGCCTTTCTGTGATCTTTGGAGCAGATCGCAAATGGTACCATGTAACACCCAACATCTAGTATACTGTATTTTAGCCATCCACACTTTTATGTTGCAGCTTGTAGGCCCATACAATTAATGGCACACATGACTTGAGACCACTTCACGATTCTGATTACACACAATAATTCATTGCAATGCAATTAATGCGTTACTCACCAGAAGTAGTTTAGGGGCCGAATACAAAGTGCTCAGAATTGAAGGCGGGGATGGTAACAGCATTACTGGCCTATTTGGGAAATCCAAGGTGCAGGATAAATGCGATATTTGTCCCATCATATTAAGATTGCTTTACTGCCATTTTAAATATGTCCTACACTTAGATATTTCTGGTAGTCTGGCTGTATCATATGCAGATGGTATAAGCATCCTTCTAGATTAGACACATATTTCGAACGACCACAAATGTAATTTTTTATAAAATACGATTTACTGTCTACACGTGTAACATAGTTGCCTAAATCTGCCCAGTTTGCAGCAATATTTAAAATAGATGACTCATCGAGGGCAGAAGGTGTGATGATGCAAAACAGAGGCCCTCTTGATAGCGAGGTACCAGCCTGAGGGGCCTGTATCCTGCTCCTAATGCTTCTCCTAGGCTTCGATGTCAAACTGATGTGATCCTTTGATTGGGGTGTCCGCTGCTGCAGCTCGCATGCACCCCCGGTCACATGAGGATGGCCGGACCGCATGGACATGCTTCGAAGGACCGGCAATGGCCACATGGTGGATCGGAGCCCTGACTGCGCAGCGCCTACTGCGTAGGACGGGGGCAGAGGAAATCTTGCCAAGGGGTCCTTGCTGCTGAACAACAGAGACCCTGGGGATTTTAATCTGGCCTTGCGCTGAGGCGGTGTGTGGATGTTATACTGGATAGAAGGATCATGCCCATCCTGATGGACTGGCCATGTGGCGGACAGCCTCATCCTGCCTCATGCTGAAGCTACATGCTGCTCCTCCTCATAATCCCTGGACTACATTGATGAGAAATTTACTCTACTAACCTCAAAAACAGTAATATAGACTGAAAGCCCGGCGCACATGCGGTGGCAATAAAGTTCCTGACAGTGCTGTTTGAACCCGCGCTATGCTGCTGCGAGTCACAGTATGCACTGAGCAGCCAAAGAGCACCAGAGACCGCTCGAGCAATCTGAACCCTGAGTCCCCTGGAGCTTATATGGCGGTTGTGGAGGTCAAACTCCTGCTCCTTGTTTTAAAGGCAAGCCTAAAGGCAATTAATGGTAAACTGGATGTGGTGACAAGCTGACGACTACATGACTGAAAGCTTAGAGAGGCAAAATGCTTGCTCTGGAGGTGTGGAACGCTAGGTTTCAGAGCCTGAAGAAGACCACAATATTCATGTGGACAACCTCCTAGCGACAGAAAAGACACTGGTGCCAGTGAAGGCCAAAAAAGAAGATATGGAGGTAAAGTTCTGTCACAACAACATCCAAATTATGGGAATGGCTTAGCCAACACACTTGGTGATACCTGAGCTGTTTGTGGAAAGCCATGCTGACAGATGATCGGGCAAGACAATTTCACAGCCATTTTTATTGTTGAGCATGCTCACTGGTGCCAAAACCTGACTACCACAGTGATGCAGGGCTAGGCCTTACAAGAGAGTCAACCCCGCCCCCCACACCCCCCTCCCCCCCCCCCAGCAATATCAGAGCTGCAATATCGCCCTACACCCTAATTTCCCACCACTGTACAGGGCAAACAGTCGGTCAGGCTTCCTCTGGGACTTGTCTTTATCAGTTTGCTCAGTCTTCAGGCGAGAAGCATCATCTGCGAAATGTGCTGGCAGCAGGTGAGACCATCTCTGGCAGAATCTCAGATGATAATATGGGGGAAGGACCTCTCCTGACTAGTGGTTAAGTTGTAGTCCTTATACACTAAATCTTATCAAAACTTGGAATTTCTAACATAAGTTAAGGAATATCGGGCATAGATTGTGTGGATCAAGGTACGCATCCCAGACATTTCCCTATGATCATATAAGGCAAAAGAACGTCAATTCAGACTTATTTTTTCGGTTTTAAATCTGTATGTGTTGTTATTTAACCATGACATGGTAAGGAGTAGACATTTGACCCAGACGAATGTTGCATTAGACGTTTTATTTATGCCATTAATTGTAGAACTTGACAATATCACAGTATAAAGATAAGGTCTGGCCACATCTGCGTCTAAAGGCAGACATGACAATGATTCTGCATAAATCAGGGAATATGGTGACTTCCATTGTCTAAGTTAATGAAGATGGCAGCCTCAATGAACTAAACTGGAGGGAGTTGGACCTTGACTTTATACCACTGTAGGATACCAATCCCAATCGGTTCTACAATAAATGGGGTGAGGAGTGCTTTTTTCCATCACATAGCTCCTATTCACAGTGTTGCCATCCTAACAGAGAACCAGTTGATTGTAAATACCAATGAGTACTCAAAGATCCTGGGGGTAGATATGTTATGATAATTGCCACTTTAAATTTTCCCAATGATCATCATTAATGTATTCAGCCTGACCATGTGGACTCTTGATATGCTTAATGAAATCACTGATATATGCCAACAACACATGGTCAGAACATTATATGGGGTGCGGACTTCAGTCTAGTACTCGATCCTAAGGAAGATAAATGACAACCAATCTCATCCTCCAAAAAAATCTCGGAGACATTGTGATGCGAGTACAAAATGTGAGATCGGTGCAACATGTGGAGAGAGAAATATGGAGAGGGTAAGGAGTATTCATATTAATCCTCAGTTCATGATTTATTGTCCAGGATAGATTTCTTGTTTTAGATATCAATTATACTGCACAGGATAAATGCACAGATTTACATTCATTGCATTCTACCTCTTCACTCACCCGTAATGTTGAAGCTCATATCCCAATGTGGTGTGGAGAGTGAGGCCCTGTAGAGATTCCCCTCCCACGCGCTGGAGTATGCTGTTTTTAGGGCAGAAACAGCCAACTTTATTAGTGAATATTTCGATTTAAATGCAGGTTCGGTAGACATGCTCCATGTTATGGGAGGCTTTAAACCCGTTATAAGAAGGCGTATAGCCAAACAGGTCGGCATACTGAACACTGCATACGCACTTACATGAGCAGAATTTTTTTTTTAAAGCACTGGAAGCCAAGCTTACTAATAATGGAGTCCCCAGACTAAAAGGCTTTCTGGCTAAAGAAGCTTAGGCCAGAGAACGTTGTGAAGGAGAGAGCCCGACTAGAACTCTGACACGGCTGCTCAAAGATCACACTAAAAACAACATAACCATGAGCGTGAGAGATGCAAAAGGTGGAACTTTGGTTGACCAGAGTCGAAATTTCAGCAGTATTTATAGAATACTATTTGTATCTCTACACTTTAACACAATTTCAGGAAGCACACATATCTGACTACTTAGACAACATAGCCATGGCCTGGCTACAGCATAACGGTAGACTACTATTAAATTAAACTTTTACCACTGTTGAGATCCTTGACGGACCGATAACCTCATGGAGGAATTCTTCAAGGCATTCAAAGACTTAGAGCCACATGCATCAAAGAATGGAATTGCTATTCCTAAATAGCTAATTTTAGGGAATCGCTATTTAGGAATCGCAATTCCTTATGCATGTAGGAATTGCAAACAAAATTGCAATTCCTACAAATTCCGTAATAGAGCCTCGCAAATTGCAACTCGCAATTAAGCAATGCCTTTCCATTCATTCCTAAGGAATGGCTTGGTCCTGCTGAATAGTATACCTACAAAAATTACCAACCCTAACATACACACATTATGGGCTATAATGCACCAGATAGACCCTAAAAAATCAGAGATTAGTGCCTTTCTAGATGCAGAGAAGGCCTTTGACTCCCTGAAATGGCCTTTTATATGCATAGTCTTAAACAGAATGAAAATGGGGGCACACTTCTGTCCTCTATCACCACTCCTGTTTACAATAGTGATGGAGTCCTTGGATCGCAAACCTAGAACATTGGGCTGTCCTACATCATCAGACAAATATTACTTTACACAGACCATCCTCACGTTGATGCTCTGTGAAATCATGACATTTGGGGACTACTGAGGGTTATCAGTGAGCTGGGCCAAATCTGAAACTTAGTCGCAGACACTGTCCACCTAGACATTCACATTAGACTATTCCCTACTCTGGAAAAAGGAATGAATAAGACCTGGGATTTATGATACATAGAGACTAGGTAAACATCCTCAATGGCAAGTATGACTCCGTAGTGTAGAAACCTGGCACGCAAATACACCAGTGGATTCAGCTTCCACTTTCAATATCCAGTAAGAGAGCAATATCAAAAATGGTCGTCATGCCCAAGATTTTGTGCTTGTTTTTGAGCATCCCTATCTCACTGCCCCACAGCATCTCTAGATCTCTGCATACTAAGGCAATAGATTGGTGTGTGCATGATGTTAGGTGCAATTGGGCCAGACAATCATGACATGGACACTCGCCAAGGGAAGGCTGGCTGTCGCTGTCTGCGCAGGCCTTTAATATTGGTACCACCCCAGCCACTCATAGCTCACATGGATGTAGAGACTTACTTAATCTGTCTATATATTGCCAGAGACTGTTTTCACACCATTGAAGCATAGAAGAGGACATTGCACAAAATATGCAGCCATGCAAATATACCCTACATGTACTCATCCCCGGCGCCCCCTTCTGGACAATCCAGTACTGACTGCCCCTGACGACTGACAGAGTGGGGAAGGACTCTCTAAATAGACGCCACTTAACTGAACCAGTACATATGTACAAGATTACCCTTTTCTGTCACGTATGCAATTTAAAAACAAACGTCATAGTCAAATGAATGCTTTGGATGTTTTTATCTATTACCGATTGAGACATGCCATCACATTACAGAGCCACAAGAATTTATCCCACTTAAAGGTTGTTAATATCGAGTTCTGCACTGGCTTAAACCTGTCAATATTTTACTAAATTCTGGGTGGCAATATTAGTGGATCAGACATATACAGATCTCAAGATGTAGCCATATTGGTGTATGTACCTAAAGAATATACCTTATTGTTGATATGCAACTACCACAGCTACAACTACTACTACTACAGCTTGCAAATAGCGAAATAGGCATTCAGTGGACGAAGAAACCACAACCTTCGCCGGCCAGGTGGCTCATAGGTGCTGCCAACTGTAACGTAAATGTGGGGGCATTCTCTGCCATACAGCCAGCGGCACCAAGACCAAAGGACACGAGCGTCAAATGATATTACATTGTAGGGGAGCAAAACAAAGATGCTCTGGAATGTCAGCTTTGTAGCCTGCACATCATTGGCGTTGAATGTGTGGGGTACTCGGCCTTGCGCTTGGAGATGAATGTATCATAAGAACCTGGAAGATTACGAGTAGTAAGTTTGCTTAATGTTGGTGCCATGTAATATGTTTGAAGTAACAATAAAAATGACCAAAAAATAAATACATAAAATAAAATACATTAATCATTAATTGTAAGTGCCTTCTGCATCTGTTTTGTCGTGACATTATTGTGGCAAATCTGTTTTAGTAGGTGTGCCTAACTGTAATTTCCTTATAATAAATGGGATTCTGCAATACCTGTATAAAAACCCATCTCCAATTTCTTTATGTTAGGCGACTTGTGAAACACCCAGTCACATATTATGAAGAAATGACATAGCTGCTCAACTTTAATAACTTATTACAGTTGAGTTCTGACGTCACAATGCCTGCTGCAAGAGCCAGCAGTCAGGGAAAAAGCAGGTTAAGTCACAGAGCATGATTAAAGCAGCTATTTGAAGGAAAACAAAACATTGCTTTGCTTGACAAGCAGAAAATAGATATTTATGGCAACAAGTGTTTTTTAAAGCAATACAAAGACAGCAAAACGGTTATGGCTTTAGATTCGCCTGCACACTGTTTGTCCTAAGCGACTGAGCTGTGCTCACTCTTCAGGTCAACCGTAAAAACCCTGATTTTAACAATATATGCAACTACACAAGTTGAAGAGCACAATGCCTTGAAATATAAAAATCCAATTTTCAAGAGTTATATAATGTTCAAGCATGTTTCATACATCTTATACAAATATGTGAGACAGCAAAACCAATATTTCTTGTTTATAGTGAAAACTTTCATGACTTTATTAATTCTTTGTTTTTAAACTGACTTATTTAATTGGATTCTAATATATTTATATCTAACAGCTTTTTTTGCATGTTTAATTTTGCACTAAGTATTTTTTTTTTATCCTTCATGTTTACAAACATGTTCTCTTTTTCATGTGACAAAGGTATGCACCAAAGATTTAAGTGCTTTGTGGGAAAGGTGATGGTGTGACCATGTATTATGAGGAATAATGTATACACCCTGCCATACATTATAAGGATACTGCAAGTCACCTTAGAGTTCCATCACCTTATAAAGGAACTCTGGCCCTCATTAGGATGTTGGTGGGACCTCAACCAACACGCCGTTGGTGGCAGATCCCAACCACATTCAGTATAGCGGCCCAAGCATCGCATTACGATGGAGTCGGTTGGACCGCAGTGGTCAGAAGGGCAGACTGACACCTCCGACAGGCTCAAAGAGCCCTTCGGGGCATTGTTTGGACCACAATCCTGCAATGAAGGTGGTGTCTGGGCTGCCACCGCCATATGTATTTCGATGTCCATTTCCCACAGCCTATGGAAAGTCTGTCAGAAATGGACTTTGAGGGCATCTAGCAGGGCCCCCGTCCATCATGGACCTCCCCCATGTGGCCGGGGGGCACATGTGGTGACCCCCCAAACATCTATGCACTGTGTGCCAGGCCCCACATGGTGCCTGGCACACGGTGCACTGATGTTTAAAAACATCTCTTTTATTATTGTGGCTTGTGCTGCAGCCCATTTCTGGGCTGCAACATGAACCACAATAGAAAGAGGGATGTTTCCGACCGCCTACACTGCAGTTGCATCATAATCTAGTGGATATGACCCCGGACTATCTGTCGGACGGTCCTACTCTCGCTGTGATGCCATTGCAATAAGGCCCTCTGCCTTCAGCGTTGATCCCTTATAGGGTCATGGATTTCCTCAGTGACTTGCAATATCCTTATAATGTACCGCAGGGCGTACTTTATACCATATATCTTAGAAGATCTACTGTGTACATTGGTAATTTGTCTTATATTTGTGTACCTTTTCAAAGATTTTGATTATTCCTTTAGTCACTGAAGCTTTTCCACCCCCAGTGCTGAGCCCTTTTTATGTCGCTGTTTCGGGCGCTTCGTGCTTATAACTTTTGTCCACAAAAGGTATGCAGGCCAATTTGCATCTTTTTTACCCACATGTTTGGGTATTCTAAAGGTACCCAGGGTTTATGCATTCCCCTTTAGGGAACCCAGAAAATAGCCAAAATATAAAAAAAAATTCATCATTTTTTGTTGAAAAATGTGAACCAAGTGCCATGCAAGAAAGCGTATATTTTTTCCTTCTAAAAATAGCATCAACAACAAAGCTTCTTTGGTAAGATCAGCGTTTTCCAGCTTTCAAGTACAAGGAGAGTTGTGAAAAAAAAATATATATATATTTTACCAAAGTTTTTGCAATTTTTTAAAGTGGTAGTCGATTTTTTGCTATTTTCTGTGGCTTCTTCCTTTCTGAGAGTTTGCGGTGGAAATAAGCGTGAAACTAAAGTGTGAACAGGGAAAGCTATACATTTGTGTCAAGCAAGCAAATTTCCAAATTGAGCACGTTCTGAAAAACAATGTGCCATGACAAAAAGTTATACCCCCAGATTCATCAAAGTGCAGTTTTGCGAGTCCTTAATTGCGATTTTTAAGGAATCGCTATTAAAGACTCGCAAAACGGGATGCATGTAGAAATCGCAATATTTTTTGCGATTTCTACTGCTTCCTTATTTGCGATTCGGTAATTGCTAATCGCAAATAAGGAATGGCTTTCCCATTCATTCCTATGGGCCTAAAGGCCCATAGGAATGAATGGGGAGTCATTCCTTATTAGCGATTTAGCAATTAGCGAATCGCAAATAAGGAAGCGATTTCAAGGGTGCCAGAGTGTCCAAAGGACACCCTGTAGCACCCCTGAAATGCAAATGTACACTGGTGTTGCGCACACACATGTCCAAAGGACATGTGTGTGTGTAACATACAACTTAGAAAAATGCACTAAAGTGCATTTTTCTAAGTTTTTGCTATTTACCACGAAGTTACACTTCGCGGTAAATAGCGGCCCCATATTGCGAATTCGCAATTTTAAAAAGGTTCATGAATAGCATTTAAGGAATCTCTAATTGAGATTCCTTAAATGCTATTTTTCACAATTTAGCGATTTCTCTAATTGCGATTTTTACATTTGGGATGATGAATCCCAAATGAAAAAATAGCGCTCGCAAAGGGCCAGATTCTCAGAATCTGGCCCTTTGCGAGACGATTTCAGCTTGATGAATCTGGCTGTAAGATACAAAGTGCCATAACAAATCTTTTGATATACATTTCTATTGTCAGAGACTTCAAAACCCTCAGTTACTCCAACTACAACATCATCAGCAAAGAGAGCCTTATAGCCAACAAAAACCTGCGAAAGGAAGAAGTGGCCATCAACCTTTTGCAAAAACTCAAAAGTAGTGAATCCTCACTTACCCCCTTCTCAGTTACGCACTACGGTGGGTGGAACCATCACTAATCATTTTTAAGAGAGACAGAAAATAATAAGATGAGTGCTGAATATTTTGCAGAATTGCTTCAGGTTCAAATCTCGAGAAATTTCCCAGAGAAGATCCTCCCAATTCCATCAGTAGCACCTTCAACACGACATAAACACCTCATTGGACAAACTCCTAATTGAAGGCGATCCCTCATTGTCAACAAAGGAATGGAAATTAATTTTTCATTAATTACATCAGTGCGACTGGATGTATGACATAGACTTTCAGAATACCTATTTTCACAGGTGTATGGTCAAATATCAGAGACAAAAATATTGAAATTTATAAATGTCGCCAGAAAACTATCAAGGAAAAAAATATCTTCTTCCTATACTCCGTACGTAAAGGACAAAATATTGGGAAAAAATACAGACAACCAAAATAAGGGCCTGATTACGATGGAAGTGAGACTGGTGGCGGTCTCACTTCCATCGTAAGCATGTTTTCCGCCCGCCACAATAGGATGGTGGGCGGAGGGGTGGCATTCGGAGAGAGACTAACCGCCACGGACGCGATGGGCTCACCGTCGAAAGGCACTCCGATCCCTACAATGGTGCAGTAGGGATTATGATGTCCCTCCCTGCCAGCCGTTTCATAGAGGGTTACCTGCCATGAAAAGGCTGGTGGAAAGGGACATTGGGGGCCTGTAGCATAGATGATTGTGGAGAGGTGCACCACTAGATTGTCTTTTCCAATGATATAGACTGACAAAATTCCTTTATGTTTAGATTTCCTTCATTGTAATGACATCATAAAATAGGCATCAGCCAACGCATTTCGTCAATAAAGATTGAACTTCATCAGGGCTTTTATTTTGTGTGGACAGTAAATAATCCAATGATGGGGTGTGGTAGTAGATCGGCTCTTAAGAGTGCAAAGCGGAATGTAATGATATCATAGTGTTCCATATGTGAGAACCAGTTGCAAACAATGCTAGAATCCGGTCCTGAGATTAGACGCTATCTCACACTTCAAAGTTACAAATGCCGGGCCCTTATCAGGGAGACCCAGCATGATACACCTACAGCACAATAATTAAAATAGTGCCTGCATTGTCCAAAGACGACTTGCAAGGCTGCCTGGCTGATCTAAATAACGATTTTGCTAAAACGTTAACCAACAGGGATCCAAAGTGATTTGACAGTGTCATTGCTTGTCCAGATATGGTACAAGAACGGGACAACTTAGCGCAGATGATTTTGATGAGGATCCTACTGACGGAGAACTAGGATTACAGGTAAGAAACCTTTCCTTACATGGGCATCTAATAGGGAAGTGCCGATGCTCAATATCCAGGTGCAGACATTACTTCCATGATCTCTGACTAGACAACACCTGTCACTGGGTACTTAGATTTTGGAGTCCACCAGGGAAGTATTTCTCACTCCTCAATTACAAAAAAGCCAGTGCTCCAGGTGTACCATCTGGTGTCTCCTGAACAAACCAACTGAAACTAATGATCGGAGGCTAGCCATGACCATTACCTCTCCTCAATTCTACTCCGCAGGAGCAACATAAATAACAAAACGCATAATATCCACCACCGCATACATTAGAGAATCGCAATCTGTCACAAGCTGCTTATTGTTGTGAATACAGATGCTTGTTTGAGAGGTTTATTTGGGTAATTGTTGCTTTTTTGACAGTGCCATTGTTTTTACTCCTCTGTTTGGATATTATTTTGTTTTAATTGTTTTGCAGTTTCATATTTTCCAAAATGGGCAAGTTTGCAGTAATTCTAGACCCCTTTTATGATGCACCTCTGACACCTTTAACCACCTGCTCTATTTCTTTCCAATAGTAGTATCTATCATAACAAGAGAGCAGTCTGGCTTGGTTGGCGATTCTTCACTGAGTGGCTGACCCTCCCGGCTGCCTATTGCATTCTGCATCTATCCTATTGCTTTCCTTCTTCAGAGGAAAGAAATCTCCAGTTGCCTGGACGCAAGCATGTTTTCTCACCTTTAACCAGAGTATCCTATTTGGAAATGCCCTCTGATGTACGTAAAGTCATCAAAGGTGGACTTATTTTTGTTTTTCAACCCTGAGGGTGATGGCATGTACACATGCACTGGGTCATTAAAATGTTCAGTGATACTCTTAATCATGCTTTTAGCATTGGTAATTATTGAAAGGACCTCTCTATATTTGAGAGCATCTCCACTAGAAAGTTGTCCTCTTCTTTGACTACATGAAGTTTTACCATGATGACATCTGGGAAAAAGGATTTTACAGGACAGGGCTCAGTATGATCTGAGGGGGTCGATGTTATAATCTTCGCATTGGATATCTCCCTCTAGGTGGTGGTATCCCCAAATTTGGTCTCCCCTGATCGCAGTCCATGTGAAAAGTGAGGGCAGACTACTGAAGTGAGGAAGGAGGTGGTGAGATCTGTGTTTTCTGTGGAGTTTGGGAAATCAGAGGAGAAAACTGAAAAGCCTTGTCTCAGCTTCTTTCCTTGCAGGTGGTACCGGCTGGGTGAGTAAACTCAGACCTCGGCGTTAAGATCTTTTTCGGAGCTGGCTACAGCATTCATTTTGGAGTCAGTTTCAGAGTCGATTTTGACTCAGGCGGGTGACTTGCTGGAAACTCGGGGTGAGCCCATGTCGTTTGGTGCCGAAGCTTTGAGCCTGTCACCAAAGGTTTTAAGGAGCAGAGGAGGGAGCATGGGGGGGTGTCTCTTAATTTTGAGAGGTCTCAAAGCCAGGATCTGAACCCGAAGGTCTGTGCCTTTTGTGGTTAGACTCAGGTCTCGATGCCCAACTCCCTCTACCTCTTGCTGGAAAGTCTTTCGAAGTCGATCCCCAGAGGATAGGGTGACCAGATTTTGAGAAGCAAATACCATGACAGGTCAGACATAAAGTCTTTCGTGCTACTTTTATGTCGGGCCTGTCCCGGTTTTTGCATAGCCCTGAAAATATAGATGCACATGTATGTGTGTGTGTGATATACACACGTGCATTTATAGATATCTTTACATTTTCACACGCTTTTTTAAGGCTACCGTATATGACATTAGCGGTAGCAGGAATTCCACCCTGATCCCCCCTGCTCTCCTACTCACGCTTTCATCCCTCTGCTGCAAGCCTGCAGCCGGCCTCCTGCGCAACCTGAAAGAAACGGATACTACATTTTATCGCTTTACATGGGTCTCTTGAAAGGAGAGCATAGTATCATTTCTGTCTTGCAGAATGACTTTATCCTTGTGCAAAAAACCGGGACATTTATTGAAAATTAGGAAAAGTGTCGGGACAGTCCTCTGAAAACTGGGACTGTCTGGGGAAATCTGAGACGACTGGTCACCCTACCAGAGGATCTATCCTCAGTTAGGGTTCGAGAAATAGTGGCTCTAGGCATAGTCTCTGTCCTGGCTTTTGAACAGGCTGTGGGGTTATAGCCTCCTTCTTGACTTCAGAGCCCTCTGATGCCAAGACTTCAAGGCTAGTTACCACTAGGAGGGGGCATGGGCCCCCTCCTTCTTCATAAGCTACCTCAATGTCTTTGAAACTGAAGATGTCTGGTATGTTATTGTAGTCTCTAGGCTGCATGCTACGATAAGCCCAGCAATGCTCCCAGTGTTATCTTAGTATCTTTTGATTTTTAAACGTCTTGCAAGCATAGCAGGTAGACTTTTTGTGCTCTGGAGACAAACAGAGGTTACAGACCAGGGGCCGTATTACAGAGTGCCCTGGGGATGCAACGGGCGTTTGTGCCTGCTTTGTGCACCCCCGGGGCACTTTGGTATTACAGAAGGGGCCGCAGACACTTGTGCAGCCCCTTCTGTAACACTGATAGCGCTGGTGCACATAAAGAGCTATCTTCACGGGGTGTTCCCTCATTTGCATCGGGGCATGCCCCATGCAAATGAGGGAATCCCTTTGCCTATGCACCTGTGCCGTATTACAGACACATGCAAAAACAACAGTTGATGGACAGAATGCAGAACAATGTCATGCATTCACCCCAGTACAGAGATCTGGGCCTAAATCCATCGTTTTTTTGCTCACTAAGCCATTCCAGTTTGAACACATCCGTACGCAAATCAGTCTTGACCCTGTGCCCCATGGGAACAGTCCCACCGGAACTGCCAAGCCAGGTCCTCCCTGGACTGGAAACAAGCATCCTAGGACAGGTGTGGCTTTCAGCCCTCATCAGCCCGGATAGCTTGATTCCAGTGGAATGGAGAGCACGGGACTCACGTCTGAGCATACCCGTCCCACTCGGGGTGACAAATGCAAAAACAACAGCTGATGGACAGAATGCAGAACAATGTCATACATTCACCCCAGTACAGAGATCTGGGCCTAAATCCATCGTTTTTTTGCTCACCATGCCATTCGCGTTTAAACACACCCATACGCAAATCAGTCTTGACCATGTGCCCCATGGGAACAGTCCAGCCCGAACTGCCAAGCCAGGTCCTCCCTGGACTGGAGACAAGCTTCCTAGGACCGGTTTCGGGCTTTCAGCCCTCATCAGCCAGGATAGCTTGATTCCAGTGGCATGGAGAGCCCACTAGGGTATACACCCGTTACAACGCATCTTTTACTCCGCACTACCATTACAACGCGACTTTTACTCCGCATACCATTACAACGCATTGCGCTGGGGGGCGCTCTAGGATAGGGAATAAGTATAATTTACTATCCAACACCTTCCCTAGGGTCCACGGGGACTGGAGTTAGAATAGTAAATTATACTTACCACTATCCAGCACCCCAAAGCGCTATGCGTTGTAATGGTATGCGTTGTAAATACCGCGTTGTAACGGTATGCGGAGTAAAAGTATGCGGAGTAACGTCATATATCCGCCCACTAGATCATCAGGTAATATGTGGCCGGACAATTTTCAAATTACAATTTTTATTTTCAAACATCTCACCTGGGACTGTTGGTGTGCGCTGTAGAAATCATCCAAGTTGAATTCACCCAGGTCGCAATGCAGGTTCTGCCTACACAGTTCACATCTTTTCACTGCTTCTAACTGTGCACCTGCCATATGAAGGACAGAGAAGGAACATAAACAGAAGATGAGCACACTTTCAGCGAACCATCTATGTATACCATCAGGCAGGCGCGGTCCATGCACATACCAGCAATGGGGCCAGATAAGGGGGTTTTTCGAGGCACGATAATGAGGGGAAATTAAATAAATTAATTTTCTCTCTGCATGGTCCCTCAAAATCCCCCCTTACCCGGCCACTCCGCCCCACCACTGTTACCTGCATGGACCGTGGCTGCCATCAGACACAATTCCCACAAAATTAAATACTTACATAAAAGTGCAGGCCTCCTTTGTTTCACAGATGGGACTTCAGAAAAAGGGCATCATGCTCTATAGACCACAGAGCAAAGCTAAGAAATAGCAGCTGTGCTACAGGGAATGCTTAGTCCTCCTGCCCTTGCTCATTATCAACATGTTGCATTAGGTAGTCAGTTACCAAAGAATACAGACAACATTTTAGCGATTTAGGTCAGTGGCAGTCACTTTCATTTTTATAAAACATGGCCATATGTTCGCATTTCTCAATTGTGCTAATAGGATACCTATTTTTAAAATATTTTTAATCTTTTATAGTCTGGGTTAATGACAAAGACTTGAAAAAACTAAAATGTGGTTGCCTTTCAAAATGGGGGATTCGATGTCTACAAAAGCAGAGTCTCTGGCAAGTCTAAGGTAGCCTCCATACAAGTCTATGCTTGTGAACCACGCCCACTAGAGGGTTTGTAAGACCAAATTCATTTTCTTAGCTTTCCAGATCCACAGGCTAGCTACACGGTTCCAAGGGCCAAGGGAAATCTAACCAGGTAGGTGTAGAGGAGCCATTAACCTTTTGAATCGAGTCAATGACACCAAACGTGGGCAGTGCAACACTATTTTCCATGGAGATGTGACAAGCTGGAGACTGAAGTGACATCTGATGTTGACATTTTTAAAAAGAAGTCAACATGTTCAGTAGTTTGATGGTATATCTGGCAGGGATCGTGTGTTCTGATGACATCTGATTATGTTTGTGAGGAGTTAGTCAATTTCACATGAAGTGGGCAAAAATGTTTGAATCCCTTACACTTGCACTTGTGGGTAAGTTCCACTCCTTCAGGACAAAACTGCCATTATCACATAAACCTCGGCCAACAGAGGGCCTGGTCCATTGGCAAAGATGCCACCTGGAGAAGAGATGAACACTGAGCGAACAAAAGGTGGGTCATTCTGCCAGCAATCTAGCAAGAGCCAGCAGATGAGGATGTTATAAACTGATTTGTCTAACAGGTGACAAATATTTAACATGACAAAACCCAAAGATGGGGCAAACAGCCGAATCTCGGCAGATTTCCCCCTTGGAAAAGGAATGAGGCAGGCTGCCCACTTTCCCCACTTTCCCCACTCTTATTTGCGATAGTACTACAGCCTTTTGTGGCTTGGATACATCAGGACCCAGTTGTCCGGGGGCTGAGGTGGACAATGGGGTGGAAAGATCGCATGTGCTGACGATGTGCTGCTTTATTTGATTTCCCCATCGCGGTCCATCAACTGCCTACTAGACATTTGTGCAGCATATGGCTGGGCCTCAGGTTATATTATCAACTGGTCCAAATCACTTTTGTATGTGCTACACGGCCCCCTGCCTAGACTGCCTCCTAATTGTGAAATTCAAATCGCGGAATAGGGATTCAGGTATCTTGCATATACTTTACACTTCAGACCACACTCTTCGGAGAAGAAAATCTCATGAAGCCCCTGATCCGATTCTGCCAAAATGTCAAACATTGGCGTTCACTACCACTTACTTTACTGGGCAGAGCAGCCTGCTTCAAAATGATGGCACTATCTAGATTCTTATATATCCTACAGAATACACCCTTTCCGGTCCTCCCCTACTACTTCACGATGATAAGCGCTGAGGTAACCAAATTGTTATGGAACGAGAGATCAGCCCGGATCGCCATGAAGAAACTAGTGAGAGGCTGGTATGACGGAGGTATAGCCCTCCCACATATACAAATGTACTACTGGGCATCCCAGCTCATTGTGATAAACCAATGGCTTCATGCACCACAGGAGGACCCAGCATTCCGCATGGATAGGCATCGCCTAGAAAAAGAAGGGATCATGGGGGTGTTATATAATAGATCTAGAAAGATGACCCACACAGACACCATGGCCCACACAATACAAGTCTGGCATGTGCAATAGAGAGCATTGGGATGGGAAGGAAATATTACACAGGTGACGCCTCTATGCGACACCCGAGAGCTAGGGAAATTGCACAAACACTAAGGGATTCCAGCAATGGGCCCTAATAGGCCTCTCCAGGGTGGGAGACCTGTGGAAAAAAGGGGAAGTCATCCCATTTGTCCAATTGCAAGGCACCTACAAACTGGCACAGACAGAAACCTACAGGTATGCGCAGGTTAGACACGCACTCATGGCATTGATTCCAACAGCCACGCTACTCCCGGAGGCTTCACCACAAGAAGACTCCTTACAGACCACCTAAGCAAGAAAGCCATCTGCCTGGCATACAGGAAAATAATTAATAATCAGCCTGACCCTATGACAGCCTTTAAGGAACGGTGAGAAACAGATATGGGAGACCTAGATGAGGAGGACTGGCAGGCAGCCCTGGCATCCCCGTAGGAAGTTGCGATACCTTCAACATTAAAACTAATACAGCTAAAAATCCTACATCGCATCTACTACATGCGCATCCTTCTATATAAACTAGGTAGGGCGGGCACTCCACTCTGCCTGAGACAATGCGGTGCTATTGGCACCTTTTGGCACACGATCTGGTAATCACTTGTTTTTGGGTAGCAGTACTATACACAATATCACAGGTCACCAGAGTAAAGGTCACACCTGAACCAAAAAGATGTTTGCTCAACATTTGGGAACCCACTGACCTGAACCACGCAGCTCAAGAATGGGTAACACTGGGACTAGCGTTAGTAAAACATAATATAGCACGACATTGGGGTTTAGGACTGCCCCTCACACACCGACAATGGTGCCGTGATATGGACGACATGGTGATAACAGAGAAGTCAGTCTTTATCCACCGGGGTTGCTCTAAAAAATGGGCTCTGGTGTGGGGAAACTGGAATAGGTTCCGTGGTGATATCTGCAAACCCCGACGAGAAAGGCAGATGTCAGAAGACAGCGAATGACCTTGAGGGGAAGAAGGCATAGAGAATACGCCGCAATATATAGCACAACAAGAAATGTCTAGGGGTTCGGGAACCTAGTAACTAATGTAAAAGATGCACCACTGCATAATATGTCTTTATCGCCTATTGTATGCACTATAGAATATTCCACTTAAGTAATGATTGTTAACATGTATAATAAAATGACAATAAAATGTTAAAAAAACAAAAACAAAGATAAGTCCACAGAATGCTGCATTGTTGCAATGAGCTGAATTCCTAAGTATTCACTTTGATGGCATTCAGAAGTTTAACAATGGATTAAGAAACATCAGAAAAGTGACTGCCAGGGAATTACAGAAGAGACCTGATGAGAGAGTAAATGAGCAGTTCAGCTCCAGAACAAATGAAAGGAAACCTTGTATAACCTTTGTAACCCCAGAGGAGAACGTTCATTAAGCAGGAAAGGAACAATCCTGCAGGTGTACTTCTACTTATAAGCGTGAGATTGAGTTTGAACCCTAAATGTCTTTCTGCTACCCTCGATTAGCCAAATTTGAAGAAGAAGAAATACCGTGGGGATTTGAGCAGCACAATGAGAGGACCACAAAGAAACACAACTACAGAAGGATGAGGGTAGGTCTGTTGCCTCTGCGCTCCTATTAACTGCGCCTGCGAAAGTAGAGGTTAACTCCTCGAGGGGGTCTGACAGGGTTGACCTAGGCTCACTAGATGGCACTGTACAAAAAGAAAATGACAGTGGAGAGAAAGGAGAGCCAACTTTGGAGACGGTGTATACTGGAGGGGTCAGGGTGCAGGGGTAAGAGGCAACCATTCATTCACTACCAGATTGGGTGTGGGTGAACACCCCGGGAGGGATATGAGAGACTCTCTAGAGACAGTCCAAGGGCAAAATTCGGCAATGCAGATGGGAGGATCTCCGGAGGTACCAGCAAAATTATTTTCTTTAACGGATGAGTCGGACCTCTCTGGCTTCAGTGAGGAACTGACGGATGACGATTCTGCCCCAGATTCATTGGGTGATAGCTCAATTGGGGGGGGAGTCAAAACCATCAACACAAAAGTGATTACCCCACTAGACAACTAAAGTGGGACTACTCGGTGACTCGCCAGGTGTATAGCGAGAATGAGGGAGAGAGATCGGGCACGCTGCAAGGGGGACCTCCAACAGACATGAATCCCCCAGTTGCTCCCACAATGGATACAATCTACTCCATCCTGAAGCCGATGCAGTCTGAGGCTAGAGTCGAGCATGAAAGGGCCCATCTGGCTACAAAGAAGATTCAGGGCGCAGTATGAAAAGTCAATAAAATTTGCTCTGAGATGGCGGAGCGGATCACTGCAGTTGAGGAATGGGTAGAGGCAGCAGTAGCCGCCATGGCGACCGTGGAGAATCGACAGAACCTACAGGAGACCCAACCTGTTGATGTAATGTGGAAGCTAGAGGATTCTGAGAACCGTCAATGCAGAAACAACTTGTGGGTTCAGGGCTTCGCAGAGAATGTGGAGGGAAGCGGCATCAGAACCTTCATGTTGAAGCTGCTGAATGGAGCGTTCCCCGACCTTGTCCAATGGAACTGAGAATCTGAAGTTCAAATGGTGCATCGCTTTCCGCTAACGCTCAAGAAAAATCATCCTCAATAGGCGGAGAGACCAAGAGCTATCCAGGTCTATTTCGGCAACCTTCTCCTACGCCAGGCTATCTTTGATAAGGCAAGACCATAAGCAAGGAAGTCATATGATGGGCATACCGTTTTCGTCCGTCCAGATTTTTGCCATGTGACAGTGGAGAGGAGGTGACGGCTCTGGCAGCCACTTTCCCCTTTTCAGCGATTTGGCTGTAAAGTGTGTCTATTGAGCCTGGCTTTCCTCAAGATCATCTTCAAGGTAAAGACACAAACATTTGTCCCGGAGATTAAAGCTCAAGAATACCTGAAGGAGATCCCCAGTGAGGCTGGACTGGGCTGATAAACCCCTGGAAGCTACCATTTCTGTGTGGATGTTGGCTCTTCTATGCTTGTTTATTCGTTTTCCTTTTTCCTATGTGTATATCTTAGGATTTCTCGTATGGGCCACTTGGGCTTCTGGAGAGGGTTTTTTTCTTTTTTTTTGGGAGGTCCCAGCTTCTTCTTGCCTTTTGCTTTTCTTTGGGCTTGGTAGGTCTTTGGTGGGGTTGGAGGGACCGGGTCGGGGGTAGGTGGGCTTGGTAGGTCTTTGGTGGGGTTGGAGGGACCGGGTCGGGGGTAGGTGCGGCTCTTTGGAAAGCACCATCACCAGGGTCAGGATTGACCCTTTTGCTCTTGGAAGGGGTGAGTGGCGGGGACATTTGTCAGAGATTGGGGTGCTGGGGGGCTCTTGGGGTGCTGGGAGGGATCCAAGCAATTTGTTGGATGTGTTTGTGTGGGCAGGTGGTTGTTAGGTTATATTGCATTATAATAAAGGATGACTAGCTTAAGAAAAGCCTCAATCAATATTTGTGGGTTGAATAATTTTCGAAAGTGGCAAAGCGTGATTTTAGACCTCCAGTATTTAAAAGCTGACATTATCTGTCTGCAGAATAAGCATGTTGAGGGATCCTAAAAACATCTATTGGAATTTTCAGGATATCAAATTATCTCTAGGACTCTGCAAGGAACCCGCACCTGCGGGGTAGCGATACTTGCACGCATGGGCAAGATCCACTATACAAGAGCCAGTGTAGATAAATATGGTAGATGGGCTATTGCAGAATGTATTTATACAGGAGGGTCTTTAACACGTTGCTCTATTTATGGGCCCATCATTGACGATTAAGCTTTATTGGACTCGCTTTGTCCTGAACTAGCCGGCTTGACCTTCCCCTGGTTGTCTGTGGGGATTTTAACATCAATATTAAAGGGAATGTTCTGATGGCAGACGTAAAAACGTATCAAGGACGTAAGCCCAAGGTTTTCCGGTCATTGATGCAGCTTGTGACTTCCCATGGGCTTTATGATGTCTGGGCCAATAAAGAACCTATGGATCCCGGCTATAAAAAAGATTCTGCTCCTCATAGGTGCATGCTCACCTAGGTAATTTTTTTATATCTAGTGGGCTGGTGCATGCTTCTCGAACATTCAAATATCCTTGGTGATGTCTGAACACGACCCCTTAGTGCTAGAACTAAATATTCAAGCTATCCCACAAACTAATAGGGGCTGGTCGTTTGAGAGAGCTTTTCTGATAGATGATGACTATGTCATGCATATGAGGAAGTGGATTCCAATATTTATGGCTGAAAACTTAGGGACCACCCCTATTGGTATACTATGGGATACATTCAAAGCAAGGGTTTGTGGGGAAACCACGATTTAGCTAGATTAGACAGAAGGGGAGAAGCAGCACTTACAGGAAGTCTATCAGGCTTTATCGCTGGTTGAGGTAAAGCGGACAAAAAATATACTGCTTGGAAGAACATTTAATGAAAAGGTGGGGCATACACTAGAATTCAGTGCCAGAAACAGGCAACTTATGGGGATATTAAGCAAATTCAAGACCCTGAACTCTGACCTATATCTGATGTAGGGGGGATACACTATGCCTTCCAAAGATATTATCAACAACTATATGCTGAGGAGATTGTGGAACCTGGTGAGATAGAGTCATATTTAGATCACGAGGCCATGAAAACATTAGAAAGAGAGGATTGTGAGCTCTTAGATCAACCTATTTCGGCAGGAGAAATTACACTTCCAGCCTCCGGACTAGCATCTGGAAAAGTTGCGGGAACGCACCTTTTCCCGGGGGAATTTTATAACACTTTTGCCCACTAGTCTTCATAAATATATGCTAGAGGTATTTTTAGCAATTCAGAGGGGCACTCCTCCTCCAGATTCATGAACCTCGGCTAAGATTGTGGTGTTCCCCAAAAAGGGAAAACCGGTGCCGGAGTAAGGGTCATATTGACCAATTACATTAATCAATTGTGACACTAAAATCTATGCGAAAATCTTAGCCTCTAGGTTATCTGAGATCATAATTCTTCAGAAGTAACAGCAACTGGGATGTCAAGATATATCTCATATCAGTGCCAAGTCCATATCTTTTTTTTGTGAAGGGATTCTTAGCGCGCAAACTGGTACTCTGAGGAGAGTCCTGGCGCTACTACAGAAGAAGGGCTAACGAGAGGGAAACAAGAAATGTAGTCAGCATTTGGGGAAAAGCCAAGTTTTTAGGTTTTTCGGGAATAAAAGGGTAGGTTTAATGCATCTGAGTTCCAGGGGAAGTTTATTCCATAGAGAGGGGTCGCGGAAGGAAAAGGATAGCTCACTTAACATCAACATTTCATCTAATACACTTTATGCCATCTATGTTTTATTAAGAATGTATCGGAGGATAAATGCAAGACTTTTTCTCTGGATCTTGGGGTAATCAGTGGCTACTAGGCATTATGCATTTGTGCCTCAACAACAAAGTGAACATTGCACTCAAACTGTAATACCTCTTTATGCACTTGACTCAAAATGTTGGATGTCCAGTTTTTTCTGTAAGGTGATATAAGCCCATTTGACTTATCTGATTTTTCAAAAGACTGCTTTGTCTTAAATAATTATCAGAAGGGGGTAATGCATCAATCTTTTGTATCATTGCTGTTGTGCTAATACAATGTGCAGTGTGAATTTATGGTGATGCCTGCCCCCAGCCTAATACACTATATCAAATTACATCAACACCTTCACGTTGTCTTAGGGCTGGGGCCGGGACAAATTACCTGCATCATTATCAATGCTCAAAGTTTGTATCCAATTGCACTGTTTGCAAACCTTAATAAATAAATGTTTTAGAAAAATCATTTTCTTTCTGCTGTTAGCCCTGTTTCCTCTTTTAACATTATAGGATCATCCAAATTCTCTAATACATGATCATCTGCATGCATATTGTATGAAATGACAATGCTGAATGTATTCTCACACTTGTAAGTACATCAACAGTTATATGACACAACCCATAAGAAGCTCCTCAATGCTGCCGGGCCACTGAGTGACTGCATTGGATTTCCTTAATTATTTCTTAAGTGACCTTTAACTACAGAGACCAGCCAAACAGACAATACCTAACTACCTACACACAGGTAGATTCATGCTACATTCAATAACAACACTTTATCCTAAACATAGCTGAGTTTTGTCACAGGTTGACAAACTACTTGACCATGTATCTTTTAACAGGTGTCCTACAATCCTACAATCCTTCTTTAAGCTTTGGACCAAATGCCATATTGTATGATTTCTGTGACTACAAAGGGGTGTCAAATTCATTGAGAGCAAATGGTGTCATATTTGGTGCCTTAGCTTCCTCACCTGAGGTTATCTTTGCCTTCAGCCATTTTGTCAGACACTCCTTGTGAACAAACTGTAGACTGCCTCCACATCGGCATGGCTCTAGCAGAGGGTTGTCTGCTGTCCCTCCAGAAATGAGACAAATCCGGCACAGATCCCCTTCCTCTTCAGAGTCTTCTTCCAGCAGGCTAAATGAATTACATAATACATTAAATGTGATTTTTCAGAGCTCCTAGGATCCATGTAAACAAGTCTGCTACCGTTGTTAAATAATAAAGACCCAACAGGAGGCCATTGACACTTAGAATGGGATAGACCATTTGCTCTACATCAATTACAGGTCAATATTA
The DNA here is from genome assembly GCF_964263255.1 of Lissotriton vulgaris. Classification (NCBI taxonomy): domain Eukaryota; kingdom Metazoa; phylum Chordata; class Amphibia; order Caudata; family Salamandridae; genus Lissotriton; species Lissotriton vulgaris. The sequence goes on along the minus strand of NC_141693.1, from coordinate 1,687,447,435 downwards.
CAGATGGTAAGCCTGTCTAGGCAGTGGCCCTGGTAGAATCATTACATTAGCCACCCATACATTTGACAACTTTCCACTGTTAGAGTGTGGACATATTCACCATGTGTTGCACAGTTATCGGGAAAAAAACAAATATACTATGAGAAAACTGAAATAAAAAGTCATACCATTTACAGATACTTTCAAGGGGAAACAGAATGGCAATGCTACTACACAGAACTTAAAAAAGCTTTATAAAACTCTATCTGAATTTAAGTATACTTAGGCTTTCCTGTTTTCAGTTTCTATTTTTGTCCTTTCTGGTGGGGTTTTTTCAGTGTTTTCAATACCTTAAAACAGTGGTCATCAGTGGTTACACATTTTCACACCATTAAAAACAACAGAAACAGTGTTTTTCCTGTGTTTATGGACTATTTAGCTTTTATTATTGCTTGCTTACTGCACTGATAGTGCATGGTATATAGACAGTGTACATACAGTGTATATGAGGTCCAACTATATTTTGTGAATCAAACTTATTGTAGTACACCATACAATACTTCTTCAGGGAGTCTTTGGTCATATGCACTCGCTCTTTCTTTCCCATGTAAACTTTTTTCTGTGGCAAGGCCCTCTCAACATTTACACTTGAGACGCACAATGCCAAAACATCCAGTGCACAATTTGCTAACTCTGGCCACAGACATAGCTTTCCATATCAATACTGGTGCACTTGAAGATTGTGATTCTCTGGGCAGCTTCTGCAATATTTGCTTTGAACTGGCACTTATGCCCTCAGAGTTATTGAAGCGCTCAAAAAAGAAGCAGCACTTTTTAAACTATGGAAAAAATACTCCTTTACGGAAGGGATCTAGAACTAGTACAGAGTACCACAGTGAGGTTACATTTACTTCAAATGCCATGGTTGGTGAAGGGACATTTCTATGCATCAAGCCATTTCTCATACACTGTAAAATAAAAGTTCCTGAATTTCTCTTCAACATTGCTTTGCTTACCAAGTGGCAAGCACTTTAACATAGAACATGTTGCAGTGCCAAAGACACCAAAGGTGCCGCCCATCCTACTCTCAAGGAGATGTTTCACATCTACAGAAATTATGCTGAACACTTGACAGACAAGTGTGTTTTCAGCTCTAGTTTTGTATTATGTCTACTACAACAGTTATGTTTTCCTGTAAAAATCTAAGAATGCAGTGGAGGGTACTTTTTTCACATCACTATCAATATGCTACCAAAGATCCTCCCATTTCTTGCCTATGGCATAATCACTCAGCAAAGATTCTGTAATCAGTTGCCACATGGATAATATAGCATTCACAGCCCCTTGGAATAAGAACAATCAGCTAAGTGACCCAGTTGGGATGACTCTTTTTTTGATGCCTAACAAAGCACAAAATGATAGTTAACACGCATAACAAAACAGAGCAACAGAATGGCCTAAAAAAGCAATAGCATTCTTCATTCACTCTGAAAATTGTAAAACCTTTCAGCATACCATCTAACAAGTGACAAGGATCTCTTACAAGGAATATCTTCAGCTCAGGTATTGATTTTGACAAGTCGTCACACAACGCTTTCATATACGTAGCTGAATCACTGCAAATACAAACAATATCACTCCAATCTTTGTTGAACTTGCAAAGAACCTTTTTGCAGCAGCCTTCCAAGTGTTTTCCATGTTTTCTAAAAGGCTGGTGTCATGATTTCACCTCTATTCCAGATGATTGCTGATAGCACTCTTTTCACGTATACTTGTCACTATACCTTGCATTGAATGTTTAAAGCCTGAGGTGTTGGCAATTCACCTACTATCAATACTGAGTCACTAGATACTGGGGGCTGATGTATCAAGGGTTTTTACCCATTCTCCGTGGGTAAATATGATGACAAATATTGGGAAATATTCTTATGAAACCAGCCATTTTACCTATCAGTCAAAGAATCAAACGAAGCCAAAATATCAAATATGATTTTGATATTTCCTGATTCTCTACATTTTATAAAATAATTAAACGAGACCTAAACATGCTTCTAAACCCTGCATCTTTAGACCAAAGACCACAAAACTGAAAAAATCCAAAGGAGGAGGAAACAATATTTTAGTGGCATCCCTAAACAACAAAACTCAAGCAGAATAATGTTAGCCCAGTCTTTCTTCCTGCTATCTTGTATAACAAAGTTACACTGTATTGGCCCCTACAGGGAAAAAAAATAACTCTTTCATTTGTCTTTTCCTTTCTTTGAATGACATTAGTTTGTGATTGTAAAGGTGTTTTTTCAGTGTTTATATGTTTACACTGGTGAGGGCTATTTCCCTTTCCGTAGGGTTTTATCAGTTATTATAGGGTTAAACCTAAAAGTATACTATACAACTACAAGGACATGAAGCATATTTATTTTGATATTCTTAAGTAATAGCGCTGAAGTGGTACAGCATCCAAAAATAGGCACATCCATTTGGGTTTTGAAATCGAATTCAGAGTATGGTGCTCACATAGGAGGGAAGGAATGTGGGACAGATGACATACTATGAGACTAGCCCATCAACACGTCATACAGTATATAAAGTATCTAATGTATAGACCCGTAATGATGACCCATATGTTTAGGAGCTCCCAAAACACATAAAAAGCTAGAGAAAGGAAATCATCATACAGACAGAAATAACTGTATGCTATTTATTGCCTCAGATTACTTATTTTTAGAGTACTGATAGAGAGTTGCCCACATCCAGTTCTCAGTAAAATAGCATTGTACATAAGAGTCAAATACACAATAAAGCTCTGTTGTATATAGATCTGCATAGTTCTGTACGCAGAGCTTGTCATGCTATATTTTGAATTCGAGTGAGGGTGCCATCCTTGCCCTGTGCCTTTTATAAGTGACATTCCATGTTCCTTGTGCTCTGTTACTGATCGGTTGGGTGGAGATCGCTGAGGTGGAAGTTGTCCGAGGATGGACTCCAATGTGTTGAATTTGGAAAGAAAAAAAGCACCTACCCTGAATTGGATATTCTCAGTGGAATATATTCTTATAACCATGCTTTCATCACAACAAATTTATGACAACAAGGATGGTTTTCAGGAGTCCACCTCCTTCATCGGTGGCGTTTTAGTTCTTGAAATGCTGGAAGCGCTCGATCTTCACTGCAGGCTTCATTGGACTATTGACAGGTTTACACAAATCTGAGGGGCGGAGCCACACACGCTGCATATTTACAGGATTTTATTTGGCAGAGACTGAAGAATTCCGGAAGCAGTTTAGGCGGAGCTTACGCAGGTCGTGTGGGCGTGATATTTTTTCACATTTATGCCGAAAGGTCTTTGAGGCCACCAAGGCACTGCCTCACATGCATCTCACACGCTCAGCTTACTGCGCACCTGCTGTGTTCAGAAGTGAATCATGCAGCGCACCGAATAAGGTGTAAAGCGGTCGCCTTCCAGACCACTGTTTCTTTGGAGGCTCATTACATCTGGGTTGGTTATCTGTGTGACATTCAGTATGGCATAATCCAATATTGTGCACTTGCAGTTCTTTTAATCATGTAATTAATTTATTTTTTAACTCTTTCATTGTAGTGCTCTGTGGCAGTTTACTGTGACAATTTGAAAATATTCAAACTCGGAAGATCTCTCTCTCTCTCTTTGAGGCTCTGGATAGCGGGAACCGTTTGAGTATACTCCCCTACCGACTGGAGAACTATCCTTATGTTCATCTATCCAAAGTGGCCATATGGTGGTATCCCCTTAAATCCATTTAGTTTACGGATGGCTCACTATTTTTACCTCCTAAGGGTCACGTAGCTAGTTCTGTGCACTCCCCAGATAGCTTCTGAATAAATTATGGGATGCCGATCTTTTTTCCATTTTTTTCGTGTTATACAAAAGGCATATTTAGGGGAGGAGAGGGTGGAAGAACCTTATGCACTGGACTCTATTCTATGAATCCCTTTTCCCTTGTCCTCGTATTGAGTGCTTGTTTAACATCTAACGTGAATCTCTGTCTATATCTCTGAGGCTGGCCTCTTTTCTCTGGGTCCCTCGATACTGGTAACCCCCTTCTTTCTAACTGCTTCCATCCAGGGGTGTGTTTATTCTATTTATAGTATGCCCGTGAGAATTATAGGTATTAGTCCCGTTAATCTTGGCACTCCCCCCCAGTCTGTAACTCCTAGCCTGAAAGGTTACTGTGGGTTTAAGATGCCAGCGCTATATATTGATCGAGTGATCTGTTACTATTATTCTTTTAGATAACTGACCTGTCAGCATGAACGTTACGCATCTGAGGAAACTGCTCTGTGACCTATTCATATATTGCACCCTTTGAATCAACACTATTGGACAGGATTGATTATGGGTGCTGCCTATGAGAATGGCATTGACCCTCTATAATAGGTCTCCTTATTTTATGGAATTCTCCTCTTAAGGACTGTATTTGGGGGGCTTTTCTCCTTCTGAGTGCCTCCATAATATATCATTTAGAACTAGTGATGTTCTCCTTGTTTTTTTTCCCCAGAGCGTATTTTGAAATTCCTTCTGTGAGGATCCTTATACTACTGGATTACTCCTGAAATTTAGTTTATTGGTATGGACCCTTATGAGATCTCTAGTCTCCACCATGCATGCCCAAATCACGTTGGGTGATTGAACTTAATTATACATATTATTGCTTTTACTTCATCATTTCTTTACTATCTTGGGTATTCCATGTTCCTCTCTATTTCGTAATTTTAGTTCATTTCATCTCCCTGTCTGGTTTAGTCGCTAGTCAAAATTGCTCTTACCTCACACATGCAATTTTTGTAATTCTGCACCTGTCTGTTTTATTCACCTTTTTTCTGATTTAATGTGAACCACCATGTGATTTGATGTAAATTTATCTTGGTTGGTTTAGGGTGTAATATTGCAGTTTATCCCAGTCCTCTATTACTTTTTAAATATTATAAACAAAATTTCTTAAAAAAGAACCCCCCGAACAGCTATGCCATTCTATTGACCCCTTATTGTTGATTGGTTCTGAAATGTATATATATTTTTTCTACAGATTGTTTGTCCCAATGCGCGTTGGCGTTCCTTCATCTGGGGTTTACCTGACTGATCCCATTCCATCCCCCGGATGACTGTTTTCCATCTATGTACTAGATCAGTTCTTGGCCATTATGTACCTTTGTATTGGTTGACTGGTTGTGGTATAAGGTGTTTGATATGTTGGTATGCAACTATGCATGAAGGTATGAGAGTTTTGTATGATTTTGTCTGTGGGACTGTATTTGTAAATTATCTGGAGTTTTAAGATAAAGCCCTATGTGGTTTGATATTTTTGTAATGAAAAAAATCCTTTGTATGGAATAAAAATGATATAAATGTGCTATCATGTTCTGATTTGATCGATTTGTGGTTCGGGGGTTTCTTAATGAATTAAGGACCTCTGTGTGCGGCCCATATTTAATCTGGTTGGCAGGTATCTATTCTTCTTCGCATTTTGTATTCTCCCCATATTCCTGCCGCTTATTTATTGGGGATCCCCCTTCTGTTTAGCAAAGTATTTGATTGTCATGATTTGATTATTTTTTAAAGTGGATTTACTATAATTATGTATCTGAGACATCCACCCATTATATTTTTAGAGAGGGTTTTTGAGTTGGAAGGCTATCCTGAAGAGTTAGTCATGGATAATGGGGTCCAAGACTTTGGAGGCTTTTCTAAAAACAGGGGTATCAAGCACTATAATGTATCATTATATTCACCCCAATCCAATGGTGCTGTTGAGAGGGCCAACAGGCTACTTTAGGAGTTTATTCAAACTGCTCTCACATGCAGGAAGGATGTTGTCAAGTTTGTCGAAGATAACATTTGGGCATATCATAATACTCCCTATAGTTCCACAGGAGGTTCGCCATTTTCTCTGTTGAGGAGTAGACAATGTCATACGAGATTGCGTCCCACTTGGTTAAAAGATAGGTCACCTGGAAAACTTGGTGAAGATGCACATTTAAAGGATGTAGTAGTTAAAGTGCAAAATGCTCAAAGGAAAATTACTTCTTATCATGATAAAAAAAACTGCCAGGACAGGAGTTGTTTATGCCGGACCTTGGGTTATGTTGAAAGACATGAGACCCAAGAGGTCTAAAGTAGAGTTCAATTTTCAAGGACCTGTTAAGGTAATTAAAATTGCTTGTTCCTCTGTTCTTTTGGAGAATGGGCATTGGTGGGCAACTAGGAATTTGGTATCAATTAGCAAGTTCCAGAGTACTGTTGTAAAGAACAAGTTGCAGCAACAACAACAAACCAGTGACTTATTTCTTCAGTCATTGTATTCCACTACTGCTGAAAGGGGTAATGATTGTTCTCCCATTCACTCATTTCAATCTGCGGAATGTAGTGACCAGTTGGTGGAAAGTAGGATCTGCTTTTATTGTTACCCCCACGTTTTGCCTGGTGCTAAGCTGTTTTTGACTTGTCTGACTGGGATCCTGCTAAGCTCTCTCAAATGGTTATGGTTAGTACTTAGGTACATCCCAGATTGTATACTGGGGAACCATAATCAGTCTCTAGTATATGGTACTAAGGTACGCAGGGCATAGGTACCCCAGAGGTACCCCATGGGCTGAAGCATGCATAATGCCACTGTCTCCCAGAGCATCGCAAAGGCCCCCTTAATTCCACTTCCAGTGGTTGGGGTTCCCTTTGACAGGGTAGGGGTTGACATTATTGGTACCATGAACCCTCCAACAGCATCTGGGCATAGTTAGGTCCTACTGGTGGTGGACAATGCTTCTAGATACCCAGAGGCTATTCCCCTTAGAACCACTACTGTCATGTCTTTTAGGATAGTTCCATCATGTATACCCCGTTTTACATACATTATCCCATCCATACGACTATAACGATTCTAAGCAGGTGACCTCCTACCTAATAGCTTGCTCCTGTCTCTTATACACCAGGCTCTTAGTCTTCTATCAGAATCCCTGTACCTGACCTACATAAACATGTCTCCAAGCGCAGCAGATTTATTCTGTATAAGGGTCACCACTTTTTCTTTCATCCTTGGCCAACAGCCAGCTGTGTATGAAAACACTTGTTTAGAAAAGCATTGGTTATTGTTTCAAAACATTTATGATTGTTTTTAAAACATCCCATGATTGTTTTGACTTACCGCTAAAAATTAGAGGAAAATTCCTTCCAAGCTGAGATGGGGATCTGCATGCTGAATCTTCCACAAGCCGCGGTCTGACATCCCTTGCGGGTTGTCACCCTCCACTCAAAGACGGGTCCTTCATTCTTAAACATTAGGTGAGGGGGCTGGTTCTTCCCTAGGGGTTTCTTGGCTACAGGTACACATAGCTACATATAAGCATATATGCCTACACATCCAGGTTAGGCTAAGTACATTGAGGAAAATTACTTAGGGCGTGCACTTCAGGAATATGCAAGTGCTAATCTTTTTATCTGAACTGCTTATGTTTGTCTTTTTAACACTATGGTAGAAATGTATCTACTGTTTACTATATTGGTACTAGCAATCTCTTTTGTATACTTCTGTCTCCTGATTGTCCCAGCTCATATGTTTTACACAAGACTGTTGCAGGACCAATAAATACTTATTGAAAGTCCTAATCGCCATCCTGTGTATTTTCTGGGAGAAAGCCAGCACGAGTGTCTGAGCGAAACACACTGTACTGTTTTCCACAATCCCTGAGGAATCAGGGTTGTCATGTTAAGTGGTTGCCAGAGACTACCTACACTAATGTAGAATACAGGGGGGTGGTAGTGGCACTTTAGACCTAGCTGGTCTAACTTCTGGCATATCCTGTTGGGGGTGTCCGGAAGTGGTTGGGGCACCAAGCCCTAGTTTAGGTCATCCAAAACACGCAGGTCCTGGGGGACTTCTAGGAGCCACATGACACAACGGCTCCTGTAGAGGCAAGGGTCCTTTGGGAATTTTTTCCAGAGCGGGCTTGCCTAAGGAGGTCTTGACTGACAGAGGTACAAACTTCATGTCAAGTTACATAAAAGCAATGTGGAATGAGTGTGGAGTAAATTACAAAATTCAAAACACCCTACCATCCTCAATACAATGGGCTTGTTGAAAGCTTTAACAAGACCCTAAAGGGTATGACCATGGGTCTCCCAGAGAAGCTTACGCAAAAATGGGATGACCTACTATCCTGCCTTCTCTTTTCCTACAGAGAGGTTCCTCAGAAGGGGGTTGGCTACAGCCCTTTTCAACATCTGTTTGGACATCCAGTTAGGGGTCCTTTGTGTCTAGTGAAGGAGGGATGGGAGTAAATTACGCAATGACCATCTCAAAACCGGCTGCAGCGAATTCTATCATGTTTGGTATCAAACATGCTGGAATCATATCTCCCACTCTGTAAAAGGTGCGTGAGGTAGGATTCCAAGCACTGTAAGAGCCCTCCGTTAGGCTCTCAGTGCTCCCGGTACCAGTCTTCTAGACCCAGACAGCACAAAATGCCTGCTGCCGACCAGAGACGCGATTCTGCCCTCCTGCTGCTGAGCCAAGCTCGAGCAGGGGAAGGCAGAACAATAGGTATCCTGTCACAGGGAGGTGTGACTACCTCTCAGATAGGATTTAGTGTATTGGGGCTGGTGGGTGCGCTTGCTAGCACCACTCAGTCTGCATGAGGGGTACATTTGGTGCATCCTTGCATAGTCCAGTTCAAACCAGGTCTGGGAGCTGTTAGCTCCCGCTCTGGTGTGAAATTGGACAAAGGACATGGAGTATCCTCCCCACTGTCCAAACCCTACCCTGGGAGGGTCTCCTGAATCGTCAAAACCCTTTTCCTTACGGTACTTAAGGGCTTACCTGGGTGTAGGTCCTAAGATTCGTTGTGGGACAAGATTACATTCAGACAACACCTCAACTTCTACCATCTGGGCACTCTGGACTTCATCTGGGCTTGACTTCGTCCCCCTTTAAGTCTACTGCATCGTCTGTGCACCATACAGAAATCGCATCCAAGACACCTGAAGGAATCTCCCTTGAAGTGAAGAAGTCACTTCCCAGCATCTGCAGGCACTGCAACTAAGCTGACCGGTGTGCTGATATTGAGCTCCTACGGACCGCGAAAGCTCAGCCACACAGGTGGTGGTTCTCCACAGCTCTCGAGTCTGCCCTGTCCACTCACCAAATTTGAGGCCAGTATCCCTCGTGGGAGCCGCAGGAACTGTGCACGGCGTCAACTTGCCGTTGAAAGGCTTGTTGGCTTCCTTACACCAAGATCTTCGGGCTCCAAGTAGCCCCAACCTCAAGCATCTCCAGTGAGCAGAATCTTCGTCCACAGCACATCGATTGCATCGTTGCCTGCATTTGTTGATGAGCTGCTCAAGGTTCTCCTGTGGCTCCAGTAACTCCTGTGGGTCCTGTTGAAGGTCACCTTTGTTTCTTTTGGTCTCTCCTGATTGCTCGGGGTCTGCCCTGACTTCTCTGCTTGGGGTGAGTCCCCTGGATCTTGCTTGTCCCGACATTGCTCCTTCTTCAAATTCTATGTTGTTTGCAGTTGTCAAGGCTTGTTGGTGCTCCCGACGGACACCGACCCCTCAACTCTTGCTCTCCGATGTGGAACAGCCTGTGCACGGCTCCTGGTCTTCTTCAGCTTTGCCTGGTCCTCACAGCTGCAGAGTCGAGGTCACTGTTAACTCTCCTGCAACTCCTGACATCGGTGGGCATTTCTCTACCAGGTCTCCGGGTCATTCTTGAGTGACATAGACTCTGTCCCCTCTGCTTGCAGGTATTTCTTATCCTGAATCCACCTTCGGATTCCACCGGACACTTTCTCCTTCTCCAGCAGCGGCACTTTCCTGAAGTCCTCCACTGTTGTGGATCGTTTGGCTGTTTTACAAGACTTGAATGAACTAAGAACGAAACAAAGCAACGTGTTCCTGAAGCCACCCACCACTGGGGAAAAACCAACCGTCCCAGCAAGGCCAGTCTGGATCCCAAAGCTTGGTGATCTAGTCAGAAAAAAGATCGCGGTTGGGTAAAGAATACATTAAGACATCCTGGAATTTACTATACACACACAGATGTTGGAGTGGGGGGGCGTGAAGTGTTTCTTAGCGGTTCAAACTGTGAAAACGCACTAAGCGGTTCTCTCCTTTGCCAGGGTATTAATTTACACGGGGCCTGCGATAGTTTTTCTAACAACTTATCCTGTCACCTGCAAGGTTCACCAGCTGCAGTGACTGATACAATTTTTGGACAGCTTTCAAATGGAAGTTACCTCATGTTGAACGATCACAGCTGCAGTGGCATATTGTTGGGTATTCCATATCTAGTAACTGTGTCATCTAGGGTCATTTGCTTTATGCAAGTATTGTTTCCACAAACCAAGACAGCCAGGGAGTCACCTCTATGGCCTTCACTGAACATCTCTTCTATACAAATTGATACTTTAAGCAGAATGAAAGCCATTCTTTTGCAAAAAACTGTGCCACTGACCTCGGCCCAAGAAACCTATGATCTACAAGTCGCAAGGACTTCTGCCGAGATACATGCCCTTTTGAATACAAACTGCCCTATACATTTCTCAGAACTGTTCAGTCGTATCTTAAAACCTGTCTGATACAAGTGGTATTGTACATGTATTTAAGACCGTGTTTTCCGGGCTGTTAGCACCTTTTCAAGCAGTCCTCGGAATAATTTCAAACTCTGTGCACTCTGTGTTTGGCGGATTACCCCTCCTTTTGGGACTCTTTGCAGGAATACTATTTTTGCTCCCACTGCTACGATATGGCAAGCCAAATCCCCAGCGACACCCAGTTCTCCATGGAGATATCTCTACTGGTGATGAAGTGTCGGGAGCGCATCGGTCAAATTGTGGGATTACCACGACTACGAAAATTATATACCACATGGTTTCTGTCATTCAGACCAATCTGGCAAGATTGCATCTTACCTGTTCTACGCTGCCTGCTATGCGGACACCTGTCTAACACTCCCATCAGTCATGCCAACGGATGTTGATATTTTGCTGGACCCCGTAACGCCCCATGCTCTGTGTTGTCCCCAGTGGCTACCAATTCTGATGACGGCATTCATTGAGAGCTCACAGATGCAAATTGAACCTGCTGAGGTACAAGAGGAAATATCAGGCGCGCAGGTACCATCCAATACGAACATTGCTGATGTGACCAATGCTGAAAGCGATGCTTCACATCTATGTGCGGTTAATCTTCTAAACGAGGTTATCCAACTTTCACCTACAATGATAGTCAACTTTTTGTCTACGGACATAGAAGATTTCATGTTTTCTCCAAGCCCTAACACTGACTTTTGATTTTGCCACACAGTCTTCTGAGAGACTTTGAATTTTACCTTAATTTTTCAAAACAAGGAACTAGCTTTGGAACTTTTTTCCTATGATTAATTTTTTTTCTTCCAAATTTGTATTTTTCAATTTTGGCACAAGTAATCTGCTTAATGTAGAACTATTCACCGAGAACAAGAATTCTTTGAACACTTCCAAAGACAATATTTGACCTTGTTCGTGAGCAAATGATTATGTAATCTGACATGAAATGGTTTCAGCACTTTTTCTTCTGTATTTACGAGCCATTTCATAAATAGTATATTTTCGTGATTCATTCATTTGGCATTCAAATGTAAATGTAATATGCTTAGAATGAAACATTGCTTTAATGTGTACAGCACCAATGCATTTTTTATGCTTACAACCAGTTCTAATGCATTTTTTATGTATTTTGGACATGTGTTTAGCACTTCATGTATAGATACATTTTAGATATGTTATCATGTTTAGAATTTAGTAACGTCATGCATACGAAAGTGGAGTGGGTGTTGTGTATTGATTTAGATTCTGTATGAATATTCCCGATTCATGCCCTTATATAGGTACAATTCACATTGCCCATATATAGGCATCGAAATCCAGTCCTTATTTAGGCATAGTCCATGCTACTTAAATACAGGCATGCCTACTTACATCCGTTCATCTACGTCACAAAGAGTTCTTGGAAAACCAGACTCTTAAGCTTTAGGGACTTCCCCTTGCCTGGATATTCATTTCTCCAAGAACTCATTTATTATGCAGTAACATCTATTCCTTAGGGGTTCATTCATGACGTTCATATACCCAACTTCTACGTCAATACTGGCACTCCTAAACACCTTCAAGGTATAAATATACCTTCAATTGCTATGGCAAGGCACAGTGCGGTTCGGCTACCTACTTGCACGACGCGGCTCGCCACAGCAAGTCCCAAAGGAACTCATCTCCTCAACTGACGCACTGACCAGACGGTGTCATCCTCCTGCCGAAAATCCAGCTGCAGTGTTTCTGACTCCCCTTGCAGGGTGTTAGAGAATCGAATCCTGGGAAAGAGATACCAGCCTCTCTCATTCTAGGGTATGGAGCTGATTGGAACCTAGAGAAACCTTTGGCAATTCTTGGCAAAACTAAACTAAACTATAGCTAAAACAGCACCTACTTCTTCCCTCGTACTAGACTTAGGTTAGGTACACTGGGGTAGGATTATTTTAGAAGCACCAGTTGAGTATTTTAGCCTGTGTTATTTAGGTATGTATTTTCCCGTATGTCATAGCTACAGACCATGCTATTACAGTATTATTTAATATTACTGTGTACGCTGTACGCATTATACTTTGCCTTCTGTCTTACGATTGTAGCAGTTCATATCTCTTGCATGAGAAATAAGACTGTTCAATAAACCCCTTTTTAGTGAAACGCCCGTCTATCTATTTCTCTGCACCTCTGTAGAAACGAAGCATGCACAATTGACTGAGTGAAATAGTTATATATTGTTTCCACGACTCTGAAGATATTATTCCGACTCTAAGGGAAACAAAGTTGTCATGTTTATGCGGTTGTCAGAGACACATCCCTTCTTGTTCATTCGAGAACGTTTCTAGTGACCTCTGAGTTAGCTGGCACACAAATAATTAAGTTTAATATACTCGATAGAGACATACTGACATCAGTCCTATGTCAAAACTATAGTGAATATTATTCCAATGCGCAGAACTTATTAAGGATAAAGGAACTACACTACAATATGAATCTGATGGTCATTCGTGGGTAAAGTGACCTTTCACTTTAGGAATGACTGACAAAGGCTTCAATGGGCTGGCAAGCAGATATCATCCTTGGAAAATGTGATCAACTGAGGATCTAGATTCAGAGACAAAGATGGTGGATCACAACCCAGAGATCACAGCCAGCAACACTTTTTACATGAAAAGGAAGATCAAGGAAGAAAGATGGCTAATTACAGTAGTGCTGATTCCTGTCATAAGTGAACTTGGATGACGGCTACTCACCTATCACTCAACCACGAAAACATAACGAAAACATGCAAATAACTTACTTAGCAGTTATACCAGTCATGCTAACATTACCAGGAATACACAACACCACCAGTGGAAGTTGAGCCACATTAGGTCTGAAGTCTGAGCTTGTGTTTCAATATTGCAATCAGAATACTTCCTACTGCTGTTTATTGAGAATTATGCACAGATCACACCTCCCTGGAGGGAGATTTTCAGTACAAGTTGAAATATTCTGCATCGTTTCATTAATGTCAATGGACAAAACTGCCTTACTGGAAGGAAGATCTATAACTATCTAGCATCTCAATTGAAGATATCATGGCACTATAAGAAACCAACTTTTGGCTAGCGTTCTAGAAAATCTGTTCAGCTTTCAGATTCACTCAACTGCCTCTTCAAAAACGTGTGGGGTGGCAGTTTCACTTTCCAGATTCCTTTAATTTTGTTACGCTGGAGATATGAGGAGAAGTATAAGCTATCAGTTCCTGACAGATTCAGTGGTACATTTTATAAAAACCTTCTCTTTTAAACTGTAGCTGGATTTTTTTCGGTGACCAGGCTGATAACTTCATCTATGAAACTGGAAAAAGACCTTTTGAACTGTCCTTCTCCGAGACCGATAACTCTACTAACTATGGGTGCAAAACTCACAACTTTTTTATGCTCTCTTATACATAAGGACCAGTCTGGGTTTGTAAGGGGTAAACAGCCTTTTAACAGTGTTTGTAGATGAGTCCATCTTGTTGAAAAGGCGGAATGTAAAAAGCTTAAGATGGGCTTGTTGACATAAGATGACAAAAAAAGCCTTAGACAGGATGAACTAGTTCTTTAGGACATTTCTGATGGAGATGTCCTGACTGATGATGCAGGCAGATTTCAGATACTGAAATGCTTATTAGTATAAGGAAGTTAGATATCAAACTGCGAACAATGATGCTTCATGCCCAATTGTGAATTCCTAAGCGCAGGGAAGGTGTTGGCGGGAATGGGGGAAGAGGGGAGCAGGGGATCCGTGGATGAAAAAGACAGGGGTGAGTTTAGGATTTTACACAGTTTCCTCTATAAAGAAGTAGTACAAAACAGGTACTGCTGAATAGGTCATGCTGGGATATATATGCTGCCTAGAGGCTACACAAGATGGCCCAGAGCGACGATAAAAAGATAGGAAACGTATGGGTGGAGATCTCGGACACCTCCTGTACTTATTTTTCCTACTGCTTTGTATTTCACAAACCACTCCAAAGAGCATACAGAGAAAGCCGCACCAGGTGCAGATTTCTGGTGATACTGCTTACAAGGCCATGTGACTTTCCATGCAGGCTTGTATTCCTGCTATATGAAGTTCTCCATAGCGGAGAACTTCGCACAGGGGGAAGGAATAAGATCCCACCTGTTTAGACAGCCCTTTCCTTACATACCCAGCCAAACTGGGAGAGGGTGGGGGGGGGGGGGGGGGATCAGTTCTCTTTTCCACAATGGAAGGGGAGTTACATCAGACCTACATTTCTGACCTTTCCAAGATGGAAAGGGGATGTATCTAAGTATGGGAATGCGCCCAGATTTATATATTTGTGGGAATTTTCAAACTTCCCAGGTAAACCCCAACTTTGAACGCCCACTGCATACCCCTTGAGTGTGATTTACAGTTGTCCCGATCTTCTAAATCAGGGCAGAGATCTCCACTTCTGTAAATGAGTTTACGCCTGCCAGGAATCACTCTGCATATTCCTGGCAAGCCAAAACGGTAATGTGATCCAATTTATCTTTGCGGCTAAGGCCCCTTCCTTGTCAGCATGGTTGCTTAACTCATTAGGTTACTATACTGGCTATTTTAACAATTGAAAACCACGTATTCATTTGATGTATGATGCATCACTTTTCAGAAGTTGTGAAACACAAGAAAAAATAATGTTTGTCATCTTTACATGGTCAGACATATGGCACTGCTGGCTTTGGCCAGTGGGAAAAGCAGTATGGGTCTCTTCCCTGAGATCATATGGAGTGGCAACATGGCTGGTGAAAGGGTGCGGTTTGGTTGTGGGTGCAGAATTGTGAGGATTGGAGCAGCCGTTTGTAGACGGGACATGGAAATGCTAATAAGGAACCTTGAGCTGCAATGCTCAGCTACACAGGTTATACTAGGTTAGCCACACAGGTTATACTAGGGATCTGCAACCTTTTCTAAAGTGAGAGATACTTCTGGCTGATGAAAATAATCCCAAGCTACAGATGTCTTTGACAATTGTTGCAGTAGTGCCCACATCAGTGGCAGTCACAATAGTGCCCACACCTTGCAAGATTACTAATAGTCACGACCCAGAAACATGTCACAATATAGAGTGATGCCAAAATATTACATCCAGAATATTGATTAATGCAATAATATGAAGATGCATATAAATATAATTACATTGTCAAAAAAAGATGTATCAGTATAAAAGCCTCCACATGACTAAAGAGATAACAACAACAGCACTAAGTGCCCTCTGGAACAAAGAAAACACTAAACGCTATAAATCTCATCTACCCAGTATGAACTATCATTCAAACAGCAGCTTAAGTGTCCTAAGGTTTCCAACCATTTTGTTTTCAAACATCGGGATATCCCTTTCACAAAATATATATTTTTCTACCTACTTTCTAATTTGGGTTAACACACTCAAAGCAAATCTTGTCCTTTTCTGAAACAAAATAATGACATTATTTGCCTCAGACATCAGTTTTCATGCATACACTCTAAACATCAGGTTGTGATTTGCCTGGTGCAAATGCATTGCATAAACACATTCTACCCCACCTGCCAAGGTTTTACCATCACATGCCAGAGATGCCCACGATGATGCCAAATATGCCTAAATTATGTGAAGGATACTCACGATTATGCAAGGGCAACAATTGTGCCATTGCTGCCCTTCATACTGCTGAGAATCCCCATACCACGTCAGGCATGGAGATTATTATTCCAAGGATAGGCACAAATATGTGATATATGGCCATAATTAGGCCAAGCTTAGTCGCAGTATGGCAAGGATGCTGTCATTCCGCCCAAGGGTGCCCAACTTATGTCACGATTAATATTTAAAAAGCCAGTGCTAACATTATGTCAGCAACAGATACATTTGATCTTCCCGGACACCAGGAATGGCTTCCAGGAAGAGAAATCATATTGAAACAAGCATTGGCATAGCCAATAGGTCTCGCCTTTGGGACCTTATAAGTTATTAGTTATGCTTTACATTATCGTGGGTGGAAGCTTTAACATATGTATTAGGCATAATATAGAACTGCATTGAAAAGTACTTATTTAAATTGTTTTTTGTACAACTAAACTGCATGGTACATATGAACAATACTAATAATAGGGTACCAAATTAAACTGGCAGAGAATTTAACAGAAGGATTTGGATGGTATAAACACATGGCAACAGCTGCTGGTGTAACATGGTTAAGAAGTAAGTTCTTCTGTATACATATATTAGAAATATGTGTATACATTCGTATATGAGCGGAATATTTTTTCAAACTAAATTGCATATTAAAAACACATTTCTTCAATAATAAAGCAAATGTATGCACTTTAAGCAACAACAAAACTCAAGACTTGGTAACCCGCTCACATCAAGGTTATTTGGTTCCACCTCACAGGCTTAGATTCTTCGCGAACCCAATTTATGTTCCCCGAAATCAGTGTCTCCAGTCACAGGCCTGCACTCTCCCCACAGCTCCTGTTCTCCGTCGCTGCCTGCTGAGCCCCCTGCCCTGGGTGTTCGAGGCTGCTGCCTTCCAGGTTTTTGCTAAATTGGTTAATTGTGATTACTTGCTAAATTTTGTTCCTTTTTTTGTCACCAACCTCTGTCTTTGTTTTTACTGTTAATTTTGCCGATCTCCCTCCTCATTAGTGGCTGCCCTCTCGCGCTTCCCCGTTCCAGCCACTGCTGTCTTGGCCCCTCCCCACTACCCGCGCCCGTTTTCCTGCCTCCCACCTGAGCCTCCCTCCCCTCCCCTATTTAATGCAGACTGCTGCACGGTCGCACAGCGGGCGCGCCTAAGGCAAGCCCGTCTGCGCCCATCCGCGACACGACCGCGACCAGCGCCAGGAACCCTGCCTCTCCCAGGTCACGCCCTACAACTCTACCTCCCTCAACGCTCTCAATCCCAGAAAACACACCTGCTGCTTAAGAACCGCTCCAAACACCACCCAGGGAGAGTTCTCGTGCAGGGCCAGCCATAGATCCTTCACCATCAACGATGCCCCCTCTACCACCGAAGGCCCACCCGACGCATACACCACCAACACCCTGACCTGCGTCCTCCTCAACGTGCGCTCCTTGCACTGACACACCGTAGAGATCTGGGACCTGATCGACACCCTCTCGCCCGACGTCGCCTTCTTCACAGAAACCTGGACCAACGCCACCTGCTACCCCAACATGGCCGCGGCCATAACTGACGGCTACAAGGTCCAGAGAAAGGACCGCCCCCATCACCCAGGAGGAGGACTCGCCATCGTTCACAAGACCCCCCTCCGACTCTCCACATCCAGCACGAGCGACCCCCACTCCGACACAGAACACCTCCACTTCCAGAACCAGACCAACCCCAGGACCACGCTATGCGACACCCTCATCTACAGACCACCGGGCCCTCGCACCCAGTCAGCAACCACCATCGCCGAGCTCGCCGCACCCCACGCAATCACTTCCACGGGCTATATCCTCCTCGGAGACCTGAACTTCCACCTCGACAACCGCAACGACCCCCACTCCATCACCCTCTTCGACAGCCTCGCCAACCTCGGACTGAAGCAGCTGGTCAACACTTCCACGCACAGAGATGGACACACTCTAGACCCCATTTTCACGGGACGAACAAACATCCGGTTCAGCCACACCACCCAGCCGCCCTGGACAGACCATAACTTCGTCCATTTCACCTTCAACACCGCCAGCGCACCCAAACCCGTCCCGCGACCACCACAAAAAAAAAGGAGCATGGTCCCAGAGGAACTCCTCAACGCCACCCTTTGCCAAGACCCCCTCAGCGCCATGACTGACACCAACGTCGAAGCCACAGAACTCTACTGCTGGATCGCCCGCTGTGCAGACATACTCGCACCCCTTCGGCACCCAGCCAAGCAACGCCCGCTTAAGGCCCCATGGTTCACCACGGAACTACAGGGAGCCAGACGCTTGTGCAGATGCCTAGAGAAATCCTGGCACAGCCAGAAAACCACGGAAGCATGGAACAACCACAGAAGTGCTCTGAAGGAATACCACCAGTGCATAAGGGACACCAAACAAACCCTCATAAAGGACAAAATCCAGGCCAACGCAACCAATGCCATGGAACTGTTCAGCGTCATACAGCAGCTCACAAGGCCACCCAGCGAGGCCACGAACGTCACACCCTCCCAGCAACTCTGCGACAAGCTCAGCACTTACTTCCACCGTAAGATCAAGGACCTCTATGACAATTTCAGCGAATCAATGCGGGACATCCACTCCCCCGCAGCAGACGACTAGCCAACGATCATTACCTGGAAGACTGCTACCGTCGAACACCCCACCATACATAAAACCCACTCAGGAGCCCCCATGGACCTCTGCCCACCGGGCATATTCCACAGGGCCGCCGCCACCATCACACGCAAACTTGGACGGACCATCAACGCCTCCTTCACATCTGGCATCTTCTCAGACAACTGAAAACAGGAGGAGGTTAAACCCCTTCTCAAGAAGCACACGGCTGACCCAACAGACCTGAAAAACTACTGGCCCATCTCCCTCCTCCCTTTCACAGTCAAAGTAACAGAGAGACTCGTGAAAACTCATCTGAGCACCTTAATCGAAGAGAACTCCATCCTAGACGCCTCCCAGTCCGGACTCCATAGCAACCACAGCACTGAGACCACGCTCCTCGCTGCCATTGACGACATCCGCCTGCTACTCAACCAAGGACACACCGATGCCCTCATCCTTCTAGACCTCTCCAAAGCCTTAGACACCGTCTCCCATCACACCCTTGCAGCCAAACATCACAACGCCAGGATACAAGGAGCCGCCCTTAACTGGATTCGATACTTTCTCTCCGGCAGAACCCAGAGGATCAGACTCCCTCCCTTCCTCTTCGAAACCACTGACATCAACTGCGGAGAGCCCCAAGACTCATCACTAAGCCCCACGCTCTTCAACATCTACATGGCCCCACTCGCCACCATAGTCAGACAGCATGGGCTCAGCATCGTATCCTACGCAGACGACACCCAGGTCATCCTCTCACTCACGAAGAATCCCAAAGACACGAGACTCCGCTTCCAGGAGTGAATGAAGAATGTGGCAACCTGGATGGACGACAGCTGCCTTAAGCTCAACTCAGAGAAAACCGAGGTCCTCATCCTTGGACCCTGCAACTCCACCTGGCACAACTCCTGGTGGCCCTCCACCCTCGGGAACCCATTCACTCCTACAGACCACACACGCAACCTCAGCATCATCCTCGACTCTTCCCTCTCCATGAACCGCTAGGTAAACGCTGTTGCTTCCACCAGTTTCAACTTGCTGCGCATCCTCCGCAAGACCTTCAAATGGATCCCCCCCGTCTGCAGAAAGACGATCACCCACGCGCTCATAACCAGCAGACTGGATTAAGGCAACGCCCTATAAGCCGGAATCAACAGCTCTCTCCTACACAGACTCCAGACCATCCAAAATGCCGCCGCTAGTCTCGTCCTCGATACTCCACGCCACGTCACATGACCACACCACGAACACATGACCCAACACCTACGAGACCTCCACTGGCTCCCTATCGAGAAGAGGGTCACCTACAAACTCCTCAACCACGCCTACAAATCCCTCAACAACACCGGACCCAAATATCTCAACAAGAGATTATCCTTCCACGTACCCAAGAGGAACCTCCGCTCCGCCGCCCTACCCTGGAAGAGGTCCCACGCATCCGCAGAAGTAGAACAGGCAGGAGAGCCTTCTCCTACATCGCTGTCAAGACCTGGAAGGTGCTCCCAGTGAACATCAGGCGCGCTCCAACCCTGCACACCTTCAGGAAGGACCTCAAGACCTGGCTCTTCGACTGACCCGGAACTCCCCAACTCCCCCAGCGCCTTGAGACCCTCACTGATTAGTAGTGCACTTTATAAACCTATGATTGATTAATTGATTGAGAGTGCGTTTTGTGTGCGTATATATAAAGGTTGCGGTGCCTGCCATGGATTAAATACGGTAGAGTGTAGTCAAAAAGTCGCAAAACGCATCTTGTTACCTTTTTGCACACTTTGCTGCAGAGCGAAAAGCTAACCTTTGGCCTGTGTCTGCTACTGTTTGACCCCTTGGCCGTTGCACGAATGTCACTGCGGCGTGGGGGTGAGGGCGGCGCCACCATGCTTGTGACACAACCACGCCGTCATGAGTCAAGGGCGGCCTGTGCTCATGACGGCGTGGTTCCGTCACAGCCCCGCCCGCTCATTAATTCGCCTGCACGGCGGGGAATTAATGCTGTGTGGGCGGAGCGGCAGACGCATGTCGGAATCACGCTGTCATGAGCACACGCCACCTGTTGCTCATGACGGCGTGGTTCCGTCATAAGCAGGGAAGGGGTTAAATACCACCACAAACAACAACTTTTTAAAAGAAACGTAGGTCAGAATTTCGGTCTTTTTTTTAAGTCCACAAACAGGAAACAAGTGTACTGAAGAAATCTGTGTGCACGCAGCAGCCACAGTTACAAAAAAAAGCAGGGCTGACTCTGACTTTCATCCTTCCCACTGTTCAAAAAGCATTAGCGCATTACCATTACGTTAGATAATAATAACAGCACGTAATGTTACAGTACAAAAAAGTAACAGCTTGTAAAAAGTTGTATTTAAATAGAACATTTTATTATTAAGTGTGATTCCCAAACAGAGGCTGCGTCACAGGATTACCACTGTCTTTATAACGTAGCCAAAAAGACACTTAGAGGCACCCGCTGCGCAGGACAACAGTTCCATACACAAGGGTTCAATAGTATATATAACAATGCATTCAAACATATATACAAAAAGATTCACTGTCAGCAAATGCAGTGCGACATTTTTTAATGGAAGGATTTTTAAGCTCACAACAACACAAATTTAAGTCACTCGAAACAGAGTACGTCAAAGTTCCCCAAAAATAACTTTACTGCTCTGTTACCTGTCTGCTCTGTTAGCGGGAAGAAATGGAGAAAAAAAACTGAAAGACACTGCGCTGATTAAAAACAGATGGCGCCCAGCGTGCCGCTGCTTGCTCCCGCAAGGTGAATGCAGTGGGAGGAAACATTTGCTTAAAAAGGTGGGACATGTACCCGCCTTTAACCAATTGCGTCCTTTCTTTTTGGAAAGATGCACGCAAAGGCCAATCCAAATAATGCAACAAAAAAAACACACACACAAGTTTCAGAAAAGTTCTGATTGATTCCAAGAGGTCATCTCTTAGAGCAGCGCATGCGCTAGGCTCGACCTAAAAAGAGGGACACAACGTCAGACACATATACAACACATACATAAATGCACACGAGTACCCATAAACACAGAAACATTAAAAAAAGTACACATACATCATACATGCATTTACACACCAAAGCCACTGTCTGAAACTAACAAGGCCATTACCCTTCTCCACTCAATCAATCATTCAAAATATCTTTTAAGATAAAATCATAAAAGAGCATAAAATGATAAATAAGTACAGTGCACTGCTTCTTAAGTCTATTTCCAACTATCTAGGAATAGCTGAGAGAAGAAAATGAAAGATCTCCCAACTATTACTACAGCCATGAAAGAAAGCAAAAGAAAGCAGTTAAAATACTTAAGCACAATTCAATAAAGTGCATTAGCTGCTAAAAAACATCCCCTCCACAAACATCAAACCCTGATTTTGGCAGCAACCCAAATAATACTTCTTAACCCTCCATAGATTGTCTGTCTCCTAGGAGAGTCTGAACAGGAGTAGCAGCTGCCCAGCCCCCTCCCCCAGGCCAGCAGACCATTGGCTATTCAGCTACCAGGCACGTCTGAGCCCTCCTCTCACACCTGCCCAGGCCCCTTAAGGCCTTGCTGGGTGCACCCCAAATCATTCTCCTCCATCTTGTGAGTTGCAGCCTACCGGTGCCACAGGAAGTGGTAATGAGACAGACTCGTGCTGTCTCTTCCCAAGACATAAAGTTGTTTAAAAAACTATGTTCACTTTCTGTGTTTACTGTCTATGCCTGTGGTTGTTACAGTTAAAAATTGTAGTTTTAGCCTGCCTGTAATTGCATATTGTATCACCTGTGTTGTGTTTTAAATTTGTGGTTTTCCCTGCCCATGAATGCTTCCATTTAGTGTTGAATTGTGGGATTTGCAGTCCAACCTCTGTAGTTTGTCCCTCTCATTCCTTGGTGACAATTCTGTTTTCCCTCCAAATTTCTCCTTTGCTCTGTGCTAAGACCTGTATGTTAAAACAGTGCACTCCAAGTCACCATTTTGTGTTCACAAGCCAGCGAAACCAGCCCCCCCTGCCTCCCCCCAAGCAACAGGGATTTTCTACATCAGAGGGTGCTTCTGTGAGCTGTTTAAACTGTGTTTTACTAGGGCCTGTGCACTTCGTTTTTTGGCCAGCAGGGGGAGTAAAGTTTCATTCAAACAGTATTGTTAGATTTTAAGTTAGTGAGGCCCTTACCTGCTGAAGTCCAAAATGTGGATTGAGCCGGTCTGTCTCCTAGGAGATTCTGAACAGGAGAAGCAGCTTCCAACTCCCTGGCTAGCAAACCTTGTCTGAGGTCGCTGGGACCTTATATGGTCTGCTAGTGGTTGGTACATGTCTACACTGATTGGTGGTTGTATCTGGTGTTTCTATTGGATTAGGGTTAATGTCCTCATTGGTTGGGTATTTGAGTGTTCTGATTGGTTCTGTGATTCAATTATTGTAGGGTTGGGGCTAGGGTTAGGATTTCTATTGGAAGTAGGGACTAGGGCTTCCTATGTTATTGGTTTGTTTGAGTAGGGTGGGACTGGGGCTAGGGTTAAACCTTTAATTGGAAGTAGTGATTAGGGCTTCTGGTGAGACTAGGTGTGGGACTTAGTGTAGGGTTAGGCATTCTATTGGAAGTAGGGACTAGGGCTACCTATGCCATTGGTTGCATGGACTTGATTTGGGACTACTGGTAGGGCTAGGGCCTTTATTGGATGTAGAGATCAGGGTTTTTAACTGATTGGGTGCTTGGACTAGGGCTAAGATTGGCGGTAAGGTCCTGGTCTCCTATTGGTTCCAAATGTTAGGGCTAGTGTTGTGATTGGATAGTGTTAGGGCTAGAGTTTCCATTGGCTGAAGAGGTCACCTGATTACTAGGGCTATTAAAAAGGCCAGGTTTAGGGCGTCTCAGCCCGGGTGTCGAGGCTAAGGGCAGAGAGGACAAGGGCAGTTTCCTGTTTGAGCCTGTTAAGGGCAGAGAGGACAAGGGCAGTTGTCTGTTTGAGCCTGTTAAGGACAGAGAGGACAAGGGCAGTTGTCTGTTTGAGCCTGTTCGAGACTGGTCGGGACTAGGGCCAGAAATGCTGCCCTTTTTCTCATTTAGCAATACCCAGCCCACAACATCAACATCCACAAACAGAGCAACACACTCACACCAAATGTACACCACGCACAACACTATGCACAGATTAATGTACCAGCCTGCACTACAAACCCAACCAAACCACATCTACACACCCTACTATCCCAACTACCACACATATCCACCATCACCTACAAACAGTACACAACTCTATCCTATACCACTAACCAATACAGTCATCACTAACACAACGCCAATCAACACCATACATAACTACATCCAATTCAGACACACTCTCCCTGCTGTAATTACACCTAACAGACCACCTTTTATCACTAACAAACGTATAATCATCCTTCCATCACTTGTCCAACAAACACCCTCCTCTCCCTTCTACCATAATAACACTAACGCACAACACACACACTGCACACCACCACACTTTGTAACTCTTGCAACAAACCAGTCTAAGATAAACACTCTCACTGCTACTTCATTCCCTCCTACACACAACATACACTCTACTCATAAACACATCACCACCCCCTCTACGTCACATCCTCCTCTCACAAACAATACTGCACAACCAAATCCATTGCATGAAACATATACATCAGCACCCTTTTTCACTACTCCTCAAAAGCAAAACATATCACACACACCAGCACAACAAGATCTTCAAAGCGCAAAACTTCATAATACTTACCATCACAAAATACAAACATATACCCACCTTTCAAACCACACAAAGGAACAAACTCCAATGCCAAGCTTTCACTCTTCCACCACACCTAACACAGATACAGCAATACAGCACCTCTCTTCTAACCGCCTCTCATCCATTGGACAATTTAGAACTTTACTACATAACCCACATGCTGCACGACTTCCCCTGACTCATACACCTTCCGCCTTAAACACGCGCAAAAAATATAAGCAGCACGCCACACATCACAACTTTGCTTCCCCATGTCTACTTCACAACGATGTTACACCACAAAAGCAACACAGCACTTCAACTCACTCTCAAACACCATCTCCAACACATACACATGCAGACCCATCAAAATGCCTTCTTAGCATGCTGGATGAGGAACTCGATACAGAACAGCTACACAATTGCTATCCTAATACAGCTAATACCAGCACTAAAAACACACCTGCTACAAACCCACAAAATACTGATCACTCTTCTACCAAACAAAGTCCCACTATCACCAAAGGCCTTCCTCACGATGATGCACATTAGAGAAGTATCGAAGGTCCGAAGGGTTTTCGCGCAATATGAGGACCATTTGGCATCTGATTTGATTTGATTTGATTTGTGCATTTGTAAAGCGCGCGATTGCCCATAGGCGTCTTGGCGCTGTGATTCGACTCTGACTCTTAAGATGTTAATTTAGGGATATGCAGAGAACAGCCACGTTTTAACTTGCTTTCTGAATGATTTCAGTGATGGACTTGTTTTTATATCTAGCGGTAGTTGGTTCCAGCTTCTTGCTGTATGTACCAGGAAGCTCCTTCCGCCCCAGTTTGCTTTCTTGAATCTTGGTACCGCGATTATTTTCTTTTGGCCAGATCTAAGGGTTCTATTTGGCTCATATAGTTTTAGATGAGTTTTTAAAAATTGGGATCCAGTTCCATTGGTTGCTTTATATGCTAAGCACAGTGTCTTGAATTGTATTCTTTTTTCGATTGGCAGCCAGTGTAGGTCTCTAAGTTTGTGACTGATTCTTTCAAATTTTGGTATCCCTAATATCAGCCTGGCAGCTGCATTCTGCAGACGTTGAAGTTTGATTAGAGTTTTCTTCCTGGCTCCAGCATATAGGCCGTTCCCATAGTCCAATCTGGACAAGGCTAATGCTGTCACCACTGTCTTTCGTGAGTCAAGTGGTAGATAGGGTAAAATTTTCTTGATCATTTTTAGAATGTACCACAGTGATGATGCCAGTTTATTCGCTTGGGCGTCAAAGGAGAGATTGGTGTCTAGAGTGATTCCCAGATTTTTTACCTTTTCCGTTGGTTCAGGACATCCTCCTAGTTCTTTAGGCCACCATGAGTGGGACCAAATTTTTTTGTCCCCTCCTAGGATCATGACCTCACTTTTGTCTCCATTTAGTTTTAGACAATTTATTCTCATCCATTGGCTGATTTTTTTCATGCAGATTTGAAATTTTTCTGCTGTGTTCTCTACGTCTTGACACCACAATTTGGGTGTCGTCGGCGTAGGATATTGGGGTGAATCCACAGTTCCTTATTAATTGTGCGAGGGGGGTGACATATAAGTTAAAAAGAGTGGGGCTAATCGAGGAGCCCTGGGGGACTCCACATGGTAGGTTGAATTGATTAGATTTTGCTTCTCCTGAATCTATTGAGAACGTTCTGTTCTCTAGATAGGAGGTAATGAGTGCACATGCTGATTCATGCAGTTGTGCTTTTTTCAGGCGTGTTATGAGGATCTCGTGGCTAACCGTATCGAAGGCCGCCAATAGATCAAGTAATATCAAGGCGGCCTTCGATCCGTTGTCCAGTACTTGTCTAAGCTCCTCCACCGCTGTAATAAGGGCGGTTTCTGTTCCATGCCCTTCGCGGAAACCGAACTGCGAATGGTCCAACCAGTTGCCGTCCAGTAAGTACCGGGATAGTTGTTTATTTAATAATTTTTCTAAAATTTTGGCGGCGAAAGGGATCCTAGCTATTTGCCTGTAGTTGTTCGGGCTTTCGCAGTCCAGGTTGGGCTTTTTTAAAAATGGCCTGATCGATATCATTTTCCAATCATCTGGAAAGATGTTGGTTTTAATGATTTGGGAAAAAAGTTTCTCTAGTATTATGCTCAGTTGTTCGGAGCAGACATGCATTATTTTGGATGGACATGGGTCCATTGGGCTGCCTGAGTTAACGGTGTAGATCTCTTTTTGGATCTGTTCCGCTGTTGGGGGGTGCATCCACACCTACCTTTTCACAAGCTTCTAAAGAACATGGTCCTTAAAGAATGGAACAATGTTGATAAGTCAGCAGTACCTCGCTTCCTGAATAAGATCTATTCATTGCAGAAATTGTGTACAACATTTCCTAACGTTCCCAAAATAAACTCCATCCTCTCCTGTAGGACTTTATCATCATTCCTAGACTATGAAAAAGCACTGTCGCCAGACGGAGGAGATAAAGAAGGTAGAGAGTGTCTGAAAAGGAGTCTTTGCATCCTCTACTGGTGTACCTAGACAGAACAAACAATATACAGAAGTCTAACTTTCTTTTAGAAGCCTTTGGTCAAGCTGACAGAGGAAAAAAAGCCATCTCCTCCAACTATTAGTAGATGGGTTAAGCATGCAATTTCTAAGGCTTATGATGTCATGCACTTACAACTCTTGGGTCAGATTTGGGAAGATCTAACAAACAGATTGCAGCCTCATGGGCGGAGATACTTGAAGTCTCCTTAATGGAAATTTGCAGAGCAGTAACCTAGTGGTTAGAAAGCATCTTTCTAAAACATTACAAGTTTGGGCTTGGTAAGTACATGAATTTTGGTTTGGAGTGCTGCAGTCTGCTATGAAGGAATAGTGCTCTTTCTCTTCTATATGACTATGTGAAATATTAACTTTAATGTTTTCACTTGTATAGTCAATTTGGTTGTTTTCTGAGCACTGAGGAATGGCATATGCTTTTGTATTTCCTCATAGATTAAAGCCTAGGACAGGGAGGACGGGCTTCGGGCTAATGAAAAATATTACTTACCAATAATCTTCATTATCCGAAACCATAGCCCTCCACGTCCCTGTCTAGATCTCATTCTCCCTTCCTCGCTTTTCATGCCCTAGTGCGACTTGTTATGAAGCATTAGTGGAAGGGCAGCAGAGTCATTATGGAGGTGGTAGGGGGTGTGTTTTACAATAAACATTATAGAAACCCTTTCTAAGCGACATGTCGGATTAGGCACACCTCCTCCTAAATAAAGACTGGGACGAGGAGGACTATAGTTTTGGATAATGAAGATTACTGGTAAGTATTTTTTATATGACGTCCCTCTAAGAGAGAATGTTTTACAATTTATTTTGGGTTTTTAAAGGATCTACTCTGGGTCCCAGACAAGGTAAGAATCCACAATGCACGGCCCACTAATATATATCAGTGTATATACCTCGGGTCGTGCACAGTAGCTTCTTATTCTGTGCAGGGCCCAGTGAAGATACTATCACAAGCCAGAGCCATTTATTCTCAATGTCTTCTTTTCTGATGTTCTTCAAATACCCTTACCACATTTAAGTTTTTAATCAACAGAAAAATTATTAGGTATCTGGGGTGGACCAGTGCGCTGTGCCAGAATTGTACTATAGGTCTGGTGTAAGATGGAAAAGAGGGGTGCCATGAACAACTACCTCCCAGTCTCCACACTTCCATTTTTAGGCAAAGTCATTGAAAGTTGTGTTGCTTCCCAGATCACTTCACACATTTGAACACACACCCTCCTAGACTCTCTCCAATCAGGTTTCCGCCAGGTCCACAGTACAGAAACTGCGATCCTACAAATGGTCGATGACTCCCTTAGAATCCTTGACTCAGGGAATTCCTACCTCCTGGTCCTCCCGGACTCATAGATACGTTTGACACTGTCAACCAACTGGACCTTCTTCACACTCTTGAACAACGCATGGGCTGTGGAGGCACTATCCTCAATTGGTTCTCCTCTTACATAACCAACCGCTCCTAAATTGTGAAAATGGGCATCTCGTTCTCGAGACCAGTCAATGTTCATTAAGGGGTCCATCAAGGTTCGATCCTCTCCCCAAGCTTCTTTACCCTGTACCTAGAAATACTATGTGTGATTCTCAGAAACACTGGGATTCTCTTCCTCCTTTAAGCTAACAACACTCAAATATACATGAAATCTCTTTACCCTGAAGACCTTGCCCTCCTTTCAATCAAGCTCCTAAAGATTAAAAACTGGATGTGTAACCATCATCTAAAACTCAACCCAACTAAAACAGAATTTCTTTTGATCTCACCTCCAAAACCAAAACCCCAGTACAGGAAAAAGGCGTTTACACTAGTGGGGTGCTCCGTCAAGAAGGAGAGCACAGGGAGTGCCGCGTCCGCGCCTCTATTTTGTTGTTTCTTTTCCTCTCCCTCGGTCCGTCGGACTTCATCCTCCCGACCCTCAGTCACTGCTTCTCGGCTGGAGGGCTTTATCTCTTTCTCCCCCCCAGGTCCCTGTCTCTCCTATAACCTATCTCATCTCACTCCCCTCCCTCTCTCTTCCCCCTTGGATGTCTTATTTCTCCGTTCTCTCTGTTGATAAGTAACATACAATCCTTTTTATCCTAGTCGTTGTGATAATAGAACCCTGAGTGAATTTACTATTTTGCATAGTTACAACTCGAACCGCTAGTATATGTAGTTGCTCTTTCTACTTGATATCACCATTTTGTAATTCTGAGCTTTTTGTGTTTGCATTTATCTCCTGAGTGACTCTACAACATACACATTTCCTTTTTCTGCTATCCGTATCTCTTCCTTGTGGGACTCTTCAACTCGCTGACTCCCTCCCTTTGTCCTCCCTGACTCTTGCCTTTTGGGGACCCTGTCTTTTTCTGGATCGTTGATTTATCCGGGTATTGTTTGTGTTATCTTTCAGTAATTAATGCGATTTTCTTTTGCTGTTTATTCCCCCTCTGTTGACCTACCAGTTCCAACCCTCTTCCTGTCCCTTGTTGCCCTTTGACTAAGCACTCCTTCTCCCCTTGTTGGGGAAAGATCTAATAATCTTACTCTGGAGTCTCAGTGAACCCTCTGAGAGAGTCCTCAGTGTCAAGGGAACCACGCACAGCTGAGGCATAGTATGGCCCCCATTACCAAAGCGATCCCGCTCCCCTTGTTGGGGAAGGATCCAGTAGGTAGACCTTGGAGTCTTAGAGACCCCTCTGAGAGAGTCAACCATGTAAAGCACCCTTCCCCCTCTTTTCATGCTCTCTCTCACCCTCCCCTACCGCTTTCCCTGTAGTGTAGTTCCTATTTTCCCAATAGGCTCTGCGCATTGGAATAACATAAACAGCAGTGTAGACGTAGGACTGAGGTCATCTAGGTCTCTACTGACTGTGTTAGACTTAATTTAGGTTTGCGCCAGCTAGCTCAGAGGTCACTGGAAACTTTCTTGAATGAATAGGAAGGGATCAGCTTCCCTGGCTCAGACAAGAAGGGATTCAGCTTTCGACAACCATATAACATGACAACTTTGCTCCCTCAGAATAAGAGTAAATCTCTAGAGTCGTGTGAAAACAATAGACAGCTATTTCACTCAGTCAGACGTGCATTCTTAGTTTCACCATAGTGCAGAGAATAGAGAGACGAGCGTTTTCAATAAAAGGTATTATTTATTGAGCAGTCTTCCTTCTCATGCAAGAGAAATGAATTGCCACAATTGCAATACTTAATATAAAGTAAATTACTTACAGTAAAAGGAGTATTATGAAATAATACTGTAAAAGCATTGATATGGTTTCTTAGCCATAAGACACTTTAAAATGGATAAAATATATACATACATATATACATTGGCTAACGTGCTCAACTGGTGCTTCTAAAATACGCCTACCTCGGTGTACCTGACCTAAGCCTAATACGTGGGAAGGAGTAAGTAAGTAGCAGTTTAAGTTAAGATGGTTTTGCCAAGAATCTGACTCAAGAATTCTCTCTAAGGGTTTAGTCAGCACTGTACCTTGGGAATAGAATGTAGGAGGTCTGGTATCTCTCTCTCAGGACTCGATATCCCAGTCACCCGCAAGGGTAGGCTGGAAACGCCGGAGCTGGATTTTCTCGGCAGGAGCGCGTCAAAGAGGAGGGGCAGCGTCCGTGGGCTTTCCGCATCAGCTGGGCTCTCGGCAAGTAGATAGCTGCTCTGCTCCAAAACCACCACCGTGTGTTTGCTTAAGGCAACGTTGGTATATTTATACCTGAAAGGTGCCGAGTTTGACGTAAGGTTTGGACATAAGACGTCAATAAAAATGTCACTAAGAACTGGCCGTTCTTACGGTGCTCGCAGGAGTTCTATTACAAATCAAAACAAAGCACATGGGGATTTCCCAGGTTGCTGGAGGTTTGGTGTGTTGAAAGAACTCGTTGTGCTTTCTAGGAATCTAAGGAAGTAGCTTTTGCCGTGCCTTGGACTGCAAGGGCGATTTACTGAAATATGGATCTGATTCTTATGCCATTATATGGATATTATTGATTATAGCCGTACAAGGGCATAAAATGGTAATATTGATTCTGGTTCCTAGATAAAAACACAATACCCACTCCACGATCTAATGTCCATAATTGCTAAAACTAAGCAATATTAAACATGTAAAGGTGCATGTGTATTCCAACCCACCCCAAAATACATTTTTGCATTCGAAATGGTGTATGCGAAATACACGAATGATTATAGGTACTGTACGTTTTTAAGCAGTGTAATCATTCAGTAAAAAAAGATGCATATATATTTAGCTGAACGATTTGCGCAAATTACACATGAAATGTCTCTTAATACAGAAAAGAAGGTTGAGACTATTTCATCACATATAAATGCAATTACTTGTTAGTGTGCTAGAGGCTGAGGTAATATTTTGTCTCTAGAATAACTAAAAATAGAAGCTCTGTTCTTTATGAATAGTTCTACTGTAAGCAGAGTACATGTGCCAAAAAAAGGTAAATATTTTGACATTTTGGAAAAAATAATTTC
Organism: Lissotriton vulgaris; assembly: GCF_964263255.1. Lineage (NCBI taxonomy): Eukaryota > Metazoa > Chordata > Amphibia > Caudata > Salamandridae > Lissotriton > Lissotriton vulgaris. The sequence continues at coordinate 1,687,415,821 of NC_141693.1, read as the reverse complement.
GTTTTCAGGGGAAAAAAATAGTTTCAAATGTTTTCAGTAGCTTTTGTTTATCAAAGCTGAAGGCCGAATTCAGAGTTCAGGGGAACGCTGTGTGCCGGTTTGCTTAAAAAGTTATTCTTTCTGTTCAGGGGAGAACATTACTTCAGACAGATGTGCAAAAAAACAGTCTACAGCTTCAGGTGAAACTTCGACCATGGTTGAAAATGCTGTAACTGGGCAGTCGTGAGAATGATTGCTATCATCGATGTCAGGATCAGCAATGCTCACAGAAGGTCGTACCTGGGTGATGTTGCTCTCATTTCTTGCTTCACTGCCACCTAATCGTAGTGGTGAAGTTTCAACGAATGCCGTCATCAGGATTGGTAACCGCTGGGGACAGCACGATGCATGAGCCGTTACGGGACTTAGCAAAGTATCGATATCCATTGGTACTGCTGATTGTAGTGTAAGACAGGTGTCCAACATGCATTCTTCTCCGCATAGCATACATCGAAGCACAGGTAAGATGCAGTTCTGCCATATAGGTCTGAATGAAAGAAACCAGGTCATATTCAGATCTCTTAGCCGGGCTAATCCAAGGACTTTAGTTATGTGGTCCCGATAGCGTATAACTAGGATCGTTTCTTCCATTGTTGCTGGAGTCTTGTCTGCGTTTTGGCTTGCCATATCGGAGCAGAAGGGTCAAAAATAAAATCCCTGCTACGAGTCCCAAAAGTAGTGGTAGGCCGCCAAAGACCGAATGGACAAAATTGGGAAAGATGCCCAGGACTGCTTCGAAGGGTGTTAACAGTCCCGAAAAAATTGTCTTAAATACATGTGCGATATCACTGGCATCTGACATATTTAGGATTTGGCTTAGCATTTCTATGAAATGCACGGGGCAATTAGTTGATAAAAGTGTATGCATCTCTGCTGTTGTCCTTGCAACTTGAAGATCATACGTTTCTTTTGATGACGTTATAGGCACTGTTGTCTGTAAAAGCACAGACTTCATTCTGCTTAAAGTATCACTTCGTATAGAAGAGATATTCAAGGTAGGCCAAATCGTCGCCTCTGTATCAGTAGGGCTGTTTGGATACAATGCTTGCATACAGCAAGTGACCATGGAACTAACGCTTACCAGATATGCTTTCCCTGGCACCATGCCACAACAGCTGTGATCCGTTATTAGAACGTAACTCCTGTTAGAAAGTTGTCTAAAGAATGGCTCTATCTGTGTTGCAGGTGTGCCATGCTGGTGGCATGAAAGGTTATTTGGAGTCCCCTCACAGGCCCCATGTAAATTAATACCTTGGCACAGAAGTATACCGCTTAGTGATCGTTTACAATTATTACCACTAAGGAATACATTCTGGTTTTTGTCACTATAACATGTATGTGTATAAGGTAATTTCCATGATGACTTAATGTACCCTTTACCCAACCTTTCATGCTGGCCTGCTGGTGTATACTCTTGGCAATTTTTAAATTGGAAAGTTGTGATTATTCCGTGTATTATCCATTCAATGACAGGTCTTTCTGACATTGTCAATGGTAATCTCTCAAGTTTTTCAATGCTCAGAATCGTATAGTCTGCTTCTTTTTGTGCCAAACTGATTTGTTTATCAGTAAGGTTAAAGATAGAGAACAATGACGTTGTGTTGATTAAACGCCAAGGCACATAGCCTGAACGCAGATTTTGTAACGTCCAGCCTAGCTGTATAATAGAACGTAATTGGGACTAACCATGTTGTAACATTAGCAAGTCCTGATCTATTATATCGATAGCAGATGATACAATACTGTCCAGTGAATATATTCTGGAGGACAGAGTCATTAACCCATTGTCCACAACAGAAAGTGATTTTTCCAAATTAATACGATCAATTTCTCGTATTTTCTCTACTGTCTCAATTTGAGTCACTTTCCAAGCTTCGTTGTACGCAGAGTATATATTGGCCGCTATGAAACGTTTTTGACTCTGTTTACGTGGTCCCATTATATAATCGCGCAAGTCAGCACCGTCTTTAAGTAAAGTCAAGTGTTGCTTAATTTCTGCCAGTGTGGATGTTTGTAGCCATTCAAGGCATAGTTTCCCTACACTGTATGTTGTTACTATCCCTGGATGTTGTCTCTGGGAGTATCTAGGGTCTGGTCTGGTCTGGTCATTTTTAACCCCTGTATTTTGTTCAGGAATCTATCTTGACAGTTATTTGTGTCTGTTGGCCAGATTAACCATTTTTTCCAAACAGGATGTGTTCTGTTTTGATGTAAAATTTTGGATACGTCTATCTCAATATCTGTGGTTGTATTATCAGGTATTGGCTTTGGAATAGACGGTTTGTTTAAGTCTTTGATCTTGGCCAGGCCAAGACAGGTAGTCTTTTGAATGGTGTCATTCAAGAACATTATTTGTTCTGGGATCATGCAGGCTCGAAATAATGATTCTAAACCTTGGACCTGCCATTCTTTTGTACCCCAGGTGGTTTTTGTTTCAATGTTGTTTTTCCAGAAATCAAAACCAAATGTAATCATTTTTTCATAAAATGTTTCCGAATAAATCAATTTAGTATTTGTCAGCATTGTTGTTGTCCCTGTTTTATCTAACAGTTTGTAATAAAATGTTTCTGCATCACTTGTGTTAAACCCTGAGAAGTATGGGAATTTCTCATAGATCGTTTTCGAACTGCTTTTAGGTGGAGTTGCACAATGTTCCCATTGTTTATATTTAAAAACATTTCTAGGTTGAGCAGATGTATGCAAATAGTGATGTGCATAGTGGTTGTAGCAATACATCTGTTCATAGTTCGATGAACCCTGTAAATAATCATTTTCTGTAAATTTTGCTGACATTACTAAATCTGACATCATATTATTTATGCTTTCAAAGTCCCAATCATCAGAGAATGTACTCGGTTTTACAAAGTCACTTAATGAAACCTTAAACTGGTGAGGATATTTCAAGAGTTCGACCGGGCCATAGATTTCGTAATCCGTTTTGTCCCAAACTACCCCGCCGGGTATTGGAATGGCTGTCACATTCACTGATGATAGTTCTCTTTACTCGATGTGAGATGACTTGTGTGGCTTTAGGACCAAGTTGATGTTCTGACTTGCTGTGTCCATTGTACTGTATTTTCCCTCAATGAATTTTCCCAAACAAAGTACCATGATGAGCCAAAGCAGGAGGAAAAGCACACCTAACACAATCCAAAAGTCTATCCATGGAGAAATCAGATAGGTGTCTTTGAGTTGATGAAAGAGTTCTATTACTTTGTCTTTAAAAGTTTTTGTTGCTGGCGTTACTTCAGGGTCGCTTTGATCTTCAGAAAAGTTATTGAAAGTGATGAAGTAGCCAGATGCAGTTCTGTCAATTGTTGGAATTGCTTTTTCAATTTTTCTTTCATTAGCACATTCTGAGGCTACATCGTTGTAGACTGGTGTTTCTTGACGAACTGTTTCTATTTGAGTTTCAAGAGGCACAAGTTCCATGGCATTGCTGCATAGTACTTTTTTATTCACTGCAGGTTTATCAAATGTGATTAGTCTTTCAGTTTGAACCTCTCGGATTGTAGCAAATTTTGGTATTCTGCGATTTCTTGGGAGTCCACTGGGCCTACTACTTATTATTGGCCACATGCTTGTGGTTTTACCAGGTCGATGGATACAACTCGGTTCTCCTTTTAACCAGCAAGGGGCGGTAGTACAACTGATCTTGTTCCGCTGACAGCTAAGACAGGTACTGCTTTTCTGTAAGAAGGCCCAAATTCCTTCTTCACCGCTATCTTCTCTCTGACCAGATCCCCAATTGTTGTTTTAACTTTATGTTGCACAGGGCTTTTCTTGTTTCATTTAAGTCCTATAAAACAGCCAAACGATCTTTGATGTCAAAGCATTTTTTCTTATCTTCTACCACTGAAGTTAGACTATCTAAATCCTGAATATACATTCTAGTTCCGAACAATAGTTCGTACGGGCTGAAACCTTTTAGAGAATTTCTTGGCAGATTGTTAAGACTACGTTGGACACATGTTAAATGCTGGATCCACCCATTACCCGAACCTAGTACCTTTGCCGTTATAGATTGCTTTATGTCTCGGTTTTTTCTTTCCACAATCCCGTTTCCCTCAGGATGTAAGGGACAAGAGTACCGCAATTCAATGCCCATGCTGGTCATGGCCTCCTTATAAGCTCGAGAGCTAAAAGCAGGACCCTGGTCAGAATGTAGCATGGCAATTGCGTATGTGCCGATAAAGACTCGCAAATCTTTTATAACAGTTCTGGCGTCAGCCGAACGCTGGGGCCACATTTTTAAGTGAATCTAGTCTTAAAAGGAATTAATGGGATGCTGGATATTACGTATAGATAGCCTTATGCTAACTACAGAAATGGCCATGGCAATACTCTGGTTGGCAAAAAGAAAAAAAGAAAAAATAGGGGGTGCACTGCTCGGTTAGATGACGTTTTCGGAAACGTTTTGGTGAGGTTCAGGGTGCTCTCGAGGGTGGTGTTGTCCGTTGGGGTGCACTGCTCGGTTAGATGACGTTTTCGGAAACGTTTTGGTGAGGTTCAGGGTGCTCTCGAGGGTGGTGTTGTCCGACTCCACGAACTTGATTTACGCCTTAAAATGCCCTGTGGGAAATTATATGTTGGCAAAACAGAACGTAAAATAAAGACACGCTTAAATGAACATAAGTCCAACATACGGTTGAAACTTGAGAAATCTAATGTTGCCATGCACTTTGTCGAATCACGCCATACCATCGCACAACTCAAATTCATTGTATTGGAAATCCTCACGAAAAGAGAAGGAATCGACAACCACAAACTACTATTAAAAAGAGAACTGGAATGGATCTATCGTTTGCAGACCTTGAAGCCTCATGGTCTCAATGATCGCATTGAATATAGTTGTTATCTCTAATGTACCGATGAAGTATTGTTTAACTGTTCACTTTGCTCCTTACCCTCCATTTCCTACTCCCTACCTTTCTCACTTTATGTATTTCGAATCAGCTTATTTCACAGCTCACACCCCACTCCAATATGGCCGCGTCTCCGTTTCCTTAGTCCTCTGTTGTTTTAGTCCTTTGTTTAGTTTAATAGCCCCTTGTTGCTTTCTAACGCGTTGCATGAATAGCCTCCACCCACAAACACACTTGACAGCGATCTCACAGCCGCATGGATAGCAGACCCCGCTACGCGTTACTATGAAGTAAGTCCCCCGCAGTTCCAGATAACTTAAAGCGCACGCTGTTTATTCGTTTACTTTTTCGACTCCACGCGGTGAAATTTCCAGCACTACCCATCCCCTCACGTATAATAACCGAGCACTATACAATTCACTCGGGTAACTTAACATCCGCACTCCCCCACCGATAGCACGAGTAAGCCCTGGCCCCTAACCCATGGCCTCGAACCTCTCCCTTACCTATTCCCTGTTGCCTTCCTCCACAGCACTCCGTGATCAAGGGCATTTCTGCCCGAAATGCATTGGAGAAAGTTCATACATTAACCCTATGGATTTATGCTGTTTCTGATATGTTGCTAATATCAGTTTAAAGACATTGGATAAACTCACAAAGAATAAATGAACTAAACCTTTTCCTATGTTGTGAATCATATTATTGATCACCCCCGGAGTGCCTCATCAGGGGATGTATCAGCAGTTCCTGCATACACAACCTACTCTATAATACTCTGGTTGGCTCGTTACTGTGATCTCTGTTGCAGTCTGGACAGCTTTTTGCAAATTTATAATGTTGCAGGCTCATCCCCGGCCACCAGTATTCTGATTGTAATTCTGTCAGAGATTCCTTGATCTGTTTCTGCCTCGGACCTTCACCCATGTGTGCGTCTGCTATTAATAAGACTCTCCTGTTCTTGTTTGGAATTACTCTATCCCCCACTCCAGGGATTTGAGCAAAAGGAACGGAGTTTGCGTCAATTACGTATGTATAATTGAGTGGATAGTTCACGGGTAGTGCTGAAGACGTTTTTACCGCCAGCATGGTTTCCCCGTCTATGTATTTTTCTGAACGCTTTTTTGTGGCTACGGAAGCCTGTTTAGTTGCTTCTGCTGTGGCTGTATTAGCCAATGAATTCCCTGCAACGTGAACGCCATCACGTTGATGACTCAGAGTATGTATCACGTGAGTCTTCTGTAGTTCTTTCTGTAAAATAACTACCTGTTCCCAAAGCATTTTATGCTTGATTGTGGCACCTGTGTCATCTTTGTAATCGTTTTGAACCCAGTTCTGCAAGTCATTATTGTAAGATTTGACGCAGAAATGCGAATCGCACACTATTAGTGTCGGGAATTCACCATCGGCATTTTCAAGTGCCATCTCTGAAGATCTGATTTCAGCTCGCTGAGCCGAACAGTTTCTCAGTGATTCAGTTTTTGTTATTTTTGGTCTGAATTTACTACAGAGCCAGCGACCTTTAACAATCGTGCATGCTGCATTGTAGGATTTATTATCCACATTGTAATGTTGTACAAATCTGTCTGTATAGATTATACAAGAGTACAGTTGGAGAGGCAGAATTTCGATTGGCAGAGGATATTTTTCTTCATATTTCAAATCATTCCATTTTTTCATGTTCGGGACAAAATAGTATGTCACGTCTTCTGCAGCAAGAGAATTTTCCCACTGCATCCCTTTTAGATCTAGTGCCACCGTTTTTAGATTAACTGGGCTGAATAATGCCTTAAAGGCTGATTCTGCTGTAAAAACAGTTATTCTTTTGCCTTGGGCTAGGGCCTTGCTTTTGCTACAGCCGTCTGAACCGCCTTCACAGTATTTTCTGTAAGACTGAATGTTTTTTCTGTTTGTGTGTACAAATGTGATTTGTAAGCTATTGGTACCGTTTCTCCCTCATTAGAGGTCAGGTACGTGAAGCCGCATCTTCCTGGGATGACTCGGATTACAAGGTTGAGTGTATTGTCACGAGTTTCTAATTTTGTTTTAGCAAACATGTCTGTTTGCAGTGATCTCAAAATTTCTGTGTGTTTCTGAGTCCAATTTATTGGTTTGAAATCAGGTTTTATTAATTTGTAGAGAGGTTTAACCCTCTCCGCATAATTTAGAATGTAAGTTCTTCCAAAATTCAGGAAGCCTAGTATCGATTGTAAGTTCTTGGTGCTTGGAGTACAGCGCACTTCTCTAAGAAGTTGTCTGCTAGGCTTTTCCCTTCACTTGATAATTCGTATCCTAAAAATAGGACAGTTAGATGGGCAATTCGTGACTTTTTAAAGTTGAATTTGTAACCCTCTGCTGCGAACCCAAGTATTATGGTGTTCACTCTTTTCAAGTGAGTATCCAGGTCGTCGTCTGTGAGATAGATGTCATCGACATAAGATAATGCCTCATCATCAAACATTTGTAGTAACTCTGTTACTCTTGCTGAGAATAATCCTGGGCTATTCTTGAATCCCTGTGGGAGTCGACAGAAATTTTCTGTGACCCCATTATTGAGAAAGCGGTTAAATACCTGCTTTCAGGTGCAATGTTTTGACAAAAGAATGCATTAGAGATGTCTAATGTTGTTTTGTATTTTTTGCGAACTATGTTATTCATTAGTGCCGCACTGTGCGAATTTTGTACCGCAAATGTTTTGCAACATGAGTTAAGGTGTCTGTAGTCCAAGTCTAGACGATATAAATCGTCTGGTTTGGAGACAGGAAACAAAGGATTGTTCATTTGAGAGGTGCATGTTTCAATCACCCCTTGGTATTCAAGTAGATCTAAGATCTCCCTGACCTGTTTTTTAGCTTCTTGCTTAATTAGGTACTGTCTTTGTGCAGTTGGTTGACTTTCACTGGATTTTGTGAGGAGGAGAATCCTCATCCCATCCTACATGATTCTTATATAATGCAGGTGCTTGAGCTACTGCCCATTTTCTCGCATATATGTATTTTCTATGTATTGGAATATGATTTGAGAAGGCAGGCATAATCATTTCTTCGCCATGAGGGCACTCCCTGACAAACTCTGGTAGCCAGTCTTTCTCAGCTAATAGGATGCCATAGCCTTTTGAGAGGTTATCCCAAAACAGACCCCTTACCTTCCTAGTCTTATCTCCCTCTATACGCAATGTTATTTCGTATATTTTATGAGGTTCGCTAACTCTGGTATCTGCAGTTTCCACCTGAATGTATTAATTCGTGTCCACTGTCTCCAGATGATTCATCAGGATCTTGCGAGCTATGGTCACTTCTGCTGCGCTGTCTAGCATTGTCTGTGCCAACTCCCGTTTTTCAGCTGTGTCCTCAGTATCCTCGGCATGTTTGATTATTTTAACGATTGCTACCTTCTTTCTTGGAAATTGTAATTTTTTACTTTGAGCAGGTTCCTTGTCTTTGGACTTGGCGTGCTCTTCCCTGTGTTCTGATCGTCCTCTTCTTTCCGATTTCTGCGAAAAAGATCGAGAGGGACATGTATCAATATCTTGATATCTATCAGGCTTTCTCAAATTATCCCTATTTCTAAGGTTGTATCTTTTTTCAGAGGGCTCCCTTTGTGGAGACTTGTGTTCTCGGTTCGGAGTTGTTTCCCTCCGCCGAGGAGACCTTCCTCTGGACTGGAATCTTTTTTCTTTGGGAGTGGATTGTTTATTTCCATCCCAGCTCTTTTTTGGAGTGCTTAGATTACTTTTAATAAATATCTTTTCAGGATTTTCAAGTAGTTAGGGTTTTACCGGTTTCCCACCCAAACTATCTCTACCTAGTTCTTCATAGGATTTTTCTATGATTCTGGCAAGTTCAATTGGTTGGTCTGCTATATCTGTTTCTTTCAATTTTTGGCGGATCGCCACAGATGCTGCTTCTCCTTTTATGTTAGCTAATAATATAGCCGAGACCTGCCTGAAGTCTTTCAGTAATTTCATACCAAGAGTTAAAGCAGGTTCTGGACCGTATTCATTTTGAATCTGTCTTAGCACATCTGGTATTACCGCCAGAGACGGAACACCATGTGTTTTTGTGTAAATGGAAGCAAAGACTGTGCCCCAAGTGTCTCAGTCCTCCACATGTGGTGCGACCCCCATTGGAAGGCAGATAGTCAAAATTCTGTGTTTCTCACTAGGGGTAGTATTCGGGAATACTGCCTCTATTTGAGTTATCTTTTGTGCTAGCCAGAATGGAATTTGTTCCCGTTTTGTGGGTGTTTTACCAAGACATGATTGTATGCTCTGTGGTGTGATTTTATTTGTGTTCCCCTGATGAGGGGTCTGCTGTGGAATGTTAATAGCTGGTTGGACTGTTGCAGTCCGCATTATATATTGGACTAACTGTCTGTGAATTTTAATTAGTAATTTTAGCTGGGCTAAAAGTTCCTTGTCTGACATTTTTTCGATGTCTGGATGTGGTGTGTAGCTGGCTAGAACCGGCCACATTGCTCCTGGTCTACCTAGTGGACCGAGCCTGGTGATGTGATCATTATGTTTTAGGGCGACTTTAAACCAGAGCAGGTGCTCTTGGTAATTTAGTGGAATTTCCACATCCTCGAAAGGAGTGTATTCTTCCGGAGGTTCCTCTATTTTGTAATAGTGGAATTTGTGTGTTGTAGCATTTGCTGCTGGAAAGTTTATCCATGAATAGAATACCTCTGTCTGCCGATATTCGTGTGCCTCTATCACGAAAATGACTGTACCACCTTGTGATGTCAGTCCGTTTTCTATAAGTTTTAGAGTTATAGTTTTTCTTATGTTGACCGGAATGAGGATAGCATTCCGGTCATTCTGTAGGAGACTCGTGTCATCCTCTAGTAGTTGAGCTGCTAATCTAGCTGCTTCCCTTTCGTCCTCGCTCTCTGGCATTTTTACTGGCAAAAAAGGTTTTTTTTTTGTTGCAGATCAGGTTTCAAGGAAACAAAAGATTAGGTGCACAATATTTTGGAACACTGTATCCTTCAACGTTGACTAAACCAAAAACTCTACATAGGAATCTCTTCCTACTAAGTTCCGGCGGATTTTAAACTTTCACCCACTCAAGACGTCTATTGGAGTATTTACGGGAAAAAGGGTATGCGTGAAAAAGCACGACTGAGTTACTCTAACGTCTTGCGTTAGTTTTATCCCCTTAGCAAACGTTGGGCGCCATGTAGTGTAGTTCCTATTTTACCAATAGGCTCTGCGCATTGGAATAACATAAACAGCAGTGTAGAAGTAGGACTGAGGTCATCTAGATCTCTACTGACTATGTTAGACTTAATTTAGGTTTGCGCCAGCTAGCTCAGAGGTCTCTGCAAACTTTCTTGAATGAATAGGAAGGGATCAGCCTCCCTGGCTCAGACAATAAGGGATTCAGCTTCCGACAACCATATAACATGACAACTTTGCTCCCTCAGAATAAGAGTAAATCTCTAGAGTCGTGTGAAAACAATAGACAGCTATTTCACTCAGTCAGATGTGCATTCTTAGTTTCACCAGAGTGCAGAGAATAGAGAGACGGGTGTTTTCAATAAAAGGTATTATTTATTGAGCAGTCTTCCTTCTCATGCAAGAGAAATGAATTGCCACAGTTGCAATACTTAATATAAAGTAAAGTACGTACAGTAAGAGGAGTATTATGAAATAATACTGTAAAAGCATTGATATGGCTTCTTAGCCATAAGACACTTTAAAATGGATAAAATATATACATACATATATACATTGGCTAACGTGCTCAACTGGTGCTTCTAAAATACGCTTACCCCGGTGTACCTGACCTAAGCCTAATACGTGGGAAGGAGTAAGTAAGTAGCAGTTTAAGTTAAGTTGGTTTTGCCAAGAATCTGACTCAAGAATTCTCTCTAAGGGTTTAGTCAGCACTGTACCTTGGGAATAGAATGTAGGAGGTCTGGTATCTCTCTCTCAGGACTCGATATCCCAGTCACCCGCAAGGGTAGGCTGGAAACGCCAGAGCTGGATTTTCTCGGCAGGAGAAAAGACATCGTCTTTCTCAGCGCGTCAAAGAGGAGGGGCAGCGTCCGTGGGCTTTCCGCATCAGCTGGGCTCTCGGCAAGTAGATAGCTGCTCTGCTCCAAAACCACCACTGTGTGTTTGCTTAAGGCAACGTTGGTATATTTATACCTGAAAGGTGCAGAGTTTGACGTAAGGTTTGGACATAAGACGTCAATAAAGATGTCACTAAGAACTTCTTACAGTGCTCGCAGGAGTTCTATTACAAATCAAAACAAAGCACATGGGGATTTCCCAGGTTGCTGGAGGTTTGGTGTGTTGAAAGAACTTGTGCTTTCTAGGAATCTAAGGAAGTAGCTTTTGCCGTGCCTTGGACTGCAAGGGCGATTTACTGAAATATGGATCTGATTCTTATGCCATTATATGGATATTATTGATTATAGCCGTACAAGGGCATAAAATGGTAATATTGATTCTGGTTCCTAGATAAAAACACAATATCCCCTCTTTCATTCTTGGTCTACTTCCCCTGCTCCTTTCCCCTCCCCTTTTATCACTCCCCTTGCCTGCTACGCCCCTTAGCCCCCTGTCCCTCGAGCCCTTTAACTAAGCACCCCTTCTCCCCTTGTTGGGGAAAGATCCAACTACTTTTACTCAGGGAGCCACTCACAGTTGAGGCATGGTATGGTGACCCTTGCCAAAGCACTCCCTCTCTCCTTTTTGGGGAAAGATCCAGTAGATAGGCCTTAGAGTCTCAGAGACCCATCTGAGAGAGTCCATTGTGTAAAGGGAGTCTCTCGCATCTGAGTTGGGAGAATGATATCACTTCCCCTGGGACCACAGCTTACTTGGCAGTGCTTAATTTGTGCTGGTGCTTTCCGGTGCTTAGCACCGGCACTTATTTGACAGGGTAGGGGCTATTAAAATATGCTCCGGTATGAGATGAACCTAGAAATTATTCTAAATAAATGTACCTACCTGTTCTGCTTAGGCTGCATGTCAGCCGTGGATGTCTAGAGAGTGGCCCACCACATCCAGGCACAATTTGCTAGCGCCTGCTCTGCCACATGTGGTGAAATCAGCCGCTCCAGCGGAGATTGTTTATTGTCAGAGATTGCTCTTCTTTCCAGCTCAGAACATCTAGTGGGCAAGATCGTTGTCAGCCTGACCTCACCGGGCCCAGTCAGGCTGTGTTACACGTCGGCGCGCGGGGGACGTCACATCCTGCGTGGCGTGCTAGTGTGGGAGGCAGGAGGTTGAATTTGCGCGCCCCCAAACCAATCATAATCATGCCGCGTGCAGCGTCCCACTGCAGCTGCTGGCAGGACAATTTTAACGGACTATCACTGAGGAAATCACACAAATACAGGTTTGCCATTAACATTTGCTTTTTCGCTCACCTACACACTCATTCATAACAACTATACACACCTCCAAAAACACACACAAAAGCTGCCAAACACACAGTTTTACTCACATGCTGTTAAAACGAACAAACACACACAATCACATGTTCAGACGCACCGAAAGCATGACACGCGCCCAACAAACACACACACACGGTCATATACGTACACCTACTACGAGAAACATATTCATCGCATTTTGCCTTCTACAGTTTCGTGTGTGGGCTATTTATGCGAGTGTGTGACAAGCCTAGGAGATAAAATGGCCAGTCTCCCACCAACCTGTTATACTTTCTTTTGAGACTTTCCTGCTGTAAATAAAGTCACATTAATTCATGTTCGTAGGAACTCTCAGTGTACAACACTATCTCATCTGCGCATGTCTACATAGGTCTGGCGGTCTGAGAAGTCGGTCGGGCTTATGTTTCAAAGTCAGCTCTGCAGTCTTTTTTCGCGAGCTCCCGCGGGGCATGCTATCTATTGTGCAGTCAGTTTCAGAGTTTTCTCTGACCACAGGGCGATGTTTATATTCTTCACTAGGCTAGCCCTGGGTGTTTGTCATTTATATCCTAACCCCAGAGCTTGTTTATATGGAGAGTGACAGGCACTCAAAGCCTCAGAAAACGGACGAGACCAGAACGGTAAGGCTTCTGGACACAGACAGCATAGCTGCCAAGGTTTCAGATTGCTATGTGTGACATTTCCATAATTTTTGATATTATGTGTTTCCCTCATCTTCATTACTTCATTTTGCTCGCAAAAAAAGTATCACTCATATATGTGGAAATGTCACTCATAATTACACAGAAATTATGAAAATGTCACACAGAGCAATCTGAAACCTTGGCAGCTATGGGCACCGGCCCGGGCCGCAGCGTGCTGTCAGCTGTGCTGCACCCTGCCAAATTCAGTTATTAACGCAGCCGACGGTGAAGGAGTCAGTGACCCTGTTTGCAGCAGCCGCCAAAAGTGAGGACAGTTTATTACTGGAGGACGGATCCCATCTCAATTAGGATACGTGAGTGATGTAATATATATGCACAAAATTCAACCTTAACATTTAATTTTATCCGCTTTCATTTTACCACGTCATGGTGATAATGGTGAATGGGAAGTACTGCACCTGGACTGTCAGCCGTTTGTTTACTGAGTGCTAATTGTTAACACAGTTGACTTCCTGCCAGCTTATTGCAGCCGTGGACTTACGCTGCTTATTTTGAGACGTATTTAGATCAAGGAAAGATTAGTCTACTCTAGACAGTCCCCACTCCATCTATCGGATTACAAACTGCTGAAAATGATGGCTCTGCATTTTATTGGCTGACGATACGCACAGTGGACCAGGGCCATGTTTGAATGGGAGTCTATTTTACACATTCAAACGGGGAAGGGGCACAAGGTCGTCATGTTGGTAGTTCTATAAGATGTGGCCCACAGAGATACAAACACCTGGGGTTTCGTGGTAAGCCTCAAAGTGTGCGATAACCCTATTTCTACATCATTGACCCTGAATAATAACATTGTGGGTGACATGACGGCAAAAGATTGTCTTTAAAACTAAGAAAGATTGGCAGTGCAATCTGTGTTTGTTTGAACTGCCAAGTGTTAGGAGTAAAACAGTACTATGTTTTGCGCTGGTGTTTCTCAGCATTATTCAAAAATAATGCTGAGAAACACCAGCACAAAACATAGCACTGTTTTACTCTTAACACTTGGCAGCTCAAACAAACACAAACTGCACTTCCAGTCTTTCTTAGTTTTAAAGACAATCTTTTGCAGTCATGTCACTATTTTATCGGATCGCTAATGAAGAAACCACCACCCACAATGTTATTATTCAGGGGCAATGATGCAGAAACTTGTGTCAGACAAAACACTGAGCCTCCCTGCTGCATTGAACTTGACTCTCACCCTTAATACTTATACAAATGATGAAAGAAGGCTTGAGTTTTAGGAAGGATAGAACAGGGACAATATAAGGATTTTGTTATCCCCGGGCCAAACGTATTTTGTGGGATACTGTTCAGAAAAGGTTTGAGTTTGTTCCAGTTTTAGCTTTCATGCCCTCCTTGGCCATGTCACTTACAGTGCACAGATATACTCTCCAAATTATAAATGTGTTTTCATGAAATATTCAGGGATAGTGAAGTGTGTTTTCAATATTGTAGTACAGCAGCTGACTAAAAGTATTGTAAATAATCTCTGTGACCATTTCCTGTTTTGAATATATGAGGTCTTGTTTATATCCAAAAGAAGCTTTATGAATGTTACATGGTGTGTATGATCAAAGTCCCACAGGGGCAAGGACTGTGTGATTAATTCATCTGGTAAAGGTCTTGTGGTAAGACACATATATGGGAAAAGCTGACAAATGCCAGTGTGATAAAGTTCCCAATGGAAGGATTCAGTTTTGTACGTGTGGTAAAGAGACTGACGTGTGGCAAATGTCTGTGTGGTAAAGTAAGTCACTGGGTAAACATGATTCTGCATTGTGATTGTGTGTTAAACAGCCGAGTACAGTGTATTAAAAATGCATTGTGTGAATGGTGGTTCCTTCCATGTGATAAATGTTCATTTGGATAAAAGATCTCTCTTGTGCTGCAGGGTACCACTGGGTAAAAGTGTGTTTAAAGTGTTAAGGGACTGCATTGAGAGCAAGGATATCTGGTGTATGCACAAAAGTACATACTTGCATATCTCCGTGCTGTTACCTGTTGCACCCTATCCTGATCTGACCTTTCATGTCTTGCTTTGTGTTTCTTCGTCCCTGAGGTGCTTATGTGAAGAGCCAGGTCTTCAGCTTCTTGTGGAACTCGAGAAGTGAAGTAGTGGCTCTGATGTGTTAGACTTGTGGATGTGGATGGAGCCAATAAAGGAAGTAGGTAGGGCCAATAAAGGAAGTGGGCGGGGCCAGGGAAGTGGGTGTGTCCTCCCCACAAACATTTGTGCACCTGCACTACATTTTTTTTACAAATTAAGCACTGTGTTGGACTTTGGGAGCAGCTTTTACTCGTCTACTGGTTTGTGCCCCGTCACCTTCACCCTCTTCTTTCATTTTGCGTCTCTCACCCTCCCCCTCCTCTGTCCCTCCTTCCTTCGCTTTCTAATTCCCCTGCTCCTACCCCATTCCCCCTGAATCACTCCCCTTGCCTACTTTTTCCCATATGCATATGCCCTTATTGTTTGTCTCGACCGAACATGTAACTATGTAGCTATGCTCTAATAACTGTATAACCTTTGTCACTATGTAACCTGCAACTATGGTCTGATATGCATGTAAAGCTCTCTGATACCTACGGGTCTAGCCAGCGCTATATAAAACCTTTCAAATAAATGAAGGAGTGGATAACCAACTTTCCCGCCCTAGGTGACTGCCCTGCTGTTGTCCAGAGTGCCAGATCTGTTGGTATCACCCATTACAATCATCTAAACCTCCACAGCCATATCACAGCCATGGCCAAAAGTGCACAACACCAACTCAGGCATCAGAAAATTGATCCCGGAACAGACCTCAAAACAGTGGTGCGGTCTCTCGTCCTCTCCAGACTACATTATAGAATTGCCCTTCTCTCAGGGCACTTAGAGCAACACTACATGCAGCAGCTCGCATTGTGTTAGGTCTCAAGAAATGGGACCATATTTCCCCAGCCTTGCTAACCCTCCAATGGCTTTCTATTGAAGCTCGGGCCCAATTGAAAACTGTCTGGTTTACCCACAGAGCGCTACACTCCTCTTCACCCTCCTATATAAGTGATAAACTGAAAATCTCTAGAGGTAATAAGGGTCCCAGGAATGCCCTAATCCCTGTTCCCTGCTCCTGGATTGCCCCCCCCCCCGCCCCCACCACAGCCCCCTTCAGTCAAAAACGGTACATGCGCCAGTCATTCTCAGGTAGTGCCACAAGAATCTGGAACTTCTTCCCTCCCTCCCTTAGCCTTAAAGCCTGCATAGCCACCTTCAACAAGCATTTGCAATGCAATAGGTCATGCATTTATGCGAGTTTAAGCTATTGGCATTGTAAATGACAATGCCTTTTACTTATGTTTTCAAACCCCCCCCCAAAAAAAGCATTGTTATTTGCAATGTCAATAGCTCAAACTAGCGTAATGCGAGACCTATTGCATTGCAAATGCTAGTTAGATTAGTGAGTAGAAACGATCCCTTTCAGCCCACGTGGCAAATGAATTAAATAAACAAACACGGCCGCTAAAATGAAAGGGGACCGGGCTGCAAAAAGAAAAACAAATTAGTGCTTACCGACTTATGAAGGAGCCCGTGTAACGCCACAAGTAAAAGATCCTCTTTATGGGAGGTAACAAATGGCGACAACAACGGTAACAATGAGGGACTAACAAGCCTCTTTATCAATCGTAAGCATGCATTTACCAAGGACAATGACACCAGCCAATCAAAAATATGGGCGGAGAGAAGGCAACGCTTTTACAGCATACTCGACTACTGCGTGCCTCGCAGAGCGAGTAGCGCATGCGCGCTGCCGCTAGGCTCGACCTAAAAAGGACCTCAAGCTCCTCCTATTTGACAGAGACCAGGGTTAATCACCCTCGACCATACCTAAGTACTCTATCCATGAGACAAACTACCTTTGTTGTGTATATACTGTATCCCCACCATCTTAATCGATGCGTGAACCCTGTATGTCCCCTTGTCCTACGGCTACATTTGTCCTGGCCGCAGCTACCAATGCAAGTGTCTAAACGTAATTATTGTAACTATAACTTGCGGTTCCCATGTTGTGGTGACGGAGTCACAGGGGGCAGTGATTTGCCTATGCCACAGAGTGGGTCCTTATTACACTTATAATAAATACACGTGGAGACTGGCTAGTTGCTAGGGCCGAAGACCACGAACGGTCTCGTGCCCATTTATTTATAACCTCGGGCTTGTCCCGCCCTCGGGGTGTGTGTATGCGTGTGTGCGTGTGTGGATGGGCTGGGTGGCTCCGTCAGTACATCCCTCCAAACTTACAGATACATAGTCCCGCCTAGGGGGACTCTCGGGCATTATCCAGGCCCCAGGCATAGTCTCTGAGTCTTTGGCTGGGAGTCGGGTTCGGCCGGACTCTGTATCTTTGACTCCGTTGACTTCCGCTGGCTTCCACTAGTTCAGGTCGTTCCCTTGGGCGCCGAGGGCTTCCGGGGCTGTCGCCTTGGCTGGCCGTCGGTTCTTGTTCGGTCCTTGATAGGGCTACCTCTTCTCCGTGGTGGCACGGTGGAGTCGTGGCGCACGAGGGGTTCTCGTCTTCCCACTCCACGCTTTCAGATGGTTGTCCAGAGGTTTCCCATTCTCTCGGGACTCGCTTGAACCATGACGCATTCCGTGTGACAGCTCGCGTGCCTCGTGCTACTGATACCATGGTGCCTTGGATGTTGACGATCTCCCACACCTCCGGCTCATACACGGTGCGATACTTCCAGTTTGGATGCCTGTCCTTGAGAACCACCTTATCACCAACCACGAGGGACATGGGCCGAGCCCTCCGAGCCCAACTGGCTCTGTCGTTAGTGAGTTGTCTTCTGTTTTGGGTGGCGTTTTGATCTAGCTCTGGCGGATGCCAGGTGGGGCCTGACGGCACGCAGTCCCTGGGAATCTTCCGGAACAGCAGGTGTGCCGGGGCGCATCGGGTGGTGCAATGAGGAGTTTGTCAGTATGTGCTCAGGAATTGAGATAGACACTCTTCCGCTTCTTCCCCCTTCTCGACTCCGATCCGAAGGGCCCAATTCAGCGTGCGCATAAACCTCTCAACCTCTCGGTTTGCCTGCGGCCATTGTGGAGTAATTTTCCTGTGGCGAATTCCTCTGGCTGCCAGATACGTCTGAAAGTCTTTTCCTTGAAACGGCGGTCCGTTGTCCGAATGTATCTCCTCAGGTAGGCCCATCATCGCAAAGGTCTGATCTAACACCAGCTTGACATGGGTGAAAGCGGTGGATGGTACCACTTCCACTATCGGGAATCGCGAGTGAGAGTCTATGAGCACGAGCGTGTTTCTCTCATCGGGCAAATTACCTGAAATCAATACTCAACTTTGACCATGGTTCTCACCATGGACCACGCCCCCTCTGTTGGCCACGCCCCCTCGCCAGATACATAAATAGTGCGCGCCGACGCTAGGCGCCGCACTAACGATTGGACTCCTGAGGCGAAAAGCCGGGAGCGAGGACAAACTATAATTTTAATCTTTGGTGTGATATTGTGTTTTAACTATTCCTCCCCACCTACCTGTACTATTTGGCTTCTTCTGAAACAGCGCTACACGCTGCAACGACTCCCTTCCTTTGGCCGCCATTTCCGAGGGCGAGGCGTGCCACGAGACACGCCCCCTCTGTTGGCCACGCCCCCTCGCCAGATACATAAATAGTGCGCGCCGACGCTAGGCGCCGCACTAACGATTGGACTCCTGAGGCGAAAAGCCGGGAGCGAGGACAAACTTTAATTTTAATCTTTGGTGTGATATTGTGTTTTAACTATTCCTCCCCACCTACCTGTACTATTTGGCTTCTTCTGAAACAGCGCTACACGCTGCAACGACTCCCTTCCTTTGGCCGCCATTTCCGAGGGCGAGGCGTGCCACGAGACACGCCCCCTCTGTTGGCCACGCCCCCTCGCCAGATACATAAATAGTGCGCGCCGACGCTAGGCGCCGCACTAACGATTGGACTCCTGAGGCGAAAAGCCGGGAGCGAGGACAAACTTTAATTTTAATCTTTGGTGTGATATTGTATTTTAACTATTCCTCCCCACCTACCTGTACTATTTGGCTTCTTCTGAAACAGCGCTACACGCTGCAACGACTCCCTTCCTTTGGCCGCCATTTCCGACTTCTAAACGCGACAAGGACGCCAATCGGTGGTTCATTAAAGAGCTTAAGGCCACCAAACTAACAGTACGCCACGCGGAGCGGGCATGGAGGAGAAACTATTGCCCCACTTTAAAACTGGAATACACCAACATCCTTATCCAGTATAAAAAAGACATCTTGGAGGCCAAAACATCATATTTCTCCTCCAAAATCCTAGCCGCGGAAAACCAGTCCAAGGAGATATTCACCATCGTCCACAACCTGGCGTTCTCGGACAGAACTACTCTCAAACCGGCCCCGTCTGAAGAGCTCTGCCTCTCTCTAAACAATTATTTTATTCACAAAATTGCCACCATTAAGGCTAACATCCCTTCCCCTTCCCCCTCTTTTGTTGATCCCCAATGTCCCCCCCCCCAAGGGCGTACTCACTACCTTTCCCCCTATCACTCGGGAAAGTTTGACCTCCTTGGTGCCCTTGGTCAAATCTGGCTCACCGCTTGACTCCTGTCCCGCTCACATTCTCCGTCATATCTTTGTCTCTTGCCCTGACCCTCCCCTTCACCTCCTCAACAGCTCCCTTGCTCAAGGCATAGTTCCCAACCCCTTGAAGTCCGCGGTAATTGTGCCCATCTTGAAAAAACCCGGGGCAGATCCTTCTGTCCCTGCCAATTTCCGCCCCATCTCCCTTCTGCCATTTTTGGCCAAGGTGCTCGAGCGCCACGTCACCTGCGCTCTGAGCTCCTTTGTGGAGAAGCATGGAGCTCTTGCCCCCCGCCAAGCTGGCTTCCGCCCCGCACACTCCACGGAGTCCGTTGTCATGTCGGTCCTAGACACCCTCAGGGAGGGCATGGATACCAATCAGCACCAGGCCCTTGTGCTCCTTGACCTCTCAGCCGCCTTTGATACGGTGGATCACACCATCTTACTTTCCCGTATCAAGGCGGCGGGGATCGGGGGGACTGCCCTGGTCTGGTTATCCTCCTTCCTGAGCGATCGCACCCAGGCAGTTCGCCTGGGTGGCTTCACGGCGGACGTCCGGAAAGTTCAGTGCGGGGTTCCCCAAGGTTCCTCCCTCTCCCCCCTCTTGTTTAATCTGTATATTGCCCCCCTGATTTTCTCTCTTCAACAGATGGAGGTCGCCGTATTCAACTATGCGGATGACCTCCAGCTTGTTTTCAATCTTTCTTCTCCCTCTGCTGTTCTAAACTTTCAATCTGTTATGCTCCATATCAGGGACTGGATGAACCACAACCACCTCAAACTCAACCCCGATAAAACCAAGCTGGTGTTGACGGGTGGTTCATCCAGCCCCTGGTCCCCTCTCTTCTGGCCCCCCTCTCTTTGTCCTTCTCCTGTTCCCTCCTCCTCAGTCAAAACATTAGGCATAAAACTTAACTCTCAACTCACCCTTCACTCCCAGGTTAGCTCTGTGGTATCTTCTTCCTTCCTGTCACTGTGCACTATACGCAGGGTGTCCCGTTTCTTCACTTTCTCTGCCCTTAAACTTATCATCCTGGCCATGGTGGTGTCCCGCCTGGACTATGGGAACGCCCTGTATGCCGGTATTCCCGCATACAGCTTGCGTCGCCTACAACAGATACAAAACCAGGCGGCCTGCCTGGCCTTCAATCTTCCAAAATTTCACCACTCTACCCCCCTTCTGAAATCTCTACACTGGCTCCCCGTGCGAGCCAGAATCCAATTCAAGCTTGCTTCCATTACTTTCCTGGCCCGACTTGGCCTGGCACCAGCGTTCATTTCCTCCGAGATCGTCCCTTATGCTCCCATCAGGGATCTTCGTTCGTCTTCCCAGTCCCTCCTCACCATCCCACGCTTCCGGAGAAAGAAGTGGGGAGGCTCTAAATTTGCCACCCTTGCCCCTTCCCTCTGGAACTCCCTTCCCCTTGAACTTCGTACCTCTACCCTCTACCCACAATTCCGTAAACTTCTCAAGACCCACCTACTCTCGAAGTCTTTCGAATAAACGCTCCTACTGCCTTCCCTGCTTTTAAACCTCAGTTCCCATTAGCTATAGCGCCAAGAAACCGCTGGTATACGTGCGCTCTAAAAGTATTTTTAAATTCAAATTCAAATTCTCGGCAGGGTTCTTCCGTGATCACCGGGTGTGGCACAGGGTCTTGGCTCGTGATGGTGCACGAGTGCCAGTTGCGCACTTCCTCTTCCACCGCCAGGTCCATTCCAGGAAACCACACTTTACTGCCTAGTCGTGCTTTAGTTTTAGATCCACCTTGGTGTCCTTGATGCGCCAAACGTACTACCTCCTTCTGCAGGCTGGAGGGGATCACGATCGCCGTGCCCCGCAGTATTACTCCGTGAGGGCCCTCGCTGAGTTCACTTTGGGCTCTCCAGACCTGCTGTCTGAATGTCTGTTCTGCCGCTGTGAGAGCGCTGACGCCTTCTAGGAAGCGTTTCCAGCTCTGGTTCACTAGCGTAGCTTTCACTTTGCTCAAACACTCATCTTCCTCGGTGGCCTTCCCGATGTCTTCCAACGTGAGCGCAACAGGGCATGCCTCCTGCGATATCATCCGTATGAATTCCTCGACCTCCTCGGTGTCTTCCTGCAGCGGAGTGGGGGAGGCGGCGTTTGAATGGCACGACAGAAAATCCGCTGGGTTGTCAGCACCTGGTCTGAATATCACCTCGAGGCGATATGTCTGCAGCTGAACGGCCCATCTTTCTATCCTCGGAGGGGCGAGCCTGGCCGTCCCTGCGAACAATGGCACCAGCGGCTTGTGATCCGTGACCACCCGAAACTCATGGCCGTATAGGTACAAGTGAAAGTGTTGGCATGCCCACTTGATTGCTAGGGCCTCTCGTTCAATCTGCTCATAGCGCATCTCGGTGGCGGTCAGCGCCTGGCTGGCGTAGGCAGTGGGCACCCATTCCCGGGACTCCGTTTCTTGCATAAGAACAGCTCCGAGCCCGACCGGGCTGGCATCCACAACGACCTCCGTGGCGAAAGTAAGCCATGACTTTGTCGTCTATGAGGGCACTCTTGACTGCTGCGAACGCATCATCCTCCTTCGCTGACCACATCCACGGTTGCCCAGCCTTGGTTAGGAGCCTCAGAGGTTCAGAGAGGGACGCCAGGTTGGGGATGAAGCGACCATAGTAAGTGGCCATCCCCAAGAAGCTTCTGATCTCTGTTGCCAATGTCGGTTTGGGCACTGATCGGATTGCTTCTGCCTTCTTTGGGTCGACGCGTAGCCCTTCTCTAGAGAAGACGTAGCCAAAGAATTCCACTGATTCCTGGTAGAAGAAACACTTGGCTTTGTACAGGGTGAGGCCGTGGTCCGCGAGGCGTTGAAGAGTGGCTCTCAGGTGGACGTGATGCTCCTCAAGTGTTTTGGAGAAGACTAGAATGTCATCACTCAAATTGATAACTCCCGACAGTCAGAGAGGGTTTTGAAAAACCTCTGCAGCTGAGGAAACGCCGAAGCCTAGCCTTTTGTAACGTCGGAGCCCGACGTGTGTCGAAAAGGTAGTGATGTTGCAGCTGTCGGTTGTAGCTCCAGATAGTGGTATCCAATAGTTGAGATCTAATTTGGTGAACCACCGGGCTCCGTTCAAGTCCGCGACTATGTCATCCATCGTGGGTGTTAGGTGTTGTTCCCGCTTTACTGCCTTGTTCAGAAGGCGCATGTCCACACATAAGCGAATGGCGCCGGGTTGCTTTGGCTTCGGGCAATCACAAGGGGTGACACCCAGGGTGTCGGGCCCGACACCTTTTCAATGACACCTAGTTCTTCTAGTTTCCGAAGCTCCTCCTCAGCATCCTCCTGCGTCTTAATGTCGTCGGCCTGACCGTGTGGTCCACGTGCAACTTGAAGGTTTTTTCTTTCAGGCGGTCAAGGCCTCGGAAAAGCGCGGGAAAGTCTTTTAACATCTCCTCTGCGTGAAGCTCGTGCACCTGGTTTGCGAAGAAGACCAGTTGAAGATCCTCCCCTGTGTGGCAGCTGAGCAGAGTACCCGTTTTCTTCCAGTGACGTGAAATTTGGTCCGCACCTCCTGGCCGTTGCTGGCTACCAATACCTCCATTACCCCCCGTAGCGGGAGTGGATCGTCGCTGTCGTAGGTGTAGATCTTGGCCTTGGACGGCCAGAGGGGTGGGCGCGGAGATAGTTTGTCGTATTGGGCGCTGCCCATCACATTGACTGAAGCGCCCGTGTCGATGAGGGCTTGCACCTGAGATCCAGCAATGGTGACGTCACACATTGGTGGTGGCCGCCTCCTGGATCCTTCCCTGCCGACAAATGACACGAAGAACACGTCATCTTCATCTTCCAGGTTGAATGCTGAGTGCGACGCATCCCTGCAGGGTCCTGGGTCTTCGAGTGTGAGCTGGCGCACACCCTCTGCAGGTCCTCTTGACCCAGGAGCGAGACGACGCCCCCCGTTGCTACGGCAGACCTTCGCGAAGTGGTTGAGTTTCCCACAGTTTGAGCAAGTCCTGCCTTGAGCATAACACTTCCTTCCGGACGGATGGTCCATTCCGCAGTTGCCGCACGTCGAGTTCTGTGCGGTCTTTGAGCCCCCTCTGGATGGTTGCGGCCGTCTGCGGATCACGTCGAGGCGTTCTTCTTTGATCACCGGTGTGCGGGCCGGGGCAGCTTCCATCTCGTCCGCCCTTGCATTGGACAGCTCGTGAGATCTGGCGAGGACGAGGATTTCATCGAGCGAGATGCGTGGTTGTCTGAGCATGAGGCGCCTGAGTTAAACAGACCTGCAGCCTTGAATGAGCTGTGCGCAAATTTCCAATCTTTGATCAGGCAGTTCACAGGCCGTAGCCAATTTCCGTAGCAGGGCATAGTAGGCGTCGACGGTCTCGGTCTCTTCTTGGTGGGCCCGACGTAGTTTGAACCACTCGTAGTCCGGGTTAATTTGCGGGTCAAAATGGCGATTTAGTGCGTTGACAGCTCCAGTGTAGTCATCATCGTTGCCCCTGTCTGGTAGTGTCTCGAAGAGGTCATACAGTTCAGCTCCACCATAACACATGAGTAGGGAACGTTTCACTTTTCCATCCGTTTCCCTGACACCGACGAAGTAATGGTCAAGGCGACCGATCCAGGAACGCCATCTTGCCGCCGCGGTGGATGGGTCGGAGAGCTCGCTGAACGGTGGGAGCGGGGCAGCAATTCCGTGGCCCGGAGGGGCTGGCACGTGGAGCGCGGCCTGGGCAGGAACATTGGCAGCAGCTTGCTGCAGCGCGATATTCTGGAGCGCTGCTGGCTGGTGAGCTGGGGTTATCGATGATGCGGCGCCCCCAGTGGCGGCAGGCATGGTCATCGTGGGGTCTGTCCGGCCGCGTGGCCCAGCGGGGACTCTTGACGTGTGGGCGACGCTGTGCTATCCCCTTATCCTCTTCCCTAGTCTGCGCAGGATATGCTGGCGAGAGGTGGCACCGGGTCGGCAGTTGGGGCCTTGTGGACGTGGGTCACGCCGTGTCTGGGTGTGAAACCGTGCAGGGTTGTCCTCCCAACCTGTGGCACTGCTGGAGGCCAGAGTTTCAGCGCAGGGGCGCGGCTTTACACTGTGTCTTCTCCCCCTCCTTAATTCAGTGAAGGCACCAGGCTTCCCCCACTAATGCAGCCGTCGGGCGTCTGTCTGAGACCAGCCTTGAGTGACACTGCAGGCTGAGGCCCTCTGTATCTTGCCCCAGGAGCTGGGCCTCAGATGACGGTTCTTGTGCGGGGGAGGGCAGCTGCCCATGAGCGCCCATCGCGCACGAAGGACTCGCGGGGGCTGAACCAGTCCCCCCGAGCGAAAAACCGTTTATTTATACCCTCGGGTTTGTCCCGCCCTCGGGGTGTGTGTGTGTGCGTGTGTGCACGGGCCGGGTGGCTCCGTCAGTACACATGTATCATGCTAATGTTGCAAAGCGCTCTGATGGCTTCGTGCCGTGTTCGCGCTATATAAAATTGCAACGAAAAAAAATATCATAATACTAACTATACTATAATTTCGCCTAAAGCTCAGAATAAAGCCGGGAAACGTGTTCAATCACCCACCGGTCACAAGGTGTCGCTACAGCGCTGAAAACGGATAAACACGGTCATGTACTAAAAAAGACATAATGGAAACAGATTATGCTCACACTGATCTCCAAAGCCAGTCCCATAAAAATAAGCAATGCCGAGCTGCCAAGAGACACCGCTAGGTGTGTAATTTGAAATTGCATCTCTCTCTGTACTTAAGATTTGCTTATGTCAGCATTGCAGAAGTTTGCAGTTAAAGCACAGAAAACCACTTTAATTAAACATGAAAGGCACAGAAAGCTCTTCTCACCTTTCCTTTAGCCGCCTGAGCTTCTCGGGGTCTGCCTTGGGTTTGCTGGCCTCCTTCTCGGCTGCTGGGGGCAGGAGTGAGATCCGGGTCAGCACCCCTGCGGCCTGCGGGTGCAGGTCCGACATGGCCAGCAGGGCAAAAGGTAGGTTTTCCTGCAACGAGCTTCTCGCGGGAGATTCTTGCGGTCGATTCAGGTGAAGACTGTGGGGGTAGGAAGTCGAGTGGGATGCTTCGGAGTTTGGGGGGACATCCTCGTAGTTTCGATGACTCGGGGCCATGGGAAATGAACTCTCAAATCGGCTGCCCCCGCTGCGTCCCAGTCGCGGACTGCCAAACTCAGAGGTCAAGTTTGTTTCAAGCAGGGGGTCAGGGTTCCTGGATGAGGTGAATGAAAACCTGCTTCTGATAGGAGACAAGGGCCTCCTTGAAGCACTGGGCCTTGAGTTTGCATCTGTGTCCGCAGCCTCCAAATAACTGTTGTCAACGCACCTGGTCATTGGCGCCACCTCTGTCGGCGGAGAGGGCGTCGGTGCCCTGGGGTTTCTGAAAGCGGAATGACGTCCTTGGGCACTGTTTGTCGAGCTTGCAGGAGAGACGCCATTAGAAATTGGACTTGCATTGCGTCCATTTTCATGCCTTCTTCCGATGTCACCAACACCAATTGCTGCTCCTTCGCCACAGTTAAACCTACTAAGAGATGTAACAGGAGGACCAAAATGGTGGCTTTCCTCGTCATCAGTTCTTGGGCTACGCCGTGATCTTTCCCCTTCCTGGCCTCCAGCAGCATGGGGTTCAGCGATAGGCGCCATGTTAAACTGTGTTGACGCCCCATTGGACAGCTCAGCTCTCCTCATATTAACGTTCACAGAATTGTAGCGACTCCTCCCTGCGTCAGAAGAGGTGACCTGTGAGGAAGGTGTCTGGAATGGCCTGCTATTCCCACCTGAAGTCCTGGGAGGGGTTGGACTGCCAACAGAAAGGTTATCCTCATCAGCCAACAGATAAGTGTCAGTGGTGTCTTCAGTTGCAATAGCAGTGTTCAGCGAGCGATAAAAGTCTTCCTCCTGGAATCTGAAAAGTGAGATTCTTGATTCCATGGACTGCGGCGGTGTATAAGGGAGGCCTCTCAGCTGAATCGATGGGGAAAGATGAGCTTCCATTGCACTTAGTGGTGCATGAGACTGCCCACTCGATAGCCTCAGTGGAAAACCGCTGACTTCTGAAGAGCTTCGAGGCGTACAAGTCGGCTCATTGAGCTGACTTACTGAAGACCTGCTTGTTTCTGGCGATCTTGGAGGTGCATGAGAGGATCCGCTCACAGGACTCCACGGAGAGCGATTGGCTTCGAAAGTGGATTGAGATGCCTGCGGTGTACCACTGGTCCGAGTTTGAAAGGAACTGTTGAAGGCTGATGTTCTAGGAGATTCCTGAGTAGGCCCACTCAATGGACTGGATGAAGACCCATTGGCCGCCGAAGAGTTTGGAGGTGCTCGAGATGGCCTGCTGCTCTGGACCAGAGAGGAGACATTGGCTGCCTGAGAGCCTGTTGATGATGATGATGATGGCGCTGTGGAGTTCAGCAACTGCAGGGCACCACCTCTGCTTCTGGTGGTTTCCTCTGAGGCTTTCACATCTCTGTTCGGCTGCGAGGAGTGAGAGGTAGTTTTTTTGCCGTAGGGGTTCCTACTAACGTAGTCACTGTTTCCGAAAGGTACCTTACTGCTCCCTAGACCTGGTGCCTCTATACCTGAAACGAAAGGAAAGGCAGAATTCATTCATTAACAAGTCACATACATATAGACACATGCCTGTGGGAACAGTAGAGGAATTGCAGTCCCTTTAGCCCTATTTTTAGTCACACTCAACAGTTACCCCTCTACGTCTGACCTGGATGCTTTACATTATGCTTTCTGGTTGTGGCAACACTGCTTCTGTTAGAAGACCATGACAACAAATTTACCACCCTTCCTGTGAAAAAAGGCTTTCTTGTGTTACTGTAGGGTTGCTGACACACTTGCATGTGACTGCTAAGTCTAAAATCAACCTCATATGGCCAGGATTGCCTCCTATACCTCTTTTAAAGCTTCCACTCGATCATCCCTTCTACCACTTTTATTAAGATTTTCCCTCTGGGCCATCCTCTGAAGGTTGTCTAACCTATCCAGGACTAGAGCCAATACACTGGCTCTGATCTTCCAGTGTTATGTACAGTGATAATATAGCCTCTGTGTGCTGGTCGAGCCCCTTACCTTTCTTTTCTCTAGCTCGAAGTTTTATCTAGCTTTATGTATTCAGTCTTTACATGTGAAGCTATCAATTGCCCATGTGTTTGGATCCACACTTTATAAATAGTGTATTAACTAAATAAATGAATGAATAAGCACAGAATGATCCCACTGCTTTTTACGTTGCCTTTACACATTAGCTGAAAATGCGTTGGCATCAGAAAAACATCTTTTTAAAACTCTGCCCAAAAAAACAGCCCTCTGTGATGGGCTTCAATACAATCTTCTATATACGACACTGCTCCGAAGGATTGGCATGGATGTAACCCGATTGAATCTTATCAGCCAACACCGACACTATTCGTTTTCATTATCCCTCCACCACGTGTCCAGGGTTCATCAGCAAAATGGTCTGCCTTCCCTACTGGCTTGTCTTCAATGTCTCCTATGAAAAGCTAGTTCACAAAGGACATCTAATATTGGACTGATCCCTTCCAAACGGTGGCAACCATTAGCACCTGGGGCATAAAGGGAGAGTTGGGTGCCCTGGCTTGCAAAGGGCTTTGCTTCAAACTTTACATGTGGTGTACAGAAACTTCCTCATTAGCCTCAGTCTCTGCTACTCTAACTTTGGAGTGATTGCATTGTAGCGATGTTGACTGTCCCACTAATGCAACACTGCTGCATGTGACCTCGGCAGCAGACTGAATCCTAGCAGGGCCACCTGACAAGAGGTTCTTGCCCACTAAAGAATGGAACTCGCCCAGTGGTTGGTCAGTCAGGCTGGGGCGGAGCCACTCCCATACCACACAGAGCTTAATTTGAGTATGTGGTTGCAGGTGCTCGGCACCGGCACTTATGACAGCCTGCCACATGGTGGCATTGGTTTTCTACTATAGAGATGAGCACACAACAATTGTTTATGAATTCAACATGCATTGAAAATGACTTATACCAGTGCCAAACCATTCTTATAACTTCAGGGGCCTGGAATATCCTGATTTGTCAGATTTATAGTGTGATGGTTTGTAATTGTGTTGATAATGGCATTGACTCCGCTAGAGGAGCGATGGGTGGAGCATGCTGCGGCGCCCTCTTGAGGACAGCCCTGGCACTGTTTTTCTTCTTTTTATTATTATTATTATTATTATTATTATTATTATTATTATTATTATTTTTTTATTATTATTATTATTATTTTTTTTACAAATTAAGCATTGCCAGTGATTGTACAGACTTTTTATAGCCGCGGCCTACATAGAAAACGTCAAAATTAACCTACACCCACGTGTTTCCAAGGAATCCGAACCCAAGCCTTAAGCTACAGGCTTGATGAATCGTGCCTGTGCTTCTGTAGTCGCTCAAGACTGAGGGGGACAGGATCCCGGTGTAAGTCACTCATGGGCAGCCTTCAAGGCACCCCTTCCCCTGTCGAAACTTCCTGCTAAGAAACACGACCTGCCGCCTTCTCTTCCTGGCTGTGAGAGAGGAGCGGCCTGAGCTGGGAGATACCATGGTCTAATTAAAAAGGGACCAGGGGAGGAATCTACCACCTGCAAGGTCACGCATCGCGTATCTACTCCGTCCACCAGTACCTGGTGTCTTCTCCGGCAGCGAGGGGGCGAGTCCCTGGGCCCGGGGCAGCGGGGCTCTCTCTGGAAGCTTCCTCTGGTGCAGCCGGGTCCTCTTGGATAAGATCTGGGGCTGGATAGCTGTGAAAAACAAAGCAACCGTTTTTTTTTCTGCCTGCCCTAATATTGACCCTGCTTGCACTGGCACTCAGACACCTTTCCTTGCAATCAGAGAGACTGGAGCAGTGGACGCCTTGTCCCGAGCTCACCCATCCTGGTAAACAAAAGAAGCCATGAATCACGCTGCAGACCGCCAGCAGGTAAACACCCGCTCCCGCGCTCTCCTGGGCAACGCCGAGCCAGCCTGCCTGCTTCCTTTCCGCATTTTATATTCTCTTTGTGTTCACATTCTCAGTAGCCGGTGAGTTTTAGACACGAGATGTACAAACAAGCTCGGTCAAAGCCCACGCCAATATGTTTGGCTGATATTCAGTGTAACCACACAGACATAACATGTATGTTCATTTAGATCACACATGCATGAACACAGGCAGACAGGCGTGTGTGCTCCTAGAATGCATGCAGGTGCCCAGGCACACAACATATACACAGAGATGAAAATCTGCAAACACATCCCTACAGATAGAGCTGCATACAGGTGTACATGGCATGGACCTATGCACATAGACCAGAAGGCTAAGAGGCACCAAAGGACACAGACCAACACAACGCACAGAGGAGCAACAATACATCCATGCACTCACTCCCCTTGCTCATCCACTTACAAAGACCATCATTCTACCCAGGACCTGAAAGCGCCCCCACTATCCCTGCAGAGACAGAGGTCCTTGCACTGTGAGACCAGCTGTGTCCCTTGGTCCTTTCCTTTTTGGCGTTTCTTGTTCGCTTCCCACAGCGGTCTCTCTATCTATGTTGCTACCATTATGCGCAAGGCTACGGTGGTGCGACTGCTTCTAGAGTGTATCCTGACACATTGGTCTGAGCGACTACAGCTCTCTCATCAGGCAAAGGGGAGATTGATGGTTGGTGGCAGCGGATTGATGTGCAGGACACAGCCCTAATTACCTACCCATTAAGAGAGGGGTCTAGTGGCTGTCTTGGAAAAACTTGTGCAGAACCCATTGTCCCCCCAAGTGCTTGCATTGCGGCTGCTTACCGTGAGGTTTGTGTGAATATTGTGTGTTGTGAGCCTGATCTCCATTTTGAGAACACTTTCCACACAATGTACCACTGGAAGGAGGTTTCTTGGATTAAAAAGGCCCTTCCAGCTGCCCTGTTCTTGGAGCTGTTCTTTGGAGATCTGTACAGGTTTGTCGGTGTGAGAGACCGGCGACAGTCTATCAGGTTCATCAGTGTTACCTCATTTTAAAAAATGTAGTCTGTGAAGAACTCGGCTACTTCAGAGCATCGAAGAGTAAGGTCACGGAAGCGGATATGTGAAGAGGTCATGGCAGATTGTTTGACTATCTGCAATAGTTGTTTTGGGTGATGTTTAGCAATGACAAGCTGCACCCCTTATTCTATTGATCATGTTATCTTATTTCCTAGGGCTGCTCTTTGGAGATCCTGTAATAGTTTTGGACAGAGTATGGTTTCTGGACTGCAACTTGCATTGAGCTAAGAGACCCGCTAAGCCACAGCTGACCACAACACATTTTGCAGTTTGTGCAGACCTACAACATCCCTTGAAAATGGCCTCATCTTGGTTCTACCACACTATCTGCCCCTGAAGCAGCATATGTATTCTGAAGCACCATCTTCTATAACTGAGGCTTGCCTATGGCTCTCCCAAAGACCAGTCCTGGTGCCCTGAAGAACAGGACACCAGGACAGCTGCTGGTCAGAGCCTGGGGTGTAACACACCATCTACCGCTGAACTCTCAACAGGGCTAGGACAATGTGCCTCACTTCAGTCATTCGGTGGTGACCCCTGAAATCCTGAAGCTAACGTTTTTACAACTAAGGTATGCACATGACTCTCACAATGAGCACCCGCCCTCACTGATCGGTAGAACCCTCTACTGCTCAGAAACTAGGACCGAACTCACCATGTACCACTGAACTCTGCTCAAGGCTGTGACAATGAGCACCCCTGCCCTACTTTACCCCCTGCAACAGGCTCTGTATACATGGACCCTGCACGAGGTCCTGCCCTGCTATCGCAGGACTGAAGCAGAACACGCCACATACCCCTGGGACCTCTACATCTGCTAATGTATCTCAACGGGGAAAGGGACCTTCTATCCCTCTCTAGCTGCTGAAAGTCTGTTGTGACCATCAGCACCCAAGACGTCACAAGTGAGACATGCCGAAGGATGCTAATACATCACCATTCACACCTGTGCTGCCATGTCATGCTCAGGCATGAGTCCCTCATACACCTCGTGGTCCAAACCCACACACTAGCCCTTCCCTGTCGGGCCTGACCCTCAGAATCCACCCAGCGTTCAGTTCTCACCTGCACTACCATTAAGGTCATAACAGGGTGAGCAGTGCAGAGCTCGGCAGTCATGCCATCAATGTTCTGCACAGGTTTATTCACAGGTGAGCTACACTGCAGCCTGTACCTGCGCACAGGGGTGTGACTTGTTTGTTTTGACCCAGCATATGAACCACCTGTAGCGACACGTGGCATGTGTGGGGAGCCGAGGACCAACATCATTTCACTTGGCATCCCTGCCACTAAGATCACCAAAGGGTGGTGCTAAAAAACATCATCATTTTCAGAGCAGCTTTATTTTGTGCCCGCTTGATCTCTTTCATCGTGCATACCAAGTTTGGAATAAAATTCTGCAATCCATAAATATCCCCCCCAATCCTTGTCTTTTCTTGTCCATCTTTAGGCTGTTGGGCCACACCTAGTGTTCATGTGACACCAGCTCTGCCCCTGAAGCCGACAACGGTGTACCTGTTCGGAGATAGTAGTGGTGAACTAGCGGTGCGCATGCGTGAGCTGGGGAAGAAAGCTGATTGAATGGAATAGAATTTGTAGAGCGAACCAAGCCAGAAGGCGCTAAAGCGCTAAGACCAGTAAGGAAAGCATCCGCAGAGATGAGAAGGCATCAGTGTGGGTGAACCCAAGCGAGCATCGGTGAGCTGGGGGCAGTGCAGGTGAGTGTTGTTGAGGTGGGGGTGAACTAAGGGTGGGCATGGATGAGTCCTGATGAGCTGCACCAGGTACAGCAGTTAGCTAGGGGCTAAGCCCAGATTACCAAATACGTCTGGCCTAGAGGCACTTGAACTGTAAATCTAGCTCAATCTTCACTGCATTGCTACTTGGAAGGGAACAGACAGACCCAATCTATAACAGCAAGACTGTTGTGCT
This sequence comes from Lissotriton vulgaris, assembly GCF_964263255.1. NCBI lineage: Eukaryota > Metazoa > Chordata > Amphibia > Caudata > Salamandridae > Lissotriton > Lissotriton vulgaris. The sequence continues at coordinate 1,687,383,266 of NC_141693.1, read as the reverse complement.
ACTGCAGTGATGTCTTGCACCCCTAAACTCACCTGGGTTTACAGAATCAAGGACAGGCCCTCTATTCTTCAAAACAGATGTTGGTTTAAGTTTATTCCTGTCCACTATGGAGGCAATAGCCGGAAGCTTTGCTGCAGGTTTCTTGCTGTTGGGGTGCAACCTAGCGTCTGAAAGTCCAGCCACTGAGACCTAAAAAAGTTACAAGGAATGATCAGAACAGGAAATACAGAACAAGAAACATTTGCAAAGAGCCAATTGGGCCACAGGGGGCCAGGCTGCGGCTCTGTAAAATTAATCGAGCTGAGGAAACTTCATCTTAGTCAACCACACTTGATCTCAGTTGAAGTCATAGGCTGTATCTCAGCCACTGGGCGTCTAGACGCTCCTGTACCTGTGTGTTGGTCCCCATGCCTGAAGCCCACGGCCTCTCGTAACTGCGAGTGGAATAAATGGAGGACAGAGTGAGCCATCGTCTTTTCTGCTTGCTGATCTGCTGCTCTCGTTTCTTCTCGATCAATTCCCGCTCATGCTCCTTCCTGCGCAGAGAAGCCTAAGGAGCAAAGGGAGGTTCACTCTTAGTGTTTGTTGTGCATTGATGACAGGTATTGAATGTTCTTGAGGTGTCTCTGCTATTGGACTGCTACTGGTCTGGTGCTGCACGGCACAAGCTAAAGGTGCATCCAAGTTACTCACAGTAATAACTATTAGTACTCTTTGCCCTTCTGCGCCTTGAGCCCACAACACAACCTATGTTAAAACTTCACAGATTAGACTAGAGCAACTACACATCCTCTCTGGGAGTTAAAAATAAGACTGACCAAAGAATACTAAGGGTCTCAATACGATTCTAGCAGAGTGGAATTACCTCAAGGAATTCCGGTCCGCCTAATTCCAAGTTGGTCGGTTTTTCGAGAGACAGTTTTTCAGGGTGTGGCAGAACGAGACCCAATTTTACTATTCAGTAACTCCTGACCCGTGGCAGAAATTGTTGGAGTAATTCAAATCAGCATTGTGTTTTACCAACAATGGGGTGATGATGTAGTTAAGTCAATTGCTCTTAGATGCTGATATTTCTGTCTTTCACTGGAAGGAGAGTTAGGTTTATAGTCTGATCTGTTAGCATGATACATATTCCTTAGTTATGAAGGCAAACATACTTAAATTTGAGCAAAGAAACAAAGACCTGTGGATTTATGTATATTTGGCTCCTTTTCCTGGCCATGCTTTTGCCACTATTACTTATTAAGAGATGCATTTAAGAGTGAGTTGTTTGAGTCAGAGAAGGTCGGTTTCTGTCCTTACAGTATCTTGTTATTACATGGTAGTTTGATTGATTCATCTAGGATAGTAGTGTAATGGGTGAAAAAGAACAGATTCCTTTGTATTGATCCATTTTGTTTATGCTTTGGTAACGACCGACCACTACTAATGCAACATTAAGTTTTAATATTGCATCTAAAATATTTTCTTCAGTAGATTAGAAGAGAAGCATATTTCATGGCTGAGTATAAAAGGCTTAAGACTAAATCAATCCAGTGGTTGTATTTTAAGTTGTTGGGTTATTGGGAGGCAAAGAAGGTTGGCATCTTCAAAGAGTATCTAGATATATAGGCATTTACTATGTCAAAATAGGTTTAGTTGGTTACAATGCAAGTGTACATCAAATTTTCTATTGGTAATCAAAATATTGATTTTAACATAACATAACCACTAAGGGGCATAACATAAGCAGGGGATGAAGCCTTTCAAAGTAGAGGGAGGGAACACAACAATAAATGAAATGCAATAACAAATATACAGGGAATACTAATTCAGATATGCAGCTTGAGAGCTTCCGCTACAAGGAGAAGCCCACACACCATTCTCTGGTAACTGTCACTGGTTGGGGTTTAACTTAAGCCCGGTGACAGACATTAGGGTGACACACATTAGAGAGCCTCCAGTAGGCGTCCTCTCCAAGCTTATTTATAGTTTGCACACTGAGCCTCACAGTTCTTTGGTCGGTCAACTAACAGTAAAATTGTTGCATTCATTCGCCCACCTATGGTTACCCTTTCATTTCTCACCACACAAGTGTTTACAGTCTCGGTGAGGGCACCTGAATTTCGATACCCATAGATGGTTGCTTTTTGTCAAGGAGTGATGGCCTGCACAATCCTCATGCAGGCTAAGCCCAGAGGTGGTTGCCCTGTGTATCCGTCTACATGTTCTCCCTGGGGCAGCACGTCCCCTTCCTTACTATTCTGATTTCCCCTCAGCTGCCTCATAAGCTCATTGGTCATGCTTAAACTTTCTTTTTGAAGTGGCCTCGCAGCCTTTCTATTCCTATGTAAATCAGCTCAGATTCTGGCTGTAAGACCCTCAATTCTATCCATTGTAACTTTGTAGAATTGCAGCCATATCTTCCTTCTGTAAGTCCTTGAGCAGTCATTACTTTTTAATAGTGTCGTGGGCCATCTGATTTAATAGCTCTCATACAGGCCTTCAATACTAGCCTTAAAAACACCCCACATGCTTCCTAAATTAGTAGACATCGAATACTCTATCTCTGAATGAATGAAAATGCAGTATTCCTCATCCCACAGCAATTAGGGATTAGATGTGTATGGCGGAGGTTAAAGTAAGAACCAATAAGAAGATTTGCCTATCTGCAGTGTAGATGTGATAGGAGAAACCAGAAGAGTAGATGATGTCACGCAAATACATGGTATATTTAAAGAATAAGAGTGGACAAGGCCGACGGGTAGGAAGGTGAGTGGGGAGAGGGATGAGGTCTGAGAAACAGAAGGTCAATTGGTAGCCGTGTCAGATGATCTTAGAACGGCAACGGACAGTGGTCGTTTTGATGCTTTAGTGCTACTAGACTGGTCTGCTGCCTTTGATACAGTAAAGCATAACATCTTGATCTCGAAGGGAAGCTGGTATTTTTGGCGTGGCCCTCAAGTTGTTTGTGTTCTATTTGTATGGCAGAGCACAAGCAGTACAGCTCCCTCCTTTTTTATCCAAGTACAGAGAAGTAGGGCAGGGAGTTCGTCAGGGCTCTCACCCTAGTTCTACTCCGTTTAAAATCTATTTAAAACTCCTGGCAAAACGAATCCGTATTCATGGAATTAATTACATGAACTATACTGATGACACACAAATCATCTTGTCAATTGATCAATCCATCCCTTTGCCGCTTGACTCCTCTCATAACTGTTTTAGGGGTAATTCCTGTTGACTGGGAATGAATTCACTTAAATTCAATGGGTATAAAATGGAAATTCTACACTGCTCCATTGGCAAACTGCCTCTTCTTTTACCGGCGGACTTTTTGCATTTACCATCCAATTCTACTAAGGTTGCCTCCCCAGTGGTTCTTGCCTTAGGGGTTTATATGGGTGCACATCTGTCCCTTTCTACTCAAGAGAACAAACTTTCTTCCACACATTTTTCCTTGTTAAGGAAACTGCGCAAAATCCTACCTTTTTTTCCCTCTTAGCATTGACCGCAGGTGCTCAAGTCACTTATCCTGAGCTATCTCGATGACTGTACTGCTCTGATTATAGGGGCTCCTGACTATCAAACAGTTGAGTTGGATGCATACAGCTACTGCCAAGCAGTCCCTGTCCTGTCTTCGCTCTTCTTCCTGAATCATTGGATAAGAAAATAACTTATTTACCTGTAACTGTGGTTCTCCAGCACTGGTATCTTTCATAGATTCACATGCTTGAATCATTCCCCGTCATCGAAGTGGAAGTCTCACGGTACATAATAAAGCAGTGCAAAAAGGCACACATAGCCTATAATGATGAACAAAAGCACACAGCAGCTGACCAGGGTTTCGCACATCAACTTTGTCTGTTTCAGAGATATTTAGTGGTGCGGCTACTCTCACCATCCGCTGCCGAGGATGTATATCTGAGCAATAGTATATAAGAGTAGAGAGGCGCACACAATGAAGTCAGTGATACAAGAGAGTCCATGAACTGCGTAGATCTTCTGTTCTTATTTTAAATATATTCTTTATTTTCACATACAACAGCACAGCCAACGCGTTTCATTCCCATTCGTGCCTAGGGAATTTCATCAGGGCATATACTAGACAGTCAAGTCCGTGCGATGATTCTGGATGAGGTTCCTCTTAGGAAGCTGATGTGGAAGAATGATCACAGTAGATCACAGTGTATTCCTGAAAAGTACTTCACACTCAATTCCAAGTGGAATGGTGGTCCGAGTCCCCCGGAATGGCTGGAAAGTATCACTATGAAGAGTCAAGAAGTATATTGATTCCGGACCCCTTAGGGGGGCTCCAAGGCGGAGGGGGGGTCAGTGTGCTCGGGAAGATAACCAGCTCGGATGGGGGTGATACTCGCGTTAGTACGCGACGGTACCTGTTGAGCGGCGGAGAACGGAGACCATATCACAGGTACCGTCGCGTACTAACGAGAGTATCACCCCCATCCAAGCTGGTTATCTTCCCGAGCACACTGACCCCCCCTCCGCCTTGGAGCCCCCCTAAGGGGTCCGGAATCAATATACTTCTTGACTCTTCATAGTGATACTTTCCAGCCATTCCGGGGGACTCGAACCACCATTCCACTTGGAATTGAGTGTGAAGTACTTTTCAGGAATACACTGTGATCTACTGTGATCATTCTTCCACATCAGCTTCCTAAGAGGAACCTCATCCAGAATCATCGCACGGACTTGACTGTCTAGTATATGCCCTGATGAAATTCCCTAGGCACGAATGGGAATGAAACGCGTTGGCTGTGCCGTTGTATGTGAAAATAAAGAATATATTTAAAATAAGAACAGAAGATCTACGCAGTTCATGGACTCTCTTGTATCACTGACTTCATTGTGAGCGCCTCTCTACTCTTATATAACATAGCCTATAATGGCTAAAAGACATTGATTTGCTTAGCTTACCCACATCATTTATAAGGAACCCAACTTCAGACATTAAGGCAACAGCATCCTCTAGAACACTATGGAGAGAAGGGTAGGTCGCATTTGAAGCTATGAAAGATACCAATACTGAAGAACCAAAGTTACAGGTAAGTAACTTATTTTCTTCCCCAGTTTTGGATCTTTCATAGATTCACATGCTTGAATCAGAATAGACAGCAGTGAAAATATTTATGAAACCATCATAAACATAACATAATAGAGAAAGGTGGGTATTAGATGAACAAAAGCCTCACCTTATTGAAATAAATGATATAACACTGCTTGTTCCTCTGCCGCATAATTGCAATCTGGTGATTCCAGGCTATAATGGTGGGTGAAAGTATGCCTGTTCTTCCATGTTGTCGCTCCACATATACTTTCAAGAGGCACCCATGCAAACAAAGCAGTTGTAGTAGAGACCGCTTTAGTAGAGTGCGCTTTAATCTTACTTGTCAAAGGTGTTCCGGCCTTGGAATGGCAAGACTGGATAGCAACTTAAGTCCATTGAGCTATGTTCAACCTTGGAAACTGGACCACCTTTACAATGATTTCCATATGCTAATAACCGTTGGTCAGTTTTCCTGATTTGTTTAGTGCGATGTAAATAACATTTCAGGCATCTTCTAATATCCAGTGTATGCAGTGATTTTTCAGCTGCCGTTTGTGGATTCGGAAAGAAGGTTTTTAGAACAATAGGTTCATTTAGATGAAAATCCGCAGGGACTTTAGGAATGAATCTGGGATTGGTTCTGAAAATCATGGTATTATGTTTGAACTGCAGAAAAGGTTTTTTAATCGTGAAGGCTTGTATTTCACTAATCCTTCTGGCTGATGTTAGAGCCAATAACAATGCTATTTTCCACATTAGAAATTTGACCTCCACTTTGTGGACAGGTTCAAATGGACTATTCATGAGTTGCACAAGTACTTTGCTAAGCTAACAAGTCGGAAGAGGAGACTTAATTGGAGAGAAGACTCTGAAAAGATCATTAAGGAACTGCTTAATGACCCTGCTAGACCACAACGATGGTGAGCCAGTTGGCCGTCTATACCTTGAAATTGCTGCCATATGCTCTTTAATAGAAACATGGACCAAACCTGATTTTGCGAATGATAAGCGATAAGGTAAAAGTTGCTCTGGTGGTTCTAAGATAGGATGAATATTCGAATTCTGGCACCATAAACAGAAAGCTTCAATTTTAATTGATGTGTTAGTGGTGTGAGCTCTGACTTTCACAGAACATCTTTTGCAGTCTTTAGGGATGTTCATATTCAAGAACTCATGGTATTCAGAAGCCAGGCCAATAGGTAAAGGGAGGTCAGGTCGGGATGTAGGTTGTTATAACTTGTGTTTCCCTGCTGCTCAGCTGGTATGTATGTCATATGGAATGTTGGATGATTGGAATGTTGCTGTGCTGTGAATGTCAGTTGAGTGAGGGCTGAGCAGCAGGACAGCTGCTCCTGATGGGGTTAACATTATAACTTATAACTTAACATCTTAATTAATAAAGTAACTTAAGAACCTACAGTTCCAGCTTCCTTTGATTACTTCATAGGACCTGGTTTTGGTTCCTTGTCAATAGTGTACTTAGAGGTTTTAGCAGAATGTGTTTCCTTTCCAATAGGAATAGAAACTCTGTGAACCAGTGCTGTCTGGGTCATCTTGCAGCAATCAGAATTATTCAACATGATTCATTTTGCTGAGAAGTCTGGGAATTAGATGAATCAGGGGGAAAAGCGCAGGCAAAGACCCCTGACTATCTTATAGAAAACGCATTCCTCCACAAGCCTTGTTGTGGGTGCCAACTTGAGTAAAATTGGAATTTTCAAATATCTTGTTTTGCAAAAAGATCCAGTGTCAGTTTGCCCCACTGATGGAAGATCTTGTACAAAGCTTCCAGATTGAGCTCCCTTTCGTGGCAGCTATTCTTGGTTCTGCTCAATGTGTCTTCAGAATGTTCTTCAACCAGGAACATGTTCTGCGCATAATGGTATTTGGTATCTCACTACCCATTTCCAAATTCTTTGCACTTCTTTGGATAGGGCTAGAGATTTTGGGCCCCCTTGTTTGTTCACATAATACATACTGGCGGTATCGTCTGTGCAAATTAATATTGACAAGCCTTTTATCCTAGGCAGGAATATTTGGAGACTTAATGAAATGGCTTTCAGTTCTAATACATTTACATGCATTTCCATCTGCGGAGGAGACCATTTTCCACTTATCTTTAGATCCTGCAGGTGGGCGTCTCAACCCTCTAAGGAAGCATCCATGGTAATTATTTTTTCGGGAATCTGTGGTAAGAATGTTAGCCCCAATGACATATTACTGGCTTTTGTAAACCAGGGTAGAGCTGTTATCATGTTTGGACAGCGGAGGCTACAACTTTTAAAATATGGTGGGATGCGACAGTGCCAACCTCAATATATTTACTGCTTCGCTGGTGCAGCACTTCTCTCCCCATATCAGCATCCTCGAGCAGGAAAAGGAAGGACTCCCTTCCTGCTCAGGGAAACACCAGCAACCAATCCTGGAGCTGCTCTCAGCATGAGAGCTGCTCCAGGTTTGGTGGGAGCAAGCTAACCCAGCACACATTTTGAGGCTGGGAGCCTATGCCAGCAATTCCTCAGCTGTTTCATAGCCGTGGTATTGCTGGGTGCACACTGCGCATGTCAGGCTGTCTGTAGCAAACCAGCCATCCAGCCTGTCTTGCGCACTGAAGATGCAGCTGTAATCCTGCAATCACAGGTTTGAGCCCCACCCCCTGCACTCACACCGTGCTTGTACGAAAAATGCCATTGACGTGCCATTTTACTAATTTGTGTGTGCCTGCTGCACTTATAGCAGCAGGGCGATGTGCCTCCTCTCTGAAGGAGAAGCCGCCCCTGTGTTTAGAGTGATCTGGATTAGGTCGTCAAATGATCCTTGTGTTTGAATGTATTGTTTGTCCAATTCTTCCTGTAAAGGTCACATTCTTAGATGGGAATAAGGTACCAGTGAAATGGCATAGGACAGCATCCCTAGAAGTGATTTGAAAAGGCGTATCAAAACTGAATTTCTTTTCATTAGCCTTTGCGCTAGTTGTTCGAGTCTTTTTGCCTTTCCTGTGATAAGAATGCTTTGTCTTGGCTTATATCTAAAACTGCTTCCAAGATGCTTCGTTGATGGATGTATTGATTCATTTTTAAGATTGAAGGTAAAACCTAAGTCTTTGAACAATGCCAGACAAGCTGCTGTAGTATTTAACACTTGATGACCACTTGATGCCTTTCTCATCCAAATGTCGAGGTATGGGAATACATGGAAGCCCTTCGGTCTTAGGTGAGCTGCTACTGGGGCTAAACATTTTGTGAAAATGCAGGGGGCTGATTTGAGCCCAAAAGGGAGGACTTTGAATTGATAGTGAGCGCCAGTTACCCAGAATCTCAGGAATCTGCAATGGTTGAAAAAGTATCCTGTAGATCTAAGGTTGACACGTAATCTCCGTGATTGAGAATATCTAGGATGTCCTGAAGGGTAACCATGCGACAGGATTGTTTCCTCAGGTATTTATTTAGTTTCAGCAGATCCACAATTGGTCGCTATTCCCCTGTTTTCTTTTTTATTAAGATGAAACTAGAACAGAAACCATTCCTTTCTGTGAGTATGGTACTTTCTCTATTGCGTCTTTTGTATCATGGTCAAAACTTCTCATTGGAGCAGATGGAGATACGGTGAGTGTGGTCCCTTCGGTGGAGTGTTTGGTGGCTTTTGGATGAATTCTAAATTATGCCTGTAGGTGATCAGATCTAACACCCATTTGTCCAATGTTATCTGTTGTCATTGGTGGGAACAGTCTGAAATATTTCCTCTGACAGGCTAGAGAGGGTATAACTGACACTTCTGGAATGTCACTGCTTTCTTCTGGTGTCTCTTGCTTGTAAGATCTGTTTCTTTCTAGGTGATTGCTTCATGTAAGCTGCTGGCGTTGGTGATCTATATGGCTGTTGTTGGTAGGATGGTCAACATTGCTGTTGAAAAAACTGATACTGTTGGTACTTGTATGGCTGGTATGCCCCTCTACACGAGAACAAACCTCTTCCTCGTGCAACCTGAAAAGGGGTTTTCCTTATTAGCAGGGTACTCAAGGATCATGCGTTATCTGTAGCTGTAATCTTCCGATTATCTCGGGATCGGGACGACTTAAAAGATATACAACAAGACTTGGAGTGATGTTTGCCAACAAAGCAACTGTTTAATAAACACAGTATAAAAAGGAAACAAAGGTAGCTTCACTGTCACGCTATGGTGAGAATGTTTTCATCCACCGTTTGCAAAACAAGAAAGTAACTGGAAAGTATACTATACCCATGCAGCCGTCGCCCAGGTTCGTAGAAGGGCTGAGTTCCAACCGTCCTCTGCAATAATACCGGTCCCGGTATTAATCCAACAGAGGACACCGTGCAAAGTAACTTCCAAAAATGCCGCTCGAAGACGACTGATGGGGCAGATTAAGATCTCTGCAGAACAGCACGGTGGTTGTGACCCTGCGCTGTGTCTTGGCACCTTCGGGAATGCCCGGCCGGGCACTCTACCGAGGGGTACCGTTGTTTCAGGGAGGGAGCAGCCGCTCTACCTTTAATTACAACCTTCAGGTTTCTGCTGTACCGGTTGAGCGGGAATACGCCTGGGGCAGGGTTGGACACTACGCCCCTCTTGGTTTCCCTACGGTAAGCAATAACAAAGCCCAAGCAGAGACGCGGCAAACGGTGAACAGACAAAATATCGACTCCAAAATATCGACTGGACATAATATCGAGTTTTAAATATAGACTGGACAAAATATCGACTGGACATAATATCGACTACAAAAATATCGTTTTTCAGGTAAGTGAAGTAATATCGACTGTTTAAAATATAGATAGCAAAAATATCGAATTTTTTATAATATATAATATTTTATAGTGTATTTTTATGTAATAATATGTGTGAAAAGTGTGTATTAATGTTATAAAATATTTTATTAAATGGAATTTGTTTTTTTAATAATTGCGTTATGTAATTCTGTAGCGGGTTGTGGGTTTATAGGGGAATAGGGTGGGAAGTAATTTAATAATAATTAATTAATTAATATATGTTTGTAAATATTTATAATTAATAATTAATTGATAATTAATAATAATTAGTTAATTAATTAATATAATTTTGTACATATTTTGAATTACTAATTAATTGGTAATTGATTAATTGTAATTAGTTAATTACATTAATTAGAGTACATTTTAATATATATAATTTTGTGTTATTGTTAAGTAATTAATTGGGAAAAAATAATATTAATTATTAAAATAATTACAGCTAATGTGCTAATATATTTACTTTATTGTTATTGTTAATTAATAATTAATTGGTAATTAAATAATATTGATACATTTTGGGTAAAGGAGTATTTTTAGGGTTCTGGGTCAGTTTTTAGTTTTTGGGTAAAGGGGCATTTTTAGGGTTCAGGGTCAGTTTTCAGTTTTTGGGTAAAGGGGCATTTTTAGGGTTCAGGGTCAGTTTTCAGTTTTTGGGTAAAGGGGCATTTTTAGGGTTCAGGGTCAGTTTTCAGTTTTTGGGTAAAGGGGCATTTTTAGGGTTCAGGGTTAGTTTTCAGTTTTTTGGGTAAAGGGGCATTTTTAGGGTTCAAGGTCAGTTTTCAGTTTTTGGGTAAAGGGGCATTTTTAGGGTTCAGGGTCAGTTTTCAGTTTTTGGGTAAAGGGGCATTTTTAGGGTTCTGGGTCAGTTTTCAGTTTTTGGGTAAAGGGGCATTTTTAGGGTTCGGGGTCAGTTTTTAGTTTTTGGGTAAAGGGGTATTTTTAGGGTTCAGGGTCAGTTTTGGGTTTTTGGGTAAAGGGGTATATTTTAGGGTTCAGGGTCAACAAATAAGATTGTAAATTTTTTTTTTATTATTTTCATTTATTATTTAATTATTATAATTTAATTTAAGTATTTTTAAGTATATTTTAGTCATTAAAATTTAATATTAATTTAATTTAACACTGTTTTTAATAAAGTCGATATTTTTTACATCTATATTAATGTTAACGATATTTTGTACTCGATATTTTTGTACTTACCTGTTTGTAGATAGAAAGTCGATATTTTGTCTGTCGATATTTTGGCAACGATATTTTTGCAGGTCGATATTTTGGCAGTCTATATTATTTCAGTGATCCGCGGCAAACACCTCCCTTGGTGTGCGTCTCTGCCCCAAATCCGTCCTGGGAGTGTATAAACCACACTCAACCAAGACTCCAGAATATCTGTAACGAGACGAGCACCGCTCGTTCACTCTCCTTCTGTGATCCTCAAACCTTGGACTGCGGTTCCGTTTCCTTCCGTGAGCAGCACAGGTTGGGCTCCTAAGTAAAACGCTGGGACTTGCTCGAAGCAAAGAGGCCGGCAAGTATTCAAAATATCCGACGATGTCCCGTTGTCCTGTGCGTCTTATATACGCACTTCCGTGTGCGCACTAGTCGTGCTATGCATGCTGGTCTATGTAGTTTCATGTTCGCCCGCCGATGCAGGGTTTCTGTGGCTACCTCAGCTGTCATGCACCATTGAGCCATACATCGTCCCGGGATATCTGACAGTAGCCCCCTTGATCACCTTTAAGGCGTCATCAAAATGCTTCCCAAACAATGTCTTTCCATCATATGGCATGTCTTGGATTTTGTTCTGAACTTCAGGCCTGAAAGACGTGGCCTTTAAACATCCCAGCCGCCTTAGAACAGCAGCTTCTGCCAACTGCCTGAACCCCGGCAATGCTATATCCATAGCGCAGTCTATTATTTCTGAAGAGGTTCTTTCGACCTCCTGAAGATTTTTCTTTGCCTCCCCTTTAACATCGTCCGGTAAAAGATCCATGTAGGTGGTGATGTCCAACCACATCTGCCTGTCATACTGGCCTATTATGACTGACTGACTGACTGAAATATTTATAGAGCGCACGAATGCCGCAGCGTTATGGCTAGTGAATTGACAGCTCGAAGAGTAGTTGCTGACATCGTAGAGAATTGTTTATCAAAATCATCTAGGCACTTGCCTTCCCTGTCTGGTGGTGTTGATATGGGCAGCCAAGGATTCTTGGACTGGCGCAGAGTCTCTTGTGTTACCACAGAATCTGGTCTTGGGTGCCCAACCAGACATGTTATGTTATGTTATGTTATGTTATGTTATGTTATTTTTATTTGTACCGCGCACAGCTGCCCCAGCAAAGGGGCGTCCTGGCGCTTATGTAGGCAAGTTTTCTGGTGCTGTGTAGTTTTTGTCTATCCTTGGCAGAATAGGGGAGACTGTTGCAGGTCTCTTCATTATTTTTGTTCCCTCTTCCCAAATATACTCTACTATTGGGATCGCTCTAATTGATTTCTTATCAGGTTCTTTAACGATTAAACAGTCGAACTGTTTCTTATGACTTCAAGGGTAACTAAAATCTTTTTGCGGCTCTTTCCATGAGATCATGGAAACCTCTGATGTCATCAGGTGGAGAGTTCATCGGTTGTGGTGCAGGTGAAGATGGCGTTGAAATCAAATAATCATCCCATTCATTGGGAGTAGATTGATTGTCTTGGAATTCCCATTCCTCTCTGTCGTCATCTGAAAAGGCTGGTATGTCTTCCAGAGGCAGTGCTATACTGAAGCTCAAGTTTTTCTAGGTGATAGAGGTGGAGGTATAGGATGAGGTGTTCTCAGAGTTGGGATCTGAGGGGGACGCATGGCTGAGATGGGGGTGCTGCCATGTTAGGTTCTGTAATTTTTTTATAGTAGTCCCGCAACATGTCCTGGAGGTATTAAACCAAAGCTATGTGAACTTGAACCATGCCTTCTTGGGATGGAGGGTGACAATTATGTTGGAAGTGTTCTACATATTGTGCAGGTTTTTCTATGTATCGCTGTGGTCTTGAAGAATAGTAGTCTTCATAATACTGTTCCTCCTCCTCCTTTTGGTACCTAATGTTCAGCTATGAAGAGCTAATAGCAGCTCTAAATTGGCCCTCATCCACTTAATCATCTTTGTCAAGTAGGTGACACGGTGGGAGAGGAGAGACCTTACTTGGGGATGTATGTTCTGGTCGTAAAAATTCTGAAGATATTATGCCCTTCATCGATGGTACCGTTGACGATGTCATTGTCGACTCCATTGTTATCCTTACCGAAGGCGGAGACCTCTTTTCCACCATTGAGTGTGTTGTCAATTGTTTTGTCAGCAGTGGTTTTACCGTCACCTTCGGTGTCTTCGTTGACGGCCACTTTGTCGACGATGTGTGTGTCAACAATACCCCTGTTGATAATGTCTTTGCTGGCGGTGTCGTCATTGTGGTTGTCGTCGACGATGAAATCATTGTCTAAGTGGTTGTCGACGTTGCCGTCGCTGTCCTTATTTTTGACGTTGTCATCGGTATGTTCACCGGTGACGTTATCGTCATTGACATTTTAAGGGCCAAACTAGAAGTTATCCTCACCAGTTCTGAGGAGGATTTTTTTTTACTTTAAAGCCAAGTTGGTGGAAGGAGTAGTTGGCTCTGATTTTGCAGTTTCTGTGGAGATTTTCTCTTTTTTCTCCACGTGAGAGTGCTCTTCTGATGTCCTCTCTCTTGAAGACTCATGATGAGTCTTTTTTAAGGCCTTTCTATGTGCCTCTGATGACCCATGGTCACTTGACCTTTTCCTTTTTTGTGACCTAACTTGAGAGTGAGATGAATCCTCACCATCCTCCTCCTCAGAAACAATAGCCCGTTTCGTTTTCAATTTCTACAGCCATATAAGAAGCCTCCCCTCTCTATCTTTAGGAGTCTTAGAGGAAAAAGTGCAGCAAATTTTACAAACCTTTACCTTGTGGGTGGGGTGTAAGCAGTAAATACATTCCTTGTGTGGGTCTACTCAATTAAGTCTCTTTTTCCCCACAAAGTTCCACAGAGTCTGAAAAGTCCTTTCTTTAGTGACTCTGACATCTTGGTTAGTTAGGTGCTGTTAGATGTAGGTTAAAGGTGCCCTTCTAGATGACAAAAATGGTTCAGATGAGTAATGCTGAAAAGCTGAGCAGAGCTCAGGGAGACTGCCTTCACACGATGTGCGGTGGAAAATCTGATGGAAGATGCCACTGAGGGAAGTGTACTAGAGGGTGCGGTCGCCTGATTGACTGACGTTTGGTTCCTTATAAATGATGTGGATAAGTAAGCAAATAAATGTATTTTAGCCATTATAAGCTATGTGTGCTTTGTTGTACTGCTTTATTGTGTACCATGGGACTCCCACTTTGACGACGGGGAATGATTCAAGTATGTCAATCTATGAAAGATCCAATGCTGGAGGAGTTGCATTAGCTGCCTGTCTAAAAGAGGATTAAGTTCAAGGCTTTGTGTATAGTACACAGAGCTCTACATTTGTCTGGTCCTCATTTTCTACAATTGAGATTTTGTTGTTACTGACCTTCCTGCCTGCTTCGCTCTGCTAAGGTCAATCTACGTATTGTGCCCCAAGTGAAGAGACGACTACTTGGTGGTCACTCTTTCTCTGTGCAGGCCACAGTTGAGGAATTCCCTGCCTATCCAATTATGCCAAAGCGATGATCTCCTATTGTTTAGGAAATCATTTAGAACCTGTCTTTAGACACTTTAATAAATTCTGCCCTGCGTTCTTTCTAGTCATGAGTTTCCCCACTGAGATCATTTTATTTTATTTTCTTGCTTACGCAGTAATACACCCTCTGGTAACAGTTGAGCAGTATATGTGGAAATAATAATAATCTACAGGAAACACATGAAACACGTGCCAACCCTATGTAAGAAAACAGCCAATATATTCAAAACAAATCCTAGTTCTAATGACTAAAGATAGCCAAACTTGTGATAATCTTTGGTGTATTAAAAATGAAACAAGGGTAGAGGAGGCTCTTATATAAGTAACTGAGTTGGAATCTTTTAATTATATATGATTCTTTATCATGAAGATCTATTGTCAAATTAATTTTATGAAATGATTAAGGCATGGTATTTTCAGGAAGACACTTTGTGAAGGAATTGCTTTAGTTGAACTTAGCAATGTCATTGAGCAAGATCCACTAATAAAGCCACAGAAAATATGAACTCCCAGAGGATTGTCATGGTTACAGGAAACATTCCCTATAACTGGTTAAGGGCTAATGTAGCATTTTTCATAAAAAGAATAAAGACCCCAAACGTTTGTCGTCATATCTACCGGTTTCTTTATAGAATGTGGAGCAGAGAGCTTATTCAAAAAATATTGGCTAATAGGCTTAACTGTAATTCACCCTCCCACGTCTTATCTGAGTGTGGATTCGCCTGATGGCGCTGCCCTACAGATCATATTAACCTCATGATTACAATGCAAGATGTTGCTTTGACTTAACAAGATACCTTCCCTTTCTTGATGCAGAAAAGGCTTTCAATTGGGTATGATGGTATTTTATTTATAAAAGAATCGGAGGTATCTCATTTTCTCACACATTTATTTGAGCTGTCAGACCGCTCTATCGGAACATGTGCATGAATCGAACGCTATCATTCACATTCAACAGAGATGGCCTTAATCAAACCAAACAAATTGATATCCATATAACCATATATCAAGGGGTCAAAATGCACCAAGATAGAGATCAAATTTGGTCTGTTAAACTTAAGACTCTACAACATAAAGGTTACCATTTGCTTAAAATAACTTAATCTGCAGATTGCTCTCCTTGGACAAGTCAATCTAAAACAGATTTCTATTCTGCATCACTGTCCATCAATCAATCAATCAATCAGGATTTATAAAGTGCAGCTAATAACTCAATAGGGTATCTAGGCGCTTGCAGGTCCCAGAGGCTTATTTGAACAGCCAGGTCTTAAGGGCCATTCGGTATTCTGGAAGTGAGGTGATGGTCCAGAGTTGCATCGGGACGCTGTTCCAGGTCTTTGCTGCAATGTGGGAGAAGGAGCATTCTCCACTTCTGCTTAAGTAGATGCGGGGAGTATGGAAAAGTGAAAGGGAGTCAGAGCGCAGTCTTCTTGAAGGGTGGTGGACGTTCAGGAGCTGGGTAATATAGGCAGGTCCTTGGTTGTGTAGAGTCTTGTGTGTGTGGGTCAGCAGCTTGAATTGGCATCTCTTCTGTAGGGGGCACCAGGAAAAGTTGCTTGACGTGGGGTGTGATGTGCGTCCTCTGGAAAGGTCGAGGATGAGTCTGGCTGCAGCGTTCTGTATTGTTTGAAGTCTCTGTCAGGAAGTGTGTGACTATTCCTACGTAGAGGGCATTGCCGTAGTCCAGTCGGCTGGTAATGAGGGCCTGTGTCATGTTCCATCTCATGTGTAGGGGTAGCTATATGAAGATCTTATGTTACATGTGCAGGGTGAGGAAGCAGACGGAGAAGATGGAGCTGATCTATGATTTCATGGTGCTCTTGTTGTCATTGATGATTTCAAGGTTTCTGGCGTGTTCGAAGGGAGTGGGTGCGGGTCCTAGGTCTGATTGCCACCAGGAGTAGTTGTATGTGTTGCTGCTGTTGCCGGAGATCAGTACTTCCATCTTGTCTGTGTTCAGCTGCAGGCAGTTGTTCTTCATCCGGTTGGCGATGCTTATCATACATCTGTGGAAGTTGGTTCTGGTGGTGGTGGGGTCGTCTGTGAGTGAGAGGATGAGTGGGATGTTGTCTGTGTAGGAAACTCAGGGTTGAGCACTGGGGCACACTGAAGGTGATCTTCTTGGGTTCGGAAGTGAAAGGTGGGAGGTTGATCCTCTGGGTTCTTCTGGTGAGAAAGTGGGTGATCCATCCAAGCGTGTCCCCTTGAATGCCGATGTGGTGGAGTCTTTCTATCAGCATGTGGTGGGATGCAGTGTCGAAGGCTGGTTAGAGGCCGAGGATGATCATTCCTGCTGTTGCTCCTTGGAAGAGGAGGGTTTGGATGTTGTCGGTGGCTACTGTCAGGGTGGTTTCAGTGCTGTGATTGCTGTGGAAGCCAGATTGGGAGGCATTGAGTAGCTCATTCTGCTCCAGGTGTGTCGTGAGTTGCTTGTTAATGATAATTTCCAGTACCATTGCTGGGGATGGGCGCAGAGAGATTGGACAGAGTTTTGAGTTCGCTGAGATCAGTGGAGGGTTTCACAAAGCGTCTAACCAGACTCTTCAGGAAAAAAAAGATGAATCTCCATTGTTTAGGATCTGAGGGTCAATTAGTTTTCAGAACGTTGCCCCCTGTAGCATCTCAAAGGGTGGGGGGGGGGGGGGGGGCGAACTGCTTTTGAGGAAGAACTTCTAAGGATGGAACTGAGATTTAAACCTTCATATAGTCTAGCAATAAATAGATTCAAATTCTCAACAAGAGTTCAAAGAGATGGAGAGAATGTTGATAATTTTTTCACAGTGTTACATGGTTTGGCTGTACATTGTAATGTTGGTGCGTTAAGAGAAGAAATGATAAGAGATCAAATTATAGTTAATGTTAAAAATAAAAAGGTGCAAGAACGTCTGTGGGTGATGGGTGATCCAAATTTGCAGAACACTATTTCCACAGCAAAGGTTATAGAGCATTCTGAAATTTGGATGAGCACTGCAGAAGATTTTACTTCTAAGAAGGCAAAATCTACTGATGAAGTGTGTACCATTAGTAATATAAAAAACAAGGGGGGGAGAGAGAGAGGTAGGAGTGGATTCCTTCTCCCAGAGAGTTTAAATAAACAACAAGAATCCACCAGATTGGGTGATGTGTTCCCTACAATGGTGGGCAGCACATAGTGTTTTGAAATACCCCTCACACACCAAAAGGACCCTTGGTGTCATGCTTCATCATTGGGGTCTTCGCACCCCTCTACGGGATGCGGCGTGCTGCGACCTACGACTACGCGGGAGCACTGATATTAGACTATGCGTGGTGTATGTGAGGGTTGTGTGAGGGTTGGGTGTGAGTATGTGGTGAGGAAATGTTCGTTAGTGAATGTTTAAAAAGTGCCTGGCTCGTGGGGTAGGTCAGAACTAATTTAATGAGCCCCCGGGCTGGCACTATTAAAATGGGTGCAGAATGAGGTAATTATGTGATATTAAGCACAGTACCTCTTTGGGTGCGTCGACATGTTTCGGAGATCAACTCCTTCTTCAGGACAGGGTGCCCCACACCCCAACTTACTCACTTTTATTAAAGTATATTATACAAAAAAGTGAAGTTGTAGTACTATATAATGTTCCTACAATTAGAATGAAGTTATGCCAATATGCAAGTAACCTAGAAGGAAAAAGAAGACCACGATTGTAGAAATCAACTCCTTAATATTTACACAAGGTACAGTGACCTGTAAAAAATAAATGGTGAGGGTCACTAGACAAAATTGAACAAGGACATGACGATTGCTGTAATTCGTGAGTAAAATCTTGTTGAAACGGTTGGGCCATTTTCTCTCCATCCTGTAAGTACCAACAACTGCTATACTCTGTATTGTTTTACAGGAGCCATTGGGCCAGAGTAACCCCCAACGTTATGGAGGCTCATGGGGCATTGTACCAAGGACAAGAAGTATGCCTCTTTTTTATCCTCTAAAAATTGACTTTTTCACCCTATAAAGTTATGTCCTATAGGCACAAGGAATCTAACGCCCTAGAGAGTGTGTTTTATGTTTTGTGTATGTTTGTATTGTATTTTGTCCCTTTTTTCAACAGGGTCAACTGCACTAGTAGCATGACATCAATTTTGTCTAGTGACCCTCACCATTTATTTTTTACAGGTCACTGTACCTTGTGTAAATATTAAGGAGTTGATTTCTACAATTGTGGTCTTCTTTTTCCTTCTAGGTTACTTGCATATTGGCATAACTTCATTCTAATTGTAGGAACATTATAGTACTACAACTTCACTTTTTTGTATTATACACTTTTTTACTTTAAAAAAACGTGAGGAAGGTGGGGTGTGGTGCACCCCGTCCTGAAGAAGGAGTTCATCTCCGAAACATGTTGACGCACCCAAAGAGGTACTGTGCTTAATATCACATAATTACCTCATTCTGCACCCATTTTAATAGTGCCAGCCCGGGGGCTCATTAAATTAGTTCTGACCTACCCCACGAGCCAGGCACTTTTTAAACATTCACTAACTCACATTTCCTCACCACATACTCACACCCAACCCTAACACACACCACGCATAGTCTAATATCAGTGCTCCCGCGTAATCGTAGGTCGCAGCACGCCGCATCCTGTAGAGCGGTGCGAAGACCCGAATGATGAAGCATGACACCAGGGGTCCTTTTGGTGTGTGAGGGGTATTTTAAAAACACTATGTGCTCCCCGACATTGTAGGGAACACATCACCCGATCTGGTGGATTCTTGTTGTTTATTTATACCATTAGTAATAACCAGGGCCGTAGAGTACCTGTAGGAAAGGAGTACGACATTATAGGTTATAGGTTTGGCAGTCCTAACCACATTGCTTTGTCACCCCATTGTCCCAGTCTTGGAAAAGAATGTAGCAATTTTCACAAATATGCAATGGGGAGAAGAAGGGAATTACAACTTCCGGTAGTAAAATGGAAACTACCAAAGAATCTGCTTGTGTGAAGTGTTTGTGTGGATCATATACTGACATGGATAAATACATAGTGTTATCCCTTGATAACCAGACGTGGGAAAAGGAAGAGGTCAAACCACCCAAGTGCAAGGTTCACATACTGAATAGAGAAATAGAACTTATGGCTGACTCAGGATCGCCGTGGACGATAATTACTCTGGAGTATTTTATGGAGAGGTTTAGTAGTATTTTATGGAGAGGTTTGGTAGCATCAAGGGTTTGGGGGTTTGGAAGAATCTGACATTCTGGCTCAAAGCTTTGATGGAGCCCATTATTCATATGGAAGGTTTTATGGAAGTAGATATGGAGTTTAAGAGTAAGGAAGCTCACATTAACTTTATGTAGCAAAGAGAGGAGTGAATTGTAGGAGAGTAGGGTCTGCTTCCTATGGTCACCCCCTCTTTTTTGATGTGATACTCTGGTTTTTTCGACTTTAATGTGGCTGTGGGCCTGCTAATCAGACCCACAGCCCAGCTGTTCTCTCTCTAAATTGATACCATGTACTTTAGGTACATACCTAACTGGATATTGGGTCACCTTTCTGAGCCCCTGTATAGTGTACCATAGGAACCCAGGGCATAGGTGCATCCAAGGCCTACCAAGGGCTGCAGCATGAATTATGCCACCCCTGGCTGGCCATCCAGACTAACACCACAGGCTGATCACGCAGCTTGGGCAAGGTGGTGTAATCACCCTTTGCTTAGATATAGTATACCTATGTCTTACCTTATATATAGACACATATATACCTATAAGTCACTCCTATGGCAGGCCTTGACAATCCTGAAGGCAGAGTGCTTGGTTTTATGTGAGATGGTGATCTAGCATGGGGGGGCGTGGCTTGGGCGCCGATGGCGATGGTCGCCTGAGAGCTCGGCTCCGGGACTGAGCCCGGGATTATCCTGTAAATCGGAGGCCGTGGGGCACCCTAACCCCCGCAAACTGTTGATCGGCCCGACGGGGACCTGCCGGGGTACCTGGCGCAGTCCAAATATGTGGTGACCCGACGGAAAATCGAAGTTTGTGGATCCGCGGAGTGCGACCCAACATGGCGCCCGGACTTCATTGTCCCCTTGGACGGAACCATTAGACTGGAGGAGCATCACTAGCTGCGGCGCACCCTCCACCTTTTCGTCTCCCTGTGATATGAGGGTCTGGGTATCGATCTGATTGGACTCTGGCAACGGGGATCGCGCCTAGATGGTCGGATGCCATCACTATAGTGGATCTCGGCACACGGACGCCTGGAGGCCCTGACCGTGGCGCCCACTCCCTAAACCGCACTTGGCTGCATCTCCCCGACCGACCCACTCCCATGGGAGGCACAGCCCCTTGGCGCCACAAAGTCTCCGGTGGCGCTGGTGACCCTCACTCCGGGTCCTCATCAACCAAACGGGCCTGCCCGACCTGGCGCCGATTGTCTCCGCCTCCTCCTCGGTGCCCTCAGACGACGTGGTGGTGGCGCGAGCCGAAGCTGAGACGGTCCAACAGGCCCTGGAGACGGGGATCACTGGCCCTCGACCCGAAGATCAACAACCGGGAGAGATATAGCCGACGCCCGCACCCGGTGGCGCCTGTCCCTGGATCCACACTGTGTGCCTCCGGTGACATGGGGAAACCAAGAGGAGCCAAGGGGACTACCCCGGCCGCCTCAGACTCGGAGGCCCCGGACAAAGAGGAACGTGGAGACCCGGAGAGTTCTGGTGGCGCTCCAATGCAGCAACAATTTGACCGCGTCTTGGAGGCGATTGCGACCACACGCTCGGCCCTCCAGCAGGACATTGCCTAGGTGGCGACGAGCCTGGGCCTCCTTAGAGCGGATCACGGCAAGCTTTCGGATAGGGTCAAGGAAGTGGAGGGCTCGGTGAAAACCTTGGAGCCGGCGCAGCGAACCTTGGCCGCGACAATGAAGGATGCCCTATCCCGGATTACTGCCCTGGAGCAGCGAGCAGAAGATGCGGAAGGCCGTAACAGGCGAAACAACATTCGTGTGGTGGGCCTGCCGGAGAAGATTGAGGATGGCGACATGGTGGCATACTTGGAAGCCTGGCTTCGAGACACGGTGGCCCCGGAGGGTCTATCTTCCTTCTACACCCTGGAGCGAGCTCATAGAGTCCCAGCGAGGCCACCACAACAGGGACGTGCCCCGCGACCGGTGGTGGCACGGTTATTGCACTTTCGGGACAGAGACCTCATCCTCAATGCCGCCAGACATAACGGCCCATTCAAAGTGGCGAACAGCCAGGTGAACATCTTCCCGGATTACACCTATGAAACCCAACGCAGGCGGTTTTCATTCTTGGCGGTCAAGCGCGAGCTCCGGAGCGAGGGCATCCAATACTCGCTCCTATTTCCTGCAAGGCTCCGCATAATTGTCGATGACAAGACTCAATTCTTTGATACCCCGGAGGATGTCTGTAACTGGCTTGAACTCTATAGAGCCGGAAAAGATGGCTTTAGCTCCTCATCTCAGCTAGCGGCGGAGCCGGAGCAGCAACGGCGGTCCAAGAGGATTCGGAGTCGCCGTGGCCGGTCAGGCGGACCCTCAACTGCGGAGACATCGACGGAGCGGAAGGGAGTGTTGGAGGTGTTATCTGCGCTGTCTGGCTCACGGGACGGCACCATTGAAGAGGAAGCGGACCCTGGTGACGAGGGGGTACCGACGGACTCCGAGGAATCGGTGACTGAAAGCCTCCACACGCCGGTGATCACACCGAAATCGGTTGAGGACCTTCTGGATGGACAGGGTTAACGGGGTGAGCTACATCCATTTGGGTGGGGGCCCGCAACGGGGGTGGCGGGAGCCGACGATTGATGATGACGGGGGCCCGCAACGGGGGTGGCGGGAGCCGACGATTGATGATGACTCCCGGGGAAGTGGGGGTGGGGTGCCTTGCTCTTGCCCCGAGGGTTTCTAGTACTGTTTTGGGCTTGCTTTAGTCCTGGTAGCCAGGGCATCGAGGGCCCACTGCCAACGCCCAGCCCGCACCTGGCCCTTAAGGCCTTCCTACGGTGGCGACCGCAGGATTAGTCGGGGACAGGGGTTTTTTTGAGGGTATGGTTTGGATAGGAACTAGATGGTGCTATTTGGGTCCTGTTCTGGGAGGGTGGGCGGGGGTTTGGGTCGAGCAGGGGTTGTTGAGTTTTGGTTGGGGAAAATGGCCGCCATCAGTGCTGGGTTGATTGTTGCTCTTTCTTTGTTGGGACCCAGATGGGGAGACTTTGCACAAACAATATGGGACAATGGCTGATGTTGCTAATGTGAAATGCATTACTTGGAACGTGCGGGGGCTCCACACCATGTCTAGGCGTCACAAAGTCCACGCTTATTTAGTGCGTAGAGGGGTACAAATGGCGCTGCTGCAAGAGACCCATCTGAACAAGGCGGAAGGGGCGGCGCTACAGCGTAGGTGGAGGGGGCAGGTCTTTTGCACATCGTACTCCGCGTATGCCAGGGGGGCGCTAATTTGGATTAGAGCTGGGGTTCCCTTCCAGGTCACGAAAGCAGTGGTAGATCCAGAGGGGCGCTATGTGGCCATTTCGGGCACTCTGGGAGGGAGGGACCTAAACGTTTGCTGTGTGTACGCACCCAATATAGACCAGATTGCCTTCCTTTCCAGGTTATCGGGCTCGTTGGCCCACTTCTTCTCCGGGCCCCTCCTGCTCGGTGGGGATTTCAACTCAGTAGTGGATGTGGAAACTGACCGCTCGCATCCGCCCCTCCCTGACTCTCCGGTTCGCCGTGTGGCTAAAGGTCGTAGGGACTGGCAGACGCACTGGGGTCTGACGGATATTTGGAGGGCGCAACACCCCGACACTAGAGACTATTCCTACTTCTCGGGCCTACATGAGTTACACGTTAGACTGGACGGATTTCTTGGCTCGACTGAACTGGTTTCAGCGGCGGTCCGGTCTGAATATTTGACCAGGACCATCTCAGATCATACCCCCTCCTGCTGGACCTTCGTTGGTTTCCTGGGGTGCCTGCGGTGCCCACCTGGAAGTTACGTCCTGAGATCCTTGAGGACAGCGTTTTCAAAGCGGACTTAGGAGATAAGATCTCGGAATATTTTGCGTCCAACGGGGGCACCGCGAGCTCGAGAGCGCTGGAATGGGACGCTTTTAAGGTGGTGGTGAGGGGATACTGTATTTCCAAGAAGGTCGGCATGAGGCGAATTATCCTCGCCGACTTAGATACAGCTGATCGGAAACTCCGCGAGTTGGAACTCCGCCGCCCCGGGCGCCCTGAATTACAGGAACGCACGGCAGAGGCGAAGGAGGCGGTGGCGGCGGAGGTCGAACGGCTGCGCTGTTTCGACTACAAGGCCTATACGGTTAGATCCCTCGCAGAGGGGGATAGGTCGAGCGCGTTGCTGGCATGGCTAGCTAACCCTACGCGCCAGGCCTCACTGACGACGTCCATGCGCATGGCGGACGGGACCGTGGTACACACTCAGCCTGAGATTCTGAGCTGCTACCTGCACTACTACGAACGTTTGTACCGCAGCCGTTCTGACGGAGACCCTGTCCGGCTCGATGATTATCTACGACCCCTGGAGCTCCAAACAGTGGAGCCGGACGTAGCGAAAGCCCTGGGGTCCGACATAGAACTGGGAGAGATCCGCAGCGCCATTAAAAAGATGGCGAGGAATAAGACCCCGGGCCTGGACGGCCTTCCTGTGGAATTTTATGCAGCTTATGCTGATCTCCTAGCCCCAAGATTATTGATAGTATATAGAGAGGCGAAGAGGCTTGGTCGGCTCCCAGGCTCGATGTGCGAGGCCTTAGTGGTTCCCCTCCTCAAGCCGGGAAGGGACTCGTCCGATCTGGGGTCTTACCGTCCTTTATCAATGCTGACGGTTGACTATAAAATACTGAGCAGCATCTTGGCTTCGAGGCTGCTGGGTCACATGAGCTCCCTGGTACATGAAGACCAGGCTGGATTCATCCCCAGGCGAAACACGACCATGAACATCCGCAGGTTGTTCCGCTTGCTGGGAGAACCGCTCGTGGATGCCCCGTGCCCGGTGGTCCTATCGGTAGACTTAGAGAAGGTTTTTGACAGCCTGGAATGGGACTACCTGAGCACTGTGTTACGGAGGTTCGGCCTCGGCGAGGGTTTTATCAGATGGACCACGGTCCTGTATGCCTCTGCATCGGCCAGGGTTCGGGCGGGCCCGCTGATTTCCTCACAATACCCGGTTGAGAGAGGCACGAGACAGGGTTGTTCGTTATCCCCGCTTCTCTTTGCGCTGGCGGTGGAGCCACTCGCGCTGCACCTCCGATCGGGAGCCCATTATAGTGGCTTGTGGACACCTTCGGGCCCACACTACATTTCGCTGTATGCCGATGACCTACTGCTCTTCCTTGAGGACCCGGTTGCTGCCCTGCATGGAGCTGCGACGGCGCTCACGACGTTTGGTGAGGTCTCGGGCCTTCATGTGAATTGGGCTAAGACCTGTCTTTTCCCGGTTCGCAGAGGCACCCCTAGCCCTGTTCTCAGTAGAGAGATTAGATGGGAACCTGACTGCTTTAAGTACCTGGGGGTGTACGTCTACCACGAACCATCTGACCTCCTAGATGGGAACATTGCCCGCAGTACTCGAGCGCTGCGGGGCAGTATGGACTTCTGGGCTACACTACCGCTCTCGGTGGCAGGGCGGATCGCTTTGCTCAAAATGGTGGCGCTTCCCCGGTTGCTGTATTATTTCCGGGCTCTACCGATCTGGGTCCCACCGGCCACGTTTAGACTATTACGGTCAATGATAGTCGGATTCCTCTGGGGTTCGGGCCGCCGAAGGGTGGCCCTCAGGACCCTGATGAGGCCGAAAGCCGAGGGTGGGCTTGCGGCGCCGGACTTTGAAAAGTACTACTTAGCGGCGCAGCTCCAGACCCTCACCCAGGAGATCGCCAGGGAATTCCGGGGCCCAGAGGACAGGAGAGGTACGGGGATGGACAGGCATGTTCTCTCCTTCATAGCGCTACGACAACGTTTGGCCTTACAGGACTTGTCGCTGGAGGAGAAGACCATTCGCCTGTGTTGGAACCGAGCCCACGCCCGGGGCCAACTGCGTATACCGTATGCGCCCGAAATACCTTTGGGGATGCTGACGGCCCTGCCCCATGGCGGCGATTGGTCACGGTTGGCAAACTGGGAGGACGCAGGCTTACAATTGGTAGGTGACCTCTACGAGGACGGGGCGCTCTTGCCCTTTCAGGGGCTCATTGATCGCTTCGAGGTTCCTCGCGGCGACTTTCTATTGCACTCGGCCCTGGTCCGAGCGATCCAGGCGCACTGGAAATGCGGGCAAGAGGAACCCCCTATATCTCCGGTGTGCCAATACGTCATGATGTCTGCGGGTACGGTGAAGGCGGTCACTTGCCTCTACGGTAGACTGATCAATGAAGGGCTGGCCCCCCTCACTACTTTGAGAACCCGTTGGGAGGAGGACATAGGTAAGGAGATCCCGGAGACGACCTGGTCCCAACTCGTGCGGCGAGCCTGGAAGGACACACGCCACGCCCGCTTTCAATTGGTCCACTACTACGTACTCCATCGGGCATATCTGACCCCGGCGAAAATCCAACAGTATTTTGCTACGGGCTCGGCGGACTGCCCCAGATGCCCGGCGCCGGAGGCAGACCTTCTCCACATGTTGTGGTCCTGCCCGGGATTGTCCTCCTACTGGATGGAAGTGGGGAAGACCCTGGAGGAGGTGACAGGGAGATCCTTATCAGTTGATGCGGCAGTGGGACTCCTACACTGGTTTCCACATACTCCCAAAAACAAAATTACCAGTAAATTCATCGACTTGGGGCTTCTCCTTGCTAAACGAGAGGTGACCAGGAACTGGAAGGCAGGGGCTGGTCCGACGGGGGGCCGGTGGCACAGCGAACTCTTGAAGTGGGCAGCGGGGGAAAGCACGCTGAGATACCAGCTAGCTAGGAGACAGCGTAACGAGAAGGCACAGGAGGCAGCGCTAGAATGGGAGACATTAGTGCAGGCCCTCAGGGATTATTGCGCCCCCAGCGACTCCGAGAGTGAGGAAGCAGCTCGCCCCGAGTCCCGATAGGCAATTGCACTTTACAGCTCTGTTACTTTCCTCATGGGTCCTCTCACAGATCCTAATGCGGTTGTTGCCGTGCACTGATGGCGGGGTTGGGTAGGGATTACTTTGGTTCATAGTGTTTTGAGGGAGGGGTTTTCTTTTGGGTTTTGTAGGCTTGTTTAGAAAAGCAGATGACGGACAGTGGATCATCCGGACCAGCTTCGCCTCCCTGCTGAGCCCCCATTGGATTTCGCCGCCCGACCATTGGGTTGTGGGCTGAATGGCTGTGTAAGGGTACATACTGCTGGGGGACGGAGGGTTGCATTTCACTGATTTTGTTGGATCTATAATGCTGGTCGAATATGTAACGATTTACCAATTCCTGCAATAAAAATATATTTAAAAAAAAAAAAAAAAACAGATGGTGATCTAGCATGAGCTGAGCCCATCTGCAGCTTTCGGAACTATGTCCTTATAGCTGTTCTATGATATAGCCATACCATATACTCTCAAGTGCATTATAATCCTCGCGGTTAATGCTAACTTTGGTTTGGCTTTATCAAAACATGTCGTGTAAGGTGTCAAACACTTTGGAATACTACCCCCCCCCCCGCCAGTTCTGGCGGCGGGGGTAGCATTCCACCCTTCTAGAGGGAGAAGACATGTAGTTACTGCTTTACCCGGTTAAAGTTAAACAGAGCCTCAGCATCACAAAATGTATGCTGCTGCCACAGACACGAGTCTGACCTCCTGCAGCTGGACGAAACTTCGGCAAGGGAGGCCTGGATAATAGGTTTCCTATCGAGGGAGGTGCTAGCACCTCCCCAGACTACCTGTAGTGTATCGGGGCAGGGTGGGTTCAATGGAAAGATACTTTTCCAGACACTGCCTGGGGTACACAAGGTGCACCATGCATAGCCCGGTTCAAACCAGTTGCTGGCGCGAAACTGGACAAAGGGAAAGGGGTGTAACCACCCCCTTCCGTGGTTCCACCCATAGGAGGGACCTAGGAGGTAATCCAGCCCCTTAGTTTAGTATAAAGATAGGAGCTGTGACTAGAGACATTAGATTATCCTGGAAAGAAACTCTGAAACGAAACTCTTGGACCTTCGACATTCCATATCGACTGGAAGACTGAAGACATCTCCCTTGTGGTCAAGGAGTGACCACCCTGTGCAAACAGGCACCACCAGTAACTTGCCGGTTTGCTTTGTCGACGCTCTCGCCGAAACCCGAAGACTCAGCGACTCAGGCACTGGACTTCCGGAATTCTCTGACTCCGATCCACATCCACAGCAAAGCTGAGACCCGTGGCGGACACGAGAGACGTGGGACCGGACACCCTGGACTACCTGCTCTTTGCTAACCGTGCAGCTTCTGAGGTACACTCAAAGTTGTGCATTGGGGTTTGAGACGCCCCAGACCCGAGCAGCATTTGCACTGAAGCTCAGCCCTCCAACACTCCACGAGTGCCGCGTGGGGCCTGCGCCTGCATTTCAGCTCAACGTGTCTTCCCGGTTGCTAGCCCGTTGGCTAGTGAGCCCTAGGAAGACATCCTTTTGAAACTACACTGCTTGCCTGGTTGCTCCGGGCTTGCTCCAGCTTCCCTGCGAAGGAGAAGCTCCCCAGGAATGTCTGACATAATATCGACAGACAGAATATCGAAATGCAAAAATATCGGAGCAAAAATATCGGAATCCTATCTTCATTAAGGTAAGTACAAAAATATCGAAAAAATAATATCGTAGTACAAAAATATTGGAATCAAAAATATCGTTTTTTAAAATGTATTAATAATAATGTAAAAATAATTTTAAAATACATATAATTTTACAAATATTAAATAAAAATATTAAAACAAAATTAAAACTAATACATATACATTTAAAATAAATAAAACACTTAATAATTTAATGTAATTTTATTTTTTTTAATGTTATTTATTTGATTTAATGTAATATTTTTTTGTTTTTTCCCTGTACGCCTGTACCCCAAAAACCCAAACCTGACCCTGAACCCTAAAAATATCCCTGTACCCCAAAAACCCAAAACTGACCCTGAAACCTAAAAATACCCCTTTACCCAAAAACTGAAAACTGACCCTTATCCCTAAAAATACCCCTTTACCCAAAAACTGAAAACTGACCCTGAACCCTAAAAATACCCCTTTACCCAAAAACTGAAAACTGACCCTGAACCCTAAAAATACCCCTTTACCCAAAAACTGAAAACTGACCCAGAACCCTAAAAATACCCCTTTACCCAAAAACTGAAAACTGACCCTGAACCCTAAAAATACCCCTTTACCCATGAATTGAAAACTGACCCTGAACCCTAAAAATACCCCTTTACCCAAAAACTGAAAACTGACCCAGAACCCTAAAAATACCCCTTTACCCAAAAACTGAAAACTGACCCTGAACCCTAAAAATACTCCTTTACCCAAAATTAATTAATATTATTTAATTACCAATTAATTATTAATTAACAATAACAATAAAGTAAATATATTAGCACATTAGCTGTAATTAATTTAATTTAATAATTAATATTATTTTTCCCAATTAATTAATTAAGAATAACAAAAAATTATATATAAAAAAGTTACTATAATTAATGTAATTAAATAATTAATATTAATTAATTACCAACTAATTAATAATTATAAATATGTACAAAATTATAATAATTAATTAACTAATTAATATAAATTAATTACCAATTAATTATTAATTAAAATATGTACAAACATATATCAATTAATTAATTATTATTAAATTACTTCCCACCCTATTCCCCTATAAACCCATAACCCGCTACAGAACATATTTATCAATTAATCAATTAATTAAAAATAATTAAAAATTATTTCTCAATTAATTAATTAATAATTCCTACTTATTAATAATTAATTTAACATAATTAAATTACTTCCCACCCTATTCCCCTATAAACTCACAACCCGCTACAGTAGTAAAAGACAATATTTAATCAATCAATCAATCAATTACATTTATAGAGCGCGCTACATACCCGTAGGGTCTCAAGGCGCTTGGGGGAGCGGGGGAGTCGCTACTGCTCAAACAGCCAGGTCTTCAGCTTCTTCCTGAAGGAGAGGTGGTCTTGGGTCAGGCGCAGGTCGGTCGGGAGGGAGTTCCAGGTCTTGGCGGCCAGGTAGGAGAAGGACCTTCCTCCTGTAGTCGCTCTTCGGATGCGGGGGACGGCGGCGAGGGCGTGGTTGGCTGATCGGAGGTGGCGTTTGGGAGCGTAGAAGTTGATCCGGTTGTTGAGGTAGCTCGGTCCTCGGTCGTGTAGGGCTTTGTGTGCGTGGGTGAGGAGGCGGAAGGTGATTCTTTTGTTGACGGGGAGCCAGTGAAGGCCAGTGAAGGTCTCTCAGATGTCAATTTAATTAAATTAATTAAATTACATTAAAAATAAATAATAAAACATAATAAATACAATATAATATACACTAAATTTATTTAAAAATTGATATTAGTAACATCGAAGTTATTTATTTCGATATTATTGACATCGATATTTAAAACTTCGATATTACTGATATCATACTAATATCGATATTAAGACTGTCGATATTACTTACCTTCGATATTTTGTCCCATCGATATTTAAACTTCGATATTTTTGTATATCGATATTTAAAAATCGATATTTTGTCTGTGTACCGCTCCCCAGACCTTGCTGGTCTGACCTGAAGCCAATCTTCCCATTCTGCGTGGATTGCGTTTGCCAAGGCTTGTTGGGTCCAATCCAGATACCGACACCGCAGTCAACAAGATCCTTCATGGGACAGCTCGAATCCAGCGCCTGGTCGTCGTCGACGCCTCCTGGTCCTCGTGGCTGCAGAGACAAGCTTCACCTCTTCACCTGATTGCATCTCGACATCACCTGGTTCCTTCCGGGTTCCTTCCTGGTCACTGGCTAGTGACCCAGACTCTGTCCCCTCTGCTTTCAGGTTCTTCACAACTTCGATCCACCCATGGATCCACCCGGACACTTTTCTTCTGGTCGCCTGCAGCACTTCTTTGCAGCTCTCCATAGGAAACAGCGACGAAACCCGACACGAAAAGACACCTATGCACCCGGCTTCCCTGGGTGAGATAACTCGAGTACTCCGGTGCTCCAGTGGTGCTCCCATCCTAGTTTATAAGGGTTTTACCGTAGCCCATCCGAAAGTGCCCAGAATCTACTACTTTGTAACTTTTACGTTCTCATTCTAACTCTATGGTAACTCGCATGTGTGTTTAGACACTGCACACGCCTCTCGTGGGCCTCATACTTCCAATCCCTTGGTTGTTCAGTGTAGCCCTAGCGATTTTCTAGGCCCTAGGCCTATTCACTATTCCTGAAGTGGTTCTTATACCACTTACTTAGTATATGGTTCGTGAGGCCCCTAGGGCAGAATTGTATTTGTGCAAATTATAGAATGCGTAATGAGTAACTTGTAACGTATCTCGAACTCTGACCTCATAAACAGTGCAGAGGGGTTGTGTTAACAATAAATACATATATATTTTATATATACCTTGTGTAGTGTCCTTTCATTTGGTATTCAAGGGATTATATTTGGTAAAACAGCTGGCTTCACATGCTCTCTGAAGTTTAGCCTAAGACTGCTTTGTCCATTCTACCACTAGGATAGCTGGTCTATAAGGTTGACTTAACAACCATCACCATAAGGGTCTTTTGGACTGGTGCAGGGTGCCCACTAGAATAGTGGACATCATATACCAGGTCAACTTTTCACATGAATGTTCTAGGGGGGAAGGACCAGTGGAAACTGGGTATAATTCTAAATCCACACAGCAGAGAGCCACAGTTTCCTTTTATATTTTTGAAGAAGTTAGGAATGTTGCAAGGATACTTCCACCACATCAAACTCCCGAGCGGGGCAAGTCCAGTTAAATAAAAGCTTAGAGGAGTACTCATTAATGTACGACAACAGCTCAATAATGTAATCAAGAAGATGTTGGATGAGGGAATTATTGAGGAGATAGAGTTTTCAGAGTGGGTTTTTCCCATAGTTTTGGCGCGCAAAGCCGATAATTCCTTGTGGTTGTGCATTGACCTCAGAGCATTGAACGCCAATATAGTGGTTGGCCGCCATCCTCTACCCAGCATCAATGAGCGGGTTAGCATGCTAGAAGGGGCAAATGTGTTTTCTAACCAGATTTACATTCGGCATACCATCAGATTGAATTCAGCGTTGTTTCATTCAAGAGGATGCCGCTTTGCCTAGCTTTGGCTGCAGTCGTTTTTCAGCAGGCAATGTTTCACATATTTAAGGGCATGGAAGATTTTGTCAAGTGCTTCCAAGATGAAATTCTGATTTTCTCAAAAAATCAACAAGAGCATCTGGAACATTTGAAGAAGGTGTGTGAAGAGTTGAGTATCCAGAGCTTGAATTTTAAGGAAGATACATGCAAATTGTTTACGCAATCTTTGGACTATTGGGGTCACACCTTGTCCAAGGAAGGATCTTACATGTTTTGTTCCATTTAATTTATGCGCCACATGTGCATATTATGTATCGGTTTGTCTCATTTGTACCTATGCGTTATTTCAATCTGAATCTTTAATTTAATATTGTAAAGCGCTCTGATACTCCTTGCTTCCAGCCAGCGCTATATAAAACCTTTTAAATAAATAAATAAATAAAGCAATCCTTGATGGATGCCATTGCTAATGCCCCTGTGCCAAATAAGAAGGAACAATTACTCTAATTTTCTGGACTATGTGAGTACTACAGTAAGTTTATTAAGGATTTTACAACTAACATAGAACCCCTTAGACAACTCAAATCGGAAGAACATGGAGTTCAAGTGGACTGATAGACACCAACAACCTTTTGAGCTGGTGAAATCTGAAATAGTGAAAGCTCCCACACTTAAGCCATTTTGTGTTAACAAAGAGTGTATCATTACCGTAGATGCTAGTCTTTATGGAGTGGGAAGTGTGTTGTCACAGAAGTGTGGGAGCGAAGAGTATAATGTAGCGTTTGCATCAAGAACCATTAGTGAAACAGAACAAAGATATGCAGTAATTGAAAGGGAGCTTTTAGTGCCTGTGTGGGCTGTAGAATACTTCAGGATTTATGTTTGGGGTGCTCGTTTCACCCTCAAGTCAGACCATAAGCCATTAGTCGGAGCGGAGTACTAACTCCCAGTGGGGGTGAGGGAGTTGTGCAACTGCACGTATTGCCAAGCTTATGTCTAGACTTCAAGAGTACAATAACAACATTTAATATGTACCAGGAAAAAGAAATGCCATTGCTGATTGTCTTTCTGGGCTTCTTAGAGACTGTGGGTAGGACAGTAAGAGAGACAATGAGACTAAAGTAGTTGTCAGCATTTTGGTTGTTATGCCCAAGGAGTTTGAAGGGGTAGATGAGGAGATATGGAAAGCTGCAGTGAAGGAGGATTTGTTACTTTTGAAAGTAAGGGAATTTTTGAAAAAGGTTGGCCTAGAAGGTGGGAAGTTCCTGCTGAACTATATCCCTTCTGGAGGATTTTGGAAGAGCTTCAAATTGAAGAATAAAAGTGGGAAATCTATTCCACCAGTGGGTTCACGAGATCGCATTTTCAAATTAGGCCCATGAAAGCCATTTAGGCATGTCGCCCATGAAGAGAAGACACTTATCAGAGCTACTTTTTGGTGGCCAGGATTGGACTGTGGATAGGGTTGTATGAGAGTGTGATGTGTGTATTGACAGTGACAAAATGCTCGAAGTGGCTCCGGCTCCGTTATGTCCCGTCGAGTGGCCTGAGTTTCCTTGTTAGAAAGTAGGATTCGATATTTCCGGTCCTTTTTATTTTCTACCCCATGAGTGTAAATTTGCCATGGTTATGATGAATTAACATTCCAAACGGCCAGAAGATACGTTTCTATCCCATGTTACCACTGGGACTGTCATTGAATTTTTCAAAGAATGTTTCACTAGAGAAGGTGTGCCGGAAGTCCTTATAATTGATAATGGGATGCAACTTAAGTCACAGGAAATGGGTGAATTTCATGGCTTTTGTAATGTACGTCATATGACTGCTGCTCTTTATGAACCTAGTGGGAATGGTCAAGTGGAGCATTTCAACTGTGTCTTAAAGCAGAGCATCTTGTGGGCACGTGATTTTGGTGGTGAGCGGAACGATAAACTCAGAGAGAAATTGTGGTTATATCACATAATGCCATATACCACAACTGAAGTTAGTCCTGTAACTAAACTGTGTCCTTGGTGGTTCAAAAGGAGGTATTTAGATACGGACTAGGGAGTAGCCAAAGAGGAGGAAAAGGCAGGAAATAACCAAGATAAGGCCAAACTGGTGTATTATTCCAAATAGAAAAATAAGGTACCTGACTTTGTGGTTGCTAACTGGGTCAGGGCACACGGGCCAGGTGTGTTGTCTAAGAGTGAGACTAAATTTGGGCACGCTATGAGAGTAATTTGAGTCAATAGAAAAGTGTGATCACTCAAGACGGAAAGGTATGTAATATCAGGAGGGTGGCTAAATGTAAAAATGGAGGAGAGGTGCGGTCATGTGAAAATGATTGTGGAAATGGCACACTTGGAAGCGTGGCCTCAAGGATTAAATCTGATAATTGTGTCAGGAAGTCTCCTGAAAGGTTTAAAGATTTTGTATTGGAGACATTAGGCACAAAAAGTACAGCCCTGGAACTACTTAACCACTTGGCTGCTAAGGCATTATTCTTGTGCTCATTTGTTTTCCATTGAAATCAATGGAAAGTCCATGACGAGTTACCCTTGTCATTAGCGGCGAAGAGGTTAAATACTTTCTACAGGACAGGGAAAACACTGTGAAGCTAGACAGTTTCAGCTCTAACACCTCTCTCCCCTGTGGGGTCCCGTATGGGTCCTCACTCAGCCCCACTCTTTTTAACTTATATGTTACAGACCTCACTTCTCTGATTCGATCCTTTGGCTTCTCACTCACCTCATACGCAGATGACACAGAACTTGCGTTATCTGCCTAAAATGATATTACCTACACTAGCTCTCGGCTACAAAATTAATGGATGGGCAAGAATTGCCTGACATTGAACTCAGATAAAACTGAGATCATCCTCTTTGGAAACAATCCTCAATTCTGGACTCTATCAAGTTGGCAATCGGAAGTGGGCCCACTCCCAATGCCTACCTCAAAGGTCAAGAGTCTTGGGGTGGTACTTGATTTGTTTTTTAACAGATTTTATGAAACAATTACTCTTGGCATCTTACAATCAGCAATGCAATTACATCAGTAAACAGGTGTCATGGAGGTTCGCTCGCATCCCAGGGTCCCTACTTCCGACAGATCTCTCTGATCGTGGGGCCACAAATTGTGAAGTAGTTCATCTTTATTATTACCAACCACTGCACAGCAGTCCGCCCGTTATTATTAGTCTTCGCTAGGATACGAGCTATAGATTACTGCAGTCTTACCTTTTTCCTGCAGGAGGTCAGCAACTCCCTCCCCCCCTAACCCCTCCCCTAGCAGGTGCTGAATACCACTTGGGTGACATTACATGCAGCTGAACTCAAGTGTATTGGGGTGGTACTTGATAACAAGTTAAAATTCAGTAAGCAAGTTAACGCTGTTATATCCTCTTATTTCAACACTCAGAATCATAAAAAATATTCTCCACTATCTCCCTATAAACTCCAGGAAATCAAGATAGATTATTGTAATGGTCTATACATCAATCTACTGGAACAATATGTTAAGAAATTAAAGGTCTTACAAAATTCTGCCGCCAGATTACTCCTTGGCATCCCGAAACATCATTCAGTCTCTGAAGCCATCAAAGATCTGCACTGGTTGACGGTTAAGAACCGTATTAAATTTAAAGTCTTGTGCCTAACCTTTAAGGCTTTGCATAATACAGGACCGGAATTTCTGAAACAAGCTGTCTCGTTGTATGAACCCAGCAGGAACCTCAGATCAAAGGGAACTTATAAAGTCACCACTTTCAGGTTCAAGAAAACTAAATGGGGAGGAAGCAGCTTCATCTCCGGAGGAACTAAACAGTGGAATCTCTTACCTAAACACAATAGGTCTGCTCCATCTTTACTGGTTTTCAGAAAACTCCTTAAAACCTGGCTTTTCATGAACTAATCTCTTACAGTTCCTGCTGTGCTCTCTGCTAAGCTAGAGCCAAGACACCCTAGGGTATATGTTGCGCTTTAGAAATGTTCTAACATACCAAAACATAACACACTTCTGGTCCCAGTAGGGTTGCCACATCAGAAAAGAATGGTACATTGTAACAGAAGCACACAAGGTCTATGGCAGATATACGGGCATCAGTCTTGGATGGTCAAAATCACAGTGGATAAAAAAGCAAAACATATGCCTCGTCCTCAGGAGTTCTAGGTGAACTTCTACAACGGCTAGGGGATTGTCAGGCAGTCATGACCAATGAGTCACACTTGGGCGGTGGCCTAGAGATGCAATCTATAGGGTTTTGGGAGTGTCGGCAATCCCCCCATCTCCCAGTCTACTAGGCTCCTGAAGAAGATAAACCATGATAATAAATAATAGATACAGATGGGGGTGTTTTTTTTGTACTGTTATGAATATTTTGAAATGTAAACCTTAATGACATTCATAAACACAGTTGTTCATGTAAATGGTTGCCTCTCAGTTCACACCACCATGTTACTCTGAATGGTTTACTGGCAATGCATAGTCATCTCAATTACCTTGTGCTTGTTTCTTACTATTTGAGGCTCTCAGTCAAGATAAGTACTGTTGGCAGCAGACATAAGTCTGTATATAAAGGTGACCTCTGATTGGTGAAACACAAGGGAATGAACCTGGTTCAGTACCTGATACTCAGAATCAATCCTATGCTGGACATCCAGCATGTGGCGACTGTTGATGATGGCTTTTGGTCTCTCCCATGTTTCATACATTATGACTGCTAGTCTTTAACCTAGAATAAAATAACAAAAGCAAAGCTTTAATCTACTGAAGAGGACAGGCCAGCAGATGTACAGCAAACCTCTAACTGTAGCCTAGAAGGCTCATACGCTCACCTATGTGTTCCCATATCATATTACAAAGTTCACTGAGAGAAGCCGACTCGTGAGCTTGAAAATAGTACTTAGCACGGGGGAGAGGATGTAGCCTTACAGCTAGAGCGGTCGACCTCGAAGCTGGAGACCCGGGTTCGAGTCTCGGCAACGACACTCAACATCCTGTGATTCTGGGCAAATCACTTAATCTCCCCGTGCCTAACAAAAATGAATGTGTCCTTCTGTAACAAAACTGGTGCTTTCTCTGATACCCGATGTCTTGGGTCTAGTTCGCGCTATATAAAACTCTTTAAAAATAAAATTAAGGCGTCTCATTTCCTCTTCATACAACAACGATGATGAAACACACTCGCCCTTAAATTTGAGGATTCAATGAATTGAAATATATTATACATATTGGAATATCATACCAATAACATATATATTGAAGGTCAAAATTAAAGCCCTGATGAAGTTTACATGAAGTGAACGAAATACGTTGACTGTTTTGTTCCATTTCTAAGAAAAATAAAGATTACTTTGGACGACATATGACGAGATTGGACTAACATTTGCGAATACGGATTGTGTGGTGCACTTCATGTATATATGTTGAAATCAAATAACCGATCTTGCTGCTAGCATTGTGCTGTCTTCACCCAACTTCACTCTACTGGGGGACCTTAATCTGCATCTTGATGACCCTCACAATACAGCAGCCAATACGCTCCGCTCTAACCTTTCAGCACTGGATCTTCATCAAAAAGGATTTCATATAACCCACAATAGAGGCCATCTTCTGGATCACATTTATAGCAACAGCGACGATCTTACAGTGCTAACCCCGATTCCGTTACCATGGACCGACCACTTTTTGGTTCCTTTTATCTGGCATACATATTCTCCCATCCCCACCTGTCATCTTGCTAAACAGCGAGGTAGGAAGTGGTCTTCACTCCCCCTCTCTGAATGGGAAACTGCACTGGCCAGAGACCCCCCGAGAAAAGCCCCGAATGCCAATATCGCTGCCAATAATTTCGATAGCTGGATCTCTTCCTCTCTGGACATGGTCCTCCCTGTGCGAGTTACCAATGTCACTAAAAGACTGAGACCTGCTCCTTGGTTCACTCCTAACCTTAAATCGAGGAAACAACTCTGTCGGAAATATGAAAGAGCCTGGAGACAAGATTACTCCCAAGACAAGAAAACTAGTTATAGAGCGGCCATCAGGCTCTATAAACGGGAGCAAAAAACAGCACAAGCCTCTTATTACGGCAGCAAAATCGAGGCTGCCGCTAATGCCCCAAGGGAAATCTTCAAAATCGTTAAAACCCTTACCTCTCCCCCTACTGAATGTCCCTCCGTGGAGGGTGCCCAGGATCGCTGTATCAACCTGGCGAACTTTTTCTCCCAAAAGATTCAGACTATATACTGTTCTTTTGGAGAAGTCGATAGCACCCCGGACCCCCCTTCCCCTACTTTCCTGTCCACTGCTACTCCTTGCCAGCTAAATACCATTCCTCTTTTAGATATGCCTACTCTGGACAGACTTATTTCTCAAATTACCTCTGGTTCACCCAGTGACTCCGCATCCCCCCAGACCCTTCTGAAGGTAGTGGACATAATCCGCCCGGTCATACTGGACGTCCTCAACACCTCCATCACCACAAAATCCGTACCCCCGTCATGGAAGTGCGCAATGGTGAGGGCTCTGTTGAAGAAGCCCAACCTGGACCAGGACAACCTGGCGAACTATCGCCCTATCTCTTTGCTCCCTTGGCTGAGTAAACTATTGGAGAGGCACGTGAACAACATCTTGATGAGCCATTTGGAATCAAATGGGCTCCTGCGTGCCTCCCAAACAGGGTTCCGCCCTCGACATGGAACCGAAACCGCTCTCCTAGCGGTAACGGAGGAAGCTAGAACTGTGTTGGACCAGGGTGGAAAGGTCGCCATTATCTTATTAGATCTAAGTGCTGCGTTCGACACAGTCAACCATGTCACGCTTTTACAACGCCTGGCGGACATGGATGTGTCGGGCGCAGCCTTAGAATGGCTGACATCCTTCCTGGCTGACCGCTTCTTTCAGGTCTTCGAGGGCGAGGTGACATCCCCTAAACACCCTCTCAGATGTGGGGTTCCTCAGGGCTCCTCCCTGAGCCCCACTCTGTTTAATGTCTACATGGAGCCCCTAGACAGGATAGTCCATCCCTTTGGTGTGCGTATTGTCACCTACGCAGACGATACCCAACTGGTGGTCTCCTTAGACCACCAGGAGGGATCGTCCAGCACCTTAGGCTCCTGTCTGGAGGCGGTTTCCAGATGGATGCAATCCTCATGTTTAAAACTCAACGGGGAGAAGACAGACGTCATCTTGCTGGGCAATTCCTCTCCCTCGGGTTTTGCATCCTCCTGGCCTCCATGTTTAGGCCCACCCCCCACGCCCAAACCTCAAATAAAAAGCCTAGGGATTTGGCTTGATACCGACCTGAACTTTTCGGTACAAGCTACGAAGACTGCGGCTACCTGTTTTGGGTTGATGAGGATGCTACGGAGGGTGCTCCCTCTGCTCCCATTTCAGGCAAGGAGGATCCTGATCCAGGCCCTTATACTATCTCGCCTGGATTATGGGAATGTCCTCTATATGGGAGCTCCTGCCTATACCATCCACAGGCTCCAAGTCGCCCAAAACAGTGCAGCCCGTCTACTTTACAACCTTCCCCGTTGGCAGTCAGCGAGGAATGCTTTGAGGGAACTTCACTGGCTTCCTATAGCTGGAAGAATACAATTTAAGGCCATGTGTATTTTACAGAAGGCCTTTCATCGCACCGGCCCTGCAATTCTTCAGTCCCTGGTCACTCCCTATGCTCCATCTCGTTCTCTTCGGTCCAGCTCTTCT
Organism: Lissotriton vulgaris; assembly: GCF_964263255.1. Classification (NCBI taxonomy): domain Eukaryota; kingdom Metazoa; phylum Chordata; class Amphibia; order Caudata; family Salamandridae; genus Lissotriton; species Lissotriton vulgaris. Next base: position 1,687,343,777 of record NC_141693.1, on the reverse strand, counting down.
CAGTTGGCTACTCCCATCAGAGTCAAGAAAGCTCGATGGGGTGGCCGCTCCTTCTCCTACACTGCGGCAAGGCTATGGAACACCCTCCCTCTGCCTCTGCGGGAAACTTTAAACCATCTCTCCTTTAGGAAAACTTTAAAAACACACTTGTATACCACATTCTGTTGACCTGCCCTGAGCCCTTGCTAATTGAATTTCTGTCACTAGCGCTACGAGGCCTCCGGGTAGATAGCGCTATACAAGTACTGCTTCATTCATTCATTCATTATGGCTTCAGCTCTGCCACCGCCACCATCAGGAACATCATCAAGCAGTGACAGCACTACTTGAAATGGCATCAGACTGAATGACTGCTTAAGGAATGCTAAATAATTATCAGTTTCAGTGGCATCACTCAATCAATCAATCAATCAATCAATCAATCAGGAGTTTGTTAAAGCGCGACTACTCACCCGGGAGGGTCTCAAGGCGCTAGGGGTGGGGGGGAGGGAGGGTGCAGGTTCCATTACATCAAGGAGGGGGTCTGTCGAAGAGCCAGGTTTTGAGGTTTCTTGCGAAGATGGGGAGCGATGTTGTCTGTCTGAGGTGGAGCGGAAGGGCGTTCCATGCTTTGGCCGCGAGGAAGGAGAAGGAGCGGCCTCCCGATCTGGTCTTTCTGGTGCGAGGGACCACGGCGTAGGAAAGCTGGGCTGATCGTAGGGTCCTTTGGGGTGCGTGGAATTTGAGTCGGCTGCTCAGGTATGCTGGTCCGGTGCCGTGGAGGGCCTTTGGTGCGTGGGTGAGCATCTTAAAGGTGATTCTCGCCTCGACGGGGAGCCAGTGGAGTGTGCGCAGGTGCTGGGAGGTGTGGCAGTGTTTTGGCAGGTTGAGGACCAGTCTTGCGGCGGCGTTCTGGATGTTCTGTAGCTTGCGGATGAGGTTTTTGTTTATTCCGGCGTAGAGTGCGTTGCCGTAGTCGAGTCTGCTGGTGACCAGGGCGTGAGTGACTGTCTTTCGGTGTTTGAGGGGGATCCATTTGAAGGTCTTACGAAGGAGGCGGAGGGTGTGGAAGCAGGAAGATGAGACAGAGTTGATCTGGCGGTCCATTTTGAGCTCGGAGTCCAGGACGATTCCCAGGTTGCGTGCGTGGTCTGTGGGGGTTGGCGGGTTTACGAGGGGGGTGGGCCACCAGGTGTCGCTCCAGGCGTCGGGGTTTGGGCCCATGATGAGTACTTCTGTTTTGTTGGTGTTTAGTTGTAGGCAGCTGTTTTTCATCCATTTGGCGACGGATCACCTGTGTGTAACCTATTGCTCCATACATGGACAGCCTTGCAAATGTCCCTTACGTGCTGAAAGGAATCCTAGGTAATCGGGGACATCTGTAAGCGGGTTATGCACCCACATATGTGATGGCAACTGATGCATTCCCCCATTCTTCTAAATGTTTATTATGATTTTTTCATGCTTTGATGATTCTATCTTCTTCCTTTCCATCCCTTTTTATCACTACATCTAACCACATTTCTCCTTAACCACCGTGTCACTGTCAGGCCCTGGTGAGCTGCTGTCCTCTGTGGACAGCACATGCAGTTTGCTTGTAGTACATGTGTAGTGATAATACCACATATGGCGGGGGAGGTCAGCCCTAACTGTATGGTCTTCCTAGTGTTTTTAAGGTGGCAGATAACCATAGAGCTCATAGGATCATAAGAGAGGTCAATAGTCAACACAAGTCATCCCCAGCAGCAAGCATGATCACTATTTACATTTTGAGGTAGACTTATGCTGTGCAGAACTCTGAAGTATAAAAACAAGTGCTTTAGTCTGGAGTGAGCAGTACTAAACCCACTGAATCTGAGAGGAGAACAACTCTTCCTCCTCATACACTGCTAAATATGTAGACCAGAATAGTCAGATTCTAACGATTGGACTGTTATGGTTGTTTTAGGATCTTGCTATTAAAGATACAATCAATAGTGCAAATAATGTGACCTCAATGTCCAAACAATGGAGTTCTTTAATCCTTAGCACTTACATCAGGTACATGTTACACTCATTACTGGAAATATATCCCCTAATGTGACATGGCCAAGAATGACTAGCTATAATTCATAAGAACAGAGAAGAACTATTAATAAATAGGGTAAAGCCGCCAGGATTAAGCAAATCTGTAAAGGAGAATGGTTAGCTTCGAACACACAAAGTTTTAGAATCGTGGTTGAAACATCAGTTAGTCACAAACTTCAGTGGCAAGGACCACACTCAAAAAACTTTCCCTATCAGACTTTTTCCCAGGCCAGTGGTTACTAGGCATTAATCTTAATTGAGTACTGTTCCGGGCAGTGATAGAAGTGGGCGGTATCGGAAGGGCACGGCGTGCCCCAACTTTGAAACATTATTACAGTCCGTTCCCCTACTTCTTTATTTTTAAAAAGCGTCCCAGGGCGGCAGGAATATTCCTAATTGAAAATTATAGCTTTAGCATTCAGCCGTTGCCCCTGAGCAAGGCCTCTGCAGTGCCCACTGCCTCCTCCCCCTTCCCCTCTGTAACTAGGATCCAGGGGCCTGCAAAGCAGCACAGTAAGGGCCAATAGTCTTGGGTTAGCAGTCAAAAACAGCTACCTCTGATGTCCCTGCTGCTGCAGTGATTTACAGTCATTACTGCCGAGGCTACTTGCCTGCCCCCACTGTGACCAATACAATGGTCCCTTCAGGATGCTTTGGTGGCCCCCTTGAACTCCTCTGCCCTTTATTTTCAGGCTCAGGCAGACTGAGGGACGCCACCTGGAAAAGAAAACAAGCATTGGCATAGCCAATAGGTCTCGCCTTTGGGACCTGCTGCATAACTAAATACTAATAAGGTCCCAAAGGCGAGACCTATTGGCTATGCCAATGCTTGTTACGAATCTGATTGCGGTCAGTGGCTTGTTTTCTGATGTGAATATTTTTCAGCTCACCACCCTGTTAAACGAATGTGTGGGAACCGTCACTGTTGGTGACCAGTATGTGGTACGATTCTCGTGGGAGAGCCTGTGTTTCCTGATAGTTTTATTTTCATTTCTGAGCTGCACCATGGCAGTTTAAGACCCAATGTAAAACTTCACTGATTTATCAAAATAAACTGCTCTTCTAACAGTGCATCCCCAGTTTTTGTCTGACACCGTTAGTGCAACGTAGGATTATATGCTCGATAGCAAGGGAACATTCACAGTAGTGTTGTGGGGCATTACTGATTGACAGAGGGCACAACGTAGAGCTTTTTCGGGTTGCTTCGGTTGCGGTGTTGCGCCATACATGGAGCACAGTAGATGTATCTTGAGTCTCTGGGACCACTCCTTCACCAATCACTGCGCTCTTATCCAGATACAGAGTCTTACCAGGCAGTTGTAGACCTAATGTAAGCCCTGAAACCTGGCAGCTGTGGCTCAGAATTCCCTTTTAAAGGTTTAAGAAAGCAGATAGCAGAAGGGGACTGTATTTACTTGTACACATCCTAGCTGAAGTGTGCATGACATGCTGCCCAAATCCAGGTGCATTTGGAATGTAGCATTCCTTTCCCTTTAGGAGACTTTATCTGCTGATGGTCATGTTTGCCCCCCACTCGTGCCCCTCCCCCCCCTCGTCCAGCCTCTTGTGTCTTAACTTGGTGATTATAAGGGTTTCCAATCATCTAAAAACTATATAGGAACAACAGTTTTCTTTTTTTTCCTTTTTTTCTTCTTTCTCTTAAACTATCCATACCATGCACCTGCACCCTCCTGATGCCCTAGAAGAAGGGAGATGCACTGTGGTAAAGTGTTCATTTCCTTTGAGCTGGAACTTCATGCTGTCTAGGAGTCACACTCGAGCTCACTCCGTGCCAACATTTTGCATATCCCCAAATTACTGTAAAAGCTCTTTGTAGTAGATTGCTTATTTCATAAGTTGTCTTACTGCCTTTCCTTCTTTTCTGCCCCATTTGAAGGGGCTTTATGGTGGAATAAAGTGCTAGCAAGCACTAACATTCTGACCACAGCCAGGTTGCTTGTTGACCATAATGTAGCCCCTGGCATGTTTCTATTTACTTGGTGCACTCTTAGTACATCAGTGTCTCTGAACGTTCTAAATTGGAAAATGTAGCCCCATGAGCATGGGACTGCCTTGGAAAAGGAGATTGTCATTTTGGATTCCTTGGAAAGTAGTGAGTTGCACTTGTATTGGCAACCATTCTGTCCCCTGAAATGAAATGAACCAGAACTTATATCGCGCTACTTTACCCGAAGGAATCAAGGCGCCTATAAAATAAAATCATAAAAGGCAGAGCCCACAACTAGGGGTAAGCTTTGGCAAAGAGCCATGTCTTCAAAGCCTTTCTAAATGCTTGCATCGATGGCAGGGACCTAATTTCACAAGGTAAAGTATTTCACCATCTGCTGTAGATGTTTTGGGTATGTGTATACCTGTGCATGACATCACCTGCTTTTAAACAGGAAGCAGTTGGTCTCCTCTGCTTGATGCTAAAGATCACTTCATAGGCTGTTTGGTGCCTGTTTGACTCTGCAATAATTTTGCTGCCACTGCTGTTGTTCATTTGTGTCTCATGAGCACAATGCCCAAGTGTAAATCTCAGCTCTAGGTGCCATTGGAAGCCAGTATGACCAGTACACAGAAAGTCATGGGATTTAATAGATAGCTCGAGAGACAGGAAAGCACTGTGTTGGCAAGACATTTAGGGCGGTCATTCTTCAGCCGCCAGAGTTGCTTTCAAGTTCCGGAGTAAGAAAGTAGGATCTAGAGCCACTGAAGCTCAGGTGGACAATGCTGAGAGTGTGTATGTAACCTTAGGGAGCTTACAATCATGGCTCAGGTTTCTTTTCACTGCACTGGATGTTACTTTTACCATTTTTAGGTCTCGCTGAGCCAGCGTATGTGCTGTTCTGTGAGACATTTAGTGTGTGGCTCCAGAAAAGGCTACCACACACTTTTGCTTGTGACAGCCTAGAGCTTGCTATTACACGCTCAAGCGTGCGTGCCTCACTCCGCCTCTCCAATGCTCGCTATGCCTCTCCTTCTTCCTCTTTTCTTAAGGCGGTAACACAATGAGGCTCAAGAATACTTCTGAAGGAGGCAGGGGGCAACATGTGTGAGCGTGGTTGCTTTTGTGGACGATCGGGGATGGACAGAGAAGGAAAAGGACTCTGCCTTTTCCCTACTGCCCAGAGAAGACACAGACACTGTCCTCTTCTTTTCTGTGCTGGCAGCTGATACCCCCCCCCCCCTTCCTATTATTCCCTCTCTTTCTGTCTTGCTCCTCACTTGCTGAAAACAGTGGCTTGAACAAACGGTTCACAACCTCTCTTTCGTTCTTTCATTTATTTGCTTCCCTGTGAAATGGATCCAAAAAAGAAAAACACTCTTGCGGGAAATGCCATTTTTCTGACATTTCTCTATTCCAAAGTGCAGCCTCAGGATGGAGAGAAATAAAAGGTTTTAAATATGACAAATAAATACATAACTAAATAAAGCAAGACAGAGTGGTTGCAAAGTGGCTAGATTGGTTTTATTTACATCCAAACACATCAGCCTCAATTTACAGACTTTGCAGTGAAGCGCTAGTTTTCTTTTCTCGTCTTTCTTTAAACAGCATTGCTGGGGAAGTGCACCATTCCTGGATGTATTGCAATACCTGGTTGATGGGTGGATTGGAAAACAAAATGTGTACCTCTGTGTTTATGAATGTGGTCTTTTTAACCTCATAGCTGCTATTACACATTCCTCCCCAGTGCTGCGCTGTCCATTAGAACTAGTGCTGAATGGACGTTCAATGGTCGTGCGTAGCACTGGGGAGGTAGCGCTGCTGACGACCATTGGCCGTCAGCAGCACTTAAGGGGTTAAACCATACTGTTTACGTTTATTAAGGATATAAGCAATGGACATTGAAACGGTTCCCTTCAGCACCCTGTAGTCATGTCCTTAACCTTTTAGGTAATACCACTCACTGATTTGTGAATAGTGAGTGAGAGATCGTTAAGGTAACCATGTTGTTTCTGCTTACATTTCACATGCTTTACTTAATCTTGCAATCCCTATGAGTGTTTGTTTTTACTTATTTGTTTTTCAGGCAGCATATTACTTTTATCAAATGCATAATTTGAATTAAGTTGCATCCTGGTGTTTATAGCGGGCCCGATTAGGTTGTAGCTGAAGGCAGTGTGAGTTTTTCTCAGTGGGGCAGTATGGTGTTCAGTGGGGGAGAGGATGTGGCACTATGACCAGAGCTGTCGAATTTGGAACGAGGGACCCGAGTTCAGTCTTAATGACCAGTCCCCCAGACCACTCTCCTGAGGGAGCAAATTCCCATGCTAGATCTTAGAAAGCCCCACTAGTCCTTAGAAGCCCAGGTGTCTTAGCACCAGCAGGAGGACCTTTGCAGTGGCAAGTGTGGGTTAACCTTGAAGGCCTGTCCACCACAATCCATACTGAAGTTCACTTCCAGCCTTGCAGGCAGGCCTATGAGGCAGCACACCCTAGAGCAACAGTGATCCAGTCACTGTGATTCTGTCACTGAGGTAACATGAACCTTGAGCAGGTTAGGGAGGTGCAAACAGTGTGACCGCACTAGGTACCTATTTCGAGTGGGTGCGTAGTGTTTGCAAGTATATTATGGTTTTTAAAAAACTTGCTGCTTCCTTCCTGGCCTCCAGCAACTTTCAGCAACAATAAAGATGTCATGATAACTTCGGTGATTAATGTCCTTCCTAGAGAGAGATCAGAGTTTTGTCTAGTGGAAGGGTTGACTCCTGGAAAGGTGGCACAGAGGATTAATGTGCCTGCTGCAAAGAATATGTACCATGCAGGTCAAAAAGTGCACATAATGCTAATTAGGTTAGTAGATCACTGCTTGTGTCAGAGAGATCCTTTTGTTACTTGCAGTTTATAAGTTAAAATCCTAACATAGAACAGTGAGCTATTAAACTATACTGCCTACTAGTATGGTTGTCATGTGGCTTCTACACCGAGTAGTCCTTTGTCTTATGTAACATTTCCTATACAGTGATTTAAACATGTATAAACGATTGTCTCTATGTAGTGTCCAAGGTGTAGGTGATCTTTGGGGGCACCAACAAACATTGTTGCACAGGGCGCCACCAGCACTAAAGCCGGCCATGCCATCGAGGTCAGTCTGCCTCACCCATTGGTACCTCAATTGGCCTTGTTTCAGCAGTAGTAGCTGCAACTCACCAAGGATCGGCAATGCAGGATTTGCACACACACCAAACTAACAGCTAGATTCATGAAAGGTAATTGCGCTTGCAAAGGGCCAGATTCTGAGAATCTGGCCCTTTGCGAGGGCAATTTTTGCATTTGGTATTCATCATCCCAAATGCAAAAATCGGTATTTGCGAAATAGCATATTTGCGAGGAATTGCATTTAAGGAATCTCTATTTGAGATTCCTTAAATGCAATTCATTAACCAATTTTAAATTGCGAATTCGCAATTTCTTTCCGCTATTTACCACGATGTCAGACTTCGTGGTAAATAGCGAAAAAAGTAGAAAAAAGCACTTTAGTGCATTTTTCTCAGTTGCATGTTACACACACACATGTCCTTTGGACATGTGTGTGCGCAACATCTGTGTAAATTTGCATTTCAGGGGTGCTACAGGGTGTCCTTTGGACACCCCTGGCACCCTTAAAATCGCATCCTTATTTGCGAATAGCAAATTGCTAATCGCAAATAAGGAATAACTCCCCATTCATTCCTATGGGCCTTAGGCCCATAGGAATGAATGGGGAGTTATTCCTTATTTGCGATTAGCAATTTGCTAATCGCAAATAAGGAAGATGTAGGAATCGCAATATTTTTTGCAATTCCTACATGAATTCCGTTTTGCAAGTCGTGAAAAGCGATTCCTTATGAATTGCTATTAAAGACTCGCAAAACGGGTCTTTGATGAATCTAGCTGTAAGTTTGCAAACGTCACACTCTCTGCTTCATGCACATGCACTTTTAACAAGTGCTACCTGCTCTGGAGCCACTGGAATTATGCAGCAATGGGGGACAAAATGATGCTGCAGTGTTGACTAAATTATGCAACAAAAAAAAGGCTGCAGCGTAATGCAATATATTTTCTTATACTTTATTATTTAGATATTTTTACACATGTTTAGTCTCTGCAAAGAATCTGCCCCATTAGTATCAGTATAACATACAAATGCAGCAGTGAGAAAGATGATCAGTCATCCTTTGCAAAGGGCCGTCCACTTTGCAGCAACTCAAGTAATGTTTTTTGGTAAATTTGTATCTGTTTGAGCTACAAAAATGTTAACACTGCAAGATTATGCAGTGGATGATGTATTGTGTGACAAATATGGCAGAGCCATAATTATATAGAGAACATTTGCAAACTAGGATATTTTGCCATTCATGTTTGAACTGCTCTTGTGGAAGAAGGGAGGAGAAGTGCTAATGAGAGAAACTGCATGGCTTGGAGACAAATGGCTTGTGATTCCACTTTTAAGCGTATTTGGGACATTGTGTGATTGGAAATATATTCCACTTTTTGAATTATTTAAATGCCAATAACTCCTATTAAACCTAAATAATCAAGTGTATCCATTGGATGAATTAAATAACACAATAAGCTGTAACTGGTCGGTGAAATGCCAAACAAATACTAAAAATGGGGATGTTTTGCACATTCTGGCCACACCTCTGACTCCGCCCACCGATCCAATCCTTGGGTTATCCCCACCCCCTGAGTCTCCACCCACAGTTCCCCTACTTTTTCCCCCCACTTCGACCACTGGTTCCCGGCATTTGGTTCGATTATACTCCAAAGTGGATAGCCAAGTTATTCTTTTTGCACACTTGACTATTTCAAGGGCCAATAATCCAACATGATGGCTATCCTGACCACCATATTACAAGTGCATATTACAAGTGCATTATGTGCTTGCAATATGATGGTCAATATATACATCACATTTGTTATGGAGTACCCATTCGCCAAACTCTACATTAGGCCTTTCGTCAATGTAAGCATACATAGCGAAGTACAGATTCACCAGTTTTAGGTCCACATCTACTTAATTTGATGATGTATTGCAGTCGATATTGTGGAATGAATATTAGTGCATGGTGATATTATGTGGTAGAACCTCTCCAAATATCCACTACCCATAATATCCAAGGGTCCAACTGAAGTCAATAGTCCAGGGAGTTGGCTACCTGGCACTGTTAAAAAGAGGCCAGCTCTACTTACCTGATTTACAGTGGTCAAGCTATGTGTGGGACTTCATAATGGAATGGCAGCAGTTGCTGCAAGACAGGGGGAAAAGCACTGGCATAGCTGTGTATCATTGTAATGACCCTTATAGCGCAGGGCACTGCAGCTGAGGTGCTATATGAATTGTGTTGTTTCTAGTACTGGGGCAGTCTGTCTTGGCACATCATGAATGTGAGGTGCTATTAGGAGAGGTGTGTGTGTGTGTGTATGCGCGCGCGCTTGCGTGTGTGTGTCTGTGTGTGTGTGTGTGTGTATATATATATATATATATATATATATATATATATATATATATATATATATATATATATATATATATATATATATATATATATCTGCGCTGATGGAATAGTCAGGTTACTAAATATCTGGATAATGGAGTATTGGCAGGGCTGTGCTGTGCAGATGTCTCCATGCTGGAAGAGCAATGGCTCCTGCTGCAGAAATTGAGGCTCAATAATGTCCTGAAAATTTGTATTCTGGTGACCTTCCATGAGCCATTTGTAGGGCAATCACAATCATAGCAGGAGTCTTGGGTGATGCAGGTCACAACTTAAGTATTTTGACAAAGCTGTACAATTCTGTTACATTAGGCAGAGTGGTGTGTTGACACGAAATAGGAGTACTTAATTACAAGAGGCTACTGCAAGTTAGGATTATAGTAGTTAGTCCATAACTGTGTGATTATTTACTGGAACAGTAATTTGTAGTCTACATCAGAACTGAGATACAGTAGCAGAGATCCAGGAAGCAGATATGTAATAAACTAAACAGATAAAGCTCTTCATATGACCTCTAAAGGACATTTCCCCAACTAAAGTTTCTGAAATCCTTAAAACTGCAACATAAAGATCACATGCTCTTCAAGCCAAGGAGGATCTATGGAACTACAACAGTAACCTCTTAACCAAATAGCACTAATGTCAGACCCTGTTCGAGGCAGGGGCACAGGGCAGGCAGGAGATACCAAGTACAACCATTTCCACACTTGACTTTCTGGGTAGTGGTAGTGTCCCTGGATGTGATTCTTCTTTGTGGCTCTACACCCCCCCCCCCCCAATTCCCCTTACTATTCCCTTCTTGGTATCACTCCATCAGATGGATTTCCACTCCTCCCAATTTTGAAGCAGGTAAAGCATGAATCAAGTGTGCTCTCAGTTCAGATTTTACCCCCTTCGAGAGCAGGGGAAGCCTCGGCCACGCCAGTCTGTGGCAGTTGGGGGTAATGCGCGGCACCAGCCGCACTCAGGCCAACAGTGGTCACAGTAGTTGCAGCTCCAGTTTGGCTGGAGGTAGGTGTAGCCTGAATCAGGCCTATGATAATCTTGGCAGTTGCTGTTAGAGCCTGGGCCTATGATGATCACAGCAGTTGTAGCCCCTATACAGGCATACAAGCATTAAACAGCTGCAGCAGTTATCCCCAGGTAATTCTAAAGGCAGTCAGCTCATTCCGGATGTCGCTCAGCCACGAAGACATGTTGGACCTATCCCCATCTGGAGAATCTTCCATCCCGCAGGGCTAGTGTAGTGCTAGAGTCACTCTTGATGACCTTTGACTACCATTATTATTTTTGACTTTGGTGTGTTATTTGATCCTAGCCTGGATGTACGATGTCCTGCATATGCCATGTTTCTCTTAAACGTTTCTTTCTTGTAATCTTGCAGTCTTTTAGTGGGAGCTGTCACGGAGTAGAACAGCCGTGCCAAGAAAAGAATGTGTGGAATGTGCTTCTGAAAGCATGAGAGATAGAGAGAGAGGTGTGGAGTGTACTTTTTGGTCTCAAAGTGCAGTGTTATGATCAGTGGTACACAAATGTGCACTGTGTTGTACATTGGGAAGAATTATTAATTTCTTACTATTGGTTTTGACATGGCCTCATGTCATCCTGAATTCGAACTCTGCCTGGCTTGAGCTTTTTCTGCGCGCACAAACACGCTTGCAAGTTGTTTAGGTTAATCATGTTCAAGGGATGTTTTTGTGAGATATTGTTTCATGTACCCTGGAAGGCTTTCGTGAGCTTCGTTAAATAGAGGCTGGAACATGCGGGAATGTAGAGGGAACATGGAAATCCTTTCTGGCCATGGAATGCTCGTCTGGAAAGTGGCCAGTTCCAGTAAGATTCTTGTGCAGAGAGGAAGACTCTCGAACCTTCTAGTGTGTGTTTTGAGATTAGAAAGCTCAGGTTGTTGTCTTAGAAACCGGGATTTTGAAATCCGAATGGGAACGTGTCTACTTCAATACAGCGTAACCCTGGTTGCTGAGGCTCTTATCCCCGGCTGTTTGATCCCCTGGTCAGGAGTGGGCTAAGATGTAGTGTTTGCACCAGGTGAAGTGTTCAGTTTTTATTATTGCCATTGTGATGTGTGGCCAGTGGATTTGGTCATTTGGGGTATTTTCTTTGTGATTCAGTGTATATAGCTTTCTGATCTCTTGCAGAATTTCCAGTATATTTTCTTGAGTGTTATCTCGTATTATTTGCTGCTTGTTTATTCATTATTATTATTAATGCATTTAACTGTTGCATTTACCAAGGGTGTTATTATTGCTTGCATATAAATATATATATATCTATATATATATCTCTATGAGTATTTGAATGTTGTTCTTTTGGCATCTAGGAAAGCCTTTCTGTTAGAGAGCAGTGCATAAATAAAAACTGCAAGCCTAATTCTGAAAAGAGAGTATTTGCATTTTGTAAAATAAAACCCTTTTCTAGGTGTTGTTGTGTTTTACGTTTTGCTTCGCCGTGTTTGAGCCACTGTGTGGGAGATTCTGCATTATCTGAAAGGCGGAGCAAGGGAGCTAGGCAGACTCCTTCCCTCTCTCACCAGACAAGTAGGCTTCTATGTGCTCCAGGCAGTTTCTCCAGCAAAAAGTGTATACTTCCGGTGATGTCCCCTCACATTTGGGAGATAGGCTGTCATGCACTAGGGCAAAGGGGCTGTCTCGAACATGGAGTACCCACAACACAGGCACAAAGTGATTTGAGGTTTCTGCTCGTGGCAGTGATCAGTTAAAATGAAGGAGTATTGAGACACAGAAAAGGACGGGCCTCATCTTGAGATTTCCTCACCTCACATAACAGAAACTGCAGTACCACCCCTCAACTCCACCACCCACCAAATGGTAGTGTTTAAGAAGACTAATCAGTAGTTCTTTGGTAATGAAAGGCCTCAGGTAATTTCTAAACTAAACCATGTCCCCATCCTCCTTACTCCATTGCCTTGTAGCACAAAGGGCATAACCACTGCAATACGTATCCCCATCGCTGCATGAATGAGCATTCATATATCAACTTTAAATATGTTTTGGATTTGCAACCTTTTGTCTTCATCAGCATAACAGTTTCTGAAAATACACATATGTGTCTATCAAATACCGCTTTCCCTTTTAGGAAAACAAACTCAATTATCCTGAGAAACCCTTGTTGCCTTTAAATATCAGTTTTCATTTTTAGGAAATACACAATCCCCAAACATCAGCTTGTCATTTACATTGAGTCCTCACCTGTACAAATGCCTCACGGACTGCTTCGAATACCCAGGTACTACAGTCATAGGCCATGGACTCTTACCATAGACCAAGGATATCTGTATTGTGCCAATAATGTCAGTCATTATACCAGAGATATAATTGTGCCAAGGATGGACACCATAAGGACCAGGGTGGCCACCATAAATCAGTCATGCCGAATATTATGCAAGCAGCAGCCATCATTATATCAGGGATAGTTAAAGGTATGTCAGTCATGCTCCTAATATGTTAATGATGGCTGCCTGTTAATCCCTGGGACTCGGTGGTAAAAGGTTCTGATTGTCACATTTTAAGCCCAGTAACCATCTGATTGCCTCAACACTCCTGACAAATTATAGGCAATGCCTTTTTATTGTATGTGCACTGGTGATATGAATTCTTGGATAAAAGTTCCCAATATTAGAAAAAATTGTAATAAGCAATTGGAAAATCTGTAAGGAAGTGGGTTTCTGTTGCAGTAACCCCCACACATTTTACCTGATAACTTTTCCTTGGTGTGCCCTGGGTCCCTGCCAATCAGGTGCCCAGGGCCTGTGTTCCTTCCCTAAAAACTGTTCTAAAACCTAAACCCTATTGGCATCTCTGGCCACATGTCAGCCCCTGGTAAATGGTACCCTAGGTACCCAGGGCATTGTGACCAGAGAAGACCCCTAAGGACTGCAGAACTTATTGTGTCACCCTTAGGGGTCCTGTACCCTGACACCCTCACACTGCCTTTACAGGCTGAGTGTCCTGGTGCAGAACTAAACAAAGAGTCGACATGGCACACATCCCTGTGTTCCATGCCCACAAACACACTGCCCTGGCAAACATCAGTCACCCCTCTAGCTGGGTGCACTATGCCAGTGGTGTGGGCACAGGTGCATGAGCCCTGTGCCCCTACAGTACCCAGGGCCATTCCTGGGCATTGTAAGTGCAGTGATGCCATTAAGAGTACATGGTGCTGGGAGGTTGTCATTACAAACTCCACAGCAACATGATGCCTACACTGAAGACTGAGAAGTTTGATCTCAAACTTCTCAGCACTTTAAACCCACACTGATGCCAGTGTGGGATTTAATGTCAAATGCACTACAGAGGCAACTTAAGAGTTGCCCCCTGAACCTAACCTACAATCCACGTCTTGTTTGAGAGGCTGCCTAGGCTGCCACACAGCAGATATGTTGCTGGACCCCTGGGTAGAGAGCCATCTGCTCTCCTGGACCTGCAACAATGCACGCCCTTGGCGAGGTGCTAGGTATCCTCCCCCAGGATGGGCTGGGGAAGCTTCAAAGGCATGCCGCCTTTTGTGAGCTTCTCCAGGCCACTTACTATACTCAGCAACTGGCCCCCACCAGTTCTGACCCCCACTCTGGCGGGAAGGCTGGCGGGAAACCCAAAGGAAAGAAAGGGGGTGTGCCAGCCTCTGCCAGCCCCACCCCTCAGGTGGGGGAGGCGGGGTGATGCACATATCCGGGCTCTCACCATCTTGAGGATGGGGAGCCCTGCCCAATCAGAGATAAGCTCCTGCTCCCCTCCCACAGGAGAGGAGTAGGATAGGGGGTGTATTCACCCCAGGACAGGGACCCATTGGTCCCTGCCCTTGCTCTACCTGTAAAACCCCTAAATTTGGTATTTAGGGGCACCCTGAACCTTCCTTCCTCAGATCCCGGTTTGAAACAAGCAAGAAGATCAACAAACCCGAGGACCTGCCGTGCAGCTGCTAACAAGAGGACGACACCAACTGACTTGGCCCCAGCCCTACCGGCCTGTTGATCCTTGAACCTGCTCCTGAGAAACTCCGGCGCCTTCTGTGGTCAGCAACCTCAAAAATGCGGGAGGAACTGACTGCCATGAGACTCTACCAAGACTGGGACTACTACGAGCAGTGGTTCTGCTCCAAAAGCAACGCCCCTGGTGCCAGCCAGGAACCGCAAATCCAGCACACTCTGCACCCGCCGAGCCTGGCCTGTGTCTGAGTGGACAAATACCCTGAGGACGTCTCCTCAGCGATTGTGACCTGAAATCCAGTGCCCAAGGGCCCTCCTCGGCGAACCAGATGACCCCTGCAGCCTCACAACAAGGGACCCCTCCAAATGCGACCTGCAGGGGGTAAGATTTCCCGACATCAAAAGATACCCCTGCACCCCCACGGCCCCTGTGCCCAACTCCTGAGTGCCTGCCTATCCTCCAAGATCCCAACTTACCCATCGAAGTGTTGGTCACTCCTGAAGAATCTCCGTCCCCGAGCCTGCAGCCTTTGTTCATCTTCCAAGTTTTCCATTGAATAACATTGAGCGCCCAACGGCTCAAAAGCACCCTGTACCCAGCCGCCCTAGTGCCCCTGGCAGTGCAACCTTTGTCCTAATCTACTTCCCCATTTGCCCTGAGCAAGTGACCGGGAGCCCAGCTCCCACAGCCACGTGGTCTGCTTGCTAGCAGCCACCAACCCTGCCTCTCATAGGATAACATTGGGCCTAACTACCTCTGCACCCGTCTGCCCCTGTGCCGCTGAAGGTGTACCAACAGTACCTACCTGACCCTGGAAGACCCCTGAGTCTATGCCCAGGACCTTAACTCTGCCAGTCGAGAACTTACCCAAAAGCCAATAGCACTCTTTTCTTCCATAGGGTACCATTGACTGGCTTTACTCAGAATTTCTTTTAAGTGTGGAGTTTTGAAACTTTAAAATATTCATCTAAAATCAACCGAACAACGAATTCCGAATTACTCGCCTGTTATCAGGAGATAACAGGCAGTAAGCAGTGCTGCATCTTTTAGCCCAGCACTGAACCTGAAAAGTAATAGTAACCGTACTTACCAGTAACTTGAATTTCCTTCTATAGGATTCCATTGTCTGGTTTTCACCAGAAAAATTTCTAAGTGTCGATTTACAAAAACTACAAATATTCCTTACAAATCGCCTGTATGACTTAAACGCATTCTTTCAATTGTTTACAGGAGATACACCAGTGCTGGATCCAGGATCAAACACTGAGTAAGAAAAAGTAACGATAACAGTACTTACCTGCTAAGTGAATTTCCTCCCATAGGATAACATTGGTGATTCTATGTGAAAAAGTTACTGTCAACTTTTAAAATACAATAATATTCCTTAAAAATCACTACTGTAACCTCCCTTAAGAAACTTATTGATGCAAAAATCTCATTCAATAAGTTCCCAACCGACGCTGCCTCTAATCTTTTGCTAAAATGTAATTCCCGATATTATGGAGGTAAGAATAAAATGGGGAAACTCCTGGCCAACTACTTAAAAATAAGAAAGGAACGTACAAAGATTGAATCCATTAAGACTTCTTCTGGAGAATCTAGATTTAAGGATAAAGAAATTCTTACTGAGTTTGTCAAATTTTATGACAATCTCTATACTCCCGAGCGAGTCCCGGAGTCTGCAGATCTTCTTTCTTACTTTCATTCTCTTTCCTCTTCTCCGGTTTCCCATGTTGATTTTAATTCCCTGGAACGAGACATTTCACTCTCGGAAATCTCCCATGCTGTTTCTAAATTACGGCACGGTAAGTCTCCAGGTCCTGACGGTTTCACTATCGAATTTTATAGCCACTATGCCTCTCTCCTTCTTCCTAAACTTTGACTCTTATTTCAATCCTTTCTTGGAGCGGGTTCCTCAAGCGGTTCTTTCCAACAGGCTTTAATTTGTTTGATTCCCAAGGAGGATAAGGATTATTCTTTATGCAAGAAATACAGACCAACATCCCTAGTCAATACTGGTTATAAAATTCTAGCTAAGATATTAGCATTACGCATGGATCCCCTTTTACCAGATCTGGTTGGTCCTGAACAATCGGGTTTTGTCAAGGGGCGTCTCTCCTCCGACAATTCCAGTGTCTTCCTTAACATACTTAGCAAGGCTTCCTCTCTGGCTCTCCCTTTCGCGGCTATCTCTTTAGACGCAGAGAAAGCCTTTGACAGGATTGGGTGGGATTTTATGTTTCAGGCTTTGCGTTGGATCGGCATCCCTTCCAAATTCATCTCTATTGTTTCCTTACTTTATTCTAATCCTCAGGCTTCCATTTTTGTCAATGGAATGTCCTCAGACTACTTCTCTTTACATAGGGGAGTCCGTCAGGGTTGTCCTTTGTCCCCCTTGCTTTTTGTTTTAGCTTTGGAGCCTTTCCTTAATAAAATCCGTCTGGATGACAGTATATCCGGTTTCCAATTTGGTTCTCGCCAGGTTAAACTTTCGGTTTATGCTGACGATATTCTTTTTTATTGTTCTGATCCTGTCTCCTCTATTCCTTCTTTTCTTCAGCAGGTTTCTTCCTTTTCTGCGGTATCTGGTTATCGCCTAAACGCCGATAAATGCGAAATTCTGCCTTTAAACTCTCTCTGCCAGAAGCATCTTTTTTCTCACACAGGTTTTTCATGGCAGCCATCTAAAATCAAATATCTGGGTGTTTGGTTTGCCCCTCTCTTATCTGATACTCTCAAATTAAACTTCGATTACATTTCCAAGAAAATGGACATGGCTATCACACAGTGGAACCCACTCTTTCTGTCCTGGTGGGGTCGGCTCAATTCTATAAGTATATGTTATCTCCCCTTCTTCTTTATACTATCTCCATGCTGTCCCTGCACATTCCACTTTCTTTTTTCAAAAAGATTGATTCTTTATTACTGAAATTTTTGTGGAACTGTAAGCGCCCTCGGATAGCTCTTGCCTCCTTATGTAAGTACAAAGCGCATTCTGGAGTACGCTTTCCTGACTTTAGAGAGTATCATCGAGCCTTCTCTTTGAAACAAACAACCCGCTGGTTTTCTTCTGACCTCCCTCACTATCCTCTTGTCTGGTTGAGTATGGAATCTTCCTTTATTTCTCCTTTCAAGAATTCTTGTCCTTTACATCTCCTTCAGTTCGTCTTCGTACACCTGTTATTTCTCATTCTCGCAATCTTCTTATATCCTACCTAATTTCATCTTACCCCTCCCTCCTTTCCATCCACAAACAACCCATCTGGAACAATTCACTTCTCAAAATTCGCAATCGCACCAACTTTTGGAAGACCTTGTACTCTCGAGGATTATGTTGGATCTCTCAACTGGTTTCTAATGATACTCCTCTCTCCTTTCAGGACCTTCAATCCTCTTCCTCACTGCCCTCTTCGGCTCAATCACAATACGCTGCTCTTTACCCAGTCCTGATCTTATATCTTCGCTCCTTATCATCTTCTAATGATATTCCTTTGGAACGCAAATCCACTTCTTTATTATTGGAGGCCTCTCCCTCTGCCTCTGCTCTTTATAATTCTTTCTGTTATATTAATGATAGATTAAAATCTAAAATCGAGACGGCTTGGGAATCGGACCTTTCTCAGGAGTGGCCGGTGCTTTTCTGGGATAAAGTATGGACTAAACTTCATAAGACCTCTAGAGCTGCTAATACTACCCAAACTTTATACTTCATTTATAATAGAATTTTATTTACCCCACTTACTTTGTCCCGTTTTTCATCAGATACTCTACTTGTTGGTCATGCTCTTGCCCCTCTGCAGATCTCAAACACATGTTGTTTGACTGTCCTCCCATTTCCAAGTTCTGGCAGCTAATTTGGAAGCAAATACAAAAGATTTTCAAGTTTCAGGTTCCCTTCTTCCCTTCACAAGTTTTTCTAGGTTCCCTATCACCGTAACTTCCTCAGTCCCCTCGTCACTATCTATTACTTGACCCTTTAATTGATGTGGCTTTCCATACCATTACTTCTAACTGGAAGGAAGCTGCAAATGTTTCTTACCAATCTTGGTGGAATGCGGTCTGCTTTCATCACCGCCTAGATACCAACTACGTGTCCCCCATCTCCCTGGCAATTAAACGTGACCTGACCTGGCTTCCTTTGGTAACATATCTTTCTTCCTCTGCTCCAGAACATGCCTCTCCAGACTCTAGTACAGTTTAGGTACGCAAACCCCCATGATTTTCTTATTCCCTTTTTTCTATGATTTTAAGTGTCATTATACTGTACTGTAACTTTCATTTGTATACATATTATATGTTCATGAAATCCTCATGCTTGTTATATTTGCCTTTCATGAGAGTTTTTATTGTATTGCTTATTTCATTTATGTACTCATTTTAGCTTCTACTTCCCTCTTTCCCTCCCTCTCCTACCCTTCTTTATTTCTTGAATAAAATCAAACTTTAAAAAAAAGATAATTGCACCCTACATTTCCCCAGATCTTTCCTTTTCATCAAAAGTAATCAAGTCTCATATGTGTTTGATAAACTTGGGAGCAATACGAAAACAGTTTAACCACACTATGTGCTCTCACAGGATCAGTTTCTTGCAGAATGTCTTGTTGGGCATTAGTCGTGTTAGGTTTGGTACCTCCTTTGAGCAGACTTCTATAAATATTCTCATCGAGAACGCACTTAAAGTCTATTCCCCAGGCAATCATACCCTCTATATATGGGGAGGGCTTTATCATATGTCCCTTAAAATAAATATAAAATGTCCTCGCTTTCATAACGGAAAGTTTCAATTCTTTTAAAGACAAAGAGGGGAGGATTATTATCTTCTTCCTCCACTTTTATTAATACAGCTGCCTTATACTAAGACAAATCACCTTTCCCATGAAAGTTTGGGAAAAGTAAAAACGACATAAACCAAGTCCTCGCTATACGAAGTCCATCAACACTGTTTATGCCCCCTCTTGTTTTGTGCAACAGTTGCCTCTGATTTTGCGGTTCTCATTTTTGCTTGGAGACCAGGGAGGTGGCTGGAAGGTGATTGCTTAATGCTGTCTGACTTCTACCCCGAGAATCGATTTATTTCCATTCAAGAGGCTATAGAATCATTTAACCTGGGTACAGGCCAATTCCTACAGTATACAAAGACTGCGGCAACAGTGAGACAAATTTGGCCGGCCTTCCCGGAGGCACCAGAATGCACACACTCTCTGGTTACATTGTTAGAGATGGCAGGGGGTCGTAAATTAACCCCTTTACGTGCTCCAGACGGGCGTTGGCCGGCGGGAGCACTACCTCGCTGGTGTGTTGGCCGATGGAGCCCCGCCCACCTTTTAGAACGCCCGCACCGCGGCGGAAAAAACGCAGCGGTAAAGGCGTTAATAACTATTCTTTATCGGGCATTAGGAGCTGATAAACAGCTGCAACCCCTCCCAATAGAGGATGCCTGGCAATGCAATGTTGATGATCCAATTTCTCAACGGGATTGGCTCAAAATACCTATGGGGTTAAAAGATTATCGGTGAGTGCCCGCTTTTAATTGATAAAATATAATTACATACACATGACCTATCTATCCCTGAAACGTCTACATGACATATTCCCCGCCAGAGACTCAAAGTGCCCTATGTCTCATCTGGAATCGGCAGACTTTTTGCACACGACCTGGCACCGCCCAGTAGTGTATCGTTTTGGGCAGAAATTTAGGATCAGCAGCGAGAAAACACAGGCTGAAAGATCCCTCAGATGGTGAGGGTGTGCCTGCTTTGACTTCTCCCCCGAGAATCCTAGGTAAAATATGAGTTGGCGATACGCTCATTTAGGCCTCCTCATTGCAAAAAGAAGAATCGCAATTCACTGGATAAGTCCCTAAGCACAGGCTAGGTTCGCTTGGAGAAGGATCTCATAGAATGGGCAGGGGCGGAGGATATACATATGAGGCGGACAAGAAAAGACCCGAAGGCACAAGAGACCTTAACAGCATGGGTGGGGATGACTCGATGCCTTTTCATCTTTACACATCCCCAGAGGGGAGCCTCACCTGAGGGATCCGGGACGAATACATATAAACCAGGATAGCAAAGGGGAACCCCCCCTACAGTAGGTTGGGTAGGAACTCATAGAAGCCATGAGGAATATAGCAATTCTATGAGGGATACAACCTGCTATGTAAGCCTTCTATAGGTTACCTATCATGGAAGCTCTGGGGTGGGGGGGAGGGTATTTTCTTGTTGGGGGTTGAAATGTTCACTATAATGTCTGGCCTAACGGACCTTGATGGATGGGGGGGTCACTAGCAGGTCACAGACCGTTTGCACATGTGATACTGACTCTCCTAATGTATGATCTGAAATGACCTGTATACGGAATGTCTATTTTATTTAATTGAAAATAAAGATTTAAAAAAAAAAGAGAGATGAGAATGGATAAAGCTCTGCATTTAATGTGGGCAGCTTCCATGGTGGCAACCATGAAAGTTGGTGGTGGGTGGAAGGGGCACCCTGTTACCTATTCACCTAATGTGATTCCCATGATTGCTAAGAGGCCTATATCTATAGAGGACTGCATTTTGAATTTTAATTTCTCCAAATGTAAGCATATGCCTTCAATTTCTAATATGCAAAGTTAGGGCTTTAAGTGGGCAGGGTCTGTCCGGGTCTGAGCACCGGCAGTCATTTTCAGGGGGCCTCGAAACGGGTCTCTATCAGGCTCTATTTTCGGGCTTCGCAGAGGTAGTCTGTTTTCTTTTTTTTTTCTTGGACTGCAGTGAGAGCATGTACATTGATGTGTGCATGCTTGGATGTCGTGTGAAGATGACATTTTAGAATGTATTCTTGAACGGCACAAGGACCCCCATGCAGAGGCACAACTGGTGCCAAATCTCGGGGGGGGGGGGGACTACTAAAAATTTCGGTGGGGAGGCTGACTCTTCCAACAATATACAGAGTGGAGCTGCAGGGGCTCTAAGAAGGTGTGAAAAACAACACAGCCTTGTTAACAAGTAAATGGTCTTTTTAAAGACATGTGAAGTACTCGGGTGCCGCTGTTTGTGTGCCCGGGAAGCTGTCTCAGCCGGGCTGACACACGAGGGGGGTTGGGAGGGCGATTTCCCTTCAGCTGCTGCACTCACAATTCACGGCTTTCAACCAATGGGAGCATGAAATTCACTGACATTGTTCTCGGCCATAACCCCTGAGGTGCTGAATGCGTCCTGCACTTACATTATAAAGCAGAATAAAAGGGTTTACAAAGTTTACCATCTAACGCACTTTCCTATTTAATAAGTGAATGAATAAATATCTGTTTCTTCCAGTCACCCGCCCAATCCTCTCCGGATGTCTGCAGTCTGTCTAGTACGGAGGGGCCGGCTTCTTGGGGTGCTTCTCGTTTGTTCTGGAGGACCTGGAATCTATCTGGCTGGTCCAGTCACCAGGGGTGTGGGAGGGGGGATATACTGCATCAATGTGTAAGCTGGGGTGGTGACACCTACTATAGAGGCTGAAATAGACCCCATTTCTCAGTGTACTGTGCACGCTGCAGGTGGACTAATGGGAAACTGACTACAATTAGAACTGATCGGCTTCCAGGTGCTTATTGAGTCTGGAATGACTGTCAGCCAAGGTCGGATTGATAAGACAAGCACTCAGGAAGGGAGGAATGGGCTAGTGACTGAGGGCCAGTTGTGAGTCGGTCTTTTAGATGCTATGTTGGCCCTTTTGGTGTCTTTCCGTATCATTCGGCTGTCGTACGCGGCCTGAAGGGGTCCTGAATGGCCTCACTGGGGACAGTGGTCTCTGCTCCTCTTTCCCACCCAGATGGAGGCCTGCATTGTTCTTCCATGTCCCCTGCCGGGCCAGCTTGTTCCTGTGCGGGACACTGGTCCCTACAGCCATGACGTCATGCCAGGTGAGCCACGTTTTAGGAGGACTCTGTGGTATGTTATGACGGTGGCTTCTTAAAACTCCCACCCTGTGAAGCTGGATTGCCTTCTGGGAGGTGTGCTTCTAGTACACTCAGCCTCACTTGAAGCCACCATATACTGGAGGTGTCTGCCTGGGCATTTCCCAGGATGACGACACCGGTCTTGGGGGTACTGGAGAGGGTGTATGGCGCTATCCATACATATCCTTGCTGGAATAAGGAAGGGAGAGATCGAGCCTGCGCGGGGAATTCCAAATCTGATGACACTCCGAGTGGTCCTGGAGCTGACTGCTTGTCAGAACAGGGGATACTGTCACACTAGTTATCTGTATTTAGACCACGCCCCTACTTAGATAGGCCATACCCTTTGAGGTTTGCCCTGCCCCTTTTAGAGCACCCACAGTTGTTTTCTTCCCCACTTAAACCCCTGACTACAGTGAATCTCAGGGTTGGAAATAGGGAAGCACTGTTCCAGAGTTATTTGCTCTTAGGCTAGGACAGGGCATTAGTAATTGTTCCGCAGTTACTTGCTGTGAGCTTAGGCTAGGACAAAATAAGCACAGATTTAAACTTATCAAATGCTGCCACACTGACTTTCAGCCAGACCTATTTATGCGATAAACCACGTATGAGACCTGTGGTTTCACTTTTCTCCAATATAAACAGAAAAACCAGGATTGGCTGAAAGTCATTCTTGATGCATGGGAACAGTTCACAGCTATGGACTGGTAAGGGGCCAGCCTCGTTTTTACCCACTATAAATTCCAAGGTGCTTATGGCACTCAGAGAGCGAGGCCACTACTATGGAGGCATGACAGGTAAAGTGAAAGGATAGTGGGTAGTACTGCTCTTTACCTTAATGAGCACTCCAGCAGCTATTATTGAGACAGAGATGACTGTTTTTGTTGTTGCAGTTTTATATAGTGCGAACTCTGCCCGAGGGCATGCAAGTGCTTTACCTGAGCATCAGTTTACATTACACAATGTCAGATTTTTTAAGGCACGGGCTGATTCTCGGATACAGAAGAGATCCCCCTTGATTGCACACACGTTGGCGTCTGCACCCAGACTGTCAATTGAACGACGGATGAACCCGCCCATTGTTTTCACTTTCCTGTGAACCTTCACTTAATACCTAGTTTATTTTTTACCCGTCAAAGCCGGGTTGGAAGTATCACCGGCTACCCTAAACAGTTACACTGATACCGCCTACAGCCCTGAAGAGTCATGAGCTAACGGCTCGCTTGATGAAACACGTGTCGGCTGGTTATGTGTTTTTTTGTCTTGATGTCACCCCTCCAGAACAGGAGGGCCTAATACATCTTAAAAAAGAACGACCTACATGTGTCAACCTTGTCTCATTTCTTAGGACTTGCACTTCTTGTTCTTGGCATAAAGAAAAACCTGTATGATTAACTCCCTATAACGTGTGCACTGGACTTGTATTTAATTTGTTGGGCCCTTGCCAACTCTTACAGAGGTTCTTGGGGTCCCCTCTGTCCGTATTGCACCGTTCTTATTATTTTTCAGACTATTATTATCTTTACCCTCACAAACCGCTACCAGCATAGGCGCCATTTTTTCTTGTACACTCTAAAACCCTACACCGAATTGCTAAACTGATTAAGCGATTTGCCAAGAAACACTGGATATTCAGCAGACGTCGGGACTATGCCCTGGTTCCCTAGATGCAAAGTCGGCAGCTCTGGGCGTTGGACCAGATGGGATTGGACCAACCTCAGTGAAAGGTGCAGTTCACCACCACTCGGACAGGACCAACAGAGCCCGTGCATTGTCTACTTTGTATTCAGAGCAGAAACCTGCCGGAGGTGAGGGGGTCTCTTTCAGAACAGAAACGTGCAAGTGGTGAGGATGTCTATTTCATTTCCAGCTGGCCCAACACAAATTCCCCATTTAAAGGGCTTCCGGAACTCCATTTGTTCACGTCTTATTCTGGCATGGTGCTAGCTAAAACTTAACATTTTGAAGCCAATGCTATCAAGGAAACAAAGACATTCATGTTTCCACTTCAGAAATCCTTGACTTGGATGCAGTTTTTGCGTTTTACCAACTCTATAAATCAGAGATAGTCATTCATGGAAAAAAGGCAGGTATATCTATTTGAATAATTACACTAATAAACACTTATATGGCATTTACTTACAAGGATGTGTCATACTATCTAAAGGGAAACGTGTTAGCAACCTGAGAATAAAGAATGTTAGAGGAAAAAACATATGTTTTCAGTGCTTAGTTAGTAAATGAATGACTGTCAGTAGCCGGAGCTCTGCTCAGAAGCCCGTGGCAGGTGCAATTAAATGTTGGTGTGCTGAAAACCAAGGCTATGTATTCTTCAGTTTACCTCAGTCCTCTTCAATCCACTACCAGACCCCCCCCTCCCCCCCATCCCCCCCTTATCTCACCCTGGCACGTTGCTGCTTTCTGTCTTTGTTGCGGTTTTTCCGTTTTTCCTTCTCCAGTCTTTCCGCGTAGTGTTTTTTCTCTCGGTTGCTGTCGGAAAACGTCTGAGGTGGAAAAATACGTGCCGGTTCCCAAAAATAAGTACCGGTGGCCCCCACAAGCAACCACGGCTCAAATTAAGCGCTGGATTTTACACTTACGCCGCGCGGTCTGTAAGCAAATCCTTGATGCCAACTCATTGAGCTATGATACATTCATTATAAGTTGTGACCTGCAGGTAACAGAAGGATCTATGCAGCAAATGCAGTAACCCACTCAACAGTTTTCATAAATAAAAAACTTACTTGCATTAACCGCCAGAGTGATCTTACTGTTAGCATGCCCTGGGAATTGATCTCTGCAGCAGGTGCAATAACCAGTGAGATAGTTTTAAATGCAATCTGTGATCAATTTAACAGATTTACTATCACATTTGTCTCAGGCAACAGTCGCAAAAAACAGCCTGTGGGTGTCATATGCCCCATAATTTTAGCAATCAATCCACCATTGATCACGTTTTCCTGTCCCTAGGGCCTAACTAAATGCATAACTAATCACGAGGTGATCCTACGAAATGAGAGTGATCACGCCATCATTTGTGTCAGCCTAGATGCATCAGCCTGAATCCGGCATTGTCCCAGCCCTCTAGGAACTAGTAACGGCGAAGAAGAGTACAAACTCACGCGGAGGATCAAAATGTCAGCAGCGTCCCAGAGAAGTTTGAAATCTGGAAATCAACTGGCCTGCCACGCCCCCAAAGCCTGCAATTACTGCATGCTGGTCCGAGTTGTCCTATGTTCTGTGCACACTCCAACATGGGAAACCCCCGATGGTAGTGTGATACAACAACGCCCATAAATTAGGCAGAGCAAGGAAAATAAAGAAAAGCGCACAAAGGGCGCATAGGAAAATGAATACCATCGCCTCAAGGAGCGCCTACCCTCTGCTGCCCAAAGACACAAACATCTAGTATGGGAGCTTAGGAGGAATGTGCAGGCGGCCAAGTGGATCAAGATGTTCGATTTGATGGTGGCAAATAAACGACAGCAATTCCGGCAATTTGTTAATGTAATGTGTCATGTAGATGAAACCAGAGGGAATTCCATCCAAGCTGAAGAATAGATTACTCATGTTAAATCCCTCTATTATGAGCCTCAGTACAAACTCTCCTTGACCACACCTGCTCACAAGAAGGCGGCAGATCCAACCAACACAGTAATGAAACCATCTTTAAAGAAACATCCACCATGAGGCGAATCCGACATCGGTAAAGTTCTGAAGAAGATTAGAAAGGACAATGCCCCGGGCCCAACAGTATTCCTGAGTCTCTGTTTAGGTAGGACTCTCAGTATTGGGCCTCGCAGTCTAGGAAAGGATCCCTTCTCCAGCCTATCTTCAAGAGTGGTTCTAACACTGACCCAAGAAATTATCGACTAATATCGCTGTTAGACATCAAGGGCAAAGCATAAGAGAATGTACTGCTCTGGGAGTTAACACAATGGGTCTGCACGGAAGGCCTGCTACCCTTCTATCCAACAGGTTTTCGTGCAGGAGGGTCAATGGTGGATAATACAGTTGCCCTCTCATACCTTGCTCATCAAGCTGTAACCCAAATATCACTGCCATTGATTGCATGTTTCATTGAGTACTCATCCGCCTTAGACGGAGTTGCCCAGAACAAATTATGGCAGAAGTTAGCTGGAAGGAACATTTGCCCCAGACTGCTACAAGCAATCATGTCCTTATATACCAGGACCTGGGTACGAGTTAAACTTGCGGGGGAGACAGCCACCCCCAAGATTGACACAGATCGAGGACTAACACAGGGCTGGGCTGTATGCTGAAGCCCATGTTATTCAATCTATACACTGCAGATTTTGGCCCGGCTTTAGCAGCAGCTGCTCTAGTCACTACAAGAACCTGAGACAGGACAATTCCACTCATGCAGTACGTGAACGACTTAGTGCTGTTCAACCATACAAAAACTGGTCTGCAAAAAGCCCTAATTGCCCTGAATATGTATAATCTCAGGAATGGGCTTGTGGCAACTGCAAGCAAAACAAAAGTAGTACTCTATGGGAGATACCCAAAGAAGAGGCTTACTAGTTAACAGTTGGGGCCACTGAGGCAGGACTGTGTACAACACTATAGCTATCTGGGAGTATGGCAATGTGAAACCGGCAGACCGACTCTGCAGCTAAATAAAATGAAAAGCAAAGCAAAAATGGCTTCATATGCCTTGTTCAAATTAAACAGACAAATTGTGCTTTCAATATATTTGGTTGCATCCCCCTGTTTGCACACTCCTTTCTGTTTCTCATCTGAGAAACTAAATAATGTCCACGTATTCAATATTAAAAGTTTCTTTTTTGTTTACCTGCTTTCATCTTGATGTTCTTAATTGGTTTATCAAAAACATCCTTAAGTTAGATCAGCATTTCACACATTATTATATTTCATAATGCTCCAATGTATTTCGAGCAATTGAGCTCTTCTTCAGGGAGCCACTCTGTTAAACAGAATAAATGCACGCATATAAACACATGTGTATTGACCTATATGTTACTATAAACTCATATAAACTAAATAATGATTGACACCAACGTCTGTTGTGTACTTAGTCCCATCTTGTGCACACATGATTGATATCGTATGACAGTTTTGCGTTATTCAAAAAAGTGATGTGCATACTCTGTGGTGTGCTTCACGAACTAAGTGACCAAATTACGGACGCCCGAACATGCCGGCAAATGACTGTGTTACGTTGCTCAGAAAAGTGATGTAAATACACTGTGGTGTATATCGCAAACTAAGTGACCAATTCATGAACGACCGGAGATGCCGACGAGTTACTCAAGGAGTCTGTCGATGTTGTTGAAGTTCGTAATGGTAGCTATAAAAGAACGGTATAAATTACTGTTACCGTTCACATAAATGACTATGTGAGCGTCATAAATTAATCAGCATCGCCCTCCTCTGATTGCGAGAACTTACTGTGTGTTACTTCTTTATCAGACTCCGCTTGGCTAGATACACCGGTGAAGTTTCCCCGGACGATTGTGGTTCCGCGTTTTGTACGATTCGAACGTAACGCGCGAGTGCGTAAAATAAAAATGGGACTGAATATCAGCGGCCATCTTGGAATGGCAAGTTAACGCGCGAGGTACTAAGCGATGTGAATAAAGTGTGTAATGATGTTTTAGTGAAATAATATCACATAATGTGTGATGCAATTAATGTTCCAATAATATTAAAACAAAACACTAGGCACAACGATAAATATCAGCGACCATCTTCGAATGGCCAATCAACTCGCGAAATACTAAGCGGTGTAAATGTGGGATCATGTCCTTGTGTACAGTCTATGACTTCAATAAAAAAATATATTAAAAAAATCATATCATGTATGATTCGACTAATGGTACATTGATGTGAAACAGAACTATAGACAAAACAGTAAATACAGTAAGCAAATGTAGCAACTACTGCCCTTCCCAAGTCCAGAACATATGTTCCACTAATTTGTCAGATGTTTACAGGTAACAAGCATATTCCATCTGTTCATTTAGACCATTTGGTCTACACGACTGTAGTTTCATAATCCAAAAATGTTCTCTTCTGAGGAGGTAATTGTTGTTATCTTTGCCTTCTTCCTTTTCCACTACTTCGAGTGCTAAAAATCTTAATTGAGAAATGTTATGTTTAGCCTCCATGAAGTGTAATGCTACTGATAATTTAGTGTTCTTTGTTCTGATATTGGATTTATGTTCATTAATCCTAGTTTTCAATTTCCTTTCTGTTTTACCCACATACACTTTCCCACATGGGCATTTTAGTAGATAGATTAATTTCTCAGTATCACATGTCACCGTAACATGAAGTTTGATTTCATTACCTTTCATTGGATTATTGATCTTGTTGCCTCGTATCACACCAGTTATTGCAATTCAGACAAGGAGATGTACCTTTCGACTTAGATGATGTTTTGCTTTTTGTTTTCAATATCTCTCCTATATTTTTATTTCTCCTATAGGCAAAGATGGGTGTTTGTGCAAAACTTTGTTTGGTTCCAATGTTAGCATATTCCAATGTGTGTTGATAATTTTTTTCAAGGTTTTACTAACTGTTGAAAATCTTGTTACCATCACCATCCTGGTGGTTTCGGGTTTCTCTTTGTTTTTCAACAGGTCATTTCGATTCATTTCCATGCATTTCGATTTTGCTTTCTTTAGTAATGTAGGACGGTACCCTCTTGATTCAAATCTTTCTTCTATTTCCGTGAGTCTAATTAAGCATTTCTCTGGATCAGATACTATGCGTTTCACATCTGATGGTGGCTATTAAAATGCAAAGTGTTGTTTTTATCAGTTTTCTTAAGGTAGATATCCGTCTCCAAGCCATTGTTGGTTCTTATGATCAAAATATCTAAAAATTGGATTTCATTCTTTGATATTTCACCTGTGAATTAAATTAAACACCACACCTGATAGTCCAATGTCTATTGCCATTCGGAGAGTGGTCCATGCCAAATTGCTCCTCGTGCTCAACTACGCCCAACAAGCATATCCAGGCATGCTAGGTACCGCCCTAGAAAAGATTCAGTGCTCAGCCTACAAGAAGATATTTTACCTTCCACCCCACACAAGGAACACTTTGATTAGGTTGGAATTTCGGCTGGTGCAGCAAAATCTGGAAAACTTGGCATCCCTTGCCAAGTACTACTTTCAGGTAATGGCCACGCCCACCAACTCCATGAAGGCTCTAATAAAAACAATCTTTACAAGCACTAACAACCCCATGCCCAACAATCTCGCCGTAGCTAAGAAACGTTTACTACTTGCGGTGGAGAACTGGCACACAAATGCAATTAACTATACTTGCATTAAAACTGCAAATTGAAAACAGTTGTATCATCGTTCACGAGAATTGGACATGGAAGTTCTGCTAGCCAGAATCCCTGACGAGTCAATAATGGGGCCACAATTGCGCTACTCAGCCTAATCCCATCTCCAACCGGCAGCAGTAAGACACGCTTTAAAATTAATTCTATCAGCCACATTAGTTCTCCAATCAGAGAATAGAATCCTACCTGAGATCTCTTGAAAATATCAACAGTTGCAGATTTTGGAACATTAGAAGAGAATCCTTAGCACATATACTTCTCTGCTGCTCGGCATTGCAACATCCCCGACAAATTCTACTGAGGCCTTTCTTTTTACACAACGGCATTCGGTTGGCCAACAGGCCATACCTCTTTTACATACCCCGGACTCAGTGCCGGACATGGCCACGTTCGGGGATTTCATAATGCAAGCATGCAACTGGCTAAAGAAACAGCCAACAGCCTCCGTAGTTCAATCTGTTCATCCTCCACTATGGGCAGTGTTAAAGGGCCCTGCATTGACACAACAAACTCTGATTAACTTTGTCATCAGGACTTCATAAACTCTGTATTTGAATGACATAGGTAATAATTTGGCACACATTATGTGCACTTATTTTTCTGTGGTTCCCCAGTTGATACTATGACTGACTTACCCTCGAGTTGCCCCTTTATACATTACATGCTGGCTGCGCCGTACAAGCCTTACTCTCTTGGGCACCTTAGCACCAAGGCCTGTTTTCGCCATAAATTTTGATCAACTTTTCCGTCTGTGCCTTATAAAATGCAGATCTCTGGCAGCTTCGGTATATAAACTTTAATTATGATATCTGCATTTTACAAGACAAACACCTTCAGGCACAGTCATTTGCACTTTCGCGTTATCACTTGTGTAGTATGATCACGAGCTGCTTTTGAGCACGCAGCGCTTATTTTTACAAACGTCTTTATTTTAAACCGCCTGAGCCCGTTGCACTTTAATGTCAGGATCTGGTGGCATTTCAGAAGTTACTATACCCTGCATGGCCATCAGTCAATACATGCACGTTATTAGCACGCTGTACTACTATCTTTTAATGATTTTTTAATGATTTTTTTTTTAAGACAAGCCGTTTTCTTCTGGATTTCTTGCACTTTTATAAGTTTTTGATTCATTTTTATCATCCTTGTAAAATATGTTCCCATACAGGATGTGTTATTTTTAAGGGTTTTTAAAACTGTGTTCTACTCTGTGATATGTGTATTTTATGTAACTTGTAATGATTTTAAGTCAGGGCCGGCCCTAGGCATGTGCAAAGTGTGCACCTGCACAGGGCCGCCAAACTCCAGGGGCCGCCACGACGAGGATCGGATCGGAAGGATCAATGATACATCGTGGCACTGGCAGCCCCCTGGCAGGATTTGGCGGCCTCCGGCTCTGACCCCGGCTTCCAATACTAAGTTCCGAGTCCGAGAGTCACAGTTCCAAGCCCTGACACAGTGAGTCACCCCCACCCCCTCCCTTTAACTTCCCTGGCCTCTGGCTCCGAGTCCGCACCGACCTCGTTCCTGATTGGGCAGCAGGGGCGCTGGGGTGTTTCAAATCATCATGACTGTCAGCCGGATGGCTGGCACAGACGCCGGAAGCCAGGATAGAGTGTTCTGCGGCAGCGCGCAGACTCAACCTAACCTGCTGCTTGACTTCCCCGCGTGCGTAACTAACTTGTGGGACTGGTGGCGTATGACTCTCTCTGTACAGCCCAGCCATTTGGTGGTCGTCGACGTCGGAGTCGGACAAAAGCTGAGCGGCCCCTGAGCACAGACTGAGAATAAAGTGAAGAAGTGTGAACGCACCTGCCGGGTAAGGGCAGAATAGATCCATTCTCTCAGATGATTGATAATGATATTTCTGCACACTGTTTGTGGCACTGACTGACTATCGCGACGCGTCATGGCAAGCAAGCGAGTCATATGATGATAGGTAGCCGGGCGTGAGTGTAGCTGTTAATGCTTGAGGTCGGATGGGCGAATTTACTGCACTGCAGCCGGGAGTTTTGCCGCATCGAGGTAGGCCGCCGCTGTCTGTCTTCCAGTGGCAGCGCCGGCCACTGATTTCCTTTAGGCCCCTCTCCGCCTGTGTGCCTGCAGGGCCTATAATAAAGGTGGAGTCGGGGGTACTATTTTGCATTAAATTAAGCGGCAGTATATGGCTCGAGTCCCAGCCAGCGGAAGGCCTAATCATTGCTGAGTATTACATTTCTGAATTACTGACACTTTCTCCGAGGGGCAGGGGGCCTGCCGCATTCAATTTGCTGGTGCGCATCCATCGACTCGTAGGCCGCTGTCTGTCTTCCAGTCAGTGGCACTGGCAGCGGGCGCGGCCTCCCATGTAAACTGGTGGTGATTGATTTCTTTAGGCCCCCTGCTCCGCTTGTGCCAATAAAGGTGGAGAGAAAGGGTATTTCTGCACTATTAAGCGGCAGACAG
Organism: Lissotriton vulgaris; assembly: GCF_964263255.1. Classification (NCBI taxonomy): domain Eukaryota; kingdom Metazoa; phylum Chordata; class Amphibia; order Caudata; family Salamandridae; genus Lissotriton; species Lissotriton vulgaris. The sequence goes on along the minus strand of NC_141693.1, from coordinate 1,687,311,563 downwards.
TTGAAATATGGCTCCAAGTCCCAGCAACTCCTGGGGGCCCCTAGAGCTCGGGGGCAGGGGAGCGACCGGGCCAACCCGAGCACTTTCAGTTTGACACAGCCTGGCGCGGGCCCCGGTGGAGCGCGGAGAGCACCTATGGTTACTCCAGGGGAAGGAACTCGCTGCTATCTCTCTCTCTAGCAGTCCTGCTGTCCGTTACTGGGACTCACCCAGCTCTGCCAGAGCACCTCACTCCTCAGCTGGGGCGTCCCTTAGACACATGTGAGATACATAGAGAGGGAGGCCCGCAGGTACTGGTCATTTAACGACTTTTCTGGACGTATTATTAAAACACCTTCCTGAGCTTCGCCCCGTCCAGAACCCCTCTTCCGGGGCCCCCACCTACGCTCCCTGCACAGGGCCACCATGAGCCTAGAGCCGGCCCTGTTTTAAGTAATCATACAATTAACTTTACATTGACTATCACATTTGTCCTTGTTGCCAATTTCTGATGGGCATTTAAAATAGGTTGACCAACCGTCCATAAATTTCATGGACAGTCCGTAATTTCGTCCGTCTGTCCGTGAAGGATTCTTTAACGGACGCCATTTGTCCGTAATTTTAACCGGTCGCACTACCCTAAAGCCTGCACAGCTTCCACCCACCTCCCTTCTTGACTCCGATGTTGTTGAGGTTGGGTGTAACAGACTCCGATGCAGTACCAAAGCTCAAATACCCAGCAGCATTGGAGAGGCACAGCAGGATGGCAACCCTCACACCTCCAGCCCTTGATGAGCTGTTAGGAGGTGCTTGAAGGTGACTGAAACGGAGGGACTGCAGCTTCAGGAGCAGGGGCATCTATTCAGATGCATACAGCCCTGACTGTGTCTTGTTTCTGCAATTTAAATGGGCCTCACACATTCCCTTTCTGCCCAGGACCCCAAACATCCTAGAACCGGCCCTGATTACACAGCGCAGCACTGGTTCTCTTCACAGAGCTTAACTACTGTCACTAAATTGTAAACAAACCTCGGTTCATCAAACATGCAGTCTTAATGTAATAAAATAAAGAAATGGCGCAATCGCACCCATACTGATTAACAAAGTATGGAGGACAATCAGTTAAATCAGATCTCTTGGGAGTATCTCCTTTAAGTACTGTACATCACAGTGGGGGATGGCAAAACTAACAGTTTGGAAAGAGCCTGTCTTTTCGTTGTCTTGTCCAGGAGGGGGTGAGGAGCCCTACCCCACCCTGTAAGAGACCAAGATTATACTAGAATACTGCATGCCCACCCCTGAGTCCACCCTGGTGGATCCTGTTCCCCCTCCTGTGATGGCTCCTGCCCGCCCCAGTGATGGCTCCTGCCCCCCCCCTGACCCCCCCCCCCCTCCTGCCTGTGATGGCTCCTGTCCCCCTCCTGTGGTGGATCCTATCTCTGCCCTGGGTGGCTTCTGTCCCAGTCCTGGAATGGCTCATGCAGCGAGGGTGACGTTCTTGATCGGCCTCGTCAAAAGGGCTTAGCTCAAAATTAATATGAAACGGTGGGCAAGTGAGTAGGTGAAGGGATGAGTGAATGGCTGAATGAATTAGTGAAAGGGTGAATGGATGAATGAAAGATTGAATAGATGGATAATGAGAGAGGATGGATGGATTGATGAGTGAGTGGAAGGATGGAAAAGAGAAACGGTAAATGGCTGGATGTATGGGTGGAAGGGTAGCTGGATGGGTAAAAGGGTGGATGGATGAGTGAAAGGATGGATGAGTGAAAAGGTGGATGATGAGTGAGTGAGTGGGTGGATGGATAAGTGAAATGATGGATGGATTGATGAATTGATACATGCAAGGGTGAATGGATGGACGAATGAGTGAAAGGGTGGATGTAAGGATGGATGAGTGAGTGAAAGGGAGGGCAGATGGACAAAAGGATGAATAGATGAGTGAAGGAGTGAAAGGATAAATGGATGAGAGAAAGGATGGATGAGTTATAGGGTCAATGGATGGATTCATGAGTGGATTAGTAGAGGGAAGTTTGGGTGGATGGATGGAAGGAAGGATTGCTAAGTGAAAGGGTCGATGGAGAGAGGAAGGGAGGATGGATGGATGACTGATAGAGTGGAAGGGTGAAAGGATGAGTGACTGGGTGGATGGATGAGTAAGTGAAAGGATGGAAGGAAAATGGCTGGATGGATGAGTACAGATGGATAGGGTGAAAGGGTGGATGGATGGATAATGGATGGATGAATGAAAGGATGGATGAGGGGATGGATGAGTGAAATGATACAAGACGGATAGGTTTGCAAATTGTTGAATATGTTCGGATATGGCTGGGCTTACTTATATACTATTACGCAACCTCTGATGTGTCTGTAAAACGTATCCAATTGTCCTTAAGTTTTGTCCTGAATTTTGACCTCCTGTCCTGAATTTGTGTCCTGAATTTTGACCCTTTGTTCTGAATTTTCACACTCAACGTCCTGAATTTGCACCAATGCCAGTTGGTCACCCTAATTTAATAAGAAATACGAAATGCGTAGGTAGACTGTCAGACTCCGCTCCTCGCACCCCTGCACTCGTGGCTGTGCCCCTTGTAACTCCACCCCCTTTCTGCTGGAGATGTACTCTTGAATCCTCCAAATTATGGGATCCTAGAGTAAATTCTTCCAGTTCCAGCACCGATTTAAAGTAAAGCTCAGGGTGGCAGGGGGCGGACGTAATTGCTTTACCTGCTTGCAATCCTAAATGTGAAATGATGCTAGGGCAGGCCCTGCCTCGCGGTGGGAGTATGACGGCTTCTTTATTGTGAGGCATAACATCGTCAGCATTTCTCTATAATTACATGCTGGGAACCACGTGATGGAGGCATGTATGACTGCTCGGATGCACGTCGCACGACAGTAAGGTAGAATGAATGGGACCACTGCAGTGTATCTTATCTATTGTGAATCCCAGAAAGGGACATGTGAGTTTCCCGGGGTAGGGAACGGGTGCACTGTTTGTATTAATCTTTTAGGAAACCGAGGACGGACTCCATGGCAGATGGGGAGGGGAGGTGGGAGGGCGTTGTTTTCCCCCGCAGTCAAGGAAGCTGAGCGATAACAGCGGGAGGGGAGGTTGTCATTATTCTGCATTTACCGCATGCGAATTCCAAGCTTGAGGCATTCCAGCCTTGGGGCATTACTCTATTCCCCTGCTGTTAATCACAGAACGGGAGCATCGCGGGTTTAGTGTAGCATCTGTTATTACTCTTTTTTTATTTACCTGGCGTAGGACCCAGGGTGGGAGTGCAGACCGTCTGCAGCAGACGTCTTGATGGGCTGGGGGACGTAGGCCCTTCTTTTGTTCTTCCTTCTCTGCAGCCTTTTCATGGAGAAGCGTCTAAGCGTCTCCCATGGCAACTGGAATTCTCGGAAGCGCGCCGCGAGGCTGTGTCCTTGTGTTGATGAGGAGCAGCCCGCATGCGCATTGGGCGGGTGCGAGCACGCAGAAATGTGATCAATGGAGTCCTCCACTATAACGTTCGACAGGAGCGCATGCACGTGTTGAGTTCAGAGGTGTGCGTTCATTATGCGCGTGCGCCAAAGCATAGATATCGAACTCATTCAGTTCGAAGATGGTGCGTTCCCTGGAGCGATTTACGCTCGCTAGGGCGAGGGAGTAGTGATGAGTTTGAGATTTCACCCTACATTGACCGTGGTTACCTATACAACTCATATTTATTTATTTATTTTATGTATTAATTTATCTATGCGATTTTATATAGCGCGTACTTTACCCGAAGGTGTCGGAGCGCTTCACAGTAGGAACAGTAATGATACATGAGGAGAAAATTACAAGTGAACAAATTACAAAAACAAACGTTAAGTTACATGATGAGACAAAAGTGACAATAGTGAGCAACCAAAATACAAGAGGTAGCAATCGGTACATTATAGGAGGAAAAAGTGATTTCTGTGCAGGTTACAAAAGCGTACAAAGTACGGCTAGAGGTATAATACTGCAGTAAATGGCAGACACTCCAGCACAAGAACAAACGTTACGTAGGCAATGGTGGCATTTGTGCAAGTATCTAAAGCAAACAAAATGTGAGAGGTAGCAAACAGTGTGTTACAAGAGAAAAGTGACGTGTGCAAGTTACAAAAGGGTACCAAACACAGGTACAAGGATAATACTGCAGCCAACAATTTAGAATAGGAAGGTAGGAGATTTAAAAAAAAAATGGAGGAATGCATTTTCCCTACTTACTTTTAGTGAAGCAGATCTATAGAAGCAAATGTATGCGGTAGATAGCTAAAATCGGGAGTCTGTTGCCTTAAAACGTGTAATAAGCTGTGACATCGCAGCATCACAGGAAGTATTGATTGATGCTTTATTTCGATATGCACATATCATAAAAGCAGTACAAAAGATAAAAACAGCATGTCGAAAAAAGTAAGACTGTACATTTAGTAAAAGGATAAAACACATTAGGTCAGCATAAATTAGATAAAAAGAGAATTAAATTGATATGGACAGTCTTCTAATTCTAATCAACCAAGCCCATTTTAAAAACTTAGCGACAGCACAAACAATGGGAGGGGCTGTGTTAGTTAAGAGGATCCGGAGTGCAACGGAGTGCTGACGAGTACCCAGTTCTCTGCAGATGGGACCGAGCCAACGTGATCTGGGGCGACCGTAGTCCGGGCATTCAAAAAGAAAATGTGGCACCGTCTCTGGCTTGTCTTGACAAAGAGCACAGTAGCATGATGTAGACTGGGATTTATTCCACCTCGAGCAGAAGTCGGCCAAGGGTAGGGTTCCTAACCGAAATTTAATGTACAGGGACCTATCCATAGCCACTGATATAATGTCCATGTACGGCTCATACATGACAGCGTCTTTTAACAGCAGAAAAGCTGCGGTGGTTTTGCAGTGCTGCTGGCTTCTCAAGCGCTTCGTACAGACCCACTCCCAGAAAAGTTTTTTTAAGGTCTCCTTTGGAGGAGCGGAGTGGCTATGCCAGCATGAGTCCAGGCCTAGGTCCCCTAAAAGTTGTTTTATATCCTTCAGCCATTTGATGCTACGCCAACCGTCAGAATGCATCACCTCCGCCAGACCATTGGCATAGGATTTTAGCTCCGGGACCCTCCACAGACGTGCCCAAAGCAAAAGGGGTCGAAGCCGAGCCTGGTCCCTTATGGCTTTGCAGCTAGTGTCCATGAGCACTGGGATGGTCGGGCTACTCGATGGAATGGCAAGGAGATCCTTAATGAATTTATTTTCAGCCTTGCTCAGTGAGTCGACTTTGCCCGAACCCCACAGTTCCGCTCCATAGAGTGACGCAGGGACCGCACGTGCTTTATATATCTCAAGTAGAGGGGCAACACAATGTTTTGAAGAGTTGTTAAACTCCTTAAGAATGGCGCCACCCACCCTTTTGTGGGCCAATGTCATTTTATCAATGTGGGCGGTCCAGCTCATCACATCGTTCAGTCGGATTCCCAGATAATCAAATTCTGCCACTCTTTCTAGGGGTATAGAGTTCAGGATGGGAGGGCGGCCAAGTTTGCGAGGTGGATGTATAACTAGGTACTTAGTCTTATCTACATTGATAACAAGGCCCTTGGTGGTACAGAAGTCCTGAAAGCGGTTCAGCAGTGTCTGGAGACCTTGGGGGGTTTTAGAGATGAGGAGGGTGTCGTCGGCGAACAGCAAGGTTGGAATTTTTACACCTCCCAGGGTGGGAGCGTCTGCTGGTTCGACCAATAGGTGATCTACCACCCCGTTAATGTAGAGGGAGAATAAGGTAGGGGCCAGAACGCAACCCTGCCTTACTCCCCTCTCGACCCTGATCTTGTCGGTCTTTTCCCCATTCAACCCCCATCTGACCTGGGCATAGGTGTTGGTGTGCAGGTTAATAAGGAGGTTTAATATGTACGGGGGCATCCCTAAACCATAAAGGACCCTCCAGAGTTCCTCCCTAGGTACCAGGTCAAAGGCAGTCTTGAGGTCAATAAAGGCCAAATAAAGACTGCCTTTGGCCAGCACCACCACCTTCCAGTATACTAGCAAGAGCCTGAAGACCTGTTCGATGGTTCCTGTACCTAAACGGAACCCGGCTTGCATATCGGACAGGATGTGATTATCGTCCACCCATTGGGAGATCCTCCCCAAAATAGCTTTCCCCGCCAATTTCTGGCTAGAGTCTATTAGGCTTATAGGCCTATAGTTCCCGGGTGAATCCCGACTGCCCTTTTTATAGATGGGGACCACCTCCGCACCTCTCCAGGAGTCTGGCACAGGGCCTCCCCCAATTATTGCGTTCAGGAGTGCAGTGATTAGTACCCCCCATTCTTCCGGATAAGCGCGGAGGATATCGCCTGGTAGGCCATCCGGACCAGCTGCTTTCAATGGAACCAGGGTTTTAATCTGCTTTGTTACGTCCAAGACAGAGAAAAGTTCCAGGTCACGATCTAGGGTAAAGGGTGGGAGGTTAAAAGAATCGTTTAGTGGGCCTTCAACAGCAGAGTAAAGTTTTTGGAAGTGAGAGAACCAGGACTGGGCATTAATGGTACAGGTCCTCCGGGTGTCGTCAGGACGGTTCCTTTTGCCCACCAAGTCCCAGAAACCTTTGGCATCTTTCCCACGACTGGCAGCCAGAAGGTCCTGCCAGAAATTTTCCTCCCACTCCCTCCTCGCATTTTTTTGGCAGAGTGCATAGTATCTTCTTGCCTCCCTAGCCTTGGACGGTAGTTTGGACTTAACTGCCTCAATAAGAAGTGACTTCGCCTCCCCTACACTTCTGATTGTACCAGCCCTGTCCCGATCGTGAACCTTGTTTCCCTCTGCTCGAATTAGCTGGGATTACAAAGAGGTCACTAATAGCCTTAGTTATGACACAGAACCTAGGTTCCACCTCCATCAGCCCTTCGTCTTGGTGGTCGAGATTGACTAGGGCTGAGGCAAGGAGCTGCCTGATGGCAGAAGTTTTCTCCTCTGAAAGTGCCAACTTCGCCCACTTTAGCCGTCGTCCACAGTTTGTGACCACTGACAGGTCCGGGGCGGGATTACTAGGAAATCTACTCGCGGTGATGTTAAGACACCTGTAGGATAGGGTGAGGGACAGGAGATTGTGGTCACTCTCTACCGATGGTACAATCACCATGTCCTCCACCATGCTCCACAGGTGTCTGTCAAGGAGAAAATAGTCAATCCGTGACATGTGCCCTGGCCTGTTGTAGGTGTGGGCCCCTGCTTTGTCGGACCTTGTCCTGCCATTAGCAGCCCTGAGACCAAACTCCATAGCTAATGAGTTGATCTGGAGGGCCACTTCTGTCCACTTTTTAATAGGACTAAGCTCGAGGGGCGGAATCCCCCACCCACTATCATGTTCCTCTTGGTCTGTTAGGATTTCTAGATCCAGAGGCTCGAAAGTGCAGTTCAGGTCACCCGCCAACAAGGTACAGGACAAGGTACAGGACCTGTGGGAAGATAAGCGGAGCTGAGCCTCCAGACAAGCTATTACTGAGGATTCTCTACCCCCCTTTGTGCCTCTGGCGTAGATGTTAAAAATATTTAAGATGACTCGGCCCTGGGAATTTCTCAGCAATATATTAAGGAGATCCGGGCAATTAGTGTCCCGCTCCACCACCCTGCAATTAAGATTTGAAGCCACCCAGATAAGTAGGCCACCCGAAGGGCGGCCCCTACCAGTTGCACTATGTACTGCCGGCAGAAAGTGGGTGGAATATCCCGCCTTGTGTAGGGGCACCCGACTCCAGGTTTCCTGGAACAGGCAAATGGAGTATTGCTCCACAAGCTCGTTCCAGTCCGGCAGTGCTAGCTTCCTCTCGAGGCCCGCCACATTCCAGCTGAAAACCCTAACCGGGGGGTCCGTCACAGCCGTAATGCGACAATCTTCAACAGGGAGCGGTGTGTCCAAAACACCCACACCAGGGAGGATAGCCAGCAGGTTAAAAGGTGCCCCGATCTCCCCTTGCTCTTCTACAAACTCGGCTGTAGCCTCAATTTGCGATGAGGACGAGGGGCTATTTGTTTTAGGGTAGGGTATTGGCTCAACAGCAGGGCTCGGAGCCACAGGGACCTCCCCGGAGTCATCCCAGAGTCAGCAACCCCAGGATCTCCAGTTCGGTATCAGTGGAGCCTGAAACGGCCGCTGTGGGAAGACTCTCGGGGGAGAGTGGCCGTGAACGGTATTCACAGGAAGTGACATCTTAACCCACAGAAAGTGATATCACAAGAAGTGAAGTCAGCTCTTAGCACACACTTCGCAGGTTTATCCGTGAGTAAATTTGCGCACATTATGTGATTTAACAAATATGATTTTGGGTCTGTGTTGTGCCCAAAAAGTGATGCAACCCCTACGCATAATGTGGCGACAAGGATGGGATGCACCACAGTGTACCAAGTGTAGAACATAATACTGGGAGTATTACTGTGGCATACTGGGAAAACTGGTTACAGAAAGGACAGTAAGTTGAGCAAGGTTAAAGATTACAAATTGCATGGTTGGCCAGACAAAAAGATGATTGAGAAAAAATTGTCGATTTTAGGAGCTCAAAGATGAATATCTCAGGTTCCGGATTCCTTCTAAGGAATAACGGAATCCAACCACCTCATTTCCTATGGGAGAAAATACTAGAGTTAACACACGAGGGACATCAAGGCATTGTTAAGTCTAAGTATAGACTTAAGAATTCATTTTGGTGGCCCGGGATGGAAATGGCCATGGAAAAATTTGTCAGAACATGCGAACATTAGAGCAAGGCGGATAAGTCCCTGTTCGTGTTGAGACCACCCTTGGGCACTAGAGCTATACCTTCTGGTCCGTGGGAGGATTTGGTTCTCAACATCCTGGGTCCTGTGTTAGATAGTATGGGGGTACCCAAATACATCTTGGTGTTGTTTGACATGTATTCTAAATTTCCTGAATTGAGGATCTGTGAATCTTCTGATGCTGCTACTGTAGTTGCATTTTTAGAAACTGTATTTTTGACAGGAGGCATCCCCAAAACACTCTTAAGCAATAACAGTCCTCAATTTGTAGCGGAACAATTTACATGTTTCTTAACCCCTTCCATGCTGATGACAGACGGGAGCCGTCATGGCACACAGTGCTCGTGTGCTGATGACGGCTCCCGGCCGTCATGACCGCACCCGCAATCGGAATGTGCAGCACAGGCGCAGAATCGCGGCCCCGCCCAAGGGGTTAATAAGGAATGGCATCAAGGAAAAAAAGACCCTTGTGTTTAACCCTGCTTGTAATGGTGCAGTTGAGAGGTTCAAGAGAGTCATCATGGGCGGTATTCATTCAGCCATAATTGCTGGTAAGAATTGGGAGATGGAACTTAATAAGTTGGTGTGGGCGTATCGCATCACCCCTACTGTAACAGGGTACATCCCTTTTAAAATTCTGAGGGGTAGAGATCCCTTCATCAGAGATAATTTGGCATGGATGTCTCAAGAATTGCAGTGCATATGGTCACCAGAAGTTGTCAAAACAAATTTTGAGAAAGCCCGTAGCATGTACAAGGAATATTTTGACAAAAAGAGGAGGACCAAAATTGTAACCTTGTGTAAAGGGGAGTGGGTGCAAGTCAAGTCTTTTAGGTTCGTTAGGAAAGGGAGCAGACATTTTTCACAACCATTGAGAGTGAGGAAAGTCTTTGCATGTTCTGCCGAATTAGAAGATGGCAAGGTTTGGCATTTCAGAAAACTGGCCAAATACAACAAAATCTTGTCATGGAAGAGGGACTGTGACCGCTCTTCAGGTTCATGGATTTGGAATGAGAACATCCGGGAAGATGTGAATACGGGGACCAATTCCAGTATGGAGTATAATGAGGGGAGTCCCTCTGTGCCAACAGATCATACACAAACAGATGGTACTCGTGGGGAATGATATGTGTCCAGCGGTGTAAGTGAGTAAATTTTGCCACTGGGTACACAGAGAGCTTCAGAAATGGAAGGTGGTGCGAAAGTTAGGCATCAGGGAAGACAGATCAAATTGCCTGTCAAGTATAATGATTACATTGTTTGATTAATCTTCTTCGGACGCACTATTTTCTACAGATTATTTTTTCAGAGTTTTTTCCACTTATAATGCTATGATGTAGTTTCACTGTCTATTATCTTCATTACATTCACTTACCTTAAGACAGAGTTCTTCAATCTGTGGGGCGCGCCACCATCTCAGGGGGGGGCAAGCACTCCACACGAAGATCTTCCCTTTCAGTCTTTTACTGTCCCGCGGCGTCACAAGTTCAAATGGGAATTCTCTGGTAACTGAGGGCTGGAGGGGGAGGGAGGGGAAATAGATAAAGCAGGACGTGTGCTTTTGTTATGTAAGGAGCTAACAGTTAACCTTCCCAGGAGGGGGTTAATTGGTAGAGCTTGGATGCTTCAGCTGCAGTGGGAGGCAAGGTCTCCTCTGCTAAACAAGCAATGCGCTGAAGCAAGCAAGCGCTTAAATGCCTTATGAATGTAGTATATAAATGCTATATTAAAATACGACGTTTGAAGTGGCAGAGACTTTTGATAATGTCTACATTAAGGGAACTGACATAAAAAAGATGAAGATATGGTTTACTGCCCAAGTTTTGAACTCTGGAACCACACAACTGGGTTTAAATTTTGCCTTCCCCATCTGAACAGAAATTAACAAATCTCTTGGGTAAATAACTTTGTTTCCCTGTCCATCAGATGCCTTTTATGCTACAACCAGGAGTGCTATTAAACAAGGCGAACTCCAGAACAGTGAACAATAATGAATCTATGTTTCTTTGATCATGAGAAAGTCATCCAACGCAACGTCAGTGAAATAAGTATGTTTTGACATGTTTGGTAACTAACAAGAAGGAGCTTAGAGGGAAAATAAGGTCATAGGTCGCCCTCCACTCAATGTCAACTTTCACAACTATGACCTAGACCACAAAGGCACTTGACAGGTACTAGCTGAGGTAATATGAATTTTTATGGTCAATTGTGTCCCCTAACGTAGACCCCAACGACTCCGTGTACGTGCTTCAAGTACATGTAATTTCCCTCCACAACCAGCTATGAAGACGCAAATACATTTGCGTCCACCGTTAACAAGTCCTCTTTCAGATCCACCCTGAATGGGTCAAAAATTCAGTTCCTAAGTATGCTGTGCCACCGTCTTTACATGGTGCACTTTCGCGTTTTCCTGGCTCTGGCGAGCTAGGCCCTGATTTCCGCCATTGAGCCCTTTCTTCCTTCTGCCTCTGAAAACTGCAGCCTGGATCTGCATCTATGACCCTTGCCTTACTCCCTGTGCTGCGAGCGGTGCCCGGCTCGGCCTGCTTGCCTGCCAAGACAATTCAGCCTTCAAGTTATCTGCTCCGCTCCTCGAAAATACATTCCTGTCTAGTGATATAGGTAAACATCTCCCCAGCTGCAGAGCAAAGGGCCCGGCTTTTCTGGCTCCGTGCAAGTAATTCATTGCCCCCGTTACCATGGTAGGCCCATGGCCCCTCGCATTACACGTAGACACGTAGACACATATGCACGCACTAGCAGTCAGTATAGAATAGCCTCTGCCCGAAAGACCTTTCCTTCTAGATAATACAGTTCCTCAAACACAAGATATCAGATATGATTTGGGTTTAGGTTGTTCTGACACGCCAGACTTCTGTCTCCCCTTCTGGTGCTAAATGTCAAGTCCCCTTCACCCTCCAGTTCCACGTCAATCACACGTCATGTTGCCTGCGCGCGCATCCAGCCACATATTTCTGCTGACACTGCAGGATTCCTCTATGGATCCACCCACCTGTGACACTCTCATGTGACGTTTCTAGCACACACCTCCGTGTACGCCCTCGTGCATGCCTTCTGTTACGTACATGTGTTCTTATCTCTTTTCTCTCAGCTGTTACGCCTTCTGTATCCATCACCATTGTATGCATTTACTATATATATTGTACTCTGTTAATAAAGCATTGTCTATCCCTTCCTGAACCCTCGTGGTGATGGAACATGATACCATGGTTCGAACCATTCCATTTTATGGAATAAAACCCTTATAAACTCAGATGCCACGGACTCTGCCTCTCATTATTGATTGAGCTATTTTTATTGAACTTTACCGCATAGAAATTCCGCATAGGTAAACTTTATTTACCACATAATGTGGCGCCCGAATAGGGACCCCTCCCCCACCTTACGCGCCGGCGGTGCGTTGCAGGCCTAGCCCCCTGCCACAGCCGTGACGGACAACTACGCGTACCCGCAGGATTTCCTGTATCTCCCTCAGGCCTACGGAGGTGACTGAGGCTGCGAACGACACCCAGACGAGGCGGTGAGGAGTGCGGAGGATCCCGACCAGAGCCCAGCCGAGAGAGCAAGGTCCGAGGTGTCTAGAGGCCCACCAGTTCCGAAGTATCTGCGTCACGTATCGAGTCGAGTCCAGTCCGGTCCAGTCCAGTCGAGTTTCCGAGGCCTTCTGTTCTGTGCTTCCCGGTGAGTACCGTTGCTGGGGACGCATCTAGACGGGTGCATTAATTTGTGTCCGGTCAAGACGGGTTTGGGTACACAGACCCGGTCTGCACTGTTTTAGCAGTGTATCTGTACTGTTTAGCAGTATATCAAGTATCCAGCTATCAAGTTATTGTCTGTTCCGAAATGTTTTAATGTGTTTTAATGTCGTGGTATGAGTGATTGTTTGATCTTCATTACTGTGTTTATTGTATTAGTTGTGTCCAAGTCCGAGTAAGTATCAAGTATCAAGTATCAAGGTTCAGAATGCCACTGTTTACTAAGCTACGTCAGATAGGAACTAGGAAAGGAATACTAGAGGAAGCTGTTCCCATCCCACCCAGGGACACTCCCGGATATTTTATGTACCACAAGCACGGCTTAGATGCCGTATTATATCTCGACTTGTGGGTGGATTACACTAAGGACTTAGCAGAGAATCAGAAATGGCCCGTTACAGGGACATGGGATGCCGAGTGCATCATGAGAGTAGAGGAAGCGTTATGGAAAAAGAAAGCCAGACAGTCACAGAAAGATGCCATTGAACTATGGCGTAAAGAATCACATAGGCGAACCGAGAAAGCACTCAGAAAAGCAGAGAAAAGTAGAGAGGATTCTGAAAAAGCCAAAGAAAAAGAACTACTAGAAGAAGGAGAACGTGTTAGAATGGAACAACACGATAGACGGAGTAATGCTATTATGACAGGATTGTATCCAGTCCTGGCCGAGGGCCTGCCCAAAGCGACCCCGGAAACACCGAAAAATCTGCCCCCTCCATTGGTTCCGACTAAAGTACGTCACAAGACCGCAGCAGAAATTTTCCTTTCTTCCTATTTAAACGATGTAGCTCCCGAATATACCAATGTCCCACCTGCACCTGTACCACCCGCTGATCACCGGCCCCCAGGTCCGCAACAGCAGACCCCTCCTGCACCACTTCATGCACCCCCTATTAATCCGCTTAATCCTTTTGGGTCTGGCACGGTCCAGGTTCCAACCCAGTTACAGCAAGCACTGACACTACAGACAGGTGATGCTCAAGCCTCCGCCTCTGGAGGTGCATCAGGAGGATACTGTACCCCGCCACCAGTACAGCGATTAACTATTAGAGAACTAGCCATGCAACGTACTCCGAAAGCAATCACAATTGAAAAGCTTAAAGAGTATCTTACAGACTGTAGATATGATCCAGTACCAGGCAAAGATGGTTGCATGATATTAGCCTCAATACGTATAAGACGGGCTGCAAACTTTTTAGTTCTATTTCCAGGAATGCGAAATTATCTAGACAGGATATATCGTTTTGTTCAGACTGGGGAGGGTCAGGAATGTATTCACGAGGCCATGACACATCAGAAAGTAGACATTCAAAGTATGATTTTAAGATTCCTCATAAACTGTTTCATAAGAGAACGAGACCGGCCTGGTATAAATAAAGAAGAGATGGAGGTACTAACTACATGGGGTCAGAATATTGCAGACGGAAAACATGATAGACAAAAATGTATAGAGGCCATGTACAGAAAAATCCGTAAAGAAATAACAGTATTTCATGAAAGAGAGAAAGTTGAAAGTGAAGCAGATAATAACAAGAATAATTCCTCAGAGGAGGATGAGCTAGAAGAAGACATAGGTACAGTAGCATATGTAGGAAAGGGTAGATCTTTTAATAAAACGTTACGTCCAGAAAGTAAGAGACTTTTTCATTCTGCTATGTCAAATCCGAAGACTCCTGAACATCTATTCCAGGCTACCGATAAAGTACTTCAAGAACGAATGGGGTACCATGTACTCATTTCCATGGATGAACAAGAATTAGCCAGGTCAGCAGTACAATGGGCTGACAATTTCGATAGATATAATGATGACTCAGTAGCGCAAACATTTTTTAATCTTTCCCCAGACGAACAGCGACTAGCTGGTATGTACATGATACAACACCTCCTTACGTTGTATAAGAGCCAACATTCTGATCCAGGTCCCCTACCTGATGTACTAGTAGAATTATTAATGAATAAATGGAGAGGCCTAGGTACCGATTTAATTAAAGTAATTTTAGAACATCGACATAAATATAGTGCTTTCCTGAATCCACAGTTCGTTTCAGCTCCACCCCCAGAAAGGAAAGTGTTTTACATAGACAGACAAAATCCTTTACGAGAAGTACATCCAGTCAAGAATGCTGATGATACCCTTACACGTGTGTATGTATACACGCCCATAACTAAAATGGAATTGTTAGAAATGAAGAAAATAGTGCCGAGTCATGATAAAGACCCTGCAGGCTTTCACCGTGAAATAAAAGACGTTACTCATGGGAGATTACACCTATCCCGACATTATGAAAATATTGAAAGTGTTATTACCTGCTGGTATTTACGAGAAACTCAAAGAAAAAGAATGGGAGGTGGGAGACCAAAAGATTGATTGGGCTGCATTAGAAACTGAAGAGACAGGTCGAACCCCAGGGCTGGGTCTTGGGGATAAGACTAAAGCATTACCAGGATTGTTAGTACAGGTTTTGCCACGTTTGTTAGCAACTAAAAAGGAGGACTGGGATGCAATCTCAGCCTGCAAACAGAAACCCGATGAAGACACTAGTGATTTTTATTCCCGATTTGAGAAATGTTTTATTATTAATAGTGGCCTGAAAGCAAGTAGCGAGTCATACCCGCACCTTTTTGTATCCAAATTAGTTGAGAATTCATTGCCCCAGGTTAAGAACCGTGTACTGAAAGTCGAGAACACATGGCAAGCTAATACACCTTCCCAAATGTTACAGATGCTACAGTACCATCAGAACAGAATTAGGGAAGAACCAGATCACGAACAAAGACGTATGAAAGACACGAAAATGAAAATGCTCGTTGCTCAGTCAGTTCCAGCTGACGGTCAGAAAAAGGGTATGACACCGTCCAATAATTCGGCAGCTCCTGTTAAAGGGACATGCAACTATTGTAAACAGCCAGGTCACTATGTAGACGATTGTGCAGTTTTGAAACACAATATATCCACAGGTAAAACTAAAGAGAGACCACGTCCACCTAGACAGGACCAGGCCCAACAACACGTTCCACAGAATGTACAACCTATGCAGGTTCCACAACAGACCGTAGCGGTACCACAGCCACAACCCATTGCTGCAACACAACATGCAACCCAGCAGATGTACCAATATGCACAGACTGACTATCCCGATTATCAGCGATACACATGAAACAGCCTAGAGAGGGAGGTTGGCTTGCCTCTTATTGAGATTCCTATAGATCAAGAGGGTCCTTATGTACATAGTCAAGTATTAGGAAAGGATAGAAAGTTTTTGATTGACACAGGGGCAAGCAGAACGACAATCAGTCACGACGAGGTTCCAGGGGCACCCCTCTCAGGCTCACAGAATGTTTCCCTTGGATTTTCAGGAAAGCCTATTGTTAATGAAGTTTCAAAACCAGTCCCCCTTGCAGTTGGTCCATTGTCACGAACTACAGATTTGTTGCTAACGAAATCATGTCCAGAAAACTTGTTAGGTATCAAGACACTGAAAGCTCTAGGAGCTGTAATTTGTTGTTCTCCGGAAGGAGTAAGATTGTTTCTGCGTGACTTTAAGGGTCACTATGTGTTGAGAGATATGGATTCCAGATTACAGAATGTTCCTGCACATTTATGGGCACAAGGCCCCACTGATGTAGGTTGTATGCACATCACTCCATATCGTGTCACACTGAAGCCAGGAGTAGTACTACCACGCATTCGACAATACAAGTTACCGCCAGATGCTGTAGTGGCTTTACTGAAAATCATTGACGAGCTCATTGCACAGGGAGTGGTTGTAGAAACCGACTCCAATGTTTGTAATTCCCCTATCATTCCGATTCTTAAACGTACTGACCCGAATGCACCTCCAGTTTATCGATTAGTGATCGATTTACGAGAATTGAATAAATGTATTGTGCCACAGTACCCTGTGGTTCCAGACATCTCCTCATTATTGACAGCTATTGATTCAGAGGCAACGTTCTTTACCGTAATTGAACTGAAGAACGCCTTCTTTAGTGTCCCCATTGATCCGGAAAGCCAATATCTTTTCGGATTCTGTTTAAATGGCCGTAGCTTCAAATTTGCACGCGCACCTCAAGGATTCACAGAAAGCCCCAGCATCTATAGCCAAGCATTGAAAAGACAACTTGACAGTATTCACATGCCTGCTAACACTGCCCTACTCCAGTACGTCAATGATCTATTGATCACCGCCCGAAGTGAACCAGAATGTGAACAAGCATCACTGACAGTCTTGTATTTCCTGGCTGACAAGGGACACAAGGTGTCTCCTTCGAAGCTGCAATTCTGTGTTCAGCAAGTGGTATACCTTGGGCACTTGCTGACCAAGTGGGGGAGACAGCTAACGCCTGACCGTATCCAGTTAATTGTAAACATGTCACAACCCAAGACACAAAAGGAGGTACGGGCCTTTATAGGCCTCACTTCTTACTGTAGACAATGGATCCCTCAGTACGCATTTCTAGCCAAGCCACTTATACAGTTGACCACACAGGAGGCAGCGTCATCGACTGTCCTCCCTTGGACTCAGGAACATACACAAGCTTTTGACGAATTAAAGAAAGCCTTATGTCAAGCACCAGTTTTAGCGACACCATGTTACAACAAACCCTTTACACTTTTTGTCACAGAACGCGAAGGTACTGCATTGTCAGTACTCCCCCAGGATCAAGCAGGTTCACACAAACCGTGTGCTTACTTTTCTAGCACATTAGATCCAGTAGCCCAGGCTCTGCCTGCGTGCTTGAAATCTGTAGCAGCAACAGCTCTAGCAATCAGACAAAGCGATTCCATAGTGTTAGGACATCAATTGACAGTACAAGTTCCACATTCCGTGGAAGTCCTTTTGAACAGAACACAGACTCAACATCTGACTATAGCACGACTGACAGGTTATGAATTGACATTGTTTCAGCCACACATAGAAATTAGACGTTGCAATACATTGAATCCTGCTACGCTTTTGCCATTAAGTGAGACAGACCCTTTGGCACATGATTGTGTTGAAGTCATTACCATTACGACGAAACCCAGACAAGATTTGACAGACATCGCATTACCAGATCCAGACCTGACACTTTATGTGGATGGTTCATGTATGAGAACAAGTACAGGAGAGTTAGTGGCCGCATATGCAGTCACAACAGAAACTGAAGTCATAGAAACACATCGCATTGACACCCTGTCAGCCCAAGCAGCAGAGCTCATCGCTCTGACCCAAGCTTGTATTCGAGCAAGGAACAAGAAAGTTAACATATACACAGACTCCCGTTATGCGTTTGGAGTCGTACACGACTTCGGTGTCCTCTGGCAAGAGAGAGGTTTCTTGACCTCTCACGGTGCCAAGATCCAGCACGGTCCCCTCATTCAAGCTCTGTTAGAAGCAATACATTTGCCTACCACCATAGCTATCATGAAATGCAAGGCACATACGAAAGTTACAGATACCATTTCCCAGGGTAATGACCTGGCAGACCGAACAGCCAAGCATACAGCTCAGACTCATACTCACACAACTGACATGACAAAGACAGTAGTCCCGACACCGATACATTGTATGGCAGTTAGGGATCCCGCCCTAGATGTAATTGACATACAGACACATGCTACACCAGACGAAATCAAGAAATGGACTGAACTAGGAGGGATACAGACAGAACAGGGATGGATGACGAAGGGAAAAGCCACATGGTTTCTCCCCGACTCTATGGTTCAAGTTATCATTAACACAGCACACAGTCCTGCACATTTAGGAGAAAAAGCCATGTTAGACAGTATTCAAAACCTTTGGTTCAATAAACATTTACGAGCAGCAGCTAAACAGAAAGTGCGTACTTGCATGATCTGTTGTCAGTTCAACCCAGGTAAAGGCATTCCCGTAGAGCAAGGTGGATTTCATCCTCCCGATCACCCTTTTGAAGTCCTCCAGATGGATTATATCCAGATGGAACGTTGTCGAGGATTCAAATATGTCCTCGTAGTTGTATGCGCACTTTCCCGTTGGACAGAAGCATATCCAGTCCCAGATTATACTGCTCCGACCACTGCCAAGCAGCTGGTACGTGAAGTTTTCCCCAGGTATGGTTTGCCCCGTGTCGTGTACTCAGATAATGGTCAGCCATTCTCGTCCGAGCTCATGAAGCAGGTATCACTCCTGCTAGGTTATCAGTGGAAGTTCCACTGTGTCCGACATCCCGAGGCAGCAGGTCTCGTGGAACGACACAATCAGACCCTGAAAATACGTCTTGCCAAGATATGTAGAGAGAAAGGCGTAGACTGGATAGTAGCTTTACCAGTTGCACTCTTTTACATGAGAATGATAGCACATTCAAGGACAGGGCTATCCCCGTACGAGGTGGTTTTTGGTAGGCCACCGAATATGTGGGGGACGCCTCTGCCTCGTAAGATCACAGATGTTGACTGTAATATGCTGACAGATTACCTTGCTTCCTTGATGTCTGCACTACAATCATGTCGTTCACAGGTAGCTGCAGCCTTTCCCGACAACACCGAGGTGAAGCCACACAAGATCATCCCTGGAGATCTGGTCTTTGTTCGGAATTTCGACAGGAGGAGTCCGCTGGAGCCCCGCTGGCAGGAGCCGAAGCTTGTTCTTCTCACAACAAGGACCGCAGTAAAGGTGGAGGGCCGCAAAGGCTGGCTCCACTCGAGTCATATTAAGAAATACCATGGACTGCCGCCAAAAACAGACTCCCAGCCCTGCCCCGTTCCAGAGACTGATACTAAACTCCCCCTGGTAGAGAAAACTCCTTCTCATGAATTTCGTATGAAATTAAGGTCTAGCAAGTCAGACAGTTTAATTGTTTAAGTCCTCCCCTAGGTGAAGCGGTTAGACAGGTTCCTGACATGTACAAGTTAGACCCCAATAGAGAGAGAGATAGACAGAAACAGATCAAGAAACATGAATATTGTAAATCTCTCCGTAGTCACTGCATTGTGACATTATTGATTATGTTTTTTCTGAGTCTTATAATTATTGCTGCAAGCATATTATTACACATGTACTTTCCTATTTCCGTACGTGCACATACTTCCTCAAATGACACTGTCGAGCATACTTTCAGTGAATTGCCCCCTCACGAGTTATCATACCGACTTGCGCTGCGCAACAATACTTTCATCAGTATGTTACATCATTCCCATCAGACCAGCAATGCTACCAATTGTTGGATATGTGGCCGACTCCCTCCCTATCAGAAATACAAGGGAGTTCTGCCCCTCTTTCCGTATCCATTCACACACAATGGTTCCTGTGGTGCATGGTTTAGTTTAATAAATTCATTAGATTCTGATTCCATAGTTTACCAGGGCAATTGGGTATGGGGAAATCTGAACACAGTCATGCATAAAGTATGTTTCCCTGACAAGGAGGGTCTTCCACAACGGACAGGGACCGATCTAGAGAACGAAGTATATGGATTAGGTAATTTTACACTTAACCTCATGATTCTGAATGTCCAGTCCGATACAAAACCAGACTTACCCGCTATGTCAGTATTACCAGTCAAAGGTGAATTATGTGTCAGAAAGAATGGTTCAGTACACCTAGGTCATAGTGAATGTACCACTGTGATTGAATTCAGTGATAAAGGCAAGTCTACATTCAAAGCTTCCCGCCATTCCTATTTCATTTGTGGTCATACAGCTTATATACGCTTACCTCTAGATTGGGATGGTACTTGTTACATTGCCTTCCTTCTGCCACCTGTTTTTCTAGCCCCACCTGATTATCATAGGGACTCCCATCTAGTACCCAATAGATCCAAGAGAGATCTCCCGATTGTCGACTATACTGAAACGGCATGGGAGCAGTATACAGATTTCAATAAAGGTTTCTTTCCTTATTTAGGTACTGTCTCGAATAGTAAACTGATACGTAAGTTAACTAGAACCCTTGAAGCAGTAGTAAATGAAACTACTTCCGCCCTAGGCAACTTAACAGAGGAACAGTCTGCTATAAGACTTGTTGTTCTTCAAAATCGTCTCGTTCTTGACGTCATCCTGGCCGATAGGGGCGGAGCTTGTAGAGTCATCGGATCGAGCTGCTGTGTTTTCATTCCAGAAAATGCACCATCAGTATATAGAGCCATAACCCGTCTCCATAAGATTGCAAGTCAGATACACCAGAATCCTGGCACCTGGACTTGGTCCGGTTGGCTCTGGAGCGTGTTATCAGCCTGGGGATGGAAAGTCCTATCCTTCCTCGGAATAGCCCTTCTCATAATATTCAGTTGTTGCCTATGTTTACAGTGTGGACCGGCGATCTGCGGCTTGTGCGCCACATCATGTATCCCCCATTCAAGTCCACGTTCTAAATCCCGTCAGAAAAAGGAAGAGCAAATGATGTTATATGAACAAATAGATGGACTAATGAAGATCGATATATCATGAAGGGTCCGTAGGGGACAAGGAGGGAATGAGGTAATATTAATTTTTATGGTCAATTGTGTCCCCTAACGTTGACCCCAACGACTCCGTGTACGTGCTTCAAGTACATGTAATTTCCCTCCACAACCAGCTATGAAGACGCAAATACATTTGCGTCCACCGTTAACAAGTCCTCTTTCAGATCCACCCTGAATGGGTCGAAAATTCAGTTCCTAAGTATGCCGTGCCACCGTCTTTACATGGTTCACTTTCGCGTTTTCCTGGCTCTGGCGAGCTAGGCCCTGATTTCCGCCATTGAGCCCTTTCTTCCTTCTGCCTCTGAAAACTGCAGCCTGGATCTGCATCTATGACCCTTGCCTTACTCCCTGTGCGGCGAGCGGTGCCCGGCTCGGCCTGCTTGCCTGCCAAGACAATTCAGCCTTCAAGTTATCTGCTCCGCTCCTCGAAAATACATTCCTGTCTAGTGATATAGGTAAACATCTCCCCAGCTGCAGAGCAAAGGGCCCGGCTTTTCTGTCTCCGTGCAAGTAATTCATTGCCCCCGTTACCATGGTAGGCCCATGGCCCCTCGCATTACACGTAGACACGTAGACACATATGCACGCACTAGCAGTCAGTATAGAATAGCCTCTGCCCGAAAGACCTTTCCTTCTAGATAATACAGTTCCTCAAACACAAGATATCAGATATGATTTGGGTTTAGGTTGTTCTGACACGCCAGACTTCTGTCTCCCCTTCTGGTGCTAAATGTCAAGTCCCCTTCACCCTCCAGTTCCACGTCAATCACACGTCATGTTGCCTGCGCGCGCATCCAGCCACATATTTCTGCTGACACTGCAGGATTCCTCTATGGATCCACCCACCTGTGACACTCTCATGTGACGTTTCTAGCACACACCTCCGTGTACGCCCTCGTGCACGCCTTCTGTTACGTACATGTGTTCTTATCTCTTTTCTCTCAGCTGTTACGCCTTCTGTATCCATCACCATTGTATGCATTTACTATATATATTGTACTCTGTTAATAAAGCATTGTCTATCCCTTCCTGAACCCTCGTGGTGATGGAACATGATACCATGGTTCGAACCATTCAATTTTATGGAATAAAACCCTTATAAACTCAGATGCCACGGACTCTGCCTCTCATTATTGATTGAGCTATTTTTATTGAACTTTACCGCATAGAAATTCCGCATAGGTAAACTTTATTTACCACACTAGCACTGCTGCGCACGCGCTGCTGCTGGCGCTTTTGCATTTTAAATCTCCCTGGTATTGTATTTAATTTGATTGTTCATTTCATCACTTTTCCCCTGCTTTTAGCGGGATTTGGCTGGGTCTCGCCCCCTCCCTCTCACCGCATTTAAAAGGTTGTATCACCACCGCTTTGGCGGGTCCGGGTCCCGAGGGTGGTCCTGTGTGGGCGCCATCTTGCTTTGGGCTCAGAATTCCATCTACGGGCGCCATCTTGGAGCGTCCTCGCGCTCGCGCTGGGATTGGATCGCCTATTTAAGGCGGATTCACCTTTCATGCAGCCTTGGCAGGTACTAGCACTGCTGCGCACGCGCTGCTGCTGGCGCTTTTGCATTTTAAATCGCCCTGGGTTTGTATTTAATTTGATTGTTCATTTCATCACTTTTCCCCTGGTTTTAGCGGGATTTGGCTGGGTCTCGCCCCCCTCCCTCTCACCGCATTTAAAAGGTTGTATCACCGCCGCTTTGGCGGGTCCAGGTCCCGAGGGTGGTCCTGTGTGGGCGCCATCTTGCTTTGGGCTCAGAATTCCATCTACGGGCGCCATCTTGGAGCGTCCTCGCGCTCGCGCTGGGATTGGATCGCCTATTTAAGGCGGATTCACCTTTCATGCAGCCTTGACAGGTACTAGCACTGCTGCGCACGCGCTGCTGCTGGCGCTTTTGCATTTTAAATCGCCCTGGGTTTGTATTTAATTTGATTGTTCATTTCATCACTTTTCCCCTGCTTTTAGCGGGATTTGGCTGGGTCTCGCCCCCCTCCCTCTCACCGCATTTAAAAGGTTGTATCACTGCCGCTTTGGCGGGTCCGGGTCCCGAGGGTGGTCCTGTGTGGGCGCCATCTTGCTTTGGGCTCAGAATTCCATCTACGGGCGCCATCTTGGAGCATCCTCGCGCTCGCGCTGGGATTGGATCGCCTATTTAAGGCGGATTCACCTTTCATGCAGCCTTGACAGGTACTAGCACTGCTGCGCACGCGCTGCTGCTGGCGCTTTTGCATTTTAAATCGCCCTGGTTTTGTATTTAATTTGATTGTTCATTTCATCACTTTTTCCCTGCTTTTAGCGGGATTTGGCTGGGTCTCGCCCCCCTCCCTCTCACCGCATTTAAAAGGTTGTATTACCGCCGCTTTGCGGGTCCGGGTCCCGAGGGTGGTCCTGTGTGGGCGCCATCTTGCTTTGGGCTCAGAATTCCATCTACGGGCGCCATCTTGGAGCGTCCTCGCGCTCGCGCTGGGATTGGATCGCCTATTTAAAGCTATCCTCTCCCGCGCAGCGGGACGCGCAGGTGGGGCGCCCTCGCTTAGCCGGAGTCGTGCCAGAGTCCTGCCCGTCTGCGCCCGTCAGCGACAAGGAAGCGCGAGACGTGGCAGGGCTCTGTTCTTTTGTTGTTACTGTTATCTGGCACGCCTAACCAATGCCTAATTACACTCGGGCAGATTTGATATCTATAGGGAACAGGGTTAGGGTATGCTTATGTGACCCTGTGGACCCCCTATCTGGCCCATATGTTTGCGCCTGTAAGGGCTGGTCTCTAGATAGCCCGACTAAGATCCGCACTCTGGAAGATGTCACCCCGATCAAGCGCAATATCAACGCAGACCGGGGCCTCCGGATCTGGAGCTTGAATGTGAGGTCACTGGTCAAACATCACCAGTTTATATATGACCTCATTGAAAAAGACGATCCTGATCTCTTTCTTCTTACCGAAACCTGGCTTCAGGACTCGGATGCCGCTATCTTGAATCTTACTTTCCCACCGAATTATACGATCTTTACGTTGAATCGGACTACGAGAGGAGGCGGCATCGCCATGGCAGTTAAATCCTGCTTTCCTGCTGAATGGAAAGTTCTCGGGCTGCCTGCTTGTGAAAGCGCCCTCTTCAAAGTTGCTTGTAGCCATCATTTTACGTTCAGTGGTATGCTCATCTACCGCCCACCTGGCAATGACTTAGTCTTCAAGTCCGCTCTTGCCGATATGGTAAGCTCCTTAGCGTTCGGTTGTGCGAATTTTAACATCATGGGTGACCTTAATATTCATTTTGACAACAGGTCGTCCACAGCCGTTAACACCTTGCTCGCGGATCTTGAAGCTCTTCAACTTGTCCAGCTTGTTACTCTTCCCACTCACACTGGTGGTCATATTCTTGATCCCTTTTTTTCCACTCTTGTGAGGGTAAAGGTGTCTGACCCGATGTTGATGGGATGGACGGATCACTTGCTGGTGGAAGTCTTTTGCCCTATTCACGATAAGCCATTTAAACCTGTGGATAGGCCAATTTTTAAAAGACATTGGCACAAGCTTAAACTTGAAGAGTTCTATAGGCTACTTGAGCAGAAACCCCTGAGCGCTTTTCTGAATGTAGATCATGGTTACCAGCTGTTCTGCACATGGATTTCAGACGCTCTTGACTCCCTTATACCCATGCGCTGGTCGAAAGGTCATTCGAAGGCACCCAGCCCATGGTATAATGATTCCCTTGCCGAGCTTAAAAAAACTTGCCGGAAAGCGGAGAGGGACTGGAGAAGATCTTATGATCCCGCTCTGAAAACCCTGTACTTTGCCAAACTTAAGTTCTATCATAGGGCAATCTGCAGAACACGGGCCGCATTCTATGCTCAGGAATTTCTAGCCAGCACTAATCCATCTAAATTAATATTCAAGGTCCTGAAAGACCTTATGAATAAAAGAGCTACCTCAGCAGAGATCTGCACTGACTCCCATTGCGAGAATTTGGCAACTTTCTTTCTGGAGAAAGTGCAGAAAATATACAGAGGATTTGACCCGTGTCGGCCGGATCCAGAGTTAGTTGACCCTAATTTCCTGGGGTATGAGACTTTGACCTTCTTACCTGATCTGTCTACTGAGGCTTTTGACAAACTTAGCCTCAGCGTTAAATCAGGCTCTCCTCTGGACCCGCTGAAGCCAGCTTTTATTAGTACACTTTCCCCGCTGTGTCGAGCTCCTATACTAACATTAATCAACATGTCGTTGTCAACTGAGACGGTTCCTTCTTCGTGGAAGCAGGCGGTAGTTACCCCAATCTTAAAAAAGGCAAATTCCGACCCCCTTTTGCCTGAGAACTACCGCCCCATATCTCTTTTGCCTTGGATGGCTAAAGTTACCGAAGCCCATGTTAACTCGATCCTGTCTGATCACCTGGCCCGTAATCAGATATTGGACTCCACCCAGAATTGCTTCCGGCCAGGACACAGTACCGAGACTGCTTTGCTCTATATGATCGAGCATCTACGCCTGGTGCTTGACTCCGGACGTACGGCAGCGCTCCTGCTATTAGATCTGAGCGCTGCTTTCGATACTGTGTCCCACCATATACTGATCCAACGCTTAGAGGAAGCTGGAGTAGCAGGCACTGCTCTTCAGTGGTTTCGATCCTTTCTTTCAGATCGAACCTTTAAAGTGGCAATACCACCCTGCCAATCCACTATTCATCCCTTGGACCTGGGGATCCCACATGGCTCCTCGTTGAGCCCCACCTTGTTCAACCTCTATGTGAAACCGCTAGCTGCAATCGTCAAACAGTGGGGTCTGACGATGACCTCATATGCTGACGATACGCAGCTGGCGGTGACACTAAGTGGAGACCCTGAAGTGGAGGCCCCCAGATTCCGAGCTGGACTTGTGGCAGTAGCGAGCTGGCTTTGTACCAATTGCTTACAGTTGAATGCCACCAAAACTGAAGTGCTGGTCTTGGGGAAACATGTTGAGCTATGGGGAGACCAGTGGTGGCCTCCAGAGCTGGGCATTATTCCTATCCCAGCCTCCGAAGTGAAAAACCTAGGAATTCGGCTGGATCCCGCGCTCACCTTCACAGGCCACACGAAGAAGGTTGCAGCCACGTGTTACGGTATCTTGCGTGGCATAAGACCGGTTTTGAAATATTTTGACCCCCCCTACCCGGCAGCTCGTGGTCCAGGCCTCTATTCTATCCCGGCTGGACTACGGAAGTGCGCTGATGTTAGGGGTAAACCAGGCTGAGGCATCCAGGCTCCAAAGGGTTCAAAATGCCGCAGCGCGGGCCATTGTGGGTCTTCCCAGACATTGTTCTGCTTCGGGTACTATCTCGGCCCTACATTGGTTACCGGTCAGACAGCGGATTAAGTTTAAGGCGCTTTGTCTGGCCTTTAAAATCATGAAACTTTCTTCGTCGCCGGCTCTTGCCAACTTGCTCATTCCCTACATCCCTTCGAGATCTCTAAGATCAGAGGCTCTTCATCTGGCAGTCTGCCCCCGTTTCAAACTTAGCAGAATGGGTGGCCGCTCCTACCGGGTGCTTGCTGCGGGGCTGTGGAATTCGCTCCCGGTGTACATCCGAGCTCTGAATGATTTGTCCACCTTCAGGCGCGCTATTAAAACCTTCTTGTTCCCAGCTTCCGAGTAGCCGCCCTCCCCTTCTCTTTCCTTTTGTGTGTTATGTTTTAGTACCTGTCTAAGCGCCAGGACGCCCCTTGGCTGGGGCAGCTGCGCGCTATAAAAATAATATTAACATAACATAACATAACATAACTTACAAATTCCTTATTTTAATGGTGTATCTTATGTTGCAAAACCATTACAACTAACTCCCCTATTTTAATTAATGAGGTAGGAGGTACATCCACATTGTGCCACAATTAAAAATTGCCCAGTCCCTTTGTGTAAAACAACAGTTGTGAGACGACGAACAACACACACCTATGTGCCAGACTCAGACAAAAGAAACAAGCACTGGCATTGCCAATAGGTCTCGCATTAGGAAAGTGTGAGCTATTGGTATTGTAAATTACAATTATTTTTTTAATATGTGTGGGCATTGAAAATATCAAACTTTATTTTGTTTTCTGGCAGCAGAAGCATCCCACCCACACACTGCTGCACGTTTCCTTTTTTTTCTTATTTGAATGGGCCCAGTCCACCCAGGTTGCCAAGAGACTTTTTAAAAAGAAAAAAAATAGTGGCAGTGCGCGTAGCCCACTTCCACGATGATGAGATGGCTTTCTGCCTACCATCACACTCATTGCTGGTACAGGAGCTGACACCTTCCTGCTCTCTGTCCACTCCATGCGAGCAGGATGCTGCAGTATGCAGCCCAGTCCCCAAGTCACAAAGATCAGGAGGACACAGAGAATGTGGGGGCAGGGGTGAGATGGCACCCACTTCTATTTCTTTTTGGGATGTAAGATTGAGATCCAGTACCCTCTATAATTCCTCACCACCGCCAGGGATATGGGGCTTGGGGCTTTTTCTACCTCAGGAAGGGTATGCTCTGCACACCCCTCCCTGAATTTGTTTTAAAAATGCACAACCCCTTCTTACCCACATGGGGGGTTTATAATTGAAAAGGGCAGGTCTGTCCTTTTTAAAAATAATAAAAAATACCACAATTCTACTGTGATACAGCAAAAAAATAGATTTTGGTCCCTACCCTGCCCCCACATGTTTTTTATTTTATCTGCCTACAACACGGGGACTGAGTCCACAAGTTCAAATATAGCATCTAAATATAGCAAATATAGTAATCTTTGTTGATGTTATTGGTAGCCAATCAGATCATTATCTTTCGAATTGCAGGTCCCTCAGAAGTCTCGCAAGAACAGATAGCAATACATTTTTAACATTCATTTTTCAAAATCAGCAGAACACATTTACACCAAATCAAAAAAATAACACTTTCTGTGTGAAGATCTAGCATTTTGTGACATTTAGTGTTAATTCTGTTCACTCATTTGGGCTTTAAGGTTGTCTAACCTATAGGAAATTGCATGAGGAAGGCTTGTTTTGGGAGACCACTTTTTCTTGGCCCCCACTTGATGGTTCACCTAGAAACTTTCCAGGAACAAGCTAAGGTAGATGAACTTTTGTTTAGAAAGTTTTCCAAAGATTCGTCAAATGGTTTAACATTATTAGCAAAACAAAAAAATCAATTTCCTACGGCTACTCTGTCCTACCTATAAGTACACAGTGGCACCCGCCACTATGCAGCATATATATATATATATATATACCAATAAAACACAGTTAAACTGAAGTTACAGTTACGAAATGAAACAAAGTAGTACAGTAACCACAGAAATCCTAAAATTCTCCAGACTTAGCAATTTTAATGTACTCTTTGTGTCTCGCTTAATTCTCTATACAAAAAGGCACCAAACATCACATTTTTGTATCAATAATACAATAGACCTTTCATTGCATCATTAAAGGTACTTCTCATACTCTATTAATGGCTACAGTAAAACTTCGGAGTAAATTGTGATACATGATTTCACTTTGTGCTTTGATTTCGTTTGACTGTCAGAGTGGGCATTAAATAGTGTACAGCTGCCCTGTGGTGTGGTTCACGCATTTGGTTGTTTAATTTGTAGGTAATTTGTGGATTGTATTTTCATCTTTTTTGCGTAGATGCAAGTAATAACATTGAAAAGGTTTTGAAAATTCCTCAACATAAAGCAAATTGAACATACACAATACATCCTATGGAACTGCCAGGAGTCCCACATCATTGAGCCTCCATGCGGGCTCTCTAGCCATGGATAAATAACCTCCTGAGTTACACAGGAAACGGCAGATTAATGTTAAATAGTGGCACTGGTGGTGGAGTTTTTCGTATGAAGGAAACATATGCATTGCAGCATGGTTTTACGACCAAATCCAACAGATTTCATAAAACACTCTTTATTCCGACTTTAAGATTTATAAATATGTTGATTTGTGTACCTGCTTGCACTGTCTGAATATTGCTGTTAGTTCTTCAGATGGATCCATGCGTGATTTTAGTTGCAGTCCGTCGCCCGTCATATAATCAGGGGTGTGTGATAGCGGATGAACGAAGATTCACTTTTTACTTTACACACACGCACGCACACATACACACTCTTGTACACAACACCACATACAGACACAAATGCTGACGCACTCTTGGGCACTCAGAAACACGCACACATACACTCACACAAACATGGTGATACAAAGACACACAAAACCACTGTGATACAGAAACACAAGCACGCACACACAATCACACACCAACACACACTCACGCAACCCCACGCACAAACTCACCTACAGACACAAACGCCCACAGGCACATTAAGCCATGCTCAGACATACGCACTGATACAGGGGCATCCACGCTTTCACGCACACTCACACACAGACGCACAAACATTCAATGCCTCGTCAGGGGTAGGAAGAGCAATACAAATGCGTTTTAATTTAAACACTACACACACACAGACATAAACACAGCAGCATAAAGGCACATAAAAACACAGTGATACCGAAATGCAAGCCCAGTGCCGCACACACAACACACAGCTGACACACACTCACAAACACACACATGCTGAGAATGCGTCAGAAATGCTGCCTGATAGGTTTATGCTCGCCAGCTCTTACTGCTGTGCCAGCTGAAGGCAGGCGCTGTTGCGGCTGCAGCGTCCATGAAGTAGGATTTCATCACTGGCTGTGTCACAGCACCCCCTCAGGCAGGCAGCCAGGACAGTCGGAACATCTGTGCCGCTTCCTCCTGGCAGAGGTGTTCGGGTCAGTTCTATTTATTGTTTCCGCGTGGCTCTTGGTTAGCCTGTCATCTTAGCTTTAACCGAACAGCTGCTTGCATCTCCCGCCAAGATCACCGCATGTAAGTTCTTGCGATTTCCACTTGTGAAGCAGCATAGAAGTCAATGGAGCGGAACAACTGCTTGGAGAGGTATTGAAGTTTGCGGGTGGGTTGAGGCTGCTGGCTTGGGGTGGCGGTAAAAAAAACAGGTCAAGCTGCATGTAAACTGGTGCGCGTCTAAAGCGCTCCAAAGCCTTTGGGTCGAATTCGCGCTATATAAATGTGCGCATGCTGGGCTGAGATTTGCTGAATTCTGGTAAAAGTGCTCTTTGTTAGCATCTTAGCTTTAACCGAACAGCTGCTTGCATCTCCCGCCAAGATCACCGCATGTAAGTTCTTGCGATTTCCACTTGTGAAGCAGCATAGAAGTCAATGGAGCGGAACAACTCCTTGGAGAGGTATTGAAGTTTGCGGGTGGGTTGAGGCTGCTGGCTTGGGGTGGCGGTAAAAAAAACAGGTCAAGCTGCATGTAAACTGGTGCGTGTCTAAAGCGCTCCAAAGCCTTTGGGCCGAATTCGCGCTATATAAATGTGCGCATGCTGGGCTGAGAATTGCTGAATCCTGGTAAAAGTGCTCTTTGTTCATGCATGCTTGTAGACTTTTAGATCGGAGCCTATACTGAAGTGGCAGAGGAAAGACCGATAAAGCTGGCAAAAAAACAGGTCAAGCTGCATGTAAACTGGTGCGCGTCTAAAGCGCTCCCAAGCCTTTGGGTCGAATTCGCGCTATATAAATGTGCGCATGCTGGGCTGAGATTTGCTGAATCCTGGTAAAAGTGCTCTTTGTTCATGCATGCTTGTAGACTTTTAGATCGGAACCTATACTGAAGTGGCAGAGGAAAGACCGATAAAGCTGGCGGTTTGTAACATTTGTAAATCACTAAATATGTTTAACAAACAGAAAGCCCTTAGTGACAACAATTTGGATACTTTTAAAAGGCTATCAGACATACAATTGTGGATTAATTAGGCAGTGCATTGCATGCTGCATATAATTGATCTGCCCTCGGTCCATTAGAAAACCTGCAGAGGAAACAAGAGCGGCAGGGAAACTGAAAGTACGGCCGGCCACCGGCCAGCCATGAATAATTAGGGGAGGAGAAGCCACACAGCACACGCTGGGAGAAGCCCTTTGATGTGCTGTGCGGCCGTGAAAAAATGCAATTAGAAGGCAGGGAGGCTGATGCGCGTGCTTGTTTGGTCACGTGATTCACGTGAACTCAAAGAAAATCGCACCAAACAGCCCTTGGTTTGACGAGCATTTTGAGCACTTGAATTCTCGCTCCACTCAATGCGCTTGCGCGCATTGATAGGTCGCGAAACCTAAAAAGTGTGTGTGAGCGAGATGGCGCCTCACGGGCGCACCACCGAAGGGAACCTGGCAGGTACTCACTAGGATTGCCCTGATTTCATCATTGGCACCATCAAGCTCGAAAGAAAAGATGTGTCCAATAACAAACAGAAAATGTGTTTGTGAAGATGTGCAGTGTAAATAAACCACGAACAACACATATAGTGTCAAAACAACATATAAACCACAAACAACACAGATCTTTAATTTTATTCTGTCTCTTTCGTGTTGGTTGTGGGCTCTAAAAAAGTGAATATGGCTACTACTTAACCAACCATACTCTGTAGAGTATGGTTGGATAAGTAGTAGCCCACAACCAACACGAAAGAGACAGAATAAAATTAAAGATCCATGTTGTTTGTGGTTTAAAAAAGTGAGTATGGCTACTACTTAACCAACCATACTCTGTAGAGTATGGTTGGATAAGTAGTAGCCATACTCACTTTTTTAAACCACAAACAACATGGATCTTTAATTTTATTCTGTCTCTTTCGTGTTGGTTGTGGGCTCTAAAAAAGTGAGTATGGCTACTACTTATCCAACCATACTCTCTAGAGTATGGTTGGATAAGTAGTAGCCATACTCACTTTTTTAGAGCCCACAACCAACACGAAAGAGACAGAATAAAATTAAAGATCCGCGTTGTTTGTGGTTTATATGTTGTTTTGACACTATATGTGTTGTTTGTGGTTTATTTACACTGCACATCTTCACAAACACATTTTCTGTGAAAGTTGACATGTTTGGTGTCAGCGCGCTTTAAAAAAACAAACCTGGTACCAATGTAGCTCGTTTTATTATGTGTGTTATTCACACTCTTATCTCACTGCATTATGTTTTGGAAATCCATTGCAAAGCAGAAAAGTGACATTGAAGTGCATACTACCAGGCACTGCAGGACATATGTTATGTTGATTTGTATAGCGGTGTGATGCCTTGCAGTGTTAAACAGTGTGCATGTGGCCTGTGTAGAAGATGAGAGAATGTCACATTATGCCACATCAAACTTTGGCTTTATGCTCGGACGGGAAGAACGGATCGGGCAGTGCTATTTAAAATACATTAGATACTTGTGAGTACTGTCCATTAGGAAAGGGCAGGTCAGCTGAACAATGAGAATGCACGAGTCTACTGAACAACTAGACCCAGTTTGCACATGTTCATGTGTACGTGCACTAAAATAAAGATGGTTTTGTGATTGCACCAGTGTTCATCTTCTTTGATGTAGCGTCTGGCAAGTGCAGCGTGCTAAACTTTCAAGAGCCCATGCACTCCTGGCTGTTGCGAGCCAAAGTTATTCCTTGCCGTTTGCAGCTGTGTTGGTGACTTCTCCCGTTACGCCTGAAACCTAAAACATGTCTTTCACCACAAACCTAAAACATGTCTTTCACCATATAGTTACCACGGAAGTGCTAAAAACAGGATACAGTACTACAGAGCAACAGAGAAATAATAAGAAGCAAAGAAGGGAAAGGCTATTGTTGTGTTGGCACGTTTGGTATCAAGGGTTCAGTCTCAGCACAGAATTTGCATTCGCTTCTGACCTAGGAATTGTTAGTCAATTACGCTTCGCCTTTAGGGAGACTACACCTAGGGAAGTCACACATTGCGAGTGATTAGCACTTCGGGTGAACATAGTCACGAACAAGAGCGCTTTCTTTCAGCACAGGTCAGATCTGTTTTTAACAACATTTAGTTCCCGTAGTCTCTGTCAGCTGGCTATTTTTTTCATCCGTGCTGCCCAAGTTACCAGTAAAGCGCTTTGCAATCATGTTGGGCTTGCGTTAATACGGGCTTTATCAATAAAAAAACAGCCATGCAGCGCACTTCTCTTCCTGCTCTGCACTCATAGTGATCACCATGCACTCACACCATTCACCCGCTCACCTTGCACTCACAGTGATCACCATGCACTCGCAATGATCACCATGCTCTCACACCATTCACCCTCTCACCCTGCACTCACAGCGATCACAATGCACTCACACTGATCACCATGCTCTCACACCATTACCCCGCTCACCTTGCACTCACAGTGATCACCATGCACTCACACCATTCACCGCTCACCCTACACTCACAGTACCGTATTTTCCGGCGTATAAGACGACTTTTTAACCCCTTAAAATGTTTTCAAAAGTCGGGGGTCGTCTTATACGCCGGACACCAAATTTTTATGAGTGGAAGCAACGCTCCACCGACTTTGAATTTGCACCCAGGAACCCTCCAATATGACCTGGGCTCTACTCGCGCGTTCACACTCCCTGTGCCGTAGCAGGACTTTACCCGAAGGTGTCTGCCCGCTTCACAATAGGACCGGTAATGATACATGAAGAACAAGTACACGTTTACCGGTACATTAATCTAAAATTGCACATGATTTAGTGCACAGTTACTTACCGGTACAGTCCCGTAGTGCTGTAGTGCCGATGGGAGAGGGTCCACGGGGCATTTCGGTATTTTCTTACTGCGTCTTCAGCCTAGAGACACAGCGGTATATGCGCTGATCTGGCGCCATAATCCTCACGTTCATCGGAAGTAGAGGAGCGTCACTAGCGCACGTCATCTACTCAGTTCATGGACATGGAAAGGGGACTGCAGAAGGTTCCAGCCGGCAATACAGTACCGGAACATAATGTTTGGAAGTGTTGGAAGTGGGGGTCGTCTTATACGGCGAGTATAGGACGAAACCTACATTTCATCATGAAAAGTAGGGGGTCGTCTTATACGCCGGGTCGTCCTATACGCCGGAAAATACGGTAATCACTCTGCACTCACAATGATCACAATGCACTCACAATGATCACAATGCACTTGCACCATTCTCTTGCTCACCCTGCACTCACAGTAATCACTCTGCACTCACAATGATCATAATGCACTCACACTGATCGCCAGGCGCTCACACTGATCACCCGCTCACCCTGAACTCACAGTGATCACTCTGCACTCACAATGCACTTGTGCTGTTCACCCTGTACCTCACCCTGCAGTCACACAAGCACACTACCCACCCTGCACTCATGCAACACTTCACTCACATGTCTCCCTTTCTGCTCAATGATCAAGGTTTTCGTCCTAAATTACAAAAGGACGTTTTTATATGCACTGCAATACAGCCTTTCAGGGGTTCCCTTGATAGAGGCAGCTCTGTTTTTGCCCTGATGGCCTGGAATCATTCCTAAACAGATTCTTGTAAATACTGTTTTGCTTAATTTCTTTTTAATGTGATTGATGTGAGAGAGTCTATTACTATTTGCAGAGAAATGTTTTTGTTTCATGCAACAACCATAAAAAAGTTTATTTTAGACCAAAACGGGTCCACGCATTTATGTTGGTGGTGTTATTATTAATCTAGGTCATGTGTAAAACAAAGCAGCCTAGTAAAAAGAATTTGCGCACATTTTATCTTGGAAAATTGTGTTTTGAGCTGCGTAATAAGCCTCTGTCATTTCACCACACCCATTCACAAACCTTCAGTTTACTAAACACTCTTATTGTGTTAAACATTATTTGCCGAATATGGCCCGTGATATGCACATGGCAGTCGATTATGTAGGTACCAGATTCCAGAAATTTCTGTCAGTGGTGGGGGGGGGGGGGGCCCTTCAATCTAAAAAAATTCAGCTGGGGGGCTCAACCTACAAAAGTTTGAAGACCTCTGCCTTAAGATGTGAAGTAGTTCCTCATGCCATTGCATTTTTTATATTTCCGTCATTTGTTTGCATTTTCTTGTATAGTTGGTATGGCCTCGGCTTTAAACCTGTTTTGCCTTTTGTTCTATTTCAATGTATAAAAAGGGACGATGTGTCATGTTTGCATTCTCCCCGTCGCGTGAGGTTGCTACTGAGCGCGTGGGGAGAATGTCCAGGCTTGAACATTTGGTGAGGAACCATTGCAGCATTGACAGTTGCTCTGCAGCTTAACCAGCTGTGCCTCTGCCGCTCCCCCTCATGAAGAAATAAATTTATTTTAATCATACCAGGATTGTCAGAGTCATACTTACCACATCAGTCTGTCACGATTGTCGAAAGAGGGCTGAGGATGGGTAGGGTTTTGGGCCAAATTCGACAGGTCTGCTGCAGTTCTCGCCTAGGCAGTGACTCTACTTCATCCTTCTTCTCTTGATCCGTTTAATCTGAGTTCTTGGGTTCAGAGCAGTGGCGGCTCCTCCACTAAGGCAGAAGAGCGTTGCTGCACTGCACTCGGAGCAGTGTAAAACAAGCATTTGCAAAGCAATATGTCTTGCGTTTGAGAGAGTTTAAGCTATTGGCATTGTAAATGAAAATGCTTTTTATTTATCTGTTTTGATAATTAACACATAAATAAAAGGCATTGTCATTTACAATGCCAATAGCTCAAACTCATGTAAATGCAAGACCTGTTGCACTTCAAAGAAGCGGCCGCCAATGTCCCAGCCTGCTTGGAAAGTGAAATCGTGCATGGTGTGCTGAATGTTACAGGAAAGCATTTCGTGCCTGCAGTAGGAGAAACTCATTAAATAAAATAGTGCTTAAAGATTAAATAAGACATACCATCTGACAACAGAAGTAAAAGGGCCAGTCCTCATGGAAGGTTACAAATGAAGACAAGGCAATACTAAGGAGGGACTAACAAGCCTAGTAACGAATCAAAAGCCAGCATTTGCAAAAGACAATGACACAAGCCAATGAAAAATATGGACGGAGAGTGGGTGAAGCTTCAAGTCCATACTCTAATACAGCATGCCTCGCCGAGCAGCGCATATGCTGCCCAGGCTCGATCTAAAAAATAAAATGATAATAACAGAAGTTATTTCAGTTTTTATCATTTAATTTTTTGTATCTGCCAGGTTGGGCGGGGCGGGGCTGGGACTCCTGTGATGTCCGAGAGGAGGAGTGGTTGTTGCACTCTAAAATGCGAATAACTCCTTGGATGGCCCTCTCTTGCCGTCCAAACAGTCATGTTCACTTTGTATTGTTCTGTGGGTAGTGGGATGTGCACAGCCTGTTTCTTTGTGAGTTTAATCCGTGCTCCAGGGTATCTCCCTCCTCCTGGGGAGTGTCAGACAATTCCAAGTGTAGCAGGACTATTAATCTATAATCCTCTCACCCCGGGCACAAGTGGGCGCTGAACCTTCAGCAAACAATGTTCAAACGTATATTGTAGTACATAAATTTCTGTTTAAATGATTTTAACTTTGGTTCCAAATTTGGTTTTATTGCGCTTTTCCAAATACATTTCTCATGTTTTTTTCACATGTTTATGTGCGAACATTTTCACCAAACTTAAAACTTTCCAATGCATTTCGGTGCCCCGTGCACCTTCATCAGGGAAACCTGAAACCATACAAATAAAGCATCTTTCATACTGTTCAATTCATAATAACTGTTACTGCATATCTATAATGTGTGAGTTAGTATCTTACACAACGTGATATCTAGCACGACCTTATCATGTGGGTTAAATTTCACCTATTTTCACAATGTCTGCTTGTGATTTAAAATTGCTACAATCGAACATTTAAAGGTGGTTTCAAGCGGACTATAGAATGAGGGTTGTTACGCGCTTAAAATCACAGTACGGCTTTTCACGAGCTCTGTTTATGCTTGTAATGACGTAATTAATCAATGCCGCTGTTCGGCTTGCAACTGAGTTTCAATACATTCGGCTCCCATCGCGGTTCAAATACAGTGTTTAAATGCGGTCATAGGCGCATAAAGCTACAAGCGTTTCCCGGACCTGCCGGTCCTTACCTTCTGTTCGGATGTCTTTCGCCTACGCATTTTTCGTGGGAATTTCAGATACGGAAGCCTGAACTGGCCCTGTTTTTACGTAATGCCATTATCTGCGCATGCGCACTACCTCTCATGTCGATTGTGCATTTTTTATCGAGTGTGGTGTAACTTTATGGATACAAAACGTACACAATGTTACAAAGCAACGTATACAAAACAACACAGTGCATAATAACTGGCCAGCGTCACGGAAGGAGCTATATTAGCTTCAACCTAAGTTGATACAAACACGGATTCTCCTATGAATGATCAAATACATCATTAATTCTCAAAACCAAGTTTGTTAAATTCTGGATACAAAGTTCAGTCATAGACAGTTCTCAAGTTCAAAGGTAGCATAGAAATTCAGTCCGATCATTTAACCCATGCGGTTTCAAACTGTTTAAATGGTAAATCCAATAATTCTCACGCTTGAGCAAGTTCTTTTTGTTGATGGGACCTTCTTTATGAGTCACTGTTTCAAGTATGCATGCTCGCAACTGACTTATATGATGATGCTTCTCTTTGAAGTGAGTCGCTAAAGTAGATTTCACGGATTCCATCCTAATATTACTTTTATCTTCTGTTAATCGCGTTTTCAATTTTCTCTCAGTGTGGCCAACATACACTGACCCACACGGGCATTTTAACAGATATATCACGTTCATTGTATCACATGTTCCATTGACTTTTAATGGGATCGTATGACCTTTCATAGGATGGGTTATTGAATTCCCCTTCATTATGCTATGACAACTACTGCAATTCATGCATGGAACTGTTCCTCGATATTTTATCATTGGCTTACTTTCAGTGGGGTGTGTCAGCATTTCTCCCAAATTTTTCCCTCTAGTGAAGGGGAATAACGGTTCTTGTGCGAAAATTCCTTTGAAATCCACTTCTGATTTGAGCATCTGCCAGTGTCGTCTTATTATTGCTTTAAATTTAAAGCAATAATAAGACGACACTGGCAGATGCTCAAATCAGAAGTGGATTTCAAAGGAATTTTCGCACAAGAACCGTTATTCGCCTACCTTTGAACTTGAGAACTGTTATGACTGAACTTTGTATCCAGAATTTAACGAACTTGGTTTTGAGAATTAATTATGTATTTAATCATTCACATGAGAATCCGTGTTTGTATCAACTTAGGTTGAAGCTAATATAGCGCCTTCTGTGACGCTGGCGACTTATTATGCGCTGTGTTGTTTTGTATACGTTGCTTTGTAACATTGTGTACGTTTTGTATCCATAAAGTTACACCACACTCGATAAAAAATGCACAATCGACATGAGAGGTAGCGTGCATGCGCAGATAATGGCATTACGTAAAAACAGGACCAGTTCAGGCTTCCGTATCTGAAATTCCCGCGAAAAATGCGTAGGCAAAAGGCATCCGAACAGAAGGTAAGGACCGGCAGGTCCAGGAAACGCTTGTAGCTTTATGCGCTTATGACCGCATTTAAACACCGTATTTAAACCGCGATGGGAGACGAATGTGTGGGGGGACGTTCCTTCAGCGTCAAAGCTGCAACAACTTGGAACTCTCTTCCGGTTGAAATTCGCCTGCTGGAGGACCTTACGGCTTTCCGGAAAGCCATAAAAACCTTTCTGTTTTAGTTAGCCCCCTCAAGTTTTCTGTTTAGTTCCTGTTATGTTATGTTCTACCTTGTCAATGCGCCAGGACGCTCCTTAGCTGGAGCAGCTGTGCGCACAACAAATAACAATAACATAACATAACATAACATGTATTGAAACTCGGTTGCAAGCCGAACACGGACATTGATTAATTACGTCATTACAAGCATAAACAGAGCTCGTGAAATGCCGCACTGTGATTTTAAGCGCGTAACAACCCTCATTCTATAGTCCGCTTGAAACCACCTTTAAATGTTCGATTGTAGCAATTTTAAATCACGAGCAGACTGTGTGAAATAGGTGAAATTTAACCCACATGATAAAGTTGTGCTAGATATCACGTCGTGTAAGATACTAACTCACACATTATAGATATGCAGCAACAGTTATTATCAATTGAACAGTATGAAAAATGCTTTATTTGTATCAAGTTTCAAGTTTCCCTGATGAAGGTGCACGGGGCACCGAAATGCATTGGAAAGTTTTAAGTTTGGTGAAAATGTTCGCACATAAACATGTGAAAAAAACATGAGAAATTTATTTGGAAAAGCGCAATAAAACCAAATTTGGAACCAAAGTTGAAATCATTTAAACAGAAATGTATGTACTACAATATACGTTTGAACATTGTTTGCTGAAGGTTCAGCGCCCACTTGTGCCCGGGGTGAGAGGATTATAGATTAATAGTCCTGCTACACTTTGTATTGTTCCCCACCAGGCTGCATTACACAGCCTGGTGGGGAACATGCCAAGCCTCCCATTCACTGTCTGAGCGCCGATCCATGGCGCTCAGACCAATCACAATGCTGCATTGGGATTGGCTTAGGGGAGGGAGCCTGTATGCTTCCTGGTTCCTGCAGAGAGACAACGCGGCGAGACGGCTGAAGTCTCGAGACGCGGCGAGGAGGTATGTGTTTTGTTTTATTTTGTATCCGCGACCCTCCTCCCCACCTCTCCACTCTCGTTCGCCGCCAGCCTTCTGCTGGTTCAGAGTCACCACCTAAATATTCAATTTAGGGGCTTTACATGGAGCGACAGGTAATAGCCAATGGGCTACCTACCTTTGGGGGGTCTACACCATCTATATGACCACTTCCCTAGAATGCTAATTCCGTCTAAAGATGGAGGAATCTGAAAAGTGGGATCCACTTCAACTGGCCCGACGTAGGGGTGGTACTGGCAGAATATGGGTGCACCTCCTAATCTTCCTAATTTTCCTGCCTGTTCTACCACCAAAAGTGGGGGCAGGACAGGGAGTGGGCATCTTCACTATCTGGAGAGGCCC
Organism: Lissotriton vulgaris; assembly: GCF_964263255.1. Lineage (NCBI taxonomy): Eukaryota > Metazoa > Chordata > Amphibia > Caudata > Salamandridae > Lissotriton > Lissotriton vulgaris. The sequence goes on along the minus strand of NC_141693.1, from coordinate 1,687,271,727 downwards.
AGGGTCGCATAACAAAGGTGGTAGGGCTTTTGAAGCTTCCCGTCCTGGAATGCACATCCTGCGTGGAGGAGGTGTGAACACTTCCACCCAGAGCAGGCTTTCTTCCTGGCCTCCAAGAGAGAAGTTTCTCACCTCAGGAGGTCAGAAACCTGACTATGGTGGCTGGCTGGCCGAGACCAGTTTGTCATAGTAGGTAGGTTTTCAGGAGGCACCTCCGATGGGCCTTCTGAGTGCATTGTTTAATAAATTCATCACTGGCATCAGTGAGGATTTATCAAAACAAGATGTTTGGTACCAAACATCTTGGGGTACAGTGAAGCCATCATGTAGCTGGGGATTTCATAATGATGAATGGCCAGCCCATTTACTCGTTATGGCTTCCTTATGGACTTGTGATATCTAAAGTTCTGCTTAGATACCGCAGGGACACATCTACTCATACAGATATGTCCACTTGGGTATAGTGCACCCTTCCTTATGGCTGTGAGGCCTGCTATAGGGGTGACTTACCTATACCACATGCAGTGTTTTGCTGGCTTGACACACAGGGGTGTGTGCCATTTTGACTATTCAGTTTTCCATGCTTTAAGACATGCCGGCTGAACTAAAATGAATTAAAACAACATTTAGAACTCATTCTATGGTACATGGCTGCTTATTTTTAACTTTTTTACAGATGCTCGAGAATAGATTAAACAAAACTTTGCATATTATGGCACCATCCAAATAATTCCTCCAGTGGTTGTCTCCTTTAGCTTAAATTGCAATAGCCAGGCCACATGATCGTATCTGAATGCTCTGTTATAGACCGTAAACAAAAGTACTATCATCTTTTGTTAAATCTATTCTTCAGCAGCTGTAAAAAAGTTACAAATAAGAAGCCATGTACCATAGAATGAGTTCTAAATGTTGTTTTAATTAATTTTAGATTGCTTGGTGGTATTTCCTGACGAAGGCACTTGAAGTGCCGAAACGCGCGTTGAAGAAACTATCGCCACTGACATTAAATTGTTTATTTTACTAATGCTTTTATGAAATGCATCAATGAAAGTCATTGACTAATGTTTTTTAAGTATATATGTATTTGTTAAGATAATTAAAACATATTGTTTTTTAATATTTCCTTCTTTTTTTAACTCATTTTCTACATTGCTTTGTTATATATTGCCTGGGAATGTTGTTTTCCATTGTGGGACCAAGTTATTGAGTCAGGGTGCGAAACTGAAAAGGGGTGCAGACTTGCAATGTGGACCAATGAAGTTAAGCGGAATAAACAACCCTGCCATATAACATTGTTCCATTTTATTCCGAAATAAGATGGTGCAGGAGATGACATGCCCAGTTATTTGTTAGGTGCCTGGAGATATGCATATTCAATTCAATTCAAAAATCTTTTTTTTTTTTAACATATTTTATTGAAGATTGTTTACAAGGTGTAGGCCTCTGCTCTCCAGAGGTAACCACAGGACCATGACATTACATCAGATACTGCACAATCCGAATTTTAACGAGGAGTATACAACAATTATTACAGACTAAAAGTGAAGACATAACTCCCCCCGCCCCTACCCTCACCCCAAACACCCCCAAGTCCACCTCACCTTTAAATCCCCCCCACCCCCGCCCACCCCTTCGCATGATCTCCCTCCTGGTTTCTGGTTTTGTGACAGATTCCTAACTATTGCGTACGTACTCGTCAAGGTCCATTCAGTCCATCGCCAACAGCGGGTCTTGGCCTACAGGTGGTTCTAGCCAGAGATCCCTAAAATCAGACCACCGCTTCCAAATTTTATAGTGTTTCCGAGGACAGCCTCTGGCCACAAAAGTAGGTTCCTCAAGGCCCATGCTAAAATCTAGCCCTTTCTTCCAAGCCACAGTTGTCGGGGCCCGGGTATCTTTCCAGGCTCTCGCTACATCCCTCTTGGCCAGTGTAAGGCCCAGGAGGAGTAGGTGTCTTTTGTACACATTACCCCCGAACCCTTCCATAACATGCAGATGCCCCAGTCATGGTGTACGAGGAAGTTCCCACCCCAATACCTCCGACAAGCAATCCCATACTCCCTTCCAAAATCCAGCCAGTACCTGGCAGTCCCACATCGTGTGAAAGAACGTCCCCACCTCATGTCCACACCGCAAGCATTCAGGGGAGGCTATGAGACCCGCTCTCCATAAACGATGTCTGGAAAAGTAAGCCCTGTGGAGGTACTTGAACTGTATTAGCCTAAGGCGAACTTAAATGGCCGCACCCCTAGGCCCTGCCAACGCTTCCCTCCAATCGTCCTCATCTAGGGCCCCCAGATCCAACTTCCATGTCTCCTGCAGTTTCTGTAGTGGCGTAGAGCAATGTGTAACTACAGTCTGATAAATACTTGAAATCTTTTTTGGACCCAGTTCCCCCATGAATACCTTAGCTTCTATGGTACTAAACTAGGGGAGAGACTCTAGACCCTCCAGGCTCGGGGAGAGGGCATGGCGAAATTGAAGGTAGCGGAAGAACTGAGTGCGGGGCATATGAAACTCCTGGCTTAATTCCTGGAAGGACTTAAGGGTCACACCTGATACTACGTCTCCCAGTGTAGATATACCTATATTATCCCAGCCCCCGCAGCTCTGCAGTGTAGCCAATGCCGGAAATCTACCATTGCACCACAGGGGAGTTTCAGCCGTCAGCTTGTTCCACCAACCCATGCACCGCAGAGCTTGTCGCCAAATCTGGAATATTAGCTGCGCGCCGGGGGGCAGCAGCTTTCGCATCGGCGCCGCATATAATAGAGTGTGGAGCGAGGTGGACCCCATAAGATGGCACTCTACCGCATATGCTGGATCTTCCCTGTCCCCATATCACCAGTCGTTCAGCACCAATAATGGGATGCTTGATAGTAGGACTGAATGGCTGACGTGGCCAGGCCACCACAATAAGAGGAGAGGAAGCAGGTCCGCACCGCCACCCGTATTGCACCCCCAGCCCAGAGAAACTGTCCCAGGGCCGCATTGACCTGCCTAAACCATTGGGGGGGGGATTGGATACGGGTGGTTCTGTAGTTGGTAAAGCAACTTGGGAGGGTTACCATTTTGAAGATCGCTGACCGTCCATGGATGGTCAGCGGCATGCGGGACCAGAGTTTGATGTCCGTCTTGGCCCGGTCCCACACTGGTGCGATATTCCGCTCCCACGCAATCGCTGGGACCTCCAAAAGGAATACCCCCAGGTACTTAAGGCCACCAGCCGCTCTTTGGAGCGCCGATGCCCACTCTCCGGTTGGAACATGTCCCCCCAGGACCCAGAGAGTTGACTTGGACTGGTTAATATAGAGTCCGGACGTTTCGCCAAAGATCCTCATGATGTCCATTATGCGGGGTCCCGATTTGTCAATGTCCGTTAGAAAGACGATGACATCGTCTGCATAAAGCGCTATTCTATCGGAAGAACCCCCTTCCCACTCAAAACCGTGTAGCTGTGCATCCATGCGCACCCACCTGGCAAGTGGCTCCATGGCTAATGCGAATAGATAGGGCGAAAGGGGACATCCCTGTCGGGTGCCTCTTTGGATACGGAATCTAGAGGAGGCAACACCCGCCACCCTGACCGAGGCCGTCAGATCAGTATAGAGTAGTTGGATGTATGACAGGAATCTGGGCCCCAAGTTTAGTCGTGGTAACAGGGCAAATAAATATACCCAGCTAAGAGAAACAAATTGCTTGTCCATATCGGCCAGCAAAAGCGCTGCAGGCACCCTGGCGTGGCGAACGGCAGCCACCGCCACATGTGCTCTGCGAATGTTATGCCTAGTGGCCCTCTGGGGCATAAAGCCCGCCTGGTCTGGGTGAATTAAATCGGACACATATGGGAGAAGGCGATTGGCCAATGCCTTAGCCAAAATTTTGGCCTCAACATTTAGTAGGGAGATCGGGCGGTAGGAGGCATACTGCTCGGGGGGGGCGTCCAGGTTTGTGAAAGACTACAACCTCCGCGTGTCGCCAATCAGGGGCAAGACTCCCCCTCTCCCTGGCCTCCTCAACTGCCGCTCTATAATGTGCCCCTAGCTGTAGATGGTATTTTTTATAAAATTAGCTGGGGAACCCATTGGGCCCGGGTGCCTTACCCGTATTTAGTTCCCCCAATGCTGTGCCTAGCTCTTCTTCCGTGAGGGGGAGCTCCAGTCGGTGTCTTACTTCGTCTGGAACTGCACGCGGCGGTAGGTCTGCCAGAAACCTATCAATTTCTGTCTCCGCAAGGCATTCATGCGGGGCATAAAGATCGGCATAGTAAGAGGCAAACCCCTCCGCAGAGCCAACGGATCCGTGACCGGAGCCTCTACTGTGTCCAATATCCCCGGGAGGACCTGGGCCTGGAATGAACCTTGACAGAGCCGATGGAGCATCGTCCCAGAATTATCGCCCCATTGGTAGATTCTGCTGCGCATAGCCAACCAAACCTTCCTCGCATCCTCCATTAGCATGGACGCATAAGACTGCTGCGCCTGGAGGAGCTGTCCCACCTCTTGTACTCCCCCCTCCATACTCCCACGGAGCTCCAGTGTCGCTATGTTGGCTTCTGCTCGTTCCAAATCCTCCCTACGCTTCTTTCGCGCCTCTACACACCATGCTATATCCACCCCCTAAGGGTTGGTTTCATTGACTCCCTGACCGTACTAATCTCCTCCACTGACCCTACATTGTCTGACAGGAAATTAGCTATAGCCTCACCCATATGCTTCTGATAGTCTGGTTGCCCTCTGATTGTCCATAACGTCATTCCAGACCCCTCCTACTACCTGAAGCGCATCTGGTATGTCCGTCCATATACTGAGGAGTCATTCAATGAGGGACCACTGTAGGGGGGGCGGGGCGTAGACACTGCCGAAGACCACCTGTTCATCACCTATTGTACCTTTTATAATGGCATATCTACCTTGGGTGTCTATCCAGTGAGTGGAATGGACATAAGGGACTCTGCGGTGAACAAGAATAGCCACCCCCCTCGAACCTCTCTCAAACCCTGCGTGGAATACCTGATGGTAGCCAAACCGCTGCAGGCACAGTTTTTTGGTGCCCGCAAGATGTGTCTCCTGTAGGAGGAGCACATCTGCCCCTGCCTCTTCGCCTGTCGCAACACTGCTCCCCTCTTAATTTTATCTAGAATGCCCGAACGTTCCAGCTGAGGACTTTAAGGGACCCCTACACCCCGGGGCTCCGATTTCAGATCTAGCCATCAGGGGACATCAAATATGAACGTCCATCTGGCGGACCTGACTCGTACCTTCCATACCTTCCATACTTCCATCCATGCACCCAGGAGACCATGCGACCCCACCCCCAAAAGCCCACCTCCTAACCCAACCCCCAACTGCCCTCCCACCACCCAAATCCCCCACTCCCAATACCTCAGCAACATTGAAGTACCTGTCGCGGCATAGTGCAATGGGGATCCATTGGGAGGCCGGAGACCGCCTATCCCAATTAACTGTCCCCCTCCAAGCTACTCGAGGGAATTAACGAAACTACCCCCTAACTCGGCAGGGTGTTGCCCACCCATATCGTCCCCCTCCCCCCCGCTCCAGTATCCTGGCCAGTGTCCCACAAAGCAAGGGGCTCAGCACTCGCTGAGCCATACATCCCGAGTACTATACTAGGATGTGTAAATAAACAGGATACAAGTCTGACAACAGATAGCAGGATCAAAAATCTTGTTTTGGTCTGATTAAAAATAGACCATAAAAATACATACAATCTAATACATATCCATAATATCTCATAAGTTTAAACACAAATTTACAATAAATTAAATACAGTTAAAAATACTATTGCATGAGTATATTGTGAGTCTCCAAATTTCATCATATGACCAAGATAAAAAGGAGCAAGAAACACGGAAGAAGTGTTCCTCTGTAACGAAACTGGTGCTCATGTAAAGCGCTCTGATACCTGATATCTCGGGTCTAGTTTGCACTATATAAAACTCTAAAAAAAATATATATATATTAAAGCATCACTACTCTCGTATAACAGTTGGCCAGGGTTAAACAAAAGTAAGGGAAAGAAAAGGAGAACAAAAACCTCAGATGGGGTCCGCCATGCCTGGTTACTCACTGCTAATATTCATTACTCCGAGTCCTGGTCTCCCTGTCCCATTCCTTAACAGTGAGCAGCTAGTCTGCTCTACAGAAACCTATTACCTAGCTGCGCTTTTGCACTTCACCCAACATGGCGTCACCATCACGTGACAATAAAGGGGGAGGTGAGGTAGAGAAACTTCCTGAGAATACCAAAGAAAACAACCCAGAAAACGAAACAATAACCCCAAAAATTAAATGCAACACAGAGAGGAAGGGAGGGAAGGGCTCAGGAATGTGACTGGGCGACCAGGACTCGGAGTAATGAATATTACTGATGAGTAACCGGGCATTACCTCCTCATCTTGTCTCCCCGTCCCATTCCTTAACAGTGAGCCCATACCCAAGCACACGGTGATTGTAAGAAAAACAGACCAGAAGTGTGAGAAAAACAGGTCCATTTAATCAAAAGAACACAGTACATATCACAAACCATGTACAGCAGACAGGACTTGAGTGCCAAAGGCAGCAGAGGCCGCCATCCCCAACTGAAGACGATAATCTGAAATAAACGCATGAGGAGCAGCCCATGTGGCAGCATTACAAATGTCCCTCAAGGAGGCCCCTTTGAACATGGCCCAAGAGGAGGAAACGCCCCTGGTCCACCTACCCTGAACAGAAGAGGGGAGAGGACAGTGGGCAGAATCGTAGGCGGAAACCACAGCACCCTTGACCCAACGAGTCAAGGTGGACAAAGAAGGATGAAGACCCAGTCCAGAGAGGCCATAGGTGAGAAACAAGGAATCAACCTTACAGAAACTAGAGGTCCAGTCCAAGTCGATGTGGAGAGCCCTCAGCACATCCAACGAATGGAGGTCCACCTCCTCAGGAGAGGCAGGATCCCAAAAAAAAAACGGGAGAACAATATCTTCCTGACTTTGGAAAGACGACAACACCTTAGTCAGAAAAAACTGACTGGGACGGAGAATGACCTTGTCAGCGCAAAAGCGCAAAAAGGGGGGAGAAGCCATAAAAGCCCCAATCTCACCAACCCGCTGCCCAGAAGTAACGGCCACCAGGAAAAGAACCTTAGCAGAAAGGAACATAAGGTCCACTGAGGCCAAGGGCTCGTAAGGGGGGCCAGTCAAGGCCTGGAGAACCAAGGGAAGATCCCAGGCAGGCACAGGAGAGCAAGAAACAGGACGCTGAATCGAAGCAGAAGGCGAGCCACCAACGGAGAGACAGAGGAGACGGAGGAACCCCGAAAAGCAAGAATGGCAGCCCACTGCGCACGCAGGGAAGAAACAGCGAGCCCCAAGACGAAACCATCCCGCAAGAAGTCCAACACTCTCACAGGAGGCAGAAGAGAGACCCTTCCCAAGACACCAGGAGGAGAAATTCTTCCAATGACAGGCATAGGACTTCAAGGTGGAAGGGTGTCGCCACAACTGGAGGCACCGAGCAACCTCAACGGAGCAACCCTGACCCAACAAACTCGACCTCTCAAGTGCCAAACCCCCAGCCGGAAGCGGTGCACGGAGGCAACCCCGAGAGGAGTCCACAGAGGGGAGGGACACAGGGGAAACATCCGATGGGGGCATACAGACAAGGTCAGCAGCAGGGGAAACCAAGACTGACGAGACCACTCCGGCACAACCAGGAGAACCTCTGCCCGGTACAACCGAATCTTCCGGAGGACCCGCGGAATCAAAGTAAATGGAGGGAAGGCAAACAGGAGCCCCAGCGACCACGGAACCGAGAAAGCATTGGTCGCCCACGGGAGGGAACGAGGCTGCAAAACCGAGGAAGAAGAGAAGAATCCTCTGAGGCAAAAGGATCCAGCCAAGGAAGGCCGAACCTGAGGACCATCTGATCGAACAGATCCGGGGACAGACACAGAAAACCGAGGAGGGGAACACTCTGCTCCAAGAGTCCGCAGGCCCATTCTCCTTCCCCGGAAGATAGACCGCCGTCAGAAACAAGAGATTCTGCTTGGCCCAAAGCCCGATCTTCCTGGAGAGGAGAAACAGAGAATGACACATGCCCCCATGCCGCTTGACGGTGCACAAAATATCGACTCCAAAATATCGACTGGACATAATATCGAGTTTTAAATATAGACTGGACAAAATATCGACTGGTCATAATATCGACTACAAAAATATCGTTTTTCAGGTAAGTGAAGTAATATCGACTGTATAAAATATAGATAGCAAAAATATCGAATTTTTAATAATATATAATATTTTATAGTGTATTTTTATGTAATAATATGTGTGAAAAGTGTGTATTAATGTTATAAAATATTTTATTAAATGAATTTTGTTTTTTTAATAATTGCGTAATGTAATTCTGTAGCGGGTTGTGGGTTTATAGGGGAATAGGGTGGGAAGTAATTTAATAATAATTAATTAATTAATATATGTTTGTAAATATTTATAATTAATAATTAATTGATAATTAATTAATAATAATTAGTTAATTAATATAATTTTGTACATATTTTGTATTAGTAATTAATTGGTAATTAATTAATTGTAATTAGTTAATTACATTAATTAGAGTACATTTTAATATATATAATTTTGTGTTATTGTTAAGTAATTAATTGGGAAAAAATAATATTAATTATTAAAATAATTACAGCTAATGTGCTAATATATTTACTTTATTGTTATTGTTAATTAATAATTATTTGGTAATTAAATAATATTGATAAATTTTGGGTAAAGGAGTATTTTTAGGGTTCAGGGTCAGTTTTCAGTTTTTGGGTAAAGGGGCATTTTTAGGGTTCAGGGTCAGTTTTTAGTTTTTGGGTAAAGGGGCATTTTTAGGGTTCAGGGTCAGTTTTTAGTTTTTGGGTAAAGGGGTATTTTTAGGGTTCAGGGTCAGTTTTGGGTTTTTAGGTAAAGGGGTATATTTTAGGGTTCAGGGTCAACAAATAAGATTGTAAAAAATTATTTTTATTATTTTCATTTATTATTTAATTATTATAATTTAATTTAAGTATTTTTAAGTATATTTTAGTAATTCAAATTTAATATTAATTTAATTTAACACTGTTTTTAATAAAGTCGATATTTTTTACATCTATATTATTGTTAACGATATTTTGTACTCGATATTTTTGTACTTACCTGTTTGTAGATACAAACTCGATATTTTGATTGTCGATATTTTGTCCACGATATTTTGGCAAGTCGATATTTTGTCCCTCGATATTATTTCAGTGATCCCCGCTTGACATAGGCCTGAACCACCTGGTTGTCGGTCTGCACCGACACCGCTTGACCCCGAAGAAGAGGAGCGAACCACCGAAGAGCCAACCAAACCGCCCACAACTCCTCCCAGTTCGAGGACTGGAGGACTCGAAACGGGACCACGACCCTGAGCCTTGGAGGCACCCATCATAGCACTCCAACCCACTGCACTGCCATCCGTGGACATCATAACCACTGTCCGAGGAGGAAGAAGATCGAACCCTCGGGAAAGAGAATGAGGGGACAACCACCATTGGAGATCCACCCGAATCCCCAGAGAGACCGGTATCAGAGCCTCGTAGTCCAGGTAGGCAGGATCCCAGTGCGACAGGACATGATGCAAGAGGCGATACAAATGCAGCCTGGCCCAAGGAAGGAGATGCAAAGTGGACGCCATCTCCCCTCGACTCCTCAACCACAGACGGGCGGACACCTGGGACTGGGACAGAAGCCAAGAAAGGTGACGAAACAATGTCAACTGGCGCTCGTGGGAGACGAACACCATTCCTAGATCCATGCGGAGGAGAGCCCCAAGGAACTTCAGGGACTGGGAAGGTACCAGGAAGGACTTCCGGTGGTTGATAAGGAACCCAGGAGACGACACACCTGGTCCACATCCGACAGAGCCTGAGAAAGAGAAGGAGAAAATCAACCAGTCATCGAGATAGGGAAAAACCTGCAGCCCTCTGGAATGAAGAATACCCACCAGAGGGGGCAAGAGTTTCGTGAAAACCCTGGGCGCCGATGAAGGCCGAAGGGGAGCACCCGGAACTGGTAGTGATGGGAACCCACCAGCAGCGGTGCGTCCATTGGGGCGTAGGGGCGTAGCCCCACTAGCCTCATGGACCCACCGTCGCGGCTGCAGGGACACATATTGCATGAATGCAATAAATAATCATCATGATTTCATAAGCGGCGCCACCAGGAATCCGGGCAGCACCCGATGTATCCCGAGTGCGCTGCGCGCAGGTTGAGTGACGTCACACTACTAGTCCACTGCAGCAGCAGACAGCGCAAGTGAAGCTTGGGGCGGAAACTAGCCCGAGCATGCGCATATAAAGGTTCCCCTTAGAGAGAGCAACAGGGGATGCTGGTTAAACCGGGCCGCAGCACCCGGTGTTACAAAGGGCGACTGGGGCGAGGAGTCAGTGTGACCCCCTAGCCAATCCTGGCGCTGCATGCAGCGCCAGGATTGGCTGGTCCACCCGCGCAGCAGGGCAGGCAATCCATTATTGGATGCCGCGCGTGGGTGGTGTGGCACACTGCCTCAGCCGCACTGCAATGGCCAATCACTGTGTGACTTCATGTGAAGCCATGCAGTGATTGGCCATGGCGCTGTGAGCCTGCCTGTGAGTTCAGTCCCTGCTACTCTCTCCTCCTCTCCTCTGTAGCCTAGCCTGTAGTGACTCGCCTCGTGCGCAGATCTTAACTCCTGCTGCCTGAGGCGCCACGACTTTCTGAAACTTTCTATGCTGAGTTGACTGTGTGTGCCTGCCTGTCACTGTTATCGTGACTCGTCACGTGCTCTGCCTGCGACTGCGCCTACTACTACACTACCAGGTAAGGCCACAGCACAGATCAGTGCATTTAAAAACTCAGCGTCAGTCTTAGTAGGCGGCGGTCCGGGCCTACTACTGCCCTTGTACCATTGATTTACCGCTCTGGCTCCTTCATAGTCGGGGCCTCATTTCAGTGCAGATCTGGGTTGCCATTGTCTGCTGCGCGTGCTGTGCCTGCTCAGCCGAGGTTGGTTAAACAGTACTGCTAGTAATGAGCATGTAGGTTGATTGTGCTGTGTTGTGTGTGTACCCCCTTGCTTTGTGTTTCCCGTTGTGCAGAGTGACAGCGGGGGCTTTCCCTGAGGCAGCTCAGCATCCGACCACAGACCCCACGCCAGCAGGGCCCGCACACAGACGCCATCATGGGCCATTCAGAGCCAGCGGGTCCGGCTGGCCAGCTGCGCTCCGCCGACTACATGCCCGCTTCTACCCCGCTGAGGGTATCACCACTGGAATCTGCAAGCCGTACCCGCTGAGAGGCAGTTCTTCTGTCACAGGCAGGCCCCCCAGTGCCAGACATGAGTCTTTGACCTACGAGAAGTGCCTTCAGATGCTATAGCTACTTTAACATGTGTATTTGTAAAGCGCACACTTATCCAAGGGTATCTTGACACTGGATAACAGATGTTTATTGCTACCAATTCAATTATACACGTTTTATCGATCTCTGAAGGATGAAAGGCTGAGTGGACCTGCCGGGATTTTAAACAGTGACCATGAGGTCTAACACATGCCTCTACAGTGGGCGCATTAGTCATTTAAGCCACCAGACCTGGCAAAAGAAAACACATGCCACCAGTGCCAGATACGCACACATAGTGCTGTTTACCCTGGAACTTGGTCTGGCACAGGGGTATGTAACTGTTAGCATGCAACTTTTAGCACGAAATACTGTTACAACGAAACTATTACAACGCAGGTTCTTTTACAACGAATACCTTTACAATGCATTACACTACAACGCAGATACTAGTACAACGCATACCATTACAACGTAAGTATAGGTAAGTTTGTCTTTTTTTAAAAACATTTATTAGGGGTATTGGGTTGGGTTTTGGGGTACAGGGGTATTTTTAGGTTTCAGGGCTGGGTTTGGGTTTTGGGGTACAGGGGTATTTTTAGGGTTGAGGGCTGGGTTTGGGTTTTGGGGTACAGGGGTATTTTTAGGGTTCAGGGCTGGGTTTGGGTTATGGGGTACAGGGGTATTTTTAGGGTTCAGGGCTGGGTTTGGGTTATGGGGTACAGGGGTATTTTTAGGTTTCAGGGTTGGGTTTGGGTTTTGGGGTACAGGGGTATTTTTAGGTTTCAGAGTTGGGTTTGGGTTTTGGGGTACAGGGGTATTTTAGGTTTGGGTTTTGGGGTACAGGGGTATTTTTAGGTTTCAGGGTTTGGGTTTGGGTTTTGGGGTACAAGGGTATTTTTAGGTTTCAGGGTTGGGTTTGGGTTTTGGGGTACAGGGGCATTTTTAGGTTTCAGGGTTGGGTTTGGGTTTTGGGGTACAGGGGTATTTTTAGGTTTCAGGGTTGGGTTTGAGTTTTGGGGTACAGTGGTATTTTTAGGTTTCAGGGTTGGGTTTGGGTTTTGGGGTACAGGGGTATTTTTAGGTTTTAGGGTTGGGTTTGGGTTTTGGGGTTCAGGGGTATTTTTAGGGTTCAGGGCTAGGTTTGGGTTTTGGGGTACCGGGGTATTTTTTAGATATATATTAACAAATTCTTTAATAAAATTTAATTTAAATAATTAAATTAATTAACAAATTATTAATTACATTATTTAAAAAAAGTATATACTTACCTATACTTACGTTGTAATGGTATGCGTTGTAATAGTAGCTGCGTTGTAGTGTAATGCGTAGTAAAGGTATGCGTTGTAAGGTATCCTGCGTTGTAAAAAATGCGTGCCAATGGAATGCGTGGTAAAAGTATGCGTGGTAACAACATACATCCGGCACAGGCTGACCCGGCACTGCAGAAAAACTGCGAAAAGTGCTATCCGTATTTATAACACGTTACACTTGATTTAAAGAGTGAAGGGCAACAAAAACATGCTCAAAACCAAAAAGGTTTTAACACCCCTCTAGAAAGTGAGTATTTTGGAATAGTCTCCATTATAGCAGAGGTGCCCATAATACATCCAGGAGGGCTCGGTTCACAAAATTTATTAAAATGATGGACGGGGTGTTTCGCCTCCAACTTAATGTACATTTCCAGACATGTGCTTGGAAGGCCGCCCCAGGCATACTCCTGGGAAAGTCATGTGACTTTTCCTGCGAGACCCTATATCTGTTGCATGGAGTTCTACAGAGCTGAGAGAGGTCCACCGAGGGGGGAGAGACTTTCTCTGTACAACTACATACTGGCATTTCTCTGTGTGGGAAATAGTGTTAACTGTGCAGAAATGTCTTCCCAAACCCACCCACCGAATCTGAGGGTGATCCCTTCTCTTACCACTCCGTAAGGGAAGTTACTCCTGCTCTGTGCTGAAGTAAATTTACAACCCTTGTGGATATGTTGTACTGTAGAAGGGCCAGAATTGTGAGGATACTGCTACCCCAGCAGAACATTAGGTGCGTTTATTTAGCTTACTTTCTTCACCTACACCGGCTACCAGGCGTGGGCTTAGTCTACCACTTTAGCCAAGTCACATAAACACTCTTTCTGTGACTACTCGCCCTTTTTTTCGTGGTACCTATTGTACTGGCATGGCCAACGCAGCGCCTGATGGGCTCCTGACCCTCATGTGGTTCCATTGTAGTAGAAGGTGGCTCCATGGTCTTGTTGTCTTCCAGTGTTTCCTTTGATGGTCAGCCTACTTCTCCGTCCTAGTCACTCTAGTTCAATCTATGAACACATGACATTGCTCGTCTTACCCCCCACACACCAACTCTGGATCTGTGGTTAATATTAGTTACTGCTTCTAGACTCCAGTGTCCACTTTTCCTAAGGTGGTGCAGTGTCCCAAAATGCCATGATTATTCTATTTTCACACACTAAACCGACAGCAATTTAACACCCACCTCAGCAGTATAACCCCCAGTAGGTGCTAATGACCACATAAACGGAGAAGGTGGTTCCAAAGTAGTGTCCCTCTATGCCCAGATCTCTCTATGATCCCTCTCTGACATTTGGGTAAGTGACGTCTTACATTAATGTGGTAGCAGTACCCCTCTCTGAGACTGTGTCAATACTTGAATCCCTACCTTCTGCTCTCTGATGGGCTTTCAGTATTCTCCAGTGACAACCTATTCTAAGGTGGACACATTGTCCCTCATAGACTCATCGCATCTCTTGCCTCTCAGAAAGCCACACCACCTGATATAAGTCAGATTTGTCTATGTGTGTTTCTATGATATGTGGTTTGTCCTGGTGTCCCACACTTTCTATGCACTTTGTCACCATGGAGGCTGCAATTATCCAGTTCTCGTCAATCAGGATGTATGTAGGGCTAGAATAGAATGACCTGGAGCTAGAAATGTTCTTATGGTTGTGAGAAACGGTGCATAGTAGGGACAGAGCCCATTGGTAGAGTGTAGAGGCACTTACCTCAGATACCCACACTGTCTATATTGAACAGCCATCATGCTGGGAGAGAGAATGCGTAATGAGGGCAAGCTGACTGGGTGTGCAAGACAATCTTCAAAGTGCTTAGTAACCAATCCTTGGCATTAGGTTAAAATTGTCTGGTTACAGATGACTCTCTTAATCCCTTGGGGTCCTGTATATCAGCACCACACACTGTTTTGATTTATGGGCACACTATATGACTATTAAGCAACCAGTGGTAGAAAATAGAACTTTCCATTAGCACTACCAGCACTTTTCAGTTTTTGTTCCAGAAGAAGCTATCTGTTCACAGATACCCCTTGTTTACCATGTCGGAATGGTTACTTGTGACTTTATGCCCATGGTAAAGCCATTCTGAATCACGATCAGAGTAGCAGAATGCGAGGTGGCTAGTGTTCACTTGGTCAAAGGCTTTGGAGGTTACAATCTGGAATGTGAGTCAACCCCCACCCGTACCTACTTGGGTAAGATACAGGAAGAGACGTATACTCAAACCACACCACATTTATTTACTGTTCAAGGATACCCAAAGGATTTTAGCAGCGAAGTTACCACAGAGAAGTAATCTCACCCCTTTCAAACGTTATGTACATCAGCCAGACATAAGACCGAGCTTGTAATATAGACCAGGATCCTCCAAAGTCAGTCCTGGGAGGTCGGATCCATGACAGATTTTGTAGCATATCCCCATTTAGATAAATGTAGTTATCTTTCAAATCTGGCATGGATCCAGCCCTCAAGGACCAACTTTGGAGAACCTTGGTATAGACCTCTGACTTCAAACTGGTGGCCGAGGTAACAAAATTTACTATCTGCACATTACCGTTATCATGAGGATCTCTTTACCTACCGTCCAGAAGCCAGGATCACGGAGCTGTTTGCACACCAGATGTGCGTAAATTACATGTTTTACTAGTGGGAATTTGGGAATTGCAAACCATACATTTGCACTGGTAAATGTTTTCACACGTGCACAATAAATATCAGTATGATGTTATCAATGTAAGTGAATCTCTTCACAGGGTTGAGTAGTGAACGGTTTTACAGGGGTGGAGGTCCTTGCAAAATGAGGTAAATTACTAAACACAAGTTTGCGGCCATTCAGAACCCATTTGCAGGTAGTTTCCCACCTTGATAATAGAATCAGATTTACTCCTGTCAAGGAGTAGAGTAAACTGGAGTAAAAACGTTTTCTGGGTGCGAAAGGGGAGGAACATGTTGAAATTGCTAGAAGTGGTGTTAAATACATGGTTTTCATGTGGGCTAGATGTAAAACAAAATAGCAATTACATTGATGCAATTTATCGTAAGCATTTAGAAAAATGCATGTTATATTACTGAATGTGTAAATATTTATGCATGTGAGTACTCAGCTTCTGGGCCTTACACCTGGAATTCTTTGTGAGTTCCAAGAAAGTCAGGAATATGTCACACACTTAAGAGTAACGTTGCAGGGGTGATACTTTGTGAACCAGCAAAAACCTCTATGGTCAGCAATAGCAATCTGCTGTAATATATGTCACACAACATTATAGATGAGTAACTGGTAATAATGGGGATACAGCATGCAGCAGAATTTGTGGAACAATTTAATCACAGCTGTGTCTTATAAGGTGGAAAACATTGAAAAAGCAGGTCTTTCAGGGGTTTTGTTAAAAGTCCAAAGATGCATGCCAGCATTTTTCATACCTTCCTGTTCTGACTTTGCATCAATATTGACCAACTGGCAGAAATGTTTTTTTTGCACTGGTCGGTCTATGGAAATGGTGGTTTTCACGTTCCTGACAATGTTGGGGAAAATTACCCCAGCATAGATTTTAAGCTTTATTCTAAGGTTTATTTAAGCATTAATGGTAATGTAACGAAACTGGTGCTCGTGTAAAGCGCTCTGATACCCGATGTCTCGGATCAAGTTCGCTATATAAAACAAAAAATAGAAACATCAGTTGTTGGCCTATATATGTAGATGCGTTGGCAGTCTGGCAGAGCTAACCTATGTTTGTGGTCCCAGTAGTGAAATAGCAGCAGGCGGCAGCACAGAAAGTTGATGTGCCTGCTGCAAAAAACATGAACCTGATGCAACTTCTTCTACTCTTAGAGCTGAGATTTTCATGAAAGTCTTACAGTCTGAATTCAGCACCTGAGCGTAATAGGACGGAATGTATGAAGCTCTGTGGTTATACTGAATAAGCAGCTACCTATGTTATGCCATCTATTAATGTAATAACTGCACTTTCACAATTGCTTTATTAACCTTCCTGCTTTCTCTAATTTGCTTGAAAATGCACGATTTTTCTTCTCTTTTTTCAAAATTTTCTTGGGGGGGGTAACCCCCCCCAAACTCCCCTATTGGGGTTCGGGGTCGCTTGTGCCCCACCGCTTTCAAATGTCACCACCCGCCCCTGGAACCCACAGCAAAACTGAGATATTTCTGATCCGCCGGATGGATCGGGACGTGCAGTTACGCATCCATCATATCCAGGGATGCCAGGAAGCCCCCCGGAAGCACCAGAGGCCGGATGGAATGCAGAGTCACCATCTTGAACGGATGATGGAGAACAAAGTGATTGACCTGCTTCAGATCCAAAACAGGATGCAGATCCGAAGTATCTTTCTTTGAGACCAGAAAGAGGATCGAATAACAACCCTCGCCTCTCTCCAGAGGAGGAAAGTCCACTATAGCCTTCTTCTCCAATAGAAGTCGCACACCGGCCAACGCCTCTCTTCGCAGAGGAAGACGGGACAGGGGAGTCGCAAGGAAGACAGGAGGCGGAGGAGAGGAAAATTCTATCGGACAACCCTCCGACACATAGTAGCACAAGAAAGGTACAAAGTTCCCCGGGAGAAGAGAAAGCTAGGTGAGTGTACTAGGGAGGGCAAGCAAGGGGGGAATTTCCTTGTTGGAACTAAAACCCTCACACACCCAGTAAACTAGGTGTCTGCTCCTCGTCAGACTGGCGCTGCAATGTCTGGCGGGCTCCCGAAACCCTCCGACACAGTCTGAACCGCCCAGGCATCTGGAACCAACAACCACTGGGGCAGGAAAGACTGAAGGCGACCACCAACTGGCAAAAGCAGATAGCCATTGGGAAGAGAAAGAAGCGGTGGCAGCAACACTGGCAGGGGCCCGGGCTTTGGCACCTCCAGGGGCCCCCCGGCCATGACCCCTGCCACGTAAGGGCTGCGAAGCTCCCTGAGCAGGGGGCCCAAAAGCGCGACTGTAGCCAAAACCACGCCCCCGAGATGGAGGGCGGACAGGAGCCACAAGCTTGCGGTTCTTGGCCGATTGCTTGACCATCTCCTCCAGGTGAGGGCCGAATATTTTGGAACCCCCAAAGGACAACCTAAGGAGAACCGACTTCTGGGAAGACTCAGCTTTCCAGGAACGCATCCAGATATGACGCCATGCAGCAATCGAAGCACCAGAAGCAGCGGCAGCGGCACTCAAATTGTCAAAGGAAAGATCCGACAAGTATCGCACCTGCAACTCCATCATGGCCAAAAGAGGGGTGGCATCCTCACCCTCTTGCAACAGAAGGGACAGGGACTGAAAATCCTTGAGGACGGACTGGACCATGTAATTTGAATAGGCAGTAGCACGGACAGAAAAATTGGAAGCAGCAAAGGAACGCTTCACCGCCCCTTCAACACGCTTATCCACAGCGTCCACAGGAAGAGCGTCACCCGAGAGTACCAAACCCTGAGAGGACAGACCAGCCATCAAATTGTCGACCTTCACAGCTTGCGGAAACTCAGCAGCAAAACCCTCCAGAGGGTAACGCCTAGACAAGAAGAGAGGGAAGGCGGATTTATCCACTTCCTTCCACTCGTGGTCCAGCACCTTGCGCACAGCGCCATGCAATGGGAAGGAGTCAGGAGCCGGCCGGTGATACTGCGTAAAGAAGTCATCCTCCAGAACGGCGGTACTCATAGTACGGCCCGCGGGCCAATTGCGGCCCCCCAGACCTTCCCTTGCGGCCCCCATGAAAAACAACAGCAGTCAGGTACTCAGCGCCATTACTGCTGTTGTAATTCCTCGGGGGCCGCATTTGCCGAGAAGAGGTCAAAAGGGCATGCGCAGACAATTAGTGTCTTGCATGCTCACATGTGGCCCCCGCCCTCGTCTGCCACTGTGAGGTCATAGGCTTGGGTCACGGCAGGTGAGGATTTTAAAAGAATACACGCAAGTTGCTGCCTTTCTTAATCTACCCTTATTTATTGCGAGTGGTTTTGCATATCTATTCATTTAAGTGAATGAGACAGTAGATGGCGCTGTTGTGACCGATTGTGAGTTAATCAGCTTAAATTGACTTTTTATGCGAGTTTGTTCTCCCGGAGTTAACAGGCAGGGCTTTTAGTGGGCCAAGTGCTTCAAAGCAGGTGCTGAGACTGGTAGCTATGAGGGTTCAATTTTTGCCTTCAGGGTAGAAAAAAAAAAATATATATATATATATATATATATATATATATATATATATATATATATATATATATATATATATATATATATATATATATATATATATATATTCACTGGGTAGCAGCACTACTGCTCAGAAAGCCTTTGTCAGTTCAAATGGACATGTTTTCTTTCATCCTTTCGGTCTCATTTCAGACCTGAAGCATTTTCAATATTATATTCAACAAAGCCTTTGTTTTTGCTTATTTATCTTACTCAACTAACAACCTCTTGGGTCTCCATTTTAGCCCTTAAATAAATCTCAACTCAACAGCAGCTCAAAGCCTTTGATGTCATTCCAAATAGGCTCAGTTAAGTTCTTTCACAGTTTCATCATTTCAGAACGGAAGCATGTTCAATGTTATATATTATATACAACAAAGCCATAGTTGTTGCTTATTTATCTTATGCGACTAACAACTATTGGCAAAGCCAATAGTCCTGACTTGTTGCAGGTATTATGTCCCTGGTTGTATCTCATATATCTGAATCCAATGACAAACTGCAACATACCAGTAGTGTGGCACACTATGATAAACAAAGATTTGTCTTTACATGTTTTTAAGCCAACCCCTTAATTTTATCGGTCATGGCCCTTTGAGAGAACCCCCAGGTTTTTCATCCCACTAAAAGCCCTGTAACCAGGCAATCCATGTCAGTTATGTGTATATATCACTGTAGTTCGATCTAAAAATCTATTTTTAGGTTCTGTTGCGTGTCTGTTAATAGCAGAGAAATACTGCTATTTAAAGAGAGAGAGGGAGAGAGAGACTGACTGACTATGAGGGAGTCTGACTGAGAGGGAGTCTGACTGAGAGGGAGTCTGACTGAGAGGGAGTCTGACTGACAGAGAGAGAGACTGACTGACAGAGAGAGAGACTGACTGAAAGAGAGAGAGACTGACTGACAGAGAGACTGACTGACTGACAGAGAGAGAGACTGACTGTCAGAGAGAGAGACTGACTGACAGAGAGAGAGACTGACTGACAGAGAGAGACTGACTGACAGAGAGAGAGACTGACTGACTGACTGAGAGAGACACTGACTGACTGAGAGAGACACTGACAGAGAGAGACACTGATGGAATTGGGGTAAAAGTATGAAGCTATGCAATGCCTCTTAAGATTGCTATTGTCAATATATAAGACTATATTGTCAAAATGTGCTCTTTGTAGTTACATCTGCTTTTGAAATATAGCATTGTCTAATGTTTTGAAACAGGTTTTATTTTTTTGCACTCTAGCCCCCCCCCCCCCCCACTGACCCTGACCCCGCCCCTACTGGTGCGGCCCTCGGTCATAAACCACACTGTAATTTTGGCCCCCGAAAGAAACTTTGTGAGTACCCATGCTCCAGAACATCTGCCACAGGAGGAGTGAACCCCAAATTGTCCCGCACATGGGCAAACAAGCCAGAGAGCTCAGCACCCTGAACAAATCGCCCCCGGACACCCTCATCCTCTTCAGGACCCATCTCATCATCAGGAGCGGCCTGTGGATCCACAGAACCACGAGGCACCTTGGAAGCAGGCCCAGCAGCGTCCCTGGCCTGATAGGCAGCAGCCACCACCTCATTAATCAACAGGCGCAGGGCATTATGAGGAGCAGAAGAGGAAGAGGCACCAGAGTCCATGATTCCAACAGCAACGTACCAAAACAGGCACTCAAATAGGACAAGTGCATGAAAAAAAGGACCCCATCTTAAAGCAATGAAGTCCGAGGACCCGAGCTCCCACGGGACCAGGAAAAAGGAGCCGGCTTTAAAAAAACAGCCGGCCGCCGAATTACGCCCCCAGGATCAATCCCGTAGAAGCAGGAACACAAAGGAACAAATGCACCGCCAAAAACACATTCGCAACCACGCCCGCTAAAGCAGGGCGGACCGGGACCGGCGAACAGGAGAACGGCCACAGAGGCAGGCCGCGACCCAACAGGTGAGAGCACCCGGTAAAAGCGGCTGCTAAAGCGAACCGGGTAGAAACCGGAACAGCAGGCAGCATGGGAGCATGAAGACAAAGGCGGCTGCTAAAGCAGGCCGCCACAACACAAACAAAAAGAAAAGGGAACACTTACTACAAGTAGATCCATAGCACAGCTAGGCACCAAGGACTGCAACGCAGAAAAAAAAGAACATGAAGTTTCTCGACTGCACTTCCCCCTTTATTGTCACGTGATGGTGACGCCATGTTGGGGGAGCTGCAAAAGCTCAGCTAGGTAATAGGTTTCTGTAGAGCAGACTAGCTGCTCACTGTTAAGGAATGGGACGGGGAGACAGGACGAGGAGGTAATGTACTCCTGCTAACACGAAAGTAAAAAAAAACCTCAGCCAAACTCCACCTATAGGAGGCAAGTTCAATGCAAGTCGTGCCTTTTTAAGCGTGAGCACATAAGCATAGAAAGAGAGAAGCTCACACACCACTCGCTCTCCAACCATGGGAAAGGAAAACATACTGACATCTAGCTAGTATCCCATAGCGTGCGTCTAGTTCAGAAATTTCGCCTTCTATAGTTTTCTGGCCCGGATGGCTACTTTCAAGAAAGCACAGACGTGGTAGCAGATTTCAGGTGTGCTCAAAAATTGTAAGTGGAGCTAAGCTACTTGCTATATGCATATTTAAAACATGTATTTGTCACAAAAATACTACCGCTGATGGCTGACCACAATTCATTTCACATCTATGGAAACTGAGGGGCAGATAACGTTTAAATATATTTCATTGAACGTTTTCAGCAATTTTGTTTGTTTTGCATGTTTAGCTAATTCTCTGCTTTGAGTGACGTTTGCCAGACGTGAGAGTGCTTAATTGATTGCATAACACCGACGCAAGCACCAATCTGGCATGGCAATGAGTTGTAGTGTCACTCACAATGAGTGACAGCTGACATGCAGAAAGGCACCTCAGTGCGGTAGCTACAGATAAACCGAGTTAAACCAGGGAAGGACCCCCCTTCCACGAAAGGCGTGCATCCGGACTCTTTTATGCGGCTGAAAGGAGACCATACAGAAGAAAGCGCGCGGCACATAAAGGCAGATTCCTGGAAGGAGCTGAAATGGGAGATGGCGATGCCTTTTTCAAAGCAATTTTTTCTGCTGTCTGTGATACAATAGCAGCGCGGGTGAGAAAACAGTGAATCATTGTAATTATTGCTTACGCCATATTCAGCGGCTGCTGGTCTTTTTTCAAAGCTAAGGGTAAGGTGCGTACAGCACCGACTCAATTAAAGCACTGAATATGAGATCAGTGGCTGTCTCCACACTTATTAACCTGGTTGTCCATTGGTCATTCAGAAAGATTCTCAAATGGAGGCGGAAGCAAAGGTCCAGGATTAAAGGTGCTACTGTATTGGACGATGCCCAAGGCTTGCTTTGTTCGAGTGTGTGCGCTCGTGGGTGTGCAACTTACCTGACGCACGTAAGATTAAAATGCAAAATAAGCCTTGACAAATTCAATAGGTCTGATTTTGCATGGCGTGCAGGTCAGGCGTGCACGCACCATACACACGTCAAACTCATTGCTTGTTTGGTCGACAGCACTGGGGAATTAGCGCAGACAAAAGCAGATCAAAAATGGATTTGACAAAAAAATGGGTTCTTTTCTTCTCTGTAGCATTCTTTTTTTTGATGTTGTTAATGTCACCGCTTCCTTCCCAGTGCTTGGAGCCTGCTCGCCAACTGAATATTACCATGGTGGTATCTTGGAATAGCACATTCCAAAATCATGTAACCATCTACATACATATGAAGGTGGTGTGAATTAATGTCATAATGTGTAGAATGTTCTTTTTGTTGACTCACTGATAGGACGAAGCATTTTTTTTGTTCACTTTTTCACTTATGTATTTTTGATATACTGCTGCAAGTTTGGAATAGTTTCACTGCAGCAAGAAACAAGCATTTACAATGCAATGGTCTCGGCATTATTAAAGGTAGAGCTATTGGCATTGCTCATGACTTTTTTTTTAAATCATAAATAAATGGCATTGTCATTTACAATGCCAATAGCTTAATCGTTAAATAAATGGCATTGTCATTTACAATGCCAATAGCTTAATCGCTCGCAAATGCATGACCTATCGCATTTACACCCACACAGAGCCACACACACAAAGCCACCCACACACACATAGAGCCACCCACACAGAGCCACCCACACAGTCATTCACATAGACCCACCTACAAAGAGCCACCCTCACACAGACAGAGCCACCCACACATAGAGCCACCTACAAAAAAGCTATCCACACAGAGCCACACACACACACAGAGCCACACACACACAGAGCCACACTGTGGAGAAGTGTGGCTCACTGGTTAGAGGAGGCAAACCTGGAAGCAGAGGTCAGCCCAGGACCAGGGTTCAATTCCCGGCTCGGCGGGGTCTTGAGTCCTAAAATGTCCATGGACTCGACAATTCTCGCTCTGGTGCCTACTCGATTCACGGGTTCACACTCTGCTACTCTGGGCAATAGCTTGCTTAATCTCCACAACGGCCCCTCGCCGCGGGATGCCTGGCTTTCACCCTGCGGATACCCTGCTGGGGTTATCTCACAGGGGAATACCAGGACGGGTTCCCTAAGCAAGCGCTTAGAAACTGCTTGGTGATTTGCGCTATATAAATTCCTGTACATTTACACACACAGAGCCACACACACAGGCAGAGCCACTTATGATCCAAGCTTCTGCTAACTAAAGGCATAATGCCATCACTGATAGATATATGTAATGACCATATGGCTAGGCCCTCCTCATTAAGCCTCGAGTCTCACCCATCAAGTATGAAATCAAGGCAATGTTCCTGAGTTAAAGTTAAAGTATAGCCCATCTCCCCCTTGGAAATACATACACATGGTAGCCGCTCAGGCAAGAGACATTATACCGACACAATTCATCAAAGACTAGAAAATCCAGGCATCAAGCAAAACAAAGCAACATGTTCCCTAAGTAGGCTTACCAGTATAAGACTGTCAGCAGGTCTGCAAGAGCCAAGATGTCACGGCAGGAAGGATGGGGGAGGAATAGCTTCACCGGGCGAGTTTAAATACTCCCAGCTGATGACACAGCCAGGGGGCAGGGGCGCGGGCAGGGGAGTAAGCACAGCCTGGGGGCAGGAGAGCAAGCACAGCCAGGGGGCATGAGAGCAAGCACAGCCAGGGGGCAGGGGAGCAAGCACAGTCAGGGGGCAGGGGAGCAAGCACAGCCAGGGGGCAGGAGAGCAAGCACAGCCAAGGGGCAGGGGAGCAAGCACCGACATTCTCCTTTGACTTATTGCCTGCGTGTACATAAAGCAAGACGTGAATAGTCGCCACCCCGCCCAGACTACACATCTTAACATACCCGGGGGGCTGAGTGTGCTCAAGAAATCAACAATGCTGCCCACCAGGTGACTAGGGACATATTGAACGCAAGAAAAACCTTTTTGCACCAAAGAACAGAAAGTCAACTGCCACCGTCATGAAAACCCCCCAAATGGCGATGTCCAGTGATGCTGTGTAATAATAAAAGAGCAAATACATCGCTTTAGATACTTGCACATGTGCCAACCGTAAATACGTAACCTTTGTTGAACATTTATTAATAGCTAAATGGGCCCCACTGTATGGGTAAAAAGCGTTTAAAAAAAACCCCACTTAAATCAGCAGTAAATACATAACATCTATCAATAGCTAAATGGGCCCCCGTAAAGGTAAACCGTTTCTTTTTCATGAAAACATAAATCAGCTTTATATAACCCGCAGCTTAAATATAAGGATGTGCCACAAAGAGGGTAAAAGATTACCTCGACCCGTCCCCAACTAAATAAGGTGCCACAAGATGATACAGAACAGGGGAGGGGGCCTAGAATCCTGTTCTTGGCCCGGCATGTCACGAGAACAGTAGTTGGGCGCTTCTCTGATTTTTCTGCCCCTGCATCCAGATGAGGGTGAACAGATTTACGAACCAAGAGCAAGGACATATCCCAGAAATAAAAGGGCTACAGTTTTGCGTTATCCAAGTGCCTGAGAATGCCAGTACTCAACAACCCACAAATGCAGAACAGTTACTAAGAAAATACATGGAATTACATTAGTAAACCCAGTATCATACCTGTTAATTAAATTGCTTTCTTATAACATTTGTAACTGGCCCTGCTTAGGATAACATATAAATCTGCATTCCACTGTTTTAAGTCGACTCTCTTCACTAACAGAAACACAAACCAAATTTGCTGAAATCTGCTGGGACAGCTGGTGAAACTGGGACTGTCCCGGCAAAACAGGACGCCAGGACACCATAATCCAGACCTATCACACAACAAGTAACAGAAACACCGAAATGAAGCCAGACCTATTCGCTATGCTTGTGCATATTAGCAGTATCAAACAAAAGAGTTATTATAATATTGTTTTGAATACTTAAAACTGGATGAACCCGGGCCACGCGGCAGGAAGTCACAGCATGCGTCCCCCGAACGGCACGCCCGAGACACACCGCCCCAGATGAAGGCACCAAAAACACCCAGGCTTCGCCTGACTCCACGATCTCGTCCCTGCCCCCCCTCGCAGCAGCGCCTGTAACCTGCCCACTTGTCACTTTGTCCTCCTACAATGCACAGTTTGCTACCTCATGTATCATGTCTGCTCACAAACGTCACCACTACCTCATGTAACTATTGTGGCAAGAGAGCAACTTGCACCGCTCCCGGTGCACATATTGCGGGACGTAGAGGGGCATTTAATGAAAGGCGGTGCGAGTCATAGCAAGGGAGCGACTCACACCGCTCCCGGCTACAGCGTACGCTCGATCCTAAAGGGGGTGAGAGGCCCCACATGCGCCCCCACACACCGCACCTCCCCCGGGGGACACCCCGACCCAGCAAAGAGAGTTGCCAGGTATAAGGGCACACACTAGCCTGCATGCAGAGAGACGGCTGTGCCATGGCCATGTTGCCCGCCCCCACCCGGCCCTCACACACCAGCGCGACGCCCGCCCGGGGAGTGCCACCCCCCAACCCTACCAACACTCCTGATGGAACCCCACAAGCAGAACCCACAGCCCAGCCACAGCAGACGCCAGGTCCCCGCTACCCAAGCGTACCCCCTCGCCGCCCACGTTTCCCAAGCCAACACGCCCATAAAAGGAACAAGCTGCACCCCGCAATCCCGCCAAACCGGATCCCGAGCCCGGCAACCCCCGCAAGACCAGACCCACTCCTTCACGCCCAAGACAAAACACCCCAAAACAGAACACCAGAGCTGCACCCACAGCCCCGCATAAACGGACCCCAGACCCCGCAGCCCGACAGCCCCACACGCACCCACCTCAACCCCCCCGCCCAGCGGAACACAGGCAGGCTTGACATGAAAACGGGACCCGGGAGGGAAACAGGACCGGGGAGGGTCACAACCACTCACCTAATGAAAAACAGCATCCGGGCAGCATAGCTCGCCCGGGGCAAGGGGGGAGAGAGGTCATTTACAAAACACAGTAATGCCTGCACGGCGAGCCTGGAAGACAGGCAGGCGCAGACAGGCAAGAGAATATGTTCAAAACACAGTAATGCCTCCACGGCGAGCCTGGAAGACGGATCCAGGGGCCTGTCAGGGTTCAACAGTCAAAGAGCCGAGTAACAAAAACATGACATGTAAAGGAGAGGCTTCAGAGGGGACCGGGACCGGGACCGAGCTGGCACAGACTGACGACAAAACATCCGTGTAAAAAAAAAAAAAGGAAACACCCACAATGGCCCACCTCTTAATGACGAAACAAAGGGGGCGGGGCTTAAAAAACACAGAAACGCCCACGAATCTGCTCCCAGAAAGATTGCCACATCTCTCTTCCAATGGCTAGCCTCCATTTATGGAGCTAGCCAATGGAAGAGAGAGGCGGGTTAAAGCCCCAGTACTAGAGATCAAAATTTCTCGGCTGCGCGACACTGCTGCGCAGTGTACACTAGGCCGAGACCTAAAAACAAGCATTAGAAATGCAATAGGTCTCGGATTTTTTTGAGTTAGAGCTAATGGAAATGTTAATGGCAATGTCTTTTAGCCATTTGTTATGGAGTGTATGAATGTGGTGTGTAGTGGAAATATGTGTGTTGGATTGGAATAGTAGGAATGGTGGCATGCTGCGCTTTAGATGAATATGTATATGTTTAAAAGTGAAGGGCACCATATTGCGATTGCTACAATAGTTAATTGTGGATGCGTTAACAATTGATGTGTGCACTGATGGGTGGTGGTGTGTGTGACTGTAGAAATTGTGCACTGATGGCTGGTGGTGTGTGTGCTTGTTAAAAGTGTGCACAGATGGCTGGTGGTGTGTGTGCTTGGTGAAAGGGTGCACTGACAGCTGGTGGTGAGTGTGCCTAGTGAAAGCGTGCACTGACGGCTGGTGTTGTGTGTGACTGGTGAAAGTGTGCACTGATGGCTGGTGGTGTGTGTGTGTTTGGTGAAAGCATGCACTGACATTTGTTGTTATGTGCGTGGTGGAAGCCTGCATTGACGCCTGGTGGTGTTTGTGCTTCATGAAAGCGTACATTGATGTCTGGTGGTGTTTGCGCCTGGTGAAAAGCGTGCACTGACGGCTGGTGGTGTGTGGTTGTGTGTGTGGTTGTGTGTGTACTGGTGAGTGTGTGGTGGTGAGTCTGTGGGGGTGAGTGTGTGGTGGTGAGTGTGCGGTGGTGAGTGTGTGGTGGTGAGTGGTGATGAGTGTGTGGTAGTGAGAGGCTGGTGTGTGTGTGGTGTGGTGTTTTGTGTGTGGTCTTATGTATGTGTGTGGTGGACTTAGTTTGAGTGTTTGTCTCCTGCACACTCACACAGTGCCCCTACACACTCATACACTGCTCTCCCTGCACACTCACACTGTTCACCCTGCATAGTCACACACTGTTCATCCTGCACACTCACACACTGTGCACCCTGCACACTTACACACTGTTTACCTTGCACACTCACACACTGCAGTCACTGTCACTCTGCAGTCACTGTTACTCTGGAGTCACACTCACTCTGCAGGCACTCTGCAGCCACACTCACTCTGCAGTCACTCTCCAGTCACACTCACTCTGCAGTCACGCTCAAGCTGCAATCACTCTGCAGTCACACTCACTCTGCAGTAATTCTGAACTTGCACCCACTCACACACTGCTCGCCCTTGCATACTCACACACTGCTCACCCTGCATGCTCACACACTGCTCACCCTGTACACTCACACAATGTTCATCCTGCACACTCACACACTGCTCACCCCGCACACACACACACACTGCTGGCCCTAGACACCAAAACACTGCTAACCCTACATACACACACACTGCTCACCCTGCATACTCACACACTGCTCACCCTGCATGCTCACACACTGCTCACCCTGCACACTCACACAATGTTCATCCTGCACACTCACACACTGCTCACCCTGCACACACACACACACTGCTGGCCCTAGACACCAACACACTGCTCACCCTACATACACACACACTGCTCACCCTGCATACTCACACACTGCTCACCCTGCATGCTCACACACTGCTCACCCTGCACACTCACACAATGTTCATCCTGCACACTCACATACTGCTTACCCTGCACACACACACACACTGCTGGCCCTAGACACCAACACACTGCTCACCCTGCATACTCACACGATGCTCACCCGGCACACTAACATACTGCTCACCCTGCACACTCACACACTGCTCACCCTGCATGCTCACACACTGCTCACCCTGTACACTCACACAATGTTCATCCTGCACACTCACACACTGCTCACCCCGCACACACACACACACTGCTGGCCCTAGACACCAAAACACTGCTAACCCTACATACACACACACTGCTCACCCTGCATACTCACACACTGCTCACCCTGCATGCTCACACACTGCTCACCCTGCACACTCACACAATGTTCATCCTGCACACTCACATACTGCTTACCCTGCACACACACACACACTGCTGGCCCTAGACACCAACACACTGCTCACCCTGCATACTCACACGATGTTCACCCTGCACACTAACATACTGCTCACCCTGCACACTCACACACTGCTCATCCTGCACACTCACACACTGCTCACCCTGCATACTCACACGATGCTCACCCTGCATGCTCACACACTGCTAGCCCTGCACACTCACACACTGCTCATCCTGCACACTCACACACAGGTCTGGGGCTTACAAGCTTGACACCTGGCACAGTTGGTTCTTTCATAGCACTATACAATGAATGTACTTGTACGGATCAATGATAACACTGTATATTTACACACCAGGATATTGCTCATCCCAAGGGAGTGGATCACCATGATACAACGCAAGCCACCTCGCTGAGGTAATCTAAAGGCCTGATTACAATCTTGGTGGCCAGTTTACTCTGTTACAAACGTGACGGATAGCCCATCTGCCAAATTACAATTCCACGATATCCCATGGAACTTGTAATCCGGCGGACAGAACATCCGTCACGTTTGTGATGGAGTATCCCATGTACCAACATCATAGTCAGGCCCTAAGTATTGGAGTTCAATGACCTGCAGCAGCATGTTGCCCATCCTGACACCAAGAATCTCACGCACAAGAATGGTGAACAGATTTTTAGCTGTCCAGGCACAATAGAAGTATGTCTGTGGGATCTACACCCCATATAATTAAAAGAAGGCAATTTGGTGCTGTCACTAAGTTGTGCTCTAAGGTTGGTGCCTCACAACACTTCGCTAAGGAGCATAAGCCCAGTATGCGAGATCCTCAAGAATCTCTGTCTCTTGTTCCCTCTGACATCTGTACCCGATTAATCAAGTATACACGTATCTACTACTAGACACAAAAGGATCTTAGCAAGGACTGTAAAATTTGCCAGCCCAGAGCATCCTTCAACTCAACAGCACCAAACACAATTTCTGCTCCTCTACTCGAAATGACCCAAGTACCCACCTTCACGCAATATCTCATTGTAGCCCAATCTATCACCGCAGACTTCAAGCTTATTCAGGCCAGGCACCCCCTCATGTGAAAATTATTTACTTGGGGCCATCTAAAACAACATGATATTTTCTCATAAATATGTTGGGCTTAAAGGCATTTATTCTAAGAAATGTAAACTACGACAAGTATTTTGCTGTTGTTTTCCGATTTGTCACATTAAATATATGCCAAAAAAGCAAACATTTCAAGTGAGAAAAGAGGGGTCATTTGAATGACAAAGCAGAAAACTATGATCCATGTTTTCTAGGACAATAAATTCAGTATATCAAGAATTAGAAATCAAAGATATATTGCAATTGAGGGTGTTATTGATAATGTCCACTTACACTTTGAAGTGCAAAGCAGGTATATATATATATATATATATCCTTATATACATTTAGACGTAAATTAATTTACTGCTAACCATTTATTTTCTCATATTAGCATGTTTAACCATGTCAAACAATGCAATAATAGTCACATTTTCCTTTTAATTGCACATTTCCCAAATATCTCCTGGTTTTTAGAGACCCGTGGCTGAGGAAGCTTCTAGCTGAGCGTAATTTATGCCTGTTGTAATCGGTGGTCATCAGCACTCATTTTTGGGACCAACACATATGTTTTTCATCATCAGACTTTGGCCCAGAGAAAGGCATGAAAGAGAGAAAGAAGGAGGAAGAGAAAGATAGGAAAACAGTGACAAAGTGACAAAGCATATGTGAAAAATAATTTGCAAGAGTGAATTAAAGAGACAGGAAGTGCATGGTGGTGAAAGACAGGGTCATTGTGTGGAATCAAAGATACACTTTACAGCAGCACCATAGACAGTTTACTAAAGAAAACTCTACGCCCCTATTGTTATTTATAAAAAATACAAACACTAATTGTCCCTACTATGTGCCTACATGCTACCTCCAGTAACAGTTTGTCCATCTGATCTGATGCTTGGCCCCTCATTTTCATCTTTGATGTGCTCTGGAAGACGTACAAGTAACATTACGTGTATTTGCAAAGCATAAGTTCACTCAGAAGGGTATCTTGGTGCTGAATAACAGTTTATTGTTACCCAAAACAATGGTACTCATTTTATTGACCTCAGAAGGATGAAAGGCTGGGTGGACCCCCGGATGTGATCCAGTGACCATGAGTTCAAACACAGGACCCTACAGCGGACGAATTAGTCCACTAAGCTACCAAACACAGCAAAAAAGTGAGAACCAATACACAACAACACCTTTCTCGACCGGACCTGCAGAATGGACAGAAAGCTATCTGAGCAGAAACCCTGGGGCCTGATGACCCACACTCTGAGGGTCCCGGTCAGCGCACAGTCTAATTCAATGCTCTGCGTCACACAATATTTAACCAGGTAAAGGCCACCAGGCACGTCAGCGCCAAAATAAGGAAGTCGTGGGTGTCTCGGGGCGATACTTCCGCTCGCATAGGAAGAGAAGTGACTAGGCTGTATTTACAAGACAGGCGTACACTCGACACAGGTGTATGTGGGGCTGTATGCTACCCTAACAGAGAGTGCTGCAAGCCGGGGTTGTCGAGCAATGGCAGAGAAGGCCCCAGGAGCGTTCCCCGATACTGGCATCTGCAACCTCTCATGCAGGCTATGGTCTCATACACACACACTCATACACTCTCTCACACACACACAAGAGAAGAATTCGGGTCCATATGTTATACTAACACGATATTGCATTCCACATTTGAGAAACCCTGGCAAAGCGGCATGTTGGTGCCCATGTATACACTCTAAGAGAATGTTGCGCGCCACGACTAAGATGCACAACAAGAGCTTTATGTAGGTGTCCATTACACTGACAGAGAATGCCGCAGGTCAGGATTGAGATGCACTGTCAACTGTATGTGGGTACAGTACCTATCCATTCAGGAAGGACAGGTGAAGGCAACGGCCACAGTTGAGGTTCTCTGTTCGAGCATTCAGTAATAACTGGAGCTCAGGGTAGAGTGCACTGACTGATCTCTATGGGGTCAATGCGCAGGAATAACAGGGGGCGCTGAATGCCACTATACACAGGCTGCGCTATGTGCGCGTTCCTGCATTGGAAATGGAAGTGCATTGTTGTGTCTGAGCCCTAGACTGAAATATGTCAACGAAAGCTGTGAAACGACGTTGAGGCACTTTGTTTGCCTGAGCTATGTGGGAGTTTCGATATTAAAACAACAAGGGTCTCTGGCAATCGGAAATGGGGTACACAGGCAAAGCTGTGTGTAGGTCCCGCACTACATGATGTGTCACAGTCGAGGTACAGCTACAATTCTGGAACAAGTGAGAGGTCTACTGAGTTAAACCCCATCGCCCCGCCACGGTAGTATCCCAACACGGCCCTTTTCTCTGCCAGTACAGAACACAGGCAGTGATAGGCTGAGCAGAGCGCCCCACAGAGCGGACAGTTGCACCAACCTCCGGCTGCTCGATCGCACCCTGCGGCCCTCAGCCGCACGCGCACGCCGCCCGGGCGCACTCGACGCGGAGGGAGAACTCGGGCACATCTCAGGTACTCAGCTCCGGCAGCTGTCCCCAGCGCGCTCTGGTCCTGACTGACAGCCCGGGCACCGCTCGCTCGCTCCTCGTGTGACATCACAATGGGCATTCGCCCCCACGTGGGGAACTCTAAACTCCTACATTCATCACGGGTGACCAATCGGATTGACCGTCAGAGAGAAACAATGTGACAGCAATCAGGAGAGAGAGAGAGAGACGGGTACCCTGGGGGGGGCGCCTTTAGATGCTTTCCACAGGGACACCCAAATCCAGAAACTCGCCTGTGGACCGAAGAGCAGAGAGTAGCCGGAGGCATCTGAAAAATGCACGGCGAAGAGCGGGACAGTTCGTGGAGGCACTTCTGCGCTGCGAAGGGGGCCTGGCCACGAGAGCACACAGCAAAGAATGGTGCATGCGCGCCCGGCATCTGTCTTCTATTACTGACAGGCCCTGACAGCTGGTAATTGAAGAAATACGCCCTTCTGCTGCACGTGTCCGCACAGAATATGCACTAGGCGGAGCTACTCTAACGCCTATGGCCTATTGCGTGCTCTCTTGCAAAAACACACGCATGCGAGGCCCAATTGACATGCAGCTGGCAAAAAGAAGGACGAAAAAATCACGAGCAGCCAGGAATTTTTAGGTAGCTTTTCGGAGACGCTAGCTACAGGACTCTTGGGCTCCGCCCACACTGCTACGCAGTGTGACGTAGGCCCGAGCCCTAAAAACAGCCCATAACTAAACTAAAATCTATATATCTAGTTGTATGCAGATTTCTGCTTTTGTAAAAAAAAAAGGCAAGATCCTTTGCAGAGCGTTTCTGTCATATCACTGTTTTGTGATGGGAGCCTCCAGACTCATCTGTCTAAGTGAGTGAAAGTGTTCAGGATATCTGTGCTGTTCATTTGTGCTTGATAGCAGTTACCATACCTGCCGACATTACACTTGTCCCCAGGCCTGAAAGTAGCCTACGTCCAGGGTTGAATTGCAACACAAATTGTCTCAGGCACCTAAAAAAACACAAGCATGTGAAATGCAATAGGTCTTGCATTCGTGACAATGGCTTTTGTTTGTTTTGGGTTTTAAAACATAAATAAAAGGCATCGCTTAAACTCTTGCAAATGTGAGACCTATTGCATTGCAATAATGGGCCTTCTCGACCACTTGTTAGATTGTAAATATCAGAGGAAGAGACCGGCCTGCGACGTCTTTAAAATAGTGATAAATAGTGCAGTGAAGAAGATGTGTAAGTCTTGTAAATTACACAGACACAAAGTGTGAAGTGGAGTTACATATGATCTGAGCTATAAACACTAACAAAGCGCTCCAACACCTTTCGCTCTGTGATTACACTGTCGCGGCTCAGGAGAAAGAGTGAGGGGGCGCTGTTTCCTTCTCTCTCCATGATTTCTGTGTGCAGTGTGGCATTGCGTAATGCCATTGCTATCTTTGACCTAATAAAACACTCCAGCTGTAGTAGGGCCCTCGCTTCACCTCCTGGTGCAGGACGGGCTGTGCTTTATGACAGGCATGGATGGAGGAAGGGATGGTCTCGGCTGCAGCTCAGACCTCGTACAGTGCCCCTGCTATTACCAGTGAGCGAGAGGCACTGAGGTGGGGGTATTGGTATTGGTGGTGGTGGTATTGGTAATGGTGGTGCTGGTATTGGTGGTGGTGGTGTCACTGGTGTTATTGGTGGTGTTGGTGGTATTGGTGGTGACAGTATCGTTGGTGGTGGTATCGGTATTTGTGGTGTCGGTATTTGTGGTGGTATTGGTGTTGAAGGTATTGGCGGTGGCGGTATTGGTATTGGTGGTGGTGGTATTGGTGGCTGTGGTATTGGTAATCCTAATAAACAACTCTTTGTGAATCGTGTTGGACATTGTTTGGTGAGAACGGGAAAGATGCCAAGGGCCTTGTATTGGTGGTGGTGGTATTGGATTGGTGGTGGTGGTATTGGTGATGGTGTTTTGGTGGTGGTGGTATTGGCGATGGTGTTTTGGTGGTGGTGGCATTGGTGTTGGTGCTATTGGTGTTAGCATTGATAGTGGCGGTGATGGTGGTTGTGGAGGGGTGGTGGTATTGGTGGTGGTGGTATTGGTGTTGGTGGTATTGGAGGTAGTGTAATTGGTGGTGGTTTTGGTGGTGGTGGTGATATTGTTGGTATTGGTGGTGGTATTAATGGTGGTATTGGTGATGCTATTGGTGGTGGT
The DNA here is from genome assembly GCF_964263255.1 of Lissotriton vulgaris. NCBI lineage: Eukaryota > Metazoa > Chordata > Amphibia > Caudata > Salamandridae > Lissotriton > Lissotriton vulgaris. Next base: position 1,687,237,142 of record NC_141693.1, on the reverse strand, counting down.
GGTGATATTGGTGGTATTGGTGGTGGTATTAGTGATGTTTCTGGTGGTGGTGGTATTCGTGGTGGTGGTGGTATTGGTGATATTGGTGGTATTGGTGATATTGATGGTGGTATTGGTGGTAGTGGTGGTATTGGTGGTAGTATTTGTGGTGGTGGTATTGGTGGTGGTGGTGGTAGTGGTATTAGTGGAGGTGGTATTAGCGTTGGTGAAGGTATTGGTGGAGATGGTGGTATTGGTGGTGGTATTAGTGGTGGTAGTGTGGTTAATAAAACAGGCTTTTGTAAACAACTCGTCAGATGACATGTAATATAGAAGTGCTGTTGTCAGCTTCAGCCCATTAGTACAGGATTATTTGCTACCTGGAATTCACATGATTTCATTTGCTAATCATTTCTAAATTCATTTTACTTGGGGGTTGAAACAGACACGTATAATGCTGGGTTAAAGTGATTGAAAGCGGGTGCCCGTGGTACGGGGGCGGCCGTGCTGCTCAAAAACACACAAGCAGTTTTCAGCTGAAGCACGCATGCCAGTCCTGCCGGAAGAGAAACGTAATAAAGTAAATAGTGCTTACAGACTAAATAACTGGTCCTGTGTAGCAACCGAAGTAAAAGGGCCAGTCGCCACGTGAAGGTACAAATAAAGACAAGGCTGTACTAAGGAGGGACTAACAAGCCTATTAACAAATCCTTAGGCAGCATTTATGAAAGAAAATGGCACAAGCCAATGAAAAATATGGGAGGAGAGTCGGCTCGGCTTCTCTCCCATACTTTACTACAGCAGTCTCGCAGGGCGAACAGTGCATACGCGCTGCCGCTAGGCTCGACCTAAAAATACCCAGATGGCAACATTTCATGAAGATTGCTTGGTTAGTATCAGGGTGCTCATTTGGAGAGGTATTTGTGACAAATGTAATTTTCTAAGTGTTCTAGGGCTGTTAGCATTAATCAGTGCTGGAAAAAACATTATTTCACTGCACTTCACCCACATGTCTTTTCACAAATGTGTCCCTGAATGAGCTGCTCACACTTAGATCCCTCAAGTCCTTACTCAATCTCAAATAAATGAATCCTCGCTCAGCAATCAGGTCCTAAAAGGCCTGGTCATTCTTATGGGTCCTCACTTGCCCCTGACCAACATGACCCCCAGAAGCTCACAGGTATCCTCTTTTCTGTAGACATCTGTTCACCCTTACGAATCCATGGGTGCAGCTCATCTTAGCGCCTTGAGACTCTTGCTCACCATCAGTTGGTCTCTAAACTAACCACTTATTAAAAGGACAGTGAAGCTAGTTACACTCTTCAGTCCTCTGAATCTCTTGCTCGGGCTCAGATCCCCAAGGATCCAGGTCACTCTCAGGTGCCTTTGGATTCTAGCTCATCTTCTTTTCACCTGCTTTCCATGTTCATCGTCAGATCCTTTAGCTCTAGCTCACTCTTACCTGGAAGCTTCAGGACAGCCTCATTTCTCTTAGGACCATGTTCACTATGAGATTCTGCAGAACGTATATTTCCGTATAGCTCCCTTGATGTTCTGCTCACCCTTAGGGTGTGAGGTTTACTGTTACCACCAGAGTTCTAAAACTCCTCTTCACTCTCATCAGTGAAGCTCCTGTTCAGCTTAGGCACATGGGGCACCTGCATATCCTCAAGTTGCTGAATCTCCTTCTCAATTTCACATCCCAGTAGTTGTTGCTTACCTTCAGATTACTAACTTCCCTGGTTACCCTGAGGTTTCCGCCCACCCTTAAGTGGTCAGAAAACTCCCTGCTAAATCTCGAGCATCAGTGGCTGTACACATCCTAGTCTTTAATGGACCCTCATGGTTGCCACACAAACGTTTCTCTGCATATGATGTCTTGGGGGTCTGAAACAGTTTGGTACTTTAGAGGCGTTTCTTGTGTGTGTGCAGGGTGCAGCACATTAACTCCAGACAGCTGGTCATCAGTAACTTTCTCACTGAACGGCTGCCTATTGTTCACTTTCCTTTACTGTGCCTTCAGGCACTTTATTAAACTCTCCTCTACGCACAACAAACTGGTGTTTATTTATGGAGAGATACAAGAAAGGAACAATGCAACAGGTGTTCTATTTGTGCGACTTTCTCAGCGCTTCCAGCCCCCAGGCTAGAGCAGTCCATCCTAGCTTCTGCCAGGTAAAGGCATAAACAGGCATGACTAATCTATTCCCTATGCTGTACCTTTAGTTTATCACTTCTTCGATGATATATGACTTGTTTCTGCTTCATTAGAAAACTCTGTATTCAGAAAAGAATCCAAGAAATGGAGAAATATGTAGGGATATTATAACATAATCATACAACTTCAGATACTGTCAGAGCAGGGAACATTAATCAAAGAATTTTTTTTTAAAGAGTGTTTTGATTATATATTTACTATAGAGCTTTGCACAGCGCCAAATGTTGCTTCTGGCCACTCCAGAGCACACAGGTGTACAAATTTAGTGTTGAAGGCAAATAAGCCGATTTTAGAGTTTAATTGTACCTGACAATCCTTAGATTTTGCGAGGGAACCCCAAATACAGAGTATAATCGACCAGCTTTCTTTCATCCATTATGTTGTTATGGTGAAGGAAACCCAGTCTGTGCATTCTGCTCTGTATATAGAGTTTCCTGCAGAAATTAGAGGATTTTCAGTTACAGCAAAGCTCTAAATCAGGCCCAAAGTACAGGTGCAAAGTTAGAATTCAGTCGGATTTGAGGAGTGAATCACTTCCGAGTGACTTCTGTTTGCTGTTTTTTTATAGGACCGTGAAGGGTATATACCGGGTTGCTGGATTATTGGATTATTGTTATCTACATTGTTCTTGTTCTCACTCCCTTCCTTCTTCCAGACCTAACTGCATAAGTAGTGTCTACCTCACCCAACTGTTAGCTAATTTTAAAGACCAAAAGTCCCAAACATGTAAAAAAAAAACAAGCAATCCTGCCCATTAATTGATCTCCCCATGCATGTGAGTATAAACATGATAGTGTATTTGTAAAGTGCAAGTTCCCCTCCCCCATCCCGCTAGTTACTTGGCACCATTGACAAATAAGAGATGCTCATTGAATCCAATGCAATGGTACAAATTTGATCAAACTAGGAAAGCGGTCAGGCTCAATGTACCGATGAGATTCCAATCTGTGCTTATGCAGATCGAGATATCAAGCAAATAGGCTGACCCATAAGTCAAGCACTGCACTTGGAAGACAGAAGGCCAGCTAAACTCGGGGAAAAAAGGACATAGAACACCCGGCCTATACTAAAAACTCATTTATACAGATAACCTCAAATCGGATGCCGTTCGAACAGTCAGTTCCTCAAAAGAGGAAGGCAAGGCAGCCAACCCAGGAAGACATGGAACGTAAACTCTTGTTCCTGAAAAACTTGACCAACTCCCCCAGGGGTTGTACTGAGGTCTCCTGTAATGAAAACAACATCAGGAAAACCCCATACCATAATCAGGGGTCTACTTAGATCTCCCTTTGAGCTAAAGCAAGTGTGAGAGAACTCCACATCCCTCAATACCAGTTGCAAACAAAGGCGCCTAACCTAGGACCTCAATGAAACATGCAGCAAGTCCCCTGACAGGCTAAAAGCTGTATGCTATGTTACATCCAAAAAGGCTTAAACATTGCTGGCAAAGGTAAGAACCTGACTGGGTACACTGCAGAAGCCAAACCAGGGACATTAGTCAGTGAGCATAGCAGTGGTACTTTCTACATCAGTCCAACATCTGTTGACACATTTACCTAGATCCAGGATCCCCAAGTTGGGATCATGGGAAGTGTGAAAATACTCATAGAAGCACCATAGCCTATAGGTCAGACAAGAAGCACCTAGAGAGGCCTGCAATTGATCTACACCCAACTACTTCTCCATATAAGATCTGGGCCCCTGATGGTAGCAGCTCACATTTCAGTGCCTACTGCACTATAAACAGTACCCCACAGTCTAGCCCTCACAGTCCCGCAGTAACTAGTGACACTGGACCACCCTCAGGTCTAATGTTGTCTTCAGCACCGTCCCAGAAAGGTAAAGAGGACTGTGCATCTGAAAAGGCATAAAGGCATCCATAAAGCTGGCCTTAAAAGTGTGTCTTCTTGTCTTTGAAACAGCAGCAACCTAGTAATTCCTTACCCACACTAACCTCGATTCCTAGATGATCTCCAAAGGATAACATGATGCCAAAAGGTTAACAGGAGAAAGCTTCCAGTGGTTCAAAAACTAAGCCCCTTTATAGAAGGGTACATGTGTGAGGGAGATCAAATCAGGGTGTTGCATTAAGACTCTGGCTTAGCTCTACAAGGTTTGCTTTCACACCCACAGGTGTCACAAGTGAACTTAGTTCAATGTACCAGAGGTTGAATGTGAAAGAACAGGTTATTGTAGCCCACACAACGCCACTCAATTCATAGTTGATGTGGTGTTTGTGCTGCCTAGATTTCTAACAGTCACTAAACAGGGATTCAGGGAGTCAGTGGTAATTTGAAAACCGAATTTAATTCTTTAAATTATCATATAAATCCTGCACTAAGAAAATACACTTTACATTTAAAACGTGTTTATTTCAACAGAGTCGTCCTGTTGCTTAGCGCGTGTAAAATAACCACACAGAATATTATTAAAATCGCACTAGTGCATGTTGCAAATAATGAAAATAATATGAACATTCCTACCATACTGAAAATGTAATCTAGCAACCTAACCAACATCTTTGCACTATACTACATGAGTATGGAGTAACATGACATGCATTTAGAGTTTTTTTTCGAGAGAATAAATGCACTGCATACCTATTTAAAGCAAGAGGCTGCAATTGTCATTAGCCAAAAGAGAGTGTTCCCTCAAAAGAAAAACATGCATCAACTCCTCTCCTATCGACCTTGGCTCCTTATTAGCTTTCAGTGCAGAGTGGAATGCTGCAATAGTTCGGCAGTTTGGCAGTCTCTGTCAGGATTTTCTGCCAGTATGCTGTGCAGTAATCTGGGCCTAAGTGGTCAATACCCAGTCCTTTTATACTGTGGCTTATCTGATATTGGCAATTTCTGACATAACCTTTAAAATGTCTGATATAACCTATGTGCATCAATATGCTAGTGTTAAACCCATTGTTATAAACAAATAAGGTAAAACCACGACAATTCAGACTACATTGTTTACATTATTATTATTATCTGACTTTGAAAGAGAGATAACAGCATTTGTCATAGACTGATGTCGTATCAGGTGTCTTACCAATGTCATTGTCTGTATGATTTGAAACTTTCACAGGTACTTGGAAAGATAAGGACAGACGGAATCTACGGCAAAGGCAGAAGTGCGGATGATGAGGGAAAAATAGAGAAAATTGAGTCTCAGACTGTTCAAGATTGAACCTGGCCATAGGGACTTTACGTAAATAGCCCACACCATATTGTGTCCAAATAAATCATGCTATTCTTCTGGGTCAGACCTTCCATCCTGATCAGACCACTGTGCCTGTGCTAGAAGATGAGACCGATGGGTATTTTGCTCTTGAAGGATCCCAGGTATTCCTAGCACAGTAAAGGCTGGCGGACCACTCATCCACACTTACCAGTCAAAATACCTGAGGAACATTCAGTAGACCCTGGGGTACAGAATTTCAGCCTGTTCTAGACTCTAGAAGGCAATAGCCATGATGGCAAAAGGCAGGATCCATAATATAAGTGCTAGACTGTCAATCTGAAGAGCCCTTCACATGTAAATGAAGATTAGCCAGGGTTTAACACATGGCTACTTGGCAGACGCTCTACATGTGCTCTGCAGATGTAATCTCCCATGTGAACTCTACCAGGAACAGAGATAACTAACCTGGTTCTAGGTGGCTGAAGGTGATATGATGGATTCAACCCAGATCTGTGACTGGGGGTGAGTGTCTGAAAAGTTTCAGCTCTCCGTCCATCATCTCTTTGTGTTTGCTTTGTTCTCCCTAAGTTGGTAGGGAATGCCCAGACCTGGGCCCCTTGCTCACTTTGCCATTGGATTCAAGCAAGCTTGGCTGATGAGGGGGGTTACCCTGAAACCGGTCCCATGATGCTTGTTTCCGGTGCAGGGAGGACAAGGCTTGGCAGTTCGGGCTGGACTGTTCCCATGAGGCACAGTGTCAAGACTGATTTGCATGTAGCTGGGTCTGAACTGGGGTGGCGAAGTAAGCTAAAGAACGATGGTGGATTCAACGCAGATCTGTGAATGGCGGGGAGTGTCTGAAAAGTTTCAGTGCATCATCTCTTTGTGTTTGCATTGTTAGCCCTAAGTGGGCAGGGTATGCCCAGACATGGGTCCCTTGCTCACTTTTCCACTAAATTCAGGCTAGCCTGGCTGATGAGGGGTGTAGAGGGGTGTTACCCTGAAACTGGTCCCAGGATGCTTGTTTCTGGTACAGGGAGGATCTGGCTTGGCAGTTCGGGCTGGACTGGCACAGGGTCAAAACTGATTTTCATACAGCTGGGTCTGAACTGGAGTGGCAAAGTGAGCTAATGAACAATGATGGATTTAACCCAGATCTGTGACTGGGAGTGAGTGTCTGAAAAGTTTCAATGCTCCGTCCATCATCTCTTTGTGTTTGCTTTGTTCGCCCTAAGTTGGCAGGGTATGCCTTGACGTGGGTCCCTTGCTCAGTTTGCCACTAGATTCAAGCTACCCTGGCTTAAGAGGGGTGCTACCCAGAAACTGGTCCGAGAATGCTTGTCCAGGGAGAACCTGACTTGGCAGTTCGGGCTGGACTGTTCCCATGAGGCAGATTTCAGGAACCTCTTCCAATCTCAATTCCCCTCTCCTGGTCCCACCACCTAAAGGGATGCCCTCCCCCTCCCCAAGAAGCTGAGACTGACACACTCCAAGTTTAATACTTGAGAGAGTGCTGCCCTCAATTCCTCAGCTACAACCCAGGAAAAAGAAGCAAGAATTACTATAACTCTGGAAATAAGGATAGCAAAAGCTCCGGAAACAAAGCATCAGCCAAACAGGAACACTGCTACAATGACCAACACTGGGCTGAAGGGTACTAGGGTTTAAAAGAGCTCACTGTGATCACATGCCTCTGTTGTGAGCAGGGTAGCAGCTGACAGCCACAGGTGTGCTGAATTTCTCCACTCATCCTTGGCCTGCAGAGGTGTTGACAAAGCAGTGAGCAGGGAATTCTAGTTTTTAGCAAGAGCAGACTAGCTTCCACAAAACCCAGCATGGATGGGAATTTCTGAATAGTGTCCAAGAGCCAGGAAATAACAATATGCATGCAATGGATGGTTCAGTAGCTTATTAGAACACTGGAAAGTCCCATAGGTTGGCCTTCTGGTGATGGGTACAAGAGTGCAGGAAGTGAATCGTGACAGAATGTGGGGTACACCTTTAAGGTTCTGTGGTGCACTCTTTATGGCTTTGGGGGCTTACTACCCTTCCTACTCCCCTTCCCCCCCAAAACATATCAGTAGGGTATTCAGTATATAGATTGAAGCCATCAAGAATCACTAATTGATTAGTGTTGACTACTACAGAAGTAATTATCCCAAGACATGTATCAACGAAAACACCATATCGCAAAGATGTATGGTGAATTAATAGAAAGGGGATGCCCTTTAAACTGGAGCAGGCCTTTCCCTGCTAGTGTTGACACATTTGTTTGTGGATACGTACTTGTACTGTAGCAGCATTTATATAGCATTTAATGTGCCGGACAATGTTTGACTTGTATGCTTGGAGGTGCGGGGACGATCCACTACATGCCACATCCTGGTATCCAATCCCAGCTACAACTCCTGCCCCGGAGCAGTCCAATGGCTCCTGCCACCCTTTCTGTCAAGCGTCAAACCACTCCTAGATCCAGCCACTACTGCATCATGTTAGCAGACATAACCATACCCAGCTGCGGCCGCTGCATTAAGAGTGATGGGGCAGGTGAGGGGGTATTTCGAAAGACAACCACGAGGGAAAATTAAATAAATAATTAATTTTCCCTCGTGGTCGTCTCTCGAAAACCCCACTCACCTGGCCCCACTGCTCTTACCTGCAGTGGCTGCAGCTGACTATACCATTGGCTTCTCTTCAGGTTCTAGTGCACATGACTGGAAGAAAAAATACCCTGTACTCTAACTCTACTACCTCTTGAGTGAACAACCCCAGATATTTTCCTTAAGAGACTATTATGCTCTCTACCTTTCTCAAGAGGTTCAACTATTGATGCCCCCTGCAAGTGCCAGCAAACCGTAATTGCAGTCAGTGCTTAATTTGTAATAAAATATGTACTTGGGCACTCGTCAGGAGGCCACTGCAGCTTTGACCACCCATTGACCCTGCCTGCGACAATACCTACACAACTACTAACGATAACACTCCTACAAGTGTGATCATTCAGACTATACCAGGCCTCCAAAGCTATAAGAATGGCTTGAGCGGCAGGAATTAATAATTTTTGTGTATATTGAATTAATAAACAGCTGTTGTTCTGCTCATCTCTGATTTACACAGCCAGCGCCACCATAAGTGCTGGTGTTCAAAATAAAGTGCCGGTGCCGAGCAACAGAAACCACCTGCTCAAATTAAGCACTGATTGCTGCCCTCTAAGAGGGTCAGGCAAGTCTGAGGAAGTGAGGACAGCACTCTCTCAAGTATTAAACTTGGGGCGGGTCAGTCTCAGCTTCTTGGGGAGGAGGAGGATATCTATTTGTTCCTGAACTAGCACTTTCTTCAGTGCAATCTTAATTCCTGAGCTGTAGCTATTCCCTCTTTCATGAACTAGCAGTTCTACCTTGATTCATTGATTCCTGAGCCAACACTAAGTTAGTGCACACTTGAAATCTCCTTCCTTCTGTATTAACTTTTCCCAGTCCCTGCTTTTTTCCCCATTTACCTTTGTTCCAGTGTGTAGTTTGCTGTCTTCCTGTTTCTGCTTCCATAGCTTCCGGTCTCCTTGTGCTTTTAGGTTTTGCCTGGCGGAAGATGCGCTCTGCGCATCTTTTTCGCGCAGGCGAAAACCTAATGAGTATTGTACGGGAGACAGGAACGGCCCCTGTCTTCCATTGGCTAGCTCCATAAATGGAGGCTAGCCATTGGAAGACGGGCCTGCCCGTCAATGCCGGACCAGATTCGGGGGCGTTCCCGAGATTTTTTGGCTTTTGGCTACGTCACGATACGTCAGCCAAAAGCCCTCGGGAACGCCCCCGAATCTGGTCTGGCATTGAGCCGGCACCCGCCTTCCTGCTCGCGTGAATGCTTTGTTTTCTTTGCCTTATGTCCGTGTGTGTCTGTTCCCGCTCCCCCCCCCCCTCCGCTGTCAGTGTGTGGCCGTTCCCGCCCCCCTCCCGCTGCATTGTAGGAGATGCACTTTTTTGTTTCAACTTTTTTGCTTTGTGGGGGAGATGGGATTTCTTTGAGTGTCGCGGGTGTGTGTCTCCTGGGAGCAGGGAGAGGGGATATCTGTTGTTTAGACTTCATCTGAGGGGGCGTCTATGAGAGGGGGTGCCCGAAGTTGGATTCAGGTGAGAGGCCACTCAGGGGAGTTTACAAGACGTGATTGTGTTTATGTTAGAGACAGAGCATCTCCTGAGGGTTCAGGCAGGAGGAGCCATGGGTGAGGGTGTGTCCCGGCTTTGGTGCCTCTGGGCGTCTTTCCGAAGGGGCGTCCGAGGCCAGACATCTGCGGCTCTAGATGACGTGCTCGTGTTTACACACAAATTCACTTGTAGGGGGTCAGGTGTTATTGATGACTGGGGCCTCACACGCCCCTCATTTGGGACACACGCCTCTCATTCATTTAGTGCAATCGCCAGTCCCCTGCTGTGAGCGTTCATACGTTTCCCCCCAACTTAAGTTTGCAAGTTCAAGTGAGTTCCTTCTTTTCTTAGAACCGATATTCTGTTTCCTGGTGTGCGGGGGGGGGGCATCGGGGGTGTCTGGGTCTTCTGAGCAGATCTCAGCCAGTGAATTTTGCAGCTTGCACTGGTTAGTGGTCAGGATTTTCAAGGAGACACCCATTTTCTTTCTTTCATTTAAAAAAAAAAATAAATACAGTTTTGTTATTCGAGGTGTCCTGTTCCAACACATTCAATTGTTTTACTACGATTTTTGAATGTTTCCTGCAAACGCCCAACTTTCCCCAGAGGGCTTTCGGAGGTGGTCCGAGCTGGTCTGTACTCGTGTTTACAGAAGGGTCTGTGGTGTGAGCCGGGCTCTTTGGGGGTACTGTGAAAGCCCTGGGGCGCGGTATGCCTTTGTGTGTGTGTGTGTTTGCCGTCTGTGACCGACAGTTACCCCGGGAAAAAGTTACTTCCCATGACTGGAACCGGCGCCAAGGTCACCCTGCCCCCCTCCTCGCTGCTGATTGGTCGGTTCCTCGTCATGGGATGCGAATCACACCACAGCCGAGCCCAGGGTGCTGTGGAGAGGCTGGGCTGAGTGAGAAGGCCGCCCCTATCGCCGACCGCAGCCCGGGGAGCGCAGCTCCCGACACACCGCGGCACCATGGTAAGAAGGCGGGGAGGCCCCGATTAGGAGGCCAAGGGCCTTGGGACGGGGGGAACAAGCTCCCTCCCTCCCACCTGTCACCACCCCCTACGTTGTGTCTTCCCTGGCTGCCTGCGTTGGTGCCCCACTACGCCCCTTACCTTTGGCGCCCCTACCGTCTCCCATCCCCCCTGTTCCGGTATTTGCGCCCTGCCACTCTCCCTTCCCCCCCAGCCCAAACCCATGTGAATTTCACCGGGAGGTAGAGCCTTCGAGCCCTTTTCTCCTGTAATTGCACCCCGTCACCCCCTCCTCCCGTGCACCCCTTACCACCTAATGCACTTTTGGCCGCTCACAATTTTTACTACCTCATGTATTCCGTCCGCCCACAATTGTCACCATTACCTTTACTACCTCATGTATTTATTGCTTGCTCACAAGTTTTACCACCTTATGTATTTTTGCTTGCTCACAATTGTCACCACTACCTTATGTAACGTAACGTATGCCTTCGCAAACTGCTCTTTGCAATGTCTCTCACTATAATTCCCCCTGCCCCCTTTCGTGACGTGCCCTGACACCCCGGGCAAAGTCCGCGCCACACAAAAATGCACAAACAAATAACCACTGACTTTCGTCCACGCTCCGTCATTCCCATCATCCCTCCTGCATATCTTCACTTTGACCCCCGCAGTCCGGGACCCTGCCGTCGCCCGCCCTGCGCCCATCCACCTTTTGTCATCTCCCGAGCCCTTCCGTTGGAAAACAGAGCCCCCACTGCTTCGAGAGCTGCCCAGCCCCCCCCCCCCTCGAATGCGCACTTCTCATCACACCTTCATTTCTTCATTTATCCATCTATGAATAACATGGTGAATAACATTCTTACATTACAATGCATGAACCGTACCAAATGCTACAAAGCGCCTTTAAACCCAAACATTAACTCTTAAACACCATAACCAATGTTACTGAGCATCTGCAGCAATACTGTAACCAAAGAAAAACACGAGATACAACGGCAGCCAGCGTATCAGTTGTGTCGAGCAGCACGCGTCGAACACCATCCTACATGTGAAGGTTATAGAGTGAACTGCCATATGTACTTTCTTAACTCGGAAGGAGTTTCATTTAATTTGCACAAAGTTGTCATATTCCCCCAGCACATCCGCGTTACACACTCCCTTCTATATCCACCAATCTGCTCACTACCACTGCCGATCTGTGTTTATGCTGACCCTTGCCTCCTTATTCGACTATCAGGGGGGGGGGGGAGGAGCGTTCCCGACTCCTTGCCGGCACTTCCAAGGCTCTCTGCACCCTTCGCCCCCCTCCTCCCCCACTCCCCTTATCTGCCGCTCCCTGCCATGCCTGGTGGAGCGGGCTCCGCCCACCCCCCCCCAAATTCGCCAGCCCTTACCCTCGGTGGCCCTCCCTGCTCTTCTCCTCCTACAAATTCCTTTCCTTTGCTCATTCCCTGCCTCTTGTCAGTAACCACCTACGCTGTGTCTTCCTTGGCCGCCCAGTCCCGCCCACCACCTTGTGGCGCCCATACCGTCCACCGCCCCCTGTTCCTCATGCACCCTGGCACCCTCCCCCAGCCCAAACCCGCCTGAATTTCACCGGGACCGCGCCGGACATTCTAAGCCTCCATAGTTCAACTTCGTGTTATCCCTTCATGGCAAGGTGAAACTCTTTCTCCTTCAATCTGCTAGGACCCCCCAAAGGCCACCAAGTTCCGTGTTACCCAATCTATGCCTCATTCCTGCCGTATACCTTTAGTGCCTATGCGCCACAAGTGCCAATCCAACATCTGCTGATGCTACACATTTTTAGCTCTTCTTTATTCTGCTCCCTTTGCATTAGCGGCCTATTCTCCAAATGGCATTCAACTGTACGTCTCTCCCACGCGCCCATAACCCTATCTCCCCACTTTCTTTCTCCTGGACGGCCCCAAACCCAATTCATCCCTCCTTTGCCCTGCCATCCGACCCCCATTATTCTTCCTCGCTTGGCGCCCTTTTCCGCTATCCTTGTATGTCCGTTCTTGCGCCTCCCATAGTCCCTCCGCACCTTCCTTACCTAACATCCCCCACCCTCCCCCCATCCTCTAAGCGCTGTAAATGAAGGCACATCAATGTACTGCGACTTAGCCTTTCAGCCACAAGAAGATCACAGAGTGAGTTAGCTAGGGGACAGTTTATTGCCTATGAAAAACCCTGTATGTGAGTTCAGTTTGGTGCTGTCCTTTATGCGTTGGTACTTATGTGCCTTTTAACTTAAACGTATTTTTATTTCTCCACCTTCATACTGCCGGACAAAACAGTGACAGTTCCCTCTGCTATTACTACTCATACGCTTGACGCCCGGAGGCTGTGCCTTCCCTCGAAAACAGAACCCCCAGTACCCAGAACCAGCCCCTCCCCTCTTGTTACGCCAAACTTCGATCCTCAGCCCCATGACACTAAGGGGCATCTACTACCCGGCCCCCATCTTAGTAACCTTTAAGCCAGCATCCAGCCCTTCCACTTCGTCCTCCTTTTACCCGCCGCCTGGGGGGGTGTACACCTCTACTCACTTATCCTGGCTCACATCCCCACCCGCCCCTTGAATATCCTTGGGCCCCCCGCACCCCCCGCCCCGCCCCATGGAAGAGCACACCCTCTACTTCTCTCCCCTCTGGCCACCATCCCTCCATGCCCTTCCTTATTCAGACCTTGCGCTCGAGCCCTCCCGTGGGCCCCCCCCTCCCCAGGACTTCGCACCTGACCGACTCGTGCTCGGCCTCCTCCCCCCCTCTGCTATTGTTGGTGCCTGGGCACTTGACCCCTTCCCCTGCGCGCCGCCTCGCCCTCTGCTGTAGGAGCCTGACCCCTCTGTCACATGCCATTAAAGCCCCGCCACGGACCCCAGTGCCCCCAACCCAACAGCCTGTCCTCTCGCAGCCTGTCCTCTCGCGGCCTGTCCTCTCGCGGCCTGTCCTCTCGCGGCCTGTCCTCTCGCGGCCTGTCCTCTCGCGGCCTGTCCTCTCGCGGCCTGTCCTCTCGCGGCCTGTCCTCGCGTGGCCTGCCCACTCCCGGCCTGCCCACTCCCAGCCCTTTCCCAGCCTGTCCATTTCCAGCCTGCCCTCTCCCAGCCTGTCCCCTCCATGACCTTTCCCAGCCTGTCCTCTACCAGCTTGTCCACTTCCAGCCTGCCCTCTCCCAACCTGCCCTCTCCCAGCCTGTCCCCTCCCTGCCCTCTCCCAGCCTGCCCTCTCCCAGCCTGTCCCCTCCCTGCCCTCTCCCAGCCTGTCCTCTCCCTGCTTGTTGTCATGTCCCGGCGGCAGCAGGCAGCAGGCAAGAGCGTGCACTGCGTCCCCGAAGTAACAGCCCTAAAGCAAGCAAGAAGTACGCCCCCCTCCCACCAATCCCTGTTAGGTAGTGGAAACTGTCCAAACTGGGGTGCAGACAGCCCCTCTCACCTTTCGGCCTGGTACCACTGCACCAGCCGCACTACTTCCCTACTGACCGTTCTCCACTTCAGCCCAGTCTAAATTACAATTCCTGCTTGTGACCCTTTTGCCTGCTTGTGCTTGTTTTCGTGACCCTGTTGCCTGCTTGTGCCTCCGTGTGCCCCTGTTGCCTGCTTGTGCCTCCGTGTGCCCCTGTTGCCTGCTTGTGCCTCAGTTTTCGTGCCCCTGTTGCCTGCTTGTGCCTCAGTTTTCGTGCCCCTGTCGCCTGCTTGTGCCTCAGTTTTCGTGCCCCTGTCGCCTGCTTGTGCCTCCGTGTGCCCCTTTCGCCTGCTTGTGCCTCCGTGTGCCCCTGTCGCCTGCTTGTGCCTCCGTGTGCCCCTGTTGCCTGCTTGTGCCTCGGTGTGCCCCTGTTGCCTGCTTGTGCCTCCGTTTTCGTGCCCCTGTTGCCTGCTTGTGCCTCCGTGTGCCCCTGTTGCCTGCTTGTGCCTCCGTGTGCCCCTGTTGCCTTCTTGTGCCTCCGTGTGCCCTTGTTGCCTGCTTGTGCCTCCGTATGCTCCTGTTGCCTGCTTGTGCTGTGTGGGTGTGTGTGAAGGGCTCTGTGTGGCTGTGTGTGTGGGAAGCTTTGTGTGGCTGTGTGTGTAGGAAGCTTTGTGTGGCTGTGTGTGTGGGGGGCTTTGTGTGGCTGTGTGTGTGGGGGGCTCTGTGTGGCTGTGTGTGTGGGGGGCTCTGTGTGGCTGTGTGTGTGTGGGGGCTCTGTGTGTGTTTGTGTGTGTCATTTGCGAGAGATAAAGCTAGTGGCATTGTAAATGACAATGCCATTTATTTATGTTAAAAAAACATAAATAAAAATAATGTCAAGAGCAATGCCAATAGCTCTAACTTTAACAAAGGCAAAACCATTGCATTGTAAATGCTTGTTTGTTTCTTACTTTCTGCTAAGTGTGTGTACCATTTGTTCGTGGAGGGCCAATCTGCCAGTGCCTCTGCCACCAGACGTTCAGGCTTCTTTAACATGCCCTCGTTGCCTTGCGTCTGCTTGATTCCATCGCCAACAGAGCAACTCAAGCCCCCAGAATGTCTTGCTTCCCTCCACGTTCCTCCTCTTCGGTATTCTCCGTTGGTTTTGCGCACTCCTTCTCTTTTCGGGCAATCAAAATGTAGCACGACCCTCTGTTCTTTATTTCCATGCCCACCCACTCCTGCGACTATCTTACATTTGTTTCTCCATCTGTCTGTCCGCTTTCTGATTCGGATCCTTTTCCTCCTTTCTGATTTCCATGGACACATGGAACTTCCCAATGTAAGTATTTTTCCCTTGGTCTTCCCCTTTCACACCTCCTCCCTCTGAATCCTTCCAATCGGGAAGACAATTAGAAAACTGTGATAAGAAATCTAAATTAACTTGCTCTGTACCCTCCCTATGTTTAATTTGAAAACTTTAAAGTTGGAAGAATAAGAAATGTAATATTTCGGGGAAGCCAAGTAAAGGAAGCAGATCAGTCTATTGAATTAACTCTGTACCTTCTAGACAGACAGTAGTTTATCTGTTGCCCACTTCACTGCCAAGCTTCCTTTTTCGATTTGTGGAGTACCTTTGCTCTCTTGGAAAGAGTTTTTGGTTAATGAAAACCAGAGGTTTTCCACCTTCTATGTGTCTATCAGGGAAATCACATTCCCAATTCCTACGTCAAAAGCGTGCGTTTAGAGAGTAAAGCTGTTGGAGCCGGGGGACTCAAGGATTGGTTTGGAAGAAATAATCTTGTAAACGTTCTCAATATCCTGCATGGCTAACCTAGGAGGAGTTCTCAGAAGTTTTTTGGGACTTGCTCTTTTCAACAATTTGGTTAGGGGGCCAGCTATTTGGGAGAACTTAGGCTTGAACCAGCTATAGTATCCAACTAACCCTAGAAAATGCCTTGAAGTAACGTCTTGTTTTAGGAAATGAAACCTTTTGAATGGCCCATATATTTTCCTCCTGTGGTTTTCTCTCTTCATTCTCTAATAAGTAGCCATGATATTTGACTTGTTTGTGTTTTGTTCTTGCTTGAATTGATGTGTAAGCCACCTTTTTGGTAAGGTCCCAAATTACTTTCTTCAAATGGGGAAATGTGCTTTTCCCTAGTTCTTTCTGTAGATTACTGTATCATCGAGGTATGTGGATGGATACAGATGATATTCCCTAAATAACCTATTCATCAATCTTTAAAAAGGGTTGCTGGTGCACTAGGCACCCAAAAGGCAAGACAATAAACTAGTATTTAAACAAGAGTCTCTTAGCACACGCAATGTCGTATATAAACAAATATGAGTTATTCCAGTTTTCTTATATTCTTCAATCTTTTCTTTATTGTATTCAACTTCTTCTGCCAGCCAACACGTGTTTCATCAGTGTGTGTGTCATCCTATGACTTCCTCAGGGCTGTATTCCGTATGTTTGCTCTTAAGTATAAGGTTGGTTCACGTATCAATTCTGGACACTATACAAATCATCAAATGTTATCATCTGCCGGGCCTGGGTATGGACGCAAGGACAACGCACAGGCGCATTGCCGGGACTGCGGCTGCAGATTAGCCGATTCATACACGGGCCGGCAACATTAGGATACATTTCAAGGTCCATATCCAGAATTGATATGTGAACCAACCTTATGTTTAAGAGCAAACACATGGAATACAGCCCTGAAGAAGTCATAGGGTGACATTCCCACTGATGAAGCACGTGTTGGTTGGCAGAAGAAGTTAAATACAATAAAGAAAAGATTGAAGAATATATGAAAACTGGAATAACTCATATTTGTTTATAAATGACATTGCGTGTGCTAAGAGACTCATGTCTATGTTTTGCCTCGTTATTTGGGATGCAGGGTTGACATCCTTTCTCTTTTCGCATCGCACTAATATATAACGCTACAGCAATTTTGTGCACTGTATCTTGAAGCACCGAATCACCTCAATCTCCTCCCGACTACATAATAAACAGGTTTGGACCAGGGTTGTGGCTAAAGTGTTGTGACATATGTGGCTTCCTAGAGTTGTTCTGGAGGTTCATCAATCCTGGGTAACGGGTATGTCAAACTTAAAAATCTGATTTACTATAGAGACATTTGTACAGAATCTAAAAAAACATTGAGCTTATGGATTAAAACTATGGGGGAATTCCTGTCACTGTGGGATGGCTCTATTACTCCAACTGTAACTTATTGTCAACTTCATCTTGTGTGACAAGCCGCCACTCCTCTGGTATACGGTAAGTCTTCTGATTAAAAATGTTTCCTGGGTCTTTGTCAATATAATATCTAACTAGATGGGACCTTCCCTGTTCTTTGAAAAAAGTAGGGGCAAAAGATTTCAACATCGAGCTTAGCTCAGCCTATTCCTATGGGGTAAGGTGAGTGATAATGTCGAGTTGACAATGCAGGACAGCCTGTCTCAGGTACTTGGACTACAGCATCTTAGGGTAGAGGGATTCCCATTTTTTAAACGGTTATTATGGAATAACTGGGTCTTGGCTTTTGTCTCTGATAGTTCCACCTGATAAGTTACTTTATTTATTCCCTGGAATGGGGCCTGGCATCAGGCAAGCATTTTATTTTGTGATGAGGATAAGAGTTGGAGGACCCAGTAATGCGCTTGAAACTCCCCAAGTTTGGTTTTAATATTGAATCATTTTTCTGTTGCTTCCCTTGAGTTTTAAAAAAGATTTTCCAGAATGTACTCTTTCAGTTTACTCATCCTGGTATGCAGCTGAGTGGCATACTCCTAAAATGGTTATCCCGGGTTCGGCTATTCTGCCCAGGCTTTTAGGATCATTTCTAATCTTTCTCCTGAACAGAAATTCAAAAAGAGAAAAGCCAAGACTACTTTGTGTTTGGCACAGATGGCAAAAGTGCTAGCAGCAATATCTAGTCCCAGTTCCTCCCTTTTAACATTTCAGATTTTCTTTAGGATCAACTTCAAGGTGGCATTCTAAATTGTAGCAGCTCATCGCTCTGTGGATGGTAGGCTGACATTCTTAACTGCTTCCTTCCCTATTACTTACAGATTTAAAACAACAGCTGGCTTACAAAGGAAGAACCAAAATCAGTCAGCAACTCTTGGAGAAAGGCTGTGTGTGAAAAAATCTCAATCAAGGCTGTGGCTATTTGAGTCGCTCAGAAACGGTCGCTGCCCACGCTCCCTTGGCTCTTGGTATTGTAGCGCTATTACGCTCATTCTGATCACTGCTGCTGATAGTTGATTTGCGCATCGCTCGCATTGCTGGCATTATTATTTGTGATATTTTTTGTGATTGTTTGTGATATCGTAGTGCTGTATTGTGTTTGCATTGCTCTCATTGCCTGCATTGTCATTTGGAGCTGCCTGGTATCGTGGAGCTACATTGTATTGCACTGCTCGCATTGCTTTTTAAGTCATTTGTGCCCGATTGTGCCTCTGCCCATATCTTGGAGACACCACAGACTGTGCCCCAGTCTCGCCCTGTTTCGCTTTTGTTTTTGCTGCCATTTTGTTGTTGTGCCTCATAGCCCGTCTCTCCACCCCGCTCCCGCCTCCCAGCTGCTCCTCCCTCCCAAAGATAGCTGTAGATCGTCCCGTCTGTTCCTGCGCTGTGACCCTCCTGACTCGCTCAGAAGCGGTCGCTCCCCACGCTCCCTTGGCTCTTGGTATTGTAGCGCTATTACGCTCATTCTGATCACTGCTGCTGATAGTTGATTTTTGCATCGCTCGCATTGCTGGCATTAATATTTGTGATATTTTTTGTGATTGTTTGTGATATCGTAGCGCTGTATTGTGTTTGCATTGCTCTCATTGCCTGCATTGTCATTTGGAGCTGCCTGGTATCGTGGAGCTACATTGTATTGCACTGCTCGCATTGCTTTTTAAGTCATTTGTGCCCGATTGTGCCTCTGCCCATATCTTGGAGACACCACAGACTGTGCCCCAGTCTCGCCCTGTTTCGCTTTTGTTTTTGCTGCCATTTTGTTGTTGTTGTGCCTCATAGCCCGTCTGTCCACCCAGCTCCCGCCTCCCAGCTGCTCCTCCCTCGCTCCGCCCCCCTCCACTATCCACATATGACGAAGACATTTGCGCGTAGCATTTACGCGTAGCGAAACGCGCCCCATGCGCCAAAGGTAAGCCCGTCTACGCCCGTCCGCGCCTGGACCGCGCCCAGCGCCAAACCCCCTGGCCCCCGCAAAATCCACTCCACCCGCATAACGTATGACGCCGCAACCCTCTCAGCACTCAACCCCGAACGTCTCCCAGACTGCTACCTAGCCGCCCCAGGACATACCCATGGACCCTTCACCTGCCACTCCTGCAAGTTCGACTGCATCAGGAACCACACCAAACCCACAAACTCCAAACAGAGCTACGTAACTAACCACCTGAAGTGTATCCTGCTCAACACCCGCTCGGTTCACAAACACGCAACGGAACTATGGAACCTACTAGACACCACATCGCCGGACGTCGCCTTTCTTACAGAAACCTGGATGAACGCCTCATCAGCGTCCGACATCGCCATAGCCATCCCGGACAGCTACAAGATCATCCGAAAGGACCGCATTACCAAACAGGAGAAGGCATCGCCATCGTCCATAAGAACACCATCCACATCACGACCAATTCCGATGATACCCTCGCAGCCGCTGAACACCTTCACTTCCAGATACATACCGACCCCAAGACCACACTCAGAGGCACCCTCATCTACAGGCCATCAGGACCCCGCACACAATTCAGCGAAGACATCACTGACTTCATCAGCCCACACGCCCTTCCCTCCGAGGACTACATTCTACTGGGAGACCTCAACTTCCACCTGGAAAAAAACAACGACAGCAACACCACCACCCTTCTGGACAACCTCGCCAATCTCTGACTCAAACAACTTGTAGACACCCCCACCCACTATGCTGGGCACACGCTCAACCCCATCTTCTCCTCCAGCAAACACATCTCCTTCAACCACGCCACAGGACTCCATTGGACGGACCACAGCTGCGTTCACTTCAACTACAAAAAGACCACGACCCACATCCACCCACAACCAATTCCCCGCAGAAACTGGAACAAAATTACCACCAACCAGCTCTTCACATCGCTTCACCAAAACCCTCCTGCCAAATCATTGGACCCAAACCAAGCAGCCATCAACCTCACACAATGGATCACCCACTGCGCCGACGAATTAGCACCCTTGAAATACCATCAAATCAAGCAAGGTAGCAAAAAAGCCCCCTGGTTCAATGATGACCTTAAGAAATCACCTTAAGAAATCCAAGAAGATCTGTCGCACCCTCGAGAAAGCCTGGCGAAAAAACCCAACTACTGACAACTTGGCCACCTTCAAGAACGCCACCCGCAAACACCAATCCGATCCACCAAGAAATCAGCATTCAAGGATCGACTCGACAACAACACCCACAACAGCAAGGAGCTATTCAAGATCGTCAAAGAGTTTACCAACCCTACCGCCGGCACCAACGACATCACTCCCTCTCAAGACCTCTGCGACTCTCTAGCCTCGTTCTTCCACAATATAATCGCTGACATACATAACAGCTTTGGCGACCAGTCCACCCCACCCGCCTCCGAACCAAAACCCCCCTCCAACAACCTTTGCGCCTGGAACCCAATCACCACTTCAGACACCATCCGCTTGATGAACTCCATCCACTCAGGATCGCCAACCGGCCCATGTCCCCACCACATTTTCAACAAAGCAGACTCCATTATCGCACCCCATCTCCGAGATGTCATCAACTGCTCCCTCAATTTCGCTACCTTCCCGGAAAGCTGGAAACATGCCGAACTCAGCGCCCTCCTGAAGAAACCCACAGCAGACCCCACTGAACTTAAGAACTACCGCCCCATTTCACTCCTCCCATTCCCTGCCAAAGTCATTGAGAAAACCGTCAGCTCGCCGCCTTCCTCGAATCCAACGGCTCCCTCGACCCATCACAGTCCGGCTTCCGAGCCAAACACAGCACAGAGACCGCCCTCATAGCAGCAACAGATGACATTCGAACTCTACTGGACAAAGGAGAAACAGCTGCCCTCATCCTACTTGACCTCTCCGCAGCCTTCGACACAGTCTGTCATAGCACCCTTATACAACGCCTCAGCAACGTCGGAATACAAGGAAAAGCATTGAACTTGATCATCTCTTTCCTCGCCGGAAGAACCCAGAGAGTCCGCCTCCCCCCTTTCAAATCGGAAGCCACTGAAGTAATCTGCGGCGTTCCACAAGGATCATCACTCAGTCCTACCCTCTTCAACATATACATGAGTCCCCTCGCATCCATCGCGCGCCAACACAACCTCAACATCATCTCCTACGCAGACGACACCCAGCTGATCCTCTCCCTCACCAAAGACCCAAACTCCGCCAAAACCAACCTACACGATGGGATGAAAGAAGTGGCCGAGTGGATGAAGAACAGCCGTTTAAAACTGAACTCGGACAAAACGGAAGTCCTCATCTTAGGATCATCCCCCTCCGCTTGGGACGACTCATGGTGGCCATCGGCCCTGGGAAACGCACCCAAACCAACGGACCACGCACGTAACCTGGGCTTCATCCTGGACTCCTCCCTCTCGATGACCAAACAAGTCAACGCCGTCTCATCATCATGCTTCAACATCCCACGTATGCTCAAAAAAATCTTCCGCTGGATCCCCACCGAAACAAGAAAGACGGTCACCCATGCACTGGTTACTAGCCGACTGGGCTACGGAAACACCCTTTACGCCGGAACCACAGCCAAACTACAGAAAAAACTCCAACTCATCCAGAACGCATCAGCCAGACTCATCCTAGACATCCCCCGCCAAGCTCACATTTCCGGTCACCTGAAAGACCTCCACTTGCTCCCCGTCAACAAGAGAATAACGTTCCGTCTCCTCACCCATGCACACAAATCACTTTACGACCTAGGACCGAATACCTCAACACGCGCCTGAACATTTACACCCCCTCCCGCCAACTACGATCGTCCAATCAAGCCTTCGCCACGATTCCTCGCATCCAAAGATCCACAATGGGGGGAAGATCCTTCTCCTACTTAGCGGCCAAAACCTGGAATTCTCTCCCCACCCACCTCCGCCTCACACAGAACCACCTCTCTTTCAGAAAACAACTAAAAACTTGGATATTCGATAAGTAACGTACACCCCCTCCCTCAAGCGCCTTGAGACCCTCTGGGTGAGTAGTGCGCTATACAAATTTTAACTTGACTTGACTTGACTTGACTTGCATACCTTGTTGCATAGACTATGAAGACCAGGGGCTGTATTACAGATGGTGCGTTTGCACCCGCTTTGTGCACCCCCAGGGCACTGTGGTATTATAGAAGGGGATGCGGACGCTTGTGCATCCCCTTTTATAATACCGATAGCGCACTTAAAGTGTCAGCGCTATCAGCAGAGGGTGTTCCCTCATTTGCATAGGGGCATGCCCTATGCAAATGAGTGAATTCCTTTGACTCTGCGCCCACTCCATATTACAGACGCGGGCCCAGAGTCAAAGAAGCCCTCAGGAGGTACAGTTTAAAAGGCGGCGCACTGTCAGTGCGCCTCCTGACAGCAGCCCTCTGGAGGGGGTAAAGGGGGTCCCATGGACCCCCAGACATCCCCCTGCAGATTTGTGCAGTCAGTGACTGCACCCGCCTGCAAGGGGATCTCTAAACCCCTGTGAAAGTGCAGGCGGGTGCCCACTGCACTGTGAAACACGGAGCACCTGCTCCGTGTTTTCACATGAATGCGCTGCCCCCAGGGCTATGCGACTTCGCAGCTGTCCTGGGGGCAGCGCAAACACCAAAATGAGGCACATTATAACTGTTTGCGCCCAGCGCTCCTTTTGAAAGGTGCGCTGGGCGCAAACAGTGATAATCTATAATACAGCCCCAGAATGCAGTAAACCTTGGTAGAGGAAATTAGTGCTTCTACCAAATCCATCCCACCACTCTTTGGAGTGGAACTCTGGGAGGTTTATAGGGGTTGTTTACCTGACAAACTGATACAAAAATAAAAATTGATGCAAGGAATTCTGAACAATGTCAAATACTCATTCCCAGTCAGAGATCTGGACCTAAATCCATTGTTTGTTTCCTCACCACTCAATTGCTGTTTGGACCCAGCCATATGCAAGTCCGTCTTGATCCTGCTCCCAATAGGCACAGTCCAGCCCGAACGCCAGGCTAGGTCTTTACTGGACCAGAAACAAGCATTTTATGACCAGTTTCAGGGGGTCACCCCTCATCAGCCAGGATAGCCTGCATCCAGTGTCATGGCGAGCATGGGACCCAAGTCCAGGCACACCTGTCTCACTCAGGGTAACAAATGCAAAAAGAATAATTAATGGATGGAATGCTGAAAAATGTCTTTCGTGCTCCTTCAGCATCGTCTGGTCCCTTGGACTGTCTACTTCTGAGTTCAACTTGTGAGTATATTTTCTATTTTTATTTCCTTTTCCGACTTTCCACTTTGTTTTTAACCCTTCCCCACCCTTTTATTTTCCTGGGACGGCGGAACTTCCCAGCTTGATGGACGCAATGCTGAACAATGTCAAATACTCACCACCAGTCAGAGATCTGGTGCTAAATCCATTGTGTTTTTTCTCACCACTCCATTCCAGTTTGGATCCAGCCATCTGCAAACTAGTCTTGACACTGCTCCCCATGGGAACAGTTCAGACCAAACTCTCAGGAGAGGTCCTCCCTGGACTGGAACCAAGCATACAGGGACCAGTTTCGGGGTATCACTCCTCTTTAACCAGGATAGACTGAATCCAGTGGCATGGTGAGCACGGTCCCATGTCTGAAAATACCAGTCCCACTTGGGTTGACAAATGCAAAAAGAAAAATTGATGGATGGAGTGCTGAAACATGTCAAATACTCACCCCAGTCAGAAATATGGGCGAAACCCATAGTTTTTTTGCTCACCACGCCATTCCAGTTTGGACCCAGCCATATGCAAATCAGTCTTGACCCTACTCTGCATGGGGACAGTCCAGCATTTCGACATGGGTATCTTCTAGTGGTTCTGTTCTTTTCTGGCTACTATAGCCCTCAGGGCTTCAGGGTTCTATAGTGTCCCCATATTGTCCAGTCTCTATGTAGCACCTTCTTTCAGCAGATGTTTAATCTTACAGTTTTTCTTATGTTGCATATGCAGTTGAAGTCCAACTTATCAGTCTATAAGAGAATATGTTTTCCCTAAAATCTAGGTTTAGGGACTTCATGTCGGATATTGTAATATAGATGTATGAGAATTCCTTGCATTTTTAACTCCTCCAAAACTGGTCTTAGATTTTTTGATGTCATGCACATTGGTGCCCTCCTTCTCTTGGCACAGCCAATAGAATCAGTGTTTTAAATGGGCCGGTACTCACCGGTACAGAGTACCAGCACTTTTTATTTTTCTCCCTTTGAGTACCAGCACTTTTCCTTCGCCAAGGACAGTACCGGTACTCCTAGGGGAAAGTCAGGCAGGGCACACTCAATGGCATTCGGGGCTGTGCTGCAGGGCAGAAAGTGCTCTGCTCAGCTGCTGCTAAAAAGAGAAGGCAGAATGGAGGGAGGGGCAGTGTACACCTCTGAATGGAGCCGCTGCTGAGCATCCCGCAGCGGCTCATTTGCATCAATTAAGGGCTGTTTAGGGTTGTGGATGCCCTGCGGCCCTCCGTGAATAAAAGTGAAGGGTCCAATCAGACCCTGACCAGTCAATCGCACTGTAGGTGTGGGACTCTGAGCCTATCCCATACCCCACAAATCTAATTACAGCTTGACACCCAAGATCAATGCACCTCTCAGCACAAGTCTGCGAGGAGGGGTGGGGGAGATTTCACACGCTACCCAGCATCAGATTGGGAAGGTAGACATTGGGCAATGGGATGGTGCCTAAGGGTCTCTCTGATTTTCTTCCCTGTTTGTCCAGGCTAGCGCCCTGAAGCTATAGTTTGCTGGGAAAGGAGGAGAGTTCGTGAATTGGCCTTGCTGTGTGCCTTTTGCACCTTCGCTCCAGTGTCTTTCAGGCTTTGGTGGGGGTGGGGGGGGCAGGGGGGCTATGTTTGCATAGACTGTGAGGCATCTTTTCCCAGATAGGACAATTGAGAGGATGTAATGTTAGGGTCAGAGCTGCCTAATAAGGAACTATGGAAATAGGTTTGAGTCCCAGCTTCAGCTTAACATCTGCATTGGTATGACATTCCCACAACAATAAATGTAACCTTTTGCACATGGGAGGAAAAACCAAATACTCTACAGATAGCAGAAATATTTCTGTAATATCAAGCACTATTGGCACTAAGAAAATGTAGCTCCCATTAAATGCCTGCCTCCAAGCTCCGCCTCTAGCCCCACCCACAATTGCCCCTCCTCCATTTACTGCTTAAATTGATGAGTACCTGCACTTATTTTTTTCCCATTTAAAGCACTGAATAGAATAAGAAACCTTGGTGTCATTTTCGACAGACGTCTATCTTTTCAAGAGTACATCTCTTTACAAGTTTCATCTGAAATGTTCCAGGTTCGAGTATTAAAGCAAGCTCCCCATTTCTTCTAAGGGGCTATTATCTAGCAATAAATCAAATTACAATTTCATCAAGACTTGTAATTCTGTTTTCCTAGGCTTTCCTCGAAAAAAATGTAAACTGAAGTGCACTCAAAATTCTTC
This sequence comes from Lissotriton vulgaris, assembly GCF_964263255.1. Lineage (NCBI taxonomy): Eukaryota > Metazoa > Chordata > Amphibia > Caudata > Salamandridae > Lissotriton > Lissotriton vulgaris. The sequence continues at coordinate 1,687,211,552 of NC_141693.1, read as the reverse complement.
CCACAGTGGCTGCTAGTAATCTTAGAAGGTTATGGGACATAAAAACGACCCTGATACTTAGCAAACAAGAACACCTGATCGCCTTAAAAAAGTTTCCAGGAATTCTGGATACATTAAAGTGTGTGGCCAAAAAGTGCAGTTTATTGCACAGCTTTCACCTAACTACTAAAAATCTATTTGCCATAAAAGGACCGTTTCCCAGTGCTTTCTTGGGGTGCAAAGCAGCCCCTACTCTTCACAGGAGTGTTGCAAGTTATCCAGTCCCAAGATAATTTTGAGAGCATCATGTTAAAATAGTGCCTCAACAATTCCAAAAATTCTAAAAGCGTGTTGTTCATAAAGTGCATTGTCATATGGTCACTGATTCCTAGAATCCATTAACACTTCTACATTTCGTTTCCTTTCATTTTTTTGCCTTTCCTCTTCAAGTGGATTCTGAGTCATATGTTTTGACTGTGAACATTCTAAGAAGAGACAGGTGGAACAGATATAAAATGGATACATCTTGCGGTCTCGGGCTGTGCGGTAGGCCTGGGGCGAGTTTACAGGCCCCTACAGCAGTGCTGTTGCCGGGGTTACAGAAATCTTCCGGGTTCAGACAGCAGTCGGGTTACACTAATCTCACAGATTAGGGTTTCAGACAGCGCTAGTGATTATCACTCGAGCGTCTGCTTTAAATATATCTTTCGAAGTGCATTTATTTTGTCTCCTGGCATCAATTTATCACTTTATGAAAATGCACGTTTTATATCAAATACATTTTTTTCATTTTGTAAAAATAAACGAATTTTCCCCGAACAAAATCATTTTTGTGAAAAAATAAAAACAAATTGGCCTCGAAATACCAACCACTCAACACCATTTTCATAAAGTGCTCCCTTGCCCTACTGCCACAAAGGATAGACTCTGCCTTGCATGCCAATGGGTCCCCATCTCATGTCAGGAATGTCCACAATATGCCAAGATTTACCACTATTATGGCAGGGCTTGCATTATATCATGGGAGGGCCTTATCATGCCCCAAAGAAGCCATGAATGTCTAGCCTTAACCAGAGCAAACATGATACCAGGTACGGGCACCACTATGCCATGAATGACCCCACTATGTCAAGATGAACCAATGTTATGCATCACTAGCTTTTTACCAAGAATGGGACCCACCCTGAATGAATGCCACATAATGACAGGAACTATCAATATTATTCTGGGGAATCACACTGACTTGCAGGCACACACATGCACGCTGTTGCATGTGCTTGCGCATATGAATTATAGGCAGCATTTTGGTAGTGTCTATATAACCACACGCAGGGCTTTAAGGGGGATGAAAAAGCTGGGGGGTCTCTCAAGGGGGCGTGGCCAATGTAATTAAGGGCGTGGCTTAAAACAGTACTTAAAATCTGTGTTTTACATAGTGTGCTGCCCAACTTGTATTTTGCTGTTTCTGTCATTGCATCCAGATATGATACAACAAGTAACATCATACTACAAGTCAGGACTATTGGCTTTGTCAATGGTTGTTAGTTGCATAAGATAAATAAGCAGCAACTATGGCTTGTATAGAATATTGAAAAAGCTTACACTTAAAGCCCCGGTGACACCACGACAATGTTGCTGCTCCTTAGATTCAAAAAGAGAAGGGAAATTCGGAGAGAAAATGACTCTTTAAAGGATTTGCCTTCCCCCCTACAATGCTCACCTGACATGACGTCATGCCGTAACTTCTTCACTTGTGAGTACTGTGAGTAGGGTACATCCAGCGGTAGAAGTGGGCGGGGACGGAAGGGCATGGTGTGCCCCTACTTCTAAAAATTATTTCAGTCCGTTCCCCTACTTCTTTCTTTCAAAAATGCATCCTGGGACGGCAAGAATAGCCCGATTTAGAACGATACATTTTTTTTCAGCTTCCAGGGGCTGCTCGCACTTCTCTGTTGAACTCCAGAGGCTGCAGCAGCCCCTCCCTGAGCTAGCACAGACTGCAGGCAGGCCCATTGTCATTCCGATTGAGGCTGATTATCCCCTTTGGAATGACAATGCGCCCGCCTGCTGCCTGCCGTTAGCATATGCCAGTGAGATCTGCATGAGGTGTCTCTGGTATCTGGGTGCAGGCCATGGCTCGTTGTGCAACAAATATACCAATGTACACTCAACTGTGATTGGAACCAAAACAAGGGCTGTTTTCCAGTGCCTCAGTAAGCAGGCAAGAGATTGAGAGCGAAAAGGGGAATACATCAACTCATAGCCAAGAACAAATATTGGGAATTTCTGCTGTGTGTCTGTGTGCTCTGGTGTGTATGCTGCTGCTGTGTTTGCTTGGTGTGTCTATGTGTGTGTGCTGTGTGCCTTTGTATGTGTGTGTGTTTTTATTTTGTGTAACGTGATTGCGTGTTTTGTGTTTATATGTGTGCACATTCTTGTTTTTATTGTGGGTGTATTTTTGTTTATGTTGTGCTTTGTGTGTGAGTGTGGATTGTGTGCATTTGTGTGTGTGCGTAGCACATTATTCAGCTGTAAAAAATGATGTGGGGCTCCTTCTGGCCCCACCTTCCTCTTCACCAGCATCAAGCTATGAGTAATGAACATCGAGCAACTTTTGCTCCTTCTGCTCCCAGGGCTGCACTGCTGCCTTCCCTTTTGTGTGGGAACGGCTCAACCTTAAATGCCCCTTTCACGCAGCATGAATGAACTTCATTTTCCCAAAAATAACTTTGTATTGATGGGGAGAAAAAAGGCATGTTGTTTGTCAAGGAAGGACAGACAATTGGGACAAAATGAAGAGGTTTCTGTTTTCATTTTGAGCATATCGCTCCTTTATTCTCGGTTGTTTATACATTCCCAGCACAATGATGCCTCTTTGCAGTAATATGCTTTCCCTTTTACACTAGGAGCATTCTCATGCCCTCACATCATGACCATGGCAATAAAATACTAAATGTGGGTATAATGTCGATTTGCATTCGGCGAAAACGCTCAAGGTACACATATACAGGCAAAAAAAATATTCGGCTAATACGCATTTATCATTCGCATGAGGAAAATCAGAGTATACCTGTGAAAGGAAAAAACGAGAAGCAGACGATAATGATGAAAGCAGGCGCAGCGCTAGCCCTAAACTATAAAGTGCAGCGCCCGTGCCTTTTTTAGATATGTGCATGGCGGCCCATGAAGGAGCGCCATGTTGATAGATAAAAAAAAAAGAAAATAACATGAAACCGGGTGCAGCGCTTGGCGCTGTTGTGATAAAATCCTGCAAGCACAAAACAGAATAAATAGTCCCAAACGAAAGACCTAGACACTGTACTGCCTAACAAAACCGTAGTTGGTCGGTGCTGCTTCCGATACAAGTGATGTATCGGAACAGCCAACCTATTCAGAGCCAAGAAAGAAGAGCATCGGAGGAGTTAGCCAACGACAAGCAATAGGCGGGACTCCACGCCAGTATACTGCTTACTCCAGGTCTTGCAACAGCGCATGCTCTGTCTAGCCTTGACCTAAAAAAGTATCTGTACGTTGCCGAACATAAGTGGCAGCCCTCGCATATGTCTAACTTGAAGTCATCGGCATGGACTCAGTGCTGCTCCCAAGGCTGTTCCTGCTAGAAGGTTACCTTCAGAAAGTAAAAAATGTAAAGTCCAAATGCAAAAACAATCTACGAAGTAGGACTCAACCCTACCACACCACTGTTCAAAGAGATGGTATATGGGCGCCACAATGTCAAGTCAGTCTACCTTAAGGACCTTGGTCGTGAAGCCGATTCCCCAGCTGATTCCGATGCGCCCCAAGTTTTCTGGGCTATCGATATGCCTCAACAAATTGATGCCTTAAAGAAGGCTATGCTGCAGATTTTTGGCACCCTCTGTTTGGCATGCAACCAGACCCCAAGGAACATCAGGAGCCTCCAGTTGGGTTTCTGTCAGAAGATTTGTCTTCAGTAGCAACTGACATAATGGGAGCCACGTCAGACCACGTACTAACTTTATTATAAACATCAAATCCTTCTCCAAGACCTGCACTGGGCTATCATGAACGACTCTGGTGCCTTTGTGGCCTGTGTCGGGAGAGAATCTGGTGCTATTTCTGATGTCCAACACTGTACTGATTCCAGTTCGATTCAGCCGATGTCACAATTTAAGATTTCAAAAGAGCTCTTCATACATCTTGACTCTGAACCAGTGTATGTACCAAGGCGGACGCAACAGCAGAGGCTTCATTATCTTTTTTGGCTCTCAATCCGAGCCCCAAGAGGGAGATGATGATGGGGATGTTTTTGATAGGCACTTGGTCAAAGCCCTGTTTCTGCTCACAGGTAGATAGGGAGGTGTCCAGGCATCACAGACCAGTTCCTGACAATCCTGATTTTCTTTTTCACTAAACATACTACTCCAGAGGAGAGGCTTCAGTCAGCAAGAAGAACCGTATTTCATTCCCTACGACTCCTCTGGACTGGGTGAATTGGGAGTCTGAGAGGAAAGCAGCTCTTTGAAAACATATGTTATCTTCTGCTAGCCAGGCATTGATATCAGTCAATGTTGTTTGTTTATAAGGTCGCTACACGCATGTTCTGTGGGACATGGCGATTGGAATCTTACTGGGGGTCCTGGAAAACCTTAGGACCTCTCTTGCTCAGACGAATCATTGCTGACGAGACGCAGGCAAGTATGTGATTCATGCCATCCTAGATACTTCTGATAACTGACGCTCTTGAAATGTTTTCTTGTAACTGATGTAATTTGTAACTGATGTAATTTTGTGGAACCTAAGGTAAAGTGCTCTGATACTTCTGGGTCTAGCCAGCGCTACATAAAACTCAAAATAATAAAAATAAATAAAATCATAGTTAGTGATTACAGAGCTTTCCCCAAGCAGAGTACTGTGGGGAACTTGCCACCTTGTGTAATTTGTCAATGTTGTACACAGAGTGAACTGATCAGGAGCAGTGATGGGAAAGAAGAGGTGACTGGGCAGGAGAGTAGACTGGGCAGGAGAGGTGACTGGGCAGGAGAGGTGACTGGGCAAGAGAGCCAACAGGGCAGGAGAGGCAACAGGGCAGGAGAGGCGACTGGACAGGAGAGGCGACTGGGCAGGAGAGGTGACTGGGCAGGAGAGGTGACCGGGCAGGAGAGGTGACAGGGCAGGAGAAGGACCGGGCAGGAGAGGTGACCGGGCAGGAGAAGTGATGGGTCAGGAGCAGTGACAGGACAGGAGAGGCGACAGGAATGGAGAGGTGACCGGGCAGGAGAGGTGACCGGGCAGGAGAGGGACCGGGCAGGAGAGGTGACCGGGCAGGAGAAGTGATGGGTCAGGAGCAGTGACAGGACAGGAGAGGCGACAGGAATGGAGAGATGAACGGGCAGGAGCAGTGAACGGGCAGGAGCAGTGAACGGGCAGGAGCAGTGAATGAGCAGGAGCAGCCAACAGGCAGGAGCAGTGACGGGGCAGGGGAAGTGACGGGGCAGGAGAAATGACAGGGAAGGAGCGGTGACAGGGTAGGAGAATTGACTGGGCAGGAGAAAGTGACAGGGCAGGAGAAGTGACTTGTACTTATGTTCCTTGCCTATTCATTTATATACTATTGCATGACATCTACTGATGTGTCTGCAAAGCATACCTGTTGGCCCAAATGTTTGTCCTGAATTTTGACGCCTTGTTCTGAACTCTTATACTCACCATCCTGAATTTGCACCCATGCCAGTTGGCCACCTTAGTCTGGAGTGCCCACAACCTCCTCCCCCTTCCCTTCTATCTACAGGCACAAAACTAGTTTATTTTAACAAACTGACTGCACTGAACTGAGTACCTGTGCGCCCTAAACTGGAAACACATTGAATAACACAAGAGACTTGGGATTAGACAGTGCCGCCAAATCTGGGACTTAAAGAAAGGCAATGAAGAGGCAGAACACACGGCTCCTATTCTAAAGAGCTGGGTGATCCTCTGCCTTGAAAAAGCACCGTCTGGGTCACGCTGCTTCCAATCCACTTATGGCAAGTGTGTCTCGGAACCAACAAGAGGAGAGCTTAGCCTCTGGTACAACACAGGAACCTCTGCCTCAGCATGGGTTCGGCTAGGAGTTCTCCCGGCCTGGACCCGAACCCATCTCTGCACAATACAACTTCTCTTCAACTCAAAGTCACAGGACTGCAGATGCCATGAATGCATTCTGCCTTTACTTCTGTTCTGTTTGGCATGGCCCTACAAAATATACAAAATTGGCTAGAAGTTAAAAAAAATACTATATATAGCTTGTTAGAAAGATTATGTTAAAGGTGCAAACTTTAAAACATCTGCCAAAAGATTATGCATAGTTAAGCACAGGCAGGAATCGTACAGGAAGATCAAAAGGGTAAGTGGTCCTGTGTGAGGGTCCTTATGAATAACATTAATGTGCTTACCCTAGAGGTCTACCCAGATACCATCTTTTGTGTACCAAACATGCTCATGTGTGTGATTCAGGCAGGAACCCAATTCAAAGGATATTCAGGAACAATCTGTATCTTACACTAACAGTGATCCATGACGTTTATATCTAATAAGTATACATATCTGCAGTGTTCCATTGAAAAAGGTAACTATGCCGGACTGGCCGTTCCAGGCATCAGGCGTTTCCCAGGGCTACTGGAAGGGTGGGGGCCAGTTTAGTTTGGGGGGACCGGTTTTGTACAAGTGCAGGAGTTTTAAAACACAGCAAAGTTCTTTGTATAATCAGCAGGTTTTGGTCAACAATACAAGTGCCAAGATAACTTTGGTGATCAATGGACCTGCTGGAGAGAGATGGGAGCGTGTTTTGTCTTCTCGCTGTTTTACTCATCTAAGATAGCGCAGAGGGGTAATACGCCTGCTGCAAAGAACGTGTACCATGCATATCAAAGAGCAATATTTTATGTGCATAGTTCAGTGGGTACTGCTTTGTGTTCACTTATCGAATGAAAGGACACTTGAATACATATGACCTGGAAGTTTGGGCTGGACTGGTCCCATTGGGTGTAGGATCAAGACTGATTTGCATATGGCTGGGTTCAAACTAGAATGGCATGGTGAGCAAAGAAACAATGGATTTAGGCCCAGATCTCCGTACTGGGGTGAATGTATGACATTGTTCTGCATTCTGTCCATCTTGTTCTTTTTGCTTTGTCATCCCGAGTGGGACGGGTATGTCCAAACGTGGGTCCCGTGCTCTCCATGCCACTGGAATCAAGCTATCATGGCTGATGAGGGCTGAAAGCCCGAAACCGGTCCTAGGATGCTTGTTTCCAGTCCAGGGAGGACCTGGCCTGGCAGTTCGGGCTGGACTGTTCCCATTGGGTGTAGGATCAAGACTGATTTGCATATGGCTGGGTCCAAACTGGAATGGCATGGTGAGCAAAGAAACAATGGATTTAGGCCCAGATCTCTGTACTGGGGTGAATGTATGACATTGTTCTGCATTCTGTCCATCAGTTGTTCTTTAGGTCTTGCGTCTAGCGGAAGACCTATTGTTGCCGACTTGCCGGGAATGTTGGACAGGGGATGGGCACGCTTTCCCACGGCGATTTCACCTCGTGGGCGCGCACGCCCAGCCGGCGCCGTGCACATCTCCTGTTCAAAATTCACCCCAAGTCAGCTTCTCGCAATCGCACACGCATACACAGCCACACTCATGCATGCACACACACAGACACACACGCATGCACACACACACACGCGCAGGCACACACACGCAGGCACACAAACACACGCGCAGGCACAAACACACACGCGCAGGCACACACACACACGCGCAGGCATACACACGCGCACGGAGGGAGGGTAGAGTCTGCGTCTATAGGAGTCCGCTCCTGCATGGGCCCCCGTGGGGCCTCCCTCTCACCTGCTTCTGATAGCCGCTCCTCACTGCTGCTGTCGGGGACAGTCATTTCTGGTGCGCCGGGTCTTCGGCTCCCGATGGGTGGGCGAGCGGGGGCTACGCGGCCAGGGACAGGCTGACAACTTCCAGCTTGCTAACTTTCTGCTGCGGGAGCGGTGCTGTGGTGCACGGGCGGGGCAGGACGGCGGCTGCGCAGGATTCATAGCCCCTGCCCTTCGGCCACCTCTGGGGCTCCGCCCTGCTAGCACGCCATTGGCTGAGCGCCCCTCAGCGCTGGCTCGTCCCCATGCTGCTGGTCTCCGTGCAGCTCTCCCACAGGCCGTCAAAGAACGCAGTATCCCATGGATGGTCTGGCCTCTGGGGCAGTTCTCGCCACTGAGGGGTCATCGTGGCTGCCAGGAGCAGGACCCAACCCATGGGAGCCAATGCCAGGCCAAGTCCCACAGAGGCCGTCACCATGGCTTGATCACGGCCCTGAATGCTGGGCAAGAGTGGTATTAAAAGAACAAGATCACACGTCTTGAGGGAACGAGCCTGAGGCCGATTCTGTCCAGTAGGCTCAGGAGAAAGTAGTCCTGTGGTCACAGCTTTGACGTAGAGCTGGGTCAGATTCTAGTCACCCACAGCTGAGAGGGTGCTGTGATCGCAACATCTCGTGTGAAAGGGTGGTACCTGTGCCACAGCCCAAAAAATGGTCTAAGGACAACCTGACCACTCCTATTTGGATGAGAATGTGTATTTTAAGCCAGGGAGAAGTGTTGCGCAGTGGTCAGAGCGGCTGACTCGCGGTTCGGTCCCAGGCGCCGGCGGCAGCTAAGCACGATGTGACTCTAGGCAACCGCTCACTTAATCTGCTCGACGGCCCCCAGCGCCTTGAAACCCTTAATGATTGATATGCTCCCGCTTTACAAATATGAATTATTATTAATTCACACTGTTGGGTGATGAAGGCTAGGAACTATCATCAAATTATTGGGGTCACCTCATCACCACTGGACCAGGGAGAAGGAAGGGACAGAGAACGTCTGGCTGGGGGCCCTCCTGGAATGTTGACCTCTGTAATGGGGGTCAGAGAAAGAACGTAGAATACACATGAGTCAACAAAAGCCCATGGAGGGGTGAGGTTTTCCTTGTAGGTCCTTACAGGGGTTTGGTCTCTGCGATGAGATGTCACAGGTGATGCTGTTTCCACAAACCTCAATGAAAGTACGCAAAACAGAAGTTTTCTAGCTAGTAGGTACCTGTGCGGATGGATTCACTGATGCAGCTCTGATATTGGGGTTGGGTAATGAGGCGCACAGACTCTGGCTGAGGCTTGACGTCTGCCTGGTTGGTCCAGGCTGGAATAACCCTCAGTGATGCGACTCTGCGGTGTGATACTTGCACAACAAGGCTCGGCGAGTCCCTTAGGATGCTGTCTGCTTAGGATGTGTCCTCGGTGTTACACATCTGAGGTTTGGGGCTCGTCTGACAAGGTCATGGGTTGCATGACTCCTCACTGACGGACGTCTGAGGTCTGAGTCTTGCTTGGTGAAGCTCCCTCTCCGAGGACCTACAGAAGGGCTGTCACCGCCCCCCAAAGCCCCATTCGGAGTCCGCAGTTCTGAGGGAAGCCGTTCTTTCGTTGAAGGTCGATGGAAGGCCTGACGTCTGCCCGGCAGGTGCCGGTGGGAATTTGGGCAAGTGGTGAAACCTAATTTCTCAAGGAACTTTGTCTTCCTCCGCAGCCGGAAGATGTTCAATTAATACATGTTCTTGGCAATGCAACCTTAGAAGAGGTTTGAGGCTCAGAGAGTTCACACCGGTGATGTTAGGCTGGCAGGCACTGGTCTCAATATGGCCGCTCCCATGCTGCCTCGCAGGTAGGTGGCTGTGCTGTGTTCAAGAGGAGGAATCTAAATCAAAATATGATGAACCCATAATTTTTTTAAAACCCTGCGTGAGATAAACATGTAAGTAGTTTTACTAACCTGCTTAATGACAAACAAGCAACAACATGAACGGTATGTACACATACTAAAGACCTATACTTAAAATAATATCTATACCATCTCTCAATATAGGTCCATGTCCCGTTGAACACTCTGAAAGAAAGACCTAAAGTCAACAATCGGTCCAAGTCTAAGGATATCTAGATGAATTAAAGATACATGCTTTTTTAAGTAAGACTATCTTGACCTTATCACTATACCTAAAACCTAGATGAAATATAGGAAAATATACAACCTCTTTTTTGACACTAATTGTATGTATTTGTTTGCAGATTTGAAGTGTTTTTATATTGTATTTACCTGTCCTGAGGAAGGTGTTCACAAATTAAGATCAAGACACCGAAACGCGACGACAAAAGGACTACTTTACTATTGAATCTAAATTGTTTTTGATATGTATATTATGTATCTTGTGTAACAAACCCTTTTAATTTTGTATATTGTATTATATGTGCATAAGAATTATGACATTTTGGGCATTATTTACCAGCTTTTAATAAAATCGAAACAAATATATTACAATTTTTGTGTTGAGGTATATATTTCAGGCTTCACTCCAACTGTATGATAAGGTTTTGAGTCTAAAAGTAGTGTTTCGCACAGAAAGGAAAATCTTTTGTATACTGTGTGTTCAAGAGGAGGCCCCTTTTTAGCAGGAAGCTGTTTGGGAAATTCCTCTTCACAGGAAAGTCTCGCTACAACTCCCCTCCAGGAAGGCATCACCCAGTAGCACAGCGTAACCCCCTGCCTGAACTCCGGTGATCATTAACATCACCTCTCATTAATTCCTCACTCAGGCTGTGTCCAGACTTCATAATTAGCAGCTGGCGCTAATGATTAACACGTGTTATACTTTTTGTCACCTCGGCTGAACACCTCCAGCCCATGTAGCAGAGGGCGGGAAGTGGGGCTCATGTAAGAGGTACAGGATATCGATAAAAGGCACTGGGGTACAGTGACCCAGCATGGTACCTACCTACAATGTCCGCTGCTCTGAATTTCTGGCGCCCATTTTTTGTGGGCACATGGGGTGGAGGGGGCCGAGTTCGGAGTAACATCATTGTGGAGTATCTAGGCCGCTGAACTAATTATGTCTCTAGGTGTTCGTAATGCCAAGGTGCTGCTATATATTTAGAACGACGCAGTGCGCACGCGTGCATAAACGTGTGCATTCGAAATTATAAGTCGCATATTAGCATCCCTGCAAGGTCACTGACTTTTTCTTGGATAATCCTCAACTCTCACTGTTTTATTTTGTCATCAGCCCTCGGTGCTACTCCCTTTGCTGCTCCGCCCTTCTGCAAACATGACGTCCCACTTAACATACGTTTCATTCGTCAGGAGCCTTTATTTACAAAAACATCGATTTTAAACCAGGGTTCACACCTGACACCATCTCGAGCTGCGCTCAGGCTCAAGGAAACACTAACGTCCGACTGTCCGACACTGGTGAGCCCGCTCTAGCTGCACCCGGGCACCCATTGTCGCAGTTGCCCTGGTACTCTGCAGTTAAAAGAAGAGCTCAATTGAAACTAGAGCTTTCCCAGTCTATTGAGGATGTTTCGATGTGCAATGTATGCAGGGCACAAGTCCTAAAACAAGCATTGGAAATGCAATAGGTCTCAGATTTATTTGAGTTTGAGCTAATGGCATTGTAAATGGCAATGTCTTTTTGCCATGTGTTATGGAGTGTATGCATGTGGTGTGTAGTGGAATTATGTGAGTTGGATTTGAATTGTAGCAATGGTGGCATGCTGCGCTTTAGATGAATATGTTTAAAAGTAAAGTGTGAACCAAATGGGATGTGGCTCCGCACTCATATGTTTTCTGCTATACTGTTTAAAGTTTGTAATCTTTTTCAACAGTGTGGTTGGTGCTTTATGTGAATCTCCCACTGAGCATTGGGGGTATGATACTGATTCTGATGCGTGTTTCTTGGGTCCCAAGATTCACAATCACATAAGCACTCGAAAAGGCTTCATTCATTCAATTTTCAAAAAAAGTGTTCACATATTTTTTATGTGCTGTTTTCATTTATTTTTCATCAATGCGTCGTCATTAAATCATCATAACTTTCAAAATTCCTTTTTTCACTCATTATGCCCGATGCATTTCGAGCTAACTGCTCTTTCTCAGGGGACTTTTTATCTGAAAAAATACATCAAATCATGTATGGTACAAAACAAGTAATTGCTTCTTTAGTCAGCATCAATTCACTTTATTACCACGTGACCCCAATGCGTACATTGTGCGTGTTCCTTATTGCTGTAGTATCAGTCTACGTGTGACCTTATAGCTCTAGTGATAGAACCTCTGGCTTAGTGAACATAACTGTACGCAGCATGCATTTCACTGCCTAAGTGATATGGTGTTTCTCATGAGTGCTCAAAAATCGCATTAACACTGATCGTGCACTAACCTGGGCGGTTCTTACAAAGTCTTGCGCCCGAAACTGTGGAGACAAACATTAAACAACACTTAATCATCGAGTATGTAATACTCAGGTACGATTTTTTCAGATAAAAAGTCCCCTGAGGAAGAGCAGTTAGCTCGAAATGCATCGGGCATAATGAGTGAAAAAAGGAATTTTGAAAGTTATGATGATTTAATAACGACGAATTGATGAAAAATAAATGGAAACATCACATAAAAAATATGTGAACACTTTTTTTGAAAATTGAATGAATGGGGCCTTTTCGAGTGCTTATGTGATTGTGACTCTTGGGACCCAAGAAACACGCATCAGTAAAAGTAAAGTGTGCCATACTGCGATTGCTACAATAGTTTATTGTGGATGCGTTAACAATTGAAATGTGCACTGATGGCTGGTGGTGTGTGTGCCTGTGGAAATTGTGCACTGATGTCTGGTGGTGTGTGCCTGGTGGAAGCCTACACTGACGGCGAGTGGTGTTTGTGCCAGGTGAAAGCGTGCACTGACGGCTGGTGGTGTTTGTGCCCGGTGAAAGCATGCACTGATGGCTGGTGGTGTGAGTGTGTGGTTGTGTGTGTGGTTGTGTGTGTGGTTGTGTGTGTGGGTGAGTGTGTGGTGGTGAGTGTGTGGTGGTGAGTGTGCGGTGGTGAGTGTGCGGTGGTGAGAGTGTGGTGGTGAGAGTGTGGTATGAGAGTGTGTGTGTGGTGGTGTGTGTGGTGTGTGTGTGGTGTGTGTGTGTGTGTGGTCTTATGTGTGTGGTCTTAGGTGTGTGGTCTTATGTGTGTGGTCTTAGGTGTGTGGTCTTAGGTGTGTGGTCTTATGTGAGTGTGTGGTGAACTTAGTTCGAGTTTTCGTACCCTGCACACTCACACACTGCTCACCCTACACACTCACACAATGTTCACCCTGCACACTCACACACTGCTCACCCTGCACACTCACACACTGCTCACCCTGCACACTCACACACTGCTCACCCTGCACACTCACACAATGTTCACCGTGCACACTCTCACAATGTTCACCCTAAACACTCACACACTGCTCACCCTACACACACACACACACACTGCTCACCCTACACGCTCACACACTGTTAACCCTGCATACTCACACACTGCTCACCCTGCACGCTCACACACTGCTCACCCTACATACTCACACACTGCTCACCCTACACACTCACACACTGTTCACTCTACGTAATGCAAAAAGACCTAGCTCTGCCCTTTGGCCTGTGTTGTAATCGTACAGTAGGTTGTGAGTAGTTAGGCTTGATTGTTTGGGGCGTCCCCTCCTTGCTGCTCATATCTATCTATCTATCTATCTATCTATCTATATATCTATCTATATATCTATCTATCTATCTATCTATCTATCTATCTGTCTATCTATCTATCTATCTATCTACCTATCGCCCTCCCTCATTCTATCTATCGCCCTCCCTCACTCTATCTATCGCCCTCCCTCACTCTATCTATCACCCTCCCTCACTCACTCACTCTATCTGTCTATCTATCTATCTATCGCCCTCCCTCACTCTATCTATAGCCCTCCCTCTATCTATCTATTGCCCTCCCTCTATGTATCTATCTATCGAGCTCCCTCTCTCTATCTATCACCCTCCCTCGCTCTATCGCCCTCCCTCCCTCCCTCTATCTATCGCCCTCCCTCTATCTATCTATCGCCCTCCCTCTATCAATCTATCACCCTCCCTCTATCTATCTATCGCCCTCCCTCTATCTATCTATTGCCCTCACTCTATCTATCGCATCACCACAGCATCACTCAGCACCACCACAGCATCACTCAGGGGCACAACAACATCACTATGCGCTACCACATCATCACGGAACACCACAGCATTACTCGTCGCCACCACAACATCACTCAGCGCCACCACAGCATCAATCTGTGCAACCATTCAACAACTGGTTCAAATATGTTCTCTCGATGTTTCAAGCTTTATTTCAAATGTAACAAAAAGATATTAATATTTCACTTCTGTTCTTGTATTTTCGTCACAATAAATTTCCCTGAACATAATTTTCACAAACGTTATTTACAAAAGTTTAAGCTATTGCCATTATGAATTGCAATAACTTGTATTGTATTGTAAGGGGAACTTGTAAAGCGCACTGACACTGTGGGTTTCCTGGCGCTGGTTGGATGCAGAAGGATCAGAGGTATTTAGCTGGATTGAGGGAAAAGCCATGTTTTTAGGAATTTACGGAAAAGAATGAGAAAGTTAGAGGTTTTAAGAGAGAGGGGAAAGGAGTTCCAAAGTTTAGGGACCAGGAATGCAAATCTCCGGCCTCCAGATCTGCAGAGTTTGATAGGGGGGATGGACAGGAAGTGAAGGTGGGAAGATCTAAGGTTCCGTGAAGGGCAGTAGGGCCTGATGAGGGACTTCAGAAAGACGGGACAGGAGCCAGATAAAGATTTAAAGGTGAGGCAGCCGATCTTAAAGGCTGCCCTCGAGATGACAGGGAGCCAATTCAGTTTTGAAAGAAGGGGTTTGGCGGATTGCCATTTCGGAATCCCAAGGGCCAATCTCGCCGCTTGATTTTGAACAGATTGTAGTCTGGAGAGAGATGTTTTAGGCAGACCGTGGTAAATAGAGTTCTTTTATTTAAGTATTACATATTTTAAAAAATTAAAAGCCATTGTTATTTGTAATATCAATACATTTAAGTCACGTAAATACAACACATATTGCATTACAAATGCTATAGGTGTCACATTTGCAAACATTAATACTATTGGAATTGTAAATGACAAAGCTATTAATTTAGCTATTTTCAAAACCAACACATCAATACAAAATTTGCCATTTACAATACCAATAGCTCAAACTTTCCTAATGCGAGACCTATTGCATTGCAAATGCTTGTTTTGCGTTTGTCACTCCAAGTGGGAAAGGTATGCCAGACGTGGGTCTCGTGCTCTCAATGCAACTGGAATCAAGCTATCCTGGCTGATGAGGGCTGAATGCCCGAAACCGGTCCTAAGTTGCTTGTTTCCAGTCCAGGGACGACCTGGCCTGGCAGTTTGGGCTGGACTGTTCCCATTGGGCGTAGGATTAAGACTGATTTGCATATGTTGCACACTTTACATAAACCTGCATTCTCTATGAGTGTTTGCTTTTTCCTGAATTAAACCTAAAATAAACATGTTTATCCATTGTTTGAATTAAATAACGTTATAAGCTGTAACTGGTCAGTGAAATGGTAAACGTACTAAAAATTGGAATGTTTTGCTATTTCTAGCCACACCCCTGATTCTGCCCACTGATCCAATCTTCGATTATTCCCACCCCCTGATTCTCCACCCACAGTTCCCCTATTTTTTTCCCCACTTCGACCACTGGGTACATCGATATGCCTGCTGCTCGAAATGGGTCTCTATCGTGCTCCGTTTTGTGCCCTGGCACTTTTTTCCGGACTGCAGTGACAGCAGACTGCTCTCACTGCAGTCCGGAAGGAAAAAAACGGACCGTCTGTGCCAGCATACAAAACAGAGCTCGATAGAGACCCATTTCGAGGCCCCCTTAAAAAAACTACTGGTTCTCAGACCCGGTGAGACCCGCCCACTTAAAGCCCTGACCACACGTAATAACTTTATTCAGGACTTTTTTTGCTTAATTTAGCAACTGCATTTTGTTGTTGAGGGCCAAACAGCAGCCGCTCCCCCTTTCCCCAACCACTAGGTTGGGCCCACGTCCCGCTGATGGAACCACGGAAGCTGCTGCATGGTCACAAAAACACGGGGGCTCGGATTCACGCCCGAATGTTGCCTGCTCTCAAGGCTTCAGGGAGGACAGTGCAGGGTGCCACAGCAGTGCATTCTGAGACCCGACTCAGCTGAGGCAAATTGCCTCCCCCATTATTTTTCATCATCAGACTTTGACCTACAGCAAGCAAGAACAAGGCAGAAATTTGAAAAGTAGGGGACAGCAAAACTGTGGCAAAGGGAGAAAGCAAGGTTGAAAAAGATCCTGCAAGAATGAGATGAAGAGAGAAGATTTGCATTTAGTCAACACTAGGAAGCCCTGGTATTTGAGAACCCTGGCATTTGGAAGCACCAGTGGCAGGCTCCTTATGAGCCCTGCACTTATACTGCTCACAAATTAAGCACTGGGTCCACCCCAAAAATGCCCCTGAAGATTTACCCCTGACTGTGGTTCATGGCAGGGGTAACAGTGGCCATTGTTTCTTTTCTTTAATCTTTTGGACTTTGGAGGTATGTAGGCATGTCAGGAAGTAAGGACTGGGACTAGGAAGAGATGAGAAGCTGATGAGAGCTGCTGTTGTAGGTAATTACATGTTGTTACCACATCTTCTCCAGAGCCAGTTGAACTGGTTGAGTTCACTGCGCCGTGTAAACTCCCGTTGATATGCTGGTTGTGGAATGCTGTTAGTCTGTTTGTATTTTTAGGCTTTGATGGATGTGACATAATGTGGTAGGGGCACATTCATGTTGTGTCAGCTGCTTGTCGCCGACTGCTGTGGGTGTTTACAAAATATCTCCCATACTTTCTCTCACCCTGCCTTCCGTGTTTTGAGGTGCACTACAGGTCTTAACGAAGCACTGCAAAGAACGAATTATTACTTAAGAGGCTTTTTTTGAGCTAAACGCTTCTAGTAGTGGCTGCAGAGCCGTGTCCTCACTGACCTGTTAGCCATGCTGGGAGCAGCACTGTGGCAGGAAACGCCTAGACTGGAGGCTAAAATACTTCAACTTGCTCACACCACATATGTGTCAGGGATTCTGAATCTATAGAGTCAAGCCAAGGGTGTTGCTTTTTTAACCTTTACTCATCTGACCATATAGCAGTGTGGAACAATACGTTTCGTTGTTCCGTAGTGCTGCCCAGACAAAAGCTGTCGCCATATTGAAATAAGCATTGTTATAGCCAATAGGTCTCGCCTTTGGGACCCTATATGTATTTAGCCAGAGCCATTGGCTTTAAGTTATGTTATGGAGCAGTGTGGCTGCTGTGCAGCATGGTAAAAAGTTATAATAAAAACATTTGTATAAGCTTTTTTGTCACCTTATATATATAACCATTATATAAAACTGAATGACCCTATCATAAAAATAATTAACATAAAAATGTCTTCTAGTTTCTTTGTCCTTGCAATACTGACAAATCCTTCCTGCCTGTTCTAATGCTTCTTTGTTATATCTGTTTTTTTTTTGGGAGGGTGGGGGGGCGGGGTAGACATGAACAACAGGAAGGTGGAGGTTAAGAAATAGTACCTGAATTACAACACAAGCAGCAGACGGACACTAGGGGAGAATCAAGATTCTGAGGGCAGACTGAGGTGGTGTTGAGTGATGCTGAAGTGGTGGTGTGCTGGTGCCGAGGTGATGCTCAGGTGGTGCTGAGTAATACTGAGGTGGTTCTGAGACATGCTGAGGTGGTGCTGAGTCATGCTGTGATGCTGAGTCATCCTGAGGAGGTGGTGCTGCACTGATGCACAGGTGGTGCTGATATGGTGCTCAGGTGGTGCTGAGGTATGCTGAGTTCATGCTGTGCTGAGGTGATGCTGCACTGATGCTGAGGTGGTGCTGTGCTGATGCTGAACTGGTGTTGCGTTGGTGCTGAATTGCTGTGCTGCTGTGGTGGCGCTGCACTGCTGCTCTGATGAGGCTGCTCTGGTGGTAGTGCTGTGCTGATGTAGAGGTGGTGCTGAGGTGGCGCTGAAGTGGTGGTGCATTGATGAGGAGGTGGTGCTGTGCTGCTGCTGAGATAGTGCTGCTCCCAGGTGGTGGTGTGCTAATGCTGAGGTGGTGCTATGCTGGTTCTGTGATGGGTCTGTGCTGGACTGGAATTGGTGCTGCACTGCTGGTAGTGCAATGATGTGGAGGTGGTGCTGATGCTGAGATGGTGCTGTGGTGGTGTTGAGTAGATGCTATTGTGGCGCTGGGTGCTGCTGTGGTGATGCTGGGATGGTGGTGCTGCACTGGTCCTGAGCTGGTGCTCAGGCGGTGTTGAGGTATGCTGAGTTGGTGCTGTGCTGAGGGGCTGCTGCACTGATGCTGAGAAGGTGCTGCTCTGATGCTGAGGTGGTGTGGCATTGGTGTTGAGGTGGGGCTGAGGTGAGACTGCTCTGGTGCTGTGCTGATGCTGAGATGGTGCTGTGCTGATTTTGAGGTGGTGCTGCACTGGTGCTGAGGTAGTGCTGTGCTGGTGCTGAGGTGGTGCTACACTGATGCTGAGTTTGTGCTGTACTGGTGGTGGTGCACTGATGAGGAGGTGGTGCTGTGCTGAGGTGGTGCTGATTGTGTGGTGGAGCTGAGTCATGCTGTGGTGGTGCTGAGTCATGTTTAGAGGAGGGTGCTGCACTGGTGCTCAAGTGGTGCTGAATGATGTTGAGTTGTATGCTGAGGTGGTGCTGTGTTGATGCTAAGGTGGGGCTGCGCTAGTGCTGAGGTGGGGCGGCGCTGGTGCTGGTGCACTAATACGAAGGTGGAGCTGTGCTGATGCTGAGATGGTGCTGTGCTGATTATGAGGTGGTGCTGTGCTGGTGGTGGTGAGCTGATGAGGAGGTACTGCTGTGCTGAGATGGTGCTCTGCTGATCCTGAGGGGGTGCTGTGCTGATGCTGAGGCAGTGCTGCACTGATGCTGAGGTTGAGCTGTGCTAGTGTTGGTGCTGAGGTGGTGCTGCACTGGTGTTGAGGTGTTGCTTAGTGATGCTGAGGTGGTAGTGTGCTTGTGCAGAGGTGGTGCTCAGATGGTGCTGAGTGATACTGAGATGGTTCTAAGTCATGCTGTGGTGCTGAGTTATCCTGAGGTGGTGGTGCTGCACTGGTGCTCAGGTGGTGCTGATATGGTGCTCAGGTGGTGGGAGGTTTGCTGAGCTGATGCTTTGCTGAGGTGATGTTGGACTGATGCTGAGGTGATGCTGCGCTGATTCTGAAGTGGTGTGGCGTTGGTGCTGAATTGTGCGGCTGAGATGGGGCTGCACTGGTGCTGAGGTGGGGCTGTACTTGTGCTCAGGTGGGGCTGTTCTGGTGGTAGTGCAGTGATGTGGAGGTGGTGCTGCGCTGGTGCTGAGATGGTGCTAAGGTGGTGGTGCACTGATGAGGAGGGGGTGCTGTGCTGCTGCTGAGGTAGTGTTGCGCAGTTGCTGAGGGGGTGTTGCGCTGATTCTGTGATGGGGCTGTGCTGGAGCTGAGTTGGTGCTGCACTGGTGGTGGTGAACTGATGCAGAGGTGGTCGCTGTGTTGATGCTGAGATGGTGCTATGCTGATGCTGAAGTGGTGCTGTGCTGATGCTGAGATGGTGCTGAGTGATGTTGTGGTGCTGATTCATGCTGTGGCAGTGCAGGGTGGTGCAGTGATGCTCAGTTGGTGCTGAATGATGTTGAGTTGGTGCTGTGGTGAGGTGGTGCTGTGCCAATGCTGAAGTGGTGCTGCATAGGTGCTGAGTTGTTGCTGAGGTAGAGCTGCGCTAGTGGTGGTGCACTGATGTGACGGTGGTGCTGTGCTGCTTTTGAGGTGATGCTGTGCTGGGGCTGAGGTAGTGCTGCGCCGATGCTGAGTTGGTGCTGTACTGGTGGTTGTGCGCTGACGAGGAGGTACTGCTGTGCTGAGATGGTGCTGTGCTGATGCTGAGGTGGTGCTGAGTGATACTGAGGTGGTGGTATGCTTGTGCAGAGGTGGTGCTCAGGTGATGCTGAGTGATAATAAGGTGGTGCTGAGTGAAGCTTTGGTGGTGCACAGGTGATGCTATGCTGGTGCTCTGGTGGTGCTGATTTGCTAATCAGGTGATACTGCACTGGTGGTGAGGTGGTGCTGCGCTAATGCTGACATGGTGCTGCGTTGGTGCTGAGTTGCTGCTGAGGTGGTGCCATGCGGATGCTGTTGTGGAGCTGTGCTGGTACTGAGTTGCTGCTGTGCTGGTGGTGGTGCACTCATGCAGAGGTGGTGCTGTGCTAATGCTGAGGTGGTGCTGAGTGATGCTGTATTGGTGCTGCCCTGATGCTGAGGTGGTGGTGCTACACTGATGCTGAGGTAGTGCTGCGCTGGTAGTGAGGTGGTGCTATGCTGGAGCTGATGTGGTGCTCTGGTGCTGAGGTGGTGCTGTGCTGTTGCTGAGGTGGTGCTGTGCTGAGGCTGAGTGATGGGGAGGTGGTGCTGTGCTAGTGTTGTGGTGGTGCTCAGGTGCTGCTGAGTGATGCTGACTGGTGCTGAAGTGGTGCTGTGCTGAGGTGGTGCTGCAGTGGTGTTGAGGTGCTGCTGAGGTGGTGTTGCACTGCTACTTGCAGGCTATATTGTTAAGTAACCTCACATTACATGCCGCGGTCTGGAGAGCACAAGAGGCATCCCTTGATATTGGTTTTATTTCACCAACGATTGAAACCTTAAAATCCACATTAAAAGTTGAAAGCGTGTAAACGTATTTTTATAAAATGGAGCAATAACAGCATGTTTACCTCTTTAATCGTATCCAAATATTCACGGTGTCTAAAGCACAATGTAAATAGTTTGATTTTACTGTCGACCGTCTGCTTAAACTACACTTCCATTAAGTAAGTATATTATTTAAGGTTTGTACATTTAAGCTTAAGAAACCAAAGATGTCATAGGATGAAAACAGCATAGCCTCAGGCTGAAAAAGCTCTCGTGAAACCAAAGACAGTGTAAAACAAGACAAGGACATTATTTGCAGCCCTCAGCTGAGCATGTTTGAAAAGCCAAACAAAGAGGCAAATGAAAAAGTAGTGCGCCGAAACAAACATATGGGTAGGCTATCTAGTTTTAGGTTTAAACCTATAATAACTGATAAAACCGCACCAAAAGGAAATTAGCCATCACCGGTGTTAACATATAAAGACTAAAAAAACACCTTTGCAACCACAAACTAAGTGTCATTCATAGAAAGGAAAAGATGAGTAAAAGAGACATTTTCATTTCTTTCTGAAGCGGCCAATACAATATAACTTTGTTATACAAGGCGGCATCAAGAAAGATTGGGCTAACATTATTCTACTTGAGTTTTGTTGTTTAGGGATGTTACTAAAACATTGTCCTTCTGCTTTTTTCAGTGTTGAGGTCTTTGACCTAAAGATGCAGTGTTTAGAAGCATGTTTTAGGTTCTCATTTTATAAACTGTAGAGAATCGGGAAATATCAAAATCATATTTGATATTTTGGCTACATTTGATTTCAAGGATAGGTAAAAATGGCTGGTTTCGTAAGAATCTTTCCTAATATGTACCATCACATTTACCCTCAGACAGAGAATGGATGAAATCCTTTGATACATTAGCCCCATTTACTAGTGAGTCAGTATTGACTGTAAGTTAATTGCCAAACACCCCAAGCTTTAAACATTCAATGCATGATGTAGTGAAAGGTATATGTGAAAAGAATGTTGTCACCAAGCATCTGAGATAGTGATGAAAACATGACACCAGACGTTTGGGAAACATGGAACGCAGTGTCACTTGTAATGCTGCTGAAAAAAGTCCCTACCAAGTTAATAAAGATTGGAGTGACACTGTTTGTATTTGCAGTAATTCAGCTACGTATGTGAAAAAGTTGTATGATGGTCTTGTCAAGATAGATACGGGAGCTGAAGTCCTTCCCTGTAAGAGATCCTTGTCACTTGCTAGATGGTACACTGAAATCATCTGTACAATCTTCAGAGTTAATGAAGAATGCCATTGACTTTGTAGTCCATTCTGGTGCAGTAAAAATGTATTTCGATCTCATATGCCCATTGCACATGCTATCTATACACATGCACTATCAGTGCAGAAAGCAAACAATAATTAAAATTAAATTAAAATTCCATAAACACCAGAAAAACACTGTTTCGGTTGTCTTTATTGGCTCAAAAATGTGTAACCACTGATAACGACTTTTTTATTAAGGTTTTGAAAAAACTGAAAAAACCCCAGAATTTACTAAAAATAGAAACTGAAAACAGGAAAGCCTACATATGGGTGATAGTGAAATTATCCATGTAACAGGGCCAGCCTCCATGGTGTGACCAAAACAGCAAAAAGAGGGACAAATGTAAACTATTCACTAATGAAAATAAAGGAATTTCGAAAGGCACAAGAAGGAACTAATGAAAACAGATGGGCGTGCTGAAGGCTCATATATTAGTTACAGCATGTTTCGAGAGAAAATGCATGCACTGCCTAGGCGAGACCTATAAAATGCATTGAACACTTGGTAGCAGATAGAGAGGGAAAACACAGCCTAGTAGGTTCGAGTGTAGGGTGCTGCTACTGACAACAGATGTGATTGTGAGATCAGAAGTTAAGTAGCGCAACAGCCCCTGAAGAAGCAGCATCATTAATGATAGGGACTGGAAAACTGGGGGTGTGAGGGGGGGAGAGCTGAGCTTGAATGTCTTATACGCCATTTAAAAAACCGTTGTAAAGAGAGAGGAAGCAGAGTGGTGCATTGCTTATCTGCACCCGCCCTGAAGATATATATATATATGTGTTATCAGCAAAATGGGTGGATGATCCGTGGAAGCCCTACCAATGCTGTCTGCAATGAAGAAAAGTAAGAGGCCATTAATTTGGTTGCTGATGTCTCAAAAGTAGGAAATATCCAGGAAACCCTACAATTTAGAAAGGTGGTGAAGACCTGGCTCTTCCACAGACGATGGAAAAGTGTTGCTCTTTGCTCTACCGCACATACTCAGGTGTAGCAGCATATAACAGGGTAGCAGCACAACTCTGGTCATCGTGTAAAACATTTTCCATATAAACCACAGCACAAACTTGTGCTATTCCAAGGAGATCTGGGAGAAAAGCAGAACTTAAGCAGGCTGCAAAATGCCATGTGTCTATTCCGGCTTTGTACCTTTCTGAAGAACTGTGCATCTACAAATCGTGTGTGGGCTGTAAGTATTTCCAGGAAGGGAGTCAGTGCAGCATGGGACAACTGGTTGTAACTTATTTGAAGATTGTCCAGTTCACATCTGTTTAGCATGCTCTTTCAACACATGGGAAATATATATGAACAGGAGCAAGTGTATTTTTTCATTGAGTATAGTCAATATTGCCTTTGTTCTATCAGTGTTGTTTTCTAAACTCTCATTTGGTATATTTTATTTTTATATCGGTGAGCCAAACTATCATGTGACTAAGCATGCCCTGATCTCTGGTATTGTGCCCTCCTACTGGAAAACTGATATTGTGACCTCTTTGCTCAAGGAATACAGTTTTGATCCAGCAGATTTGACAAATGATCACCCTATTATTTTACTGTATCATTTACATCTACATCTACATGTGACACAGTCACACTCCCAGGTACAGTCCCTGGTACAGTTCTGATGGTTGTTGATGAACAATAACAAGTGGGTCTGCTGTTAGTGGATCTCTCAGCTGCCTTTGATATGGTCCACCATGAATGTCTCCTTCCGGTCATCTGCTCTCAAACTTCACTATTCAGGCCCTAAGGACTCAGCCCTTTAACCATCTATTTAAACCTAAATGTTCGCGTGTTAGGAAAACTATTGCAGTTTTTTCAGACCTATTATTATCTTCCAGTTTGGTCTGTCGCCTGTGTGACGGTCTGGTGGTCATACAGTTGCACATGTCTACCAATTGCTTAAAACTGAAAAGAGACGAGACCGAGACCTGGTAATGGGTACTGACCTCTCCGGATGGACAGCTACCTTTTGGGCCAATCAGCTAGGCCCCTCCGCAGGCCTAGCTGCCTCTGTTAAAAACATAGGCAGTGCTGAGTTAAACCCTGTGGAGGCTCCTGGCAGTCGAGGTTTTGGCCCCCCTCCCTCGCAAATTATCTCCTAATACCCAATGCACAGGATTTGTTTTCAAACTGACAGCTGCCAGAAGATGAGCTTTTAGGAGACAAACTGATATGTGAATCTGATGTCTCTGGTTTATGGACTTTAAGTTGTATTTTGATCCGTTGTCGCAGGGCCTTCAAAAGGAATGGGGCCCATAGGCCGGTGCCTACTTTGCCTATTTGGTAATCCAGAACCGGACTCAGACCTTGCATGTGACACCCACTTCCAGATTTGGACAGCAGGGTTTGTGTAAACCAGACATTGGCAAAATACACTCCTTTCCTTGCCCCTGAATGTCTCTATTTTGAGAGGTTGCGTCCTGTCCCACACTGATTACTGTAACTCTGCCTCCTGCTAAGAATGTCAACAGTTTGCAAAGACTCGAATATCTGGTCATGGGCACAGGCATCATGTCTCTGCAGCGTATAAGGCATTTAATCGAGTGCTAATTAAGGAATGGGTACTATATAAGGCTCTATGTCTGATTCACAATGCATTCTATCCGACTGGACGGTCCTTCATTCTAAAGCTGGTATCGCCCTATATTTCAACCAGGGAACTGAGACCAGAAGGTTAACTTCTATTGACGTTAGCCCATTTAATGGGCTCGGTATGAGGTAATTCCTTCCTTACATCCTGAGATCTGGGGCGCTCTTCTGCTGTCTCTATGGCTTCTCTCCAACTTTGACCAGTTCAAACTGTGTTTGAAAACACCCCTGTTTTAGACCCTTGCTTGTTATCGCACCCATTCCTTGTTAGAGCTCTCAGTGCCATGATGCTGTGGGTGAACAAGCATTCTTAATTAGAACGTCAAGCATTTTCTGTTTTTTTAATGTTCATCCCCTTACTACAGCTCAAACCGCGTAGACAATCTTTCATGCTCGTTTACCCCCAAATTCACTGTACAAAATGGGCACAAATAGCATTTGCTCCTGTTTTTAACTCTAATAACTCTTGGAGATGAGCATTAATTGCGTTCACTTCTTTATTTGCCTGGACAGCAATGGGTGCGATATAAAGGCTCTCTTCTCAGAAATGTGAATTGTGTGACTTACTCCTGCCTTTCATTGGAATTTCCAGCAGAAAGCCACACATATTCATGGGAAAAAGCTTAATGAATCAGACGCATTATTCCCTAAACACCCAACTGAAGTGGGTGAGACATTGCTTGCTAAACTGCAGGTGATTCAAAACACCGCGGCAAGGAAGATTCTAAAGCACCCTCCATGCTCTTCCTCAGCCCCTTTGCTGAGAGAGCTCCACTGGTTACCAGTGAAGAAGCGATCCTTTTTAGGTCTCGGACCGGAAATGCTGGCTTGCCAGCTTCCGGTCAGAGAATTAATGATTTTGAGTATGGAGCTTGAACCCGCCTCTGTACTCGACCTCTCCTCAATTGGCTGGCTTCCTAAACGGAGGCCAGCCATTGGAGGAGAGATCCATCACTCCGATGTAGCCCCGTCCTTTTCGGATTTGGGGGCGTAATTTTTGCTGTTCTTTAGACAGTGACGTCATCCGTCACTCAGCACAGCAAAACACGCCCCCAAATCCGAAAATGGCCGTGCGTTTCTCCAAGGCATTTTCTCCTTGCCTCGGAGAAACGTGGTGGTGTTTTCGGAGCTGCTCGCCTCCTTAGGAGCTGCTCGGCTTCGCTCGCCTCCTCCCTTCCCTCTGCCCTCCTCGTTGCGCTGCTTTCGGAGCTGCTCGCCTCCTTAGGAGCTGCTCGGCTTCGCTCGCCTCCTCCCTTCCCTCTGCCCTCCTCGTTGCGCTGCAGCTCTCCTCCGTCGTGCTAAAAATCACATCGGACCGCATTTGGTCCACTTCTTCACTCCTCCCTAGGAGCTGCTCGGCTCCGCTCGCCTCCTCCCTTCCCTCTGCCCTCCTCCGTCGCGCTCTCGCCTCCCTCCCCCTCCCTCTGCTGCAGCTCTCCTCCGTCGTGCTAAAGATCACATCGGACCGCATTTGATTTCCCCGCTTTTCAGCTCGTGATTCGATCCTGCTCCCTCCCACTACCCTCCCCGTGGGGTTGGGCTCACCTGTTTCCTGCCCGCTTGGGCAGGTGTTCCGAGTGGGTTTGCGTCCTAGAGGTGCCCCGAGCCGTGCACTATCCAGTGCGCCCGGGGCTCCTCTTTAAAAGTGTCTAAGATAAACAGTATAAACATGATCTAATTTAGCCAACAGTGAGGTCATTACTGACCTGGCAGCCTCACAAATGAAATCTTTATAATGCAGCATTTCATCACAAAAGAAAATATTGTACATGGATGGCACCACAGAATACCAATAGGGAAGTCTAGTACATCTCTCTTTTTACGTCGAGCTAAAACAGCGCATGCGCCGTTTGTTCCGCGACATTTTGTAAAGGGGAGCTCAAAAGTGCCACCCAGCCTCTGCTTCCTGGCCACAAGCATGAATGCACGTGCGTGCACCATCTGCTTTTCCTGCATTCTTTGTTGTCATGGCGCCTCTCACACCTGCCCCTCCCTCTCCCCCATCACAGAGCGGCCTCAGGCTCAAAGTACGTCGCACGCTGTGCTCGTACTCAGCAGACGTTTTGTGTATTCCAATAAACAGACACGTGTTTTACTGGGCTTCTAACGCTCCCTCCCACCACTGTGCCTCGGTCACACTATTCTTCCCACCCACTCTACAGGTCTCTCTCTCTCTCTCTCTCTCTCTCTCTCTCGCTCTCTTTCTCTTTCTCTTTCTCTTTGTATTCTGCTCTGGCGGCCTCTTCTCCCCCATCCCTCCGCATTACCACCTCTCTCTGTCTATCCCACTTGTTACTTCTCCTTCCGCTCTCTCTCCTGCACCCTCTGTATCGTTTTCTTTGTTTCTCCCACTCTGACCAGGTTCATCTGCTGTCACCTGTGCATTGGTCCCTCCTCCCCTGCCCCTGTCACTTCTCCCCATATCTATCTGACACTCTCATCTGGCACCTTTTTCCCTCCATCATTCTATTGCCTCTGCATTGTCCACACTCTTTGTCTCTTCGGTTCCCCTCCTTTCCCTACAATCTCGTATCTCCTTTTTCTTCTCCCTAATTCCGACCTGCCCCCTCCCCCACCCACAACTCCAACCCACCGGAGGGGAGGGATATTTCCCATTTCTTGCGGTGCTTAACTATTGTAAAACCGGGAGTGCCCAAGGAAGATATTTGTAAAGCGCTCAGCCCTCTGTGCTTCTAGGCGCTTCTTGTTATGTTAATGGTTTGAGCGGCGTGTGCACAGTACAGGAGTACAGTGCACAAGTCATTAGTCTCCGGAAGGTTAATCCAGTTGGTCCAATTGAAAGAATTTAAGGCCACAGCTCGCACACTGCATACAAAGCCTTGAGCTGGCTACATTGTGTTCTGACAATATTGTTTTTACTGTCGCCACCTCAATATTTAGACTCCTGTGCACCTCCTCACACATTTTCACAGAATTACAATTGCAACGGGAATACCCGCCCATTGCTCTGTGCACCCTGCAAAGAGGCCAAGCATTGGATGGCCACGTATTCCGAACACCTTTTGAAGTCACTGACAAGCACTGTGTTAAACTCGCACTGCTTTCAGCCTCACCTTCAGAGCTCTCAATTGTGCCCGCTATAAACACCTACTCAAGAGTAAATGTTTCATGGAAAAATAAAGAAACACAGCACCCTGGAAATAGTTTACTTAATCTTGCATTTCTTAAGAACGTTAAACGGGAAATAGAAACAAGAACTAAAATACTGACATGGATTACTTACATTTTTTTACATGAATTATTTAGAACTCAATCAGTGTTTTTAGCCAGTGAAGTTAAGGACCTGAATATAGGGCCCAATGGTGACCTGTTTCAAAATTAGTTTTAATTACTACCTCGTGTGAGTTTCGGGGGGCCCGGCCCACTTACCGCCCTGCCAGCCCACATGTGTGTTTGCCAACTATACCACTCCAGATATTCAGGACAGACCTGGTACTGCTCCAATAGGCAGTGGCTGCTGGGGATGCTGGTGACTCTTTCAAGGTGCTTGGAATTGGTTTGGGGTTCCACTCCAGTACGTTTCTTAAAAATCAAAAGCTTGAGAAGGCAAATCAAATTAGACAAAATAAGGACCTCAGCCTCTCCCTGCACCGTCCCTTCACTGATGCACTCTCTCCACAGCCCCTCCCTGCACCGTCCCTTCACTGCTGCACTCTGCTCAGCCTCTCCCTGCACCGTCCATTCACTGATGCACTCTCTGCTCAGCCTCCCATTGCATCGTCCCTTCACTGCTGCACTCTCTTCAGCCTCTCCCTGCACCGTCCCTTCACTTGTGCACTTTCCTCAGTCTCTCACTGCACCATCCCTTCACTGCTGCACTCTCTTCAGCCTCTCCCTGCACCATCCCTTTACTGATGCACTCTCTCCTTAGCCTCTCCTTGCACAGTCCCTTCACTGCTGCACTCTCCTCAGCCTCTCACTGCACGGTCACTTCACTGCTGCACTCACTCCTCCTCCCCACTGCACCGTCCCTTCACTGCTGTACTCTCCTCAGCCTCTCACTGCATTATCCCTTCACTGCTACACTCTCTCCTCAGTCCCACTGCACCGTCCCTTCACTGCTGCACTCTATGCTCAGCCCCCCACTGCACCGTCCTCTTACTGCTGCACTCTCTGCTCAGCCCCCACTGCACCGTCCTTTTACTGCTGCACTCTCCTCAGCTTCTCCCTGCACCGTCCCTTCACTGCTGCACTCTCTGCTCAGCCTCTCCCTGCACTGTCCCTTCACTGCTGCACTCTGCTCAGCCCCCCATTGCATCGTCCCTTCATTGCTGCACTCTCTGCTCAGCCCCGCCCCCCATCCAGGCTGCAGCCCTCACTCCTCCACTGCACCATCACTCACTGCTGCACTTTCTCCTCAGCCTCTTATGGTACCGTCCTTTCACTGATGCACTCTCCTCTGCCTCTCACTGCACCATCCCTTCACTCTCTCCTCAGCTCCACTATACCGTCCCTACTACCTCATTCTCTCTATCACTACCTCACTCTCTCTTTCACTAACTCACTATCTCTCACACTACTACACTATCTCTCATTCACTCTCTCTCTACCTCAATCTCTACCTCACTACTCAACTCTCTTTCTCACAACATCACAATATCACTACCACAGGAACTATATCTCTCTAACACACTACTTCACAACGTAACTCTCTCTATCTCACTACCTCACTCTCTACATCACTACCTAACTCTATCTATTACTATCTCACTATCTCATTCTCACTGCCTCACTATATCACGACACACTCTCTCAAAAATTCACAACTCTCTCACTACCTCACAACTTCACTCTCTCTCTCTAACTCACTGCTTCACTCTCTCTATCTCACTACCTCACACTCTCTCTATATACTACCTCACTATCTCTCCCTCACTATATCACGACACACTCTCTGTAAAGTTCACTACATCACTCTCTCACTACCCCACAACTTCACTCTCTCTATCTCACTACCGCACTCTCTCTCTCTCTCAAATACACTAACTCACTTTTACTCTCTCATACACTACCTCACTCTAGCTCACTACTTCACAACATCGCTCTGTTTCTATCTCAATACAGCACAACAACTCTCAACCTCACTACCTCATTCTTTCACGACCTCTCTCTATCTCACTACCTCACAAACTCACTCACTACCTCAATCACTCTCTCTCACTACCTCACTTTTTCTATCTCACTAACTCACTTTCACTCTCTTTCACTACCTCTTTCTCTATTTCACTACAGCACAACATCACTCTATGCTTATATCTCACTACCTCACAACATCCCTCTCACTACCTCACTCTTTACTACCTCACTCTGTATCTCACTACCTCACTCTCTCTCACTCTCTCTCTATTTCAATACCTCACTCGCTCTCTCTATCTCACTACCTCACTCTCTCTCTGCTAATGCAATAGGTATCACATATGCAAAAAACAAAGCTAATGCCAATACAAATGACAATGCCATTTATTTAGGGATACAAAAAAGATAAAAAAATAATGAGCAATTCTAATAGCTCTACCTATAATATTGCCGAGACCATTGCATTGTAAATGCTTGTTTAAGATTGTTGTCTTACTTTTAATGCCTTGAATGGTAAAGGTCCTCTCTACCTACAAAAGAAATGTACAAAGCAGGCTTCGGGCTGTAACCTCAGATCTAACTCGTTAGCTCTTCTAAAGGTTCCCCGAATACATCTAAGCCGCACAGGGGGTAGAGCCTTCTCATACCTTGCCCCGCGGAACTGGAATCAGCTCCCATTGGCCCTGCGAAAATGCACTTCATACATTGTTTTTAGGAAACAACTAAAAACCTTTCTGTTTTAATAAACTCATCAAATGTTACCGGTTTCTTCATCTCTTCACTAGGTAAGTGCCGAGATGCCCCCGGATGAGTTGTGCGCTATAGAAATATACTTAACATAACATGGATATTGAAATGACTTTAATTAGACAGCCATTGTATTAATAATGGATATAAAATTTTTTCCATTCTCTTTATCTTTCTGATAAGTAGAATATAAAATAATGTGTGTATGCCTAAGGATCTTTACTTAGGTTTGTGTGTGTTTGTGTTTGTATTTGTTGTACAAAATGATACTCCGAACAGCTTGAAGCTTTGGTTTAAAGAGAGAGCAAATTGGTTTATTGATTTCTTCCGCTATTTGTTCATGACATTAATTCCTGCTTAAGAGAGATTCTGTGTGTCCGATCCATTGGGAATGGGTTAAAAGGAGGTCATGGTAAGAGATTCACATTGACATTTTGTCATCTAGCTCAAGTGGAGCAAGACGGATTGCGCTGTTCCAGTATCGCGGCATCATCCTGTGTGTATGCACATTATTTGTGCAAATGATTCTAGTTGTAGCTACACATACACATGTGGCATGTCACATGTTCCATTGCTCATATCAAAAGAATGTCAAGTCTGTGTTTTCATATTGTAGTTGTAGTGCTGGTTGCCATGCAAGTAGTAGCATCCCTACAAGCCCACTTTAGTTAGCAGGCCAATGTCTTTTTTTGTAAACTTTCGTGCCATAATAGGACTTCTTGCTCAGTTGCCTACCAGAAGCTTTATTCAGATGAGAGATATGAGAATGGGTGTGTTTGAGAGACCTCTGTATCGGCCTTTGTAGAAGTCTCTTTTTCGACCTCCATTTCGACCAGTGTTTCATTCCCAGTGGCTGGCCTCTGTTTTGGTCTGTGTACTAGCGACTCAACCTCTTTGTCAGCCTCTACACCAGGTTCTGCTTAGGACTCCGCACTGACTTCTGTTTCAGACTCTGTAAACGCCTCTACTTTGGCCTCAGTACGTGGTTAGATATTGGCCTCTAGGGCGTTCTCTATTTTGACCTCAGTTTTGGGGTCTGTATCTGCCTGTGTGTCGATCTCGGGTGCAGCCTCCATAGCATTGGATCAGCCTGTAAATCGGACTCTGCTGAGGCCTCCCTGTAGCGGCCTATGTATTAACCCTCTGTTGAGGGATTTCTATTCTCCTTTGTATTAACATTGGGTTTAGCCTGTTTTTCTTCTTTATCACACATTCTTTGACTGCTGTTGGTGGTAAGAGCCTGAGCTTATGAAACAGGACTTACCACTTAGTCAACTGCTGACGGTACTCAAAAATTAGAGGCACCGCTCTTTCACTTTGTACTTTAGCTTGCTGGGCCTTTACATCACTTATGATCTGTGAGACGCTCTGACATCATCTTCCATGTCTGGTGTCCAAATACGACTCCTCCTGTTGGCACTGAATTTTTGTATCGTGCAACAGAATGGAAATTGTCCTGTCCAATTTTCATTCTTGTTCCAAATCTTAGCGTTCAGTTTGTTACATTGTGAAATTTCAATATTTTTTGTTTAAATCTTTTTATCAACATTTATAATTTTTACAGCACAACAATAGTCAAATTAACACAAATGCCAGGTATGGACTATGGATATGTTAGTAAAACATATGGCGCGGTATTAGCAGTGATTGTGAGAGTGTACT
Organism: Lissotriton vulgaris; assembly: GCF_964263255.1. Taxonomy (NCBI): domain Eukaryota; kingdom Metazoa; phylum Chordata; class Amphibia; order Caudata; family Salamandridae; genus Lissotriton; species Lissotriton vulgaris. The sequence goes on along the minus strand of NC_141693.1, from coordinate 1,687,179,502 downwards.
GTGTCGGATATGATATAGTAAGGTTATCAATAACGTCAGAACACTTGAGAGGAAGTGTAAGCAAATGTATAGCCAACGCGCTGCGCATTGTGATGTTATACTACGCATGATGTAAAGTACTATTGAACGGTGAGTGGAGGGTACAACATAATGAGGACAAAATAACTTGATTAAGGGAAAGTGGTAATCGCCCGTGATCAAGACCCTGAAGTGTGGCAATGGCTAAGTAACTGCTTGTGGAGCATATGAAGGTACTTTGACTTGCCGGTGCGTGTGATGATTGTATGAGACAGCCCCCATTATGGCGTCGCATTAGCGGGAGTGGAGTGCCATCTTGGCTCTGATGCGACCTCCACCTCTTGCTGTATGTCTGCTGTGGGTGTAGCTGACTTCTGTAATTCAATCACCTTAGTCCCTCAATCTGCAGCAAGAGGGAAATTGCAAAGTCCCAGTAAATCCGCACTCTTTAGAGCCATGCCCTCTGTCTTGGCCCAATTGAGCATTGAGCGGCACCAGGCCAGCGCATGATGCAAAGCTTGAGCTTTCCATCTTTTAGTGATCAGGCGCTTCGCCATGATTAAGCCCAGGTCAAACAATCGTGCGGTAGCCTTGTGTTTCTTGCTCCTCTTGAAGAGATGCAATATGTATGCCTCCCACTGGAAGTGATGGAGCAAGGTTTCATACGTAAAAGAAACTTGCCTGGATTCTGCTCTCTCGAAATAACATTTAACTTATTAACCAGCATGTTTTGTAAGTACTAATAAGTGCACCACACGACATTCAAGTATCTACGGGAAGCTTTACTATGTTCTTTACTAACAAATAACACAAGTGTCTTAATATGGCTGCTGAAAAACGCGGGAACTCTTCTGCGCATGCGTCTACTGCATCTACGTTGTATGACTGACGTACTTTGCTTTTGGTGGGAATTCTTTGCAGCTGCGTGGTAGTGCCAAACATGGCCGCTTCGAACCTTACATGCTAATGCACATGCTTTTGCTTAAACTAAAACTTGTTTGTCTTGCTAATATGCTAATGCCATAGTTAAAATAAAGTAATGGGTTAGAGTAGAAATAAGTGGTATACAATGCATTCATTTATTTGCGTATTCTAATTTCTCTCTCTCTTTGACTTTATTGATAGCTCGTATTTGGGCCTGAAGGGTGTTTGTATTCTCCATCCTGGATTTGTGGTGCATGCATACTGGAACTTTAAAAGCCTGGAATTCATTGGCATTGAAACCCTGCCAAGTCCCATTTTAACAGCGATGCACATGAGAACCTCACCTCCTGACCCGGAGAAAGGAAGAACATAAAATAAAATGTTTTTTTTTTTTTTTAAACCTTTATTTTCGGACTGCACAGTACACAGCGTCTGCCTACAACCCAATCGGGCCGGCCGCTATGACAAAAAATCTGGATACCAGACAACACATTGTAACATTAAAGCCATAAATCGCAACATATCGGTGCACTGGCATCAAACACCATAAGGAAAGGATCGACCAGGTTTTCTTTTTATAATTTTGATGAAAACAAGAACAAACATCACAAACACTCACATGGTAGGAGCAATATCTGGGGTGTGAGGTGGAGAGGAGGAGGAAGTCAACTTCTAAGAATTTAGCGACTACTATCGAGGGGCGGGGGGGATGGCGAAAAGGATCACAGTCTTTAGGAACGTCAATTACGGGGACAGAGGAATAAAATAAAATGTTATACATTTATATGAAACGAAATGAAATAATGCTGGGTGGAATAAAGTCATGGGAAAATAAGATTATGGGCGGGAATCTAGCTTAATTAAAATAGAGGAAAAAAGACTTCATATTGGTATGGTGTGATGACCTCTCCCCATCTTTCAGACCAATGAAATAAAGGGAATACATACATTTGCAACATTGGGGGGTGGTACATGCCCTGGAAATGGTATAACTAAGGTAGGTGTAGTCAGTTAGATTGTCCGACTTGTCACAGACCTGTCACTGACCCAACATATGCTGAAGAAGAATTGTGGACGCCGCAGACCTCAGAGGGCTGGTCGAGCACTATGAAAAGAAGAATCTGTAGATTTCTGAAGGAGAAGACTCTGTCATCTAGAAGGGAACGAGAGTAGCTGCAGAGAGGGGTTTGACACTGGCTTTGCACTTAGCCGAGAGTTACCTGTCTTGTCCTGCACCTGTCCTGACCTGTTGGCTCCTGTCTAGTCGGGAGCCCTTCCTTTCCAGCCATTGGCCAGGGGTTGGTCCTCGCACCATTCTAGGTAAATATAAATATGCGTGGTATGTCCTTGTACCGTTTCCTTTTCTCACCTTTCCCAGGTACCAATGTCTAAAAGAATTTTCGCAAAGTCTTTAATGATTTATTCTTTGATTTATTTATTTATTTTTTCAATTTGTAGGGCGCAACAGCTACCCAAAAAGGGTTTCCCGGCGCCTAGACACAGCTAGTTTGAGGGCAGAAAAAAAGGGGGAAATGGCTGTTGAGTGTTATTGTTCAAACAGCCAGGTCTTAACAAGCTTTCTGAACCTGAAGTAATTTTCTTCCTTCCGGATGCAGGGGGGAGCGTATTCCAAAGGGAGGGTCCCAGATAGGCAAAGGATCTGCCACCTGTTCTCGCCCGTTTGAATCTCGGTACGCAGAAACAGGCTGCCGTCTGCGACCGAAGGTTTCTCTTGGGAGTGTAGAGGTAGGCGAGGGTTTGAAGATATTTGGGCGCTGTACCTGCTTTAATTCTAAACATATAGTTCAGGGCTTTAAAGCGGATTCTGTTTTCGATCCTGAGCCAATGAAGATTCCGACGATGGTTCGAGACTCCGGAGTTCTTGGGAATATTGCAGAGTAGCCGAACCGCTGCGTTTTGCACCACCTGCAGTCGGCCGATTACAGATTTGTTTGCGCCCAAGTACAGAATGTTGCCATAGTCAAGCCTTGATGTGATGAGGGCATTGACTACGGTCTTTTGCGTTGACACAGGCAGCATCCAGAGGATCTTCCTCAACTATTTAACTATGGTGAGGCATAGGCCGGTTACTTTACTGGCCTGTTTGTTCATGGATAAGGAATTGTCCAGAATAAAGCCCAAGTTTCGAGCGTGGGTCACCAGGGTGGGAAAAGCGCACATCTGGTCAGGCCAGTGTACGGGATTCCAGAGATCTTGATCTTTTCCCAGAACCAGTATTTCCGTCTTGTCGCCGTTTAGTTTTAGCTGGTTTTTAGTCATCCAATTCAGGATTTTTAAGAGTCCTTCTTTGAGTAACGAAGGGGAGTGAGGACAAGATTCGGATAGGGAAAAGATGATTTGGGAGTCGTCGGCGTAGTTCATAAGAGTAAGACTCGATTGTTCAACAAGGTCAGCCAGGGGTTTAAGATATATGTTGAAGAACAGAGGGCTTAGAATAGACCCCTGGGGCACTCCGTGCGATGCAGGCAGGGTGTCCGAAACGGCTCGTGAAGATGCGATCTGGAAAGTTCTGCTTGTCAGGAAGGATCGGATCCAATCCAGTGCCTTTCCTCGTACACCATTTTTATGCAATTCTTTGATGAGAGTTTCGTGGGAGATGGTGTCGAACGCCGCGCTCAGGTCCAATAGCACGAGCGCGACCGTCTGACCTTGGTCAAGTAGCTTTCTGATGTGTTCAGTGACTCCAAGCAGGGCGGTTTCTGTAGAGAAACCGGCCCTGAAACCAGATTGCGATGGATGTAGAAGAGAGTTTTCTTCTGCAAAAGTGGCTAAAGCAGAGTGTACGTGTCTCTCCAGACATTTAGAAAATGCCGGGAGCAGGGATATGGGTCTGTAATTGGCCAGTATTTCCGGGTTTGCAGTCGGCTTTTTCAGAAGGGGCGTCACCATGGCATGTTTCCATAAGGCTGGAACAGTGGCAAGGTCCAGGGATGCATTCAGAAGCTTTGCAATGATCTCCAATGAGTGTTCATCAAGTTTTTTAATGATTTTGATAGGGATGGGGTCCCTGGGGGAGCCGGATTTGATGGTTTTAAGAATTACTTTCAGTTTGTCTACTGAAAGAGCAGGCCAGGATTCCAGTAAGTTGTTTGGTCATTTTTTTCCTACTTGAAAAGTCTTTAACCACTCTGTATTGGTATTTGACTCACAAAATATTGTAAAGATAAAGTGTTTAGAACTTTTCCTGAGTCTGTGGTTATTTTATTATAAGGTGAATTGTTATGCTACCTATTATTCTAACAGCCAGATCCAATTACCTAAGTGATTAAAATAAGTAAAGTGACAAGGAATTGGTAAGTTATGGTGTTCAGGTATAAGTCGTAAAACTTCTGCTAGGCAGGGAAAATAGATTACCGATTTAAGGTGTGTATGATTATGGGCCCAGGTGAGTATGGTATTTAAAAAATATCCTGAACTCAATCAATCAATCAACCATTTGTAAAGAGCACTACATACCCGCGAGGGTCTCAAGGCGCTGGGGAGGGGTGGGGGTGGTACTGATCGAACAGCCAGGTCTTGAGTATTCTCCTGAAGGTCAGCAGGTCTTGGGTCTGTCTTAAGCACAGTGGGAGGGTGTTCCATGTCTTGGCGGTGAGGTGGGAGAATCTCCCGCCGGTGGCTGTTCTTCGGATGCGTGGGACGGTGGTGAGTGAGAGGTCGGCGGAGCGTAGTTGGCGGTTGGGGATGTAGAAGGAGAGCCATCTTTTGAGGTAGGCTGGGCCGGTCTTGTAGAGTGCTTTGTGTCCGTGGATGAGGAGCTTGAAGGATATCCTCTTGTAGACGGGGAGCCAGTGCAGGTTTCTCAAGTGGGGGGAGATGTGGCCATGTCGTTGTACGTCGAGGATCAGTCGTGCCGAGGCGTTTTGGATGCGTTGTGGTCGTTTGATGAGCTTGGTCAGGGCTCCTACGTAGAGGTCGTTTCCGTAGTTGAGTCTGTTGCTGACGAGGGCCTGGGTGACTGTCTTTCTTGTATCTGTCGGGATCCATCTGTAGATCTTACGGAGCATGCGGAGGGTGTTGAAGCAGGAGGAGGAGACGGCGTTGACTTGCTTGGTCATGGAGAGTGTTGAATCGAGGATGATTCCCATGTTGCGTGCATGGTCGTTGGGTGTCGGGGCTGCCCCCAGTGCCGTCGGCCACCACGAGTCTTCTCAAGCGGAAGGGTTGGAGCCGAGGATGAGGATCTCCGTCTTGTCCAAGTTCAGCTTCAGACGGCTGATCTTCATCCATTCGGCGACGGCCTTCATTCCTTAGTGGAGGGTGGCTTTGGCGGTGATGGGGTCCTTGGTGAGGGAGAGGATCAGTTGAGTGTCGTCCACATAGGAGATTATGTTGAGGTCGTGCTGTCGGGAGACATGTGCGAGCGGGGCCATGTAAATGTTGAAAAGTGTCGTGCAAAGGGAGGATCCTTGGGGTACGCCGCAAATGATCTCGGAGGCTTTGGAACGGAATGGGGGGAGGCGGACGCTCTGGGTTCTGCCGGAGAGGAAGAAGGTGGTACATTCCAGAGCGCCTTATCTTGGATCCCTGAGGCGTGGAGGCGTGCGCTAGAGTGCAGTGGCAGACGGTGTTGAAGGCGGCGGAGAGGTCTAGGAGGATGAGTGCTGCGGTCTCACCGTTGTCTAGCAGGGTCCTGATGTCAGTGGCGGCGATGAGGACAGTCTCGGTGCTGTGGTTGCTGCTGAACCTTGACTGGGAAGGGTCCAGGATTCAGTTTTCTTCTAGGTATCGGGTTGGCTGTCTGTTGACGATTTTCTCGATGACCTTGGCCGGGAAGGGGAGCAGAGAGATGGGCCAGAAGTTCTTGAGGTCTCTTGGTTCTGCCTTAGGTTTTTTGAGTAGGGCGTTGATCTCTGCGTGTTTTCAGCTCTCTGGGAAGGTCACGGTCTCGAGGGAGAGATTGATGACATTGTGCAGGTGCGGTGCGATGGAGCTGCTTGCTTTGTTGAAGACGTGGTGCGGGAATTGGTCTGACAGAGAGCCGGAGTGGATTGTGCTCATGGTCTTGATGATGTCATCGACGCTCACGCTGGCCCACGCTAGCAGGGGGTCGTGGTCGATGGCGTGCGGAGGGTCTGTTGTGTTGCTGTCTGGGTGTAGAAACTGTTGTGGATGTCTGCTATCCTGCCGCACAGGGCTTGCGATGGCGGGATGTCGTTGGTGTTGGAGCTGGGGTTGGAGAGTTCCTTCACAATGTTGAAGAGCTCCTTGCTATTGTGTGCGTTGTTGTCGAGGCGGTCTTTGAAGGAGGTCCTCTTGGCTGCACTGATGAGGTGGTGGTGGTTGCCGCAGGCTTGCTTGGAGGCAAGGAGTTCTGGGGTGGACGAGCTGGCCCTCTTGCTGGTGTCTCTGTGGAGGGCGTTCTTCAGCGTCTGAGGCTGTGGGCAGCGTCGTCGGTATTGGAGGGTTCGGTGGGTGGGCTAAGAGCGAGGTTTGCATGTAGCTGGTCTTCGGTGATTTTTCTCCAGCAGCGGCGGAGGATCTGTGGATGCAGCGGTGGTCGGAATTCGGTGGTGTGGCTGATGGAGACATGCAGGCTTGAGGAGAAGACGGGGTCGAGCGTGTGGCTGGCGGAGTGGGTGGGCGTTGCTTCAGTCCTAGGTTGGCGAGGTTATCGATAAGGGTTGTGGAGTTTTCGTCGTTGTTCTCAAGGTGAGAGTTCAGGTCTCCGAGGAGGATGTAGCCGGTGGAGGTCAGGACGTGCGTGCTGATGAAGTCGGCAATGTAGTCGCTGAACTGGGAACGGAGTCTGGGGGGCCGGTAGACGAGGGTGCCTCTGAGGGTGGAGTTAGGGTCTGTGTGGATCTGGAAGTGCATGTGTTCGGCGGGGCTGAGTGCGTCGTCGGTGCTAGCCGAGACCCTGATGCTGATCTTGTGGACAATGGCGATTTGTCCTCCGACTCCGTTGGTGCGGTCTCTGCGGGTGATCTTGTAGCCGTCTGCGATGGCTATGGCGATGTCGGGTGCAGAGGAGTTGTTCAACCAGGTCTCTGTCAGGAAGGCAACGGCCGGAGATGTTGTGTCGAGCAGACCCCAGAGCTCGACGGCGTGTTCTCGTGTGGAGCCGGTGTACAGTAGTATGCATCGGAGGTGGTTGGGGCGTTCTTGGCGGGTGGTTCATCGGCTCTGAGGCTGGTGTATCTGCACTTCCGGCAGGTGAAGGGACTGTGTGTGAGTTTCGGGGCGGCCTTGAAGCAGGTGTGGGTCCGTCTGGAGTTGAGAGCATGCAGAGTGCTGGCGTCGTAGTGGCGGCGGTCATTGTGGCGGGTGCAGGGGCCAGGGGTTCTGGCCCTGGGCATGGTCCAGGTGCGGACAGGCGCAGACAGGCTTGCATTAGGCGCACCAAAGGGGCGCGTGCTTCGCGCTTCCGCTGCACGCCCGCTGCACGGCCGGCATATATGGGGAGGTGGGATGGAGGAGCAGCTGGGAGGCGGGGGCAGCGAGTGAGCAGTCAGGGGGGTGGGGCCGCAGGGGACGCAGCAGCAAGGGCGGTGAGGGACGATGAAGGGAATAGAAGGCAAAAGGGCACAAAAAATGAGGGAAAACGAGTGTCACAGAAGGCAAGAGGGCACAGAAATACAGGGAAAAAAACGAGTGGCACAGAAGACAAAAAGGGCATAGAAATACAGGAAAAACGAGTGTCACAGAAGGCAAGTGGGCACAGAAATACAGGGAAAAAACAAGTGGCACAGAAGGCAAAAAGGGCACAAGAATACAGGGGCAGCTGAGAAACAGAAGACAAAAACGGGCAGAGAGGCATGGGGGCACCGAGGGGAACAGAAAGAAAAACCGGGCTGAGAGACATGGGGCAGGTAGGGGTACAGAAGGAAAAACCGGGCTGAAAGACCCAGGGACAGCGAGAGGAACAGAGGGAGAAAAACGGGCACAGACCACGAACAGGCAGCGGGGGAAGACAGAACAACAACAGTCACAGTCGCAGTCACAGCAATGAAATACAGGTAATACAATAAAACAATAAAGCGGAAGATGAACAAACCTACGGCCTACCACTGGCCACCAGGGATGAGGCGCAGGTGGTAGCTTGCGGGTGGTGGATGGCCTCAAACTACCTCAGCAGAGGGAGCTGGGGCAGGGACACACAGGCGGTGCTGTGCAGAGGGGGAGCGACCTACCTGGTGGGATCAAGGGTTGCTCTGGAACTGGTAATCTCGCGCCATCAGAAGGGAACTGCTTTCCTGGTGCAGCAGGACACGGTGGCCGCAACGTCTATCTAGTATTCCCCTAGGGCAGGACAATGCTGGAGCATATGTAGGAGGTCTGCGTTGGGCAGGCAACACCTGGGGCATTCCGAGTTATCCCGATGTATTAACTTATTTATCTGGGCAGGGGAGAGGTACGTGCGATGGAGAATAAAGTATTGAACCTATTGGAAGCGCGGGTTGCGAGGGACACTTGTAGGACTTTCTAGTATAGTCATCCATTCCTTTTCCGATAGGGCACAGCCTAGGTCTTCTTCCCAGTGTTGCCTCAGGGGTATTGTGAAATTTCAATATTTGACGCAGTTTATCATCAATACTTCTAAATTCTCTTATGCCTTTTATGCAACATAGAGCTTTTTATTAAAATATCAAAGCTGTGTGTATTATCGTAAGAGTTGTGCTCTCCTTTGCTAAATGAGTCACATAAGTGAGTTCATAGATGAACACATGCGGATTGAGCAATTGATGCAATGGCTAAGCTCACCCGAGACCCTCCGTTCCTATGCTCTGTGGAGGAAATGACGCGTCATTGCCTCATTGCTGTACAGCACCAAGTCAGATCTTTTCTTGGGCTCCAATGTGAGCCAAAATCTAAGCCTGCAGCATGGAGATTCAACGTCATGATACTACCAGTTACAGATTAACCATCTAATGCTCACAAAATGAGTAAAGCTTACCTGGAGCCTCTTTTTAGCACACCAACACTCCCACCTTTCTCAGGCATTTGTTCTTCAAACATTTGACATCACTGGGTACTTCCTAAATTATGGCTTTATACCATAGTTGTTGGATGGTGGTAAGTTAACTTTTTTGATTTGACTCATACAGACTATACTACATTCTTGGAACTGATAGGTGAAGCCTACATTATTTTTTTATTCTTCAAGCCACCCACAGTGACACATGGAGGGCCTTTAGAGCAAGGGAAGTCAACTATCATCACGGTACACACTCCTCACTCGCTCCCATCAAGGTAAAGAACCATGCTCAGTCTCCTTGACCTTGTTCAATATTTCCTAAAAAAAACTTAATAGACCTCAAAGAATATATCTATACTCCAGTGATCAAGTGAAACAAACTCACGTAGGAGATTCAAGCATACCATCACAAAAGTGCCTAGACACTCCTACTCCAGAGAGAAATGATGATCCCACCGAGTTCTTGGAGACTAGGCAAGAGGGTCCTTTTCTCAATCACAGAACAGCGATGAAGAAAGGGGAACGGACCCTGAAAGTGAAATTGTTCATTCACTTTTTTGAAACAAGGTCTGGAACAGCAGACCTCCAGCATCCTGTTCAGCTCACCCATCTCCCCTGTCTTTCAATCCAGCTAGAACCCATGACATCACACAGCACAGCACAGCACACATTGTGCACAGACAGAATATAACTGCAACAAATAAGCAACTCATTTAGAACCATGAGCACATGCGGTCACCTGCTTAATTGACTGAAAGTCCCTTAGGCCTGAGTGGTCTTGAGGAGGCCAAGATTCAATTTTCTCTATTTTCGCCTGATTATCGGCAGGTGTTCCTTTGACATGCTGCCTGTCCTTATCTTTCCAAAAATCTTTGAAAGTGTCAACTCATTCCCACAATGGCATCGATAACACACCTGATTCAACATCAGTCTGGTACAAGTTTCTTTTTGTCTCTATTTCAAGGTCAGATGATAATAATAACATAAACAGTGTAGTCTGAAATGACCGATTTTCACCCTATTTGTTTATAAGAATGCATCTAAGACTAGCATATTGATGCACCAAGGTTATGTGTGACATTCCTTAAGTTATGTCAGAAATTCCCCTTTTCAAATAAGCCGCAATATAATAAGCCAGTCAAGTGACCACTTGGTAGGAGAGGTCCTTTGCCTCAGGTATCGTGGAAGATACTTCTAGAAGATCCTGAGAGACACTGACATGTTCAAGGTATTGGGTTCCTAGACGATGTTTCCACTACTTCAACCTATTTTTTCACATTCAGTTGCTTAAGCAATGAACTAAGTTCACCCATGACACCCAAGGGTGTGAAAGCAAACCTTTTAGAGCTAAACCAGAGTCTCAGTTTATGCAACACAATAATCCTAATAATTTCAAAGACTTTATTTGAGCGCCAAAGATCATAAAAGCACGCACACATACAAAACAGATCACCAATAAAGCAATCCGATCCAAGTCCCTAAATTCCATACAAATTAGAAACCTCAAAATTACATATTTCATTCTCAAGGATCCGCTGTAATTCAAACAATACTCAATGGAGGTTCCCAGATTCTCCCTATCGCGAATTATAGAAGAATGGGTTGGTATTTGTAATAAACACAATGTAGCGTGCGTGAACCTTTTCCTATATGTACTCTGGCACTAGTTATAATTGTGTAAAGGTGGGAGGATTTCACAAATCTGGATTTTGGCTGCATAGTACGTTGGTGTTTGTCTTAGTTTGTGTGTGTGAATGTGTCAGCAGGCATGTACTGAGCCTATCAGCATTGTGTGTGGATTGGAGGGTGTGACTGGTTTATGTTTGTGGCTTTATGGGGCGCATATTAGTTTGTAGTACTATATAAAAAAAAAACTTTATTGTGTAGTTAAGTAAAACCATTACAATTTTAGCATAAAATGCGCCAATATGATCAAGTATTTATTTACGCAGTAAGTTGCATGGCTTTAATGTCTAAGGGCCAGATGTAGGTAGCCAATACCGGTCGGAAACGGCCGAAATTACTGAATTTCGGCCGTTACCGACCGGTATTTGGCATTTGGGATGTAGGGGACCCAAAAACATCCGAATCGGTAAATTTACTGATTCGGTAAAGTTTCTGAATCAGAAACTTTACCGAATCGGAAAATTTACCGAATCGGTAATTTTTCCGATTCGGTAAAGTTTCCGAATCGGAAATTAAGAAATGGAAAAAATGAATTTCGAGATGTAGGTATCCTTTTAAATACCGAATTTGCATGAAATTCGGTATTTAAGAGTCGGTATTTACCATGGATTGAAATCAGGTGGTAACCAGGTGCAGGCTATAAAAAAGGCCCCAAAATGCACCAGTTTCACCAGAATGGTGGCATTCTATGTCATTGCGAGGCGGCTACGGCTACAGGCAGAAGGAGAGAGGGTCTGGAGGAGGGAGTAGCAGGTGTACAGGCAGAGGATCACTCTATTCCAGCTAACTGAGCCTGAGATCCTACAAAGGTACAGGCTGGTCCCCCAAACTGTCCTGGACCTTATCAGGGACCTCCACCCACTGTTGGACCATCCAACCCCAAGGGCGCACGCCATCCCACCCCATGTGCAGGTGCTGTGCAGCCTACACCTGCTTGCATCTGGGAGTTACCAGAGTGTGGTTGCTGCGGTAGGTGGGGTGTCCCAGAGCTGTCTGTCCCGTTTCTTCAAAAAATTCCTTGATGCCATGTTGCAGAGTATGCATTACTACATCAGCTTCCCTGCAACGCATGCAGAACTGCTCAGGACAAAGGCTTTTATCAGATGGCGCATTTCCCAAACATCATTGGCTGTATTGATGGTACCCACATACCAATATGCCCACCTGCTGCCACAGAGTACATTTATCGGAACCGGAAGTCCACCCACACCATAAATGTACAGGTGATCTGTGATTCCAAGAACATGATCACTGACATAGTAGCCAAATTTCCCGGGAATACCCACGACTCTTAAATCTTCCAAAACAGTGGGATCTACGCCCGCCTGACAGCGGGGGAATTTGGCGAAGGATACTTGCTAGGTAACACACTGTGTGAAACTCCTGTGAACCACACACATCTGGAGTTGCAACACCAAATGATGGCAGACACAGACGGGAAGAGATCACACGCAACTTCTTTTAAGTAAGCAAAGAGACACAGACAGGTGGAGTATGCACCCAATGTAGTTTAATTGTGTCATGACGTAGGTTTCTACTGCACAAATGTGCAACAAACATTTTTTAACATAAATGATGTCATTCCTGGTTCACTTCACCATGAACTGTCATAGTCATTTTCGTCCTCGCTTCCCAGGGCCATTTGTATGGTGCTCACTTTCTTGCTGGCCTGTGGCCTCAGCATGGCGCCTGCTGCTCCTCCTTGTCTCCGGGACAAGGGAGCTTGCCATGCTGCTCCTGCTTGTGCTCTCCTCACTCACAGGCACATCCAGAGCAGCTGTTTGTGCAGTTTGGGCATTTAACAGCGCCTCAAGAGCACTGGTCATCCTGCCCATGCCCCTAGTGACCTCATTGCTGTTTTGGGTCATTGCCTCCTGCATGTTACTGCTTCTCCTGCATAGCAGGGATGTGGCAGTGGCCAGGCGGTTGATTGCTTTATTTTGGCCATGAGCACGCTGCCTTTCCTTGTGCCTTGACTCAAAATCAGTGTCTAGTTTGGTGCATAGCAACTGCACCGATTGGCTCATTTCGCGCATCCCTGCTGCCATCTCTTTGTTCACTTCTACAAGCTCCCTGATGCCCTTTCCTATGTCTCCTATGTTATTGTTCAGGGACCACATTTGGCGTTGGCATGACTGGATGGCTCTTCCCTGCATCCTCTGGATTCTCACTATGGACCCCTCAAAGCCACGGAACACACTTTGACCCTCCACAGGTGCATCTGCATGCCTTTCTAGGACTCTGCGGCGTCTTCCACCAGTATGGTGCACCTCTGCACTGGAGTGCAGTGTGCCAGGGCTATCATCCACAGGCAAGTTGTGCGTTTCTTCCGCCACCATGTCAGCTGCTGCTGACTCCATTTCTAGAATGGGGCCACAACCTGCCTCTTGCTTGGTTGTGATGCAGGTGTTGTGTCATGCTGTGATGCTGGCATTTCTGGGGATGACAGCAACAGAGGGGATTGAGATCTTAGAGGGGACGCCTGCAACTCTGGAGCCATTTCTGAGTCTTGTGCAGCAGGATGGCTACTTGGTGCACCTGTGTCCTGTGGTACGTTCTGGGTAGTTGGACCTGGCTCCTAACTCTCCTCCCTCTCTGGTGGTGTGCCTTCAGTCTCCTGTAAACGCCTGCAAGACTTTTAACCTGCGGACATATGAGCGTACATTAGCTAAGCGCTACTGTCTCACAGTCACTACAATTAAATATTTCACACTTTATTCTCTGTGTAATCATTTCCCTAACTTGGTGGTTGCTGTGCTGTATGACATGTTCTTACATTTCCTGACTACATGTACCATGATGCATTGCTCCTGTATAGTGTTAGCAGTACTGGACTGGGGTTCACTTGGCCACAAAGGGTACAGGTAAGGATGATGGTAGGGGGGAGAATGCTGTGCATGTGTCTTACCTTTTCTGCTTGCAGCTCTGGCAGAGCTGTCTACTTCTCCCAGTCCGCAAACGCTGTCTGGTTCAATGGTTGAGGCCACCATCTCCTCCAGGTCAGTAAGGGGGGGTGCTGGGTTCTTGCCTCCGCCAGTTTTTGTTGCCTGCTTGTGGTGTTCAGCCACTTTTTTTTTCTTAGTTTGGCTCCTGAGGTCGTAGAATCACTTTTTCAGGTCCTCTGCGTCTCTGGTAGTCTCCCCAACTGCATTAACTTTGTCCAGTATGTCCAGCCAGAGTTTCCTTTTGGCAGATTCTGCCACAGTGAGGGACTGCCTGCCAAACAGTTTTTGGTGCACCTTCACCACCTCCTCAACAAGGACCTGCAGCTCCATGCTGCTGAATTTGAGTTTCCTCCTCCTCTCTGTCTGCTCTTTTTCTTTGCTGCTTGCCATTTTGCAGTTTTAAAAGTGCTCAAAACTTTTTCTGCTTCTCAGGGACTCAGCTCAGCTCCAACTGCCTTTCCAGAAGCTTCTAATTAGTTGCAGCTGCCTGTGTAGCCACTTCCTGGTAGGGAGGGTGAGGGTGGTAGCACCTGATTGGCTGCCTACTTATGTTTCACTTTGGTTTGCTTTCCCATTCGGAAATTACCGAATCGGTATTTACTGAATCGGTATTTACCAAATCGGTATTTCCCATTCATTCCTATGGGCCAAAAGGCCCATAGGAATGAAAGTGGAATACCGATTCGGTAAATACCGATTCGGTAATTTCCGAATGTCCGATTCCGAATTTTACCGATTCGGCATTTTTTTTAACAGATTTTTTTTCTACATACCATTTACGGATTCTAAAATACCGATTCGTTAAAACTCGGTATTTTAGAATCGGTAAAATCGGATTACCTACATCTTGCCCATAGTGCGTACACTGTGCCATTTGGGATACATCCAGACAAGGGTTTGATGTACAACTTGTCGAGTGCGTTTGATATGATTTTAAACATATTACGTCGGAAAACCAAGACAACTCATTAATGAACAAAATGTGCGGAGTGTTCACGCACCTCATTTACGTTGTTTATACAGGTACCTTGTTCAATTTGGGGCTGCCACTAGTTTGTAGTATGCAGGTACTTTATCACTCTGGAGTCTTAGGTTATGGATCAGTTGTGGTGATGTGGACTCGTGTTGGCAGTGGGAGTGTTGACTGTGCTTCTGTTGGGATGTTTTGTTTTTGTGTCCGTAGTTCCAAAGTATACACACTGGGGGATGCCATTGTTGTTTACAGGAGATGGTCTATCCAGTGTGTGTGAACGTTCCAGAGGGTGTGGTGCTGGGGGTGCTTTCCTCATCAAGTACTTGGTTGTGGTGCTGTAGCCGTCTAGCATGTCTGGGTGTTGGGCCTTATGGAGCGCACAAGCTGCCCTTGCTTGTATCTGTTTATCTGAGGGTAGTGTTTTAGTGCTGGTGTGTTGTCTTCTGCTGGAAATCAAACTGTTTCTATTATCACTAGTAATTTAGCATAACATGTAATATAAACAGTTATGTTAGCGTCAATGCTTGTAATGAAAGAGAATGGTGTAGGAAATTGGTGTCACTCTGTATCCCTCTGTGTAAGAAACAGGGATGAACTAGTAACTTGATGTGTCTGTATATACATGGGTTGTTTGAATTTGCTGAGGAATACTAATTGTGTATGCTGTGACTTTGTCAGGATGCATCCAGTCTTGGAAATATGTGCTGGAGCTACCTAGCAGGTGGCAGGAGGAAGGAGCATTGCCAGGTGCTGTGATTTGTGGCTGTAACTTACCTCCTTCAAAGTGGTAAGTTACAGACTCATGTGTGGGAAGATACTGCTCTTGGCGCAAAGAGTAGTATAAAGTCATCCAATAGCAGTAGTTGTCATGTATTGGGCTGTGAAACAACAAAAAGTGGTAGCAATCACTGTATAAAGGAAGAGCATCATAACAATTGCCTTCAATATGATGAAGCCACCAAGGAAAAATTACCCAAAAAAGGTTAATATTGGTTAGCTACAGGGGCATGGAACACCAGCCGCACTAGAAAGCATTGATCCGTAATAGAGTTGACTGCTAAAAAAAAATGTCTACCAAGAAGAAGAAAGAGTGAGATATAGCAAGGGGCGGAGTCCTAATTGCATTTGAAATGAGAGGTACTTCTTATGCCATTATCAATTATATCAGTCTATTTTGGTGATGAAGGTATGCAGAGGAAAACACATTCATAAACGATGACTTGAGAGTAAATTTAGCTTTTGGTTGTCGTTCAGTATGTTACAGTGTTTGTATGTTGGTTATAAACTGCTTTGCTGTGGGAGTTCTTGTTTGCCTGATCCGCTCATCCTTCTTGCTCTTAGAAATAAAACCCAGGGGTAAAACTTGTCACATATAGTCCACTCCTGGGGGATACGTAAACATGTGTTAAGGTACCTTTTGAACATCGAGTGCGACCTTCGTTCCCTAGAAATACAGGCGGCCAACCACACGGCCTCTGCAGAGCAACTTCTCCAGCCGAGGGGAACCTAAGCAAAGATGATTACAGGCGGTGTGTTGACCTGGAGTATGCAGAGGGGAACAGCTCAGGGAGATTGCTGGCTTGGCTTGTATGTGAGTATCAACAGCGTGTTGCCATAGGTGTAATTCGCTCGGCTGGTAACGGGCTGCTTACTTCGCAACTGAACATCAATGATGCCTTCCGCCATTATGACCGGGAGATTTATGCTGCCCCAGTCCCTCTTCCCCTGAACCGCATGCATGAATTCTTTGGCCCTGTTTTCTGGCATGGCTGAATACTTTACCGCAGGCCAAGCTGGACAAACGATTGCAACTCGAGAAGGTACACATGGCAATATCTCAGATCGCTCATAACAAGACCTCAGGCACCAATTGCTTACCGGTTGAGTATTACCTTACCTTTATCAAACAAACCACTTAATGCCTTCTTAATGTGTTTCACGAGGCCAGGGAGTGTAGTTACTTACCGGACTCACTTTGTGAGGCTGTGATTGTGGTTCTGCCCAAACCCGGCGGAGACCCATTGGATGTTCGCTCATACTGCCCCCTCTCCTGTTTAATGTTGTAAGAAAGTGGCTCTATATATACTGGACTAAAGTAAGGTACAGTGTGTATAGAGTCCCCAGTCCCCAGAGGTATGACAGAGGTTAAAGTTAGATATAACCTTACTCTCCAAAGTGGTAGCTTGGTCGAGCAGTAAGGCAGTATCAGTGGACAGTGTAAAGCATTTGTTGTACACACTCAGTCTGCAAACGGTTTCACACACTCAAGAACTGAACTCTAGGCCAATTGTTTTTATATCAAAAGATATAGTTGTTTTATTTTAGAACCAACAGGTATCAAAATATACTTTTCTCAATATGAGTGACTTTAGGTAATTACTTTGCAAAAATGCAATAGACTTTGTAAGTACAATAGCTACAGTGGTTGCAATAGGCAACACAGAACTCAATGAGTTTTTTTACATAAATGTAGTTGATTACTTTAACCCCTTCGATGCTGATGAAGGAACGGTTCCGTCATCAGCATCAGTCGAGCTGTGCTGATGATGGAACCGTTCCCTCATGACCACGCCCGTTTTCATTAGGGCTCAGCACCAGGGGTAAATCTGCGCCGTACGGATCTGGTTAAGAATTACTTTTCTAACCACAGGACTGGATCCTAGATTCAGTCCCGGGACCTAAGCTGTAAATAGTTAAGTAAAAGCGTATTGGTTACAGTTGTGATTTTTAAAGAATATAAATGTATTTTCAAAGTTGACACAAAACCTTACAGTGCAAACCAAGCAATGTTATCCTATGGAAGGAAATTCAAGTCACAGGTAAAGTAGGTTCTTGTTACTTTTGTAATCCAGTACTGGACTCCTAATTTCAGCACTGGGACCTCTACCTAAGACAGGTAAGTAATTACGGTTTGATAGTTGGTACGATGTTTAAAGAATATTTCTAGTTTGCAAAAATCGACACTTAGAAGAAATTTCACAGAAAAACAGTCCATGGGCTAAAAGGTACAGTACTGGTGTCTATCCTGATCACAGGTGAGTAATTCGGAATTCGTTATTCGGTTGATTTTAGATGAATATTTTAAGGGTGCTTCTGAGAGCAATAAGTTCGCTCAATGTTATCCAATGGGAAAGTTAGAAAGTGAAAAAAAGGCTGCAGGCTCGGGGACGGAGATTCTTCAGGTGCGACCACCACTTCGAGAGGTAAGTTGGGATTTTGGAGAAGAGGTAGATACCCAGAAAGGAAGTCACAGGGGGCCGGGGGGCGCCGGGTGCAGAGGTGTCTTTTGGCGTCGGGAAATCTTACCCTCAGCTGGTCGCGGTTGGAGGGGTCCCTGGTTCTGAGACTGTAGGCGTCGTCTGGTTCGTCAAGGAGGGTCTTTGGGTACTGGGCTTTGGGCCCCAGTCACCGGGGGGACGTCCTCATGGTCTTGGTTCACTCAGGCACAGGCTGGGCTCGGCGGGTGCACTGTGGGCTGGATTTGCGGTTCCTGGCTAGCACCAGGGGTATTGCTGTTTGAGCAGAACCACTGCTCGTGGGAGTCCCAGTCTTTTGAAAGGTTCAAGGCAGGCAGGTCCTCCGGGGTTGTCGAGGTTGCTGTCCGCAGGAGACGCCGGAGTTTCGCAGGAGCGGGTTCAAGGATCAACAGGCCTGTAGGGTTATGGGGCCAAGTCAGTGGGCGCCGTCCTTTTGTTAGCAGCTGCACAGCAGGTTTTCTTGTTTCTTGTTCTTCTTCTCGTTGCAATCAGGATCTGAGGAAGTAAGGTTCAGGGTGCCCCTAAATACTAAATTTAGGGGTGTTACAGGTATGGCAAGGGCAGGGACAAATGGGTCCCTGTCCTGGGGTGGGTACACCCCCCTGCTCCTCTCCTGTTGAAGGGGGGCAGGAGCCTAGCTGTGATTGGGCAGGGCTGCCCATCTGCAAGATGGCCGGAGCCCGGAGTCGTGCTTCACCTCGCCTCCCCCACCTGAGGGGTGGGGTTGGCATAGGCTCGTACACCCCCTTTCCTCACTTAGGATTTCCCGCCATTCTTCCCACCAGAGTGGGGGTCAGAACCGGTGGGGGCCAGTTGCTGAGTACAGCAAGTGGCCTGGAGAAGCTCACAAAGGCGGTATTTATTTTATTTTATTTTGAAAGTTTTATATAGCGCGAACAAGATCTTTGCAGATATCAGAGCGCTTTACAAAGCAGGGATACAAACAGGAGAGTGATTAACAGGCCATTAGGCATAGCGTAGTTGTAGGTAATAAGTGGGGTGGGGTAGGTACATGAGGGAGCACAGTAAAACAGGTACATCAATGTATGTCTTTGAAGCTTCCCCTGCCCATCCTGGGGGAGGAGGCTTGACACCACGTCCCAGGATGTGCATTCTTCCAGGCCCCCGACAGCGGCAGGCTCTCGGCCCAGGGGTCCAGAAACATTTCTGGTGGTAGCAGCCTCGGTAGCCACACAGTCAGGACACTGGGAGTTGGTTAGGTTTCAGGAGGCATCTCTAAGATGCCCTCTGTCGTGCATTTTACATTAAATCCCACACTGGCATCAGTGCGGATTTATTGTGCTGAGAAGTTTGATATCAAACTTTTCAGTCTTCAGTGAAGCCATCATGGTGCCGTGGAGTTCGTAATGACGACCTCCCAGCACCATATACTCTTAATGGCAGCACTGCACTTACAGTGCCCAGGAATGGCAATGGGTACTGTAGGGGCACAGGGCTCATGCGCCTGTGCCCACACCACTGGCATAGGGCACCCAGCTAGACGGGTGACTGATGGATGCCAGGGCAGTGAGCTCGTGGGCATGACGCACAGGGATGTGTGCCATGTCGACTCTCTGTTTAGTTCTGCACTTAGACACTCAGCCTGCAAAGGCAGTGTGTGGGTGTCAGAGTACAGGGCCCCTAAGGGTGGCACAATAAGTGCTGCAGCCCTTAGGGGTCTTCTCTGGTCACCATGCCCTGGGTACCTGGGGTACCATTTACTAGGGGTTGATAGGTGGCCAGAGATGCCAATTGGGTTTTAGTTTCAACATAGTTTTAGGTAAGGAACACAGGCCCTGGGCACCTGGTTGGCAGGGCCCCAGGGCACACTCAGTCAAAGCACATCAGCAATTCAGCAAGAAGTGGGGGCATGCCCATGCAAGAAAGATGGCACTTTCTCACAAATGTGGATTGTAAAATCTTGGGCAGGATATTGGTTAACCCTCTCCTTCCCTTCATTCAGTTGCTAGTTCACACCAACCAATCCGGTTTCATACCAGGACACAGTACATTTTTGAATATTTGCCGTCTTCTGTGCCTCCTGCATAGCACACCAGCTAATGCTTTTGCTCACGTTGCTGTGCCATTAGACATAGAGAAAACATTGGGCACCCTGAGTTGGGACTTGCTTTTCTCAGTCCTCACTTACATGGGGTATCAACCGGGATTCTTGGGCTGGGTGTACACCCTCTATGCTGGCCCTATGGCGCCGCGGGAGTAAAGACTGAGCAGGTGATTTCAGACAGGTTCAACATCTGTCAAGGTACAAGACAGAGTTGAAAAACAAAGAGAAGGGACTGGAGGCTTTTCCCACTGTAACAATAGTGGGGAGGTCCAACAAAGAAGGTGCCTCGACAAGAGCAATGTACCAAAGATTTCTATGTTGTTCTTCTCTTAAATAAGTAGCTGCTTAGAGAGACCAAGTGGTAGGATTGCACTATTCCTTATATAGGGTAGTAGTGGGGATCCTTTTGTTGGATCATAATGCCCTCACACACCCTTGCAGGTGTCATGCTTCATCATTTGGGCTGCTCCTCGTAGGGGAGGCGGTGCAATCCCCTATGGGCTCCCTAAAGAGGGGCTCTTTGTCGGAGATCTTCTATCCAACTGCCGTAAGATGAATGCGGGTGTGGGGCCAAGGAGTGTAGATGCTGTGTAGTGAATTAAAATAGGGCTGGGAGTACCTGGAATGGACAATCTTTATTCTGGGGTCTCCTGTCCGAATTAAAAGAATTGTAACTGTAGACCATACAATCAGCATATGCTTAATAGTAGATCCAACTGAATGAGACACCATCTTTAATGATTTTTCCTCCTGAACTCAACCATCTGCATACAGGAGCAGAGCCGTGTGACTGGTTCCACCGGGTACTGTTGAAGCCTGGGGAGTGGGTGAGTCCTCCTTGAAATTAACGTTTCCTACTGTTCTGTCTCTCCGGGGGGCATTATGATCCAGAAAAAGGATCCCGACTACTACCCTATGTAGGGAATAGTGCGATCCTACCACTTGGTCACTATAAGCAGCTACTTGATTAAGAGAGGAACAACATAGAAATCTTTGGTACATTACAAGACTGGGTTGCCTGTTATCCCCTCTCATTTTTGCGCTAGCCATGGAGCCCCTGGCCTGCCAACTTTGTCAGCGGGGAAAGACTGGGACATCTATAAATAAGATGTGTACCACATAATATTGTTATATGCTGATAATGCCTTGGTCTTCCTGCTGGAGGTGGGGTCTTTGCTTCCAAGCCTAATGCAGATTTTGGACAGCTTTGGTGCGATCTCTGGTTTATGCGTGAACTAGCATAAATCAGAGTGTTCCCCTAGTGCGCAGACTGATCAAGGACTGGACGGAACCCCCAGGGACTTGTTTGCAGTTATGTCACAACACTTTCCAGTACTTAGGCATACAAGTTTATCACACCGAGAGGGACCTTCAGGAGGGAAACCTCGACAAAGCAATGAGCTCCATGCGCCGATTCTCTCCCTTTTGGCTCTTACTCCCCTTGTCCCCATTAGGTCGAGCAGCAATTTCTAAAATGCTGTATTTCTTTGCAGCCCTTCCCATTGTGCTCCCTAGGAGCATCTTTTATGAACTAAATGGCCTAAAACTGGAGCTGATATGGAGTTTGGGCTGCCACAGGGTTACATTGTCTACATTACAATGCCCACTCACGAAGGGAAGACTTGGAGCACCTAATCTCGAGTTCTACTATGTGGCCGCACAATTACAATGGCATGGTTGTGCACACCACAACACCCTGAAACTTTACTTGTGCGAGCAGCTTTGCATGTTATGAGCATCCATACCTGGCTGTCAAACCTACCGTCCGCCCGAGATATGAGTTCAGACAGATGGTGGTAGCCCTTACACATTGGCGAAGATATGTACACTCCAAGGGCCCTACACTCCCACATTCCACATCAATTGTTTTTTGGGGTTTACTGTTGCTGCGCCACGAAACACATTGACCTGGCTGCGTGGAGTGACGTGGACCTTACATAAGTAAGTAACCTTTATAATGATGACAAGCTTATGTCGTTCCAAGGAATGGTGGAAACATATGGGTTGATCGCAGGTCAGTTCTTAACACACCATGTTCTTCAATGTGTGATTTACGAGCCGTGGAACAATGGAGATGACGAGCCACCTACTTCTCAGATATTGAACAAATTGCTGTTTGCCACTAGTACTCAACACGCCATTACAACCTTATACACTGCACTCAATATCCCTCAGTCTGACCATGCAAGGAAGGAGCAGACTAGATGGAACAAGGTGTTACAACAACCGCTCTCCAATGCAGCCCGGGCTTGCGCCGTTCAGATGACGAAGGGTCTGTCTCACAACCCCAGGTTAAGCTTCACAACATTCAACTACACACATCACACTTACCTATCTCCACGGCGGATCCAGGGCATGTTCCCGGCACTCTCCCCAAAATGCCCCAGATGCAAGTCACAGAATGCAGACTTTTTCCACAAGATGTGGGCATGCAAATCGCTGCAACCGACATGGACGAAGGTCACCGCAATGGTGGCCAACATGTTGGCACATACCCTCACTCCCACTCCTGAATCTTGCGTGTTGGGAAGCGCCCCTGAGCAAAGAGTGATAAACACATACATTGCTTCATTGATTTGGACGTTGTCCTGTTTAAACGTAATATAGCCATGAAATGGAAATCTACCACCCCCTCCAGACCTCCAACGTTGGCTCCGTGTCTTATTAATGTGGGCTAGGTCTGAAGCACACTCCCTCAGGCTGTATGAGGGGCAACTCACGTAGGGAGGTGAATGCTGGGAGACTTTTTGTAGAAGACTGTTTGTCTTATATAATCCAGAATACAGGTTATCTTCAAAGAAGCTTTATTCCAAAGGTTATCTTCAAAGAAGCTTTATTCCAAAGGTTTACCAATCACAAGAGGAGCGCCTCATCAGCCAGGAGTCCGACTAGCAACTGAAGATACACAACGGACCCCTGGCTTCTGAAGGCTCCATACATTTAAATGAATACATGTATACATTCTCTGCATGCGCCAACGCATGCGATACTAAAAGCACGAGATGCTAATAACATTTACACCAGTACTTTCCACTACACTTTTCAACTTAAAGTAGAAGTTAAATCTGACAAATGCCCTCCACGAGCCATTGACTCGTCACCACCACTCTCCACGATACATTGTTCCCCACTCATGCGGTATTTCCACACCCTGCTCCCGACATGCCTGCCAAGTTGGCAGTAACCCACTCCCTTATCGCAACCAGTCATCCAGTTCTTTTCAAACAACCCTGTCACTTCTCTTCCGCTCCACCTGTGGTGTGTAGGGCGAGCACCAGTCCCAAAAACCACCTACCTCATTGCTTTTTTACCTGTACATGTTTTTATGATAAACCGGATCCTATTAAAATTAGAAAGGAAACATGATGTGTCTCTAAATATTACTGCTTGCTTCTAATGGACCTCAGAGCTCTCAAATTATTGATTCATGTACTGTTTTTTTTCTTATTGTCTCTTTTTTCCTACGCGTCGTTGAAGGCTGCACAGTAAAAGTCGATACCACCGCCACAAACCGTTAAGTACCAAATACAATTCTAATACCCTACAATCACCTTGTTATCATACTGGGCTCATGTAATCATATGTGGGAATCTCTACAAACAACTGTTGTATCACGAAAACTGTGTTGTCAATAAAAACATTTATATGAAGTGCATTAACCTCCAGTCTTATTTTACTGTTATCATATTCTGGATCTGATGGGTAAACAAAGATCGCCTGCAGTAAGTTATTCTATAATGCAGCCTGTCTGTGATCCATTACATATGCCAGGATATTTACCAGCCATAATCGCTGAAAGCACAGGTTCAGTCATAGAGAGAAGAGAGAGAGAGGGCATCCTCGTAACCCTGACCGATGGGAAGGAATGAGTCTCTTACCTGATCAGAAGGAAGCTTCTCATTTGGAGAATGGGCGATCCAGTGGGACGCCATGAGTCTGAAGGACTTCAGCATCCTTGATATCAGCATGGTGGATGGCTCACATGAGGATGTAGAAAATCCTTTGCCGCCCCTTCATGTCCTTAGGGTCAGATCCATGATGTCACAGTGGCTGCCTCAGAATAGTCTGGGCATCATGGAATGTGATCTGGGCATGTCATAGTGAGGACCACAAGGTCTTGGTGACAGCAGACAAGGTACTGTTCATCAGCAGCAAACACATCTGCACGTTGATGATTTTATCAACACTGGGCATGGATCCTACCTCATATTTCCACACAGGCAAATGTATATCATTTACTATGAAATAAAATGGCCCCTAATAAGGAAAATAAGTGATGACTCTCTCCTGCCTGATAAAACGCCATACAGGATCAAGGATGCTTTTAAACATCAAGCATGTATGAGGCAATGTGTCTCTAAGCAACACCCAAACACAAATTCAATAAATAGCCTGTAAAGAAAATACTGCCACAAGGATCAGAGGTAAAATGAAAATCATGTAGGTTTATTAAAATATTTCAGGGTGCAATACAGAAGGCAAAAGGTAGAGATTATTCAGAATGCATCTAAATCAAAGGCTTAAGAACCGACAAGGGTTCTGCCTCTAAAGTCGGCGAGTCAGAAACTGGTTCATCCCCCAGATTTCATGCCTTATACAAGCAAATTCCGTAGAAGTCAATGGAAACAGACTTGGGTAGAAGTCTTTCGGAATAGGTGCTATCCCATCTAGAAGTGGAAGGCCCTCGGGTGGATTATTAATTTGGGTGAAAGTAAACCTAAGGGTACAAATTGAGGTGCTGGATACAAATTCCCTTGACATCTTAGCCTTAAAAATAACCACACATGAAGGCAAAATTCTCTTCTTAATAAATGTCTACAATAGACCAACACCTTCATCAGGAGACTCACTAACATTGTCGAAATTATACTGTTTTCTAAGTCTACTAGATGGTAGGGAGGATCATGTCATTTTGGCCGGTGATTTAAACTGTAATTACGAACCTATCTTGGGTCTTTGTGATATTTTTGAAGAGGAAGATCAAGCCAACAAAATTCCTGCCCTGGAGAATGCGAAACCTGTAAAATGTTCGGTTTTGGCACTCCAAATAACAAAATTATGCACGGAGTATTGCCTCAGGGCTTGCAACGGACGGTTTCCGTCTGACAGCTTGAAAAGACCAACTTTTAGTAGGAATAATTGCAGAAGTAATTTGGATTTTGTGATCGCTTTTATATCCATCTGGCCGAACATTCTAGACTTTGAGGTAAAGGACAGGCTAGAAAGCGACCACTTTCCAGTAAGTCTTTTGATGGAAGCCTCCTTGCTTGAAGGAGCAACTTCCCTTCATCCAGTAGATGGTAGTAATGGTGATAATATTGAGATCCACATTAGTAACAACAGACGAGCACTCAAATGGCCATTTATATTAGACCATGGTGAGATTCTCGCAGAAATATACACTCTCTTTGC
Organism: Lissotriton vulgaris; assembly: GCF_964263255.1. Lineage (NCBI taxonomy): Eukaryota > Metazoa > Chordata > Amphibia > Caudata > Salamandridae > Lissotriton > Lissotriton vulgaris. The sequence continues at coordinate 1,687,154,283 of NC_141693.1, read as the reverse complement.
AAAGACCTTTGGCCCATACATAGGTCCTACGGTAGAGGAGGTTAACCCAATCCACTTTCTGTCACTACACAAAATTGTTTTTAATGAATTAAAAATTTTAGTTACTAAAATGCCCAAGAAGAATCAACAATAGATACAGAATCTGTCCCATAGTAAACCTTGGTATGGCAGAACCTGTAGAGAATCCAAAAGGGCTCTTTTATCAGCAATTAAATCTAAGTCTCCTTCGGACATACAAACAGCAAGGAATAACTATAAGTTAGCACAAAAGGCTTCTAAAATAGCCTGGGAGGAAGAAAAATGGGCTGATATGTTGCTGGCTGCTGAAACAGGTGACAACGCAGGTTTCTGGAGGCTAGTTGCCAACGGAAACCATGTAGGGAGAGTGGCTAAGGACATCTACCTGGATGAGCTAACATGGACTAATCATTTTACTAGTCTTTATAAAAAATATGACGATGCTTACATGGATTTAGAAGTCCCACGCTATGAACACCCCACAGATTGTCTGGATTTTACATTAGGCGAAACTGAGCTGGCAATTAGCCAAATAAAGTCTGGCAAAGCACCAGGTTTAGACAAGATCCCAGGGGATTTATATAAGCACGACTTAAAAGTATGGGTACCATACATAAACCTTTTGTGTAATAAGTTATCCCTCACTTTAGATTTCCCCGAAAGCTGGAGGGGAGCTGAAATTGTTTTAATCTTTAAAAAAGGGGATAGGATGGATTCCCTCTAATTATCGGCCAATGAGCTTGTTGGACATCCTCCAGAAAATGTATTCACGTCACATTTTACTTCCCGTCAGTGATTCGATGGAGGGAAATGCAATTTTAACCAAATTCCAAGCTGGTTTCTGATGTAAAGTAAGCACAATTGATCAGATATTTACATTTTGTTGCCTTTATTGGAAATATGTATTCATTAAAAAGGGTCATTTATATGTTGCTTTCGTTGCTTTCATTTGATTTGATTTAGTGCCACGTAATCTTTTATGGAAAACGTGGAGTGCAGTAGGGTTACCAATCAGTTTACTAGTTCAGATAAAAGAGCTACACGAAGGGAATTTTGCGAAAATTCGATGGGGTCCAAGTGGGGAACTAACTCAAAAAATCCCTATCGAGCGTGGCGTTCGCCAAGGCTGTGTACTGGCCCCCACGCTCTTTTCCCTTTTCGTGAACGACATCCCGTCACACCTAGAGGGATGCAAAAATGACTCTCTAAAACTGAACGGAGAAAGGGTAACATCTTTACTATTCGCTGATGACACTATTCTGATTTCCCAAACTAAGAAAGGTCTCCAGGCACTGAATTCTTTTAGCGAATACTGTAGTAAGAAAGGACTGGAGATAAATGGGAAAAAGACTAAATGTATGACCCTAAATCCAACAAAAACCGACAAAGGCTGTTTATTATTGGAAGGAGTAAAACTAGATTCGGTCTCCCAATTCTCATATTTAGGGGTTACATTAGATTCCAAATTTTCATGGAGAGCACAAATGGAAAAAAGCAAAGTGGCATTTGCTCAGAATGCAAAGCCAGTCCTTAGGGAGCAAAGTCTGAGCACCAGCAAAGCTGTGTCTCCGGCGATTGAACTCTTCAAATTTAAGGTACAACCAGCAGTGCTATATGGCGCAGAAATATGGGGACCAGGGTCTAAGGATACCTTTAGTGTCCTGGACAACAATTTTATGAGAAGTCTGGTAAGGGTCCCAAGAGGCACTCCTCTAGTACCCCTTCAATTAGACCTCAACATCAAAAGAACCGACCACCACACTATAATTCGGCCACTGATGTTATGGGTTAGACTATGGCGGGTGCCCGAATTACACGACTACAGGGACAGGCTAAAAGAAATCATGGAGTTAGATAATTCAAAAACTATCCCATGGCTAAAGCACGTTAAAAACTGGCTTAGTAAAATAGGCCTAAAACACTTTTGGGAGAGTCCAGAGCAATTGCCGCCCAACTCAAAACTAATTCTAAAAAGGGCTTTCTGGAGCTTTATTGTTATAATGACATCAAGTTCCTCAAATGCCGGGACCCAAGTAACAAATTTTCTTAGCTTTAAGGATGAGCCATTCTTTGAGACCTTTATGGATGAGATAGAGCCCCCTCTTGCCAAAACTCTATTCCTAAAATTAAGGTGTGGGAACCTTTTACTAAAAACAACTTTGGCACGTTGGGCTAAGAGGCCTAATGACCCATCCTTAGTGACCGATGAAATCTGCTCTATGTGCGAATGCCACCAGATTGAAAATCTGTCTCATATTTTCTTCTTTTGTCCTGCTTATGTATTGCCCAGTAAAAAATGGATAAAACCACTATGTCATTGTTGGGTGTGAGATCATGTACACAGGCTTTGAGAATTCTTACAACCAACACAAGCCAAACAATAATATTCAGTGTCAGTAGATTCTGACATTCAATCTTTTTCTTTAGGAAAAAAAAGGGACAACAGTTGTAAAACAAAGCTCATCCATGAAAACATGAATAATCTAGTAATTAGTGGGGGCTTCTTTTTCCTTTTTTAGTACCACATTGACGTTTATGCTTCGATTTAAGCTTACTATGAAATGTATTTTAGCCGATGGTTTTTATGTAATAATGTTCTTAATGTAATGTATGTGTTGTGACTCTTTTATGGCAACTATGCCGAAATAAAGAACTTTGATAGAAATCAATGGAAATCAAGTCATAATGTGAGCAAAACCAAACAAATCACATTTCAGATGACACAAGTTACATGTCTGGATGTTAAAGACAATCGCAGTGTCATGTTGTCATTGAATCGCTTTGTGACACTCTCCCCCCGCCCATCCCCTTTTCCGTGGTGTGCATGCACAGTATAGTTTAACCAGGCCTGGCCTGCCACAGATGATGTTGTAGCCGCAGGCTCCTGTGAGAACTTAGAAATGCCCTCTGCAGTTTGTTGATAAGAGCCCTAAACTGCGCCTGTCTGCTTTGCACTGCTCTGGTCTCCTGTCCTAATTAGAGCTGCAGCAGACGATAAATGATGCTTCTCCCTCCCTTTCTATCTCCAGCTGGTAACTATAAAACATTTGGAGAAGAAATGAGCTCATGGTTTAGGTAGGGCTTCTGTTATCGGGAACTGTGTGTGCAAACCACGCCGGTCAGCTGTTTCTTCCACATTGTTTTTGTTACTGTAGGCAACTAAATTATACGAGCAGACATGAACCCCTAGCACAGCAAGTAGCACTGTGTAAAATAATGAAAAAAGTCGAAATAAGGTCTTCCAGTTCCTATCTGGCCCATTTTATGTTTTATTTTTTCTCATTTCAAAGTATTTTATGATTTATTTTTATAGACAAGTACATTAGTGTTTCCGTTACGAGCTACCAGCCAAACGTGGTTGGTGTTGCAGTAGTTACAGGTACTTGGTGTACGTGTTTAGCTGCACCCATTTACATTGACTTGCTGGGAGATTAAGGGCAGGATGATAGACAGAGAGAGGATAGAAGTGTGGAGATAGGTTACAAGAAGTGTTCTATAGCGATGAATCTAGTCTGGGTTTGTACCTTTGTGTGAAAAACCGACACCCCCAGGTGGCCTCATGGGGGTTCATAGGAGTCCACATACGCATCAAGCGACTTCCACATCCCCCTAGTAGCTGGTCTCCAGAGTGAGTTTTGCAGTGCAGGGCTTTCTGCGCCTCTGAGGTACGTCACCCAGTTGACCTAGCCTTTGTATGATGTCTTAGCTGTATCCTTCCAGTTGGACATGACCCGTTTCCCTGCCGCGGTCAGCAGGAGATCTAGCAGATCCCTGTCATGCTGTGAAGCAAGTCCTGTAGTCATAAATGCGGTGGTGAGGGAAGAGAATTCTGGACTTAGTGTGCATCCCAGCGCCTTTTTTATGAAATCAAAGATTTATTTCCCAGAACGTTTTGATTTTTGGGCAGTAGAAGATGAGATGTGCTGGATCCCCCTTTTCGTTGCCGCAGTTCTAGCATAGGTCATTTTCTCTGAGGTCTAGCGAGGCTAACCGAGCCGGGGTCCAGTAAGTCTTGTGGAGTAGCCAAAATTTTGTTTGGGATAGTACTGGGGAGATTTTATTACGTGAGGGGAGGCCCAAAGCAAAGCCAGCTCTTGCTCATTTAGTGAGATATTGCCGTGTTTTACCTAGTAGTTAGTTGACTTACCGTTAAATTTGGTGGAGTTTGGGCGTAGAAGTTAGGAGAGGTGCGATACTTGATGACCTATTCTGTTGATTTTCACCATATACTGCATAATTGACGGGTTGTGTTGGGATAGTTTGGCTTATGTTAGGGCTGTTCTGATTTTTAGGAAATTGTAGAACTCGATGTGCTGTAGCTTATGTCTATCTTTTAGTGTGGTGAACGTTATGGGATGGTCCCCCTTCTCTAGTTGGGCTGGGTAGGAGATGCCTTTTTCCTTCCATGTGTCAAGGGACAGGCATTACCCTTTGTATTTGATCTTGCTGTTGGCCCAAAGAGACTCCCATTTTGAGTTCCTTACACTGTTCTCCATTTTCTTGTCTATTTTGAGTAGGTCCATTTTTGTGTTTTTGAAGATTGGGCTGGAGGCGTGTGTGTGTTTGTTCGCTATTAGCAGTACCAGTGGGTTGAGGTTGTTTAGTATGGCACGCTTGACTAGTAGCCATACCGGCGTGTACCCTTGAGGGGGTGACATCCAGCACGCCCATTGTTTTGCTAGGAAAGTGGTTTGGAAGGTTCTATAGTCTGCCAGGTTTAGCCCTCCCACTTTTTTTATCTAGCCTTAGTTTTTTAATACTTATACATGCCTTTTTTCCCCACCATAGGAATTTACTAATCAGGTTATCCGCTTTGCGGTGGAAGTCATCCATAAGAAGAAGTGGTAGCATGCTCAGCAGGTCATTGATCATTGGTGTGATCATCATCTTGATCGTTTCTATTCTGTCCCACCAGGTTATAAATTTGGGGGACCAGGACTCCAAGAGTTTCTTTGTTTTTTCTAGCAATAGTTTCTCATTTTGGTCTAGTGTGGTCCTGAGGTCATTACCAAAGTGGATCCCTAGATATTTGATGAATCCTGTTTGCCAGGCCAGGCCCGACCCCCCAGGGTGTCCCTAGTGGTGTGGATGTTGAGGTGTTTGAATTCTGATTTGTTCTGATTGAGTTTATATCCTGAGTGTCCTGAGTACATCTCTATGGTTTCTATCAGGGCCTCAATAGAGGTCTTAGGTTGCTTTGTCACAATAAGAATGTTGTCCGCATAGGCGGCTAGTTATATTTCCACGTTGTTGATATTGATCCCCTTTACTTCCGCGTTAGTCTTGATGTCCCTTATCAGGGGTTCCAAGGCCAGCAGGAAGAGTAAAGGGGACAGAGGGCAGCCATGTCTAGTTCCGCGTTGTAATGTGAGTGGTTCGGAGCATGATCCATTCATGAAAATGCGTGCTCTTGGGTCCCCGTTCAGTGCCAACACCTTCGGTATGAACCCTTCCCCTTGGTTGAATGAGTGCATGCATTGCTCCAGGAAGTCCCATCAAACTCTGTCAAAGGCCTTCTTAGCATCTAGGGTGATAGCCACAGCTGGCTCTGCCAGTTTAGCGGTGTGTTCTAGAATGTGGCATAGGAGTCTGGTATTGTCATTGGACATACGGGTCTTTAGGAAGCCTACTTGTGAGTTGCTTATTAGACTGGGTAGGACGGAGTTTAGTCTTGTAGCCAGGATTTTTGTGTATATTTTGCAGTCCATATTAATTAAGGATATGGGCCTGTAATTCTTGGGAACCAATTCATCCTTGCCTTCCTTTGGGATTACGATTATGTTGGCCCCGGTCATGGATTGTGATACTAGCCCATTCTCCGCACAATGGTTGAACACCTTTTTCATGGTGGGTTTCAGGTGATCAAGAAAGGACTTGTAAAAAGGGGCTGTGTACCCGTCTGGGCCTGGGGCTTTGTTGTCCTTCATAGACTTGACCAGCATTTCAAGCTCTGCTGTACTGATTTCTTGCCCTAGTCTCTGTGCTTCTACATTCGATAGTTTGGGTAGGTCGAGTCTGCTAAGGTATTTTATGCACGCCTCCAGGTCTGTTCGTTTTTATAGAGTTCCTGGTAAAACTCTTGGAAGGTTTGTAGGATGTCTTTGTGCCTTGTGTGGGTATTGTTGTGTGAGTCAGTGATGGATGAGGTGGTAAATTGGTTGCACTTGCGCTTTAGGTAGGAGGCTAGGAGTTTCCCTGCTCTGTTAGCTTCGCAAAGGTTAATGGCCTTGTATTTGTTGATCCACAGTCCGGCCCTCTCACTCAGGATTTTGTTATATTCATACTTTTTTCTGGTTAAGTCCGTTAGGGTAGTAGTATTGTACGTAGCTCTGGTGTGGGCAGTTTCTAGTTTTTTGATGTCCTGCTCGAGCTGGGTCAGTTGTAGTTTTGTGTTTTTGTTAATTTTGGACTTAAGTTCGATTATTGTGCCTCTGACTGTCGCCTTGAGTGCGTCCCATAGGGTAGTGGGGTTGGTTGGTGTCTAAGGTATTCTTTTATGGCCTCCTGAATCTTTTTTGTTTGTTTTCTGGGTCAGCCAAGATGTCACTGTTAAAACGCCACCTTCTGGGGATGTCTTCGTTGTGGCACCCACTCAGCTTTAGGCTGATGCATGAGTGGTCTGACACTAGCCTAGGCGCTATGTAAGTATGCTCTTTTAGGTGTGTGTGTGTGTGGACCTGTGATTAACCCCGGCCGCTCCCCCAACTGCGTCCAAGCCGCTCCTGGACACACTCATGGACCTTTCTCATGCTACTCCTGCAAATTCGTCGGCACCGTCAACAACTCCGCTACGATCACCCCACAGACTCCCGACACCAACCACCTACAATGCATCCTGCTCAACACCCGATCGGTCCACAGGCACGCCATTGACCTCTGGAATCTACTAGACACCATCTCTCCGGACGTCGCCTTCCTAACAGAAACATGGATGAACGCCTCTTCCGCCCCAGACATCACCATTGCCATCCCAGAAGACTATAAGATCATACGCAAGGACCGTACCGGCCACACAGGAGGAGGAATCGCCATCGTCCACAAAAAATCCATCCACATCTCAACCAGCTCTGACGTCAATCTCGCCAACTCTGAACACCTTCACTTCCAGATCCACACCGACCCCAAAACCACACTCAGAGGCACCCTCCTTTACAGACCTCCAGGACCCCGCGCACAATTTAGTGAAGACATCACGGATTTCATCACTCCACACGCCCTCCCATCCAAAGATTACATCCTTCTGGGAGACCTCAATTTTCACCTTGAAAAGAACAACGACCATAACTCCACCACCCTTTTGGACAACCTCGCCAACCTCGGACTTAAACAACTGGTCACCTCCCCCACCCACATCGCAGGTCACACACTCGACCCTATCTTCTCCTCCAGCAACCATGTCTCCTTCAGCCACACTACGGCTCTCCTCTGGACTGACCACAGCTGCGTCCACTTTACCTACAACAAGCCCAAACCCAACAACCACCCCCAACCAACTCTACAAAGAAACTGGAACAAAATCACCATCGACCAGATCTCCTCATCGCTTCTTCAAAAGCCCCCCGCCCACTCCTCAAACCCCGACCAAGCCGCCACCAACCTAACCCTATGGTTATCCAACAGCGCCGACATCCTAGCACCACTGAAAAAACGACACATCAAACTTGGCAGCAAGAAAGCCTCCTGGTTCAACGATGATATTAAGAAATCCAAGAAACTCTGCCGCTCCCTGGAGAAGGCCTGGAAAAAAGACCCAACCACCAACACCAAGGAAGCCTTCAAAAACGCCACTCGCACACACCACCAACTGATCCGAAAAGCCAAGCAAACCGCCTTCAAGGACCGACTAGATAGCAACGCCCACAACAGCAAGGAACTTTTCAACATCGTCAAGGAATTCACCAATCCCTCGGCCAACTCCAATGACATCACCCCCTCTCAAGCCCTCTGCGACTCCCTAGCTTCATTCTTCCACAACAAAATTGCAGACATCCACAACAGCTTCGACAACCAACCCGGAGACCAACCCACCCAACCATCTGCTGGACCCTCACCCCCCTTGAACATCCTTAATGACTGGAACCCAATCTCCACTGAAGACACCATCCGCCTGATGAACTCCATCCACTCAGGATCCCCCACAGACCCATGCCCTCACCACATCTTCAACAAAGCAGACTCCATCATAGCACCGCACCTCAGAGACGTCATCAACGGCTCCCTCAACTCCGCCACCTTCCCGGAAAGCTGGAAACACGCAGAACTCAGCGCCCTTCTGAAAAAACCCACAGCGGACCCCACCGAACTCAAAAACTACCGTCCCATCTCGCTCCTTCCATTCCCGGCCAAAGTCATCGAGAAAGCCGTCAACAACCAGCTCGCCGCCTTCCTAGAAGCCAACAACTCCCTCGACTCCTCACAGTCCGGCTTCCGAGCCAAACACAGCACTGAAACCGCCCTCATCGCAGCAACAGATGACATTCGAACGCTACTGGACAATGGAGACACAGTCGCCCTCATCCTCCTCGACCTCTCCGCAGCCTTCGACACAGTCTGCCATAACACCCTTCTACAGCGCCTCAGAAACATCGGAATTCAAGGAAAAGCACTAGAATGGATCACCTCGTTCCTCACCGGAAGAACCCAGAGAGTCCGCCTTCCACCATTCAAGTCAGAGGCCACTGAAGTCATCTGCGGCGTCCCACAAGGATCTTCACTCAGCCCCACCCTTTTCAACGTATACATGAGCCCCCTCGCAACCATCGCACGCCAACACAACCTCAACATCATCTCCTACGCGGACGACACTCAACTCATCCTATCTCTCACCAATGACCCTCATACCGCCAAAACTAACCTACACGAAGGAATGAAAGAAGTTGCCGAATGGATGAAACATAGCCGTCTGAAACTGAACTCTGATAAAACAGAAGTCCTTATCTTAGGTACCTCCCCCTCTGCATGGGACGATTCTTGGTGGCCAGAAGCCCTTGGAAAAGCACCCATCCCGACAGACCACGCACGTAACCTGGGCGTCATCCTGGATTCCTCACTTTCGATGTACAAACAAGTCAACGCCGTCTCTTCATCCTGCTTCAACATTCTCCGCATGCTCAAAAAAACATTTCGTTGGATCCCCACCGAAACTAGGAAAACGGTCACCCACGCCCTGGTCACGAGCCGGCTGGACTACGGAAACACCCTCTACGCCGGCACTACCGCTAAACTCCAGAAAAAACTCCAACGAATCCAAAACGCCTCAGCCAGGCTCATATTAGACATCCCGCGTAAAGAACATATCTCTGGTCACCTGAAAAACCTCCACTGGCTACCCGTCAATAAGAGGATCACCTTCCGTCTCCTAACCCACGCACACAAAGCACTCTACGAAATCGGACCAGAATGCCTCAACACACGACTGTCCTTCTACTCCCCCTCCCGCCAGCTACGATCATCCAACCAAGCCCTTGCCACTGTACCCCGCATCAACAAAACCACCATGGGAGGTAGATCCTTCTCCTACCTGGCAGCTAAAACCTGGAACTCCCTTCCCACTCACCTTCGCCTTACTCAGAATCACCTAGCATTCAGAAAGCAACTTAAAATGTGGATATTTGACAAGTAATTTCCCCTCCCCTCCTCAAGCGCCTTGAGACCCTCTGGGTATGTAGAGCGCTATATAAATTCTTTGACTTGACTTGACTTGACTTAATCTATTCTGCTGTACAAGTTGTGCGGGTTGAAGTAGAAGGTGTAGTCTCTAGTGTCCGGGTGCTAGAGTCGCCATGGGTCTTTGAGGTTGAATTTGGCACAGATGTTCTTTAGCGTGGAGTGTGCGCTTGTGAGTTGGGAGTGGCAGAGTGATTGTCTGTCAAGTATATGGTCCAGAGGGATGTTAAAGTCCCCCGCCAGCACGGTAAGGTCATCCTGTGGGAGGCTATCAAGTTTGTGCGATAACCCCCTCCCAGAACGCAGGGTCGTCCGTGTTAGGGCCGTAAGTGTTGGCAACATGAATGAGCCCCTCCCCCCTTCTCAAGTGTGTTATCAAGAGTCTACCTACCTCATCGTGATGTTGCGATTCTATTTTTAGGTTGCAGTTTTTAGATATCAGTGTAATTACCCCACGCTTCTTCCCCTGGTTAGCACGGCACCTGTGATATCCAGTTGGGTTTCACTAGTTTGACATCATCCAGGGATAGTTTGGTTTCTTGTATCAGGACCACATCCCCCTTACTCTTAGCAAGGAAGTCGAGTATCTTCTTCCTCTTGACGGGGTGGTTGAGCCCCTTGACATTGAGGGAAACTATCTTTAGATCAGACGCCAGGTTAAGCTTGTTGGTCTGTGCCATTATCTATGTTGGGGAAACTCTGGTAACCCTAATCTGCACCCCCAGCTCTCGTTTGTTGTGTTCCCCCCCCCCCCCCCCCCCCCCCCCGCTAGTCCCAGTTTTCGGATGTAGGGCAGGTGTTTGTCCAGTGCATGCACAGTGTTAGGTCTACCGCTTCTCAGTCTTATTCGGGTCAAAGTGTACCTTCTTGTAAGGAAATGTGAGAGTAAGGTAGTGAAAATAGGGTAGATGACAGTGAAAAGAGAAAAGAAAGAAAAACAAGAAAACAGTGAGCCCCTCTCCTCCCTCCCACCTTCACCCTACCTAAAAACATTGCGTGCTGAACGTGTGACGACAGGATCTCCGTTCTGTCTCCCTGGTAGTTGTTAGTTACTGTTCTGTGTTTTGCCATTCCCAAGAGTGCATCTTTACAGTCTTTATAGCCTTTTCAACAGTCTCTTTGCCGTGCCAAAGTCTGTGTTAGTTCCCCCCCATCCCTCTCTCTTACGTCACCGCGACAGGTTAGGTAAAAAGGATATGTTGGTGATGCTCGGTTCCGTGCGAGGAGACGGTGTGACACTTGCGCTGCTGCTTGCTACTTCGAGTGTCTGTTGTTCTGGGTGCAGTCACGACTTGGTATTGTGGAGAGATCTCTGTCGGGGTAGTTGTTGTTGGTGTTGTAACTGTGTTCTGTGGGTCTAGTGCAACTGCTCAGGGCTAAGTCCTAGCTCACCTACGCACTGCGTCAAGTGTTCTCTCTAAGATTGTTAACTGGTCGGGGTGGGGGTTGTAAGACATCTCCAGCTGACTGATGTTGAGTGCCTGGCTTGAGGGGATTGTTCGGTTCTGGCCCGTCGAAGGGATAAGACCATATGTTTCAGGGTTTTCCGGGGTTATGGTGAGACTTGCTGTTATTTGTGCAGTTTGTGCCTCTTGTGGTATCTTGAGGTAGTTAGATATTTAGTGCCTGCTAGATAAATATTAGTTAGCTATTGAGGTAGATAAGGTTGCTTTTATAGTTCGTTACGAGCGTTTCATTACGAGAATTTTACCGGATTTTGACCCACTCACTCCACCCTCAGCTCCGGTGATGCTCTTCTCTTGCTGGTGCCTGCTTGGGAGGTCTCCATTTATTGTGTTGCTGGACCATCCAAGTATCTGCCTAGTTCTCGCGGGTCATCGAAGACGTGTGAGTGCCCATTTTCGCTTATCCAGAATCTTGCTGGGCCGGTGAATGAGAACAGAATGTTTTTCTTCCTCATTTTGGTGCGTAGGGACAGGAAGCCCTTCCTAATGTCCACTATGGTCTTGGAGTAGTCCTGCGTGAGAATTATCTTCTGCCCATTCCACGCGATCTGGTGTTTTTTCCGTGCAAAACTGAAAATGGCTTCTGTGTGTTGTGTTCTCAGTGGTTTGCATATTATTGGGCGGACTCCGGTCTTTGTTGCGCATCTGAAGGTAGGAACTCTATAAGTTCTGTCCAACTCGAAGGGATGGTCGAATTTGAGGTTTGTGATTTTTGGTATCATTTCCTCGATGAAGGACAGGCACGACCCCGCTTTATCTTCTTTGCCCTTTGGGACATCTAGGATTCTTATATTCATCCGTCTATTTGGATATTCCAACTCCGCCATTTGTTTCTGGAGTGTTGCTGTAGCTTTGGTTAAGGCCTTTAGTTCCTTGTTTACTTGCAGGTCTGCATCTTCAATGTCGCTTATTCTCTGCTCTGCTGCGTTTAGTCTGTTGTTCGCTGCATGCATGTCTGCCCTAACTGCTGCCAGCTCCAGCTGGATTGCGTCTGTGGTCTGTTTTGTGGTCTTGGACAGATCGTGAACATCCGCCAGCTTTTTTAGGATCCTCTCTAGTGTGCTGTTGTTGTCTGGTTTCTGTTTGATTGGTGAGTGTTAGCGTGGGTTCACCTTCGTTTTTTAAAATTGTTGCTGAAGTTTTGCTTTGCTCCCCGCCATGTTTGATAGTCCTCTCTTCTCCTGGTACTGGTCAAATCTTCTCTTTCTTCTTGGCACTACGACCAGCTTTTTATGATCTTGAGTTGTTTTCCCTTGTGTCTGGTGGGGTTGTTTAGGCACCACCGTTGGTTTGCTGGGTGTTTCTCTTGCGGTACAAGGGTGGATCTGTTCTCCTACTATTGGCCCTCCTGGGCTAGTTGGGGTGTCTCCCCTCTAGGTTAGCTGCCCTGCTATGTCTTCTACCTCTGTTCGCTGGCCGCTGATCACTGCAGCTGGTTACACTAGCAGTGGGAGTGCTTGACACCTTTAAGGCCCTGGTGTTAGCCCTTGTTGTAGGTTTGCCTCTATCTGACTGTGTACGCTGTTTAGCTTTTGCGCGTCAAGAAGAAGAATTCACTTCCAATTAAAACAATTTGGGATTTACGTTGTGCCGAACCAGCATGGAATAATATTCTGACAGGTGATTTCAATGCAAATTTATTTCACACTCCCGGCGAAGACGAAATATTGACAGCAGAAAATACTTTCTGGAATATAAAGCAACAGTGTTCAAATAAGTATATTCGTAAAGATCTTCATGGACAACAGCAAGTAACAGCCCTAGAATATCAAGGAATGAGAGTGATTAATGGAAGATCCGAACAAGACACACACCAAATTATACGTATCATGGCCCACGCTCGCATTCGAAACTGGACTATACGATTTTGATGCTCCCATTAATGCCGCTTCTAGCATTTTTATATAGAATACACCACAATAAGTGACCATTCAATTCAACACGTTGTTTTCAATGTGGCCCTTCCAAAGCTGGAAAAAGCCACTGACCTAGGAGGCAAATTGAATACTATAAATTCAAAACGTTTAACCTGGACAAGCGGATCGCCTATTCTGCAATTTGATTCAATTATATAAAATAAAAAAGCAGAGCTTGCACCTCTGCTTCATTGATTTAAAAGCTGCTTTTGACAGCGTGGATCGGAAATTATTATGGATGAAACTAAGGTCATGGAATATTCCAGAAAGAATTTTAAAAGGTTTATTGTTATTTTAAACAGATACATGGGTTGGAGTAAAATTCGGTGACGGATCAACAGTCTCAAGAAAATGGAACACACAAAGGGGCTTGAAGCAGGGATGTGTGCTTGCTCTCCACTTATTTAATTTGTTTTTAGCTGATTTATCCGAGAAACTTGATGTAATCAACTCTCATTCTCCGCATCTGGGATCACTATCCCTTTCGCACCTTGCCTATGCCAACAACATAGTTTTAATCAGTTTGACTAAAATTGGGTTCACGAGGCTACTGACGGCCCTCGCAGAATTTCTGATGACAAATAAGCTGGAAATTAATATAGCAAAAACAAAAACAATGCTGATCAGTAACCGGACGGCTCGCCCATACAACATCAACTTTAAAGGTAAAGTCTTGGGGAAACGTCGCAAGCTATAAATATTTCGGATTTTACCTTGACAACAAATTGAGCCATCGGACGGCTCGCCTGTACAACATCAACTTTAAAGGTAAAGTCTTGGGAATATGTTCCAAGCTATAAATATTTGGGATTTTACCTTGACAACAAATTGAGCCAGCAAGATCAGAAAAATTACATAGCTCAGCGGGCAACCGTATTAACCTTTGCTTACAAGACACTGGCTGGGAATCTAAGGGGCCCCTCATTCAAACCACTGATTACAGTAATACCGGCTAAAACATTACCAACGTTAACCTACGCCAGTGTAGCCTTCCAAGGTAAAGATGCAACCATACTCAATAATTTAACAACCTGCATTTTTTAAAGGGTTTTGCAGCTCCCTCAAATGGCATCTCCAGCACAATTGCGATTAGAATTTGGTTTACAGAATAAGACAGTTGGCAGGCAATATTCAACAATTAGTGTGGCACTGCATAAAGCAAAACACGGTGGACTTTAAACTAAATGAGGCCCTGTGGTCAGAGCAAGAGAACGGTCCCAATACACCACATAAGCGCTATTTGCAAAATGCTCTCAAATCCACTTGCACTTTGGACGTGTGGAATAAAAACCTGCCTTATGATACATTTAAGTCCACAATTAATAAAGTTGCAAAACTGCACTCGATTTTGCTTTACAAAAATATTTTGTGCCAGAGGTCCAACGCCTGGACTGTCCTTAACAACTAGAAGATTCTTAAACCAGCAGCAAACCTAGAATTAACATACTCGGTCCACCTAAAAAAACAGCTAATGGCAGTACGTTTTGGTAAATATCCTTCACTGGCAGATGCCCTAAAGTGGAAAAATATGGAACTAAAAAGCTGTCGTCTATATGGAAGCCCTACAGAAGACCTCATCCACTTAATATGCATGTGCAAGAAACTTCGGCCTTCACAAGAGACCTGACTTAGAAAGACTTTTTTGGATAGAGGAATACGAACATGTTGGGAGGTTATAATTAAAGGGCTTGATCCATCTGATCCCCAGATGAACTGTAAATGGATTAAGTTCCTGCGCATACACGATAAGGCAACAAAGTCAACACAACAATGAGAGGATCCGTTCACGGAAAGCTTGATGGTAGTTTCACTTGTTTTACAGAGTCATCACAAGGAGGGAGCAAGAGGTCCGGTACATCGGCCTGCAGAGTCAACTACTTTTATTCACATTGACTTATTGCTGGTACCAAAGGGACTAACATTTGACATCTGTTAACTGTCTGTTCATAACTGTAATCCATGTAGAAAAAGTAGAGTACAGGCATTATTTCATCGAAATTTAGAATGTAATTATGATTTAACAGTGATTTTAATCTGTAAGACTCTTGTTTGTGCAAATGACGGTTGAATGATTTTAAATCTTGTTAAGTCTTGGCTGCTATCAACTGGGAAGAAAATTGTAATGGTTTTAATTAACTAACCAATAACATTTTTACTTACTTACTTACCTGTTTGTAGATAGGAATTCGATATTCTGGTAGTCAATATTTTGTCATCGATATTTTTGTAGGTCGATATTTAGCTCCTCGATATTCTGGCAGTGATTCAGCCAAAGCCATTAGCCTTATACTGGAAACAAGATATATAAATATAAATATATATATATATATATACACATATATTGGATATGTGATAACCCAACAGATAACAGGAAATCATTCGGCACTCCAAGGTAGAAAAACGTACTCAGTTTATTTTAAATAATGACGATTTTAACATCGATGCGTTTCGGGAGTCAGGCTCCCTTGTTCACGATTATATATATATATACATCTCAACCAGTGTTGCACGTTTGGTCGGCGCGCTGCCTAAATGCCAGGGGTGCACGAGGAACGTTCACGCAGATTCATAACAGCTCCTAATTCACAAACCAAAATGGAACAAGGCACTCCAGGCAGTGTTTTACTCCAATATTTAATGCAATATGGCAAAGGTAAAGTGTCAGATGCGTTTCAGCTATATTAGCCTTTGTCACAATGCAGACATTTTCACTGCACACAGTATTTGAACTTTCTACTCAAATAATACACATCAACATAGGACTTAACATCAATCCTCTACTTGTTGACAATTCCAATTTTAAACAATGTATGGCAGACATATTAAGCAATTAAAAACTAAAATGTCAAAGCATTGAATGTTCGGGGTCCAGATCGACATAGTAATAAATCACATAATTATTATCTAACCGCATAAGCTCAAGTTGTATATCTGCAATAAGTTCTGTCCCATAACTGGTAGGTATGTGCAGCACCATATGATAGGATAACTTCATGTGGCTGTGCCCCTGTGTTATTGGGCCCCAGTGGGTTGATCTTAACAGTCTCTAAACTTGAACGCCAGTGGTGTAATATGCACTTAGGTCTGACCGCCTTGTGGGTTTCCTCTTGAATGCAGGTCCTTCACATAGGGCCAGATGTATATAGTTAGCATTTTGCGATTCCCTAATTGCGAATCACAAGGATTCCTAGGGTGTCACAAATGGCCTACCTAATGAATATTATTGAGGTACGTCGTAATTTGCGACCCCGTAGGAATCACAAAAATCACGGGGATGGTGGCCTGCTGAGATCAGCAGACCACCATGTCCGTGATTGCTTTTCAATAACGCAATCATTTTTTTTGTAAAGCAGCCTGTTTTCCTTAAAGTAAAACAAGATGGTTTACAAAACAAAAAATGAAAAGTTTTCTTTTAATGTTTTAAGAGTAGTCTGTGGTCCGTGGGATAACTGCCTGCTCTTAAAAATGTTTTTACAAACTTTCACAAAGGGGAAGGGGTCCCTTGGGGACCCTTTCCCATTTGCAAATGGTTTACCACCTACTTGAAGTAGGTGGTAAAATGCGAACGTTTTGTGACTGCAATTGCGATCACAAAACATTCATACATACCGATGTGATTCGGTATTAGGAAGGGACACCCTTAACATGCCCCATAGTTCTGCCTTTGCTCTCGACTGTGCACCTGTGACAAAAATAAATCGAAAGTGGAGATTAGTTAGATGGCTCTAAGTCTCAATGTGATTTTACAGGTGTGTATACAATTTCTCATCAATATTCAACCCATTGAGCTTCTTGGTATCTAGCCTGAGGATGTATAAATTCCACAGTCTTCGCTGTGTTTTCTGCCACTTAACCCCCCTTAGTGTTTTTGGTATACAGTCTATTACACTGTACGTCAGTAAGCTTGGGTCGTTGTTGTAGGTGCTCTTGAAGTGTCATGTTGTTGGGTAACTATCCTCTTGGGTTTTTATGGATCTTATATGTTGCAGTGCTATTTGTGAACCTGCAGTTTAGAGCTCGCTATGCATTTCTTTGGACATGGGCATTCTAAAATGTAGATGGCATATTCTGTTTTGCAATTCATGGCATGGCTAATTTTGAATGTCTCATTCAAGTCATTCTTGATCTCTATGATATTCCTTCCATGCTTAGAGACCTTACATCTGCTACAATTTAGAAAGCCCTTCTGTAGTTTGAGTCTTTTCTTGTGTCACATTGTTGTGTACAAGTTAATCCTTGACTGATTATGCCTTTCTGTATGTGACCTGGGGCGTCCTTCCTACTTCTTTCCCTGTAACTGAATCATCTCTGATGTAATCCCAGTGTTTTTATAGTGCTTTCCAAACCGTATTATATTGGCTGTTGTATGTGGTGATAAACCTCTCACTTTTGCCTTTTGGTGCCTTTTGCTGGAACAGCACTGTTAACCTTTTTTTGTGTGGAAACCCTTCTTTTCGCTGCTGTTAGTGTATCTGTCAAGTCCCCTTTGGCTCTCAATTTGTGAATCATATCTGTCTGTGTTTGTTTGAAAGACTCTTCAGTGCTGCAAATGCGTTAGGCTTAAATGAGTTCCCCACAGGAGATGCCACATATAAGGAGGGCCGGGTGTGAGCTACTGGCACAAAGAATAGTATTGCCTGCTGTACTTTTCCTTTGTACTGTGGTGGGGAGTTTGGAGTTGATGACTATTGGTCCTATGTCCAGAAATTCTATTGTGGTGTTGCTAGTTTGACTCGTGAATAATAGGTTTAGATCATTGTTGTTTATTTGTCTTACAAACTCATTCGCGGTATCAATGTTAGTTTTCCACAGACAAAATAGATTGCCTATATAGTGTACCCACATTGTTTTATGTGGGGACCACTGTTGCATAGTGCTTCCATTTAGTACCTGCTCCTCCCACCAACTCATTTGCAGATTTGCATAGCTGGGGGCGAAGCCGGTACCCATCACAGTTCCCTTCACCTGTTGAAACAGTTCTTGTTAAATAAAACCTATTGCAAGAGAGGCAGCAAGGTATCATTTTTAAAAGCATTTCATTGTATGCCAATTACAACGATGTATCGGGTGTTTGGATTGGCGCTGTGGTTCCCGAGTTTACCCGCCTCAAAGGTTCAAAGTTCTTCCTTTATAATAGTAGTATAGATATATATATATATCCCACACTCGTTGCTTGTGTACACACTGCTGGTGCTCCTAAACCACCCAAAGACCACCCAAAGACGGTCCAGCTTTAATTACCGATTTCCCTCGTATACCAAGGATAACAACGCCTTGTCTTGAACAATTAATTATTTATTTGTTGACTGTCGGACATGTTTCGCCTGCCCTGAAGGCTTGCCCACCTTATACATATGTGTGTGTATATATATATATATATATATATATATATATATATATATATATGTGTGTGTGTGTGTTTGTGTGAATATATATATATGTATATATGTATATATATATGTGTATGTATGTATATATGTATATATTTTGTGTACTATACATCTTAAAAGGATATTGTAAATAGAGTTCACAATTACATATTTTGCCTGATACTAGATCAATACCAGTCAAATGATGTTATTCTTGTGCTAAAATATATTCCTTTTGTGTACATGTAACATATGTTGTTTTAAACTGCACTACTTGACCCATAATGCTGCATTAAGGTCACAAGGGAATACAAAAAAGTGCAATAGAGAAAGGACTCACTGACCGTGAGCAAGGCCGTGGAGGCTGAAACGCGTTGGTTGAGCTTCAGCAAATAAATTTATTTTTGAACATTTAAACCCTTATGAGTGCCGAGTCTATGGTTGTCGTGTTCATATCTAGGACCCTAATTCTATATTCCCGATTTATGCCCTTGTGAGGTTATAATCAATAATACCCTGATACAGGCATAAGAATCAGATTCATATTCAGTAATAGCCCATGCAATCCAAAGCACAGCACGGCTACTCCCATCGACTCCTAGAAAGCACAACGCGTTCTTTAAACAAACCAAGCCTCCAGCAGCCCGGGAAAACCCCCCTGCTTTTGTTTTGATTTGAACAAGAACTCCTGAAGTCCAGAAAGAACTTAGTTCTTAGTGACGTCTTATGTCCAACCTTATGTCAAACCCGGCACCTTCCAGGTATAAAATACCAACAGTTGCCTTAAGCAAACACACGGTGGTTTGGAGCAGAGCGACCATCTACTTGCCCGAGAGCCCAGCTGATGCGAGTGCCCACGGAAGCTGCCCCTCCTGTTTAACGCACTGAGAGAGACGCTGTCTTTTTCTCCATCCGAGAAAATCCAGCTCCGGTGTTTCCAGCCCACCCTTGCGGGTTGCTGGGATATCGAGTCCTGAAGAAAGATACCAGACCTCCCACATTCTATTACCAAGGTACGGAGCTCACTAAACCCATAAGAGAATTCTTGATGCAGATTCTTCGCAAAACTATTTTAACCAACTTAACTTAAACTGCTACTTACTCATCCCTTCCCACGTATTAGGCTTAGGTCAGGTACACCGGGATAGGCTTAGTTAGAAGCACCAGTTGAGTACGTTAGTCAATGTATTTATGTATGTATATATTTTATCCATTTTAAAGTATCATATGGCTAAGAAACCATATCAATGCTTTTACAGTATTATTTCATAATACTACTTTTACTGTACGCACTTTACTTTAC
Organism: Lissotriton vulgaris; assembly: GCF_964263255.1. Taxonomy (NCBI): domain Eukaryota; kingdom Metazoa; phylum Chordata; class Amphibia; order Caudata; family Salamandridae; genus Lissotriton; species Lissotriton vulgaris. Next base: position 1,687,134,545 of record NC_141693.1, on the reverse strand, counting down.
TTTAAGTATTGCAATTGTGGCAATTCACTTCTCTTGCATGAGAAAGAAGACTGCTCAATAAATAACACCTTTTTATTGAAAACGCCCGTCTCTCTATTTCTCTGCACTCTGGTGAAACTAAGTATGCACTGCTGACTGAGTGAAATAGCTGTCTATTGTTTACACACAACTCTAGAGATTCACTCTTATTCTGAGGGAGCAAAGTTGTCATGTTTATGCGGTTGTCGGAAACTGAATCCCTTCTTGTCTGAGCCAGGGGAGGTTGTCCCTCCCTATTCATTCCAGAAAGTTTCCAGTGACCTCTGAGCTAGCTGGCGCAAACCTAAATTAGGTTTAACATAGTCAGTAGAGACCTAGTAGACCTCAGTCCTACGTCTACACTGCTGTTTATGTTATTCTAATGCGCAGAGCCTATGGGGAAAATAGGAACTACACTACATGGCGCCCAACGTTTGGTAAGGCAATAATCTAATGCAAGACACTAGAGTAACTCTGTCGTGCTTTTTCACACAGAACCCTTTCCCCGTAAAAACTCCAATAGACGTCGGGAGTGGGTGAAAGGTTAATATCCGCCGGAACTTAGTAGGATGAGAATCCTATGTATTAATTTTTGGTTTGATCAATGTTGAAGGATACAGTGTTCCAAAATATTGTGCACCTAATCTTTGTTTCCTTCAAACTCGATCTGCAACAGAAAACTTTCAGTCAGTTAAATGACAGAAAGTGACGAAGAAAGGGAGCAAGCAAGAATAGCAGCTCGGCTCTTAGAAGAAGACGTAAGTCTCCATGAAACCGACCCGGATGCAATACTCATTCCGGTCAATGTAAGAAGAATTATAACTCTTAAACTTATAGAAAATGGACTGACACCAAGAGGTGGTACAGTCATATTCGTGATAGAGGCACATGAATATTGGCAGACAGAGGTATTCTATTCATGGATACATTTTCCAGCAGCACACGCTACGACAAAAGACTTCCAATATTACAAAATAGAGGAACCTCCGGATGAATACACCCCTTTCGTGGAGATTGTAATCCCACTAAAATACGAAGAGCACCTGCTCTGGTTTAAAGGCGCCCTAAAACATAAAGATCACATCACCAGACTCGGTCCACTAGGTAGACCAGGAGCAACATGGCCGGTTCTAGCCAGCTACACACCACATCCAGACATTGATAAAATGTCAGTTCCTGAACTTTTAGCTCAGCTTAAACTCTTAATTAAAATACATAGACAATTAGTCCAATATGTCATGCAGACCTCAATAGTCCAACCGACAATTAATATTCCACAGCAGAACCCCCACCAGGGGAACATAAACAAAATCACACCACAGAACATACAATCATGTCTTGGTAAGGTACCCAAAAAACGGGAACAAATTCCATTCTGGTTAGCACAAAAAAATACTTAAATAGAGGCAGTATTTCCTGATACTACGCCTACTGATAAACACAGAATTCTGACTATCTGCCTCCCGATGGGGATCGCACCACATGTGGAGGACTGTGACACTTGGGGCACAGTCTTTGCTTCCATCTACACAAAAACACATGGTGATACCAGATGTACTAAGACAGATTCAAAATGAATACGGTCCAGAACCTGCTTTAACTCTGGGTTTGAAATTACTGAAAGACTTCAAGCTGGTCTCGGCTATATTACTAGCCAACATAAAAGGTGAAGCAGCATCTGTGGCGATCTGCCAGAAATTGAAGGAAACAGATATAGCAGAACAACCATTTGCACTCGCCAGAATCATAGAAAAATCCTATGAAGAGCTAGGAAGAGATAGTTTGGGTGGGAAACCGGTAAAACCCCAATTAACTGAAAGTCCTGAAAAACATTTATTAAAAATAATTTAAAAACTCCAAAAAAGAGTTGGGAAGGTAATAAACAAACCATTCCCAGGGAAAACGTTTCCAGTCCAGAGGAAGGTCTCCTCAGCATAGAGAGAGATCTCCAGGCCGAGAAGACAAGTCTCCCCAAAGGTAACCCTCTGAAAAAAGATACAATCTTAGAGATAGGGATAAAATAAAAAAACCTGATAGATATCAAGATATTGATACACGTCCCTCTTGATCTTTTAAGACTTCCTCACAGAAATCGGAAAGAAGAGGACGGTCAGAACACAGAGAAGAGCACGTCAAGTCCAAAGACAAGGAACCTGCTCATCAAAGTAAAAAATTACAATTTCCCAGAAAGAAAGTAGCAAGTATTAAAATTAAACATGCTGAGAATTCTGAGGACGCAGCTGAAAAACGGAGAGTGGGCACAGACAATGCTAGACAGCACAGCAGAAGTGAGCATAGCTCGCAAGATCCTGATGAATCTTCGGGAGACAGTGGACACAAATGAGTACATTCAGGTGGAAACTGCAGACACTCGAGTTAGTGTGCCCCATAAACTATATGAAATACCATTACGTATAGAGGGAGATAAAACTAGAAAAATAAAAGGTCTCTTTTGGGAAAAACTCTCAAAAGACTATGACATTGTGAAGTAGTGAAGTAGTGTGGCTCACTGGTTAGAGGCGGCAGACCCGAGAGCAGAGGACGGCCCGGGACCAGGGTTCGATTCCCGGCGCGGCAGGTTTCTGGACCAGGGTCAGCGGACTCGATAATTCTCTCGCCTCGGTGCCCACTCTGATCAGCGATCACACTCGGCAACTCTGGGCATTAGCTTGCCTCATCTTCACTAACGGCCCCACCAGACCGCCGGGGATGCCTGGTCTCACCCTGGAGATACCCATTAAGGGACCATCTCTCAGGGAAGCCAGGAAGGGTTTCGCAGCGGTCGAAGCGCCTTGGGACCCTACGGGTAAGTAGTGCGCTATATAAATGCCTATACATTTACATTTACATTTACATTTACAGACATTCTGTTAGCTGAGAAAGACTGGCCACCAGAGTTTGTCAGGGAGTGCCCTCATGGCGAAGAAATGATTATGCCTGCCTTCTCGAATCACATCCCGATTCATAAAAAATACACATTGGCAAGAAAATGGGCAGTAGCCCAAGCTCCTGCCTTATACAAAAATCATGTAGGATGGGATGAGGACTCACCTCACCACAAGATCCAGTTAAAAAATCAGCCCACTGCACAAACACAGTATCCAGTTAAGCAAGAAGCTAAAAAACAAGTCAGGGAGATCTTAGATCAACTTGAATACCAAGGGGTGATCGAAACATGCACCTCTCAAATGAACAATCCTTTGTTTCCTGTCTCCAAGCCAGATGATTCATATTGTCTAGTTTTGGACTACAGACACCTTAACTACTGTTGTAAAACATTTGCAGTACAAAACTCACATAGTGCAGCATTAATGAATAACATTGTGCGCAAAAATATAAAACGACATTAGATATCTCTAATGGATTCTTCTGTCAAAACATTGCACCTGAAAGCAGGTATTTGACCGCTTTCTCAATATTTGGATCGCAAAAACTATTTTGCCGACTCCCACAGGGATTCAAGAATAGCCCAGGATTATTCTCAGCAAGGGTAACAGAGTTACTACAAATATATGATGATGAAGCATTATCATATGTCGATGACATCTATCTCACAGATGATGACCTGGAGACTCACTTAAAAAGGGTGAATACCATAATACTTGGACTCACTTGAGAGGGTTACAAATTCAACTTTAAAAAGTCACGAATTGCCCATCTAACTGTTTTATTTTTAGGATATGAATTATCAAGTGAAGGCAAAAGCCTGGCAGACAATTTCTTAGAGAAATGCGCTGTACTCCAAGCACCGAAAACGCTGAAGAATTTACAATCACTACTAGGTTTCCTGAATTTCGGAAGAACATACATTCTAAATTATGCTGAGAGGGTTAAACCTCTCTATGAATTAATAAAACCAGATTTCAAACAAACCAATGGACTCAAAAACACAGAGATTTTGAGATCATTGCAAACAGACATGTTAACTAAAACAAAATTACAAACTCGCGAAAATACACGTAATCTTGTAATCCGAGTTATCCCAGGAAGATACGGATTCACATACCTGACCTATAATGAGGGAGAAACGGTACCTATAGCTTACAAATCACATTTGTAAACTGAAGCTGAAATGAAATTCAGCTCCACAGAAAAAATTCTAACAGCAGTTAGAACTTCTGTAGCTAAAGAAAGAGCCCTAGCCCAAGGCAGGAGAATATCTGTTCTTTCAGCAGAACCAGCCCTTGAGGCATTAACAAGTAATCTGATTAAAGTGGCCTTAGATCCAAAATGGATAGAATGGGAACATTATTTTGCTGCAGAAGACGTGAAATACAATTTTGACCGAAAACTGAAAAAACTAGATGATCTAGTATATGAACGCGAATATCCTCTGCCAGCTGGAATTCTACCTCTAGAAAAATATACCTGCGTAATCTATATGGACAGATTCGCACATCACTATGATGTAGAAAATAAATCCTATGATGCAGCATGCGCGATTGTTAAAGGTCGCTGGCGCTCTGGTAAATTCAAACCAATGATTACCAAAACTGAATCACTCAGGAAATGTTCAGCTCAGCGAGCTGAAATAAGAACTTTAAAGATGGCGCTTGAAAATGCCGATCGCGAATTCCCCGCACTAATAGTGTGCGATTCGTATTTCTGCGTCAAATCTTATAACAGTGACATGAAGACATGGATCAAAAACGGTTACAAAGATGACACAGGTGCTACAATAAAGCATAAAAGGCTTTGGGAACAGGTAGTTCTTTTACAGAAAGAACTACGAAGGACTCACGTGATTCACGCATTGAGTCGACGTGATGGCGTTCACGTTCCAGGGAATTCATTGGCTAACACAGCCATAGCGGAAGCGGTTCAACCGGCTTCCGTTGCCACTGAAAAGCGTTCAGACAAACACATAGATGGGGAAACCATGCTGGCGGTAAAAGCCTCATTAAAAGGCGATTATGCAGCATTACCTCTCAACTATCCATTCAGTAATACATACATAATTGATGCAAACTCCGTTCCTTTTGCTGGAATCCCTGGAGTGGTAATTCCAAACACAAATCTTCTTACTACAAGAAGCACATATGGGGTTGGGTCTGAGGCACCAAGAGATCCTGAAATCTCTGATGGAACTACAAGTGGAGTACTGGTGGCCTGGAATGAGCGTAGATATCTACTATTTTGCAAAAAATTGCAAGGACTGCAACAGAGATCGCAGTTGTGAACCGGCCCAGCCTGTAGCCCAGATACCACTATTACATAGCATCAGGCTATCCATAGCGCAGAAATCCAGTTGAAAAAATGCGTCCCCACAATAATTAAGACCGAATTCACTTAAAAATGTAGACCCCAGCACTCGGCTGATGCCAGAACTGTTATAAAAGATTTGCCAGTCTTTATCGGCACATACGCAATTGGCATGCTACATTCTGATCAGGGTCCTGCGTTTAGCTCTCAAGCTTACAAAGAAGCCATGAACAGTATGGGCATCGCATTGCGGTACTCTTCTCCCTTCCATCCTGAGGGAAATGCGGTTGTGGAAAGAAAAAAACGGGACATAAAGCAATCTATAACGGCGAGGGTATTAGGTTCGGGTGATGGGTGGGTCAAACATTTAACAAGTGTCCAACGTAGTCTTAACAATCTGTCAAGAAACTCTCTGAAAGGTCTCACTCCATACAAACTATTGTTCGGAACTAGAATGCATATTCAGGACCTTGATAGTCACACTTCAGTGGTAGAAGATAAAACCTTTGATATCAAAGATCGTTTGGCTGTTTTACAGGATTTAAATGAAACAAGAAAAAACCTGAGTAACATAAAGTTGAAACAACAGTCGACAGCCACTGAAGAAAAACCACCTGTTCCAGCAAGACCTGTCTGGATTCCAAAAACTGGGGATCTGGTCAGAGAAAAGATCGCGGTAAAGAAGGAATTTGGGCCTTCTTACAGAAAAGCAGTACCTGTCTTAGCTATCAACGGAACAAGATCAGTTGTACTATCGCCTCTTGCTGGTAAAAAAGAGAACCCAGTTGTATCCATCGACCTGGTAAAACCACAATCATGTGGCCGATAATTAGTAGTAGGCCCAGTGGACTCCCAAGAAATAGCAGAATACCAAAACTTTGCAACTATCCAAGAGGTTCAAACTGAGAGACTAATCACATTTGATAAACCTACAGTACAGAAAAAAGGACTATGCAACAAAGCCATGGAACTTGTGCCTCTTGAAACACAAATCTCACCAGTTCGTCAAGAAACACCTGTCTACAACGATGTAGCCTCGGACTATGCAAATGAAACAAATAACAATGCAAAAGCAAATGAAAATCCGGAAGCAATTCCAACAATTGACAGAACTGCATCAGGCTACTTCATCAATTTCGACAATTTCTCTGAAGATCCAAGCGAGCATGAAGAAACGCCTCCAACAAAAACTTTTAAAAACAAAATAATTGAACTTTTTCAACAACTAAAAGAAACATATCTAATTTCACCATGGATTGAATTTTGGATTGTGTTAGGTGTACTTTTCCTTCTGCTTTGGCTCATCATGGTTCTTTGTTTGGGAAAATTCATTGAGGGGAAATATAGTACAATGGACACAGCAAGTCAGAACATCAACTTGGTCATAAAACCTCACACATCCTCTCACATCGAGAAAAGAGAACTGTCATCAGTGAACATCACAGCCATTCCAATACCCGGTGGGGTAGCATGGGACAGAACTGATTATGACATTTTTGGCCAGGTCGAGCTCTTAAAGTATCCTCACCAGCTCAAGATTTCATTAAGTGATTTTGGGACACCTAGTACCTTCTCTGATGACTGGGACTTTGAAAACATTAGTAATATGATGTCAGATTTAGTAATGTCAGCCAAATTTATAGAACATGATTACTTACAGGGTTCATCCAATTATGAAGAGCTATACTGCTACAACCATTATGGTGATCACTATTTGCATAACACTGCTCAGCCTAGAAATGTTTTATCTTTTAACCAGTGGGAACACTGTCCAACTCCACCAAAAGGCAGTTCTAAAACATGTTTTGAGAAATTCCAATACTTCTCAGGGTTTAATAACAGTGATCCAGGAACGTTTTATTTTAAAATGTTAAATAGGAATGTGGGTAGGGCTGGCGCACAGCGGTTTTAGTGAGAAATTGTTCCTAATGTTAAGGTGCTCTACAAGTGATGTCAGGCGTCCCTCGACATCTCGTTTAACAGTCTAAGGTGTGGGGTCAGTGGGCCACTGGTCCCATCCTTGTATGCACACTCAAATTCCTCTGTGGGTCACAGAGGTTTCAAAAAACTTTCAAAAAATGATTGCAATTGTCGGTTTATTCGTAAACTTCTTTGATATCAATCATTGACATTTTTCGTTTTTCATTTTTCATTTGCATAATATGATACCATCCTTATGTACATCCAATGCATTTCGGGGTTCTCGTGCACCCCTTCATCAGGGAACAGAGGAATTTGAGTGTCATATCCAAGAGTACAGAGGCTAGAGCCTCGACCTTTGCGTTTAAACAAGATGAAGCGAATCGGATTTACGCACTTATTAGGGAGGAAAATGCCCAGGAAGCCACTACCCGCTCCAAAGAGCAACATATTAAACAATTAATTTATCTCAGCAAGAGACGAATCAACCAACAATTACACGCGAGTACACTGGTTAAATATCACCGCAATCTACGCATACCACGGGGACTCAGAATTGCCCTTAGACCGTCACTTTGTAAAAATTCTAAAACCTTCCAAGAAAGGTGGTTTGAAATTTTAAACAAGTGTTCACTCGACCTGATCCTCCTAATTATTGAAGAACTGTCTGGAATACTAGGTGAACTAACTAGGGAAATTGAGGAAACATCCACAGAACTGTCTAAAATGTTATCGGAGGACGAGCTCAAAAACATACTGGATGATATTCAAACCCAGATGGAAAAACATACCAACGACATCAATGAACGTAAGATTCGTAAATACAGGAGGGATACTTTTGACTATAAACTCGGAGAGGTTTATACATGGGCTGAAGTCTACGCCCAGAAAAGACGCAATAAACCATATACATCACAGACAGACACCTCCTCATCGGATAGTGACAACCAAAGAACAAGGAGAACTCGACCAATACCAACAGAGCCCGATACAACCAAGGCACAACAACCAACGACTAGCCAACAGACAGACTCAAGTCCTTTTTTAGAACAGGGCCAAACACAAAAAGGAGACCCCGGAGAGGACAAAACAAAAGAAAAAGAAACAAGGAAAGACCCACCTACCACGAGGAGCACAACGGGAACTATCAAGGACAAACAAACCAAGAAAACACAGAACAACTAGTGATTAACATTAGTGATTACCACCTCACCCAACACGAAATTCAACTCTTACAAAAGGGAACTTCGTTTGTACCCACGACCAACTCAAACAATCTGGAACTCGAAGTCAGTTTCTTCAAACTGATGCGTAAACTCCGACTTCGTCACTTCTTCGATAACGTGTTACCACCCAATCCTCAAGTGGAACCAGACCAGCTACTCGGACTGAGACCACACAGCACATTTCAATCACCAGTCAGCCACAAAACCTTGGACTTATTTGAAAACAGAGTTAAACAAGATCTACTGAAAATTAACCACAAGAACACAAAAACCAAGAACATCACACAAAAGGATTTAACTACATTGAGAAAAATATCCAATAATGAAACGATTACATGTGTAAAAGCAGACAAGGGCGGCGCCCTCATAATCATGAACACGGCCATGTATGAATCAAAAGTGCTGGAACACATAAGTGACACGACAACATACATGAAATTGGACGGGAATCCCACAATGGAATACATGAAAACTCTAACCAACATATTGGACAAAGCATATGAAATGGGAATAATCAATGCTAAAACCAAGAACTTTCTCACCAAGTCCAATCCTAGGAGCCCGATTTTGAGAATGGTCCCCAAGATCCACAAAAACCTACGGGACCCCCCCATGAGACCTATTGTCTCAACATGCGGGAGTCTACACGAACCCATTGGGCAATTATTGGATAAATACCTTCAACCAATGGTATAAGCAATGAATACGTATACCAAAGATACCACGCATTTCATTTCGAAATTAATGAACCTTAAGCTAGAAACAAACGAGGAACTAATCTTATGCACAGCCGATGTACGTTCCCTGTACACGTCAATACCCCACTCCCTGGGGATTGAAGCAATAGAACAGTCTCTACTCAAATCTGACATGGAAAGACCCTTTCAGACGTTCCTAATGGAACTTATGCTGTTTACGTTGTACCAAAGCTATTTTAAACATCAAGATACATGGTACCAGCAACTCGTGGGAATGGCTATGGGCAATTCAGCGGCTCCCGCGTATGCGAACATTTTTATGCAACATTTTGAAGAAAACCATATACTCAACAACAAACAATGGACGGATCACCTAATTCTCTTCACAAGATACATAGACGATATCTTTATCGTCTGGAAAAGTACACAAGAAGAACTACAAAACCGACTGTTGGAATTCAATAACATTGATGAAAGAATACAATTAACCTGGGAAATTTCAAACGTTTGTGTCAACTTTCTGGATGTCAAGGTCTCTATCAAAGGACAAGAATTCGAAACAGATCTCTACACCAAGCCCACCGACAGGAACAACATGCTACACTACAGCAGCTTTCACGAATCCAATTTAAAAACACATTTACCATTTTCACAAATGGCACGAGCAAAACGGATCACATCAAATCCTCACAATGTCACACAACGGATCAAAGAAATTGCATGTAAATTTCGCAACAGAGGTTACCCTGAAAATATCATTGAAGATTCCATACAGAGGATTAACAACCTAGAAAGACAGAAACTTCTGCAACCTAGCACTAAAAAACAACAGACACGTCTAGTGGTCGTTTCTAAATTCTCTACCGCTACCAACAAGTTCAAAAAGATTAGTCACCAACATTGGCCATTATTGAACCTCGAGCCAGACTTCAACCAGATCTTTCAGGAACCCCCACTATTCGCATTTACCAGATCACGCAACCTAGGAGAACTTGTACGACACAAACCAAACAAACCAGTCATCTACTCAGGAACCAAACCATGTTTCAATTGTGGGAACTGTAACTGTATCATCCGAGGTAATACTATCAATCACCCCATGAAAGGCCACAAGATAAAACTCCAAGTCAACGCCACATGTGACACCAGCAATGTCATCTATGCTCTAAAATGCCCGTGTGGAAAACTATACATCGGAAAGACAGAACGGAAAATCAAAACCAGGCTCATAGAACACAAATCCAACATCCGTTTAAAGAGTACTAAATCAGCATTAGCAGTACATTTCCATGAAGAGAAACATAACATTGCTCAACTGAAATTCACCATACTGGAAACTATCGTCAAACAGGAGGGTAGAGACAACACTAAATTCCTCCTTCAAAGAGAAAATGCATGGATCCAAAGACTGTCCACACAGAAGCCATTGGGGCTTAATGAAAGAATTGAACTCTCTTGCTATCTGTAAAGTTGCTCACGGACCGAGACAGTGACTCCTGAGTAATTTAAGGATCACTTGTTAATTTCCTGTTTTAATTTATTTACTGTATACCATATCACCAGCTTGATTTATTATGCATATGATTGTACTACCTGATGGCCTTTTCTTATATTATCAGACACTCTTTTGATAAACACTTGCCTAAACCACGCCACACTAGATTACTCGATCGACCCGTCACTGTAACACAACTACTATGCCCAAACTCCACTGCGCTTTTAACCTCACTCGAACACACGATAATATCACACTGTCCCTTTAAACTGACAGGAACACTCCCACCTTCCTCCAGCTAGCACACGTGACCGCGTCCCTTTAATGAAACGAAACGCGGTCAATGGCGTTCCGCCAGAACCAGCGTCCAAGAAAGGAGGAACCTACTAACCATAACCAGGTCAGTCCGATCTCACAAATCATCGGGAATTATGCTAGTACCGCTAAACCCGACGCACCAATAATTGATAACTAACGTACCCCTCCCCACGTTTCCATTCACAGGACTATGCGCCAACATTTTGAATGATACACGTAAGCATATTTCCGCCGACTCTGCATGCTATTCTTTCGCACATGGGAATATCTGGGTCACAGAAAGGTGAACCCCATAATCCACCCTCACCTCTTCCACCTCCGCTAAAACAATGACCGTGAGTTAGGTCCAATTACCGAGCATGCGCCCAATTTTGGTTGCACTTACGCTTCATTTAGACATTATTTATGATTCGTATGTTTTTGTTTACAGTGTCCTTTCCCTGATGAAGGGGTGCACGAGAACCCCGAAATGCATTGGATGTACATAAGGATGGTATCATATTATGCAAATGAAAAATGAAAAACGAAAAATGTCAATGATTGATATCAAAGAAGTTTACGAATAAACCGACAATTGCAATCATTTTTTGAAAGTTTTTTGAAACCTCTGTGACGCACAGAGGAATTTGAGTGTGCATACAAGGATGGGACCAGTGGCCCACTGACCCCACACCTTAAAATGTTAAATAGAACAGGAATGAAAACAATGTTGACAAATACAAAATTGATTTATTCAGAAAAATGTTATGATAAAATGTCTACATTAGGTTTCGAATTTTGGAAAAACACCATTGAAACAAAAACAATCTGGGGTTCCAAAGATTGGCAAGTACAAGGCCTAGAAGCACTGTTTAGAGCCTGCATGATCCCGGAACAAATGATATTCTTGAATGACACAATTCAACAAACTATTTGTCTTGGCATAGCTAAGATAAAAGATTTGAATACACCGTCTATTCCGAAACCCATACCTGATAGCGACAGCACTACTGATGTGGAGATAGACGTATCTAATATTTTACACCGAAACAGAACACATACTGATTGGAAAAAGTGGTTAATCTGGCCAACAGACACGAATAACTGTCAAGATCGATTCCTGAACAAAACACAGGGGTTCAAAATGACCAGACCAGACCCTAGATACTCCGAGAGACAACATCCAGGGATAGTTACAACATACAGTGTAGGGAAACTATGCCGTGAATAAGCATGGGCGAATTTTGCGAATCTGGCGTTCGCGAATTTGCGTACTTGCGAACTCGCAATCCGCAAAATCCGCGAATTCTCGCGAATTTGCAGATTTTGTTGTTGTTTTCGCAAGGGTTTCTGCCAGTTCGCGAGGGTTTTGTACCATTTTGCAATTGCGAACTTACTTGTCGGCTCGCAACGGTCGCGACTATGTTGTTTCTACGTCTGGTTCATCATCACAGGTTCCCAGCACCCTCTGTTTCACCACTGCCACCCTCTGTTTCACCCATGCCACCCTCTGGTACATCAATGCCACCCTCTGGTTCATCAACACTGTAGATTATGGGGGGGAAAAGCAAGCACACCTGCCCTGCTTCAACTGACATGAATTAATTTAGGGTTGATTTATTAATGTGTCACTGTTTTAAAATTCCAGTCTGGCACCTGCTTTCTTATCTGTAATTTGCTTTCTGTTGCAGTGCAATTTTTTTTCCAGGACCTTTGTGGCCTACTTGTAGCTATTCTATGAGCCTGCTGTGAGGGTCAGAGAAGTGTTGCAAGTAGCAACTGAACTCTGGAGGGGCCCCAGTCAGGAAGCACTACAGGGAATGGTTACTAATGATGAGTTTGAAGTTGAACTTTTGCACCTGCTGAGTGCTTTCAGTTTTGCAAAACTCGTTTTTCTGCAGAACAGCAACTGTAATGCCCCAAACAAACTTACTTGTGAAAGTTGATTTGTAATCCAAAAGTGATCCAAAGAAAGTCAAAAGGCCTCAAATCCAAAAAAGTGCAGGCAAATGTCAACCTGAGGAGTTATTCTGATAAAAATCATCATTTTCAGAAGGTCTATGCTGCTTGCTAGTGGATTTCTTGTGCAGAATTGCAAATTTTGTCATTTCGCGAGTGCAAGATTGTTGCTGCCCGCCGCACCTACATGTTCCCAATTGCGAACTCTCGCGATGCGTCGCCAAACTCCCGCGGGATCCCGCAGCAAGATCCAAAATGGCGCAGCACTCGCAAAATATCGAGAAAAACCACTCAGCAAACGCTGAATGACGGTAAGTGAACGCCGCACGCCGCAAAATTGTATCACCAAGAAAAAAAAATCAGCTGCGTGCGAATTTGCGGATTTTCGGTAAATTCGCAAGCGTTCGCAGATTGCGAATTTACCGAAAATCCGCAAAATCCACGAGCGGAACGGATTTTCCGCCCATGCTTAGCCGTGAATGGCTACAGAAATCCTCACTGGCTGAAATTAAGCAACACTTGACTTTACTTAAAGACGGTGCTGACTTGGTGTGATTTCATAATGGGACCACGCAAACAGCGTCAAAAACGTTTCATAGCGGCTGGTATATACGCTGCATACAACGAAGCATGGAAAGTAATGCAAATTGAGACAGCAGAAAAAATACGAGAAATTGATCGTATAAATTTGGAACAATCACTTTCTGTTGTGGACAATGGGTTAACGACTCTGTCTTCCAGAATATATTCACTGGACAGCATTGTATCATCTGCTTTTGATATAATAGAGCAGGACTTACTAATGTTACAACATGGTCAGTCTCAATTACGTTCTATTGTACAGCTTGGGTGGACGTTGAAAAACCTACGTTCAGGCTATGTACCATGGCGCTTAATCAACACAACGTCATTGTTTTCTATCTTTAACCTTACTGATAAACAAATCAGTTTGGCACAAAAAGGAGCAGACTATACAATTCTGAGCATTGAAAAACTCGAGAGATTACCATTGACAATGTCAGAGAGACCTGTCATTGAATGGATAATACATGGAACGATTACAATCCCAATAACAACTTTCCAGTTCAAATACTGTCAAGAATATATACCAGTAGGCCAGTATGAAAGGTTGGGTAAAGAATACATCAAATCAACCTGGGATTTGCCTTATACACACAGATGTTATAGTGAAGGAAACAAGGAGGTATTTCTTAGCGGTACAAATTGTAAAAAATCACTAAGTGGTATACTTCTGTGTCAAGGACTTAATTTGCATGGAGCCTGCGAAGGGTCTTCAAACAACCTTTCATGTCACCTGCATGGCACGCCTGCAAAACAGATAGAGCCATTTTTTAGACCAGTTTCTAACGGTAGTTACATTTTAATAAGTGACCACAGCTGTTGTGGCATGCTGCCAGGAAAAGCCTATCTGACAACTGTAACTTCCAGGGCCATTTGCTGTATGCAAATATTGTATCCACACAGCAATCCAGATATGGGGGCTGTGTTATGGCCTCGGTTGAATATCTCTTCTTTTTGAATTGATACTTTAAGCAGAATGAAGTCTATTTGTCATGCCTGCTTGCAGAGAGCGGGCCCGCACTCGTGACTGGAGACGTGATTGGCAAAAAAGATGTGGTTGGCAAAAGCTCCCCATACGACAGTGTGCGCATTGCGCATGCGCACGGTAGTTCCTGGTGCATTTAGGACCGCCTTTCCTTTCCGGAAGCGCTTCGCGTCTAGCTAGTGTTTCTGGTTCGTTCCGGGTCACTGGGGGAAGTCGTCCGAGGAGTCAGCGGTTGGCGTCTCTCCACCATCGGCGTTTTCGGTGGTATTTGTGAGTTCAGGAAGATTCCTGAAATTACGTCTTTCATTTGATTTATTATTTATGGCATGTTAGTACTTTTGGTTTAGAGCCGGTTGGCTCTCTATGGATGTCGCTTCGCTTTTTGAATAGCAAGTGCCTTAATAATTAACTGACTCGAGGGTAGTCAGAATACGATGTGTTATCTCTGAGTGTATTTTCCAGGATTTAGCACGTTTGGTGTTATTCATCTCATGGACTTCTGCTTGTGTTCCAAGTCGAGGCCCTAGTTTTGTTGGGATTTTGATGTATCTTACCTTGTGTCTGTGAACAAGGGAATTAGATGTTTGGGGCCTTTATAAGTGTATCCTCTGAAGTTAAGAGGTACAGTGCATATACAGAAAAACATTACATGACTCTAGAAATCTTGTGTCAGTACCTAATCACATGTTATCTTGTTTTTAGGAGAAAACATATATACATAGAAATCAAGACTTTCTTTTATACGGGGAACAAAGCTAAACACACACCATCCCATAGGTATATATATAAATATATTGGGCTCTAAGAACTCACATTCAGGAAAGCTGGAACAGAACTATAATAACCATCTGCTTTGTTTTGTATATACAAATTTGTTGAAGCTTAAACCTGTCCTGTTAGACGATTGCTGGTTGCAGTGTCTTCCCCGCCTTTCCTTGTTGTGTTCCCCCGTTTTCCCCCAAGTCACCGCTTATGTTTTAGTCGTTATTCCTGACACAGAGAGGTGATAAGGGGCGAGATTTGGGGCTAGGCAACAAGCTCCGTGACACTCCTGCGACAATTGGAATCGAGCACGACAGAACGCGAAGCCCAAAGTCTATTTGTCTCCCGAGTGCCATGGATCTAACACTTGCAGATGTGGCCAACATGATAGGCAATCTCCAGCTGGAGACCCAAGCCCTTTCTAATAAGGTAGAAGCCTTACAAAGAGATAGAGAAGGAGGAACTGGAGCTAGTGCCTCCAACCCTATAGTACAAGTGGTTACTCCACCGACCATACCATTAGCTCCGCCTGAACGATTTTATGGAGACCCTAATAAATGTGCCGCATTCCTTACGCAATGCCAGCTACGTTTTTTGTGCAAGGCAGCTTGTTTCCCGAACGACCAGGCCAAAGTAGCATTCGTCCTTTCTTATCTGGGAGGTTCTGCTGCTAACTGGACGATTCCTTTAATTGAAAAAGATGATCCTCTCCTAGTGGATTACAATCGGTTCAGACGAGAATTAAGAAAGATGTTTGATAAACATACCTTCACCCATGCAGTAGACACAGAACTTTTGCACCTTAAACAGGGAAACAAGGATCTTGTAACGTATATCTCTACTTTTAACAGATTGGTTGTAGAGGCTGATTGGCCCCCAGAAAAGCGCAGTGCACTGTTTTATAAAGGGTTAAGGGAGGAGTTAAAAGATACACTAGCTGATGTTGTGGACCCCCCTGAATCTTGCTCTGCATTAATAGATTTGGTTGTGAAGCTTGATCATAGGTTAAACGAAAGAAGAAAGGATAAGGGTCGATATGAATATCCTAGAGTAGGTACGAGAGAAAAGAAACCAGAGATAGAATCCAAAACCGAAGAACCAGAACCTATGCAGATAGGTAGCATTAAGGGTCCCCTGACAGAAACCGTGAAACAAAGGAGAAGAGACAATAAATTATGTCTCTATTGTGGGAAAGCAGGACATTTCCTCAGAGAATGTCCTGTAAAACCTAAACAGTCACGCCGAGCGGAAAACTAGCAGACCCGAGACCGAACGAGACTACTCTCTCGGGTCCTACTAAACATATGGTCTCCTCTGTCATGGTTAACAATGGTCATTTTTATGTCTCTGCCCAGCTTACCTGGTTTGGAAACAATATAGAAGTTCCTACAATGATAGATTCAGGAGCCTCAGGGAATTTTATGGATATGCAATGGGCAATAGAGCATTCGGTTCCAACAGTAAAAAAGACCCTTATTGAAGAAGTGTATACCATTGATGGCAGTCCTTTAAAATCTGGACCCATCACCCAGACTTCCATTATGATGGAACTCACCATCAGTTCCACTCATTGGGAAGCAATCGCTTTTGACTTGATATATTCCCCCCAATTTCCAGTGGTATTAGGGTTGCCCAGGCTAAGCCTACATAATCCCCAGATAGATTGGGAACATTCAATACTTACCTTTAGTGTAAGATGTACCTCCCATAAGAAAGCTGAAATTGCTCCTATCACACTTGAGAATGCGACAGGGTCAGAAGGAATGTCTGACATAATATCGACAGACAGAATATCGAAATACAAAAATATCGGCACAAAAATATCGACATCAAAAATATCGGAGTCATATCTTCATAAAGGTAAGTACAAAAATATCGAAAAAATAATATCGTAGTACAAAAATATCGAAATCAAAAATATCGTTTTTTTAAATGTATTAATAATAATGTAAAAATAATTTTAAAATACATATAATTTTACAAATATTAAATAAAAATATTAAAACAAAATTAAAACTTATACATATACATTTAAAATAAATAAAACACTTAATAATTTAATGTAATTTTCTTTTTTTTAATTTCATTTAATTGATTTAATGTAAATTATTTTTATTTTTACCCTGTACGCCTGTACCCCAAAAATCAAAAACTGACCCTGAACCCTAAAAATATCCCTGTACCCCAAAACCCCAAAACTGACCCTGAACCCTAAAAATATCCCTGTACCCCAAAAACCCAAAACTGACCCTGAACCCTAAAAATACCCCTTTACCCAAAAACTGAAAACTGACCCTGAACCCTAAAAATACCCCTTTACCCAAAAATGAAAACTGACCCTGAACCCTAAAAATACCCCTTTACCCAAGAACTGAAAACTGACCCTGAACCCTAAAAATACCTCTTTACCCAAAAACTGAAAACTGACCCTGAACCCTAAAAATACCCCTTTACCCAAAAACTGAAAACTGACCCTGAACCCTAAAAATACCCCTTTACCCAAGAACTGAAAATTGACCCTGAACCCTAAAAATACCCCTTTACCCAAAAACTGAAAACTGACCCTGAACCCTAAAAATACCCCTTTACCCAAAAACTGAAAACTGACCCTGAACCCTAAAAATACCCCTTTACCCAAGAACTGAAAACTGACCCTGAACCCTAAAAATACCCCTTTACCCAAAAACTGAAAACTGACCCTGAACCCTAAAAATACCCCTTTACCCAAAAACTGAAAACTGACCCTGAACCCTAAAAATACCCCTTTACCCAAGAACTGAAAACTGACCCTGAACCCTAAAAATACCCCTTTAGCCAAAAACTGAAAACTGACCCTGAACCCTAAAAATACTCCTTTACCCAAAATTAATTAATATTATTTAATTACCAATTAATTATTAATTAACAATAACAATAAAGTAAATATATTAGCACATTAGCTGTAATTAATTTAATTTAATAATTAATATTATTTTTTCCCAATTAATTAATTAAGAATAACACAAAATTATATATAAAAAAATTACTCTAATTAATGTAATTAACTAATTAATATTAATTAATTACCAACTAATTAATAATTAAAAATATGTACAAAATTATATTAATTAATTAACTAATTAATATAAATTAATTACCAATTAATTATTAATTAAAATATTTACAAAAATATATTAATTAATTAATTATTATTAAATTACTTCCCACCCTATTCCCCTATAAACCCATAACCCGCTACAGAACATATTTATCAATTAATCAATTAATTAAAATTAATAAAAAAATAATTCTCAATTAATTAATTAATAATTCCTACTAATTAATAATTAATTTAACATAATTAAATTACTTCCCACCCTATTCCCCTATAAACCCACAACCCGCTACAGTAGTAAAAGACAATATTTAATTAAATTACATTAAAAATAAATAATAAAACATAATAAATACAATATAATATACACTAAATTTATTTAAAAATTGATATTAGTAACATCGAAGTTATTTATTTAGATATTATTGACATCGATATTTAAAACTTTGATATTACTTATATCATACTAATATCGATATTAAGACTGTCGATATTACTTACCTTCGATATTTTGTCCCATCGATATTTAAACTTCGATATAATTGTATATCGAAATTTAAAACTCGATATTTTGTCTGTGTACCGGTCAGAAGACCCTATTCCACAAGAAGAGGAAATAGAAAAGAAGGTCAACTCCATAACACCTTCTACAGATTCACTCCTTACTGTGGAACAACCTGATGTAGAATTACCTGCGGAATATAGAGAATATCAGTCGGTGTTTGATAAAAAACAGGCCACCATATTGTATTGCCCCCGCATAGGGTGTATGATTGCCGTATAGAGCTACAACCTGGAGCCAAAATACCTACAAGTAGAGTGTATTCTCTCACAGAAAAGGAGAATATATACCTCAGAGAATATCTTGATAATATGCTTGAGTTGGGATTTATACGAGTCTCTAGATCCCCTGCTTCCTCAGCTCTTTTTTTTGTTCCTAAAAGGGAGGGTGGATTGCGCTGTTGCATTGATTATCGCGCTCTCAATTCCATTACAATCAAGAATAAATATCCCCATCCCCTCATTTCTGTACTTCTGGACCAAATAAAGGACGCCAAATGGTTTACCAAATTAGACCTTCGTGGTGCATATCATCTCGTCAGGGTCCAAGACGGAGATGAATGGAAAACCGCCTTTTGTACGAAATATGGGTTGTATGAGTATTTAGTAATGCCCTTTGGGCTTTGCAATGCTCCATCTGCATTTCAGTACTTCATTAACGAAGTACTGAAAGAACATCTTGATATCAGTGTCATCGCTTACATCGACGATATACTCATTTATTCCAAGACTTACAGTGAACATATTCAACATGTAAAGGAGGTTCTCCAAAAACTACAAACAAATCAGTTGTTTTGCAAATTAGACAAATGTTTTTTCCACAGACATCAAATAGCCGTCTTGGGTTTCTTGATTTCGGAACATGGATTACAAATGGATCCACATAAAGTGTCTGCTGTGATGAATTGGCCTCCCCCTAGAACTGTCAAAGAGGTTCAACAGTTCATAGGGTTTGCCAACTTCTACAGGCGCTTTATACACCAATTTTCTGATGTAGTGGCCCCTATTACTAAGCTATTGCGTAAAGGGGTGCCTTTTGTGTGGTCTGAGGAGGCCGATAATGCCTTTCGGATACTGAAGTCTGCTTTTACTCGTGCCCCCATTCTGAAACATCCTGATCTCAATAGCCCGTTCATAGTGGAGGTAGAAGCCTCCCAGTTGGCAGTGACGGGAGTGCTTTCCCAAGCTGATCCTTCTACGGGAGAATTACATCCAGTGGCCTACTACTCCCACAAACTCACGCCTGCAGAATCCAACTATGCTTTGGGGGAGAAAGAGCTTCTTGCAATTAAGAAAGTGTTAGAAGAATGGCGTCAGTACTTATTGGGCACACATCACACAGTCACCATTATAACGGACCATAGAAACTTGCAGTATTTACTAACAGCACAAGCATTATCCATGAGGCAAATGAGATGGACACAGTTCTTTAGTGGGTATGATTTCGTCATACATTTCAGGCCAGGGAAAAAGAATGGAAAAGCTGATGCTTTGTCTCGCATGGGGTTTGATCCTGTTCCTACCGGTGAGGAACCTCCCAACATCATTGGTCCTTGTAAAATCATATGTGGGCTCACTTCAGAAGAGCGTTTGATAGAACAAATACGTAGTGCTCAACAAGATCCTTCCTTCCTACCTTTCTTGGCTCACCAAACCTCGATTATCAAGGACGGTTTACACTATGTACAGGGTGGACTAGTGATACCTACATACCCCTTGCAACAGCACATACTTGAGTTGTGTCATTCTTCAGGAATAGCAGGACACCCTGGGTATAAAAGGACACTTGAGTTGGTGAGGAGATATTGTTGGTGGCCTAATATGGCAGGGGAGGTGCAGAAGTATGTTCGTACATGTCATGTGTGTGCCATGGGGAAGACATCTCATGAAGGGTTAGTAGGACTGCTCCATCCCATCCCTACTCCTCCAGAACCTTGGCACACCGTGTCCATGGATTTTATTGTTGAACTACCATGCACGAAGGGAGGCCACACCACACTTCTCGTAGTGGTTGATTTGTTCACTAAATATGCTCACTTCATCCCACTGAAGAAATTACCCACTTCACAAAATCTGGCATCTGTCTTTTTGCATAATATAGTCCGGTTGCATGGTTTACCAGCTGTTTTGATCACAGACAGAGGGACTCAATTCATATCAAAGTTTTGGAAATCATTGTGTGAAGCTCTACACATAGAAATACGCCTTTCATCCAGTTACCACCCCCAGACAGATGGGCAAACTGAGAGGGTGAACCAAAGTCTAGAGCAATTCATTAGATGTCAGTCACTGCAAGATCAGAAAGAATGGGATGAGTTAGTTTGGCTTGCTGAACTATCCTATAACAACAGTCACCACTTTTATACTCTGTTCACACCTTTCTATGGGTCCCATGATTTTCACCCTAGAATTCTGCCTTTTGCTCCTGTCAAACAATGTCTTACTCCTGCTGTAACAGATCTGGTTCATCATATTCAATCAGTGCATTCCAAGATACAAGATAATCTTGATAGGGCCAAATCAGAGTATAAGAAGAAGGCGGATGCTCGCAGAAAAGTGGAACCAGGGTATCAAACGGGTGAAAAGGTATGGCTTTCCACCAGACATCTGAATCTAAAAGGCGCCTGTAAATTCAAACCGAAATATGTAGGTCCTTTCGTAATTTCTAAGGTCATAAACCCTGTGGCCATAAAACTGAATTTGCCCTTGTCTATGAAAGTGCATCCTGTCTTTCATGTGTCCCTTTTAAAACCTGTTGTGCCTGGTACTCGTATTCCAGCATTGACTGTTCCTGTTTTGGTTGACGATAACGAGGAATATGAAGTAGGGTCTATAATTGATTCCAGACGGGTGCGGAGACGACTCCAATATTTGGTACATTGGAAAGGATACGGTATCGAGGAGAGGTTGTGGGAACCAGCTAGCCAGGTGCATGCCCCTCGTTTACTCAGGGCCTTCCATAGGCGCTATCCTCATAAGCCTAAACCAGTGGGGGGTGCTGTGGGAGGGGTATTCTGTCATGCCTGCTTGCAGAGAGCGGGCGCCGCACTCGTGACTGGAGACGTGATTGGCAAAAATGATGTGGTTGGCAAAAGCTCCCCATACGACGGTGTGCGCATTGCGCCTGCGCACGGTAGTTCCTGATGCATTTAGGACTGCCTTTCCTTTCCGGAAGCGCTTCGCGTCTAGCTAGTGTTTCTGGTTCATTCCGGGTCACTGGGGGAAGTCGTCCGAGGAGTCAGCGGTTGGCGTCTCTCCACCATCGGCGTTTTCGGCGGTATTTGTGAGTTCAGGAAGATTCCTGAAATTACGTCTTTCATTTGATTTATTATTTATGGCATGTTAGTACTTTTGGTTTAGAGCCGGTTGGCTCTCTATGGATGTCACTTCGCTTTTTGAATAGCGAGTGCCTTAATAATTAACTGACTCGAGGGTAGTCAGAATACGATGCGTTATCTCTGAGTGTATTTTCCAGGATTTAGCACGTTTGGTGTTATTCATCTCATGGACTTCTGCTTGTGTTCCAAGTCGAGGCCCTAGTTTTGTTGGGATTTTGATGTATCTTACCTTGTGTCTGTGAACAAGGGAATTGGATGTTTGGAGCCTTTATAAGTGTATCCTCTGAAGTTAAGAGGTACAGTGCATATACAGAAAAACATTACATAACTCTAGAAACCTTGTGTCAGTACCTAATCACATGTTATCTTGTTTTTAGGAGAAAACATATATACATAGAAATCAAGACTTTCTTTTATACGGGGAACAAAGCTAAACACACAACATCCCATAGGTATATATATAAATATATTGGGCTCTAAGAACTCACATTCAGGAAAGCTGGAACAGAACTATAATAACCATCTGCTTTGTTTTGTAGATACAAATTTGGTGAAGCTTAAACCTGTCCTGTTAGACGATTGCTGGTTGCAGTGTCTTCCCCTCCTTTCCTTGTTGTGTTCCCCCGTTTTCCCCCAAGTCACCGCTTATGTGTTAGTCGTTATTCCTGACACAGAGAGGTGATAAGGGGCGAGATTGGGGGCTAGGCATCAAGCTCCGTGGCACTCCTGCGACAATTGGAATCGAGCACAACACTATTCTTTTACAAACAACTGTGCCTTTAACGTCATCAAAAGAGACATGATCTGCAAGTTGCAAGGACAGCAGCAGAGATAAATACCCTTTTATCAACAAATTGCCCCATACATTTCGTAGAAGTGTTAAGCCAAATCTTAAACATGTCTGATACCAGTGGCATCGCACATGTATTTAAGACAATTTTTTCGGGACTGTTAGCACCCTTTGAAACAGTTCTGGGAATCTTCCAGAATTTTGTCCATTCTGTCTTTGGCGGCCTACCCTTAATCTTGGGACTCCTGGCAGGAATTTTATTTTTGCTCCTTCTGCACCGATATGGCAAGCCAATCCACAGGCAAGACTCTAGCAACGATGGAAGAAACGATCCTAGCAATACGATACCGAGACCGTATCACTAAGGTCCTCAGGTTGGCCCGGCTAAGAGATCTAAGTACAACCTGGTTTCTTTCATTCAGACCGATCTGGCAAGATTGCATCATACCTGTGCTTCGATGTCTGCTATGCGGAGAAGAATGCGTGTTGGACATCTGTCTTACACTACAATCAGCAGTACCAATGGAAATCGATACTTTGCTAAGTCCGGTAACGACTCATGCATCGTGTTGTCCCCAGCGGCTACCGATTCTGATGACAGCATTCGTTGAGACTTCACCACTACGAGTAGGTGGCGGTGAGGTACGAGAGGAAAGCAGCACCGAACAGGTACAGCCTTCTGTGAGCATTGCTGATCCAACCATCGATGATAGCAATCACGCAGAGAACTGCACAGTTGCAGCATTTTCATACTTGGTTGAACTTTCACCTGATGTGGTAGACCATTTTTTTGCAGGTCTGTCTGAAATAATGTTCTCTCCAGTCAACAAGAATAACTCTTAATAAAAACAATGAGCACACAGCGTTCCCTAAACTCTGAATTCGGCCTTCAGTTTTGATAAACAAAGCTACAGAAAATATTTGGAACCTTTTCCCCTGGAAGCAAAATTATTTTTGCCCATTTTTCAAAATATTTACCTTTTTTTGGCACATGATACTCTGCTTAAAGTAGAACTATTCTTAGAGAACAGAGCTTCTATTTTAGGATACTAGAGACAATATTTTACCTCAGCCTCTAACACATATACAGCAATTTGTATAGATATGTGATGAAATGGTCTCAACCTTCTTTTCTGTATTTAGAGCCATTTCATGTGTAATTTTCGCAATTCATTCAGCTAATATATATATGCATTTATCTGAATGATGACACTGCTTGAAAAGCGTACAGTACCAACACTAATTTTCGTGTATTTACCGTATACCATTTCAAATGCGAAATATGTATTTTGGGGTGGGTCGGAAAACGCACATACATTTTTTTTGTAAAGTAATTTTTATTGTAGGCATACAGTTCACATACCAGTATCAACACATTTACAGTTCTGCTCAGGTCATTTAACGATATACTTCTGTGTCGTGTTATACACAGCCTGCAGGCCCACAACCATGAGGTCGGGCGGCGGCAATCAATCGATCTTCCTTTGACTGGTTGCTATTGTCAGGATCATCTTCCTCGCATCAAAGAGTGCATGTCTACTTTTCTTTCCTAACCTAAACCAACTTTGTAACCTCCCTCTTAAACTGTCCCTCAACAGTGCTCCCCTCCCCTCCCCCCCACCATCCGCTCATAGGGTCTCTTGTTGTGACTAATCTAGGGTGTAACTTTGGGCGAGATATTGTCTAGGTGTGTGATGTACTCGGTATTTCCTGTGTGCAATTCCTGCCCGTGCTGAGGGTCTCCTCATCCTCCGCAAGCACGCTATCCCTAAGGGCCTGTACTAGCGCCTCCCAGGCTGCCGCCATGTCCAATGCTCTAACGTCTGGATTCCGACGTGCTAGTTGGTATCTGTGTGTGCTATCACAAGCAGCCCACTTGAGGAATTCGTTATACCATCTCCTGAGAGTTGGGCCTGTTCTCGCCTTCCACTGTCTTGTTATCTCCCTTTTGGCTATTATCAACCCCATATCAACAAATTTGCTTGAGTTTTTATTTTTGGGCGTGTGCGGGAACCAGTGCAGAATACACACCGCCGAATCAAACTCAATGGTTATTTCCGTTACTTCGTTTAAGGTCTCCCCTATGGCCTGCCAGTACTCCCGGAGGGCCGGGCAGGACCACAGCATGTGCTCCAGTTCCGCTCCCTCCATTGCACACCAGGGGCACGCCGACTCCGCTACCCCAAAGTACTTCCTAATTCTGCCAGGGGTCATGTAGGCCCTGTGTAGCACGTAAAAATGAATGAGCTGGAATCTCGCATTTCTCGTGCTATTTAGGGCTCGGCGCACTAGCCGGGCCCAAGTCGTCTCAGGTATATCCTTACCCAGGTCAGCTTCCCATTTGGACTTCAACGCCGTGAGGGGCAGCAGATTTTCGTGGAGCATTCTAGAATACAGGCACGTCACGGCCTTAACCGTCCCTGCCTCCATCATAGCATACTGGCAAGCCATGGACGTCTCAGGCTCTGTCAGACCCCCTCTCCAATGCGCCTGTATTGCTCCAACCACAGCCGAGTGCAGAAGGTAGCTCCCTCGTGGCAGATCAAACCGTTCCTGAAGTTCCTGATATGGGAGGAGTGCCCTGTCTTCATAGAGGTCCCCAACAACCTGTATGCCCGCTTCTTCCCACTGCTGCAGCTGCGACCAGTCACCGCCATGGGGCAGCGCCGTCAGCATGCCCAGGGGTATTTCCGGGGCATATGGGTGTGGAATCCCTGCACGCCTTTGAGACCGGTTCCAGCAAAGCCAGAACGTTTGTTGTTCAAGTGTCAGGTCCCGAATAGCGATCTTCTGCTGTAGGGCTATATAGGCCAGGACATGCCGTGGCGTGCCTCTCGTCCCGTCACTCTCAGGGCCCCGGTACACCCGCGCCACCTCCTGCGTGTATATCTGTAGTTGAGCAGCGAGATAATAAAGCTCAAAGTCCGGTACCGCTAGCCCTCCCTCGTCCTTCGGGCGGATGAGCGTCGCCAGCGCCACTCTGCATCTACCTGCCCCCCACAGGAACGTGGTCAGCTGAGATTTGAGTTGGCGGAAAAAGGAACTAGGGCTCCAGATCGGGAGTGTACGGAAGTAGTATAGCCGGCAGGGCAACCATTTTCAGCAAGGATATACGGCCAGTGACGGAAAGCGAGAGCGTGGCCCAAAAGGCCATGCTGCCTTTCAGCGCTCGCACACAGCGGCCCACGTTTCCCTCTAGCATGTCCACAGCCGTATGGTATATATATACCCCTGAGTATTTAGGACAATTCGGTTCCCAGTTAAGCATGGGCCGGTGGTCAAGACGACCCGCTTCCCTCCGTAATGGAAACAAGCACGTCTTTGCCCAGTTGACCCTTAGGCCCGAGATTTCGCCGAATCGCCCCAACAGTCTCTCTGCACCTTCGAGCGCTGTCGTGTCATTTTCTAGAAACAACAGCAGGTTGTCGGCGTACAGCGAAATAAATTGCTGCCCGTCCCTGCTATCTATCCCCTCAAAATGTCTTCCCGTCCGGGCCTCTGCCGCCAGTGGCTCAATCGCTAGCGCGAATAAGAGGGGGGACAAGGATCATCCCTGTGGGGTGCCCCTTTCCACCGGGTATTGGTGCGAGACTAGGAGTCCTATCCTCACCATTGCCACTGCTGCCGTATACAGGACTTGCGTCCACTTGATGTACCCTTCTCCCAGTCCGAAGCGTTCCATGACCTTATATAAATAGTCCCACTCTAAACTATCGAAAGCCTTTTCGATATCTACTGATAGGACTAGAGGCGCTCGGCCCTCAGCTTGCGAGCCCTCCAACAGGCGCATGAGTCTCCTGATGTTAAAAGTCGTGTTCCGTGCAGGAATGAATCCATTTTGGTCAGCGTGTACTAAGTCGGGCATATGCTGTAGTAGTCTAGCTGCTAATATGGAACTCAATATCTTGTAGTCAGCGGTTAGCATAGAGAGTGGTCTATAAGATTCCGGGCTTTTGCTCTCTCTACCCTGTTTCAGGAGTGGTATTACTAGCGCTTCCCGCATTGATTGGGGCAGGTGACCCGTTGCTCTGGCTTCCTTATATATTGTTTGGAGTTTTGGCGCCAAGATGTCCAAGTACTTACTATTAGGAACAATGGGGCAAGCTCTCGCCCCATTACCTGACGCACAGCGATCATAGAAGCATTCCAATAATGCAACGTTGTAAACCAAGTTCATTCCAACCATAGTTCAAAGTTTATTCAAGTTGTTCGCAATTTCCAAGGTTTATCCAAAGTCAAGAGCGAGGCATTTTGCTAGCATCACTGAAACCTCAAACGCTACAGACATGCCGAGGCCTTAATCGGTAGCTAGGAGTGTATGCCAGTAATCTTCATAAATTCTTCACGATAACCCAATGCATTTCGGGCCTAATCTTGGCCCTTCGTCAGGGGTATTTCTACAATTAAAAAACAAAGTTTCAATACAAAAAAGATGTATCTAAGTACATATTTAAACATATTGATGAGCAATTATGTCATAACCTTTTCAACGTTTTCCCGCTAACCGTGACTATAAGCTGCCACTGAATTCTTAGTTGATGTCTAGGTCTCCCTCCCTTATAATTCACATGTATAGTTCAATTTATGCGTCCCTTTATGGTGATCTTAAAAATGGCGAATGTGATGTACTACCTCCATTTAATTTCTACACTGGTAATAACTGTTCTTAATGAAAATACTGTTCTTCAAATTCATCTACAAACGGAATCTCTTCTATCAAATTCCTTACCCTTTCAAACGTCCTTCTCCTTCACTTCCAGGTGGTTCACTAACTGTGTTTTACCCGCCATTCGTTATTTAAACACCTTCGTGCAAACTCCGCCCAGCGATGGCTTTCATTAACTCTGTGTTACCCACTGGTCTCTATTTCCGATATCTTAACCCTCAACTGACAAAGTAACCCTCCCCATTACTGCGTGTGTTTAGCTATTAGCACTAATTCCGTGTAAACGGTAATAATCCTGTGGTGTACTCAGACTTTGTGGTCTTCCTCGTGTTATTGCACTACATCTCCCACCGACCATTGCGCATGCTATACTAAAATGTCTGGGTCGTCACTGAACATCAAACTAGATTTCTCCGCCCACCCTGTTGATCTAAACAACGTTGATTATAAGGTATCATATGTAGCGTATTTCACATAGTAAAACTCGGTTATTTGCAATGTAACATAATCATTATTCCGAACGTTTATAAGTACAAGAGCATGGCTTCAGAAAACATCAAAAATGTATTATACAATAGTCTTAAAACGTAGTACGAGAATCCTTTAGTGAAAATATGTTCTTCCAATAGTCTCGCAAGTGACTTCCTTGTGTTAATCCGTTGGTGACTTTATCAAAGTGGGTGCTACTCGTCGGAAGGCAGACATACGGTAATCCAAAAGAGAGTGACGGAGTGCATACCGATTTATCACATTTTATCACATTTTTAGTTGTCAATTTTTTGTTTGTCCGCGTGCGTGGCCCAGAATCGTGGTCTGCCCTAAACCACGTGCTTGTGAGAACATTAGGAACAATGGGGTAAACTCTCGCCCCATTACCGGACGCACAGCGATCATAGAAGCATTCCAATAATGCAACGTTGTAAACCAAGTTCATTCCAACCATAGTTCAAAGTGTATTCAAGTTGTTCGCAATTTCCAAGGTTTATCCAAAGTCAAGAGCGAGGCATTTTGCTAGCATCACTGAAACCTCAAACGCTACAGACATGCCGAGGCCTTAATCGGTAGCTAGGAGTGTATGCCAGTAATCTTCATAAATTCTTCACGATAACCCAATGCATTTCGGGCCTAATCTTGGCCCTTCGCCAGGGGTATTTCTACAATTAAAAAACAAAGTTTCAATACAAAAAAGATGTATCTAAGTACATATTTAAACATATTGATGAGCAATTATGTCATAACCTTTTCAACGTTTTCCCGCTAACCGTGACTATAAGCTGCCACTGAATTCTTAGTTGATGTCTAGGTCTCCCTCCCTTATAATTCACATGTATAGTTCAATTTATGCGTCCCTTTATGGTGATCTTAAAAATGGCGAATGTGATGTACTACCTCCATTTAATTTCTACACTGGTAATAACTGTTCTTAATGAAAATACTGTTCTTCAAATTCATCTACAAACGGAATCTCTTCTATCAAATTCCTTACCCTTTCAAACGTCCTTCTCCTTCACTTCCAGGTGGTTCACTAACTGTGTTTTACCCGCCATTCGTTATTTAAACACCTTCGTGCAAACTCCGCCCAGCGATGGCTTTCATTAACTCTGTGTTACCCACTGGTCTCTATTTCCGATATCTTAACCCTCAACTGACAAAGTAACCATCCCCATTACTGCGTGTGTTTAGCTATTAGCACTAATTCCGTGTAAACGGTAATAATCCTGTGGTGTATTCAGACTTTGTGGTCTTCCTCGTGTTATTGCACTACATCTCCCACCGACCATTGCGCATGCTATACTAAAATGTCTGGGTCGTCACTGAACATCAAACTAGATTTCTCCGCCCACCCTGTTGATCTAAACAACGTTGATTATAAGGTATCATATGTAGCGTATTTCACATAGTAAAACTCGGTTATTTGCAATGTAACCTAATCATTATTCCGAACGTTTATAAGTACAAGAGCATGGCTTCAGAAAACATCAAAAATGTATTATACAATAGTCTTAAAACGTAGTACGAGAATCCTTTAGTGAAAATATGTTCTTCCAATAGTCTCGCAAGTGACTTCCTTGTGTTAATCCGTTGGTGACTTTATCAAAGTGGGTGCTACTCGTCGGAAGGCAGACATACGGTAATCCAAAAGAGAGTGACGGAGTGCACACCGATTTATCACATTTTTAGTTATCAATTGTTTGTTTGTCCGCGTGCGTGGCCCAGAATCGTGGTCTGCCCTAAACCACGTGCTTGTGAGAACATTAGGAACAATGGGGCAAACTCTCGCGTGTGGCAGCTTATAGTCACGGTTAGCGGGAAAACGTTGAAAAGGTTATGACATAATTGCTCATCAATATGTTTAAATATGTACTTAGATACATCTTTTTTGTATTGAAACTTTGTTTTTTAATTGTAGAAATACCCCTGACGAAGGGCCAAGATTAGGCCCGAAATCCATTGGGTTATCGTGAAGAATTTATGAAGATTACTGGCATACACTCCTAGCTACCGATTAAGGCCTCGGCATGTCTGTAGCGTTTGAGGTTTCAGTGATGCTAGCAAAATGCCTCGCTCTTGACTTTGGATAAACCTTGGAAATTGCGAACAACTTGAATAAACTTTGAACTATGGTTGGAATGAACTTGGTTTACAACGTTGCATTATTGGAATGCTTCTATGATCGCTGTGCGTCCGGTAATGGGGCGAGAGTTTGCCCCATTGTTCCTAATGTTCTCACAAGCACGTGGTTTAGGGCAGACCACGATTCTGGGCCACGCACGCGGACAAACAAAAAATTGACAACTAAAAATGTGATAAAATGTGATAAATCGGTGTGCACTCCGTCACTCTCTTTTGGATTACCGTATGTCTGCCTTCCGACGAGTAGCACCCACTTTGATAAAGTCACCAACGGATTAACACAAGGAAGTCACTTGCGAGACTATTGGAAGAACATATTTTCACTAAAGGATTCTCGTACTACGTTTTAAGACTATTGTATAATACATTTTTGATGTTTTCTGAAGCCATGCTCTTGTACTTATAAACGTTCGGAATAATGATTATGTTACATTGCAAATAACCGAGTTTTACTATGTGAAATACGCTACATATGATACCTTATAATCAACGTTGTTTAGATCAACAGGGTGGGCGGAGAAATCTAGTTTGATGTTCAGTGACGACCCAGACATTTTAGTATAGCATGCGCAATGGTCGGTGGGAGATGTAGTGCAATAACACAAGGAAGACCACAAAGTCTGAATACACCACAGGATTATTACCGTTTACACGGAATTAGTGCTAATAGCTAAACACACGCAGTAATGGGGATGGTTACTTTGTCAGTTGAGGGTTAAGATATCGGAAATAGAGACCAGTGGGTAACACAGAGTTAATGAAAGCCATCGCTGGGCGGAGTTTGCACGAAGGTGTTTAAATAACGAATGGCGGGTAAAACACAGTTAGTGAACCACCTGGAAGTGAAGGAGAAGGACGTTTGAAAGGGTAAGGAATTTGATAGAAGAGATTCCGTTTGTAGATGAATTTGAAGAACAGTATTTTCATTAAGAACAGTTATTACCAGTGTAGAAATTAAATGGAGGTAGTACATCACATTCGCCATTTTTAAGATCACCATAAAGGGACGCATAAATTGAACTATACATGTGAATTATAAGGGAGGGAGACCTAGACATCAACTAAGAATTCAGTGGCAGCTTATAGTCCCGGTTAGCGGGAAAACGTTGAAAAGGTTATGACATAATTGCTCATCAATATGTTTAAATATGTACTTAGATACATCTTTTTTGTATTGAAACTTTGTTTTTTAATTGTAGAAATACCCCTGACGAAGGGCCAAGATTAGGCCCGAAATGCATTGGGTTATCGTGAAGAATTTATGAAGATTACTGGCATACACTCCTAGCTACCGATTAAGGCCTCGGCATGTCTGTAGCGTTTGAGGTTTCAGTGATGCTAGCAAAATGCCTCGCTCTTGACTTTGGATAAACCTTGGAAATTGCGAACAACTTGAATAAACTTTGAACTATGGTTGGAATGAACTTGGTTTACAACGTTGCATTATTGGAATGCTTCTATGATCGCTGTGCGTCCGGTAATGGGGCGAGAGTTTGCCCCATTGTTCCTAATGTTCTCACAAGCACGTGGTTTAGGGCAGACCACGATTCTGGGCCACGCACGCGGACAAACAAAAAATTGACAACTAAAAATTTGATAAAATGTGATAAATCGGTGTGCACTCCGTCACTCTCTTTTCAAGTACTTACTATAAAATTCTATGGGCAGCCCATCTAATCCTGGTGTCTTGTTGCGGGCCATCTTTTTCACCGCTCCCCTGATCTCTCCTAGGTCAATGTCCCTCCCGAGAACCTTCGCTTGTTCTTCGTCTAGTTGGGGCAATTGGAGGCCATCTAGAAAGATCGCGGTCTCATTCTCGCGATCCCCCGGTGCGCTCCTGTAGAGGCCCTCATAATACTTCTGAAAGCCATCTAAGATCTCCGTTTGGAAGTAGTGGATTTGACCCGCCTTATCCTCTATGGCTAGTATTGGGGAGCATCTCTTCGTGGGGTTTGCCAGCCATGCTAGCAACGTTCCGGCTTTGTCCCCCTCTACGTGGGTCCTAAGCATATACGCCCGGTGGTCGAAGGCGCGAAGCTGCTCCACTTCCACCGCCACCGCCTCCCTAGCTGATTTAACCTCTTCCTGGAGTTCGGGACGGCCAGGCCGCACTCTCTCCGCTTCCCGCAGCTTGGAATCTGCCTTATTAAAGGTCCTCTAGCAGCACCTTCCGCGTGCCCACGTATTTCGTTATGCACTGGCCCCTTACCACCACTTTAAATGCATCCCATTCCAGCGCCCTAGTGGCCACCGTCCCCTCGTTATCGGTGAAGTATTGGGTTATACCGTCCTCCAGTGCCGCATGGAACAGCGGGTCCTCCAGGGTCTCTGGTCTCAACTTCCAGGTCGGCACTCGAGGCACCTCTTTCGCCCACGACCTGTGAGCATAGTATTGCGTCAATTCGGACGTGGAGGTCATGCAGGCTGGAGAAGTGCGAGTAATCGCGTTCAGTTGGGTGGTGTGCACGCCAAACATCAGGCAAACCCCATTCCCTCTGCCATTCCAATCTGCCCTTTGTGAGTCGGTGAACAGGGGAGTCCCTCAGTGGTGGGTGGGACCTATCCAGTGTTGTGTCCGCTACTGAGTTAAAGTCCCCTCCCACCAGGATCGGGCCCGCCAGGAAGTGTGCCAGTGTCCCCGATAAACCTGTTAGGAAGGCCAACTGCTCTGTGTTCGGGGCGTATACGCTGCATAGTACTATGTCCCTACCTCTCAGCCTGCCTTCCACCACTACGTATCTCCCCTCCGGGTCTATTAAGTGTCGTGTTGGTTGAAAGGGTGTGCCTGCCCTAACCCATATCAGAGCGCCCCTAGCACGCTGAGTAAGA
This sequence comes from Lissotriton vulgaris, assembly GCF_964263255.1. Taxonomy (NCBI): domain Eukaryota; kingdom Metazoa; phylum Chordata; class Amphibia; order Caudata; family Salamandridae; genus Lissotriton; species Lissotriton vulgaris. Next base: position 1,687,101,489 of record NC_141693.1, on the reverse strand, counting down.
AGTGTGAAAGACCTGACCCTTCCATCTCCTCTGCAGTGCCGCCCCCTTCTGCTTTGTGAGGTGCGTTTCTTGCAGCAACGCAATATGGACCCCCCTTCGAATTAAGTAGGCGTGTACCTTATGCCTCCTTACGATCGTGTGAAGCCCCCGCACGTTCCAGGTTATACACTTCAATACATTAGCATTAGCCATTGTCCCATGATGCAAGTCGCTTTCTCACATAGAATCCCATTCCCTCGCGGATGGTGTACCCCCCCCTGTTCCCTCTGGATTGTTCAAACTTTCCATCTCCCAGGCTTCCTGGGATCAACAATCGCCAATTGTGGAAATGGTCCCCAAAGGTGTGCCCCCTCCACACCCCCAGAACAGGCCCCAATATTAGTCTATCAGTTCCCATCCAAACTTATGCAACTTTCCAAACTGCGTTGCTATAACACGGTCGTAACCGTGAGTGCCTTAAGGGCTAGTGGAGCGTGGCCAAGACCGGAAGGTAGCTACGCATGCTCTCCCCCCGCACCCTCCCGTGGACCCCCGATGATCAGCAGTAGGCTTTTAACCTAGTTCGCAATCCCCGGTCATAGAATTCTTCAGTTCGGGAGGCTCTCGTTGGCAATCCTGTCAGCTCCGAGTCAAATATTCAGGATCTCCTCCGACGTCTGCGGTGTTACCAGCGGGCCCTTGGTTCTGCGTATCCCCGAAAGGTCCGATTCCGAGCCCGAGGCTGAGGCGTGTGTTTCTGTGTCCGTGCCCTGCTTGGACTGGGAATCTCCAGATCTCGCCAGCGTTTCCACAGCGTGAAGCGCGGCTTTCCGCTCCGCTTCCGTTTGTGACGCCGATGGTTTCCGTGTGCCTTGTCATCTTTTGCGCAATCTCTGCGATTTCCGTAGGCCCGTTGGTGCCCGTTCCCGTTCCCTTTCTTCTCGGGACTTGGCTCCATCAGTGCCCACCTTGTATGTTTCCCACCACTCCCATGCGTCCGCCGACGTTCCGAACAAGTGTGTCTTATCGTCGACCACCACCCTGAGCTTAGCTGGGAAAAGCAAGGAGTATGGGATGCCTTCAGTCCGGAGCTCCCTTTTGATCGATAGAAAGGAGGCACGCAGCCGCTGTGTCTCGAAGGTGAAATCAGGGTACAATGTCACTCTGCTGTTTTCCAGTTGAAACGGACCAGTGTCCCGAGCCCTTTGAAGCAGAAGGTCCCTGTCCTTTTAATGCAGCAATTTAGCTATGATCGGTCTCGGGGGCAGGCCCGGTTTGGGCGGCCCGGATGGTACCCGGTGTGCACGCTCCAGGGTGAAGAAGGGCGACAGGCCCTCCGGCGCCACCACAGTTCTGAGGCAGTTGTCAAGGAACTCAACCATGTCCTCCTTTTCCGCTTTTTACGGTACTCCTCCGATACGGACATTACTACGTCGACTCCTATTTTCAGCGTCCTCAGCTCGTCTTTCTAGGACCTGGATCCGGTCTAGGGCATCTGTTAGTCTATTCTCTACATTTTTGTGAGCAGGAGCCAGGACCTGTAGGGTATCCTCAACCTCCTTGACCCTATCTTTAAGTTTGTCATGGTCCGCTCGTAGAAGGCCCAGTCCCGAAACCACCTGTGCCATATCTTGCTGCAAAGTGTCTCTTGTGGCCTCTATGGCCTCCAAGATGCGGTCCTGCAACTGCCGCAGCTCCGATGGTCCTGCAGGATCTTCTTCCGCCGCGTCAGAGGCCGCCGCTCCCTCAGTCTTTCCCTTCGTTTTCACCATATTGCCAAGCCACTTACTCCGACGATGTGCTCAGTGCCCACAGCCACCAGTCGGGCCCACCGCTGTCCCCTGAACCTCCTCACGGGCGTTGGATCCTAGCTGCAGGGACCGCCACGTTCCCAGCCGCTCGCTCATTAGCACCTCTGGGACTCCAAACCAGGGCCTCCCGTCTCTGGGTCACCGTTGGATCTCCGCTCAGCCCACCGTTCCGCTTCGTGTTTGCGTCCTTTTGCAAACCGCTGTGGTTCTCTCGGGTCAAGACCGATCTAGGGACCGGTGTTGGTCTAGAGGTGCTCTCCGCTCAGCACTGTCGTGCGGCCTACCCACAGGGTGGGCCCGCGGTCTGCGTACTCGCACCCCTGCTGTCTCGGTCCCCACTTGGTGCAATGCACGGATCGGGCTCCCCCGTGTATAGCTAGGCCGACTGTGTGGTCTTCCCTCCAGCTTCACTGTCTTAGGGGCGATTGGGGCGCTTCTCTAGGGCTGCCTGCGGTCGTCTTCTCCGCCGCCTGTGGCCGACGGCCGATGGCTCAAGGTTCAGTGCCCCACTCCTTCGTCTCGTTCATGGGGGGGTCATGAGTCAGCCACCCTTCGGGCCGTCAGCGAGGGCGTCTCGGCCTTGCTGGACTGCACCCCTCCTTAGGTCTTCACGGGCTACAGGTCTTCACTTCTCCGGGCTCCGCTCTCTTGCATGACGCACCAGCCCTGGTCACTCCGCCATCTTGTCCAGTCTCTGCTCTCAGGTTAGTCGGCTAAGTGGGCAGGAACCTTCTCGTTGTTGGCCATCTAGGTCCACCGCTAGGTCACCTAGCCATGTGTGGCGGTATGATCCGGAGTCGGGGCTTCGGCTCCCTCAGGGAGAGAGCTACTCTCGCTGCCAATCAGCTTTTATCACACCTCGGCAGCCATTTTGGTAGCCTCTTCGTTTCAAGTCGTGCTGTTCCTCCGGCGCCAAATCTCTGTTAACCAGCTCCGTTGGCGGTTCACCGAGTGCCCGCTGTATTCACCCGTCAGCCCCCCGTTTTTCTGGGGCCGTCATGGGTGTTTCCGCTTCGATTTTCAGGATTTCTGTGGGGATCGGGCGCGGAGCTCCGAGCTCACGCCACCATTCCCTTCGGCGTCCAAGCCACGCCCCGTCGGAAAACGCACATGCATCATTGAATGTTTACTATTGCTTAGTTTTTTAGTAATGATGGACATCAATCCGTGGAGTGGGTGTCGTGTTCATATCTAGGACCCTAATTCTATATTCCCGATTTATGCCCTTGTGAGGTTATAATCAATAAACCCTGATACAGGCATAAGAATCAGATTCATATTCAGTAATAGCCCATGCAATCCAAAGCACAGCACAGCTACTCCCATCGACTCCTAGAAAGCACAACACGTTCTTTAAACAAACCAAGCCTCCAGCAGCCCGGGAAAATCCCCTGCTTTTGTTTTGATTTGAACAAGAACTCCTGAAGTCCAGAAAGAACTGTTAGTTCTTAGTGACGTCTTATGTCCAACCTTACGTCAAACCCGACACCTTCCAGGCATAAAATACCAACAGTTGCCTTAAGCAAACACATGGTGGTTTGGAGCAGAGCGGCCATCTACTTGCCCGAGAGCCCAGCTGATGCGAGTGCCCACGGAAGCCGCCCCTCCTGTTTGACGCACTGAGAGAGACGCTGTCTTTTTCTCCAGCCGAGAAAATCCAGCTCCGGTGTTTCCAGCCCACCCTTGTGGGTTGCTGGGATATCAAGTCCTGAAGAAAGAGATACCAGACCTCCCACATTCTATTACCAAGGTACGGAGCTGACTAAACCCTTAAGAGAATTCTTGATGCAGATTCTTGGCAAAACTATTTTAACCAACTTAAGTTAAACTGCTACTTACTCATCCCTTCCCACGTATTAGGCTTAGGTCAGGTACACCGGGGTAGGCTTAGTTAGAAGCACCAGTTGAGTACGTTAGTCAATGTATTTATGTATGTATATATTTTATCCATTTTAAAGTATCATATGGCTAAGAAACCATATCAATGCCTTTACAGTATTATTTCATAATACTACCTTTACAGTACGCACTTTACTTTACTTTAATTATTGCAATTGTGGCAATTCACTTCTCTTGCATGAGAAAGAAGAGAAAGAAGACTGCTCAATAAATAACACCTTTTTATTGAAAACGCCCGTCTCTCTATTTCTCTGCACTCTGGTGAAACTAAGTATGCACTGCTGACTGAGAGAAATAGCTGTCTATTGTTTTCATACGACTCTAGAGATACACTCTTATTCTGAGGGAGCAGAGTTGTCATGTTTATGCGGTTGTCGGAAACTGAATCCCTTCTTGTCTGAGCCAGGGGAGGTTGTCCCTCCCTATTCATTACAGAAAGTTTCCAGTGACCTCTGAGCTATCTGGCGCAAACCTAAATTAAGTTTAACATAGTCAGTAGAGACCTAGTTGACCTCAGTCCTACGTCTACACTGCTGTTTAGGTTATTCCAATGCGCAGAGCCTATTGGGAAAATAGGAACTACACTACATGGTGAATGAAAGTGCAACTTTGGGGCCAGGATCCGACCCGTACGCAGAGCACCCGCTGATAGTGTGCGTCGGTAATTGGGATCACTTTGTTCGCTATATATATATATATATATGTATATATAAATGTATATACATATCCATATATATATATATATATATATATATGCATATATATATATATATATATATATTTGCAAAAAGAAGCAGAGAACTCTGGGTAGTTGCCCAGTTAAGGTGGGAAGCAGCTCCTGTTTAGAGCACCTTCAACACCAGTGACACTCTAAATTTGCTCATCTCAAATGTCAGCTTTTCTATCAAAGTCTTTAAGCATAGGATTGGCACAATGCCATCCACGCCGAGATAGAAAGTGTTAGACCCGGCCTCGTGGCGTGGTCCTCCCTGACCCGTAGCAACACCCTTCCGAGCTTTACACCACAACAGACCCCTGAGTCCCCCGGCCTAGCCAACCCTTCCCTCCATGTTAACCATAACCGTCCCCGGACTTCCCCGTCCATGTCTACATCTTCCTAGCCCGTAGGCCCTGTGTGCCCACTTCCCGGCACCTAAGATGGCCGCCGAGCCAGCGCGGCCTAGGCCGAGAGGCGCCACCCTGGCTGGAGGACAGAGCGCCCCCCTTGAGTGAGAGAGGCAGGAGCAGTATCTTTCACACCTCCAACCGATCCTCGAGAAGTGGGTTTCGATCGCCCCTCCGGCCACCCAGAGGGCTGGCTCCACACCTGCTGTGTGTCTGGGACTCCTCCAGAACCTGACATGAATAGATCAAAGGGCCGCGTGGCAGGAAGCCCCAACAAGCGGCCCCCCAGGTGCTAAGACCCCGGCAGACCAGAACTCCGGAGATCAAAGAGGAGTAGTCCTATAACTGGGGATGCTCCGGGACTATCGAGAGATTCGATTCTGGAACGACGAGAGCCCTGCTGACGTGGCCGCGGCTCGCTTGGCAGAGAAGGACTTCTGCTGGAACCACCTGAGCCCTGCTGAGTGACTCGCGGCTCCCTTGCAACTTTGAACCACCTGAGCCCTGCTGAGTGACTCGCGGCTCCCCTGAAGATCGTAGACCTCCGACATCGTGCTTGAGCCCTGCTGAGTGACTCGCGGCTCCTTTGCAACTTTGGAACACCTGAGCCCTGCTGAGTGACTCGCGGCTCCCCTGAAGATCGTAAGACCTCCGACACTTTGCTTGAGCCCTGCTGAGTGACTCACAGCTCCCTGACTCTCCCGGTCTGGCTGGACCCCAAAAGATCATCTCATATCCCCCGGCTCGAGGATTGAGAGCTGTGAGCCGGATACGCACCGAGATTGACACTGATCCTATAAGACTGTCCCGCCACCCCTACCCTGACCGAGACTCTTTGAGCCTTTGCTCTATTTGTAACTACCTGCCTTTGCCGATCATAAAGATCCTTTGAATTCTAAGATAAAGAAACGTTCTTAAGAAGCAACGGTGTGGTGTCTCTGTATCGTGTGGTGCTTGTGTAGTGGGTACGATCCTAGATTCGAGACTCTCCCCCTGAGAAGTCTCTCGCCAGTGCTCGTCTTCATACCTAGGGAGGTGGGCCCCAGGGTGGTCAGGTTCACTTCCTGCCCCCCCTGAGGCCGCCTTCTAACAGAAAGGGACAAATACTTTTGCCATTTCTACAACCAAATCTTTAAGCATAGGATTAGCACAGTGCTGTCCATGCCAAGCTATAAAATGGCCAAAGCCTTTTACAACTCCATGCACACTATTACAGCTTTGGATTGGTAAAATACCATCCGAACCAACCTGAAAAGAATAAAAGCATCCCCTGACCCGTGTTTTGCTCTCATTAGAGCTCTTCAGAGAGGTATGGCTTTGCCCAGACACAAGGGAGCACCCAGTATAAGTCAAAACAATACCCTTTCAGGCATAGAGTGACACACAAATTATGCAAAAAAGAAGCAGAGAACTCTGGGTAGTTCTCGAGTATATATTACAGATATATATATATATATATATATATACATATATATATATATATATATATATCACTGCTCCGAACCACACCAACAGCGAGTCACTCTTCAAAAGCGGGTGCTGCAGCGCGGTGGTGTACCGCGTAACACATCAATGCTCAACTCCTTTTCAACTTCAACGAAAAAAAAGGCAGCACTTTCGGGAAAACTCCCTTCCTCGGTGTCAAACACCGAGGAAGGGAGTTTTCCCGAAACGCGTCTGTCTAGAAAATAAAAACTCACCTGTGCTGAAATCCCGGGAGTGCTGCCTTTCTTTTCGTTGAAGTTGAAAAGAAGTTGAGCTTTGATATATATATATATATATATATATATATATATATATATATATATATATATATATATATATATATATATATATATATATGCTCCAAAGTTGCCCGCAGGCAAGGCAGCACATTCCAGCAGCTTGTCACAAGCATATTCTTCGTAGCACTTGTAAGGGTAAAAGCTGCACTCTGTCCTTCTGTAATTACAGTCCTCGTGTCGCATAATGAAGGCTGACGCGTTTCTGGGTTAATGCCCTCATCAGAGGCTCGACAGGAGATTTGTGGAGTGGACACGCCCACCTTGTTTTTAACCGCCCTCAAATGGGCTGCTTTCAGGTGAATAACCGCAAAAGCTTATGGGCCATGCAGTGCGTGTCCGCCATGATAATTAAACTGTATTAGGTACCCTGGATGGGCCCCGAAGTGCGGGTGAGCCATCAATCCCCTGCTGCTGGTCCACATGGGTCTCGGGAGTCTCCGAGACTCGTGGCCCCTTGTGACATCGGGTGGCACGCGCTTTCACGGCCGGGCCGCCGTGTACATTTTCAAAGCTCCAAAGTTGCCCGCAGGCAAGGCAGCACACTCCAGCAGCTTGTCACAAGCATATTCCTCGTAGCAATTGTAAGGGTAAAAGCTGCACTCCGTCCTTCTGTAATTACAGTCCTCATGCCTGACGCGTTTCTGGGCTAATGCCTCATCAGAGGCTCGACAGGAGATTTGTGGAGTGGACACGCCCACCATGTTTTTAACCGCCCTCAAATGGGCTGCTTTCAGGTGAATAACCGCAAAGGCTTATGGGCCATGCAGTGAGTGTCCGTCACGATAATTAAACTGTATTAGGTACCCTGGCTATGAGGAATATGCTCGTGACAAGCTGCTGGAGTGTGCTGCCTTGCCTGCGGGCAACTTTGGAGCTTTGAAAATGTACACAGCGGCCCGGTCGTGAAGGCGCGCACCAACCCATGTCACAAGGGGCCACGAGTCTCTGAGACTCCCGAGACGCATGTGGACCAGCAGCAGGGGATTGATGGCTCAGCCACACTTCGGGGCCTATCCAGCGTACCTAATACAGTTTAATTATCGTGGCGGACACGCACGATGAGAGTGATGGATGGCAAAAATGTTCTCTTAAAAAAATTTAGAAAGAAATTCAGTCCAGTCTTGAGAGACGGGGATTGACAGCTGGGTACTAGGAGTTGTAAATTCCTTCAAATTTTGAAAAAGCTCTTTTGAGGAATTTTCTGCCTTATTTATCCGATCTATGAAAAATGATTTTTTTGCCAATTTTATCTCATTCATATAGTTGCAGTGTAGTTTTTTATATTTTTCACGGTCGGCTGGATTTTTGCTTTTGCGCCATTTACGTTCTACGGTTCTACACGCGAACTTTGTCCGTTTAAGTTGGTCGGTGAACCAGGGGGCAGTTCTGGTCTTGATCTTCACATGACATTTTGTCAAGTGCGGTCAAAATAGCTTTATCAAGACTATGTGCCACCTGGCTTACACTGACTTCTAGTCTTGTTTGATCAGAGCGGAAATGTTTTAAAAAAAGAGGCATAGTAACTTTGCGCCATGACCTTTGCAATACAAGATCGCTTTTGTGATCATTGTTAATCATGTTTGAGGGAATAGTGAATTTCAATAAATAGTGGTCTGTCCATAGTAGTGGGACTGTGGGTTCCACAATGATTCTTGATGATTTAGTAAAAAGGAGGTCCAGGGTATGCCCGGCACCATGAGTGGGTCCTACAACCAGCTGGGCAAGACCAAGGGTATTCATTTTAGAGATCAGTTTTTCAGTGTCAGAATTAGATAGCATATCTATGTAACAAACCCCATCTAGTCTCCTTCCTGTCTGCCCGGGTTACCTTGTATTGGGGGGGGGGGAAGCCTTATGTACGTCAGGGGAGGCATGTTCATGCAGCCAAGTTTCTGTACAAAAGCAAATATCTAGAGCCGTTGAATCCAGGAGGTTCCATATCTCCACCGAGTATTTGGGAATAGAGCGGGCGTTGAAATAGATGGCACTCAGTGGCTTAGGAGCATTAGGCTGTTTAAAACAGTGAGGTGTAGTTACTTTTTTAGGAGTAGAGAATACAACTGGGCATGAGATATCTGGAATGCTACGTATTTCCATTTTCCGTGCTTCAGTGAGTTCTTTATTAGGGGTGTTTAGGTCTTTTAATTCCTTGTTTGAGTATTTTAAGATTGACATGTTATTGCGGAATCACAAAAATGCCCTAAAAATAAGATTGCTAAGATACGGGGAAGGAGATGCAGGGGTCCTGGCGTCCGGCGGTGGTCAGGTGCGTACAGGCGCAGACAGGCTTGCCTTTGATGCGCCCCTACGCGCATCTCCGACCTTTTCCTGTTAAAGCAGGGAGTGGCGAGGAAGAGCTAGAGTGCTGACTGTAGCTTCCAGTAAAGCAACCGGAAGCACTGACTGCCGAGAGATGACCCTCCGTACAAACAGCACAAGCCGTGATTAACGGGGTCAGAGGCAGCTGCCTAACAAATGCAATATGGGAGGTGAAGGCTGGTAAGTACGGCGCAATATAAAATTTATTAAAAACAATGCCCCCAGGTCTTTTTCCCACTAAGGTTTCGGGAAACAAAGCTTAATTACCATCAGAATGCTTAGGAATGCAGCAAGAAGCTAGATTCACAGGAGCCGCTGCGCGCGTCCGCGCCCTTCTTCCGTTAAAGTAGGTAGTGGCGAGGAAGAGCTAGAGCGCTGACTGTAGCTTCGGGTAATGCAATTGGAAGCGCTGACTGCCGAAAGGTGACCCTCTGTACAAACGGCACAAGCCGTGACGGACCGGGGTCAGAGGCAGCTGCCTAACAAATGCAATAGGATAAGTAGATACTGGTAGATAAGTGGACGATTTCTACACTATATAAGTACTAACTGAGTCTTTAGAAGAGTGTATGAATAATATCTAGCTAGTTAGAAATCTTCTTGGATAGTGCACAAAATATTATAGCTGTACTTGTGTTACTAGCTAGGCTATTCCATAAGTTCATGACTAGTAACTACAATAATTACAGTATTACAAAGAGAGTGTATAGTGAATTTATAAGTGCTTAGGTATTGGTGGAGTAATAGAATAAGTAGATAGAGGTGGATGGGTGAATGGAAAAGTGTGTGGGACAAAGAGAAGGATTCCTAGACTGTATAGGTTTTAACTGAATATTTAAAAGACTATATCAATGCTATGTAGCTGATTAGAGGTCTGCATGCATAGTGCACAGGATATTAAAGCTGCACTAGTTATTCTGAATAGGCTATTCCTTAGATACTTGACTAGTAACTAGAATAATTTCAGTGCTGCAAAGACGGTATATGTTGAATTTAGAAGTGCGAAGGTATTGGAAAAGTGATATGATACGTAGATAGTGCTTGATGGGGGATTACGAAAATACATGGCACAGACAGAAGGATTCCAACATTGCATAGGTATTAACTGCGTATTTAGAAGAGCTTATTAATAGTATGTAGCTTGTTGCATGTCTGCATGCATAGTATATAAAGAAATGCACCTGTACTAGGGTTAGTGGCTAGGCCAATCCTTAAGTATATGACCAATAACTAGAATAATTTCAGTACTGCAAAGAGAGTGGAGGCTAATTTATAAATGCTTAGGTATTGGCAAAGTGATAGGATACATACATAGTGCTGCATGGGTGAATGGACAAGTGCATTGGACAGACAGAAGGTTTCCTAGACTTCATAGGTAGTAACTGAGTATTTAAAAGAGTGTATCAATACTATGTAGCTGATTAGAGGTCTGCATACATACTGCACAGAATATTGTAGCTGTACTAGTTTTTCTGATTAGGCCATTCCTTAGGTACTTGACTAGTTACTAAAATAATTTCACTGTTGTAAAGAGAATACATGCTAAATTTATAAGTGCTTACGTTTTGGCAGACTGATACGGATACGTAGATAGTGCTGGATGGGTAATTGAAGAAAAGCATGGGACAGACAGGAGGATTGCTACACTGCATAGGTACTAATTGTGTATTTAGAAGAGCGTAGCAATAATATGTAGCTGCTCAAAAATCTGCATGCATAGTGTACAAAATAGTATAGCTGTACTAATTTTACTGGTAGGCCATTCCTTACCTACACAACTAGTAACAAGAATAATTTCAGTGCTGCAAATAAAGTAGATGTTGAATCTATAAGTGATTAGGTATTGCAGTTATACTGTACTTAGATAGTGCTGAATGGGTGATTGGAGAAATACATGAGACTGATAGAAAGATTCCTACATTACATAAGTATTAATTGGGTATTTCGAAGAGTGTATCAATAGTATGTAGCTGTTTAGAGGTTTACATGTAAACTGTAAAAAATATTGTACCTGCACTTCTGTTAGTGGGTAGACCATTTCTTAAGTATATGACTTATAACTTGAGGAATTTCAGAGTTGCAAAGAGAGTGTATGCTGAAATGATAAGTGTTTAGGTTTTGGTGAAGTAATAGAATATGTAGATAGTGCTGGATGGGCGATTGGAGAAGTGCATGGGATAGACAGGAGGATTCCTAGATTGCATAGGTACTACTTTACTTAGTAGCTGGTTAGAGGTTTATATATATAGTGCACAGCTGAATGTAGTAGTGCATTGATATTGTTCGCATTACTTAATCTTACCTTGACAGTGGTACATATCAAAAAATGCTTAACATTTTTTTGTAGTTTTTTACAATTTAAATTTCTTAACATTTTGGACTTTAGAATTAGGATCTGTGAAAAAGAAGAAAAAATACTGTTACAATATATAATATTATATTTTTTACGAAACAACATAATTTTAACATTATATGAATTATTTTGTTTTCCTTTTTTGCTGTTCTCAGAATACATTGAATTTCACTACAAACAGTGATTTCAATGTTACTCATCACATAACAGCGGGCAAAAAAAAAATCATTAAGATTGTTTCAAAAAAACCAAATCTGTGTCAAAAATATTTTTAATATAGTCAAGTATCTCTCAACATTCCATTGCTTCTCTGAATGCCTGACTCATTCTCCAAGTACATAGACAGTGACTGAGTTCTCAGACTACTGTGTCAGCAGAGAGATTAAATAAGAACATGGTTCTGTCAGGCTGATTATAGAAGGCGACACAGACTCAGTGTGATTCCACACAAGCATGAATATTCCCTGGACTTTTGCATGACTGACTCAATAGTCTGCAAGAGGTTAGGGGACAGTATACATTGTGCACATTTGATTGTACCACTGCTTGTCTGAATGCCTGACTAATTTTCCAAGTGCATATACAGTGACTGGGTTCTCAGACTGCTAGTAGCTGACAACAGTATACGTTTATAAGCGCTTATGTATCAGCACAGAGATAAAATAAGGACATGCTTCTGTCAGGATGAATATAGGAGTGGACACAAACTCACAGTGATTCTGCATAAGCATGACTATTCCCTGGACTTTTGCATGACTGACTCAGTACTCTACAAGGGGTTAGGGGACGGCATACATTGTGCACATTTGATTGTACTACTGCTTGTCTGAATGCTTGACTCATTCTCCAAGTGCATAGTCAGTGACTAGGTTCTCAGACTGCAGTAGTTGACAACAGCACAAGTTTATAACCGCTTATGTGTCAGCAGAGAGATAGCATAAGGACATGCTTCTGTCAGGATGATTATAAGAGTGCACACAAGCTCACAGTGTGATTCAAACAAGCATGACTATTCCCTGGAGGTTTGCATGACTGACTCAGTACTCTGCAAGGGGTTAGGGGACCGCACACATTGTGCACATTTGATTGTACCACAGCTTCTCTGAATGCCAGACTCATTCTCCAAGTGCAGACAGAGTGACTGACTTCTAAGACTGCTATTAGTTGACAACAGCACAAGTTTATAAGTGCTTAAGTGTCAGCAGAGAGATTAAATAAGGACATGCTTCTGTCAGCATAATTATAGGAGTGGACACAGACTCACAGTGTGATTCCAGACAGGCATGACTATTCCCTGGACTTTTGCAAGACTGACTCAGTAGTCTACAAGGGGTTAGAGGTGTGCATACTTTGTGTACATTTCACTGTACACAAACACTGTGCATAGAGAATTTTTAAGTACATAGGTATTACTACACTGAATGAATTAGTATATGGTGCTAAATGGATGATTGGAGGAGTGTTTCACTACTTACAAGGCAATAACTGCTCAGCAAACAAACTCTTTATAGAATAAAACTACTGCATTAATCTCTACTGTTACATTACCTTTCTACAACTATGTTTAATATTACATGTAGCCAAATACAAATCACAAACCTTTCACATTTCTCTACTATAACTCTCACCATATCACTGAAAAACATAAAAGAGTATATGTAGACAGAACTCTATGTACACCACATAAATTCACAATCCAAGCTTCAATTTGAAACCAAACACCAAAAATTATGTCATATATTTTAACTATACCTCTGTAGAAACTTATAAACACTACTGTCATCACTAGTACCTTAACTCATCATATACATTTCCAATTTCAAATCAACAACTAAAATTATGCACTATAGTACCAATGTACATATGCACACATTAAAACAATCAGTCATAATCAGCAATCCCTATTGCAAAAGACACGTAATAATATACAAACTGTATATTAAACAACATATAAACAGATTACAAAAAACTGTAATAAATATTTCTTCATTAGAAAATATATCACTATCTCCAAATTGTAAGAATTATATTTTATGATTAAAAACAAAGGCACCACATAGAACACCTCACAAATTAAAAACTTACCTTTCAAATTGATTTGTAGATTATGAAGTATCTGGCTGACACAGCAAACTTTCCTATGCACACAATGAATGTAGTGCACTGCTCTTAGCAAAACCAAACAATTGCAAACTTTCCATCTCATTCTGCACACATACACATGTAAATATCAAATCACATTGCTTCCCAGAATAATTCAAAGTCTAACACACATTTCTATTGGTTACACATATCAACCCTTGCCAACTGACCTCTACCTGAACCAAAATTGGTCCTGGAATTTTTTTGGAGTCGCGCCTGATCCGTGCTACGTAAGTTATGGAACGGCGGATCCAGACGAGACCTCAAAGGTATATGACAAATAGTTTTACCATGTTTTCTTCATAATACTCTACTTTTAACTATACCAGTGACTTGGGAAATCTCACTGCAATTACATATAACTGTAATATGAATAGGAAATACACATTTTAATGCCACACATAACCTCCAACCCTACCCCCATTCTGCCTAATGCCTGTTACCATAGTAAGAGTTCTTGGAACACTTAACTGAACACAGAGGTCACAAGTTCAGCACACAATGTTACAAATTTAAACAGCAAGTGTGCTTGACTTTCCAAAGTACAAGCTTATCTTATCTAATGTACCTTTCAAACAGTTTTTACAAACCAATAAGAAACATGCTTTTTAAACACAGAAACATGCACCCTATTTTTCAGTGTATAATGTTCTCAATCAGCCAATCATTTCTCTTTTTTTTAAACTGCATCTTGTCCACCATTTGAGAAACATCTTATTTTACAAACTGCCTACTTCACCTACAGACATCTTCTGAGTGCATCCATACTTCCCTTCAAGATGCTTAGAGTGTAGATTGGGAACATAGCTATATTTTCTGGCGCAAAAGGTATGCTGAAAGCAGAGGTATTGACAAAGATCTAGCTTTACAAAATGTAGACATTAAATGGATTGGACAGAGAGGATTAAAGTGGCACCAATTGATGCCATTAGTTAAATCCTTTTTGCATCTTCAACACCCAGACCTCGTAATTGTGCACTGTGGTGGCAATGACCTAGGCACTTTGACTGGGGTAGGTCTGGAAATGCTAAAGAAGGACACCTTTGCAGAATTTATTTTACTTTTTCCCCAAACTGCCTTTGTCTACTCTAACATATGCCAAAAACAGAAATGGAACTGGTCCAATCAATTTTATCCACAAATTGAGAAAGCTAGGAAACATGTTAATAAAGCTGTTTCTGCTTATCTCAGACAATATAGGATGGGGTCCATTTACAACAACAATCTGCGTTTTAATATGGATGGCATCTACATTAGAGATGGTGTACATTTCACAGATGAGGGTAACAGAGTCTTTCTCTACAACTTTAGACTCTGCATAGGTACTTACTTGTAGGTACCAAAATCTCCCAATAAACACAAGGGCTCTTTTTAGAGCCACCCAAGATCTAAACATATAAGCGAGATTTATATTTAAAAATATAATTTTTTTTTGCTTGGAGTCACGCACCCAGCGCATTTTGGAGTTGTGCACCCAGCATGTTCACACCAGGGGTTGCGCTGGGAGTCGCGCACCTAGTACGTTCACACCAGGGGTCCGTGCTGAGGGTCGCGACTCTAAATTTTTTCATTAAAAAAACCTTCCTCCTTTGACTAATTTCTATTCACCCAGGGGACCCCATCCCCCAGGGCCTATACACAACAATGGGGACCCTGGGGGGAGCCCCAAAGCCCCCACGGTCCTGCTGGCTCCCCGTGTCCTCCGTGAGCCGGCATTGCTTTTCCACATGGGGAGCTGCTAACATGCAGCTCCCCATGTGGAAAAGCAATCAGCTTTGGTTTTTGGAAGAGAGAGCAGTTTTCTCTGCTCTCTCTTCCAAAAACCAAACCCCAGTTTGCTATGACAGGGCGGGAACCGCAGGGCTCCCGCCCTGCCATAGTGAACAGCAGTGTCCCGGGGGTGGGCACCCCAGGACACTGCAGGAGTCGGCCCTGGGGGGACGGCGGTCCCCAGGGACATCAAGGGCTCCAAGAGGGCCTCCTCCCAACATTTACAAAGCCCCGGGGTGGTGGTCCCCAGGCTTAGGGGTCCCTCACCCCCCCCCCAATTTTAATAATTAGAGTCCCAGGGAGGTGGCTGGGAACTTGGCCCCACACACAGGAATCATTTCAAAATAAAAGCCCCAGAGGGGTGGCCATGTCCCCCCGCAAATATATTCATTTAAACAAAGTGCGGGAGCCCGCGCTTTGTTGTTTTCATTTTCGCGGCTGGATCCACGCACCTCGGTGTTTAAAATAAAAATGAATGCTTCTTTGGCCCTGGAGGTCCTTGTGGGACCCCCTAAACAGGCCTAGGGGGTCAGGGTATTTCAACCCTGCCCCCTATTCTTGTTTTGTGAATTAATCTTACTGTTTTCTTGTGCCTCGCTTCTACCAAGGCACAAGATGGCTGCCAACACTTCCTGGTTTGGCGTGTTCTCTACCAATAAGAATGCAGCTCGTGATCAACAGGGTGCGCAGATCCTAATCTGCAGGGTGCGCGGATCCTGCGCGGCTCTAGATATCAATATTTTTTTAATTTAGATTTTCCCAGAAACTACTGAACGGATTCACACAATTTAATAAAAAGGGCTCTTTCTGAACCAAGGACTACCTTTTTGCCAATTTGGTGTAATTCTGTTCAGCAGTTCCTGCTGTAGCCGTGTCTAAAGTTTCCTATGGAAATTGCATGGAGAAAACATATTTTGGGGCCCCCATTTATCTCGCCCCCACTTGCTGAATCACCCGAAAACTTTCAAGATAGAAGCGGACCAGAGCGGGCCATAAGTTTTGAAAATTTCCTTAAAATTCGTCAATCGGTGCCAAAGTTATTGGAAATAGAATGTTGCTATTTTCCTATGATAACTAGATCCTAACTATAACTACCTACTGGTGACCACCAGTAGGTAATATATATATATATGTGATCAAGACCCGATAGGGGTTGAAACGCGTCATGGCGGACTGGCTGGTCAAATTATAATAAAAGAAAAATTTGGATTGGCACAAGTACTTGGGTCCACTATCGTCTCTTTGTTGTGGGTGAAGCAACTGTTTTAAGCGACGTTGGAGAAAATATATATATATTACCTACTAGCGGTCACTAGTAGGTAGTTATAGTTAGGACCTACTTTCCATAGGAAATCCACAACATTCTATTTGGAATAACTTTGGCGTTGGTGGACGAATCTTTGCGAATTTCTCCAAGAAATTGGCTTGCTCAGTTCCGCTCCTTCCCTGAAGGTTTGGGGGTGATTTGTCAAGTGGGGGCCGAGAAAAAAAGGGGGTCCCAAAACGTGTTTTCCCCATGCAATTTTCCATAGGGACCTTTAGCCAGGGCTACAATCTGAACGGCTGAACGGAATTACACCAAATTTTGCAGGAAGGTAGAGTTCGGTTCGCAGATTGTGCTTTTTGTTAAATGGTGTAAATTCATTCAGTAGTTCCTTAGAAAATTACAAGTAAAATCATAGCGATATCTAGAGAAGGAGTACAGCACGCGTACGGAAATCCATACAATTACGAGCACGAGCTGCATGCTGATTGGCAGTCAACTGTGCGTGAACACTCCAAACCAGGAAGTGTTGGCAGCCATACAATTACGAGCACAAGCTGCATGCTGATTGGCAGTCAACTGTGTGTGAACACTCCAAACCAGGAAGTGTTGGCAGCCATCTTGTTCATCGCTAGAAGCGACTCACAAGAAAACAGTAAAACAAAGTTGAGAAATAAGGAAAGGGGGAAGGGTAGAAACATCCTGACCCTCTAGGCTTGCTCAGGGGGTCGTACATGGATCTTTAGGCTCAATTTTTATTTTTTTTAAAATAAAAAATCGGGGGGGGGGGGGGTGCGCATATGGTATACGTACGCGGTGGAAAAGGGAAATAAAAAATAGAAGTCCGTTTTATTCATTAGGTCCCGGGGGGCAAATTTCGGGGGCAATTTTTTTCATAGTGGGGGGCTTGTAAGGTGCCCCGAGCACCGGGGAACGCCACCCCTCTGTGGTTTTATTTGGAAGTATGCAGGGGTTTACAGTCCTCTTCCCCTCAGTCTCGGGGACCGTCAACCCGACGAGGCTTTTTTTTTTTTAAAAGGGTGTTTTCAGCTCGCTCTCTCTCTCTCCCCGTACACGTCGTGGGGACTGCCACCTTTCTGGAGCAGTAATATGTAAAATGACCTTCCAGCCCCGGGTACCTGCACTCTCCGGGGTTTTTTAATGTTGGGAGGGGGTCGCGCTGCCTCCCTCCTGGAACCCTTGGTGGCCCTGGGGTCCACCATCTCCCAGGGTCGGTTCTTGCAGTGTCTCGGGGTGCATACTTCCGGGACACTGCTGTTTGGTATGGTAGGGTGGTACCGTCGCCGCTTTCACTTTACCACAGGAAACCGCTTTCTTATTTGAAAAAGAGAGCAAGATAATCTGTTCTCTCTTTCAAGAAAGCAGATTTTTTTTCGAAAGAGAGAGCAGCATATAAGGTGATGTCTCTGATAAAGCAATGCGGGCTCACGAAGGATGCGGGGAGCCGTCTGTGATCGTGGGGGCATTGGGGCTAAAAAAAAAAAAAAAGTTCTTTTTAAGAACTAACTTTACTGGTCAAAAAAAGAGCTATATTTCTATGATAGTATGTAAAACTTTCCGGGTTTTTTGTGTGCACTAGTTGTACTCTCTACGCATGCGTAGCCTCGTTTCTAAGCCCAGGTTTTTTCTTTTTCTTCAAGTTCGCCAAGCAAACCTCTCCTCATTTCAGGTATTAAATTTGCCACTTTCTTTTCCCGGGCCGTGTGTGTCATCCGCTGCTATACTTTTGTAATATATTAATAAACATATTGTATCTATGTTTATTTGAAATGTAGTGTTGAGGCGCCAAACGTTGATTACATACTCCGTCCACCACCATTTTAGTAGTTTTTCTCTATTATTTTTATTATACCTGTTACTTTCATTTTACTCTCCGCGTATCTTCTGTAAGATCCATGAGATATCCTGGCACAGACACCACAGTGTTTGTCCTTGGCCTCCGATCTTATGACTTGGTAACGCATATACCTAAAAACTGATTTGAAGGACATAAGCCAGAGCCATTACAACGCGTGTTCGTCAACACAAAGATATTATTAAGATTATGCGTTTATCATGCGTGGTAAATGTTTACTAGTTGTAAAAGCATGCATGTTAAAGGCATGCGTGGTAAAGCCATATGCGTGCTAATGGCTTCGTGGTGACGATCACACGTGGTTATGACGACGTTGTAATGGCTGTTTACCCCCAGGACACTGCAGGAACCGGGTCTGGGCGTGGTGGACTCCAGGTCACCAGGTTGAGGACACGCAGCCCCTCTCATACAATATAGAAATTTTTGTGGGGTGATTGTTTCTGTGGTTTGAGGGGCGTCATTGAGGCACACACTTAGGGGCACATTAGGATTGCGGATTTTCCGGCCCGGAGGATGCGGAAAAACCGCAGCGGAACCACCAAAGACCCACCACCGCATTAGGATGGCTGGTGGGTCCTGGTTTCAGTCAGCAGCTTTTCCGCCGCGGTTGGCTTACAACCACGGCGGAAAAACCCTAATATGGTGGCGGTGTCTCTCAGACACCGCCAGCCATATTAGGATGCCCAAAAAAATATGCTTTTCCGCGGCGGGTTTTCCGCTGTGGAAAAGCATATGGACCTTCACTACGGGGGTGGTTGCGGGCCCCCTGGGTGAAGGGGTGTGGGGGGTGCACATGGGGGGACTTATGGTACCCCCCTGCATTTGTATGCAGAAATCGGCAGGCACCGCACGGTGCCTGCTGCTTTTTGCATACAAATGCATTGCATGCATTTTTAACATTGCGGCGGGTGCAGCTTGAAGCCCCACCCGCCGCAATGTTAAAAATAGAGGATGTGACCGCCATGGTGGCGGTCACATCCTAATTGCACAGGAGGGAACTCCGCAGGCCATGCGGAGGTTCCCTCCTACTCAGTGATCGCGGACGGACTCAAGTCCGTCCGCGATCATAATGGGCCCCTTAATTTTGTAGGGTGGTAGGTTTGAATGGGAAAATGTCGCAAGAGGTTTGTAAATGTGGTACTCATTGTTTCGTATTAGTTTGATTTCTTTACCATGTTGTAGTGTACCCAGAGAAAATATAAGTCAGTACTTTTCAATCTTACTCTTGAACATCTTACTATAGCACCAAAACATTATAAATATTATTTTTATTGCGGACCGTCAACCCCCCACAAAAAAAAAGAAGTATGTAGTTTTTTTAATTAACTTTTATTAAAAGAATAACTGTAAACAAAACTTAATGATAACTATATTATAAAGAACTAGAAAAATAACTTTAAAAAAACAATATTATAAACAAATTGTGAAGTGGACTCCAAAGGACATTGGATTGGTAATCTGCAAAATAAAAAAGAAAATTAGAGTTTAGATTTATGTAGATGTGAGTAAATGAGATGAAGCATTACAAGTCAAGGTAACAGTACGATTTTATGTGTGCAGTGTGCCTGGTACATTTTACTTCTGTTATAGTGCCGCGTTCAAGTGGTGTCTATATGGAAGTGTCTACTGCGTCAGTGACAAAAAAGTGGCACAACGGGATTGTAAATACGCCAATTTATTTCTAATGCATTGTAATGAAGGCATTGTATATCTAGGCCTCTGTGCTTACCGTTGTATAAACACTGCGGCCACCGGAGTCCACAACTTGACTTCAACTGTTGTTCTAGACGTCAAAGCAGACAGCAGTGTTTATAAGTTTAAAGGAGAAAGAGAAATGATGTGACAGAGAGTGAGAGAGAGAAAGAAAGAGAGAGAAAACAACATTAAAACTGTCTCGCAGAGTCTGGAGTTGAGATTTTTTTTTAAAGTTAGACGTAGATTTACAAGCTGCGTGCGTCACTTTTCCCATGTTAAAAGTGATACAAAAGTGGCGTAATAAGCTTCTAGATCTGTTTGTCAGACTGTTGTAACCTATCTGTTGTCAGTGCTCGGAGGTAATTATACATTTTAGACAGTGAAGCTGCTGTACACTACCCACTGTCTCCTTTCACAAATGAAGGTAACACTACAGTATTACGTGTGGAGTGTGCCTAGTACATTTCAGTTCTGTTATAGTGCCGCGATCAAGTGGTGTCTATTTGGAAGTGCCTACTGCGTTACTGACACAAAAGTGGTAGAACGGGATTGTAAATATGCCTACTTATTTCTAATGCATTGTAATGAAGGCATTGTATATCTAGGCCATTGTGCTTTCCGTTGTATAAACACTGCGGCCAAACACCGCGGCCAGTGGAAGTCACAACTTAAAGACACATTTTCTTCTACAGGTCAAAGCAGATAACATTTTCTATAAGTTTAAAAGAGAAAGAGAAATAATGTCACAGAGAATGAGAGAGAGAAAGAGAGAGAAAACAACATTAAAACTGTCTCGCAGAGTCTGGAGTTGAGATTTTTTTTAAAGTTAGACGTAGATTTATAAGCTGCTTGCGTCACTTTTCCTATGTTAAAAGTGACACAGAAGTGGCGTAATAAGCTTGTAGATCTGTTTGTCAGACTGTTGTAACCTATCTGTTGTCACTACTGGGAGGTAATTATATATTTTACACAGTGAAGCTGGTGCACACTACCCACTCACTCCTTTCATAGATAATTTGTTGTTTCAGAAGCAAAATTCTTTGTCACCTAGTGCCATTGGCGTTTTTGAAAGATGGTGCTCTACGTGTGAAAGAAGCCTTCACTGTAATCAAGAGAGTTAATCATTTCAATTCAGATAAGGTTGTATACAACAGAGTGGAGATAGCAGCATCCAAATCTTTAAAAAAGAAAGAGAAATGATGTGAGAGAGTAAGAAAGAGAAAGGGAAAAAAGGACATTAAAATGTGGGAGAGACACACACAACAGGGGAGGGGTACGTGAAGCCAGAGGCGCAACCACAGTGAAAAATATCATGGGTGGGGGGGGGGCTAGAAAAAAATTGTGAGTGGAGCAGCAGGGGCTGTAAGCGGGGGGAATTGTCAAGGCCTTATTAACAAGCAAAATGTCTTTAAAAGATCTGTGACGTACTCGGGTGAGACTGTGTGTGGGCTAAGGAAGCTATCTAATCCTAGCTGAAGCCCGTTAGCACAATGTTTTTTTGTGCCTGCTGCATACTACATATTCTCTCCTTTGACAGATAACTTGTCGTTGTTTCAGAAACAAGCTTGTTTGCTCACCTTGTGGTATTGCCATTGTCTGTGTTACATAATCCATCCTGAAGCGGTACATCTAAAAGATATTAAAAGAAGATGTTATGATTGGTAATTCTTGAACATTAATTTGGAGTTTTTATAGACGTTGATTGTCAGATTTCTACAAACTGTTTGTACGGTGAATATATTCCGGACATTTCAGCGAATATAAAAACGTTACTGCTATTGGGAAAAAAAATTAAACATGTTAATTAATACATTATGTAGGAGTGCGTTCGTGTAAAATACTAAGTCGCATTTTTGTATGTAGTTAGCTACAACCCTTTGACTCATGCATACTCAATCCTCACTGCTCACCTTTTCGTGGAAAAGACACCTTCTTCATGAGGTATTTCCAATCTCCAACAAAGAAGTCTCATATATGGTACAGAGTCTTGATATCTCTATGGCTAACGACATATTTGTGCTCCCATCATCATCATCGCAGGTTCTTCACCCGCTCAGTGCTTCGGGAACCACTAACTCAGTGACCAAAGAGGCCACGCATGTGATAGTGGGCCCCTTGTTTGGTGCTTTGGGAACAACTCTAAAATGGCGTACAACACGTGCGCTCCGTCTTTTTTATACATAGAGTCACATGTGTAGTGACGGATACGCTGAAATGGTGTGGTGTGGGTGTATACCAGTAATGAGGGAGTGTGTGTGTCGATCCGACAACTAGACCTGCAACTAAGAAATCACTCCAATGGAAATTTGGGCTTTATATTGTTGCTGTGTTTTCCTGGTAGCGTAAGAGTGGTTTTATTTTTTGTATGTGATGTTACAATACAGTCACCATGTATGTAGCCTATTTTGTGAGATATTTTAATGTATAATGCGTTTCAAAAACTAGTTGTGGTAGCGTGCTTTTAAATGAAACTGCTTACGAGTTTGTTGAGTGTGGAAGTATTTTTTTTCTTTCTATTTTCTATTCTATTATAATTGTGCTGACTTTTCTCCTTTAGCGTGCAGTACTATATTATTTTAAAAAATGTATAAGTGTTGAAATCATCTTTGAAAGCTGCTGTTTGTGACGAAAAGCAATGCCGGTTCCTGCAGGAAGTGGGGAGCCGGTTGGGACCGATGAGACCTTGGGATCTTCCCAAGGTCCGCAACGTTACATTTGAGCCCCGGGGTATGGGGTCATCGGGGATTATGAAAAGTTAGTGATAAAGGCTATTTTGTTTTATGGTTGATTTATGGTACGCGTACCAAGCACGTATGGACGACGTACGGTGCGAAGATTGGAAGTCGTCCCATAAGCGTACTGAAGGAAGAAAAAGAAGAATATTTTTCAGATATTTCTGAAGTGTATGTGTTTAGATGTTGGGTGGCTCTAAAAAGAGCCCTTGTGTTTATTGGGAGATTTTAGTACCTACAAGTAAGTACCAATGCAGAGTCTAAAGTTCAAGAGAAATACTCTGTTTCCCTCATTTGTAAAATGTACACCGTCTCTCCTATAGATGCCATCCATATTGAAAAGTAGATTGTTGTGGTAGATGGATCCCATTCTATAGTCTCGGAGAAAGACAGAAACAGATTTATTCACATGTTTCCTAGCTTTTTCAATCTGTGGACAATAGTGGTTGGACCATTTCCATTTCTGCCTTTGACATATATTAGAATAAACAAAGGCAGTTTTGGGGAACAGTGTAATCAATTGTTGAAAGGTGTCCTTCATAAGCATTTCCAGACCTACCCCAGTCAAAGTGCCTAGGTCATTGCCACCACAGTGCACAATTATGAGGTCAGGGTGTTGGAGATGTAAAAAGGATTCAACAATGGCATCAATTGATGCCACTTTAATCCTCTCTGTCCAATCCATTAATGTCTACATTTGGTAAGCATAGGTCTTTGTGAATTCTTTTCTGTTGTGCATACCTTTGGCTCTAGAAAATATAGCTGTGTCCCACAATCCACACTGTAAACATCTTGAAGAGAGATCTGGATTCACTCTGAAGGTCTCTGTAAATGAAATGGCAGTTTGAAAGTAAGATTTTTCTAAAATGGTGGACAACATGCAGTTTTGAAAAAAGAAAAGAAATAATTTGTTGTTCGACAATATTCTACACTAAGCTAGGATGCATGTTTCTGTTTTTTAAAAGCCTAATTTTAATTGGTTAAGAAAAACTGATAGAAAAGAATGTTACATAAGATAAGCTGGTATATTCTCAAGTCAAGCACACTTTCTGTTTTAATTTGCAACAATGTATGATGAAATTTTTACCTGTGTGCTGAGTTAGATATTTTCTGAAGTGTTTCTATGGTAACTGGCAGATTGTGGAATGGGGGAAGGGTCGAAAGTTTTGTCAGTTGCAGAGGGTGCAAAAGTTCAAGCAATATAAAAGTGTGTTTCTTTCTGATTTAATGTGGGAATAAATGTGATTTTTATTTATTTGTATATGTGTGTAGATTGAGTGTGTAGATTGACAGTAAAAGTGTGCTATTTGCTATAGGACTTCCTGTCCCCATAGGACTGCTTAGGGGAGTTTAGAATGATCTTCAAGGTCAAAGTTTTGGATGGGCTTTGTTGAGCCTTTGATGGCCGTGGGGACCACCACCTAACAGGGCCGGCTCCTGTAGTGTTATGGGGTGCCTATCCCTGGGACATTGCAGTTTGCTATGGTAGGGCGAGAGTTCTCTTTTAAGTAGGAAAACAGATTGCTTTCTGTTACGTTTTTTTGTTTAATATAACATTGTGCATCTGTGTACATTAAGGAATTATGGGCGATATTATCAACAAAGGGCAATACATTGTATCACCACTTTTATCGGCAGGTAGCTGCTGCTAAAGCGGCGATAATGGGTTTGATAATATGCCCTATGAATTCCGATGGAAGGCCAGGTTATGGTGTTAACCTGGGCTTCAACGGGAATTCACAAGGGTATATTATGAAACCCATTTTCGCCGCTTTGGCAGTAGTTTCCTGCCGATAAAAGCGGCGATAATGTGTCGCCCTTTCTTCATAATATGGCCCTATATTTGTCCCTTTTTCCATAATTTCTATCCTTTCTTTTTATACTTCCCTCTCTCTTTTCTTACTGTTTTCTATCTCTCAGTACTACTGTGTTTTTCTTATATTGTCCTCTGTGGTCATATTGCCCTTGTTTGTCTTTATATTTTCCTGTTTGTTCTCTTATTTCTTCTGTCTCCTCATTTTCTTCCCTTTCTCTTTATATTTAATTTTTACTTGATACTCCCGGTTCTGTCCTCTTTCTTGTTTCTTTCCCTCTGTATATAGTCTGAGTTGATTTACAAGCCTCTTTTGCGTCTTTGTTGTTGTATTGTGTTAGGGGCATATTATCAAGGAGCGGTGTTAAAATTATCATCGTTTTATCGGCAGAAAACTGCAGATAAAACGGCGGTAATGGGCGTGATAATACGCTCTTGTTCATTTCCATAGAAGCCCATGTTCTGATGTTAACATGATGTCCTTGATAATATGCCCCTTAGTTTTTTTGATGTAATAGTGGCAGAAAAAATTTGTTAAATTGTATATGTATTTGGAAAATGAGTCAGTGCTGTTCACTGAAATGTTATAAGTATATATATGGAATATGTATAGTTATTTAAACGTTTTTCAGTAGTAAATGGTAAAATGCATGGTCTCATTTTTTGTGTCTAATATCACACTGTGCATGTGTGTACATTAAGGAGTTATATTCACACCTTTTTAAATGTTTTACAGTAGTGAATGTGTTTTGGTAAAATGTATGGTCTTATAATTTTTTGGGTAATATCACACTGTGCATGTGTATATTAAGGAAATATGGGCCATATTATCAAGCCTGGGCGATAAAATTATCGTCTCTTTATCGGTAGGAAACTGCCACTAAAGTGGCGATAATGGGCTTTATTATAGGCTCTATGGAATTCCAATCGAAGCCCATGTTAGATGTGAAGGACATCTAACATGAGCTTCAATTGGAATTCCATAGAGCCTATTATCAAGCCCATTATCGCCACTTTAGCGGCAGTTTACTGCCGATAAACTGGCGATAATGTTATCGGCCAGGCTTGATAATATGGCCCTATATTTGAATATTTTTGCATATTTTCTACACTCTCTTGTTATACTCCCTCCTGTCTCGTCTTACTCCTTCCTCGATCATTATACTATCTTTTTTTTTTTTTTTGAAAACCTTTATTTAACATTTGCAATCAAATACAAACAAGGGCCTACAACCCCCAGGGCTGGCCGCTAATCATAGGATCTTAATTCACAATGCGCATCGGTTGCAAAGTTAATTCAAGTTAGACACAGGATAAGAGGTTTTCATTTTAAAATATTAAGTAGAGAGAGTCAGGTATGGCACAGCGTCTCGGATCACAAAGTGGGGGCGAGCAAAAAAACAGCATATCCAAGAGAAACTCGCTATCAACTAAGTCAAAGGAGGTAAGACGTAAGTCATCAGGATAAACTAGTGCATTGTGATTGTCGACTCTATCAGTAATGTCCGCCCCAGAACGCCAAAACCTCGAACAATCAAGGTACGAATATAGAGATCAGGATGTGTGAAACCGAACCCACTATACTAACCCGGGAGAAGAAAAGAGAGGAAAACAAGGGGAAGAGAAGGAAGAAAGAGGCCATAGAAGAAAAATAAAAACGAACACCCATCCCCACACCCCCCCACCCTGCACCCCTGCTGATGACTACGGCCACCCCCCTCGCAGCGTGCCTGTCGCCCAGTAAGAGAACCCGAAATATAGAAGATGAGAAAGAAAGAAAAGACAAAGAACCCCACCCAGTGAGGGAAATCGGAGGAGGGCATGTTGTACGGACTCCCGGTCTCCTTCCTCCGTCCTGACCAACCCCGCCCCGGGCTCCGTTAGATCAGATAAACAATCCCGGTAAACCTATAAGACAATGAGAGACCCAGATAACAGTATCAACCCTGGCCCCGCCTATCAAACGCGCAGAAATCATTAATTAAAGAAAGTCTTTTCCACGAAGCACTGCAAGAGTCCAAAGAACAGGGGCAAACAGAGAAGAAAAGTGCGGCAGTTCTCGATGTGGAAAGTCGGTGCCAAAGATGCCCCTCCCCGCCTCCGAAGCCAAGCATTACCCCATCCGCCATCTTGAAAGCCCGACAAGGGAGGGGAGTCGACAAAATCCAAAACAACAAAGGATAAGGAATGGAAAGTTCCAGAATGGGGATATCTTGCAAGTGTCCCACAGGATACACAATCGGGGGTTCCAACGGCTCCACAGGGTAATCGGGCACAGTACAGTCGGATAGGTCAAATATAGTAGGAGCAAACCCTGCTTCCAGCGCCGGGTCAATACAAGTCTCCGAGGCATAAATTGAAATGCAAGCTGGTTGCCGGGGCGCGGGTGTCGAGTCAGGATCCGCTCTCAGGTCTATGAGTCCATCCGTCTCAGACAGCAAGCTGCAAGTCCGGGCTGCAATGGTTCCCTTGAGTGCCATAAGTGCCTCCAGCACCATTCGCAGTGACTGGCCAGTTCGAGCCTGCTCCGCTAGCTGCTTTTCTTCCTCCAACATGGTAGTACCCACGGAGTGGCGCCTTCTCCGGGGCAAAATTAGACGGAGCAGGAGTAAGCCATGAGGGACTGATGTGTAACAAGCAATAATACACAGCGAGGTACCGACCCGGGGGGATCGACGATGCGAATGTCGTACCCCCGGTCAGGGACCCCCGCGACACATCGCCGTGCGTCACTCGTCGCCTCACCTATTGTAGAGCACCAGGCAGTTGGTGGTAGCAGACCAATCAAAAGTCCGAATGCTCCAGAGAGCGGACCCGACCACGTTCAGCAGTCCGTTGTTGTTCAACCCGGACCCGGCAGAGCCCGCACTCGAGACCCCGGCTTCCCCGCTGGGTTAGGCCTCGGACGACCATCGATGTATCTCCGCTCCACAACGACGGAGAAACTCCGGGATTGCACCACTGGAAAGCAGGTCAAATCACACACACGGATCCGGTGCGGGTAACCAGGATAGTCGACAGGATAATAGGCCGAAAGACGGAGGTCGGCGGAGCCGGGAGACTATGCGGCCATCTTGGTTGGTGTCGTAGCTCCTCCTCCCATTATACTATCTTGTTTTTCTTATACTCTGCTCTCTTTTTAAACTTTTTTTTCATACTTGCTCCTCTTTTTGCATATTTGTCCTCCTCTTAATATTCTCTCTTGTCTTTATATTTACCACTGTTGTCATAGTTCTTCATGTCTTCTCATAGTACTCCCTCTCTCCTTATACGGTCAGTCTTCCTTTATAATTGTCTTTTGTCTACATTTTTGTGTCTGTGTCTTTTTACAGTCTTTCCTCTTTCTTCGTATATACTCTTCTGTTCTTATATTCTCTGTTTCTTGTTATTCTCGCTGTTCTTTGTAGATACTCCCTATTGTTTTCTCACTCTTTTCTTTTTTTTCTAATACTCTTCTCTCTGTACTCACATTTCTCCTCTCTTTCCTTATACTTTGCATTCTCTACTAATATTGCCGTCTTTTCTTTTTGTCATATTCGTCTCCTCATTTTCCCCCCGTTCTTATACTCCCCTCTGTTTTCATATTCTCCTCTCTTTTCTCTTACTTGTGCATGTCTCCTTGTAGTATAGAGTTTTTCTTATATTTCTTTTTGTCCTATACTCCTTCTCTCTGTGTTCATATTTTCTTCTATTTCTTCATATTCCTTTTCTCTTTTCATTTTCTGTCCTCTCTTGATATTGTTTGCTCTCTTCTCTTACCCCTCCTTGACTCCCTGCATACACTCTACAGCACTTTCCTCATATTCTTCGTGTTTTCATACTGATCTCTCTCTTTATATTTGTTTCTCTTGTCATACTTCTGCCTCTTTCCTCATACACTTTTCACTCTTCATAATATTCCATCTGTTTGTACTCCTTTTTTCTTCTCAGACTGTATCCTCTGTTCTTGTACATCCCTTATTTCTTTATGCTCCACTTTTCCCCACATTCTTCGTGCTCTCTTCTGGTACTGTTCTGTCTGTCCTTATACACACTGTCCTTTGCTAGTATCCGTTTTTTGTTCTTATAGTTGCGTGTCTTTCCACATATTCCTTCTTTTTTTTTTAGAGTCTTTCTCTGTCTTATTATAGTGCCCCCTCTGTGTTCTTAGTTTCTTTTTTTCTTCTTATACTCTTTCTTCTCTCCTCATATTTCCATCTTTCTCTTCATAGTTCCCTTACCTATTGATACTTTCCAGTTTATTCATACTTCCTTTATCCCGTTATATTGCAGTGTCTGTTTATACTTCCCTTTTTCGTTATATTTTCTCTTGTTTCATACTTCTTTCTCTCTTGTTGTAAGTACTTTCATAGTCTCACGTTTCTCGTCATAATCCTCCCTCTGTTCTTATAAGTAATATTATTGAATATTTCATATATTTATTTTTGTAATGTTATATATATTTTTTTAACAGATTCTGTTTATCAATACTGAAAAAACGGTATCATGCCTACCAAATGTCAAAAGAAGAAACAACAAAATAAAGGTGTTTCTTTGAAGAGAAGTCATCCACAAGATTTACATGAAGAACCATGTGTTAAGAAAAAGAAAAAAGTCCTGGTTAGAGAAGGAACACATTTCTGAGGAAAATATTAAAGTAGTGTGAACAAAGGAAAGAATGGTATTAGAGTGTATGCAACGAAAAAGAAAAAGAAGAATAAAGAGAACAATCATGGAAAGTCAACTGCTGAAAAAATAGTGTATAGTAAATGGAGGAAAAACCAATTTATGGAAATTAGGAAAAAAATGTTCTGTTAAATAATTAAAGAAATTAAGAGATGTAAAAAAAATAGTTTTTTATAAGAAGAAGAAAGGTATAGAAAATGTAGTTGAGAAAGCTTTCGAATTGAAAGCAAAATTGTTTATTTTAATAATCAATAGAATTCGATCACGAGATAAACCAATTCATTTAATGAAGGCCAAAAGTAAGTGGAGAAGAGTAATTAACAGAAGTAATTTTTTTTCTGTGTGATTGGAAACATAGTTCAAGTTCTGAGCCTTTTTTTAATGAAGAAAGTTATCTTCAGAGTAATGATTTGTTGCATGCAGTTGACACTAGTGGTCGTGCTTATGAGTTTAGAAATGGTTGTCCTATTGAGAAAGAGAAAATTGTTCCTAGAAATGCAGAAGAGGTGTTAGCTGATGAAGTTTTAGGGAGACGTCCTAAAGCTCCAGTGTACCCTTGGAATTGTAGTAGTATTTGTAGTGTACGGCAAGAATCTATTGATTTTTTACGCAATTTCTTACGTAACTGTTATGTTATGTTATGTTAAGGTGGATTTATAGAGCGCACAGCTACTCAAGGAGTGTCCCGGCGCTGAGACATAGAAAGATGCAGAGACTCAGTCCGTGAAAGAAAGAGGGGGCCCTACGAGTGAGGTGGTCAGAATGCTTGTGGGAACAGCCAGATTTTCAGTTGCTTTCTAAAAGCCAGAATATTAGTTGTCTGCCTAAGCGGTAAAGGGAGCCTTTTCCAGGACCTGGCCACCAGAACCTGAAAGGAGCAACCCCCACAACGGGATTTAGCACACTTAGGAGTTACCACCAGATGTTGAAAGGCAGACCTAAGAGATCTACCGGGGGTATCGAATGAAATTCTTTTACGTTTGTAAAGTGCCTCTATACCATGCAGGTCTTTGAAGGCCAGAACCAGGGCTTTGAAGAGTATTCTGCAGCGGACTGGCAGCCAGTGCAGTGTCTTCAAATGATGAGAGATCCGGTCTCTAGGCCGAAGGCTGAGGACTGCCCTTGCTGTCGCGTTCTGCACGACTTGCAATCTGTTGAGCAGAAACTCCGGAAGGCCCAAATAAAGGCTGTTGGCATAATCGAACCTAGAGGTAATAAGGGTCTGTACAACTGTCTTCCTATTAGAAATAAGTAGCAGGAACAGAAACCTGCGAAGCATCTTCAGGAGGCCAAAGCAGGTACCTACAACTGACTGTACTTGTGACTTCATGGATAATGTCTCATCCAACTTTACCCCTAAGTTCTTTACCGTCTTAACTGGTGTTTGGGGAGGAGACATATCAGGGGACCACTATTGTTTCCAGGCATCCAGGGGGGTGCCAAAGAAGATGATTTCAGATTTCTTTGAATTGCATTTGAGATGGTTCAATTAGAACCAGGCGAAAACGTCTCTCAGGCATTTATTAATTTTCTCCCCATTGAACGCCTCATCCTTTTTGCACGTAAACAACAGCTGGGTGTCGATATAATTACAGCCTCATCTGCTTCCAACAGTGTGGCCAGAGGGGCCATATATACATTAAAGAGCACAGGGCTCAAAATGGATCCCTGAGGCACTCCCACATTAAGACGGACAGACCTGCTGAGAAAGGGGGTAACCACACCTCTTGCTGTCTCGCCTCCAAAAAGGAGGACACCCACTTCAACACCGTGCCCCCATACCCACACTCCTGCAATCTCCGAAGTAGGTAATCATGGGGCACGGTGAAAGATCAAGCAAGACCAGTAACGCCTTGCCACCTTTATCAAGTGTCTCCTTAACAGTGTCCGAAATCTTCAGCAATGCTGTCTCCGTACTAAGGTTCTTGCGAAGCCTGATTGGCTAGAGTGGAAGAGGTTATTAGTTTCCGCAAAATTGTAGATTACTGAGTGGACATGTTTCGTAATGGTTTTGTTAAAAAAGGGCAACAAAGAAATAGGTCTGTAGTTGGTGAGCAAGGTAGGATAAGCTGTTGGTTTTTTTAATAAAGGAATGATTTTAGCACACTTCCAAACGGTGGGGACCTTACCGCACAAAAGTGACGTATTCACCACCCTGTTGCCTGTAGGATCCAAAATCTCAGCCTTCTCTGCTAAAAATTTAGCCGGACAAGGATCGACCGGCGATCCTGATTTCAAAGGTATGTCAGGACGCGACTCATCTAGCAAGTCATAAATATGCAGGTCGTTTTTATTTAATGAGCAGCAGTTTAATAGTGAAGCTTTAATGTATTTTTGATTCAGTGGCAGATGGGCCTGCTGCGGACCGGCCTTCTCATGACTGTAAGAAAAAGAACATCCAGTCAGGGAAAGCTCAGCAGCTTCCCAATGGCAAACCTGACACCGCAAAGGACTCCTATGCGACTCAAGATCTAACCTATTATCACACTTTTGACTGTGGCCCAGGCCCCAAAGCGTCTCCCTATCGTAGGCCGGTACCTTGTTAAAATGTCGTGCGAAACCGGTAGAGATCCCAGCCCCAGTCGCCTCCGGGTCGCGGACGGGCACAGACAGGCTTGCCTTTGGCGTGCCTGGATCTCCATCTGATTAAAAGGCTGTCCCGAGGTGGAAATGGCGTGGCTGGGGGAGGAACCGCGTCCCTCCACAACGATCGGTCGCTAAGAGGCAGCGGTGGACTGGGGACCGGCTGGGGGAATCGTGGACACAAAAGGCAAGTACAGCATAACACAAAATAAAAATATATCCGGTTTTAAAATCACACAGAGAGACCCTCACGCTAACAGCAGCCTGTAATGTCAAGCAGCTATACAAAGAAAAGGGTGAAACAAAAGATTAAGATGTTGCAAGGACTAGACCCTTGCAGAGTAAGAGAAAATACTGGTTTGCAAGGTCATTCTCTGGCTTGTATTTCTCACCATTTCAGGATGTTAGCAGTACATCATTCTGAAATGAGGAAATTAGTCAGAAGATTGTATTATGCAAAAAGTCCAGCTCTACTGTTAAAAAAGTTGAACAGTGCTCTTTTGCATGGATCCGTATCCAATGTAAAGAACGTTTGTGATGAGATTGAGGTTAGTTATTTTGGTCCTGAAGAAGACAGTGCAGAAATTGAGATATTAATAGAAGGAAATGTAGAAGAGAATGTACAACATTGTAGTACAGATAATTTTGAGCAAGAAATTACAAAGTTTAAGGTGATTTCAGGTGAAAGGCCAAATTATTGTTGTGTCTGTTGTCGACGAACTCATTATAAAAATCAGACCAGGAGTGTTGATTTGTATTTAAAGAGTGAAAAGGAAAATAATAATGAGTGGAAGGATTTTGCAACTTATTTGTTGGTAGAGAATTGTTTTAATTTGGGTTCTGATCAGCGTTTTTGTAAATATTGTTATAACAAATTAGACGAGAACAAAATGCCTGCTAGAGCTGTACATAATAATCTTGAGTTGGAAAATATTCCTTCTGAACTGATGGATTTAAATACCTATGAGTCCATTCTTATTCAATGTGTGCATCCATTTCAGGCTATTGTTCGTATGGAGCCTAAGACAGGAAAATTGCCTCCTTCTGATTTACAGAGGGGATTAAAGGGAAGAGTTGTATATTTACCCCTAGATTTAAAGAAAAATATTGAAACAATTGATGTAGAAAATTTAGAGGTTAAGCCTTTGGTTATTCTTGTTAATTGTGTTTCTACTAAGAGTAAGAAAATCTGGCAAGAATTAGTGGATGTTAAGAAAGTGAAAAAGGCAACATGGTATCTGGTAAAAAATAATGAATATTACAGAAATGTGTATGTGAGAGAAGAAGAAATAACTGTAGAAGAAGAGAGTGACTTACCATCTGGACAAATTGAAAAAGTGGATGTGTCCAGAACTGAAGAAATCTTCGAACATTACAGTGTTCATCCACTGCATTCTAAAGAAGTGATGGGGAATACTATAGAGTTATTCCAAATGAAAGAAGCAAACGGAAGTCCCATTAGTGTATGGGAAAAAAGCTTGGAAGGTCGTTGTTTCCCTCAATTGTTTCCCACAGGAAAAGGAGGACGATATGATGACCGACCTGTGAAGATTCCTGCATCTGAATACCGGACATCAAGATTATATGCAGAAGATCCAAGATTTCGACAATGTATTCCGTATTTGTTTCAACTTTTGTTTGAGAGTGATTTGTCTGGACTTTCTTATACGGTAAACCATATATTGAAAACAGGTGTACATCTGAAAAAAGTTTCGGCAAAGGAATTTATGGATAAAGTACTGCAGAAAGATAATGTTTTGGCATCTCAGCTAATTAATCTCATGGCGTGTCAGCGTGGTACTAATGAGTACTGGTACCGTCGTCATGGAGAACTCAAATGTATGCTAAGGAACTTAGGAACTCCTACATGGTTCCTTACTCTAAGCTTTGTTGAACATCCTCGGGATGATTTACTTCAATTTCTTCGAGAGGCAAATCGAAATATACTAAATATTGAATACAAGACACCTGGAGAATTGTGCTCTTTGGATCCAGTTAATGTATGCAGGTATTTCAATCATAGATTTGAAGCTATGATAACTTATCACCAATAAAAAAAATCCTCCTCTTGGAGAGGTTTTGGACTTCTTTTGGAGAAAGGAGTATCAAGCAAGAGGTGCTCCTCATTTACACATGCTAATATGGATCAAAGATGCTCCCAAATTTGGTACAGACTCAGATGATACTGTGTTGTCTTTTATTGAAGAATATGCTACATGTGATATACCCAAAAGTACACAAGATAAGGAGTTAAGAAAACAAGTCTTACGATTCCAAAGCCATCGTTGTGGGAAATACTGTCGTCGAAAGTACAAATCTAAGGACAAATTCTACACCAAATGTCGTTTTGCATTTCCACATCCAGTAATATCGAAAGGAAGAGTGAACAGTTTTATGTCATCTTTGCAACATACTATCACAAGAAAGTCTCCAAAAATACCTACAACTTAAAAAGAAATGAAGAGTCAAAATACATAAATGACTATAGCCCAGTCATTTTGTCCATGTGGAATGCTAACATGGTTATTCACTATGTTGCCGACGATTCCATTGCTGTTGCTCGATATGTAACATAATACATAACAAAATCAGAAAAGACGGAATTGAAGGAAATGTGGGAAGAGATTTCCCACGAGAAGAGTCTAAGTAAGAAATTATATACTTACAGTTTGAAGATGTTATCTCTTCGAGAAATTGGAGCAAATGAATGCTCGGATCGCTTATCATCTGCAAGTCTGTACTCCAAATCAAGAAGAATCATTTGGGTGAGTCGAGGTCTTGCTGGAACACGTAACCGAGTTCTTAAATCTGTACACGAAATTGAATATTTATCTGAAAAAGAGCCAGAAAGTACAGATATTGTGAAAACAAATATGTTGGATACATATTATCCAAATAGAAGTCATCATCTTGAGAACATTTGTGTCTATGAAGTGCTGCAAAACTAATTTTTTTAACGGAATATTACAGAAAACATCAATAATGGTATATATGCTGTGATTGGTTCCGAAGGATGGCTGGTGAAACAAAGAAAAGGACATTTGAATAATCCCCGTAAACTGAGTTGCGAAACACCTGACAAAAGGGGACTTTACTATCTAGGTCTTTTGCAACTTTTCAAGCCATGGCGTTCAGAATTGGAATTACTTGGAGATTTCGAGAGGTATGAAGATTCTTTCAATGCAACTACAGATACTATACAATGTGCTGTTTTTGCTATTTATGTGAAAATGTTGAATGACATAATTGAGCAAGAACATACAATTGCAGCTGAGATTGATAGAGACAGTTCTCAAGATAGTCAAACTTCTGCTCCGTTGAGTCAGGACCCACTAGTAGTACCAATTGTTCAAAATGAAGCAGCAACTGCTATGAAAGAGGTGGAAACAGCAATGTATCAAGGTCAAGAAGATGTTAGAAACTTAGGAAATTAGGAAGAACAACTAAATCTTGAGCAGAAAGAAATATATGAGCAAGTGAGAAAACAGATTGACCATGGATTACTTCATGAGAAGAAAGAGTGCTCTTGCTCATCATTTGAACCTATCCGAATGTACATAAGTGGACAAGCTGGAACAGGCAAAAGTTTTTTAATTAAAGTAATCAGAAGTTTTCTACACAAAACAACTGAGTCACATTTGTCTTGTGTTGTCACTGCTCCAACTGGATTAGCAGCCCACAATATTAAAGGAATTACTTGACATCATTCATTAATGCTACCAGTAGAGCATGAAAACAAAATTAGAATAACACAAGCTATCTGGAGAAGCTTGTTGTGAAGTTTCAAGAGTTTTGAGGAAAATGAAACTTCTTATTATTGATGAGGTAAGCATGGTATCAAACTTAATGTTTGCTTTTGTGCATTTAAGAATGCAGCAAATTCTTAAAACAGAGTATGACGTATTATTTGGAGGAAAGCATGTCATAGTTTTTGGAGATATTCTACAACATACTCCTGTAAAAGGACAACCAGTGTTTAAAACACTGCGGCATGAAGATAGTAGAAAGTCTTTGGGGAGTATTGGAAATGTAAACATTTGGTCATATTTTGAGTATAAGGAACTTATTAGAAATATGCGACAAGCAAATGATGTTTATTATGGAACTATTCTTCAAGATATAAGAATTGGAAAAATTACTGCACAAGGCAATCACGCTTTACAGAGACGATCACTTTCCAATTTGTTTCCAAATGAAAATATTGTACCAGAGAAAATATACATGACAATTGCAGAAAATAAATCTGTAATATGCTTAATGCCAACACTACGTGAGTGTTCTAAATTCAATGAAGAAATGTTGAAGTTGGAAAATGAAGACATTTTAAAATTGGAAGCTATTGATAAAGTAGAACATGAAGGAATCACTATTATTTTGAGTGAAAAGTTGAAGAGGAAATTGGATTCTTTAGAGAAATCGATAAGTAAAACTGCTGGTTTAGGAAAGAATTTGTATGCATGTGTAAACTGTAGGGTAATTTTACGACGTAATTTGAAGGTGGAAAAAGGTTTTGTAAATGGAGCAATGGGTAAAGATGTTGATTTCGTTAATTACGTAAATAGAGATGGTGTTAAGTTTTTGAAAATCAAATTTGATCAAATTGATGAAGTATAACAATTTAGTTGTTGTTCAGCTCGGTTTTTGCTTGTAAAAGATTTGTATGTTCGCAGAAAACAGTTTCCTGTTTCTTTGGCGTATGCAGTGACCATTCATAAATCTCAAGGTTTAAGTGTAGATAGTTCTTTAGTGAATATTGGAAGTACTGTGTTTAAAGAGGGTATGGCATATGTTGCTTTGTCTCGAGTCAGAACTTTATCTGGATTGTACTTAATTGATTTTGAAGAGACAAAGGTTAGTGCAGATGTAAATTGTGTGAAAGAGTATAGTAGGTTAAGAAGAGAATATGCGCCTAATTTAGGTCAATATCCAGTATTTGAAAAGTGTGTGGTAGGTAAAAAAAAGAAGATTTGAGAATATCTGTAGTGAAAATGTAGAGAAAGAAAAAAAACAAGATGAAGTTGTGCCTGCAAGCAAAAAGAAAAAGGACAGTGTTGAAGAGAATGTTGGTTATCGGTTTGAAAATAGTTGTGGTATCAACTGCTATGCTAATGTAGTTGTTAATGTTATTTTTGTTCTTGAAAGTTTGCAACAGCAAATTGTTGAAAATCGGGACAAAAGATTCTGTTCATTGTTGTATTCTGTTTATGAGAAATGTAGTAGTGATAAAAGTAAAATACAAAGTGTTTCTGATATTCGGAATGTTTTGGACATATGTTCTGGTTCTAGTCAATTTACGCCAAATATTCAGTAAGATTGTAAGGAATTTTTAACTTTTATGCTTGCTGTACTGGAAGATGAAGGTATAGATATTGAAAACCTTTTTGGCCTTTCTTATAAATGACAACATGACTGTGAAAATTGTTTGTTTACATGTAGCACTAACATAGACACTGAAAGATTCATATATTTGACTTTACCTGACTGTGAGTCAGTGTCTTTCAACAATCTAATTAGAGGAGCAAGTCAAAACATGGAGTGTAGCCAATGTAAATCAGAAATGTAATCAGCATTATTTATACAAAGATATCGACAGTATGTAATTTTAATGCTGCAACGTTGTAGAGGTGATGGAAGAAAATTGGAAACTTTAATTAAAAATGTTGTAGCTGGTCAAGTTTCAATATCAGGAGGAACTTTTGTAGCTGTTGCAACTATTTTTTATGATGGACTTTCTACAACATCTGGACATTACACTGTTTATTTAAGATGTCTGAAAGGTTGGATACATTGTAATTATAGTCAATTAGTTTTTAAGCAACATTTGCCTAAAGAGTTATCAAATTCTTACCTAATATTTTTAAAGCCAAAATTTTAGGATCAAAATTTGGCTTTTCTGGATAATTGCTGTTAAGGTAGAATAGTCTGGTGTTGTAGAGTAGTAAGTGAGGGTGAGGAGCTTAAAGGTGATCGTTTTATTGATATTGAGGCAGTGTAGTTGTATCAGGTGGTGGATGATGTGTCTGCAGCTGGGGACATTGATGATCCCTCAGGTGGTGGTGTTTTGGTTTTGTTGTAGTTGTTGCAGGTGTTAGGCTGGAATTGCTGTGTAGAGTGTTTTGTCACAGTGTAGTCTGCTGCTGATGAAGGCCAGTGTCACTATTCTTCTTCTTTTGGTTAGGATCCACTTGTAAATGTTGTGGAGTATGTGGAGTGTATTATAGCAGTATGAGGTGATGGTGTAGACTTGCTTACACATGGAGAAGGAGTAGTGGTGGATGAATCCTAGGTTGTGGACATGGTTGGTAGGTGTTGGTACTGTCCACAGTGTAGTTAGCTAGCAGGAGTCGTCCAAGGCTGAGGGGGTGGGTCTGAGGATGAGTACCTTCATTTTGTTTGAGTTCATGTTTAGGGAGCTGCTCTTTATGTAGTTGGTGACGTCCTTCATTGTGTCGTGGAGGTTGCTTTTGGTGGTATGTCGCTTTTTGGTGAGGAAGAGGATGAGCTGGGTGTTATTGGCGTAGGAGATATTGTTTAATTGTGATGGTGGGCTACTTGTGTGAGGGTATGAAGACACGCAAACGGAGGAATTGATTTCGGTGGTTTTGGATCACAAGGCTGGGAGGCAGATGCTCAGGATTACTATTGGACAGTTTGCAAAGTAAGAATTTGACGCCTACTATTTGACCATGCGGAAAAGTATGTGAAAGCAATAACAAGTTTTTGTTGTATATTTTGTCAGCATATATTTGTCAGTAACATTATTTACAGTGTATGGAAATTAATCATAATGCTTTGTTATGATTGTTTGAGATGTTTCATATTCACGTAAGAATGTGCTCTTAGAAAAAAACATTTAAGATATGTTTTATTTCTATTTCTTAGATTGTTATTGAGAATGTTGAATGTTTTTTTTAAGATAATCTTATTGATTGTCTTTTTTTTGCCCGCTGTTATGTGATGAGTAGTGTTGAAGTCACTGTTTCTAGTGAAATTCAATATATTCTGAGAACAGCAAAAAAGGCAAATGTAATAGTTTACAAATTATTTTGTATTGTAAAAGATATATTGTAACTGTATTTTTTTGTGTCTTCCACAGATGGTAATTTTATAATATATAATTTTATTAATATTTATTATGCTTGAGGTATATACAAAGAACTGTTGAAAATGGTTGATGGAATGTGCTTCAACTGAGCTGAAGTAAAAAAAACAAGGATTGAAGAACATTAGTGTGTAAAGATGGTTTTTATTTTTTAAAGACATTTCAAAAAATTACATAGTGAGTGTACCTGTCAGAACCCGTAATTAATCAGTGGATACGATAATGGCTTATCTAAACCCTAGGTGGCGCAGGAGAGATGAAGAATCCGCAAGGAAATAGACTTGAAGTGCTTTAGTGCAACAGAGGAATTCAAATATGGCCGTGTCGAGGAAAGACGTGGTGGCGGTCTAGTCATGTACCACACACCTGTGTGGAATCCTTGGTGAGGCGTGCGCTCCCTAACAAGTGCGCACTTCACCTACGACGTTCCGGAGTTCAGACCAGTTTTGAATTGCTTCAGAGATATTCCTGAAGAGAAAGCACAAAGGTTGCAGATAAACACTAGAGGAGAGGCTAGTTCGAAAGACGAAGGAGTAGGTAATTAGTAGCGTTAGACTAAATTATAGATAAGGAATGGAGATAGAGTGGGGTAGGTTATTAAATATTTGTTCTTTGTTATTTCCGTTATGTATGCATGTCAATGATACACAGATGGTTTGTATCTTTTATATAGATTAGAAAATCTTAAAAGATAAATATACTGGGTGTTCCAGTATTCTTTGCATTTCACTACAACACATGTACTAGTTTGGACCAGGTAAGGTGAATAGAGATATTGTACTTTTTTTGCTACTGTATTTTATAATAACAGCCTGTTTTTTTTCAGATAGTGATAAGGAGTGACTGGTTTCGTAATTTAAGAAATTTTAAAACTGTACGTTTATATAAATAATTATAATTATATAATGTTATAAAGTAGTTGAGAATGGTATTTATATAATATTTATTAAAGGGCAAATTAGTTGATAAAGCTAGTTTTGTGTTCTGTATTAGGAAAAAATAAATAAAAAAAGTGTTTATGTTTTTGTAGAAGGAGGTCAGCATAACAAATTTACAATGGAAAATCCAGAAAACAATATGGAAGACGATTTTGAAAATACCAACACTGTGGTAGAAGAGATGAACATAGCTTTTATGAGCAAGTTATTAAAGTGGAAGAAATGAATGTTGGAGATATCAGGTGTGATTTTCTTGATGAAACCTTGGATGATGCTTTTGTGGAAGCATTAGATCAGATTGAGATTCATCTGTTGATGTTTGAAAATGATATCCAGGAAAATGAAATTCCTGATGAAATTATAATGGAAGCTGCATTAACTTGTGAAATGTTACAAGAATAAATGTATTATTATATAAAAATAATGGTTTGAGACACTCTACTTCCAGAATTATACAGCCTGATTCATGAAGCTAAATTGAGGTCGCAATAGCTGTGAAAATGCTATTGCGGGCGCAATTCCCATAATCGGAATTCACCATGAAAAAAGCGAATTCGCAAACACAGAATTGCGAAATCGCTAAAATATTCGCAGAATCCCGGCAGTAGACCATTTGCGAATCAGAAATAGCGAGAAATCACGGATTCTGCGAAAATAATAGCGAATTCGCAAATTCCTCGCAATCGGGATTCATGAAAAATCGCAATTAGCGAAAAACCCCAAAATCGCATTTTGCGAGGCACAATTTAAGGACAACCCAAAGCAGGTGGTAACCATCAAACCCATAGTAAAAAAAAATTTTTTAAACCGTTGGCCTATCAGCAACTGGTGCAGGCCTGACCAAACACACTTAAGGAGAAGCAGAGCAGCATAAGGAGCGTCACAATGCCTGGAATGTACATGGTGGTCAGGCGGCGAAGGCTACAGCGAGCAGCACGGAGGAGACACAGAATGTAGGCCAGGATCTTCCGCCAGCGGGTCACCCTGCTGGGCCAAACCAGAGAGCAAATTTACGCAAAGTACCGCCTGAATGGGGCAATGATCATCAAGCTAATTCAGGACCTTGACCCCCTGATGCAGCACCCAACAAGGCGGACCAATGCCGTGCCAACACATGTCCAGGTATTGTGTAGCCTGCACCTCCTGGCCTCCTGGAGCTTCCAGGGGATAGTTGCGGCTGCTGGGGGGATATCCCAGCCCACCATGTCCCGCTGCCTAGGGATTTTGCTTGACGCAATGCTGACCCAGCTACACCACCACATCAAATTTCCAACAAGCCAACAGGAATTGGATGAGACCAAGCTGCAATTCTACAATGTTGCGCATTTCCCACACGTGATAGGATGCATTGACTGTACCCACATCCACATCTGCCCACCAGCTGCAACGGAGTACATGTACCGCAATCGCAAGTCCTACCACTCCCTCAACATCCAGATAGTCTGCAATGCAAAGACATACATCACGGACATAGTGGCACAGTACCCGGGGAGTACACGTGACTCATTCATATTCCGGCACAGCGGCCTCCACACACGACTCGCCAGGGGAGACTTCAGGGAAGGACACCTACTTGGTAAGTACACTTTGCCCACAATGTCACACTGCGATGAAGTAGCTGCGCTGCACAGGCACACACCCTCTGCTCCTCTCATTCAGGTGACAGTGGCTACGCCCTGCGTGAATACCTCCTCACCCCATACCTCAACCCTGCTACACCACAGCAACGGCGTTACAACGTAGCACACATATGCACAAGGAATTGCATTGAGAGAACATTTGGGCTACTGAAGAGCAGATTCCACATACTTCAAAAGACAGGTGGGGCCATGTACTACAGTCCTGAAGTTTGCTGCCGCATTGTGGCTGTGTGTGCTATACTACACAACATTGCTACCAAGCGCCGGATACCTGTCGACATCTCTGGCAGTGAATCGGAAGGGGACGACCGGCCACCTGCACATGCGCGCCATGCACGTGGGGAGAACCCAGCTGAAGGCCACAGACGACGCAACCACGTCACAATGAACAGTTTCTAGTGCACCCTCTCCCCTCACTCAACAAATCACAATTGCATGCAAAATTTAAAAATGACAACGCCAATGTGGGATGCTAAATAAAATATAATTGTTTCATTCACAAAAAAGGTTCCAGTTGCCATCCTTCAAATGCTAACAGTATTTCAGCATACTGCTGCGTCCAATACACAGGGCAGGCTTATGTTCAGCCTGTGCCTGTACAAGTACCATTCAGTCAGGTGCGCCTCCGGCGCGAAGCACCCGCGTGCCCCTCTGGCTCCACCTCAGCCTCTGCACGTGTCCCTGCAGTGGGCCTGGTGCTGCGCCTCAGCGCCCCTACGTGTGAGGCAGAGTGGCTACTCACACTTGATGTCCCCTCACTGGCATCATCACCCCCGACAGTGGCAGGTAGAGCAGGGTGAAGTGCGGTCACGGCAGTGGTCAGGTGCTCAAGTACCATGGCCACATCCTCGCAGCACTGTATGAGCTGCTGCTGCTGCGCCAGGGACTGGCGCGATAGCTGCGAGGTGGCATTGCCCACAACATAATTTGACCGTGTGTAAGCCGTCAGCCGGGTCAGTAGCTGACGGTGGCGGCGGCGGGCTGTGCTGCGCTGCGCAATCATTGCAGCTGTGTTGGCCTCCATGGCTGCAGTCATGCGGGCCATCCCCTCCCCCACACCTGCCATAGCTGCCGTCATGCGGTCCATCCGGTCCCCCACACCTGCCACATTGCGGCCAATGTTGTAAAGCTGAAGCTGTATGGCCCCTTGCCGGCGTGCCTGCAGCTGGTGTATCCTGAGCATGCGACGTTCCACACTCATGCTCGGCAGCCGCTGTCCATTCCCCCTCCTGGTGCTGGGAGCATTGGTCTGCAGGCGAGACCTGCCACGCCTGCTCTGCTGGCCTGACACAGTGGGTGGCCGCTGAGTCGCCGCTGTCGTGGGACCTGATGTTGATGCTCCAGCTGATGGTGGAGTCAAGCTAGGCATTGCTGGGGTGGCAGGGGCTGGAGGCACACTGGTGGTGGACCTGGCTGCAGGGGTTGTTGCTGCGGCTGAGGCTGGAGGCACACTGGTGGTGGACCTGGCTGCAGGGGTTGTTGTTTTGGCAGAGGCTGGAGGCACACTGGTGGTGGACCTGGCTGCAGGGGTTGTTGCTGCACCAGACGCAGGAGGCACACTGGTGGTGGACCTGGCTGCAGGGGTTGTTGCTGCGGCAGGGGCTGGAGGCACACTGGTGGTGGACCTTGCTGCAGGGGTTGTTGCTGCGCCAGACGCAGGAGGCTGTGTATGTAACGGCACCTCCTCGTCATCCTGTGCTTCCTCATTTATTTGCAGCCTCTCGCTGTCGCTGCTGTCTGCGCCACCTGTGAGGGGAAGTGGACGTTCATTAGTTGCATGTATCTGTCACACGTGCAGTTGCTACATGCATGCTGGGTGACATTCCCTGACTGCCTATGGCTTTGCGTACTTTTGAACCTGTCTGGCTGCATTGGGGTACTTCTACATTGTGGCCACACTACATGTCCCACAATGCTTTAGGGCATTACCTGATGTGCACCGATGGCATGACTATGGAACATTATGGGAGGCTACGTGGTCATGGCCATTCATAGGGGACAGGGTCGCAGTCCCCCTCCAGTGCCCAGGGACTCTCCAAGCCTCTCAGCTACCTTCTCTTTGGCACGATTTCGGAGGTCGTACCAACGTTTCTTAAGTTCATCCAGTGACCTGTCGCCCACACCCACAGAGTTCACCGCAGACGCTATGCCCACCCAGATCCTGCGTTTCTCCTGCTCGGGCACCCTCCTTGAGTCCTTCCCAAACAGTTTGGAGTGGTTCTCCACCACCCCTTCAATTAAGTGCTCCAACTCCTGCTCGGAGAACTTTAGTTTTCTCTTGCGCCCTGTGGTGTTGCTGGGCCCAGGTACTGCCTCCTCAGACATAGCTGCAGTGTAGTTGGAAAATGGTAATCCAAGCTGACTTGCAGGAGCTCTCTCTGTGGCTGCCTCGAGGTCTGCCTCACTGTGGTGAATGGGGGTGGGAACTGGCTGCTTCCTGGTTGTGATGTCATCACTGTGCTTGAAATGCGACTTCCCGTTTTCCCGATCTCGCGATTTTGCGATCTTGCTTTTTGCGATCTCGCAATTAGCGATATCGCTATTTGCGATATCGCAAATCCGACACGGATGTAGCCGGAAATAGCGATTTTTCTGCGATTTTCGATAATCGCAAACGGTT
This sequence comes from Lissotriton vulgaris, assembly GCF_964263255.1. Lineage (NCBI taxonomy): Eukaryota > Metazoa > Chordata > Amphibia > Caudata > Salamandridae > Lissotriton > Lissotriton vulgaris. The sequence goes on along the minus strand of NC_141693.1, from coordinate 1,687,057,379 downwards.
TTTGTGGCCGCGTGCCAAACGCTTTTTTTTATCGCAAAACATCATGAATCCCGTTCTGCGATTTCTCAATTGCGATTCGCAGTTAATCGCTAATTGAGAATCGCAGAATCCGGTTTTCATGAATCAGGCTGATAATCATTTATGTACTACCCAAGTAGTCATGGTGCAAAGTGGGCCTTCGGGTATCATACTCTTATAGACAACATACGCATTTTTTTTATTCACCGGCAAACTTGTGTTTTATAAGTTCTATTTCCTAGTGTGTATCACTTTCACTCTCACTTGGCAATTTCACATTCATCATACACTACTAATGTATTCATTTATGAACTACACTTTCATTTTGACAAACTTTCACAGACTAATATTGAAATATAGTTCTTTCTTTGACCAGTGAAGGTAGGTCTGATAAGAACTCTTTTATTTGTCTTTTTAGTTTTCAATTGTTTTTGTATTTTTTCAACACGTTGTAAACAAAAAAGTGTGGAACAGGAACAAAAAATAAAAAATAAAATTAATGTTTTGGACAACGGTGCTCTTCTTTAGTCTTCACAATGAGATCAATAGACTGCTGATTGTAACAAAGTAATTTGTTGCAATATTTACAATGAAATTTCAGATCTGAAAACTGTGGCACAATAATAGGATGCGGACTGCTCGGAGGAGGTGGTGGTGGAGATGAGGTAGTAGGAACTGAAGGTTGAGGATTCTCCTGCAACGTTTGTGTTGCCATCCTTTTATAGTTATTTGGATGTACATTTTTGACATGGTGAACCATGCTAGTTGTATTGAAAGAGTACTTTTTAGTGGGATCAACCCTGGAAAGAGTAATCTCACAGATCTTGCAAGTTACTTTCGGTGCATTTACTTTTTTTAGTCCCTCAGGATATGTAAAAAAACTTCCAAATGACAGTTTCTTTTCTCCTTTTCTGAAGTTGCTCAGCAACAAATTCTTGCTCACAGGAATGATCTGATGAAGTTTTAAAAAGAGCAGCAATTGTATAGTTTGGTTCTAAAGTAGTACAGCTCCACAGAATAGATGCTTCTCTTGAGAAAGTCCAAGTAGAATGATCAAAATAGAAAGGGTCTGTCAACAGTTTAAATCAAAACTTTCCTTTTATGCTCACATGGCTTTGCATACACTTACAATGCATTTACTTTGCGTTTACGTTGCGAGTACGTATGACGTACAGGTGCATTTTTCAGAATTGCTTTCAAAAGTAATATACGGTTATTAAAAGTTAAAAAAAAGTATTTTCATGATTATCCCAGATACTGTCTTTCCTTAGTATGTACATTAAATACATAAATATATGTTTTTAAACAATTAGAAACTTTCGCGCCGTACGCGGACGGGGCGTCGTACATGACGCCACACAGGAGCAACGATGCGACGCGTAATGTCAAAACTTATTCGTAACGTATTCATTGGTACGCACAGTGGATGATTACTTGTACAAGGTATGTGCGATCACCGTACGCGTACAGTATGATTATACAAAAAGGAAATATATAGAATTTAATTTTCATAAAATTGGAGAGAAAAAAAAATAATAAACAAATTATTTTAGACGTTTGTTTTGTTATTATTTTACATTAATATGAAATATAACTTAAAAAAATAAAATAACTGTAAATAATTATAATAAAAAAGTAGGAAATTAGTATAGAAATACAGAAATATAATAATGAATACCTTTAAAAATTATCATTTAGAAAACCTTTGAAATTCACCAAAAAAAAACATAGGTTTCAAACTCATTATAATTAGGAATTAGCATTTAAAAAAACGTTGAAATTCACTGAAAAAACCATAGGTTTCAGCCACGTTATAGTTAGGAATTAGCATTTAAAAAAACCTTAGAAATTAACTGAAAAAACCATAGGTTCCACACATGTTATAGTTAGCTGGACATTTCACTCATACAAAACCTTTCAGATTCCCCGTTATAGTAACTCAGCTAACTATAACTCGCGCGCCCGCAATGCACTGCTGATGACGTCACATATTACCTCACTCATAACATGGTCAGTGACATCACTCAAGACATCACTGATGACATCTCAAATGACATCACTGATGACATCATCCTTGTGAAAGAGTGGCAGACCTCCTCTCAGCGTAATATAACCCTTGATAGACACATTCAAAAATAGAAACTAAAATTTTTTGAAACAATTGAGATACCAATACCAGTTAGAACAACCTATTCAGTAATTCCAAAATCTACATACACAATCACTCATTCACCAACAGTTCTATATAGTCACTCATACATGTACTCACTCATCATATGTACTCATACACCTATACATCCTGTTACACACCGACACTCATCCATAGAGTTACTCACACACATACTCACATATGCAAATAAGCTATCACACATCCATTTATTTGCATATACAGCTATACACACACCACTGCACTTCCTTTTACAGAAACGTACACATACTTATTCTCTTAAACAATCACTTATAGAAACACATACTTATTTATACAGGAACTCGTCGAATTACTCACTCTCACATAATCACTTATATACATCAATACTAACATATACTAGATTAAAACATATGTAGTTAGTCATAAAGATACTATTGAGACAGTCATTCACTCACTAACACACCCAAACACACACTCATCCACCCATACCGTCCTGCACACATGCTGTCTACAAAACACATACAAACAGTGAGTCACTCATTCATGCATCTATATGCTAAGTAATATCCCCCACCGAACCATACAGACACTCATACTGATACTCAAAAAAAAAAACTAATAACCCATATACACACTCATTTTTTTTTTTTTTAATTTGTTTTTATTGCAGAATTAGAAACCACAGAATACAAGTAGTCAACCAGTCCACTCGTGACATCCCCCCCGATCAACAGTAAAGCGTATAACATACACAGCCATTCAGCCCGCATCCCGGAGGCCGGGCGGCATAATACTCTACTCAGTAGGAAAACATCACGGTGAGCGTCCCATAGGGACCATGGTCGAAAGATCGTTTTACGTATCTGCATTTTACCCCCCCACCCTCAACAATACCTTCGTCAGCCATTCCGCTTGTGTGAACAATGCTACTGTCCGTTCCAGGGCCCACCCCGAGCGCTGTAGAGCCTAACATGTCAGGCCGCTCCCCCCTACCATTTCTAGGCCCGCGCTGTGCCTAACTGGCCAGCTTAACTCGAAGTCGCCCTTGCAGACAACCAGCTTCTCGGCTGCCGACCCACCCCAAACTCCCACTGAACAACCCCCCTATGACCCTACCCCGGCAACTGCTAATGGTGTGTGCTTCGTGCTGATGTGTTGGATGGATCCACTACAGTGTCAATGACAACTCTGTGTTCGTTTGCCCCGCAGTGTCCGCTGGTCCTATTCCCTCAGTCCTCGGCCTCCACCAAAGAATCACGCAAAGCCTGCACCACCAACTCCCACGCACGCGCTGCATCCAAAGCCTTCTCATTACCAAGCTTGACAGCCTGCTTCATCCGGAGCACACTCTCGCATTCAGACCACCGCAGCAATTCATTCTTCCATCTCCGCAGTGACGGCCCGCCCTTGGACTTCCAATGCCATGTTATTTCTCTTTGCGCCAGTATCAGACCCAGATCAATAAATTTGCTCGTCACCTTGGTGTGTTTGGTGTGCGGGAACCAGAGCAGCAAGCACGCCGCCATATCAAAGTCCACCTCCCTGTCGGTCACATCGTTTAAGAGGTCCCCCACCTCTGCCCAGTAGGCCTCCAAATGCGAGCACCCCCAGAGCAAATGATCCATGTCCGCTCCTAGAGACGAACACCGCGGGCACCGGGCGTCCTGTATCTGGAAATACCGCCGTATTTTTTCGGGGGTCAGGTAGGCCCTATGGAGCACATAGAAATGCACTTGCTGGAAGCGCGCATTTCTCGTGCCCTTCCACGTGCGCCGCAAGATGTGACTCCACGCTGTGTCTGGAATGGGTCTGCCCACACTTTCCTCCCATTTAGCCTTGAGCCCCTGGAGCGGTTCCAGCCCCTCGTTCAGCATCCTATTATGGAGGCATGTCACAGCCTTGAACGTGCCCGCTGCCATCACCACATACTGGCAAGCCATAGTCGCGGTCGGTTCCATGAGCCCCCCTTTCCAGTGCTTCTGTATAGCCGCCACCACCGCCGCGTGTAGGAGAAACCCCCCATCAGGCAGCCCGAACTGTTCCCGAAGCACCTCAAAGGGTACCAGGGCCCCATCGATGTACAGGTCTCCTACCACCTGCAGGCCCGCCTCCTCCCAATCCAGCAATGGGGACCAGTCACCCCCGTGCGGCAAGGCCGTCAGCATACCGATCGGGATCTCCGGCGCATAAGGCCGTGTTGCCTTTGCTCTCCTAAGGCTCCTCTGCCAGCACAGCCTGAGTGTCCGTTCCTCCATAGTAAGGCCCCGCAACTCAAGTCTCTGCTGCATGACGATGTAGGACAACACATGGCGTTGTATCCCCTGCTCTCGGTCCGCCTCCGGCCCCCTAAACACCCTGGCCACGTTCTGCGTGAGGACCTGCAATTGCGCCGCTAAATAATATAGCTCAAAGTCGGGTACAGCCATGCCCCCCTCGACCTTGGGGCGAAGCAGCGTGCTCAGCGCCACTCTACGGCGGCCATGCCCCCATAGGAACCCAATAATCATCGTCCTCAGCTCTCTAAAGAGCCCCTGAGGAATCCAAATAGGCAACGTCCGGAAGTAATACAGGAAGCGGGGGAGCGCCACCATTTTTAAAAGAGCTATCCTACCTAGAACCGTCAGCGGGAGGGTCGACCAGAAGGCCATGCTGCCCCTCAGCGCCCGAACGCACCGACCGATGTTGCCCTCCAATAGGTCCGCGGTCGCGTGGTAGATGCGGACTCCCAGATAAGTGAAGCAAGATGGCTCCCAGAGCACCCCCAAGTCATGAGCAGGGCTGGGCGACTCCGCTCTCAGCGGGAACACACAGGTCTTCGCCCAGTTGACCTTAAGTCCCGACAGTCGGCCAAACTCCGACAGCAGGTCCATCGCTCCTTCCAGGGCCCGCGCCGTATCAGCGAGATACAGAAGTAGGTCGTCCGCATACAGCGATATGTGATGTTGCTGCCCGCCGCTGGTTATTCCCGCATACCGGTCACCCGACCTCGCATGGACCGCCAAGGGTTCCATCGCCAGTGCAAACAGTAAGGGGGAAAGGGAGCACCCCTGTCTCGTGCCCCTACCCACCGGGTATGACGCAGACACCAGTCCACCCAAACGTACCCGCGCCGTCGCCGAGGCATATAATACCTTCGTCCAGCGGCGGAACCCCTCGCCCATGTCAAACCTCTCCAGCACTCCATCCAGGAAGGTCCATTCCAAGCTGTCAAAGGCCTTCTCGATGTCCACGGACAGGACCGCTTGGGCCCCGTCCCCATCCAAGATGGCGTCCATTATCCCCACCAGGCGGCGAATATTCAGCGCCGTGCTCCTCGTGGGGATAAACCCAGCCTGATCCCTGTGCACCAGGCCCGTCATGTGTGGGGCCAATCTGGTGGCCAATATCCGGCTCAGGATCTTGTAATCCACCGTCAACATGGACAGCGGGCGATAGGACCTCACGTCCGTTGCATCCCTGCCAGGCTTCAGGAGCGGGACAATCAAGGCCTCGCGCATGGACCCAGGCAAGCTTCCTGACTCAAAGGCTTCCGTGTACACCACCAGGAGCCTGGGGGCCAACCTGTCGACATACTGCTGATAAAATTCTATTGGTAACCCGTCCACCCCGGGCGTTTTATTACGAGCCATATGTTTAATAGCCACCCGTATTTCGATGAGCGTGATCGGGCCACCCAACTCCTTCTCGTCCTCTTCATCTAGGACCGGAAGCTGCCTCGCCCCTAGGTACTCCGCTATGTCCTGTACCTCCACTCCCAACTGACTCTGATACAATTCCTGATAGTACACCCGAAAGCACTCCAACACCGCTGCCTGGGAATACACCATCCCCCCCTGTGCGTTGCTAATGCTAAGGATCGGGCAACCCCTAAGTTCCGGGTTAGCAAGTCTGGCCAAGAGTGTGCCCACCTTGTCCCGTTCTGCATGCGCTCTAATGGTGTACTGCCTGTAGTCGTAACACCTCAACCGTTCCGTCTCGGTGGCGACCACTTCCTTCGCTTGCAACAACTGGGTCTGTAAGTCCGGGCTGGCCGGCCTGCGGCGCTCCAAATCTCTCAAAGTCTCTTCCGCTTTCATAAGTGCATTCAACACAGTCGTGCGAGCATTCGAAAACCTACCCAGACACACTCCTCTCACCACCACTTTCATTGCATCCCATTCAGTGGACCGACTCGTGGCCGTGCCCTCATTCTCCTCAAAGTAACGGCTGATACCCTGCTGGACCGAGTCATTGAATACTGAGTCCTCTAGCGTCTCCGGCCGAAGCCGCCATGTTGGTATCGCCGAGCGCTCCCGCTGCCACTGGATGTGTACCAATAGGGGGTTATGATCTGAAATAGTTCTGGCCAAGTACTCCGTATGAGAGATCAATGGGGCTAGGGACCCACTACAGAGCACTGAATCTATCCTCACATGCAGAGCGTGGAGAGCAGAGTAAAAGGAATAATCCCTGGTGTCCCTGTGCTGTTCCCGCCATACATCCAACAACCCCCATCTGTACTGCCAATCCTTCCTGTGCATGGCCAATTTGCGCACCGGGGAGTCTACTAGGGGGGGATGGGACCTATCCAGAGCCACATCCGTAATCGAGTTGAAGTCCCCCCCTAACACTATCGGGCCCGCCAGGAAAGAAGCCAAGGACCCAGAGAGGCCATCAAAATATCGAGCCTGATCAGTATTTGGCGCATACACACAGCAGAGAACCACATCCCTTCCATACAACCTCCCCTCCACTGCTACGAACCTACCATCAGGGTCCACCACTTGATTCAGCACCTGGAACGGTATCCCCGCTCTCACCCAAATCAGCACCCCCCTGGCATATGCCGAGTAAGTGGTGCCAAACACCTGGCCCGCCATCTTTTTTGCAACGCTGCACACTCTTTTTTAGTCAGATGGGTTTCTTGCAGCATAGCAATCTGTACCCCTCTTCGCACCAGGTATGCGTGTACTTTGTGGCGTTTAACCATAGTTCGCAGCCCCCGGACATTCCAGGTCAGGCATTTCAGATTAGGTAATGTCCCCATACCAACATCGAGCAGTCCGATCCAAAGAACAAAAGTTCACATCCCTCTCAAAGCAGTTGCCCCCCCCCAGAACACACCCTGAACAAAAAAACACCCCAAACCCCACTCCCCAGGACAGAGCCTACAAACCCAATGTCAGCCCCAATCCAAACCTCGAACCAACTACCCATATTCCTACCCTGTGGTCTCCACCACAGCAGGCCTTAAGGGCCCAAGGGGGGTGAGTTATCGCCGATCCCAGCTAGCGGAGCCTGCACCCCGCGCCCTCATCCCCTACTGCGCGCTCAGCCCCCCCCCGGCAACCCACTCATCTCCAACAGGATACCGCCCTACCATTAGGTCTCGAGCAAGTCCCAACACAGTCACAACCGCAAAATATTCCATCAGAGGTCTGGGGGGTCACCACCGGCCCCTTCGATCTTTCCGCCTCTGAGAGGTCTTCTCCCGTTCTGCTGCCTTCTCCGCCCGAGTCCGTTTCCACCCGGTCACTGTTCTGTTGCGACCCCGTGATGGCCGCCGTCGCTGCGAGCGCATCTCTCTTTTCCGCAGCCATTTGAGCCTCCCGTTTCTCCCGCTGGCGCCTGTTGCGGGACCTGATGCGCTGCGATTGTCTGATCCGGGGTTGCTTAGGCTGATCTCGCCTACTTTTATGTGACCTGTCCGTCCCCGCTCTATACGACTCCAGCCATTGCCAAACTTCGTCCGGGGTCTGGAAAAAGTGCGTAGTTTCGTCCAGTATGATCCGCAGCTTGGCCGGGTAGAGCAAGGAATATTGGATGCCTTCCTCCCGGAGCTCCTTCTTCACCGCTAGGAACGATGCCCTGTTCTTCTGGACCGCCTGAGTGTAGTCCGGGAAGATCGTGACCTTGCTGTTCTCAACCTCATACGGGCCCGACATCCTAGCCCGCTGGATGAGGAGATCCCGGTCCTTATAATGGAGGAGCTGCACCACCATCGGTCGGGGGGGGGCGGCCAAGCCCTGGTGGGCGAGCAGGCACCCTGTGGGCTCGCTCCAGAGTAAAGAAAGGAGTAAGCCCCTCCGGTGCCACCACTGTGCGAAACCAGTTCTCCATATAGGCCACCGCATCTTCCCCCTCAATTCGTTCCGGCAGGCCTACGACCCGCACGTTGTTTCGCCTGTTGCGGCCTTCCGCATCCTCCGCCCGTCTTTCCAGCGAGTCCAACCGGGCTAATATATCCGTGATCCTGTGTTCTGCGGTCACCACCGACGGCTTCAGGTCCAACAGCAGCTGATCATGGTCCTTGACCCTATCTGCCAGCTTCGCATGGTCAGCTCGCAGTAGCCCCAGTCCCGTGGCCACTTGTGCAATGTCCTGGTGCAGAGCCTCCTTGGTCGAGGTGATCGCATCGAGTATGGCGTCTAGACGTCGGTGCAGCCGCTGCTCCTGATCCAACTCCGGCGGGGGAGTCTCGCCCATCCGGGACGATGCCGCCAGGTCCCCCTCAGCGCGCTCCTCGGCCACCAGCCCTCCGGCCGCCGCCATCTCAGGGTACTGCGTCACAGGCCAGCAAACCGACCAGCTTCTGCGCTCGTAGTCCGGCACGAACTTCCTGACACTGAACAGGGTCAAGCGCCGCCACCAATGCCCTCAGGACCAATGGCCAGCGTGGCGGGCACTGTCCCGCCGGTCCCCTCGGAAGCCTGAGGGGGGAAAGAAGGAGTCAGAGATGGCGGCCAGCGAGGGACCACAAGGTCCGGGCGGGGCGATTCACTGTTCCCCGACCTCAGGAACTGGCGCCTCTGTCCCCAATGTCTCGATCAATCGGTTGCAGGGCCTCCCGCCAGCCGGCGACAACTCGGCTCAAAGTTGATGTCCGGGGCCGCCCGACCTCATCGGCGCCATTTTCTTCTCACTCTCGGCAACACCTCGGCCGTCGCCCAACTCGGTCTCCTCGGGGCCAGCAGTCCCCCAGCAGCTTTCCGTCTGTGCCCGACTGTCCCCTCACCCTTCAGAGGGCAGGAGCGTCGACCTCGGGTCGCCCAGGGTGCCAAAGACAGGAGAATTAGCGGGATTCCGCGCGGAGCTGCGAGCTCACGCCGCCATCCCGATCGGCGTCCAAGCCACGCCCCTCCCCATATACACACTCATGTAGCTACTCACCAACCCATGCAGCCACTTATAGACAAAGTGAGACACTGATACAGATATTTTCATATTTAAACATTACTCTCTAATACATGTATTCACTAAGATACACTTAATAAGTCAGTTATGAAATCATTTTTACAAAAAAAATATCCATTCAGACACTTCTTTACCCATTTATTCTTCGATCGACCTTTAGATATACATATATAAAAAATATTAATTTTTCAGAAAGACACACATTCACTGGATGATGTCATCAGTGATAATGTATACATGCCACAGGTTAGGAAGCTGTGCTGTGTCTCTGAATGGGAAGGGGGATTCAAGTTTGATTTGCAGCTCAGGCAGTGGGTAGGTGGTCACACTCTCTAAATCAACTAACCTATACACTTTTAGAGCACTAGAAGACCAAATCAAGGGTATCGCCAAGGCCGGCTCTGGGGCGGTGCTACCGGTGCCACTTCGGGTAAGGGCACCATTCATTATTGGAAGTATTTCTGGTTTTAGTAGCACCTGCTGCTGCATTTCTGGCCTCCAGCATTTTTCAAACAATAATAAAAAGGTCACAATCACTCCAGTAAATACTTTTCTTCTTGGGAGAGATGGATGTTTTGTCTAATGGAAGTTTTGACTCATCGTAAGGTAACGTGGAGGCTTAACATGTGCCTGCTGCAAAGAACTTGTACCATGCAGATCATAAAGTGCATATAATGTAAATAGGTCAGTGGGTTACTGCGTTTGTCAGAGAGATCCTTTTGTTACCTGCAGTTTCTAAGTAAAAATCCTAATATAGAACAGTGAGCTATTAAGTGTCATGAAAGAGCTTCATGAACACTGCAAAGTATAGATTAGAGTATTAGGATTTTTTACCTAGCCTTTCATTATCCTAATGATGCAAAAAGTGTTTACTTGGGTAGAAATCAATTCTTATTATTAAAGAGAAACCCCAACCATGGTGTTACCTTTTATATACTGAGTTTGTGCTTCCCCAGACCAGGCACTCTTAAACTGAACTATACTGACTACCAGTTTGGATGGTGGGTGACATCTACATTCTGTTGTCTTCTCTATTATGTATCATTTCCTGTACACTGGGAATCTTTACATCTCGCCATGAGGGGAACGGCTGCAATAGTCCTTTCGCCCACCTTACTGGACATCTTCCGGTGCCGTGAGGGGAACGGCTCCTTAATTTATTCTGCCCTCCACGCCTGATTCACTCCCACGCCGTGAGGGGAATGACTGCATTGAGTCACCGACACCGCCAGCGGGAGACTCAATATCCCAGAAGGCTCTCTGTGGCATCGGCGGATGGCATCATGCTCGGGCGACTGGGGCCCTCAAAGGGAGACCGGCACTACCGCAGTGCAGGACGTGCTGGGAAGCTTTACATCTCGCCGTGAGGTGAACAGCTGCAATAGTCCTTTCGCCCACCTTACTGGACATCTTCCGGTGCCGTGAGGGGAACGGCTGCTTCATTTATTCTGCCCTCCATGCCTGATTCACTCCCGTGCCATGAGGGGAAAGGCTGCACGAGTCACTGACGCCGCCAGCAGGAGACTCCATCTCGCAGCAGGCTCTCTGTGGCACCGGCGGGGGGCGTCACGCTAGGGCGACTGAGGCCCTCAAATGGAGACCGGCACTACTGCAGCGCGGGACGTGCATGGGCGACGCCCGGGCGGCGGCCGGGCCAAGGGCGGGCCCAGCCTTGCCTGTCATTGTCAGGTGGAGGCAGGGCAGGGCCCCCATCTAACGACCAGGACCTTGCACGAAAATTCGAACTAGTGGAAAGGTACTGTGCTTAACTTCCTTGTGCGCATCTCGACCTCTGAGTGATTTGAGACTCAGAATCCTATCCCAGACCTAAGTGACTACTACTTTTAACTGCAACTTGCACTTTAAAGTCATTTTTGCTGCTGATATTTCTGGACTAAGTACCCCATTTTACATGCCTATTTATTTTTTATTTTTTTTATTTTATGGATTTATAGAGCTCATGGCTGCCCTTAGGCTTCCCAGCGCTGAGGTACAGTGACAAACATGGAGTAAAGGATCAGAGGTGTTGTTTGAACAGCCAGGTCTTTATTTGCTTTCTAAACTGCAGTTCATTGTTGGTCCTTCTGTATTCAGACTGGAGGGAATTCCAAAGTTTGGGAGCTAAGTGAGAAAATGCTCTCCCACCCCATCTAGCTCTCTTGACCTTAGTTTGTGTCAGATGATTAGCTGTGCTAGAGCGAAGCTGTCTGGGTGGAATGTCAGGCCGTAGCAAGTTCTTGATTTTAGTTGGTCCTTTGTCATACAGGGCTCTATGTGTTATGATGAACGCTTTGAATTTTATTCTTGCCTCTATTGGGAGCCAGTGTAACTTGGACAGTTGTTTTTTGACCGGCTCCCGATTCAGGATATTACCCAACAGTCTGGCTGCGGCGTGTTAAACTGTCTGCAGCTTTCTTGTGACATCTTTCAGTGCCCCCTGGAACAGTGCATTTCCATAGTCCATACGTGATGTGATCAGGGAGTGGATCACTGTCTTCCTTAAGTTTATTGGCACTCTGTCCAAGATTTTCCGGATGCTTCTCAATAGACCAAAACAAATTGCTGCCGTTTTGGTCGCTTGAGTACGCATGGACAGATCGGATTCTAACCAAAAGCCTTGGCTTTTAATAGTGTTTGCTGCTGGAGGTAGAGTCCCTAGGCTGTCCGGCCATACTAACCTAGGGCAGGGTAACAGTTTGTTTCCTAGGTATAGGATCTCGGTTTTTTCACCATTTAGCTTAAGGCAGCTTTTTGTCATCCATTCTTTGACTTTAAGCAAGCAGGGTGCCAGCTTCTCACCATCTGCATTGTTTCTTGGGTCCAGAGAGATCACTAATTGGGTATCGTCGGCATAAGAAGTCATAGATATACCGAACTCTTGTACAATGTCTGCCAGGGGTTCCATGTACACATTTAAAAGTGTTGGACTGAGTTCCAATCCCTGTGGCACCCCACAATACAGGTTCAAGACTTCAGAAAAGGTGGAGTTTTCTTGAACCAGGAATGTCCTCCTGTTCAGGAAGGATTGTAACTATTTAAGGGCGTTGTCCTGTATCCCTATATTGGCTAGCCTTTGACCTAATAACTGGTGATCCACCGTGTCAAAGGAGGCGCTTAGATCCAAGAGGTTCCTGTCTCCTGAGGCGGAAAGCCGGGAGTTTCAGTATTTGTTTGTGAATTTATGTTGTTTAAAACTGCTACTTTTAACTCAAGCACTCTGGCATTTGAGGGCGCCGTGCAGCGGACCTAGCGCTGTCACGTGACCCCCCCTCTACCGGCTCCCATCGCCGCTGGCCACGCCCACTTGTAGGCCACGCCGCCCTCCCGCCCTTCTTAAGCGCTGAAACGCGAGCGCTCAGTTGGTTCCTGTCTCCTGAGGTGGAAAGCCGGGAGTTTCAGCATTTGCTTGTGAATTTATGTTTTTTAAAACTGCTACTTTTAACTCAAGCACTCTGGCACTTGAGGGCGCCGTGCAGCGGACCTAGCGCTGTCACGTGACCCCCCCTCTACCGGCTCCCATCGCCGCTGGCCACGCCCACTTGTAGGCCACGCCCCCCTCCCGCCCTTCTTAAGCGCTGAAACGCGAGCGCTCAGTTGGTTCCTGTCTCCTGAGGCGGAAAGCCGGGAGTTTCAGCATTTGTTTGTGAATTTATGTTTTTTAAAACTTCTACTTTTAACTCAAGCACTCTGGCACTTGAGGGCGCCGTGCAGCGGACCTAGCGCTGTCACGTGACCCCCCCCTCTACCGGCTCCCATCGCCTCTGGCCACGCCCACTTGTAGGCCACGCCCCCCTCCCGCCCTTCTTAAGCGCTGAAACGCGAGCGCTCAGTTGGTTCCTGTCTCCTGAGGCGGAAAGCCGGGAGTTTCAGCATTTGTTTGTGAATTTATGTTTTTTAAAACTGCTACTTTTAACTCAAGCACTCTGGCACTTGAGGGCGCCGTGCAGCAGACCTAGCGCTGTCACGTGACCCCCCCTCTACCGGCTCCCATCGCAGCTGGCCACGCCCACTTGTAGGCCACGCCCCCCTCCCGCCCTTCTTAAGCGCTGAAATGCGAGCGCTCAGTTGGTTCCTGTCTCCTGAGGCGGAAAGCCGGGAGTTTCAGCATTTGTTTGTGAATTTATGTTTTTTAAAACTGCTACTTTTAACTCAAGCACTCTGGCACTTGAGGGCGCCGTGCAGCGGACCTAGCGCTGTCACGTGACCCCCCCTCTACCGGCTCCCATCGCCGCTGGCCACGCCCACTTGTAGGCCACGCCCCCCTCCCGCCCCTAAGGTCTTCTATTTCAATGTGCAACTTCAGAACGCGCAGCGGACGTGCGCAGCGGGCGCGCCTAGGGCAAGCCCGTCTGCGCCCGTCCGCGGCCGGACGGGGCTAGGGGCACGTCTCCATGCCAAATTAACATCGTACTCTTCTGAGGAGCTCACCACCTTCCAGGGCCACTGGCCACTCTCAGAGTCTGTCCGCAGTCACATTGCCTTACTAGGGCTTGCCCCTCCATCTATGCCAACACCGGCGTTGCCTCCGCCGGCTTCACCGCCGCTATGCTCCTCCATGCCTGAGCCCCCTCCCCCCGTTCCTTCATTATCTGTTCTTTTGCTCAACACCAGGTCAGCGGTCAAACACCACCATGAGCTGTTTGTCCTGCTTGATTCCGAGAATCCCGACCTACTGCTCCTGACCGAAACCTGGTTTTGTGATTCTTCCCTTCCCGCACTGTTGGCGGCCCTCCCCCCTTCCTATGTTGCTTTGCGCGCCGACCGCCCTGCAGGTAGGATAGGTGGTGGTGTGGCTTTAATTGCTCGGTCTGAATTTAATTTTCAATTTCTTCCCTTCCCCCCCATCCCCCCAACTGAATTCCTTGTAGTGCGCTCCCTTTCCTTTTCCCCTCCAATCACATGTCTCTTGATGTATCGTCCACCCCAGCCTTCGTCTTTGTTTTTGCCAGCATTTCAAGACCTATTGGCCACCCTGGCGGTCAACTATGCCTCGGTCTTGGTGCTAGGCGATTTTAACTACTGGCCCTCGGACCCTTCAGAGTGCACCGCATCTAAAGAATTTACCGAATCTCTCCTCTCCCTGAACTTTGTCCCTCACATATCGGTTCCCACACATTCTCACAGTCACATACTCGACCAGGTTTGGTCCCTCAACCTTCCTGTTTCCCCGGTGTCTGTATCTCCCTGTCCCTGGTCCGACCATGCCCTTATCTCTTTTTCCATCTCTCTCAACCCGGTGTCTAAGGTCCCACATGCCAAAAACACCTGGGCGCGGAATTGGAACAGAGTTGACCTTCACTCCTTGACCTCCCTGCTTCGGAACTCCTTTCCGACCCTTACTGGTCTCTCATCCAACTCTCAAGCCATCGCTATCAATACCTGGCTGGCTGGAGGTTGTGACTCGGTTGCTCCTCTACGTCGTATTTCCACCCGACGACCCAAGGACTCCAACAGGTGGTTTAACGACAACCTAAAAGAACAAAAACTGACCGTACGGCAAGCAGAGAGGCAATGGAGAAGAAACTACTGCACCTCATCAAAAACTCACTATCTAACATTACTTACTGAGTATAAAAAAGCCATCCTAGCTGCCAAAACCACCTATTTCTCAACAAAAATAATGACAGCGGAAAACAAATCTAGGGAGATCTTCGGTATAGTGAACGACCTAGCCTACTCCGATAGAGCCTCACCCCAAATCCCTCCAACCCAGCCCCTGTGTGACCAATTAAACACCTACTTTCTGGACAAGATTGCAACCATCAAGGCCAACATCCCCCTCACCTCCTCTACCTTTGTTGATCCTTCCCCTCCCACGGTTCAGTGCCATCTTACCTCCATTCCCCCCCTTACTGAGGACAGGGCCGGACTGGGAACTGAAAGCAGCCCTGGCAAATTTTGCCAGACCAGCCCCCGTCCGGCAGAGCCAGCCCCCGTCCGGCGCGTAGTCACTGTGATGAAAACATGTTTATATTGCTTCCTGTGGGCCCAATTCTGAAAGCTTTTAGCGCACTTAAACAAGGCGTTTCACATATAGGGGCTAACCATGATTTGAGCAGTAATAATGGGATGGTAAGTCTGTATCCCAATTTGCTATTTCAGTGTGTTAGGACTCCACCATTTCGGGGCAGTTCTGTGTTTGACCTGGTAATAAGGAATAACATAAAAATATTAAAGTACTGCATGTGTCTCCTCATACTTTCCCATTTACACAGCATGAATTTAACCTGCTTTTAAAAGGCAGAACTCTGTCTGGGTTTTACCATAACTTGCAATGATGGGCGAGGTAAAACATAGAAACTTTTAATCCCGCCCCTTAGAGTTTTCAGCCAAAACAAGATTAATGTTATACTCGGGACTGGGCCCTTAACTTGATATTAGGACATAACCCTTACCCTATCCCTAATACCAACAACAGTAAACGTGGTGTTTGAGGAGGACAGGAATGAAAGAAGATTTGACAATCGACGAGCCAGACAGGTGTCATCCTCCTCCGGGGCCGAAAGCAGAGCAAAGTAATTATCAGAACAAGCCACTGGGTCGCATGACGGCACATAACATTTGCATTGCACCATAGCCCAGTCCAGAGCTTTAAAAGTGTGCAGTGCATCACATGCCTGGCTCAGGCCTGGTCCCTCCGTCCAGACCACCACCACCACCACCACTGCGCGACGCCCCACCCGCCAACTTCAGTGTTTGTGCAGACATTGAAATCAAACAGTCACATAGCTGCCAAGGTTTTAGATTGCTATGTGTGACATTTTCATAATTTCAGTGTAAATATGAGTGACATTTCAACAACTATGAGTGACACTTTTTCTTGAGCAAAATCAAGCAATGAAGATGTGTAAAACACATAAATATCAGAAATTACACCAATTTGAGCAACGAGAAACTCCAAGCTAACTGCTGCAAAGCATAAGAAATAATTGTTAAACAGCTTTCATGTATCAGACTCCAGCCAAAATTGCAGAAAATAGATAAAGCGGTCTGGAAGACGTTCATAATTTATTTATAATCAGCGGAGTGACTCTCAGACACACTCGACTGCTGCTGACGACATGAGCACAAACACTGTAGCATTGGAAAACAGAGTGAGAGGGACTCATTTAGGTCACAGCTAGGCAGGCTTAAAGCACATTTTATTTTTTACTTCAATGAACAGTCTCCAGATGCTCACTGTCTGACACTGAATAGCGATGAGCTTGTAAATGTGTGCACCACAACAACTAGCTAGCCCCAATGCCAGGTCTAAGCAAAGTACAATACAGACTCCTAGCTGGGCCTGCTCAGTGCACTAATGCATCCACTATTCTGTGATTCATCTCATGGTCACAGGTTTAAATATTGGTAGTTCCGCTCAGTATTTCTTTGCTCTGGGTTAGGTGGTATATGTACCATTGAGATGAGTATCAATGAACATCTCTCATTAAAGGTCAAAGGGTGAACATTTACATTAAAAATATACATGTTATGGTATGTCATAGTGCATCACATATGCGTGGCAAGACACTGCTATTAATTTTACGGAATGGCTGCTACTTTGAGCAATTTTTTTATTTTACTTGTTTATTCAGAAAACTTATTCTTAATAAAAGAGATTGTAAACAAGGCCCTCTTTGCTCCTGTTCCCAGTAAGGCATGTTCAGCCTCATCGCTCCCAAGTAATTTAAATTACATGAGAGAAGGGTCAGCAAGATATACTTGATGGTTCTTTTTTGATGTCACAGGAAGCAACTAGTTTGTGCAACACCATCACCTAAATAAACTGGTACCTTCTTTGTAAACATATATGGACTCAAACATGCTGCAAGATTAGAACCACCACAGTGAAAGCACCGCAGAGGGGAGGCCTATCCACAAGGACCAGCTGACTTTCAACTACGCTGGAGCCAGCCTGTGGAGGGCACAGCTGAAAGCTGTGTGCTGCGTGCAGAGGCTGATGCCCCCGTCACGTTTGTGGCGAGTGGCGGGGGCACAGGAAGGTGTATCACCTAAATCACTGCCTGGACAGCTCAAAAAACACCTCCCCCTACTCTCTCCCACTGCCCGTGCTCAATGAAGATGGCTGGCTGGGCCTCCATGCAGTGCAGCAGGTGAAAGCGGAGAACCAGTAGGCCCTGTGTAAAGTTGCACATATCATGCAGGAAATTATGGAAAATCCGTTGCAGGATTTTGGAATAGCTTTATTCAAGATTAGGGAATCACAGAAGTGCGTCCCTCCTCAGCAAAGTACAGAGCAGCCACCTCGGATGATGATCTCGTATTTCATTGAGGAGAACACAGCGCGAGCACCGTCTTTAAAAGTATGCAATCTTATTCCAGTGCATGCCGCACTCGAATTAAGTTGCCTACATATTCTAAATCAGAATCCGAGGAACACGAAAGACATAATACAAAATCTAAACATATTAATAACCATGACACCCGGCCTACGTATTATTAATGTTGTAATACTTACTTGAATCAGCGTTCGCCTGTCTGAGCTTCACCAGGGACCGCCCAGGACTATGATTCCACTCCACCCTTAGCTGCACCACCGCCGGCCCACTCCGAGACTTGATGTGCTCTGTGTTATGTTGTGTTTTATTCTTTAGTACAGCTTTAAGGCTCGTGCTGTTATATGCTTCTAGAATGTTTATCTTTGCATGCATCGACTGTATTCTCTTTGGTAGTCAGTTACGTCCTGCATTGCTTGGCTATGAGATGTGTTGCTGGCTCCGCCTGTGCTCCTATATTCTGACTTCAATAAACTACTTGAAGAATCTCCACTTGGACTCCTTACTTAACAACTGGCGACGACGAGGGATCTGAACTTTTATCTCTTTATTATTATTTTTCAAAAAAAAAAGAGAAGAAAGCATCTTGGGACACTTCAACCCATACCGGAGGATTCATCAACCTTTTCTACTCTCCCCGCGCCTATGGACCGCTACTTCGTCCTCTCCAGCACAACCACAGATGGACTTTGTAAGGCTGCTTAAGGTAGGCCAAGAAAAATCGTTACCACTTACGATCTTAGACGGCACCCGCCGGCATCTTTTAATTGCCGAACAAAGTTCCACTCGCGCTCCATGCTGCGCGACCACTGCTACCTACGCGACTCTCCTACGTCATTACACTCGCAGTAACGGAGTGACGGAGGCGCGTAAGGTCACGCTGCGTGACCCTGCGTAGCGGCCATTTTGGGGAATTTCTTCAGCGATCGGCGTTTGTCTATTTCACACGCTGTTTCACGCTGCCTTTCTTTCTGCGGTCAGCGTTCGTCAATTTCACACGCCGCTTCACGCTGCCTTTCCTGCACAGTGCCGACACGGAACAGGCACATTCATTATTACAAGCGGAGTTATTTATTGACTATTCTTCACGAGGAGCACAGGTGAGACTGTCGGAACACTTATTTTTACATTTACGTGCAGTATCTTATTATACTTGTACTATTTTTCTTTCATCTTATTTCGTTTATGGATACTGGTGATCAAACCAAAGATACTGCAATGGCCCAACAAAATTTTGTTATTAGTCCCCCACAACCTTTTTGGGCTACAGGTTCTCAACCTGACATGAAGTGGGTGGAATGGAAGGAGTATTTTAATAATTATATTTGTGCCATTGATGAAAACGGAAAAATGAAGCCTGAGCAAAAAAAAAGGATACTATTACATTCCTTGGGGCCTAAAGGTTTAAAAACTTTCTCACGAATGCAAAAAGTGGTGGATACTGACTTAAGTGAGTTTGATAATGCAATTGCTGATATGGACAGGTATTTTGCTCCCAAAGTATGCATAGGTGTTGTAAGGCACAAATTTTTCCAAAGAAAACAGAAGAAAGAAGAATTGGTTGATGCGTGGTTAGATGATTTAAAAAAACTGGCTATTGACTAAGTTCGACAACCTTCATGATGACCTCATTAGAGACCAATTGGTTATGCATAATGACAATTCACCAATTCAAGATCGACTTTGGGTCAATGGTGATGCACCTCTTGATGATGTACTTGCAATTATGAGGAAGTCGGAAATGTCAGGGAGGTGTGCTACTATTGTCAAAGACACAGTGAAAGAATTAGACAAAACGTCATCTGCAGTTTTCAAGATTCAAGGTACAACAAAGAATCAGACCAAACAACTTCACAACAAGAACTTTAATCAACCATTCAGAAATCAAGCAAGGGACAACAAGCCAGAGGACAGGAAATGTTACCGTTGTGGTAGCAAGGATCATATGGCTTATTTCAAGTCGTGCCCTGCCTTACGGAAGAAGTGTAGTGTCTGTGGTCTAATAGGGCATTTTAGCAAAATGTGCCGCAAACGCAGCAATGTCAAATGTATTTGGAATGATGATGGCAGTGCAAGTGAGAGTGGTGAGGATGAGGATGTTTGTGTCAAAAATGTAAGTGGTAATTACATGTTAAATATCACTGATGAAGCAATGGAAGGTAAACCAATTTGCGAAGTGTCCTTGGGTGGCATTAAGGTAAATGTATATGCTGACTCGGGATTCCCATACACGATTATAAATGAGGAGGTATGGAGGAAGAAATTTATTCACAAATTAGGAGATAAGTTAAATCCTTCAGATGTCAATCCTGTGAGTTACACAGGTGATAGAATAGGTTTATTGGGTTTTAGGTGGCTCACTTTCCTATTTAAAGGTAGACTTTCTAGAGGTAAAGTGTACATAGCAAAAACGGGACCATCTGTCCTTGGTTGGTTCGACCAGAAAAACCTCCACATCATCCTAGACCCTAATAGTAAGGAGAAAGTCTTAGTTGTAGATGAGGGCAGTAAGATCGAAGACGCCTTGAAACGTAAGTTCACTAAAGTTGTGAGCGGTCAATTAGGCAAATTAAAGGGTTTTGAGCACAGGATCATGCTCAAGAGTGACGCTCTACCGAAAGTACATAAGGTCAGACCTATTCCCTTGTTGATAAGGGATGAGGTAAAAAAGGAAATTCAAGGTCTCCTTACCAAGGGTGTTATAGAAGAGGTAGATTCCTCAGAATGGATTAGTCCAGTAGTTGTAGCTAGAAAATCCAATGGCAAGATTCGTTTGTGTATCGATTTACGCCACCTTAACAAGAATATAGTAATCGAACGTTTTCCTTTACCAAAAATTAACGAGATGGTTTCTTCCTTAAGAGGGGCAACATGGTTCTCCACGGTGGACCTTTCAGCTGCCTACCACCAGGTAGTTTTAAGTCCTGAATCTAGACACTTGACGGCTTTTATCACGCCGTTTGGCTGTTTTCAATTCATAAGGATGCCATTCGGCCTTGCATCAGCCGCAGCTGTTTTTCAGCGTCTAATGCACAAATTATTTGGCAATATGGAGGGCATTTGTTTCTTTCAGGATGATGTTTTGATTGCAGGTAATGACAAGGAGGACCATGATACTAAACTCTGGAAAGTTTTTGAGACACTTAATTCTGCAGGGTTAACTGTTGAATTGTCCAAATGCAAGTTCGGTGAGAGAAGCGTTTCTTACCTTGGCCACATAATCAGCGAGGAGGGTGTCAGGCCGAAGGCATTTCTTATTGAAAGCATTGTTGCTTCGCCTGCACCTGAATCTAAGGAAGAAATCAAATCCTTTTTGGGAATGGCAGAATACTGCGCTAAGTTTGTTAAAAACTTCGCTTCTAAAGTATACCATATCAGGTCCTTGCTTAAAAAAAATTTGAAATTTGAATGGACCAAGGAGTGTGAACGTGAGTTTGCTGAGATTAAGTGGGAACTACAGAAAGTGAATGCCTTATCTAGCTTTGATCCCAATTTAGATTGCTGTTTGACAACCGATGCTAGCGACAAAGGTTTGGGCGCTGTCTTATCACAAATTGGGGGAAATGGAAAGGAGAGGATCATTTTGTTTGCTTCCAGAGCCTTGTCACCAGCAGAGAGCAGATACCCTATCATAGAAAGGGAGGCCTTAGCTTGTGCATGGGCTTTAGAACACTTTCGTGCATTTGTGTGGGGTAAGATGGTCAGTATCAGGACAGACCATAGACCGTTAGTCCACATTTTGTCCTCTGAGGGCACGGCAACTGCTTCGGCTAGATTAGCCAGGATCTCCATGCGCATGAAGGAATATATATATAACATCACTTATGTACCTGGGAAAGACAATGTGGTAGCCGATTGTTTATCAAGGCTACCTTCCCCTCTAGAGGAGTGCGTGGATGACCCGTGGGGGAAATTCACTGTGGCGTTTGTACACGATTCTGGAGCTCCAGCCATCAGCAGGGAGGATTGGTCTAAAGAGCATGGGCTGGACAAGGATTTGGTACAAGTTTCTAAGTTTATCTGTCAAGGGTGGCCTAAAGAAAGGTATTTGTCAGGCAGTTTGAAGTCTTTTTGGGAGATCCGTTCTGAATTATCATCAGAAGGTGACATGTTGTTGAGGGGTGATAGAATCGTCCCACCTGTAGGTTTGAGGAAAAGGGTTTTACAAATGTGCCATGAGGGGCATTTCGGCATAGTAAGAACTAAATTAGCGGTCAAAAATTTGTTTTGGTGGCCGAAAGTTGACAAAGAAGTTGAGACCTTTGTTAAAGCGTGTCCTGTTTGTAGTTCAGCCGACAAGTCTTTGAAGACTTTGAGACCAACCATGAGTGAGGGACTTATTCCTAGTCTTCCGTGGGAGACTATTGCGGTGGACATTTTTGGTCCAGTTGGGGATGAGAAAGTATACGGATTAGTTGCTATTGATCTTTTTACCAAATGGCCTATAGTTAAGTTCGTAGGGAATGTGGACACTAAAACTGTGTTAAAGTTTTTAGACAAAATTTTTGTAGTGGAAGGACTACCAGTTAATATCCTAACGGATAACGGAGTTCAATTTTTATCAAAGGATGCTAAAGAGTACTTTATTAAATGTGGCATCACACATAAAACCACCTCTTTGTACAATCCCAGCGGGAACGGGACAGTAGAGCGCTTTAATAGAGTTATTAAAGGTATTTTGCAAGCTGCTAACAACAAAAACTTGGATTGGAAGTTGGAGGTACAGAAGGCTGTGTGGTCCTACAAAGTCACTTTGAATAATTGCACTGGTGTCTCCCCCTTTGTTATGATGAGAGGTAGATTGCCCAGATGCAAGTTTAATCCAGGTTGGGTTTTCAAAGACAGTGTTCAAGAGTGGTCCCCTGAGGAAGTTAAGAGAAGTCTGGTTTGGGCTCACGATAAAAGCAAGATTTACTATGATAGACGTCATGGTGCTAAGGATGCTGTTATAAACGCTGGCGACTGGGTAAGAGTTAGGAAACCTTATAGAGTAGCGAAGGGTGAGAATAAATTTGATTCACCTAAGATGGTTGTTGAGGTTCTCAGGAATTCTGTCAGACTTAACGATGGCAAGGTTTGGAATTTAAAGGATGTTGCTTTTGATGGTTGCCAAGACCACGGGGTAGAGAACGTGGAGCCAGGGAAGGTATCTTCTGGTGATTTTGGTTGGATTGAGGATTATTTTGAGAATACTGATTTACAGTCTCAGCTAGCCCCGAATTTGTCACTTCCTCATTTAGGGGAGGGGGAGGAGGTGTTCAGTGATCCTAATGTGTTGGATACAAATGCATCTTCTTGCCCTGCTCTCACTCATGCTGATCCTGTTCCAGCCTTACCTGTCTCTGACAACGCTCTCACTCATGCTAACTCTGTTCCTGCCTTACCAGTCGCAGATAACTCTAAGAGGTTAAGAGTTTCGCCTGGTTGGCTTAAGGATTATGTTAGGTAGACCTTTTTTGGTAGACTCCTGTTTTTTTTTATTGTCCTTGTGTCCTCTCCCTTTTTCCCGTCTACCCCTTTTTCCCGGTTTTCCTTTTGTTCCTTGTAAGGGGGGGGGGATGTGTTATGTTGTGTTTTATTCTTTAGTACAGCTTTAAGGCTCGTGCTGTTATATGCTTCTAGAATGTTTATCTTTGCATGCATCGACTGTATTCTCTTTGGTAGTCAGTTACGTCCTGCATTGCTTGGCTATGAGATGTGTTGCTGGCTCCGCCTGTGCTCCTATATTCTGACTTCAATAAACTACTTGAAGAATCTCCACTTGGACTCCTTACTTAACACTCTGGCTGGGGCTGGCCCGGCGGTGCGAGCTCAGCTGTGGGCTCCCGGCTCTGCTAGCTGCAAACGTGACCCCGCCAAGGCCTTTTTCAGAATGTTGATTCAGGGCCAATTAAACCTATGCGAAGTGTCGATGTTACCGTCCGGTCCAACTTTGGTAAATATGCGCAGGAGGCAGCACGTATGAAGTTTACATTTACGAACTGGATAAACTACGATTAAGATGGGAATTTCGGTGTGCACTGACACCATGGTGAGAGGCTTTGAGAGTGAACAACTGGCAGCCTGCACGCTCAGTCAATAATGATTCTGATTATGAATGAATTATTAATTGTCGGTACGGGGCCGGAAAAAATACCCTTACTCACGGACATGGCGGGTCGTCGGGCCGCCGCCGGCTGGTGGCACTGGCAGCCACAGGAGGAGGGCGGCCGAGGGCTACTTCCAGGGGCGGCCGCGGGCAGCCGGGGGGGGGGGGGGGGGGGGGCAGCGAGCGGCCTAGCCACCAAAGTACAATAATTAAATTATGGTGGCCGCTCCGGTCCTCTCCTGGCTGGCTCTCGTGACGTCTGTTCTGATGACGGCTGCAACCTGGCTGTGTAGGGCACACTGACTGCGCAGTTTAAATTGCCCACTGTGCAATGCGCATGCGGGAACAACTTGCACCCTAGAGGAGGCAGGGCATGACTGCGCGCTGCGCACAGGCACCTCCCTCCTCCCTCCTGGAAACGCTTAAGCTTTTTTTTTGATGGTTGCACTAAGTTACAGTGTGCAAACACACCGCCGGTCACAGGCTTGTTGCTGCTGCAGTATCGGCGGCGCGCAGGCCTGCTGCTTGAAGGGAACTTTGAGACAGACTGAGACTAAGACTCGGGTCCGACCGAAAATCGGCCCCTCACTTTCAAAACCGGCCCCCTGATCCAAAATCGGCCCCCACCCCCTCCAGCCGACCGGGGGATTGCCCGGTGCCCGAAAGCACCAGTCCGGCCCTGACTGAGGAAGTATTCTTAGAGATACTTCCCAAAGTTAAATCGGGTTCTCCGGCAGACATCTGTCCGGCACGAATCCTCCAACAGATCTACTCTTCTTGTCCCCAGCCCCCCATTACTTTCCTTAATAGTTCCCTTACTCAGGGAGTGGTGATCCCCGCTCTTAAATCAGCCACAATAGTGTCCATTTTAAAGAAGTCCGACGCTGACCCGTCCATCTCAGCCAACTACCGCCCCATTTCCCTGCTGCCCTATTTGGGCAAGGTGCTTGAGCGCCATGTCACCTCGGTACTCAGCGCCCACGTAGAAGCAAATGGGGGTCTGGCTTCTCGTCAGGCCGGCTTCCGCCCTATCCTCCTTCCTGAGGGACCGCACCCAGGCGGTTCGGCTGGGGGACTTCACGACCACCCCACTTCAAGTCACCTGCGGTGTTGCCCAGGGTTCTTCTCTTTCTCCTCTACTGTTCAATCTTTACATCTTTCCTCTAATCTTTGCTCTTCAGCAGCTGGAGGTCACCGTGTACAATTATGCGGATGACCTCCAGCTCATCTTTAACCTTTCCTCCTCTCCCCTTTCTATCTCAAATTTCCAGTCTACTATGATTTTCATCAGGGACTGGATGAACCACAACCATCTCAAGCTGAACCCGGACAAAACCGAGTTGGTTCTCACCGGTGTTTCTTCCAGTCCCTGGAACTCTCTCTTCTGGCCCTCCTCTTTTGGTCCCTCCCCCACTCCTTCCTCTACAGTTAAAACCCTGGGTGTCAAAATGAACAACCAACTCACTTTACTTCACAAATCAGCTCTGTGGTCTCTTCCTGTTTCCTCACTCTTTGAACCATCCGCACTGTCTCCCGTTTCTTTTCCCCCCAGGCACTTAAGCTGATCATGTCCGCACTGGTGATTTCGCGGCTGGACTATGCCAATGCCCTGTACAACGGCATCCATGCATACAGCCTGCGGAAGCTCCAGATGGTCCAGAACCAAGCGGCTCGATTGGTGTATGGTCTCCCGCGTTTTCACCACTCCACACCCCTCCTGAAGGAGCTCCACTGGCTTCCTGTCAAGGAACGCTCCCTTTTTAAAACCGGCTGTATGGTTTTCCAGGCCCGCCAGGGCACTGCCCCTGCCTTCATTTCCTCTCTGATCAACGAATATGTCCCGATCAGAGAGCTTCGTTCTTCTTCTAAATCCCTCCTGCAAATCCCACGTTTCAAACGTAAAAAGTGGGGTGGAGCCAATTTCTCAACCTTGGCTCCCACCTTCTGGAACTCCCTTCCCGACCACCTACGATCTGCCACACAATATTCCTCCTTCCGCAAAGACCTAAAAACGTTCTTGTTTAAGCAGGCCTTCACCTTGTAACCTGTCCCTCCTTGCTCTGCGCCAGGTTCACTCCGTCCTCAGTTGCTGGACCTACCACTTAGCGCCAAGAAACCGTACGGTGAACGCTGCGCTCTACAAATGTTTTAAATTCAAATTCAAGAGGAGAAGCACCACTGTTTTCCCCATATCTAGCGTATGCCTGAGTTCTTCGACCACCACCAACAGCGCTGATTCTGTGCTGTGTTGTGCTCGGAAGCCCATCTGGGTGGGGTGAAGACACTCGCTATTTTCGAGAAACTTAGCCAGATGATTGTTCACATGTTTTTCAAGCAGTTTGCCTGCGAATGGTTGCAGGGACATAGGTCGAAAGTTTCCCAGCTATTCAGGATTTGCGTTGGCTTTCTTAAGAAGGGGTTTCATTATCGCATGTTTCTATGTACCCGGGACTTCTCCTGATTCTAGTGATTTGTTCATTATTGGCACTAACTTGGGTGCAATGACCAGGGTGACAGCTTTAAGAAATTTAGGTGGGGCTGGGTCTAGCGGGTAACCGGATTTAACCTTATCTATAAGCTCTAACACTTCTTGGAGTTCCAGAGGAGGGAATTGCGTCAGTTTATCTCCCAAAGGTGACTCTTTCTGTTCATACTTAGTGATTGTAGTGAGGAAATACGTGGCCAGTTCATTACATCTTTCTACCGATGTTTCCGTGAGGCTCATGAAGTGGTTGACCTTGGAAAGTGTTTTGATGACTTTAAATAACTCTTTTGAGGAGTTTTGAGCATTGTTTATTTTTTCCTCAAAAAATCTTGCTTGGCTGAGTTTTATATGCTGATGGTAGTTTCTGATGGCTTCTTTGTATGCAGTTTTTAAGGAGGCAGTGTAGGTTTTTCTCCATTGTCTTTCATATCTCTTACATAATTTCTTTAACTCCAGAAGCTGAGGGTTGAACCACCCCTCGGTTCTAGTTCTAGTATTTCTTTTGGTCAATAATTTAGGAGCTACTTGGTCAAGCGAGTTATTGATCCATGCTTCCCAACTAAGATACTGATCTTCCACCGAACTCATCTTAGTGGTGTCTAAGTTAGATGAGTTTGTGAGAATTTTTTCCCATTCTGGCTGATTGATTTTTGCCCAGCACCTTTTTCCTATTTTGTTCGGGGCTGGACATTAGATATCTGATTTCTCTGATTTTTTTGGTTCAATTGGGATAAGAAAATGATCCGACCAGGGGACTGGGATAGGAGGGTCTACTTTCAGATCTGGGTTGGTAGTAATTACCAGATCCAGGGTGTGTCCTTTATTGTTGGTGGCTGAATTTACTAACTGGCTCAATTGTAGGCTTTCAACGTCTGACAGTAGGCAATTGGAACTCTGGAGTTCTTTATTTTCTACATGCAGATTCAGGTCTCCAAGAATTAAGAGGAGACTGGTAAGTAATTCAGGCAGTTCTGTTAAGAAATCTCCATGGGGACCAGGAGGGTGGTAGATTAGCAGCCCAGATATTGTTAAGATTGCGAAGGATAGGCATTCGCTCCCTGGGATAGCTGTAGGTGCTGTGATGAACTTATAACCTGCTTTTAAGACAATAGCTAGCCCCCCCTATTTGTCCCTTCCTATCTAATCTATGTATTTCATATCCTGGTGGCAGGACCATTACTATATCTGGCATGCAATCTTCCCAAAGCCAGCTTTCTGTAATGAATAAAGCATCAAGTTTAGCTTCCGCTATAAGGATCCGGATTTCAGTTGTGTGCTTTGGCAGTGATCGACAATTGATCATTCCTAGCTTCCAGCCCTGTATGTTATTCTCAAGTGAATTGGCCTGGCCTTCTGAGTTGAGTTTGTCCTTAACCAAATGTGTGTCATTATTTAGAATTAGTAATTCTTCTCTGGTATAGGTTAACCGCCCAATTAATACAGGGGGACTGGCCCCTGGTCCCGACCGGCAGCGGACGGGCGCATACGGGCTTACCTTTGGCGCGCCTTCGCTGTGCGTCCGGCCGAGCATGGAAATATATCCGCTCTCCCCGGAAGTGGCAAGCAGCTAGAGCGTGACCCCTCTCCTCCTCGTAATATGGCGACTGAATCTTTCTACAACCCAGTCCTCCCTCCGCACAATCGGGACTTCCTGCGGCGGACCAGGGAGATGGGTGTGAGAGGTAGGTATCGTTATTAGCTCTGTTTCAGTAAGGAAGATTTACTAGTAATCAGCAAAGAGAGGCAACAATATTACAATTTTAAAAGCAATTTCTAAAATATAATTTCTAAAAAATACGATGTGCAGAGCACGGCAGTTCTGGGCAGTGACCTGTGTCAGCAGAACCTACTCGTGACTTGTATCCTGCACTGGTTTTAACAGTTTTTAAAATCATCTTAAAAGTTTTGGTTTGAAACTGTGCAATTACGAATAGTTATGTGATAAATTTGTATTTTATTGCGGGCGCACCACTTTACTTAAGGCCAACTCACCCTCCACTTTACACTCAGTGGGTCAGCTCAGCGAGGCTTTTTCTGAGATAGCTTCATAAACTCAAACAATTATAAGTATAATTGGAAAAAGGAAACAGGCTGCTAGCCACACACCAAAAGCACTCAGTAAGCACAGGAAAGTCAATATGACCCTATTGAACTAACAGGGACCGTCGGGGAATTAGAAAGACAGATCATCACGGTAGAAGAAACATTAAATAATGATACGATAGGCCCATCACTATCACAAGAAAAGACTACAGATACTATAGCGATATGCAAAATAAGTGGCGAAAGTGTGAGTGAGAAAGGCCCCCCCCCAAAATGTTACCTGTATGCAAGCAAATAATGGGTGTGCACAGATAATTCCCGACGATATTTCTGATGAGGGACTATATAGCGATCAACCATCACTTGATAAACAGCATAATCCCCCTAAATCGATGGTAGCCGGAAAAATCACACTAGATAGTTTTATTTCACCCAACCCCGGCTACTATCCCGAGAGCAACTAAGATTCAATCAAGAAAGACAACGGGGAAACCGCTGGGAGTCAAAAACAAAATGCAGAAGGAAGTGGCCACCATAAGTACCCCGAGGGGGGAAAAAACCTGTTCCGAACCCCCAAATGTTATGATTAACCTGAAAACCGAATTAAAAGTCTTAAAAGTGTTCATGACACAATCCATCAACACCCTTGCGAGTAGGCTTGATAAAATTGAAATAGGTTTAGATAAAATCCCGTACAAGAATATGGTGCAATACATCAGGCTCCATTGGGCCATCAGGCGCAACAAGAAAAAGTAGCCCTCAAAATAATCCCAGCAATACCAAATAGATCAGATACATCAAGTGAACAGGGTGGGCGCCAGGTTTCCGGCCAAAATGTCCCTTTGACTGTAGGAATAGCCACTACAAAAGAAGATATGGGACATAGACCTAAAGAACTGGGCGGGGAAGGCCTTACACCTAGGGATGAACGGCAGGGGGGAGATTAACGGTAGCAGCTAACAACGATACTGGGTTAAGGCATAGCACACAAACACTTAGCCTTCCACCAGCAGCCACCCCGTATACGATCATTTTAGCCAATGTCCCTCGGCTACCCCAAACAACACTGGAAACTTGGCAAGCCCTCAGAAATAAAACCTTAAACTGGCTGGGAACTAGGTCAGGCCTAACTAATGACCTTTTTAGGGAAATCAAGATGGCGAGGAGAATTGATTGGGTGGGCGACAACAGCAAACTCTATGAAGGTGATTGTATAGCTCTCTCGTTAAGTTCACCTGCGCTGGTGAGGGAAATCTAAACAAGAATGCACAACTTAAATCCACCAAACACCGGCATCCAAGTTTACCCACTGGGCTTTTTCTATCAACCAGAAATTATAAACTTGGGTACGTCTAGACACACATGGGATGGCCCTTGTTATAACTTACCCGTGTCAAATATATTTGACCTCTTAACCACTCTAGATGAAAATGACTGACAACCAACAAGAATGCACTCATCCGTGAGCAGGAATACTGCTGCTATTGAAATTATAGATGTGCCTGTCCCAAAGGTCTTGACCCTGGATGAGCGTGTGGATGAAGGAGTAAGCAATTTAAATACTGTTGATGTTCCAGAGGGGGTCCATAGAAAAACCAACGCCCAACAGTTAGGGGCATGTAAAATTTTCTTCTGGAATGTCGCAGGAGTAAAGAGCAAAGAGACCGACACGACCTGGCAGAATTCTATTTGTAAATTTGATGTTTTATTTCTGAAAGAGACCTGGGTCATTGACTGTGTACACATCAATGGGTTTAAAACATACCATACCCCCGCAGTTCAATCACCTAGTGGAAGGCCAAAAGGGGGGCTATGTGTCTATATCTCAAGACAGATAAAGGGGAACTGTTTAATGAGATTATGTTTAAATATGATTTGGGATTCACTAACTGCTTATGCACACCGAAAGCGGAGTTCGGACCCACCTTCATTGGAAAAGGTGCTTAATCAACTATTGGCTTTATCATCATAATCCCAAATCGCTATACAACCCACTTAAAAGCTTATGACATCCATCAAAATGTCATGAGCGATCACCTGGCATTAAGCGTGAGCATATCTATTCCAAATCGAGCTCCTGGCAAATCACACAATAATACTACGTGGGTTAAGAACATAGAACTGGGTAGGAAAAATGGATGCACTATCCGTTGGGCGAGTCGGGATACGACGGAGTTAAGTAAAGTAATTGTCAATAAAGCACTAGATCCAATCCTAATATGCCTAAGTGATTGCCCTACCCACCAGGAAGTTCTAAACGCCTTTAGTAACATCACAGAGGTGGTTAAAAATATATTGACTTCAGACAGCAAAGGCCAGCGTAACTTTAAGAAGGGCTAGTTCAATAAAAAGTGTACTAAAAGCTACTCAAATTTAAAGAAAGCCCTACACAGAGTGGTAAGGGACAATTATGAGATAAGGGCTTGCAGGAAGGCGTACAACGTAGCCAGAAAAAATAGGATGAAAGAACTGAATGATGAGGCTTGGAAAAACCTTGCCAAAGCAGCTGAGCCAAAATTAACACTTGGCTGGATGAGGCTAGAGACGACCTAGTAAAAAGGAAAGTAAAAATAAAGAGGCCCCATGATGCACAACGTTGGTTTTATTCAGACTGGAGGCGAAGAAACTAGCTCTTATGCAAACGGAACGCAAATGGCATCACAACTACTGCCCTAGACTTAAAGCCACATTTTTATCTCTATTCAAGGACTATAAAGCACTAATTTTGCAAACCAAGGCTGAGTATTTCTCAGCCAAAATTCTAAACTCCGCTAATAAAACCAAAGCAATTTTCTCAATAGTGGATGAACTGTCCAAACTTGATAGAGTTAGTGAGAAACCCACCCCCTCCCAACATCTGTGTGATTCACTGAATCAATTTTTTACAGAAAAAATCACTATCATAAAGGCAAGCATCCCCAAACTTCTGGATCCTCTGCCCTATTTAGGGTGCAAACCTAACAGTGAGGTCTTGGACCATTTCCCTTCTGTTACTAAGGAAATCTTCTACGGTCTTCTTAAGAAGATTGGTTCTGGTTCCCAGATGGACAGCTGTCCTCCCCGTATTCTCCAGGAAGCTTTTTCACGATGCCCAGGCCCTCCCCTATCGCTCATTAACAATTCCCTTGCTCAAGGAATAGTTCCCGATCTCTTCAAACTGGCTGAGGTTGTCCCTATTTAAAAAAAAACCTAGCCTAGACCCGCAGGTACTGGGCAACTACCGCCCCATTTCCCTGCTGCCTTATCTGAGTAAGGTTATGGAAGCCCATGTTGCCAACAGCCTTGGTGCGTTTGTTGAACGGACATGCTACTTGGACTCTCACCAAGCAAGGTTTTAGACCTGAATACTCCACCAAAACTGTAGTCTTATTAGTGCTGGATGAGCTACGGAGGGGAGCAGACCAGGGCACTACTCAGGCCCTAGTACTCCTTGACCTGTCAGCTGCCTTTGACACAGTCGACCATCAGATTTTGGTTGATCGTGTCAATAGCGCCGGGATTCATGGCCTATCTCTTGGATGGGTTACCTCCTTTCCTAGTAATCGCTCACAATCTTTTCGTCTTGCTGGTTTCAGGGCTGTACAAACTAAATTGATGTGTGGGGTCCCACAGGGCTCCGCTTTGTCACCACTTCTTTTTAATTTGTATATCCTCCCATTGATTACTGCCCTGCGCAAGAGGAAGGTTGTGGTGTTCAACTATGCTGATGACCTTCAGCTGATCTTTAACATTGAGTCATCCGTGTCATCGATCTCCAATTTTCAATCTGTAATGCTTTTCATCAGCGACTGGATGAACGCTAATCAACTCAAATTAAATCCAGATAAGACAGAGCTGATTCTTATGGGCGGTGTGGCTAACCCGTGGACCTCGAACTTTTGGCCCGTTTCATTAGGGAGTTCCCCGGTCCCGGCACTATCAGTGAAAAGCCTGGGGATCATGATTGGCTGTGATCTTATTATGAAGGCTCAGGTCAGCTCTGTGGTATCAGCATGTTTTTATCATCTGTGCAAAATTGGTAAAATTAACAGGTTCCTTTCCACAGAGGCCCTGACCCAGGTGGTCCTGGCATTGGTCATCTTGCGTATCGATTACGCCAACTCCCTCTATGTGGGCATCCCTGCTTACCAAGCACTTCGCCTGCAACGTGCTCAGAATCAAGCGGCTAGGCTCATTCTGGGTCAGCCTAAGCACTGTCACGTGAAGCCCTTACTGAAGAGTCTGCATTGGCTTCCTATTCTACAACGATGCCTGTTTAAGCTGGGTTGCACCATTCATAAAGCCCTGTCAGGACACAGCCCCGACTTCATTGCCATTAATAATATCCAGCGGTACCTCCCATCTCGTGATCTACGCTCCTCCAGTAAGAACCTTCTGGTGTCCCATGCCTTTTAAACGGAAGAAACATGGTGGCCTTAGATATACGATCCTGGCCCCTCAGTTTTGGAACACTCTTCCCCCTACTCTACGCATGATGGACTCGTATACCCAATTCAGGAAATCACTCAAAACCTGGCTTTTCTCCTACGCATATGACTGATACTCATTCTCTGTTTGGCACAGCGTCCGTTCCTGTTCATAGCGCCAAGAAACCGTCTGGTGAACGTGCGCTCAATAAATACAGTTTAACATAACATAACAGCGTAAAGATAGTTGGAATTTTTGGACGCCAGTAAATACCCCATTCCTTAATAGCACAATAGATGCACCATCAGTTGAGGTGGCCATTGAAGAAAGAGTCTGGATTGACTTTTTCACTAATGTTTACTCAGTACAGAGGATAAACCAAGATACATCCCAGGCCTAAGACATTGATGGGGCAGACCAGCCTTTTTTGCCCACCGAGTTCCACATTTCACTCCAAGATGTTAAGACCGCTGTCTATGGAAGTAAGAGTGGTAAGGCTGCCAGTCCCGATGGGATACCAATCGATCTTTACAAGTCTAATCTGGAGGTTTGGGGCCCAATCTTAACTAGAGTCTTACAAGCATGCTGCGCTAAAGGCTTTATAAGTACATGGTCCAAATCAATCATTGTCCTCATTTTTAAAAAAGGTGACCATTAAAACCCTGCTTGCTACCGACCAATATCCTTGTTGGATTCGTTAATGAAGGTAGCGTGCAGTACTGTTTTAGACCGACTACAGGCAGGCACCGAAGAAGAAGGTATTTTAAGTGATGTCCAGTACGGTTTTAGAGCTGGGGTAGGAATCAACTAGCAGATTTTGAACGTCAATATTTTAATCAGTATATAGGCCAAAACAGGGAAACTTTATTTGGCCTTCATAGACCTCACAGCCGCCTTTGATTGTGTTGTTCATAATAAGCTGTGGGGTGTTCTCAATGATTTAAAGGTTGACCCTGTTTTAATCTGGTTTTTAAAGCAGTTATACTCTGGAGCCACAGCAAAAGTCCGCTATGAAAAGTAGAACGGGGCGTGAGGCAGGGGTGTGTCTTGGCACCACTCCTGTTCTCATTATACACAAATGCCTTGGAGCAGGAGTTGGTGTCACACACCAGGGATCCCCCAACAGTAAATACGCGGCCAATATCGTCCCTACTCTATGCCGATGACGCAGTACTAATGGTCCGCACCCAGATTGGTCTGCAGAGGGCGCTTTCCTTTTATTCTAGTTTTATGGACAGGCTTGGTTTAAAATTGAATGCCAAGAAAAGCTTTGTCATGTCATGGGAGAGAGGGAATATTAAGAAGATAAGATATCAGGCAAGGGGGAATAGGATGGAAACACATAATTTGTTTAGCTATTTGGGTGTTCTCTTCTATTGATCCGGCTCTTGGGCTCCAGCAGTTAAAACTAGGAGCTTACTTTTTATGAAGTCTACTGCGGTCCTAGAAAATGTTTAACATAAACTGGGGAAAAGGCCGCCTGAAATTCTATTAAAAATATATAAAGCAAAATGCGTGAGCATAGCTGTGTACGGGGATGGTATATGGGGTTTCCAAGATAGCCTATTAATCCAACGTATTGAAAACGCTTTTTTAAGGTTTGTTCTAGCCATCCCAACTAGAGTCCTGGTTTTTAATTGCCATTTTGACTTAGGGCTGGTTCATATTTCTGATTGAATCAAGGCCCAATCTCTACTGCTGTGGCACAGAATTTGGTCTTCAGAGAGTATGGGCCTTAACAGTGAAATAATAAGAGATGCAATGAGCCTAGAAAACGCCCACAAAATGTTATGGCTAAAATACATAAAAAAATGTATGCAGGACATTGGTCACCCGCAATAATATACTTCTCTAGACAATATGAGGTCTATCAATCGCAAGGAGTTAAAAAAAAGTTTGTATGACTCACCTGGAAGAAACCAGGTTAACCCTCGAGATTGATAAACCCAAGGTGGCCAAACACCAAATTATCACCATCACGTGCGATATCCAACCTTACCTGTTACATGTAATGGACGGGTATGACAGATATCTATTGGCTAGATTTAGATTCGGGACCTTCCATCATTTGATTTCCCTCCCTGTCATTAACGATTGGTCAAGGGAACCTCGCTGCTGCCCTAGCGACAACATTTCTCTGCAGAGTACCATACACACAATTTTGTTTTGTAAGTACTATATTAGCGAAAGGGGTAGATGGATAATACCCCTACTAAAACAGGGAGGATGGAGGCAATGTCGCCGAGCCTTTATGCACTTACAGATGCTGGAAAAATATGACTGTATTGGCTCAATGGTGGGCTATTTAAAGAGTGTGTTGAGGGTCAGGAAATCTTTAAATAACGGATTCAATGGATATGAAATGTGATGGCCCTTTGAAGTGTTAAATGGACTGATTAGGATTGCCTCAGATAATTAGAAAATGTTTGCATTGCACACTACGAATATTTGGTCATTTACCAGTGATAACTGTGTGTTAATTAATTTTTTTGTTTTAATTATGTATGCTTTTATGATTTTAATGTTTAAAATCGAATAAAGCTTGTTTCTGAAATGTATCATTTCCTGTACACTGATTTACACATTTATGACCGATTGTCTCTGTGTAATGTGTTTGTGATGTAAAGTGCTCTGACACCTAAGAGTGGTATGAGTAATGTAATAAAACTAATTAATGCATGTGAGAGAGCTGTGGAAAACGTGTAATATTTTACTTGCCATAAGCTGCTGTCATTTTGGCTGTGGTGTCCATTTAAATTTCCTTTGTAATTCTTTTGTCTTTTCACTTTGCTTGTGCTATCTATTTTAGTTGACTTCCTGAATTAGCTAAAAGCAATGAACGTGCTGAGAGTAGTAGCTTCCAGTACATCTGTTAACTGTCAATCATTCACTGCTGCCATAAGCATTTCTGAATTTGAATTTAAAATATTTTTATATAGCGCTACATACACAGTGCGGTTTCTTGACGCTGTGGAGACTAAGTTAGCAGTAGGAACACAAATACTGGTAAGGGAACCGGAAGTGAGATCAGTTTACATTGGAAAAGGCCTGGGTAAACAAAAAAGTCTTAAGATCTTTACGAAAGAGGGAGTAATGTCTGGCCAAACGAAGATGATCGGCAAGGGAGTTCCAAAAGGATGGTGCCAAGAATGAAAAATTGGCTCCACCCCATTTCTTACGTCTGTAACGGGGTACCTGAAGAAGTGATTGAGTGGATGAGCGAAGCTCACGGGCAGGGGTGTACTCTTTTAGCAAGGAAGAAATGAAGGCAGGGGCTGTGCCCTGGCGCGCCTGAAAGACCATGCAACCTGTTTTGAAAAGGGATCGCTCCCTGACAGGTAACCAGTGCAGTTCCTTCAGTAAGGGGGTAGAATGAGGAGAGCGGGGGAGACCATGGACCAGTCTGGCCGCCTGGTTTCGAACCAGCTGGAGCTTCCGCAAACTATACGCTGGAATGCCGTTGTATAGGGCGTTGGCGTAGTCCAGCCGGGAAATCACCAGAGCGGACAAGATAAGTTTAAGTGCGAGGGGGGAGAAAAAGCGAGAGACAGAGAGAATAGTTCGAAGAACAAGAAAGCAGGAAGAGACAACAGAAGTTATTTGTGAGTGAAGAGTGAGATGATTGTTGATTTTAATGCCCAGGGTCTTAACTGAGGGAGAAGACGTGGGAGGGGGTCCTAAAGAAGAAGGCCAGAATGAAGAGTTCCAAGGACTGGAAGAACCACCCGTAAGAACCAATTCCGTTTTATCGGGGTTCAGCTTCAAATGATTGTGGTTCATCCAGTCCCTGATGAAAATCATAGTAGTCTGAAAATTAGAAATAGAATGAGAAGAAGAAGAAAGATTAAAGATAAGCTGGAGGTCATCCGCATAATTATAAACGGTGACCTCCAGTTGCTGAAGTACAAAGATCAAAGGATAGATGTAAAGATTAAACAAAAGAGGGGAAAGAGAAGAACCCTGGGGAACACCACATGTGACCTTGAGTTGGGTGGCCGAGAAATCCCCCAACCGGACTGCCTGGGTGCGGTCCCTCAGAAAGGACGATAGCCAAACCAGGGCTGAGCCCTCGACCCCCGCCGCTCCGACACGGGAAAGTAAGATGGAATGATCCACTGTGTCGAAGGCGGCGGAAAGATCGAGAAGCACCAGGGCCTGGTGATTGTTCTGGTCCATGCCCTCCCTGAGGTTGTTCAGGACCGACACCACGACGGACTCGGTGGAGTGCCTAGGCCGGAAGCCTGCCTGCCGGGATGCTAGGCCCCCATTCGCTTCTACATGGGCACTGAGGACCGATGTTACGTGTCGCTCCAGCACCTTGCCCAAATAGGGTAGAAGCGAGATGGGGCGATAGTTAACTGGAGCAGAAGGATCCACGCCAGGCTTCTTCAGGATAGGCACTATAGTGGCAGATTTAAGTGCTGGGATTACCACTCCCTGGGCCAGAGAGCTGTTGAGAAAGGAGATTCGCGGTTTAGGGCAGGCAGAATAGATCTGTTGCAGAATATGGGCTGGACAGATGTCTGCCGGGGAACCAGACTTTACTTTGGGAAGTATTGCAAGGAACACTTCTTCGGTAAGAGGAGGGATAGACGAGAGACAACAGTGAACAGTCGGGGGAAGGGGCTCAACAAATGAAGGGGAAGGAAGTGGAATATTGGCTTTAATATTGCTGATTTTATCCAAAAAATAAAAATTCAAAGAATCACAGAGGGACTGGGTAGGAGGAGGCTTAAGTGAAGCCCTGTCAGAATAGGCCAGGTCATGAACGATGGAGAAAATCTCCCTAGTTTTGTTCTCCGCCACCAAAATTTTGGCTGAGAAGTACGCAGTTTTAGCGCCTAGTATGGCCCTTTTGTAGTCGCCCAGCAGAGTCACATATTGGGTTTTTAATAAAGGGCAGTAATCCTTTCTCCATTGCCTCTCGGCCCGCCGGAGGGTCAGCTTTTTTATCTTCAGGTCATCGCCGAACCACCGGTTTGACTCCTTAGGTCGTCGGGTTGATATCAGTCGTAAAAGGGCTACCGTATCGCAGCCTCCAGCAAGCCAGGTATCGATGGCAGCGGCTTGAGAAAGAGAAGATAAACCCTCTAGGTTAGGTGCAAGATTCAGAAGGGAGGATGATAGTGCAGCAAGGTCTACCCTATTCCAGTTCCGCGCCCAGATGTTTTTGGCGAGCGGAATCTTTGCTGCCGGCTTGAGGCAAAGGAGAAAGGAGATCAAAGCATGATCTGACCAGGGGCATGGGGTCACGGACATGGAGGAGACCGAGATATTAAGAGACCAAACCTGGTCTAGTACATGACCGTGAATGTGCGTAGGAGTTTGCAGGTGGGAAACAAAATTTAAGGATACAAGTGATTCAGAGAACTGCTTAGAAGCAGTACATTCATAAGGATCGGTGGGCCAATAATTAAAGTCCCCTAATACTAGTACTGAAGCGTGGTTAATCGCTAAAGTGGCTAATACGTCCTGGAATGCTGGCAGAAACAGGTGAG
This sequence comes from Lissotriton vulgaris, assembly GCF_964263255.1. Lineage (NCBI taxonomy): Eukaryota > Metazoa > Chordata > Amphibia > Caudata > Salamandridae > Lissotriton > Lissotriton vulgaris. The sequence continues at coordinate 1,687,019,239 of NC_141693.1, read as the reverse complement.
AGGACTGAGGAGGACGATACATCAATAAACAGGTGAGAGGGGGAGAAAAGGCAAGAGAGCGAGCCACAAGATGCACAGTAGTACTAATAGGAGAGGAGGGAAGGAGTTGGAAATTGTACTCAGATTGGGCAATAAGAGCTTCGCCACCCCCTGCCTTGCCCGCAGGTCGATCAGCGCGGAGGGCCACATAAGAGGGAGGAAGGGCAGCCAAAAGAGAGGGCAGGGAGGACTCACAGAACCAGGTTTCTGTTAAAAGTAACATATCAGGCTGATGGGTGTCAAGTAGCACAAATAACTCCTGGTGATGCCTTACTGCCGACCTAGTATTGAGCACAATGATGGACAAAGGAGGGGGGAGGGATGAGGGGCCAGGATCGGGAGTGAGGGGCAACGGAGGGATCGAGTGGATAGGGAGGGTATAATGAGAAGTAGGATCAAGCCCAAGAGCACAGATGTGCCTAATAATGGGCACAGGCAGGGGCCAAGGACCCTGAATAGCAATTAGGTCCTCGGATGAGTACGAAGGGACATGAGGACGCGCCCCTCCCACTTTGCTGCCCATGTTGTTTTCATCTGCCCTTGTTTGCTGATAACTATTCCTAAAACTTCTTCTTCCTATTTCTGTTAACGTGCTTACACTGCACAAACCCTGTATAAAAAGGGCACTGGTTTGTGAAGCCGTGTTCTACCTCCTCCAGCACTTGAGAGTGCCGTGTGGACGTGGTACCACTCATGAGTGATTAATAAAATTGTTATTTCCTACTCCAGTGCTGATCTCTACTTTGTTGGTGTTTGAACCCATGGACAAAAGGGTGACCCTGCACCAGTGTACCCCTGAAAAGGGTACCTAATTAGGACCCAATGTTTAGCAATACCAATCACACAGTTGTGTTAGAAGCAAAGGGCTGAATTACAATGCATGAGCCAACTGTTATAGTCAATCACAAAAAATTTTTACAAAATTAGAAAACTATAACACACATTTCATAATTAAAAGACAAAATCAGAATTAGGAAATTAGAAAAACCAGAAAACAGTTTTTTCGGAAAAATATATATTTTGTGCATTTATTCAAAAGTAAACAATTTATCACAGTGGTACCAAATCATTTAAAAAAATATACATGAAGTATATTAAACATTTCATTAAAACATTAAAAATCACATAAAGTAAACATAGGTTAAAAAGGTTCAAAAAAGAACATGGGTCGACGCGGCGTTTCGGTTACAGTCTAACAATAGTAAACCTTCTTCAGGACCAAGTTCTAAAAAGAAACAGAAAATTACTTTTTTCGCAAATACATTTTTTCAGACAAAGCTTTTTTCCAAAACAACACTGTTAATTGGCTACACTACTCGATAGTTGGCGCTAATCATATAGAAGTAAAAATTTACTTTATTGGTATTGCTAAAACACATAATAGGAAGTACCATCAGGTGAGTTTAAGTTTATATTCACCATGATAGATGTCCGTAATATGGACATTTTGTTACTCTTGTCTTGACTTAAAAGTTACCTGATAATAATAACGTGTTCCAGATAATTCCTGGTTTGTTGTGTACCGTTTTTAGTATTCGGTCAGGAACTGTTATCGGTTCGTGATGTTTTTACATATGCTGTAATAGTCTCTATGAGTAATGATAAAATATCAATCAATAATTTGTAAGCTCTTATTTGCGTAAGGGTAACAAATTAATAAAGCATAACACTACCTTGTGTTTGTTTAGGGATAGGTCTTGCTGTGGTAGTAGGAGCCACCGATATTGGGCTTCTGTTATGCTGTAAAGAGAAGTGCCTATTTGTCATATTGAATTTCAAGGAGTGATTCTCAAATGTCGGTGTTAACTTGATAGTACTCACCCAGATTTAGAATGACTGGCATCTAAATAAAATCACGAGCTTTTCAATAGGCTTGTGTTTCAGAATTGATTTTCATAACGTGGTGGGGATTATCCTGCCACTGTTTGGTTTAAAAAAAGGATAATGTTTGTTAAAAATGCTGATTATACTTGCTAGTTCACATGTGTTATAATAAACTTTAATTTAAGGTTATAGCCTCCCTGTTGATTTTGTATATTCATAGGGCAGGTATTTTTAATTAAAACAAGTTATTCTAGCTAACTGGCTTGTCATTATCATTATTACACTTCTATCCCTATGCCTAGTATAGATATAGCATCATTTTTATTTAATGGTACTGTGAAAATGGCACCAGTATATGTTACTCTAGCAACGAGGAAACAGTTGGTAAAGTATCACCTCGATCTGATTGTTGTTTGTTTTGCGCGAATAAACGATGTTTAAGTCTAGAGATCAGAGATCATCAATAACTAAAACATACATTACATTTTTTTGCGTTCAGCTGGAGATGGTTGGAATTCATCCAACTGGCAAGCGACCTCAGCCCATTCTGGAACCTAGGGGCATCCAAATCGGAGTCCCCGCTGAGCGTGACCGCAAGCTGAGTGTCGTCAGCGTATGAGACCATGGTCAGGCCCCACTGCTTGACGACCTCAGCCAGCGGTCTCACGTACAGATTGAATAACGTGGGGCTCAGCGAGGATCCCTGCGGGACCCCCTGGTCCAGCGGATGGAATTTGGACTGATGGGGTGGAATAGCTATGCAAAAAGATCGATCGGCAAGAAAAGAGCGGAACCATTGGAGGGCAGTCCCTGAGATACCCGCCTTTTCCAAGCGCTGGAGAAGGATTTTATGGGAGACGGTATCAAAGGCGGCGCTAAGATCTAATAAAACAAGCACCGCCGTTTGTCCCGAGTCTAGCACCAAGCGGAGATGTTCTACCATGAATAGAAGGGCTGTCTCCGTGCTGTGGTCAGCACGGAACCCATTCTGCGTAGAATCAAGAATATTTGCCTGCAAAAGATGGTCAGAGAGAACTCTATTCACGTGTTCCTCCGCTATTTTCGTCGGCCACGGGAGAAGCGATATCGGCCGGTAGTTCTCTGGCTTAAGAGGATCCAAACCAGGCTTTTTAAGAATAGGCGTAACCACCGCATGCTTCCAACTGGCAGGAACCGTAGCAGTAGAGAGCGAGAGATTAATCAGAGAGCGCACCGGCAAAAGATCAAAAGACGACGGGTCTCTGAAAAGTGCCGGTCTCAAAGGATCAGCCGGAGAGCCGGACTTGATATGTTGGGCCAAATGAGTAAAACCCTCGGGCGACAAACAAGGGAAGGTGTGCAATTCCGTATGTTCCTCGGGCCTAAGAGAAGGTCCGGTATCCAGTGTAGAATTAGAAAAGGAACGACGGATAGCTTGAACCTTCTCGAGAAAGAAGTTCGCCAGTGCCTCACATTGTGAGATTGAACCCGTGTCATTCGTGGAGGCCTTTTTTGCCATCAAATCTTTCAGAGCCTTAAAGATAGATTTGGAGGGATTAGCGCTGTTGCGGAACTCGAGAGAATAAAATGCTGCACGCCCTCTGCAGACCGCGCGATGATAGGATTTGATAGCGGCAAGATATGACACTTTTTTACTAGTGTCATAGGCTTTCCGCCACTCTCTTTCGGCGCGTCTGCACGCACTCTTTAGTGTACGTATGGAGCCATCGTACCAGGGGCTATGGTCCCTTGCACTACATTTGCTCAAAGTCACCGGGATGATGGAATCCAAGGCACGGGTGATCCACTCGCAGAAAAGGTTATAGCCCAGTTCCACATTGTCAAAAGGGCCAAGTGGGTCCTCCGACAAAGTACGATACAGGTCCTCCAGTTTAAGTTTGTTCCAGTGTCGTCTAGGGACGACTCTGGCCATGGGTTTAGAGGGGGGCTCAGACAGTGGGCACTGGATACTGACCAAAAAATGGTCAGTCCATGCAAGAGGGGTAGGAGTTAAAACCCTGGCCTCTGGGAGGTTAGTGAAAAAGGGGTCCAAAGTATGCCCTCTCACGTGAGTGGGATAGATAACCCGTTGGGACAATTGGAAGGCTTCCAGATCCGCTAGAGTACTGCTGACAGCAGGAGTGGTGAGACTTTCAAAATGGAGATTCAAATCTCCTAAGATGGAAAAATTAGCACATCCAACGGCCAGCATACCTATGGCCTCTGGGAGAGCCTCCCTAAACTCCACATCACTACCCGGGGGGCGGTAGATTAACATGCCGGAAAAAGAGAACTGGGGGCGGATAGTAATTCGGAAAGAAGCACTATCACAGCCCGCAATTTTTAAGCCTCTCCAGTCGCAGGGATAGCATGATCTAACAGCAAGCGCTATTCCCCCGCCTCTAGTGGGGCGATTGAGCATATGCACTGAATATTCCGGCTGAAAAGCCAGGTTAAGAATCGCTGTATCATCCGCCTGTAGCCACGTCTCGGTGATACAAAAGATATCAGGGGACTTATCCATAATCAAGTCATGAATATCCTGGTAGTGACTCACCAGTGACCTAACATTCAGGCTCCAGATACTAAGCTTGCGAGGGAGACTTTTACTCCTGGGTGCTGAGGGATTGCCTATAGAGCGAGAAAGGGCGGGAGTAGGAAGCTCCTGCCTACCACAAGAGCACTGGAAGGGGCCACACAGTGGGCTTACGGGAGCCACGCCACAACCGGCAACCTGCTGTCTAATAGATAGTAAATCATCTCTAGATGTCTGTTTGAGAAGATGGTTAATCAGGTATGCTTGTAGCTGAGTCCGACATGACCTGTAGTGCTCTCTGTGATATGATTGGTGGATAGTAGCAAGGGATTGACCAATGACAGTGTGTTTAAGGTCGGGAAATTACTATAAAATACAGTTAATCTCCAGCTAAAGTAACATAGAAAATCCTTGCTTAGTATCCTGTATGAAATTCATTCACAGCCTTTATTAATGAATCAATCAATCTGGATTTATAAAGCTCTGCTAATCACCCGATAGTGTATTGAGGCGCTTAACTCAGCCTGGTATGGAGGGTAGGCTGAAGAGAAGCTGTTCCTGTGGGAGGAACCCTGATAGGGGCAAGACATTCTCCTTCGAAATTGACCGGACCTTCTTTGACCCAAAGCCTGGATGGTCTGGAATTAGGCCATCGAGTTGTAGATTTCGCATGGCCACCTGTGCCTGAGTACATTATGCAAACACATGAGCCATAGAGAATTTAAAGTAGCCACCAACACCCATACCTGGTAATACTTGTTTAGGCAGTAGGTTGAGAATACGCAGTGGGTCACCACTTAGCGAGTCACCCAACCAATGTCTGTCATTTTAGGGCACCGGGTGTTAGCTACTTCATGCACAGGATCTAAGACCTGTTTGTGACAGTGGCCCACAGTAATGCCTGAATGACTTATATTTTTAGGTGCTTAAGAGCCTCATGAAGTTGCAGCCGGAATGACTCATGAGTGGGGGGGGGGGGGTGCGGGTGCAGGGACCTTGGGGTGGTGTGTGTGCAGGGTCACTCAGGAGGGAGCATAATAATAATAATTTTAAAAAACGTACTTTTAGGCCAGGTCCTGCGTCTCTGCTGCTGCTCTCCTGTCTCCGACTCCAGGAACAGGAAGCAGCCACCCAGGCTCCCTCCCCTAGGCCAATCACAACACGTGATTTTGTTTGAGTTATTGTTTTAACCGCTTTGGTGCAGGCGAATTCCACGCATGCGCAGATCGGACGGCCCCGTGGCACACGCCCACCTTGACATCGGGAGGCTGGTGGCCGTCCGACGCATGAAAGGGGTTAATGTTACTGATATTGTCAGGGCCCGCCTCGCAGGATCCGGTTGATGAACAAAGGGGTCCACCTCCTGATGTTACCAACACCCTGATTATAAACACAGGGGGTTCGAACCATCAGGCGAGGGATAAATAAAGAAGAAAGACCGGGGAAGGGAAAGGGTCAGCAGGGACAAGGGATCTGAAAAGACAAAACACAGAATATATATAAATACTGAGCTACATCCAACACTACTCTCAATGATTCACACTAGAACTATAATACCTTATAAAGCTGTACTCATTCCTCCAGCCATATAAGAAAGATCTAGTCCAGCCTCCTGTAAATAAACACACTGGTTATCTCAATATCCAGAAGCCAATATAACACACTCATAGATCGAAACCCATACGTTTTACACACCATACAATGTAGAAATGGACTTCTTTATGACCCTTTTGTATTCTATTCTTTTCTTTCTTCAGACCCTTAAATGTTCACTTCCCCAGTAGTAGTATTAACCTGATAGAGTTAAAAGAGATCAGTCTTTATAGGCACTCCAAGCAGGTGTAATTCCAATACTCTTCCTGATTGGAAGGAAAACCAAATCCACAACCTAGGAAGGATAATTCTATTTGTGTCCACTTATGATCCTTCTATCGTGATTAGCTATACAACGATGAAACGGTAACAGGTGGTTGCGACCACCACTCTGCTCCGCTTCTCCCTGAATAACAAATATACAATTCACCAATCCGGCAGCGGGTAGTTGCGACCACCACTCTGCTCCAGACTTAACATTCTTGTGAACACAAGGTAACGTGTAGAAGCCCCACTACGCTCCGCTGTAAATCAGAACCCAGAAGTCTCTTTCATATCCTACGAGACCATTCACGGCAACGCGCAGCTTCTTGCCACAACGTTCCGCGGAACCTACCCCGATACAAACTTCCAGAAAAAACAGCACGCATCAGCCGATGCGCTTATCCGAATTGTACCGGAAAACAAACAAGCAAGAGTTTCACGCGAGCTACGGCTCCCAGCGGCTCAACATAAACAGTACCTTTAAGATGAACGATGGTTCCCACAACAGTATTCTTCTAGCAGCGGTCAGCAGATTTACGCTAACGGCGAACGGGAACATTCCTAACACAACTGACGAAGGACTCAGTATTACGCGCACCTTCCCCCGGTCTCCTCTAGCCTTATACTTCCTGCAGCAAAGACTCATGGAAGATGTCGTTTTTAACGGTTATGCAGGGGCGGCAAGGTAGAAACCTGACAGAATGCCCTCCCTCCTAGCGCCTCCTAGGCCCAGGCTTGGTATGGAACCTCCGATAAAAAGACCGGACAGCGGCAGGTGCATGCACGTTCAGGGACGGCTCCCACGAGTCGTCTTCAGCAGTGTATCCTTTCCATGCCACCAGGTACCAAAGGACACCCCTACGACGCTTAGAGTCCTTAATGCAGCGAACCACGTACTCCAAACCACCATCACACAGCACCGGTGGAGGCGACCTCCACAGAGCAGATAATGCAGGCTTCAACAAACTGCTGTGAAAAACAGGATGAATGCGAAGGGAAGCCGGGAGTTTCAGTTTATATGCCACAGGGTTGATTTGTTTAAGGACAACATACGGACCAATGGACCTGGGGTGAAACACCGAACGTAGCTTAACGCGGATGTTCTTTGTAGACAACCATACCCTGTCACCCACATGATAAACCGGACCATCCCCCGGTGTTTGTCAGCCCACTTCTTGTAAACTGCCTTGGCCTGGATCAGATGTTTAGACACTTTCTTCTGCACCGAATGTAAATGGCGAACCTGACTCAACACAAAAGGCTGATCACCAACCTCACCAGGGATGGTAATCGGCAATACTCGAGCATCGAATCCATAATTGGCAAAAAAGGGAGACACCCCTAATGAGCTGTGCCAAGCATTATTATAGGCCAATACAGCAAGCCATACCAATGACACCCAAGAGTCATGAGCCTCTGCCGCATAACATCTGAGGTACTTTTTTAGGGTTTGATTCAAACGCTCTGTTTGACCATCCATCTGAGGATGGAAACTGGTTGACAATGAGGATTTGATATGCAGAGCCAGGCACCAGGACTTCCAAAAGCTGGCGATTAATTGAGGGCCCCTGTCGGAGATTATGACCTCCGGGATTCCATGATAACGAAAAACATTGGATAAGAGAAGCTGGGCTGTCTGACCAGCTGTGGGAAGGTTTCTGCATGGTATAAAATGTCCCATTTTTGTGAGTCTATCTACCACTACCAACACTGCAGTGTGTCCATGATCTGAAGGCAACCCCGTAATGAAATCCATGCTGATGCTTTGCCATGGCTTCTTTGGAGTAGGCATGGGTATAAGTTTCCCGTTACTCTGACATTGTAAGGTTTTGGCTCGAGCACAAACCTCACACTTACTCACCCACAAAGTCACATCTCTAGACAGTGATTCCCACCAAAACTGTCTCTGTAAAAGGAGCACCGTTTTCCTCACTCCTTGATGACCAGACATGGGAGAAGAATGACACCAGTCAAAAGCCTTTTTCCTACTTTCTACAATTTGTTTTGTACAAAAGGCAGTCCATGTCTAAGAGAACGATCAGTACCTTTACTACTCCAGGATCTCCAAGCAGTATCTGTTCTTAGACCCTTGATCACCTCGAGGAACGTATCAGCATTAAGCACACATATCACCTTGCTCGTTCCACTATGGATTCCATCGGAGGATCGTTCTTCACAGACTCTGTGTCTTCCAGACGAGACAAGGTGTCTGCCTTTCTATTCTCAATACCTGGGCGGAAGGTGATGATAAAATTGTACTCGGCAAAAAACAACATCCGCCTCATTTGCCTCTGAGATAGGTGTCTGGCCGTTCTCATGTATTGCAAGTTACGGTGGTTGGAGTATACAGTCACAGGGTATGACGCCCCCACAGATGTTGCCTCCACTCTTGGAAAGCCTTTTTGATGGCTAGGAGTTCCTTTTCTGCTATGGTATAGTTCTTTTCAGCTTGACTTAACTTTTTAGAGAGATAGGCCACTGGATGCAATTGGCCTGTTTGTGGATCCCTTTGGGGCAGGATAGCCCCTATAGCCTCATCCGAGGCATCAGCTTCCACTATGAAAGGTAAGTTCGGTTGAGGATGCACCAATATGGGAGCGGAGATGAACGCCTTTTTGAGACAACTAAAGGCAGCGTCAGCTTCAGGTGTCTAATGAAATCCCACTCCTTTTCTAAGAAGGCGAGAAAGGGGAGCTGCGATTTGCGAGAACCCATCAATGAATCTCCTATAATAGTTAGCAAAGCCCAAAAACACTGGACCTCTTTCACTGTCTTTGGTATGGGCCAGGACTGAACCGCTTGCACCTTTCTTTCAGCCATCTGCAAACCATCAGGGCAAAGCATGACTCCCAGAAATTCCACGTTCTCCACCCCAAACTCACATTTACTGAGTTTACAGTACAGTCTATCCCTCTCAGACGCTGTAAGACCTGTATGACATGTTCTTGGTGGTTCTCAACATTTTCAGAATAGATCAGAATGTCGTCAATATATACCACAACACTGGTATCCACTAGATCTCTCAACACATCATTTAGGAAATATTGAAACGCTGCTGGGGCGTTACATAACCCAAAGGGCATGACTGTGTATTCGAATAACCCGTAATGAGTCTTAAAAGCAGTCTTCCATTCATCCCCCTCTCTCATTCTTACCAAGTGGTATGCACCTCGGAGGTCCAGCTTAGTATATATCCTAGCATTCCTGACTTGGTCCAGCAGAACAGAGATGAGGGGGAGAGGGTATCTGTTACGTATGGTATTTTTGTTTAACATTCTGTAATCCACACATGCCCTTAATTCTCCGTTTGCTTTAGCTATGAAAAATAAGGGAGAGGCAGCAGGGGACTTAGAAGGCCGAATAAAACCTATAGATTGATAATGGTCCAGGTATTCCTTTAAATGTATCATTTCGGGCACTGATAACGCATACACCCTACATGTGGGCATAAGTACTCCTTCCACCAGGTCAATACAACAATCATAGGTTCGGTGAGGGGGAATTACATTGGCCAGCTGTTCACTAAATACATCCTCATACAATTGATACTCAAAAGGCAACAGCACCGCCTTTTCCGCCGCAGTAGCTACTTGAAAAGGAGCAGGCAACACGGCAGCCTGAGTGACGGGGTGTAATGTCATATGTGTCTGACATTCTTCTGACTGGAACTGTATGCTTTTCTCCCTCCAATTAATGTCAGGATTATGATAGGTAAGCCAGGGCATGCCTAAAATGACCTCATACTGAGGGGCCTCAATTATATTCAGGGTCAAACTATCTCGATGTTCCCCCTCTTGTACCTCAACCGTTAACAACACTTCCTCTGTTTGTTCTGTGATCAACCCTGACTTTAATGGTTTCCCGTCCACAGCCCACACTTCCTCAGGGTGTTGTCTTTTAATGCGCTTCAAAGAAAGTAAGGACACCAACCCGCTATCTATAAAATTGCCGGTGGCCCCTGAGTTGATCATCACCAACACCTGATGCACCACTTGTTGACTCTCCAAACACATTGATAATACGATGTGTGATACAGAATCCTGAACAACTTCACAAACCAATGATGGGAGTTTCAATGAAAATTTATCACTATTTTCTCCTAATGACTGGCCACCGAGATCGGTATTGGACACGGCCAATTTTTTCCTGACCCACCCCCCTGTGGTCTTGGGTTTAGAAGGACATTCCCTTACATAATGTCCTTTTTTTCCGTAGTACATACACAAACCATGAGTTCTACGGGTTTCTCTCTCCTCTCTGGTTAACGGAGCCCTCACTGCTCCTATCTCCATGGGTTCATGACTTTCAGTAAATACCGATGGCCCTTTCCTTGCCGGATACTCTGGCCTAGAAAATCCTCTATCCCACTTTTTTCTATCCCCACTACGCTCTGACATCCTGCCATCCAACCTTAAGGAAAGGCTGATCATTCCTGCACATGTAGTGGGTTGTGGATCGATCTGGGCGATTATGTCTTTTAATCCTTCTCTGAGTCCCTGATAAAATATGGACATCTGTTTTTCCTCTGGCCACGACGATTCTGCCACCAACCTGTTAAAGGTCGTTAAATATGTGACTAGCTTATTCCGCTCCTGTCTCAATTCAAGTAATTCCTTATCAGCACTGAATGTTGTTGCACGTCTGTCAAAGACTCTCTCGAACTCAGCTCTAAAAGCCCCCCAGTCCGATAGAATGGCATCATCCTTCCTTACTAAAGGGACTGCCCAATTCGCGGCATCGCCTATCATGTATGAGATGGCAAACGCCACCCTGGAATGGTGGTTAGGAAAAGACGCAGGTTTACATGAAAAATGTAACATTATTTGTGTAAGGAATACCTGCGTCTTAGAAGGATCCCCTGAATACCTTTCGGGACTCGCCAATGGTATAGGCGGAGGCACAGTGACCTGTATTCTGGGATTCTGTGTAGCAGCATCAAATGGATTACCTGCCAACCTGTCTACCCTATCTCTTAAGGCAGTGGTCTCGGCTCTAGAAGCTATCAACTCCTGTTGGACTAGCACAAGAGCTTGTAGAACATCCTCGAGGGTAGCCATGTTTGTTCAACAACCGAATCGGGGGAAGCATTTAACTTGGGCGCGTAATTCTGTCAGGGCCCGCCTCGCAGGATCCGGTTGATGAACTAAGGGGTCCACCTCCCGATGTTACCAACACCCAGATTATAAACACAGGGGGTTCGAACCATCAGGCGAGGGATAAATAAAGAAGAAAGACCGGGGAAGGGAAAGGGTCAACAGGGACAAGGGATCTGAAAAGACAAAACACAGAATATATATAAATACTGAGCTACATCCAACACTACTCTCAATGATTCACACTAGAACTATAATACCTTATAAAGCTGTACTCATTCCTCTAGCCATATAAGAAAGATCTAGTCCAGCCTCCTGTAAATAAACACACTGGTTATCTCAATATCAGAAGCCAATATAACACACTCATAGATCGAAACCCATACGTTTTACACACCATACAATGTACAAATGGACTTCTTTATGACCCTTTTGTATTCTATTCATTTCTTTCTTCAGACCCTTAAATGTTCACTTCCCCAGTAGTAGTATTAACCTGATAGAGTTAAAAGAGATCAGTCTTTATAGGCACTCCAAGCAGGTGTAATTCCAATACTCTTCCTGATTGGAAGGAAAACCAAATCCACAACTTAGGAAGGATAATTCTATTTGTGTCCACATATGATCCTTCTATCGTGATTAGCTATACAACGATGAAACGGTAACAGGTGGTTGCGACCACCACTCTGCTCCGCTTCTCCCTGAATAACAAATATACAATTCACAAATCCGGCAGCGGGTAGTTGTGACCACCACTCTGCTCCAGACTTAACGTTCTTGTGAACACACGGTAACGTGTAGAAGCCCCGTGGTAACGTGTAGAATCCCCACTACGCTCCGCTGTAAATCAGAACCCAGAAGTCTCTTTCATATCCTACGAGACCATTCACGGCAACGCGCAGCTTCTTGCCACAACGTTCCGCGGAACATACCCCGATACAAACTTCCAGAAAAAACAACACGCATCAGCCGATGCGCTAATCCGAATTGTACAGGAAAACAAACAAGCAAGAGTTTCACGCGAGCTACGGCTCCCAGCGGCTCAACATAAACAGTACCTGTAAGACGAACGATGGTTCCCACAACAGTCTTCTGCTAGCAGTGGTCAGCAGATTGACGCTAACGGCGAACGGGAACATTCCTAACACAACTGACGAAGGACTCAGTATTACGCGCACCTTCCCCCGGTCTCCTCTAGCCTTATAGTTCCTGCAGCAAAGACTCATGGAAGATGTAGTTTTTAACGGTTAGGCAGGCGCTCCAAGGTAGAAACCTGACAGATATGGTCGTTTGAATGATTAGTTGGTTGCCGTGACATGGTGGAGTGTAGCCATATGAGTTTTGCATATGAAACTAATATGTACATGCACAGTACGTTTGCTTTGCACTGCAACTAGGAAAATTTGCTACATTGGACTGTTTTCAGTTACATGATAGACCTAGGTATGATAATTTATGTTAGAGAGATGCATTGATGCTATACTTGTACTTATGATGTCGCTGTGTTATGTCAAATACTCTGTTTCAAGGACTTCCTACTGGTTCTGTTTGGAAATGTATGTTACTGTCATCTATATTACTTATGTAAAAACTTAATAAACAGATCAAACCCCCCCCCAAAAAAATGCAGGGTTGTGATTGATCTGAGTGCCCTGACACGGCCCTCAGCCAGGGGCTGGAGGGGTGAGCATGTTCTCCAGGCAGGCTGTAATGCAGCCTGCATGGTGAAGGGGAAAGTGCGCATGACTGGTTTGGGCAACCCGAGAGGGCCGACCACACAGTCATTGCGCACTTAGGAGTGGGCAAACCACTCCTCCCCTGCCCTGCTCCGTTAGCAGAGCACGCCACCCACCCCAAAGGAAACATAAAATGGTAATATCACAATTTTATGTTTTTGCGTCTCGCGCTGAGAGAAAGCCGTGGGGCCATAGTGGAGGAGCGGCTACTGGCCTCATAAAATAAACAAAACACATTGAGGGGCTTAGGGTCTGCTCTCTCAGTGCACTAGTCTGTGCAGCTTCCATTTACAATTTGCTCCTTCCCACCACAGTATACAGGCCACTTCAGCCACTGGCAGCTGCAAGGTCACTGGGAGCATCAGCATTTTGTCTGATTACATATGCACATCCAGCTAAAAAGTAGTGCAAACTTCAGTGCCAGGGCTGTTGGCCATTAGTGTATTTTTCCAATTCTATTTTTTCTTTCTTTTTTTGTCCTTAGTTGTTTTTTTTTTACTTAGTCATCTTTGTGTGGTTACCGTAACTCAAAACAAATAGCACCTTTTCATTACTCACTAAGAATCAAATTTTCCAGTGATATGCATTAAGAAAATCTTCCGTACTCGTTCTAAATGCTCCTTTGTGGTAGCACCCACCCGTAATACTCTGTTAACATTATTTGCAATTTTTTATTTTCTGTTTAATTTAAAAATTGTATTGATATTGGAAGTATTTATCCACCACATTCAGGAAGTGGCATGTTTTCTTTTTCTTTTTTTCTTCTTAATTTTGAGGCATTCACTTTTAAACAAACAAAAAGAACTAAGGTCAGACCTATTGACATTGCCATTGCTTGTCCATAATGGACATTACACCTCTTTGCATGACTCTGTACCTTGTCACCACTACTTACTGTGGTAGCCCCAGAATAAGAATAGGACACCTGTGGGCCACTGACCGGCGAAGAGGAGGAGCTGCAGCCAGTAGTAATAAGCCGGGCCACTGGAATTATGCAGCAGGAGAGGGCCAAATTATGCGGCAGGGTTGAGTAAATTAAGCACCAAGAAAAATCAAAATATGCGACGTAACCTGGCACATTTTAAAATCGTTTTACCTCATTATTTTGTAAGTTTTACACTTAACACTGTCTGAGTATGACGGAGCTCCGTGCTCCCATCCGACCCGCCATACACGATTAGACTGTCTAGCCACACCAGGAAAAATGCCCCTCATGGTTCCAAGGTTTTAGTTGCTAGCCGGAAGTTCCAAAACCGGCACACATTCCTTAGTTGGTGGCCATCACAAGGTTGCATATCTGCAATACCTCACACGGGGACAATATATACAGTCACCTACACCTGCACGCAATCCCATGACCAGGATACCGTAAACTTTGCAATCGTGCACCCCACTTCCCATTTTATAAATCCAAGGGTCCCCGAATATCGGACAACTCGCAGAGGTTCGGACTGACTGTAACAGAAGAACACTGTTTTGTAACTTCTTTAATTGCTATGCGTCCCCCAAATGTGTGGAAAATTGGTATACATGTAATGTATTACCCCTCTTCGTGGGCTTGTTTTTTGGCAAAATCTCAATAAAAAAATACAAACATGCACCCCATTAGTACCAGTTTAATACCCGAATATAGCAATAAGCAACAGAAAAGTGAGCGAGCAAAGGGCCTTCAACTGTGCTGCAACACGTGCCACTGCGTTTTTAATAACTTTTGAACCATCTGTGCTAGAAACAAAAAATACATTTTGTTACCATCTGCAGATTATGCAGCAGATGATGGACAGTGTGACAAACATGGCAAATCTGTAATTAAGCGAAAATCTCCACGGCTGCACAATCGCATAATTCCAGTGACCCTGATAATAAGAGGAGTTAGGAACATTTCCTCAGGTGCAAACAATTTCTACAAGAACATTTATATAACAAACACACTGTTTGTGTGCTCTTCCTGAGTGACAGAGTCTATATTAACATGCCATTCTGGCCGGCCAGTGGCACCCTTGCATTTAAAAGACTTCTGGATAGCTGCATTTCTAATCTATGTAAGTACATAGGGGCAGATTTATGTTGTGTATGCGCCACGTTTGCGTCACGCAACTGTGACGTAAACGTGGCGCATCCTTACGACCGATTTACAACGTGACGCATCTAGGCAGATGCGTCACGTTGTAAAGCCCTGCACCGCTGGTGGGCGTTCCGGCGCAGGGTGGGCGTTCCGGGGCAGGTGCGCCTCGCAAAAGTGGCTGAGTGAAATCTATAAGATTTCACTCAGTCACTTTTAGCCCAATGCTGCGTCAAAACCCTGCGCCTGCTTGAAGCAGGCGTAAGGCTTGACGCAGCATTGGTCAGATAGGGCACCCCCGAGCCTTGCTGGAGCTGCGTCGCGCTTGCGACACAACTCCAGCAATGCGTCACTTTTACGGCACAGATGCGTGACGCATCTGTGCCGTTTTTGCCCCATGGTGCGCCGCATCATAAATGCGGCGCACCATGGGTGGCGCAGCTGTGGCGCACCGTGGCGCATGTTAACTGGCGCATCCCTCGGGATGCGCCAGTTAACATAAATCTGCCCCATATTGTGAAAGGCATCAGGACAGAGCTGTAACAATTTTTAAATATATTGACATATAAATGTTGAAGCTCGGCATCGTGATGGCCGCACGGTAGCTCGGCTCCGCCGGCCTCCCTGCCCAAACTCGACTATCCTGTCACGCATCCTGCCCAAAAAGGGTAACAATTTATATACGAAGTTCTGCTGACACTTACCATCCATCCTGGTGGGTTCGGCGCTCAGTGGGTCCGCAGCGGCGTCCTCCCGGGAAGTGCGGCCTGCTTGGGGTGGAGACCGGGGCCTCGCCTTTAGCGAGTTGCCGGCGAGACGGTGTCGGCGGCGGCCTCGGGTGGAGGACTGGGGCCGGCCGGAAGATGCCGATGTGCGAATAGCCCGGAGGCAACTGAACGCGCCTGGGACTACCGTCCGGTGCTCCAGAGGTGGTGTGCGGCAAGTTGTGTGTGGGGGGCGCCGTGCTGGTGGCTCCCCCCTTTGTTGCCCTGTCCGGCCATTCCGGACTTCATCGCTCGGTAGTGGAGAGTGATTCCAGCGGAGTGGTGGCGCTGGCGGATCCCCCTCTTTTGGTGGTTCTCCTTTCTGCACCGCGAGTGCTGTTTGTATGCTTGAGGGGGATCCCGCGGGGGCCCTGCTGGTGAGCCCACCCCTGGAGTTGGTTCGAAGCTACGGCGTTGTATTCGTAAAATGGTGGCTAATGCCATGTCCTGTGGAACGCACAGGTATGCCGATTCCTTGTCTCTGTACTATGCTGGGGCCAGCACTGGTGAGCGCGAACCCACGATTGGCGACGTCCTACAAGCGCTGAAGATTTGGCAACTGACCTTGGCCCTGGATTCTTGTGTACCGGACAACGGGATGACCGCCATTGCTCCTGGGTTGTCCCTTGGGGACGCGGATGGGCCCTAGGTGGTCGCTGATTGTTCCCCGCTTTCTGGTGGGGGTAGCGATGTTCCGATACGCAAGCGGGAGGAACGGCTGGTGATTATTGACCTTGGTATACATGACTGCCGTAAACAGCTTTTGCACTGCCATCGGCGGAGGCGGTCCCTTGGGCTGTTTTCATTTACCGTCCAGCGGCTTCTCCACGGCCTTTTATCATCGCTTTGTTTCATGCCCACTACATCGACGTACATCGTGGCGTTAGCCAAGAAAGGACTGGGGTGAGCCTGGTTCTTACTCCGGAGGACTACTATCCGGTGCACGGAGTAAAGGACTGCCCCAAATTGTGATAATTTGCCGATCCCTTAATCTGTATGGCTATCCGCAAACTTGCCAGTTTCATTTTGGGCCAAGCTAATGGTTTGTGCGGGCGGGGGTGGTGGCCGTACTCCCTGTTACATGGTATCCTCTCCCCTGGCTTTTCTTTTTCTCTTTCTCTTTCTTTTCCCTATATTGTCTCATTCTATATTTCAGGTTCATAATTAGGGCGACAGGCACGCTGCTGGGGGGGGTAGGCCGCAGCCTTCTGCAGGGGTGCAGGGTGGGGTGGGTGGATTGGGGTCTATTAGATAGTTATTTGTTTCTATGGCTCTTTTGTGTCCTTTTCCTGGGTCTCCATGACTGTGCGCAATTCCCGCGGGGTGAGTTACTGGGGGGTAGGATTAGGTATTATATATAATATGGTACTTTAGGTTCTATTTCTCCTGACTTAGTTGCCCCACCCCTAAACACGTTTGCTATTTGGATTATTGTTCGCCATTATCGCCGTGGGGAGAGTACAGTAACGTGGAGTCCCCTTTTTCCCTTTTTCTAGTATTTTTGTTTTCTTATTTTCCGGGTTGGGTTGTATAATGATTGCAACTTTATCTGTCTCCCCGATGGTTTTTACTGTTATGGGAGTGCTGTTCTGTTTGTCTCTGGGCACAGGAGGTTACGAGTGGACACTACCAATGAAGAACTGCAAGGGCATCTATGGTTTGCATGCTTTAGACCTTTCTGATTACAGATCTGTGGATTTTCTATTATGATGTAGTTGGTTTTGTTCCCCGCCATGTGCACCAGGTCGCTTCTTATACAACTGATCCTTTATTCTCTTCATATATAAAAATTAACCTTCTCTGATCCTATGTTGAGTAGTTCCACTTAGTTAGGGTCATGGACTCGTAGCTTTAGGTAATATCGCTCAACCACTCCGTGCTTTTAATTGATAATGGTGCTTTCCAGTTTGTTCCGTGGCCGGCCCCCGGGTTGTAGGCCCGTATTTGTATGCATCCATTTACACGAATAAAGGTTTTCAAAAATTTTTAACAAATATATATATATATTGACATCATACGCAAAGCAGATCGCTTGGTGATGCTTGATGGGGGAAGATCATGAGATTGGGGGATACAAGGCAAGGTGGTGCATATTGGGAGCTGAAGGGTGGGGGAACGTTCAGACTTTTATATATTGATAAAATTGAATTCAATTGTAATGTTTGGTATTCTTTAGTAATATGCTACATACCTGTCTTAATTTATTTATTTATTTATGTGAAGTTTTCTATAGCGCGAACATGACCCTATAGGGTATCAGAGCGCTTTACAAGGAAAGGTACGTTAAATACATGAAGGCATGGGCAAAGTACAGGGATGGGGGATAGGGAAAAGTCAATAGTGGGGCAAAGCCGTCGCTATATACAAGAGTCAATACAGTTCCAAAATCAACGATGACTTGAGCACAAGAAGGATATATATATAATAAATGGTACAGATCCAAGGACATGATGGTGTGGGCAGAATACAGCGATGGGGGTTGGGGAGATGACAAAAGTAGGGCAAAGCTGTGGATATATACAAGTGTTAATACAGTTCCAAGATCAGCTGGCGATTTGATCACAATAGGACAAAAAATATATGTACAGGGAGCATTGGAAGGAGTGAGAGTTGATACAAATCGTAGGTCATACGAATGTGCACCAAGGGAGCGTTTTTGGAGGAATTTGCTCATTAAGAAGGTTTTTGCTTTTTTTTCAAAGAGCGCCAGAGAAGTTATTCTTCTGCTGGAGGAAGTAAGCGAGTTCCAGATTCTTGGTGCAGCTCTGGAGAATGCCCAATTGTTTGTTTGTCTTGCGGAAGCGGGGTGGCTGGAGCACATGGTCTCTGGCGGATCTGGAGTTTCTGGATCTCCCAGAAAACACTAGTTTCTGGGCGAGATATGACGGGGAGTTTGTGTACAAGGCTTTGTGAGTGATGCAGGCCAGCTTGAGATGTGTTCTGCTTTAATGGGGAAGCCAGTTCAAGGCCTTCAGGTGTGAAGAGATATGGTAAAAAAAAAATTAATTGTATAAGAGTCTAGCTGCTACGTTGAGGCAAGCTTTTAGGGGGGCAGTCAAAGTCTTAGGCAGACCAGATAGTGTGGAGCAGCCATGTTCGATTCTGGAGATAACTAAGGCCTGCACAAGGGTTTTTAGATCGGCTTTAGTTTTCTCAAGTAGGATGGAATCTGACAGTTTTGGCCCTCGCGTTGATTTGTTCAATCATATTCAGGTTGCGGTCCAAAATTATCCCAAGAGAGTTGGTGAAATCCACAATGGTAGAGGTGCAGTTTAGAGCTGTGATGGAGTTCAAGGGTGTCAGCAGATTTTTGGGGGGGGAGTTGAGAAGAAACTCAGTTTTTTGGGCATTCAGTTTGAGCGAGGTATTGGCACGCCAATGGAGTCAGTTTCAGAGCATCATTTAAATGGGTGATCTCCTCAAGAGGAGATTTTAATGTAGATCTGGGTATCATCGGCATACATGTGGAAGGAGATGTTGGCAGAGTGGAGAATTTCAGCTAAAGGTTCGAGGTAGATATTGAAGAGGGTAGGGGATAGAGTGGAGCCTTGTGGGACACCGATGGCGATCGGGGAGGGAGCAGATAGGTTGTTGTTGACAAGGACTCTCTGTGTGCGGTTATGGAGGAAGGAACCAAACCATTTGATGATTGTACCTCCAAAGCCCATCCTGTGTTCGAGGCATTCAAGGAGTTTCTCGTGGTTGACCATGTCGAATACCGAGGAGAGATACAGAAGGATCAGAAGACATGTTTTGACTTGGTTAAGGGCTAGGAGAGCATTGTCAACGTAGTTTCAGTGCTGTGCCCAGGCCTGAACCCAGATTAGACTTTGTCGATAATAAAATAATAAAGATAATAAACTGGCCTTTTTTGCTAAATAAGAACAAGTGACATGTGATTTTTTGTGTGATTCATGCAAGTACATCCCAGTCTGAGTGTATGCCACTGCATCAGGGGATGTGTAATGTAGTGCCAGAGTATGGCAACAAGCCTGTGTGTTGGTGCTCTGGGGAGCAAGTTTGTGATGGCTATGTAGAATAACGAGGTGGAGGTATCAGGTATGTTGATGGAAACGGAGTATGTTTAATTTCTCTGGACTACACATAGGTGACAGGACCAGGAATAGTGGCCAGCTCCCGTACAGGACAGTACCTATCCGAGCTATGCTGCCAAAGAGGGTGTTACCACTGGTATAAGGAAACCAGGGCTAAACCATTAAAATGTTTTTGTTTTTTGCCAGCCCATGGTGGCTCGTGGTACTGACTTACACAGTGGCGGCTCCTACGTTAAGGTGGAGAAGCGTCGCCCCACAGTTTTTTTCAGCACTATAAGAAAAAATAAAGTGATAACACAGTTATTCTCATTTTATTTTTTCCTTTTTAGTGCACAGCAGCTAAGCGTTGCGAAGCGAGGTGGGGCAGGGCTTACAGAGCAGCCAAGGAGTGGTTTGCCCCCATTCCTAAGTGCACAATGGCTGTTTGGTCGGCCCTTTTGGACAGACCATAACAGTCATGCACGCTTTCCCTAATCTCCTCCCAGATTGCATTACAGCCTGGGTGGAATACATGCCAAGGCCCCCATGACCCGTCTGAGCACTGAGCCACTGAGCTCAGACCAATCACAATGCTGCATTGCAGCGGTGTGATTGGCTCTGGGGAGCCTGGGTACTTCCAGGCTGCTTCCTGCTCCTGCTGGCGGGAGTAGGAGAGATGCGACCAGGAGGAGTGGCAAGGAGGACACAACAAGCAGATAGGTTAAAACATTTTTTTTTATTTAATCTCAACCCCACCCTACCACCCCTGCCCCACCCCCACTGCTGTCCCTTCACACCCGATTGGTGCCGGATGCCGCTGGACTTATACATCCCAAGTACAACGAGGCTCGCAACTCAGGGTCCAGAGAAGAGGTGCGAGAGGTGGATGTAGTAAAATGGAGTAACGTCCGTATTTTGGTTGCCCGATGAAAGGCGTATACCACATAGCAATGCTGGGTCACACTCCTGAGGATATATTCTAGTACCAATACGAGTTTCTGGGACCTGGGTACAGTTCAATACGAAAAACAATTGCCCTCCCTTGTCCAGAGGAAAACCCGCAGGCCAAGGCCCCAAGCACCCTTAGCTTTCATGTCGTGTCTACTCAAGATACAATCTTGGACTGTCTCACACTGTTGAATCCTTTTTCTAAACTTCCTTCTATCCTTCACTTAGGATCATTCCCTTTAACTACTTTTGAGCACTCACTTCCTTGCACGTCTCTTTGGAGCAACTCTTGAACATTTCATTGTTTAGAAAATTCTACTGTTCATGAATATAAGTTTGTGAGAAAACTTCCCTAACATAACGGAATTACACTATATGTTTTGCGGATATATTTTTTGGCTGTTGCACATTTTTCCTTGTGATAAATTCATACTATGAGCTGCTAACTCGTGAGCTCTGAAGGATTTGACTGTAATAATTGATTTGTATTACTTACTTGATTGGTTTAAGGACCATTGTTTTTCGTATCACCTGGATTCAGCAGCAGAGAGCTGAGGTCCCAGTTGCCACAAACTCACAGGATCGCTTGCAAAGTACTTTCTGTGGCATGCAAGTGTACATGGATGCTGATGCATTTAAGAGATCAGGGGTAAAAGGGGTGCCACTTATGGGTATTTCATCTCACCCAGACATTCCCGAACACATGCCGCAATTGCCTAAATTTCAACGCAAGTGTCCATTCAATCTTGCACACAGTACCTAGTCCTATTAGCCTTCCATGCATGTAGTACAGAGGGAACCAGATAACATGGTAATGTGCTCTCTGCAGGGGAGAAGAATGGGATTGGAGGAAGGTATGTGGGTTCAATTATTTTTGTATTACGAATGACCTATCTTTCACATTGGTTCCTCTGCTTCTGCGGGTGTGCGTCTCCACGCATGCGTTCCAGCTGTTTCCTGACTTGCTTCTCCGCAAACTTCCTGTTCAGTGCCGGACCCAGAAAATAGTGGCCAGCGTACTGGCTGTGGACCTAGGAGCACTCTGTCCTGCGGTATCCTAATGTCCTCATAGTACAACCACCCCAGTCGGGTTGCCCAGGATATCATGTCTCTGAACCCAGCGACATCCTTAACTGCGGTGGCCATCCCTAAACTAAAGGGGAAGAAAATTGCATCTGAAGCTAGCAATTCCAGGTCCATATATCTACCTTGTTTCTTAATACCGATAATTAATCTGGAAGCTATGACTTCTTGTCCAAGATCATACCTAGACCTAATTGATGGTTAGCTGGCTTTGGATCATGCTAGCACCCCCCCAAAACATGGTGAAACAGGGGACTCATGGGTCCTTTCCCCAGGAGCAGACATAGACTCCCAAGAAACCGGAAGCTTAGAGGGTCTCGCAAAGACAAGACGTTTACCTGGAGGGATTGAATGTTGACATGCTTGCTCTCTTGATGGGTTTCTCCAGAAGGAGAGGAGAGATACCAGCAATGTATAAAGGGGTTTGAGAACTGCCTGACCACCAGCGGGAGGGTCCCTTTTAATTACTTAATGGGAGCGCTAGAGCTAAGGTATGATGGAACCCATGACCTTGTGAAGGAGCTTGGGGGAGAGGGTGCAGCCATGACACAGACCACTTACCATGTGTGAAAAAGGTGACTTTATTGAAACAGGTGCACATCACAACAAAATAACCTGGCAACTGCCTTACAAAACAAAAACCTCACTAAACATCCACTGCCACCTGACCCCACCTCTACAATCCCCTCCAACGTGCCCCAGCCTGCAATTAACACATTATAAACATTACAATCTATTGCATTTCAAATTACCAAGTTCTGTTAACCCTACATCCTATGCCTGCAAGTATAAAACTGTAAATAACCAAACACCCTAAACTGAACCTTGAACTACCTGCTTTCCCTTTCCCTGCACATGGTTCACTAACTGTCAACATCAACCAAACTTCTGCCAACCCCTGGAAAATTTTGCATGTCCCCACTATGCACCTGCTCTAAGTGACAACTTACAACCTACCCCTGCGCACCTGTCCCAACCAAACTTCCGCAGAAAAAGGGAAAATCTTCCACCAAGACACCCCACCTCAAACCAACATTCTCTGGGACGGGAGGGTGGGGAAAAATTCAACTACAACTTAATGCCACCAGCTACCTGGTCACCAAACCTAAAATGGTGGCAGGGAGCCCAAACCCCCTTCACTATATAGGCTTTGAGCTATATTGGGATACGCTGATGTAGACCAAACTAAATTCAAAATGGTTGTCCCCTGGAGTGCACCACCCTTCCAATCTGCCCGGGGGCAGACCTCCCTCTCGTCGGCTGCCCCCCAACCTCTATTGGGAGAGAGGGTTCAGCCATGACACAGACCATTCACTATGTGTGAAAAAGGCTGCTTTATTTAAACAGGTGGACATCGGAACAAAATAACCTGGCAACTGCCTTAAAAAACTAAAACATTGCTATATATTTGTTAGACTACCACCTGACCCCACCAACACCCCTACGATTCTCCCAAACATGCCTCGTCCTGCAATTAAGACATTACAATGTATTGCATTTCAAATTACCAAGTTCTATTAACCCTACATCCTATGCCTGCAAGTATTAAACTCTAAATAACCAAGTGTCCTAAACTGAATCTTGACCTACCTGCACACCCTCTTACAGGATATGATTCACTAACTGTCAACGCCAACCAAACTTTTGCCAACCTCTGGAAAATTTTGCATACCCCTGCCACCCAGAAAAGGGGGGTATCACACAACTTTTTTCTGCCCCGTTGATGCTGGTACCTACACCTCCTACCATCTACCGCTGTACATTGAACGTTCTAGCCAACACCTCTCTAATCACCAAGTACAGATCCATACCCATGTACCAAAATAAATCCACTGGGTCAAACTGAATATCTGAATGACATATCCTGCCAAAATCAATCCCCCTAAAAAACGAGCCATCTCGCTATTCATCTTTCTACGTGCTCTATCTACCACCCTGGCTTCAATGCACCTCTCCAAGTCCTCCTGGGCACAAACTCCGTCCATCGGATGAAACTCTCTGCCATTTCTCTTTAATGAGTGCTAAGTCTTTCTCATGCAGTGCATTAACATAACCCTCTCTCCTTACACAGATCTTTCTTCCCCCAAATGCAGAATCAATATATCTGGGCAACTTCCGCTCACCAGCATACTATTCAAACAGGGGACCAGCTCTCACCAACACAGGCCACCTTTCCCTTTGATCTTAAAAAAGTGTTCATTGAAACCTAAATTCTGTCCAAAGTAACTCTGACAAGCTTGCACTTGGGCCCATTTAACAAACGAGTGTCCCACCACCCAAATGGCCATCTCCTCTGCCTCTGGGCCAGACACTGAAACTGCAAGAAACAAAAAGCCAGTAAATTTTACATAGTACTGTCCACTGCACGCATTTAATCCCCAACCCACGCATATAATGTTTTTAACACTGTGAAGACCAATGGCCTTGCCGCATAATTCCATCTTGTGCCCAACCCCTTTGGTCTGCCTCCAACAACGCTCCGATGCGGAAAGAGTGTGTCCCATATTCCGCCTCATCCACCCCCAAGCACCGCAGAGCTTTCCGTAAAAGTGCAAATAGTTGGTATGATGTCACCCTATCACCCGCCCTGTGCCGGAAGACCACCACCTGGATGCTCCACAAAAAAGGCTAGGCACCTCCACTGCCAGTAAAATAACCCATCTACCTTAACCCTGCTGGTCTGTTTTTGATCGACTTAGCCATATCTCCAGCCTACGCTCATGCATGAATACGTCCTCCCAAGCCACACCCAAACCCTTTTTCCCCAACAGTTCCAACACTCGAAACACCCTGAAAAACATCCACACCATCAGTGTGAGAAAAAGGCACATCTCCTCCTCATCCCTGCACACCTCCAGTAATTCTGTTAGAAATCAGTACAACAGCTCCCACAATATTGGCTTCCTGGCCATCGCCACCATGCTCTGTTCCCATGCTCAAACTTCCAGAATTCTACGTCCCAATTCACCTGCCGATGGAGCATAGCCGCACATTAATTTACACATAAATGCAATCACTGCTAATTTCCCGGCAATTGTAACCCTTGACAGACCTCTCTCAATCAGGTCTAATATATATTAGATGACATCCTAAGCCCGCAACCACAATTCGTCCTGCTGCTGCGGCCGAAGACGCAATAACTCTCTCCAGACCAGGACATATGGGAGGCTTGTGTGCTCTGCAAGTGACCTTACCACCAAATGTAACATCTGTCATTGCCTACATACCACAGGTGCTGATGCATGGGCGTCGGGATCCTATTGGCGTCCTTGGCCAGACCACTCCATGTCGACATCCTTTGCCAGCGGAACCCCATTGAAAGACTGGAGAAACAAACCCCACATCCGCAAGTCTTCTTTAACCCCGGCTGATAGCCGGACTTGATGATGAGGTAAGTGTTTTCCCAACAATGCGCAGCCCAGTCTCCTGCAGAACGTCCTCCCTCCCCTGACTACTCTACAAGCAAAGTTGAGTTGCCCTAACAGAACCCTTACCTCTTTGACTTTGACTTTCTCTTGTGGCAGCATGTCCCTTAAACAATGCCAGCATCTTGACCTTTCTTGTTCTGAGGCAATCAAGCTTCCATTTTCACTGAAACAATCTCAATCCCACAAATGCCATCTCTGTGCTAGGGCCCATCATCTTCTCTGGTGCCAATGGCATCCGGAGATCTCCCATCAGCTCTTGGAACCTTGCCAGTGCCTCATGACAGCCCGCGGAGCCATGTAACTCACAAAGAAGAAATCATCCAAATAGTGCGTGACCAACAGGTGCCCTGTGCACCATGAAAAAAAATCTACTGCTGAAACGTGCTGAAACATTCAAAAAATGCACACAAGATAGAACAACCCATCGGCAATGCTTTGTTCATGTACCACTTTCCTTCAAAATGGATACCCAAGAGCTAAAAATCATCACAGATTTCACATTGCACTTTGCCATCATTGCTCCTGTGCCTGCCGTCACTACTAGTGACATGACCACGTCAACCGAGGAGTAAGACACTGTGGCCACATCCTCAGCAATGAAATCATTAACTGATCCCCTTCTGGCCATGACAAGTGCTGGATCAGTCTGAATTAGCCCTCCTCTTTCTTGGGGGCAGCTCCAATTGGAGACACAATCAAATTCTCCATGGACCAATCATAAATGGGCCAGCATCCTAGCTTCCCTCACCTCTTTGTCAGGTTTGTCCTGTACTGCCTGTTTCTGCTCTTTGGCTGCAGCATAGATAATGGGACCCCCTCTATAGTTAGTTTAATGACCGGGGGAAAGGAGAGGACTACATCAATGAAAACAAAACTGGAATTCCCCCGTGGTCAATTTATATATTCCTATATGGCATGGCTCACAAAGTCAATCAGTTAACCTTCATAGTAATCACAGGTCCAACAAAATTGGTTCTCATTTTGAATATTTTATTTTTTATGATTCTATTTCTGTAGTGTATCAAAAATATATTTTTTTCTTTTTTCTTTTTTTCTTTTTTCCTTTTCACTCTTTACCTTATGCATTCGTCAATTCATGAGCATAGGTTATAATCAAATCCGTATTAAAATACAATAACAATTTCCTATATCCTTACAATGTGTTTTAAAATTTCAACAAATGTTCGTACAGTGAAGAACCACCAGCTCCTGTCTGTCACACACCAAAACAAAATACACACTCATTCAAACATTTCTACACTCATACTGAACCCCAAGAAAAACAAATTCTAAGGTTGAGGTGACACAGATATCATTTGTGTATTTCCACGCCAGGTCTACGAGCGTTTCGGTGGATTCTGACCACCTTCCTCAGGACCATATGAGAAAGAGTTTATTCTCCCTACAGCTCCCCACGCCTACACCAATGGAAACCATCTCAGGCTTCCCCGTCATGCCTCTGGCCTCACCTGGCTCTAAAGAGCGTGCCCATAGAGATGCAGTCTGCCTCGTCAGGGGCCCTGATACTTTTGGTGCTGTTGCTGGCCTAGCCTCTGGCCACTACACCCTTGCTGGCCTCTCTGCATGCCCCTGCAACACACTAGGCAAATCATCAGAGCTCCACTGTCTCCTTTCTCCTTATTCTTACGCATCTTGCCTTCTTCAAGGCTATCCTTATTGAAATCCTACATGTCAGTGCTATGCAACCTCTCCCGCGGCCATCCCAGGCCTGCATATACCTCTAGCAGTGGAGTCCTTTTGGCTTCCCTGCCCTTAACCCTACACCGGGTGGACGGGGAGGACTGTACCCTTCTGTGCCACTCCGCCACGTCTACGCAATGCCCGTCCTTCTCCTTCTCTCTGGAGGAACGTGCAGGACCAGCCAGATGTTGGGGCCAGCAAGGACATTCTGGGCCTACTTGTGCTAGCTGCGACTGGCTCCCCCGCCGATATCCAGTGTACCGTTACGGGCCCAGCGCTCTCTTTGCCTTGGAGCAAGTGAGCTGCTCCCTGCTCTGCTGAGTCGGCCTCCCTGCACCATATGTTGCCCCGCAAGACAAATAGCTGGACTGATGTGATGGTTCCCTGGCACATACCTGACTGCTTCACCCTCCTCATCCTACCCCGCCCCCCTCCTTTCACTTATCACCCCCACCTCAACTACCTCCATCACTCGCTCACCTTCCTCCTCCTTGCCCTCCTCCTCCCCGTTCCATTCCAGCATTGTCGTAATTACCCCAGACATGAGCCCCTGAACCACTGCAGTCAGCTCCCTCACCGGCTTGCCTGGACCTCTATTCAATAACGCCACCAAACCCCCCTTCCGGGACTGGGGCCGACCTGTCCCATTGGAGGGACCCCCTTTTGACAAATATGCATCAAGTTGGGCCACCTGTCCCCCTGAACCTCCAACACCCAGGACTCAAAAATATCAAGTCCCTCCCATGCCCTGGGATCCCAACCCAGGTCCTGCTCCTCAGGTACCTCATCATCCTCCCCCTCCCCCCACTCCTGTCCTTCTGCCTCTTCATAAAACCCAATGGTTGACTTGTCACCAACTCAGGGCCACCCACCTTTTCTATTTCCTGATCCCATCCATCCCCAACGCCTGTCACTCTGCCGGTGGTGCCCTCTGCCTCCCGAGGCAGGTCACACCACACCGGCTCACTGCCTTCGTCCGCACCCACCCCCAGCTCATCTCACCCTTTCACTGTCCTGCAGTTCACTGGAGCGAGTTCATCACGCAAACCAATTGCCACGACCACCCCCACCGACGCCTGATGTGCTGGGCGCACCGACCCCCACGGCCTCAGCCACCACGAGGTCCATGCGGCCTGCTTCTTTCAAGAGGCGCATTGCCTCGCGAACTCTGACATCTTCCATCTCCAAGTGAGCCTCACTACTTGCGAACAGTTAACTACACTAACGCTGCCCTGCTAAACTTAGGCAACATACGACTGCTGAAAAAACAACTACTACTCCCTGTCACCATTCCACCAAACCTTAAATGGTGGCAAGGAGCCCAAAACCCCTTCACTATATAGCCTTTGGGCTATAGTAGGCTACGCAGATGTAGCCCAAACTAAGGGGTATATGGCTGGCGGTGTCTGAGAGACACCGCCACCATATTAGATCTTTTCCGCCACGGTTGTAAGCCAACCGCTGCGGAAAAGCAGCGGACTGAAACCAGGACCCACCAGCCATCCTAATGTGGCGGTGGGTCTTTGGTGGGTCCGCAGTGAATTTTCCGCATCCTCCGGGCCGGCGGTGGCTTCCGCCGGCTCAGAGGATGCGGAAAATCCGCTATCCTAATGAGCCCCTAATTTCAGATTAGCAGTCGCCTAATCTGCACAAATCACAGCCGGCATGGCTCGTGGGTGGGTGGCGGGCGTGGGTCACAGGAGAGGTCAAGTGGGTGAGGGGGCATGGCTTAAAGTGAAGAATAAAAGTCCTATAACAATAATGCTTCCTTTATTTTCAGCTATGCTGCACATCAACCCATGCTGCTGTGCAGCATGTCTAAAACATTGGCAATGCCAATAGATCTCGCATAGGCAAAACCTATTGGCTTTGTTATCTGTGGACAGCGGTGATTTTAATTTGTTTTGCGGCTGCGGCTTAGTGCTTTGTCCCAGCCACATGTGAAGGATACCCTTTTTATTTGTTAAAGTGACACACGTATCTTTTCTAAGACACCTGTTTTGTCAAACTTCTTGGTGCAACTACCACGAGTAAAGGTGTGGTAACTGGTAGGTGATTGATGTGTTTTATCTAGGAACCCGATTCAATATTGTGACCTTATGCCCCTATACGGCTATAATCAATAAATATCCCTATAATGGCATAATAATCAGAGCCATATTTCAGTAAATTGCCTCTGCAGTCCATGACACAGCAGAAGCTACTTCCTTAGATTCCTAGAGAGCACACCGAGTTCTTTCGACACACCAAACCCCCAGAAACCTGGGAAAGCCCCGCTTGCTTTGTTTTGATTTGTAATAGAACTCCTGCGAGCACTGTAAGAATGACCAGTTCTTAGTGACATCTTTATTGACGTCTTATGTCCAAACCTTACGTCAAACTCGGCACCTTTCAGGTATAAATATACCAACGTTGCCTTAAGCAAACACACAGCGGTGATTCTGGAGCAGAGCAGCTAATCTACTTTCCGAGAGCCCAGCAGAAGCGAGAAGCTCACGAACGCTGCCCCTCCTCTTTGACGCGCTGAGAAAGACGCTGTCTTTTCTCTTGCCGAGAAAATCCAGCTCCGGCGTTTCCAGCCTACCCTTGCGGGTGACTGGGATATCGGGTCCTGAGAGGGAGATACCAGACCTCCTACATTCTATTCCCAAGGTACAGTGCTGACTAAACCCTTAGAGAGAATTCTTGAACAGATCCTTGGCAACAAACCTACTTAACTTAAACTGTTACTTACTTACTCCTTCCCACGTATTAGGCTTAGGTCAGCTACACCGGGGTAGGCGTATTTTAGAAGCACCAGTTGAGCACGTTAGCCTATGTATATATATGTATATATATTTTATCCATTTTAAAAGTGTCTTATGGCTAAGAAACCATATCAATGCTTTTACAGTATTATTTCATAATACTCCTTTTACTGTACGTACTTTACTTTATAACAAGTATTGCAATTGTGGCGATTCATTTCTCTTGCATGAGAAGGAAGACTGCTCAATAAATAATACCTTTTATTGAAAACGCCCGTCTCTCTATTCTCTGCACCCTGGTGAAATTAAATATGCACAACTGACTGAGTGAAATAGCTGTCTATTGTTTCACACGACTCTAGAGATTGACTCTTATTCTGAGGGAGCAAAGTTGTCATGTTTATGCGGTTGTCGGAAGCTGAATCCCTTCTTGTCTGAGCCAGGGAAGCTGATCACTTCCTATTTAGTCAAGAAAGTTTCCAGTGACCTCTGAGCTAGCTGGCGCAATCCTAAATTAAGTCTAACATAGTCAGTAGAGACCTAGAAGACCTCAGTCCTACGTCTAAACTGCTGTTTATGTTATTTCAATGCGCAGGGCCTATAGGGAAAATAGGAACTACACTACATGGCGCCCAACGTTTGGTAAGGCGATAAAACTAACGCAAGACGTTAGAGTAACTCAGTTGTGCTTTTTCACACAGACCCTTTCTCCCGTAAATACTCCAATAGACGTCTGGAGTGGGTGAAAGGTTAAAATCTGCCGGAACTTAGTAGGAAGAGATTCCTATGTAGAGATTCTGGTTTAGTCAACGTTGAAGGATACAGTGTTCCAAAATATTGTGCACCTAATCTTTTGTTTCCTTGGAAACCTGCTCTGCAAGCTTTCATTAAAACAATGTCAGAAAACGGCGACAACAAAAAAAACGATGAAGCCGCAGATGTTACAGGGTTTAATGAAAATGAACCGGGTGCAATTATCATCCCGGCAAACATATGAAAAACTATAACTTTAAAACTTATAGAAAACGGACTGTCATCACGAGGTGATACAGTCATTTTCGTGATAGAGGCACACGAATATCGTCAGACAGAGGTATTCTATTCATGGATAAACTTTCCAGCGGCAAACACCACAACACACGAATTCCACTATTACAAAATAGAGGAACCACCGGAGGAATATACTCCTTTCGAGGATATTGAAATACCACTAAATTACCAAGAGCACCTGCTATGGTTTAAAGGCGCCCTAAAACATAATGATCACATCACCAGGCTCGGTCCACTAGGTAGACCAGGAGCAACGTGGCCGGTTCTAGCCAGCTACACACCACATCCAGACATTGAAAAAATGTCAAAAGAAGAACTTTTAGCACAGCTAAAATTATTAATTAAAATACACAGACAGTTAGTCCAATATGTAATGCGGACTGTAACAGTCCAAACAGCTGTTAATATTCCACAGCTGACCCCTCATCAGGGGAACACAAATAAAAATACACCACAGAACATACAATCATGTCTGGAAAAAACACCCGCAAAAGGGGAACAAATTCCATTCTGGCTGGCACAGAAAATAACTCAGATAGAGGCAGTATTCCCAAATACTACCCCTATTGAGAAACACAGAATTCTGACTATCTAACTTCCAATGGGGGTCGCACCACATGTGGAGGACTGTGACACTTGGGGCACAGTCTTTGCTTCCATTTACACAAAAACACATGGTGTTCCCTCCATGGCGGTAATACCAGATGTGCTAAAACAAATTCAGAATGAATACGGTCCAGAACCTGCTTTAACTCTTGGTATGAAATTACTGAAAGACTTCAAGCAGGTCTCGGTTATATTATTGGCCAACATAAAAGGATAAGCAGCATCTGTGGAGATCCGCCAAAAATTTAAAGAAACAGATATAACAGATCAACCAATTGAGCTTGCCAGAATCATAGAAAAATGCTATGAAGAACTAAGTAGAGATAGTTTGGGTGGGAAACCAGTAAAACCCCAACTACTTGAAAATCCTAAAAAATTATTTATTAAAAATAATCTAAACACTCTTAAAAAGAGCTGGGATGGAAATAAACAATCCACTCCCAAAGAAAAAGGTTTCCAGTCCAGAGGAAGGTCTCCTCGGCGGAGAGAAAGAACTCCGAATCGAGAACACCAGTCTCCCCAAAGGGAGCCCTCTGAAAAAAGATACAACCTTAGAAATAGGGATAATTTGAAAAAGCCTGATAGATATCAAGATATTGATACATGTCCCTCTCGATCTTTTTCGCAGAAATCGGAATGAAGAGGACAGTCAGAACACAGGGAAGAGCACGCCAAGTCCAAAGACAAGGAACCTGCTCAAAGTAAAAAATTACAATTTCCAAGAAAGAAGGTAGCCAGTATTAAAGTAATCAAACATGCCGAGGATACTGAGGACACAGCTGAAAAACGGAGAGTGGGCACAGACAATGCTAGACAGCGCAGCAGAAATCAGCATAGCTCGCAAGATCCTGATTAGGGGTGGGCGGCCAGCTACGCTCCGTGCACGGAGTGTAAAGTGCCGCCTACTCCGCATTTTGCGGAGCGGGCGTAGCCAAGCGGCACTACGCACGCTCCGCAGACGGAGCGTAGCTGGCCGCCACCCGCCTCCCTCCCGCCCTCCCTAAATACTTTAAATTAAAGGAATAAATTAATTTAAAACGCACTTACCTTGCCCGCCGCTGCCCGCCGCGTCCCCGGGGCTCGCTATCTTCCGTCTTCCGTCTTCTTTACTAATGCGCATGCGCGGGGGCGGCCGCGCATGCGCATTTTCCCGTGAGAAATGCGCATGCGCGGCCGCCCGCGCATGCGCATTAGTAAAGAAGACGGAAGACGGAAGATAGCGAGCCCCGGGGACGCGGCGGGCAAGGTAAGTGCGTTTTAAATTAATTTATTCCTTTAATTTAAAGTATTTAGGGAGGGCGGGAGGGAGGCGGGTGGCGGGGCTGGCGGCCAGTGGTGTTTGCGGAGTGGGGCTACGCGTAGTGCGGAGGTGGGCGTAGTTTCTCGCCCACTTCGCGTAGCTCCGCGAAGCCCCACTCCGCAAACTCCGCCCAGGGTTAATCCTGATGAATCATCTGGAGACAGTGGACAAGAATGAATACATTCAAGTAGAAACTGCAGATACCAGAGTTAGCGAACCTCATAAAATATACGAAATAACATTGCGTATAGAGGGAGATAAGACTAGGAAAATAAGAGGTCTGTTTTGGGATAACCTCTCAAAAGGCTATGACATCCTGTTAGCTGAGAAAGATTGGCCCCCAGAGTTTGTCAGGGAGTGCCCTCATGGCGAAGAAATGATTATGCCTGCCTTCTCAAATCATATTCCAATTCACAGAAAATATTTATATGTAAGAAAATGAGCAGTAGCCCAAGCACCTGCATTATATAAGAATCATGTAGGATGGGATGAGGACTCTCCTCCTCACAAAATCCAGTTAAAATGTCAACCTACTGCACAAAGGCAGTACCCGATTAAGCAAGAAGCTAAAAAACAAGTCAGGAAGATTTTAGATCAACTTAAATACCAAGGGGTGATTGAAACATGCACCTCTCAAATGAACAATCCTTTGTTTCCTGTCTCCAAACCAGACGATTCATATCGTCTAGTCTTGGACTACAGACACCTTAACTCATGTTGCAAAACATTTGCGGTACAAGATTCGCACAGTGCGGCACTAATGAATAACATAGTTCGAAAAAAATACAAAACAACCTTAGACATTTCTAATGGATTCTTTTGCCAAAATATTGCACCGGAAAGCAGGTACTTGACCGCTTTCTCAATAATGGGGTCACAGAAAAATTTCTGTAGGCTCCCACATGGATTCAAGAACAACCCAGGATTATTCTCATCCAGAGTAACAGAGTTACTACAAATGTATGATGATGAGGCATTATCTTATGTCGATGACATCTATCTCACAGACGATGACTTGGATACTCACTTGAAAAGAGTAAACACCATAATACTTGAGTTCGCAGCAGAGGGTTACAAATTCAACTTTAAAAAGTCACGAATTGCCCATCTAACGGTCCTATTTTAAGGATACGAATTATCAAGTGAAGGCAAAAGCCTAGCAGACAACTTCTTAGAGAAGTGCGCTCTACTCCAAGTACCAAAAACGCTGAAGAACTTACAATCGATTTTAGGCTTCCTGAATTTCGGAAGAACTTACATTCTAAATTATGCAGAGAGGGTTAAACCTCTCTATGAATTATTAAAACCTGATTTTAAACCAATCAACTGGACTCAAAAACACACAGAAATTTTGAGATCACTGCAAACAGACATGTTAGCTAAAACAAAATTAGAAACACGTGATAATACACGCAACCTTGTAATCCGAGTCATCCCAGGAAGATGCGGATTCACGTACCTGACCTCTAATGAGGGAGAAACGGTACCAATAGCTTACAAATCACATTTGTACACAAAAGCTGAAATAAAATTCAGTTCAACTGAAAAAATTCTAACTGCGGTTCAGACTGCTGTAGCAAAAGAAAGGGCCCCAGCACAAGGTAAACAAATAATAATCGTTACACCAATACCTGCCTTAGAAGCGGGAGCAAAAGCGAGCATTCCAAATGCTAAAGCTCTGCATCCAAGATGGATCCAATGGGTTAATTATCTTGCTGCAACAGATGTAGTATATGAATTTGATTCTAATCTAAAAACACAAGAATTTTTACAATATGAATATGAATGTCCTCTGCCAACTGAAATCCTGCCTCTAGAACAATACGGATGTATCATATATACAGAAGGATCAGCACAACCCGCAGTTGGGGGTAAACAAGCTTACAGTGCTGCGTGCGCGATTGTTAAAGGTGGTTGGCACAAAGGAAAATTTAGACCACTGGTCACTAAAACGCAATCTCTAGGAGATTGTACAGCTCAGCGAGCTGAACTACTAGCATTTAAGATGGCGCTTGAAAATACCGATCGCGAATTCCCCACACTTATAGTGTGCGATTCATATTATTGCGTTCAATCTTATAATGAATACTTGCAGAATTGGGTTGAAAACGGGTTCAAAGATGCAAAAGGTGGCACAATCAAGCATAAAATGCTTTGGGAACAAGTAGTTCTTTTACAGAAGGAACTACAAAAGACTCACGTGATACACACTCTGAGTCATCAACGTGATGGCGTTCACGTTGCAGGGAATTCATTGGCTGATGAAGCCGCGAAGGCAGCTGTGCAAACGGCTTCCGTAGCGGCTATCACCCGGTCAAAAACAAAAATAGACAGCGATATACTACAAGCTGTCAGTGCGTCAGTAAAAGATGATAGAAAAACACTC
The DNA here is from genome assembly GCF_964263255.1 of Lissotriton vulgaris. NCBI lineage: Eukaryota > Metazoa > Chordata > Amphibia > Caudata > Salamandridae > Lissotriton > Lissotriton vulgaris. The sequence continues at coordinate 1,686,984,066 of NC_141693.1, read as the reverse complement.
CCAAAAGGCTTTCCAGAAAAGTACTCATATATAACAGATACGAATAATGTTCCTTTTGCTCGAATCCCTGGAGTGGGGGATAGAGTAATTCCAAACATGGAACACAGGTTAGGACTAATTACAGCGGCACACGAAGGGCTTGCTTCTGCACACGCTGGCGTTTCCGCCACAATATCATTATTAAAACAGAGATATTGGTGGCCGCGCATGAGAATACAAACTAAGAAATATGTGCTAGAATGCGAAATATGCCAAAGAATGAAAGTATCAACAGTGAAACGACCAGCGCAGCCCCCCCTTCTCATCTCAGATAAACCATTAGCATGTGTTTACCTGGACCACTGTGGTCCCTTACAAAGGGATGGCAACTATAAATATATCATGGTCGCAGTGGACTCCTGTACGAGATTCATATGGATGTGGCCCCAGCGCTCGGCTGATGCCAGAACTGTTATAAAAGATTTGCGAGTCTTTATCGGCACATACGCAATTGCCATGCTTCATTCTGACCAGGGTCCTGCTTTTAGCTCTCGAGCTTATAAGGAGGCCATGACCAGCATGGGCATTGGGTTGCGGTTCTCTTGTCCCTTCCATCCTGAGGGAAACGGGGTTGTGGAAAGAAAAAACCGAGACATAAAGCAATCTATAACGGCAAAGGTATTAGGTTCGGGTGATGGGTGGGTCCAGCATTTAACAAGTGTCCAACGTAGTCTTAATAACCTGCCAAGAAATTCTCTAAAAGGTTGCACCCCGTACGAACTATTGTTCAGAACTAGAATGTATGTTCAGGACTTAGATAGTCATGCTTCAGTGGTAGAAGATAAGAAAAAATGCTTTGACATCAAAGATCGTTTGGCTGTTTTACAGGACTTAAATGAAACAAGAAAAGCCCTGAGCAACATAAAGTTAAAACAGCAGCCAACAACCACTGAAGACACACCACCTGTCCCAGCAAGACCTGTCTGGATTCCAAAGATTGGGGATCTGGTCAGAGAGAAAATAGCGGTGAAGAAGGAATTTGGGCCTTCTTACAGAAAAGCAGTACCTGTCTTAGCAATCAACGGATCAAGATCAGTTGTACTACCGCCCCTTGCTGGTAAAAAGGAGAACCGAGTTGTATCCATCGACCTGGTAAAACCACAATCATGTGGCCAATAATAAGTAGTAGGCCCAGTGGACTCCCAAGAAATAGCAGAATACCAAAATTTGCTACAATCCAAGAGGTTCAAACTGAGAGACTAATCACATTTGATAAACCTGCAGTGAATAAAAAAGGACTATGCAGAAATGCCATGGAACTTGTGCCTCTTGAAACCCAAATTGAAACAGTTCGTCAAGAAACACCAGTCTACAATGATGTAGCATCAGAATGTGCTAATGAAAGCAAATTGAAAAAACAATTCCACCAATTGACAGAACTGCATCTGGCTACTTCATCAATTTCGATAACTTTTCTGAAGATCAAAGCGAGCCTGAAGTAACGCCAGCAACAAACACTTTTAAAGACAAAGCAATAGTACTCTTTCATCAACTCAAAGAAACCTATCTTATTTCTCCATGGTTAGAATTTTGGATTGTGCTAGGGGCATTTTTCCTCCTGCTTTGGCTCATCATGGTACTTTGTTTGGGAAAATTCATTGAGGGAAAATACAGTACAATGAACACAGCAAGTCAGAACATCAACTTAGTTCTGAAGCCACACAAGTCATCTCACATCGAGAAAAGAGAACTGTCATCAGTGAATGTCACAGCCATTCCAATACCCGGCGGGGTAGTTTGGGACAAAACAGATTACGAAATATATGGACCGGTCGAACTCTTGAAATATCCTCATCAGTTTAAGGTTTCATTAAGTGACTTTGTAAAACCAAGTACATTCTCTGATGATTGGGACTTTGAAAACATAAATAATATGATGTCAGATTTAGTAATGTCAGCAAAATTTACAGAACATGATTATTTGCAAGGTTCATCGAATTATGAACAGATGTATTGTTATACCCATTATGCAGACCACTATTTGCATAAATCTGCTCAACCTAGAAATGTTTTTAAATATAATCAATGGGAACATTGTGCAACTCCACCTAAAAGCAGTTCAAAAACATTCTATGAGAAATTACAATACTTCTCAGGGTTTAACACGAGTGATGCAGAAACATTTTATTATAAGCTGTTAGATAAAACAGGGACAAAAACCATGCTGACAAATACAAAATTGATCTATTCGGAAACATTTTATGAAAAAATGATTACATTTGGTTTTGATTTCTGGAAAAACAACATTGAAACAAAAACCATCTGGGGTGCAATAGAATGGCAGGTACAAGGCCTAGAAGCATTGATTCGAGCCTGCATGATACCAGAACAAATAATGTTCTTGAATGACACCATTCAACAAACTACCTGTTTTGGCCTAGCCAAAATCAAAGATTTAAACAAACGTCTATTCCAAAGCCAATACCTGATAACACAACCACAGATATTGAGATAGACGTATCCACAATTTTACATCAAAATAGAACACATCCTGATTGGAAAAAGTGGTTAATCTGGCCAACAGACACAAATAAATGTCAAGATAGATTCCTGAACAAAATACAGGGGTTAAAAATGACCAGACCAGACCCTAGATACTCCCAGAGACAACATCCAGGGATAGTAACAACACACAGTGTAGGGAAATTATGCCTTGAATGGCTACAATCATCCACACTGGCACAAATTAAGCAACACTTGTCTTTACTTAAAGATGGTGCTGACTTGCGCGATTTCATAATGGGACCACGCAAACAGCGTCAAAAACGTTTCAAAGCGGACAGTATATACGCTGCTTACAACGAGGCATGGAAAGTGACTCAAATTGAGACAGCAGAGAAAATAAGAGAAATTGATCGTATTAATGACTCTGTCCTCCAGAATATATTCACTGGACAGTATTGTATCATCTGCTATAGATATAATAGATCAGGACTTGCTAATGTTACAACATGGTCAGTCCCAATTACATTCTATTGTACAGCTAGGCTCGACGTTGCAAAACCTGCGTTCAGGCTATGTGCCTTGGCGTTTAATCAACACAACGTAATTGTTCTCTATCTTTAACCTTACTGATAAACAAATCAGTTTGGCACAGAAAGGAGCAGACTATACGATTCTGAGCATTGAAAAACTTGAGAGATTACCATTGACAATGTCAGAAAGACCTGTCATTGAATGGATAATACACGGGATTATCACAATTCCGATAACAACTTTCCAATTTAAAAAATGCCAAGAGTATATACCAGCAGGCCAGTATGAAAGGTTGGGTATAGGGTACATTAAGTCAACATGGAAATTACCTTATATACACACATGTTATAGTGACAAAAAACAGAATGTATTTCTTAGTGGTAATAATTGTAAACAATCACTAAGCGGTATACTTCTGTGTCAAGGTATTAATTTACATGGGGCCTGTGAGGGTACTTCAAATAACCTTTCATGCCACCAGCACGGCACACCTGCAACACAGATAGAGCCATTCTTTAGACAACTTTCTAACAGGAGTTACGTTCTAATAACGGACCACAGCTGTTGTGGCATGGTGCCAGGGAAAGCATATCTCTTAAGCGTTAGTTCCATGGTCACTTGCTGTATGCAAGCATTCTATCCTAACGGCCCTGGAGACTCAGAGGCGACGATTTGGCCTCAGTTGAATATCTCTTCTATACGAATTGATACTTTAAGCAGAATGAAGTCTGTGCTTTTACAGACAACAGTGCCCATCACGTCATCAAAAGAAACGTATGATCTTCAAGTTGCAAGGACAACGGCAGAGATACTTACACTTTCATCAACTAATTGCCCCGTGCATTTCGCAGAAATGCTAAGCCAAATCCTAAATATGTCAGATGCCAGTGGTATCTCAAATGTATTTAAGACAATTTTTTCGGGACTGTTAACACCCTTCGAAGCAGTCCTGGGCATCTTTCCCAATTTTGTCCATTCGGTTTTTGGTGGCCTACCACTACTTTTGGGACTTGTAGCAGGAATCTTATTTTTGACTCTTCTGCTCCGATATGGCAAGCCAAAACACAGACATGACTCCGGCAAGGATGGAAGAAACGATCCTAGCAATACTCTACCGGGACCGTATAACTAAAGTCCTTGGATTAGCCCGGCTAAGAGATCTGAATATGACCTGGTTTCTTTCATTTAGACCTATATGGCAGAACTGCATCTTACCTGTGCTTCGATGTATGCTATGCGGAGAAGAATGCGTGTTAGACACCTGTCTTACACTACAATCAGCAGTACCAATGGATGTCGATACTTTGCTAAGTCCAGTAACGGCTCATGCATCGTGTTGTCCCCAGCAGTTACCAATCCTGATGACGGCATTCGTTGAGACTTCTGCACTACGATTAGGTGGTGGCAGTGAAGCAAGGAATGAGAGCAACATCACCCAGGTACGACCTTCTGTGAGCATTGCTGATCCTGAAATCGATGATAGCAATCATTCTCACGACTGCCCGGTTACAGCATTATCATCCTTGGTCGAACTTTCACCTGAAGCTATAGACTGGTTTTTTGCTCATCTATTTGAAGTCATGTTCTCCCCTGAACCAAAAGAATAACTTTTAAGCAAACCAGCACACAGCGTTCCCATGAACTCTGAATTCGGCCTTCAGCTTTGAAAAACAAAAGCTACTGAAAACATTTGGAACTATTTTTTCCCCTGAAACGAAATTATTTTTTATAAAATTCCAAAATATTTAACTTTTTTTGGCACTTGTACTCTGCTTGAAGTAGAACAGAGCTTCTATTTTTAGCAAATCTAGAGACAATATGTTACCGCAGCCTCTAGCACACTCACAAGCAATTTCATTTATTTGTGATGAAATAGTCTCGACCTTCTTTTCTGTAAATTAAGGGACATTTCATGTGTAATTTTCGCAAATCGTTCAATTGTATATATATGCAAATTTTTTGAATGATTACACTGCTTAAAAAACGTACAGTACCTATAACGTTCCGTGTATTTCGCATACACCATTTCGAATGCAAAATGTATTTTGGGGTGGGTTGGAATACACATGCATCTTTATTGCTTACGTTTTTAGTAATTGATGGACATAAAACCGTGGAGTGGGTGATGTGTTTTATCTAGGAACCCGATTCAATATTGTGACCTTATGCCCCTATACGGCTATAATCAATAAATATCCCTATAATGGCATAATAATCAGAGCCATATTTCAGTAAATCGCCTCTGCAGTCCATGACACAGCAGAAGCTACTTCCTTAGATTTCTAGAGAGCACACCGAGTTCTTTCGACACACCAAACCCCCAGCAACCTGGGAAAGCCCTGCTTGCTTTGTTTTGATTTGTAATAGAACTCCTGCGAGCACTGTAAGAACGACCAGTTCTTAGTGACATCTTTATTGACGTCTTATGTCCAAACCTTACGTCAAACTCGGCACCTTTCAGGTATAAATATACCAAAGTTGACTTAAGCAAACACACGGTGGTGATTCTGGAGCAGAGCAGCTAATCTACTTTCCGAGAGCCCAGCAGAAGTGAGAAGCCCACGGACGCTGCCCCTCCTCTTTGACGCGCTGAGAAAGACACTGTCTTTTCTCCTGCCGCGCAAATCCAGCTCCGGCGTTGTCAGCCTACCCTTGCGGGTGACTGGGATATCGGGTCCTGAGAGGGAGATACCAGACCTCCCACATTCTATTCCCAAGGTACACTGCTGACTAAACCCTTAGAGAGAATTCTTGAACAGATCCTTGGCAACAAACCTACTTAACTTAAACTTCTACTTACTTACTCCTTCCCACGTATTAGGCTTAGGTCAGGTACACCGGGGTAGGCGTATTTTAGAAGCACCAGTTGAGCACGTTAGCCTATGTATATATATGTAGATATATATTTTATCCATTTTAAAAGTGTCTTATGGCTAAGAAACCATATCAATGCTTTTACAGTATTATTTCATATTACTCCTTTTACTGTACGTACTTTACTTTATAACAAGTATTGCAATTGTGGCAATTCATTTCTCTTGCATGAGAAGGAAGACTGCTCAATAAATAATACCTTTTATTGAAAACGCCTGTCTCTCTATTCTCTGCACCCTGGTGAAATTAAATATGCACAACTGACTGAGTGAAATAGCTGTCTATTGTTTCACACAACTCTAGAGATTGACTCTTATTCTGAGGGAGCAAAGTTGCCATGTTTATGCGGTTGTCGAAAGCTGAATCCCTTCTTGTCTGAGCCAGGGAAGCTGATCACTTCCTATTCAGTCAAGAAAGTTTCCAGTGACCTCTGAGCTAGCTGGCGCAAACCTAAATTAAGTCTAACATAGTTAGTAGAGACCTAGAAGACCTCAGTCCTACGTCTAAACTGCTGTTTATGTTATTCCAATGCTTAGGGCCTATAGGGAAAATAGGAACTACACTACATGAAACCAAACCAGGTATCTGTTTAATCGGTTTGTAAACATACGATCCCGTTTTAGACCTCGTTCTCCTTGTAAGCACTGCCCAGGAACGCACCCTCTGCACCGTAAAATGAAATCTCATGTTTGGTTTGTAATGGTTGATTCAAAGAATATATTCAGAAGTTCATCTTCAGCATCCAGTTAGCCTAGGGAGACAAGAGCAGTGGTGAGCGTTGGTTCCAGCCCACTGGGTGCTTCTAACATATGAGAAGTGAGAAACAGTCTGTTTATAGTCAGTCATAGCACTTTTCAGTGACATACACACTTCTATCTGCAGGTACTGACAATCCGTACCTCATACATATTCTGTTCGCCAGAGTAGGCACAGTAAAAATGTTTATTATGGCAGCCAATCTAGTGTAATTTAGTGTTTCTCTTGTCACACAAAGTTCCATAATAATACCACAACACTTTGTGCGGAGAGGAGGGGTCGCGGCGGAGGTCGCAGGGGGGAGGGGGGGTTCATTTAATAAAAAATAAAAAATAAACATTTAAACTTACCTTTCCACCAGATGGGCCTGCATCTTCTCGGCTCCTGCTCTCCTGCCTCCTGCAGGAACAGGAAGCAGGCAGCCAGGCTCCATCCCCTAAGCCAATCAGCGTTGTGATTGGTCAGGATGGGGCCCAGCGAGGGGCTTATGGGGAGGCCATGTTTTCCATGCAGGCTGCATTGAGTAGAGCAGAGTGCACATGACCGTTTGGGGGGACCCAGAGGGCTGATCAAACAGTGTGCGACTCAGGAGTGGGCACACCACTTTTCCCTACCAACCCGCCCGCCAGCAACCAAACATAAAATGGTAATAACTGAGAGTTATTATAATTTTATGTTTCTGCTTCTCGCAGTGTGAGAAAGCCGTGGGGCGACGCTCCTCCGCCCTAGTGGTGGAGCTGCCCCTGGTCACTCCGACACCCTCCCAATCTGCAGGGGGCGGGGCAGACCTCCCTCCTGTCAGCTACTCCCCAAAGCCCCTACTATGTATGATGAATGGGTGATGAACACTCCAGTGATCCATTTACAAGGTGTTTTCGTGGTGTCTCAGGCAGTGGTGTCATGACTCGCATTGAGATTTAAAAAAAATGTTGTTCAGCACTGTAGAGCTGTATTTAATTTATATTGATACATGTATTTCTATTTACTCAAATATTTAATTCTTCACATTTTAGTTGATTATTTATCTGTTTTGAATTTTAACATAATATGTATTTTTTTAATTAACCTTATTCCTATTTCCATGTACAGCCGCATGGCATAAAAATTATGAGGTATTTATATGGGACTGACAAATTATGGGAGAAAATTGTACAATATCGGCTGCGCCTACACGTGACGGTAGCCATACAATGTGTGCCACTTTGCAGTTGGTCCAATTCCAATATCAAACCTCAGTGTTCTAAATTATGTCCGTACATGCGGGTATGTGATACGCTTGGCGCACACTCACAACCACACATAACCAGCCTCGCCGAGTTTGCATCCAGCCGAAAGGCCGCGTGTATATTTTGATTTAACTCCCGCGCTCTAATTCCCGTAATCCCTTATTACTGCGAACAGAGGGTTTCGCGTAGATGCGAGGGAGATATGTCACTCAGGAATGTCAGCGTGAAGGGAGCCATTTTGCCTCGCTGCAATCTCAGGGCGCGGAGAAAGAGACCGATGAAATTTCCATCTCGTGGAATGTCAGAAAAGGGGAGGCTGAGCCCAAATGAGTGACGTCTGGCAGGCCCGTAGTATGCAGCTGGAAGAGCGCCAGGTTTCCGCAAATAGTGCAGACAGACTAGCAATTACCTTGGGGCCCAAACTATTTCTTGCCAGGCAAAACATATCCCTACAGTAAAAACCGTGTTTTATATCACTGGCTTCTTTTCTGGACTCCATAATTGTCGCCTTTTATCTGTCGGCTCATCTGGTCTTTTTTTACATGCAGTGTTTCATCTTCAGCAAGTACAAAATCCAGGCATACCGATGATAAGAGTGTATCATGAATAGTTTAGGGTTTAACTTTATTTTTTGCCTTTCTTTGGGTGCTTGTGACCGTGGCAAATTTAGGCCGAGTAATGGGAATCATAGATCCTGTGCCTCATCAGACATGGGTCTAGCTCTTAGAAACTACAACAATATGGTCTTAAGCACTATACACAAACAAGTTATTATTACACTACACTGAAGCCTGCAATCCCAGCAGGCCCGGGTCCAGGAATTTTTATTTGGGTGGACCAAGGGTGAATTTGGGTGGGCAACTGGGGGCTTGATTTGTCGCATATATGTCTAGGCAGGCCTGCTTCAGTGCCCTCCTTTATCTGTTCTTAGTCTAACAAAGCCCAGTAAAACTCATTCTTTTCCAAATCTCTTTTTAATGTTTTCACTCTCAAAAAGTTTTTTTTTCATATAATGTTACTTTGATGGGAAGAGGAGGTTTCTGAGGTGGGAGTATCAGGCTAGTGACACTTCTCAGGCTCCCTCTGTGTGAGCCTTCAGGGAGAATTCTTCTTTATTACTACCTCCACCTGACCACGGACTCTGCAACGCACTCCCCTACAGGCTTGATTAGCCACTATTCCTCTCCAGTGCACCTTATCTCACAGATGACCTTGGGCTTCAGCCATATATCAGGCACCATCGGGCTCCACTTTCATTTTTCCCGGTAAAAACATTAGTAAAATCACCTTCATACTTTAAACATTGAATATAGCAGTAAATATAATTAGCACGCACTTTAAAGTATGTTCCACAGTAGCCCTTATGGCCAGACTGCTAATTAAATAAACAAAAACAGAAAGGCCATGACAGGGCCGGCTTCAGCGCTGATGCGAAAGTCTTTTTTGGCGCCGCACCAATAACCTCTTTCTCCGTAAATACCTTTACTACCACTTTCCAACAGTGCCCCTCATCCCTCCATAGCCCCCCTATTGACCTCTTCCTCTGGTTCCCTCACTGCCACACGCCACAAGTGGCCCTCATTTCCCCATAGCCCCTCCCTCTTATGGCCTCCTCCTCGGATTCCCTCACTGCCACCCTCCACCAGTGCCCCTCATCTCTCCATAGCCTCCCCCTATTGACCTTCTCATCAGATTCCCTCACTGCCACCCTCCACCAGTGCCCCTCATCTCTCTGTAGCCCCTCCCCTCATGACCTCCTCCTCAGACTCCTTCACCACCACCCTCTTCCAGTGCCCCTCATCTCTCTGTAGCCCCTCCCCTCATGACCTCCTCCTCAGACTCCCTCACTACCACCCTCTACCAGTGCCCCTCATCTCTCCGTAGCCCACCCCTCATCCCTCACTACCACCCTCTACCAGTGCCCCTCATCTCTCCGTAGCCCACCCCTCATGACCTCCTCCTCAGACTCCCTCACTACCACCCTCTACCAGTGCCCCTCATCTCTCCGTAGCCCACCCCTATTGAACGCCTCATCGGACTCCCTCACTACCACTCTCCACCAGTGCCGCTCATCTCTCCATAGCCTCCCCCTATTGACCTTCTCATCGGATTCCATCACTGTCACCCTCCACCAGTGCCCCTCATCTCTCTGTAGCCCCTCCCCCTCATGACCTCCTCCTCAAACTCCCTCACTACCACCCTCCATCAGTGCCCCTCATCTCTCCCTAGCTCCTCCCTCCACCCCATGACCTCTTCCTTGGATTTCCCTCACTACCACCCTCCACCAGTGCCCCGCATCTCTCCATAGCCTCCCCCTAATGACCTTCTCATCAGATTCCCTCACTGCCACCCTCCACCAGTGCCCCTCATCTCTCTGTAGCCCCTCCCCTCATGACCTCCTCCTCAGACTCCCTCACTACCACCCTCTACCAGTGCCCCTCATCTCTCCGTAGCCCACCCCTATTGAACTCCTCATCGGACTCCCTCACTACCACTCTCCACCAGTGCCCCTCACCTCTCCAAAGCCTCCCCCTATTGACCTTCTCATCGGATTCCCTCACTGCCACCCTCCACCAGTGCCCCTCATCTCTCTGTAGCCCCTCCCCCGCATGACCTCCTCCTCAGACTCCCTCACTACCACCCTCCATCAGTGCCCCTCATCTCTCCCTCCACCCTATGACTTCTTCCTTGGATTTTCCTCACTACCACCCTCCATCTGTGCCCCTCATCTCTCCCTAGCTCCTCCCTCCACCCCATGACCTCTTCCTTGGATTTCCCTCACTACCACCCTCCATCAGTGCCCCGCATCTCTCCCTAGCTCCTCCCTCCACCCGATGACCTCTTCCTCGGATTCCCTCACTGCCACCCTCCAACAGTGCCCCTCATTGCTCCATAGCCCCTCCCACTACCTCCTCCTCGGATTCTCTCACTGCCACCCTCCACCAGCGCCCCACAGCTTTACGTAGCCTCTCTCTCATATGCATTTCATTTGTTGTATAGCGCTACTCGTATCAGTGTAGCGTGTGTCAGAATTTAAGACCACGCACACATTATACAGATACAATGAATCATACTAGTATGTAAATCACTCTACATGGAATGTCACATAAGCCAATGAGGAATACAAGGTGTAGAAATCACATGTCATCCACTGGTGGGCAGTATATTTTTAGAGGGTTTGGTCTGGGGAAACACAACCTAAGGATTTAAAGAGCATTCCACGGGAGTCAGCTTTACTGATAAAAATGTATATCTGCCCAAACATACTCATTTTAGCAACATTAGAATAATGAAAGACTGGGGAAGTTCCAACTATATCACAAACCAAAAAAAAGCGAAGTTCTAACTATATCATTCATGTTTGTATGCAGCTCTTTGGTGACAGTTCATTGGTCACTGTCCTATGTTAGGTTTGTAATTCTTGAACTGCAAGTAACAAGGATCTCTGTGACAAAGGCAGTAACCCACTGAGCAATCCACATAAAATACAGTTCATCTGCATTTAAAAACTACTAACAGACAAATGACTGCTCTCCAGCAGGATCCTTATTCACCAGCGTTATCTGGGCATTTTGATTTGTCTTATTGTTGTCCTGCATCGGCCATGTTTAAATGAAGCATACACGAAGTATGTGTCCTGCTGGGCCAGTGCAGATTTTAAAAAGAAAAAAATTTAGTAACACATTCTCTTACCTACTTCATTAGTCAAGCTTTGTGTCACAGCCTGTTGTGGTAAGCCACTGCAGAGGTCAGGAAAGGTGACTAGGAATAGACAAACTTATTTTCTCCTATGCTGCATAGGAAAAGAAATATCAATGCAGCAGGACAGTAGGCAAAGGTTACCAAAGGTTACCATTGTCAAAGAAAAGATGTGTGGCCTTTCACCATGCAGAGATGAAGGGGTGAAAAAATAAACAAAGCCTTGTTAACATTTAAATGGTCTTTAAAGACCTGTGAAGTACTCGGGTGCGCTGTCTCGGCCCGGGCTGACACACATGACCTGTGCATTGCACGCTTGCCTTCAAGCCCTCACTGCGAGTGCCAGGGCTCCTGTTTGGGTGGGCCAGGCTCATGTTTGGGTGCGCCTGGCCCACCCGGCCCACCCGCTTGAACCGGGCCTGAATCCCAGTATAACCACCTGTCTCTACTTTCCTTTTTACACCTGTAATAATTAATTACAGTTGATTTGTTGACCTCATCATAATGCTTTCTTTCCGTGTCAAGCAGGTAAAGTGAAAGGCATAATACAACAACAAAAGAGTGACTATACCTGTGAAACCATACGTGACAATTTATCCCTACCTAGCGGTCTACACAGTGTTCAAAATGAGGAAGAAAAATATCATAAGGAAAAGGAACTGAAAAAGAAACCTTATTTCTTAAAAAATCCCTCACTCACCCTAGTGGTTACATGCTTCATCATGGGGTTCCCACAGGGGAGACCGAATGTCCCCCCCTGTGTGCTGCGACGCCTGCAATTGCAGCGGAGCAGGGTTTTAAAAAAAGTTTTTTTTGTGTGTGCTCAGTGATGTGAGTGCAAGATTAAAAGATCCCAGCTGCGCCTAAAAAAAGCTTTATTAATGGGCCAGCTGTTCACGTTAAAAACAAGTGTGGACAACGTAGTGGTTTGTATTAGAACCACAGTTCCAGGTCAAAAAGGTTAACATGTTTCTGCTGTTCTATGCAATATTGTGCTCAGCTTTCATCAGGACCAGTGCATGAGAGCCCCCGGGGGGTCCGCGCGCGCTATGGCGAGTCCACTCCCTGAGGACACAAATGTAAAAAAGGTAAAAAAACGTATTCCTTTGAACTCACGGTTTTACCCGTAATGTTTACTCCCAGAAATCACCAGGAGCCAGAATATCACATGAAAATCACATGTGCCACATGGGCTGTCAGTGGGGCACTATCTTCACGATGCGCTCCATTTTGTGCACACCGACTCGCCGCCGGAGACCTATTCCATAAATCACTGCAGCCCGGATCTGGTGAAAGGCATGTCACAAAAAGCATTACAGCTAAAGTTTGACACTTCTCATTGGTATGATACGTTTGCCTAAAATTAAAATGTTGAGATTATTGCAGGATGTTTTTCTTTTTTACATCTCATAGTTCATTTAAATCTGATTTAGATTAAACTGATCCAAATTGTTTTTGCAAAAATTACTAAGTGGTTTTTGGTGTGTTTAATTTCGCACTACTGGTACCACATTTATTCTTCATATTTACAACCACACCCTCTCTTTCATATTTCTTTTTCATTTGAATAAACAACCTCCACGCCAGAGAGGCTCCTTGAGATCCTCACGGGTGAATTGCCAATCTCTACAAATGATTGTTAGATTAATATGAAGGTGCAAGACACTTAGGGGCAGATTTATGTTGCCTGACGCATCTCTGCAAATCGGCCGAGATGCGCCAGGAAAGATACGGCACGCAAGTTTATTCTTGCGTCACCCATGGTGCGCCGCATTTACAATGCGGTGCACCATGGCGCAGGAATAAACAGATGCATGTCGCATCTAGGGCGTGAAGTCGGCGCAGTGCTAAAGTTGTGTTGCGTGCGGCACGCAAATCCAGCACTATTCCAACCTGCCCTATCTCTAACGTGGTGCGCCAAGCCTTACGCCTGCTTCAAGCAGGCGCAGGGTTTTGAAGCATCAGCGTTGGAAAAGTGACTCAGACAAATCATGTAGATTTCACTGAGTCACTTTTCAGGGGCGTTCCTGTGACGGAACGCCCCTCCTGCGTGGAAACGCCCACATGAAACCTTACGCAGGTTTCATGTGGCGCAGGGCCTTACACCGTGACGCATCTCCATAGATGCATTGAATTGATAAGCACAGGTGCACCATATATCACAATTGTAAAAATACAATAAACTTATTTTAAAGACACAAAAGGTAATGTCCAAAAATCTTTTTTGATTGATTCTTTTATTTTTCCAATAGAAAGAAACGAACAGGCGACGCGTTTCGTCCCGGGTGGGACTTCTTCAGGGCTGTATTACACAAAAGAAAAAACCTATAAACATACAATTAAAATCATGAACTATTTTATTTAATAGTTCATGATTTTAATTGTATGTTTATATGTTTCTGCGGCAGCAATCTGCACTCTGCTGCCGCGCGTGAAGACCCCTACTCACCGAACCCCGACGGCGGCAAACCGGGTACGCGGGACAGGGACCTCCACCCACAGCCACTGTCGTGCCACGTCACTCCTCCCTCGGTGCTATTCAATCAGAATGACAACCATCAAAATCGGGCAAAAAAGACCTCCACTGCGGTAGACCGAACCCTGCTTGATTCTTGTTGTTCAACTGCAACCCGGCTGGGTCAAAACTCGAGGCCCCGGCTCTCCTGCTGGACTAGGCCGCAAACTTCAACTCGACACAACTCCGTCAATCAAGCCGATTAGGTTTTCGGGATTGCACCATCGGAGCGTGGATCGGTTCATCTACACGGAGGTCGGGCGTAAAAACAGGATTATCGACAGGATCATCTGGCAGGATACGGAGGTCAGCGGAGCCGGGAGCCTAAGCAGCCATCTTGTTTGCTAGCCTAGCACCTCCTGTTAACCACGTTTTTAAAGAACATTGATGCGTAAGATCCAGGTCTGCTGCTACACAGGCACATGAGCACCGTATAGTGGGTACTCAATGCAGTGACAGCTGATGGACTTCGAAAGAGGAATGGAATAAATACCTAGATGGAACTGCACCAAGTGAGCATATCCAAACTCCTCCAAGGTGTTCACAGGAAGATTGTATTGCAGGATTTGAATTATTCACAGATGGAGGGATGGGGGGCTTGTGAGTTCCAGCATACATGCCCCTAAGAAAAACGGTGAAACAAGTAGTATGCAGTCCCTGGGAGGGGCTGAGCAATGGATTGGACTGGGGGAGGGAGGGAGGAGAGGAATGTGGAATAAGAGACAGGAGTTGGATAGCTCCTATAAGGAGCAAGGGCCCTCACACACCCTGAGAGGTGTCATGCTTCATCATAGGGTAGCTCCTCATTGGGCCGGCGCTGCAATGCCCAATGGGCCACGCAGGGATCTCTTTGCCGGACGTCCTCTCTGTTTCCCGCCGTGAAGCCAAACAGGGGCGGGTGTGGGGGCATATGTGAGATGAGTAGAAGTGGGAGTGAAAAAGTGCAAATGTAAATAGCTATGGGATTCCAAAAACAGCTTTATTCGTTGGATACCGATGCTATGGTTAAAAACAACCAACTATGAAAGTTGTGGCTGGCGAGGAAAATTAAACCTGCTGCAGGTCAAAGGGATGCATGAATGGTGGAAATGGTCAGCATGTTTCATGCCCAAGAAATCCAGTAGGATTTCTGTATTTCATCAGGACCAGGGGATCCTCATCTACTCTATTGGGGACAGCAGGACGGAGTAATCCAAAGTGCAAGTGGAAGAGAGTATAAAAAACCGTCTACCTTCTGGCAGACACCTAGTTAGCCAGTTAGTTTGGTGACTGAAGAATATAGAGTAATGGAATGAGCACACAGTTTTTGACACAAGTTCCAACTTTGTTTTGAATTCAATGTAAGAGATATAGGATGGGGTTCCTGATTAGAATTTCAGGAGACATGAGAACAATGGTTTTTGGAGACAACGTAGCAACGCATGATTTGTTTGATCCCTAAGCACGGGCACTATACACATTTCAACAAGATGGGATCATGAGGGAGGGGTATGATTTTACCATGTTCATAATGATTCAGATAAAAAGGAGGCAACTGAAATGTACTCTGGTCTTAGTAACCCCCTCTGGGTTGCACAGCTATGGTTACCCAGGAGTAACGGAGTTGGCAGTGGAAGAGCTGTGTTAGTGCTAGTTGTGCAATGATTGCTGGAAGGAATTCTGCAAGATACACAGGACTCTGAGATAAGGCTTCAGAACTTCTTGGCACATCATGGGCACCAAGAAGAAAGCTTAGGTATAGAGGAGCCTGTCAGGTTTGGATTAGTTGGTGTATGGAAAGGGGTTTGGGTCCCACAGAGTCATCTGTTCTCGAGATAGCAACATATTTGGCAGAGCTTTTGATAGAGGTTTATGTTACAGAACAGTAATGTTTGTTATATGGGCTCTAGCAGCAGGACACTCTTTGGTTGAGAATAGATCTATCGTCCAAGATGTGTTAGTTTGTAGAGTTATGAAGGGTATACGTTTAAAGAGACCATAAAAGAAAAGGTATGAATGTTTGTGGGATGTTAGCAAGGTGCTTCATCTTTTTGAGGGATGGTGAATGGCTAGAGATCTAGGTTTAAGGAAATTGTTCCTTGACCCTGAAGGTGGCTACTTTATTATGGTTGATTTGGTCAGGAGAGTATCAACTGTTAAAGGTTTGACATTGGGTAATAGTTCCTGTTACCCAGATGATGTTCCATTTGAGGTCTGAAGTAGAACGAAGACTGTGTCTGATGCAATGTTTTAACCAAATTAAGAGAAGTATCCTTATTTATTAATTAATGTTTGCAAGAGTATGACCAACAGATTTTTGAGTTGAACAGCTCTTAATATCTTTTGCGAACGTTGAGGATTATATTCCTCAACGTTTGCAAGGTGGGTGAAGATGGGAATGCAGGAGGCAAGGGTGGACCGGCTGAGGTTTAAAGCATACTTAGTGAGAGGCGCAATGTCCAGCAAGGCTTTACTGTCAGGGGGAAGTTTGCAGGAGATTCTAAAGGTGAAAGATTGTTGAAACATAGGTTTGTCTGCTGAGTTTAACAAGAAACCAGTGGATGTTGGGCGGTGAGGTCCCTGCCGCGGGCACCAAGCGCATGTTACGTTATCAGTGCGGAACTCACAGTGAGGTCCTTTACCTGCTTAGGCGCTCTGAGCGTTGTGGGCTGGGGGGTTAGTTACTGCAGCCTGGGGTTGGGATCCTCTTTCACTGTCATGGTGGAGTTTGAGAAGTTGCACATTGGTGTTCGGTCACATACTGGTGCAATCTTGGATTTTGATGGCATCTCTCTCTTATATATATACATACATATATATATATATATATATATATATATATATATATATATATATATATATATATATATATATATATTGTAATCCAATCCTTGCAGCGGCGAACAGACAGGCACTGACTCCGTGAAATGATGACACAGAAGTGTTTAATCCAAAACAACAACAACCTAGACACGTTTCGACGGCATACCGCCTTGGTCACTACATCTTGTACACACTCAATTTACACTTTCTATGCACCTTACTCCACATGGCTGTCACAGCAACCCAGCAGGCCTAATAATAGAAATAGAGATTTCCTATGTCTATTTCAACATGACAGTGCAAAATTCTCAATGTTGTGGAAATGAAAGAATTTAAACCAATAACAACATTAGTAGTTAATGTATTTCAAGCATACACAACACTATAAACATAAAAAGTGAATAGCGGCAATATGTGAAACAACAAGGGCAGGTGATACCCGTATGTGACATCATTCCTATTCATGTGTATAGACATAGAAACAATGTAAGTGCTCGTGTGCCCTATCGCAGTTGAATACAAATAGACGGGAAATGGACAAAGGGAAAACGGCGTACAGGTAAGGTGTTGTCATAATGCACAGGCAATCAGGGGCGTAGCTAGAGCTTGTGGAGCAAGGGGCTACCCCTCAGATTGCTGCCCCTTGGGGTGGGGGGATGCTGGGGAAAACGGACGGTGAGCACTTGAAAGATGTCCGAGTCTCCGAGGAGAGACACGTAGTATTGCTGCTAACAGTTACCTCGATCATGAAAGTTACATTTAGTTATTTATAAAGTTTCATATATAGCGCAAACTTGATCCCGAAGGATATCAGAGAAGCTTTACAATTTGAGGCAAAAGTAACAAATCAGAACATTAGTCGAACATGGGGAATCAAATGGGCATTGAGATGTTTACTCCTCTCAAAATCGAAATGGTTGTTTGTTAGAAATGGGGGTCTCTAGTTGGCAATGGCTGCCAACTGTCCAAGTGGGGACCCTTCTTCCTAAGTCAGAGTAAGGGGGCTACACCCTTTGATAACCCCTGCTCAACCCTGTGGTAACGTAACACGAGCAGCTAGGCTTATCTCAGAGGCAGTGTGTAAAGCATTTATGATCATACACAGTAACACAGTGAAGACCACTACAAAGGGACAAGTTGACATGTTACTGCTGAATTCCCAATTTCCCCTTGGACAACCTGCAACTGCTAAAAGGAGTCCACGCCTAATTATATCACCCCTGCATAACAGGAGGAATAACTCTGTCTTAGCCCACCCACCCAGAATAATACTTGCTCCTGACAATGCTAATTTTACTTCTCACATAAAATAGTTGAGGGCATCCTCTTACACGCAGAAGTACCACACGGAATTTGTACAGTGTTTTTGTTCACAATCACAATTAATTTAGGTTTCTATTAATTTCCACCACTACACAAAAGACTGCACCCTTGGCATTTACACATCACAGGTAACCTCTCAACTTTGAAACATCTCAACATCGTTTTTTAATTGTTTTGATCCAACAACAAGATTGATGCCCAACAAGACTGATGCTGCCCTTGAAATGACCAGGAGCCACCAACCAACCCTTACTACTCAAATGTAGATTAATGTTTGGGTGCCCACTGCCTTAACACAACACCACCCTAGAGTCGGCCCTGCTCACAGCCATGCGCTGTTCCCAGTACTCACCGCCATGCCCTCTTCCCAGTACTCACAGCCATGCCCAGTGCTCCTTCAATAGATTCACAGATTAAACTGAGCAAACAAAAGGGCAGTGGTCGTGTCTTATTATTGCTGGGCACATCCACTGCGGTTATTTATTCCTTGTGACTGCAGAGCCCGCAGGACTTGCCCTTCAGCCATTCTCTGCAGAAGAGAGGCTGCGCCTTTCACCGTACCCTACAGCCAGTACAATTGCCTCCTGTGCAATCGGATTACAGTGCTATAAACTCTCTTTAGTAATGTTGTTTCACTTATTTTCTTAAATTGTGTAATGGTGTCCTGCAGGCAAATCTGCAGGGTGCATGTTACATCTGAGAGCAGCTCAATGGTCATTAGGAGCAGGGCTCTTTGCTTTACACATTAAAGGCCACGAACCTATAAAAATGTGTACGAGACGACGGCTATGTCCTATGCTACGTACCTATAAGTCGTGGCTTGAGCAAGTCTATAATAATGAAATCTGTTCCGGGGGAATCTCGGCAGTAGCGGCGGAGTGGGAGGCAGCGTCTGCTCGGGGACAGCGTCGTCTGAGCTGGCGGACTTGCTGTGTTTACATGTGGAGAAGGGGAGATGCCGCCGGGCTGGTGGGATGCAGGTCTGATGGTCCGGGCTCGGAGGGCGCAGTAGCGGCGAAGAGGTCTGACCCAGAGAAGCGACGAAATTTCTTTGTTGTCCTAGAGGAGTTTGAATACCGGGGACGACCTGAAAGGGAGACCCTACAGCCATCTGAAACCGGAGCAAACTATCAAGAACTCAAGCCCCAGCAGAAAAACCGGGACGAGAGAACAATCTACACGTTCATGAGTAAGGTACAGGGGGGGGGAAGGAGGCGAGAGGGCTGCTGCTCCAGACCTGATTGCTGAGTGTAAACAATTCAATCTTGCAGAGGGTGGAAGTGAGGTGGTGAGGGGAAGTGAGAGGACAGAGAACGAAACAGCGGCCAGACTAGATACCCTGGAGATTAGAAAGGCCGAGGCGGGTAGAGGCTCGAAAAAGCACAACGAGAATGGTAGCAAAGTAAACTCCTCCTACAGCCACAGAAATAAACAATTTTCAAAACAAAACTTCTCGCTCTTAAAACAGACTGTCGCTCCCAGGAGCACAAAAAGAAAACAGAGAGGGTCTTCTAACCTTGAAAGTCTATCACAAAACATAAAAACTAGAGCGGCGAAAGCGAAAGAGCAGGGAAAACATCAACCAGAACAGAAGATTAAAGTAATCCCTCCCTAAGATCCTTCTTTAAAGTCCAGCAACTGATTCATGTCAGAGGCAGCTGTACTACTCAACAAGACAAGTGCGAATCCTTAATTTCAACCCCAGACAATACAGTAAACATAACTCTCTTAATGGATGAGGGATTGGGAGCGGCAAATTCAGGAGACAAGCCACAGGTTATAAGTAAGCCCGCAAGTAGGGGAGAAATCCCACATGCAGCTACACGGTTGGAGTCAACAATGAGCTCCACCACACCCCACATAACAGAACCTCCTAAACAGTCCTCAAGTGAACCAGGAAATGACTCCCTCACGGTTAAGCAAACCGAGAAATTAATGGAAAAATTCATGGACAAAATGATGGGGGAAATGAGGGCGAGATTTACAGTGTCGGAAACCGACCAGAATAAAATACATGAAGTGTGTGAGAGTTTAGACCAGAAACTAAACGAACTGGGAGAAAGAGTCACTGCGGTCGAATCCGCAGTAGAGACGCTTACCAGAACAAGCATTGGAAATGCAATAGGTCTCGCAGCATTAGAGTTAGTGCTTTTAGAATTGTTTATGGGTTTTTTTTTAAATCTTTAGCATTTTTGTTTCCTGTAGCCAATGCTAAAGAATTAAAAAAAAAAAGCCATAAACATTTCTAAAAGCTCTAACTCAAATGCTCCGAGACCTATTGCACTGTGTGGGGGTGAGGGGTTGAGGGTGAGTGAGGGTGAGGGTGGGTGAGGGTGAGTGAGGGTGAGTGAGGGGTTGAGGGTGAGTGAGGGTGAGGGGTTGAGGGTGAGTGAGAGTGAGGGTGAGTGAGAGTGAGGGTGAGTGAGGGTGAGGGTGAGTGAGGGTGAGGGTGAGGGGTTGATGTTGAGGGTGAGGGGTTGAGGGTGAGTGAGGGTTTGAGGGTGAGTGAGGAGGAGTGAGAGTGCAAGAAAGTTGCAGTTTGGCTTTGAAACGGATCTGAGAGGTGTCTGCGTGATAAATGAATGATGCATAGGAATGGACAGAATGGAAATGTGTTTCGAGGACGTGCTCGGGGTGTGCATACTGGAAGCAGGGTGATGGATTCGAGGCTATGAGCGAGGGTGATGCCGAGCTCACCTCAAGGAGAGGGGGAGGGGCCAGGGCAGAAAGTAGGGAGGGGAGGTGTAAGTCGGCAAAGTCACACGGATCGAACAAACGATGAGTAAGGGAAGAATTGTTAAATAGGTTTAAAATGGAACAGGAAAAAAGAAACAAACTGGGGAAGGAAAGAAACGGCCTGCTCCATGTTTGCTCTCCACTGCGTTCCCTGCTTTGCTACGGCCAATGTGGGGGCCCACCTCTTCCAGTGGAGAAAGATGTGGCTGAGCTGATGAGACCTTCATGCTGCTGACCATGTGTATGGAGAGTGCTGTCTAATGCCTGGATTTCACACCCCAGAATTTCTCGTCTGCATGCCATCAGGGTGTGCTATGGTAGCCTGCATCTATCGTTTTCTGCACTGTGTCAGATAAGGGAGGCCTGTGACTGTGTGAGCCTACTATTTGCTCAATCTTCCTTTGTTTGCCTGGGGCCCTGCGTTTATTTTCTGCACCCCCCGCTTTGTATGCTGAATTTGGTGCTATGAAGCGCACTTTTGCGGCCACACATTGCTCACGACACCCCGTGAGAGTCCTCTGGTAGCAGTGCTCTGCAGCTGATGGGCTGGGCACGTCACCGGTGATAGGGGGCAGCTGCCTTCTGCGCATCCTGGCTAACATGGTACAGGGAGACCGTAAACAACGCAAATTTCCATTTGAGAAATGTCAAGCCTCTGGATGTGCAGACCCCCGACACTGACGAGGGCGCAGTGCGGAACCTCAAACCAGAGCAGATGACTGGTGCGGTGCTGATAATGACCGAGCTTTGTGTGGGTTTCTGCTCGATTGACACATGCTTTAACCACCTAACTGGGCCGCTTACCCGCTTAGGTGAAAGCATGGACTGCCAGGGCGTGCTACTGAATAGCAACTGCAGCTGGTGCACTGCACTGGTGCACAAGTGCACAAACGTGGTTTGCGGCTTGCAGTAGTAAGTGAATAAAATAGATTTGCCCCATGCAAATTATAAACACAATTTTGCACCAGTACACAGATAGAGAAAAGTGACGTTGAAAGAATTGCGGAAAGAAATATGAGGCTTATTTTGCATATAATATTTCATGTGCGCAGTAGCGTTTTTTTTTAAATTAAATAAAACATTTGTTTTGTTAATTTTATGACGCCCATTAATCTTTGCAATGTTGATACTGCTGTGTTCACCTTAAAAGATGTGACATGCCTGAAGTCAGCTGTGCGGGATCAGCATGGTGCTACGGTGCCGGCCCCTCTCTGAGAAGGCAGAGGAGTTGGGACAGGGGAGGGACTTGCAGGGCACAGAGTCGCCGGAACCGTGTGTTGCTTCTTCTGTTCATGATTTAAGGATCACGGATGTAAGGAAGGGTGGGAGCAGCTGCACCCGCTACATCTGCTCTAGTCCCTGCTTTTTAATGCACATTCTGTTACCTGCATACCCGGCGCCCCAGGGTCCACGCCAGTGTCGAGCACAGCAATAACCGTCCCTAAGCCGTCGTACTCTGGGATGTGGGAGCGGGAGCCGGCGGCACCCGTCTCCTTCTTGGGAAGAAGTACGTGGAGCGGGAAGGGCTCCTCGGCCACCGGGGAGGCCATGGTGACGATACAACGGGGCTTCTTGGAGCTGCTGCATGTACCGGGGGAGGAGCAGGAGGGAGGCATCCGGTGCAATGTGTGACGCGACATGGCAGGCAGGGGAGGGGGCGGAGCGGGGGTGTGGGAGGAGTGCGGGAACAGACGGCGAGGGGAGGAGAGTAGGAGGAGGAGAGTAGGGGAGGCATGGCCTAGCGGCCGTGCAAGGAGAGTGGGAGGAGAGTAGGGATGCACGGCCTAGCGGCCGTGCAATCAAGAAGTGAGGGGGCGGGAGAGTAGGCAAGGCAGGCGGCTGGGGGCACGTGCACGCGCTTTTAAGCTCAATGCGCATGCGCATTGAGCTTAAAAGTCACGGGCACTGCAAGGAATCGCCACGATTCCTTGCAAGTTGGACAAAGAGTGGATAAGCCCCCATAGTCTCGCTTGCTCGATGCGCATGCGCATCGACAGGCGAGACCTAAAAATGGACATAAATCAAAAGGAGATAAGATCACTAAAAGATAGCGACAGAATTATTAAAGAAAAACTAGAATCGTTAGAAAATCAAGCGAGAAAAACCAACTTAAGAATATTAAACGTTCCATAAAATCTGAAAGGGACGGAAATTAAAAAATTCACCATCTCCCTGCTATAAGAATTCTTTCCCTGGTCTAAAGAGAACAATTTGATGGAGGATTTTCAAAGGGTCCATAGAGATCCCTTTGGAAAGAGTAAAGAAAGAAGGACACCAAGAAAAATCTTAATTAATTTTAAGACTTACACACTAAAAGAAAACATTTTAAGTGAAGGTTTAAAAAATGGAACACTGAAAAAAGACAACTGGTCTTTTAGCATCCGCTCCGACATGCCCAAAGCAACCCAGGATAGACAGTGGGAACTGGGGCAGTTCATGCAAGAATTAAAATCCCTCGGGCCACAGTACAAATGAAGTTCCCCGCAGACCTCCGGATTATGTGGCGGAACAAAATGCACAATATCAGGGACCCCAAAGAGGTAGAAAACTTCATAGAACAGATCAAGGGCCAACTACGAACGGAGAAATAAAAAAAATAAAAAATTATAAAAGGGAAAGTGATCTTTGAATCTCAGTGAAATAGGAGCTCGAAATGGGCGAAAAATACCGGCCAGAAAGAAGAAGGGAGGCTTCCTCAGGGTGGGTAAAATTAAACACCAAAAAAAAACATTATCACAAAGTAAAACCAGACCACGGGTGGGGAGCAAACTAGGGGAAAAAAAAGAAAAAATGTCCTCTTTAATCAAAATAAAAAGAGTTATCGGAAACCACAATACTCGAACCAGCCTAAAATATCATCCAAAAAAAAATACAAATAAATGACGACAAATCAGAAAAAAATAAATGTTCTTTCTTGAAATGTAAACTGACTCAGAACGGTTAATAGAAGGAGTAGAATTCTCGAATATTTGAAGGAAGCTGACAGTGAAATTATTATACTGCAAGAGACACACCTTTTAAGTACTGAGTGGGATCAAATAATGAAAAAATTTAACTGGGTGGACACATGTATATGTACCAAACAAGACTGTAATATTAAAGGAGTAGCAATCATCATCAAAAAATCACTTAAAGTAAAGATCGAATAGAAGGCAGTGGATAGCAAGGGAAGATGGGCTGAAGCCAAAGTAAGAATAAATAATAACATGCTATCTATAGTCGGATACTACGGTCCAAATCTTGATGATCCGGTTTCTCTTCAAAAACTTTATTCAGAGCTTTTATCCACCACTGCACCCATAATACTAGGCGGCGACTTTAACATCTTACTCGATCCCAAAATGGATAGATACCCCCCCTAGCAAACATGTAATCCTACCCAAAATGAGGGAATGGATAGGAAATTATAAAAAAGATCTTGACTTGATGGACATGTGGAAACAAAAGGGAGACAACAGACAGCCATTTACTTATCACAACAAAAAACTGGGACATAGATCCAGAATTGATTTCTTTTTGCTAGATAAGAGTTTACTAGGTAGCGTTAGAAGCATTGAGCATATACCAGCCCACCTATCTGAACCACTCTGCAGTTCATTTAACCCTCCTAATGACTAATAATAACACAATACCCAGGTGGACAGTTGATCGGACTCTATTGTCTGATCCGCAATGCATAGATGAATTAACAAAATCTTCTGTGAATTTCTTTGAGGACAATTAAGTCGGTACGTCTAAACAAATTACCTGGGATGCCTTTAAGGCGTCTGCTAGGGGGAAGTTCATTAATCTGGGAGCTCGCAAGTTTAAAATCAAGAAACAGGAAATTAGAAATATGGAAAATGACATTAAACTGATGAAAGAACAAATTGCGGCAGGAAGCCCCTTAGAACCAAAGGAAACATTAAAAAAAAAGAATCAAGAGCTTAAGGAGAGATTAACCGCCTACCTGGAGAACATAGTAAGGAAAAAATGGGAAGCAAGCAAACTGTCAAACTACAAGTATGGGGAAGGATGCAGAAAAATGCTGGAGTGGAGAACTAAAATAGACCAAACAAGAAACAAAATATCTTGTATTCAGAACCATGACCAAATCACATCAAGTTCTGACGACTCCGTAATAATGCAGGAATTTATAACCTTTTTTTCCAATCTATACAAATAGGATATAAAGTTTTGGCTACATGATAGCGGAAATATACAAAAAGCCAAGAGCAAAAATACTAATTAACGGAAGTCTCGCCAGCAACATTGAAATACAAAGAGGCACAAGACAAGGGTGCCCGTTATCTCCCCTACTTTTAACCTTTATATTGAGCCACTTGCTTGTTCCCTGAGAAAACATTCCTCAATATCTCCTTTCAAATATCAAAACTGGTCAAAAAAAGTAGCACTCTATGCAGATGACTTGTTGATATTCACAGATAACTTTGAAAACTCCACTGATGCAATAGAGGACACGATAGTTAAGTTTGGCAATGTGTCAGGCTACTTAACAAACCAAACGAAAACTTAGGCTATGAGCTGGAACACGCACCCCAACACCCCATACACCAGAAATAAAATAAAATATTTGGGGATAAATCTGACTAAAGATCTAGAAAAAATCCCCAATTGAATCTGAACAGAGTCCTTGTAGAAACAAGGAGACTACTTAAAGTGTGGGATGGGCTACCCTTAAGCTTCCTGGAAAGATCGAACATTATAAAAATGTCAATCATACCCAAATTTACATATCTTTTTAATACCATACCCCTGGAATTCCAAAAAGACGCACAAAAAAAAAATCCAGGGTGAACTAGCCAGCTTTATTTGGTCATCCAAAAGTACAAGGATTGCATGGAGCAAATTACGGAGGAAAAAAGAGCAAGGAGGAATAGCTAGTCCAGATATATTAAAATATTACAGGGCTTTCCAATTTAAGAACCTGAGATCTCTGTTAAGGAATCACCAATCCTACCCAGTTTTTTTACAGAATATGACAGGCAAGTTGGATCATTTCTTATACAAGTTTGTTCACCCAAAATTTAAAAAATAAATAAAACTAAAGATGTTATATAATGCTGCAAAATTATTGTATCAAATAAGTAAATATACAGTACTAAAGCACCATGGCTCCGATATGGGACTTCCCTGATACACCAGATTGTTTAAAAGATTCTCTAGCTCTACCACTAAAAGCTGCTAGAATCGAAAACTGGGGGCAACTCATGATAGACAACTCCATAATCTCGTGGGAACAATTATCCTTTTCCACTAAATGAGCTTTATCTAAATTTAAATATTATCAGTTGACCAGCTGGGCCAAATCTCTTAAGGAAAAAAAAATGGGTTACGAAGATCTGGAGAAGAAAATGATAAAAACCACACCAATAAAAAAGGAAATATCTAGATGGTACTGGGCTTTCATAGTGGCCGGAGAGGAAGACTGTCCAGTTCCTGAAACAATATGGAGGAAAGATATGCCTGGATTTGACCTACAAACTTATTGGCAAAAACCTCTAGAAAAAAGCTGGTCTACCGTAAAACCAGCCACCTTGAAAAAGAACCACTTGCTCACAATCCATAGGGCATACTGGACCCTAAAAAGATTATCAAAAATTAAAGGAACAAACACTAAATCTTGCCCCAAATGAAAATGGAGAAAGCAGACGACATCCATATGTTCCAGAAATGCCCTATACTCACTTCCTTTTGGCACAAAGTTGGTAAGACGATAACCATGGTGTTGGGACATTAAATAGATGTAAGTATTACTCTTATTATCTTTGGGATTCACCTCACTAACGATATAGATTCAAGTAAGTTGGCCAAAAAACTGGAAAGGCTTCTGTTTGTGTTGATGCTACTAGCAAGGAGAGAGATTTGCATAAACTGGGTTAAACCAGCACCTCCCATACACACAAATTGGCTAAACTCCATATTAAGAACTAACAAACTTGATAGGAAAGGGAAAACTGAAAAAATATCAAACTTCTGGGAAATATGGGAACAGTACTTCGAAATAGTTAACTAATATCTTCCGTATGGTCCCGGAAACTAAATCCGATGATTAAAGCGATGGCAATAATTCAGGCGGAAATCATTCTCTGCCGAGTAGCCAGGATGGCTAGCTCCTCCCCCTGCACGAAATAGAATTATTGACAATGATAAAGGATAAAGGATAAATCTGTTTGGATCCAACACCTAAAGGGATACTCCCCAAACAAATACGGGAAACATGGGGCAGTGACGGGATAGAAAATTGGAACAACAGACTCCCGAAACTCCTTACACATACAATTGCAAAATGAGGATAAAAAAAAATAAAAAAAAAAATGAAATCTAAGAAATAAAGTAGTCATCCTTTTTTTATATAGCGCGAACTCGACCCGAGAACCAGTTACATTTCACATTCATTTTTAGGCAAGTGGAGATTAAGTGATTTGTCCAGAATCGCAAGAGACTGTGCTGACTCAGAGACTGAACCGGGTACTCCTCAGTTTTCACAGGGTGAAGCTTTGGCCGTTATACTACATCATCTACCGAGGTAGCGCTCTCTGATTGGATCTTATACTAACTTATATTTTAAAATGCGCGCAAATTCCCTCGAAAGTACAATTTGGAAGAACAATATGTTTGCAATAGAAAAGTAAAAAAATCACAGAAATCCAACATTCATTGGTAGGTTGGCAGACATAGTGCTCACGCATAAAGACGGAGTGCTCGCTCTTAACTCACATGTCTTATCTCTAATTGAGCAAACTCAAACTCATGCAGAATGGGTATTAGAATTCAATGAAGTGCATACAGGGCAATAGATCCTAACTAACGGCAGAGTGCAAAACGAGTCTGGGCACTTAAAGAGTGTGGAAGTAGTGTAACACTTGTTGGTGCGTGCCGGTCGTGCAATGATTGCAGGTGTAATTGGACGAACGGTCGGTCACCTTTATTCTATCCTTTCCTCACCTGAATTATTTTATAGTTGCGCTGCCGCTGGCCCTGGCCCGGCCGTATGCAGGGGGCTGCAGGCAAGATGAAAGAAGAAGAGAATGGTAGTGATGCACTCCTCCAACTCCAGGCTCGACATGAAGACGAGGGGCAAGCGTAAGGGGCGCGGGGCGGGTGGTAAGCGTGTAACGCGTCAAACTGCTTTCTGGGCGTGGCGAGGGCTGGCCAAAGTCCTTACAGGGCCGTCATTGGTTGCGCTAGCGCGCGCCGCGCACGCTACCACTCGATTGACGGCCCTGGAGGACTACTAGCGTGACTGAGCGAGGCTGGGAGGAGGAGGGGCAGGCCAACAACGGTCATCACATGATGAATGTTGAATTTTTATTTAATTTCGAACCCGGGCCGACCGTGACAATAACTAAGTCTGTGTTTGCACTTACAGTCAGCATTTATTTATTATAATGCCCATACGAACTCTGTGCAGTCAGTGCTTAGTGTTAACTTTACATATTGCCAAATGTAAAACTAAAGAGCGCCGCCGGTGTGTGTCACAGAGGCCGCCGCGGCCGACAAGGGCCTCGGCCTATGACAGTCAGTGTAGGCCTGTGCGGCCGCGGCCGCCTCGGAAAAGGTGCCGCCTCAAAAAAGGTGCTGCCTGGGGCGGACCGCCCCTCCCCCGCCCCCCCAGCTACGCGGCTGCAGGCAATGACTGCAATTGCCTTTGTGAGCGTGTGGCAGCCGCGGAACTGTATGCGTGTAAGGCTAAAATTCAGAATTAGAGAAAACAAATCCGATGGTTTATAACTGGTGTTCTCCTCAGCCTCCAACATCCAAACAAACGTAACGCCTCAGTGGGCTGCGAATGTCTGGTAACTGCCTATTGCTATATATATATAGATATATATATAAACACATACATGCACACATACATACAGTGTTGGTCTTCGGAAGTGTGCAGCACAATGCTATAGAAACTCTAGTTTGGAGTTACTCTTTTGCTGTATATTTACGGCTGCTAATTTTGCTGCTTTGCTTCATAAGAATTCTCCACATATTTGCCCCAGTGATCGGCATCATCTTCTCCCTGCTGTTTCTTCTGGAAGGTTTTTGCCACAGCTTTTTTCTCCAGCAGCAGTGATTTCTTTTTTGAAGCACTTGCCAGTGGCAGGTTTATTTACCGTTAGTTGGTACCGTGTTTGCAGAAGGGAATGGCCTTTTCCTCAGGGTCAAGCTTTCCCAAATCAAGAGACTGACGTCACAACTACCTTTTGACAGATTGTAATGCCAACTTTCTCTTGTCTGTCCAGTGACCATGGACTCAGCTCATGACCTCTAAGCCACTATACAGCAACAGAATGCCAAATGAATATGTTTAAGAAATGAGTGCCGCTTTACAGAAATCTGTGGTTCACTAGACTTGCCATCTGTGCCTGCAGGCGCCCTGCGATTTGATGGTAATACAGAGAAGATAAGTTAATTTCTAAATGCCCTGATGGTCCATTTTATCTTCCGTTCTATGCCATTTTTTTGGCCAAGAGTAAGATAGGCTATATGATTCGCTATCTGACTGTTTGCCCTTCGTAGCCTCCTCTTATGTTATGCTAAATAATTGCAACCAGTTTCTCTGTGAATTTTGTTGAAGGTTTGGAAACCCAAGGTGGAATATTCCACACAGGAGATGCATTGTAAAATCCAACAAGGGTTACAAGAAGTAATGTCATATGTAGCAAATTTAGACGTCTATCTGCAGAGCCCAGTGGGTTGAACATGGTTTGCTAATCTGATTCAGAAGATGTCTCAAAGATGAGATCAAGGAGGAGTTTGTTCACTTACCATGTCCTTTGTCCTTCAAAGAAGCCATGGAAGCTGCCTTACACAATCAGGCGTAGCCTAAAATAAAGGATAAAGGAGAAGGGGGGGCTGGTCTGTGAGAGGCTGTCTTAGTATATGGTGCTCACTTATGTAAGTGTAGCACCCTGCACTAATCCAGACAATGCTTATGTTGATTTTAGTGCTCCTAGGCTACCCATAGAAAGCTCTCTGAGTGGTAGCTATGGAGAGCAGCTTTAGGGCTTAATCCAGGAGTATAAAGCAGCTTGTTTTACCAGTACTTAATCTCATGGTGTAGGTTAAGTGAAAAAGAACGACACAGTGTAGTTATAAAAATATGTATTTATTATAAACACTCACTAACACATTGCAATATCTCCTACCTGGAGATATAACCACAAAAGTTTGATAATAGAACACATAAGTAGCACAAATACACAGTGGTCTCCAGGGGAAGAACAAACCATATACTAAACTAGTGGAATGAGAACCACGACCTAAGTCAAGACTGGATCCAGAAAATGTAGAAGAGTCAGGGACCCAAGAACCATCCAAGGTAAGTGCCCAGGGACCACGGAGGCCGCGAGCAGAGTGGGAACATGATTGCCGACTCAATAAAGTCAATGGGTAAGACACGGTTGCAGCTTTTAAGAAAGAGGACCCTTTCCAGCAGACCCTGAAGACACCCCGTGGAAGATGGAAGGTTGGAGAGTCACCCCACCCCTGGATACCCCAGGAATTAGGATATATACACCAGGGAAGCCGGGTGCATAGGTGCAAAGTGACGTCGGAAAGTGCCGTAGACCACCATTGAGGATTTCAGTGAAGATACCACTGGCGAAGAAGGTGAAAGAGTCCGGTGGAACCCAAAGGGGGATTAAAGTTGAGAGGTACCTGCAAGCAGAGGGGACAAAGTCTATGTCACTCAGGAGTGGCCAGGAGGCATGGAAGAGAAATGCCCACCGATGTTGGAGCTCCAGGTGAGTTGACGGTGCCCGTGAAGTTGCAGCTGTGAGGATCAGGCAATGCTGTGGAAGACCAGGTGCTATTCATGAGCTGTACCACATCGGATGGCAGGAGCCAGGGGGTCAGTGTCTGGCAAGTGCATTAACAAGTCTTGGCAAAGGCAACCAATGTAGTAGTCAAAAAAGGTGCATTGTGGGGATCAGCAATGTCCAAGTGACTCACCACAAGCAGGTCAATCAGAGCAGGCCCCAAGCAAGCAGGAGAGCCCACTGGAGCCAAAGAAGATCCTTAAGAGGAGCCACAGGCTAAAGGCACAGGAGTCGCAAGAGGACCTTGAGCAGCTCACCAAAGAATGAAGGCCCACGGGGCAGACAATGTGGTGCAGGTGA
This sequence comes from Lissotriton vulgaris, assembly GCF_964263255.1. Taxonomy (NCBI): domain Eukaryota; kingdom Metazoa; phylum Chordata; class Amphibia; order Caudata; family Salamandridae; genus Lissotriton; species Lissotriton vulgaris. The sequence continues at coordinate 1,686,953,005 of NC_141693.1, read as the reverse complement.
AGATCTTGGCTCCAGAAGATGTTCAAGGCTGGAGCTTCTTGGAGCCATAAGACCTCTGGTGAAGAGAGGCAACAATCCTTGGCAACAGCAAGTCAACACGGTGCACAGGGGCACTGCTCCAGCGGTTCCAACGAGAGATACTGACTTCCAACTTGCTATGAAGACAGTGCAGGCCTTGAGGGAGTTGCAGAACCACCACTTTTGTTGCTGAACCTTTCGGAGTTCGTAGGAGCTCAGCAACAGCAGACCGGTCAGCTTTGTTGCAGTGCATGCAGATGCAGGGAAGTGATTTCTTCACTTCAAGGGAGATTCCTTTGGGTGTCTTGGATGTCCACAGGCCGGTAGAAGAACCTGTATGGAGCAAAGCCACAGACGTCACAGAAGACTTGCAGAACAATAAGACCATGAGCAGTAGAAGTCTTCCCAGTTGGAGTCTTGGTTCCCAAAGCAAAGTCCAGCAATGTCCAAAGTGCCCAGATGGTTGAAGTGAAGTGGTTTCGGATCTAAATGTTGTCCCACAATAAATTCAAGGAACTACCCACAGGTAATCCCTTAAGTACCCTAAGGAAAGGGCTGGGATGATTCAGGGGACCCTCCTACAGGAGGGGCTGGAAAGTGGGGAGGGTACTCCCATGTCCTTTGTCCAGTTTAGTGCCAGAGCAGGAGCCAACTGCTCCCTGAACTGGATCCAACTGGAGTATGCAAAGAAGGTGCCAAATGTGCCCTTCAAAGCAAACTAGTGGTGCTGGCAAGCACCCCACCCTATCTCAATACACAAAGTCCTGTCTGGGAGGGGGACACACCTCCCTGTGACAGTAAACCTATTGTCCTGCTTTCCCCTGCTCAAGCTTGGCTCAGCAGCAGGATGGTAGAATTGTGTCTCTGATTGGCAGCAGCCATAGTTTGCTCTCCAGGTCTAGAACTGGTACTGAGAGCACCTAGTGCCTCCCATAGGAGCTTTACAGTGCATGGAATCATGCAGTGTTGGGGTATGATTGCAACATGTTTGATACCAAACACTACAGGTATACAGCCAGTTTAAAGTTAATCATCGCGTAATGACGCATGACCACTCTATATATCGTAATGGCTGATGCACTTAAAACCTGGGAGAATGGACTCTGTGGATTGTAGGCATGTCCTGCTCATGCAGGGGCACCCTGACACTTATAACCGAGCACCCTGTCTTCTGGATTGAAAGGACTGCCTTAAGGATGACTTATAGGTTTTAAGTGCAGTGACCTCAGATATAAGGAAAGTTATATCTGTCATAAGTGGTGCTAGTACCAGCTTACACAGGCTGCAACGGAAGGCCTGTAGTCACAATTTGAGTGGTCTCCCATGGGTGGCATAATACATGCTTCAGCCCATGTGGGACCCCGTACCTTAGTACCATATACTAGGGACTTACAAGGGTATATCAGTAGTCAATCTGGGGTGTACCTAAGTACTCACCGTGTCCAATTTAGGAGGGAAGCACAGAGACTGTAACACCAGGCAAAAAGTAGGGGTAACCATGCAGAAGTAGCCTACCTGCCTACACAACCCCCCCTTCTCCCAAACGAAAGGAGATAAGGCTAACCTTGCCCAGCTAAGTCTTTATTTCCTAAGTGGCCATATAAGTAAGGCCCTGAACTGGCATGGGAATTCCCTATATTATGGTCCACTGAGAAGTTCCTCCCCTGTTGGGCTTTGGATCCTCTCAAAAGTTTGGGGTGTCTACCTGTTAGCTGTTTGAGCCAAGAGAGGGGTTTGTGCTGTGTCTGGATAAGGAGGTTAGGCCCTAACAGGGTTGGTCTCACCTTCCTCAGAGCACTGGGCACAACAGAGGCCTTTCTCTCTATGACTGACCTGCACTTATCCCTAGGGGTCAATCTTTGCTTGCTTACAGCTTTTGGTTGATCCTTTCTGGCTGAAATAATGTAGGGCCAGTGAAGGTTTGGACAGCCTTGTCCCAGGTCTTACTTAGCCCAACAGAGTCTATTTGGGTGAGGTCACTTGCCAAGTGTAAGGCAGAACCCTCAGATTGTTGAGGGTTATCCACCTGGCTAGTACTACTAGGCAGGGGGGTCGCTAATCTGTGGAGGAGGGGATTCCTCTTGGAAAGGGCCCTGTGGGTTCACTGATATCCCTGGCCTCTGCATCCCTAGGCTGACTAAGGCCTGTTAGAGAGGTGCATAGTACCTGCTCCAGATTGGGTTCCTCCTTGGGAGACTTCCCTGCCCTTGGTGGTTTTGGCAGAACAGGCCTGACCTCCTCCGGGCAGTTTCTCCACAAGGCTTAGGATCAGTTCCCTGAGGAGGCTGACTCTCACCTAAATCTGGGGGGAGAGAGACTTCTCTTCCTCCCCTGTACTCTCTGTTGGAGCAGGGGGGGCTATTCTTTCAGGCTCCACGGCTCCTGGATTTCCCTGTAGTTGGACTGGGGCCCTAAGGGTCATACCAACCCGTTTCATGAGGCCCAACATTTCTAGATGGGCCTTCAATTCTAATTCACCCCAGACTGAAGTTTCTAGATCAATGCCCAAGAGGCAATCTACAGGTAGGTTTGGGCATACTGCAACCCTTTTAGGGCCAGTGACCCATCCCCAGCTGAGATTGACTATGGTCATAGGATAATCTGTCCTAACTCTATCAGTGTTTGTCACCTGGTACATGTACCCAGATAAATGCTGAAGTGGGAACACCAGTTTGCTTGTCACCAATGTAATACTAGCCGCTGTGTCCCTACAGGTTACAGCTTTCTGACCATTAATCAGAGGCTCTTGTCTGTACTTGAACAAGGTATTGGGACTTACATTAAAAGTGGCAAAACCCATGCCGCAATCACAGACTAAGATGGACTATGTGGGGGATCTGGCTAGGCCAGTATCCACCTCACTACCCCATGAGAACCAAACTAAATTTGTGGGTGCACTACTACCACCTGGAGTGCTGGCCTTGGGGCAATTGGAGTTCCATTTCTTGTGGCCTTTATCTTTGCAGATATAGCAATAAGGTTTATTTCCAGAGGAAGAAGGAGTTTGGGACTCACCCCCAGAGGAAGACTTTTGGGGACCTTTAGAGGACTTCTCTTTAACTTATCCCCACCTTTCTCTTGGGCATTGGAAGAATCCTTCTTCTGGTCACCAACACCTCCATGGTTTTTCTGTTTAACCGTGGTGCAGACCCATTTGTCTACCTTCTTTCCTAATTCATGGGGAGAGGGCAGATCAGAGTCCACCAGTTACTGGTTCAGTAGTTGGGTTTGACATTTATTAATGATGTGCTCCCTCATCAACAAATTGTACAATCCCTCATAGTACTATACCTTGCTTCCTTGAAGCCAGCCTTCCAGAGCCTTAATAGCACTGTCAACTAAATCTACCCAGACTTGGGTGTGTGCCTTCTGGGTGTCTCTGAACGCAATCCTGTATTGCTCAGTGGTTGAGCCAAACCCATCTATGAGTGCACTCTTCAGGACTGAATAATTGTCAGCATCCTCTTCTCTAACAGTGAGGAGCTTGTCTCTACCTTTGTTAACAAAGGAGAGCCAAAGGATAGCTGCCCACTGCCCTTGAGGGACCTTCTGAACATTACAGGCCCTTTCAAAAGCAGTGATCCATTTTATAGATGTCATCCCCCTCAGGTTCCCTGTATCAAATGCATTTTCCATGACCCTAGGGACACTATTGCTGCCACCATGGGCCTCTAGTCTCAAATTCTTCCTAGCCCTCTGAACTTCCAGCTGTTCTTGCCTGAGCTTGAGTCTAACTCTCTCAAGTTTGATCAATTGATATTTCCTCTCTAAAGAGTCCTCCCTCCTGCTACAGACGGAGGACCCTATGAAATGATCTGCGGCATTGGACTTGGCAGAGAGGGACCCAGATCTCCCCTGCCTACTCTGAACCGTCCCAGGAGGGTCACTCTCTGTGCCATCTACACTATTCCCTGGGGGACCATAGTTCACCAGGTGGAGTCATCTGACTCCTCTTGGCCATGCTCAGAATTTGGGCCACTAGGGGTAACCCCTCATGACCCATCTTCTGGAGCATCCCCATCCACTTTTCCTGATCTTCTGACCTGTCAGGGTTCTGAAGATCATCTATGATAAGCAGCTCTAAGAGACTTTGAGTTATTATCATTTGCTTTGTGCTGCTTTGTGGGTGGGTGGGCAGGGCAGCTCTGCTCTCAGAGCAGGTCAGGGGAGGAGTGGTTTGCCCACTCTTAAGTGTGCAATGACTGTTTGGGCGGCCCAACCAGTCAAGCGTACTTTCCACGCTCTCCATGCAGGCTGCATTACAGCCTGCATGGAGAACATGCCCAGGCCCCATTCCCTGGCTGAGCATCCAACCAGTAAGTTAATACCAATCACGCTGCGCTGCAGCGCTAAGATTGATCAGAGAAGTCTGGGTGCTTACCAATCACAACACTGCATTGCAGCGTTGTGATTGGTCAGTGGTACCTGTTGTGCTTCCTGTTCCTCGATTTCCACAAAGAGAGCAGGAGCAGAGACGCAGGACCTGGCAGCAAGGTAAGTTTATTTAAAAAAAGAATAATTATATTCACCGCCCGGTGCCCCCATACCCTCCAAGCAACCCCCACCACGACGACCCCTTCCTGACCCCATTACGTGACGACCCTCCGTGACCTCCCCCCGCGACCTCCCCGGGACTGGATGTATGACGGTACAACGCGCACTGTTACAACGCGTCCCTTTACGACGCAGTTTTAACAACGCAAGTCGTTACAACGACTTGCGTTGGGGGGCGCTGATAGTGAATAGTTTAATTTACTATTCCAACACCAGTCCCCGTGGATAGTAGAGAAGGTGTTGGATAGTAAATTAAACTATCCCCTACCCTAGAGCGCCCTCCAGCGAAAGTCGTTGTAACAACTTTCGTTGTTAAAGCTGCGTCGTAACGGTACCGCGTTGTACCAGTTACGTTGTAAAGGATGTTTCCCCCCGGGACCCAACAGCACCTGCCTCGCAATCTGCAAACCATGCCGGCCACCACTGCTTACCACCCTGTGAGTGGATAAGACATTATTACTCAGCGCATTTGAAAATGTACACTATCAATTGTTAAATGAAAAAGAGTAATATGAGCTGTTGTAACCTAGTTCTGGTTTCCCCCCGGAACCCTATGGCAAGTGGTGTCTACCAGCTCTCCTGCGCGAGAGCATCCATCGTCCCCTCCCCTCCCCATTGGTTCCCCAACATTCCACCCTGTCCTGGTTCCGTTCCCCTGCCACCAACTGCCATTATGATTCTAACTAACTGACCTACGCACCGCCTTAAGGTGTGGGGCTGATTGAATAAACTTCAACTTCTTACTTCACCTTGATTCTGACTTTAATTGTAACAGTGGCGACGAGGACCTCAGCCCCTCACCGCGAACCCACTACCTTCCTGTTTGAATGCGGAAGCAACCTTTTCCAAAGGCACGGTGCTGCAGCCAGGTCAAAGAAGAACTGGCTTGATGTTAATAGGTCAAGAGCAAAGAACAGCTCCGTGATTCTGGCAAGTCGACTTTTGAGTGAGTCGAATGTGAAATGAGTCATCGACTTTTGAGTGAGTCGAATATGAAATAAGCCATGGACGCATAGCAGATTAATTCGACCAGTGAATACCATTTGAAACTCGGGCGTTTTTTGTGTGAAACTGACGAAGAAAGACTCGAGATTACTGATAACTGGACTCTGCGCAAGTTCAGGTAGTGAGCCGTGAAGTACAGTGAGGAAACTGAACAGCCTCCGTGAATCCCGGCAAGTTTAATTGATGAGTTAAAGTGATAAGTGATCCTTGGACTTACAAAAGATTAATTGTGACTGGTGAATACTAATGAAACATTGGGCGTTTGTGTGAAGATGAGATATTAAAGGAAAAAAAAAATAAAACGCAAGACCCGATGTAGGTGATCACCGGAATCTGAGCAAGTCAATGAGGTGAGCCTGGGTAGCCGGGTGGTGGTGAAGTGAGCGGTGCAGGGAACTACACTAAAACAACCTCTGTAACCGCGTTTAATGATGTCTAAGCTGTGTGTTAGCGTGTGAAGTGAGACCCTCCTCATATACAGCGCTAACCCAAGGCCATAACGGTAACGCTCTGTGGAAAAACAAGTCTAAGATTGTGCAGCGCATGATAAATAAGCCGAGTCTTAAGTGAAAGTGTTGTGCATTTAGAGCGATGTAATAGTGTAACAGACTGAGTGAAAAAAAAAAAGGTGACTCTCCCCAGCGAGAGGACCCTACAGATGAATCAGCTTCGGCGAGTGTCAGCTGTCCTTCTGGCCCCTTTCTGTGTGATTTAATGGAATGATTAGCTTACCTTGAAGCAGCATATTCGGGAACCTGTGGGAGGACGCGGCTGGCAAGCGGCGCTCGGCGATCGTAGAGTTTTCCTCAGCACTTTGGCGCGAAGGGGAGAACGACGCACTTCACGCAGCAGCGCCACCTTGCTGTCGAAGGCCGCAACTGCATCTGCACGATATAATTGCAAAGAATAATGAAATCGAGTGGTACAGCAAATGAGTGATTAAGAATAGTACCCCCTGGGTGGAATTTACCAGCAACACTTCAAGATAAAAGTGTTTAAAAACAAAAAAATATATTTCTTTTACACCAAATGGGCAAATAGATGGAAACGTTAAGGAAAAGGTACACCAGTTAAGTGAAAAAAGTCTGAACGCCCACTTCTAAGTAAAATTCGGAAGATTAACTAAATGAGCTATGAGAGAAGAATCCGAACTGAACTTCAAGGTGTAAGGAAGATTAACCGAACTAAGCGCATCATCCACAGCAATATAGGAAGAAACAACGGCTTGGTTAACACATAAAGAGAAATTACATAAATTGAATTGTGTGCAGCAGTAACATGGATAAAAACATAATGTGCATCTTACCCCCACCAGAAAAAGAAGTCAAGAAGGGAGCGAACAGAAATGCATTTGTGGAGGTGATGAATGACTTAAGTGAACATTACAAACAAAATCTGTTTGTCAACGCACAAAGAGACAAAATTCACAGGGAAAATGGTGATTGCAAATATGAACTGAACATAAGTGAAACCAAACCTGAGAGTACCATGGACATAAGTGGAGTTGAAATTGACGTTATCGCTGATTCAGGTTCAAATTGTACAGTGATAAGCAAAGGTATATGGAAGAGTAAATTGGCTGTGACACTAGGGAATGAATTAGAAGAAGCTGACACGTTCCCGAAGACATACACAGGAGAAAACATTAACTTAATGGGTTGTAGAGAAGCAAAGTTGAGCCATATGAAGAGAAGCACATGGAGTGTGATTTATATTTCAGAAGAAGGACCCTCAGTACTGGGGTGGGATGTACAGAAGAAATGCAAAATAATGAAAGATCCCAACCGTTCTGAACCTTTGAAAAGGCCGGCACAAAACAACATCAGACTCATTACAAGCTCCAAGATGTTGTGTGAGAGCAAAGAATGGAAAAATGAAGCAGCCATTTACAGATTCGAAGAAAAACAAAATGCATTCATGAGTTATGATGATGAGGACAATATTAGCAAAGAATTCAAGAAAAAGATCAGTGAAGAAGTTCTGGTAGATAAAAGTGAACCGGCCTATAAAGAAACATGTATGGTATCTCAGTCCACAGTGCTTGTTGAGGAGTGGTGCAATTCTACCTGCCACAAAGATGGGGAAGTGTGGTGCTCTACTGCACTGAATGTGTCGAAACCCATCACAAGAAAGAATGATGCTGATTACAGTGACCAAGAAGAAGATGATGGACAGTGTCTGGTGGAGTCTAGGTGTAACATGCAAGGAAAGTACTATGACTGGTTATACAATGAAGAGTCTGGTAATGAAAGTAAAGAGGCACACAAACAAGTACTATGTCCTCACCCCGGAGTCCAGTTAAGGAAAAACATGAGGCTTGTGGAAGGCTGGAGAGAATGTGACACAGGGGACCCAATCACATTCTCTAGTGGAACTTACTTGATGAAATTGGAAGGAGGACAGGTCTTTGTGGAAACACGTACTGTCGGAGCGAAAGTTGTTGGAAAGGAAAGTGCAAGTGACACTGGTACAGAGTACGACAAGAGAATTGATGCCAGGCCCATCACCGAGGGTGACAACGTGAGGGATACCTGTTGTACGAGTAAGCGTAGGCGTAAACTAAGTGCAATTTGGTCCTGGAAATATCCCAAGAAGAAGGTTCCTAAAGCCATGGTCACCCGCCTCGATGGAGCAGTCAGTACAAATGATTGCAGACATGTGCACAATACCAAAATGGATTGCCAAGGCGGAGTGAATGATAAGGAATCAGAGAAAGGGGACAGGAAGGCACTCAAACCAGTACCGTGCCCACACCATGTGGTAAACGTAGGAATTGACTTGATGCATACTGGATTTGCGGGCCAGCATAAGATCTGTGGACCAAAAGTCTCAGCGAGCCCTCACGGAAGATCAACATCCACGTTGGGGACTGAACTGAACTGTGTGTGTGCCGTCACGAAACATTGGCAAGTTAAACGATGTAGAGTCAGACTATGAAGTATGGGACACACTCAAACACCTACAATGTTCCCACCTTTAAGGCTCCATGCAACTATATGTGGGTTGATGATGATAGAAACAAATTGGACTTGTTGGACATGCACTCCGTTTACCAAACGGAGCTGTACGGTGACTCCCACTCTGTCTCTGAAGCCTAGTCTGGTGGTCACTGCTTCAGCGGTAGGATTGGCAGAACCTACAAGTAATCCCATTCTGACACAGAGAGTGTTCCTCATGCCCTTGAAGCCCAGGGAACATCAGGGACAACCGTCCACAATCCCAATATGTTACTAAGGCCTTGTTGTGACAAATGTTGACTAGATTACTTATCACCAAACTTTCCTCTTTGCAGAGTGTTCCTCATGCCCTTGTTTCCAAGGGAACATCAGGGAGCACCACCCCCTTTCCCAAATGTTATTGAGACCATGTTTGTGGCTAATGTTCACTTGTTTCTTTTCTCCAAAGTTCTCTTTACTACACATTGAGCTTACCTGTTTTAACCCTCAAGAGAGGAAGATGTGTTGTAACCTAGTTCTGGTTTCCCCCCGGAACCCTATGGCAAGTGGTGTCTACCAGCTCTCCTGCGCGAGAGCATCCATCGTCCCCTACCCTCCCCATTGGTTCCCCAACATTCCACCCTGTCCTGGTTCCGTTCCCCTGCCACCAACTGCCATTATGATTCTAACTAACTGACCTACGCACCGCCTTAAGGTGTGGGGCTGATTGAATAAACTTCAACTTCTTACTTCACCTTGATTCTGACTTTAATTGTAACATGAGCTCCGTCCAAAGTCCTGGCTGGTGTCCTTCTACTTCACTCTGACACTGTCTGGACCGTGAAATGCTAGGCTTGGTAGATCAGTTCAGGGGCAAACTGGCAGTGAAGAAATCTGAAGGTTTATGAAGCCTTTCTCTATTTTAAAGACCTCAGCGGCGGTAGCAGAGTCAGTGTCATGTTGCAAATTCTTCCAGCTTTATTGGAAGACAGGTGGTATATATTATCTGCATAAACTCTTTAAGGCCACCCACAAAGTGCACAGAATTTAGAATACCTATGAAGAAGCTATTCCACAAAACAAACACAAGCAGCCCATTCTAACCTTTGTTTGCTGCTCTTCTGATAGTTAAGGACACCACTTGGTGGCTGACCTAGTGGGATGGTGTTGTGTGTTTGGGTGGTACAATGACTTTACTATAAGACTGTGGTCTTATAGTGTTATTTATTCTGTCTTTATCCTCAGTACAACCTTCTTAATTCCAGTCATGAAAGTGAGTACATACAGTCCACGAGTTCCCCCTTTGTTGACTTTACCTTTTCTCATATATGTTCTTTCCTTCATTCGTCTCTTTAGTAGTAGCTGTATCTTTTGGCTGTCCCCACTCTGTCTACTCAAATGGTGTCACTTGTAAGGCTAGCACGCAGATCAGGTAAGTAGGAGTTTTGATCAGTTCCCTCTTCTTTCCCCTTTTTTAACTTCCCTTTCCATTTTCTCTGCCCCCTCCTCCCTATAGCCATTTCTCTAAACCACCATGCTAAAACCCAAACCCATCTCTTTTCTGTCTTTGGGTTACTTTTCTCTCTCCCTGTTTCCACAATATTGTACGTACTTCTTTGGAAGGCAGTAGAAGGATAAGAAAAAAAGATATATCCATGGAACTAGAAAAAATAATATATTCACTTGTGGGGTCTTTCCCCTTAAACCAGGCAACCACTTTTATATAAGGGGTAAAGTACTCCCTGCCGTACCATATAAGAATAGTGCAAGCCACCGAGGAGTTCCATAACCATGTAGAGCAGGGGTACTCATAGTACGGCCCGCGGGCCTGTGGCGGCCCGGCAAGCCTTTCCTGGCGGCCCGCGGACCCCCGAGACATCATATCTGTGTTTTACGGTTTGTTTGTTTTTTGAGTGTCTGCAGCAGCGCGAGAGACTGCTGCTCTGTGGGAGCTGATGACCGGGCGATCCTAGCAATGGCCAGAGAAAAGCTGCAGGGGCCTAAAAAGAGGTGAAATACAAAGGCCACATTAACATGCAAATGGTCTTTTAAAGACGTGTTAAGAGCTCGGGTGCGGCTGTGAGTGTGTGCGCGACACAGGCAGGGTGAGATGACCGAGGGAGTGGGAGGGAAAGGGAGGGGGGAGGGGGACGGAGACGGAGTGAGAGGGAGTGAGTGTGAGAGAGAGTGAGTGAGTGAGAGGGAGTGAGTGAGTGAGTGAGAGGGAGTGAGTGAGAGGGAGTGAGTGAGAGGGAGGGAGTGAGAGGGAGGGAGTGAGAGGGAGGGAGTGAGAGGGAGGGAGTGAGAGGGAGTGAGTGAGTGAGTGAGAGGGAGTGAGTGAGTGAGAGGGAGGGAGGGAGAGAGAGAGAGGGAGGGAGGGAGGGGGAGGGAGGGAGGGAGTGAGAGGGAGGGAGTGAGAGGGAGGGAGTGAGTGAGTGAGAGGGAGTGAGTGAGTGAGAGGGAGGGAGGGAGAGAGAGAGAGGGAGGGAGGGAGGGAGTGAGAGAGAGGGAGGGAGTGAGAGGGAGGGAGGGAGTGAGTGAGAGTGAGTGAGTGAGAGTGAGTGAGTGAGAGTGAGTGAGTGAGAGGGATGAGTGAGTGAGTGAGAGGGAGTGAGTGAGCGGGAGTGAGTGAGTGAGTGAGTGAGAGGGAGTGAGTGAGTGAGTGAGGGAGGGAGTGAGAGGGAGTGAGTGAGTGAGTGAGTGAGTGAGTGAGTGAGTGAGAGGGAGTGAGTGAGAGGGAGTGAGTGAGAGGGAGGGAGGGAGTGAGAGGGAGGGAGTGACAGGGAGGGAGTGAGAGGGAGGGAGTAAGAGGGAGGGAGTGAGTGAGGGAGTAAGAGGGAGGGAGTGAGTGAGTGAGAGGGAGTGAGTGAGTGAGAGGGAGGGAGGGAGAGAGAGAGAGAGAGGGAGGGAGGGAGGGAGTGAGAGAGAGGGAGGGAGTGAGAGAGAGGGAGGGAGTGAGAGAGGGAGGGAGTGAGAGGGAGTGAGTGAGAGGGAGTGAGTGAGAGTGAGTGAGTGAGAGTGAGTGAGTGAGTGAGTGAGAGGGAGTGAGTGAGGGGGAGTGAGTGAGAGGGAGGGAGTGAGTGAGTGAGAGGGAGGGAGTGAGAGGGAGGGAGTGAGAGGGAGGGAGTGAGAGGGAGGGAGTGGGTGGGACGGAGTGGGTGGGAGGGAGTGAGGTAGAGGGAGTGGGTGGGAGGGAGTGGGTGGGAGGGAGTGAGTGAGTGAGAGGGAGGGCGTGAGAGGGAGGGAGTGAGAGGGAGGGAGTGAGTGAGAGGGAGGGAGTGAGTGAGAGGGAGGGAGTGAGTGAGAGGGAGGGAGTCGGTGGGAGGGAGTGAGGTAGAGGGAGTGGGTGGGAGCGTGTGGGTGGGAGGGAGTGGGTGGGAGGGAGTGAGAGGGAGGGAGTGAGAGGGAGGGAGGGAGTGAGAGGGAGTGAGTGAGTGGGAGTGAGTGAGGTAGAGGGAGTGAGGTAGAGGGAGTGGGTGGGAAGGAGTGGTGGGAGGGAGTGGGTGGGAGGGAGTGAGAGGGAGGCAGTGAGAGGGAGGGAGGGAGGGAGTGGGAGGGAGAAGGAGGGAGTGAGAGGGAGGGAGTGGGAGGGAGTGAGAGGGAGGGAGGGAGAGGGAGGGAGGGAGAGGGAGGGAGTGAGAGGGAGGGAGTGAGAGGGAGGGAGTGGGAGGGAGTGGGAGGGAGTGCGAGGGAGTGAGAGGGAGAAGGAGGGAGTGAGTGAGAGAGACGGAGAGGGAGTAAGACGGACGGGGAGGGAGAGGGAGTGAGGTGGAGATAGAGAGGGAGAGGGAGGGAACGGGAGGGAGACTGATGGGGAGTGAGATGGAGGGAAAGGGAGGGAGACTGATGGGGAGTGAGATGGAGGGAAAGGGAGGGAAAGGGAGGGAGACGGAGAGGGAGTGAGAGGAAGGGAAAGGGAGGGAGACGAGATGGAGTGAAGGGGAGGAGACTGAGAGGGAGGGAGAGGGAGGGAGAGGGAGGGAAAGGGAGGGAGATGGAGAGGAAGGGAGAGGGAGTGAGATGGAGAGGGAGTGAGAGGGAGGGAGGGAGAGGGAGGGAAAGGAAGGGAAATGGAGGGAGAGGGAGGGAAAGGGAGTGAGACAGAGAGTGAGAGGGAGGGAGACGGAGAGGGAGGGAGACGGAGAGGGAGGGAGACGGAGAGGGAGGGAGACAGAGAGGGAGGGAGACAGAGAGGGAGGGAGAGAGTGGGAGTGAGAGAGAGGGAGTGAGACAGTCAGAGTGAGACAGAGGAAGACAGGAGAGAGGGGGAGAGAGCTAGAGAGATGGAGAGAGAGCTATAGAGAGGGAGGGAGACCGAGAGAGAAAGAGAGAGAGATATGTGTGTATGCCGGGACGGCTCAGTGGACGAAGGCGTCCGCTGCAGGGACCTGTGATCAACCTCATGGTCAGTTTTATGTTGTTGCTCTAGCCCCGCCCCTCAACCACTGACCCCGCCCCCACCGATGCGGCCCTCGGACACAAACCAAACTGTAAATTTGGCCCCTAAGAGAAAGTTTGTGAGTACCCATGATGTAGAGGAACGAAGGCGAAGGCCGAGTTTCTTTATAAGGTTATGGAACTCCGAGGTGACTAGCAATATCCTTATCATGTACGCCAGGGGGTATTTTATCCCATATAATAAATACATGGTCACACCCTCACCTTCTCCACAAACCACTTAAAACCTTGGTGCATAGCCGTTTCATATGAAAGAGCGAGCATGTTTGAAAATATGAAGATACAAATAAAAACTTTAGTGTAAGATTAAACACATCAAAAACCTTTTAGATATTTGTTGCAAACAGTTCCATTCAAGTTAGTTTCTTTAAAAACAAATGCACCAGTAACTCAGAATGTGTAGCAACATGCAGAAAGATTCTAGCCTTTCTCTTAAGCGTGCAAAACATAAACATGTTCTCTCTGCTTCTCATTGTACGCTATTGGAACAGAGCAGAAGAAAGAAAAGCATTGTTTCATTTTTGTTGCTTTAAACAGCTGCTACGTGACTTGACATGCCTTCCACGTTGGCTGATAGCTCTGGCGGCCGGCATTGTGACATCAAAATTTAACTGTAATAAATTATAATAGTGAAGTTCTGACGTCTTTTCTGTATAATCAGTGACTGGGTGCGTCACAAATCGCCGATTTTAAAGAAATTAGAGGCTGCTGTTTACAAAGGGATTACAGAATCTCCTGTATTATTATGACAAATTCCTTTCAGACAACTTTTCCTTCAGTGATCTTGGGATTTAAACTTGCTCCCTTTTGTTTGTGGGTGATGTTCATGTTACACCCTTTCCTCCCTTAAACCCCCTCTGCTATAAAGTAAAACCCTCACAAATTCCAGAGCAAAGAAACCAAAGAAGAATTGAGGTTACAACTTGTCTCCTCATATAAGGAGAAGAAAAGAGTATACGTTAACCATATACATAATTTGCTAAAATATAAAGATAACATTTTGCATTCAAGTTCAACAGATGGACAGGAAATTCAGGTCAAAGCAATATCTCTCTGCCACTTAGGGCAGAACATACCCTCGGTACTCTAGGATGGTTACTTTCTTTTCCTCCTTTTCCAATCCATGAGAACTGATCACCATCTGCTTTGATTTTGGAACTACTTGGGGCATGTAAAACGATGTTGTCTACACCCCACATCTGCCCATTTTTCAATCTCACCACATTTCTTCCAACATGGATAACTCTCATAAGAGAAGAAAACCTACTACATCCTACCCATCTCTGTTTTGGTAAGTCCACACTGACCCAATCCCCAACGCAAAATGTATGTTTTTTCACATGGTTCAATACATCCTAACTACATTTGTATTTGCTCTGGTGCGATGTAACTCTTTCTATAATTTTAGACCTGTCCACTTCAATTGTCCTTGTTCATTTTACCCACAATATAAGCGGCAGCTGCCATGCAAGTTTACCTCAATAATTATCCGCCTACAACTCCTCCGTCAGCCTTCACTGAAATTATCTGCTGTATGGTGATATGGTGTGGTAACACACAGTGACCACTACCACTACCAGGTCTGAAGCTCTTACAGGTCCTGCTGGACCACTGATGTGTTTGTGGCGTCCTGCCTTATGACCTGAAGGCTGCAGGTATTGTGCTTGCTCACCCCACAATTCACTCACGCCCACTCACAGTAACAGTTCGGCCGGAAAGACCTCAAGTTGTCTCCTCCCAAAAAAAATGTATAGCCTCAGGCCACGCCTGGCTCGAGGATGAGGTGGCGGTACATCCGGGGTGCCAGTGAACGAAACAGCAGGACTGCCGACCTGCTACGGTTTGTAGTCCCCACATAGCTCGAATATCGCGCCGTCAGTGTTATAAAGTAAAACCCTCACAAGGTCAGGGTCTTCAACTAACTTTATTAAATACTATCACAATTCTAGTTAGGAATAAATAGAACATTAAGGGTGATTTGACAATAGGAGGATTGTTCCATTAACCTGACTGAGAGGGGATACAAGCGGGAAAGAACCAAAGAAAAACTGAGGTTACAACACCCTCACCTACTTCTCGTCACTCACCTGACTAGGCCATGGGCATGTGGGTTTGTGGCAGGGGCAGCAGGTCTTCTGGGAAGGGCCAGAGTGCTCCTGTCTAGTGCGAAACTGCTTATTACAGGCCACCAGCCTGTCTGCTGAGCTATAGGAGCGCCTCCTGTTCCAGTGTTGAAGAGTACCTTCCAACCTTCTCACCTCATTGGGACTGCTCTGCTTTCTTGCTTTCCTCAGATATTCTCAGGTAAGTCTCTGATGCGTAGTTGTCCTCTTCCTCCTGTCTCTGTGTCATTGGCCTCTTCCTGGTTTTTGTAATGCGGGTAACAGAGTCTTTCTTCTTTATTTATCCTCCTTCCTCTTCCCTGTCCTTCTGCTATTTTTCTTCCTACTTTACCCTGACCTCTACCTTACTTCCTGGTTTCCTCCCTTCTAATTAACTTGTGTCACCTTTTTCAGGATGTCTGACTTTGGTAATTACAAGTCCTTGGAGCCAGGTGTATAAAATAGGTTGTATTTATTTAAATCTTAGTTCCAGGTTAAGTTCATTAGAGTAAGTAAAGTAGATGGAATAAAACCCCACCAGGAGTGACCTCCCTGTCACTCAGCCTGCCTGCCATCAACTGACACTCCACTCTCAAGCCAGGCACCCAAACATTCCATGAGGTCATCAGGCATTCTAACACTCATACTACCTGAGCAACAGGGAAGACACAGCTAGAGCAAGTAAATACATAAGTCAATTATAACATATCCCCCTTCCTTAGGGAAACAACAATACAGAACTCAAGGAAAGAAACATGAACATCAATATAGACAATGCATTCTGAAAGTAAAACATTTACATGACAAAGGAAAATATTTACATTGCATTCTCAAATATAACGATATTGAGAATAGCCCCATCCCCCTCCCTTGGGGAAAAACCACAACACAACAACCGCAAAGAGCGGTGAAACAGAACTGGGAAAAAAAATTGGGGCACTCATCGCCCCACCACAAACACGGAACAGGGTACACACCACCCTGTGGAACATAACTGGGTCACTGAGCTCCCACAACCTCACCACAGAGGGGTACTCACCACCCTAGGAACAGAAATTGAGGTACTTAACTCCCACACCTCACTGCAAAAGGGTACTCACCAGCCTAGGAAAATAATTGGGGTACTTAGCTGCCACAACCTTATGCAACACTCTTGAACAGAAACTGAAGCACACGCCACACACAAGCTCAAAATAACATTGACAACAGACCTAGTGCACTCACTAGCCCACAGATATTCACCACTCAAACAACTTATCACCCCACAACTTAGTAATTGGATACTCACCACCCAATCAGACCGTACAGTGACACTAACCACCCAAAACATCCTAACTAATTTAACACTACAGGGTACTATACTCATTATACATCCTGTATTAGACAGCAATTTAGTGGTGAGAAAATGACAAACATAACAATAATGAAGTGAAAGTCGCATGCTCCGGTGAGCGGTTTCTCACCCGAAGTTTTCACCTGACGTGAAGCTCTTGTTAATGACATACGATCCCCCGGTGCTGGGAAGATAACACAAATCCAATGCCAAGTGAAGCGAGCACATGACCTCCACAATCCCATACCTTATTCCTGAGAAGAGGCACATCCGTCCGTGCATCGCAGAAGTTTCAAGGAAGAGCAACCATAGTACAATCTCTCAAGTTAGCATTCAGTTTTTTCTACAGTCTTCAGACAAGTTCAGTTCCATGCGTCATGCTCTCAATCTACTCCCCACAAAGGAAAATGATCCGGGAACTCCCATCGCTGAAATACCTCCGTGAGAGACAGCAGACGAAACAAACACCCAGTTCACATCAGATTTTCGAAAACGATGCGTGGTTGGCGAAACGGGAAACCAGGCAGGTCTGAAACTCCAATCTCAACATGGCAGCACGCAGCGCAGGCTGCACCGGGAGGTTCTCGGCACGCCGGTGTTAGAACAACGTCACTGAGCGGCGTAGAAGTAGCCAAACCTCCAACGACGTCAGAAAGGCCACGGAAATGCTCCTCGCGGCCGACACAGCTCGTAAGTTTCATGCGCATCACTCAGTGTAAAATTGACAGGTTATCCAAATGAATCCAGGACAACGTTTTCATCTGAAGACAGGTTTATTCCATATAGGTTTCCAACACAGGAGGAGCGCCTCATCAGCCAGGAGTCCAAGTAGTAACTGAAGAACCACAACGGACACCTGGCTTCTGAAGGCTCCCCACATTCAAAAGAACACATGTATACATTCCCCAGCATGCGAGCATGCGACCCACATTCTCGAGCTAATAGCACGAGTACAATAGACTAGCACGAGTACATAACACTACATCACCTTCCCCCTTATACAAAGCACAAAGAAAAAAGAGATTAAAAAAAGAACAAAATTAAAATGCAATAAATTCGTTAAATCTCGCAGGGGGTTTTCTGATACGACCACTGCGACTACAAGATGGAATTGCAGGGGTAACTGCAGAACCTTGCGCAGGAGAGGAATCTTTTGAGGAAGTAAGTGAAGTAGGAACTAAACCAACATTTGATTGAACCACATTTGGTTGTAACCAATGCGACCAATCACATCCCTCCTGAGTAGATACATTTTTCCTCCTAGAAATTAGGGCTGCTTGGTCCGCAGTCAACTTTGCCAATTGTCTCACATTCCACCAGCCTTTGTCCCCCAGAAAAACAGCATTCTTGCTGACCTTAACAATTTGAACTGGACTTGGAAACATAGACAAACCTTTCGCAACTTTATAGGGTTTTTTGATCATAACCCAATCCCCCACAAACATTTGTACGTCTTTCACGCTCTTTACTCTGTCAAAATTCTCTTTCATTACTGCCTGCTTCTGTTTAACCGTAAAGTCAATGTTATCCCTAGTTGAAGAAAATTGGTTGCCCTCCACCTTCCTTAACCAAGCAGGAAACAAGGGAGAATGTAGTTCCCTACCTCGCAACAATTGAAAAGGGGACACTTGAGTCGTACAATGAGGAGAGACATTATAATTCCAAATTTTCTTTTCCAAAAACTTAAAAACATCCACACCAGAGGCTAGAGCCGTTTGAATTCCTTCTTTCAAAACCTTATTACCACGCTCTACCAGTCCATTGGAAGAGGGCGAATAAAGAGCCACCTTCAGTTGCTTTACATCGTGGGCTTTCAAAAATTTACACATTTTGTCTGAGACAAAGTGGGTCCCATTGTCGGTCACTAAGACTCGAGGGGCTCCTTCCAATAGAAACAATCTTTCCAGAAAAGAGATAGTATTATCTGAATCCGGAGCCTCTACAAATCTATAATACATCCACTTCGAGAAATAATCAATTGCTAAAATAAGGTATCTCTTCCCTTAAGGAAGTACTTTATACGGACCGGAGAAATCTAAAGCAACCTTCTCCCAAGCCATCCCCGGAAATTGAGAAGGTTGTAATGGAGTCTGATGAGTCTTCCAATGTTTATCAGACAACAAACATTCCTCACAATTGTCAACAGTAGCTCTTACCTGGGAATCAATACCCGGCCACCAATAATGAGCTTTGATTCTCATACAAGTCTTGGTCACACCAAGGTGACCCTCATGGGCTAACTTGACAATAGTGTTTCTTAACCCACTGGGAGGAACAAATTTATCACCTCTCAACAAAACTCCATCCTTGACTGAAAGTTCCTCTGCCACCTGTGCAAGATTAGACTTATTTCGGGAGCATCTCCTGTTTTTCATAAGGTTCGCCCTGTTCCTCTTAGCGTCAGGACTGAACTTAAAAAGATGCTTGAGGATTTGGTTAAAGACAAAATTATAGAACCTTCAGAATCTTCACAATGGGTTGCGCCCATCGTCGTAGCACGCAAGAAAAATAATGAGATCAGGCTATGTGCGGACCTCAGGGGTCTCAATAAAAACCTTAAAATTGACTGTCATCCCCTTCCTAAAATTCAAGAGCTGTTGGCGAATCTAGGTGGAGCTAAATGGTTTTCATTGTTGGACTTAAAGTCCGCTTACCATCAGATTCCCTTGTCTAAAGATTCGCAAGAGTTAACAACCTTTGTTACACCATTCGGAGCTTTTAAGTTTCTGAGACTTCCATTTGGGCTAGCTTCAGCGGCCAGCGTTTTTCAAAGGTTAATGGACTCTTTGTTTGGGGATCTGGTGGGGGTACAAGCATATTTGGATGACATTTTGATTTTTGCAAAGACGATGGATGAACATAATATCCTATTGAGAAAAGTTTTGTCCATTCTGGGAAGTAAGGGTATGACTGTCAGAGAGGACAAATGCAAGTTTGGTGTGTCCGAATTGGAGTACTTGGGTCATTCAATTTCTGAATCTGGCATTAGACCTAAATTTTCTGTGGTTAGGGCTCTGATGGAAGCTAAACCTCCAAGTGATAAAGATGCTCTGCGTTCATTTTTGGGACTGGCAGAGTACTATGCCAGGTTCGTGGAAGGTTATGCTCAGGTGGTGGAACCGCTGCGTTTACTCCTTAAAAAAGGTCAGAGGTTTGTTTGGACCAAAGATTTAGATGAGACTTTTGCTAAAGTCAAGGATTTGATTGTTTCTGCACGTTCCCTTCAGGCATTCAGGGACGATTCCATGTGCATTATTGCGGTAGATGCAAGTATGAAAGGCCTTGGAGCTGTGTTATGTCAACAGGTAGAGGGCAAAGAACACACTGTAGCCTTTGCCTCTAGATCTTTGAAAGATTTTGAAAAACACTACAGCACAATTGAGAGGGAGGCGTTGGCCTGTGTGTGGGCGGCTCAAAAGTTTAAGATGTACATCTGGGGCCGCAAGTTTGTGATTCTATCTGATCATAAACCCCTTTCATTTATTTTTAGCAAAGTTTCTGGTACTAATAGTCTTTCTCCTAGGCTGACTAGACTGGTCTCTAAACTTCAGGAATTCAACTTTGAGTTAAGGCACATCTGTGGAGTACCACAAGGATCCTCACTCAGCCCCACCCTCTTCAACGTATACATGAGCCCCCTCGCGGCCATCGCCCGCCAACACAACCTCAACATCATCTCTTACGCGGATGACACTCAACTAATCCTTTCTCTCACCAATGACCCCAGCACCGCCAAAACTAACCTACACGAAGGAATGAAAGAAGTTGCCGAATGGATGAAACAAAGCCGTCTGAAACTGAACTCAGACAAAACAGAAGTCCTCATCCTAGGTACATCCCCCTCTGCATGGGACGACTCTTGGTGGCCGGAAGCCCTTGGAAAAGCACCCATCCCGACAGACCACGCACGGAACCTAGGCGTCATCCTGGATTCTTCACTCTCAATGAACAGACAAGTCAGCGCCGTCTCCTCATCCTGCTTCAACGTTCTTCGCATGCTCAAAAAAACATTTCGCTGGATCCCCACCGAAACCAGAAAAACAGTCACCCATGCTCTGGTCACGAGCCGACTGGACTACGGAAACACCCTCTACGCAGGTACTACCGTCAAACTCCAGAAGAAACTCCAACGAATCCAAAACGCCTCAGCCAGGATCATATTAGACATCCCGCGCAACGAACATATCTCTGGTCACCTCAAAAACCTCCACTGGCTACCCGTCAATAAGAGAATCACTTTCCGACTGCTAACCCACGCACACAAATCACTCTACGACATCGGACCAGAATGCCTCAACTCACGACTGTCCTTCTACACCCCCCCCCCGCCAACTACGTTCTTCCAGCCAAGCCCTCGCCACTGTACCTCGCATCAATAAGACCACCATGGGAGGCAGATCCTTCTCATACCTGGCTGCCAAAACATGGAACTCACTCCCCGCTGACCTTCGCCTTACCCAGAACCACCTAGCATTCAGAAAGCAACTTAAAACGTGGATATTCGACAAGTAATCCTCCTCCCCTTCCTAAGCGCCTTGAGACCCTCTGGGTATGTAGTGCGCTATATAAATTATCTGACTTGACTTGACTTGACATTGCTGGGGGGAAAAACTTCAGAGCAGATTGCTTGTCCAGGATGTTGATGGACAAAGATGATGAGGATGACATGGTGGAGGAAGACGTGGAGTGTGTGTCAGTGGTGGACGCTGTTGAGGAATGGAATTCGGTTGTGTCTGAAAATGATTGGAAGGAGGCTAGTGAAAAGGATGGTATTTTGTCCCAAGCTTTGAAGTTTTCTGCTAATGTTTGGCCAGAGGTTAGAAATCTATCTGGGGATTTAAGGAATTTTGCACAGGTGGCAGAGGAACTTTCAGTCAAGGATGGAGTTTTGTTGAGAGGCGATAAATTCGTTCCTCCCAGTGGGTTAAGAAACACTATTGTCAAGTTAGCTCATGAGGGTCACCTTGGTGTGACCAAGACTTGTATGAGAATCAAAGCTCATTATTGGTGGCCGGGTATTGATTCCCAGGTAAGAGCTACTGTTGAATCCAGGACAACGTTTTCATCTGAAGACAGGTTTATTCCATATAGGTTTCCAACACAGGAGGAGCGCCTCATCAGCCAGGAGTCCAAGTAGTAACTGAAGAACCACAACGGACACCTGGCTTCTGAAGGCTCCCCACATTCAAAAGAACACATGTATACATTCCCCAGCATGCGAGCATGCGACCCACATTCTCGAGCTAATAGCACGAGTACAATAGACTAGCACGAGTACATAACACTACACTCAGCTCACGCATAGTTTTAAAAAGTAAGCGCTACAGTTAATCTGCCACAACAGCGCGAATCAAAAAAAATAAAATACTCACAGTTATTGTAAAAAAAAAAAAAATACTGCACTGGTAGACTCCCACAAAAGTGCAATTGCGGTGCCAATATTCCCAACAGCACGCCGCTCCCTTTTCCTCTGTAGTGCCAAGGAACACACAAATCGGTATCCTCGTGTACTCAATCAATCAGCCTCAGCAAATGCCAATTTCCTCACAAATTGAAGAAAAGACCGTAAGGTTATACTGTCACGATGCATCGCAAAGTAATCCATTCACTACCGATCGCTACCCAAACAAAGTGCTAGTTCTCGGCAATGGCTGTTAGCTTCACATTTTAAGGATCTAAAAAACTTAGCTTTATGAATAAGCAGAATGTAGCCGGTCTCCTCCCCATAAAGTTGGTAAACTTCAGACAACTTGCTAAGCTGCCTACCAACCTGTTGTTATTTTAAGTGTAAGTCTTCACATGAGTGCCGGTTTCCTTCAACACACGTCGCTGGTGCCACTTCCCAAGCACCAGTTACTGCTGACAATTTTCAAAAGTAACCCCTCCAAGTAGGATGGCAGCAATGTAGTAGAAAGCCAAAAGCCTTGGGGTGCAGGCTGTCCTGTTGATGAGGGACACTGGTGGGGCTGAGCAGAGCGTTTGCTTCACGTTTCCTTTTCCTTTGTAGTTTCAATCTATATGTTCCAGTCCCTTTAGCAGTTCCAGTAGTTCCTTAGCTCCTTTAAACACAGACTCTTTCCTTCACGCTGGCGGTTCTTTAAATCATCGCCAAATGTGGTAATTAAAAGTCCTCCGAGTCTGGTGTATAAAATAGGTTGTATTTATTTAAAGTTTAGTTCCAGGTTAAGTTTATTAGTGTAAGTAAAGTAGATGGAATAAAACCTCACCAGGAGCGACCGCCCTGTCGCTCAGCCTGCCTGCCATCAACTGACACTCTACACTCAAGCCAGTCACC
The DNA here is from genome assembly GCF_964263255.1 of Lissotriton vulgaris. Taxonomy (NCBI): domain Eukaryota; kingdom Metazoa; phylum Chordata; class Amphibia; order Caudata; family Salamandridae; genus Lissotriton; species Lissotriton vulgaris. The sequence goes on along the minus strand of NC_141693.1, from coordinate 1,686,930,304 downwards.
CAAACATTCCATGAGGTCATCAGGCATTCTAACACTCGTACTAGCTGAGCAACAGGAAAGACACAGCTAGAGCAAGTAAATACATAAGTCAATTATAACACTGACCCTTTGGAGACGAAGGCAGAGCACCTGGCCATCCCGGTAATCAGGTAAGCGTACTGCTTTTCCTCACAAATGTGAATCTGAAACTTGGGACTAATGACCCTGGTGGGATCGCTGTGATGTGGTTGCTTTGGAAGTGTCTGATCAGTCACTCACTCTGTTGAACCCAGGTTAATAAATCCAAATACGGTGACTCCAATAAAGAGTCTGAAAAATCCTGGGTTATTCGGCATTTTAGTCTTGCAGGACTTTGTGACTTAAATCTGACGAAGAATCCCTGAAGGTAACTAGAGCTTTTATGGCTAACAGCACCACAAGTAATATACAACTTTTTTAAATTGTGTTTTTAAATAGCTTTGACATCACAGGAAGAATGCTTCAGTGCACTCACAGTATGAAATGATTGACAAGTGTATTGAAAAAGATACAGAGGATTAAACAGATACATTCTAAACAAGTTTCATAGTCTAGAATCCATATATGGAGTGGAACAAGTGGGTATTCTGTCATTAATACATTTCAGTTGGAGGCTAAGGTGGTGTCTGAGAGGGATGAACCCTGACAGTGAAGGGATCTGCTTCAAAAACAAATATAATTCTTGTGGTAAATGGCAAGCAGATTTAGGTGGGCTGGCCTCAGGCATGTGGTCGACTATAGGAAGCAGATTAACTTTAGTAAGTCAGAGGAATGTCAGGATTTAGGCATGGTAAACGGGGGAATTGGGCCAGTGGAAAAATAGAAAGGCTGGAACACTAGACTGCTAAACTTAGAGTACCCTTGCACTTACTTAATTCATAAGTTTGGGTTAGTTTCTGGATCAAAAGTGTTAGAGCCTTATTTACGACTGTTTCTGCAATGTAGTCTTCTCCTCCTATTAGTCGAATTGGGTCGCCAATTTGAATAATTGTGTTACTGTAATATTGACAGCCATAATATCTACAACTATATACTTATCATAAAAAATATATTGAATCAAAAATATTGTTAAATAAAACTATCTAAATGTAAAAAATGTGAAACCCAAAGCATAGATAACAATAATATAGACTTTTTAATTGAACATTAAAAATAACCAGAATATTATATATATATATATTACCTACTGGCGGTCGCCAGTAGGTAGTTATAGTTAGGATCTACTTTCTATAGGAAATCCGCAACATTCTATTGGGAATAACTTTGGCGCCGGTGGACGAATCTTCGCAAATTTCTCAAAGTACGTGGCCCGCTCCGCTCCTTCCCTGAAAATGTGGGGGGGATTCGTCAAGCGGGGGCCGAGATAAAAGGGGGGTCCCAAAACGTGTTTTCTCCATGTTAATTTCCATAGGGCGGTCAAACTCACTTTTAGCCCAAACGGCTGAATGGATTTCCACCAAACTTGGCAAAATTGTAGGGACTGGTAGCCCGATGTGCCTTTGCTATGTCTCAAGATATGTGCTCCAGTGGTTTTTAAGTAATTTAGGTTAAATAAAATATATATATCTATAGGCGTGCCCGGTACACGCACCGGGGAGCGCACCGGCCGCGCTACGCGACTTGCGTACGGAAAGCTGATTGGCTCTCGGGTGTCTGTAAACATTCGAAACAGTCCGGAGCGGCCGCCATCTTGTGTCTCGGTAAAATCGAGACACAAGAGGTGGCAAAAACAAAGGGGGAAATGACCATAAGGGGGCAGAGTAGACCCCCCCCTGACCCCCTAGGTTTGATGTGGGGGCCAAAAAAGGGCCCGCGGGGCAAAAAATGTTTTTATTTTTTTTATTTTCGCGGGGGGAGCGCCCGGTACGCGCACTGGGGAGCGCACCGGGGAGTGTACCGGGGAGCATACCATGGGGAAAAAAGAATGACAATTTTTAAAAAATGTAGCTGTTTTTAAAAAAAAATCTTTTTGTTGTTTTTTTTTTATTTAAGTACTTACATGTAGGTATCAATGTAGAGACTAAGGGGCAGATTTACAAGCCACTTGCGCCACTTTTGCGTCACTTTTCTCATGTTAAACGTGACGCAAAGGTGGCGCAAGGGGCTTGTAAATCTGCCCCTTTAATTGTTGGTTTTTAATTTTTTTTATTTAAGTACCTACATGTAGGTTCCAATGTAGAGACTTAGGGGCAGATTTACAAGCCCCTTGCGCCACTTTTGTGTCACTTTTCCTATGTTAAAAGTGACGCAACGGTGGCGCAAGGGGCTTGTAAATCTGTCCCTTAAATTTAATGTACACCTTCTCCTCTGTAGATATCTTGCATGTTGTTACAGAAGTTATTGTGGTATATGGAATCCATACCATAGTCTGTCAAGAAAGCAGAAACAGATACTTTAAGCACTTCCTGAGAAGGCCTAGTGGAGGATGGGTAGTGTATCCTGCTCTCTTATGATGAAAAAGAGATGTATATTACACATTGTAGATAATATAGTGGGAGAAAGGAAGTAACTATGAGCAAACTTCCTATGTAACACAAAAAAGTTGCACAGTATACTATAAGTCTCATTTTATAATATAATTATTTTGGTAATACTTCATGAATTACATATAAAAATGAATATTGTCTCAAACAATTTAAAATTATTAAATATAAATTTATTCTTCTGATTCTTTTTCATAATTTAATAAAACTTGTAACATAATATTGTCCGGTATTTCCTCATAATTATAAGTACATGATTTCATTTGTTCCAGACATTCTGTTAACTGTTGGTCCAAAGAGTCATCCATGAAATCAACTTTATCTTTTTGCTCTTCTGGATTTTCCACCTTTACTTCGATAGAAGTAACATTTGCTTGTTTTTCTCCTTCCATTTTCTTTCTGAAAATTGTATAAAAATTAACTATATTAGTAGAGTTAGGGTACTGTTGGATTTAAGTTTAGACAGGTACTTCTGAGTTTTTAACAGTGAAGTAATTTTTGGGCAGTGTATGGTTTCAGGCAGGAAGTAGAACTATTAAAAAGTGCATGTGATGAAGCCTAAGTAAATTCATAATTATACCAGAGAAGCCTAACTCAATCCATAATTATAACAGAGAAGCCTATCTCAATCTATAACTATTACACAGGGATAGTATATAACTATCAGAAAACGTTTTCCCAAATTAACTTAAAGTGCACAACATAGTTCCCCTTCAAAAATATTAACTTACCTTTTTCAAATCAGTTGAAGTTTTCTGTGAAAATTCTTTTGAAATATCCCTCAGGTACTATTAGTCAAAATGGCTGTGTTTCCCTCTCATTTTTCATATATATTGATGTACATAACCAATCAAATGTCAGTATATAAAAGTACAAAATGTAAGTAACATTTTAATTGGTTGAAAATTCTACCCCTTTCATATGTGTTTTTGTCATGTAATTTACCTCAGGATATTTAGACAGGGCTACAGCCCAAATGGCTCAATGGAATACCATCACATTCGTTTCCCACATTTTTTTTGGGAGCGCTCTTCCTTCTAGCTCTCTTTCTCTTTACACCAATATCTCTGTCCCCTTTGCTCATGCTCACTCCTTCATTAGTTTTTTTTTTCTTTTTTTTTTTTGGTACGCTCCCGGGATGCGCCCCGTTACGCGCACCGGGCCGCGCACTGGGAGCGCTCCAGGATGAAACATTAAAAAAAATTAATATACTTTTTAAAAAAAGGTATTATATTAATATACATATATATTCACTGAAAAAACCATAGGTTTCACACTAGTTATACTTAGGGATTAGCATTTAAAAAACCTTTGAAATTCACTGAAAAAACCATAGGTTTCACACCAGTTATAGTTAGGAATTAGCAATTAAAAAACCTATTAAATTCACTGAAAAAACCATAGGTTTCACACCAGTTATAGTTAGCTGGAAATTTTACTGACATAAAACCATTGAAATTCCACGTAATAGTTAGTTGGACTCACTATAACTTGCGCGTGTAATGCACTGCTGATGACGTCACATATTACATCACTCATGACATGGTCAGTGACATCACTCATGACATCACTGATGACACCATCCTTGTGACAGAGTGACAGACCTCCTTTCAGTGTAATGTAACCCCTAAAACACATATTCGAAAATAGAAATTAACATTTTCAAAAAAAGGAGATATCCATACCAGTTACAACAACCAATTCAGTAATTCCACCATCTATATACACATTCTCTCATTCACCAACAGTTCTATATAGTCACTCATACATATACTCACTCATCATATGTAGTGATACACCTATACATCCTATTACACACCGACAGTCATCCAAAAGTTACTCACACACATACTCACACATGCAAATAAACTATTGAACATCCATTTATTAGCATATACAACTATACACACACTACCACCTTACTTCTAAGGAAACTTACACATACTTACTCTCTTAAACAATCACTTATAGAAACACATACTTATTTAAACAGGAACTCTTACAATCTCACATATACTCACTTATATACATCAATACTCACATATACTAGATTAAAACATATGTTGTTACTGATAAAGACACTAGTGAGACAGTCATTCACTCACTAACACACACATATACACATTCATCCACCCATACAGTCCTGCACATATGCTGTCTTCAAAACACATATAAACAGTGAGTCAGTCATTGATGCATCTATGTGCTAAGTAATACCCCCACCAAACTATACAGACACTCATACTGATACTAAAAAAAATCTAATAACCCATATACACACACATGTAGCTACTCACCAGCCCATGCAGCCACTTATACACAAAGTGAAACACTGATACATATATTTAAATATTTAAACATTACTCGCTAATATATGTATTCACTAAGATACACTTAATAAGCCAGTTAACCAATCAATTTAAAAAAAAACATTCATTAAAACACTTACTTAAACATTTATTCTTCCATCGACCTTTACATATACATATATAAAACATATTTATTTTTCAGAAAGACACACATTCACTGGATGGTGTCATCAGTGATGTCATGAGTGATGTCACTGTTACGTTGTTAGTCCTCAGGATCGGTTTGTAGAATGGTAAGCCCACCTCTAAATCGAGCCAACGTCTGAAAAGCTGTGACGGCACAGAGCGTTGAAAAGATTAAGTGAGGGGATAATAAACAAGACCAGGGAAGGAAAGGAAGGGGACAGCAGGGAGGGAGATCTGAAAGACAGGAACAAAACACAAGCATAAGACCAGGATAACTGGACCGTAAGTAACAAATGGTATGATAAGTGACTATAACTGTCTATACCTGTAAAGGAAGAAAAAAGGCCTTGTGGATGTGTAGAGGCGACGTAGGGTTTGATATGGTGTAACTAAGTAAAGGTATAAAGACAAGACAACAATGATATACCTGGCAAGGAGTAGCAGTGTTCAGATGCAATACATAATACACATGATAATGTAACATACCCTAGTAATGAATCCAATAAACATCACAGGGGAAGAGTGTAGCCAGACCTCCAGAACCCCTGTTAATAGAAGATTCAAGTACAGTTACTATTTAAAAGAATGCGATGCAAAATAGCCTTCTCCACAATATTCAGTTTATCCACAAAGCTCCTCTGGACTCAAGAGAGTTCGCTTAACCAGCTAATGAATCTTAGCTGGCTAGAAAGTGTTTTGTTCAACCAAAGCAAAGTAACTCAAAACAGCCTGATGATATCGAATGTCTGATAACACCATGTAAACCACCACTGTTGGCCGAAATGCCAACCGAATCAAAATCACCGAATATCCCCAAAACAAACAAGCCAGGACTTGGTAACACAAACAAACGTTACCACAGGTCTTCCCAAATTGAAAACGGACTATAGAGTTGCAGTTAGCGAAATGCTGTAAGTCGCTAGTGGTGCAAGCACCCTTACCACACAGGATCATGGACTAGAGCAAAGAACCAGCAGTTTGACCGGAATTCCCGACAACCAGCCTCCGGCCGCCTTTCTCTTTATAGCAATCCTCGCGAGAATGCGGCGCGTCACAAGGGATCATGGGAGTCGTAGTTCGCTCCCGGAGCATGCCGGGTAATGTAGTTCGCGATATCGTGATCGTGACAGTACATCCCTCTCCTCACAGCGGGGTCACGGGCCAGGCTTCTCCGGACACCTCCTATGAAACGCAGATACCAACCTGGGAGCATTTTGTACACCCAGAGCAGGCTCCCAGGAGTTCTCCTCCGGTCCGTACCCCTTCCAGGAAACCAAATACCACAACTTACTTCTCCGGTATTTGGAGTCCAGAATCCGACGAACAACATACTCCATCTCACCCTGCACCAGCACGGGGGAAGGACGATGGTGGCCCTTGGTAAATGAAGGTTTCAATAAAGAGACATGAAACACTGGATGGATGCGCAGATGGGAGGGTAGTTTCAATTTCACAGCCACCGGGTCAATGCGCTTCAGCACCCTGTATGGCCCGATGTATCTAGGGTTGAACACACTAAGCTTCCTGAAACGCATATTCCTAGTGGAGAGCCACACCTCATCCCCTGCACAGTACAATGGACCTTGCCTCCGATGTTGGTCAGCAGCAGCCTTGTACCGAAGTTTCACAGCCTGTAACTGTTCCTGCGCTTTAACCAATGTCTCTTTGATATGAGCCACCCTATGAGCCACCCCAGGAAGGAGAGAGTCTGTAGCCGGTTGTACAAAGGGTAAAAAACGAGGATGTCTGCCATACATGCAATAGAACGGAGAGATTTTGGTGGAACCATGCGTGGCGTTGTTATAAGCCACCTCGGCTAGCCATAAATAGTCCACCCAATTCTCCTTGTCGCTGTCTACATAGCATCTCAAATACTGCTTAAGGGTCTGATTTAAGCGTTCGGTCTGGCCATCGGTTTGCGGGTGGAAGCTGGTGGAAAGAGCAGAATCTATGTGCAATGAGGAACACTATTTCCTCCAGAACTGGGCGGTAAACTGTGACCCTCTGTCGGACACAATGACGCTTGGCAGACCATGTAACCTCACCACATTGACCATCAGCAGTACTGCCAGTTGACCCGCCGATGGTACTTGTTTGCAGGCCACGAAGTGCCCCATTTTGGACAGATAATCGACCACCACCATAATGGCCGTACAACCCCTGTCCGCAGGAAGACCAACGATGAAGTCCACCGATATCCGATCCCAGGGAATCGAAGGAGTAGGGAGAGGTTGTAACAACCCCTGTGAACGACCGTGGTCCGATTTCATTTTCGCACATTGACCACAGGCGGTCACCCATCTCCCAACATCAGGCCTCACCGAGGGCCACCAGAACTGTCTCAATACACGCTCCAGAGTCTTAGCCACACCAAGATGTCCAGCACTAGGTGACTCATGACACCATACATAGACCTGTTTTCTCAAAGCCCTGGTAGGCACAAGTAACCTGTTACGAAACATTGGCAGGCCTCCTTGCACCCTCCATTCTGGATGACCACCCAGCCAGGTCTTCCAGGCAAATGAGTCCACTCCCTTCCTAACATCCCTTAGGAAGGTATCAGGTTGCAATACACACACCACTCTGTCTGGAGACACAATGCTAGCCTCAGCCTTCTCCACACAAGGGGTGCCTGTCGACTGGCGAGTGAGAGCATCTGCCTTTCTGTTGTCTGCGCCAGGGCGAAACGTAATAATGAAGTTAAATCCAGAGAAAAACATCATCCACCTGAGTTGTCTAGGTGACAGATGGCGCGCAGCAGACATGAACTGCAGATTCCTGTGGTCCGAATAAACAGTGACCACATGCCGAGCGCCCATAAGAAAGTGTCTCCATTCTTGAAAAGAGTCTCTAATAGCCAGCAGCTCTTTTTCAGCTATATGGTAGTTCAGTTCCGCCTGATTTAACTTACGGGACATATACGCCACCGGGTGTAACTGCCCCGTGTCCGTATGACGTTGTAAGAGGATAGCCCCGATCGCCACCTCCGAGGCATCCGCCTCCACGATATAGGGCTTGTCTGGATCTGGGTGGGACAACACAGGTGCTGATACAAACGCTTCCTTGAGGGCCGTGAAAGCGGATTGCGCTTCAGTAGACCACACAAATCTGCTCCCCTTTTTAAGCAGTTGGGTGATAGGCGCCACCAACCGAGAGAACTGATTAATGAAGCGCCTATAAAAGTTGGCGAAGCCTATAAAACATTGCACATCTCGAACATTGTTCGGAATAGGCCAATTCCGGACTGCCGCCACTTTCCTCACCGCCATCTCTTGACCCTCCGGACTCAACATTACCCCTAAGAACTCCACCTCATGCACATGGAAGTCACACTTACTGATCTTACAGTACAGATGGTTTTCCTGCAGAATGGTAAGCACCTTGGCTACATGTTGAAAGTGTAACTCTTCTGATTCCGAATAGACCAAGATATCGTCTATGTAGACAACCACATAATGGTCCAGAATGTCCCGAAACACATCATTTAAAAAGTACTGAAAGGTCGCAGGGGCGTTGCAGAGACCGAAGGGCATCACTCTGTACTCAAAGAGTCTGTATCTGGTTTTGAATGCAGTTTTCCATTCATCCCCACTACGCATGCGGACCAGATGGTACGCCCCTTTTAAATCAAGTTTAGTGAAAACAGTGGCCTTCTTCACTTGTTCCAAAAGAACATTAATCAGGGGTAGAGGATACCTGTTTTTAATGGTAATGGCGTTCAATGCACGAAAGTCAACACACACACGCAACTCACCATTCGCTTTCGGAATGAAAAATAGGGGTGAGGCGGCTGGGGATTTGGATGGACGAATAAAGCCTAAAGCCAGCAACTTGTCCAGATAGTCTCGCAGGTGTTGATTTTCGGGTTCAGTTAAGGCATAAATCCGCCCACACGGGATAGTTGCCCCCGGGACTAGATCGATTTGGCAGTCATACTGTCTATGCTGTGGTAATCCTTCAGCTTCTTCCTTATTGAACACCTGACCAAAAGACTGATAAGCCGCAGGTAGTTGTGCACATTTTTCTGCGGCTGTAGCTATACACGACCCACCTGACAAGGCTCGAGCAGGTTTCACCGCTCCCTGAAAACAATTTCGTAAACAATAATCGGAACCCATCTGCACCGTCCTGGTGTCCCAATCGATGCTAGGGTTGTGTTTCTCTAGCCAAGGCAACCCAAATATGACACCGTATTGAGGAGCCCTGATAACCCCAAAGGTAATAAACTCAGAGTGTGTGTCTTCCAATATCACTTCAAGTTTCTCTGTCTCATAGCTAATGGGACCCATGCTAAGTTTTCTCCCATCCACGGCATAGACATCTTCAGGTCTTTCTTTTCGCACCAGAGGGATACCCATACGTTGAGCCTCATGCATATCAATGAACATGCCCGTTGCCCCTGAATCCACCATAGCTGATGCGCCTACTGCTTCTCCTGCCAGCATTAATACTATAGACACGAACAGATGATTCGTCACCTGTGTTGCTCTCTCACTCAATGAAGGGACATAAGCAGGACTCCAAGAAACCCCTTCTTGTTTCCCAGAGTCTCTTAGTTTTCCGACACCTTGTCAGCATCAGCAGCAGCCACCCGATTACCCCGGAATCTGTTGGATTTAGGTTTCACAGGGAATTCCCTCGCAAAATGGCCTTTTTTCCCACAATACAAACAGAGACCCTGCTTACGCCTTGATTCTCTTTCAGCAGGCGTCAATGCTGATCTCACTGCCCCTATCTCCATAGGCTCGGACGAGGAAGACGGAGTCCTCTCCTTGGTGACATGTGTTTCAACCCCTGGTTTCCTCCGATTGTCCCCTTTCCTCTCACCCAGACGATGGTCTAGGCGCAGGGCCAAATTAATCAAACCTTCGCAAGTGGTGGGCTGTGGATCTATTTGCGCAATTACATCCTTAAGTTCATCGCTTAAGCCTTGATGGAATATGGAAGCCTGTTTGTTTTCGGGCCAAGTGGTCTCTGTGACTAAACGCCTGAATGCATTTAAATAGGTAACCAGATCCTTCTTTCCTTGCCTTAATTCAAGCAATTCCCTGTCCGTTGTGTATGAATCGGCCCTTCTATCAAATACCCTTAAAAATTCTGTTTTAAACGCCTCCCAATCGTGCAACAAGGGATCGTTGCGATTGACTAATGGGACCGGCCACTGTGCTGCCGTGCCAGCTAGGTAAGAGATCAGGAAGGCCACCTTAGCCTGATTCGTGGGAAAAGACCTGGGTTTACATGAATAATGTAACGCTATTTGGGTGAGGAACACCTGTACTTTATCAGAATCCCCAGAAAAACGCTCAGGGGATGCCAATGGCACAGACACTGGCATTTCTACCACCGCAGGCTGAGGCTGCGGTGTGCCCCCTGCATCAAAAGGATTGCGTTGGACAACATCCACTCGTGCCCGTAAGTCCGCTGTCTCTAGCTCAGACATGAGTCCCTTTCTCACTGCTCCATCAGGATTCAAGCAAGCCGGGCCGAAGAAGGCTGAAATGCCAGAAACCGGTCCCCGGTAGCTTGTCTCCTTTCTGGTGAAGAATTGGCTTGGTAGTTTAGTCTGCCCTGTTCCCATGATGCACTGGGCCAGGGACAGACTGATTTGCATATAGCCAGGTTCTGAGCTGGGATGGGGCAGTGAGATAAATAACGGTGATGGATCAAGCCCTGATCTTTGGACTGGGTAAGAGTGGTCTGTTTAACTCAGACACTCTGTTCATCACCACCCCCTTTTCTAAATCGTTTTTGGCCACTATAGGTGTGGCAGGGTTTACTCAGACATGAGTCCCTTTCTCACTGCTCCATCAGGATTCAAGCAAGCCGGGCCGAAGAAGGCTGAAATGCCAGAAACCGGTCCCCGGTAGCTTGTCTCCTTTCTGGTGAAGAATTGGCTTGGTAGTTTAGTCTGCCCTGTTCCCATGATGCACTGGGCCAGGGACAGACTGATTTGCATATAGCCAGGTTCTGAGCTGGGATGGGGCAGTGAGATAAATAACGGTGATGGATCAAGCCCTGATCTTTGGACTGGGTAAGAGTGGTCTGTTTAACTCAGACACTCTGTTCATCACCACCCCCTTTTCTAAATCGTCTCTAGCCAAGAGGCAGCGACTTCCAACTGCAACGCACCCAGTGCCTCTATCACATCCTCTAAAGTGGCCATACCGGTACAACCCGACCAGGAGGACTAGAATACGTGGGTCGGGAATTCTGTTACGTTGTTAGTCCTCAGGATCGGTTTGTAGAATGGTAAGCCCACCTCTAAATCGAGCCAACGTCTGGAAAGCCGTGACGGCACAGAGCGTTGAAAAGATTAAGTGAGGGGATAATAAACAAGACCAGGGAAGGAAAGGAAGGGGACAGCAGGGAGTGAGATCTGAAAGACAGGAACAAAACACAAGCATAAGACCAGGATAACTGGACCATAACTAACAAATGATATATGACTGAATGATAAGTGACTATAACTGTCTATACCTGTAAAGGAAGAAAAAAGGCCTTGTGGATGTGTAGAGGCGACGTAGGGGTTGATATGGTGTAACTAAGTAAAGGTATAAAGACAAGACAACAATGATATACCTGGCAAGGAGTAGCAGTGTTCAGATGCAATACATAATACACATGCTAATGTAACATACCCTAGTAATGAATCCAATAAACATCACAGGGGAAGAGTGTAGCCACACCTCCAGAACCCCTGTTAAGAGAAGACTCAAGTACAGTTACAACTTAAAAGAATGCGATGCAAAATAGCCTTCTCCACAATATTCAGTTTATCCACAAAGCTCCTCTGGACTCAAGAGAGTTCGCTTAACCAGCTAATGAATCTTAGCTGGCTAGAAAGTGTTTTGTTCAACCAAAGCAAAGTAACTCAAAACAGCCTGATGATATCGAATGTCTGATAACACCATGTAAACCACCACTGTTGGCCGAAATGCCAACCGAATCAAAATCACCGAATATCCCCAAAATAAACAAGCCAGGACTTGGTAACACAAACTAACGTTACCACAGGTCTTCCCAAATTGAAAACGGACTATAGAGTTGCAGTCAGCGAAATGCTGTAAGTCGCTAGTGATGCAAGCACCCTTACCACACAGGATCATGGACTAGAGCAAAGAACCAGCAGTTTGACCGGCATTCCCGACACCCAGCCTCCGGCCGCCATTCTCTTTATAGCAATCCTCGCGAGAATGTGGCGCGTCGCAAAGGATCATGGGAGTTGTAGTTCGCTCCCGGAGCATGCCGGGTAATGTAGTTTGCGATATCGCGATCGTGACAGTCACTGACCATGTCATGAGTGATGTAATATGTGACGTCATCAGCAGTGCATTACACGCGCAAGTTATAGTGAGTCCAACTAACTATAACGTGGAATTTCAATGGTTTTATGTCAGTAAAATTTCAAGCTAACTTTAACTGGTGTGAAACCTATGGTTTTTTCAGTGAATGTAATAGGTTTTTTAAATGCTAATTCCTAACTGTAACTGGTGTGAAACCTATGGTATATATATATATATATATATATATATATATATATATATATATATATATATATATATATATATATATATATATATATATATATATACATGTATATATATAAACGCTCAAAGGTCCTCTTACTCAAAAGGAACAACAGCACTCCGGAGGTGATAGATTTCACAGCGGTCTTAGTTTATTTTGAAAAGTCAACAAACAAACGCGTTTCGGCGTCAGCCTTCGTCAGTGTCAATGACACTAGGCACATGATATCATTTTAAACCCTCCTAGTGGTAGCAGACAAAGGTGAAGGACAAACCCTAGATCAAATACGGGCGCCATCTTGTAGTGGATAAGATGTGCATATTACCCTTCCAGAGTCATCAAACCGTGTATCGGTTGGAAAAACAAGAGGTAAATGCCAAAATTAATAATTATACAAGTTATACAATGTGTCAGTATCTAGCCGTGGATCAGCATGAGTCCTTACATTATTGGTCTGCTATAATAAGGATAAGGCTTATATCGGCATTAAAATCAAAGAGAAAATACATTCATAACCATATATACATATATACACATATATACATTGCACCTGAAAAATATTACAGGAAAATATATATACAAAAAATGCATATGAAAGTTATCCTAACTTCATATTCCTTCAAAGTTTCAGAAAGTATGTACATATATATACAGGTTAATGAATAGGCTGTACAAGTTCATAGTGAAAAATCCACAAAAATCTTTTCTTACTCCAGTTTACTATACTCATTTCCTAGAATCATGAAACTCAAACGCTTCTATTCTGAGGCCATCCTAAGGACTTTTATCTTATCTTATCTAACAATGACTACAAAGCAGGATGTCGACAGAAGACTCAAAACCAATATAGGAAATTCATTTGCCTAGATAGATGGCTATCTCCTCCCCGCTGTTAAGGCCCCCCGGATGTTTAGTAGCTAAATCGATAATATATCTCGATTCCAGTCTTCTGAGTCGTCTTAATCTATCTCCACCCCTGATGTTATTAGGTACGTGATCCAGTCCACAGTATGTTAATTTGGTACGATCCTTATTATGAAACTCAGAAAAGTGACGCGCTACTGGGTAGGAAGGGTCAACTTTGTCGATGGCTCTGAGATGCTCGAGCACCGTCAATTTCAGTTGGTTGATGTTACTCCCGATGTAGCGAAGGCCACACGGGCATACCAGGCAATAGACTGCATAGACAGTACTGCATGTCAAGAATTTCTTTATAGCCATAGATCTACCTGTCATCTGGTTTTCATACCGGAGAACTCTTTTGCTTGCGGCACACGCTTTACAGCGGCCACAGGGGTAGAACCCACTCATGTCCTTCAGTGTGTTCGGTTTGTTGGTGGGTTTGCTGAAATGGCTATGTGTCAACATATCCCCCATCGACCTGCACTTGCTGAAGGTAACTAGAGGATGGAGAGGCAGATCTTCCCTCAGTATACTGTCTGTACGCAGGATATGCCAGTTCTTTCTCATCATGGCCTTGAGGTGATTAGCTCCAGAGGAGTAAGGTGTTATCATCCTAAATTTATTAACCTCTGTGTTGGTAGTCTTAGTCTGCAGATCATCTTCTGTTTGTTTCTTTTTCTTTTTTAGCAGTTCTATCCTAGGGATTTTCCTGACTCTCTTTAGTGTACTCTGTAGTAGGGAATCATCATAGCCCCTTAGTCTGAAACGTTCCAGACATTTGTGGGCCGCCTTCTCAAACTCATGTTCTTGTGTGCTGTTTCTACGGAGTCTGAGGAGTTCCCCGTAGGGGATGCTTTTAAGAAGCTTAGGCGGGTGGCTGCTTTTGGCAAATAGAATGGAATTCCCTGCCGTTTCTTTCCTGTACAGGGAAGTATGTACCCGGCCCTCATCAATGTACACCCTCAGGTCCAAGTAGTCGACTGCCACTCGACTAATTGTTCCCGAGAGGTGCAGATTGTAGCAGTTTTTATTCAGACCTTCAATGTACATTTCAGCGCTGGCAGTAGTACCCTGCCACACGATAAAGAGATCGTCTATGTACCGGTACCAATGTACCACCCTGCCATGGTCTTGTCCCCTCTTCCAGCTCCTGGGCACCTGCTCCTCCCACCAGCCAATGAACAAGTTCGCATAGCTGGGGGCAAAGCAGGTACCCATCGCTGTACCAGAGATTTGCCTGTACAATTGCTCACCGAATAAAAATATATTGTTATTCAAGCAAAACTGTACAAATTCGAGAATCATAAGATTGTGCTGTGTAAAGCGCAATTGGCGCTTTTCCAAAAAATGTCTGACAGCATTCAGGCCTTGCTGGTGGTCAATGTTAGTGTAGAGACTGGTGATATCCATCACCATAAGTAAATAGTTGGATTGCCAGCTCATACCTTCGATAATGTTCAGAAAGTCTTTCGTATTCTGGATATAAGAATCCAGGCCAGTAACAAGGGGGAAAAGAACAGAATCCACGAACTTGGACATATTTTCAGTTAGTCCATAAATAAATAAATAGGCGGTGATATAACGCTTTTGTGGAGCTTGGGAAGATGGTAGAACGTTGGAAGCATAGGGCTATTGCTCCGTAGGAATAGATGCTCATCCTTCCCCAGCATTTGTAAATTGTACCACTTTCGAATCAAGTCATCATAGTTGGCAATCCTCTCCTCATAGATCTTGTTGGTAGTTGGAGAGTAATATTTGCGGTCTGATAACTGTATCATGGCCTCCTGTTGGTAATATTCGCTAGTTAGCAGTACCACGTTGCCCCCCTTATCAGAGGGCTTGATCATGATCTTATTATCCCCCATAAGATCTTGCAGGGCTTTCTTTTGTGATTCCGTGATGTTATGGCTGCTGGAAGTCATCTTCTTCCTATAATCAATCAAATCCAGGGTCATAGCCTCCGTAAAGGCATCGATCGCATCCCATGGTGATTGAGGCACGAAGGTAGACTTAGGCTTGAATTGGGTTTCTTCCCTTTCTTGTTCAATGCCTTGTAACAAGGCTCATTGTACCACGTCCTCATTAGTGATGTTTTGAGGATTTCCTTCTTGCTCCATTCTAAGAGAGTTCATGGCTTCAAGACCTGGCAGATCCCTGCCACTCAAAGCGTCTGTAGCTGTCAATCTAATCCCTTGCTTGGTTACATCTTTTCCTTGTGGTCTCATTTTGAAGTGTTTATGTAGTTTCATTTTTCTTGTGAAACGGAAAAGATCAATTTTAGTCTGGGTGAACTCCATGTTGTTACTAGGGCAAAATGTTAAGCCCAATTCCAGAAGTTACCGCTCAGTGTCGGTGAGTTGTTTGTCTGTTCGATTTACAACAGTTAAGGCAGCAGGCCTGCTATCCTTGGTGATCATCAGTTCCTCTTCCTGTTGCGGCTGGTCCAGTTCGAGGTTGCTCTTTTGCCTCTTCCTCGTCCTTTTACCGCCACCCCCCCCGATCTTCTTGTTCTCCTTTTTCTGCCTCTGGGGGTTTGTTCTTCCCTCCTCTGAGCCAAGTTTGCCTTATCACTTTGAACTCCGTGTAAAAAGGGACAGCTGCACCTCTTGGATCGTTCAGAGGGTCTGCTTGATCATCACTCGACTCGTTGGCAGTTGCTTCAGATTCCGATGTTGGTGCGCTTGTATTAGCCGCTGCGTGCCGATTCTGTGCGCCTTGACTAAGAGCTTTTCTTGGGGCATCGTATTTTTTAGCAAAAGTTAATATGCGCCCCTGGCGATAGTCATTCTCATCTCGCTCAAATTTCTCTTGCTTGCGAGTTTTTATCTTTTGCTCGTATTTCGTCAGGCGAGCTTTCATTAGTTCTTTCAGCTCCTGCACCCTTGCAGTATCTTCTTCTTTTTCAATATCATCCTCTATGGTTTTTATATCAGCGAGGGCCTTCTCCCTGTCGCTCCACGCATATTTCACTAGAATCTTCAGCGTCCCCTCACAATACTGTGCTGTGTGTTCCTGCCAGTCTGTGAGTAGTTGGGGGTCCGGGTGTTCATAAGAGGGAACCGTGTAAACTCTTAATCCTCTTGGTACACGTCCCTCCTCAATATAACTGGTCAAACTCGTGGCCTCCCACCACTTACGAACCTCACGTTCATATAATCTTTCCAATTTCGTCATTTTTTCGCTTAATTTATCATTGCCCGTCACCGCTGGTATTTGTACAGCCGATTTAGGTGTATTCTGACTCTTGAAAATGTCTTTAGCCGCAGCGCGGCGTTCCGTTTCGCTAAACATGCTCATGTGCGTGTTCAATCACTTTGGTGACTTTCATACATTCGGACCCAGTTCGGCCGAAGGACCGCTAGTTGTACCACCCTCCAATACACTCTGCCGCTTATGCTGCAACAACCCAGAAAGATGGGTAGCGGGCTTACCGGCTCAGATGCGATGGAGAATACAGTGTGTAGACGGCTTTCTCCGTTCTGCAGTCCTCGGCAATCCTTTTAACTCCCGGTTAAAGCCTCGCGGAGTCAATGCGTGCCCAAGCAGGTTATAGCTGGCGGCGGTGCTCGAGAAAAAAGTTCAAAACGCTCAGTTTTCCACAAAAGAGTCTCGAGCACTCAGGAGCGGGTGCAGTAGGCGGGCTGTGGGCGCTCGCTAAACATGAACGATCAAAGGTCCCCTTACTCAAAAGGAACAACAGCACTCCGGAGGTGATAGATTTCACAGCGGTCTTAGTTTATTTTGAAAAGTCAACAAACAAACGCGTTTCGGCGTCAGCGTTCAAAGCTTTCTTGATATCGTGAGTGCTGCGCGTCTTTTTGGCAGGACTGGGGAGACACGGTGTGGAGCTTTAATATTGGCGCAGTACACCGCCGCTCTGCAGCACCCGCCTTTGGAGTGACTCGCTATCGGTGTAATTTTCGGAGCAGAATATATATATATATATATATATATATATATGCACAGAAACAGCCAAAACTGCAACCTGGCCCCAAGGAACCAGAACAGATGACCAGACGAATACTCAGTAAGGCAAGATTTAATTTTATTCAAGGCAAACTGAGCAGCAAAACTGACGGGTTTTGGGCGGTTGCCCTTGCTCACAGTCAAATGTTTACCCACAATGCCTGTACTTTTCAAATGCTTGTGCAAGTCATGTGATACATCATGTGACATAAATGAAAGCTGATTTCATATACAACGAGGGAAAATATACTATTCCTATTGAAATGCCAACGTTGTAACATGCTAGTAAGTATAACTGAAATAATTCAATATTTAGACAACAAGATATCTGCATAAATGCTTTGAAAAGGACAATTCATAGATCATAAAAATTATGTTCTGTGCAAAATACCGCAAATATGTAAACATTATATGAGTAACACAGTTTCAGTTTTAAAAGCATATGTTAAATACCTAAAAACAATTTGAATACAAAAATAATTTGTTATTCTAAAAAACTGCTTAGGTCATATTGTGCAAACTTACGCGATATGTACTTTATATAAACAGATTATTTGAATGATCCATAACGGTGTAACTGTCAGATCTAATCTATGTTATCTCGGAGACATCTCTAAAATGATGGCAACCCCTGAATTTATTGATTATGATAAATTGGGGACATCAATAAATGATGGCAACCCCTCTGCATAATATTTGTCTATCATGAACCAGTACCAATTTCGATCTTATAGTGCACCTAACACCTTGATAATAAATGTGCAAACAATATGTGAAAATAAAAAAAACTATTTTTTTTACAGTAAACAGCATTTCAACAGGTCAAAGAAAGATAAGGGTGAGGCGACAGATCAACACAATAATGATTTTCCTAAAGAAGGATTTTTTTTAGTTTACAAATTAAACTGATATTGATGTGTGTTGTTGAAACCAGTAAAAAGATATGGGGGAATGAAAAGTAATCTAGAAAAAGATCCTCTAGATTTAATTTAATTTTACAGTTAAAGTTAATCTCAGAGAGGCATTGAATTTGCTATACAGAAATAGGGATATGTAAATTCTAGATCGTTTACGAATACATATTACCCTAAAGGAAATGATATAAATCCTCCGTGGTGTTCAACCCGTTGGGCACTTTGGTATCCAGCTCTAGAATCATTCTAGATTCAAGTTGGCAAAGCATCTTGTCTCTGTCTCCTCCCCGACGGGGTTGGGGTACAGATGCCAAGACGAAGTAATTGAGACACTCCAAGTTGTTGTTATGCACACTTTTGAAGTGCCTCGCTACTGGGTACGCATTATCGTTATTAACGATTGCACGAAGATGCTGCAATATCCTGAGATGTCATCAGTGATGTCATGAGTGATGTCACTGACCATGTCATGAGTGATGTAATATGTGACGTCATCAGCAGTGCATTGCGGGCCCGCGGGTTATAGTTAGCTGAACTTACTAGATCGGGGGAATTTCAATGGTTTTATATCAGTAAAATGTCCAGCTAACTATAACATGTGTGAAACCTATGTTTTTTTCAGTGAATTTCAAAGGTTTTGTAAATGTTACTTCCTAACTATAACGTGTGTAAAACCTACGGTTTTTTCAGTGAATTTCAAAGGTTTTGTAAATGCTACTTCCTAACTATAACGTGTGTAAAACCTACGTTTTTTTCAGTGAATATATATATATATATGTATATATAATCCAAACATACAGTTGCCTGCAAAGAAGAAGAGCCCACGAGCAAGGTAAGAATTCAGCTTTAATTCTTTGTTGGAAGCAGCAGCGAAATGGATGCAAATACAGCAGCAGCATGAAAGTCCAGCCTGACGCGTTTCGTATGTCTACTTCCTCAGAGGCACGGACTTGAACTCAAAGGCAAACATTTTCTGGCATCAACACCGCAATTAAACCCCCGCCTCAGTGAGCGTGGCCAGTCAAGTGTCCTCATGGTATATGTAGTGTCATCTCCTCCTTCAGTGAGAACTTACCATATTTTTTTAAAGCACTCCCAATGGTCAAAATTGTAAGCTGCAATTCTATCTTGGCAGCAAGCTAAGTTGCAAGTATCACTGAATTGGAAGATAGCATTTATAAATCATTTATGGAACTTACCATATTTTTTAAAGCACTCCCCTCGCTCTGCTCGGCTTCTTTTGCGCTTTGCTGGATTTGCTCTGCTGGCATTTTTGTAACGCTTTGTTAGCTTCGCTCTGCTAGAATATAGTAGCGCCTCTTACTATCACTCTGTTGGGCTTCATAGCGCTTGGTGTTAGCGCTTATACTATTGAACTTCAGGGCTTCATAGCGCTTGGTATAGCAACTGTAGTAGTGAACTGCTGAGCTTCATAGCGCTTAGTGCTATCGCTTTACTATTGAATCACTGGGCTTAGTAGAGCTTGGTGTTTTTATTTCACTGATCTCCGAGTTTTCTTTATCATTGCTAATTTAATCTAGCCTCGACCTACGGGCTGCACATTTACATAGCTTAGTGAACCTCACCCAAATACTGCCTTACCTCGTAGCGCTTTATCCTCCCCATTAAAGCTCCACTATATTTACAGCTGGTACCTAACATCGTCCCGCCTTGCAACATTTGTTTGTTTACTGTTGCCGCCATTTTTGTTAGCAGTGCCGTCCTCCCACACCGTCACTCCACCTGACTCCCCGCCTCCCTGCTGACCCTCCCACGCTCCGCCCCCTCCACTGTCCATTTATGGCAGATGGTCCCACGCGCAGCGTCCACGCGCTACGGCCACGCCGAAGGTGCGCCAAAGGTAAGCCCGTCTACGCCCGTCCGCGCCTGGACCGCACCCAGCGCCAGAGCCCCTGGTCCTCGTAAAGTCCACCCCTCCCACATTACTTACGATGCCACCACCCTCCTAGCCCTCAACCCCGGCCGATCCCTCAACTGCGTCCAAGCTGCTCCTGGACACACCCATGGACCCTTTTCCTGCTACTCCTGCAAGTTCGACGGCACCAAGAACAACTCCTCTTCTACGAACTCACAACAGATATCCGACCCCAACCACCTAAAATGCTTCCTGCTCAACACCCGCTCGGTCCACAGACACGCCATTGACCTCAGGAATCTACTCGACACCATCTCTCCGGACGTCGCCTTCCTAACAGAAACATGGATGAATGCCTCTTCAGCCCCAGACATCACCATTGCCATCCCGGAAGGCTATAAGATCATTCGCAAGGACCGTACCGGCCACACAGGAGGAGGCATCGCTATCGTCCATAAGAAATCCATCCGCATCTCTACCAGCTCGGACGTCAATCTCGCCAACTCTGAACACCTTCACTTCCAGATCCACACCGACCCCAAGACCACACTCAGAGACACCCTCCTTTACAGGCCACCAGGACCCCGCGCACAATTTAGTGAAGACATCACGGACTTCATCACTCCACACGCGCTCCCCTCCGAGGACTACATCCTTTTGGGAGACCTCAACTTTCACCTTGAAAAGAACAACGACCGCAACACCACCACCCTTTTGGACAACCTCGCAAACCTCGGACTTAAACAACTTGTCACTACCCCCACCCACATCGCAGGTCACACACTCGACCCTACCTTTACCTCCAGCAAGCATGTTTCCTTCAGCCACACCACAGCTCTCCTTTGGACTGACCACAGCTGCGTTCACTTCACCTACAACAAGCCCACATCCAACAACCACCCCCAACCCACTCTGCAAAGACACTGGAACAAAATCACCATCGACCAGATCTCCTCATCGCTTCTTCAAAAGCCCCCCGCCCACTCCTCAAACCCAGACCAAGCAGCCACCAACCTCACCCAATGGTTATCCAACAGCGCCGACATCCTAGCACCACTGAAAAAACGACAAATCAAACTAGGCAGCAAGAAGGCCTCCTGGTTCAACGATGACCTTAAGAAATCCAAGAAACTCTGTCGCTCCCTCGAGAAGGCCTGGAAAAAAGACCCAACCACCAGCACCAAGGACGCCTTCAAAAACGCCACCCGCATACACCACCAACTAATCCGAAATGCCAAGAAAGCAGCCTTCAAGGACCGTCTAGATAACAACGCCCACAACAGCAAGGAATTATTCAACATCGTCAAGGAATTTACCAACCCCTCAGCCAACTCCAACGACATCACCCCCTCTCAAGCCCTCTGCGACTCCCTAGCCTCATTCTTCCACAACAAAATTGCAGACATCCACAACAGCTTCGACAACCAACCCGGAGTCCAACCCACCCAATCCCCTGCAGGACCACCACCCCCCCTGAACATCCTCAATGACTGGAAGCCAATCTCCACTGAGGACACCATCCGTCTGATGAACTCTATCCACTCAGGATCCCCCACTGACCCTTGCCCTCACCACATCTTTAACAAAGCAGACTCCATTATTGCACCGCACCTCCGAGACGTCATCAACTGCTCTCTCAACTCCGCAACCTTCCCGGAAAGCTGGAAACATGCCGAACTCAGCGCCCTCCTGAAGAAACCCACAGCTGACCCCACCGAACTCAAAAACTATCGCCCTATCTCACTCCTTCCATTCCCGGCCAAAGTCATCGAGAAAGCTGTCAACAACCAGCTCGCCGCATTCCTCGAAACCAACAAATCCCTCGACTCCTCACAGTCCGGCTTCCGAGCCAAGCACAGCATCGAAACAGCCCTCATCGCAGCAACAGACGACATTCGAACTCTACTGGACAATGGAGACACAGTCGCCCTCATCCTCCTCGACCTCTCCGCAGCCTTCGACACAGTCTCCCATAGCACCCTTCTACAGCGCCTCAAAAACATCGGAATCCAAGGAAAAGCACTGGAATGGATCACCTCGTTCCTCTCCGGAAGAACCCAGAGAGTCCGCCTTCCACCATTCAAGTCAGAGGCTACTGAAGTCATCTGCGGCGTACCTCAAGGGTCCTCACTCAGTCCCACCCTCTTCAACGTTTACATGAGCCCCCTCGCGGCCATCGCACGCCAGCATAACCTCAACATCATCTCCTACGCCGACGGCACTCAACTGATCCTATCACTCACCAGAGACCCTAACACGGCCAAAACCAACCTACACGCAGGAATGAAAGAAGTAGCCGAATGGATGAAGCACAGCCGTCTGAAACTGAACTCAGACAAAACAGAAGTCCTCATCTTAGGTACCTCCCCCTCCGCCTGGGACGACTCTTGGTGGCCAGAGGCCCTTGGAAAAGCACCCATCCCGACGGACCACGCACGGAACCTGGGCGTCATCCTGGATTCCTCACTCTCGATGAACAGACAAGTCAACGCCGTCTCTTCATCTTGCTTCAACATTCTTCGCATGCTCAAAAAAACATTTCGCTGGATCCCTACCGACACTAGAAAAACAGTCACCCACGCGCTGGTCACGAGCCGACTGGACTACGGAAACACCCTCTACGCCGGCACCACCGCAAAACTCCAGAAAAAACTACAACGCATCCAGAACGCCTCAGCCAGGCTCATATTAGACATCCCGCGCAAAGAACACATCTCTGATCACCTGAAAAACCTCCACTGGCTCCCCGTCAATAAGAGGATCACTTTCCGGCTCCTAACCCACGCACACAAAGCACTCTACGAAATCGGACCCGAATGCCTCAACACACGACTATCCTTCTACACCCCCTCCCGCCAGCTACGATCCTCCAACCTAGCCCTTGCCACTGTACCTCGCATCAACAAAACCACCATGGGAGGCAGATCCTTCTCCTACCTAGCAGCTAAAACTTGGAACTCTCTTCCCACTCACCTTCGCCTTACTCAGAACCACCTAGCATTCAGAAAGCAACTCAAAACGTGGATATTCGACAAGTAACTCCCCACCCTTCTTCAAGCGCCTTGAGACCCTCTGGGTATGTAGCGCGCTATACAAATCTTTTGACTTGACTTGACTTGACATTTATAAATCATTTATGGAACCTCACTGTGATCTTAATTATTGATGGCAATCTTATTGAAATAGGAGTAATTGCAAGAAGTGTTTGTTTATTTATTCGACTGTGTCTTGATGGAGTGTTTTTTGTGCTGAAAGACTGAGAAGTCTTTTTTGAAGTTTTATGTAGAGAGAACTTGACCCAAGGGCATTTTATATGAAGTGCCTGCCTTTGAGAACACTCGTCGTTGAAAATAAAACCACAGTGGGGTGTGCTGCACCACACCTCAAAGCGTAGCTTTCCATTACCTTCCAACAAAGCCCCTTGCTCCCAATGTCGGTGGCGTTGTAAAGCGTCTCCGTGGAGGTGTGGTGCAGCACACCACTCATGGTTTTAATTTCAACGACGAGTGTTCTCAATGGCAGGCAAATGTCTGGCAATTTTTTTTTTAAAACAAGCGGGTCTCGCGCAGTTCTTTTTCTCTTTTGCATGGGTCAGGCAGGCCCCAAGAGAATTCATAATATTAATATAGGGGAGGGTGGCGCAGCCACCAATCTCTCTGGGCAATATTCGACCCTGGAGACCCAGTCCCAGAGGGCCTGGCCAATGTAAAACAGGGGGTGGGGGCAGGATGCATCCCCTCCCCCCCCCCGCCCCCCCCCGGCTGATTTTGGCCCCGGAGATCCCATCTACCAGGGCCCGGCCATACTTAAAAAGTGGGAGGGAGCCACGTGGCCCCCTCTCTGGGTTAATTTCGGCCTCAGTGCCCCCATCCCCGGGGTCTGGCCGTAATTAGAAAAGGGAAGGGGGCTGCAGGTTCCCTCCCAGAGCCATTAATGGCCCTGGGGACTCAATCCTCCAGACCTGGCTTCTGCTGTGCCCAGGGTGCCCACCCTCGGGACATAGCATTTCCCTGCACGCACTGTCGAGGGCAGGACAACCTGTGTTTTCTCTCACTTGATGGGAACAATTTCAATGCTACCACCAAGCGAGAGCAAACAAAAGCTCGTGGGAGCTCTATAAATGCTCTTGCCAGCTGGAAGCGGACTTCAGATTTGTTTTCCTGCCCACAATGATGCAGTCAGGGAAACAAATGACGCAAATAAAAATTGAGTGGAGGGGATGTTGGTCCCCCGCCCCAAGCTTTAAAAGGCCCTGGGTAACCCTTCTACTGTGGGCATATAGAAAAAAAAGAGGAGGGGACGTGCTGCCCATGTCCCTGCGCCTGAAAAGGCCCCGGGGACCCCATCCTTTGGGGCCAATATTAACGAAAGGGGAGAGGGGTGTGCAACACCAACCCTCCAGGAGCCTGTAAAAGCCTCAGGCACCCCATCCCCTTGGCCGGGCTCACTGACTGTGTCACAAGGAGCCCTCCCCGGGACATAGTAGTTTCCCTGCCCACAGGAGCGCCTGCAGGAAAGCTATGTCTGCTCTCTCTTGGCAGGAGCTTTAAAAATGTTCCTGCAGGGTGGGAGCCATTGCTTGTTTCCCTGCCTGCGCTCTTGAAAGCAGGGAAACTCAGATTGCTCCCGCCTGGCAGCAGCATGCAAAAATGCCTGCTCCTGCAGGGCGGGACCAATGCTCGCTCCCACTGCACCCAGGATGGTTGCATGAGGAGAGCTGACAGGGTCGCTGGCCCATAGGCTGCTCAGTCCATGTCCCCAACGGAGTGTGCTGTGGGTGCCTCGGGCGGGAACCAGGGCACCCACGTAAGGCTACAAGTAATGGGGTCCCAAGGCCACCATTGGCTCAGAGATGGGGGATGCACACCCCCTCTCCCCTTAAAAAAGTAAAGGCTTGGGAGATTGGGTCCCAGGGACCTGTCGTGGCTCAGTGATGGGGTCTGCTCACCCACTTCCCTTAATAAAGGAGAGGCCAAGGAGATGAGGGGTCCCTGGAGCCCGTAGTGACTCCGGGAGGGGGCCGGCGCCCCTCTCCCCATAATGAATAAAAAGCTCCAAGGAAATTGGGGATTGACTCATGTCTGTGGTGCCCTTTGAAGAGGCATGGGCACTACCAAGCATTTTTTTTAGTTGTGGGGTGCTGCATGGAATCTGGAATCTAGCAGTCCCCTAACAACATTTTTTGTAAAACACAGGAGAACGTACCATATTTTTAAAGCACTCCCAATGGTCAAAATTGTAAGCTGCAATTCTATCTTGGCAACAAGCTAAGTTGCAAGTATCACTGAATTGGAAGATAGCATTTATAAATCATTTATGGAACCACACTGTGATCTTAATTATTGATGGCAATCTTATTGAAATAGGAGTAATTGTAAGAAGTGTTTGTTTATTTATTCGACTGTGTCTTGATGGAGTGTTTTTGTGCTGAAAGACTGAGAAGGTATTGGAATTATGTTTTTTTCTTTTTTTCAGTTTTATGTAGAGAGAACTTGACCCAAGGGCATTTTATATGAAGTGGCGATCACATTACACAAACTCCGATTTTGTTTAAGGCACGGGAAGAGAAAGTGATTTGACTAGAATCACGGGATGTTGAGCCCATGCGCGGATTTGTACCTGGTTCCCTGCTTCCAATGTTGGCAGCTCTGGCTCCTGGGACATTCTCCAAAGAAGTTGTTGGCTCTCCCCGATAGATGTTTGTGAAATTGGTGATAAATGGTGCATATTGAAGAATATTAGGGCAGTGGCATACATATAAACTTATTTAGATTTAAGTTCCATTTTGCAAATTGATTTCGAGTTCTTATTCAGGGAACTGTAGGGAAATATTTTTCTTAAGGGACACCTAGTAAATATAGCCAAATGGTGAATTTAAAATTTCTAAATTAAGAAACATTTGTCAAAATGTGGAAGGATATAAGGGCAACTTTACAGGGGTTGGGATTGTCTCCAACAATTTCTTGGATATTTCTGTATTAGGTGGTGCACATTTGTAGCACATTTGGAAAGCAACATTATAAAATCTTGGTAAAATGTATGACCACATTAAACCCTGCTCTTAGCACACTTTGCTATTTTCCGTAATGCTGCAGTTATCAGCCTGTTCCCATAATACATTTCTTAGCATACCGTGCTCTCCAAGCTTTTACAATCCTTCCAATGTACCGAGTTATCAAATTGCATATTAGCTGTATTGGAGAATCTACTGGCAGTTTCTGCCACTCGATGAACCATAATTAGATTTTTCTATACTGGTACTGGATCAGAGCAGTGCTTTGTAAGATGCATGACATTGCCTTTGGATTGCGGAATAATATGATATGCTAAACAGTTTTCATAGCTTACCTGCATCCAACCAGCAGGGTTGACTGAATATTTACTGGCTAGTTTATGTAATGTTACTATTCCCCAGTGTCAGTTTCTGGCTCTGTCAGGCAACGAGGCAAGTGTAGCAGAATTTGCCCTGGGAGAATAAAGGAACAGCATTTTATTGAAGTGCTTGTAGTTGCAGCCAGCCAGCAGCAGAGGCCACGAGTACAGGATCCAAAACGAAAAGTCAACTGGGGGAAAATACAACGAAGGAAACACAAGGAGATGATGGACGGAGCGCTGAAACTTTTCACTCACTCACCTCCCCAGTCACAGGTCCCGCAGTCACAGATCTGTGTTTAAACCATCATCGTTATTTGGCTCACTTCGCCACTCCAGTTCACACCCATTCATATGCAAACCAGTCTTGTCCCTATTCCTCATGGGAATAGTTCAGGTTGAACTGCAAAGCCAGGTCTTCCCTAGACCGGAAACAAGCATCCTGGGACCGGTTTCGGGGTAACACCCCTCATCAGCCAGGCTAGCTTGAATCCAGTGGCAAAGTGAGCAAGGGACTCACATCTGGGCATACCCAGCCAATTTAGGGCAAACAAAGTAAACACATGGAGATGATGGGCGGAGCGCTGAAACTTTTCAGACACTCACCCCCAGTCACCGATCTAGGTTTAATCCATCATCGTTCTTTTTTTTAATTTTTTTTTTTTTTTTTTTGAAAGAGCTTTATTATTCAGTATGATGACTTACACAGCTTGTAGCCACAACCCGGAGGCCGGCAGCACACTTAGTGATAATACTGCTCTATTGATCTCTTATACACAGCCAAATAGCCGACAACCCGTGGGTCCGGCGGCACATTCACAGGAGCAATGCATGCACAATCAGGAACGCCTGTCATCACTATTTCAGCCTGTTCGCTTGCCTCCGGATGGAGGAAGCACACCTTCGTTACGCTGCACTGTTTCCTAGGTCTATTCAGCTAGTGTGTGCAATTGTATGTTACCGAAGGAGGCTCTCTCCCTAACCAACCCCTAACAGTCCCACTCCCCACCCCATTACCATCCCTCCCCCCCTTCTAAGTCAGCACCTGCTTTAATCTACGCTCAGCTATTCGTCCATGACTTCCCCAGGAGGCCCCTACTCAGTAGAAGTCGCCAAGTTCCCGCTTTCCAGTTCAGCTACGTCTAGGTGTGCCAGTCGCCCATCCCCTCCTACCCGATCACCCTTCTCTGAGTCTTGTACTCTCATATAATCCTGATATAGCCTCCAGAAATTCTTTGGGTGACTCGTTGGAGGAAGTTCCTCGCTGTAGCACTCTGACTGTGTACAGCAGTACAGCATGTCATGCGCCCATCTTTTCGTGGTAGGGAGTGGCCCTCTCATCCAGTACATAGCAACAACCCGTCTGGCCATCAGCATGCCCATGTCTGTTAGTCGTCTCACCGCTACCGGCAGGCCTCTGGAGTGGCCCAGCAATGCTAAGGCGGGATCGGTGGTCAGCTCTATCTCCAAGATCGAGCTCATTTCAGTGAACACTCCGTCCCAGAATTTGCGGATACCAGGGCACCACCACGATAGGTGCATGAAGACTGCAATCGGTTCACGACATCTTTCGCATTCAGCCGTCTGTCTAAGGCTGTATCTATGTAACCTCTCTGGATTGTAACACACTCGTTGGAGATATTTGAAATGAATCAGTCTGTGCCTGCCATTTAAAGAGAGTTTCCTGGTACTCGCACAGCAGTATGCCCACATGCCGTCATCTATTGTGATCTGTAGGTCTCTCTGCCAGGCTATCCTCGCTCTCGAGTACGGCTGCTCCCCATGCGGTCTGTTATGTCTGTATAGGTTTGTGACCAATTTTCGGGAGGAGGGAGTTTTGATAACATAGGTAAGTTCCGGCACCTCCGGCGGTTCCGCCAGGTCCGGGCCCAAGAGGTCCAGTAATGCGCTTCGAACTCTATGATATTGAAATCGATGCAGTAATGAGGCCTCTCCCGAATCCGACACAGCCTGCTCCCATGTTTTCACTGTGTCCTCTGAGAACAAGTCTCCCGCAGTGTGGATGCCCATCGTACGCAACGCTTGTATTTCTCCCTTTTCCGCCATCGGAGACAGCCACAACGTCCACTCGATAGACATTAGAGGGGAATACAGTAACACTCTGTTTTGCGCCTGCAGCAGCGCATGCCATGCATGGTTGGTAGTCGTGATCGAGTCCAAAATGCCAATTCTGCAGTCCACCGGCCGGAAGACCGTGGCAGGAAGCAGAGTCGGATCCGCGAAGAGTCGCTCCAAACGAACATGCGGTATCATCGCATGCCCGTGGATCCACGTATGCAAGTGGGCTGCCTGTGCTACTCTGTAGTAACGTTCCATGTCTGGAGCTTCCAGGCCTCCCGACTCATACGGAAGGGTAAGAGTGGTCCATTTCACTCTGGGTTGTTTACCCCCCCCAAGCTAGTTTGGTCAGTAGCTGCGTCAGGTTTTTGAAGAAGGACTTGGACAGAACAATCGGTATGTTGTTAAATAGGAATAAGAATCTGGGCAGTACCACCATCTTCATAATTGCCACACGTCCCATCAAGGACAACCGCAGTTTGCACCACGTCTCAACATCGTCCTCTAGTTTGCTATACATGACTCCATAATTTTCGCGTACAAGAATTTCCGGATCAGTATGGAGCATAACTCCGAGATATCTGACTGGTTCCGTCGTCCATTGTAGCGGGTATTCCATGTCAAATTGTGTTGTCTTCGGGGTCAGTGAGAAAGCCACGGATTTAGACCAGTTTATCCTGAGACCGGAAAGCGCGCCATAGCACACAACCTCCCTCAGTACGGCAGGCAGGTTCGTTTCTGGTTCACGAACATACAGTAAAGTGTCATCCACGTATGTCGATATGACAATTTTGTACGTTGGGAAATTTATCCCTTCGTGACTGTGATACTCCCTGAGGGCGCATGCCAGCGGTTCGGCCACCAGCGCATAGAGTAGTGGTGAGAGCGGGCAGCTCTGCCTAGTGCACCTGCTAATCACAAAGGGGTCCGAGACTCGGTCCCCTATGCAAAGTCTAGCCGTAGGGTGGTAATATAGCGCCCCTATCATTTGCAAGAACGGCTCGCCCAGTCCCATTCTACGCAGGACTCGCAGCATAAAGGGCCACTCCACTGAGTCGAAGGCCTTTTCCATGTCCAGGAAGATAGCTATGGCCTTCGTGTCCTGCCTGACATGTTGCATAGTACCCAATACAGTTCTGATATTATAGGTGAGATTCCTGCTGGGAACAAATCCCGATTGTTCCGGGGCTACCAACTCTGGGTCCAGCAGCGCCAGTCGTGTCGCCAGAACCTTGGCATACAGCTTGGCATCGACATTCAGTAAGGACAGCGGCCTCTAGGAGCCACATGCATTCGGGAGTTTGCCTGGTTTAAGAATAGTCACAATCAGCGCTTCCCTCATGGATCGCGGCATACTGCCCTCAACGCAGACGTCATCAAATAGTGTGGATAAGTGTGGAATCAGCTTGTCTTTGAACGTTTTATAAGTGAGCCCATCTGCCCTCGGGCCACTGTCCGAGCGCTTCCCCGCCAGTGCCTCCTCAATTTCATCCTTGTGTATGGGTTGCATCAAGAACTCCCGGTCGGAATTCTTTAGAAGAGGTAACTGTATATGACCCAGATAGTCGTCAATATCATCCTCAATGTTCTCTGTTCTAGAGGCGTAAAGCCCTGAATAGTAAGCCCTAAACTCGTCTACTATCTCAGATTCTTCCGTGAGGAGCATACCCGCTGCCGACTCCAGCTCCGATATCACCTGAGTGCATCTGGTGTTTTTTTGCATCCGGGCTAGGAGGGAATCAGGACGTTCTCCCTCACCGTAGGTCCGGGCTGTCGCATACTTCCCCATGTGACGGACTTCCCTATCTGCTTCCTCATTATATTCTACTATGAGAGACTTAATGTCTTCTGTCACGTTGGCGTCCAGTCCGCCCAGTTGGCGCTTCTCCAACTCAGCTAGCTGTTTCTCTAAATATTGCAGTCTCTGGCGTATAGACTTGAGTACGCTTGAATGTTTTGACATAGCTATGCCTCGGATATACACCTTGAAGGCCTCCCATACTGTTTGGAAGCTATCAACCGACCCTATGTTAGTGTCAAAATACTTATCTGTCTCCTCAGCTAGCTCTCCCCTAAATTGGTCATCTAGTAAGGAGTACGGGGAAATCGCCATGTGAAAGGTGGAATTCTTTTCGTTGGTGTCTCCAGAACCTAAAGCAGTGGTGAGTGATCAGAGAGTGTGCGCGCCAGCACCGCACAGGACCTGACTCCTCCCATAACCGAGGAGGACACCAACCAATAGTCAATTCTGATGTATATATCATAAAATGCGGAATAATGTGTGTAACCCCCCCCCGCATTGTGTTCCTACTCCTCCACACATCCACTGGTCTAGTGTGATGAGCTCAGTTTGAATCTTTTGTGCTGCAGCCGAGGGTCTATGCGGTGGGCCTGATGACCTGTCTAGCTCTGGGTCCAGCACCAGGTTTAAGTCCCCACCCCAAAGCATTTGTGCATTGATATATGCTCGGCAGTACTGAGCTAAGGTATCGTAATAATCTGGGGAGTCGTAGTTGGGACCGTACACATTAACCACAATGAGGTTGTTTCCCTTCCCTGTGCATCGTGATATTAAATATCGGCCCTCCGGGTCCGCCCTCAGTAAAGACAATATTAATTTTGATTTGGGATTCACCCACGTCAATACTCCCCTGGAATGTGTTGTGAACCCTGCAACCGTTGCGTTGCCCACCAGCCCTCTACTGAGAAGCATTTTATATGCGAGCGGGAGGTGCGTTTCCTGAATGACTGCCAAATCCACTCCATGACGCTGCAAATAGTTCATGACCTTTCTGAATTTGCGATGATCATTTAGACCCCTCACATTCCATGTCAGAGCCCTAAGTGTCCCTGCCTCCCCCTCTGGGGTTACACCGTTTGCACTAGACATCTTAGCAGTGGGGCAAATCGGCTAATGTCAGCAGACATCTCAAGGCTAGCGTAGACAACGTGAGCAGGCAGAGCATATAACATTGTACCCAAATCTTCTCCAACCCCTCCACCCCCCTCCCACAGCAGACACCCCCCAACTTGGCCTTGCAGATTCCCATCCAACCCTCCCCGTCCCAGAACCAAATCACCCAACTTGTTGATTAGAACATCAACAGTGCATTGCGCTCGGCGACCAAGGTCGCCTAACAGCCTATAACCCTCAATGTTCTCAATGCGCTTTGTCAGGCCCCAACCCCGCCTCCGCCATGCACCGAATTCGGTATGTCCAGAGCTGCTTCATATTTCCACCTTCTACCCAGTAAGGTCACCTTCTCCTCTTCCCTCCTCCACTGTCTCCGTTTACCTCCCTGTAACAACTCAGTTCCACATTGTGCAGGCTAGTCCGTTTCAATTTTACCACAAATACCAGGCAGATATTAGGACCAATGCCACCTCCCTTTACTCCTGTCTCTACGTATCTGCCAGAAGTCTTCCGACAGTGGAGCGGACCATGTCCTCTCCGCAGGGCGGAATGTTCAAGTAGCCGGAGAACCTCCGCGCCCAGTCCGGCCTGCTGTAAGTTCAGAGTTCTTGTTCATTCCTGCTCGTCTAGATGACTATTTTCACCATCCTCCGATGTTTCCGCGTTACCTTGTCTCTGCTCTCTCGACCATCCCTTCATTGCTTGCTGCAGTGAAATCCGGGTATATTGATATTGCCGACCCTTCATATTGGAGCGCCGATTTGGCTCTAGCCAGCCTGAGGGCAGTGTCTCTGTCGCGGTAGTTGAGCAGTTTAGCAATGATTGGGCGGGAAGGCGCCCCTGGTCGCGGCCGTGGGCCCAGAGTTTGATGCGCTCGTTCCACCACAAACATTGCTGAGAACACCCCCTCTCCCAGGTGGGTGGTGAGGAATCCATCATCGTTCTTTAGCTCAATTTACCACTGCAGTTCAGACCCAGCCATATGCAAATCAGGCTTGAACCTGTTTCTCATGGGAACAGTCCAGCCCGAACTGCCAAACTAGGTCTTCCCTGAACCATAGACAAGCATTCTGGAGCCAGTCACAGATCTGGGTTGAAGTTGGTAGGGTATGACCAGACGTTCGTCCCTTGGTCACTTTGCCACTGGATTCAAGCTAGCCTAGCTGATGAGGGCTGTTAGCCCGAAACCGGTCCCAGGATGCTTGTTTCCGGTCCAGGGAAGACATGGGTTGGTAGTTCAGGTTGGACTGATCCCATGAGGCACAGGATCAAGAATGATTTGCATATAGCTGTGTCTGAACTGGGGTGGCAAAGTGAGCTAAAGAACGATGATGGATTCAACCCAGATCTGTGACTGGGGGTGGGTGTCTGAAAAGTTTCAGCGCTCCGTCCATCCTCTCCTTGTGTTTGCTTTGGCAAAATACAACGCACATGAAATTTCCCACTGTCTCTGTTAACATTATGAACTGTTTCATTTTGTCTTAATTAGCACATGTAAATGTCTAGCACAACTTTGCAGTTTGCCAATATGCCCGACCCGTCTACATTTTTCTTTCATTCTCCACTTCATTTTGCAAGATTCCAGAATGCCAACAGTATACTTTGTCTGCCAATTCCTTAATGACCAGTTAGCTCATTCTAACGTACTATAATTACATAGGAAGCATACTTTTAACGTTTTCATAAGGCCTTACTGGCACTCTTTTGCAGTTTTCTATAAGGCTCCACCAAGCACACTTGGTTGTTTTCTCTAGGCTCAAAGTCTACACGCTTCATGGAGCATTTTGTTTTCTTGCACTCTGTAAAGTTGGGCTCTGGTGTCCTCTACTACAGAGGATACAGCCATTATGCCTCAAATCTGGTGAAGAAGTGTAAGAAAAAGAGCAGCAATGTGCCCCCTCATCACTCCATTCAAAAGAAAGGAAATGCTCCTCCAGGCAGCAATGGCAACAAAGAT
Source organism: Lissotriton vulgaris (assembly GCF_964263255.1). Lineage (NCBI taxonomy): Eukaryota > Metazoa > Chordata > Amphibia > Caudata > Salamandridae > Lissotriton > Lissotriton vulgaris. Next base: position 1,686,896,800 of record NC_141693.1, on the reverse strand, counting down.
GGAGCTTTAGCTCATCTGGTGAGTTACATTTTAGAGTCCCATAAAAGCGTCTTGCTCAGGAGCTACACCTTGGTTATCGCTACAGCATGGGGCAGTGGGTCAGCCACCGTCAGCCAGGGACTTGCACGCTGCGGTTTACCACGTTTTACTAGTGCACATCTGCCAAAAAAGTAGCACACTTCAGTACCAGTGTCAGTACTAGAGATGCGGCTGGTGGATCAATCTCTCCTTTCATCTGCCTTTAATTTCTCTGTCAGTCTAGGTTTTTTGTTACTTTTTTATTTCATCTTGCAAACTATGCATGCCACCTTCATTCAGCAACAGTTTTACTTTTTATTACTTTAACTGTTTCATTGCCCTAAAAATGTGAAAAAGTATTGCAGATTCGCCATGGCCAGATATATTAGCGTTGCCAATTCATGTTTATTTCATGGGGAGGGCTCCAGGATCAAGATGAATATTTCGATTGGAGTTCTACAGTTCCTTCTACCATTCTACTGTGTAATACCATACTGCTGTGGAGAAGTGTGGCTCAATGGTTAGAAGAGGCAGACCATGATGCAGAGGTCAGACCCGGGACCAGAGTTCAATTCCTGACGTGGCAGGGTCTTGAGCCCAAAATGTCCACGGACTCGATAATTCTCGCTTTGGTGCCTGCTGGAATCACGGGTTCACACTCTGCAACTCCAGGCAATAGCTTGCTTAATCTCCACTATGGCCCACCACGGCGGGATGACTGGCTTTCATCTTGGGGGTTATCTCACAGGGAAAAACCAGGACGGGTTCCCAAAGCAAGCGCTCAGAGACCGTTGGTGATAATGCGCTATATAAATATAAATTTACAATTCGTACCTCCAAAGAACCCGCGATTAATGCATATTTATACAACCAGAACAGGACCTGTCTGAAGTCAGAGATGTGGTCATATTAGTGGGCGCTATCCATAATCAACCTGGCACTTCATTTTTGGAATACTGTGTGATCTTGGGCACACACTCGGTTGTACATCCGGCTCGCTTGCATGCTCTGTTATCCCTGCATGGGGCTGACTATAAATATTCCATTTGTTAAAAGACAATTACACGTTACCGAATTGCTTGTGGTTATTCGGTTGATGTAGGGCCGATCGTTTTACTGTAATAGTTTGTTTCTTCTGGTAGGAAAAGGAAAGTCTGCTAACGGTTTCTCTCTGCAGGGATTGAGATTCATTAGCGAGGCAGGGGAGCAGGTCAGGCGTTTATGTCCGACAGGCCCCGAAACGCTTCAGTGGAATTTAAGGGCATGGAGTGACAGACACAGCATGCTTAATTACTTTCTGGAGAGTTATGCCGCGGAGGAGCGCGGGAAGAGGCCTGCTGCACGAAGTGTGTGGGGAGGAGGCACAAAGGCCTGCTGCATGAAGTGTGTGGGGAGGAGGCACAAAGGTGTGTGCGTGTGTAACGTGGTGCGCTGCAGCGGTGAGTATTTATATATATGTAATAGAGTTTGTATCCCTAGAGGTGTCTGTGCATCTGTGTTAAGGGGTGGGCCTTGTAGAGGTGCAGTAGGTGTGTGTGTAACGGGTCTGCTGAAGAAGTGTGTACATCCCTGTGCATTTGTGCACCGGTGTTTATGCAGAGAGGTGTATGGTTGTTGTGTTTAGTGGTGTACATTCAAGAGGTGTGTGTCAGTGCTTAATTTGTAAAAAAAAATAATGTGTCAGGGGGCCTTGTCAGGCAGCCACTGCATAGTGCACCACCCATTGCCCCGCCTGGGCCGCCAATGTGATACCAACACAACTACCAGCCATCACACTTCTACAAGTGTAAGAATTCTGACTATTCCCTGCCCCCAAAGCTATAGGAATGGCTTGTGCTGTCAAGGGGGATTCCCAATTATTAAACCTGCTGGATACTCAGGAGCAGGCTCACACAGTCCTGTGTGATGAAACAGCCACTCTTGAGGCCATAACAATGACTTCAAAGGGGGGTGAGTCAGGGCCCACCACTGGTATAGAAAGGGATGCCTCTGAGGCAAGGTTCCACACTCTATCGGAAGAATTAAAAAAAAAAAGGGTTTGCAATCTCAGAATCCAACCAGGGAGAGATAAAGTGCTCCTGTGAGTTCCTAGAAAAGAAAATAGACCTCCTATACACTAGGACCCAGACTTTGGAGAACTCTGTAGGTAACTTTAAGTGTGAATTAAGTGCGGCGAAAGCAGATATAGTGGGTCTAAAAAAGGATGCAGAAGAATGCCTATAGGGGGTGTGAGATTTGTGTCCATGTGTCAATGCAAAACAAGGCCTGGAGGGAGGGTATACAATTTGTGACCACGCAGAACAATGCCTGGGGAGGGAATGAGATTTATGTCCATGCAGAACAATGCCTGTAGGGAGGGTATGAGATTTGTGTCCATGCATAACAATGCCTGAGGGAGGGTATGAGATTTGTGTCCATGCATAACAATGCCTGAGGGAGGGTATGAGATTTGTGTCAATGCAGAACAAGGCCTGGAGGGAGGGTATACAATTTGTGTCCATGCAGAACAATGCCTGGGGAGGGAATGAGATTTATGTCCATGCAGAACAATGCCTGTAGGGAGGGTATGAGATTTGTGTCCATGCAGAACAATGCCTGAGGGAGAGTATGATATTTGTGTCCATGCAGAACAATGCCTGAGGGAGGGTATGAGATTTGTGTCAATGCATAACAATGCCTGAGGGAGGGTATGAGATGTGTGTCCATGCATAACAATGCCTGAGGGAGGGTATGAGATTTGTGTCCATGCAGAACAATGCTTGATGGAGGGTATGAGATTTGTGTCCATGTTGAACAATGCCTGTAGGGAGGGTATGAGATTTGTGTCCATGCTCAACAATGCCTGAGGGAGGGTCTGAGATTTGTGTCCATGCATAACAATGCCTGGAGGGAAGATATGATATTTGTGTCCATGCAGAACAATGCCTGATGGAGGGTATGAGATTTGTGTCAATGCAGAACAAGGCCTGAAGGGAGGGTATTCAATTTGTGTCCACGCAGAACAATGCCTGAGGGAGGGTCTGAGATTTGTGTCCATGCTCAACAATGCCTGAGGGAGGGTCTGAGATTTGTGTCCATGCATAACAATGCCTGGAGGGAGGGTATGATATTTGTGTCCATGCAGAACAATGGCTGAAGGAGGGTATGAGATTTGTGTCCATGCATAACAATGCCTGGAGGGAGGGTATGATATTTGTGTCCATGCAGAACAATGCCTGATGGAGGGTATGAGATTTGTGTCCATGCACAACAATGTCTGAGAGAGGGTCTGAGATTTGTGTCCATGCCGAACGAAGCCTGTAGGGAGGGTATGAGATTTGTGTCCATGCAGAACAATGCCTTAGGAAGGGTATGATATTCGTGTCCATTCAGAACAGTGCCTGAGGGAGGGTATGCGATTTGTGTCCATGTATAACAATGCCTGAGGAAGGGTATGAGATTTGTGTGCATGCAGAACAATGCCTGTAGGGAGGGTAGGAGATTTGTGTCCATGCAGAACGATGCCTGTAGGGAGGGTTTGAGATTTGTGTCCATACAGAACAACGCCTGTAGGGAGGGTATGAGATTTGTGTCCATGCACAACAATGCCTGAGGGAGGGTCTGAGATTTGTGTCCATGCAGAACGACGCCTGTAGGGAGGGTGTGAGATTTGTGTCCATGCAGAACAACGCCCGTAGGGAGGGTATGAGATTTGTGTCCATGCAGAACAATGCCTGTGGGGTGGGTATGAGATTGGTGTCCATGCAGAACAATGGCTATGGGGAGGGTATGAGAGTTGTGCTCATGCAGAACAATGCCTGAGGGAGGGTATGAGATTAGTGTCCATGCAGAACACATGCAGAACAATGCCTGGGGAGAGGGTATGAGATTTGTGTCTATGCAGAACAATGCCTGAGGGAGGGTATGAGATTTGTGTCCATGCAGAACAATGACTGAGGGAGGGTATGGGATTTGTGTCCATGCAGAACAATGTCTGGAGGGAGGGTATGAGGTTTGTGTCCATGCAGAACAATGCCTGTAGAGAGGGTATGAGATTTGTGTCTATGCAGAACAATGCCTGAGGGAGGGTATGAGATTTGTGTCCATGTAGAACAATGCCTGAGGGAGGGTACAAGATTTGCTTCGATGCAGAACAACACCTGTAGCGAGGGTATGAGATTTGTGTCCATGCTGAACAATGGCTGAAGGAGGGTATGAGATTTGTGTCCATGCAGAACAATGCCTGTACGGAGGGTATGAGAGTTGTGTCCATGCAGAACAATGCCTGTAGGGAGGGTAGGAGATTTGTATCCATGCAGAACAATGCTTGATGGAGGGTATGAGATTTGTGTCCATGCAGAACAATGCCTGTAGGGAGGGTATGAGAGTTGTGTCCATGCAGAACAATGCCTGAGGGAGGGTATGAGATTTGTATCCATGCAGAACAATGCTTGATGGAGGGTATGAGATTTGTGTCCATGCAGAACAATACCTGGAGGGAGAGTAGGAGATTTAAGTCCATGCAGAACAATGCCTGGAGGGAGGGAGTGTATGAGATTTGTGCACATGTTGCTGAGAGTTTTTGCTGTTTTCTTTCCAAGAGGAAGTGTGCATGTGCTGCAGGCATGGTTCTTGTATTCTGGATGTGACAGGGCTATGAATAAGCCCTAATGGACCATGAAGGTGACTGTGGTTGCACAACGTCTCTCATGTGTGTCTAAAGCTGGTCAGGACATGCTGGAAGATCTTGTAGGGGGATAAGCTGCAAATGCTACCTACTACTGGGGTGGTGCCTGCTAGTATTAACTCTGTATTTTCTTTTTTGGGGAGGTGGGGGGTTTATGTGCTTTATCTAATCTGCTCTCTCCGTCTCACCCTCATTTCTCTCTGTCTCACCATGCTGTCTCTCCAACATATCCACCTCTTCCTCCCACCTCGCCCCCTTTGCACCACCTCACCCTCTTCTCTCTCTCCACTTAACCATCCTCTCTTTCCACCTTACCTTCGCTGCTGCTTCTGACTGTGTGATAGCGATTTTGTATATGTACAGGAAACTTGAACAGCTATGATTCGAGGGCATGTGCTTGTATAGGTGTATGGGTGTGCCTATTCGAACCTTGCAGTCCTGCTGCCTGTTCTTCTTTTTATTGCACCTGCCCAAGGTGCATCTGAGTTGTGGTGGTGAAACTTGGCAAAATAATTATCACACCAGAAAAGTCAAAACGATTTGAGAGGTTTTTTTTGGACATTTTTTTATTTACTATATTTGCCCGAAGTTTTAGATTTTAGCCATAATAAAATCCCTCATCAAAATGACATCTTTTGTGTAATTAGTCGTTGCATAAGGCTCTGGAGAATATTTTTTAATTACTCAAATATGGTCAAATATTTGAATTACCTGCGAGTTCCAGGTCGCCATTATATGGGTTCCTTAATTTTCATGGAAACAAACTTTCAAAAATATCCATGGTAACATGTTTCCTGTTTCTAGCTGCACTCGTAAATGGTAATGATTTTTTAGGTCTCGCCTGTCGTTAGCAGCGCGCAATCGGTGCTCTCGCCATGGCGAGGGCGTTTTGGAATCAATACTGATTCCAAGCGTGCACGCAGTGGGACAGAATATGTGCACGTACTGCACGCGGGGGACTGGATGCTTTACTGGTGGCGTGACACTCAGGGAAGTCTCTTTTTCACTGTTATAAAAGCATCCAGTCCCCGCGTGCACATCAAGAGTCGGCAATCTTTGATTGCGCTCATCTGCTCATCATCCTGTGATTCTGGGCAAAATCACGTAACCTCGCCATACATAAAAAAATGGATCTTGCCTGATGTGATTTGGAGCTTATGTAAAGCGCTCCAGTAGTTCGCTTTGCATAAAACAGCGTAATAACAGTGAGGGTGTAAGAATCCAGAGAGGCAGACAGTAGGTCATTCTTCGTATGCTCCCTGCAGCTTTAAGAACAAAGCGATAACCTCACCCGACTACAACTCCCAGCAGGCCATAAACTCCCTGCGCCACCAGGCTCAGCAACGGCTGAAATCAGTACAGAGTGCGGCTTCTGATAGGCCAAAAGTGTGGAGGTGCTTTGGTTTACAGGGCCAATGGGATGCGCCGGGTTTGTCTCCATGTGGAATCCATGTGTTTCCTCAGCAGGCCGACGAGGTGGAGTAAAAGATGGGGGCTGGGCTGCAGCAGCTGGCAGGGAGAGGAGCGTGCACCTGAGCTGCGGCTGGTATCTGGACCTCAAGGATGGGCTGCCGCAGGCTCAGATACCCACGATGTGCCGCAGGAAAGAAGGGCACGGTCACCCGTTTCTCTGAGAGAATTAATGTTTCCAGGCAAAGCTGCTCACCCAGAATGCTTTCCTTCACTCTACCGCATTACCGCTAAACGATTCAGTGTAAAAATCTTTACTACATCCGTCTATCAAATGTATTAGTGGTGGCAACTAACGATTGAATTAGTATTGGCAAATGACACCCGCATGTAGTTTACACATTGAAGGCTGAAATAACAGTGTTCGATAAGCCTTTAAGTCTGTAAAGTATCTCAGTGGGTTAAGTTCTCATTGAAGAGATCTGCGTAACGTGCAAGTCGCAAGTTTTCAATCTTTGCAAAGGTGACTAACTGCAAAAATAAATCCCTGCCTAGGAATATGGCTGCATTGACGAGCAGAGAAAATAGACCGGACCTGCGTTTAGATAGGGCGTATCTTGCCAGCAAGATTTCAGTCCAATTAATAGGAAGTTCTCTGGGTATTGATAAGGCTTTTTTCCTCATACCGAATGTTTCGCTTTTATGCAACCTCAATGTAAAGGCCTTGTTTTACATTGCTGGATTTATGTAGTTAATTTTGAGTAAAGAAGGGCAATATAAAGTATGATTTGAGTCCTATTTTAATGATATGGCCATTATTTACACCTGCTCCAGTGGTATGTCAGTCTTTTTATTAAGTATTGCGCAGTTACTTGTAAAGCAGTTATTCTGTATGTTGGACCTGCGATGGGCAAGCCCAGCACAAAGGGGGTAGCTTGGCTCAAGTGACAAGGCAAGTGAAGGCTTTAGTGCTGACCCAATAATAACTCCCTGTACAGTCACCAAAAAAGAAGGACACCACACCACTGCTGTAGAAAAATAAGATTCCTTTATATAATAACTCTCTGTTGTGAATAGGGTTCAATTGGGAAAGCACTTACACATTTCTTTTAGTCACAAATTTCTGGGTTTCAGTTTTGAAATAAATACCATAAATAATATCAGGAATAAATATCACCAATAAATAGAATAAATATCAGGAATAAATATCACTAATAAATAGAATAAATATCAGGAATAATTATCACTTTTGCATAGCAGAATAAATACTGGTTCATTTAACTAAACAAACATATGTTCATTCTGGTATCGCTGCCACCAATTAAATACTTCAGAAACATTACACTTGCAATACGTTTCAGTTTGGAAAGATAACTCTTACAGTTTGTGTTGATTTCAATGATAATTCATACGGGCTTCTCTGGGCACAGAATGAGTTTTGGGACTCCTTAAGGTTCACTCGGGGAGTATGCGTGTGTATCTAAAAGGCAAGGAAAACAGTGAATACTTCATTTACACTCGGCTGCCACCGGGATGAGATCTCTGCTTGCCGGTGGGGTCTAAGCGCGCCTACGGGCTTTGTCACCGCTAGCACTCAGGCGGCACAAGTTCAAAGTCTTTAGACTGACTAACGGGCTGCCGTAGAGGTCACACAATCTTCGCGCTCAGTCAAATAAATGCCGGTTCACAGTTCCTTCACAACGCTGCTCCCCACCTGAAGAAACGGGCCCACCTCACATCGGCTGCAATCGTGAAGCAATTCAGTCAGGGCACAGCACTTCTCACGCCAGCAACGGGGTTCTCAGGGGCTCCAAGGACCTCCCTCCGACTTCCTCATATGGGGGTGGTTCCCGCCCACAGCTACAGCTCCCGATTCACTGGGATGGGGCAGAGACGCTAGTCCCGCCCAACGAAGGCCGGCCTTTCCCCGTCCCGGCGCACCACCTCACCTTCAGTCCGCGCAGGAAGCACTCTACGCCGGTACGGCTCGGAGACGTCCGAGCTCCTCGCTGGAGGCGCCTGTCGCGAAGGGGGCACAGAAGACGATCGCGGTCGCGGCGAACTTGCTCTCGCTTCGCGACACGCGGAGTCTGTCGCTATTCACCACCGGGGGGGCGGGGAGGCACACGAAATTGGCCACAGTCTCATGGGGGTAATGAGGCACTCGCTGGGCAGGCGCTGTAGGTGCAAGGTCACCGCTCACGCAGTTGACTGGAACGCCAGTCAGAATCAACGCCAATGACCTTTGCTACTCTACTGCCTGTGCTACCAGCCACCTCAGGGGTCAACAGGGCAGGTGTCAATCTGGTGTCAAGTCTGGAATCTCCGTCTTCTTCTTCTCCTTCTCTCTCTCTTACTCTCTCACTCTTACTCTTTCTTCCCAAAATGGCCACCAGGGACTGGACCTTATATAGCCAGTGCCCTGAGACGCTGGCACGAGCCAGAAGGTTCTAGAACCTTCTCTGGCTATGCCAATGACATGGCACTTTTGAGGTGTATTTAGGACTCTAGCAGCCTCCATACTGTGGTTCTAGAGCAGCCATTTTGTGTATCTAAGGGAAATAAAGGAATTCCTGTCAGGAATGTGCGCCAGCCAAAAGGGGCGCCAAAACCTGGAAAGGCCAAAGTTCATGGAAGCTCCAAGGGGAGTCACTCACATGAGGAAAAAGGATGACCACCATTTTAGGGCCATTCATACAGGTTGCCAATCCCAGTCTATAATGCCACAGGTTTCGCCAGACTCCTTGTAAATAGGTGCCAAAAACCTTGTGAGCAACTGGGCGTCAAGGAACATCTAGCCCCATGAAACAGCACATAAAAAGTCCTGGCAGACAAAGAAAAGCGACAAATTTTGGGAGGTACAGGGGAACAAAAGAAATCATAGTGGTGAGGGGACTCTCAGAAGCAGACGGGTCTAACACTGTACGCACTGCATATGCCCACAGCAGTTACTCAAAAAACTGGATTTTCTTGTTTTTAGTTGCTAAAATATTTGTTTTACTGTTCCTGTTTCTCCTTGAAATTGTATCATTTTTTATTCTGTGTTCAGTAAAAGACAACTGTCTAAATAAGCATAAACATGAAATTAAATAATAAACAAGTGCCCTTAAGCGGCATATTAATTTTCTTTGGGTATTTATAGTAGCTCATAGCTAGCTCCGAGGATATGCTGGAGGCTTTAAGAACAGGCATTAAAATGCAATATGTCTCGCCTTTCATTAAGTTAAAGCCATTTTCTTTGCTATACAATACCTTTAGCAAAGCAAATGGCTTTAACTTAATCAAAGGCAAGACCTATTGCATTTTCAATGCTTGTTTTTATTCGTTTTGTGTTTTTATAAAAGATAACTTCACCAAGGTGTATGTTTTTTTTCCAACCTGCAGGACATTATTCTTTCAGGATTTATGAAATGTCGGTCAGGTAGGTCAATAAAGAGCGAATGTATTTTAAGTTCGCCATTAAACAATAGATGTCACGGTTCTATAGCGTGCCCGCGTGCCTTGTTTTACAAATATGGCCAGTCTACACATCCTTCTTTGTTTACAGTCAGGTATAGTCATAGCGTCTGACGCATGCCATCTGCGGTGAGACCGGTTCTCAGTGCCAATAAGCGGCTCTTCTACTAGTCTAGGCCTTTAGAGTCAAGATGTTGAGGGATGTTCCCAGTGATGACAGGAGAAGGAGGCTGGGGGTTAAGAGAAGCAGCCACAGTGCATCTACCTACACATTTGTAACCGTTTATAGACATTAGCTATCTTCTTAGATCAGTTTATATCAATATCCTGAACTACAGAATTGACCTATCAGGATCTGTTCTAAATTGGTTCACCTCCTTCCTCCAAAATAATTCTCAAAGATTCAAGATTAATCAATCCTTATCCAAGCCCATCCCAGTCACCTTAGGAGTACAACAGGGATCATCCCTCTCAATTAGCCTGTTTAACCTGTTCTTGGAACCACTCACAGATCTTCTCAGCTCCGCGAATATCCATTATCACATGTAGGCAAATGACACACAACTCTACATAAAGATCCACTCGCTTGAGGACATCAAATCGCTCAATGCAACGCTTCTAAAAACGCAGATCTGGTTGGCCGAAAATCATTTGAATCTAAACACCCTCAAAGCGGACTTCCTCTTAATCGCTCCTACCAACCAATCAACCACCATCCTCGATTGGATGAACCACCTAACAGCACTTAAAGGTCAACCTCTCATCATCGACTCAGCAAAATCGCTGGGAGTGACCCTGGACAAAAATCTAAACATGCAGAAACACATCAGCGCCTACAAAAGGAGCAGATTTTCAGATGAACACCTTTAGAAGACTGAAACCCTGCCTGCCACCCAATGACTTCAAACTGGCAGTTCAAGTTTTAGTTAACCTTAGAGTTGAATATGGGAGTATCACTCTCTGCAGCCTTCCCAGATCGACGACGTGCCCCCTAAGAGCCTCAATCAATGCAGCTACTAGATTTATTTTTATTTTTATTTTGAACGTTTTTTAGAGCGCGAACAAGATCCTGGCGGATATCAGAGCGCTATACAATCAATAAATGTTACTTATACCGTAAATAGGAGTGAATCCAAAAATATGTACAAAGCATATTGTAAAAGCAGCATAGTAAGATGCAACATCAAGGCTGTCTCGTGGTTGGGAGCGCGTGTGCATCTCATCTCAAGATTTCAATAGACGATACTCATGTGAATTTGGCCATGAGGATGGATTTTAATTCCTTTTTAAAAGAGGTAGTGGAAGGGTTAAGTCTGGTTTCTGGGGGTAAAGCATTCCAAATTCTGGGCGCCATCCTAGAGAAGGTTCAGTTATACATTTTTTTCTTATTGAATATTTGTGGTTTCAGTAGTAGTTTTCCTGCATTTCTTGAGGGTCTGATCCCACCGAGATCATCAGTTTCTGTGCCAAGTAGCTGGGTGCCTTGTGATGCATGGCTCTGTGCGTCATGCATGCTATTATCAGATGAATTCTCGCCTCCAGGGGTAACCAACCAGTTCAGGGATTGTAGGTCTGGGGAGATGTGGGAACTACGTTTAGACCCAGTTATGAGTCTTGCTGCTGCATTGATTGAAGCTCTTAATGGTGCAGTAGATTCTTTGGGTAGGCCACAGAGAGAGACACATCTGTATTCCACTCTGGGTATAACCAGACCCTGTACTACTTGCTTGAAGTCATTGTGTGGTAGGAATGGTTTCAGTTTCCTCAGTGTGTTTATCTGGAAGTTTGCTCCCTTTGTAGCACTGCTGATATGTTTTTGCATGGTGAGGTTGCTGTCTAAGGTTATTCCTAGTGACTTTGCTGAGTCCACGATGGTAGGTTGTACGTTGAGTGCCGTAATATGTTTGATCCATTCTTGCAGTTTGGGGATTTGGGCCGATGGAGCTATTAGAAGGAATTCAGTCTTTAGGCCATTTAGTTTGCGATGATTTTCTGCCAAACAGGTTTGGGTATTCCTAAGCGCTGTATGAAGTAGCTTGATGTCATCTAGGGTGTGGATCTTGAGGTATAGTTGTGTGTCGTCTGAATACATGTGATATTGTACGTTAGAGGCTTGTAAAATTTTGATGAGAGGTTCCAGGAAGAGATTAAACAATGTCGGGGATAGTGTGGACCCTTGCGGGACTCCCAAAATTACTGGGACGGGCTTGGACAGGGTGTTATTAACTTTCAATTGTTGTGTCCGGTTTTGGAGAAATTAAGTAAACCAACTTAGCACTGCCCCAGATATACCCATTCTGTGTTTCAGGGGGTCTAACAGGTTCTCATGCTTGACCGTATCAAAGGCTGAGGAGAGGTCTAGCAGGATGAGTAAGCAGGATCCATTTTGATCAAGGATTTGCAGCGCGTCGTCAATTGTGTGTGTCATGGCTGATTCAGTGCTATGGCCTGCACGGAAACTTGATTGGTGTTTGTTAAGGAGGTCAAAGTGATCAATATGCTTCTTTAGTTGTAGATGCACACATTTTTCCAGAAGCTTGGCCAAGGTAGGGATATTGGAGATAGAGCAATAGTTGTTTAGGTCCGTAGGGTCTGCCGTGGGCTTCTTTAGAATGGGTGATACCTGACCTTCTTTGAGGGTATCTAGGATGCAACCTTGTTGAAGTGAACTGTTTATGATCTTGGACCAGAGAGGTAGAAGCAGTGGAGTTCGGTCTTTGACTGCGTTTGCCGGAAGTGTGTCAGAGAAGTGATTGGCGGGGTTCAGGGCACTGAGTATTTTGCCTATGGAATCTTCGGAGTAGGTGGTAAATGATGACCAAGCTGCATCGTTTTTTAGGTTGGGCTTTGATGTGAGTTGGCATGGCGCGGTTGGGAGTGCTGGAGGGGTTTGTGTATGCGGTCTCAAGTATAAGGTTAGATCATTTAAGAGGTCGTTCTTGATGGTATCGGTCTTCAGGGTGAATAAGGTGGAGAATTCTTCACAGTTTGGCTGCGAGCATTCTATGTCTTGTGGACGTTGAGGTGCCTCCTTAGATTAGGTTTTGATCAGTTCAAAAAGTTTTTGGGGACGATTTCTTGCCTGGTCAAGTTGTAGGCTGAAAAAGTTGGCTTTGGTGCACTTGATCTTTCGGTAATATGCGTTTCTTTTTGTCCTGATGATCTTGAGATGATTGGCGGATGGTATTGATCTCCAGGCACGTTCCGAAGTTCTGAGCGAACGCCTGTCCTCGTTGAGTATTCCGTTGTACCAAGGTTTAGAATCTTTTATAGAGACTCTTTTTAGTTGAAGAGGTGCAACCTCATATATTATCGATGTCATGGCCGAGAGGTAATGATTGGTGAGATCGTGTACTTTGGAAGACCCTGCGGGGGGCAACAGTAGGTTGTAACAGGAGGACGGCACAGTTTTGGGGTTGAGTTTTTTCAGGTCTCTTTTCCACACTTTTGGTCTTGTGTATTGAGCTGAGTTTAGTTTCACAGTTTCATTAATGGTGAAGGTGATGATGTGATGGTCTGACCAATCGCAGGGTTGGATCGACTAGCTGAATGGAGTCTGTTTTCGAGATTATTAAGTCCAGGATCGAACCTTTGTTGGGTGTGGGGATGTTGCAAAATTGGGTTAGGTGTAGATCAACTAGGAAGTTCTTGAGACTGTTCACTACTGTATCGCTGTGATCATCCCAATGGAGATTGAAGTCTCCAAGGAATATTTGGGTATTTTGTCACCACATGTTTGAAGATACCATATCCATGAAGTGTTCGGTGAAGGCGAGGTTCTCTCCTGGTGGATGATAGATGATGTGCAGAGAGCAGACAGGTTTGCCCTTGCTAGTGATGTCAAGGCATATGTATTTGCATGACGGGAATGCTGGGGAAATGGCTCTGTTTACTGAGATATTACTACGATGTATGCAGGCGATACCTCCCCCCGACTTATCGGCTCTGTCTAGTCTGATGATGTTGTAATTGGTGGTGGTAGTAAAATATCAATGATTGGTGTGGAGGATTCCTTTAGCCAGGTTTCAGTTAGCATTATCAGGTCTGGTTATTGTGTGAGGATGAGGTCAGCTATGTCCGTTGCATGTCTAGCGGCCGATCTGCAGTTTAGGAGTATACATTTGAGTTTGGGCGTGATGATGGCTGAGGAGGGTTCCTGAGTGATATGGATTCTTCTAAGGTTGTTGTCTGTGATGCCTCTAGTGTTTGGTTTTGTTGTCCTATGAGGGTTGGGGGGCTAGTAGGAATCACCGATGAGGCGGGAATGAGTGGCTTCATGGGAGCGGGATCATACGAACTCACCAGAGAGAGTAAATCGCTCTCCGAGAGCGGGTTGATGCTTCAAATTGGTCGGGATGAGTTATTGTAGGAGGGGACTGAGGACCAGCTGGGACAATAGAGATTCGCGTTAGTTGTTAGTTGGTTCCTGAGCCGGCTAGATTTGAGGTGTCTTGTTGCTTAATTCCCCATGATTGTCTCGAGAAACTATCATTGAGTGCTTGGAGTTCTTCTTTGATTTGATTTAATGAGATCATGATCTCATCAAGTCTGGGGTTTTGTGCAGGCGCGAGTGAGGTATGTGGCTGTGTTATGGGTGTAGATGTGGATGCATGCAATGAGGTCTGATCTGGTGTGAAGTTTGTTGCATGTGTGAGTGGGGTTGGGAGGGGTGCTGCGGGTGTGAGTGTGTGTGTTGGGTGGACTGTGGGGGTGGCTACAAGTGGGGAATGGGTCTGTGTTATGGGTGTAGATGCATGAGGTGAGGACTGGCCTGATGTGTGGTTTGGGGCAACTGTGTGTGGTGTTGGTAGGGGTGCTGTAGGTGTGAATGTGTGTGTTAGGTGGGCTGTGGGGGTGGATGGCTGTAATGTGGGTGTGGGCAGAGTTGTGGATGTGGGTAGGTGGGCTGTGGGGGTTTAGGAAGTGTACTTGGCGCCAAGCTGGCCTACTTTTGAGGCTAGAATTCATTTGAAATCGCATGTGACACACAAGGCATTACATCACAAAACTCCGAGTTACCTATCTCATAAATTGGTGCTCTATTGTGAGAATAGATCCACCAGGAGCTCCAATAATCTTCTACTGAAACCCCAACGATTTGTCAAGAAGAATGAAATGAAATGAAAAGTAGTTTTCTATAGCGCAAACTGCCACTCCTAACGGAGTCTTCTGGTGCTGAAAGTAACAGCAGATCAGATATGTACAGTAAAACTAGATAAGCTTTAGGCAGCAAGCATCCAATTTTCCGAATATCCACGTCTTTAACAATTTCCTAAACTGCCTCTCCTGTTCAACAAATCTGAGTTCCTTAGGCATACTATTCCAGGCTTTTGCTCCCAAAACGATAGCTGATCTTCCGCCTCTAGTGGCTAATTTAAATGCTGGAACTCTGAGCAGATTTGCAGTAGCAGACCTCAATGTTCATACAGTGGTATGAGGCCTGAATCTTGCTGAAAGATATCTTGGGCCCAAGAGACGATGGGCTCTAAAAGTTGTCAGTAAGAGTTTGAACAGGATTCTTTTGTGGACCGGGAGCCAATAAAGAGCCTTCAATGCAGCCGAGGCTAATGCCCTACGCGGTAATTCTAAAATCAATCTGGCTGCCGCGTGCTGTACCACCTGTAGTCCTGTAGAAAACATACAACCTGTCCTTCTCAGGAATGGCTCCCAGAATTCTAGAATGCCTTGCCCCCTGAAACAAGAAAGAACCCTTCTACTACAATCTTCAAAAAGAAGTGAAAGCTATTCTCTTGGCTAAATATACCTGAACTATTTATGCTTACTGTTAATATATTTGCTAGTTGGTATCAGTTATTCTGTTTGTATGAGACTGACCTACAATTGTCTATGCTTGTTTTTTTCTTTTTTACTTAACGTCTACCCTGTAAAGTGCACTGATACCCGTAAAGGTCTTGTTTGCGCTATATAAAACCTTCTAAATAAATAAAATAGTACCTACCATAAATACTAATGACAAAGACACTGGCAGAAGTCTAAGGCCAGTATCTCAGGTTGATCCTGGCAACCTTTGTCTGAGTAAGAACAATTTTTCCTTCTTGAATGGTAGCATTTCTATTTGCTTGTACTTATTACTCGCATCTTTTCCCACAAAATGTACTTTGGTTTCACTTTCTGTTCCAGCGTGAATGTTTGTCTACCGCCCTTTATAGGTCAAGGCGGCACTTTATAAAATTTCAAAAATAAATAACAATTCAGTAGAAACCAATGTATCTGTCTCAGGAGGTTTGTACCTGTCTGGAGGCATCATCATTATGTTTCACGCAATCCGATGCAAGAACCTCCACGGGGTGTGGGGAATTTGTCAATGAGCTCAGATCTCAGCTGTGACTACAATCTTCTGAGCCTTGTGGTATCATTTCTACCCAAAAGCTGACTATTGTACACATGAACTCTGAATCGTGACAACTGTGCCTTAAGGGGCTCGTGGACAAATTAATGCAACGCAGGTGGGGGAGAGGAACTTAACATCATGACTTTTACCCAAGCAGTTAGCTTCACTTAAATCACATTGATTTGGGATAGTTTACTGTTGTTTCTGGCTTTTAAAAACTATTTCCCCCCTTATGCCCTTTCTTTTCATCAATGTCCGCTTCTTGGTGGGGGGATTTGGATAAGGTTCTTCAGACCCTGCAGCCCAGGGTGCTAGCCTTTGAGTGAAGCAACCTTCTGCACTATATAAAGCACTTAGCCTCTGCTGCTATCGCTACTTATGCACTTTAGTTCAAGAGGCTCTGCTATTGCTACTTATGCACTGTAGTTCAAGGGTCTCTCTCTGCACACAGGGAAGGGTGGATGGGGTTGGGAAGGATCCAATTTGAGATAATTTGAGATCATTGGTCCGGCATAGTAATTGACTTGTGTACCTTAGACCCAGCAGCCTCACTGCTTTTCTTGCAAACACGCCAATCTTCTGCACAAGACATTTTCTCCGCTGTACAAAGCACCTTGATTTTCCCCGCCTCTAGTGTGTGCACTTTAACCCAAGAGGTCCATAAAAACTATCTTTATATCTTTTTTTCCCCAGCAATCGACTTTGTTCTCAACAATTTTAATGTAATAGTTAAACATGTTTTTTTAATCTTTAGCAATTTGAGCACACAGTTGCACATTTTATTACTGTACGGATTTAATCTGTTATGATTTTTATGGACTAAAACAATAAAATGTACATTGACATTACCTAAAGAGAGTAAGCTGCCATTGCTGGCCATAATGAGGGGGTTCTTCAGCTCCAGAGTCACCACCTCGGTGTACCGGTCTCAGTCAGCTCCATCGCAATATCGTTCAGACTTGTAGCTGAGGTAATCTTTGCCCGTAGAAACAAGCATTGGTAAAGCCAACAGGGCTCACCTATGTGATTGCTGTTTGCTTTGCAGCTGTGCAGCATGGCCAAAAATGATATAATGTTCACAGCAGTTCACAGCCAGCCCCATTACAGGTATTCCGTTTGGGGGCAGAGAACATGAAATTAGTCTCTTTGCAGATGATATCCTCCTTACTCTTACAGACTCACCTGGCTCAATCGCAGTTGTGTCAGGATTGAAAATAGACAAAGAAAAATCAAGAATACTCAGTCTTATGATTGGTCCTCTAGCTATGCCGGAAGCAAGAGCACAATGACCCTTCCAGTGGGCTACAATAGTGATATGTTACCTTGGTCTCCAGATGAGACGCGAACTGGAGTACTGGATTAAGATAAACTGGTCTTCCTGTCGCAAAGAAATCCTAGAAGATATTGGAGATGGAGGCACTTATATTTATCATGGCTAGGAAGGATCAATCTTGTCAAATGTAATATACTTCCCCATCTTCTCCTCTATCGCTTCTGGTCACTCCCCACTCCAATTCTCACTGTGGACATTGCTAAGGTACAAATGAAAATAGGCTCCTTTATTTGGAATAGGAAACAACCACACATATCAACCAAACTCCTTGTGTTCCCTAGGAACAGAGGGCGTCTAACATGCCTGAACCTCTTGGATTAGTACTAGGCCACCCACCTTTGGGTTTATCTGTGAGTAGACTTTAGGAGATAATGAACTAACCTTGTTCTACATATACCGGGCAGTCGCGTGCTGACTCTTGTGGGCCCTAGTTTGGCTTCCACGCTTGGCATGACCAAAAACCGCATACACAGCCACATCTACAAGAACCGTCCTTGATATATGGAACCACTTGACCACCAAGAGAGGCCTTACGATCTTACCAACCCCCGAATACACCATTCACACAAAACCCTAGTTCACCCTTGCACTAAACTTTAGATCATTCCCCAGCTGGGTGGCCGGTGACTGTAGAACACTGAAGGACCTGTTCCAGGATTAAGCTGTTAGCACAAAGCATTTGGGAGTATCACATCTCAATGAGAGGGCACTCCTATGTTTTATTGTTCTCAGAAGACTCTGGTGGTAGGGGACAGGAACCCTGGAATCTATTAGATTAAATAAAAGGACCCTCGCCCACTAGTACCACCAGTGGCATGCTTCATCTCAGATTGCAAAAAACAGGTACAACTTCAGGCCAATAAATTAAGGACCCATGACTATCCTGAGAGGATTATACAGAAAATAAAGAAAAGGGCCAGAAACCAGAATAGAGAGGTTCTTTTGGAGACCACAAACAGGATAGAGAAAGACTCGAACCTTGTCTGTGTAGCAATCTTCAGCATAGCATCAGATATGATAAAAAGATCATTAAAAAGAAATACTGAACACTGGGACCCAAGTTTGGGACTACCCGTTGTTTTCCCACAAGAGGGCAAGAAGCTTAAATGATACATTAGACCACTCCAGACACTCCAGACAGTGGAACCTGGGGGTTAGAGAAAGCGCAATACACAGATAGTTGGGACTCCCTGCAGTGGCAGGACACTACCCATGTGGGCAAATTTGCATCTGCCATCTCACATCCCCTACAAAAACAATAGACTTTGGCCTACCCTCAGGATAGAAAACTAGAAGACAAACCAATTGTAACTTCAAACAAGTGATCCATTAAATAACCTGCCCATCTAGTCTTCGTTACATAGGGATGACGATTGGCAAAATAAAAACGCAAATTTGTGAGTCTCGTAGTAACATATGCTGCTGCACTACAAAGATAGTAGAACATTATATCTCTGCAGGACACACAATAAAAAGACCTAAGATGGGCAGTGATTGAACAGATAGATGGTAACAGAAGAAATATAGAGGAATCCTGTTTGAAAAAGAACAAAGATGGATATAAAGACTTTCAACACACAAGGCCTAAATGATTATATCCCTTGGGGAACATATTGCAGGGCTAATTTATAAACTGGCTTAGCCAACTTCCAACAAACCTAAGGGGTAAGAAATGAGGTTGTAATATCCATTCATCCATGATCCCGACTGACCATTACGTTAATGTGCCCCATTACAATTATAAGCCCCCCCTCCACTGTTTACCAATTATCCAATTCCAACCCCTAGTAGTCATAAGAGTGAGGCCTGATGGATGAATATAGATTGGATTATGTAATTGAACAAGCTGCGAACAAGTGTTTATAAAAATGGTTTCACATATTTCATTATCCTCTTCACTATAGAACATCAGTGAATGGGACTAATAAACACATACACTCCATATGTCTCCATCAGGGATTTACAGACAAATGATTAGGGACGTTTGTTGGTAACAACTTTTGTTAATCTATCGCACATTAGAAGTTATGGGTAGATTAGGTACATACCTCACACACTCCAGTCAGGAGCTGAGTGATATGAAAACTCAATCAACAATATAAACCCGAATCCCACGGGCCAGAATCCGACGATTTTGCCAACATGGGCTATAACTCCCACGATTTTCAAGACCGTGCGCTGACATGCACACGCAGGACCCTTTTTGAACAACGTACTGCTCTTTTGATGGCATGGGACCACATTGCCTTGAATTGATGCATTCATACACTAACCTGTTTGAGCAATGTACTGCTCTGGTTGGCCACTTCAAGGCTACGCACCCCAGAGAGCACGGGGCCACAAGATGATGCTCAAACGCATCTGCCAAGGAGCATTCCTTAAAACTCAAACAGACACAGGAGCCTTCCAACATGCAAGACTTGAAGGACAAGGTCAGGTAATCCGGCAGGCGAGAACCCCTTATGAAGTAAGTCTTGGAAGCATATGTTTTCTCTCATAATTTCTTTCTTCACAAAATAAAGGTAAAGCTTATTTACATGAGAATGTTCCTCCATAGTGTTTGACTGCAGGGTCAGCCCAGACCACTGAGACTCTATGGAGCCATAAATACGTATGGGCAGTGTAAGTCTAGATACTTATTCATCTTGCATGAGATTGTGTACCCTCAAGCTTGTTCTTCACCAATGTAAAACAAATTGAAAAAAGAGTGTTATCACTGCTTTGTGTAGGGCTTGAATGGGTGTTCACTAATGAGTGTGAAACATTGCATGATTACTGCATAGATGACTTACGTGCAATAATACCCAAAGTGTACATGAAGTATGAAATGATAATCATTTCGTTCTAGTCAACCATAGGAAATTCCTGTACAATGTTTGATACAGGTATGTATGTGCTTGTGTTTGTGAGAATGTCACAACTGATCAATATACCATAATAGTGATAAATCATCTCTTATAATTTAGGGATCTAGAGGGAACTCGGTCCTGATGAAAGCCATTTGACCCTTTTGGGTATTTAGGGGCTAATTATGATTGCGGAAGCCACCGCCGGCCCGGAGGATGCGGGAAATCCGCTGCAGAGCCTCCACAGCCCACCGCCAAATTAGGATGGCTGGTGAGTCTGCTTTTATGTCCGCAGCTTTTCCGCCGCAGTCGCCTTCCGACCGCGGCGGAAAAGCACTAACATGTCTGGCGGTGTCTATCAGACACCGCCAGGCATATTAGGATGTCTGCAATACTATGCTTTTCCACGGCGGCTTTTCCGCCGTGGAAAAGCATACGGTTCTGCACTGCGGGGGCCCGTTACGGGCCCCCTAGGTGAAGAGGGGGTGGGGGGTGCACATGGGGGGTACCTATGGTACCCCCCTTCATTTGCGTGCACGAAGCGGCAGGCACCGCGAGGTGCCTGCCGCTTTGTGCATGCAAATGCACTGTTGTCATTTTTTACATTGCGACGGGTGCCGCTTCAAGCAGCACCCGCCGCAATGTAAACAATACAGGATGTGACCGCCAGGGTGGCGGTCACATCCTAATTGTCATGGAGGGACCGCCGCTGCCCATGCGGACGGTCCCTCACACTCAGTGGTGGCGGACGGACGCAAGTCCGTCCGCCATCATAATCGGCCCCTTAATATGGCTGAAACATGACAACCAAAGATGTTTGGGTAAATAATATACCCTAATAACATCCTCTCATAGATGTTTTGAATCTTACCAACGGTATCCATAATAAAGAGATCAACTTAACAGGGCGCAAGTCCTATAATAAGAAGTAGGGGGACTGACCAAGTTGCAGGCAGTATGCAAGTGACATCATGACCAGTGCCAACACAGCACATGACACGTGACATCTCACATGGCATCACTGTAACCTCACTAAAAGACTCTGCATTAGGATGAGAAGCGCTATAAAAGAAATAGACAAGCATTGGCATAGCCAAAAGGTCTCACCTTTGGGACCTTATAAGTGTTTAGCCATGCAACAGTTAATGTTGTTGCAGGAAGAATATTGTGCTGCTTAACTAAATACTTATAAGGCCCCTAAGGCGAGACCTATTGGCTATGCCAATGCTATTTCAAGAAGTGATTAAGCCGAGGAGTTTATGTGGTTTCTAAAGAAGAAATGTTGGATGCTTGTCCTCTGTGGCATTAGCGACGTATTGGGTGCGCCTGATGCAGACTGTCAACGTGCACCTGATTACTAAAAAACAGCATGTACACCAGCCCTTCGAGTTAATATACACGCTGCAAATAGTTATGTATGGCAAGATAAAAAGTCCCCAAGACTAGCACCCCCTATTACAATGTGTGAAAAGAAGGACCTCTTTGTAAAAGAAAAACTGTCATTAGAAAGACACATACATTGTTAGGCATCTTCATAGGTTACATGCATAAATGTAGGTCAAATCCTTATGTAGCTAAAACGTGTTTCAAATTGTCACAAGCAGTAGTCCATTGCTCAGTGTACGTGATAACCACTCATGTATCTGTAAAAAAAACACCTAATGACCGGCTCATCACACACAAAATGACACCCCACATAGTACTGAATTGCACTCGGGTGATGAACGAGAAGCATTGTATTTTTTATTTCTTACACAACCAATAAGAAGATCAGGCCCCTTAGGTATTGCGGTGTCTTGTTGTACTTTTAAATATGCGGTTTCTACAGGTAAAACCAAGCAGGGCTGTCCGTGTCAGGTGGTTGGCAAAGAATGAATCTAAAGGTAATTAAAAAGAAAGGCGGAGTATACTCAGGGCCAGATGAGCAGACACTGCAGAAGAACCTTCCCCGTCACTGAAATTCTGGACGTGGTGGGTATGTCTTAAATCTCTTGCACAGGACCGCTCTGCATGCACCGTGGTATTATAACGTTGCCATGCTGCATGAGCGCGTAAGGGGGTAGGAGTGATATCACTCCGGTGCCCTCATAGCATGTCAGATATATGATTTTGGTAGATAAGTAGATGCAAAAAGCCCAAATGAGTGAGTTTCACTGGGTACATTCTGCCTCTATTAATGCAGCGGCAGCTGCTCCGCACTGCACAGCAAACATACAAGCATTGGCTGCGCGGCCGTGAAAGTGACACGGCCGCAAAAGTGAAAGTGATTGCGATCAAGCGCTGCGAGCGATGTGCTTAATGAGCATGACGAGGAAAGCCATATGGCACCTCTGCTCGTAAGCGCGCGCCCACATGCGTAACTGAAAGCTCTAGGCCACAGTGGTAGCATTTTCTGAAGCCCTTACTAAAAGTCTTTCCAGAGCAGCGCATGCCCTGGATCAGGCAAGACCTAAAAATCGCTATTTATATTGTTATTTGTGCAAACACTGGGATAGACCATTCCATCTGACATTCTGACAGTTCGTGCATTTATATACAGGGACTGAACAAAGTAAAAACCATGCATCTCTTAACCGCATCGCTGCAGCGGTTATTTTTCCGCTATGCGGCTTTTTTCTAAAAGCCGCGTTAGATGACGAGCTCAGCTCGTCATCCGCACACGACCACCGTGGCTGATGACGAGCTAAGCTCGTCATCAGCATCGAAGGGGTTAAGTATCTGTCAAGCGATAACAAGCTGTGTGCTTTTGTTTCCTCTCCTGTGCGTTTGCATTTAAGTGAGAGGTTCCAGGCCACATCACGTCAGATATAGATCAAAAGGAGGCCTGATGGACCCTTAATTTCTGCCTTTATCTTTGACAAAGCTGGTCGTGTAAAAAGAAGTCCCCTAAGTGCCTGCACGTTGCTGTTGAGAATGAAAAGCAGACAACGTGCAGGAGCTGCTGAGTGAGTCCCTGTGTCTGAAAATGACACTGAGACAAGTTCAACATATTTCTGTGGGTCCCAACTTCTTGCTAGGGGAGACGGTGTCCACCCTGTGAAAATAGTGAGTGGACGCCGTGTACCCGGGTGTACTCCTGACTCGTGCCCTGAACTTAACTGTGATTGGGGTAAATTGCAGGCAATTTAAACCACAGATCCTGCAGCAATAAGAGCTCCGCTAACAAGCCGCCTTGAGCCTTACCCACTCACACTGGATGCCGTGTGTGAGGATCCAATGATGAAGCATGCCACTGGTGGTACTACTAGTGGGTCACCTCTGGCCCTTAGCACTTATCCTTTTACAAATTAAGCACTGCAGTGGCTAGTACTAAACAATGAGGGCCCCCTGCAGAATGTAAAGAGGGGCCCTGAATCGCTCATATCTCATAGAAATGTATTGGCCTGGGGCTAAATTGGGAGCACTGAACTGTTGGATCCTTCCAACTCCCCCTCCCCACCAGTCCCCACAGGGGCTTGCATCATGCCCCTGCTTCTTATAGTACTTGTTGAAGATTTTCTGACATGAGTTCTCCCAGACAGCCAGAGATTAAAAAATGGACAAGCCACCTCGTGCTTGCACACAACCAAGATCTCCGGCTGCACAGTAATTGCAAGACTGGCACAATGCCCGCGCGACCAGTTAGAAAATAATCCCAAATAAAAGCCACGATGCTGTGCGTCTCTACAGCATAATATAACTTCACGTACTGGAGAATTACTTCTAATATTTTTCTTTCAACGCTGGAAGGTTTTTGAGCACAGATTATTTTCATGTTTAGATGGATAGCCGGACGAGATTTGTAAGGCTATGACGGTTTTATCTGATTTGAAGATTGGGTAGCGTTGACGTGAGCGGAAACCGGTGTGAGACTGTCCCTCCCCTGCAGCGCGCGAGAGCCCGCGCCCCTCCCTTGCAGCAGATGCCCGGCGGTGATTAGATAGGATTTCAGGCTCTGAGGCAGTCAGTACACTGTGTCCAGGAGTTTAAATTAACCAGCGCGGAGCTACGTGTCAATTGATGCATTTTTATTGGTGATTTGCACGGCCTTTCCGCCAAAACCGTCAACACGTGAAATGTCTCTATAGTCGGGTCTACGTTGACATGGACCCAAATTAATAATGTGCTTAACTGGGCAGAGCGGGAAAAAAAATGTCTCTCGTTTGATGAAGCAGACATTTTTATGAGAACCTCTGCAGTATTGACGCTGGGAGCCATCATGGTAATACCCTGTATCTCCTGGTAATTCACAGACGAGTCTTGTGGCAGGAACAACGCGTCAGCTGGAGACTCTTCCAATGAATGGGCTTAGAAGTAAATATGGTGGAAATGGCTGCTGGCATTGGAATTAACAGATTACCCCTTCGGCTGCATTTACCTGTGCAATTCATAATTAGGGCTATAATCTAAACAGCCCACACATTGATACTACCAATGTACCTTCATTTGAGAAATACCATGGGGAAACAGTGTTTCCATTTGATATTCTGTATTCATTGTTGCAAAATTCACTTCAGGTTTTGCAAGTGCATGGTGTTATTCCATATTGTGAGTCAGATTCCCTGCAATTTCTGGTGTAATAATTCCGCATTACTTTAATTAGGGAAGTTGTGTGAAGTGTCATTTTTTGTTTGTAGTAGATTTGTGTTGTTGCTATGTAGTATGGCTAAAGGTTTTTGTTGAAGAGGGGTGTTGAAAGAAGGTTTATAAATTAGAGTAGAGTGTAGTGCTATTGGCATTGTAAATGTTTTTTACTTATGTGTTTTGGAGTGAATGTTTGTGGTATATTGTGGAATTATGTGGTATGTTGTGCAGTGGAAATATGGGGTTTGAAATTATGCGGTATTTATTGCATTGGAATTATGTGGAGTGGGATTGTGTGTTATGGAGAGTAATATGTGGTATGGTATTTTGTGCTCTGGAGTATTATGCAGTGGAGTTTAATTTTGTGGTGTGCTGTTTAAGTTTGTCATGTGTAGTTATGTTGTGTGGATTGTATGTATATGTGTGTTATTTAATTGTGTTCTTTTGTATTATGTGGTTTCTTGTTGAATTATGTGATGTGTAATGGAAAAGTGTTGTGTTTGTGTGGCGTAGAACTATGTGGCGTTGAGTGAAATTTTGCTGATTGTAATTGCTGATTGTAATTATGTTGCATGGTGTGAAGTGTATTTGTTGATTGTTGCTATGTATTATAGGTTGGTTTTATGTGGGTGTATTTATGTGGTAGTGAGTAGAATCTAATTATGTAAAGTTATCCTGTAAACAGCAGGTGGAATTGGGAACTCTCAAGCACCGTCAGCTAGCAGGAGCATTAAATAGGGAACATGCTAGGTCACACACTAAACCAATTGCTCCTGCCCTTTCCGTCTACAATGGTAAGGTGATCAGCTCAGCCCTATACGGCGTAGAGATATGGGGATTTGGAAACTAACAGCATCAGAGAATAGATTTCTGAGGAATCTTGTAAGCCTACCCCAGAGTACCCCTATGTGCCCCCTGTACCTTGATATGGCCATGAGACCTATTGGCCACATAGCTGCCCTCCGACCAGTTCTATATTGGAGGCGCCTATGGACAACACCTGAACTGAAAACCTACGCTGAGGGACTGAAGGATTTAATCAGAATTGACATCCACCACAAAATCGTATGGTTATCCAGGATTGGTAAAACCTTGCTTGAACTGGGACTAAGAGCGCTCTGGGAAGATCCAGCGATTGCCAGGTTCCCCTCAAAAAAGGACCTCAAGGGCTTGTACTGGGAGGCTGTGACCCTAGAAGTGTACAGGAAGGCTGGCCCCCTCTCACTCACAGGGACCTTTCTGGGTTTTAAAGACACACCCATGTCCGAAGCTTTCTGGGACAGTATCAGCAAACTTTTGGATCGTAAGCTGTTTTTCCAACTAAGGATAGGCAGCTTACCAGTTAGAGCATTTACCTCAAAATGGGCCCAGGGAAAAAAGGTTGCCTGCCCGGCTTGTCCTGCTGCTCTGGAATCGATAAACCACATATTATTTGAATGCCCAGCGTATGCAGACCCACGTCGGAAGTGGCTACGCCCCATCGCTAAATTACTGGGAACCAGAAGTGGCATAGTAGCAGCTAGAATAATCCGTACCAGCAATAATCTTACCATCTGTATAGCTCTGGCCAAATTCATAGGCTGGGCATGGGTCATCAGAAGCAAACTGGAACCGGGACTGAATTTGAAGAGAAAAGGTCAAGGTGCACCACTTAAACGTTCTTAGAAACTGTTATCTCTATTAAGGTAAACAGTAATGATCACATCAACTATTTCTTGTATTCTTGAGGTTTCTTTATTCAATTCAGTTGAAAAGCTATACACAGGGTCTACAGCCGACGCGTTTCGTCCTCAAGGGACTTCTTCAGGGCAAGATGGTAGCTAATGGTGATGTCCCTGGGTCTTCTCCCGTTGTCGAGGGGTGTGTATGTTTGTCCGCGATGTTACACTATGGTACAAATGGCATCACATTTTATATACACCTGTCCGTTTTGGTTCTGTTCCGGAGGATCAATTTCTCAGAGTGACAGTGTAGGTCTATTTGAATTTGATAAAAACCAAATTACACCAGTGGTATGATATGTTTCAGTATTGTACATTCAAGCCACATCCCAATAAGGATAATTTTCCAAAAGCATTGAACCAGGGTGGAAGGGTAAGGGACGCTCCGTCTGTTGTCTTCTAGAGCTTTTTCTACTTATTTCCTCTTTTTAGTAGAAGAGTGGATAGTAGTTCTATTACCAAGAAACTCTTAATAAAGTGAGCTGCCGCCTCCCCTGGTTCATCCGTGGCTCGGTGAGAGAGCGGGTGAAAAGCGTCACCCTCCGTCAGGTTCCTGCAGGAACCTGACGGAGGGTGACTACGGAGAATACAAGAAATAGTTGATGTGATCATTACTGTTTACCTTAATAGAGATAACAGTTTCTAAGAACGTTTAAGTGGTGCACCTTGACCTTTTCTCTTCAAATTCTCTCATAGTTCATGTTTTGAACCTACACTGTAACAGTGGGTGTTGTGGAGTGTGCACACAAACTGCCCCGTGTACTACGGGGTGGGTCCAAAAGGGAGAAAAAAAAATAAAAAAATTCTGGAGAATCCTTGACTAGGTGCTGTTTTCTTGGGAACCTTCCACTGTTGTCTTTCCCTCTTAATGGAACCGGGACTGAAACCTTGTTAAATGTCTAGCTAAAGCCAGTAGGAAAATTCATGCACTTTTTGTAATCTGTACTTACGATGCATTTTTATGAATTCAACCCAACCATTTTAACCTTTTAAACCATGAAATGTAATTTATATTTTTATGCTTTTATGACATTGTCGAATAAAGCTTGTTTTGACGTAAAGTTGAATGAAGTTGTGCTGAGTGTTATTATTTGTAGTGTAAATATGCTTGGTGGTTTTGAATTGTGTATATAACAAAATTAGAATGCTTGTCTCCACCAGGGTCCTACGTCATCAATTTTACCGACCCCCCTGAAGCAAGGAGGTGACTTTTCAATAAAGGCAAGTACAACAACTCCCACAAAAAGTTTGAACCCTGGAGTACCATCACTACTTATTCAGGAGCAAAAAGGTTAGGAACCGGCTGGGTGTGCGGCTTTGTTGTTAAAAGTGCCTGGAAATCAGTTTGGCCAGCACCCGTATGCTGACTTTCACTAA
The DNA here is from genome assembly GCF_964263255.1 of Lissotriton vulgaris. Lineage (NCBI taxonomy): Eukaryota > Metazoa > Chordata > Amphibia > Caudata > Salamandridae > Lissotriton > Lissotriton vulgaris. The sequence goes on along the minus strand of NC_141693.1, from coordinate 1,686,869,058 downwards.
ATAAATGTGAAACATACCCCTAAACATAAATAGTTGCTAATCCCCAGTATCACAGAAAAGGTAACTCACCAAGATGATCCATGCTAGTAAGAGGATGTGGCCTAATGGCTTGAGCCGTGGACCTTGAAGCTGAGGAACGAGGTTCGAGTTTCGGCAGGGACGCTCAAAATCCTGTGATTGTCGTAAATTCCATATGATGAATAAGCAACAACTATGACTTTGATGTATATAATATTGGAAATGCTTCCGTTTTTGCGGCGAGGTTGTGGCGTAAGGCTAGAACTGTTGACTTTCAAGCAGAGAAAGCAGATTCGAGCCTCGCATCCACTCAACATTCTGTGCTTCAAAACATGAATATGTGCGCCTGTTATGTAACTGGTGCTCATGTTTGCGCATAAAACTGAAAAATTAGTCTCTTTGAAGTTACTTCACAAGCAGTGAGGGATGGTGCTATTGCAGAGTTAAGCTTTTTTTCCTCCAGTAAAAATAGAGAGCTCGATAGGGACCTGCCTCAGCACCTGTGCACCGGCAGGACCCGGCCCACTTAAAGCCCTGGTTCCTTCCGTGCAAATCCGTAGCAACCTACTAATACAGGTTATCCTTCATTTATACAATGCAAATACAATGCAATTTATTTTAATGGAATCGCCCTCTTAACTTTAACTCATTCACAAGACAACAGGCACTCTCTCCATCCTTCAAAGCATTGGTCTCCAGCACCAGTTTTCTGTTTTAGCACTAACTCGCTCAGCACGTGGGACACCTCTGCTTTGAGCTGCTCCAGACCCACGATAAGCCCCTTGCTGCTGTTGTCACATGGCATTAGAAACTTTCACTTCGCTCCCTCCTGGTAGCTCAGTTCTCCCTGAATTTCCATGCTGCATAAAGCAGCCCCGTGGAGCTGTTGGTAAAATAATTAGTAGTCAGTCATAATACTTTTATTTGATTTCATTAAAAATCATAAAAGGGTATACAAACCACCAAAATACATTATAAATTGAATTTAAAGAATTTTTGACAATGCTAGAAGTACGTGCATAACGCAACCAGGTACTTGAGCAGTCGACGAGTGGTAGTTTTAGGAGTATCTGATTGTGAAATAAAATATTATTCTAAAAATCTAAAATGCAAGATGGCGGAGCTATTTGAAAATTGAGCGGGCCCTTAAGTTCTCGACTGCTCCAGTTAGTTCATTTGCTTATTTTTTCATCCAGTTCCTTTGCCGCCATTTTCCAGAAGGTTATGGCTCTGCAAAATAGTTGAATTGACGAGCCTCAGAGGTATTGCATTACTGCCCCTCTACATGTCCTTAATTGTGCCTTCCTCAGTAACTCACGGAGCAATGTTTTTCTGATTTCTAGTAATGAGGGGCAAATACATAGAAGGTGTAGCAGTGACTCTTCTCCTTGTCCACAGAGGCGGCATTCTTTAGTCGGCCAGCTGCATATCCATTTCAGAGTTAAGTCTTTCGTAGGAAAAGAACCCAGCCACAGCAGCATCAAAAGGTGCTTTTTGAGGTGTGAGAAGTGCTCAGATAGGTACGCTTGGGGCTTCAGCGACTGATATGATTGTATCATGCCCCATGCGTGACTTTTCATGGCGAAGGTAGTTTTGTCCATTAGCAGAGAGACCTGTTTAATTGCATTATTCGCTGCTGTTTTGAATCCGGAGTATGTGATGATTGTGAGCCATGCTTCCTTGAGTTGAAGGGCCAGGAAGGACTCTTTTAGGATGGTAAAAATTGAATTCTTTAGCCTGGCTTGTTTTTCTATCTCTTCACAACAGAAGTGGGTCAGAGTATTATCTTCGGATTCCCTCATCCGCCAATAATATTTGGCCATTGCCCCTTGTCTAGCTGGTATCTGTTTTTTGAGTCCGTATTCCAATCGAATTTGAGCCTGAGAGATATATTTGGGAATTGAAAACAGTCTCTTGAAAAGACTGGACTGTGCTAGATTTAGGACAGTGGCATCTTTTGTTTTAAACATTTCTGACCCGTAGGATATGGAGGGGAGGAATTTAGCAGCGATTACTTTGAGGAGATGGCCTGTTGAGCAGCCTGTTAGCTTCTTCTGAACAGTTTTAAAGGCGAAGAGGAGTTGTTTCGCTTTCGTTTTGCCTTGTTCCAGTTGTGGTTTAAAATTGAGATTGTGATCAAGATGAAACCCCAGGTATTTATACGAATCCACCTGGAATATTGGGTTTGCATTTAAATTCCAGGTAAATTTACCTTTTTTCCTGTTTTTACGGTGTTTTGAAAAGCATATCATCTTTGTTTTTTGATGATTAAATGAAAGTTGGGCGGAAGTAATGTAGGCACCTAATTGAGAGATTGATCTTTGTAGGCCTATATGTGTTTGGGCTAGGAGGATTATGTCATCTGCGTATTGAAGACTAGGTATCGATGTTTTGCCCAGTTTTGGGGGGTCAGTTTGTGCTAGTAGGAGGTACTTCTCAAGGTCTGCAGTATAGATGTTAAATAGGCAGGGAGCCAGAACGCACCCCTGTTTTAGTCCATTTGTTATGTTATTGTTATGTTATTAAAATTTCTATAGCGCACAGCTGCCCCAGCAAAGGGGCGTCCTGGCGCTTTGACAGATGCTGTAACATAACACACAAAAGAAATTAGCTAGAAACTGGAAAGAGGAAAGTTTTAATCGCCTGCCTGAAGGCGAACATATCCTCAAGAGCTCGAATGTGAACTGGGAGCGAGTTCCATAGGCCTGCCGCTAGCACCCTGAAAGAACGGCCACCCATCCTGCTCAACCTAAAGCGTGGACAGACAGCCAGATGAAGCCCCTCAGATCTTAAAGATCTCGACGGCACATAGGGCGTGAGTAGAGTGACAAGTGCCGGTGGCGAAGAAGTTTTCAAAATTTTGAAGGCCAGACACAGCGCCTTGAACATGATTCGCTGTCTGACCGGGAGCCAATGCAAGGCCGTGATGGTACCAGACACTGAACAGTGTCTGGGAAGGCCCACAATGGCTCGTGCCGCGGCGTTTTGTACTCTTTGGAGCCTAGAGGCCTCCGCTTGATTCACCCCTAACAACAGTGAACTGCCGTAGTCCAGCCTAGATAGTATTGAGGCCTGAACTACAAGCTGTCTGGTAGGGGGATCAAAGTACTTCAAGACTGGCCTAATACCACGCATTTGATGTATGAATCTTTTTTGTTAAAGTGCGCCCGTCGCCTATCTTTATTTGGACCCACGTGTGCGAGTACAAGTTGATTATGGCTTCCAGTAGTTTTGTGGGCGCCCCCCAACTTTGCATTTTGGCCCATAATTTTGCTCTCGAAACGTTATCAAATGCTGCTTTGAGATCGATGAAGCATGCATACAAGGTGCCGTATTTTGCGTAGGCTTGATTGGCTAGAAGTGTTACCGCCGAGATGTTTGTGAGTGTGCCCATTCCTGCCCGAAGTCCCGTTTGCGTGTTTGGCATCAAGTTTGTAAGTTCCACCCAATCCTCTAGATCTAGCAACAAATTCAATGCATATATCTTAGCCTCAACATTGAATAATGTAATCATTCTATAATTTGAAGGGCCGGAACGAGGGCCTGATTTGTTTATGGGATTTATAATGCTTCCTCGCCATGATTCTGGGATTGAGCCAGTTGCTAGAGCGTGTGTGAAAAGTGGGGTCAGAATACCGCTCCAGAACGCTGGGTCCTGCCGAAATAGGGCATTTGGCAGACAATTTGGTTGCGGGGCTCGATCTGACCTTAGATTTTTTATAATCTTATGGACCTGGTCTTGCGAGAACTGGCAAACAAATTCCTGTGAGCGTGACTTAGGTGATTCAGCCACTATTCCTGCTTGGGGGCCCCCATTCTCAGGTTGCATCCTGTGAGTTATTAGAACTGAGGTGGAGGTTGCATTATATGTTTAATCAATATGGGCTCTCCAAGTGTTCTCCATTATATCCGAGTTGAAGTGTCGGTTCTGCCCATTTGACAACTGGTTGATTATACCCCAGAAGAGTCTGGAGTCTCCTTTCTTGCTGGCATGGAGGAGTTTCGCCCATGTGAGTTCTCTGTGATCTCGCTTTGCTACCCTGATGTTCATTTTGAATTCCTTTCTAGTTTTTTCTATTAAGCTTAGGGTCTCTTGGGTAGATTCTTGACTGCAGGTTCTTAGACGTCTTAGATATGTATTCAGTTGTTTTTTTTGTTTCCTTAGGCTGTTTGTGAACCATGCTGCCCCAGAGGAACCTCCTACTTTGCTCGCATTGCCCTGTCTTGGGAGTTCTTTATCTAGTTTGAGAACAAAGGATTCCCAGGCCTCTATGCACGATGATTCATTTTTGATGCTCTCCAAGAGGGTGGTACATACGCCCATGATATCACCAATAGTTTCCTTTTTCCAGGTAAGGTGCTTTAGGTTAAAACATTTAGATTGTGAAGACATGACATTATTTGTTATTGGTCTTGGTGTATTTGTGAGTAACTTGAAGGTTTGTGGTAAGTGATCACTTTCTGCTCTATCTTGTATTTGAAAATTCGAGATGTATGGTAGAATATCGTAGTCCGTAAAAGTATAGTCGATGATTGAGTCTGTTTTTTGTGTGACCCTTGTGCAGGCTGGAGGGTTGTTGATCAGACCTTGTGTGTTCAGCATGTGCATTGAGAGTTCTTCCAAAAGAGACGCACATCTATACCGTGGAAATCTCGTCGTTTGCTGGTATGTGGGCGGCCAATTTGGCTTTTTTCCCCTCCATGAAGTAGGTTCATATTGAAGTCTCCCGACAGTATGATGTTAGAATGTGGGTGAGCGAGTTTGAGGGTGGCTAATGCAGCACGTAATTTCTCAACTGTTGACCTCTTTAGTTTGGAAGCGGAATGGATATAAACATTCAATATTTACAAGCTATAAGCAGGTGACACAACTATTTTAATACATAACATCCAGGTTGAATTAAGATCTATGGCGGCAAAATGCCATGGGATGTTAGTCGAAACAAAAGTGGAAAGTCCTCCTTTTGCTCTTCCGTGTTTGGAGGCTCTCTTAGCCGGATTTAGATGTTCTTTGAAACCTACTGTAGGTGAAAAATGTGTCTGCCATGTTTCTTGGAGGAGAAGTAGATCGTATTGGTTGATGAATTCCATAAAATTAGGGTCTTCCAGTTCTGCAATTAGGCTGTTCACATTCCAGGAACAGATATCACAACCTTGGTTCAAAATTGGGGCTTTGGAAGATAGTGTTCATGCCATGGCATTGCTGTTCCCGGCTCTATTCATCTGTCTGGTGCCTGAAGGCCTGACTGTTTCTGGATGGGAAAAGGTGATGGTGATTTTTCTTAGAGTTTGGGCTATTACCTTTGTTGGGCTGTCATGTTCTGGGCCTTTGGCTCCTCTGAGCAAACCCTCTGTCTGGATGGATGGTTGAAGTGGGCTTGGGTAGCAGTTGAAAGCAGGCTTTTTTACCTTGATGTGCCATTTGGCGAGTGAGTCCTGTTGCTGCCAAATCTGCTCAATGATGGAGCTGTCAAGGAAGGTGACTGTGGTGATCTCTTGGCCAATTGGATTGAAGTTTTATCTGAACTCTATGCTTTCTATGTTGCTGGTGACTCAGAGATGGAAGGGCTTTAAATACTTTCAACAGTGCGCTTCTATTGAGGATGTCATGAGGTCCCCTTGAGACGTAATGGGTTATAAAATCCAACTTCTGATCACGATTGGGGGGGTGGAGGTCCTCTTTCGATAACTGAGCTCTTATTGGATTGCAGATCAGCCTTGATTCACTCTGGGTCTGATAGGAACAAAATCTGGTGATTACTTATGCGATTTTGTGATGAAGTGTCATTGCCCTTGATGGAGTCCGCTACGCTACCTTCCTGTCCTGGAGTGTTTGTTGTTTCTCAGTTCGGCCTCTCTTCACTTTCTGTTATTTTTGGCCGATGACCTCCTTCAGGCTGTTTATTGTAGGTTCTTTCGTGTTATTACTTAGCTTGAGCTTCTTGGTTTGTGTCACCCGAGTTGTGAGATGTTGTTTTCCCTTCCGCTCAATGGGCTTGAATATTCGTATACTTTTGCAGGTGGAACTTTTTCTGCTGTGTGCAATTTTTGAGTGCTTCAAGCAATAAACAATTGAGTCCAAGGAGTCAAGTGGTCCTCAGTAGTTCCGGCTTCCCCTGAGATTGAAGTGGTGATGTCTTCACTTTCGGTCTATTCTAGCTCAGTCGTGGTGCCGATTGCCTTTGTTGACTGCCTGAGTTGTTTGCGGTTTCTGGCCTTCCTCAGATGTTTTCTCTCCCGCTTGGATAATGGAGTTATTGCTTTTGATTGATTTATTGCAGACTGATTGATGTTAACCTTGGGTGAGATGGCCGGGATGCTAGTGGGTCCCTGTCCGTTCAGTTGTTGAGATGTATCTGTAATTGCTTGAGTTTGTGCTGTGATTGACTCTGTTGCTCTATTGTTATGGGCCCTCGGAGTGCCGAGGCATTCCTGGACCTCTTCCCTCATTGGTTCTTTTACTTTCTTGAGAGAAGGTGCGATCTTCATTGGCGCACTGCTGACGACCCCCAATATTTCCGTCATTAGGTTTGGAACTATTGCCAGTTGGTCTATTATTTGGGTGCAGTGGCAATGGCATAGTTGGTATGTTGTTTCGCGATCTTGCTACACCCTCATGATCAAATCGTTGAGGTTTTGCAACTTTTGTTCGACCCCCTGGACGTAGTTTGCTAGAATGTTTAGAAGGTCTACCTGTGTGTCTAACTTATCAGCATGGTAGTTCATCACTTTGCCGACGGTGTGCAAGGGGTTTAGCAGGTGTCGCCAAACTGATGGTGGAGGTTGACTGCGTGATCCTTCTAAAGGTGAACTGACACGTTGTTCTTAGTAAAATAGCCTGTACAGGAATGGAAGGTCTACTAATTAGTAGAAAAGCATGCGAAACAAGGACAGGTTTGGCTACCCATGCACCTGAAAAGCGGATCCGATGCGAAAGCCCACACAGACATGAGATCGAACACACCGTCTTAGACCCACATTAAAATCAAGCATTTGCAATGCAATAGGTCTCGCATTAGGAAAGTTTGAGGTATTGGTATTGTAAATGACACATTTTTTATTTATGTTTTGGTTTTGAAAATCGCAAAATTAATAGCTTTGTCATTTACAATGCCAATAATTTTAACTTTCGCAAACATGACACCTATAGCATTTGTAATGCAATATGTGTTGTATTTACATGACTTAGATGTATTAATATTACAAATAACAATGGCTTTTATTTTTTCAATAATTAATACTTAAATAAAAGCTATTGTAATTTATAATGGCAATAGCTTAAACTTTTGTAAATAACTTTTGGGCAGATTATGTTCAGTGTATTTTATTGTGGTGAAAATCCAAGAACAGAAGAGAAATATTAACATCTTTTTGTGACATTTGTAATAAAGCTTGAAACATTGAGAGAACATATTAGAACCAGTTGTTGAATGGTTGCACAGAGTGATGCTGTGGCGTTCAGTGGTGCTCAGTGATGCTGTGGCCTTCAGTGGTGCTGAGTGATGCTGTGGACTTCAGTGGTGCTGAGTGATGCTGTAGCCTTCAGTGGTGTTGAGTGATGCTGTAGCATTCAGTGGTGCTGAGTGATGCTGTGGCATTTAGTGGTGCTGAGTGATGCTGTGGCATTCAGTGGTGCTGAGTGATGCTGTGGCATTCATGGCGTTGAGTGGTGCTGAGTGATGCTGTGGCGTTGAGGGATGCTGTGCGCTGAGTGGTGCTGTGCATTGAGTGGTGTTGTGGCATTGAGTGGTGCTGTGGCTTTGAGGCGTGCTGAGTGATTATGTGGCGCTGAGTGATGCTGTGGCGTCAAGTGGTGCTGTGGCGTTGAGTGGTGCTGTGGTGTTGAGTGGTTCTGTGGCATTGAGTGTTGCTGTAGCGTTGAGTGGTGCTGTGGCGTTGAGTGATGCTGTGGCATTGAGTGATGCTGTGTCATTGAGTGATGCTGTGGCGTTGAGTAATGCTGTGCGCTGAGTGGTGCTGTGGCATTGAGTGGTGCTGTGGCATTGAGTGGTGCTGTGGCATTGAGTGGTGCTGTTGCATTGAGTGGTGCTGTGGCATTCAGTGGTGCTGAGTGATTCTGTGGAGCTGAGTGATGCTGTTGCGTTGAGTGATGCTATGGCATTGAGTAATGCTGTGCCGTTGCGGGATGCTGTGACGTTGAGGGATGCTGTGCGCTGAGTGGTGCTGTGGCATTGAGTGGTGCTGTCGCGTTGAGGGGTTGTGTTGGAGTTGGAGGGATGATTTGGAGGGTGGAGTTTGAGTTGGAGGGTGGAGTTGGAGGGTGGAGTTGGAGGGTGGAGTTGGATGATGGAAGGTGGATTTGGAGGGTGGATTTGGATGTAGGATTTTGAATTGGATGGTGTAGTTTGATGGTGGAGTTGGAGGGTGGAGCTGGAGGGTGGAGTTGGAGGGTGGAGTTGGAGGGTGGTGTTGGAGGGTGGAGTTGGAGGGTGGAGCTGGAGGGTGGAGTTGGAGTTGGAGGGTGGAGTTGAAGTTGGAGGGTGGAGTTGGAGTGTGGAGTTGGAGGGTGGAGTTGGAGTTGGAGGGTGGAGTTGGAGTTGGAGGGTGGAGTTGGAGGGTGGAGTTGGAGGGTGGAGTTGGAGGGTGGAGTTGGAGGGTGGCGTTGGAGTTGGAGGGTGGAGTTGGAGGGTGGAGTTGGAGTTGGAAGGTGGAGTTGGAGTTGGAGGGTGGAGTTGGAGTTGGAGTTGGAGGGTGGAGTTGGAGTTGGAGGGTGGAGTTGGAGTTGGAGGGTGGAGTTGAAGTTGGAATTGGAGGTTGGAGTTGGAGTTGGAGGGTGGAGTTGGAGTTGGAGAGTGGAGTTGGAGGGTGGAGTTGGAGTTGGAGGGTGGAGCTGGAGTTGGAGTTGGAGGGTGGAGTTAGAGGGTGGAGTTGGAGGGTGGAGTTGGAGGGTGGAATTGGAGTTGGAGGGTGGAGTTGGAGGGTGGAGTTGTAATTGGAGGGTGGAGTTGGCGGGTGGAGTTGGAGTTGGAGGGTGGAGTTGGAGGGTGGTGTTGGAGTTGGAGGGTGGAGTTGGAGGGTGGAGTTTGGAGGGTGGAGTTGAAGGGTGGAGTTGGAGGGTGGAGTTGGAGGGTGGAGTTGGAGTTGGAGGGTGGAGTTGGAAGGTGGAGGGTGGAGTTGGAGGGTGGAGTTGGAAGTTGGAGGGTGGAATTGGAGGGAGAATAAGGAGTAACCGAAAAAGCGTGGGTGCGAGAGTGAGAAAGAGACGTAGAGAGAGGGGTAGGAGGAGAAAAAAACAGTGGACAAATGCATCCATATAATCCTGCGTGTGTCTCCATCAGGATGTCCACATAGCCTTTCATTGAAATGTGAAATGATTAACACCAGTAATGAGCTCCTAGAGAGGTGGTACTTCTCAAAGGGTGCTATATATATGCTTACTGTTTATTATAAAGACTGGATGGGGACATCAAATCCTCCACCAGTTAAGTAAAAATATCATAGGAAGCCAATAGACAACTTTAGATACTAGATACATGTGCCAAGATACAACAGGTCGTTTCAAAATAGCATTTCAAAAGGTGATCAAGGAATCTTAAGTCAAGAACCGGATCAACTATTTACCATTTGTCAAGTGGTGAACTGGATCTTCCACCAGGCAGATAATGAAAAAGAACATCAGCAGCATGTCTGCTAGAATTAAACTGATCAGCATAGAACAAAAAAAATACACCAAATATAAAATGAAATACTTGATGCGTTTATTGCAAACTTCATTTTTAGATAGTTTTGACAATCCTGCCTGGGTTTCACAAATGCCTCGTATGTTTTTTTTTTGTTTGTTTAGTCCATATTTTTTATACGCTGGTCACAGGGCAAGAATTGCGAGTAGTTTATGTGCACTTTGCACTGCATTTCAATTACTATGCAGCAAGGCAGAATGAAGGGCCGTTCTGGGAGCCCACAATAGAGCAACCACTGGATATGCTGCTGATATAAACTGGCCTTCGAGACAATTTCCATAGTTATGGTGCACATAGAAATCCTTCCTTCGAGCCTTCCACCTTTACGAGTTACAAATACACCTTTACAGTGTGATGGAAAATATTAAAACCAACATAGGAGCATGGAAAAAATAAGCTAACAACAAAAACAAAAAACGTTAGTAGTGCCACTAACCCTGAACTGCAAAGCTCATATACAGAGAGCCCTGAGGACCTCGTGGCCTGGTCGGAGCCAACAGCAGGCTTCTGTGCACGACCAAAGGGCGTGTGCAGCTGATTCAAAGGCACAGGGCCAGACCAGATTTTAGAATTCTCTACTTGATTTCACATAAGGAACAAACCGTTAAAAAAAAGTCAATGTTAGTCCAGGCGCCCACTACTCCTGGCCTGCAATATAACGCAGACCGCCTAACTGGACTTAAATGTAACTCATACTTATTGTAGAGTCACTGTATTTATTTCTAAAAGAAGTTGTTTCCTTTATTTAAGCACGGTCGACGTGCTATTTCTTTAAACAGCATCCCGTCTAGACACAAAAAAAAACAGAATCTGGCGTAAAGAAAATTCTAAGGAATAACAAAACCACGTGCGCGCCGGGGCCTCGCGCAACCACCCTCATGCTGGGCAAAGCTCGTCTGTCGAGCCTGGTGTATCTACTGCGTGCAAGGCGCACATGGAAACGACACAGCGAAGGCATCCTGACTGAAAACGTGGCATCACGATGAAGGGGAGAAAAAAATTGGGGGCATAGAGTCTGTCTGTCTTGGGGGCGGCGGCAGCATCACATACACTAAATTAGGACAGAATGGTATAAAAGCCGGCAGTTTTCTCTCGAGGAAGACGATAGAGGAAGGGGAAAGGAGCTGAAAGAAAGAGAAGAATGGGACAAAGAAGGAATCAAACAAGAACAAAGGGGAGGAAGGAGATGAGGGATAAAAGCTAAGTTAAGGCATAGAGAGTGGGGCGGGGGATGTGCTGAAATAAATTGGTGCTGGTGCTAAGGATTACGTCGTGGTGCTGAGCACCACCAAACACCGGGACAAATTGAGCTCTTACAGTACCAAAACAAATTGCTTCACAGCCTGGCACCTTCAACCCTGCCCATCTGGCAGTGTCAAAGTGTCGGATAGGCCAATACAACACTGACTGAAAGCATAAGAACATCATAAACATCCTGTGATTCCCAACACTTATCAAGTTATATGCATATAATAAGATGATTTTTAGAAATAAGATGATTTTTAAAGCGCATAGCTACATCAACTGACCTTTCCCAGCGCTGAGGTTTCATTCCTGATTAAAAAGCAAAATCGATTGCAGTACCTGATTTAACAAGCGCTCGGCATTGCTGTAAATGCGTGGTGAAAACGAGGCCTGACACGCAAATAGGATTTCCGGCCGGGAGAAAGGAGAGGCGTGACACGCACGAACTGTCCGGAAGGGGCGGAGAAACAACGGAGCGGGCTGCGGAGTCTGGACATGGAGGAACAGGACGAGAGGAGTATAACAGACCCTGTGAGGGAGGGGGGCGTCGGGGCACATTGACGGTGCCCGCCCCCCCCAGTGATGGAAGCCCTGCGTGTGCCCGGTGAGTGGGGTTGGGAGTGTGTGTGCGCGTTTGTGTGTGTATGTAAGCCCTGCGTGGTGGGGGGGGGGAGGGATTGCGCTTGTATGTGCCTGCATGTGTTGTGCCTGTGTGTGTGCCTGCCTGCGTGTATGTGTGCTGTGTCTTTTAAACATGCCTTAAGTTTTCAGCAGACACGCACTCCGAAACCGAAAGCACTCAAGCTGTCTCCGGCAAGCTGCCAGCAGCCAGATACGAAAGCGCGCTCACACGGACAAATCTGAGACAGCAGAGGCGCGTGCCCGAACGCTGTCTCAGATTCCCAGGAAAGCGAAAACAATAGGTCTTTCGCTGACGCTCGACCTAAAAACTAACGTGATGAAAGTGAATCGATAAAGAAGAAGGACTAAACCAGAAAGGCAGAACCCTTGGTTGCCATCTTAAATTGGTGTTTTATGTAGTTCAGTTTGGAGAAAATACCGCCATCAATACATAACTGACTTAAAACTTACATCACAATTGACAAAAGTAGGTTTTTCCATTGATTTACGCAAATACACATGCACACAATTCTCCAAAATATTTTAAAATTTAGAAATGATTATTATACTTTTCTTCAGAATATTTTTACATCTATTACGATCTCTCTGTTAAAAATGAGAAATGTGAAAAATATTTACAACGGGATAAGGTTTAAGATACCAGATATTGACAACCGAAACAAGTCCAGGAGTGGTGCATGCATGCGCGGGCAGTCTTCACTTTTCAAGAACTGCGTTCCTGCTTGTGGCACGCCGCTGCTTGCTCCTGCAAGGTGGATGCCGCCACAAGCACGAACGCAGTGCTTGCGAGAACTAAAAAGGGTGAGCAGAAGTGACAACAGACCCCTTTGACCAGAATGACATCACAAGAAGTGATATCACAGACACCAATGTCTTTCCAGGACAAGAGGCCGGGCTGGCATAAGAGGAGGGTGATACTGGGTCTCACTACATTGTGGCAGGCACTGTAAAGCAGTGAGGGTCAGCGTCGGCTCCTCTGCAATGGGGGAGCAGCGTCGCACCGCTGGTTTACGGCCAGCAGCTGAAAAAGAAAATGATATTTTATTATCATTTGATTCTTCGGGAACTGCCTGAGCCAAGCGTGTGCATGGAGGGGCGGGCGGAAGCCGTTATCAGGGAGGAGTGGAGTGCACTTATTAGTGCACATGTCAGTTTGGCCGGCCGTCTTAGGCTGGCCAAACAGACATGCACAGTTAGGTTTCTCCAACTCAGCTGTGTTCCATAGCCGGGTGGAGAATTGGCACAGGCTCCCTGTGCCTGAGGGAGCGTTAAACCAGCCCACTCAGGCAAATCCCTGCACTGCTCTCATGCTTGGTAATAGCATGAGAGTAGCGCAGGGATTGGATGGAGAGTCTGTGATGGTGTCCCATCGACTGCTGGTAGCAGGAGAGCAGAGGAGCACCAAGGTTCGAGGCCGGGGGTAGCATCAGGTGCGTTTTTTATGTTTTTGTTATTAATATCATCCCCTCCCCACGCCGCCTTTACTGCTCTGCCACTTTTCATTGGCAGCATCCGTGACTGGTGAGGGGCCCCTGTCTGATCTCTTTATCCAGGGCATCGTGCTTTCTCCTAAATGTAATTTTTTTTATTTTCCCATCGTTAGGAATAGTGACAGATTTTTTTCCATCTGAAACATACAGTTAAAGGACATACCCTTGACACAATCATCGGCGAGAAGAGTCACCTTGCAGCTGCAGCGCAGTGTCCACTGCCTCATACCCTTACCGATCCAAACGAGCAAAACACTCTTGTAATCCATGTCTGCTACTTAAACCAACAAACAAAGTTGCAAAGACTCCCCATGTCTATCCTCTCCCTCATAAACTCCTCTCTAACCTTTCAACTGCAACTCAATAGCAACCAAAGAGCAGTGGCTTAACGGTGTAATGGCAGTGTCTGTGTCGGCTATATACATGATTTTAGTCATTTTGGAAGATACCCAGATTCCATGTTCTATTAATGTTATCATTCTATATGGCTGAGTAGATGGATAGGTAAGGTGGATGAACTAATTTGTTGGTGTGGCTCACAAAGATGTCATATCTAAGGGTTGTGTAGATGTTTTCAATATTTTGGTGACAAATGTAGCCAGCTACACCATAAGGTTACTGAATGAGGGAGGGCGTCTTTCCACAGCAGTGGAAAAATGCTGTGGTAAAACCTCTTCTTAAGAAACCCTCCCTAGATCCCGGGGTTTTAAAAAATTTCCGCCCCATCTCACTGCTCCCGGCCCCTGCAAAGATGCTTGAGTCCCATTTAAATGGGCATCTAGCTGCCTTTGTGGAGAATTCGGGCTGCCTGGACCCTTCCCAGCATGGTTTCAGGAGGGAACATAGCACCGAGTCCGCCCTCACCCTGGTCCTCGACTCCATCCGTATGAGTGTGGATGAGGGTCGGACATCCCTCCTGATCCTTCTGGACCTCACGGCTGCCTTCGATACCCTATCTCCCCGTATCTTAACATCGCGACTGGGTGAGATTGGGGTCCGGGGGGCAGCCCTGGGTTTGCTCTCTTCTTTTCTCGATCATAGGGAGCAGAGGGTAATGCTGGGAAAATTTCTATCTCCATCCCTGTCTGTGCAATGTGGGGTCCCTCAAAGGTCGGCGCTTAGTCCCACCCTTTTTAACATCTATGTGACCCCCCTTGCCAGACTTATTAGATCTTTTGGGATGGAGGTAGTTTCCTACGCGGATGACACCCAGATCCTCGTGTCTCTCTCCCAGTCAACTGAGCTAACGGCCTCCAGATTTAGATCTTGTATGGAGGCCGTCAGCCAGTGGATGATTTACAATTCACTGAAATTGAATGGGGAGAAGACCGAGGTGATGGTGTTCGGCGGAAGGGAAGATATTTGGTCCATGGAGTGGTGGCCTGACTCGCTCGGTCCCTGCCCTAAGCCTACCTCCTCGGCTAAAAATCTCGGGGTGATGATTGTCCCTACTCTGGACATGCGCCAACAGGTCAACAGGACGGTATCTACCTGTTGGGGTATAATCCATGTCCTCAGGAAAATTAGTAACTACCTTTCCCTGCAGGCAAGAAGGCAACTTGCTGTCGCCCTTTTGGGGTCTCGTCTGGACTACTGCAATGCGCTGTATGCTGGACTGAATAAGAGTCAGATGCAGCGCTTGCAGGTAGTCCAGAATGCGGCAGCCAGATTCATCCTTGATCTTCCCCGACGCTCTTCGGCCACGTTGGCCAGGAAGCAGCTGCACTGGCTTCTGATAAAGGAGCGGATTGTCTTTAAGTCCATGTGTATGGTCTATAAGGCCTTGGCAAAAAGTAGCCCTACAGGCATTGGAGCTATCTTGACCTATTACAACCCTGGCAGGAACCTCCGCTCCTCCAATCATTTTCTTCTTCACATCCCTCGCATTCGGAAAGCCAGATGGGGTGGTAGGGCTTTTTCCCTCTTGGCTCCTAAATGGTGGAATGACCTTCCATTAGAGCTCAGGTCCTACCCCTCCCTTCAAACTTTCAGAGCTGCCCTTAAAACACGCCTCTTTGTCCAAGCGTATAAGTAAGCGTATGAGTGCTCGCTTTCTGATCTTTTTGTTAGGCGCCTTGACACCTTTGGGTTTTAGTTTGCGCACTACAAGATGCATAATAAATAAATAAATAAATAACCTGAAAAGCACTAAACAACATTCCTGTCCAGCACAGCAGCAAACCATGCCTTTCAGAACAATCTCACAATATGTACCGGAGGTCATGCTTTGACTAGATGATTTGGAGGAAGAGAAGGTGTAATCATGACAGGTAGTCTCTGCCAGGAGCTGGTTGACTAACATGCTTGCCACGTGCACTTGTAATATATATATATGTACATATATATATTATATTATATCCTATATATATAGTATATATATATATATATATATAAACTATATGTATTGTTAGATCTGGGGGTCTCTAGTTGGCAATGGTTATCACCTTTGTCCAAATAGGGACCCTTACTTCTAAGTCAGGATAAGGGGATTACACTCCTTAATAACCCCTGCTCACCCCCTTGGTAGCTTGGCACGAGCAGACAGGCTTATCTCAGAGGCAGTGTGTTAAGCATTTGTGAATATACACAGTAATACAGTGATAACACTATAGAGGGACACAACATAGGTTTTATAAAAATAAGTATTCTTTATATAGACTTGAACACGAGACCACAAACAACAAAAATCCACAATACTACACTTAGGATTGCTTAACCCCTTCCATGCTCATGACGAGCTCAGCTCGTCATGAGGCACAGTTGAGCTGTGCTGATGACGAGCTGAGCTCGTCATGAATAAAGCCAAATAGCAGTTTCCATCACAGGGTAAAAATAACCACAGCAGCGATGTGGTTAAAAGATGATTCAAGTTGCTTAGTTCAAGTTGATGATAAATGCGGCAAAGTTCTCAGCAAAGTACCTGGATGCGTGAAGCAAAGTAAACAAAAGTCTCGCAAAAGGGGAGATGCGTCGGTTCTGTGATCCGGGGGAGATGATGCATCGTGCCTCAATGCTTGCGCAGATTAGGGGATGCATCGTGCTTCTTACCGGTACGGAGGTGATGCGTAGATTCTCGGCCTACGGGCCCGTTATGGTGCGCAAGATGGCGCCTTGATGCAATGCGACGATCCAGTTGCGATGTGAGAAGATGGCGCCCTTGATGCGGCGATGGGATGACAATGCGATGACGTCCTGGCAGCCTTGCGACGACTCTGTACTTTGGAGCCGCAACAGGCCCTGCGACGCGCTTCTCCGGTGATGCGATGACGGCTCTCTCGATGCATCGCGCTTCACTGGCGATGCAACAGCAGGCAGCTTTGATGAAGACACGCTTCTAGGGAGATGCTGCAAAGGCTCGCTTCTCCAGCGTTGCAATGATCTCAGCTGCGGCGGCGACACGCTTCTCTCGATGCGTCGTGTTTCCAGCTCCCAGCGGCACGCAAGTGACTGGAGCCAGAATTCCCAGCAAGGAAATTCAGGAGGGAGCTAGAGGTGAAGTCTTTTGGCCCTGAGACTTCAGCAGGAGGCAAGCACAGTTCAAGCCCTTGGAGAATATTCTGTAGATGAATAAAAGTCCCTAAAAAGTTCCTTTCCCTTGGCAATGAAGCAACCACTGCAGGCCAACCCAAAAAAACAGCACACTGGCAGAGGGGCAGTCCAAACTCCTGCAGCTTCCTTGGTTCTTCTCCTTGGCAGAAAGGTTTCTTGTTCCAGAAGTGATCTAAAGTCTGTGGGACTGGGTCCCAATGTTTGTACCCCTAAATCCTTTGTTCTCTGAAGGCAGAGAAGCCTCTGCCTAGTTCAAACCAGTTCCTGAGCACTTTGTTTACATGACTCTTCTCTTCCTTTCACTGTGCAGGGCAGAAACATCAGACGCCCCACAGGAGGTGGAGCCAGCACAGGGGATGGAAGATACAGCTCTGGAGCACTCTGTTGACATGATTCCTCTTCTCCTTTCACAGTGCAGGGCAGAGACATCAGACAAGCCACAGGAGGTGGAGCCAGCATTGTGGAGGGAAGGCCTAGCCCTATTCAGGTCCCAGGTGCACACCTCCCTCCCATCTAGGTGCTGATCTCTCTATTCACCACTGGGCTGCCCCAGCCTGTCTCCTGGAATTTCCCCAGCCGTGTCACACACAAACCCAGACAAAGAATACACAAGTCAGCAGAGGCGGGCTCAAATAGTTAGGCAAGCAAATACCTACTTTCTAAAAGTGGTATTTGCAAACGCAGGATATTAAAATAAACTTTACTAAAATATTTATTTTATTATTCTGAGTTCAGGCACACTAAACTCAAATTTCTACCATGTTCCCTGAGTCAGTTAGGATTGTAGGAATGTAACAATCTTAACTGCCCATTCTGGCCTATGAGAACAGGTAGCCTTCAATATTGAAAAACGAAAATGGCTGTAATTCCCTATTAGGACATGCTACACACAACAGAGCATGTCCTACCTTATACTTACAATGCACCCTGCCCTTGGGCCTACCATAGGGGTATCTAATATGAAGAAAAGGGAAGGTTTAGGGACTGGCAAGGGGGTGCCCTTGGCCAAGTCGACATGGTAGTCACAGACTACCCATAGGCCTTGCAGTGGCAGGCCTGAGAAACAGTTTACAAGCTGCTTCTGTGGGTGGCACAACCAGTGCTGCAAGCCCACCAGCAGCATCTGATCTACAAGCCCTGGGCACACATGGTGCACTGTACTAGGGGATGACAGTAAATCAAATAAGCCAATCATGGAATCCAATCAGTATATCAATTTAACATAGGGAGCACTTGCACTGTGGCACTTATTAGCAGTGGCACAGTGCCCAAAGCATAAATCCCCCAAAAACATATCAAAACGCCAATGATGTCAGGTCTAACATGTATATATACATATATGTGTATATATATATTTAATTTTTTTAACCCAACTTCCCCGTTGGCCCCCCTCCCCACTGACTGACATGGAGAGTGTTACATTGATACTTCATGGTGGCTAGCTGAAAATACTCCACAGTCGGTTATCCTGAAACCCCCTAACCCACCTTTTCACCCCTAACTGAAGGAAAAACTATGTATAAAGTGGAATCCAAATTTCTTCCACCCACACCAACCCCCCAAACAGGTTGTGACATCCAAAACCCCCACCAAGGTAATACAGTGAGAAAAGTAAAGAAAAAAACGTAACAAAGCAAATGAGAATTATCCCTCGGGGACATGGTGTCACCAAGCAAAAAACCCTGCCATAACAACGGTGTGGCCGAACTATCGGACCGGGAGGTCCCAAAGGAAATGAAAGCGTGGCAGTTAGCACAACAATATGAACAGAGAGCATTCGATTAACAGTACCATTAAACCATCGACAGCGTGGTATTATGTTTTACCCTCGGGCACAGTCCACCTTTGGCACCACAAGTAGGTTACTGGTCATACATGATGGACTATTGGAAAAGTCAATCATTGTCACTCAATTGAGTTCCTGAGGGAGAGTGAGGTGAAGTCCCCAGGGATCAACTATACTTAGCGGCCTGTTTGGGGAGTTTTAGGGTATATTTGGTCACTGTGCAAAAATTAATTTTACCTTCATAGGAGAACCTCAACTTGGCAGGGTATAGGAGGGCGTACAACACACAAGCTTGTTGAAGGCTCTTTTTGGCCAGTAGAAAATCTCGGCAGTCCGCCTGGACCGCCATGGTGAAATCAGGAAAGAAGGAGATATTGTTCCCTTGATGTTGTATCGAGCCACGTTTGCGGGCCAACCTGAGGACCACAACACAATCCCGTAGTTCAGCAGGCGGGAGTGACGCTCACCAGTGACCTGGGACCTAGAGATCTATGTGCCCTTAAAACCATGAAGTCTGGATATAGGTCTGCACCAAATATGTCCCGCAATAGTGTCTCAATGTATTTCTGCATTCTTGAAATGGCCCTGGTTTCTGGAATCCCGAGTATGCAGAGGTTGTTGCCTCATGAGCGGGCCTCAAGGTCTTCATCCTTTACCTTAATTAGCTCTTGCACTTTGTCCAACCATAGAAGGTGTTCCTTGGATTCTGCTGTAAGTCGCCTGCATCTGATACTCTAGTTTCCAAGATTTTTAGTCTTGTATCATGCTTGTCAACTCACTGTTTGACAGAGTCAAGTGTGTTCATGAGAATGTCCAGCTTGGAGCCTATGGTCTTTAGACTTGCTTGAACGTCCATGAGTATCGTGCGGAGATCTGCATCTTGCATGGCGTTCCCCTCTGACTGTGGAGATTCGGCATCAGGCTCATGGGTATGTTCAATTTGGCAGGCTGAGCGCCTGTTCTCAAAGGAGAGTTTTGTCTGCTTAGCGTCATGCTTTCCCATTGTGGAACAGTCAGTTCCCTATGTACAAGTTGAGTCCAGCAGCTGTACTGGAGTGGGTGTCACAGGAGAAATGTCCCGTTCCTACGGTGAAGGTCAGGCCAGAGGAAGAGGGGGATGTCTGTCCAGTTTGCACAGGGCCCTGCCACACCCACTGACACTGACGACCTGGGGGAGGCATGAGCAGGCCACAGCTTCAGTCCGGCACCCAATGACAACAGAACTGAAGAGTATGAAACTGGTGCAGGAGGTTGATTAATGGGCAAGCAAGCATTTGTTGGCTATGGTATGAGCAGCAGGTCCAGGCCGAGAAGTTCAAGCTACAGAAAACTGCAGTGTTAGGTGACAGTGGGAACCCCACCTTGTGGAATGCCAATTACAGCGGTGACTTATAGAGTGGAGGCAGTGGAGTAGCTGGAGGATGGCCCATATAGCTTGCCGCTATTTCTGATACTGTCTGGGACCATTGGACTCACTCAGTCTCGTGGAGTAGGCCGGGGCCGCGACTGAGCCTGCAGCCTTAATGTGTAATTGTCAAGGCCAAATTCCCACGGTTCAAACAGCAAGCGGGTTGAGGAGGGTAGTCTTGCAGAGATGTGGGCCGCTGCCTCCACCGATACCCCGGCCAGGGTGGGGCACGGCTGGTGCATACCGCCCAACACAGTGTCCTCTACACTGTGTAAGATGCCAAAGTCCGGGTGGCCGAGCGTTGGTGGGGTAGGGGTCTGCAAATGGGCACGGGATTCCTTCACCCCTGGCTTATCTTGCCTCCCCCGCGCCAGCCAGAGCACCGGTACCAACCCTCTCGGGCGTGGCCCTCAGAAACACATTGCAGCAGCTCCAGGATCTCTCGCACCAGCCACCAAGCACCATAGGACACCGCGTGTGGCCACCAACAGCAGAGGGTGCAGATTGCAGCACGTCTGGCTGGCCTGGCCTCTGAATCACCTGGTTGTGATCCTCACACCCCTAGCAGGAAAAGTAGACCAAAGGCATGCCGCCTATCGCTCCTGCTCCATCGTCCATGGGGCACGGGTCACCAGCCCTTTAGTGTGAGCAAATAGGGCCCAGTAGGTCTTATACAGGTTGTGCCAGTGTCTGTGGACTGGTTGAAGCCTCCAGGATGGTTGGATTATGGCGGATACCTATCTTGGGTGGCAGAGCCCTCTCACAGAGCGGCAATCTTGCTGCTCGGCGAGACCACGCCCCCCCTATGTGCACTGGTAATATTATTTCTCTTGTTACCTAAATGAGGGAAGTGTGACAACCACGGACCAAGGTAGTCTCTGCCACGTCACCCAAGTGAGGAAAGAGCGACTACTGTGGACAAAGCTGATCTACGCCTGCATGCATGCCATACCTTCTCGTGCTCTCCTTGGTGAAGCAATTTAGACCACGTACATTAAATACCATCAGGCAACAGTCGCATGAGAGCAGGAAAATTGCATGCAGTCAAGAAACATTAGTATAGTGAACTGTGCAGCATAGACCTCACCTACCTTACCTTACAGCATGAGCAGCATATGTGCAGCTCTGCGATAGGTGTGCTGCGAGGGTATGTCATAGTCAGGGGCTACTCCTCCTGGTGAGCTGACCTGTCTTAGAGGGATTTCCTTTTTCTTGATGTGATACAAATCCACTTTAATCAATGGGTGCGCTGATCACACCTTACACAAAAGATCATTATTACCAATGCTCTCAGTAGTACAGTGAATGCATTTAAAACTGTAGTGGGGGTTACAAAGGTAGACTTTAGTATAAGATGTTAGCAAAGTTGGAGGCTTTTATGCAGATGTAAGGGGGTACTAACAAATTGGATCTTCCTTTCCCTCACTTTGATTAAGTGTTGGGGCTGATATGGATTTCTGAGGAATTCCACATGTTACAAAGTCAGGGTCAGAAAAGAAGTTACCCAGTATAACTAGCTGTTTTAAGTATTCCCATGGAGAAAGAGAATTGTTTCAGCTGGCTGTTAAAAATAATCTGAGTTTTAAGGAGACAGGAATCATCATTGTCCAGTAATCAGTAGACCTTATCCAAAATTGTTATTTAAATTGTTTTTGTTCTACTTGCTTTGCTAAATCAAGATTATTAGGGGACGAGTAGTTATTCATTCTCAGTAAGCAGTGTGAGTTGCTCTGTTTCAGATTTCTCTGTCTTTCCCAATCAAGGTAGGTCTGAAGTTATTGAAGATAGGTAAAGAGATGGGATCAGCATGTGATTTCTTAAGTAATGGTATGATTTTACAAGTTCTAATGCATCTGGGAAAAAGGATCACCGCGATAAAATGTTAGGTTGTGGACTGGGCTTGTGGATCAGGGATGATAGATACACCAGGTTGTGGGTCAGGGATAAGAGAGACACCGGGTCGTAGAGGTAAAGATGGTTTTATTGGAATCACACGTTTTGATTTTAACATCAAAGTCCTCCTGGTTCTGAATGTTAGTCTTTCCTTGGCAAACTGACTGGGATCCGTTTTGGCGTTCGGGTTGTTTCCTTCTTGGTTTTCTGGTCGTAGCTATTCGCTTCAAGGTCTGGTCTACAAGGCGACTCCCCTGGCTCCGGTTTCCCATGAAAAAGAAGACCAACAGAGAGGGTGCCGTTAGTTCCAATGTCTTCTGGGGGTTTGCACCTTGGGACCGTGTGTAGTGAGACTGGGGATCACCGGTGACAACGTGCATCTAACTGAAGTCAGTGGTGTGAGACGGGTTTACAGACAGTGAGGAAATAAACGCGGGGTAATGGAAACAATAGGAAGGGAAAAGACAAGGGAGAACGAACACGGGGCTATTTACACTATTCACACACGCTTGCTTCCCACCCAAGCCGCCATACGCCGCCGTACCTGGGACAGCCACACTCCTCCCCCGGGAGTGTGGCACGGCGGCTCACGGGGTCGTTGGCCTCCTGGCTCTCCGTGGGACTCTTCTCCGCTTCCTCCGGGATGTTCTTCGGGAATCCTTCGTACTCCTTCGCTGCAATCTCCAACCCGCTCTCCAACGCCGCTCCTCACCTTCTCCTCCGGGGTGATGTCACACGCCACAAACAACACTTCCTGGGGTTTATCCAATCCGGCGTTGCTGACGTGTACAGAAGGAGTGTTCTCCTCCTCAGTGAACGCCCAATTAAAGGCGCCGTGTTCCTCTTCCTCAAGTTCGTCCTGTCCTGAATCCCAGGGGTTCGTCTGCAATGAAGGAGGCATTACGGGGTCATTTCCGGGTGTCCACCACTCCTCGTTTCCACTCAGCCTCACCTCGTTACATAGGTTTAGTGTGGTAAAATGGTTTATAAGTTGTTCTCCAAAGATAATTTTGAAGTTAGACCATGTATTGCAGCTGAATGCGCAAAGCAGGATTCTCTGCTGGTTTATAGGAGGCCTATGTATGGAAGAGGATCTTGGCTATGATCTAAACAGATGCCTTCTATTAAAGTGCTGTGTCACCTACTTTAGTTGTATAACTCCCCAACACTCCAGTGAAGCCGTCAGCATAAAATACATTATATGATGGCTGGACTGATGACATATGTTGCAATATGAGTTAGGGGCCTGCATTTTAGAGAATTTTGGAACAGCAACTTCTGGAAGGACAACTCTCCTCCCTGACCTGATGGCAGAGGTACTAGAGGTCTAGCTTTTCCTGATAACAGCCTGCCATGCAATTCGACCATTATGGCCTCCTCCTGCTTTGTGCCTCTACATGAGGTTTGATCAGATGCTGTGCCCATCCCACCTGTCTGTGACATCAGCTGCTTTAACAACAGGCCGGCTCCAATGACCATGCCTGTGCTGCAATGCATTATCCCTCCTCAACCCAATGCCGGCCTGTTTGGTGGTTTACACTCCGTCTCTCCTCAAGGCAGTGGTGGTTAAACCAACCTTCCTTGTCTAGCTGCTATGGCCATTTTAGGGATACGCTCAGAATTTGATTTTTTTCGGTGAAATCTGCGGAACTCAGACTATGCACTACCATATGATGACTAGTCTGCTGCTCCTTGCTAATCCTCTTGTCCCCACCTAAGTCACTTTATGAAACTACTTCACTAAAATGGTGTCACTTTATTATGATGCATACCCTACTCTAAGCTTGCCCCACTTACTGCAGTTGGTTCTATCTTTGTCTACAAGGACGTTCGCTATTCAGTCTTTCTGGCTGCTTGTTAGATCACGTTCAGAGAGCCACAGGACAGGTTGAGGCTACTGGGCCACAAAAACAGTTTTTTTTGCCTCTGGTGTCCTGGGTATGTTGTACTCTGGCTCTACCAACTGGGCCAAGTACAGCCTTTCCCCACTTGACTCTCAGGGTAGCAAGAGTGAGCAGTCAAAGGCTGCCTAGAGGGATAGTGTTGAGAGGGGACAGAGAATCATAACTCAAACAAAAGACACAATCACTTACTGTCGTGCCCAGTGCTTGTCTCAGTAAAATGGAAAGTACTTCAATATCACAGCAAAAGGTAATCCTACACACAAGTAATGGAGTTCAGCTTCACAGTTCTACAAACACCCCTATGGGGCTCTAGCCAAGTACGACAATTCTCACACAATTTATAGTGGTCTAAAACAGCACCTATTATGCACAATATCTAGAAGGGTTAAACATTGCTAAAATATCATAAGAAAGAATCAAGCACTGGTACAAACTACCATGTCTAGCAACCAATAGGTTAGTTGGTTCAGATCTTGAGCAAAAAAGTCCACTTTGGCAATTGCTAATTTCCTTAATATGCAGAATTATCTTCTCTGAGTTCATGGTACAGTTTCTCTGTCTTTGATTTCAGGCATTATGTATTCTGTTGGTGGTACACAACTAGGCACAGAAATCAGTGATGAGCTCTTATTGGTTACAGAGACCTCATCAGCGGGCACAGGATGCTGGGAATGAACAGCACAGCAGGCCTTAGAAGCCATTGCTAGTCTTCTGCAGTTACAGCCTGCAGGAAGTTAGGGTCATCTTTTGCTACAGTCGTGTTGTTGGGCCTCACAGGTCATATAGCACATCGACCAAGAGGCAGAACAGGTCCCCATGATCACAAAACAATGCTATCCACCACACTGTACCCTGGGGATTGTCAATGCTTCTCCCACTTCACCCCATAATCCATGCAGATAGGCAGTTCAAGTTTGCACCGGTATGCTGCAGCTAGAATCTGGTTGTTCTGGGTGCTCCACATGCCAGGAACATGGCTAGGCTTCTTGTCCTGGACTGTGCCTACTCCTGCGGCGTCAGGCACTCTCCTTTCCTCTCTTGGCAGGCAGGCTACTAAGCACTAGGCAGACCCACAACTCTCCAGCAAGTTGGGCAGACTTTAGGTGATCATCTCTGTGAGATAATGTTAGAAAACATCAGGCCATGATCACAGCTGCTCTTCAAGTACTCCGCAGAGCATTCCATTCCAGAGAATTTGGTGCATTGTAAAAGAAAGGCCTGGGAGTGTATGGTCCTTAGTTTCAGCTTGGCTAATAAATGCAGGGCTGCCAAAAGAACCCAAACTTTTTTAATTGATTGGAAACTCTCTCATAAAGTGTTTTTAATGAGGCGTAATCAGAAAACCAACAATAAACTGGGAAGATGCGATATGCCAACCTGGTCTCAACACCAAAATTCCCTGCTACGGCTAACTGGAATCCAAACCACACAAAACAAATCTTAGGACAAAAGCCTGTGGCACAGGCCTTCCAAAACCGGAACTGTCTACAGAGGTCCCAAACACTGAATTTGACAGGATCATAGAATATGAAACCCCCAATGCATCCAATAACACAATAACGGAGGTGGAGCAGCAACTGGATACAACCCCTCACTCAAAGACTCTGCTCAAACTGCTCAAGTACACTACAGCAATGACAAATTAGGGAGACTACCTGACAAACCAGATAATATACCCACAAAGAGAAATATGCTCTACTTCTACTCAGGAGTGCATCCTGGAATGTAATCAAGAGATCGAAAAAACTGACTGCTCAGCCAGTTTTTAAGTCTCGACTATTTATATCACTTAAGTGATAAATGGACGAGAGTATTGAGGGGCAAATAAGCTTTGAAACCAACGGCGGATTTGCCACAGTGCATGTGCTCCGTGCGCGTTCACAAACCAGCTACGTCATAAACCACCATCTGTCTCTCAGTGCCTCACACACTTTAAAGGCTCCCCACCCCGCCCCCCGCCTTCACTTCGCACTCTCCGACTTCCCCTCCCACCTCCCACGGCCGCTCTTCCCATTCACGCGCTCGTTACCATTTGCTCCCGAGCTGCATTTCTCCTCCCCCCTAATCACAGCAATGCCAAGAGCTTGTTCATGATGTCATCTGTCAGAAACTACAAGATAATTTCCTCTAATCTCACTCGCTTGCCTTGCATGTAATTTCCTATTATGTCATCCTTGGAAAAGACGTCATATGATGTGATTTGTAGTGATATCTTCATGCTGATCAATGGATCGAAAACCTGTAACATCCTACCTCTTTTTGTCATAATCTGGTGGCAAGTGGTATGCTGACCGTGTCGGAATCCTTTAAGCATCTTTTGAACGTGTGCCTGCACAGTAACACTCAGGTTTTTTCGCTTTCTAGCTGTTGGATTGGATTACATATTGTCCCATTCATCTGTTCTTCTGACATCAGGGCGATTAGTTAATAGAGTCCTTTGTTTACTTCTAGCTTAAAGGGAAAATGGCTACCCATGTACGGCCTCCTATTTGTCATGGTACAACATGTTTGCTCTTTGTTAAAACGTTGACACTGCAACCCGTTCTTCATTTTCATCAGTTCTGAGTTTGACACAACAGCAGTGGTAGCTAGCCCGGCGAGAGGGCTTGACTACATCAAACTTGAAAGCCCTGGATGGAAAATCCCAGTATGTTCCGTTGTCTTGAACAGGATCCTTTCACGGACTTACGTGGATGTCTCGGTGCGGTGCACTTTCGCCGCACTGTTGACTGTGACAATTATTTTACAATATTTAACAGACAGGCTTGAAAGACTGGCTGGTTTCTGATTGTCAGAGTCCTGCCCAACAGTTAATATTTGCACAGAAATCTTGCGTGACGGTAAACGACACAGGTGCATACCGTACAAGAAAGTCCATAATGTGCACAGGAAGAGGTTTTATTATGTTTTAAAGTGCTGCTTTCTTACTGTTACTTTCGCTTTTTAAAAGTCAGGACGTGCAATATTTATTTAATGTCAGTGCCCGGTTTTGAAGCCTGTATCGTTATTTTATTCCTGAGAGGACCGCACTGAGACAGAAAAGAGGGAGGCCCACCACCAAAATAAATGGACCCGGTTAGCAATCATAGAGCTAAAAAAGCAGCCACGTTTGCAAACGGAGGCAGTATTGAACTTTGTTTTGTGTTTGGGTCTTAAAAGTAAATGAAACACGAACTGTGCTTTGGGGTGCAGGCATGCCGAGAGCGCCACTTCCATGCTGTTCCCTTACAATGGGCCAATTAACAAGTGTTAGAAGTAAACAGACCAGCGGAGCCAGGAGAGCACAAACTAGACATTACTCCTCCTTTAATCCTGCATCCTTTCGGCAGGGCGCTCGCCACGCTCTCTCTCTGTTGCCATAAGCATGACACTTAGTAGGCAGACCACCCCCTCCTCCCTAGGCTCGCTCGAGTTGCAGGCAGCCCACCACCTCCCTGTCCATATGGTCGCTCAACTTTACTTTTAGCTTCGCCGCGCGTTCTCACTGGCTCCTCTCTGACCACGTATTCCGCATTTTACATTTACTTACATGCCCCATAATTTACGGACAAATAGTCCTTCTTATGTTTTGATATGCAAGCATTTCTCATGTGCTTTACATTTGTTTACTTACTATACGTTTTAAAAAAAAATGTAATTGACGCAACAAGAATAGTTTCTACTTGTTTATGTAAACATGCTGACATTCACAGTCACCTTTTACAAATCACTTTCACAACAAACATCACTCTGGGGCAACACTCATGGCAAAAACCGCATTACGTAGGCACACCCTAACCTCACTCATGGACACCGGCACACTACTTAGGGACACATCCACCCATAAGGGACACACAATCACACTCAACTACACACACAACTACACAACCACACACATAATGCCACAACTGCACACACAACCACAAACACACACAACCATCTATCTACAAAAGACAATAACACACACAAAGAAAAAACTTACAACAATGAAATCCATCTTCAAATGCCACAATTCATTAGGAATAACAATAGTGCCACTTTTGTGAGGTCACCCCATAACAATAACCAAGAATACATAATGTGCACATGTGGAGAAGTGTGGCTCAGGGGTTAGAGGCGGTAGACCCGGAAGCTGAGATCGGCCCTGGACCAGTGTTCAATTCCCTGCCTCGGCGGATCTTGGGCTAAAAATTCCACGGACTCGATAATTCTCGCTCCGGTGCCTTCTCATCTCACGGGTACACACTCTGCGACTCTGGGCAATAGCTTGCTTAATCTCCACAACGGCCCATCGCGGCGGGATACCTGGCTTTCACCTTGTGGATACCCTGCCGGGGTTATCTCACAGGGGAATACCAGGACGGGGGTAGCTGTGCGCTATATAAGCTCAAATACATTTACATTTTGCTGTCGCCATGACTATACAGATGCACCAGCTCGCAGGAATAATGGGAAAAGTGAGACAATAATTCGAATCTCGTAATTGGACATGTCTCAAAGTAAAATAAGTTATGCCCCATTCTGAGTCAGAAACAAAATTGGGCTCCAAAAGCACATTTCGGAACACGGAACATTGCTTCAGATAAGTTGCAAGCAAACTGTGCTTCCCGGAGGTGAGCTCGAGCATGCTCTAATGTTTATCAGGCTTATGACAGAGAGAAAAGTGAATAGCTCAATCGAATACAAAGAGAACTAAGAAAATTATCTGACAGGAACCGAGGAGGAAGCTTTGCAGGCGTCCTCAATAATCGTCCGGATGATGAAACGGATTAAAGACAATGTTTAACACTTATAAAACATGGCGTTTGCTTATACCAATCTCAGTGTCACAGAAGTCAGTTTTTGTGGGTGATTTTAAAAATATATATTTTCTGGTTCGTAAGCACTGTCTAAATCAATGCACAGAAGGAATATCAGGACCACATTAAATATTACACTGTGGCATCACAAATGGTTAGGGGGGAAATGTGTATCAACTCTTTAATCAGCTGCATCACAGCAGGTGATTTCAACACAGACAGTAGGACAGGCAATAACAAAAGCTATTGCCATTAAAAATTACAATAACTTAAATTTACATATTATTTATTTTAAAAAAAGAAAAATTATTTGTGATAGAAATACATCTAAGTAACGTCAATAGAAAACATATTGCATTACACACGCTATAGGTGTCACATTTGGGAAACATTATAACTATTGGCATTGTAAATGCCAAAGCTATTCATTTCTAAATTTTCAAAACATTAATACAAAATGTATCATTCACAATGCCAATAGCTCAAACTTTCCTATTGCGAGACCTATTGCATTGCAAATGCTTGTTGACCTAGTGACTCAAATGTCAGGTTACTTGATGAAACTAAAGCAACCCAAGGGGTTGTCAGTATAAGGGCCATACCATCAAACGCAGTCCTGAACGGAATCTCCCCGGCGGATAACTTAATGCCAACATCAATCAATTCAACCATGTTTGCAGCAACTAATGCTCTGACTTGGCGGGCACACAAACTCGAATTGCAGGTGGACCTGATGCAATCCCTGGTCAGGGCCGGGCTGGGAACAGCAACCAGCCCTTGCCGATTGCTGGCTGAGCAGGGGTGCTAATAAAAAGCACAGCTCCCACTTTTGTTACTGGGGGGCCGATATTGCAGCACTGCTGCAAAACCAGCCCCCAGTGACAAAATCGGCCCCAAGGCTAGAAAATCAGCCCCCACCCCTCCGGCCCACCGGGGAAACACCTGGTGCCCACTACGACCAGCCCGGCCCTGTCCCTGGCAAACAGCATATCGATACTAAACACAAATCTGTTCTTTTGAAGACAAAGTAAACAGTTTCATGGACCAAAGGGCCACAGCTTACTGCGCTTGCCCCCAATTGTAGACAAAATTTGCACTCTTCCTGACATGCTAGCGCTTTTGCTGGAGAACCAAAGGTTATCTCTCATAACAACAGAGACTGGTCTGAAAGCAATCAAGGAAATGATCTAGCACCAGCACTGGCATCCATCCACTAATCCCCTGTTATAATAAATATACAACTAGCAACTGAGAACACTAACCAAGAGTCAGAACAAAATAGCATCAGTACTAATGGCTTCCCTGCATCCAGCATCCAGCCAATCAGAGTGGCAGCAGATACCCCGATCGTAGGAAAGGTCCCCTTAGAGTCCATAAACACACAGAATACATCTATAACTGCCAAAGATCGACAAGACCCTGTAGAGCCAATCAGAATACTAACAAGGAGAGCGAAAAAAAAGCTCAAGAAAAACAAGCAAACTCAGGCAGAGTACCTGCACCAGTTAAAACCTGAACACACAGAGGCAGGCAAAGGAGTAACATGGAGTTTGTACAATCCAATATTTAACGAACCACAGATAAAGCAGAAATCATCAATCCAGAAGAAAGCCCTAAGTGGTGACACTAATACTCAAATAACTAAAGCATCTCTGCAATTGAAAAATGGAACACCCTATCAGTTATACCCAGTATAGACATGCCAGAAAATGTGGAGAAATCCGTAACAACCCAAGCATAAACATAAAATGGCAATTTGCGAGAGACAAAAACACAAAGGAGTGTTGTGCAGAACACACGACCAATTCCAAGAACAACACTCAACCCTTTCCAACCCTTTCCAGAAAGAGTCATCAGCCTCATCAGCGTTTAGAGAAACCAGCAGTCAATTTGGATCTTCTTCGTCAGCTTCTAGTATAGTTAACAAAAATGGCTCCCCGGCTCACAAATCCTTTAATTAAATAAGTCGACAAGACTGTGTAGCTACTGTTGTAGGCAGTATCAACATCAAGGAGGGACATAAACAGAATTTGTTTTGTGTCCCTCAAAAACATACCTGGAACAGAATCTACAATATTATCATGGTCCGAAAGTGCTAAGGCCAATCTGACTCTTGCAGAAACACTATTGTTCGCACAATGGGGAATTGACATCAAGCCAGTGCAACCAGTGAAATACTCTGTGGTATTATTAATAAGCATGGGCGAATTTGGCGAATCTGGCGTTCGCGAATTTGCGGATTTGCGAACTCGCAATCCGCAAAATCCGCGAATTCTCGTGAATTTGCGGATTTTTTTTTTGTGTTCGCAAGGATTTCTGCCAGTTCGCGAGGGTTTTGTACCAGTTCGCGATTGCGAACTTACATGTCGGCTCGCAACAGTCGCGATTATGTTGTTTCTACGTCTGGTTCATCATCACAGGTTCCCAGCACCCTCTGTTTCACCACTGCCACCCTCTGTTTCACCCATGCCACCCTCTGGTACATCAATGCCACCCTCTGGTTCATCATCACTGTAGATTATGGGGGGAAAAAGCAAGCACACCTGCCCTGCTTCAACTGACATGAATTAATTTGGGGTTGATTTATTAATGTGTCACTGTTTTAAAATTCCAGTCTGGCACCTGCTTCCTTATCTGTAATTTGCTTTCTGTTGCAGTGCAATTTTTTTTCCAGGACCTTTGTGGCCTACTTGTAGCTATTCTATGAGCCTGCTGTGAGGGTCAGAGCAGGGTCATACAATTGTTGCAACTAGCAACTGAACTCTGGAGGGGCCCCAGTCAGGAAGCACTACAGGGAATGGTGACTAATTATGAGTTTGAACTTTTGCACCTGCTGAATGCTTTCACTTTTGCAAAACTCGTTTTTCTGCAGAACAGCATTACAGCAACTGTAATGCCCCAAACAAGCTTACTTGTGAAAGTTGATTTCTAATCCAAAAGTGATCCAAAGAAAGTCAAAAGGCCTCAAATCCAAAAAAGTGCAGGAAATGTCAACCTGAGGAGTTATTTTGATAAAAATCATCATTTTTAGAAGGTCTATGCTGCTTGCTAGTGGATTTCTTGTGCAGAATTGCAAATTTTGTAATTTTGCGAGTGCGAGATTGTTGCTGCCCGCCGCACCTACATGTTCGCAATTGCGAACTTACGCCGCAAAATTGTATCACCAAGAAAAAAAAATCCGCTGCGTGCGAATTTGCGGATTTTCGGTAAATTCGCGAGCGTTCGCAGATCGCGAATTTACCGAAAATCCGCAAAATCCGCGAGCGGAACGGATTTTCCGCCCATGCTTAATTATTAAGCACACGGGGAAATGAACCAACAAAGGCAACCAGTATTCAAAGATCACAAAACACTTCACTACTAATGCACTTCTTGAGGCGTCTAAACTGCAAATTCACTTTAACGTAAACAATGCCAGAAAGTGTGTTTCGGCAGACCTATGTAAGGAAAGATCAGAGGCCGCCTGGAGTTGGTTGGTGCCACACTAACAACAAAGTGGCAGCTGTATACCTAACAATTGCCCCAACAGCAGACATGACAAGAATATGTACGAGAAACAATTAACATTGATATCTTGGACCGTGGAAGCCCTAAATCAGATTCTTTAAACTGGGGATATTATCTGTGTGGAAGAAACCCAGAGGATGAGTTTGCTGTCACTAGATGGATACCAGGAATTATTTCAACCTGCCATAAAAAAATAACCTGTACGAAAGGCCCTTTGGTAGACTAGCAACTTACATTCTACAGCCTTAAATTCCAAGATAAAATAGTGCAACTGATCCCTACATTCCAACCACTAATTCTTGGTTGAGTCCACTTAGAACCTTCAAGAAAGAAAATACTTATATTGAACATTTGCTTGAGTTCGTCCAAAGGGTACAAAGAGGAAACAATAAACACTTTCTTGGACTCACTGGAGGATGCATTGTGCAGATTTCCAAACCATGAGACCTTTCTCGTGGGTGACTTCAATCTGGAAAATCTTCGGCAAGCATCCTTGAACCTTAATAATTAATTGGAATGAAAGCACAACCTACAACACAGTCTTCAAGATCACAGCCTCTTTCCCTTCAGGAAGCATACTGGAAACAAATTGAGTACAAGCACCCATACCAGGGGGTCTACTTTGGTGTATATGTTTGCATCCAAACTTCTCAACACCCATTGCAGTCAAATGGCAATCCTGCAGCGGAGGGAAAGTGACCCTTTTCCTTTAGGAGTGTGATATTAAACACAGTGTAGGTATAATCATACCTATAATTGGCTCCTCAATGAAAACTGTAAAGTGAATAAAAGAATAAAATGGAGCAAAAACACAAAAGAGTAGTTCAAACGGTGACAATTTGTCTCCACACAAGAACTAACTCCAATTAGTCTCTTAAAGACCAGGAATCTCCTAAAGAGATGTCCAGTCATAATTAACTCTACTCACAAGTTGTTAGTAGGTAATAGACGCCACCATGTGATCAAACACACTCTTACTGCTGGCCACATGGATAAAAACCCTGGTTTAATTACGAGCATAAGAGAGCAAAAAGCAGACTTAAGGAAAGCAAATAGGATAAACAAGCAAGATACAACCTGGGCCGGCTTTAGCGCAGGTGGCGTCCTGTGCGACAATGTTTGTTGGCGCCCCGCCCCAATGTTCAACTCCACCACGGATTCTCTCACTATCACCCTTCAACAGTGACCAGGTTTCCATAACCACTCTCTCTCAGATACATTGAATTAGTTATATAGCGCCACTCATACCAGTGTAGGGTGTCAGAGCACTTTGCCACACACACATAACATAGAGACAATCAAGCCCTTTGCATCACACACACGTTACACAGAGACAATCAATCATACGTGTGTAAATTAATGTATAGGAAATGTTACATGAGCCACAGGACTAAAAGTGTAGGAGTCACAAGTCATCCATACTGGTAAGCAGTATAGTTTAAGAGTGCTTGGTGTGGAGAAGCACAAACTCAGAGTCCAAAAATAAATAGCATAGTTTTTTTTAATTAAAAAAAAATCTTTTTATTGATTTTGCCGTATACACAATAATCAGCTAGTTTCACATTATAATCATACAACATGCGTTACATCAAATTTCGTGGTTAAACAAACAACCTTTCAAACAGCTGGTACTGCTTACTACCTCTACATAATATAACAATACTTCGGAGGGAGAGGAGGACATCAGCAATATGAGCAGTGCAGTCAGAGTGAGACTGAGACGGGTCTATGAACAAATATAGCATTACACACCTCATGGGACAAAAGATTAGAAACACCTTGCCATATATTCATTGCAAAGATACAGGCATTGACATGAGCACGATACATATAATGTACAACTACATATTTCAGAACCCACGCTCATATATTATGATAATACCCTACCATCCCCACTGTCCGAGGTCTAGACTGGGTCATGCACAGAGCTTCGGTCAGTCGCGCTGCCTGGGGATTGGGACCTTCTGGTGGACCATTGTAAAAATGGCTCCCATATGTCTTTGGGTCTAGACATTGGTGGCATAAGTTCCCAGTATGTACCGAGTTGAGTGTGGCCATACGTAACGTCTGACAACCATTCAGCAAATGTGGGTATTCTTTTCCTGCCCCATTTAAGGGCAACCTGCCTGTGCGCGTATAGTAACAGGAGAGTGTGCAATTTACGCCTGCGGGGTATGGTATGTTGCACTAGCCCCAGAAGGCCCAGGTGTGGCGAAGGGACATCATTCCGCTCAATAATCTGGTTAACTGCTGTGAAAATGTCCGCCCAATACTGTGTTAGCGCCGGACAGTCCCACGCCATGTGGAGGAAGGAAGCCGGTTCATACACACACCTCCAACAACGTTCATCCTCGCGCAACTTCATTTTGTACAGAGTAACCGGGGTTCTGTAGAACCGATGTAAAAATTTTAAATGTACAAGCCTAAGTTTATAATTCGGGTATAGTTCTGTCAATTGTCTGCAGCAATACTTCCATTGCTCGTCCGAAAGGGGAGAATCCAACTCCATGTTCCAAAGTTGCAGGGATTTAGGCTGTATTATGGGGGCTTATTCCTGCATGGTGGTGTATAATCGAGTGACCAACCTCCTAGGGGAGGCCTTAGCCAGAATGGATTTGAGTGCGTTAAGCGTTGGTGGGGCATCTGGGAATCGCTCCCAAAGCGCGCGACAAGCGGCCTTTAGTTGATGGTAAGCAAACCTCTCCGCGAATGATGGCTCCTGACCCTCCGTGTCTACAGGTGAAGACCGGAATTTGCACTCTGGATATAAATCAGCAAAGGTTAGGAGCTGCGTGCCGCCTATTTCTAACACCTGTCCCCCTACTTAGAAATAGCATAGTTGGGAGTTTTCTTTAATAATAAAAATCGATTTCTATCCAAATTAACCCTTTTTGCAACATTAATCAATGTTCTAATAATCTATACTTTGCAGTGTGTATGGAGTTCTATGATGAAATTATTAGCTCACTTTTCTATATTAAGACTTTAAATTATGAATTGCAAGTAACAAAAGGATGTCTCTTTTAAAAGCAGTAACCTGCTGATCTGTTTACATTATATGCACTCTAATCTACTTGGTACACGTTCTTTGCAGCAGGCATATTAACCCTCTGCACGAACTTCACATGAGTCAAAACCTCAACTATACAAAATACTAATCTCTCTCCAGGAAGATAACTAATCACAGGAGTTATTTTGATATTTTTGTGAGGCTTGGTAATTGCCGGAGGAAAGGAACGCTGCAGCAGGTGCTTTAAATAAATAATAAACTTGCAAACACAGCGCCCCTAGGAAGCCAGCACCTGGTGCTGTGGCACCGGTCGCACCGCCCTAGAGCCGGCCCTGGATACAACACGTGAAATCATAAAGCCCATCCTAATCGAAAGTAGGAGGTCCTATGGGAAATGCCATAAGAGGCCAAAAAAAGATATCAGTCACAGTTCAGGCATTCTGTTAACAACAATCAATGAAATTTCAATCAATGAAATTTGTAAAGCGCGCTACATACCCGTAGGGTCTCAAGGCGCTGGGGGGGGGGGGGGGGCGCTACTGCTCGAACAGCCAGGTCTTCAGCTTCTTCCTGAAGGAGAGGTGGTCTTGGGTCAGGCGCAGGTCGGTCGGGAGGGAGTTCCAGGTCTTGGCAGCCAGGTAGGAGAAGGACCTTCCTCCTGTAGTCACTCTTCGGATGCGGGGGACGGCGGCGAGGGCGTGGTTGGCTGATCGGAGGTGGCGTTTGGGAGCGTAGAAGTTGACTCGGCTGTTGAGGTAGCTCGGGCCTTGGTCGTGTAGGGCTTTGTGTGCGTGGGTGAGGAGGCGGAAGGTGATTCTTTTGCTGACGGGGAGCCAGTGAAGGTCTCTCAGATGTCCGGAGATGTGACTGGTTCGTGGGATGTCGAAGATGAGTCTGGCTGAGGCGTTCTGGATCCGCTGGAGTCTCTTCTGGAGCTTGGCGGTGGTACCGGCGTAGAGGGCGTTGCCGTAGTCCAGTCGGCTGGTGACGAGGGCCTGGGTGACGGTCTTCCTGGTCTCGGTGGGGATCCACCAGAAGATCTTCCGTAGCATGCGTAGGATGTTGAAGCACGCCGAGGAGACGTTGTTGACTTGCCTGGTCATGGAGAGGGAGGAGTCCAGGATGAAGCCCAGGTTGCGTGCATGGTCTGTCGGTTTGGGTGCGGTGCCCAGGGCGGGAGGCCACCAGGAGTCGTCCCAGGCGGAGGGTGAGGGGCCCAGGATGAGGACCTCCGTCTTGTCCGAGTTCAGTTTTAGGCGGCTGGTCGTCATCCACTCGGCTACCTCCTTCATCCCTTCGTGCAGGTTGGCTCTGGCGGCGGCGGGGTCGTTGGTCAGGGAGAGGATCAGCTGGGTGTCGTCGGCGTAGGAGATTATGCTGAGGTTGTGTTTGCGTACGATGGCCGCGAGGGGGCTCATGTAGACGTTGAAGAGGGTGGGGCTCAGAGATGATCCTTGAGGGACGCCGCAGATGACTTCGGAGGCCTCTGACTTGTACGGTGGTAGGCGGACTCTCTGTGTTCTTCCGTCGAGGAAGGAGATGATCCATTCCAGCGCCTTGTCCTGGATTCCGATGTTGCTGAGGCGCCGTACTAGGGTGCGGTGGCAGACCGTGTCGAATGCCGCGGAGAGGTCTAGGAGGATGAGGGCCGCTGTTTCTCCATTGTCCATCAGGGCTCGGATGTCATCGGTGGCGGCGATGAGGGCGGTCTCGGTGCTGTGATTGGCTCGGAAGCCGGACTGTGAGGGGTCGAGGGATCCGTTCGTCTCGAGGAAGGCGGCCATCTGCTTGTTGACGGTCTTCTCGATGACTTTGGCTGGAAACGGGAGGAGCGAGATGGGGCGGTAGTTCTTGAGGTCTGTGGGGTCCGCTGTTGGTTTCTTGAGTAGAGCGCTGAGTTCGGCGTGTTTCCAGCTCTCAGGGAAGATGGTGGTGTCGAAGGATGTGTTGATGATGTCTCGCAGGTGGGGTGCGATGACAGCGTCGGCCTTGTTGAAGACGTGGTGAGGGCAGGGGTCGGTCGGTGATCCGGAGTGGATGGAGTTCATCGTGCGGATGGTGTCTTCGGTGCTGATCGGGGTCCAGGCGTGGAGGGTGGTGGTGGGGGGTGGTTGTTCGGTCATGGTGTGCGTTGGTTGGTTGTTGAAGCTGTTGTGTATGTCCGCGATCTTGTTGTGGAAGTATGAAGCGAGGGAGTTGCAGAGGTCTTGCGATGGGGTGATGTTGTTGTTTCCTGCGCTGGGGTTGGAAAGCTCTTTTACGATGTTGAAGAGTTCCTTGCAGTTGTGTGCGTTGTTGTCCAACCTGTCCTTGAATGCTGTTTTCTTGGCGGCGCGGATCAGCTGGTGGTGTTTCCGGGTGGCAAGCTTGAAGGAGGTCCTGTTGTCCGGTGTCGGTTCCCTTCTCCAGGCTTTCTCGAGGGCTCGGCAGTTCTTCTTGGAGCTCTTGAGTTCGTCGGTGAACCATGGAGCCTTCTTGCTGCCGGGTCTGCTAGGCGGGGTCCTCAGTGGGGCGAGTTCGTCCGCGCAGTTGCTGATCCACTTCGTGAGGTTGTCGGCGGCCTGGCTGGGGTCCGCTGAGCTGGCAGGAGGGTGCTGGCTCAGGGAGGTGGCGAGCTGGTCTGCTGTGATCTTGTTCCAGCTTCTGCGGGCGGCCTGTTGTTGGTGGTGGTGGGTCGTCGTTCTCTTGAAGGTGAAGTGGACGCAGCTGTGGTCCGTCCATTGAAGCTCTGTGGCGTGGCTGAAGTCGATGTCTGTGCTGGAAGAGAAGACTGCGTCGAGTGTGTGTCCGGCGAGGTGGGTGGGGGTGAACACCAGTTGCTTGAGTCCCAGGTTGGCGAGGTTGTCGAGCAGGGTGCTGGTGTTGCGGTCGTTGTTGTTCTCCAGATGGAAGTTGAGGTCTCCCAGGAGGATGTAGTCAGCGGAGGGGAGGGCATGCGGGCTGACGAAGTCGGCGATGTCCTCGCTGAATTGTGTGCGTGGTCCAGGGGGTCGTAGATCAGGGTGCCTCTGAGGGTGGTGTTCGGGTTGGTGTGGATCTGGAAATGCAGGTGTTCGGCGCTGGTCAGGGTGTTGTCGGTGCTGGTCGTGAGACGGATGGTGTTCCTGTGGATGATGGCGATGCCTCCTCCCATCTGGTTGGCGTTTCGGTCCCTCCGGACGATCTTGTAGCCCTCTGGGATAGCGATGGCGATGTCGGGAGCTGAAGAGGCGTTCATCCAGGTCTCCGTGAGGAAGGCAACGTCAGGGGCTGTGGCGTCTAGAAGATTCCAGAGTTCGATGGCGTGTCTGTGGACGGAGCGGGTGTTGAGCAGGATGCACTTGAGGTGGGTGCTGCTGGTGTTTGACTTGGCGGGTGCTGGTGCGAGGCAGGTCCGGATGCAGGAGAATTTGCAGGCGTGGCAGCTGAAAGGTCCGTGGGTGCGTCGTGGTGTGGCTTGGTGGCATTCTGGAAGTCGGCCGGTGTTGAGTGCGATGAGGGTGGCGGCGGAGTACGTCAGGCGGGTAGGTCGGGGTCTTCGTGGGCCAGGGGTCCTGGCGCTGGGCGTGGTCCGGTCGCGGACGGGCGCAGACGGGCTTACCTTTGGCGCGCCTTCGGCGCACAATCGGCGCGCCCGCTGCGCGTGACCGCTGCGCGTTCGCACGGTCGCCATTTAAGGCGAAGTGCGCGGGTGGGCGGAGCAGCTGGGAGGCGGGAGCGGGGAGGGAACAGAAGAAAAAAGGGGCGGGGCTAATGGCGGTGGCGGGAAGCGGGAGAGGGGAGGGAGAGCGGAGGGCGGCGAGGTAGGCGGGCAAACAGGAAGGAGACAGGCACAATGCACAATGGAGGTCAAAACACGAAGAGAAAACGGCACAGAAAAAAACAGGCAACAATTCAGGTCAAAACGGGGGAAAAACAGTAAGCAAACGATCTTGGGCACAGAAAGAAAACAAGCACAAATTTCTGTCAAAAACGGGCTAAAACCAAAGGGGAGCGCTCAAGGCGGCAGCGAGGCCGGCGCTGAGGCAGAGGCAGGCACTGGGGGCACACGCAGCAGCTGGTGGCCGTGCGGCGCGGGGGTGTCCCACAAGTGGGTCACCTACAATAAAAGTAAAGAACTCCTTAAAATCGTATAAGACTTCTCATCCCCTATGCAATGGACAGCCCAATTACCCCGACCAGTGATTGGACTAAGCATCTGGCACGCTATTTCTATGGTAAAATCAAAATTATCCAAGATTCTGATGAGGCCCGGCCCCAGGCGATGGCAGTTAACACTGGGCCTATTCCCCCCGTCAACCCTAAAATAGGGTTTTCCCTCACGCAGTTCCCTTCTATCCCTTTGGATAATTCTCTCGAGATAATGAAAGCTCTTAAGTCCTGTTCACTCTCAGACCTATGCCCAGCAAAAGTACTGGCATCTATTGCTGAGGTGATTAGCCCAGCCGTCAACCTGGTTCTGAATACCTCTCTGCAAGAGGGGCAAATGCCAGAGAGCTGAAAAAACGCAAAAATTCTCCCGCTACTAAAGAAACCCTCCTCAGATCCCTTGGTGGCCGGTAATTATAGGCCAATATCATTGCTGCCCTTCTTTTCCAAAGCTTTGGAAAAATATATAAATTCAGTTACCACGGAATATGTGGAAGCCAAACATTTACTTCACCACAGTCAGTTGGGTTTCAGATCTAACTTCAGTACAGAAACAGACTTTTTAGAAGTCTCTGAAGCTATTAAAGCGACACTAGATAAAGGAGGTAACGCAGAACTGGTATTGCTGTACCTTTCCGCGGCATTTGATACTGTGCCCCAAGACCGACTCTTGCGAAGACTCCAGGACTGCAGCATTGATGGCATGGTACTCAGGTGGTTCACCTCCTTTTTAAGAGCCCATCAGCAAACAATCGTGTCCCCTCCCTTTCTGGCTCTCATCCCCCCCATGAAGGTAGGGGTACCACAGGGCATGATCCTGAGCCCAACACTTTTTAATGTTTATATGGCCCCCCCCTTGCACTCCTAGCTGAGGAACACGGCTCTAAAATAGTATCCTACGCCGATGACACGCAATTGTTGTTCACCTGTGACAAGGGTGCTGATTTTAGAGGCAGTGATATAAACGCCTGCTTGACAAAGGTGTTTTCCTGGCTAAGACGAAACCAATTAAAGTGCAATCCGGAGAAATCAGAGAATATTTTCTTCAGTCCAAATCCTTGTGAAGCATGGCACGAATGGTGGCCACAGGATATGTCCCCCCTGTGACCTCTGTAAGCACTGTGAAGAACCTTGGGGTCAGGCTAGACTCTGGCCTGTCCATTAAGCCTCAGATCCAAACTGATGCCGGTACCTACTTTGGGTTGCTGAAAATGTAATGTAATGTAATGTAATGTATGTGGTCTTGTAAAGCGCTCTGCTGCCCTGAGGCGTCGTGGCGCTGTAGACCCCGTCCTGGCTATCCCTGTGAGATGGTCCCTGCTGGGTATCTCCAAGGTGAAACCAGGCATCCCCGGCGAATGTGGGGGCCGTTGTAGAGATGATGCAAGCTAATGCCCAGAGTTGCCGAGTGGGATCCCTGGTTAGAGTAGGCACCGAGGCGAGAATTATTGAGTCCGTTTTGACCCTGGTCCACAACCCTGCCGCGTCGGGAATTGAACCCTGGTCCCGGGCCGTTCTCGACTTCTGGGTCTGCTGCCTCTAACCAGTGAGCCACACCACTCGACAAAATGTTAAAGAATTTTCTCCCCTTGCTTCCGGTATCACACAGGAAGACTGTAGTCCAGGCCCTGATTGTATCAAGGCTAGACTACGTCAACGTCCTGTATCTGGGTCTCCCTGACTATCTGCTTGGTCACTTGGAGGTGGATCAGAATGCAGCAGCCAGAGCTATTCTCATGATGGGTACCAGGGAGCGAATGTCTCCCCATCTGAAATCTTTTCCCTTGCTACCGGTCCGGAAGAGGATCCATTTTAAAGCTCTGGTCCTGGCCTTCAAGGCCCTACATCAGAGCTTTCCATACTCTGTGTCCCAACATAGTAGTGTGTCGCCAGCAAATGGTGGGTGTGTCGCGGGCACTTCGCACATAACTGTTGAATTCCTAGACACTCTGTCTATGGGGGCCGGGGGATTCACAACAAACCCCATTAACAAGTAAATGGTCTTTTAAAGACCTGTGAAGTGCTCCAGTGCTGCTGGGGGAGGGAGAGAGGAAGAGAGAGAGGGGGAGAGAGAGAGGGAGAGAGAGAGGGAGAGAGGTAGGAAGTGAGACAGAGGGAGGGAGGGAGACTGAGATAGAGACAGACAGAAACAGGGACAGACAGAGACAGATAGAGGCACAGACAGGGACAGGTGCAGACAGATTGAGGCAGAGCGAGACGGAGAGGGAGACAGAGAGAGGGAGACAGGGACAGACAGAGACAAGGACAAGGACAGACAGATAGAGGCAGAGACAGGGACAGACAGATGGAGGCAGAGACTGAGACAGAGTGGTAGACGGAGGGAGACAGAGGGAGACAGAGAGAGGGGGGCAGAGGGAGACAGAGGGAGGGAGTAAGGGGGAGACAGAGGGAAGGAGAGGGAGACAGACAGAGGGAGATAGACAGAGGGAGACAGACGGAGTGAGACAGATGGAGGGAGACAGATGGAGTGAGGCAGATGGAGGGAGGCAGACAGAGTGAGAGAGAGACAGAGGAGGAGAGAGACAGAGGGGTAGAGAGACAGAGGGAGAGAGAGACAGAGGTGGAGAGACAGAGAGAGGGAGAGAGACATACAGAGATAGACAGAGCCAGACAGAGATAGACAGAGACAGGGACAGGTACAGGGACAGAGACAGGGACAGATGCAGGGACAGAGACAGGGACAGAGAGAGACAGGAACAGGGACAGAGACAGACAGGGACAGAGACAGACAGGGACAGAGACAGAGAGGGACAGAGACAGACATGGACAGGGACAGAGACAGACAGGGACAGAGACAGACAGAGACAGACAGGGACAGGGACAGTGACAGACAGGGACAGAGACAGAGACAGACAGGTAGTTGGGTGTAGTAGGGTAGTTGTTTATATTTTTTGTTTGGGGGTTTACTTTTTTAGGGGTAAAGGGTGGGGAGTACATTAATTTTACTTACTTTATAATTCGTTTTTATATACTTTTAGTTTTTTAATTGAAAATAAGTTTTAATTGTGTAAATATTTTATTTACAGTTTCATTTAACCAGTTGAGGGGATAATATGGGTAAAGTGTGGAAAGTTTATTAATCTTTATGTCAAATTTAGATTTAGGTTGTGAATTGTTTGGTGTTATAGGGTAGGAAAATAAAAAAAGTTAATTTATGTAATAGTTATTGTTTTAGATTCTAAATAATTTCTAATTAAAAGTATGTATTTGTTTGAAAATTATTTTTTATTGTATTTACTATAATATTTGTAGGCATTTGTTATATGAGTTTAACATTATAATATGTTTTTTTATTTGTAATATTAAATATATTTTATATATGTCTTTATTTATTTTGTTTTTTAAATATTTTTGTTCTTAATATTTTGTTTGTTTTTACTTTTGAACTGAGTGGAGTGAGAATATTAATTGTTACCCCTTTGTATTCCAACATTTTCCCTACTGTTGCACTGATTGGAGTTGGAATAGTACATTTTCTCTTGCCACTATCCAACACTTTCCTTACTGTTGCTCTCACTGGAGGGGGAATAGTAAGTTTTACCCCTCCGCTATCCAACACTTTACCTACTGTTGCACTGATTGGAGTGGGAATAGTAAATGTTTTCCTGCCACTATCCAACACGTTCCTTACTGTTGCACTCACTGGAGTGGGAATAGTAATTTTTACCCCTATGCTGTTAAAGACTATCCCTACTGTTGTACTCACTGGAGTGGGAATAGAAAGTTTTACCCCCCGCTATCCAATACTTTCCCTACTGTTGCACTAATTGGAGTGGAAATAATTATTTTTAAGCCTCTGCTATCCAACACTTTCCCTACTGTTACACTCACTGGAGTGGGAATAGTAAGTTTTACCCCTATGCTGTTAAAGACTATACCCTACTGTTGTACTCACTCGAGTGGGAATAGTATGTTTTACCCCCCGCTATCCAACACTTTACCTACTGATGTACTTATTGGAGTGGGAATAGTAATTTTTACCCCTATGCATTCCAACACTTTTCCTACTGTTGCACTCATTGGAGTGGGAATAGTAATTTTTACCTCTCTGCTATCCAACACTATCCCTACTATTACACTCTCTGGAGTGGGAATAGTAATTTTTACCTCTCCACTAGCCAACCCTGTTTTCTACTGTTGCATTCACTGGAGTGGGAATAGTAACTTTTACCCCTCCGCTATCCAACACTTTCCCTACTGTTGCACTGACTGGAGTGGTAAATTTAAGTTTAAAGATTTTTAAATAGTTACATTTTTTAATTTATAATAGAATGGGTTTTTAAAAAAAGCTTTTATGTTATTGGTGTATATATACATATATATATATGCACAGTTCTTAACTTTCAAAGAAACATCTGGGTTCAATGCATGACATTTTTAAATAGATTTCTATAACATACATTTTTTAGATCTATTTATTTATATATTTATCTGTAAAACTGTATGCATGTATGTAGGTCGTACTGTGTTGCACTTTGCACTTGGTTGAACATTACGTAATCTTGCACAAGCATTGGTTCTAGACACATGATATCATTGATCAAATTGGTATTTATACCACGACGTTTGATGAAATTGAGTTGCCAGAATTTGCAATATTGTAAATATCAAATGTATTAATCATGCAATAATATAAAAATACAAAATGCACTGTCACTTTAAATGGTGAAGAAATCACAAAAAGAAAAAGAAAAAAAAAGTGTGGGTATAAAAGAAGTCAGGTGACTGACTCACGTGTCATGTGATCAAGGTACTTCGGTGCTGAAACGCGTAATGGCCGACAGAGTACAATGGTGGTCCGTGCTCCTACTGTGTATTACTGGAAAAAGCCGGCTGGCAGTGGAGTTTCCGAGATACATATATATATATATACATAATATATATGTATATTTTTATATAATTTTACAATTATAAAATAAATTAAAATGAATAGCTTATTTGTTTTAAAGTAAATATGCCAAAAAAACTTGACACACCAGCACTCGCAGTAAGTTAAACCTTGTCAGGTTTATTGCACAAAAAAACAATCAAACAGACGCGTTTCAGCACTTGCCTTCGTCAGTGTCAACTGGCGACGGCAAGGCGGAAATTAAGTATGGCAAATACAATGAAATAAAAAATGGACCACTGTCCAAATCATAAGCGCCATCTTGTAATGGCAAAACCAAATCAAAATTAAATCAATTCAGGTATATGTTATTGTTGGAGAAATATACATGTGCTGTCTAGTTTTACATTACACAAGATAAATAATTACATGATTACATTCTCGTTTTCAGCCCAAGATGGACAATCGTTATATGACAATAAATTCTGTGTCACATAGATTACTAATAGACAACAATTCAACATTCTCTGATATACCCTGAGTTATTGTGTTATATAGTGGTGTGTCTCGGGTAGAGTATAATTATATTGTAATATACAACAACCATAGAGCCCTGAATGGGCATGCAGTGAAAAAATTATTTTGAACTATACATAGTTTATTCTAGAATCACTGTCTGTTCTAAATATGTATGTAAAAATCACCAATTTGCCCTTGAGCTTTTCGGGAGGGCACACTCTTCGAAGTCGACCATCTGGTCTGCACGTTCATCTCTCCACATTGGCCCGCAGTTTGTTATCGTGACTGACGCGTTTCGATGCCATGAAGCATCTCATCAGAGGCTTGCTTGTACTTATGCAGTGGGATCAGCCCTCCTTCATTTCCATTCTTTGCACACCTGTATTTAATTATTACCCTAAGTGGGTGTGCGCTTGGTTAAGCAAATTCGATATTTTGTACAACTATATTTTTAACATCAATATTTTTTCGAAATTTTTGTACTTACCTGTTTAAGTATAGGGAGTTAAT
This sequence comes from Lissotriton vulgaris, assembly GCF_964263255.1. Classification (NCBI taxonomy): domain Eukaryota; kingdom Metazoa; phylum Chordata; class Amphibia; order Caudata; family Salamandridae; genus Lissotriton; species Lissotriton vulgaris. Next base: position 1,686,824,121 of record NC_141693.1, on the reverse strand, counting down.
ATTTTTGCATTCTATGTTTTTTCATCTATATTTTTCACTTCTATATTTTTTAAATCGCTATTCTGTTAGTGAACCATTTGGCCAGCCTGATACTTTCTTTGAGAGTTTTGTTTAATCTCTCTATAGCACTGTTGGTTTCAGGATGATAAATTGAGCTCTTCTTATGTTTTATACCACAATACTTTGTCAAATCTTAAATTCACACGACAATTGAAGGCTATTATCAATTGAAATATAATTAGGGAAACTCTTTGTCTTGAAAACTTCCTCTAGAAATTTGATGATGCTAGAAGATAAAATAACAAGAACACACAAGAAGTTGTGACATTTCCTCAATGCTCAACAAATGGCTAGAGCCCCCTTTAAATCATGAAGAAATTTATCTCTGAGCCTTTTAGACAGAGTGATGCACAGGCAATAAGTTGTTCAACCCCGCTCTCTTTTGTAGTACAACAGCTTCCAGGTCCTTTGAGCTTCCATCAGTGACAATAATAGCTTCTTTCCTAGCTAATAATGCTTGTAAACTGGAGTCATATTGTAAATCACCCTTCAGTTCTAGAAATGTCTGACCAAATTCTTTATTCCATTGAAATACATGTCTCTTACTCAGTAATGGCCTTACATTAACTGTTTTATCAGCATTGTTTTGATAAACTTGTGCAGTACTCAGTTAAGCCATGAAATTAAACCAATTCCTCCTTGTTACACAGGTCTTTCAAATTCTCAATGGAGTCTATAATGTCATTCTTTGGTTTGATACCTGTGCCAGATATATGATGCACAGATAATTTGCTTCTTCAACAGCAAATCTGCATTTATTTTTTTAAATGTCAGACCAACCTCTATCCATTTCTTCAAACCTAACCAAACAATTCTATCATGATCAGCTAGATTTCTTCCATAAATCAACAGATTGTCTTGGTAACATCTAACTCCTGTACACTGTAAGACTTTCAACATCCCCGTTTGGAAGAACTAAGCAGCAGAAGCAAGCCCAAAAGGCATTCTTTTGAATTTGGAAACCCCCATTGGAGTTATGAAGGTGGTCAGCTCTTGAGATGTGATATCAAGCTCCACTTGATGGTAAGCAGAGGTCAAGTCAGTGTTATGAAGTATTATAGCCCCTGAAAATGTTTTCACCAATTTGTCAATGTTAGGTAGAGGGACACTTTTGACTATCACCTCACGACTATCACTTTGAGAACCCTAAATGGATGTATAAACACATTTTGCTAGCAGCTTTTCTGGCTACAACAATAGGAGCTAGCCATTCAGTGGACCCCATAGCTTCAGTCACATCAAAGTCAATTAATTTATATAACTCAGCCTTTATGTTTTCAGGAATGCTTAAAGGAAAGCGCATGACTTTAGCTGAAACAGGTATAGTAACCTCTCAAACACCCAAGACGATCACTTTACAATTGTTCAAAATCTAGCATAAAACCTGGAATATCATGTAAAACTTTATTAATGAGTACTGGTAAATTAGCATTGGCATCTAATTTGACTCCTAACATATTTTGATGAGGCAACCCAATCAAGTCATCACCCTTGATGGAGATAAATATCTTTCCTACAAAACCACATTTTCCGAAATCCAGCTCAGCATTAAAATAGCCCAACATATTGATGGGAATTCCACCATAGCCTCCTATTTCACACATCTAACTTGCACAAAGACACTCTCGCTCCTTCTAGCCGTTTGTTTTTGAAATTATGGTTAAAGTGTGATCCGGTATCAGATCTCATGAGAACATCTAGGGAGTACATTTTTACAAACTCAGAGGCATATTCATGGCCACAATTGTTACTTTCATCCTGAAAGGAATAGCTAGATACATTATTAACTTGGAATATAATATCTTGTGTGACTTCTTTCGCATCTTTACCTTTCTCTTTTTTTATTTTTATTTTACAGCATTTCCCAAAGTGACCTCTCTTTCCACACACAATGCAAATGACAGGTAACGCATGACAGTCACTGGCATTGGTTTCAGTCCTTGTCTGCCGGATCAAAAACATTCACCTTTAAAATTTGACTTCCCACTTTCAGACCTTTAAAATTCTTTTTCACCGCACAGTCTCTTCAGTCTTTTCTGTTTTTTTTGTTTTTTTATGTGTGTTGTTCAACTCATTTATACAACTATCCATGTGCTGCACTTTCTTTAAACATGTTAATCCCCATTTTCCAGTGGAGGTTCATCTCTTCTCGTATTTTGTCATTATCACATTTTAAAATGCATTTTCTCAGGTCCTTTCTTCAACAGCAAGACCAAACTTACATGTGGATGTGAGCTTCATCGTTAGGAATGTAGTCCTCATCTGATTCATCTTTCCCTTGCTGCCTAACTCCATCGTAATACCTCTTAATGATCATACTATTGTGTGGAAGATAACTAACTTCAAAATGCTCATGTCTGTTCAAATTTCTTTGTTCATCTGCACCGTAATGCTTCTAGCACTTCTTGCCCTTAACGTTCCTGGAAATGCAATAGGAGTGAGTATTTATGTTCAGCACTAAGATTTGTTCCACAGACACTTGCATAATTGATCAATATTTTCTTACATTCGTTTTACTTTATAGGCGGCTTGCCTGGGTTATTCGAGAAAATATGAGCTGGAGTTCTATTCTGCATTTTTTTTAAAGGAAAAAAATACTTGGACATGTTTGTACTCAGATATAATAGAAATCAACATAATAATAGAACGGGGGCGTGGCTTAGGAGCCGATGGGACAGGCTGCGTGAGCATTGAGCTCCGCGCCCGATCCCCCGAATTTCTCCTGATTTTGATGCTTCTGGGTCCCCCAAACGGAGCCACTTGAGCGGGAGGCGGCCTGGAGCGGGGGGTGTGCGGGGGGACACTGTGCTGTGCCCGTAAACTGCAGTGAAGGGGTCGTGCTGGCTGCCGTATTGAGCGGGGGTGCCGACCGGAGCAGATCCAAGATGGCGCCGATCCCTGATGTCGCCTCCGGCCGGAGCTGGCACTACGCATCTTGAATGGGGGCGAGGCGCCGGGGCCGAACGCACTGAGAGGTGAAGCGCTGGGAGCCCCGAGGACGATTGCTGCAGCTGTGGTAGCGCTGTGAGGCGGAGTGGCGCCCTGGGCGGAGGAGAGGGGGTGCTCCGAGCCCTGTGACGAGAGGGACATTCAGCGCTGGAGGATCGGCTTTTCGGGAGCGCAGTGGGCCCTGGGGGACGACGGAACTGGGCGACCGGGAGCCTGCCCTGTGCTTCCCGCACCCGCACTCGACTGCCCCTGAGTGGCGGGGCATAGAGGAGAACTGGCAGGCCAAGTGGAGCCCACCCACATCGGCCGCGACTGGGCCCTCACCGGGGCATAACTATCGCAGGGCCTGCCCGGGGGACGGCAGCGGCCCGTTGGCCGACGGTGCAACCGTGTGCTGGGCAGCAGATTGGAAAGTGGGCAAAGCGGAGCCCACCCGCTGAACTTTGAACATATTGCCCCAACGGGCGCTCCCATGGTTGGAGCCGGCTGCTGCACCCCCAGTGTGTTGTAGGGCCAGCGGAGCCCACCCGCGGCCTACACCCAGCGACCAATGCCTCTGCTGTGCAGCGTGTGCCTGAGGCTGCTGCGGCAGTGGGGTGAGCGAATCTCGCTGGATAGTGTTGGGTGCCCAATTGATCAGTGGCCACAGCGGGAGCCCACCCCACATCTGCTGGACAAATGGAGAGCGATATCCCATCATAACGGGCGGCGCGGGAGCTGTGTGCAGCCGCCGCGGGAGAGAGGGGGAGTGAGTGTCCGCCCCGGAGGGCACTGGAGGCTGACGGAAGAGCTGCCTGAGGCGGCTATGAGGGGCCCTGGGCTTGGACTGACGGGGTTGAGCCGCTTGGGCTAAAGGAGCCCCCCCACATGGAGTGACGGGGGCAAAGACACTGGCGGTGGCCTGGCAGCATGCGACGGGCAGCATCATGCCCGGAGGAGGGACCACGGGGAAACTACTGCAAGGCCCCTGAAGGAAATCTAGACCTCTGAGGGGCTACGGCAGCGCGGCCCCCCCTTCCTTGCTGTAGGATTACAGAGACTAGGTTCCGCCCCAGCCTGGGGTATTGAGAGAGGTGCCTTGCAAGGGAGATGGCGAGCTGGGAGGACTCGCACTCTAGGTGGCGAGCTCTACAGGGCCACGTATGACCTGATCCGCACGGATTGCTGGGGCTGGGCTGCCTCCTGAGCGGCGTGATTCTGGAGAGGGGTAACCCTTGGGGTCAGTGAGCAATGCTAGCGGAGTGGCCCCACGGAACTGATCAGAAGGAATGGGAGCACCGTAGCTCAGAGTTGGTGTGCCTCACCGGCCGCGATCATGGGGAAGCCTCGGGGACGGAAGGAGGGAGACCCTCTGCCATCGGATGCCGACTCCCCGCCACAGGAGAATAGGGATGTGCAGGAATTGCCACAGAACTCAGGGATTCAACTGCAACTAGACAAGGTACTGATGGCCATAATGGACACCTGAACTGCCCTCCAGCAGGACATTGCGCAGGTCGCAACGGGGCTGGGTCTGCTGTGAGCAGACCACTCGAAGCTCACTGACAGAGTAAAGCAGACTGAAGTTACTCTTCAAGAGATTGACCCCGCGCAGACCGCGTTACTGCTTCAATGGCAGGTGTCCTGGATCGCCTCACAGTTCTAGAGAGGAGAGCTGAGGATGCGGAAGGCAGCGCTATACTGCTAGACTGCTCATTAATTAATATCGCAGCGCTATATTGCTAGACTGCTCATTAATCAATATTCAATTGTGCATTGCTCGCACTGCCTGCTTAAATTATTTGTGCCTGATTGTGCCGGTGCCACTGCCCATTTCATAGCGATAATTAAGATTGTGCCCCAATCTCGTCCTGTTACACTTTTGGTTTTGCTGCCATTTTGTTGTTGTGCCTCCCAGCCCGGCTCTCCACCCCGCTCCTGCCTCCCAGCTCCTCCTTCCTCGCTCCGCCCCCCTCCACTATCCTCTTATGCCGGCGCAACATACGCGCAGCGTTCACGCGCAGCGGACGCGCCCTATGCGCGCCGAAGGCACGCCAAAGGTAAGCCCGTCTACGCCCGTCCATGCCTGGACAGCGCCCTGCGCCAAACCCCCTGGTCCCCGCAAAATCCACTCCACCCGCATTACGTATGACATCGCTACCCTCTCAGCACTCAACTCCGGCCGTCTCCCAAACTGCCACCAAGCCGCCCCAGGACACACCCATGGACCTTTCACCTGCCAATCCTGCAAGTTCGACTGCATCAAGACCAACACCAAATCCACAAATGCCAAACAGAGCTCCGATACTAACCACCTTAAGGGCATCCTACTCAACACCCGCTCGGTACACAAACACGCCACTGAACTATGGAACCTACTAGATACCACAACACCAGACGTCGCCTTCCTTACAGAAACCTGGATGAACGCCTCATCAGTGCCCAACATCGCCATAGCCATCCCGGACGGCTACAAAATCGTCCGAAAGGACCGCATCAACCAAACAGGAGGAGGCATTGCCATCGTCCATAAGAACACCATCCAGATCACGACCAGTTCCGACGACAACCTCGCAGCCGCCGAACACCTTCACTTCCAGATTCACACCGACAATAAGACCACACTCAGAGGCACCCTCATCTACAGACCACCTGGACCCCGCAAACAATTCAGCGAAGACATCACCGACTTCATCAGCCCACACTCCCTCCCCTCCGAGACCTCAACTTCCACCTGGAAAAGAACAACGACAGCAACACCACCACCCTTCTGGACAACCTCGCCAATCTAGGATTCAAACAACTGGTAGACACCCCCACCCACCACACCGGACACACGCTCGACCCAATCTTCTCCTCTAGCAAGCACATCTCCTTCAATCACGCCACAGAACTCCATTGGACGGACCACAGATGTGTCCATTTCAACTACAGAAAAACCACGACCCACCACCAGCCACAACAAATCCCCCGTAGAAACTGGAACAAAATTACCACCGACCAGCTCGCCACATCACTATACCAAAACCCTCCCGCCAAATCATTGGACCCAAATCAAGCCGCCATCAACCTCACACAATGGATCACCCACAGCGCTGACGAATTAGCACCCTTGAAAAACCTTCAAAACAAGCGAGGTAGCAAAAAAGCCCCCTGGTTCAATGACGACCTTAAAAAATCCAAAAAGACCTGCCGCACCCTCGAGAAAGCCTGGCGAAAAAACCCAACGACAGACAACTTGACCGCCCTCAAGAACGCCACCCGCAAACACCACCAGCTGATCCGATCCACCAAGAAATCAGCATTTAAAGATCGACTCGACAACAACGCCCACAACAGCAAGGAACTCTTCAACATTGTCAAAGAATTTACCAACCCCACCGCCGGCACCAACGACATCACCCCCTCTCAAGACCTCTGCGACTCTCTAGCCTCGTTCTTCCATAACAAAATCGCGGACATACATAACAGCTTCAGCAACCAGTCCACCCCCCTTACCTCCAAACCGAAGCCCCCCACCACCAACCTTTACGCCTGGAACCCAATTAGCACTGAAGACACCATCCGCTTAATGAACTCCATCCACTCCGGATCACCAACCGACACATGCCCCCACCACATCTACAACAAAGCCGACTCCATCATTGCACCCTATCTCCGAGATACCATCAACTGCTCCCTCAACACCGCCACCTTCCCGGAAAGTTGGAAACATGCAGAACTCAGCGCCCTCCTGAGGAAACCCACAGCAGACCCCACCGAACTTAAGAACTACCGCCCCATTTCGCTCCTCCCATTCCCTGCCAAAGTCATTGAGAAAACCGTCAACAGTCAGCTCGCCACCTTCCTCGAATCAAACGGCTCCCTCGACCCATCACAGTCCGGCTTCCGAGCCAAACACAGCACCGAGACCGCCCTCATCGCAGCCACAGACGACATTCGAACACTACTTGACAACGGAGAAACAGCTGCCCTCATCCTACTGGACCTCTCCGCAGCCTTCCACATGGTCTGTCATAGCACCCTTATCCAACGCCTCAGCAACGTCGGGATACAAGGAAAAGCATTGGATTGGATCATCTCATTCCTCTCCGGAAGAACCCAGAGAGTCCGTCTTCCCCCGTTCAGATCAGAGGCCACTGAAGTCATCTGCGGCGTACCACAAGGATCATCACTCAGCCCCACCCTCTTCAACGTCTACATGAGCCCCCTCGCATCCATCGTGCGCCAACACAACCTCAACATCATCTCCTACGCAGACGACACCCAGCTGATCCTCTCCCTCACCAAAGACCCCAACACAGCCAAAACCAACCTACACGAAGGGAGGAAACACGTAGCCGAGTGGATGAAGAACAGCCATTTAAAACTGAATTCAGACAAGACGGAAGAATTCATCCTAGGATCATCCCCCTCTGCTTGGGACGACTCATGGTGGCCACTAGCCCTGGGCAGCGCACCCAAACCTACTGACCATGCACGTAACCTGGGCTTCATCCTAGACTCCTCCCTCTCGTTGACCAGACAAGTCAACGCCATCTCATCTTCATGTTTTAACATCTTACGTATGCTCAAAAAGATCTTCCGCTGGATCCCCACCGAAACAAGAAAGACGGTCACCCAAGCACTTGTCACAAGCCGACTAGACTACGGTAACACCCTCTACGCCGGAACCACAGCCAAACTACAGAAAAAACTCCAACGCTTACAGAACACCTCCGCCAGACTCATCCTAGACATCCACTGCCAAAATCACATATCCGGTCACCTGAGAGACCTCCACTGGCTCCCCGTCAACAAGAGAATAACGTTCCGTCTCCTCACCCACGCACACAAAGCCCTCTACGACCTAGGACCCAAATACCTCAACACGCGCCTGACCTTCTACACCCCCACCCGCCAACTACGATCGTCCAACCAAGCCCTCGCCGCAATTCCTCGCATCCAAAGATCCACCATGGGAGGAAGATCTTTCTCTTACTTAGCGGCCAAAACCTGGAATTCTCTCCCCACCCACCTCCGCCTCACACAGAGCCACCTCTTCTTCAGAAAACAACTCAAAACCTGGATATTCGAAAAATAGCATACTCCCCCTCCCTCAAGCGCCTTGAGACCCTCTGGGTGAGTAGTGCGCTATACAAATTTTAACTTGAACTTGAACTAGGTCACTGTTACAGGGGCGTCCCCCGCGACCGGTGTTGGCGCGGTTGCTACACATTCGGGACCGCGACTTGCTTCTACGGAGGGCCCGGATTGATGGCCCCTTTCAGGTGGACAACAGTAACGTCACTCTCTTTCCAGACTATTCGTTTGAAACGCAGCGGCGTAGCATGTCTTTCCAAACTGTGAAGAAGGAATTGCATGCTGAGGGGATCCAATATTCCCTATTCTTCCCAGCCAAGTTGCGCATAATCCTGGACGGAAAGACCCATTTTTTGAAACGCCGGAGGAGGCCTGGGAGTGGCTGGAATCGTACAGAGCGGGAAAGGATGGTCAGGAATTGAAGACTCGGGAAGCTGGCGACTCTCAGCCTCGCCGGTCACAACGTTTGAGATGCCACAGGCGGGGCCTGAAGAAGCCATCAACCTCGCAGACGGCCTTGAAGCATCAGGGAGCCCTGGAGGCGGTGTTGGCGATCTCCGGAGAGCTGCTGAAGACCACACCAGAAGCATCTGAACTTGGCAGTGATAAGGGCCAATCGTGGGGGAAGTCCTCGGTGTCGGACGATCAGAGACTACCAACGGTCACCCCTGGAACGGCAGATGGACTACTGGATGAGTAGATGCTGGGTTGTCTATGGGGATGGGGGTTCTGCCTTGGAGTGTTTTGCTGAAGCAATGGTTTTGTTTTGATTGGGGGGTGTAGTGGTGCATTGGACACGGGGGGTTTCAGGGGCCTGACCTGAGTGTGGCTGGGGTTGGGGTGGCGGCAGGGTTTGTGGGAGGTTCCGGGGGGACCTGGGGAGCATTGCATATTGGGGGATCCGGGGGGCGGCCATCGATTGTGTTATTAGAACTACTGCAGGTCGTACTCTAGGCTCTATCCAACCCCCACCGGATGGTATTATTTAGTTTGCCTTAATTTTGCAAGGGGCGTGCAGTTGAGGTCGTTTGGATGGGATTCACTATGTTGGTGCCTGTTCTTGGGTGGGTGGAAGGTGCACTGGGTGGGGCGGGAAAGTTTGGGGTTGGATCTGGTTTGTTGCGGGGAAATTGCCTGCTGATGAGCTTAATTGAGAAAGCGGTACTATTGAGTGTTGTGTGATTGCATCATGGTGACACTGCCTGGCGGCTGGAGGGGGGGGGGCTGCCTTGGGGGACTTTTTGCATTACTGTTACGGGCCCGTCTCCGGATGTGAAATGTATATCCTCAAATGTTCGGGGATTGCACTCCATGCAGCGTAGATATAAGGTACATTCCTATCTGGTCTGTAGGGGCGCGCAGGTGGCTTTCTTACAAGAGACGCACTTGACTAAATCTGAGGGGCTCGCGCTGCAGCATAGGTGGCGCGGGCAGATTTACTCCACCACTTCCTCGGCCTTTGTAGGGGGGGCACTGATCTGGATTAGGACGGGGGTCCCATTTCAAATGTTAGATCAGCTGATAGATCCTGAGGGCCGCTATGTTGCGGTCAGGGGCCATCTTCATGGCCGTGAGGTGACCCTCTGCAGTGTCTATGCTCCTAATGTGGAACAGGTGTCCTTCCTGGGGACTTTGTCTTCTTCCCATGCCGATTATTACACGATACCGGTACTGATGGGGGGAGACTTTAACTCAGTTGTTGATGTAGCCATGGACAGATCCCATCCCCCGCTACCCAAGGCCTGATCAACAAGCTGGCTGGGGTTCGGGCCCATTGGCAGGAACACTGGGGACTTCTTGACATTTAGCGTGCGCAGCACCCGACTGATAGGGATTATTCCTACTATTCGACCTTCCACGACCTCCATGTTCGATTGGACGCCATTTTGTGTAGCTCCGGTCTGGCATCGCTGGTGGCTAATAGTGAGTATTTGACACGCACCATATCGGACCACAATCCGCTATTGGTGAACTTCTGTTGTATGGCGGAACACCATATGTGTATGTGGAGTGGTGTGGCTCACTGGTTAGAGGCGGCAGACCCGTAAGCAGAGGACAGCCTGGGACCAGGGTTCGATTCCTGACGCGGCAGGGTCGCGGACCAGGGTCAAACGGACTCGATAATTCTCGCCTCGGTGCCTACTCTAACCAGGGAACACACTCGGCAACTCTGGGCATTAAGCTTGCCTCATCTCTACAACGGCCCCCCACAGACGCTGGGGATGCCTGGTTTCACCTTGGAGATTCCCTAGAAAGGGACCATCTCACAGGGAAAACCAGGACGGGTTCCCCAGCGGTCTTCAGCGCCAAGATACTCCTTGGAGTCACAGTGCGCTTTACAAGTACACCCACATTTACATTACCCCAGGAACCCTCACTGGAAGTTGCGCCCTGAGATGCTGGAGGATCAGGTCTTTCGAGCGGAACTGAGCGAAGGGATGGAACTCTACTTTGCGGAGAATGCGGTCACTGCCACGACAGTGGCCCTAGAGTGGGACGCCTTCAAGGTGGTGGTCCGCGGGATCTGTATCGCCAAGTGGGTGGGTGTTAGGAAGCTGCTTCTGCAGGAAATCGAGATGGCTGAACGGGCTCTGCGCAACGCTGAGAGGGCTCATTCGGATGGCTCTGGGACGTGTGACGAGGTGCTGTCCCGGAAAGAGCTTGGAGTTACCCGTACTCGAGGAGGAGGAAGCAGAGGCGCTGGGACAAGATATTACGTTGGCTGAGATTCGCTGCGCCATTAAGCAATTAGCGCACAACAAAACGCCTGGCAGCGATGGTTTGCCTATTGAATTCTTTCTGGCGTATATTGACCTCCTGGCTCCCAGATTATTGGTGATGTACCGGGAGGCTAAGGAGACGGAGATACTAATGGCCTCTACGAGGGAGGCCATCATCGTACCGCTCCTCAAGCCAGGGAAGCCGCCGACTGACCTGGCTGCTTACAGGCCTCTCTCTATGCTCACTACTGACTATAAAATACTGAGCCGTGTGCTTGCCACTAGGCTCCTCCCCTTAATGACGCGGCTGGTGCATTCAGACCAGGATGGCTTCATCCCGATGCACAATACTGCCAGCAGCATATGTAGATTAATAGGAATCTTGGACGGAGGTTGTGGAATGGGAGGGCAGGCAATGGTGCTCTCGGTCGACATTCTAAAGTCATTTGACAGCCTGGAATGGCCCTACCTGTTCTCAGTTATGGCGGCATTTGGGCTCGGTGCCGGATATGTCCGTTGGACTGAAATCTTGTATTAATCGGCGACGGCTAAAGTCCGCGTGGGGAGGGCTGTTTCCTCTTCCTACCCGGTGGGACGGGGCATTAGGCAGGGCTGCCCGCTTTCCCGCTGCTGTTTGCTCTTGCAATAGAGCCATTGGCAGCGCGCGCTAGACTGGGAGGGGCGTACCGGGGCCTTCGGCTCAGAGGATGCAAGCACTATATCTCGCTGTACGCGGACGACCTCCTAATGTTTCTGGCAGATGCGGGGGAGGCCCTGGAGGGTGCACGCAGTCTCCTCGACCGCTTCGGGGATATCTTGGGCCTGCGGGTTAATTGGTCAAAGACTTGTGTTTTCCCAGTGTCCGGTGCATGCGACCCACCGGTGTTGCCGCCCAACCTGGCATGGGAGCCGAGATGCCTTCCATACTTAGGAACGCTGGTGTATCACACACAGGAGGATCTTCTCGAGGGCAACCTTGGGAGGGCAATGAGGGGCTTAGGAGTAGTATGCAGTTTTGGGGACCTTGCCACTATCGGTGGCGGGTCGCGTCGCGCTCTTAAAGATGGTGGCGCTTCCTCGCCTTTTATATTTCTTCCGGACCTTACCGATACGGATACCAGCTGCTTTCTTTCGACAACTCTGCTCGGCAGTGGGTAGCTTCATTTGGGGTACGGGACAGCGCAGAGTAGCGCTAGACACACTGATGCGGCCGCGTGCCGAGGGAAGCCTTGTTGCTCCAGATTTCGAATTATACTATTTGGCAGCGCAATTCCAGGTTCTCAGTCAGGCGGTGGCGCTGAAGTTTAGAGGGCCAGAGAGAGGGACTGTGCCAGAGGTGCAGAGGCATGTTCTGTCCTTTGTGATCTTGCAGCAGAGACTGCGGGCTGCCGAGTTAGCGATGATGGAGGGCACCCTAAGATAATGTTGGAAACGGTTCCACAGTAGAACTGGGGTGCAGCGTCCTTATGCACCCGAGATACCATTGGGCATGTGTACGGCACTACCACATGGTGGCGACTGGTCTGGCCTAGCGGAATGGGAGGAATTGGGCCTGCAGATGGTGGGTGACCTATATGAGGATGGCGTGCTGTTGCCCTATAATGTGTTACAGTAGACCTACGGTCTTCTGCGTGGCCACTTACTGATGCATGCTGCCTTGATTGCAGCCCTACAAAAACATTGGGGTGCTGGCCTCTCAGAACCACCGACGAGTGGTGCGTGTCAATACGTGGTGATGGCAGCGGGTACGTATAAGGCAGTTACCTGTCTGAACAAAAGAATGTTAGGGGACGGGTTCAACCCAATACAAAACGGACTTACACAAGGCTATCCCGGACGCAGCCTGGTCACAGATACTCGAAAGAGCATGGAAGAGTACCAGGAACGCCAGGTTCCAGTTGATTCAATTCTTTGTGCTGCATAGGGCGTATCTCACTCCAGCCAAAATTAATCAGTATTTTCGGATCGATACTGCGATATGCCCCCGATGCCGTGTTCAGGGTGCAGACCTGAGCCACATGTTGTGGGAGTGCCCCCAGTTAGGAACGTACTGGGTGGAGGTCATCGGATCGCTCGGTAGGGTAACAGCGTGGCAGGTTGCTATGGATAACGGGGTGTGCCTCTTACACTGGTTGCCGCCCACTAGTAAAAACAAGATAACTAGCAAGTTTATCGACTTAGGTCTCCTTCTGGCTAAAAGAGAAATTACGACACATTGGAAGGCAGCAACTGGCCCTAGCTATGTTAGGTGGAAGGCAGCTCTACTGATGTGGGCGGGCAGCAAGAGCTCAGTTAGAATGCGACAAGCCCATAGATCCCATAGTGATAAGGCGCTAGAAGCAGCGAGGGCCTGGGAGGCCTTGGTGGTGGAGTTCCGGATGCTAGACGTGGACATTGACTCAGACACTGGATCATCGGGGGGAGGCACAGGCCCAGGCGGTTTCCTCTGGACTGGGAGAGATTAGCACAGTGGGAGGTCCCCGAATCACGGAAGGTGGTGATGACCCCTAGTATAATGGATGAGATGACCTGCAAGCATATCACACACGAGGGTAGTACCTTGACATCTTTCTTATCTAGATAAAAGCACCAGCGGTAGGGGTGGGGGGATTGGGAGTTGATAGACATTAAGGGGGCCACACATAGGGCTTGCCTAAAGTATTGGAGCCCGGACCTCAGACGCGACACTATGTTGAATGAGGGGGCTTGACAGTGCAGCGCTAGAGTTGGAATAGGGATTCTATGCTTTGTTATTTGCTGAATGCTTGTCAAGTCTGATCTCAACGTGAAATGTGGGGTTCCTTGTATTTGTAATGGTCCCTTCTTATGTCTTGTTTCGGTTTTAAAACAATAAAAATATATTTTTTTAAATATATATATATGATAATAGAACACCAAGTCAGCCTTATCATCCACACGTGAATTAGTAGCTACAGAACCAACGGTGCGTCAGACACAGATGAACAGCAATGAACAATATACAAAGACACATCCAAATAGATATGACAGTCACCAACAGACCGGCGTTAAGAGGAAACTGAAGAATAATGCTCAGTTGACAATAATGCCAGACAACTACTAGTAGAAATTGAAATACAGTACTCCTGAAGAAGGTGTGTCTATCACTGAGAGAGTCAAAACACCAACGGCTCCCACGCCACAGGATCAGCCAATAGAGGAAGGTGTGTCTGTCACCAAGAGACAGGTCAAAGTACCACTTATTTACATACTGTAAAAATGGTCACTTGTAGTTCCTTTTAAATTTAAGAGGGGAAATCTTACTTCAGCGGAGATGAATTTGTTTGTTTTTGTTTGTTGAAAATGTTCTTAACTAACATACTGCGATGTTGAGCTTGCATACTTGAAAAGCAAAGGAAATATGCAGTTCTTTTGCAAATATGTATAGAGGTTCATGTCACGTTTTTCTTGTTATCCTAACTCAAACTTCCCAATCTCTTAAGATGGCCAACAAATTAATATAGGCACATTAAGGCTGTCTTGAATTGGGAGCTGATATTCAAAATGGCTGCCAGGCATCGTTTGTATTAATTTTCAAAAGGCTTTAAACCATTTCTCACTAGTATACTAAAGACAGCAATGGAAAGCATATAGAGTAAATGTTCTACTTCTAGTCCAAAAATGGCCATCAATCACTTCAAGTTTGTGCAGCCTGCGAGAGCATTGTAAGAAAACACCACGTTGAAGATGGTGGTAGAAACCAAGGGTACCATTACGATGGCGGGCGGAAAGTCAGCCCGCCACCGTAACGGTATGCGGGACAGTCCGCCAGGGGTGTGTGGTCCCGCACCTGCGATTAAGATGCCACTGTGGGGGTGGCATCCCCCATTTCCAGCATTGTGGCGGGCGATGTTCACAGCACCGCCCCCCACAAGGCTGGGAATGCACGTTGTGCAATGGCATGCACAAGGTGGCAGGCACCGCGCGGTGCCTGCCACCTTGTCCATGCCAATACAGGTGGGTGCAAAAGGTACCACCCATGTGCACCCCTCACCCCTTCAACCTCCTGGGGGCCCGCTACGGGTCCCTAACAGAAAAAAACATATGCCTTTTCATGGCGGCAACGCCGCCATGGAAAGGCTGCTCTCCGCCGGTATCCTGATATGGTTGGCGGTGTCTTACAGACACGGCCACCATATTGTGGCAGTTTTCTGCCCGGTCGTCGTGTCAACCGGTGGAAAAGCGGCAGACGGTCTTCCCGTCCACTGCGGACCCCCCAGCCATCCTAATGTGGCGGTGTCAATCATGGAAAGATGGCGGGCGGATCACCCCGCCGGCTACTGTCGGCCCGGCGGGGGCGATCCACCCGCCATCATAATAGGCCCCTAAGAGTGTAAGTTTCTATCGCCAATTGCTATAGTTATGAAGAGACCCTTGTTGAAACGCAGGCAGATGTGTTTCACCCAGAATAGAGTCTGAAATTATTCTAATCAAGCCACCTTCTCATTGCATCTTCTCAGCTCTTTCATATGGAAATAGGTAGTGCTGCACCATCTCGCTTCACCGTGAATGCAGCTTTACCTTTTTTCAAGGTGATAGCAGAATTTTCCTTTAGAACCGTACCTACTATTGCAGTGTTGCATTGCGCAATTTTCACCATCTTCATCACCAGTGTGAAAAGGTAGCGGAATCTCTACAACAGGCTTCAAGAAGCTTACACACGAGAAAGAGCGACCTCTGACCCTGCCCGCAGGCAGATCGCTCCCCACGCTGCTGCACAGCTCTGCCTGTTTTTGCCTAATCTTGTATTTTTCCCCTGTGCCTAACTTTCTTTCTTGCCCAGACTTGTTTTTATTCCCCTGTGCCTGTACTTGCTTTCTTGCCCAGACTTGTTTTTATTACCCTGTGCCTGTACTTGCTTTCTTGCCCAGCCGTGTTGTTATTCCCCTGTGCCTGTACTTGCTTTCTTGCCCAGACTTGTTTTTTTCCCCTGTGCCTGTACTTGCTTTCTTGCCCAGACTTGTTTTTATTCCCCTGAGCCTGTGCTTGTTTTCTTGCCTAAACTTGTTTTTCCTTCTTGTGCCCAGTTCTCCTGAGGCCCCCGCCCGTCATTCCAGCCGCAGCGCCCCTGCAGCCTCGCCCCCACTCCAATCCCATTCGCCGGCCTGCTCCCACCTCCCAGCTGCTCCTCCGTCCCACACCCCCTCATATGGAGGCCGCGCAGTGGCCACGCCGCTGGCATGCCAAAGGCGCGCCTACCGCATGCCCGTCTGCGCCCATCCGTCCCTGGACCGGGCCCAGCGCCAGGACACCTGGACCCTGCGAACGCCACGATGCCCTACACCGCTACGATGCCAGAACCCTCCACGCACTCAACATCGGACAATCACACACCTGCTGCCTGGCCGCCTCAAAGCGCACTCAAGGAGCTTTCACCTGCCGGAACTGCAAATTCACAAGCATCTTCCCCACCATGCTGCCGACCAGGAAAAAACCCAACCACCTCAGATGCATCCTTCTCAACACCCGCTCCGCCCGCAAACACGCCGTTGAACTTTGGGACCTACTCGACTCAACCTCCCCAGATGTCGCCTTTCTGACGTAGACCTGGCTGAACCCCACCTCGGCACCCGACATAGCCATAGCTGTCCTGGAAGGTTACAAGATCACCCGCAGGGAGCGCACCAACGGAGCAGGAGGAGGAATCGCCATCATCCACAGGAACACTCTCAGAGTCTCGACCAACACCGACGACACCCTCAGAACCGCTGAACACCTGCACTTCCAGATCCACATCGACCCCAACACCACCCTCAGTGGAACCCTCTTCTACAGCCCCCCGGACCACGACCACAGTTCAGCGACTCCATCGCCGACTTCATCAGCACACACGCCCTCGCCTCCACGGACTACATCCTCCTAGGGGACCTGAACTTCCACCTCAAGAACAACAACAACACCAACTCCACCACCCTGATCGACAACCTAGCCAACCTTGGACTCAGACAACTCGTCACAACACCTACCCACTCTGCTGGTCACACGCTTGACCCCATCTTCTCCGCAATCCCCCACGTCTCCTTCAACCACACCACCGAACTCCACTGGACCGACCATCGCTGCATCCACTTCAACTTCAAGAAACCCATCATGCACCACCACACCCAACAGATGCCTTGCCGCTGCTGGAGCAAAGTCACCGAAGATCAGCTAACCACCACCCTCGCCCAGAACCCACCCGCCGACCCCACCGACGCTGACACCGCCACCTCAGACAGTGGATCAACGACTGCGCCAACACCCTCGCCCCGATCGAGAAACCCTCCAACAGTCACCCCAACAAGAAAGCCAGCTGGTTCACTGAAGACCTCCGGGCCACCAAGCAAACCTGCCAAAACCTGGAAAAGATCTGGCTCCGTGAACGAACACCGGAAAGCCACACAGCCCACAAGAATGCCACCCGCAAACACCATCACTTCATCAGATCCGCCAAAAGGGCCTCCTTCAAAAACCGCCTAGACAACAACGCGCAAAACAGCAAAGAGCTCTTCAACATCGTGAAGGAACTCTCCAACACCAACGATGTCCCACCCTCGCAAGACCTGTGCGACTCGCTGGCCTCCTTCTTCCACTGCAAGATCGCAGACATCCACGACAGCTTCAACGCCACGACTGCCCCGACAACCACTGAGACCTCTGCCCCAACGACCACCATCCTCACCAACTGCCTGCTCTCCTGGACCAACATCAATGACGATGACATCATCAAGATCATGAACACCATCCACTCTGGATCTCCGTCAGACCCATGCCCACACCACATCGTCAACAAAGCCAGCACATCCATCACACCCCATCTCCGGAAAGTCATCAACACCTCCTTCGAGACAGCAACCTTCCCAGAGAGCTGGAAGCACGCCGAGATCAACGCCTTACTCAAGAAACCCAAGGCGGACCCCAAGGACCTCAAGAACTTCCGGCCCATCTCCCTGCTCCCGGCAAAGGTCATCGAGTATACCGTCAACGAACAACTGACCAGCTACCTCGAGGAGAACTACATCCTGGACCCTTCCCAGATTGGGTTCCGCAGCAACCACAGCACAGAGACTGCCCTCATCGTCGCCACCGATGACATCAAGTCCCTGCTGGACAACAGAGAAACTGCAGCCCTCATCCTCCTGGACCTCTCAACCGCCTTCAACACGGTCTGCCACCACAAACTAGGAACACACCTCCAGAACGCCGGGATCCAAGAGAAGGCCCTGGACTGGACCACCTCTTTACTCTCTGGCAGAACAGAGAGCGTCCGCCTTCACCCTTTCCACTCCGAAGCCACCGAGATTATCTGCGGTGTACCCCAGGGCTCATCCCTCAGACCAACTCTGTTTAACATCTACATGGCACCGCTCGCCCACGTAGCCCGTCAGCACGACCTCAACATCATCTCTTACGCCGATGACACCCAGCTGATCCTCTCCCTCACCAAGGACCCCCACATCGCCAAAACCAACCTTCACGAAGGAATGAAGGCCGTCGCTGAATGGATGAGGAGCAGCCGACTGAAGCTGAACTCGGACAATTAATCAATCAATCAATCACAGCATTTATGTAGCGCACTACTCACCCGGAGGGTCTCAAGGCGCTAGGGGGGGTCCGCTACTGCTCGAACAGCCAGGTCTTGAGCTGCTTCCTGAAGGCGAGGTGGTCCTGGGTCAGGCGGAGGTGGGTCGGGAGGGAGTTCCAGGACTTGGCGGCCAGGTAGGAGAAGGACCTTCCTCCTGTGGTGGCTCTTCGGATGCGGGGGACGGCGGCGAGGGCGTGGCCGGTCGATCGAAGTTGGCGTGTGGGAGCGTAGAAGTTGAGGCTGCTGTTGAGGTATCCTGGGCCTTGGTTGTGTAGTGCCTTGTGTGCGTGGGTGAGGAGACGGAAGGTGATTCTCTTGTTGACGGGGAGCCAGTGCACATCTCTCAGGTGTCCGGAGATGTGGCTGCGACGGGGGATGTCCAGGATGAGTCGTGCTGAGGCGTTCTGAATCCGCTGGAGTCTCTTCTGGAGTTTGGCGGTGGTTCCGGCGTAGAGGGAGTTGCCGTAGTCCAGACGGCTGGTGACGAGGGCCTGGGTGACCGTCTTCCTGGTCTCGGTGGGGATCCACCGGAAGATCTTACGTAGCATGCGCAGGATGTTGAAGCATGACGAGGAGACGGCGTTGACTTGTCTGGTCATGGAGAGGGAGGAGTACAGGATGAAGCCCAGGTTGCGTGCGTGGTCTGTTGGTTTGGGTGCGCTGCCCAGGGCGGGGGGCCACCAGGAGTCGTCCCAGGCGGAGGGTGAAGATCCCAGGATGAGGACTTCCGTCTTGTCCGAGTTCAGTTTCAGGCGGCTGCTCATCATCCACTTGGCTACGACTGTCATCTTTTCGTGTAGGTTGGCTCTGGCGGTGGCGGGGTCGTTGGTGAGGGAGAGGATCAGCTGGGTGTCGTCGGCGTAGGAGATGATGTTGAGGTTGTGTTGGCGTGCGATGGCTGCGAGGGGGCTCATGTAGCTGTTGAAGAGGGTTGGGCTGAGCGAGGAGCCTTGAGGAACGCCGCAGATGACTTCGGTGGCTTCTGATCTGAACGGGGGAGGCGGACTCTCTGTGTCCTTCCGGCGAGGAACGAGGTGATCCATTCCAGTGCCTTCTCCTGGATTCCGACGTTGCTGAGGCGCTGCACTAGGGTGCGGTGGCAGACAGTCTCGAAGGCTGCGGAGAGGTCTAGGAGGATGAGGGCCGCTGTTTCTCCGTTGTCGAGCAGGGCTCGGAAGTCATCGGTAGCTGCGATCAGGGCGGTCTCGGTGCTGTGGTTGGCCCGGAAGCCCGACTGCGAGGGGTCGAGGGATCCGTTCGTCTAGAGGAAGGCGGCCAGCTGCTTGTTGACGGTCTTCTCGATGACTTTTGCAGGAAACGGGAGCAGCGAGATGGGGCGGTAGTTCTTGAGGTCGGTGGGGTCGGCTGGTGGCTTCTTTAGTAGAGCGCTGAGTTCGGCGTGCTTCCAGCTCTCCGGGAAGGAAGGGATGTCGAAGGAGGTGTTGATGATGTCCCGCAGGTCGGGTGCGATGACAGTGTCGGCCTTGTTGAAGACGTGGTGAGGGCAGGGGTCGGTCGGAGATCCGGAGTGGATGGAGTTCATCGTGCGGATGGTGTCTTCGGTGCTGATCGGGGTCCAGGCGCGGAGGGTGGTGGTGGGGGGCAGTGGTTCAGTCGTGGCGTGCATCGGTTGAGAGCTGAAGCTGTTGTGTATGTCCGCGATCTTGTTGTGGAAGTAGGAGGCAAGGGAGTTGCAGAGGTCTTGCGAAGGGGTGATGTCGTTGTTTCCGGCGTTGGGGTTGGAGAGCTCTTTGACGATGTTGAAGAGTTCCTTGCTGTTGTGGGCGTTGTTGTCCAGTCGTTCCTTGAATGCAGTGTTCTTGGTGCCGTGGATCGGTTGGTGGTGTTTTCGGGTGGCGAGCTTGAGGGCAGTCATGTTGTTCGGTGTAGGGTCTCTGAGCCAGGCTTTCTCGAGGGCTCGGCAGTTCTTCTTGGAGCTCATGAGTTCGTCGGTGAACCATGGGGCTTTCTTGCTGCCGGGTCTGCTGGGCGGGGTCTTCAGAGGGGCGAGGTTGTCTGCGCAGTTGCTGATCCACTTCGCGAGGTTGGTGGCCGCCTGGCTTGGGTTTGTTGCGCTGGTGGGAGGGTTCAAGCTCAGGGAAGTCGCGAGCTGGTCGGCTGTGATCTTGTTCCAGCTTCTGCGTGCGACCTGTTGCTGGTGGTGGTGGATCGTGGTCCTTCTAAAGCTGAAGTGGACGCAGCTGTGGTCCGTCCAGTGGAGTCCGGTGGCATGGCTGAAGGCGATGTCCTTGCTGGATGAGAACACGGGGTTGAGTGTGTGTCCGGCGTAGTGGTCCTCATCCTCAGATCTACCCCTTCAGCCTGGGACGACTCTTGGTGGCCGACTGCATTAGAAACCGCTCCAACACCCACGACCACGCACGTAACCTAGGGGTCATCATTGACTCCTCCCTCTCCATGACTAAACCGGTCAACGCCGTCTCCTCCTCTTGCTTCAACACCCTCCGCATGCTACACAGGATCTTCAAGTGGATCCCCACTGAAACGAGAAGAACGGTCACCCAGGCCCTCGTCAGCAGCATGTTGGACTATGGAAACGCCCTCTACGCAGGAGCCTGGGCCAAACTCCTGAGACCGCTCCAACGCATCCAGAACACCCCTGCACACCTGATCCTCGACATCCCTTGCCGCAGCCACATCACACCCCACCTGAGAGACCTGCACTGGCTCCCGGTCAACAAGAGGATGACCTTCAAGCTCCTCACCCATGCACACAAGGCACTCCACAACACCGGACCAATGTACCTCAACAGATGACTCAGCTTCTACACCACCACCCGTCAGCTCCGCTCCCCCGACCTCGCCCTCGCCACAGTCCCCCACTTCCGAAGAGCAACCTCTGGTGGCAGATCGTTCTCCCACCTTGCCGCCAAGACCTGGAACACCCTCCCGATCCATCTAAGGCAGACCCAAGTCCTGCTGACCTTCAATAAACTCCTCAAGACTTAGCTTTTCGAGGAGTAGCAGCATTCCCCACCCCAGCGCCTTTAGATCGTCACGGATTAGTAGTGCGCTTTACAAATGATATTATTGATTGATTGATTAAGCTTTAATATATGCACCCCAGCCGGTCACAGATCAGGAGACCAACGGTCTACATTCCAAGTCAGCATTTTACGACTAACAATCTATTGACCAAGAGGCTCGTGCACAGAGCCTGAAGCACTAAAGGGTCTTCACTGAACATGAGAGCGCAATGGGACATCACCAAACCCTGCTGCAATTTTATCTTTGGAATGCTCATACTGTGTCTTTCAAACATGGACCTGTATTACAGTCCCCATCGGGATGCCTTTATCATAAAAATCAACAAACGGCCAAATCTATGTGGCTTCGATTCAAAAATATGATTTTGGGGCACTGTCATACATGGACATACTTTATAGTGAAGGCTGTCCACAAACGTCATTCAATCCAATCATATGCTCAATTCTGTGCACTTTGAATCTATTAGGAATTAACAGAAAATATACAGGTTCACTCACATTTGCCCTCCTGGAAGGTGTACTGTGTACTGAGGTTGGAAGCATCCAAGGGTGTATGTACACTACAAGACATGCTTTATGATAAAATCCTCTTCCAAACAATGAAACTGACTTTCAAATGGAAACATCAAAATATTGGAAATATATTTGCGTCGTAGCGTGGGCTTCTAATCTTCCTTTTCTATATTATTGGGGTCCGTGAAAAGGCATGATCCTCAGAATTTATAATGTACTTTTATGTAACTTGTTAACAGTAGAAACAGCAAGTAACACCTTCCTCAGTTGCTAAACCCAGCTGTTGATCATCTATGAAGAAGACTGGCCTTAACTCTTAAAGTACATTATTGAGGCGTTAGACAGGTAGGATTGAAGTTTCGCTTTTACTAATATAACTTACAACTGATACTTTACCTTTTCAAACACTTCACCTGGTGGGTTCCTGCGAATGCCACGATGCCCGACACCGCTACGATGCCAGAACCCTCCACGCACTCAACATCGGACGATCACACACCTGCTGCCTGGCCGCCCCGAAGCGCACCCAAGGAGCTTTCACCTGCCGGAACTGCAGCTTCACAAGCATCTGCTCCACCATGCTGCCGAACAGAAAAAAACCCAACCCCCTCAGATGCATCATTCTCAACATCCGCTCCGCCCGCAAACACGCCGTTAAACTCTGGGACCTACTCGACTCAACCTCCCCAGACGTCGCCTTCCTGACGGAGACCTGGCTGAACCCCACCTCGGCACCCGACATAGCCATAGCTGTCCAGGAAAGCTACAAGATCACCCGCAGGGAGCGCACCAACGGAGCAGGAGGAGGAATCACCATCATCCACAGGAACACTCTCAGAGTCTCGACCAACACCGACGACACCCTCAGAACTGCTGAACACCTGAACTTCCAGATCCACATCGACCCCAACCCCACCCTCAGTGGAACTCTCATCTACAGACCCCCCGAACCCCGACCACAGTTCAGCGACTCCATCGCCGACTTCATCAGCACACACGCCCTCGCCTCCATGGACTACATCCTCCTCGGGGACCTGAACTTCCACCTCGAGAACAACAACAACACCAACTCCACCACGCTGATCGACAACCTAGTCAACCTTGGACTCAGACAACTCGTCACAACGCCTACCCACTCTGCTGGTCACACGCTTAACCCCATCTTCTCCGCAAGCCCCCACGTCTCTTTCAACCACACCACCAAACTCCACTGGACCGACCATCGCTGCATCCACTTCACCTTCAAAAAAACCACCACGCACCACCGCACCCAACAGATGCCTTGCCGCTGCTGGAGCAAAGTATACGAAGATCAGCTAACCACCACCCTTGCCCAGAGCCCACCCGCCGACCCCACCGACCCCGACACCGTCACCCACAACCTCAGACAGTGGATCAATGACTGCGCCAACACCCTCGCCCCGATCAAGAAACCCTCCAATAGTCATCCCAACAAGAAAGCCAGCTGAAGAGCTTTGGGCCTCCTAGCAAACCTGCTGAAAGTTGGAAAAGATCTGGCTCCGTGAACGAACACTGGAAACCCACGCAGCCCACAAGAATGCCACCCGCAGACACCATCACCTCATCAGATCCGCCAAAAGGGCCTCCTTCAAAAACCGCCTAGACAACAACGCACAAAACAGCAAAGAGCTCTTCAACATCGTGAAGGAACTCTCCAACCCCAGCTCCAACACCAACGATGTCCTACCCTCGCAAGACCTGTGCAACTCGCTGGCCTCCTTCTTCCACTGCAAGATCGCAGACATCCACGACAGCTTCAACGCCACGACCGCCCCGTCAACCACTGAGACCTCTGCCCCCACGACCACCATCCGCACCAACTGCCTGCTCTCCTGGACCAACATCAATGACGATGACACCATCAAGATCATGAACACCATCCACTCTGGATCTCCGTCAGATCCATGCCCACACCACATCTTCAACAAAGCCAGCACATCCTTCGCACCCCATCTCCGGAAAGTCATCAACACCTCCTTTGAGACAGCAACCTTCCCAGAGACCTGGAAGCACGCCGAGATCAACGCCTTACTCAAGAAACCCAAGGTGGACCTCAAGAACTTCCGGCCCATCTCCCTGCTCCCGGCAAAGGTCATCGAGAAGACCGTCAACGAACAACTGACCCGCTACCTCGAGGAGAACTACATCCTGGACCCTTCCCAGATTGGGTTCCGCAGCAACCACAGCACCAAGACTGTCCTCATCGCCGCCACCGATGACATCAGTCCCTGCTGGACAACGGAGAAACGGCAGCCCTCATCCTCCTGGACCTCTCAACCGCCTTCGACACGGTCTGCCACCACACACTAGGAACACACCTACGGAACGCCGGGATCCAAGAGAAGGCCCTGGACTGGACCACCTCCTTCCTCTCTGGCAGAACACAGAGCGTCCGCCTTCGCCCTTTCCGCTCCGAAGCCACCGAGATCATCTGCGACGTACCCCAGGGCTCATCCCTCAGCCCAACTCTGTTTAACATCTACATGGCACCCGCTTCCCAGGTCGCCCGTCAGCACGACCTCAACATCATCGCCTATGCCGATGACACCCAGCTGATCCTCTCCCTCACCAAGGACCCCCACATCGCCAAACCCAACCTTCACGAAGGAATGAAGGCCGTCGCTGAATGGATGAGGAGCAGCCGACTGAAGCTGAACTCGGACAAGACGGAGGTCCTCATCCTCAGATCCACCCCTTCGGCCTGGGACGACTGTTGGTGGCCGACTGCATTAGGAACTGCTCCAACACCCACGACCACGCACGTAACCTAGGGGTCATCATTAACTCCTCCCTCTCCATGACTAAACAGGTCAAAGCCGTCTCCTCCTCTTACTTCAGCACCCTCCGCATGCTACACAGGATCTACAAGTGGATCCCCACTGAAATGAGAAGAACGGTCACCCAGGCCCTCGTCAGCAGCAGGTTGGACTACGGAAACACCCTCTACGCAGGAGCCTCGGCCAAACTCCTGAGACGGCTCCAACACATCCAGAACGCCCCTGCACACCAGATCCTTGACATCCCTCGCCGCAGCCACATCACACCCCACCTGAGAGACCTGCACTGGCTCCCGGTCAACAAGGGGATGACCTTCAAGCTCATCACCCATGCTCACAAGGCACTCCACAACACCGGACCAACGTACCTCAACAGACGACTCAGCTTTTACACCACCACCAGCCAGCTCCGCTTCGCCGCCCTCGCCTCGCCACAGTCCCCCGCTTCCAAAGAACACCCTCCCCAACCACCTAAGGCAGACCCAAGACCTGCTGACCTTCAGAAAACTCCTCAAGACTTAGCTTCTCGAGCAGTAGCAGCATTCCCCACCCCAGCACCTTGAGACCCTCACGGGAGAGTAGTGCGCTTTACAAATGATATGATTGATTGATTGATTGAGCTTTAATATATGCACCTCAGCCGGTCACAGATCAGGAGACCAACGGTCAACATTCCAATTCAGCATTTTATGACTAATATTCTATTGACCAAGAGGCTCGTGCACAGAGCCTGAAGCACTAAAGGGTCTTCACTGAACATGAGAGCGCAATGGGACATCACAACACCCTGCTGCAATTTTATCTTTGGAATGCTCATATTGTGTCTTTCAAACATTGACCTGTATTACAGGCCCCATCGGGGTGCCTTTATCATAAAAATCAACAAACGGCCAAATCTAAGTGGCTTCGATTCAAAAATACGATTTTGGGGTACTGTCATGGCATGGACATACTTTATAGTGAAGGCTGTTCACAAACGTCATTCAATCCAATCATATGCTCAATTCTGTGCACTTTGCATCTATTAGGATTTAACAGAAAATATACAGGTTAACTCACATTTGCCCTCCTGGAAGGTGTACTGTGTACTGAGTTTGGAAGCATCCAAGGGTGTATGTACAATACAAGACTGCTTTATGATAAAATCCTCTTCCAAACAATGAAACTGAGTTTCAAATAGAAACATCAAAATATTGGAAATATATTTGCGTCGTACCGTGGGCTTCTAATCTTCCTTTTCTATATTATTGGGGTCCGTGAAAAGGCATGATCCTCAGAATTTATAATGTACTTTTATGTAACTTGTTAACAGTAGAAACAGCAAGTAACACCTTCCTCAGTTGCTAAACCCAGCTGTTGATCGTCTATGAAGAACACTGGCCTTAACTCTTAAAGTACACAATTGAGGCGTTAGACAGGTAGGATTGAAGTTTTGCTTTTACTAATATAACGTACAACTGATACTTTACCTTTTCAAACACTTCACCTGGTGGGTCCTAGCCATGTCTCCCTTTGAGGTGTGGATTGTCGAATTGTGACCTGATAGCTAGCATGGGAAGAGGCATCCAAAGGCAAAAGCTAGCATTTCTGAAACAACCTGTTTTTTTTCAAAAGTTCTCTAAAAGAAGTGAAAAGTGGGGATTGTTGAGTTCTGAGTCTCTGCCCCCACACTACCTCCCTGGGGAGTCTTAGATTGGTTGCTTTGCTACCATTGAGCATCAGGTACGTATGGTGTATACTTGTGTACAGTTTGCAGGATCATAGTAGGGCAGGCCATGGGACAACAAAGCTAAAAGACCAGAGCCATTTAGGCACTACCCAAATGGGCCATTGTCAAGGGCTGCCACCATCCAGGGAACATCCTGGTAAAGGTATTTAGACAGTCTAAAGTCCCACCATTATGATGGTGTTCATAAAAAAGGTTTTTTTAAGTTGACAGCTTGGTATTTTATTTATTTATAAGGTTTTATATAGCACTAACATGATGTATCAGAGCGTATATCAGTCATATTAAAGTTGCACCACTTTCCAATTATATACAATAAAATTAGTTCATGACAAGTCCATATTGAAAAGATGATTGAAATTCCTTCTTTATTGCTTTTTTTCTCTTTTTAAATGAGCCACAGCCAAGGCGTTTCGTTCTGCGAACAGAACTTCTTCAGGGCATTTGTAAATTCCGTAAGATGAATATATAATATAGTGTGATACTTGTAGCAATAGTATCCCTCTTCAGTTTGAATTTTCAGTAATACACTCCTATGTCTTGCAAGATGACCTCGACGTCTTCATGCAAGAGTCAATTTCATTTCCAGGTACGTTGTCATGATATGATAATCAGTTCTAATTCTCCAGTCTGTATCTTATATTGGACCCAACACACACCGTACCTTACAACGGGGTGTGTACTCCCAACTCCGTCTCTCTGCGTTTCTATTCCAGCCTGTAAATCAAACGTATCGGAGCGCTTTACAAATGATAGGAAAGAAAAGATTTTTTTTTTAAAGACATGAAAGCAAACAACAACACAATCAAACAAAATATCAACTGAGTAAATTCACAAAATGTAGAGGTAATGTCTCTAGGATGTAGAAAATAGATATGGACGGACAGTCTACTGATGATCCTCATGAGTGCAAATATTTCACCCTTGAGCCCTCAATCAATATATTCTCTCTTTTTTCTTCACTTCACATTACCTCTTCTATCTCACTCTCTTTTGATCTCTCTGTGGAACTATTTGTGATCAGGAACACAAATCTACAATTCCAGGTGCTATGTGCATGTCATATTGGCTTTGTGCTAAGACCTGTTTGTTAAGCAGTGCACCGCCAGCAACCATTTTGTGCTAACAAGTCAGTGAAACCAGCCCACCCCAGCAACAGGGATATTCTAAATCAGAGGGTGCTCTGAGGCAGCAGTAATCTTCTGTGAGCTGTTTGAACTGTGTTTAATAGGGACTTTGCACTTTTATACAAACACTATTGTCAGAGGACAAGTTAGTTAGGCCCTCACCTGCAGAAGTCCAAAGTGCGGATTGAGCCTGTCTGTCTCCTAGGTGATTTCTGAACAAGAGAATCAGCTCCCCAGTCGCCAGCCCCACTCCCAGGCCAGCAGACCTAGGACTGGTGATTGGCTATTCAGTTCCCAGGCAACCCTGGGCCCTTCTCTCACACTTGCCCAGGCCCCTTAATGCTTTGCTGGGTGCACCCCAAATCATTCTCCTCCATCTTGTGAGTTGCAGCCTACCTGTGCCCCAGATTGCAGTGAGCAGAGTCCAGGAAGTGTTAAGGAGATAGTCTAGTGCTGTCTCTTTCTTTAAAAAGTTTTAAAACGATTTTCCCTATCTGAGATTACTGTCTTTGCCTGTGGTTGTTACAGCTTAAAATTGTAGTTTTAACCTGCCCGTGATTGCGTATTTTATCACCTGCTTTGTGTTTAAATTTGTGGTTTTCCTGCCCATGATTGCTTCCATTTAATGTGTTGAATTGTGGGATTTTTCCTCTCATTCCCAGTGACTATCAGTTTTTCCCTCCAAATTTCCCTGTGGCTCTGTGCTAAGAACTGTATGTTACATGCAAAAACAACAGTTGATGGACAGAATGCAGAACAATGTCATACATTCACCCCAGTACAGAGATCTGGGCCTAAATTTTTTTTGCACTCCACACCACCCCAGTTCAAACATGGCCATATGCAAATCAGCCTTGACCCTGCGGCTCATGGGAACAGTCCAGCCCGAACTGCCAAGCCATGTCTTCCCTAGACCGGAATCAAGCATCCTCGGACCGGTTTCTGGCTATCAGCCGTCATCAGCCAGGATAGCTTGACTCCAGTTGTGTGGAGAGCACGGGACTAACATCTGAGCATACCCGTCCCACTCGGGGTGACAAATCCAAAAACAACAGTTGATGGACAGAATGCAGAACAATGTCAATCAGCCTTGACCCTGTGCCTCATGGGAACAGTCCAGTCCGAACTGCCAAACCATGTCTTCCCTGGACCGGAATCCAGCATCCTAGGACTGGTTTCTGGCTATCAGCCAGGATAGCTTGACTCCAGTGGTGTGGAAAGCACTGTATGTTAAGCAGTGCACCCCCAGCCACCATTTTGTGTTAACATGTCATTGAAACCATACCCCCACTCCCCCCCAGCAACAGAGATATTCTACATCAGAGGGTGCTCTGAGGCAGCAGTAATCTTCTGTGAGCTGTTTAAACTGTTTTCAAGTTTAATAGGGACTCTGCACTTCGTTTTTTGTCCAGGAGAGGGAGTAAAGTTTTATACAAACACTATTTTCAGATGACGAGTTAGTTAGACCCTTACCTGCAGAAGTCCAAATTGTGTATTGAGCCTGTCTGTCTACTAGGAGATTTCTGAACAAGAGAAGCAGATCCCAACTCCTTAGTCAGCAAACCCTGCCTGAGGTCGCTGGGACCTTATATAGTCTGCTAGTGGTTGGTACATGTGTACACTGATTGGTGTTTGTATCCTGTGTTTCTATTGGATTAGGGTTAGTGTCCTCATCGATTGGGTATTTGAGGGTTCTGATTGGTTTCTTGGTCCGTGACTCAATCAATGTAGGGTTGGGACTAGGTCTAGGGTTAGGATTTCTATTGGAAGTAGGGACTAGGCCTTCCTGTGTGATTGGTTGTTGAGACTAGGGTGGGGCTAGGGTTAGGCCTTTAATTGGAAGTAGTGAATAGGGCTTTTGGTGTTATTGGCTGCTGGACTAGGCGTGGGACTAAAAGTAGGGTTGGGCTTTCTTTTGGAAGTAGGGACTAGGGCTTACTGTGCCATTCGTTGTGTGGACTTGTTATGCGACCACTGGTATGGCTTGGGCCTCTATTGAACGTAGAGATCAGGGTTTTTTTAAGTTATTGGGTACTTGGACTAGGGCTAAGATTGGCTGTAAGGTCCTGGTCTCCTATTGGTTCTACATTTTAGGGCTAGGGCTAGGGTTCCCATTGGCTGAAGGGGGTCACCTTATTACTAGGGCTATAAAAGGCCAAGGCTTAGGGTGTCTCAGCCCAGGCGCCGAGGCTAAGGGCAGAGGGGACAAGGACAATTGCCTGTTTGAGCCTGTTCAAGACTGGTCGGGACTAGGGCCAGAAATGCTGCCCATGTTCGCATTCAGTAATAGCCAACCCATACCATCAACAAACATAGTAATACATTCCCACCAAATGTACACCACACAACCATATGCACAGATCAATTTACCAGCATGCACTACAAACCCAACCAAACCACATCTCTGCACATTTCTATCCCAACTACCACACATAGCCACCATCACCTACAAACAGTACACAACTCTATCCTATACCACTAACCAATTCACTCATCACTAACACAACACCATTCAACACTTTACATAACGACATCCCATACAGACACTCGCTCCCTGCTGTAATTACACCTAACAGACCACCTTTTATCACTAACAAACATATATTCATAATTCCATCATTTGTCCAACTAACACCCTCCTCTCCCTTCTACCATAATAACACTAACACACAACACACACACTGCACACCACCACACTTTTTAACTCTTGCAACAAAGCAGTATAAGACACTCTTACCTCAACTTCATTCCCTCCTACACACAACATACACTCTACTCATAAACACATCACCAACCCCTCTACCTTACAAACTCCTCTCACAAATAATACTATAAAACTAAATCCATTGCATAAAACAAATACACCAGCACCCCTTTTCAATACTCCTCAAAAACAAAACATATCACACACACCAGCACAACAAGATCTTCAAAGCGCAACACCTCAAAATACTTACCATCACAAAATACAAACATACACCCACCTTTCAAACCACACAAAGGAACAAACTCCAATGCCAAGCTTTCTCTCTTCCACCACACCTAACACAGATACAGCAACACAGCAACTCTCTTCTAACCGCCTCTCATTTTTTTGGACAATTTAAAACCTTACTACATGACTTACATGCTGCACCACCACCCCTGACTCATACACCTTCCGCCATAAACACACACAAACTATATAAGCGACGTGCCACACCTTACAACTTCGCTTCCCCATGTCTACTGCACACAAAAACAACACAGCACACCAACTCACTCTCAAACACCATCTCCACCACATACATGCGCAGACCCATCAAAATGCCTTCTTAGCATTCTGGATGAGGAACATGATACAGAACAGTTACACAATTGCTAACCTAATACAGCTAATGCCAGCACTAAAAACACACCTACTACAAACCCACACAATACTGATCACTCGTCTACAAAACAAAGTATCACTATCACCAAAGGCCAATCTCTAAACTGTCTACTAAGAAATGCTCTATCCCTCTCTAAAAACAAACATCACATGTACAACCTTCTAACAGATGCAAAACCAGACATACTATTCATAACTGAATCACGTTTGGGAGATGATATTGCTCCAGTCCGGCATGAAGCCATTCCTCTAGGCTATCAAACGATCACGCAAAATCATATAGGCAAAAAGTAGGGGGTCTAGCTGTTGTGTTCAGGCAAACATTACATATCACTAAAGTTGACAACATCTCCATAAAGAATTATGAGGCTCATCTGACAAGATGCATAATACACCGTCTTCATCCTGTAACTTCCTGCTCCTTTACAGACCTCCACCTAGCAAGGCGACATTTCCAGACGCACTTCTAGACACAGTTACAAACCTGATAACAATACACTCCAACCTATACATTCTGGGTGACCTCAACATTTGTTATGACAAACCCAATATGACCCATCCAAAAACAATAATCACTGGCCTAGACGCACTGAACCTCCATCAGATTGTCCATAAACTCACACACATCGCTGGACATATCCTAGATGTCATTTTTGCTAATACTAAACTAGTTACCTTTCAAACTATAACTCCAGTCACATGGTCGGACCACCTCTTGCTTGCTTTCCAACATAAAACAACACTAAGGGACTCACCTAAAACGACCTTACATCCATCCACCTATCGGCCGTGGAACAAACTCAATTCGGAACACTTAGAAACCCAACTAACTCCAGGTACAAATCTGGAAACAATAACTTCTGTTCAAAATCTATATGAGTGGCTACAGGAAGCTTTTTAGATCCTGATTCCACTCAAAACCACACAACAGCACAAAAGAAAACAAGCATTGGCATATCCAATAGGGCTCGCCTTTGGGACCTTATAAGCGTTTAGTTATCCAGCACAATATCCTTGGTGCAATAACATCAAGTATTGCATGGCTAAACACTTACAAGGTCCCAAAGGCGAGATCTATTGGCTATGCATCCTTTCCTCAACCACACCTGACAAGAATACATGCCTTCTGGTTCATGGTAAACAACATACGTTCAAACAAGAATGCTTTTCTGAGAACAGGAATTTATAGCAGTTACTTGAGTTGTGTCTCTAGATCTATGTTGAGGTGGGAGCATGCACCATAAGGTACTGAGAGAGCGTGAAGCCAACCTACATATAGCGTCACACAAGGAACGACTCAAGTCAAAATATAAATCTAATATCCCTTCCGAGGCAAGATACCTTATGATGTTATGTATACCCTTATGTAGGTGATCTTCCCGTAGCGAGTAATACCTCTAGTGTTGGCACCATCACTTCTCATTCAAACCAATACAGTAAACACAACCAGAAGGATTTTCCAGCAGGATGGTTGGAACTCCCTTTCTGTACTTAAACCCATATTTAAAAACTACAGCTGTCTTAGATAAGTTTCCCCTTCGCGAGTTACTGCTGAAGCTCCAAACCTTTAATGCACCTCCAAAAGGCACTATGGTTCCTTGGTGAAAATGGTGCCATCCGACTATGAGGTGATGCTGGCCATCTTGACCCCAGGCAAGTCCACCCTATTTTTGTTTCTGGTCTGATCATGCCACTGGAGTTAATAGGTCTGAGAGGCTACCCACCTAGGTTTCAGCGTCCACTGCATCAGACATGGTGCCAGATTCAGAGCCAGCAGCACAGCCTTTCGGGGGTGGAACCATACCAATAACACACCTAACTCTCCAAACATCCAGGATACGGAAGGCAGAGTAGTTTATGAAGCAGGAAATGTCAGAGATTCAAAAGATCACAGAATCTCCAGCTTCCTCTAGGTTCACTGAGGTATCTGGGTCAGATAAAAACACTTACCATGTCTCCAAGTCCTAACCAATGGATGACGAAGATGACACCAGCAAGACTGATAACCAATTTCTGCAAGGCATTCAGGCATTCAGATATCGACTTTTACTTGTACGAAAGGCCAGCAAGGTCTCCAAAGGAGTACTTTTTGAATGACAACCATCCATAGAGCATGCTTTTTTTACAGCAGTCATCAAACACTCTGCTTAGGCAAAATGTAATCTACAAACAGAGATTCTTTCTGAGAAGCCTAAGTGCTCCAAGCATATTCTCTGATTTAATGACAATTGAATTGACACTATTAACACCTGTGAGAGCCAAATCTTCTCCAGTTGAGATAACTTGCAATAGCACACTTGTAGATGTAGTAACTGTGTTTCCCTTCTGGCTCGTGCTTTTACCTCTGTATCAAACAACTTAATCGAGAGCACTGTTCTCTAAAATTAATATACCAAAGACCAAGACCAAGACAGATAGCCCATCGAAGTGACGGCAAATCATGAAAACACACGAAAGCATTAAGGGGTGAGAGAGTGACACGAGAAACTGAAGGGAGAGAAATAAAGCAAGTGTGCGGAGAGAGAAGAAAGGATTGGAAGAGGGGGGAGAGAAAAAGTGTGAGCACTTGTAGGAAAGAAATATATGGAAAGAGAGATGGGGAGATACAGAGGGAAAGAGAAAGTAGAAGACAGCCGCGAGAAAGGACAAGCCCAGCAGGAAGTGGTGCGTGCGCACTCGTGTTGCTGGTAACTGCATGGAAGGAACAAGCCCAGGAGTGGTGCATACCTGTGCGTGGAGTCTGCTCATTTTCAAGCACTGCATTCATGCTTGTGGCGAAACCCTGATCGCTCCCACAAGGTGGATGCCGCCACAAGCATGAGAGTGTGCTTCCAAAAAGAGCAGAGCGACTGCTAAAGGTCCTCCTATGTAGCGCATGCACGCAGCATAGGCTAGACCTAAACAGCGCCTTGGAGAAACATAGAAATAAAAGACTTAAAACATCAAATTAGAAAGCTGCAACATACCTGCCTCAAAACAAACGCCAAAGAAGATAAACTTCACCTACAAAAAATTAACAGATTATACAAGTCAGCTAGCAAAAAAGCTAAGAAAAGGTACTATTCAGACAGAATTCAAAATGCTAAATGTGCAAGTAAAGAATTCTATAAAATACTCAATGAATTTGTCAAACCAAATTGCCTAGAAGGAACTCATCCTCTTACTCAAGATTTCGCAGACAAACTGGCAAATCATTACACAGACAAAGCAGACATATTGGACTCGTACTTAAAACAAAAACAAAGCACCAGCACTAACTCTTGTACAAAACAACAATCCACAAATACTCTAACCCAGCCTCTCCGTTACTTTCAACACATCTCACAAGATACATTTTATGGACCTGGTCAAAGCAAGCAGGCCTGCTGGCAGCCCTTCTGACCTCTGTCCACCACAAACTTTCAAGACAATTTTTTTAACAACCTCTGCTGCCATTCCAGTAAGAAGAATCATCATCGATTCCTTAACTACCAGACTATTTCAAGAGGAACTCAAAAAATCACACACACGCCCTTTACTGAAGAAAACAAAATTGGACCCGCTGAACCCTGACAACTACAGACCCAATACAAATGGACCTTTCCTCGGCAAACTGGTAGCAGCGTTCACCCAGATGTCACAATTCATTGAAGAGAATGACATACTCTCAGACTTCAAAACAAGATTCCGTCCGGGAAGAGGCACTGA
Organism: Lissotriton vulgaris; assembly: GCF_964263255.1. Taxonomy (NCBI): domain Eukaryota; kingdom Metazoa; phylum Chordata; class Amphibia; order Caudata; family Salamandridae; genus Lissotriton; species Lissotriton vulgaris. Next base: position 1,686,789,520 of record NC_141693.1, on the reverse strand, counting down.
ATCTGCCCTCCTTGCCATCTGGGATGACCTGAAGAATACAGTTGATCGCAACGGGGTTGCTGTGCTACTCCTCTTGGACCTCTCGGCTGCCTTTGACACGGTTGACCATGACACTCTGATACAAAGACTCTATGAAGCCGGTATAGAGGGAACTGCTCTAGACTGGATTGCGTTGTACCTTCAAAACAGAAATAATGTCATCCATTCCCCACCTTTCTCGTCCAAACCATACTCCACAAAAGTAGGGGTCCCTCAAGATTCTATCATCGCGCCCATGCTTTTCAACATCTACATGAAGTCATTAACGGTACTGATCAATCAATTTCACCTCACATGCTATAACTATGCAGATGACACGCAAATACTCCTTCAACTGGAATGCCCCAAAGATATTGGAAAGTACCCAATTTTCAGTTGTCTCAGAGCTGTGGATGACTTGGAGCCATCTCAAATTGAATCCTTCAAATACGGAAATACTCACGTGTGGCGATTGGAAACATTACAACCCACTTGCCCCCTGGCCTGAAGAACTGGGATCACAACCTAAAGTATCGAAGGAAGTAAGAAACCTCGGAATGACCAAGCTGTTGATGAATGCCCAACTAGCAAGATCAAGTTTGTCACTATAAAAACGCTGTGACTAATTTTCCCTCATTTGCGATTTCCACACAAGGTCCAAGCTACAATCTCCCTTGTTCTGTCCAAACTCGATCACGCCAATAGCCTCTACCACGGATCACCTTTAACGCCCATGAAAAGACTACAACGGATTCAGAACTCGGCTGCCAGACTACTCTTGCATATCAAACCGCGAGACTACATATCACCTGCCTTGAAAGCCCTGCATTCTTTACCGATTACCAGAAGATCCAAGTTCAAGCTACTTTGTATCATTCACAAAGCAATACATGGAGTGGGACCGCTCTTCGTCAGGAATAAAATCACCAAACACATTCAACAAAGAAACCTATGCTATGAAAGGGCATCTCGCCTCAAAATCCCAAGATACAAGAAAAAAAACATGGGTGGCACATCCTTCTCTGTTCAAGCAGCCAAACTATGGAACTCTTTACCCCCAACATAAGATCCACCGACAACCACCTTATTGTCAGAAAACTAGTCAAGAATTGTCTCTTCCCTACATAAGCACCATACGCAAACAGAAATTTACAGCATATCCCTCTGTATATAAGCATTTATTTTCACTATAGATATGAAACTATCTTTGTGTATTGCTTTGTATAAACATGTAGAACAATTATGTTGTTGAAAATAAATAAATAAATAAATAAAAATCATCTTTGGTCTACATGTACTTACTTCCATTGTGCATCTATGTACCCTCCATGTACTTGGATCTGTGTGTCTGTTACTTTTCTCCTGAAAAAGCATATCCAATGCACTACCCTATTTTGCATCCTGTACCTCTATCAATATCTTTAATCTACATATACTTACCTCCTTTATGCATCTATATACTTTCAACGTACTTATGGATCTATATATTTATCACTTTCTTCTAATTTAGCATTTCAAATGCACTACCCTATTTCTCAGCCTATACCTCTCTCAATATACCCTCTAGCCCAACCTTCTGACTCATCTCAAACTTCTTTCTACTACTCTTTCCAATGCACTACGCTATCTCTCACCCTATACATCTATCAATATATACTCTACATCCACTCTCTCATGTATCCCAAACCCTATGCCACTATGATCCCCAAAAAAAACCTTTCTATACTCTGCCCTACTCTACCCTTCCTTGCATTATCTGACAACTCTTTTACTATACCGATCCCCCAAAACAAACCTTTCTAAACTCTTTCCTCTGACTCTTCCCCTCAAAAAACCCTTTTTACTCATCCAAAAGCCTTCTACTACTGCTAAGACCTAAAAAAAAACCTTCACCCTTCTATCCTTCCACTACCCTTTTCAATCAAAATAACAGACTAACATGTTCCCTTCTCAAATTCTATATTCCATTATACTAATTCACCATTAATCCTTTATGGGTTCCAGAGTTGCGTGCTACTCGCCAATAAAGCGTTTCAACACCCCATCAGGGTTACTAGTGCTATATAAATGCAAATCCTTTCCCTTTTCTACCCCTCCCCAACCCTTCTCAATCCAAATAACTGACTAACATATCCACCACTCAATCCTTATGGGTCCCAGAGTAGTGTGCTACTCGCCAATAAAGCGCTTCAATAACCCCATCAAGGGGTAGCAAGCGCTATATTAATGCAAACCTCTTTCCCTCTTCTATCACACAACCGACTTCTCTATCCAAATAACTAAATAACATATCCACCACTCAAATTACTTCATATTTTACTATACTAATTTTTAACACTAATCATTTATGGGTTCCGGAGTAGCGTCCTACTCGCCAGAAAAGTGCTTCAACACCCATCAGGGGTAACAGGTGCTACATGAATACAAACCTTTCTTCCCCTTTTATCCCTCCGCTATCCTTCTCACTCCAAATAACTGACTAATATCCACCACTCAAATTACCTTCATATTTCACCATACTAATTCAGCACTAATCCTTTATGGGTTTCCGGAGTTGCGTGCTTCAACATCTCATCAGGGGTAACAAGCGCTATATAAATTCTAACCTTTTTAGGTTTTGACTGGCCATGCGCTTTGCGCATGCGCCAAAAAACGTTATGTTGTGTGTGTGGGGTCGGGTCTACGCCCCCTCCATTCCCCTCCTCCCATTGGCTAGCTCCATAAATGGAGGCTAGCCATTGGCAGGAGGGGGCGTCCGTCAATCTCGGACCAGATTCGGGGGCGTTCCCGAGAATTTTTGGCTTTTGGCGACGTCACGCTACGTCAGCCAGAAGCCGGGAACGCCCCCGAATCTGTTCCGGCATTGAGCCAGCACCCGTCTTCCTGACCTTCTCGGTTTCTTCCCTCAGGAAGGTCCTTTTAACGCCTTTCTGGACTGAAGCACCGAAGGCTAAAAGACAGCGCAGACAGAGACATTTAGTCAATTCAGTGAAGATGGTGAGGTGAACATGTCCCGTGAGAGGCGGGTGCCTTGATTCTTCGCTCCCACACACCGGGAGGCTCTCCGGTGGAGAGCGGGCGTCGCAGCCGTTACCCACTTGCTGTCTATAAACGATACTACTGCCCATTGTTGGCTCACCGGCGCGTCCGGCGTGCGCCCGCAGCCCCTCGGCCCAGTCCTTGGTGTGGTAAGGGGCGGGGATGACAGAATACTCGAGGGGGGTGAGGGCAGAGGGAGGCGAGCGTTGCTACAACTAAAGAGCCACAGGCTTTCGGCACAGCCTCGGCGTCCCTGGCAATCGCCGGATCCGGCCAGACGAGTTGTTGGGCGCTATATAAAAGGGCCAGGGCCGCGCCGGGGAGGGCGACTTTTCAATTTTCATGCATACATTGGAATTCTGGAAGTCGACGACTTGGACTAACAGGCAACTGCTCGCGTCTGCAGCAACCGCCGCACTTTATCATTATATGAAGTTATATAAAATTTGCTGAAGATACTTAGCAAAATATGAACATATCTCCCCACAGAGCCTTGCATACACATTCATCTCTTTGAAAAATAATTTTAGTAATCCTGGCAGTGTATGACGGACGTTTAGTAGTACAGAATTTGGCTATGCTTTTCTATAAATGCACTCGCCGTTTTCTTTCTGCGTTTTCAGATGTGTGGTAACAGGTGTTTTAACGCGACGCGCGTTATATGGGCCGTGTTGACGTTCCACTGCAGAGTTTAATATTCCTGCAGTGATTTCACGGGGAAAAAGTTAGATAAAATCGGCAAACAGTAGTAATCTCTTCCCGAGGGGGCGTGGCACGAGCAGACCTTTATTTCCGCAGGGCGGGCTCTAATTTCATGTCCAGGAGGGGGAGTGTTGGATTTCGTCATGCAGGTGAAATCTTTTACCGTTTACAAACGGTAGCCTCAGTTGTAACGCTTCATCTCTCAAGCGGTCACACTTGACATTCACTAAAATAAAACATACAAATGCCAATGCATTATCTTTCTTTACACGTTAATTACTTGGTCCACATGGCTGCATGATTTATGCATGGTGCACGTAAATAAATTATGTTTTGCCACATACGTTACAGAATACTACATATTGGAAAGCACACGAGTTTAAGAGTACTAATGTTCGTACTAACCTGAAAAAGTGCAAGTGCTCGGAATAAGGAATGGACATAAATAGCTATAGGTGTGTGTTTTCGAAACATATCTGATCTGCAATTATAATTTGTTAGCATGTTCCTTCTCCAAAAATCCCATGTCATATCACGATACGCAAGTTGGTAATTGTTTTGTATTTGAATTATGTTTCTTAAACAAGATGATTAGCTGAATACATTTCGTTCAAATTAGGACTATTAGTGTCTTGCTGCAACTGAATACATTTTTAATTTACAAATGAGGGTTTGTAATGTTTAGATTAGTGAATCACTTACCAGATGGACACGCATCTCTCTCTAAACGTGATATGCAACAAATGTAATCGCCCCAATCATTTTTACTGTTAAAAAAAGCAGTACTACCGTCCTACTTTATCATTTATCTACCTTGGTCTCTGCTCTTCAGTTGGTTTTAAATCAATTCAGTTCAGTTTCTTGATAAGGCAGTTCTTACCTCTTCTTCTTCTTTTTTTTTAAAGAAAAGAATGCAGTGAACACCTAATGCAGAACATGAGTAGAGCACCCATGCAGCGATTTAACCTTGTTTTTTTTATAACGTGCTCTTATGTTAGATGCTTTCCCCTGGTCAAACAGCAAGCGAGTAGACCATTGTAAAACCAGATGATACAACGGTTCTGCCAATATAGGGCAGACAAGAAATGAAAGGACTGCATGGGCAGATCCAACTGGCCATTACATTCAACTTTGTTATGAAAGCAGCTAACCTATAAGCATGATATACAATATAGATGTGCAGTTGTCAAATTGGTTACAATTGACACACTTTACTAAAATAAGGAGATATCTTTCTTAAAAAACTGTATTATGGGTAGCCATACCCGATTTCAAGTTATTGGCATATAAACGTCCTAACATGAAACATTTGTTTCACAGTTTTTTCCCAGTCCGTTCGGGGTGTAAGAGAAAAAGATAGGAATTTAAAATGTGATTGATCTCCTCACAAATCCCCCTTCCTATTTGGTGGTGGAGTATGGATCATATATCACTTCAGAGTGCGACTTTTTTAGCTATAGAAACTGTGTCTTGTAGACAAATTTGACTTGGTCCAAACCCCTGCCATTACTACACACCAAAGAACATTCAGCTCAGGCCATTACTGGTGCATTCAGTATAAATGGGAATAATGCAAAATTGGAGCATTGCTCCAAAATCTTCCAGACAATGCTGCTGTGTGTGCAGTACAGACACAGGAGGGGTCACCAAAAGCTGCCTGGGTTGCTTCAATCCCACTACAGGATATTAATTTTATGAACAAGCAAGTTGGGTGCATTTTTGTTTCCAATTTTACTTTTGTTACTGCCAACGAAAAAATAAACAATTGTATTAGAATACCAGCTAGTCCTAATCCACGGGCACACTCAGCAGATACAATCCTGCATGAGCCGTAAATATCTTTATTTGTGGGCCTGTCTGCTGGAAGGCCAGATTTTGATGATTTAGACCTCTTAGTAAAACAGCTGACTTACTACAGGCTAGGCCTCCTCATCCACACTTTCAAGACACTACATAACACTGGCCCAGCATACCTCACCAATCGCATCTGCTTTCACATACCCTACAGAAACCTCTGCTCGCCCTACTTGCACAAATTCACTCATACAGAAAACCAGATCCGGCGGTTGAGCCTTATCCTGCATCGCCCCAAAAGCATGGAACGATCCGCAGATACACCTAAGAGCCTCCTCCTCATTTCTTGAATTCCGCAAGAAGCTGAAGATCTGACTTTTTGAGTAGTGCCACTAGGCTCTAGGTGTGGTTAGAATCGCACCTGCTCAGTGACAAGATACCCTCCCGGGTAACAGCGCGCTTTACAAATCTGCATAATTTAAAATAACCTCGCAGAATAAATTGGAATGAAAGGCTGTAGTTAGAAACACAGAAATGAAAGAACATTTTCACCCTTTGGTACAAAGATACATTTTTGTAGACAAAATGCTGTTGTTTGGACTTGCAATGCTGTCTAAGTTGCTAGCCATTATAAAGGCTGCAGCAGTATTGTTACATTATAAAAGGCTGCTCCACTTACAGTGTGGTAGAAATAGGTTTGCCAGTGTTAACTTGGGTACATAAAATAATTTACAGCAGCGTCAGTTGCCTTTGTGCTTATTAGAGAAGTTAGTAGAATGTGCTGAGTTCCTTTTCCTGTTATAGCTGCATGTGTGAGTTCAAGTCATTGGTTGTGATCAAGACAGTTCCAAAATGTATGGAAGTAATTTGTGTGTCTTCCATGCACTTTTTGCTGTGCATTTACTTTGGAAGACTTGCATTTCGAATCTTGGGTGATGATGGCATGGGGTAACAAATTATCTAGAGGATACGCTGGTGTGTGAGTTGGTTAGCATGATATCTTCACATGGCTACCACTCACCTTTTGGCACTACACAAATACTCTCTCATGTTCTTTTGTCAAAGATTCCAGGAGATTTTTGCAGTTATCATGCACAAGTAACTGAGGTCAAGTTTTTGACAGTAGATCTATCAACAATAGGTTACATTGTTTCAGATTATCTTGGAATTTAATTTTCTACAGTACAGTTGTATGACCATTTAGTGTATATCACCTGCACATACCAGGCGTCTGAATATTGAGTAGTAGAAGGGCAGTGTTAAGATTCATGATTCTCTCTCCCCTGCACAATGGCCTCTTTACTATCCTAACAGATTATGTTGTCGACGTCGAGACTCGACCCTGGCCCCCCAGCTCCATAATGTCCGTGTTCCCGTTCCTTCCCGCACCCCCCCCCCCCTCCCGCTGTCCGTGTCTCCGGCCGTCTGTCCCACCTCATTTACATTAGAACATCTTCAGTCCTGCTCTTTAATAACCAGCTCCCGCAACAACTCCCCGTGCCAAGTCCTCGCACACACTCTTTACATAAAATGATATTCTGCTGCCATTGGAATTTCGTGTGCCCCTGTTGCCTGCTTGTGCCTCTGTGTGCCCCTGTTGCCTGCTTGTGCCTCTGTGTGCCCCTGTTGCCTGCTTGTGCCTCCGTTTTCGTGCCCCTGTTGCCTGCTTGTGCCTCCGTGTGCCCCTGTTGCCTGCTTGTGCCTCCGTGTGCCCCTGTTACCTGCTTGTGCCTCCGTGTGCCCCTGTTGCCTGCTTGTGCCTCCGTGTGCCCCTGTTGCCTGCTTGTGCCTCCGTGTGCCCCTGTTGCCTGCTTGTGCTGTGTGGGTGTGTGTGGAGGGCTCTGTGTGGCTGTGTGTGTGGGAAGCTTTGTGTGGCTGTGTGTGTAGGAAGCTTTGTGTGGCTGTGTGTGTGGGGGGCTTTGTGTGGCTGTGTGTGTGGGGGGGCTCTGTGTGGCTGTGTGTGTGGGGGGCTCTGTGTGGGTGGGCTCTGTGTGTGTGTTTGTGTGTGTCATTTGCGAGAGATAAAGCTAGTGGCATTGTAAATGACAATGCCATTTATTTATGTTAAAAAAAACATAAATAAAAATAATGTCAAGAGCAATGCCAATAGCTCTAACTTAAACAAAGGCAAAACCATTGCATTGTAAATGCTTGTTTTTAATCTCTTCTATCCTTTCGAATTCAAATAACTGACTAACCTATCCACCACTTAAAAATGTTCTTGCATGTTTCACTATACTAATTCAACACTAATCTGCTACGGGTCCCGGAGTAGCGTGCTACTCGCCGAAAAAGCGCTTCGCTGCCTCGTCAGGGGTAGTAAGCGCTATAAAATTGCAATTGCAATACAATATACGTGTCAGCTAAACATACACCAAGACGCCATGTTTTTTCTCTCTAGTGGGAAGCTGGTTAAGTGCTGTATGTTGCTGTAAATTAAATAATCTAGATTGAAGAGCAAAAAGAAATTTTAACAACGCTTGTTCAAGCTTTTTTTTGTTGCATGTTGATGGTGGGTGCTGGGCAGCTTTATTTGTGGGCTGATTTGGTGTGCGCCCATTTCTGCAAGTTTAAAGTATAGTTTAGTATTGTCTTTCATCACGCTTGCTTGAATTAACTGGTGATAAATTATTCTTTTTTCCCCGACGTAGGGATTTAAATAAAAAATGCCTTACCCAGTGCCCCCAAAAGTCTTAATCTGGAACTGTAAAGGCACAATTCCACGACGGTTGGGGTCCAGTGACCCCAGCGTGCCCAGGCATCCCCCAAAGTGGGTCAAAGGGGTAAACAGGAATAGGGAGAAAGGAAAAGGGGAGAGATAGGCCTTTTAGCCGAGAGCTCTTTATATTCTGGGAGATGTAGATGCAGTTTTTGCGTTGGCCTATTGGCAGTTAGCCTTGTCAGGCTAATGCCTGTTGGGCGGTCTGCAGTAAATGCTTTAGGGCTGGCTGCCTGTTGGATAAGGGCTGCTTCGCTGCATGTGATCATACTCCTAATTAGCATCAATAAAGATAATCAGACACAGCACAGGTTTAACCAGCTGTGCTGTGCGGTTCGCCTTCTGTTCTGCAGCTCTTATCTCACCGGCCAGGAAGTAAACAAATGCTGATCACACGAACTGGTGGCTGCTCGTGCCCTGGGTGTGTGCAGGGCGGCGCCAGGGGCACGCACTGATAACACGGACAGGACTGCAGGGTTCTCCTCCTGATAAAATGTGTCACTCTACGTCGGTACAAAGTCACAACAAGCATCCTGAAACATGGAGCCCAACATCCTGGTTGCTATACCTGTTCTTCTAACACCACAGTGCCCTCCATCTCAAGCTGGGGTGCGGCCTCACTTGTCTGGTCAGTCAGCTGGGGTTCCGGCACAGGTGTGTTTGAAGCCTGTGGAGATTCAGGTTTCCGTCGAATTTCAACCTCACTGTTTCCAATCTGCTTGGAATCACTCCCTGGCGTTTAGTGGCGCCCTGGCTCAGCTGTACACCACAACAGTCCGCTCCTAAGGGGACTATCACATGGATGTCTTTAGCCAGGGCCACTGGAATTATCAGATTGTCCGCTGCATTTTTTGCACAAATATTGATTTGCCGCATTTGCCATACAATCCATCATCTGCTGCATAATCTGCAGGTTTTACCAAACAAATGTTACTTCTAGCTCAAACGTTTCATTAGTTGCTAAAACTGTAGCAAAGTGTCTTGGAACGCAGTGGAAAGCCCTTCGTAAAGGGTGGCTCGTCACGTTTCTGTTGCTAATTGCTATATTTGGGTGCAAAACTGGTACTATTGAGGGGCAACCTATGGCCGACAATGTTAACAAGTGCGAAATTGCCAAAATAATGAAAGAATATTATGACAAAATGTACACCATACATTGCATTTTCATACCTCATAATTTAGTTAACCCTGCCGTATAATTTGGCCTTATCCATCATCAATACCAGTCACTTTCTCTAGTGTCTTACCATTGAATGCTCAGTGCTACCATTAAGAATGTGCATAGTTTAAAATGAATCATACCACTTTATAGCCATATGCATTAGAGCAAACCTCAAATATCTTTTAATACATACTCCTTACCAAATGTGCTTGAAAAGGTATTACTGGTAAAACCCATGCCGGCTCCTAGATTATGTCTACTAAGCCTACATTGGCTGCAATACCCGACTGCGCATCGCATCCAACAGAAAGAATGTGAGCAACTTCCCTGATTTCTCTACATACCTATTTTGGACGTCATCAAACATGCATTCTATGACATGGCATAACAGTACCTTCAGTTGAACATGACCATCTGTTTAGCTGCCTTACTTTGTATTCACAATAAATGCAAATTCGATACTGTCTGTCATTGACACACCTGGTGGTCTCCGGACTGTTCTTTCTCATTTTGAGTGAAGCCGCTCTCATCACTGTAATTGCAGCTTTTGGGTAGCAAGGCGCGGCCTGATGGAGCAGCCACTAAAATGAGAACATTGCCCAATCGTAATCTTTTAGAGTCATGCACAAATGTGATAATTTGTGATGCGCGGGGAACAATATCTGCTGCTACAATTGTAGGTTGATATGCTCCCAGCCTGCTTGGCACCGCGCATGTCAGTAAACCTGTCGCCACCCCAGTCATGCAGAAGCTAGCATGCAGTCTGGGGGCTGGGAACCTGGTGCAATACCCAGGAACTACATGCTATCACTAAGTGACTCCACATATGTATATAACTTAGCATACATATGTGTGGTATCTTGGTATTCTCAATGTAATCCTTCTCTACCACTAATGGAATGTTCATGTGATGTTTCTATCAGAATGTTGTGTAAATTCAGTATCTACTCGATGTATACATTATCCTGTGTACAGTCTGCCTATCATGTGCTTCCTTTATGTAGATGTCATAATAAATCATTCTTGTTGTGAGTTTATATGCCACAGGGGGTGGTTTTTGTTACATGTGTTATTTGATCGCAACATTGTCACTTGTGTTGTGAATTGTGATGGCTTCTAAGCACAGGTGTAATAATTATTCCTTTTGCAGGACCATGTTGGGAGCTGTGTTGTCCTCTCTCTTTCGTGTTCCCCTTTATCTACCTGTGGTGAATATCCCTAGTAATCTAAAAAAAAAACGGAGGCACCTGTTCACGCACATACATACATACAACACACCTGGAGATGCCCAGCCCTACCTAGACCACCCATACCAAGAGAAAGCCACACACTCACCATGCCAACCAGCTACACACTATGTCAACGCCCCGCGACAGAAGCACATGATAGCAATGAATGCTGCAGCAGGGGGTACGTGAGCATGTGACGGCAAGGACTGTCACAATGTAAATGGCAACTTGACACATGGCAACAGGTGGTATATACAAAACATTTAATTGAAACTGGTGCGGACAAAGTAACTGACAATTTACTGTTTGAGGATATATTGAGTTTTGTTGCTTGCTAAAAACGAGGTGTTATAGACTGAGTGCTGAAACTTTTCAGACACTCACCCCCAGTCACAGATCTGGGTTGAATACATCATCGTTCTTTAGCTCACTTTGCCACCTCAGTTCAGACCCAGCTATATGCAAATCAGTCTTGACCCTGTGCATCATGGGAACAGTCCAGCCCGAAATGCCAAGCCAGGTCTTCCCTGAACCGGAAAAAAGCATCCTGGGACCGGTTTCGGGGTAACACCCCTCATCAGCCAGGCTAGCTTGAATCCAGTGGCTAAGTGATCAAGGGACACACGTCTGGGCGCACCCTGGCAACTTAGGGCGAACAAAGCAAACACAAGGAGATGGTGGACGGAGCGCTGAAACTTTTCAGACACTCACCCCCAGTCACAGATCTGGGTTGAATCCATCATCGTTCTTCATCTCACTTTGCCACCTCAGTTCAGACCCAGCTATATGCAAATCAGTCTGGACCCTGTGCCTCATGGGAACAGTCCAGCCGGAACTGCCAAGCCAGGTCTTCTCTGAACGGGAAACAAGCATCCTGGGACCGGTTTCGGGGTAACACCCCTCTTCAGCCAGGCTAGCTTGAATCCAGTGGCAAAGTGAGCAAGTGACCCACATCTGGGCACACCCTGCCAACTTAGGGCGAACAAAGCAAACACAAGGAGATGAAGGACAGAGCGCTGAAACTTTTCAGACACTCACCCCTTGTACTGGGGTGAATGTATGACATTGTTCTGCATTCTGTCAATCAACTGTTGTTTTTGCAATTGTCACGCCGAGAGGGACGGGTATGCCCAGATGGGGGTCCCATGCTCACCATGCCACTGGAATCAAGATAGCCTGGTTGAAGAGGGATGAGACCCCAACCCGGAATCTGGTCCTAGGATGCTTGTTTTCAGTCCAGGGAGGACCTGGCTTGGCAGATGGGACTGGACTGTTCCCATGAGGCACAGGGTCAAGACTGATTTGCATATGGTTGTGTTCAAACTGGAATGGCATGGTGAGCAAAAAAATTATGGCTTTAGGCCTAGATCTCTTTACTGGGGTGAATGTATGACATTGTTCTGCATTCTGTCAATCAACTGTTGTTTTTGTATTTACTAAATAATTCAAGCTGATATTCAAGTGATGATACATACGGATATGGGGACGCTTATTGCTGATGTTGTGGCTTATTGCCACTGACAGAGTGGACATACTTGTTTTCTACGATAGTTATTTCATGACTCGTGTGGTTGCCTTTACCCCTTGCGTACTCGTGACGGAACCGTTCCGTAATGAGCCTCTGGTGGGCTGTTCTGGTGACGGAACGGTTCCATCACGGCCCGCTCGCGCACCTGCGCGGCGCAAATTCCACACCTGGGCTGAAGGTTCTATTAGGCGGGCGGGGCAGTGACGGAACCGTTTCGTCATAAGCACAGCCCACCCGAGGCTTGTGACGGAGCGGTTCCGTCACGAGCACAGGAGCGCCACGCGGCCTCCCCTCCCCCGTAGCGCTGCGGCGGAATAGCTACCACAACTAAGGGGTTACACGCATGCTATGACAATATATAAATAACATATCAGGCATGAAACTGGTATGGATGAGTCTGCCTTCAAGGTCTCTGAAGCTTATACAGTAGATCCACTGTTTGGGCCGGAGAGCTGGCCAATCTGCCCCTTTTGAGTAGATTGCCATGAACGACAAGGATCCTATAGACTTTATGAATATTTAGAAATACCTACCAGGAACATCAGTATTTATTAATATTTATAGGTTTTAGATAATGCTTGCTAGATCCGAAGGTATCAGAACGCTTTACATGATTGTGAAGAACACAAGTATGATCAAGTCGTTTACCATATGAAGCGAGATACATTAGATTCTAGTACACACTTAAAAATATACAAAGAAAATCATTAGGCAATGAGGTTGGATTACCATTTGTGTTAAGGGAGAGAAAGACCTGAGACCGCAGAAGCAAACAAACAACCGACTGTAACAGAGAGTCTGGTCCTGTAAAGAGAGATAATTAATAAAGTTCATTATGCTTAAGTATTACAAAATTTGTTGATGAGGAGGACTTTCAGGTCTCTTTTGAAGCAAGAGAAGGAGGGGTTGCATTGTCTATCTCTAGGTAGAGCGAGCAAATCTGGGCCGATTTCCTTTTTAGTTTGGAAGGTATTTGAAGAAGTGAATTGGAGCTTCTCAAAGTTCTGGTTTTTCTAGCTTTCGTGAGCTTTTTGTCTAAAAAGTTGGGGATATGTGAGTGAAGAGCTTTGTGGGTGATGCGCGCAGTCTTGTAAGTACACCTTCCTTCGATGGGAAGTCAATTGAGGATCTTTAGGGCTGGTGTGATGTGTTCAAACCGTTTAACACCTGTTATGAGCTGGCATGCTTAGAACTGATCTAAGGGGAGGTGAGGTGAGTTTTCAGCGTCCCTGTGAGGATGGCATTTCCATAGTCCAGTTTGGAGAAGACAAAATATTGAACTACAATCTGGAAATCATCAAAGGGAATGAATGGTTTAATTTTCTTGAGGTGTTTTAGTGTGTAAAGCTCTCCTTTGGCTGAGTTTTTGATAAAATCCTTCATTGACATGTTATTGTCCAGGATGAAGCCTAGGAACTTTGCAGAGTTCGACAGAGTGAGAGAACAATTTAATGCATTCAGGTCACTGAGCCATTCGTGAATTGGTAGGTGGTTACTTTTAGGGGAGAACAACATTATTTCTGTTTTGTTGGGGTTTAGCTTTAAGTGGTTAGACTTTAGTGGTCATAAATGGTTCCAAGGCACCCACCCACATACAAGAGGTTTACAGCAAGCAGGCCAGACCCCGAGTATATTCGGTCGCAACACTCAGAAGTAGTTACTACCTATAGCGTAGGAAAGTTAAGCCAGCAATGTTTAGAGCATTCCACATTGCAGTTAAAGACCACTTATCACTCCTTTCTGATATAATGGATTTATAAGAATTTTCATTGGGTCCTAGACCTCCTCGTTCTAAATGCTTTATATATGGCACTTATAATAACATGTGGAAACTTTCTCTACAAGAAGCTGCTGAGAGGTTAACACAAATTGTTAAGGAAAATCTTGAAAAAAGCATTGGCATTTGTCATTAATGAGATGACCATATTGTCAATACGTATTTATTCATTGAATAATATTGTTTCATCTGCACTTGATAACATGCAGAATGATATGTCTATGCTTCAACATAGCCAAAGTCAGCTGAAATCGATTTTACACTTAAGGTGGACATTCAAAGTTTTGAAATCGAGTGCCATGGAAATATTTGAATGCAACTGAATTGTTTTTGCCTCATAATTTGACATCTATGCAGAAAGTCATGGCGAGGAAGGAATCGACCTGCACGATGCTTAATATAGAAAGTTTAGAAACATTGCCTTTTTCTGTAACTCCATCAGCCACCTGACTGATTCACAGTTTTATTTCTATCCCTATCTTGACATTTCCTTTCACCTAATGTCTTAGACATTTTCCTGTGGACAGATAGGAAGAAATAGGTGCACATTTTTTACTTGACGCTTGGTCTCAACCCTTTAAATACAGAAGCATGCACAAAAACAAGGGGGCTTTTGTTAGTCTGCCTGAATATGGCACTTGGTAGTAGTAAAAGCTTTATTCAATTTTAAGACAGATTAAAATCATAAAAGCGACATGAACAAACAATTTCTTACACAATTATTAAAAATAATTTTAAGAATATTATTAAACAATGAATTACATGGCCAGAATAAAGTCTTTACATAGATCAAATTTTGCGAATAAAATTTGAGTTTAAAATTCAAACATAGAAATTAATGTCTTTGACCAATTCCAGACATGAATACAGTGCACAAATCTATATTGGGCCGTCTGATGTTATACCTCATAGAAACTACGGTTGATCAAGATTCCTACGGATTTTCGAACGATTTTAAAGGTACATTACTATAGTTTTTGCATTCGATACTGAGTCAAGGTATTGTAAAGCCAAGAATGCAGGGCGGCATCTGCGCAAACCCTGTGATCGTAGCAATGGGATGAGCCAACGCTTACGGGGTACTTTATAGAAATTACAAAACAGTAATACATGAATAGTAGTCTGTTCCGAGATACCCTCACAGGGACATTGAATAATTGAGTTTGACCAATCTTGTCTCTTTGGGAATGTAACTAATCGAAAAAATGTGTTGAGCCTGAATCGAGTCAATAAATATTTTTCGTAGCTGGTCAGACAAAAAGTGAGATATGGTTCGATGCCCTGAGTACTTTGGATTGTTACACTAGATGCTTTGTGCATTTCTTTAGCTGTTCATAATTCTCTTAAGTGCGACAGACAGAGCGTCCTAAGTGACTTTCTTGAGATAGTAGTTAAAACAGAGGGTTCAGTGAAATAAATAGAAAGATCCATATCTTTAAAAAAGTTATGTACAAAACACAGCCACGGAATGTCTGACCAGTTATCAAGGCTTAAACAATCTATCAGTAGCCCCTGTGTTAGAAAACATTGCTCCTTTATCCAGACACGGTGCCATAATAAAATTGGCTGCATTTTAATGTAATCAGCAATGTAGTCCATGCCCAGTTCAGTATGAGATGCAAACGTTGGGGAACATATCGGAACAGCCAACAAATAAATATGGCACTTCAAGTTCAAGTTCAAGTTTGGCATTTGTGTCACTCCTTCATTTGCAGAGAGTTAACACTTCATGGTATCTGTAATGCACCATGACTAACCTTGCAAGTTATTTGAAGGGTGTTCCAATACCAGTGATAAATTTGAATTTATATTACTGTCCTTTGGTTGCTACTTAATTTGATCAGAGCTGTTTCAAGATGAAACCAGGTGTCCCTTATGTAGTCACTGTTTCCAAGGTTGTGCCTTGTGGAGAAGCGTGGCTCAATGGTTAGAGCGGCAGACCCTGATGCAGAGAGCTGGCCCGGGACCAGGGTTCAATTCCCGCCTCGGCGGCTCTTGGACACAATTTCCCCGGACCTGATAATTCTCGCCTCGGTGCCTAGTCTAATCATGGGTCCCTCTCTGTGACTCTGGGCAATAGCTTGCTTAATCTCCACAACGGCCCCAGCAGCACTGTGGATGCCTGGCTTCACCTTGGCGGTGCCCAGGAGTGGACATTTCACAGGAAAGCCAGGATGGGTTCCACAGTGGTATGAATACAGCGCTACGAGGCCTCCGGGTAGAAGTGCGCTATATAAATACTCTACATTTACATTTACGTTTGTATGAATGTCTTCTATCCCCTCACACCTTCAAGTGGGGAAGTTTCTTTGTGGGCAGTGGCCCCTCTTTCACAGATTAATTTTGATTAGGCAGACTGAAGTCTGTGTTGTTCCAAAACGATGTGGCTTTAACCTCTGCATGACAAACTTTTGATCTTGAAGTAGCTCCTTCCTCAGCTGAGGTACAATCAATGTTCCGCCATCAGTTGCCACAGCATTTCAGTGAGCTGATACACTGTATTTGTAATGCTTTTTACACCGCTGGAGTGATTCAGTCTGCATTTCTTTCTATGTTTCAGACTGTGCTTGGAGTTGTTTCTCCTACATTCATTGTTTTCAAGGATTTGTGGAGGCATTCCAATTGTGCTGTTTTCTTTCGGTCACTATATTGGTTCAATTCTTGTTGCTCCACAATGGATGTCCCACGACAAGGCCTGATGGTAATAGTACTGGCAAACATACTTCTGTGTCATGAACATAGGATACAGTACTTTGGAGAATCTTAGTTTCTGGAACTGAACAAGAACTGGTCTCTGTCCTTCCGCCCCAAGTGGTTTCAGAGAGTGCAGCCTGTGTTTCGCTTCCTATTGTGCTCTTTCGAGTGTGCTATTGATTTGTGCCTTGCTATGCAACTGTCCCAGTTTCCAGGCATAAATCAGCTTGTGCGTCCTTTGTGGTTGCATCAGTTGTCTTGTGATGATGCTCTCTATGCTGCAAGATGCCTACTATGAGCCACCTTGCCAATGCCATATGCCCCTTTGACTTCTGGTTTGCTGGCATCTGGTTCCTCTTCGGAGACTGCACCCCTACCACAGTTGCCATTGACGTCTGATGAATGGGTTGGATATGGCTCTCTTTGTTCTTGTTTTATCGGCCTCTGTGATTTGTTGTCTCCAGATGCAGGTTCAATCCTTGGCCCAGACGACAAGCAAAATGCCGTGCGGATGCGGGTTCAATCCTGGGCCCGACGACATGCAAGATTTGGATGTCTTGGACATTTTGGTGATTCTGCAATTCAATTCCGATGCCTCCTTGACTCTTTATTTGAGTCAACTGAAATTATTTCTAAAAGGCACAGTTTTTTTTTTTTTTTAAAGACCTTTATTGTACTTGTGAAATCATACACAGCTATTGGCCTACAACCCCAGGGGCCGGCCGCAACACATTCACAACATGTTCAACAGTTTCTGATCACACAGCCCATGTGCCGACAACCCTGGGGTACAACGGCGCTCCATTACCATGCGGGTACATAACTTGCAAGGTGATTGCCAATCTGTTAAGGTCTAGTTTTAAATTTTTATAACATAATCAACGTAACTAAAGAAGGTACCACATTTAGGTCGTAAGGTAAACTAAGAGATGGGTGCACATCCCCCGTCCCATCTTGTAACCTGGAGTGTCGTTTGTGTGTGAGTATTTACAAGTCCCTGGGATCTGCTGATACCACGATTCCTTGCAGTTGGTTCTTTCTGTGTATTACTCCAAGAAATCCAAATAGCCTGCCCATCAATCCCGCCCCCTCCCAGACTTGTGCTAGAATGGGTCCAAGGTCGCTAAACACGTTCCCTCCTCCCCCGCGCCTCCTACTCGTCCTCCCCCTCCTCATCTGATGTCAGTGGGTCGTCTTCTTGCATGGGTTCACAAATCTCCCCTCTGTACACATTCCACGGGGTCCACATCTTGTTCCATGTTCGAACACCATTGTGACAGTGTAGGGGTTTCTGCCGCTCCCCATTTCTGTGCTATATCACGTTTTGCTATCATCATACCCAATGTGGACCACTGTTGGCCGTGTTTGGAGAGATCGTTCGGGTCCCAGACATTTAGCAGGCATTTTCGTGGCTCAGGGACCAGGGACACCCCCAATGCCTGGGATATAGTGCGCATCGTTTGTCTCCAGTACTCCTAGATGTGTGTACAGTCCCATATAGTGTGGAAGAACGTTCCCTACTCCCCACAACCACGAAGACAATAGGGATGTTGTGCCCGCTGTATTGTTGTTCTCGTGTAGTACACCCTGTGTAAAATCTTAAGCTGTACCAGCCGGAATTTTGCTGATATAACCACTTCCTTAGGTGACGCCAGTGCTTCGTTCCACTCGAACTCATCCATTTCTCCTAGGTACACCTCCCATTTGTCTTTCAATTTTCCCATTGGGTCTGGCAAGTTATTAATCAATTACCGGTAGATGAGTGACGTAGCGCGTTCTGCCATGAAATCCGTGAGGAGGCGATCTTCGAGTGGGGATGCCTCTGGGACTTCCACCTTCTCTGAGATGGCGGTAAGCAGAGCGTGCCGGATCTGTAAATACCGGAACGATTCCTTGGGTCCCAGCTCGTATTGCTGTCGCAGTTGCGCAAAGGGGATCACCGTTCCTTTTTCCCACAGGTCCCCCACTGTGGATATTCCTATGCTGTCCCAGTGTGTAAAGCCCTTGCTGCGACTCAGGTTGCCTAGGGCCCTGATGTCCCATAATGGGGTGAGCTTTGTGATTCGCCCCTTCCACCCTAGTGCTGCCTGTGCCGTGCGCCACAGCGTTGTAGTAAGTCTCGTGGGTCCTACAGGTTTATGCACTAAGCGTCGGTCGTAGAGAGGTGCCAGCATGCTGTTGGTGCCCAATTGTGTTCTGTAAGCCCTATATGCCGGGTCCCCTTGGGGTGCATGCAGCCATTGGTTAATGGGCTCTAGCTGTGCCACCCAATAATACAGCTGCAAGTTCGGTAACACAATCCCCCCATCGTACCATCCCCTGTGCATTTTGGCTTGAGCAATGCGGGCCGGGCGGTTGCTCCATATGAGACTAGACACTAATGCTTACACCTGCCTGAAGTACCCCGGCGCCACCAGATATGGTGTGTTTTCCAGGATATATAGGAAGCGTGGCAGCGACATCATTTGTAAAGTGCCGCTTTGCCCAGCAGCGTCAAGGGCAGCGCCGCCCAGAACTTCACATCCTGCTTTAGCCTATCCAATGGCGGTGCCAGATTTTTCCTGAAGAATTCCTTCGGATCCATGGTGACATGGATACCCAGGTATTTAAAGGATGACCCTGCTGTTCGCAGGGGACAGTCGTCGCTCATAACCGGGGCCGGGCCATGCAGAACATATAGTTCCGACTTTGTCCAATTCAAGGTGTATCCTGATACTTTCCCTTGTTCGTCACACAGGGCCAAGAACGCCGGAATACTATGTTCCGGCTCTGTCAGGTACACTGTCAGGTACACTAGCATGTCATCTGCGTACAGTGATAGGCGGTATTCCCCCCCTTCCACCCATGTGATTCCTTCCAACAGCGGAGTCGTGCATATCAGGGTTGCCAATGGTTCCAATGCAATCGCAAATAGCAACGGTGACAGGCGGCATCCCTGTCGGGTACCTCGCTCTAGAGGGAACGCTCGGGAAATGTGGCCATTCGCCACTACCTGCGCTACTGGTTTAGTGTAAAGTAACCGGATCCAAGCAATGAAGTTGGGTCCGAATCCCAGGTGGACTAGGACCTCGAATAGATATTCCCATTCCACCACGTCGAATGCCATCTTTGCGTCAAGTGCCAGTATGACCGCCAGTTCCGAGAGCGACTCCGCCCCCGCCAGTGCGCCATGCACCCTTCCTAGATTCAGAGCTGTGTTCCTATGTGGCATGAATCCTGACTGGTCTGGGTGTATGAGGTGTGGGAGGTGTGCAGTTAGTCGAGTAGCTAGGAGTTTAGCGTGGATTTTAACCTCGGCGTGGAGGAGTGATATAGGACGGTATGATGTGCATTCCTCTGATATCTTCTCAGGCTTTGGGATCGCAACAATAGTTGCGGTCCTTTGATCGAACAGAAGTTCGGCTACCGCCAAGCTTTCAGTATACATAGCTAATAGGGGCCCGCTGAGTTTTTCCGATGATGCCTGGTACCACTCTATTGGAATGCCATTCGGTCCCTGTGCCTTGCCGGGCTTCACTGCAAGTATGACCCTTTGTATTTCCTCCGCAGTGATGTCTGCCTCTAGTTCCTCTACCGCATCCGGTGTCAATGTCGGAGTAGGAATATTACTTATCGCCACACAGGCCATGTCCGCCGACACTACCCTAGCGGGGGTGTACACTCCTTCGAAGTAGTCAGCCAGGGCTTCCACTATCTCCTCAGGATTTGTATGCATCCTCCCTTCCCCGTCTCTCACTTGTTGTATACCTCTGGTGCTTCCCCCCCTCTTATCCAGCCAGGCCAGCATTTTACCTGCCTTATCTCCTATGTCGTAAATCCTATGCGTTGTCTCAGCTATCTGACCAGCCGACTGATGCCGTAAGTGCTCAGTATATTGCTGCTGTCTCAGGAGTAGAGTCTGAGACGTGTCCGGTGCAGGGTTCGCTGCATGCGCCACTATTGCGTCTTGAAGAGCCAATTCAAGCTCAGACAGCTCAAGTGTCTTCTCTCACTTGTAACTTGCAATTGCTGTTATTGCCCGTCCCCCCAGAACCGTCTTGTACGCCTCCCATAGTGTAGCAGAGGACTGTACCGAAGTGGTCTTTTCAGCAAAGTAATGTGCGGTTGTTGTTTTGAGCGCTTTTCTAATCTTCGGGACTTTGAGATAAGATGCGTGTATGGGAAAGATTCTTCTACGCGATTTCTCCTGAGTGGATAACACTAATGTGACCGGAGAGTGATCTGATATCCCCCTAGGCTGGATTTCAATGGTATCTACGTGTTGCAGGCCGTCACCCAGTGCCAGGAAATAGTCGATCCGAGATAAACTGTTATGTGCAGTGGAGTGGTAAGTGCATTGTCTCCCCGTGGGGTGCGTATGCCTCCATATGTCAACTAAACCCATGGCGTTCAAGAATCTTTTGTAATGTGAAGGACCAACTGCTTGAGCCACAGCTGGGAACGTATCCACCAGGGAGTCTATCGTGGCATTAAAGTCCCCTCCAAGCACTATATCCCCCTCAGGTAGGGACAGAAGAAAGTCGCTTAGCGCTGGAAGTGTGACTGTGTGTAGTGCCGGGCGGATGTATACAGCTACTACATTAAGGAGCCTCCCCTCCCATTGTCCTTGTAGCGCCGCAAAACACCCTTGTTCATCTATCTTAGTGCTCAGTGTTATAAACCGTGAAGACTTCTTAACTAAAATGCCTGTGCCCCTTGAACCCGAGGTGAATTCCGAATGGACCGCCATCTTGTACCCCCTCCTGTCAAGAGCCTTGGACGCCCCACCAGTAAGATGTGTCTCCTGTAGGAGCACCAGGTCTGGACCCTGCCTCTTTACTGCATTCATCACCAACCCACGCTTTATCTTGTCTCCCAGTCCTCTCACATTCCATGTCATGAGTCGGAGAGGCGCAGTCCGAGACCTTAATGTCTCACCCTCAGGTGTATGTAATTGTGAGTCGTGCATGTTCGGTCTTATACCTAAAGCTATGCCAATTAAATCTCGTTATCGGATTGCGATGGCCATCCCAGTAACCAAGGAGATGTGTAAGCATATTAACATCATGTGACCTGACTTGTAGACCTTCAATACCTTCAAAAACCGCATGCCTAGCCCTATCCTGCTTGACACACATAACCATAAAACTGCCCCCCCGTACCACCCCTCTCCCGGCCTCCCTGCTTAACGGACCCAAAACTGTCCACCCCCCCAACTTAGCAGAGTGCTTTACCCTTCCCATCAACAATGTACTTGCTTGCTGGGGTGAAGCATTCCCGGAGCAGGCGGCTCCCCTGCCCTCTTTGGGGTCTCCCCGGCCAGTGTCCAAGCGTGAGCCCTCCGATCTATTCGCCATTAAGTAACACACCAGGGTTTATTGATAAATCATGCATCAGCATCTTCCTCAACTTCAGAAAGTTCCTGAGTTGGCGATTTGACCGTTCCATCTCTGCCCGATGTCTGTGATCCTGCTCGGCTGTCTCCCCGTTGGTGCCCGTTTTTTCTGTTGGATCGGCGGGGCATCCCCCCCTGTCTCCATCCATCCAGCCAGTCGCGGGCCGCCTCCGGCGTGTCGAAGAACCACACTTTGTTGTCTGCTACGACTCTTAGTCGGGCCGGATATAGCATCGAGTAGTTTAGTTCCTTTGCTCGCAACTCCTTCTTTACTTCAAAGAAAGTTCTCCTTCGACGCGAGACCTCTGCAGTGTAGTCCGGAAAAAAGGCGAGCGTCGAGTTCTGAATTTGGATCGGCGTCGCCACTCTCGCTGCCTGCAGAATGGCATCTCGATCTTGAAAGTTAAAGAGTCTCGCCAATATAGGTCTGGGGGGGGCTCCCGGTTTAGGCTTTCCGCCGGGGACTCTGTGCGCCCTTTCCACCGAGAAAAACTGTGAGATTCCCTTTGGTTGCAACTGTGTCTTTATCAGTTCTTCAACATAGAGGTCCATGGCACGGGTACCCTCCGATTTGGAACCCCAATAATCCGCACGTTGTTCCTCCGTGAGCGTCCTTCCTGATCATCCAGTTTTTTCCTGAGTGTTTTGTTTTCGGCCTCAACACACTCCATCGCTATTTGTAGTTCCGAGACGTCTTCCACCAAGGATTTCGTGACTACCTCGACCTGTTTCACTCTTTCCGCCATTTTTTGAAAGTCTGCACGTAACAGCGTGACCTCCGTGGCTGTGGACCCCACCGTTGCTTGCACTTGGGCCAGGGCTCTCATCACGTCCTCAAGCGTCGCTTTCTTGGGCCCCTCCCCATCCTGCGTTTTCCCGGTGGATGTACGCGGTTCCGTTGGTTGAGAGTTGTGCTGGTCAAATGCATATATATCCAGCCTGGATTGTGTAGAGCTGTTTTTTGAGACTCTGCCCGCCATATTGCCTGCAGCCAGTGATACCTCGCCGTTGCCCTTCTTACGTGTTCCCGGTTGCGCCTCTCCTGAGCTGTTCTATGAAGTGTTATGTCCCTGGTGCTCCGTCTCCTCTCTGATTCGCGGCAATCCGGGCTCCCTGCTGTATGGCGAGTTATTGTGGGTGGCCGAAGTCGCAGGTTTTGCTCAACCGATAGTAGCGTCCGCGCCCCTCTGCTTGCACTCAATAAAGGCCCCCAAGTCTTCCCCTGCTGCCTGTATGTCGTTGATGCTGTTGTCACGCAAGGCTTTCCTCCTACACCTCGTTCCGTCCGCCTATGTTGAGTGCAGGCCCACCAGCTTTGTCCATTCGTCTGCTTCTCTCTCCTCTCTGCTTAGGGTCCCTGCCTCGCTTCTCACCGCGAGTCCAATGTCCGCCTGTATGCGACCGTCAGCCCCACACGTGTTCCTCAAGTACAGAGACAGTACCAAAATGTCTTATGATAGCGCCGGTGCAGTGCGGGCAAATTGAGATATCCGGGCCTTTGCTTGCCGGTCAGTGGGGTAGTAGGTACAGTGCTAGCAGTTGAAGGCAGTTGGGCCCCGGCGTGCCTACCATTTGGTGTAGTGAGGATCCGGCACGTTGCAAGCTAATAGGGCCAACAGGATCTTCTCTTGCCGTTCTTTGATGTTGCACGTTTAACTTGAGCAAACTAGAGTTAATAGGACCTTGTGCCCCGTTCAATAGTGTGATAGGGAGCCGCTGCCGCCAGAAAGTGCACTGCGTGTTGTGGCTTCAGGTCTCTAAGCTTTAAGGTCCGGCCAGAAACTGCATTAAACTAACCTGTCCCCACTCCACCGGAGCCAGGTGCCCAAGTCTGTTTCGAAGGTGCCGCTGTTATGTGAAGCGGTAGTGGACCGGCTGCTGAGTATTCTGTCTCCCGGACGGGAGCTTACCGGCTTCCTGCGTGTCACTGCGGGGAGGCGAGCTTGATTGCATGTCTCCGAATCTGCGCTCCCGGTGTCGGTCCCGACACCTCCTAGCCTTGTTTGTCGCCCCCACTGCTTCCGCTGAAGATCGTTTGTTGCTGTTCGCTGCTTATGAGGGGTGAGGATGTATTCCGGACTGCAGCGCCGCCGTCAGTCAGCGTCGGTCCCCACCAGCGCCGACTTCCGGCTTCAGTCCGCCGCCTCCACCGCACTTCCGCCCGGCCTGTGCACTCACTGTGGCTCGGTGATGTTTGCCGCTTTAGGCCCGCAGGAGTCGGAGCCTGTAACTTATCAACCCGGTGTCCGATTTCGTTCAAAGTGTCGTCGGTCGGACTCCGCCCAGTCCTAGACTCGGTGTTCCCCCTCTCAAGGCTTCAGTCTTGCGGATTAATGTGCGGATTGTTGTGGGAAGGCCTCCTCACCCCCGGAGCTCCTCAACTAAGCTGCCGCCATGTTCGGCTGCTAGCCACGCCCCCCAAAAAAAGGCATCGTTTTTAATATATATTCATTATTATTATTTATTTCCCTTTGAGTCTTTTCTTTCCAACCAAGGGAAAGGTGTCATGTAGCTTAATTTAGTATCTATTTTAGTTTTTCGTTTTAACTTAGCATTGTTTTCTAACTGTGGTTTGCCCATGTTTTCCCTATTGTGAGAATTTCCAATGTACGCATTTAGTTCTGATAGCCATTGTCGCCCTGTAGTCTTCACATTTAGTTCCAGCAGTGGCGGGCGGCATGAAATGGGGTGGCAGGGCGGGGGTGGGGGTGGGAGTTTGAGCAAAAAGAAAAAAAACACTTACCTTTCCCCCGCTGCCGTCTCACTGTTGTTGCTTCACTTCCTGGCAGCACTCAGGCTTCCTCCCCTATGCAGCGTTGTGATTGGTCTAAGCGCATTGGTTTGGGGACAGGGAGTCTGTGCATGTTCCTCACCAGGCAATTACATGTCCCCCCAGGCTGTGTATTACAGCCTGGGGGGGACATGCAAAGTACGCATAACTGTTTGGCCAGGCCAAGTCGGACGGCCAAGCAATCATGCGCACTTAGGGCCTTATCACGATGTTGGTCGGACTACACTGTTTCGTGGAAGGAACAGTCCGACCATAGGTCGGCGGTTCCGACCACTCATTAGGTTGGGACCGCACATAGAGCAGTCAGAAACTTCAATTTTTCAATGGGAGCTTGTGCAGCAGGCTGAAAACACCTGCAGCACAAGTTCCCATTGAAAAATGGAAGTTTGTAAACATCCCTTCACCGTGTGGTAGGCTCCGTGCGGTGCCTGCCATATGGTCTTTAGAAAAAAGAGGAGCCCCTTATACACCCAGTGGGACTGGGGCACTTCAACAGTGAAATAGAAAAAATCCCATAGGGTAATATTCTCTGTCTCAGCCTTTAATTTGCCAGAATTATCTTACCTCGTTCACCACTCTCATTCGACATTCACCCCAACCGTTTTTGCGCCATATATAACTGGGATACAAGTTCCACCACATACAACTAATGAAAGTTTGTGCAGGTTAAAAATTCAATAACATTTATTTAATAACACATAATTAAAAAAACATATTAAAAAAGGCTAAGCAGTCAGCTCGACATGTCAAAATTAAAAAATCCAAACAAATTCGTTACAATCAATAATGATTTAAAAGAAACCATACAAGACAATTTTAAAGAGCTAAAGGCACAGAACAATACAATTAGTCTTGAAGGGTTAACACATCCATGTTCAAGAAGAATATACTTGCACTAAAAAATAGTTGTCGCGTTATTCCTTATTCAAACAGTGCCAAGGAAATGGATTGTGTATAATGTTGGGGCGTAGACGCGTTTCGATGGTTTTCTAATTTAATCCATCTTTATCAAGATAGCCCCCAGGGTTCAAGAGGAATCAATCCCCCAAATTAAAACATTCCAGGGGGTGCGTTTACACAGTGTGGAAGGGAGTGGGTGGGCCTGGCGGGACATGTGTGTATTTATGTAATCACTCCACCAAAAACCAAGCACTTATAAATTCACAATGCACTCTCCTTGCAGCACTCTAATCATCCAGTAACTACCCATGCACTCATGCAATGACCCATGCACTAACTCATGCATTGCTACAATACCCTAAGCAGTACCCATGCAGTCCAGCCAATGCCCTGTCACTACACATGCACTCCGCCAAACACCCAGCAGGCACCATGTACTTATCCAATCATTCCGCCAAAACCCAGGGACTTATAAATTCACTATGCACTCTCCTTCCAGTCAGTACCCATGCATTCATGGTGTGACCCCAGCACTAACACATGCACTGCTACAATCCCCTGTGCACTACCCATGCAGACATCTAACCACCTACACAGTACTGATTCACTCCTCCAATTACCCAGGTTGTAGCCATGCACTCCAGAAATCCCTCTGTCACTACCCATGCACTCCTCCAATCACCCATCCAGCATTATGTACTTATACAAGCACTCCGCCAAAACCCAAGCAGTTATAAAATCACCATGCACTGTCCTTGCAGCACTCTAATCAACCAGTCACTACCCATGTACTCATGCAATGACCCAGGAACTAACTCCTAGCAAATACAGAGGAGATCATGCTCATTACAGGGGTACCCCAACGCATAGTGTTCCCTAGTGTATGTAGGTGTGTTCACTGTATTCTAAGTGTCTTTTAGTATAGCACTTGCTCCGGTCCTGGTTAGTCAGAGTCAGTTACCCCCAATACCTGTCGCTAAAAAGTTGGGGGCACAGGAGGACTTTCTGCTCCTCTGTTGGTTCTTTCTGCACATCTCTTGCTTCTTCCTGCACTTTTCTTCGTCTTTCTAGACTTCTGTTACCTCTTTCTGCATTTGTCTTGCGTCTTACTGCGCTTTTCTTCTTCTTTCTTCACATGTCCTAACTTTGTAGGCATAGTTAAAAAGGAACATTTAAAAAAACGTTGAAATTCACTGAAAAATACATAGGTTTCAGGTATGTTATAGTTAGAAATTAGCATTTAAAAAACCTTAGAAATTCACTGAAAAAACCATAGGTTTCAGTGACGTTATAGTTAGTTGGACATTTCACTCATACAAAACCAAAGAAATTCCCGTTATAGTTAGTTCAGCTAACTATAACTCGCGACTCTGCAATGCTCTGCTGAAGACATCATATATTACATCATTCATGACATGGTCAGTGACATCACTGATGACATCTCAAATGACATCACTGATGACATCACTGATGACATCATCCACGTGATAATACGATGCACCTCCTCACACTCTAATATAACCTTTGATGCACCCACTGTAAAATACAGACTACCATTCTCAAAACCATCGACACACCAATACCAGTTACTCATAAGCACTCACTGATTCCAAGGTCTACACACACATCTACTCATTCACCCATACAATCACTCATACATACAGTCACTCATCAATACAGACACTATCATATGCACTCATACACCTATACAGAAACTCACACACCGCCACTCATCCATGGAGTTACTCACACACCTAGTCAGTCACACTCCCATTTCCTCATCTATACAATTATACACACACAACACCTCACTTGTTGAAACATATACTAACACAAACTTACTCTCTTATACAATCACTAATGCAAGAGCACACTCATCCATACGGCCACTCTCACAATCACTGACTCTCACGTATAGTCATTTATATACTCCAACTCTGACATAGATACACTTTTACATATGTAGTTACTTGGACATGTACACTGAGACATCCACTCTCTTACCAACACACCCATACGTGCACTCACCTGTTCATACAGCTGTTTACAAATGTACTCTTGAACCCATACACCCAGTGAATCAACCACTCACACATCTATGCACAGAGTCACATGCCACCCATACACACACTCAGTCTCCCATACAAATACTCAGGCAACCAATCAATAACCCATATAGACACTCATGTAGCTACTGACAAACACATGCAGCAGCTTACACAATAACAGACATACTGATGCACACATTCAGACAGTTTAGTCACTAACCCATGCATTCAGTAAGACAGATTTATTCACTCACTTATAGTCAGTCACGCACCTACTAAATCCTTCAGTAAAACACTTATACGCCGCTCATTCTTCAATACACCATGGCATATATATAAAACATATTTAAACTTTACAAAAACATACAGTCACTGGATGATGTCATCAGTGATGTCATCAGAGATGTCACTGACCATGTCATGAATTATGTAATATGTGAATCATCAGCAGTGCATTGCGGGGTGTGAGTTATGGTTAGCAGAACTAACTATAACGTGGGAATTTCTATGGTTTTGTACGAGAGAAATATCCAACTAACTATAACGTCCCTGAAACCTACAGTTTTTTCAGTGAAATATATAAATATATATATATATTGAGATTGATAAAGGCTGCTGAGTCAGCCGAAACGCATTGTCTCATTCTCTGGGTCGACGGAGGCCCTTTTAAATAAAGAAGCCTTATTCCTTCAGCCTTCGTGTGCGTGCCTTCTTCTTTCTGGAATAAGAATTGCTGTGGATATATATATATGTGATCAAGGCTCCGTTGAGCCGAAACGTCGGTGACTCTTTCTGCGAAATAAAGATCTTTTATGCACCTCGAGGTCCGTGTCCGGAGTCTGCTTGCTGGCTGTACGAGCGCGCGAGCTAGGAGACAAACGGTGTACAGGATATATATATATATATATATATATATATATCTATATATATATATATATATCAAGGCTCCAAACTCCTTCCTCCTTATGGAACAAAGTACAGCACTCCGGGGGTAAAGGGGTAAAGGCAGTATTTCTTTATTTCGCCGTTAGCAGTATGAACAGACGCGTTTCGGACGCAAGTCCTTCGTCAGTGTTTACTCCTAACGCTGCAAGGTGGTTGTTTTTAAATGCGTCAGCTTATCATGCCCATTAACATTAACGACGGTCTCAAAAATCGCTTTTGTTGCGCTAGCAAATGTGGCGGCCATCTTTGAATATTTCACATTCAGCAGTCTATTCAGATGATTATCATCAGACATATACAATAATACATATCTCGCTGTGTATCGGCATAAAAGCCGCTTAAAGCTGGTGTCTCGAATTATCTAGCCGTGTATCAGCATGTCACCAGCATCATTAGCATTGCGCATATTACAATTTCAATCACCGTAATTGACATTCTTACATATTCATTTTAGAGCATGTTCTTGATGACTTGTCTAAATTTAAATTCAAAACAGTTTTCAACAAACGAGACAAAGGAAAGGGAGCAAGGAGAAGGGTGAATAAATAGCTGTAAAAAGTCTCAGAGTCAGCTTCAAGATAGTGCGAAAGTACATTGATTGCTTCATTTGCCTAGATGTACCATCAATTCTTCTCCACTATTCATCCCCTGTGGGCTCTTTGTTTGCATGTCAATAATGTATTGTGATTCTAGTCTGCGTAGTGTCATCAGTCTATCACCTCCCCTGGGATTGGCTGGAACATGATCTATGCCAAAATATTGTAATAGATCCCTATTACTTTGCTGCTCTTTAGCAAAATGCCGGGCCACCGGATACGTTGTATCCTTGTTGGTGATGGCCCGTTGGTGTTCCAGAATTCGCATTTTTACGTTGTTAATGGTACTGCCGAT
This sequence comes from Lissotriton vulgaris, assembly GCF_964263255.1. NCBI lineage: Eukaryota > Metazoa > Chordata > Amphibia > Caudata > Salamandridae > Lissotriton > Lissotriton vulgaris. The sequence goes on along the minus strand of NC_141693.1, from coordinate 1,686,759,909 downwards.
ATACTTGAGACCGCATGGACAGGTCAAGCAATACACAACATATGGGGTCAGGCAAGTAATGAACTTATTGATGGTTCTGCGTGTATGTATACCAGGAATTTTGTATGACAAAACCCGTTTGCTGTTCTCACAGGCTCTGCATTTGCCGCAGGGGAAGAATCCTTTCATGTCTTTCAAAGTCCCACTCATTTTTTGTTTGGGGGGAATAAGGTGACTCTGTACCTGTTTGTTTTTGAGGGCATTTAGTTTACGAAAAGTAATTAGTGGGCGTGGTGGGACATCTTTCCCTATTGTTGGATCTAATCGTAGTATATGCCAGTTTCTGGTGAGTATTTTCCTCAAATGATTGGCATCATCCGAGAAGGTTGTTATCATCCTAAACTTGTTGGTAACTTCCGGCTGCTCTCTCTTCCCTTTCATATTCAACAGGTCCCTTCTAGGAATTTTTAAAACTCTGTTGAATGCTTTATCTAGAAGAGTGGGATCATACCCTCTGGTTTTGAATCTCATCATAGATTCTGTAGCTGCAGTTATAAAATCATGTTATAGTCTAAGTAATTCGCCATTCGGTATACTACGAATTAGATTAGGAGGATGGCTACTCCTAGCGTGCAATATACTATTGCCTGCTGTGGGCTTCCTATATAGTGATTTCTCTAGTCTTCCCTCATTAACAAAGACCCTCAGATCTAGATAGTGGACCTCATTTCTACTCATTTTGCAAGTAAACTTTAGATTTAAGTTTGTCATATGGTTACTACGTTTCTATATATTGTGTTAAGTTAGCATGTGCTTATTAAATGTTTAAACGCCATATTTTCTTTCTGCTTAGACGAAAGATGTGATTTATTTGAGAATAATATGTTATTGCCCTGGTATCAGTCGTGCTTGGTACACTTGGTACAACTGTCTGCACACCGAGAACTGCACACTCTAAGAATAACCTAACACAAGGTTGCTGAAGGCCTGATCCTCGCACCACGTTAGACATAACACAAATAATGTTGCTGCCAACATTGGGCTCTACGTGGGTTTAAGATAGAGTTACAGGGAATGAAACAACACACTTGATGCTTGGCATGCAGAGAGCTGGTAGCGGTTGATGTGATCTCCTCCTACTGAGAATTAGAGGTATGGGGCCGCCCTGCTAAGAACCCAAACGAGACCTTCTTAGATATAAAATAATATGCTAATTAGGGTGCGCGAAATATAGGTGATACAGAATTCTATAGATTTTTGCATCATAACATGTTATCACCTTTTGCTTATTATGGATTAGTGACTATGCTGCTAACTCTGATTTTTATAATATGTATGTTGATATTATACAAGATAATGCGTTTGAGAATGCTGCATTGAAAAATAAATATTTCAAACTTGCACGTGTGTTCTTTGCCTCCCAGTTTCGGTTTGTAATGATTATATAACGAAAGAGTGTTCATGTGTTCCACGATACCTGAGGTACCCTAAGTTCCTGTTCTGGATTGTCTAAGTCATTGGGAAGTATTTACTACCGATGAGACACTGTAGCTAGCTTGGTAAGGGGATTTCTGAAACAAAGGTGAGTTCTGGGTCACCCTGACTCACCCAGGTTCTAGATCTCTGTGCACAGTTCTGTGGGAGAACGGAAACCCTGCTACATGGCGCCCATACGTTGATTGGCCTTATATCATGACACTCGAGTAGTATATCATTCAAACCTTAACACCTTCATTCCTGTTCCCGGAAAACGGCGGTGTCGGATAAACCTACCTATTTTTAAAATAGGTCTTTTTCAAGCTTGAATCTTACTGTAAACGGTTTCTTTGAATTACTACCCAGTTGTGCTACAGAGTAATCTTTGTTTTTTCACTTTCCTGTGCTGACATGGCACAAGCCGTGGACATCCCGCAGCATAGTCGCATTGCGGTGCGTGACCATTTGCGGGCTTATGATGTCCCTGTAGAAGGCTTGGCTGTTGTTCTAGTGGTGAGTGCGGAACATGCTTACCCGTACGAACTATTTTATTCGTGGGTGACCTTTCCGCCGGTGAACGCTAATTCTGGCGTTTTTCATTCGTACACTGCTACGGCTGTACCGGCTGCGTATGCTCCGTACAGAGCACTGGAGGTACCTATTGACGCATGGCAGCATGGAGTTTGGTTTGGTGGCGCCCTACCACACGCTTTAACCGCTCCGAGGTTGGGTCCTTTGTCCATTCCGGGCACACCTTGGCCCGCTTTGGCTGGATTCACTCCTCACCCTCAACGCGCCACTTGTGGCATAGCTGATCTGCGGCAGCTTCATGAAGTTGCTGTAGAAGTGATTAGAGCACTTGTTCATTACACTAGCCGTAATTTTCAGGATGCAGCCCCTAGGGGGGCACAGCTTCGTGCATAACATGCTGGTTTGAAAATCAATCCGGTCATGGTGAATTCCGTGATGGGCAAAAATCCACAGGACAAGGATGATTTTCTGTTCTGGCTTGCAGAGAAATTCGGCCAGCTTGAAGCTGTGTTTCCTAATCCGAGTCCCGGTGATAAACACCGGATTCTTACACTGAGTTTACCGAAAGATTTGGCACCTGAGCTTGTTGACTGTGAGACCTGGGGTAAGACTTTTGCAGCGGTCTATTCGAGGTGCTACGGCACCACGTCTGTGACCAATCTGGGTGCGGTCCTTAAACGTGTTCAAGATGAACACGGACCGGAGTCGGCGGTCGAATTGGGTATGCGCCTGTGTGGCTCCTTTGATGTAGTTTGCGATCTGATCCTTGCAAATGTCAAGGGAGATGCAGTGAACTTTCAGGTGGCTAACGCTTTGGCGTTAATTCCCGAGGCCGAGAGACCCCGTCGGTTGGCAGGGATCATTGTGGCCGCTTATAAAACGGTTGGCCGCAATGCGAAGGGGCTTAAGGCTTTTCCTGATAAAGAGAAAAAGCAGCCCCAGGGTCAGTCATCGGAAACTGGTGGTCAACAAAAGTCCAAGAAACAAAATTGGCCTAAAAAGCAGAATCAGGGTAAGCAACAACAACAAACACAGGTTTCTGCTCCTGCGTCTCCGTTGCCTGCGCAGTCGGATCGTGTTTATGATTTGCGCGACCGCGCGATGATTAAATCGCCTGATAGGTTTCAGGCTTCTGACCAACGCTCTCCTCGTTCCTTTCAGGACTCATCGGCTCCGTCAACCGGTGGAGGAGGGGGCGGCAGAGGCAGGGGTGGCCAGCAAGGACGTGGTCAGCCCCGCCCGCGTACCGGTGGAGATCAGCAGGAAGGCTCTACGCCCAGGAGACCACAGTTTGCTACGAAGAAAGTCGCCGCCCTGACAGCGCATCGATATGCCCCAGATAGTGAGAACGCGGCTTCGGAATCTGACGTGAGCTCTGACCTTGCTAGACAGCGCGGCGGAGATTACCATAGTGAGAGAGGCCCTCCGTCCACTGTTGAAGGTGACAGCGACTGAAACTTATGTTGTGATTGAAACTGCTGATACGCATGTTGCTCCCCCTGAACGTCTTTTTGAAATTGTCCTGTTAATTGAAGGTGACATGCAGCGAACTGTAAAAGGGGTATTTTGGGAAAATCTCTCGTCTACATATGACATTTTGCTTTCGGAGGCTGACTGGCCCCCACCTTTTGTTCTCGCAGCTCCGCGAGGGGAGGAGGTAATCCTGCCCAGTTTCGCGCACACTGTACCGAGAGTGGAAGCGCTGCATTTTGCAGAAGAGTGGGCTCTGGCGCTAGCGCCGGCTGTGTACCGCAATCAGTGTGGCTGGGATAAATTGTCACCAAGCCACGAGATTCCTTTACGGTCTCAACCGCAGCCTCAACCTCAATATCCCATACGGCGTGAAGCCAAAGCTTCAGTCGCGGCTATCCTTGAACAATTGGAATATCAAGGTGTAATTGAAACGTGTGTGTCACCGATGAATAACCCCCTTTTTACTGTAAACAAGCCGGACAGCTCATATCGTTTGGTTTTAGATTATAGGCATTTGAACTCGCATTGCCGTAACTGCGCAGTACAGAATACTCATGGCTCTGCGTTAGTGAATAGTCTTGAGCGTAAACGGTTCAAAACCACGCTTGACATTTCCAATGGTTTTTATGCCCATAGATTAGACGGTCTAAGTTCCCAATGGACCAGTTTTACATGCGGCGGTGTGCAAAAAATGTTTCGGCGTCTTCCAATGGGCTATAGAACAGTCCTGGAGTATTCTCCGCCCGCATAGTCTCTCTTTTAGAGAGCATCGACCCAGTTGCTTGTTCGTATGTGGATGACATTTATCTCACAGACGACGATCTTTGGGAGCATCTGTGTCGCGTAAATAGCATAATTTGTAACTTTGCAGACATCGGTTACAAGTTTAACTTTGCAAAGTCGCACATTGCAGAGTACACAGTGTTGTTTCTCGGTTACGAGCTTAACAACGAAGGGAAGGGTTTAGCACCCCACTTCCTGGAGAAATGCGCACAGTTGCGCTCTCCGACAACACTGAAAAAATTACAATCTCTACTGGGCTTTCTGAATTTCGGAAGGACTTACATTCCGGAATATGCCCAGCGTATCAAGCCTTTGTATGCTTTGATACAACCATCTTTTTCCAAATCATGCTGGCTGCCTGAGCATTCGGCCATTCTGCAGTCATTGCAGGCTGATTTGCTCGCTTCTGAATACTTACAGACTCGTGATAACCAGACCAACCTGGTGATAAGGATTATCCCTGGGGCGGTGGGTTTCACGTACCTGACTTTTAATGAAGGAGATACAGTACCTATTGCTTACAAGTCACACTTGTACACTTCGGCTGAACTGCGATTTTCCACTGTGGAAAAAGTTTTAACGGCTGTGCAGATGGCGATTCTTAAGGAACGTGCCCTGTCACAAGGAAAACGCATGTTGGTTGTTACCCCGTGTCCAGCCTTAGAGGCGGTTACGAAAGCCAGTGTACCTAATTCCAAAGCTTTGCACCCTCGGTGGATTCAATGGGCTGCATCCTTGACGTCCCAGGATGTCACGTTTATTTTTGACGCCACTTTACGGTCGCAGGAGTATTTACAGTATGAATTTGTTCATCCTGCTCCAGTAGCAATGCGGCCGTTGGAGGATTTCCATTGCATCATTTACACTGATGGTTCGGCGCAGGTTGCGCATGGCTCTAAACATGCCTACGTTTCCGCTTGCGCCATTGTGGTCGGTGCCATGGTGAACGATGAGTTCAAGTCCAGTGTCGTGCACACGCAGACGCTTGGGGACTGCACAGCACAATTAGCAGAGCTTCGTGCTCTGATGCTTGCATTGGAGTACGCAGATCCTAGTGTGACGACTTTGATCGTAAGTGACTCTTAGTACTGTGTCCAGTCTTACAATGAAAACTTGTTCTTTTGGATTCAGAATGAATTTCGTGACTCCAAAGGTAGCACAATAAAACATAAAACGATCTGGGTCCGAGTGGCGGAACTTAAAGAGAAGCTGCCACTTGTGTTTGTGATTCATACTCTCGGTCATCAGCGCGTGGGGGTTCACGCTGTTGGCAATTCGCTTGCTGATGAAGCAGCGAAGTCAGCGGTATCAAAATACTTAGTTGCAGCAGTCACGAGGTCCAAAAGCAAAATAGATGATGACATCTTGGCAGCAGTTGCTGCAACGGAGAAGGGAAGTAAATATCCTGCGGGGTTCCCTTCTAAATACACATACCACTTAAGTCCTGATAAGGTTCCTTATGTGAAAATCCCTGATGTTGGCGAACGTCTAGTTCCCAACTTGGATCGCAGGGCTGCTTTGATTGCAGCGGCTCATGAAGGTGTGGCGTCTGCGCATGCGGGCGTCTCAGCCACTGTAACTCAGCTACAACAAAGATTCTGGTGGCGGGGACTGTACAAACAGACGCGTGAATATGTTCTTCAATGTGACATTAGCCAGCAGATTAAACCTTCAACTGCTGCGCGTCCGCCTCAGACACAGTTGTACATCTTGAATAAACCACTTGGATGCGTTTATTTGGATCACTGCGGTCCATTTTCTTCTGATACTGCGTATAAGTTAGGCATGGGCGGAAAATCCGTTCCGCTCGCGGATTTTGCGGATTTTCGGGAAATCCGCAATCCGCGAGATTTGCGAATTTCCTGAAAAATCCGCAAATCCGCGAGCAGCGGATTTTGCTCGCACTGCTCGCACTGTTCGCGTGAGTTCGCGCCCCGCGAATAAGTGCGAAATTGCAGAAATACGATTTTAGCAAAACTGAAAGTAACTACTTACCAGGTTCAAAAGTTCAGGCTCATCATTAGTAGCCATTTCCTGTAGTGCTTCCTGAGGGGCCCCTCCAGAGTTCAGTTGCCAGTTGCAACTATTATGTGACCCTGCTCTGAACCTCAGAATAGTTACACATATGCCACAAAGGTCCTGAATTACAGCTAAGGGAGACAAGCAGGAGCCAGGCTGGAAGTTAAAATCCATTAATCAGCCCCTAATTCATTATTGTCAGTTGGGGCAGGGCAGGTGTTGTAACTAATTTTGCAACAATGAAAGCACTTAGCAAGTGCAAAAGATCACTAATCAGGGCGCACTAAGGAAGCAGGTGCCAGCTAAAAAAATATTCTGTGACACATTAATCAGCCCCAAATTAATTCAGGTCACTTGAGGCAGGGAAGGTGTGCTTTGCTTTGCCAAAAATAATGTACACTGGACAACCAGAGGGTGTGGTGATGAAACAGAGGGTGGCATGGGTGGGCCAGAGGGTGGCATGAGTAGTCAGAGAGTGGCAGTGGTGACAGAGAGTGGCAGTGATGAAGAAGAGTGTCCCAAACAGGTTGGACACGTAGAAACAACAAGTTCGCAAAACTTGCGACCCGACAGGTAAGTTCGCAAATTGCGAAATTGTAAAAACCCCTCGCGAACTGGCAGAAACACGGGCGAACACAAAAAAAAAAAAAAATCCGCAAATTCGCGGGAATTCGCGGATTTTGCGGATTGCGAGTTTGCAAATCCGCAAATTCGCGGATTGCCAATCCGCAAAATCCGCTCATGCTTAGTATAAGTACATCTTGGTAGCAGTTGATTCATGCACACGCTTTGTGTGGGTATGGCCACATCGGAGCGCTGATTCACGTACTGTCATTAAGGATTTGCGAGTCTTTGTGGGAATTTTTGCCTGTGGTACTTTCCATTCGGATCAGGGTCCGGCTTTCGCCTCTAAGGCGTATAAGGATGCTATGGTTTCGATGGGGGTCCAAGTCAAGTTTTCGAGCCCCTACAGACCTGAGGGTAATAGTGTAGTTGAACGAATGAACCGCGACTTAAAGCAATCTTTGACAGCTCGAGTTATAGGCACTGGCAGAAACTATTTAGCCCACCGCATGGGCGTGCAGCGTGCGCTTAATAATCTCCCTAGAAGGTCTCTGGGTGGGCGGACCCCGTACGAAATGCTCTTTGGTATCAAGATGTATGTCCCTGACCTCGATGGGCTGGACTGCAAGGCCCAGACCACGGCCTTTGACGTAGATGAAGATTGCAATGTTTTACAGAATCTACAAAAGACCAGAGACAGTCTTGCAAAGGAACATTTGCCCTCCACATCGGATGATGCGCTGCAGATCCCGGTAGTTGGCTGGCTACCCCAAGTTGGAGAACTGGTTCGAGAGAAGATCGATAACAAGAAAGAGTTTGGTCCCTCATATCGAGCACCGGTTCGAGTTCTTGGAGTGAAGGGCACAAGAACAGTCATTTTACCACCACTTCCAGGTCGTAAGGAAAACAGATTTATTTCTATTGACAATATCAAGACACACAGGGTGGCCGATTCTTCATAGCATGACACCGGCTGTATCCTGTCCTTCCATGGTGAGGCACTCTGTGCTAGCAATAACATCTGGCGCAGAACAGGAGGTGTCCCTCGAGATGACTGCCATATCCAGTCCTTTATTAAATACTATTCCTGTTACTGACATTGATGAGCTGAACTACACTTATCCTGCTGATTTATCGATGCCTGATTTGCAGACCCGTTTGGCCAACCAGTCCAGATTCTCTTTTGACTCTGTTTCGGAACCTTTAAAGAAACCCTCAAACATTGCAAGATATGCCACGTTGTTTAAAAAACATTTTTTAATTCCCCCTTGGACATACATTTGGTTGATCCTATTTTCATTTTATCTTTTTATGTCAATTGGTTTTGTGTTTTATTTTTTCCGTCTGATTGATGGTCACTACGTTAAAGAAAGAACAGGAATTCGGTACCTTAATGGAACATTGGCCCCTCTTTCCTCTTCACATTCAGCGCACAGACTGAAACGAAACTTAAATACAGTTAACATTACTGCTTGGCCTGTCCTTGATGGGATTGTGTGGGATGCGGTTAGGTTTCAGATACATGGGCCCACTGAAGTGATTAATGTTCCAAATGTGCTTAGAGTAAACATGGGAGATGTAATTAAACAGAATATACGTTCTGATGATTGGGATATTCAGGCCGTAGAAGCATTATTCTCTGATTTGAAGTATTATGCTGCCTTCGATGCTGAGGATCTGTATACAGATTCTATTAATTATGGCGATTTGTTTTGTTTTCAACACTATGGTAATCATTTTTTACATAAAACAAATTCCAGGAGGGTTGCTGTAAATTATACACAATGGGAACATTGCCCTGCTCCATTCGGTGGCAGCTCCAATACGTTTCTGAAAAAATACACCTATTTTACAGACTTTAATCAATCTAATCCCGAGTCATTTTATTTTAAAATGACATAAAAGCCCATGTCCAAAGTTAAACTTACCGATACAAAAATGCTGTATTCGACGTCCTTTCTAGACAAGTTGGCTGTAGATGGCTACGAGTTTTGGAAAGGAACAATTGACCTTAAATCGGTTTGGGGTACCAAAGATTGGCAGGTACAAGGCACTGAGGCTTTGCACCGTGCATGTCTCATCCCAAATCACATGTTGTTTTTAAATTCAACCATTTTCCAAACAACATGCTTTGGATTGGCTACTTCTAAAAAGTTAAATACACCAACCATCCCAGATTTAGAAGAATATTCAGGTTGGGATAACTTTACTGATTTATCAATTCCTGAGTTGCAAACACTTTTACACAATTCGTCCTTTAACATTTCCAGTTTGGATTCCAAGGGTTGGTTGATGTGGCATAGGAGTGCTGATTCTTGCCAACGCCGTTTTCTGGGTTTGGCTGAGGGGTTCACAGAAGTCAGACTCGATCCCCGTTTTGAAGAAGACTATACTGTCACAACTTATTCTGTGGGGAAGCTGTGTCAGAATTGGTTACAACATTCTACCTTGGCTGCAGTTAAACTACATCTGCCTCTATTAAATGATAATGTGGATTTGAACGATTTTATAAAAGGCCCGGTTAAAGGTAGATCTAAACGATGGCTGTATGCGATTTACAATGAAATTTGGAAAGTTTCCCAAGTTGAGGCTGCTAAACGCCTGAGAGCTATTGATCAAGCAAATTTAGAAAAGGTCCTTGCAGTGGTTGATAACAGTATTAACACGCTTTCTTCCCGAATTTACACGTTGAACAATATTGTGTCTTCTGTTGTTGACATTGTACATGATGAAGTGTCCGTGTTATATCATGGTCAAAATCAATTACGTTCTGTGATGCAGTTTGCTTGGACACTACAGACTCTTAAGTCTGGTCAAGTGCCTTGGAATTTTATGAATGTCTCATCACTATTTGCCCCATTTAATTTGACTGAAAAACAGCGAATGCTATCAATGAGAGATGCAACGTTTTCTATGTTACACATTGAAAAATTAGAATCCTTGCCCTTTTCTGTGGCTGAGGTGACTGCTGCTACATGGCTTATCCATGGTGTTATTACCTTACCTTTTGCTTTGTATAAATTTACGAATTGTATGAAATATATAGCCATTGGGCGATATGAACCATTAGGCAGTGCTTTCCTCCATGAGACATGGTCTTTACCATACACTTATAGATGCCTAAAAGAAGGAAATGAAGTGAATCTGAATGGTGAAGAATGCACACAGTCGCCTGACCGCTCGCTAATATGCAGACACATCCAGTTGCATGGTTCTTGTAATCAGGACAAACCTAATTTGGCCTGTGTTTTGAAAGGGACACCAGTTCCTGCAATAGTTCCCACGTTCACTTTGTTGTACAACGGTAGTTATTTACTTTTGAATAACGAATTTTGTTGTGGGTTAATGGTCGGTATCGCATATGTGGTTACCGTTTCAGAAAGGGTGGTTTGCTGCAAGAATGTGTTATATCCACCCACGCATGGGAATTCAGATGTTTTAATTTGGCCAAGAATACCAACCTTGAAAGCTGAGTTCAATGGTTTAGGCCGTATAAGAGCACTATTGTCTCAAAAGCAGGTGGCCCTGAGCTCTGCCCGCGAAACTTATGTCCTTCACATAGCAAACACACGCACAGAGGTGCAGGCACTTTTAAGTACTGATTTGCCGTTTCATTTCTCCGAGCTGGTTCATCAAATCTTCAATGCCTCCTCCACGACCGGGCTGGCTCATTTTTTTAAAATGGTTAGCAGTGGTCTCGTGACTACATTTGAAAAAGTATTTGGTATTATCCCTGCGTTCTTTCATTCTATATTCGCTAGCCTGTTTGGCGGATTTCCTATTTTGCTGGCTTTGGCTGCAGGCGTTCTGGTGATATTTTACTTTATAAAACATGGATGCCCATCCTGCGCAAGGAAACGCTCAGCCTCTACTGATGCAGTTTCGCAACCGGATGCTTGATTACTATGGCTCCTTACCGCTTGCGACTTTAAGCACTGCTTTTGGATTATCATTCAGATTCTCCTATTTCACATGTGTCCAGAACGTGTTTCATTGCCTGAGCTGTGATTTCGACTGGGCCATTGATTTGTGTCTCTGTTTACCGACTTCTCCTGACGTCGATTTTGATCAGCTGATGAACCCCGTAGTGGCTCACGAGTTGGTCTGTTCTGGCGAAAGGGTTATGGCTGTGGCAGCGATGCATGGACTAATGGGTCAGTGGGACATATTCGCAGCGGCGCATGACTTTCTGGCACATAGTGTTCTCGAGAACCCACTGAGTTGTCCTCTGATGTTGCTAGAGGAATCGGTGTTGGAGGAGCACGTATGTTCTTTCCCATTGCTTAATTGGATGGCTGAACTGTTTTCGGATGATGACAGTGATTTCATGTTGGAAGCTGTAGCTACCTATTTTGCATATTCATTCAACCCATGAGTGACTTTGAAGACTTTCATTATTATGGCACGTGACTTTTTAGTAATTCTGAATGGTGCCTTTTTCAATACGAACATTCGATTTTTCATATGTTCTGGGCCTATGAACTGAGAGTAGGCCTTAAGTTCGACTTTTATATTTTGTGTGGCCACTATAGGCATTCATACTTAACTTTTGTTTTTAAATTTTACTTACATTTGCATACATTTAGCTTGGCTCAATATCATTGAACTCTGCTTTCATGTTTTGCCTCTCATAGAGTATTGGCTTATATATATTTTTTTTTAACCGTCCTCGGATCATTGGGGGGGTGTCATATGGTTACTACGTTTCTATATATTGTGTTAAGTTAGCATGTGCTTATTAAATGTTTAAACGCCATATTTTCTTTCTGCTTCAGTTTGCACACGACACCTAATTGTTATTGTACCTTTCAACCTAGACGAAAGATGTGATTTATTTGAGAATAATATGTTATTGCCCTGGTATCAGTCGTGCTTGGTACACTTGGTACAACTGTCTGCACACCGAGAACTGCACACTCTAAGAATAACCTAACACAAGGTTGCTGAAGGCCTGATCCTCGCACCACGTTAGACATAACACAAATAATGTTGCTGCCAACATTGGGCTCTACGTGGGTTTAAGATAGAGTTACAGGGAATGAAACAACACACTTGATGCTTGGCATGCAGAGAGCTGGTAGCGGTTGATGTGATCTCCTCCTACTGAGAATTAGAGGTATGGGGCCGCCCTGCTAAGAACCCAAACGAGACCTTCTTAGATATAAAATAATATGCTAATTAGGGTGCGCGAAATATAGGTGATACAGAATTCTATAGATTTTTGCATCATAACATGTTATCACCTTTTGCTTATTATGGATTAGTGACTATGCTGCTAACTCTGATTTTTATAATATGTATGTTGATATTATACAAGATACTGCGTTTGAGAATGCTGCATTGAAAAATAAACATTTCAAACTTGCACGTGTGTTCTTTGCCTCCCAGTTTCGGTTTGTAATGATTATATAACGAAAGAGTGTTCATGTGTTCCACGATACCTGAGGTACCCTAAGTTCATGTTCTGGATTGTCTAAGTCATTGGGAAGTATTTACTACCGATGAGACACTGTAGCTAGCTTGGTAAGGGGATTTCTGAAACAAAGGTGAGTTCTGGGTCACCCTGACTCACCCAGGTTCTAGATCTCTGTGCACAGTTCTGTGGGAGAACGGAAACCCTGCTACAAGTTGTTCTTATTTAAATCTCTAGTAAATTCTTCTGCCTGTTTGAAGGAGCCCCTCCATACAAGGAAAAGGTAGTCGATATAACGACGCCACACAACTATGTGTTCTGCCTATTTGGCATTGTCGCCTGCAAGGGCCACCTGCTCCTCACACCAGCCCACGAATACATTTGCGTAGCTGGGGGCATAGCAGGTTCCCATCGCAGTCCCAGAGATTTGTTTAAAAAGATCGTTTTGAAACATAAATATGTTATGTGTCAAGCAGAATTCCAATAATTCAATTAACATTACTCCATGTTCAGTGTACTTCATAGCTCTTTTCTCTAAAAAGTATTTTACAGCCTCAACTCCTTGGGCATGTCGAATACATGTGTAGAGGCTTGTGATGTCAAGAGTTATTAGTACATATGTGGTGTCCCATTGAATAGTTTCAACTTGTACTATGAAGTATTTTGTATCTCCCACATACGATTTCAACTTCACTACAAATTGCGATAGAAATGAGTCAATATAGGTTGAAAGGTTCTGAGTGAGTCCTCCCTTCGAGGAGACAATCGGTCTCCCTGGTGGTGTATGAAGGTCTTTGTGCACCTTCGGTAGTTGGTAGAAAGTTGGTGTTATAGGCTCTGGGTTTCTTAAAAATAAGTATTCATTCATGTCCAACATTGATCTATTACGCCACTTGTTCAACAGCTCATGATATGTTGTTATGCTCTGTAAATATTCTTCTCTGTTCGTTTTGATGTAATATCTCCTTTGTTGAAAACTGTTTTGAATTTATATTTAGACAAGTCATCAAGAACATGCTCTAAAATGAATATGTAAGAATGTCAATTACGGTGATTGAAAGTGTAATATACGCAATGCTAATGATGCTATGACATGCCGGTACACTGCTAGATAATTCGAGACACCAGCTTTAAGCGGCTGTTATGCCGATACACGGCGAGATATGTATTATTGTATATGTCTGATGATAATCATCTGAATAGACTGTTGAATGTGAAATATTAAAAGATGGCCGCTACATTTGCTAGCGCAACAAACGCGATTTTTGAGACCGTCGTTAATGTTAATGGGCATGATACGCTGACGCATTTAAAAACAACCGCCTTGCAGCTTAGGAGTAAACACTGGTGAAGGACTTGCTTCCGAAACGCGTCTGTTCATACTGCTAACGGCGAAATAAAGAAATACTGCCTTTACCCCCGGAGTGCTGTACTTTGTTCCATAAGGAGGACGGAGTTTGGAGCCTTGATTTTGACGCGAGTACCATCGCGTACAAGCACCCGCCTACGAGTGACCCGAGACTTTGTTGGTACAATTGGAGCGATAATATATATATATATAGCAGTTGCCAGTAGGTAGGTAGCTATAGTTAGGATGTTAGGATGTAGTTCCCATAGGGAGAGCATTTTTTCATTTGCCAAGAACTTTGGTGTTGGTTGATGAAACCTAGCAATATTTTCAATATTTTCATAACTAGTTTGCCAATTACTTCAGCCGCTGTCTTGAAAGTTTTGGGTTGATCCGTCAAGCGGGCCGAGAAAAAGGGGAGTTGTCCCAAAACGAGTTATCCCCATGTTAATTTCCGTTGGACCTTTCAACACGGCTGCAGTCCGAACTGCTGAACGGAATTACACACCACTTTTGGCAGAAAGCTAGCTGTTGGTCCAGAAAGTGACCTTTTTGTGGTGTAATTCTGTTCAGTTGTTGCAGAGTTATTTAAAGACATTTCCAATTGTATGTATAGGGACGGTAAGGATCTGCGACCCCTCCAGCTCTCATGCTGAAGTCTGATTTGCTGCCAACACTTCAAACCAGGAAGTATTGGCAGCCATCTTAGGAATCAGCTTGAGCAAGTCACAGAAAAAAGCTTTTTTTAAAGAAAAGGGGGCAGGGTAGAAATACCCTGATCCCCTAGTCCTCTTGGGGTAGTCCCACAGAGACCCCGCTGTACCCAAAAAAGCTTTTTTCTTTAAAGTTTTTGCAGTGGATCAGCGGATTTTTAAAATTGAAGCATGGACCCCCAAATGCTGTTGGTCCCCGAGGGAGCCAGGTCCGGAAGACCTTCACATAGTAAAGGAGGGGCCCCCCTCCTAGGGCTTAATAATGCCCCTGGGTCCACCAACTCCCCGGGATTATTTATTTAAAAACAGGAGTACTTCTCAGACCCCCCCAGGTCCAATGACCACAACCTCCCCGGGCTTACAAGTCATAAACAAAATGGGGAGACTCTTGGACGCTCCCATGCCCTGGGGACCAACACCTCCCTTGAGGCAAATTCTTTGTTATGGGGACCTATCGGACGGCCCGGGGACCACCACCTCCCCAGGGCCATGATCAATTTGTAGCTGGGCCTCAAGGACCCCTCCTGGAAGACACCACCTCCCCGGGGCCAACTTGTTTTTGTAAAGAGGGTAGGTGGCTGCCTGGCTCCCTTCTCGGGCCGTTCTTGGCCTCCTTCCCTGGGCAGGCCCCACATCAAGAAAGGAGCGGGGCTGTGTTGCGCCCCCTCCATGCACCATAAATGGCCCTGGATACCACTATCCTCCAGGGAGGGCTCCTGCTATCTCCCAGGGTACCCACGCTCGAGACATAGCTTTTTGCAATGGCTTGGCGGAAGCTTTTTCTTCCACCAAGCCACAGCAAACTCACTCCATCCAGCAAGCAAGAGCACTGAACGCTCTCGCTCGCTGGATGCAGAGGAGAATTGCTTGTAAACACAGGGAGCTGCCTTTCCTGCAGTTCCCTATGTCAAAAAGCACTGTCATCTCCAGAAGGAGGCAGGGGCTGGCAGAGACCACGGGGGCCTTGAGGCTCCCCCTTCGGTTCGCAACGAAAGAAACAAGGAGCCCTGGTTGGGATCTAGCCACCCAGAATGGAGGCCGAGCCCCAGGGAATGGGCTTCCTGACAGGGCTGGACTGGGATCACAAAACCAGCCCTGGCAATCGCGTTTGACCGGCGGGGTGGATAGGCTGGCGAGAAAACTGCTGCAGCGCTTTTGTTACAAGAGGCCGATTTTGCAGCACTTCTGCAAAACCAGCTCCCAGTAACAAAAACGCCCCCCACCCTTCCGTTCCACCAGTAAACGCTTGTTGCCTGCTACGGCCAGTCTGGCCATACTCCCTGGAGCTGAAATCAGTCTGTCGAGGGAGGTGCATTTCCCCGTCCACCATTTCAGTAAGGCTGGGGGATGGGGTCTCCGGGGCCGAAATCAGCCCGGGGAGAGAGGCTACACTGCTCCCCTCCGCTAAAAGCATAATAGAAAGGCCAGGCACCAGGGGAGGGTTCCCTGGGGGCAAAATCGGCCATGGAGGGGAGGCCGTGCATCTCCCCATTTCAAAAAGGCCCCGGGAAGGTGGGCCACACGGCCCACCCACCATAATAAAAGATGAAAAAAAAGCATTTAAGCACCTGGCATGTCACCGGAGACCTGCCCTACTAGTTGGGGGATGAAGTCTCCTTTACTCCTGAGGGTCGTTGGGGGCCAACTACCTCTCCTGTTGCCTTCAGTAAGTCCCACACAGTGGGATTTCTGAGAGATTGTCAGAGGCCACGCCCCCTTTCTCCACCACTCTGCAAACGTGCCTCCTGGCACACTACTAGTTGGGGGATGAACTCCTCTTGGCTCTTGAGGGTCCCTGGGGGCCAACTACACCTCCTGCTACCTCCAGTAAGTCCCACACAGCAGGATTGCTGAGAGGTCATAGGAGGCCAATCCCCTTTCTTCACCACTCTGCAAACACGCTACCTGGCATACTACTGGTTGGGGGATGAAGTCCCCTTGGATGCTCAGGGTCATTGGGGGCCAGGAACCCCTCCGGTTACCTCCAGCAAGTCGCACACAGCTGGATTGCTGAGAGGTCTTCGGAGGCCACCCTCCCTTGCTCCATCACTCTTCAAACGCACCTCCTAGTGCTGCATTAGTTGGGGTATGAACTCCCCTTGGATGCAGAGGGCTTTGCAGGACCAAGAACCACTCCTGTTACCTCCAGGAGGTCCCATACTCCAGAATTTCTGAGATCTGGTCGAGGCTCCGCCCCCTTTTCTCCACCACTCAGCAAAATTGCCTCCTGGTGCACAACTGGTTGGGGGATGAAGTCCTCTTGGATACTGAGAGACCTTGGAAGCCAAGAAGGCCTCCTGTTACCTCCAATAAGTCCCACACAGTGGGACTCCTGAGAGCTGGTTGGATGCCGGCCCCCTTTCTCTACCACTCTGCAAACATGACTACTAGTTAAACAAGTATTTGCAATGCAATTGGTCTCACATTTGTGAAAGTAGAGCTCTTGGCATTGAAAATGACAATGCTTTTTTAATTGTATTGGAGTGATCATATTTGCAAAGCGCTATTGCCATTCGAATGACCTTGAGGCGCTGGAGAACCAGAAGATGGCAAATAGGTTATGAGGGAGGGGAGAGAAGAGTAATATACCGCCTGAAAAAAAAAGTAACAACATTCTGGAAAAGCAAAGACTCATAGGGAATGTTAAGATTAAGTAAAGTAAAGCATGTGAAATATAAGCAGTAACAACATGGTTACCTTAACGCTTTTGCACTTATTATTCAGACGTCATTGAATGTTTGACAGACATTACTCCTCTTAGAGGCGAGGCTGAACGCTGCCAGCTTCGGGGGTCCCTTGGAGCAGTAAGTAGGAAAAAGTAAGAAAAAAGTGATACTAGTGGGTTCTGTTTCCCCGCTGGGATATTAAAACAAAACAAAGATCTGCAGGAACTGTATCCCAAAGTTTGTCCAATGGGCAAAGTCATCACAAAAACTCAGGCTATTAAAATAAGGGAGAATTTTTTTTAAGTGAAAAGCACTAGGTGAAATCCCAGGGTCTCCTACGGAGACGCCAGCTTACCTGGTTAGAGAGGGAGGCAAGCAGGACAATTCAAGTGAGCTCTGTGGAACCTTGAAGTCTTGTGCAACATATGCAATTAGGAGTGTGGAAAGAGGACATTTGGGCTAAATCTGCCCAAATACAACCATACCCATATGTATAAAAAAGTAGGAAAAGGGGGTGAAATTGAGTGATGAATGGCGAAAGGGAGGCTGTATAAAGCTAAGAGGGGTAAGCAATTTCCTATAATGACTGAAATGTATAAATGATTTTCTTCTGGTGCTTGGATACCAATTTATTGACATCAGGAGTACTAACTTGAATTTAATTTCAATTTATGGAGTTCCATGTTCATCCTTTTTTTTTGCTATTTTAGTATTCCTGTGATGCATTGTGGAAGCTACTTGGCTATGCACTAACTATAATTTGTGAGCGTATTTTACCAGCAATAGATGTGGGCACATGCCATAAACGCAGCATTTGATGCCTTGAGAATTTTCATTCATATTTGCCAAAGAATGTAATTGATAGGAAATTTGGCACGTATGTTAGTGCTCTGTATTGTCTTCAACATAATGGCACCCTGATGAATGATACATATTATACGGAAATGATGAATCATTGACATCTAATATTTTATTATTTATCATTTCTATAATTGAATGTGATTCAAGGAGCAAGGAGGACCGGCACTGGTTAATTCCTGACCCTCAAATCCAACCTATAAAGGCCTGGACTCCGTTGGCACTCCAGATTAATGCAGTAACACTGACCCACTCCCTGAGAGAGTGTAATGGCCGCACTAACTCAGACAGACCAAGGAAATCAACTTTTAACAGAATTGGCCAATCCTCCCTGTTGGACTACATTCTAGTAGAGACAAGACTATGGCAAAGGGCTGTTGATTTCGCTGTCCTGCTGCGATGGGACAGCGACCGCAATGCCTTGACCTTGAAGATGGAGTTCCCAGATTTTCAAAATCCCACGGCCAGCGGTATCCCAGTAGATAGTAGCTTAACACTCGCCAGCAATAGTAGAAGAAGGGGGACAATTGAGCAGTTACCCTACAAGTTAGCCACATTATATTCTCTAACTATTTTGCCCTTATCAGAATTGGGGGAGGCTGTCACGGAAATGGGCTCTCCCCAAAACATAGACAGAATAGCAGCATTGTATGCAGAATTGACAATCAGTCGGGCTTGCATATTCAATCCTAGGATATCTTCTAAGGCAAAAAAGGCGCCAAACAATCCTGGTTTAATGACACCTGCTGTAAGGCCAAGAGAGCCCTGCTAGATGCCATCAAGCTTAAGGACAAGCATCTAATTAAACAAATGAGCGTGCGTTATCAAGATAGTATCCAACAAGCAAAGAAGAACTGGGAGATGGATAGATGAGATGCCCTGAAAATCGTCCTATCTAACAGGGACATGAAGGCGTTCTGGTCAATAGTGTGTACAGACAGTAGTGAAGGGAAGTCAGCCCTAGAGCCTACCAATGCAGCAGCTGTTTGGAAGACCCATTTCCAGGCTCTATACACCACTGAGGAAGTTTCAGACCCAAAGGACGAAACATTCCTAATAATCTTAGGAACTGTTTTTGAAGAGGCCCATGGGATCACTCTAACAGAAGTTTTAAATGCAATAAGAAAGCTTCCTCTCTGCAAAGCTCCAGGACTAGATAAGCTACCAGGCAACCTATTCCGGGCAGAACTAAAAATGTGGGGACCCTACTTATGGGCAATATTTAATGCTATTTTGAGAGGTATTGTGATCCCGGAAACTTGGGCAGGGGCCGAAATCTTTCCAGTTTTTAAAAAAGGCTCACCTCTTCTGCTGACCAACTATAGGCCGATCAGTATGATCGATGTCACCCAGAACCTGTTTGCAAGGATCCTCCTCGATCGCCTTCATGTGTGGCTGGAGGAGCATGAAATCTTGAGTTCATACCAAACCAGTTTCAGAAAAAATATCTCTACATTCGACCAAATATTTAGACTCCAATTACTATACTGTAAGACGGTGTTAATAGAGGGTGGTAGCCTCTATTTGATATTTGTAGATCTGAAGACCGTCTCCGATCTGGCCCCCAATGATAAATTGTGGGAGCTACTTAAACACCTGGGAACCCCCCCTACCTTTTGACCTTGCTCATGAGATTGCACATGGGCAACTTTGTCCAAGTAAGGTACGGGAAATTTGGGGAATTAACCTCCCGCTTCCCAGTCAATAGAGTTAGGCAGGGGTGTGTGCTCGCCCCTACCCTGTTTTGCCTTTTCATCAACGCTCTGGTTGCCCAATTAAATGAGGTAAAGGATAACGATGGCCTAAAGCTGGCACGATGATTATTGCCAGCAATGATGTTCGCGGACAACATATTGTTACTATCAAAGTCGCTCAGGGGCATCAAGAGGGTTCTTGATAGCTTTGTCACATTGTGCAAAAACAGGGGGCTGAAGATTAACATATTGAAAACTAAATTCATGGTCTTCATTCCAGCCAACACATCCTGCCCAAATCCCTCCCTAAATGGTACCTTGCTCGAGAAGGTGACAGTCTTTGACTATCTAGGTGTCACGTTGTCTGAAATGTTTGAGTGGGGTCCGCAACTAGCCAAAGCAAGTTTTAAGCTAGCACAGACTGTGGGGGAAATTGAAAAATTATATATAACCTCCTCCCAAAAACTGGCAAAGGCCTATAGCGGAGATCTATGAAGTACAAGCTAGGGGCGTCACAATGTATGGGGCTGAATTATGGGGCCATCGTCCCTCTGGAGGATTCACTAAAATATAGAATAACTTTATAAGACAGACTTTAGGCCTACCACCAAGAATCCCCTTATCCCCCTACACCTGTATTTAGGAATCAGACAAATTGCGCAGGAGATTGGGTTTAGGCCCTAACTTTCTGGCGCAGACTGTGGGTGATGCCGGTACTAGCAGTCTATGAGTCAGAGCTAAAGGAGATACTGAGTCTCCCGGGTTTGGGTAAAATACCATGGCTTTCACATATAAAGGATGTATGCTGTAGGCTGGGTAATCCAAACGTATGGAGCAACCCTGAGGAAGCATGCCCTGTAATCTCACGCTCAGAACTAGTAAGAGCCTATAGGTCGCTCAAACTAGCAGACATCCAGGGGATCTCGGTACTTGGTTACCTGACAGTTGATGTTTTAAATGTTAAAGCTGAGTATTTGATTGAGTCCTTCCTGGAAGATATCCAACCCAGTATGGCAAGTAGTAAAATTGTATGTGTTTAATTTTATGTTTGTAGTGGTCTTACACAGGGTATTTGATATGGTAGCTGGTTGAGTACAAGATAAAGGCTTGAATCCCGCGAACCTCCCACCCTGTGACCACTATGATGTATTCTAATGCTGCTAAATTTGCAACTTGTGCTTCTATCTTATTTGTAATGTATTGGTTTATGTTATGTGTTTTTATTGTAACTGTTTTTAGTATCTACTTTTGATGGTCTAAAGTTTGTTGGAATGGAATGGATTAAGAATAATTAATAACACACCTTTTTGCCGCATTATATAAGTCACCTAGGAGTCTGTTTTATCCGACTTCCCAGGAAAGCATTCACTTATACTTGTATGAAATAAGTACAAACTTGCACGTATTTCTTCTATGCTCACTGTACCTTTTTAAAGGTGGAAGTGCACAAAACAATACAGGTCAGTATGCTTGAAACGCGTCACCAATAAACTTGCCTTTTGAAACGTATTCCTGTAGTGCGAGCCTTATGTGTTATCACCCGCAGACACATTGCTTTATATATATATATATATATATATATATATATATATACTACCTAATGGCTGAATAAAGAATGCTGAAGGAAAGTTGGTCCTTGCCTCGAGTCTCTTTTGTAAGGAGCGCTGCTGCGAGGTATTTGCAGATATATATATATATATATATATATATATATATATATATATATATATATATATATATATATATACATATATATATATAAGAAAAAATCAAAAGGTCTTGGTAATGCCAGATTTAGAAGTTTTTTTACAAAACTGATCGAACTGATACAAAAGACACCCTCAACTGAAATACTGAAATAGAAGGAAGGAAAACAAAAGGGAAATGATGTGTTAGGGAGCCTGAGGGTGAAGAGAGAAGAAACCCGCAGCGTCTCTCACACTGGGTATCAGCACAGAACGAATAATCGTCCTTAGCAACAGTGATTAATATATTTTATGTAAATGTAATATTAATACAATAACTTTGTCGCTCTGTCTTGAAATGGCGGGCTCCCAATCCTCCTTCAAATGTATGACCCCCTCCTTATTGATATGATAATATTCATTGTATGGAATAAAAATAGCTGATATAAAGCCATTATAAAAATGCTAGTTCATTCAGTTGCCCGAACAGATGAATATGTTAACAAAGGACTTGTATTTGATAAGTTGCATTTAAAATCACCATGGTGGATCTTCTAATGAAAGCATCTCAAACCCCATCGCAGCGGGCTGCAACTAACTTATGTGGGTTTTTGTGATGAGGTTTTACTGTAAAACTATATCGCCTTTAAAAAGCAACAACACAAAAAATGCCAAGGAGAGTCTCAACGAACAGAGACGGTGAAAGTGAACCGGTGCACTAGGATTCTGCTGAGTTGCAGACAAAAATTCCAAGATCTGCTAAATCAAAATATGCCCCAGAGATCTGGGTGTGTGCAGTGCCAAGAGTCCTTTGTGTAGTAACTAGTAAGCACAACGTAACTGCACTTAATAAGTCAAACACTCAATCAGATGCATTCTGATATCTCATAATCAGCCGTGGTGCTTCTGTTTTGTACTTTTCAGATGTTTTTAATTGCCGCTTAAAAAAGTCGTGAACTCATTCCACTGACTCAGGAAGATAAGGTAATCACAGTTTTCATTGTGTTTATTAAATGATGTCCAGCTTTGGGATGGTTGTTATGTGGTAGACATCGAGTATAATTCCCTTCGATGGCTCTTGTAGTCCCTCCCTTGATTCCTTCAACTCAATGTGAACTACATGGCCTGCCATTTCACTGCCTGAAGTGAAAAACCTTGTGACTGGGAGATGTTGATGGGCTCCTCATCTAACTACTAAATTCCATTGCTTTTTGTCATGGATAGTATTCATTCCCAAAATGTCACACAAGGAAGTATTTAGACTTTTAGAAAGTTTGAATGGCTTCCAAAGTTCTGGACATGAAATCTTATGACAAGTTCTCTCAAAAGGTTTGCCAAAGTTCTGGTGAGCCCTATTGTGAACGATACAGGTTTCTTGCAGCAGCTACATTAGTAGTTTTGACTAGAACATGCATTCTTGATTTAATTTGAACGAAGGCATTTGGTGGCCTCTATCAGATGCCATGTTGAATCAAAAATTGTGCTTCGTGTCCAAGGTGCATGATTCAGATGCTCCCTTTTCATTTATCCTTCCTCTGTGATGTTCAGATCTCATTATAAGGATGCCTAAAATGTTGTGTCAAATTTTGGTGTGCCTGGTCTTCTTAACACACAGCATCTCAGATATCTGCAAGCAAAAACATTTCAATTCATTAACATTCCTTGATATGGCTGAACATTAGGCACGTATGATCTGGTTATTCATATGGCACAAATGAATATGAAAGTTTATTCAAATGTAATGCTGAAAACTGTATTGGCGATTTGATTGCAGCGTTGGTAGTTTGAGATCTGGAAGGGGTGGGCTAGGACGTCATCAGCAGTCCAGACATCAAGCAACTAAAGTCCAGTTTCTAAACTCATGCCATGTTTCCCACCACATGGGTAGTTGCTCTGACACAAAGCAAGAATTTTTTTATTCAATTTTTTACACGGCCGACAGTGCATTATATTTTCCAATACAGTTGATATGATTCATAACAAGTTTAACCACACTTGTGCTTAGAGTCATGCCAATAAACCTTTAGTGTGTCCTATCGTCTCTGCTGAAGGTAACCCTGAAGGCTTTGATTCAGCTGGCCCAGTGGACCTTTTGCCAGACAATGTTAAATGCCTTTTCACTTCTAAGTGTGGATGCCGAAAAGAGATTAGCAGGGAGAGCAGTGGGATTCAAATAGGTTCAAGATGATAGAAGGCTAGCTGTGATTCAAGGTACTATCTATACCTAGTTTTTTTCAATTGCTGTGTCCTTTGTGCACTTCTGCTCAACTGCCAGCTGAATGCGGATCGGTGTTCACGAATGAATGAAATGAAATGAAAATGAGTTTTGTTCAAGTTCAAGTTCAAGTTCTGGAATTTGTATAGCGCGCTGCTCACCCAGAGGGTCTCAAGGCGCTTGGGGAAGGGCTTCATTATTTGTCAAATAACCAAGTTTTAAGATCTTTTCTGAAGGCGTTGTGATTTTGAGTAAGGCGGAGGTGAGTGGGGAGTGAGTTCCAGGTCTTGGCGGCAAGGAAGGAGAAGGATCTGCCAACCATGGTGGATTGTCGGATGCGCGGGACCGCGGCAAGGGCTTGATTGGAAGATCTTAGTTGGCGGGCGGGTTTGTAGAAGGACAGGCGAGTGTTGAGGCATTCGGGTCCTAGATTGTAGAGGGCCTTGTGTGCGTGGGTGAGAAAGCGGAATGTAATTCTTTTGTTGACGGGAAGCCAGTGGAGGTCTTTTAGGTGTCCGGTGATGTGATCTTGGCGAGGGATGTCTAATATGAGTCTCGCTGATGCGTTTTGGATGCGTTGGAGTTTTTTCTGTAATTTTGCTGTGATTCCGGCGTAAAGTGTGTTGCCGTAATCCAGTCCACTTGTGACCAGTGCGTGGGTGACAGTCTTTCTTGTCTCCAGGGGGATCCAGCGGAAGATCTTTTTGAGAGTGCGAAGTACGTTTAGGCAAGAGGATGAAACTGCGTTGACTTGTCTGGACATCGAGAGAGAGGAGTCTAGGATGAAGCCACGGTTACGTGCGTGGTCTGTGGGTGTGGGTGCTGTGCCCAGAGCGGAAGGCCACCAAGAGTCGTCCCATGCAGAGGGGGAAGATCCTAGGATGAGCACCTCCGTTTTGTCTGAGTTGAGTTTTAGGCGGCTATGTTTCATCCATTCGGCTACTTCTTTCATGCCTTCGTGAAGATTGGTTTTGGCGATGTTAGGGTCTTTGGTGAGGGAGAGGATCAACTGGGTGTCGTCGGCGTAAGAGATGATGTTAAGGTTGTGTTGACGCGCGATGGAGGCAAGTGGACTCATGTAAACGTTGAAGAGGGTGAGACTGAGTGAAGATCCTTGAGGTACGCCACAGATGACTTCGGTGGCCTCAGAGTTGAAAGGGGGAAGTCGGACTCTTTGAGTTCTCCCAGTGAGGAATGAGGTGATCCAGTCCAAGGCTTTTCCTTGTATTCCAATGTTGCTGAGGCGTTGTATAAGGGTACTGTGGCAGACTGTGTCGAAAGCGGCGGAGAGGTCGAGTAGAATGAGGGCCACTGTTTCACCGTTGTCCAGTAGAGTTCGGATGTCGTCAGTAGCTGCAATGAGGGCAGTTTCGGTGCTGTGTTTGGCTCGAAATCCGGATTGGGATGAGTCAAGGGAGTTGTTGGATTCAAGGAAAGTGGCGAGCTGGCCGTTGACGGCTTTCTCGATGACTTTGGCCGGGAAAGGGAGGAGGGAAATGGGCCGGTAGTTTTTAAGTTCAGAGGGGTCTGCTGTGGGTTTCTTCAGGAGGGCGCTGAGTTCGGCGTGTTTCCAGCTTTCTGGAAAGGTGGCAGAGCTGAACGAGCAGTTGATGACATCACGGAGATGGGGTGCGATGATGGAGTCCGCTTTGTTGAAGATGTGGTGGGGGCAGGGGTCAGTTGGTGAGCCAGAGTGGATTGAGTTCATTAGGCGGATGGTGTCTTCAGTGGTGATTGGGTTCCAGGTGCCAAGATTGTTAGTTGGCGGGGTTGGATCTGAGGGGGGTGGGGAGGCTTGAACGCTGGGAGTGTTCTCGAAGCTGTTGTGGATGTCGGCAATTTTGTTGTAGAAGAAGGAGGATAACGCGTCGCAGAGGTCTTGGGATGGAGTGATGTCGTTGGAAGCTGCGGTGGGGTTGGTGAATTCTTTGACGATGTTGAAAAGTTCCTTGCTGTTGTGAGTGTTGTTGTCGAGGCGATCCTTGAATGCTGATTTCTTGGCGGATCGAATCAGTTGGTGGTGTTTGCGGGGGGCTGCCTTAAGGGTGGACATGTTGTCTGTGGTCGGGTTTTTTCTCCATGTTTTCTCCAGGGTGCGGCATAGCTTCTTGGATTTTTTTAAGGTCATCGTTGAACCAGGGAGCCTTTTTGTTGGCTGATTTGTTCTGGTGTTTTTTCAGAGGTGCTAATTCATCAGCGCTGTGGGTGATCCATTGTTTGAGATTGGTGGCTGCTTGGTTTGGGTCCAATGAGAGGGTGGGAGGAGTTCGGTTGAGTGATGTGAGGAGTTGGTCGGAAGTGATTTTGTTCCAGTTTCTCCGAGGAATAGGTTGTGGACGGTTGTGGGTCAGGGTGGTTTTGTAGTTGAAGTGAACACAGCTGTGGTCCGTCCAGTGGAGAGCTGTGGTCCAAGCGCTGAGACTAATACAGAGGTGCAGTTAGATGAAAAATGATGTCCCAGTGAAAGTTCTACTTGTTGAACAAAAACGTTTTTAATTGTTTGCGAAAAGAGGTGAGTTCTGGATTAGACCTAAGATATTGGGGAAGAGCAGTCCACATCTTGGCCACGTTATAGGAGAAAGAGCGGCCGCCCGCGAATAAAGCTGCTGGTCTGATAGGGATACAATGAGAGTGAATAATGCAGCTCTATGGGTGTCATGGGTGGCTAGTGAATGAACCAGCATAGGAGGGGAGTGCCCTGTCTGTGTATTGTGGTCATTGCTTCGCAATATCATTAATAGAAGGCTCACATGAAAAGTTTGGTTTGTATGAATCTGCTGAAATCAGGTAGTGTGGTTCTGCTCCTACAGCCGGGCAAATATGATTCCAGAACCTTGACTGTTAAGAACTTGCTTACAAGTTTATGTGTCCTGAACACTGGGTTTGGCATAGAGTGCTTGTTGGCTGAGCGTACGTTTCATGGTTGCTTGCAATGGAGTAGTGGAGCAAACGTTCCAGCTACTCTAGGCCTTTATTCCTGTATAACTATTGCAGACCACAAATGATTATAAACGTGGTCTTAAAGTGTATTGTACTGAGGACCTTGAGTAACAATGAAAAAGGTAACAATAGCATTTTTTATCAACATCGAGATGGTTCCGTTTATAGAGTATATTATATACATGTGGTAATTATTTTTTCCATTGAGTCCGGACACTTGCAGGCCCTAAGTAACATAAATAATCAACCAGTGGCAAGTAAACAAGTGCTTTTACTGAGTCTTGAGCAACCCATTAACATTTGACCTGACTTTTCCATTAAGTGCAAAGGTCTTCACACATACATGGTCCCACATAAGTTGCACCAACCACAATTAGAGCCAATGATGCTCTGGAAATGGTTTTCAGGTTTATATTTTGTGCATTCATAATAATGATTGATTTGCCTCTTCACATATGATTGTGCATAAGTAGACAGGAGTGACTTACTTGTAATTCAAACACATTTCCTATGATGTGTAGAATTGTGTTTATTAATGTGTTTTAGTTATGCAACATTTCACTGAAACCCCCATTTCAGACAAGATCAATGTGATGTTCTGGGATGTACCTTAACACAGGGACACGTTGCCTAATGAAATTGAGGTTTAACACCATCTCTAATCTATTAACTGTCAGAGATCCAAATAAGGTCAGTTTTGGGGTGTCCACATTTTGGGATATAGTTTTGCTCCCATAATAGCACTAACCTCCTCTTTCTTCCTCATGATCACAACAAAAGACTGCACCAAGATTGATATGCCTACCATTTCCTGTATCTTTACTGCCTCGGATAGAATTCCTTATAAACAATGTTCACATCAGTCCTTAGACAATTCTGTCCCATTTATTTATTTATTTGAAACGTTTTATATAGCGTTGGAGTGATCCCTAAGGGTGCGATAAGTGGCTGTAATTTTTGGGTCAAACACCACAAAATGAACTCATTAAACAGTAGCTCTCTTTAAATGGCAATGGGAGAGGAGCTATATTCGTCTATTGAATAAGTGGCCACTGAACATGCTTCTCTCTGTCTTTGACGTGGTATTAGAATGGCAATGTTTAGCCCTGCTTTAAAGCTTGCATGGTGTCAATCGGTACAGAACGGGAATATCGTCGCAAAAATATCGACTTACCTAAATATCGCTGCAAAAATATCTACAGGAAGAAATATCGATGACAAAAATATAGTCTGACCAGAATATCGACAGACAGGTAAGTAATATCGTTAACATTAATATAGTTGTAATAAATATCGTTTACAAAAACATAGTTTACAATAATATCGTTTTTTAAATAATTATAAGTAATGTAGTGTTTTTAATGAGTAGTTGTAGTCAAAGTAGTATTTTTAGTAGTATTTTATTAGTTAATAATGTATTTTATGTAGAATTTAGTATTAATAGTTCCGTAGCGGGTTGTGGGTTTATAGGGGAGTAGGGTGGGAAGTAATTTAAATATAATGAAATAATAGATTAATTAATGTTTTAAATGAATATAAATAGTGTAATAAATAATAGTTAATTAATTTCAATTAGTTAATTGATTATTAATTAAGTAATTAATTATGTTAATTTTGTAATTAATTTTAGGTGTGTGTACAGGAATTTTTTAGTCAAAATGTAGTAAATTAATTACAATTTAATTGATTAATTATTTAATTAATGATAAAAAAAAATAATTGGTATTTTATAAATGATTAAATACATTTAGTAGTTTTTATCCCTACGCTATCCAACGCTTTCCCTACTGTTGGACACCCTGGAGTGGGAATAGTAATTTTTACCCCTACGCTATCCAACGCTTTCCCTACTGTTGCACCCCCTGGAGTGGGAATAGTAATTTTTACCCCTACGCTATCCAACGCTTTCCCTACTGTTGCACCCTCTGGAGTGGGAATAGTAATTTTTACCCCTACGCTATCCAACGCTTTCCCTACTGTTGCACCCCCTGGAGTGGGAATAGTAATTTTTACCCCTACGCTATCCAACGCTATCCCTACTGTTGCACCCTCTGGAGTGGGAATAGTAATTTTTACCTTTACGCTATCCAACACTTTCCCTACTGTTGCACCCCCTGGAGTGGGAATAGTAATTTTTACCCCTACGCTATCCAACGCTTTCCTTACTGTTGCACCCTCTGGAGTGGGAATAGTAATTTTTACCCCTACGCTATCCAACGCTTTCCCTACTGTTGCACCCTCTGGAGTGGGAATAGTAATTTTTACCCCTACGCTATCCAACGCTTTCCCTACTGTTGCACCCTCTGGAGTGGGAATAGTAATTTTTACTCCTACGCTATCAAATGTTTTAATTAGTAATGTATTGTATATTTTAATTATATGTATGTATTATTGTTGTTATATAAAGTAATGTGTTAAATATATGTATATGTCCACATTTATTTAGTTTATAATTAAAAAGTGTAGTAAATTTGTTTTAAATAGTTAAAAAATAAAAGTAATGTAATGTATTTTGTTAATAGTACTTATATTTATTTATTATTTAATGTAATTTTAATTATTTTAAAAAGTCGATATTTTTTACATCTATATTAATTACAACGATATTTTGGAGTCGATATTTATGTACTTACCTGTTTAAGTATAGGGTGTCGATATTTTTGTAAACAATATTTTTACAACTATATTTATGTCAGCTATATTTTTGTAATCGATATTTTAACACCCTACCGTGTCAATCATTAGAGTTTACCAGAGGACTCTATATCATCAGAAAAAGTCCCGGGCTTTTTTTATTATATCACTGTTTTCAGGTGTGTTAGTTAAATTCATTTAGCTGATATGAACCAAGAATACTACTCCTAGAACGCAATGTGCAATGGGCTGCTAAAGGAAAGCCCAGGTCTGTTAAGTGGTGTGTACCAGATGACATGGGTCATTTCGTAACATAATGGAAGGGAATTTGGAGATTGCTGATCCTACCACTGTGTTGCTTTTTCCAACTCCTAATGTCTTTAGCTTTTTACAGTTTTGGTGGATGGGGAGGTGTGTCTGTTATCAATCACTTTATTAATATAATATAGCCTTGATTTTTTGCTGAATAAATGATTGTGTGGGTTATCAAACTCTCTACTTCAATGATTTTGTTGAAATACTGCCACAGTTGAAGTTAACAGAAAGGTTTGTTATCCTAGATTTGAAGCACATTTTCAAAAAGAGAACAACTATGTTGAAAATACAGAAGTCCCTGGGAGTAAACAAAGCCGTCACCATTTGTGCATGTTTTGATGTGGACTCCAATGTACAGTGGAGAAGTGTGGCTCACTGGTTAGAGGAGGCATGCCCTGACGCAGAGGTCAGACCCGGGACCAGGGTTCAATTCCCGACGCGGCAGGGTCTTGAGCCCAATTGTCCACGGACTTGATAATTCTCGCTTCGGTGCCCACTCTAAGCACGAGTTCACACTATGCAGCTCTGGGCAATAAGCTTGCTTAATCTCCACAACGGCCCCCCCGCGGCGGGATGCCTGGCTTTCACCTTGGGGGTGCCCAGTACGGGTTATCTCACAGGGAAAAACCAGGACGGGTTCCCAATGCAAGCGCCGAGATGCCCTAGGGTAAGTCGAGCGCTATATAAGAACACACATACATACATACATACAGCAGTGATGCTGGGATCCTGGTGAAGTGGGTGTGTGCTCTCTTGCGGGTGGTGAAAGCAGCAGCTTGCCACAGGAGCAGTCCCTGACTACCAAGGATGCACATACCAACATGGAGGTCCCGCAGTTCTAGAGATGCTGTGAGGCTGGAGAGTGTGAGGATGTTCTGGAGGGTGTGGCCTCCCCGGTTGCGTTGAAGGGTGCCATGGTTCCCTGCCATGTTCTAGATTGGGAGAAATGGGAGTGCCAGACTTGAGCTTCTTGACTGAACTAGGGGCAAGGCATGATGTTCCAGGGCTTTGCGCTGCCTGGTGGTGGTACTGAGAAGATGCAGAAGCTGAAAGATGGAGTGGGGGAGTAACGTGGCCAAAGGCTCTCCTGCAACATGAGAACAGTTCTGTGGGTGATATCACCTTGGGGTGGTTGCCGACTGGCATTATTGCACATGAAGGTAATTTCATTATTGTTCAGCGGACTGCTTGTTGCATGTTGCTTCCTAAGAAGTTGACTTTTTTCCAAAACCCTTCATAAGCGATGAAAACGCTGATTCTGTGACCGCTGATGTCCCAGAGGACTTGGGTCTTATATGTAAGGAGGCTATGTTAACTACCAATTTAAAAGATTTGCGAGGCATGACACAGTAAAAAGAAACAAAAATGGGCACCTTGGTGGGAACTATAGAAGAGATGATAGGAAGGGAATCCAAAACAAAAAGTGAGGAATGTCACCTGGCTGGCCAGCTGAACGTCGTAGACGGTGCACTGCGTAAATTAGAGTGGGATGCTGGTGAACATTTAACAATAGAAGACTAGTTGCTAAGACTAGTAGACAAAGATGAAAACCTGAAAATGCAGGGCATCTCAGATTCAGGTCTTGGGGATCACATTACTTCATGCAGAGGAAGTCGTCCGACTAGTAAGTCAAACTTTTTTGGGATTCTAATCTGGAGCATGTAGTAGTAGTCACAAGAAGGCCGACAAAGGGAACTAATGGTTTAAAGTCTGGAGAGGTTACTCTCCTGATGGACTTTGATAGCTTGGGAGAGTAAGAAAAGAAACCTAATGCTCAAAGGAAGATCAAAATGTGCCTTCCCAGTTTTGAGTCGACTCACGCTTGAGAGAAGGCAAGACCTTTGATCCATAAAAAAGAACTACTGGCCAGGATATGTGCAGCTTCACTTTGATACTCAGCTAAACTGAGAGTGAGGCATGATAAGAAGATGCACATTTTCACTGATCCTGGCCCTGCCAAGGATTTTTTGGAGACACATAAGGGTCTGGGATCTTGGACTGATGATGCTGTGCTTCTATAGTGATCCGCACTGCTATGTAGTAGATATGTGGAAGATCAACTGAAACATACTTAAGTTTCATCTCCCAAAATGGTTGCTGGAGGATTTACTGGTTGAAAGTACCTGTTGCCTAAACTGTGGGTATGTGAATGTGGGATTGTAGGGAGCTATTCAGTTGAATTTGTCTTTCATAGGGAATACTTTCCCAATATTTCTTCTTTCCTCTTACCCTTGCGATCCTAAGGACATACAGACAAGCGGGACTAATGATGTCTCATTATTGTACATTTGATCTAATTTTCCTTTATTTCCTGCCCTACCTTATTACCTCCTTAGTGTGCAGATTACAGGATGGGAGCTGATCATATGCTACAGTTTTTAGGTCTCGCCTGGTGTTAGCAGCCCGCATGCACTGCTCCGCCATGCAAGGGCTTCTCGGAATCGATCTGATTCCAGCAGTCATGTATGAGCTCTGCCCGTGCTTTTCATTGGTTTGTGTCTTTTGGCGTAATTGAATATGCTGAACAGAGTGTAATGATTGTACCGGAGGCTTTGTAGTCCCTCCTGGGTGCCACCCTGTCCACTTTTGGCCCCGCCCCCCGGGACTGGATCTTTTACTGGCGGCAGAACACGGTGGGTTTTATAATGACTGTTGGCACTTATTTTTACCTTTGTTTGCGTGTGGGCTGTGCGTTTACTCGTGGCATTTAATAATGTGCTTTACATCAGTACCAGTTATCTTACATTGGAGCGCTTTACATGACACTCAGTTTCGTTACACAAGGACACATTCGATTTTGGTTGGCACGGGGTACAAAAATAGTTGTGCCGCGCTGTTGGTGTAGTTTGGCACGTTACCTGTA
Organism: Lissotriton vulgaris; assembly: GCF_964263255.1. Taxonomy (NCBI): domain Eukaryota; kingdom Metazoa; phylum Chordata; class Amphibia; order Caudata; family Salamandridae; genus Lissotriton; species Lissotriton vulgaris. The sequence continues at coordinate 1,686,727,740 of NC_141693.1, read as the reverse complement.
CCTTTACTACGAACGTCACATGGTTCTTGACCAATTGGAGCAATCCGCCTGAAAGAGGCACAAAAGCACCAGTAAACACAGTTCGTATATATAGCGTGACATACATTCAGGAAACAAAAGCACTCACAGCAGTCATAAGGGCTCGTGGGCAGCCATACAATCTGTGCTCAGTGATACCAGCAACATAACAATCCATAATGAATCGCGCGCGGCCTCTGATGGTTAGTCTGGGAGCCAATACCGCACTTAGAAACGGAACCATTCTAACAAATCTATAACCGTATTCTTTCGCACCAACCACGTCCACCACCATGTCCACCACCACCACATCCACCACCACCAAGTCCACCACCACGTCCACCACCACCAAGTCCACCACCACCGCGTCCACCACCACATCCACCACCACCACGTCCACCACCACGTCCACCACCAACACCACCACTGCGTACACCACCACCATGTCCCGCCACCATGTCTACTATGTCCACCACCACCATGTCCACCACCAGCATTTCCACCACCACCACGTCTGCCACCATGTCCACCACCACCACCATGTCCACCACCACATCCACCACCACCATGTCCACCACCACCACATCCACCACCACCATGTCCACCACCACCATGTCCACCACCACCATGTCCACCACCACCATCACCATGTCCACCACCACGTCCACCACCACCCCATCCACCACCACCCCATCCACCACCACCATGTCCACCACCACGTCCACCACCACCACATCCATGATCACCACCACCACGTCCATCACCACACCCACCAACACGTGAACCACCATGTCCACCACGTCCACCACCACCATGTTCACACCACCACATCCTCTACCACCTCCACATCCATCACGTCCACCACCACCATGTCCACCACCACCACGTCCACCACCACCACATCCACCACCACCACATATACCACCACCACCATGTCCAACACCACCATGTCCACCACCACATCCACCACCACCATGTCCACCACCACCACATCCACCACCACATCCACCACGTCCACCACCACCATGTCCACTAGCACCACCATGTCCATCACTAACACATCCACCACCACCAGCACGTCCACCACCTCCGCCACCACCATCAGGTCCACCACAACCATGTCCACCACCATGTCCACCACCACCATGTCCACCACCACCACGTTCACCACCAAGACCACAGCCACCACATCCATCATCACCACTTACACCACCACATCCACCACCCCCACGTCCATCACCACCACGTCCATCACTACCACTTCCACCACCACGTCCACCACCACGTCCACCACCATCAACATTACTGGGAATGCAGTTTCATTTGCCAATAAACCAGTTATTACAGGCAGAATTGTGAATCGTAACTGCATCTTTACTCATGTTTTTGCATTATTGTGGTGTATGTGTATCCTGTTATCTCTGCGTACAATAAACCACCACATCCACCACCACATACACCACTACCACCTAGTCCACCAACAGGTCCACTACCATGTTCACCACCACGTCCACCACCACCACCTCCACCACCATCACATCCTCCACTACCATCACATCCACCACGTCCACCACCACGTTCACCACCACAACGTCCACCACATCCACCACCACAACGTCCACCACCACCACGTACACCACCACCATGTCCACCACCACCAAGTCCACCACCACCATGTAAAACCACCACCACCATGTCAACCACCATGTCCACCACCACCATGTCCAACACCACCACGTCCACCACCACCACCACATCCACCACCACCACCACGTCCACCACCACCATGTCCACCACCACCACATCCACCACCACCACATCCACCATGTCCACCACCACCATGTCCCCTAGCACCACCACGTCCATCACTAACACATCCACCACCACTACATCCACCACCATATCCACCACAACCATGTCCACCACCATGTCCACCACCACATCCACCACCATATCCATGTCCACCACCATGTCCACCACCATCACCACATCCACCATCACCACCACGTCCACCAACACCACATCCACCACCATCACCATGTCCACCACCACCACGTCCACCACCAAGTCCACCACCACCATATCCACCACCACCATGTCCACCACCGCCATGTCCACCACCATGTCCACCACCACAACATCCACCACCACCACTTCAACCACCACATCCACCACCACCACGTCCATCACCACCACATCCATCACCACCACTTCCACCACCACCACCACGTTCACCACCACCACCACCTCCACCACCTCCAACACCACCATTTTTAAATATATCTTTTTAGTGGGTTTTCTTTTTCAGATATATACAATATATTATGAATCACAACAGCAATTATACATCAACATTACTGAGAAAACAGTGTCATTTGCCAATAAACCAGTTATTACAGGCAAAAATGTAACTCACAACTTCATCCTTACTCATGTTTTTGCATTATTGTGGTGTATGTGTATCCTGTTATCTCTGCGTACAATACATGTATCTAGACCCTAAATATAATTTCTGCTAATAAACTAAAACTAACAATAAGAAAGGGAAAGAACGACATCTAAAACTGTAATCAGCTGTGTTATGATGCAGGTGCCTGAATACACTAGGGCCAGTGCGTTGCTGTTACATGGGAAGAATGATAAGTCTAAAAATGCGAAGTGAGTATGCACAATACAGTTGTACTAAGCAGTGACTCCTGATATCATATACTGCGAGGGGGGTTGTTTTACTGCTATGTGACTCCCTCCGCATTGCTGGGGGGCGGCAAATCCTGCCCTGCAGAGTCTGACCGTGTGAGTGCTTTAAGTAAGTCATCCCAGGCCTGCGCTATTGGGTGTTTACGTAGCCCCATAGTTTCCTCTCTATGCAGCGTGGTAGGTTCAGCTTGTGCCCATACTATAAGGGATTTCTCCCAGCTGCACAACGCTGGGGGATCGCTTTGCTTCCACCTCTTCGTGATGAGGCGTTTTGCTCTCATCAGATCCAGATCTCTAAAACTGGAGATCACCCTGTTCTTCTTTGTCCGTGGATACAACCCCAGTACGCCAACTTCCCATCTGGACTGTAGGGATGACCCAGTGGATTTTGTTAATGTTTCCATGACTGCATGCCAGTATAGCTGAAGAGAGGGACAATACCACAACATATGTAGAAGATCAGCACCAGTTAACTTACATCTGGGGCAGGCAGAGTTAGTGAGATTGAAGTATTGATTGAGCTTGTCCGGGAGAGGTACACCCTGTGCAGTATGTATGTCTGTATAAGTTTGAATCTGGAACTGCGTGGAATGTATGTGGAACCGGCGATTATTGTATCCCACTCTTTGTCAGTCTATGGGTGTCACCTATCTACAGCCCACTTCTCATGGAGTCTCAATAGCAGTTTCAGTGTATGCATAAGGAGTGCCTCCACCAGCCAATGTTCTATGTGTGAGCCTTCCCCATGACATGTAGGTATTTATATGACCAAGTGTTCTTGCAGCTCAACTGTCATGTCTCCCAGGCCGTCGTCAAGGACCAACTATAGCAGTTTGAAGAAGAAATTTACCCGCTGGGATATCATTTTCCATAGCCAAATTTTCAAACGTTAGAAGTGTGCCCTCCGCGTATAAATCACCTATTGTATCTAAACCTGCCTCATGCCAAGTCAGTAGTTCAGTTACCGATATTTTCCCTCTGACTCTGGGAGTGCCTGCTAACAGTATCTGCAGGGCACAGGGTGGTGTATTGCGGGTTAAATAAAGGCTTCTTCTATAACATCTGTGAGCTAATGCGATACATATCTGAGGTGGGCATGGAGTTCGGGTGATGGGGTGAAAAAAGTGGTGTAGTTGGGATTGCGAACACATCCATAAACCTCCATGTGCACCACCACTACCACATCCACCACCACTACCACATCCACCACAACCACCCCCACAGCGCCAACTACCACGTCCACCTCAACCACCACCACCACTTCCACCCCCACATTCACCACCACCACATCCACCACCACATCCACCACGTCCACCACCAACACATCCACCAACTCCACCATGTCCACCACCATGTCCACCACCACCACGTCCACCACCACCACGTCCACCACCACATCCACCACGTCTACCACCACGTCCACCACATCCACCACCACCTCATCCAACACCACTATGTCCACCACCACCCCGTCCACCACTGCCACGTTTACCACCACCACATCCACAACCAACACATCCACCACCACATCCACCACCATCACTACTCACTACGTCCACCACCACCACATCCACCACCCCCACCTCCACCACCACCAATCCACTACCACCACCATGTCCACCACCACCACCACGTCCACTACCACTACCACGTCCACGACCACTATGTCCACCACCACGTCCACCAAGTCCACCACCACGTCCACCACATCCACCGCCACGTCCAACACCACCATGTCCACCACCACTACGTCCACCACATCCACCACCACCACGTCCACCACCACATCCACCACCACCGTGTACAACACGTCCACCACCACCACCACATCCACCACCACCATGTCCACCAACACATCCACCATGTTCACCACCACATCCACCACCACGTCCACCACCACCGCGACCACCACCACCACTACCACGTCCACCACCACCATGTCTACCACCATGTTCACCACCACCACGTCCACCACCACCACATCCACCACCATCACTTCCACCACCACCACCGCCATGTCCGCCACCACCGCATCCACCAGCACGTCCACCTCCACCAACACGTCCACCACCACCCGTGACTGGTAAAGTGTCACTGGAGGGCAAGGGTAAAAGGAGTGTCAACCCTGGCTATACATGGGACCTTTAAGGATGCATTGGGTGTGAAAAGACAGGAATAGGGGCTAGAAGTATTACACCAGACCCAAGATAAATTTTGAAGAGGCGCATTGTCACAGGGGCTCCTGTAAAAGCACTTGCAGCATCTCTACCTCACAGTGGCATACCTGCACGAGCCACTCACTCAAAACAAGCATTGGCATAGCCAATAGGTCTCGCCTTTGGGACCTTATAAGTGTTTAGCCCTGCAAAACTTGATGTTGTTGCACCAAGGATATTGTGCTGGATAACTAAACACTTATAAGGTCCCAAAGGCGAGACCTATTGGCTATGTCAATGCTTGTTTACCTTTCTGTTGACCCTCCTCTGTAAACTGACAGGATAAAGGTGTTACTTCTTATTAACAAAAATAATTGCCTGATCAAATGAGCAAATCTCCATCACCAAGTGCATGTATACGATAGACCATCTAGACCATCTCGTAATGCCGAAAATCTAACGCTTGAACCCCCCACTTTCAAGAAGGAAAGATCGATGGCCCAATCCTTTTCAGGCAACGCAGTGAGAATCTGGAACTCACTTCCGCCTCAGCTCCGGACCACCTCCTCCTCCCAGGCCTTCAAAATGGACCTCAAAGTTCTCCTCCTCCAAAGACACCTCCAAATCTAATTAACGCCCTCTCAATCATCTGAAGGAAGACCTCCCATTATTGAAAATGTTATTGTCCATGACTATGGAAGTGCCTTCCCAGTGTGTTCTGGCAGTTTGAGTGTTTACCATTTATTGCAGTATTATCCTTGTACCTGTGTATGGTACCCTTTTGTAACTTGCACACGTCACTTTTCTCTTGCAACACACTTTATTCTACCTCTCACATTTTGTTTGCTTTAGATACTTGCACAAGTGCCGCCATTGCCTACGTAACGTTTGTTCTTGTGCTGGAGTGTCTGCCATTTATTGCAGTATTATACCTCTACTTGTACTTTGTACGCTTTTGTAACCTGCACACATATCTCTTTTTCCTCCTGTAATGTACCGATTGCTACCTCATGTATTTTGATTGCTCACTATTGTCACTTTTGATTCATGTAACTTAGCGTTTGCTTTTGTAATTTGTTCACTTGTAATTTTCTCCTCATGTATCATTACTGTTCCTATTGTGAAGCGCTCTGACACCTTCGGGTAAAGTCCGCGCTATATAAAATCACATAAATAAATAAAGAATTGAATGTGTAAGGACTGGATGTAATTTTCAGATGTGCAACAGTCACTCCTGTATCGTAATACAAGCATTCCATAGGTGGCGAATGATAACACCAAGCAGCCAATAGGATGAGATGATAGATTAATAATCCTCTGGGTGGACCTATGTGCATTTTAAAGAATTAGTAACAATTCCTCGTGCAGACAGCTGCGCTGTCAAGCCAGACCTAAAAATGCAGGTGACATTCTGGTTCCCGTGGCTTGGGCTGGTCCCCAGTGACAAGCCCACGGTGCTTCGCGCGGTACTCGGTGGAGCTCAACTGAGCAGAGGGCTGACACTGGGGAGAGATCATTACTGAGGCACAGGGGAGATCTCATTACCGGAGCCCAGACAGAGTTGAAACAAAGGAAGCCGGCCTGGCCCCAGCAATGGCTGCAAGTTGAGATCCATCACTTATCTATGGTCGTCATGGTAACCACATGCAATGGTATGGGATACCTCTGCACCGGGGAATTCTTTGTATTGCGTGCTTCCTAGACAAGCGTGCAACGAGCAGGGGCCGTCAGTACCCTCCGAACCCCCACCTCGGTTACCTAGCAACGGGCCTTTGTGCCGCTGGTAACTAGGAAATGCATTCAGGATATGACTGTTTTTGATAGACCCGGGCCTCATAATAATACGTTACGCTCTGTCTCCTTAGTATGAAATAATTAGTGTGTGATGATGCTGGGGCGAGGGCACTGTGAGCTGCGTGCATGTCTGTCTCGGTGTCTTTCCACCCCAAGCCTACAGTCTGTAAAAAGGCGCGAGGTGGGGGGGGGGGGGGGGGAGGGGGGGGGGGGGTAAGCGGTAAAACATCCAGCACCTCCGTGGAAGGGCTAAAGGCATCCTTTGTTCGACAGCACGTGCGAGCTGCGAGTTAATGAAGCCCATTTGCAGGCCTGAAAAGGCAGAGCTGAATGGGACTGAACAGGCCGCACGTGCTCAGCGTCTCTGTTTTATAGCTCAATTCTCCATCCTTTCACTTGGGACCAAGTGCTTCCGGGGTTAGCTTAGGTCAGCACACATAGGGCCACTTCACAAACATGCAGTAGAACCTAAAAGAGTACTCTTGTAATACTCCTTTAAGTACTCTTACCTGCCTTTGTAAATCGACCCGAAGACATTAAAATAGGAATGTTAGAGTCATAATCATATTCAGTCAGTACAAATGGAAAGTACTGTGCCCGCTTTGCACTTTTAATAGTAGTGAGTTGGAAGTTTCAGGGCCAATTACAAAAGCATGTAATTGTACCTCTAGCAGAACTCCTGTAGTACATCTTCCCATATTCGTAAATGCTTTATTTTGTGAACCAGCCCAGTTGCTCGGCCTTTCCATGCTTATGCAGAATTTTCTGGTGTCCTGCTGCCTAGCTCAGTTTAGACGGATCCAAGAGATTGCATAAATGTCTTTGGAATTCGGCTACTTACCATGAGCTTTATGTGCTCCGTGCTGACTGCTCAATTACATCTTTGGACCGTATTCCACACCCCATGTTCAACATTTCCTACCGGGTGTCAGTCTTAGAATCAATCAATCAATCAATCAGAGTACTTGTAGAGTGCGCTACTTACCCGTGAGGGTCCCAACGCGCTGAGGGGAGGGGGGTGCTGCTACAGCTCGAAGAGCCAGATCTTAAGGAGTCTTCTGAAGGTGAGTAGGTCTTGGGTCTGCCGTATGTGGGGAGGGAGGGTGTTCCAGGTCTTGGTGGCGAGGTAGGAGAAGGATCTGCCACCGGAGGTCGTTCTTTGGATGTGGGGGACAGCGGCGAGGGCGAGGCTGGCGGAGCGGAGCTGGCGGGTGGGGATGTGGAAGCTGAGTCTGCTGTTAAGGTAGGCTGGTTCGAAGGTGATCCTCTTGTCGACGGGGAGCCAGTGTAGGTCTCTCAGGTGGGGGGTGATGTGGCTGCGGCGGGGGACGTTGACGGTCAGTCGGGCGGAGGCGTTTTGGATGCGTTGTAGTCGTCGTAGGTGTTTGGCTGGGATTCCTGCGTAGTGCATTGCCATAGTCCAGTCTGCTGCTGACGAGGGCCTGTGTCACCGTTCTTCTTGTTTCGGTCGGGATCCACTTGTAGATCCTGCGGAGCATGCAGAGGGTGTTGTAGCAGGAGGAGATTCTTGTCACCTATCCCAATCGCTGGTGTGCGTGTCCCTCATCAGGCCTTCATACAGGGATTTAGATTTCTCTTTCGTTGTTCTGGTCCTTCAGGAATTGTGGTTGATGGCCATCTTGGGTGGGGGGGATGGTGTCTATCACTTCTAAGCCATACAGCAGAAACTGGGGCAAACTCAGTGGAGCAGTGAGATGGGTGTTGCTTTAAATGCACACACACATGATGGATGGATGTCATTACTCTACCATGATGCTACCTGAAACCGGGGCCATATCTAGAATAAAGATACCCGATTTCTGTAGGGTTCATTTGTGGGAAGTGCTTCATGACCGAGATAACCACTTCAGACTTTAAACCAATTGTCAATATGCTCACTTAAATGTATACAAAGATCACAAAGAGAGTACAACAGGGATATACTTTGTTGTATAATCTAATATAAAATTAGTATTCAAGAAGAACAGTGTTGTAAGGTAAATTCCAAAGATGTCCAGAGATAGCCAGGAGGTATATTTCATGTAGAAGGTTTATTTGTAGATGTTACAGGTTTAATAAAGGTCTTAAGAAAATCCTAAGAAGGTCCCACCAGGAACTGCATGGTTGCTGCTCAGCCCACTCTCTTCAACTGTCATTTTCTCCACACAAGCAGGCACACCAACATTCCACTCCCCCATTCATCAGGCATTCTAACATTCCACGCAGTCATCACATTCCTTCTGGCTGAGCAGCTAAGGAGGAGATGCACTTGTAAACATCAAGGTATAACACATCCCCTTTCCTTGGACAACAATAAACCACAATAATTTGCAACATTGCAACAAGAAGGTAAAAATGATGGTACTTGCAATATTGCGCACAATTGGCATTAGAGGAAGAATAAGAATATAACAAGTGTATGGAAACCAGCTCCTATACACAACTACCCTAAAGGCAAGGATAACATTTAGTGCCCTGAAATTGTTTAGATCAGCCAAATCTAAAACATATAAAAATCACACTAAATGCACATCACATAAGCAAAACACCCAATTACAGCATCGATAAAGTAGAAGATAGTGTAAAACGCAGTGCGAAATGTGAAACACAGTGCGAAACACAAGTCAGATGTAACAGTGCAAAACAGGTTTTTCTTTCCTTTTTGCTCCAGTGCAACGTGACTGTTCATTACGATGCGGTACTCGATTTCCAAAAGAATCTGAGCAGGCACTTGAAGACATAGCAGGATCCACTGTCCTGAAAAAAAAAAACGTTAATGTCCCCAATAAAAAAAGCGATTTTTGCCCAGTACCTGAAGCTCATTGCTCTGATCCAAGATATGTAAAGCACTGATGCAAGGGGAGGCCATGCTGGAGAAAGCTTTTAAATTGGTGAAGTTGACTGACAACAAATTCATTTACGCTGACGAAATAATGCGTGGTTGGCAAGAAGTGAAGAACGTAGTTAAGCTTGTGAAGCCGGAAACCATGAAGATTCGGAACATCTAATAAAAGTCATCGTGTCTCAGTAAAAAAAAAGTAAATAATGCAACAGTACTTACATTCTTCGCGATAACCAAATTAGCGAAGAGACCTTCAGTGAAGGATTGCAACGATTCTGTCATACCATCTTCACTGCAGGCATTTCCGACAGCTCCCGCAGACAGCGGTGTGCAGGGAAACCTCGGATATCCAAGATGGCGGCACGTAAGCAAAAACAGTGTTGGGTGGCTCACGGCAGATGCGTGCTCCTGCAGCTTCGCCCAATGTCACGTGACAGCAGATCAAGTTGAGCACACGCTGAGCTTGGGGCATTCAAATGTGACAGCTCACGGCATTCAAATGTGGCAGCTCGCAGCGCTTCTATTCAAATAATGCGCATGATAACGGCCACATCTTACACGTTCAAGGCCCCGCTCTAACAACCATTGTATCTAATGCATGGCGCTGCACGCAGCTCACCGTAAAATCCCAAAGTACACACAGTCACAATTTGTTGGCTGTCTGCATAAGAAATATACACCACATCTATGTGAAACAGCAAATCACTGCGGACACCCACCAATATGTTGACAATGAGTTGGTATAGCTGGCAACGGGGTGAGCACAACGTGAGACAGGTAATTCAAACACGGTGTAGAAAAAGGAAAACCGCTTATGACAACTCAGCAGGCTCTTGTTAGATTGCATCAATCTCACGGCTGTTACTGAAGTGAATGAGTGTAACAGCAGGCTTTAAATAATAATAATGTAGACAGTGATTTTCGCCAGTGTTCAATATTCATTGGTTGGGCAACCAAAGCAAGGTAAAAGAAAATGTTGTACAGTGCAGTTCTCGCCTCACTCAAAGCGCAGTTGGTAAAACATTGCCATAATTCCTGCTCTTCACCACTGTCAGTCAATGTCACAGAGTTTCCATACATGGAAGAAAATATGCCACTCTTTAACTTATTTTGGTTAGCATTGTCTTTCTTCTTATAAAGCATAAATCCACAATTACAAGGAATGGGAAGCGCTCTGGGTAGGCTGTCCAGATGGTAGAGGAAACTGGTGGGACTAAGGAGGGCGTTCTTTTCCTTGTTCTTTTTTCAAGATTGCTTTGCTTTGAATAATTTCTTGTATAAATAAAGTTCAGTAAAGATGATATCATTTTTCCCCACCTTCAGTAGTCTTGTGGCCAAAACACGCAGGGTTTTTTCTAGATCATCGCCAAAATGTTGTAAGGTATATTCCAAAGATGACTAGAGGTAGCCATGAGTTATATTTCATGTAGAAGGTTTATTTGAAGATGTTACAGGTTTAATAAAGGTCTTAAGAAGATCCTAAGAAGATCCCACCATGAGCTGCATGGTTGCTGCTCAGCCCACTCTCTTCAACTGTCGTTCTCTCCACACAAGCAGGCACACCATCATTCCACTCTCTCTCTCATCAGGCATTCTAACATTCCACGCAGTCATCACATTCATTCTGGCTGAGCAGCTAAGGAGGAGATGCACTTGTAAACATCAAGGTATAAAAAAACAGCAATCTTTAAAATGGTGCATGTGGCGAAGTGCTCTGGAGTGCAAGCAGTAGTTATAAATACAGGCAGTGCAGGAAATACTATGAATTCTGCAGTAGACATAACTGGCATTCAATTGGTGAAGGCCATTGCAAGCCCGCTGTTACACTGTCGACGTTTCCATCCTGTGGGAAAATTTCAAAGGGTCTTATGAGGACGTACAAGCCTTCTGGCTAATTGAGAAAGTCATATGAGAGTAATCTTTAAAATAACTAATCGTCAAGCAAATTCTCATTGCTCCCACTGGTTATAAGAGTTTCAACAAAACTCTGCAGATTCATTATCTGATGCAAGAGCAGCACACCTGATATTTCGTGTTTGTGTACCATGCCCAAGTATCCCTAGCACAACAGCATCCACATTGTATTGTAGCCTCGCCCTATCTACCCCATTCAGTTCCTAACATTCTGATATCAATTAATGTAAATACATTTTATACTTTTTTTACTTTTTTATTTTATTAACTTTTAATACATGATAAATAAACACACTTACCATTAAATTTAATGTATTATACTACTTAAATTATTAAATGTTTTAAAAAGTCGTTACTAAGCGTTTGTGTTTTCTAAAAATTATTATTCATATTTAGAATTAATTACATTAACAGTTAACACACATTTTTAAAATACTTTTTAAAACTTTAATTAAATATTCAAAATGTTCTTTACTTTGCCATTTGGAGATCTCCATCTTGGCTGCTGAGATCTCCGCCAAGTGTGTGTCTTGGCAAATGCTATTGTAAAGCCACCAATAGTAGTAATGTTATAGCTGTATATGACATTTTTACTGACTCCACCCCACCATTTCAGGGAGTCGGGACATATAAGTCTACACGTTTGAGTAGCTTAACACTCATAAATGTGAATAACCAAAAGCAGTAAACATTAAAGGTTCTATGTAGAAGATACGTTGTGTAGCATACTAACAGTAGTCCATGCTCAAGTGAATTTAGCCATGAGAAGGGATTTCACTTCTTTTTTGAAAGACGCCGTAGAGGGATTAAGTCTAGTTTCTGGGGGTAAAGCATTCCATATTCTGGGCGCCATCCCTGAAAAAGTTCGGATATATGTTTTCTTCTTGTTGAATCTATGAGGTTTCAGTAAAAGGTTTTTAGCACTTCTTGAAGATCTGACTCCACATGAGGGTGCCAGTTTCTGTGCCGAATAGCTAGGTGCATTGTGATGAATGGCTTTATGTGTCATACATGCTATTTTCAGATGTATTCTGGCTTCAAAAGGTAGCCAATTAAGGGATTTTAGGTCAGGGGATATGTGGGAGCTTCTTTTGGAGCCACTGATAAGTCTTGCTGCGGCGTTGATTGAGGCTCTTAGAGGGGCCGTTGCAACTCTCTGCAAGCCGCAGAGAGAGACATTCCCGTAGTGAACACTTGGGATGAATAGAGCTTGTACTGCCAATATGAAGTCTTTATCCGGCAGGAAAGGTTTCAATTTTCTCAGAGTATGTATCTGAAAGTTTGCTCCTTTTGTTGCGTTGCTGATGTGTTTTTGAAAATTGAGGTTTCTGTCCAGTGTCTTTCCCAGCGATTTCGCTGAGTCAACGATGAAAGGTTGGCAGTTGAGTGCGAACCTTTTATTGTCTACTATCCAGCCAGGTTTCCTGGATATTGTATCTATATTTTGCTTGATATACATTGAATGTTTTGTTATGTACCTTATACCCATGTATCTATGATAGGATGTTTATATTATCATTGACCAGCATTGAACCTTATGCTATTCACTTTGTACCTATGTAACTAAGAAACTCACCGTGTAAAGCGCAAGGGTCTGGTTCACGCTATATAAAACTTTCAAATGAAATAAATAAATTACTCTATCAAACACAATGAAGACTCATTGGCTGTATTAAAAACGTCTGTGAAGGATGGACACTAAATACATAACATTGTGGGGCCAAACAGAAAATCTAAATATTTCATTAGTTTTCTGATCGGTATGACCACAATCCCTCTCCCAGATACCTTCTTAAAAAATCCATATTCTCATCCCACATTTCCTTTGGTTAAACAAAAACCTAGAATGTCTACTAAAAAACTCCAAAATCCCCCCAAAAACTAGGTGGCTTAAATCTGCCAGATTACTGTTGATATCAAACAGTATTTCTAGCGAAACAAGGAATTAATTGGATCCTGGAACCCACTACAATTCCCCCAATCTAGCTAAATATAGAACAAAAATTATTCCACTCTCTTAAACATATGGCCCTGATTACAATGAAGAAATTCGGTGCAAAATACTCAACGTCTTTCCTTCCAGAAACATTGCAAGCCATACATTATTTTAATCATAAAACAGTGAACAAACTCATACACTCCACATAAGTACCCCTCTGGCACAATCGGACCATAAAGAAAGATGGAAAAACATTCTAAAATAAAGAGTGGGCTGACAAAGGATTTAACCTCTTAAGAGACTTAGGTTCAACTTCCTGTCCGGTTCGTTTCTGAAAAATGAAAAACTCCTTCAACCTCACTGAATTAGAAATTTATAATTTCTTCAGACTTAAAATGTCCATATCGAAAAGCAAAATCCCTCACAAACCCGATCTCCCATCAATAAAAAAAAAAATCAAAGTAAAGGGCATTGTGCATCCAAACTATACACCCTTCTCTCTCCCAAACGCTCTAAAGGAACTCATAAACTGCAATCTAAATGGGAATTAATCCTCAACAACTCAGAAACACATACATTCCGATCCCTAAAGTGGGAATACATATGGACAAACCTCATTTGGTTTGATTTCACAACTTCACTTCTACAAAGCAAATATTGGATCGCTCATATGGCACGCTGGACCCCTCACAAACGTCATAAATGAGATATAATAGACACATAAATGTTGGAGCTGCAAAATACAAAATGAAACTTTTTCCAACACATGCTCCTAGAATGTCACTTAGTCAAACAGTTTTGGAATGATATTAGCTTTTAGATCTTCAACATATTTAATGCCAAAATGGACTCCTGACCTTAAATCCATATCTTCAGGAATCCTCCAACTTGAAAATAATCCTTAAACCTAAAAGATAGAGTTCTCTTACATGCACTATTAACTATAATAACAAAATCCGTCTTCTAAGAATGGAAAGATTTCTCACGACTATCCATCCACACTAGGTGGGCGTAAACTCAGTTTATGAGAGGGGTTGACAATACACCAAATTCTTTATTAACTCAAGGTTTACCCAAAGTGAATATGTGGAAAAAATGGACACAAATCTCCCGACACACCATGTTTTCCTCTCATTCCCCACATGTTCCTAAGACAAATCGAGAATACTATTTAAAACAATTAGAAGTCCCCCATTCCATTCCAAACACTTTCCTCCTTCCTCCTTCTACCTTCCTACTCCACTCTCATTAAATCTAAATCCCCTCTTTTATCTTCTCTATTGTCTCACTCTCTCTCTGTACTCTTTCTTCACTGATTCCTGACTGGAGTAATGCTTAAATATAAGGTGTACATGCATTATTAGAGTGCTTCTCTGAATCTTTGTGAGTGAGTAGTCGTGCTCTACAAGTCACTTGATTGATTGATTGAATCAATGTAAACACATCACCATCCTCCTAAAGAACTACTCTAACCTATGATCTCTCGATGCTTAATCTGACCCACACACGTTTCATACCATATATATTAAAGGGTTTGTAATGTAATGTAATGTAATGTAATTGCCCTTTTATACCGCGCTACAATCGCTCCAGGGAGCATCTCGGCGCCAATGTATGGTCAACCTGATGTCAAGGTTGCCTTGCTGCTTGGAGTGACCAGGACCGGAATCACACTAGTGCTCTGGCAGTTATGTCTGGAAGGTTATAGATCCAAGTTTTTAATTGTTTACGGAATTCTGATTCCTTGTCCAGTGCTCTTAAGTGTGGGGGAAGGGCATTCCATGCTTTTGCACCTAGTACCGCCAAGGATTTGCCCCCACAGGTTTTGAGTCTAAACCCTGGGATGGTCAGTAGGTTAGCCTTGGAGGATCGTAGTGCTCGAGTTGGACAGTATCTTACAATTTTTTTTCTTAGGTATAGAGGGCCTAGTTCGTGGACAGCTCGAAAGGTAATTGTCAGCACTTTAAACAGGACCCTTTTTGTTATAGGCAGCCAGTGTAGTATATTAAGAGCTTTGGTTGCTGAGGATTTTCTCGGCCATTTTAAAACCAGCCTTGCTGCCGCATGCTGTACCATCTGGAGTTTATGGGTAGCCACCTTATTGGTACCAGCATACAGGCTGTTACAATAATCAATGCATGATGTAACTAATGCAACCGTAACTGTTTTCCTCGCTTCAAAGGGCAGCAAGTCAAAGAACTTCCTGAGCCCCTTTATCACCCCAAAACAGGTGCCTGCCACTTTTGACGCCTGGTGTTTAAAGGATAAGTCGGCGTCAAAGTGTACCCCAAGAAGGTGGTGTGAGGCGGTATTTCTGCCTTCTCGGGCCACCATAATCTGGGAATGAAATCATTTTTTGGGTCTATAGGCATGATCTCAGTTTTGCCTGTGTTGCATTTTAGATGGTTTCTCCGCATCCACTCAAAAGTGGCCGTTAGGCAACATTTGAGTTTTTCCTCCCAGACCTGGTTATCTTTATCCATTACCAGGATAAGTTGTGTATCGTCGGCATATGCTATTACATCTATGCCGAATGACGATATCAACTTTATCAGGGGTGCGGTGTAGACATTGAATAATGTCGGACTCAAGCTGGAACCTTGAGGTACACCCGTCGACAGTAGTTTCTCACTGGAACGGAATTCCCCCAAGGTCACCACTTGTCTCCTGTCACTTAGAAAGTTCTTTATCCACTCCAGGGCTATGCCTGTAATGTCAGATGTTATTAGCCGGTCTATTAAGATGACATGTGAGACCGTGTCGAAGGCCGCCGACAGATCTAATAATATCAGGACGGCCTTCTTACCTTGGTCTAGGGCTGAGCGGATAGTTTCAGTAGTGAACAGGAGCGCTGATTCCGTGGAATGTTGGGTCCTAAAACCTGCTTGGTTGGGGTGCCATGCTTCACTATCTTCCAGAAAGCGAGTAAGCTGTTTATTTACTATCGACTCTGTGATTTTACACAGTGCCGGGAGTAGTGAAATGGGACGTAGATTTGATAGTATAGTGGGGTCAGGGAGCTGTTTTTTTTGCAAAGGTTTCACTGCTGCCAGTTTCCACTCTGAGGGGACGTTGGCCGTAGACAGTGAGTTATTGACGATGTTATTTATTTCTGGGCTGACAATTTCTGCAATGAGATGAAGGAGTCCAATGGGACACGGGTCAAATGGTGATCCCGATTTTGGTGCCAAGATGGCTCGCTTAGTTTCCTCCGGACTGATTGTACGAAAGGCTGTAAGCTGGGTTACCTCCTGCCTTGTGTTGTCATCCTCATTCCTTGAACCCGGTATAGGGGCCTCAAAGTCTTTCGTCAGACCCAGAACCTTTTCTTCAAAGAAGTCTGCAATAGAGTCACAGAGCATTTGTGAGGGCGGAATGTCCTGCATTAGGCATTTAGGTTTATTAAAATCATTCACAATTTTAAAAATCGCTTTATGTTTGCTATTAGCTGTTTCTATTGCTGAGGTAAAATACTTAGTTTTTGCCTGTTTGATTAGTGCGTGGTACGCACTCTTAATCTTTTTGTATTTACCACGCTCTATGCTGCGATAATTTTTCCGCCAGCTACGTTCAGCTCTACGTAGCTCCCCCTGTTTGTTTTTAAGTTCTCGGTCGAACCAAGGGGCGGATCTCTTCTTTTTCCCGGGTCTAGTTTTATTTCTTCCCTGTCCAGCCATACCTTTCAGTTCATTCATCCAAGCCCTAAAGGTGTTTAGGTTTGGAGGTCCTACTAGTTTTGGTCTGCATTCTCTAGCCATTGTAGTTAGTTCTGGATGGTTCATAATAGCTTTTCAGTCATCTTGTCTGGCCTGGTCGCGTTCTTCTGCATGTTTATTCTTTCTATTAGTCTCCAGAGGGAACGTAAAGGGTATTAAAGCGTGGTCCGTCCACGTTTGGGGTTTCGGGTGGTCTGTTGTTAAAGTATCTAAATTAGTGGCAATGCAATCTAAGGTTTGGTTAATCCTTAATAAAATATTGGCTACTTCACAGATTATATGTTATATGACTTATATTATATGATATGTTATGTTGTACTCAATCTTACTCCCATTCTTTATCCCTATGTTTAAAGCTTTATCCAAATTTTAAAAAATCTATAAAATCGCTCTGAAATATAGAGTAAACAAACACATTTAGATTTACTCATGTATACGTTTATTTTTGTAAATAGGCCCCCTAGTCTCCTACATCTTTCACCATCCAGAGAATCACACCTTTTCCCTCAGGCTGGCTTCAATGTGGACCACACCTTGGTGGCCTTGGTGCTCCAGTCGAATTGACCTTGAGATTAGGGATAAAAGAAACCCAATGTGGTGCCCCCAACAGAACAATGCCATCAGCTTTAGTTCAGTGTCCATGACATACTCTCCAATGGGAGCACAGATTGATTTGGGATTGCAAGGTCTGATGCCATTGGTCTTCAAGAAATTACTTGTGTTATTTTCTAGCTGCCACAGTCTCAGCCTATATGGATTCAGCCTCATTTATGATTTCAGCAATCACAGAAGGATTGAGGACGTAAGGACAGGCTTTGTGAGTTAGTAGTTGTAAAGTTTGTTCAGTCCTTTCCATCTAGTGGTGCTCTATCAGCTCTGGGAACCGCAAGTTATGCAACAGTGATAGAGTGCCATGTTATTCAGAAAATTGTAGGGATGCACCATAATCTCCAGTAGTCAGCTTCCGCATATTTAGAGGACTGTATTAACGTGTGATATTAGAAATGTAGTATTGGGCCGAGATCAGTGCAATATGTAGTTGTGTGGTCATATTAATCGAAGACTAATGTAGTGCTTTGACTGAGAACATGCTTTAGGTAATGTCGAAAAATTATTGCTTTACGTGTAAAATGTCGCATTAGGTTAAACATGCCATAGTAAAGTTATACGTGTAGGCTGCTTATTAATGGAACAGCTAAGGTTTAACATGAGAAATGTATTGCCTTAGAAATGAAATAAGAATTAATGCATTTAAACGTGTAAAGGCCTGGGACAACGCGAAAGTTAGTAGAAGCCTAACTGTTTTTCTTAGCTTAGCCAGATGCAGTGGGTTAGAGAATTGTTCCTTCGGAAGAGGCTCCTTCGTAGTTGAATTTCGAAATGTAACTTAGAATGTGTGCAAGGTTGCTTCTCATGAATTTCTGTTGCAGGTGCAAGGCCACAGAGCTTGTTAGGTAGAATAAGCCATTGTTTAGGAGTTAGGGTGGTAGGAGTGAGCACAAAAGGAGTCAACTGGAATGTGAAGCTGCAACATTTGGCAGAGAAGTTGCCCTTGACCCAAGGACACAGCAACTGTTTTTGGACGAAGATGGAGCCAGACTGGAAAAATCGACGAGCTAATACCTGCCTCAAGGGGTGTGTCTGGGGCGTGTCTACTGTTTTGGGGATTTTGTATTAGGAACAGCACCCGGGGGAGGAGAGCAGAAGCAGTCTTGGTAGGGCAGGATGTAGGCAGTCTTGAGCAGATTTTGAGGGAGACAGGCAGGGGAGGGTGTAGGAAGGAGCATCTGAGAACGAGCTCTGAAACTTAAACTGTTTACCTGAGAAGGTGAATATGCTTCTTAGAAAGACTTCACAGCTGACACCTTTTTCTCTTGCCTGGGAGGGATGTTAAGTAGGGATGCCACCTTAGTGTTAGTGTAGGGACAGACTAATTACCGTTTTCTTTCCTTTTGAAATAAATGCAGTCCAGACTTCAAGCTGGGACTGTTGTCGTATGTCTGATGCTTTTAGAAATAACGTTGCTGATTATCTTGATTTCATTTGAGACTCCTGCGCAGGATTATGTTTGTATTAGTGCTAGTTTACTTTCTAAACCTCTTGCTGAGGTGCTTGTATGTTCAGTTATTTTTGGCTTGGTAATACATTTTCAAAATTTTCCTTTGGTAGTCAGTGGTCCTTTAGAATTGATGTTATTGATTAATTCCAAAATTGTTAAAGGTTATGAACTTGAGAATCTCCCCCTCACACTTCTTAGCAGAAAAAAAGATGTAATCGACCGAGGATTCTAAAGATTGGTAAGGTAAGAATCTAGTAAAGAATCCGGCTATCCCAACAAATGTTTGGCAGAGTTAAACCAAACAAAAATATTTTTCTTAAGGAAGCAGCAATAATTACTAGAGTCCACACTTTAAAATATATAAAAATCTGTATTTTATTAATGGTAGAAAAATATTTTGAAAGCAAAAAATTGGTCCAAAATCAATTTAAATCGCAACCCCTTGCACTTTAAATTAATGTAACATGGGTGTATCCATACATCTCCACTGCAAGTTTCCACATATTTATAATTGAGATTTATAACTGTCACCTACCTGTTGCTTTCTATTTAAGGACAAAATGTCTACTTCTTTTTGTTGTCATCTCATTTTATGTCCCCAGGTCCAATAATTCTGCTCAGTTTTATGCTATTAAATCATAATTACAGCCACAGCCAATATGTGTTTCAGGTATTTATTAGCTTCTTTAGGGCTGTATAATTTCAGAGCAATAAGCGTAAGAAAACCATGCATATGTATGATAGTAGCATGAATATCTACATTCATTTCATTATATTGTGATTTACGGAGCTTTTATTGCATCATAATATCATTCCAATAACTCTTGCAAGGTATATTTAGGAAGAGGCAATTGATTACAATAAATCGGCTACAACAGTACCCTTCCAATAACACTCAGGTAGTATATGTAGGGGCAGGTAATTGGTTATGATAAATCAGCATCAATAGTAACATTCCAAGAACTCTTGCGTAGTATACATAGGGGTACACAGTTGGTTACAATAAATTCTTTATTCAAAAGACACTTACATGTAGACACAGATCTGTACAAATATAAATGGTAGGGCAAGTGCTTGGATTCAGTATGTTACATTTTACAATTTCTTACATATACATTTAATTAAATGCAAAAAACAAATAACTAATATCTTAAATATCTCAATTATATAATCTCTCACTAGAGCTACTTGAACAAATCAACATAATAAGAATATGAAGCTGCTTCCTCTGCTTCTAAATTCTCACTTAGGGGGTCATTATGATCGCGGACGGACTTGAGTCCGTCCGCGACCATAGCGGAGGAGGGAACCTCCACATGGCCTGCGGAGTTCCCTCCTGTGCAATTAGGATGTGACCGCCACCCTGGTGGTCACATCCTCTATTTTTAACATTGCGGCAGGTGCTGCTTCAAGCAGCACCCGCCGCAATGTTAAAAATGAAAGCTGTGCATTTGCATGCACAAAGCGGGAGGCACCGCGCAGTGCCTGCCACTCTGTGCACGCAAATGCATGGGGGTACCATAGGTACCCCCATGTGCACCCCCTACCCCCCCTTCACCCCTGGGGGCCCGCAACGGGCCCCCAAACAAGAATCCGTATGCCTTTGCACAGCGGACATGCCGCCGTGTAAAGGCATTGAAATTCAGACATCCTAATATGGCTCGCGGTGTCTGAGAGACACTGCCACCATATTAGCCCTTTTCCGCCGCGGTTGTAAGCCAACCACGGCGGAAAAGCAGCGGACCTAAACAAGGACCCACCAGCCATCCTAATGTGGCGGTGGGTCTTTGGTGGGTCCGCAGAGGATTTTCCGCATCCGCCGGCGGTGGCTTCCGCCGGCCCAGAGGATGCGGAAAATCCTCCATCATAATGTGCCCCTTAATTTGGACCTCCTTAGTATGGATAAGTGTATGATTACTCTGTTCTCCTAACATACATTTTTTCTTATCATTATAAGAATAAAAATATGCTTGAGGTGGGGAAATGGGTAATGGCGGTCCGTAGGGAATCTTTTGGACAATCCCTAAAGGCTCTCCTTGTGGGCCTGCATTGGGTGTATTCTATTTACATTGTTGTTAAAAAATCTATAAAATGTTACTATGTAAAAAAGAATGAAAATATGTTCTTCCACTGTCTGATCTTGACCACCATATGTTAGAATCATTTTAATGTTGATTACAATAAGATGGTGGCAAATATTATAATTTATCATATAGATTTCTGTATTGAACATCTAGACTACCAACTTTCATGCACCTTATACTACACTCTTTACTTATCCTTTGACCTTATCACAGCTCAATTCCTCAATGTCCTGAATCCATATACATATAAATCTTCAAACAGTGTGAAACCAATAAGTCTGTATCAGAATATATGTTATCTTTCTGTTTCATCTCACACCAACTCAGCATCGATATATCTCTTAATTCAGTTGGTTTCCAAGTTTCAGAACTTGTACTAATATTATCCTTATTTCAAATTTATTTGAGCAAAAGGCTTCCCTGAAGCGCAGTCTACAACAAAAAAAAGGTTTCACAATCATAAGAAACAGGCAGTTAATTTAGAATTAACTAAGTAATTAAATCTAGCTTCACACAGCCAACTTTATTATAAAACAAATAAGACATGTTTTCACATAGTGCAAAGGTGGAATCGAACTCCTCATTCCTTAGTTTCAAAGTCAATAGTACGATAAACTAACACCACCATCATATTCCAAGCTCCACACTACCTCAAACACTTGTACAGTAAGTTTCTCAGTAGGTTTACCCAAATAAAAAAGTTGACCTCACATAGACCATTGCACTATGAGAATGATTTAGAAACAATTAATGTCAGTTTTTCACATTTTCTCGAGCTAGACGCAAAGTCATTATTCCTCAAATTCAGGGTCACTAATGCGATTAAACATACTTATTTTTTTTTCTTTTCAGAGTTTTATATAGCGATCTTGATCCAAATGAATCAGGTATCGGAGAGCTTTACATGAGCACCTGCTGCGTTACATAAGGACACATTCATTTTTGTTAGGCATGGGGAGATTAAGTGATTTGCCCAGAATCACAGGATGTTGAGCATCGTTCCCGTTACTCGAACCCAGTTCCCCAGATTTGAGGTTGACCGCCCTAGACGTTAGGTCACATTATCCCCCCATTCTAAGCTCCATTCTCCTTTAAATACTACAGTTATATCAAATATTGGGAGGGAGTGTTGTTTGTGTAAAATAACTATGGAAACAATTGAGCAGATTGTATGCCTGTGCTCACCTTTAACGGACCTAAGAATGAAGTAACTAAAGTTAATCTTTTGTGAAAGTGGAGTAAGGATGGTCAACAATGCTACCCTTAAATGCTTCATGTGCCTGACAAATAATCTTATTAGATGCACAATACCATATTTAACTGTGGGATATGCACATTACTAGAACAATATCTGTTGAGTGGGGACCTACAAAGGCAATATTATTGAATAGGAAAAAAGTAACGCTATCTATGAAACAATTACCTTTTAGTAGAAAAGTTTTTTTTTACATTTTGCACTTTTATATTGGTCACTTTTATGTGAATGTTCAAATATTAGTGTAATTGCTTTTGATTAACTTACATAATAAACTACTTATCTACCTACCTACCTACAACTCCAGTTATAAGTCCTTCATATTTTTACTCAGACTCTCCATCACTCACAGTATTTAGGTTATAGTGTAGTGTAGTTCCTATATTCCCAATAGGCTCTGCGCATTGGAATAACATAAACGGCAGTTTAGACGTAGGACTGAGGTCGACTAGGTCTCTACTGAATATGTTAGACTTAATTAGGTATGCCAGCTAGCTCAGAGGTCACTAGAAACTTTCTCGAATGAACAGGGAGGAGTTAACTTCCCTGATTAGACAAGAAGGGATTAGCTTCTGACAACCGCATAAACATGACAACTTTGCTCCCTCCAGAATAAGGAGTATATCTTCAGAGTCGTGTGAAAACAATAGATAGCTATTTCACTCAGTCAATCGTGCATGCTTAGTTTCACCAGAGTGCAGAGAAATAGAGAGACGGGCGTTTTCAATAAAAGGTGTTATTTATTGAGCAGTCTTCTTTCTCGTGCAAGAGAAGTGAATTGCCACAATTGCAATACTTGTCATAAAGTAAAGTGCGTACAGTAAAAGGAGTATTATGAAATAATACTGTAGAAGCATTGATATGGTTTCTGAGCCATGATACTTAAAACGGATAAAATATATACAATTATATACAATGATCAAAGTTGACTAAACGTACTCAACTGGTGCTTCTAAGATACGCTTACCCCAGTCTACCTAACCTAAGCCTAGTACGTGGGAAGGAGTAAGGGAGTTGCAGTTTAAGTTAAGTTAGTTTTGCCAAGAATCTGAATCAAGAATTCTCTAAGGGTCTAATCAGCTCCGTACCTTGGTTGTAGAATGAAGGAGGTCTTGTATCTCGCTCTCAGGACTCGATCTCCCAGTCACCCGCAAGGGTGACTGGAAACACTGGAGCTGGATTTTCTCAGCAGGAGAAAAGACAGCGTCTTTCTCAGTGTGTCAAATGGGAGGGACGGCTTCCTTCGGCACTCACATCAGCTAGGCTTCGGGTAAGTAGATAGCCGCTCTGCTCCAATAATAATAATAATAATAATAAAACATTTTTAAAGCGCATGGCTGCACAGCTGTGTATCCCCGCGCTGATTGCTGAAAAAAACTCACAAAGAATCGAGAAGGGAACGGATGGAGATCATCACAGGCTTATTTGAGGAAAGAGATGGGTTTTCAGTTTAGCTCTGAAAAGAGTTTCTGAAGGTTCCATTCTTAAGTGAACCGGTAGGGCATTCCAATATTTCACTCCGAGGTAGCGAAAGGAACGGCCACCAATTTTCGCTCTGTGGACGCGAGGGAGTTTGAATAGAGACATTCCTGAGGACCTAAGGTCTCTGGTAGGGCGGTGGATGGTCAGGAGGCCTCTTAGATAGGTGGGACCCTTGTTGTGGGCTATCTTGTGGGCATAGCAGAGGCTCTTGAATTTGATTCTCTCCCTAACGGGGAGCCAGTGCAATTTGGACAATGCCGCCTTGGCTGATGTTCTTTTGGGAAGACCCAGTACTAAGCGGGCGGCCGCATTTTGTGGGCATTGAAGCTGGTGGAGATGTTTTTGGTTCAAACCTAAAAGGAGAGCATTCCCATAGTCCAGATGAGGAGTAATAAGAGCATGAACTATAGTTTTCCTGGCTTCAGTAGGGATGAGGTCGATGATTTTTCTGAGAATTCTTAATGTGCCGATGCATTTGCCTATGATTTTATTGACATGGGATTTTCCTGACAGATCAGAGTCGATCATGATCCCTAGGTTTTTGACCTTCTCAACAGGGCGAGGGCACTCGCCAAAAGTTGTGGGCCACCACGCTTGAGACCATAGTGAGGTTTTCTTCCCTATCACTAGCACCTCTGTTTTGTCTCCATTCAGCCGGAGGCAGTTGCTGTCCATCCACATGGCGACAGCAGCCATGCACTCCGAGAAGTTGGAAGCATACTTCTCGGTGTCAGGAGTGAGCTTAAACATAAGCTGGGTGTCATCGGCGTAGCTGACAATGCCCACCCCGAAGTTCTCTATGACCTGAGCTAGGGGTTCCATATAGATGTTGAACAATGTGGGGCTCAAACTAGAGCCCTGTGGAACCCCATAGCTCACGTCACGAGCAGATGATTTAAAGGGTGGGCAATGTATCTGGAAAGATCTCTTAGTGAGAAAAGATTTCATCCAAACCACCGTGTGTTGCTTAAGGCAAATGCTGGTATATTTATACCTGGAAGGTGCCGTGTTTGACGTAAGGTTGGACATAAGACGTCAATAAGAACTGTCACTAAGAACTGGCAGTTCTTTCAGGACTCGCAGGAGTTCTAGGACAAATCAAAACAAAAGCTGTGGGAATTCCCGGGTTGCTGGAGGTTTGGTTTGTT
Organism: Lissotriton vulgaris; assembly: GCF_964263255.1. Classification (NCBI taxonomy): domain Eukaryota; kingdom Metazoa; phylum Chordata; class Amphibia; order Caudata; family Salamandridae; genus Lissotriton; species Lissotriton vulgaris. The sequence goes on along the minus strand of NC_141693.1, from coordinate 1,686,702,636 downwards.
TAAAGTACTTGTTGTACTTTCTAGGAGTCTAAGGAAGTAGCCTTGCCGTATTTGGACTGCATTGGCTATTACTAAATATGGATATGATTCTTATGCCTTCATAAGGATATGATTTGTTATAACCACATAAGGGCATAAATCGGGAATATTTAATTAGGGTCCTAGATACGTTCACAACACCCACTCCACGTATAATGTCCATCATTACTAAATACTAAGCAATATATAAACATATAAGTATGCATGTGTTTCCAGCCCACCCCAAAATACATCAAATGCATTTGAAATGGTATAGATACACGAAAATGAGTATTATACTGTACGCTTTAAAGCAGTGGTATCATTGAGATAAAATTTTGTTCATTTAGAATGTTGACTGAATGAATCACGAAATGTACATTCATGAAATGGCTCTTAATACAGAAGAAAAGGTCGAGACCATTTCATCACATATTCATACAAGATTGTAAATGTACTAGAGCCTGATTTCAAAATATTGTCTTTAGAGTCTCTAAAAATAGAAGTTCTGTTCTCTAAGAATAGTTCTACTTTAAGCAGAGTATCATGTGCCAAAAAAAAGTAAATATTTTGGAAATTGGGGGAGAAAAAAATAATTTCGCTTTCATGGGAAAAATTAGTTCCAAACGTTTTCAGCAGTGCTGTTTATCAAAAACTGAAGGCCGAATTCAGAGTTCAGGGAACGCTGTGTGCTCGCTTTTTCAAATATTATTCTCGTTGTTAGGAGAGAACATTACCTCAGCTAGACCAGCAAAAAATTCATCTACAACAGTAGGTGAAAGTTGGGCCAACGCTGAAAAATCAGAAATAGTGCATATATGCGATGCATTGCCATCATCGGTGTTTAGATCAGCAATGTTCACAGAAGGTTGTAACTGCGTGGTGCCGCTTTCATCTCGTACTTCACCGCCACCTAATCGTAATGGTGAAGTCTCAATGAATGCCGTCATCAGAATTGGTAGCCGCTGGGGACAACACGTTGCATGAGTCGTTACCGGACAAAGCAAAGCATCGATATCCATTGGTACTGCTGATGGTAGTGTAAGACAGACGTCCAACACACATTCTTCTCCGCACAGCAGACATCGAAGCACAGGTAAGATGCAATTTTGCCAGGTTGGTCTGAATGAAAGAAACCAGGTAATATTCAGATCTCTTAGCCGGGCCAATCCGACGACCTTAACGATATGTTCTCTGTATCGTATTGCTAGGATCGTTTCTTCCATCGTAGCCTGAGTTTTGTCTGTGACTTGGCTTGCCATATCGGAGCAGAAGGAACAAAAATAAAATTCCTGCTACGAGTCCCAAAATAAGAGGCAGGCCACCGAAAATAGAATGCACAAAATTCGGGAAGATGCCCAGAACTGTTTCATAGGGTGCTAACAGTCCCGAAAAAATTGTCTTAAATACATGAGCGATGCCACTAGTATCTGACATGTTCAAGATTTGGCTTAACATTTCTACGAAATGCACAGGGCAATTTGTCGATAATAGGGTATGTATCTCTGCCGCTGTCCTTGCAACTTGCAGGTCATACGTCTCTTTGAACGAGGTTAAAGGCACAGTTGTTTGTAAAAGAATAAACTTCAATCTGCTTAAAGTATCAATTCGAATAGAAGAGATATTCACAGAAGGCCATATTGCTGCCTCCATGTCTGGATTGCTGTTCGGATACAATACTTGCATACAACAAATGACCCTGGAAGTAACGCTCACGAAATAGGCTTTTCCTGGCATCATGCCACAACAGCTGTGGTCACTTAATATAACGGAGCTACCGTTGAAAAGTTGTCTGAAAAAGGGCTCTATCTGTGTAGCAGGGGTGCCGTGCAGATGACATGAAAGGTTGTTTGATGAACCTTCGCAGGCTCCATGCAAGTTAATACCTTGACACAGAAGTGTACCGCTTAGTGATTTTTTACAATTGTTACCACTAAGAAATACCTCTTTTTTTCCCTTCACTATAACATCTATGTGTATATGGTAAATTCCAGGTTGACTTGATGTATCCTTTACCCAACCTTTCATACAGGCCTGCTGGTATATACTTTTGGCAGTATTGAAACTGAAAAGTTGTTATCGGGATTGTAATGGTGCCATGTATTATCCATTGAATGACAGGTCTGTCTGACATTGTCAATGGTTGGTAATCTTTCCAGTTTTTCAATGCTCAGCACCGTATAGTCTGCTCCTTTTTGTGCCAACGAGATTTGTCTATCAGTAAGGTTAAAGATAGAAAATAATGATGTTGTGTTGATTAGGCGCCATGGCACGCAGCATGAACTGAGGTTTTGTAACGTCCAGCCTAGCTGTACAATAGAACGTAATTGGGATTGACCATGTTGTAACATTAGCATATCCTGTTCTATTATATCAATAGCAGATGATACAATGCTGTCCAGTGAATAAATTCTAGAGGACAGAGTCGTTAACCCATTGTCCACTACAGAAAGGGATTTTTCCAAATTAATACGATCAATTTCTCGTATTTTTTCTGCAGTTTCAATTTGTGTTACCTTCTCAACTTCAGTGTAAGCTGCGTATATACCGGAGTATATGAAACGTTTTTGACGCTGTTTGCGAGGTCCCATTATGAAATCTCGCAGGTCAGCACCTTCTTTAAGTAAAGTTAAGTGTTGCTTAATTTCAGGAAGTGTGATTCTCTGTAGCCAATCGAGGCATAGTTTTCCTACACTGTATGTTGTAATTATCCCTGGATGTTGTCTTTGGGAATATCTTGGGTCTGGCCTGTTCTGTTTGAACCCCTGTATTTTGTTCAGGAATCTATCTTGACAGTTATTAGTGTCTGTGGGCCAGATCAACCATTTGTTCCAATCAGGAATTGTTCTGTTTTGTTTTAAAATATAGGACACATCTAACCCCTCATCTGTAGTGGTGTTTCTATCAGGCATAGGCTTTGGTATAGACGGGTTGTTTAAATCTTTTATCTTGGCTAAACCAAGACATGTTGTTTGTTGAATGGTGTCATTCAAGAATATTATTTGTTCTGGGATCATGCAGGCTCTAAACAATGATTCTAGACCTTGTACCTGCCACTCTTTTGTACCCCAGATGGTTTTTGTCTCATTGTTATTTTTCCAAAATTCTAAACCAAATGTAGACATTTTTTCATAAACTTTTTCAGAATAAATCAGTTTAGTATTTGTCAACATGTTTTTCACTCCTGTCTTATTTAACATTTTGTAATAAAACGTTTCTGGATTAGTATAATTAAATCCTGAAAAGTATGGAAATATATCATAAAATGATTTTGAACTGCCTTTTGGCGGAGTTGGACAATGTTCCCACTGATTATAACTGAAAACATTTCTAGGATTAGCAGATTTATGCAGATATTGATGCCCAAAGTGATTGAAACAATACATTTCCTCATAGTTCAATGAACCCGGTAAATAATCATGTTCTGTAAATTTTGCTGAAATTTCTAAATCTGACATCATATTATTAATATTTTCAAAGTCCCAATCATCAGAGAAAGTACTAGGTGATACAAAGTCACTTAAGGCGATCTTAAATTGGTGTGGATATTTCAACAGCTCAACTGGGGCATAGATTTCATAGTCAGTTTTTAGTCTCATGCTATACCATCAGGTATAGGGATGGCTGTGATGTTCACTGATGATAGTTCTCTTTTTTCGATGTGAGAGGATCTGTGTGGTTTCAGGACCAAGTTGATGTTCTGACTTGCTGTGTCCATTGTACTATATTTTCCATCAATAAATCTGCCCAAACTTAAAACTAAGATGAGCCACAGAAGGAGGAAAAGTACACCTAACACAATCCATAAATTAATCCATGGTGAAGTTAGATATGTTTTTCTCAGTTGATGAAAGAGCTCTGTAATTTTTTCTTTGAAAGTTTTTGTTGCTGGCTTGTCTCCATGTTCACTTGGATCATCGGAAAAGTCATCAAAGTTGATAAAGTAGCCAGATGCAGTTCTGTCAACTGGTGGAATTGCTTCCGGATTTCCATTGATCTTTGGATTTTCTTTTGTTACATTTGTATAGTCTGAGACTACATCGTTGTAGACAGGTGTTTCTTGACGAACTGTTGCAATTTGGGTTTCAAGAGGCACAAGTTCCATGGCTTTGTTGCATAGTCCTTTTTATTCACTGAAGGTTTATCAAATGTGATTAGTCTCTCAGTTTGAACCTCTTGGATTGTAGCAAGATTTGGTTTTCTGCTATTTCTTGGGAGTCCACTGGGCCTACTACTTATTATTGGCCACATGGTTGTGGTTTCACCAGGTCGATTGATACAACTCGGTTCTCCTTTTTTCCAGCAAGGGGCGGTAGTACTACTGATCTTGTTCCGCTGACAGCTAAGACAGGTACTGCTTTTCTATAAGAAGGCCCAAATTCCTTCTTCACCGCGATCTTTTCTCTGACCAGATCACCAAACTTTGGAATCCAGACAGGTCTTGCTGGGACAGGTGGTTTTTCTTCAGTGGTCGTTGGCTTTAGCTTTTCGTTACTTAGACTTTTTCTTGTTTCAGTCCTGTAAAACAGCCAAACGATCTTTGATGTCAAAGGTTTTTTGTTTCACCACTGAAGTCTGACAATCCAAATCCTGGATGATCATTCTAGTACCAAATAAAACTTTGTACGGACTAATACCTCCTAGAGAATTTCTTGGCATGTTATTAAGACTATGTTGGACACTTATTAGATGTTTGACCCACCCGTCACCCGAACCTAATACTCTCGCTGTTATAGATTGCTTTATGTCACAGTTTTTTCTCTCCACTACCGCATTTACCTCGGGATGGAATGGACTAGAATACCGCAATGCAATGCAATGCCCATGCTGGCCATGGCCTCCTTGTAAGCCCGAGAGCTAAACTCAGGACCCTGGTTAGAATTTGTAGCACGCCAATTGTGTATGTGCTGATAAAGACTCGCAAATCTTTTATAACAGATCTGGCGTCAGCCGAGCACTGGGGCCATATCCAAATGAATCTCGTACAGGAAACCACTGCGACAATGATATATTTATAGTTGCCGTCCCTTTGTAAGAGACCACAGTGGTCCAGGTAAACACATGCTAATGGTTTGTCTGAGATTAGAAGGGGCGTCTGTGCTGGTCGTTTCACTGTTGATACTTTCATTTTTTGGCATATTTCACATTCTAGAAGATAGTTTCTAGTCTGTTTTCTCATGCGTGGCCACCATTATCTCTGTTTTAATAAGGATACTGTGGCGGAAACACGCCCTTCGTGTGCCGCTAAAATTAGTCCTAACCTGTGCTCCGTGTTTGGAATTGCTCTATCCCCCACTCCAGGTATTTGAGCAAACGGAACGTTGTTGGCATCAGTTTTGTATGAGTACTTTACTGGACAGCATTTCGGGAGTGTCTTACCACTGTCTTTTACTGAAGCACTGACAGCTTGCATTATCTTGCTGTCTATTTTTGTTTTTGACCGAGTAATGGCAGCTACGGAAGCCGTTTGTACAGCTGCTTTCGCGGCCTAGTCAGCCAATGAATTCCCCGCAACGTGAACACCATCACGTTACTGACTCAGTGTATGAACCACGGGAGTCTTTTGTAGTTCTTTCTGTAAAAGAATGATCTGTTGCCAAAGCATTTTATGCTTGATTGTGCCACCTTTTGCATCTTTGAAGTTGTTTTGAACCCAGTTCTGCAAGTATTCATTGTAAGACTGGACACAGTAATAAGAATCGCACACTATTAGTGTGGGGAATTCGCGATTGCTATTTTCAAGTGCCATCTTAAAAGCCTGTAGTTCAACTCGCTGAGATGTACAGTCTCCGAGTGATTGAGTTTTAGTTACCAAGGTTTTTAAATTTTCCTTCGTGCCAACGACCTTTAACAATCGCGCACGGAGCACTATAGTCTTGTTTACCCCCAACTGCAGGTTATGCTGAGCCGTCTGTATATATTATACAGCCGTAATGCTCCAGAGGCAGGATCTCGGTTGGCAGAGGACATTCATATTCATATTGTAGGAATTCTTGTGTTTTTAAGTTAGGATCAAATTCGTATACTACGTCTGGTGCAGCAAGAGAATTAACCCATTGTATCCATCTCGGATGTAACGCTTTAGCATTGGGGATGCTTGCTCTTGTTACCGCTTCTAGGGCAGGTATCGGTGTAACGATTATTATTCGTTTACCTTGTGCGAGGGCTCTTTCTTTTGCTACAGCAGTTTGAACCGCAGTTAGAATTTTTTCAGTAGAACTGAATTTCATTTCAGCTTGTGTGTACAAGTGTGATTTGTATGCTATTGGTACCGTTTCTCCTTCATTAGAGGTCAGATATGTGAATCGGCATCTTCCTGGGATGACTCGGATTACAAGCTTGCGTTCGTTTGCGCGTGTTTGCAGTTTTGTTTTAGTTAACATGTCTGTCTGTAATGATCTTAAAATTTCTGTGTGTTTTTTAGTCCAATTAATTGGTTTGAAATCAGGTTTTATTAATTCATAGAGAGGTTTAACCCTCTCTGCATAATTTAGAATGTATGTTCTTCCGAAATTCAGGAAACCTAGTATTGATTGTAAGTTTTTCAGCATTTTTGGAGCTTGGAGTACTGCTCACTTCTCTAAGAAGTTGTCTGCTAGGCTTTTGCCTTCACTTGATAATTCATATCCTAAAAATAGGACAGTTTGATGGGCAATTCGTGATTTTTTAAAGTTAAATTTGTACCCTTCAGATGCGAACCCAAGTATTATGGTGTTCACTCTTTTCAAGTGAGTCTCCCGGTCATCGTCTGTAAGATAGATGTCATCTACATAAGATAATGCCTCATCATCATATATTTGTAGTAACTCTGTTACCCTGGCTGAAAATAATCCTGGGCTATTCTTGAATCCCTGTGGGAGACGACAAAATTGTTTTTGGGTCCCCATGCTGGAGAAAGCGGTCAAATATCTGCTTTCAGGTGCTATATTTTGACAGAAGAAACCATTTGAAATATCTAATGTCGTTTTATATTTTTTGCGAACAATATTATTCATTAATGCTGCACTGTTTGAGTTTTGTACTGCAAATGTTTTACAGCAGGAGTTTAAGTGTCTGTAGTCCAAAACTAGACGATATGAATCATATGGCTTGGAGACAGGAAACAGAGGATTGTTCATTTGCAAGGTGCATGTTTCAATCACCCCCTGATATTCAAGTTGATCTAAAATTTCTCTTACTTGTTTTTTAGCTTCTTGCTTAACAGGATACTGCCTCTGTGCAGTAGGTTGATTTTTTAACTGGATTTTATGGTGAGGAGAATCCTCATCCCATCCTACATGATTTTTATATAATGCAGGGGCTTGGGCCACTGCCCATTTTCTAGCAAATGTGTATTTTTTATGAATTGGAATGTGATTTGAGAAGGCAGGCATAATCATTTCTTCGCCATGTGGGCACTCCCTGACAAACTCTGGTGGCCAGTCCTTTTCTGCTAGAAGGATATCATAGCCTTTAGATAGATTCTCCCAAAAGAGACCTTTTATTTTCCTAGTTTTATCTCCCTCTATACGTAATGTTATTTCATATAGTTTATGGGGCACGCTAACTTGGGTGTCTGCAGCTTCCACTTGAATGTATTCATTCGTGTCCACTGTCTCCAGAAGATTCATCAGGATCTTGCGAGCTATGGTCACTTCTGCTGCGCTGTCTAGCATTGTCTGGGCCCACTCTCCGTTTTTCAGTTGTGTCCTCAGAATTCTCTGCATGTTTTATTTTAATACTGGCTACCTTCTTTCTGGGAAATTGTTTTTTTTTACTTTGAAGAACAGGTTCCTTGTCTTTGGACTTGACGTGCTCTTCTTTATGTTCTGACCGTCCTCTTCTTTCCAATTTCTTTGAGGAAGTCTGAAAAGATCAAGAGGGATGTGTATCAATATCTTGATATCTGTCAGGTTTTTTTAAATTGTTCCTATTTCTAAGGTTGTATCTTTTTTCAGAGGGCTCCCGTTGTGGAGACTTGCCCCCCTTTCTGGAGATCTATTTCTTCGTTGGGGAGACCTTCCTCTGGACTGAAATTGTTTACTCTGGTAGTGGTTTGTTTATTACCCTCCCACTTCTTCTTTTGAGTAATTAAATTATTTTTAATGAAAGTTTTTTCAGGATTTTCTGTTAGTGTTTTTAGTCGGTAGGTTGTACCGTCAACCGTTAATTGAACTAAATCTCTATATGCTTCTGTTAATTCTTTTATTTTAACTAAGAGTTCTTTGCTTTACATTTTTCCAATGTCTGGATGTGGTGTATAGCTGGCTAGAACCGGCCATGTGGCTTCTGGTCTACCTAGTTGACCGAGCCTGGTAATGTGATTTTAATGTTTTAGGGCGCCATTAAACCAGAGCAGGTGCTCTTGGTATGTTAGTGGAATTTCAACTTCCTCGAAAGGAGAGTATTCCTCTGGAGATTCCGCTATTTTGTAGTAGTGGAACTCATGTGTTACAGCATGTGCTGCCGGGAAATTTATCCAGGTATAGAATACCTCTGTCTGCCGATATTCATGTGCCTCTACCACAAATACGACCGTACCACCGCTTGATGTTACTCCATTCTCTATAAGTTTTATAGTTATGGTTTTTCTTATATTGGCCGGGATGATTATTGCATTGTTATCTTCATTAAACCCTGTAACGTCTGCACCTGGTTGATTCGCATTTACTGCGGCTTCACCTGTTTCGTTGTTGTCGCCGTTATTTGACATTGTTTAATGAAAGATTGCAGAGCAAGTTTTGAGGAAACAAAGATTAGGTGCACAATATTATGGAACACTGTATCCTTCAACGTTGACTAAACCAAAAACTAATACATAGGAATCTCTTCCTACTAAGTTTCGACGGATATTAACCTTTCACCCACTCCAGACGTCTATTGGAGTTTTTACGGGAAAAAGGGGTCTGTTTGAAAAGCACGACTGAGTTACTCTAGTATCTTGCGTTAGATTATCGCCTTACCAAACGTTGGGCGCCGTGTAGTGTAGTTCCTATATTCCCAATAGGCTCTGCACATTGGAATAACATAAACGGCAGTTTAGACGTAGGACTGAGGTCGGCTAGGTCTCTACTGAATATGTTAGACTTAATTAGGTATGCCAGCTAGCTCAGAGGTCACTAGAAACGTTCTCGAATGAACAGGGAGGAGTTAACTTCCCTGATTAGACAAGAAGGGATTAGCTTCTGACAACCGCATAAACATGACAACTTTGCTCCCTCCAGAATAAGGAGTATATCTTCAGAGTCGTGTGAAAACAATAGATAGTTATTTCACTCAGTCAATCGTGCATGCTTAGTTTCACCAGAGTGCAGAGAAATAGAGAGACGGGCGTTTTCAATAAAAGGTGTTATTTATTGAGCAGTCTTCTTTCTCGTGCAAGAGAAGTGAATTGCCACAATTGCAATACTTGTCATAAAGTAAAGTGCGTACAGTAAAAGGAGTATTATGAAATAATACTGTAGAAGCATTGATATGGTTTCTGAGCCATATGATACTTAAAACGGATAAAATATATACAATTATATACAATGATCAAAGTTGACTAAACGTACTCAACTGGTGCTTCTAAGATACGCCTACCCCAGTGTACCTAACCTAAGCCTAGTACGTGGGAAGGAGTAAGGGAGTTGCAGTTAAAGTTAAGATAGTTTTGCCAAGAATCTGAATCAAGAATTCTCTAAGGGTCTAATCAGCTCCGTACCTTGGTTGTAGAATGAAGGAGGTCTTGTATCTCGCTCTCAGGACTCGATCTCTCAGTCACCCGCAAGGGTGACTGGAAACACTGGAGCTGGATTTTCTCTGCAGGAGAAAAGACAGCGTCTTTCTCAGTGTGTCAAATGGGAGGGACGGCTTCCTTCGGCACTCGCATCAGCTGGGCTTCGGGTAAGTAGATAGCCGCTCTGCTCCAAACCACTGTGTGCTGCTTAAGGCAAATGCTGGTATATTTATACCTGGAAGGTGCCGTGTTTGACGTAAGGTTGGACATAAGACGTCAATAAGAACTGTGACTAAGAACTGGCAGTTCTTTCAGGACTCGCAGGAGTTCTAGGACAAATCAAAACAAAAGCAGGGGGAATTCCCGGGTTGCTGGAGGTTTGGTTTGTTTAAAGAACTCGTTGTACTTTCTAGGAGTCTAAGGAAGTAGCCTTGCCGTATTTGGACTGCATTGGCTATTACTAAATATGGATATGATTCTTATGCCTTCATAAGGATATGATTTGTTATAATCACATAAGGTCATAAATCGGGAATATTTAATTAGGGTCCTAGATACGTTCACAACAATAGTTCTTTAAAGGATTTATCTGTCTATAACCTTAGAAATATGGCATGTAAATCTATATTGTTTGTCGAAAAGTAGCACAGCGTATTTTTATAATGGTTAGTAGCAGTTTAATATAGAAACCAACTACATAATTGTCTAACATCTTAAGATCGTTTTACCATAATAACCATTTTTCATATTGAAAAATAAAATGGATCAATTATTTAAGCAGATCCTAATATAAATCAAATGTATTCTTGAAGTGCCTCTTCACCATGTTTGTTGAGTTCTCAGCTACCGTCTCAGGTTCTTTGGAGTTTTCATGGTTCTGAAAAGTTTCAAGTTTCAATCTTGTCCTGAACATATTTGCAACATAGACAGCTACTATATCCAAAACAACCCTTCAGTTTTTCTCGGTGATCAAGTCCTTACTTTTGTCATCTTCCACATACCTTAAAAAAAATATTTTTCATTTTCAGGTCTTCCAGATATCTAACTTTGTCACTGAGACTCAGTATATTTCTGAGCGTACCTGTTTAGGAGATAGCTATTGTAATAGATGGCAGTCATTTATTTGAAGGATACCAGATATTTTTATATTATCAGCACAAACTTTAGTAACAAATGTAACTTCTTTTGTCATACCTTTCAAAATCATTCGGGCAGGTTTGTGTAGTTCTCCCTACTAAGCCAGATCTGTGTCTAATTAATAATTTTGTTAGGCTATCATCCTTTATGAAATCTAATTAAGGAGTGTTTTCTTCCTCCAGGCAAGTAGAGTTTATACTGCAGTTCATGTCATGTCTAAGCTACTCCCCGTATGGGATATTTGCTTTTTATTGGTAAGCATGGCCTGAGCTACAGTGTAAAACATTGCTTGCAGCAGTTGTTTTTCTAAAGGTCTTATTTTTTTAATTGACCATCACAAACATACAGAGCTAGATCTAGGAGTCTGATCTCTGATATATCATACTCTATCTAGCAAGGGTTTGACATTAAGATGATTATTATAAAAAAAAGTATGATATTCCTTAATTTCCTTCTCAGAGCAGTTCTAAATTATTAGGATATCAACTATATATCAGGCCCATAATGGCCTGTTTCTGTTTCTGATTCAGGTACAGTAGCACTACACCTATGCTGCCCGTCTGAAGCGCACAGATACCCCTTTGAGGGTCGATTCAGGCGCTATACAAATAAATAAATAACATAAGATTTGATTGCACACAATGTAAGTTTAGGTTACAGGCATGATACTTCTCTTACCAAACCATTAACAGGTTGGCATAAGTGGGAGAAAACCTGGTTCCTATTGCAGTAATACATTTGTGATGAAGCATTTTTGTTTGGGAAAGAAAATCTGCAAAACAAATGCTGTCATCTCCAAGCGCATACATAAATGCCGCCTTGCTGAATTTGAGGATAAAAAAAAAATAAGAGCCAACAATCCATGTTCATGTTTAATAATTATGTTTAAACATTTGACAACCATACTGACTGACCAGTAATTATGTTCCTGTGGCATTTCATATAACTTCCTCTGCAAGTTGAAAGAATCTCTAGTATAGCATGGGAATGTAGCTACTAGAAACGCCAGAGATTGGTCTGTATATATTGGGAAACTACCACAGTACATGACACTGTAGCTTCTATTATAGGTCTGCAGGGCAATCACTCTCCACGTTGATGCATCGTGGGAAGATTGCACCTAAACTAATGTTTGGCGGGGTTGTCATCATAATTTTATTTAATGCCCATTTCTCATTTCTAAATGGAGCACGAGGAGTGGTTTATGCTTTGTGATAACACAACACCAGTGTCTTTGTGATTATCTTTCAAAGGTACTCCTTTGTGTGAGTCCTCATTTTCAGAACAAAGTGGATCAGTTGCAAATTTTCCACTGTCAGGCAACTTATTGGTATACCAGTGCCCACGTCCTCAAAAGGAATTTGGCATTGACTTTCTTGCTGATTTTCTTAGTGCTGTATTACCTACCTGTGTTCTAAACGTATCCACTAAAGGCAAAGGTTCACATTTGACATAAGATACTAGTCTTATGTTTGTCTTCCCAAGCTTGGGACAGCTTTTAAGTTCAACTATTGCTCATAGTCAGTCACATTAACAGATGCCCCATGCCACCTCCAGCTCAAGGCCATTCACTGCTCTCTGAATTTAAGGAAGGACAGCATCATGTTGACGTTATCTCAGTCATCAAGATAGGAAGACCCCTCATTTTTGTCGACACTCACATCGGATTGGGGGGAGGTGGGTGAAAAAAGGTTAGTAAATTCAGAGGAAATGTTGGAAGTCACTCTCATCTTCTGTTGTGGCCCACGCCTCTGCAGCTACTGTGCACATTAGATCTTGTATCAACAGGAGGTGCAGATCTTGCCTCCTGCGCGACACGTTGATGTGCCTCAAAACCACAGTCAACATGTGCGTAATCTTACTGCTTTATTGTCTGAGCTGCAGAGTCCTCTGTTCAGGGAGCCATGGCTCATGAGTCTCTCTATGCATTCTGTCATTTTAAGGTTGTTCTTATCTTACTCCTGTTTGATGGATATGTGGCCAGAGATTAATCCGTCATGGATTTTCTGTTATGAGACAGTTTGTGAGCGCAACCGACAGTCCAAATCGCCTTGAGGCTGAATCGTATTTCCCTTAGTGTGAGCCATCTCCGTACGGATAATTTGCACTGTTGTAATCAATCAATCAGAACATTTGTAAAGCGCACTACTTACCTGTGAGGGTGTCAAGGCGCTGGGGGGCAGGGGGGTGCCGCTACTGCTCGAAAAGCAGGTCTTGAGGAGAGCCAGGTCTTGTATGATGTGGGTCCTAATTTCTTTGTTTTGATCATTGTCCGTGAGAGGTTGCACAAGTATGCAAAGAAGTTGTCTAAAAACTCTCTTTTTCTTGGGCTTCCGAATCTTTCATAATACTGGTTGATCAGCAGATTTATGTGCTCAACCAGCACAGCCACCACTTGTCGCATGCGTGGAAAGAGATAGGTGGTTGGTAGCGTTCAGGTCCCACTCATCTATTTGTTTTGCAGGCTGGCAGGTCTACAATGGTACACCTCCCATGCACAGATCCAGCTCCTCGCCGCCAATGTACTAATGTGATGGGAACCCATAAGCAGATGTCCTTTGCATCTGGGTCTCAAGTTTAGGGTGCATGCAGCAAGAGCAATAGGAGCACCCTCACGCACTGTGCTGGTCGGAACGTGTGCTTGAGCGTGCATAACTTCTTTTTATTCAATTACGCAGACCGCGCTTATCCATATAGTACTATGTACATGCAGTGAAGCCCTACCTTGGCATGAGGGCAGGGCTGAAAATCAAAATCAGCCTAGGCCAGAATGTTCAAACCAGACCCACACTGCAGAGGCCATGACTAGAATAGGGCTAGAGGGGCTTTCATGGATGGGTCACAGCAATCTATCCTGCCATGATAGCAGCCCCTTAGCCTGTAGCCCACCGGGAAGATGCCAGAGTGGCAGAATGGCCAGTACAGCCATGTTTCACATTAGGGGCTTATACAAGATGTAACACCAACTTGCATTGACTAATAGTGAAATTCAGTATTCCCTTCAAAAGAGGCAATGTGGCCAGCGAAGCCCACAAAGGGATTAGGGTGGGGATAGGCAAGCCCTTCATATTGGCAACCTGTAAAGCAGATTCCAGCTCACAGATTGCAAAATGAGACAGTCAGGTATACTACCGGCTGCATCAGCACCCAACCCTGGGATGCATGCCTGTCATGCAGGCAGTTCTAAGGTTTTAGAATGTCTGTCACTAAGGTGTTCGAATGAGAAAGACTCACTTTTCCTTTAAGTGACCAACTTTAGCCGTTCTGTATATATGTATTTTGTAGTTTCATCTATCAGGAACTTAGGCCATGGCCTTTACAAAAAATCTGATTATATTATAGAAGGTCAGAGAGGAGATGAAGTGATTTGCCCAGAATTACATGATGTTAAACCGACGCCGGGACTCGAATCTGGTTCTCTGTCCCCACAGACGGCAGGCTCTGGCAGCTGTTAGGCCACATCTCCTTATGGAGTTCTTTTATATTTTCTGGACTATCATGCCTTCTGTTCTGCCTGGGGGAAAGACTGTGAAAGGTTGTGATAATAAAACTGTTTAAGGTCAAAAGCGGTATCTAGTGTTACCTATGATTAAGAGCAGAAATACCAGACTGCTCCGCGATTTAGCTGCCAACTCACATTTTTCGGGCTAATTGCTTGAAAGTGGTGCCTTTGGTTTGCTTTACTCTGCACCTCTGGTATGTTTAACATATGTGGCTGTCGAATTGTAACCCCTGCATCGCCTTGCAAGGAGTCTGGCAGCTGAGCAGACAGAGAAGATTATCTTCCTTTTTTAGATGATTTTGAATCCACACAGACTTATTCAGCATTTTTGCAGCCGCATCAAAATAGAAAAAAGGATTTTGAGGTGACATTTAAAATATATAACACGTGCATTGCTTATAAATAGTTTAAATGTGAACCAGAGATTTTAATAAAAATGTAATCCATGATCACTTAAAAAAATAAGAGAATGAACTGATTGTCATAGTATTTGTTTTACACTCATATAATGAACATTAAACTAACTGATTTTTTCTCAACGTTAACCCCATGTTCCACGTTTAAACTGTTGAGAAAATTAATTTTCTGCATTACGTATTAGGTAATCACAGCAGAAATAGCACAGAAAGTGTTTGCTTCATGGTTTCCTTAGTGCATATATCATTTTCTCCATTCTGCGGTATAAAAGAAATACGTGATACCAAATGATTTGCCCTGTAGATTTTAGCCCACATTTACACTCATTTGTTTCACCATTATTACATCTACAGGGTCTCCCTGGTGCACACTGCCTTTGCTCTCCTCTCCACTGGAACTCTCCCCTCCTCTGAGGAGGCAGTTCCCTTGCCCTATCTAGGTCCTAAAGTTGTATCCCCACCCATTATGTTATGTTATGCTACACTATGTGTAGAGCCAGTTTCTTTAGCGCAGGAGGCACCTAGTGAGACAATCTTTTTTGGAGCATCCTCCTCGGATTCCCTCATTACCACCCAGCAAAAGTGCCCCTCATCTCTCCATAGCCCCTCTCTCACATACATTTCATTTGTTTTAAAGCTCTAGTAAAGGCTGGCTTTATTCATCCACTCAGCTATCCATAAAAAATACAGATCAGTTCTGCGCAACAGGCATATTAACCCTCTGTGCGAGTCAGAATTGCCACTAGACAAAACTTTGACCTCTTGCTCTAGCAGGAACATTAATCACGAAAACTATCTTGACATTTTTACTGCTGCCTGAAAGCTGGACGCACAAGGAACTCTGCAGCAGGTGCTGTTAAATAGTAAAGATTATTAAACTCAGCATCCCTTCTCCCCGTTTCAGTCCCCCCCCCACCCCTTCCAGGTGAGCGCCTAGTGCGCCACACTGGTTGCACTGCTCTAAAGCTAGGTTGCTTTGAGCATTGGGGCTGGTGACCTTTAAAAGTGGTGGAACATAATCCTTGGCTCCTATTCCAAAGAGCTTTTTCTTATAGGGTTCTCTCACACTTTCTTGCACCATGTTTACTGTCTTACTCTGACTCACTCAGTCTCACTTGGTCTCACTAATTCACACAGTCCCACTCACGCCCACTCATTCTCACTCATTCTGAATTACTGTGACTTAGTCTCACACAGTAACACTCAGTTACACTCACTGTCATCTCCCTCACCTTCATGTTCACACATACTAGTCCTTTCTGTCACTCATTCTCACTCACTCTCTCTCGCATTAACTCATACACATAGTCACACAGACATGTTCACATTGCAGCAATGGCGCAGGCACCTTCATACACCTGTGTTAGCAATCAAGCAATGTCACTGGCGGCCTCAGTTTGTTGCTGGACCCAAAGTTGGCCTGTATTTTATTTGTATTATCTCAAGAATGATTATTCACCCTTGAAACAATAAAAATGGACCACAAAAAAGGAGGGTGAAGTGTCTCTGTGGAGCCCATAAAAGAGAGCCGCTACTGGTCAAGGCGCACCTATCCATCAAACCAATCCATCTACTCACTCATCCAGCCTCCCCTCATCCATCCGTACATTCAATCATCCATCCATCCTTTTGCTCATCCATCCACTCTTTTGCTATAGCTATCCATCCTTTCACTCCATCCATCCATCCATCCATCCATCCATCCATCCATCCATCCATCCATCCATCCATCATCCTCCCTTTGGCTCATCCATCTATCCACCCTTTCACTCAGCCATCCATCCTTACACCCATCCATCTACCCTTTGTCCCATCCCTTTGGCTCAGCCATCCATCCTTTCACTCACTCATCCATCTATTCATCCATCCATCAATTCACCCTTTCACTCATCCAGCCTTTTATCCAGACATCCATCTACCCTGCCTTTCTCTCATCCATCCATTGTTTTACTCATCCATCTTTACATCCATCCTTTCACTCATCCATCCTTTTGATTATCCATCCTTTCGCTCATCCATTCATACTTTCACTCATCCATCCATTTACCCTTCCACTCATTCTACCATCCATCCATTATTCCTCTCATCATCCAATCCTTTCAATCCATCCATCCTCCCTTTCACTCATACACCCTCCCTGCCTTTCACTCTTCCATTCTTACATCCATCCTTTCACTCATTCATCCATGCATTTATCCATCCACCCATCCTTCCTTTCACTCACACACCCTCCCAAGGTAATTATGAGCCTTTGTCTGCTGAGCTGCAGACAGAAGAGGCCCATCAAGAACCCCACCGTACTGTAGCTGCTAAAGCAGGGGGTGGGTTTACGACACACCTGGTGCAGACAGAAGCTTAACGGCACACTTACACCTCTTAGTTCACAAGTGCACTACTTGTCATCAGCTGGTTAATTCGCTTTCTTGTTCCTCTATGATTGATATAAGGAACACTCTGTTGTGTTCAGCTCGTTAAGGTTTTTTTTCAAAATGAAACCAATTGCAGCCCCCTGCGCCCCTCTTATAGCCTGCTCCTCTGTGTTGACTGTAGTGTTGCGCTCTAGTCATTACGCGGCTGCATGATGACGTAGAGCGTAACCGCCATCTTGAGACCGAGTGCTGAGTCTGATTGCTAGCGGACGCATTCCCGGTGCTCTCCTGGCAATATTATAATAAAGCTAATTTAAGGTCCTGCCTCACTTGTCGAGCCCGTCTTTGGGGGTAACTAGCAATATTACAGTGGCGACGAGGATGGGATACGGCGGAAAAGAAAAAAAACTTGCGTGAACACAAGGCCACCAGACACCGACCATAGACCCCACAACAGATTCTTCACAGGGTGACCACGAGAGTGAACCGGCCCCAGGCAGGCAACGCACAGGAGATCGTGGCAGAGGATTGCGCCGCAGCAGGAGGGCAGCCCACAGTGCATGTAAGCCGGCCCCCACCCCCCCGGCCGGGTGAATTCAGCCTAAAACGTGAGGCAGAGGGCGCACGCACCCCGCCACGTTGACAGAGACAGAGATCTCCACAGGCCGCCAGCACAAGCACGATCTAGGGCCACGGAAGCACGCGGTCAGAAAAAATAAAGAGGAACCTACCCACCGTGAGTACTACCCCACACAGAGAGGGAGAAATAGAGGGTGTGAGCCTCTCGCCAGGCGTCACAACACCAGGCTCGAAGCACACGGCCTGCCTGCTGGAGGCCATGGCGGAGCACGCACTGCGTAGTGAGGTGGGCGATCTTGAGCCTCAACAACCCCAAGCACATCAGCACAGTCTAAGTGCACCGGGCAGTCCCAGAGGGGAAGAAGTAGTACCAGAGAGGCCAGAGGTAATGTGTGCCCAGGCATCCCCGCTCACGACGCCAGTCTCTTTCCTAGCCAAACCGGGGATCCCTTGATGAAGTGGGAGGATTGGAGGGAATACTTTATGAACTATCTGGAAGCCTTAGAGAATGAGAACGGGGAGGCCTTTCCCAGCAAGAGGAGGAAAAGAATATTACTCCACAACCTAGCCCCGGAAGGCATCAGGGTTTTCCAGAACCTAGTCCCCACACCGCGACAAGCGGCTGATGACGACGTGTTCCAACACACGATAGAAGACCTAAACAGCCACTACAGGCCTGCGGTGTGCACATCCATCGACAGGTACAACTTCCAACAGAGGAAGCAAACAGCGGGAGAGTCCATAGATGAATATGTAGCGGCATTAATGAAATTAGCGATCACGTGTAAGTTTGGCACCTTACATGACAAATTCCTCAAAGACCAAATAGTAAGCATGGGCGAATATTGCGAATTCGCGATCCGCGAATTTGCGGATTTGCGAATTTGCAATCTGAACAATTCGCAAATTCGTGCGAATTTGCGGATTTTTCATTTTTGCGTGTTCGCGGGGCACTTTGCGTGTTCGCAGGTTTTTTTTTGCCTGGTTAATCACTGCCACCCTCTTGTTTTTTATGCCCTTCTGCCCTCTGTACCACTCGTTTCTGTGCCCTTCTGCCCTCTGCCCCACTCATTTTTTATCCCCTTCTGCCCTCTGTCTCTCTTTTGTGCCCTTCTGCCCTCAGCCCCACTTAGAATGGCGCCGGCAAGCTGCCAGCGCCATTCTAAAATAGCTACAAAGAGCTTCAACAGGAAGCTCTAATAGATAAAGTAAAGCAGGTGCTCGAGTTGAAGGTCAAATTAAGTTACACAATCATTAATCACCCCAAGTTTGGGGTGATTAATGATTGTGTAACTGAATTTGAGCTTCAACTCGAGCACCTGCTTAACTTTATCTATTAGAGCTTCCTGTTGAAGCTGACTTTTGTAACTATTTTAGAATGGCTCTGGCAGCTTGCGGCGCCATTCTAAAAGAGTTACAAAAGTCAGCATGAACTTTTGACCCAATCCGTTCCGCTCGCGGATTTTGCGGGAAATTAGCGAATCTCGCGGATTGCGAATTTACCGAAAATCCGCAAAATCCGCGAGCGGAACGGATTTTCCACCCATGCTTACCAAATAGTCACGCACACCACGAACACAGCGATCCAAGACAAACTGTGGGTAAATGGAGATGCGACCCTGAAGGAGGTCATAGCAATGGTAAAGCAATGGTAAAGAAGGCAGAACTATCTAAAAGGTGTGCAGACACTGCAAAGATTCACCTCCCTATGAATAAAGTTGGTTAAGGGACTTGTGTGCTGTGTTTTTAGGGCACTTGTTTATGTGTGTGTTTGTCACCAGCAGATTCTTCTGCTCTCCACTGGTTGTCACAATTTTTGTTGTTTGTTTTGGACACTTCTCTTCTTTCTTCTTATTTCTTTTGAGAAGCAAGTGACTACCGATGATGAGACAGGAGCTTGTCTGGAAATTACATACCAGTTACCCCATTGGTGGTGTTTCCGTGAGGCGTCTCTTGCTTCTCGCACATTTTTTCTATTAAGATCTTAGTCCAACACTATGTGTGGACTCTTGCGACCAACTTTGTCTGGGTCACAATTTGTGTTGTTCTGTGGTACTGTCAGGGAGAACAGGTGTGTCTTTTAACGTGGGCGGATTAAGTGCATCACCTCCTTATAAAGTGTATAAGAGAGTGTCTGGGAGCAGTATATTTTGACTGCCCCTCTTTCAGAGTCACTGATATACCTTGACGCCGTTGGATTGGGTCTGTGGTTGTATTACAGGTTTAGAGTGGAGGGCGACCCTTTCCTTATTCCCTCTTAGCTCCTAGTTAAAGTTTGACGGCAAAGAGGGAAACAGCCACGAGGCCCATGGTCAACAGATTTACCGAAGCTGAACCACCGGAGAGGGGAAAAGCAACGGCGGTGAACGGGAAGACACAAGACAAGTGGACACCCCGGCCAGCATAGGTGAAAAAACCTACCAAGGAGAGCATGAACGCGTGCTATAGGTGCGGCAGTCCATCCCATGCGGCATACGACAAACGGTGCCCGGCATTCCGCGCCAAGTGCATATTCTGTGGAATTGTGGGGCACTTTGAAAAAGTATGTCACCGCAAGTTGAAGAGACCGACTGTCAAGTACGTAGCACAGGAGCTAGGAGCGGAATCTGAAGAAGATGAAGTAGAAGAGGACACCGTGCTGTGCCTCGAAGAACACATACTGGGCATCAACTGCACCGGTTCCAAGAAACCGCAATGCGATCTAGTCGTGGGAGGAGTGCTGATTAAGATGGTGACAGACTCAGGATCCCCTTATACCATAATACAATATACGGTGTGGGATGAACGCTTCAAACACTGCCCAGGACCTCACCTGGAACCTCCAGACATTCGACCAGTCACATTCACGGGAGAGCCCATCCCTATGGTTGGATATCGAGTCCTGAAATTCGAGTTTAAGGAATGATGTGCAGAATGCAAGCTATATGGAGCTGAGTAAGGTCCGTCAGTTCTAGGATGGATGGATCAGGGCGACCTAGGCATACAGCTGAACCCAGGAGGCAATACACAGGTTCTGATAACTAGCTCGGAACAACAGCCTGAAGTCACCAGAATGAAGGAAGAATTCCCCACAGTGTTCGGAGGCAGGGTTGGAAAACTGATAAAATTCACGCACAAGATTGACTTCAAGGCCGACGCCAAACCGGTATCCCACAAGGTGAGAAATGTACCGCTAGCGATCAGAGAGGTGGTGCAACAGGAATTACAGAGGCTGGAAGACAATGGCATCATTGAGCCGATAAATAGTGCGGAATGGCTGGCCCCACTGGTGGTGGTGAGGAAATCCAATGGCAAAGTCCACTTGTCCGTGGACCTGAGAGAATTGAACAAGAACATAATAGTCCAGAAGTTCCCTCTACCAAGGATAGATGAAATGCTAGCAAAAACGAAGGGGATAAAATGGTTTTCCACCATCGACCTCACCTCGGCCTACCATCAGATAGCCCTACACCACACAAGCCGCAAGCTGACATTCTTCATAACGCCCTTCGGATGCTACCAGTTCCGCCGGATCCCGTCTGGGCTGGCGTTGGCGGTATTCCAGAAACTTATGCACAAATTGTTCAAGAATATAGACGGAGTACAGTACTTCCAGGACGACATCTTGGTGATGGGCAAGGATCAAGCAGACCACCACAGTGACCACTCACTCCCTTCTTGTCTCACCGGCCTGCGCACCTCCCAGCCATTGAAGTTAATGGAGCTTTCTAACTCCTCCGAGGGCCACTGTTTATGTTCCCTCAAAGCAACAGGATCACCTGCTCCTGTGATGTCTGTGCTGTAGCTTGTGGCTGCAGGTCAAAGTAAA
Organism: Lissotriton vulgaris; assembly: GCF_964263255.1. Taxonomy (NCBI): domain Eukaryota; kingdom Metazoa; phylum Chordata; class Amphibia; order Caudata; family Salamandridae; genus Lissotriton; species Lissotriton vulgaris. The sequence goes on along the minus strand of NC_141693.1, from coordinate 1,686,681,110 downwards.
CCTCTCCTTGCTCGCATTTGGGCAGTAGGACATCTACAAAGTTCACTAGAGTACACCCAAGAATTTCAGCACACTGTCTCAGAGCAGTGATTTATTTTCACCTGTTCTGTGTTTATTTCCTTATTCTTGCCTCTCCCCGAAGGGTAGCAGGGCAACGTCCCTTTTGCCCATGAACACCAGTCGCCCCTGGCTTTGAGTTTGGATTTGCCATTTTTATATGATATTCCAGCGGCTAGAGGTGTTGAGTGTTTGAGTACACAGGCCACCTGACTGTTGAAAATTGTGTTTTCAAAAAGGTGGTGACCGGAAGACGGTATGCAAACTGTAGTTTGCTGTGTGTATGGCTTCTCCTTACAGTGGGTCTGGGTATTGTGGCCTTGCACTTGCCTCTCTTTCTTCAGCTCTGATTAAGGTTAGGGTGAGTGAGTGTGATTGGTGGTTATGTGGTGTCAATCAGTGCCTCCTAATGACTGCATATGGACCTTCACCTCTCGCTGAGGATTGAATGTGGTTTTGTTTAGCTACATTCAGATCCCAGGTTAGATAATGAATGACACAGAAGGCATCAGATGTGCTCCTGGCCTGTCACTTACTGCTTGTCAAATATTTGATTTCGAACCTTGGGGCATACTTCTAAAGCACTGGGAACATAGTGGGGCAGCATTATGTTTTTGTAGAATGTCTACATCATTGTAAGAGAGGTATGCAAATAAGCCTGACCCCACACAAGCCTGAACTGCTAGGCCATATCACCCTCTCTTGCATGAGACAATACACACAATGATGACGTGTTTCTGTTTCATTAGGTCTCATCAAATTTCTTTTGTATTTTTGAGTTTTCATAGGTGGAGCATAGAGGTGTGTAAGCCAACAAATTAGCAAGGGAGCTGAGCCAGAGCTGAGCCCAGGGTCTGGATTGGCTTCAAGAGCCTGTGCACGAGCCGAGCCTAAAAAATATTTGGCAGACAAATCACGTCACAGGTATCATATAAAAAGTATGGTAACTCCTTTCCAAAATGAAAACTATGGGTACAAGCGTCTCATTTTAGCACATCAGATTATATCACTGCATAGAGAAGAATATTTAAAAGCTGTAGTTTTTTTATATATAAACTTAGAAGGATTAATGCTTCTCCATGTCGACAGTGCCACTACTGAAGTAAGAGGCAAGTCAGTTGTCATGTGTACCACATATGTGGCCTGGAATTTTATTATGCATGAAGCAAAATTATAGTCTATTAAATCAAACACAAGAGGTGTTTGTACAGTGTGTGGCTTAACCGATGCTGGTGTATTTGCAGGTGTTCTCATGTGTGCAACGAATAAAAAGGAGGCTTGCTGAAATACAATATTTACCATGGTTCACACAGTTAGGTCAGTTGGGGATGCAGGGATTGGGCTGAGGTGTTCTGGTCTCGCATTGTGCAATTCATTCACTAGATAATCATTTCTTTCCCTTCTTTACATCAAAGCTTCGAGCTTTGTTTTTTTGTGCGTGAGTGGCAGATACCACATGAACATTCAACTCTTTTTTATTAGCTCGAAGTTCCAAGAAAACCTCAAGATGAGCAACAGCCAGACATGTGTTTCAAACCTGACTGGCGCTTTCAGTTGCTGGTCCACCTCTAGTAGAACGCGAATGTCTACTGGTGGACCCGTACTCTTGTAGTGCATATGGGCTCGCATTCTACCTCACTGTCCAAGTTCTATGAGGTAAAGATTCATCATCTTGCTTGCCTTTCAGTACTGGCTAGACTGGCGGCATGCTGAATAACATATGGTGTGTCTAATTCTGTAAATGCACACACACGTGCTTCAGTTCCAAAGGCGACTAAGAAAGATGTCTTTAAATTTTATTTTTGTCTTGTCACAGCTGTGATCAAGGAAGAGAGAACAAATGTCAGGCGATGTCTTCTGACAAATTGGTGCTTATTCTTTTAGCATGGAGATTGGTGTTTACTCTTCTTTTTCGGAGTGCACAGTGAGAAGATTTTGTAAAATGAACTAAATGACAATCTTACTAGTGTGAAAGGAAAGTCTGTAGGATGTCATTTTTTCTAATGCACTACAACATTTGAATATCTATAAATGAATTGTACAAATATTTCAAAATATGCCATCAGTTCACAAAGCACAAATGAAACATTATTTTTGTACTGCGAAGTGTGTTGGAAACAAGGATTTTAATAGGATCAAGACAAATCGAGACATTTACTTGGTGATGCGCAACTGGCAAATTCTCTGCAACTCGATCTCCTCACATTAAAATTTGAGCGCTGTATGGTTTTATCAGTAAAACTGTGTGCGCAAAATGAGTGACTAGTGTATCTGTAATCAACGTTTTAGTAATATATTTGCCGCAGCGTGCTCCGACTTACAGCACCAGCTATATACTACACCCTTTGTGCATTGGTGTGACTCATTTACTACACTGGTTCTTTGTATGATGCTAGGATATTATTCATTCCCTATGGCTTCAGTGACGTAACAATGATGGCAGCCCTCCAACTCTGATAACTGGCTGGAAAAATATAGCACACCGCTCCATATGACTTAGAAGCCCCAGTAGTTTATAAGCATTGGTTTAAGGCATGCAAAGCCCATAGGGCTGAAAGGGCTTTACTCCCCTTCCCCTCCCTGTTGTGTTTCTTAGCCCCGACTGAGGCATCTTCCCAGACATACACATAGTTTGTGAGCTGCTGTGCGCTGACTGGACAGTGGCTGGCACCTCATCTCGGCCTCATCTGAAAATTTCACAGGTCTTTAAAAGACCATTTACTTGTTAACAAGGCTTTGTTGTTTTTTCACCGGTTCCTTTAGCCCCTGCGTCCCCACTCTGCCTATTGCTTACATTTGCAAATTACTTTTACTGCTACAGTGTGAGAATGCAGTTCATAAAAAGTAACTGTAGTTTTGTTTGCAGTTTTATATAGCATGAACTTGACCCAAAGGTATTGAGGCACTTTACATAAGCACCACTTGCATTATACAAGGACACATTAATTGTTGTAGGCACTGGGAGATTAAGTAATTTGCCCAGAAGCACAGGATGTTGAGGTGATGCTGAGACTCAAACCTTGTTCCCCAACTCAAAGCCTGCAGCTCTGGCAGTTCAAGGCATATCAATATACCACGTATCAAGACATAATAAGAGTCTGAAAGTTTGTTGCAGGACTTCCAGATCATTTATTTCCTCCATCCTCTAACCCTCATTGATGCCATAATAGAAATAGGTTAACTCTATCTGAGACCCCACTTGCTACCATGGATAACATCCTGAGTTATTCTTGGTGTTTAGGATTGCATCCTGCATTCAGACAACTCATCCATCATTCTTAATACTTACCTGCCACTCACAGTGATCACACTGCACTTACACTGCTCACTATTCACTCACACCGTTTATTCTCCTCTTACCCTGCACTCACACGAGCACACACCGCGCCCTGCAGTCTCACCACTCACGCAGCACTCACAGCAATCACACTGTACTTACACCGCTCGCTATGCCCCCATTAATTTATTTTATGTATTTATTCAGTGTTTTCTATAGCGCAAACAAGACCCAAAATGCGGGTGTCAGCGCACTTTACATTTCAACCACCTTCAGATTCAGCAGATATCCAATTCTTTCACGTCAAGAACATGTATACGTATTCAACTAACATTGGCAAATGCTCACTCATACACAAACCACATAAAATGAAGAATACTAGAGATCATTACATTACAGTAAAACATGTCATATTATAAGTACATTTAAAATAAGACCCCTACTGAGATCTTAGATATCCACATTGGTTATAGTATTGCTAGTCTAATCAAATATACCTGTGAATTGATCAAGGTACCTGTCCACAGACAACATCACTGTGGGTAGTCGAAGGGACTAACTGTATCCACCCTAGCTGTAAATAGCCATTAGAGCTCCATCAATGACAGTAGATTGATTTGTGAAGTGACCAGTTACTTTGTTCTGCTATTAGCAGGACTTTAATCCTTCTCACAATAGCTTACTTGAGCAGCTGAGTGTAGATGATCGCCGGGTTGACTGAAGATGTCTAAAAAGTCTTAGTAATCCCTGTTGATCGTTACGGGAGAAATGTACCCATCAGAAAGGACGTAGTCTCCTTTTTGAATCGTGGAGCATAGGTGATTCTTCTAATATTCAGTGGGAGCGAATTCCAAATCCTTGGTGCAGCTCCTGTGAACGCTCTATCGTATGTTCTTTTCTTACGAAAGAATGCTGGTTTCAGTAAAAAAATCGTCGGCTCCCCTCGAGGGTCTTCTGCCTCCAGACAGTGGAATTTTATGGGCCAGGAAATGTGGAGTTTTGTGGTGTATTGCCTTGTGTGTAATACATGCAATCTTTAGCTCTATTCTTGCCTCGTATGGCAGCCAATTGAGCGCTTTCAGATGTGGAGTGCTGTGGACGAATTTTTTTGATCCCGTTATAAGTCTAGTTGCTGTATTGAGACAAGCTTTTAGGGGAGCTGTTGAGATCTGAGGAAGTTCTGATAAAGTTGTGCATCCATACTCAATTCTTGATATGACCAATGCCTGGACTGCCATTTTAGGATCAGCAGAATCGATAAAGGACTTCAATTTTCTGAGGTAACTCAGATGGAAACAAGTGTTTTTTGCCATTGTGTTGATGTGGGCTCGCATGTTTAGTTATTTATCCAGCGTGATTCCAAGAGACCTAGTTGAGTCAACTGTAATCGGGGTACCGTTTAGCGCAGTGATCATCTTGGGGTTTTCCTTTAACCTGGCTGAGTTTTTAGGAGGGGAGATCAGAAGGAATTCGGATTTTTGTGAGTTGAGCTTAAGATGATTGCCAGCTAGCCATTCAACGGTTCTCTGTAGAGCTTGGTTCATTTATGTCGATCTCTTCTGGTGATGATATCTCCATATACAGCTGGGTGTCATCTGCATACATGTGAAAGGAAATGTTAGCCTGTTGTAATACTTCTGTTAATGGTTTGATGTACAGATTGAATAGTGAAGGGGATAGTGTTGATCCTTGTGGAACCTCAATTTGAATCAGAAATGGTGGAGATAGCTACTTGTTCACAAGGAATCTTTGCATTCTGTTCTCTAGGAAGGAATGCAACCATTTCAGGACTGTTCCTGATAAGCCCATCCTACTCTCCAGGTGTTCTAATAATTTTGGATGGTTTACTGTGTCAAATGCATACGATAGGTCAAGAAGGATCAGTAGACAGGTTTCATCACAGCGGAGAGCCAGCAGAGCACCATATACTTTGTGTAGAATGCTATTTCCGTACTGTGATCTGATCTGAACACTGATTGGCATTCATTTAGTAGCTCACATTCAGTAATGTGTTGACTTAATTGTTGTTGAGCACATTTTTCTAGTACTTTGGTTAGTAGGAGAATGGTTGTTACCGGTCGAAGGTTGTTTGGGTCCGATGGGTTCTCAGTAGGTTTCTTTAAGAGAGGGATGATCTGGCTGGTTTTTTGACAGTCCGGAAATGATCCTTGGGCTAGTGATTCATTAATTATCTTAGTCCAATAGGGGATGACCAAGTGGTTGAAAGTGGTCCAACATTTTGCAGGCAGAGGGTCATTGTAATGGTTATTTGGTTTCAAAGATAGTAAGATTTTGGTAATGTCATGCTGATCATAAAGTTTGAAGGTTGACCAATGAGCATTATTTTTGGGGATTACTTGTGCTGGTAGGGCAGGATCCTCAACGTGATTTAAGGCTTTTTCAGCTGTATTCTTGAGTTCTCTCTCTAATGAGCCGGCTTTATCTGTAAAGAATGTTGAAAAATCTTCACAGTTCAGTTCCGATTTAGATGTTAAAAGGGATGATTTGGCTAATTTGTTCAATTGTTCTTTTAGCCGTTCTTTGCATTTTCAAGTTAATTTCTAAAAAAATACTTTTTTTGTTTTAAATATGCTTTTATTGTAGCTTTTTCTGGACATTCTTAATTGTTTTAAGTGGGGGGATGAAGGAGTTTGTCTCCATTTTCGTTCTGTTAGTCTGAGTTTACATTTTTGTTCATTAAGTGATCCTGAACCATGGGTTTTTATCTTTAACCTGTATTCTTTTACGTTTTAGAGGGGCTATATTGTCAATTATTTTAGATAGTGTAAGATTGTCATAATCCCTAAGATCATTGACGTCCGTCAGATCAGAAGGGCGTTGAAGTTCATTCTCTTCTTGTATTGTTAGACTCTCCGAGTTCAGATCTTTAGTGTCTCTCAGCCAATGTTTTGGTTTGATTGGTTGTGAGATTGTTTTCTTTTTTGTGGCTGATATTTGGAAAGTGATGATGTGTGGTGATCAGACCAGTCACAAGGATCGATTATAAATGATTGGATCGTGTTTTATTTGGAGATGGTACAGTCAAATGTCGCTCCTTTGGAATAGGTTGGCAGGGCACAAGCTTGCGCTAGTGAGTGGTCGGCTGGTAATTCTTTAAGAATGTTGACTTGGTTATCCTGAATATCGTTCCAATGAGGATTGAAGTCCCCTAGGAAAATATAATTAGAGTGAGGTTCGGAGTTAGCTGTAATAATTTCCATTAGAGGGCATATACAAATTAGGTTTTTGCCTGAGGGGTGATAGAAGGCGTGTAATTTGTACACTTGGTTGTCTGTGAATCGTACTGAGAGCCCCAGGTATTCACATGAGTCGAAAGGATCTGAGAGAACCTTAGAGATAGTGATGTTTGATCTGTGGTAACAGGCCACACCTCCTCCTGTTTTGTTTAGTCTGTCTAGTCTTACAATGTTAGAGTTTGGTGGCACCAGTAGATCTAGGCATGGGGAGGATGATTCAGATAACCAGGATTCCGTTAGAATAGACACGTCAATGTCTTGGTTCATGATTAGGTTGGCAATGTCAGCGGTTTGTTTCATTACTGAGCAGCAATTGATTAATAGGCATGAGATCTTTTTTGTAGGGATGTCTAGGTTTGAGTTGGAGTCAGGCCCCTCTGGGATTAGCGGTTATTGGAGTTTGGCTTTCTGATATTAGTATGTGTAATTCTGTTGACATTAATGGGACCACTTGAATCTTCTGTTCATTTATCTTATCGAGGAAGTTGGATGTCATATCGTAAGAAAGTAGTAGGTTTTGGGTTTCAATTTCTGACAGATACCTAAGGAAAATATGTGGATGGTATTAGCCAGAGGCAGTGGGGTAGTATTGAGCGTATTGTGGAGAGTGTGTACCGATTTTTAATTCGGGATAGTTTTGGAGAGATGACTTTCTGAAAGAAGTAGAGTATTCTTCATGTTCCTAATATCGTTTTGCATGACCGTAGCTATCCTTTCTGACTGGGCAAGGAGCATTTCTAAATCCCTTTTTGAGAGTGGAGAGAGTTGATGCTTCTGAAACATGACTGCTGGCATGTGGAGCGGTAAGTCGGATGGTTCAACTTCCGACTGTTTGTCGATACCTTTAGTTCCTTCAGTAATCTTTTCTTTTATCTGAGGGGCAAGTCCTGTATTATTATCGGTCTTGGGATTTATCGTCCCGGGATCCTGATTGATGGGTGCTGTGTCTGAGAGATAAGCTATTTGTAAAGTTGTGGAGGTATTAGCATCTGATATGGTTAAATTGGACGGCTTTCTAGACTTTAATTTGTTTGCATCTAGGGACTAATTGACGATTGCTTTGTGTCTGTCTAATCTTGGACTGTTTGCTATAAGGCATGTATTTTTACTTTGTCTAGTACTGGAGGATCTAGAGGGTTGACTCTCCTGTTCTGTTCTGCTATCTCTCTTTACCTTTACCCTCAATGGTGTATGGATGATGGTGTCTATGATGTCGCCTTGTTGGTGAGCTGAGAGAGGGATGTTATAGACCTGATCTTTTAGCGAGGTAAAGTATTCATAAAATAGCTCAAGATCTTTGTTGGCTGCTAGGATGAATACCGTGCCATTTTTGTAGTAAGTTATATTTAGTGGGGCCTTTAAATTTTTCATCGGTTTTATATGCACCTTCGTTCCGTAAGGGATGTTTTTTGTTTCTTTGATGTTTAGCAACTACAACATTGTAGTGCGCCTTTAGCCAGTGATCTAGTGTAGAAAATTAAATTGTTAATAATCACTCAATTTTTTGAGTTAAAGGAGGGATCTGAGATAAGTGTTTCAGGGTTTTCCTAAGCAGGTTGTATTTACAGGTTTTGAAAGCATTTTTAGAGAGAATGGAGGGGTATGCCATCGCTCGGGCATTATTAGCCGCTGGAATCAGATGTGCTCCTTTTATTTTGAAGCTGGGGAATATAATTCCTATTGAGGAGTTTCCTCCGCTATTTTGTCAGCATTTATGTTTTAATGCAAGTGGTATTCGCGTAATTACTGTTGAGAGAGCCCTGCAATGAATTATATTATCTATGCTCTTTAAGTTAACCAATTATCATGGCCTATTATTTCCTTTAAACATCCTGTCCTCGTCCTTTGCCGGTAGTATTGTTTGTATTCCAAGTATTCATTTATTTATTAGATCAAATTTCTCTTTTTACTGGTGATGATTGTCATTCTTAAGTATTAATGTGTTTATAATTTTTTTTATTCTGGGAATGATGGTTTATCAAAATTATTTAATTAATTATTTATACAATTATTTATTCTGGGAATGCTGGTATTTTCTCATTATTTAATTAATTATTGTATGATTATTTACACTGGTTTATTTTAGTAGTCTTCATAAACATGGGAGACCTAATAACAATCGTCTTTCATTCCTAGTTCACTTGATGACTGTCCTTTTTCAGTTTCCTGTTTCACTTGATGGTTGTCCTTTTTCAGTTTCATTGGTAGTTGGGAGTTAATTCCAGCCTCAGTTGAAAGGTGTTTTCTTATGGTGTTGCAAGTCCTATTTTTGTTTCTGTAGATTATTGATCCCTTCTCCCTGGTCCTCTTTCCGTGACTGTTGTGGGAGGGGTTTGATTAGTGCTCAGCCATTTTGTTGTTAACGAATAGAGTATGTGAATGCAGACCGTAGCAAAATGACAGAATATAGTGGCAGTAAATAGTGTTTATGATTGGTCTAGAGGAGCTCATATCAGGAGCTTTATGTCCCAATCATCTCTGATTGTCTGGTTGTTCTTCACCCCCTACAGGCCTCTGCCGCCTCTGGATGACCCATGCCATTCACCCTCAACTTACCCTGTAGTCACAGGAGCACACTGCTCAGCTGGCACTCACACAACACTCCACTCACCTGTACTCTCACCCTGCAGTCTCACCACTCACAGTGCTCACACTGTACTTACACTGCTCACCATCTACTTACGACATTCACCCTGCACACATGTCATTTACCCTGTACTCACACATGCACACTACTGACTCTGCACTCACATGACACTTTGCTCACCCTGCAGTCTCACCTCTCACCCACCACTCACAGCAATCACACTGTGCTTACACCACTCACCATGCACTCTCACCATTCACCCTCCTCTTACACTGCAACCATAGGAGCACACTGCTCAGCCTGCGCTCACACCTTACTCCATTCACCTCTACTCTCGCCCTGTAGTCTCAGCACTCACCCTGCACTCACAGTGATCACATTGTACTTACACCGTTCACCAGCACTCATGACATTCACCCTGCACACGTCATTTACCCTGCACTTACATTATACTCAACTCACCCTGCAGTCTCACCCCTCACCCTGCACTCAGTCTCAAACAAGCATATCAGTTGCTATGCATTAATTCTTCCCCCTCTGCACGTTTACTCACACTGAAATTCAAATCGGCACATCACTCACCATGCAATCACTTCTCTCACCCTACTTTCACACAGGTATATCACTCATTCTGCACTTATATAGGCACTTCGGTCACACACAGTTCACCCATCACTCACATGTGCACACCATTCACCCTGTATTCACACCATCCAAACAGGCACAACACTCACCTTTGACTCACACCACTCACCCTGCACTCCCTTCTCTCACTTTGCACTCACACAGGCACACTGCTCAGCCTGCTCTCACACAGGCACTCCATTTATCCATCACTCATGTAGCTTGTGCCGCATGCACACAGGCACTATAAACTACCAGAACTCGCAGGGACACACCACTCACCCTGAACTAACTTCTCTCACCATGTTCTCACCAGTCACTCCCACAGCTCACCTTTCCGTCTCGACGCTTATCCTGCACTCACGCAGGCACACTATTCACCCAGCATGCAAACAGGCACACCACTCACCCTGCATTTGCGCTGCTCACACCACCCACTCAGCACTCATTCCTCTCACTCTGTATGCATTCCTATCACCTGGCGCTCACATGGGTCCTTCTTTCACCTTGCACTCATTTAGCTCGCCCTGCATTCCCCCTACACTTGCACCATTAATGCTGCACTCACACACACTAGTCACAATCACCCAGCATTTACACAAGCACACCTCTTTGCTGCACGCATAACAAGCATTGGCAAGCCCCTTTCTGTGTACAATATGTCTTGCAAGCGAGAGTGCATGCGCAAGCAGAATATGCGGTATCGCAGGTGAGACCTAAAGATTACCCATCATCATGAGTATACTCATTTCTACAAAGACACCTGCAGAATAGTTGTTCTTTCTGTAAAACTAGATGCCTAATCAGTTCCATCTGCAACTACGTGGCTGGTGCAAGAGCAGGTGAGGTAATTTTTAGGTCTCACCTGCACTAACTAACTGAGGATGCTGGATGGCAAAAAGATGGAGATTAAGGCTGAGGCTTTGGAGGATGGTGAGGGATTGGGGATTGGTCTGAGGCTATGGGGATAAGCTGGGTGTGAGTGTTTATTTGGTACAGGAGGAGAAAGCAGACAAAGGCTACAGAAAGGTGAAGCAGCCTGCCACGGCCTAAGGATGAAGCAATACGAGCTGGGGAGGGAAAGTGTAGGGACTTTAAGCCAATGGTGCATTGTGGGTGGGAGAAGTAGCATTGGATGTACAGGTACCTTTTAAACTAATCCTTCACCTGATCCCCTTTGGCCTGCATGGGGGCCTGGTGTTTCTGCTACTGCAGAAGCCATGACACAGATCAGTGTTTGAACCCGTTGGCCTGCATGATGGCAGTGCTCTGTGGAGGAAGGTACCACAGTGGAGAGCTGTCTGAGGCTGTGGGGACCGGCACCAGCTTCTGGGGCTCGTGAAAGCACACCTAAGTTTTGGCGCTGCATGGGAACACAGGTGCCATCATTGAGGTTTTCTGTTTATCTTCTTAGTTCAGACACATTCAGTTGCTGCTATTACACAGCAAGACCAAAGAGTTGCAGGTGATGCTATAGCATTGGTCCTATAGCCCCTCAGAGCTGTCACTGTGGTAGGGAGTCCATTTTTAGCAAGGTTTAGAGTTTTAGCGGAGTCTATTTGAACGTTATCACTTAAATTCTAGCTTCTGTACATTAAATGGAATCTTTGCGCTTTCACCATTTTACTGCTTAAGCTTTGACTGGTAAAAATAAATTAGGCTGAAAACCACAAAGTGAAACTTGTTTTTAAACTTTTTATATAGTTCCCCATTGTACTGTGTGTCACCTTCAGCCATTTCTAGCTTTCCATTCACCACAATGGTTCATTCTGGAATGGTAGTGTTTTTTACGTTGTATGTTGGGTCTGAAAATCCCAGCATGCAAAGTGTTGCTGGATAACCATGTTTGCCAAAAGAGACAAGCATTTCATAGGATCAATTGGATGCTGTGATATTAATTTTTGAAAAGTGAATTAATTTGTTAAGAATTGTATAACTATTGGTCTAGTGATGTAATGGTGCTTCAAAAAAGCGCACCACAGAACTATACAAGTATCTTAACTTTTCTAGACTACCACATGGAGTAATGTCATGGGTTGCCATGGCTTGACTCGCTAATCAGAAACAGTGAAGTGTTTTTGTAACCCTCTCAGTTTTATTTCAAAATCATAATTTTCATTTATTTCCCTTGATACAGGTATTCCCATTAATGTGCACAGTTCTTATCTGCCTCTGCAGTGCCTTTGACTCTCATTGAATTCTAAGTAAGTGAATGACAGTGACTATGTGGAACTAGGCAGTGCACAGTGTACCACTGTCCTGTCGGAATATATATTAGAATTAGTAGTAGGTAGCAGGGAAAGCTGACTGGAGCCAAGATACCTGATGCCTGTCTTGCTTCAGAGGAACCAGCCCTATATGCTGTAGAGATGACCTGTGGCCTGAAGAGTACACCATGGTCAGGAGACCGAAACATGAGACAGGAGATCTCAACAGGGAGAGCTGACGATGGTCCTCTAGATCACAGTGACAGCCCCACTGGAAGAGTTCACAGGCAAAAGGTTCTCTAACCACAGTACCTGAAGGGGCAGTACCATAAGACATCCTGATGCATTGACAGCACAGTCAAAGCCCACTGGACTTTCCCTTTTTGTATGCCAGACACACCTGCATTACATCCACCCTCCAAATGATTTTAGATCCACTGCTTCTCTCTCCATTGCTCAGTCATAATTCCAGTAGTGCTGCACAGTTCACTAGAAAACAAATTATGAAAACAACCACTGTTTACTCACCTTTAACCCCATGGCCACACAGGACTCCATTAAGGCTGCAAAAGCTTGCAGGCCAGCATGATCACCGGTAGACCCATGTCCTGCTCATGTATGCAAGAATATCCTCATTTATAGCTCTGCAACTATCACCAAATCCTTGAATAAAGGTCTCTTTTCAAAAGAACTCCCTAAAACAAAACAAAGAGGCCTTTAAACAACGGCTCCTTCTAACTTCCAGACAATAACAAACTGTTTATAGACAAAAAGATTGAAAGATCGGCATCAAGACAAATAGTTACATTCATCGAAGAAAGTAACCTTCTCTTAAATTACTAAAATAGATTCTGGTATGGCTGTGGCATGAAAGCAGTTCTGACTTCCACACAGGATGATTTAAACACTGGACTGGATTCAAATGGAGTACCGGCATGCCTATTACTTGACCTCTCCCTTGCCTTTGATTCTGCCCATCTCTACAGGGACTTGGAATAGGACAAATCTTCTAAAAAATAGCTTTTTATCTGTAGTTGCTAGGCTTCTGCCAATGAGACTGGCACCTTTGCTCATAAATCAACTTTTTTGCCAGGCTGTCCATACAGCCTGCTACATTCCTGCCTGGTCTGGCTCAATAGGCTTACCTATATGGGAACTGCTCAATGTGGCAGGCTAACAATAAGCATAAAATTTTTTAGTGTAGCACAGTTAAGTGGCAGTGAATTTACATGAAGTAATATTACCAACTCATTGGCACACAATTAACTGCGAAAGAAGGAACAGTATTTGGGGAATTAAACCTGTGACTTACAAGTTACCTACCCCAACTTAACATGTAGTGACCCACAAAGCAGTCCTTATTTTGTAAAACAATAAAAGCTGGGGCCCAAAGTTTTGCTCACAAGCCTGCACTTGGCAATTTCAAACGTCGGGAGAGCCGAATATCAAGGTTGCCTAAACATGATTCTACTGTGTGCCACTTTCATCCTCCACCTGGCACTCCCTACCCTTTTATCTCACTCTTGCAGGTTCTTTTTCGTCTTTGATTTCTCCCTTTGTCAGAATTGTTCCATCTTCTCTTTCTTCTTTCTGCCTTTAGTGTTTTTCTCTCTCGCAAGGCTTTGGAGGGCAAGCGCAAGACCCCAAAAATGAGTGCAAGTGGGCTCCACCTGCAACCATTATCTCAAATGAGGCACTGCCACGAAGCCTAATATTTTGAGACCTGTACGCAAGGACAGCCTCACCCATGAATATTTTGCAACATCAAATTGGGTAAACTAAATTGCACCTTCAGTCATTAATGGAGCAAAAGCATATTTCTGGACTTGCAATTATAAATATTTAACAAGCAAATTTCTTGCACAGAAGCAATCAGGGAATTGGCAAAAAGGGTGTTGTTTTGAAATAACTTTGTGAAAGCCTGTCTTTTGTGTTTTGGATTCAAATTTGTAGAAGCTGTTTTTTAGTTGTCAGTGCACTCAATCTGTTTTACAAAGATCACTGAGAGTAGCCTAGGGCCAGTGCCCAGTCTACAAAACATGCTCCTTATAATGTCAAGTGTGTCCAATATGTTTAAATTGAAGTGCCCATCCCCCTGCCATATACACATATATTTCTAGAAATGCGTGTCCTGCCCCATTGGCTCTAGTTGCGCTCCCTTGTTGGTTCATACATTTTGCTGACCTTATGTTCCATGTCAGGGACTGTCTCCTTTCCCACCCCTACGACTGGAAATTACAGAGGACTAGTTAGATATGCTTTCTACCAGATACAGTTATTGAGAGGCTTTGGATACAACATGGCTCAAGGCTGGCTCAAGGCAGGTGCTGTCACTGAAATAAATGGTTACTGAACTGTCTGTAAATATCCCTTCCCATCATTAAGTTGTGGGGGTCGACCGCTCCAACCTGTCGGGCCTTTCAGAAACTCCAGCCGGTTGGAGCTGGAGCGTTCTGGGTGTTGGCTGGCGGGTATCTTTCGGGCAATATACTCCTTTCGTGTTATAATAACCATGTGATAGAGGGCGGCACACCGCGTGCCCGGGGTACGGGGAAACCCCGCGCGCCGCCTCAGCCGGCGCTGCACGCACTTCGCCGCCTCAGCCGGCGCTGCACGCACTTCACACTGCAGCTTAACGGGAGAAGTACTGTGCGATTAGCCCGGTTTAGGGGAAGGCTGGTTATTAGCGGCCGCTTAGACCCCGGCCTCTGCAGGATTCCGGGGGATCGAGGCAGGTTAAGCCAGCTTTGCCTCGGCGGCGGCACCTGACATTGCGGTAAACCTGCTACCGCTGCCGCCGCGGCTCTGGGCTCTTGAAGGACGTCCGCTCTGTTCAGTGTGTGGTGTAAACAATGGTGGCGCGTGCCCGGGTGACACTGGACTTGTTCAAACATGGACGACTGGGCTGCATTGTGACATAAACACAGAAGTACACCATGACACACGTGTATGATCAGATCGAACCGTATTCAGATTTATTTATAACATTTTAATTCATCGGCCCCTTGCATATCTGGCCAACCTTCAACCACACGCTCTCCCAACCACGCGTGCTCACCCCGGCCAGAATGAAGAAGACAGGCGTGGTAACTGGAGAGACCCGTCACACTGCACTAGTGGTAGAAATGCTATGCAAATAAATATCGATGACAGCATAGCACAGTGAATCACAACATAACACAACAGACCATATTACAAAACAGCACAACATAGCATAGCACAAAAAGCCCTGCCTAACAAAATACAGCTATTTAAGAATGGACTCAGCTCATCATCAGGAATGGTTTACAGTCTAAACCCAATACTTGTCTCACAGTTGCAGAGAGTTATTTTATAATTCTCCATTTCGGCACAATGATCATGTTTATTCACAAGATTTGCACATTTGCACCAAGGAATTTGATAGGAGGAATTGTGTTAAGCATTGCTCTCTCGTGTTTCTTCGATCCTGCGGCATATACTTTACACTTCCGGTCTCTCTGCACCTGTATTGACAGGCGCCATCTCCAGTGATCTCATGCATATGGTTTAGATGATAACGTATCTGTGCACCCCTCCTTATCCTTGCACAGTGGCACTGGAGGGTTGAAGACCTCCCCTTTTGGAGCTCTGTCTTTTTGGCTATACACAACAACACACATAGTGACACACCCACAACAAAACACACTCTTCCTTATTCTGTCAGTCGAGAGGTGACCTCCATACAACCACCACATAAAAATCCCTGATAGCAGACTTGGGCTCAGGGAAAGGGCTCAAGATCTATCCCCACCTGTGAAGCACTCTCATTCCGAGCATCAACCTGCCGAAGTACGGCCTCACCTACATCTGATGGAGGCTAGAACCCAAAGACCACCGGAGAGGCCTGGCATACTATCCACACGCATGGGTTAAGTGGAATGCTCTTGTTCCTTCTCCCATCTCTCCGAGCACACTTCATTGAGCCAACCCAAAACACAACTTTGAAATGTCTACGTAGAGCAGAGCTGGACTTCGTAGGGCTTTGTTTCTACCAGAAACCAGGAGTTTCTATTGCAGACATTCAGTGTCATGTATGTAAATCATGTCATTTTTGCAATGTTATAGGTGGAACAGAGTTCAAAAGGATGCTATCTTGTAATACATGAGCTGTCACTTTAAGAAACACGTAGAGAGATGTAAGTCGTAATTTAATAATAGTTCCTTTTAATATCAGGCGGTTTGGGTGGTGATCTGAGCAATCCTATAATAGGAGTTGTATATTGTTGTCTAGTTGGTTAATGTAAGTAAGTCTGACTGTAGCTAGGATTTACTCATGCCAGCTGTATCCTGGCCATCCGCCTTGCCCTAAGTCTGCTGTTTCCTTGTCTTCCTATTGTCTTCCTATTGTGGTATCCCAGGTCTCCTTTCTCAAGAGAATGAGGGTTTCTCAAAATGATGGGGGGATTTCGCAGCTGAGTGATTGCCTATTATTTAACCCTTTGATGCGTTCCTTTGCACGGTCAGACTCATGCCTGCGACACTGAGTGTGGGAGCAGGGGCTCAGATCTTACGGCTCACCATATAAGCTGCTTGAGTGCTATGGTGGAGTTTCCTTATGGGGGTCCTATATGTAATGGGAGCCGTGAGGTAGTTTCATGGATATATTCAGAACAGGGAGGCAGCGGATCGATAATTAGACAGGCAGGTATGCACCTGTCCAGGGCTGCCCTGGCGGATCAAGGCATTGTTCGGCTGTTTGGTAACCAATGGGGAATTGATCCAGTGTCTACTCTGCATCAGATGAGGGGTATCTTTGCTTGCTGCGCCAAGCGATGGATTGCCCTGCTGCCTACAGTGAGCAAGATATTTTGCTGGGATTGATATTAAACATACCATCTCCAGGGTATGGGCGAAAAATAGGAAATGGGACGGGAAAGGGAAAGACGTGATGAGAAAACGGAATACAATCCTTTAGTAACTTATTTCAGTATTACTCACTACCTCTTTAAATGCATAATATGTAATGGGGATTTGGGGAAACAAGGCACCTTCAATTTTTGTCAGAGAAGAGAGGCAAACATGACAAGTACAAAGTCCATGGAAAAGACCATCGAGGTCTTTAACCATAAAAAAGACAAAACAAACAGGAGACTGACCTATGGGAATGGCTAGATGCAACAGGAGTATTACTGCATCCCACTTTACCTGAGTATTTCTAACTTAACAATAGACGAGTGGGTTGATTAAATACTCAGTAGGCCCTCCTTCTTGTCACCACACTATGAAAAGATGTAACTTCTGATAACTTCCAACCGTCATATTTAACAACAGCCTTGCTAGAGACTTATACACTCCCCCTTAAATGATCCCAAGGCTCCTCCTACCTAAAAAACCTTTAGGAGCAACATTTGGGACATGCTTCCCTTGTAGGATGAATGAGAAGTGGAGCTCCTCGCACAAAGGAATGTGGAGTTAAGATAAGCAGCATCACGCGCCGCAATTTTCTTGTTTCTATACTGGTATCTTTTACACGGCAAATTACTCCGCATACAAAGCTTCTGGGTAACGCAATTAAAAACAGCTCCATCCAGCACACAGGGTTTCAGGTCCTGTTCTGAGTCAAGTTTTTTCTACATGTATCATGTTCCCTATTTTAGGCAATTTGCTTTGGGTGCCTAAGTTTTTCCATGGCACGATTTGTAAAGATTACACGGCAATGGAATGCTTTACGTGCTTGCTCGATTGTTCAGAGAGACCTGGAACTTGGTCTTGCGTAGATCCACAAGAGTGTTTATCTACCATTCGCTCTCAGTTGTTGAGGACCAAATCCACTAAAGGCGTTCATTATTTCCACACTGAATGCTAATGGGATACATTTACATACATTGGATCTTACTTGGGGGTGTAGCCCTTGAGGGCCGTCTGCAAATATGCATAGCTGATCAGGTCCAACGATATTCCGCCAAATACTCTGTGAATGGGCAACATCGACTGCATGCCCAGATCTAGCGGACCACAGATAAGATGATCTGAGTCTCCCACTATTGCGCTCATGCGGCAATGCGTGGCTTACATTTCACACGTCTTTTCCATATTTCTGTTTTGATGATAATGATGATGATGCGAATTATGGCAGTCTAGTTTTGTCATACGCTGATTCATTTAGCATCCTTGGCTTTACTAGATTGACTGTCTCACCCTGTAAAGATCACCAAATGTGAGCTTAGACACTTGACAGTCTCAAGCGGGAGCTGGATGGTAGCAGTGGAGGTACTTTGCTTGCTCTACCTAATTTAGCCTTTGACTGGTGCTGGCTTTTCCATACACTTTTGTCTCATCGGACACAATACCTGGCTTCGTCCCTGTTTGAGTCCTCCCTAAACCTGTAAAGGGAAGTGTGTCTTAGAAGTCAGCCATTTTGCTTCTCCATTTTTATTTGCTGTCAGTATCCAAGGTTCTCCATGATTTTTGGGTGATATGTGCCATCTAGGGCAAAAAACACATCTCACTGCCATCACCTAGCGTGGACATGATGCCATCCCTATTCTTTGCTTCATGGGAATCTTCCAGATAATCCAGAAAGTCTGATGGGTAGAGGGAATATACTCTGCTCCCTGCCAAATCCGGTTACCTCTGTCCTTTTTTTGACTACCAACCAAAGAACATTGGCAGTTCACATTTTCAATTAACCAGATGGACCCAATCATCTGTTGTGTTCCGGAACATTCTCGGAATACCGTGGTATAGCCTGGAAAATTCACTCTGCCCACCTCGTTAGAGGAGAGTTTGATATTTTAAGTAAAATCTGTTCTTTCGTTAACCCTGGCTTCCCAACTTTGCCCTCAAAGCAAAATAAATATTCCTTTTGAACTAGTAACTTTTTCTCCGTCTCAACTTCAAGATGACTGTGTGATTACCAGACAAGAAAATGGGTTGTTTCTGTTGGTCCTAGTCACCCTGATTCCAATAGTATTGGTAATAGAACAGGTTCACTAAGTTACGTGTCTTAAGTGCAGACATCATAAAACATTATGTAAGCATGCTCCTTGCCTACGCGCAACACTGTTGCATTAAACCGGTGAGTTGCTTACTACTAGCCTGTCAATCGGATCTCGGGAGACCGGAGGCCCCAAGAGTGATAGATCAATGCCTCGGTATGTGGCCCAACCCACCCATATCTTCCCGTGCTTTTGTGGACATTCCCGTGCCTGAAACATCGCCACTTCAGCCGATAGGCATCTATCCATGGCCTTTTTCCAATTACCTACACTAGGTGGGACGCTGCTTTCCAGTGTTGCGCCATGTCACGCTTGGCAAGTGTAATACCCAAGAAAAGCAGGTGGCGTTTATATCTGTCCCCCGATGTCTTCCGTGCCATTTAGGAGAATCAGCCTTGGGTCCGCAGGGATGTTCCACGCTAGGACCCGTCCCAAGCATGAACTAATTCCAGAACAGAAGTGTTGCACTTGCAGCGCCCCACAGATCCATACCGTGTGAAAGAACGACCCCTCCTCCGAGTCTCAGCAGAGGCATGTGGGAGACTGGATGGCCTCCATCTTATAGAGGCTTAAGCGTGTATAGTAGATCCTGTGGAGGTACTTAAATTGAATAAACCGGTAACGGGTGGAGACAGCGGAGTACCTAGGGCTAGCCAATGCCTCAGCCCAGTCGTCGTCCGTCAGAGTGGGCACATCCACCTCCCACGCCGCCTGAGTCCGGTGTATAGTGGTCGTGGAGTGTATAGTGATTGTTTGATATATTTGTCTAATTTTATGGGCCCCCAGATCTCTAGCAACCGGCCTTCAAGCGGGTGGAACTCGGGCAGAGTCGTGAGGTCTCTTAATAAGGGGGCACGGCGTGACGGAGCTGCAGATATCTATGAAATTGTGTTTTATGAAGCTCGAAGACATCTTGAAGCTCCGTCGGAGACGAGGAACAATACAGGAGTTTAGCAGTGGGGTTTCTGCCATGAGGAGTCTCTCCACAGCATAAGACAGGTGTGCCTGGGAACTATACCACCATTCGTTTATCACTAGAAGGTGCGATGCCCAGTAGTATGCCCGGATGTCTGCCGCCGCTATCCCACCGCAGGACGTAGATTGAACACATGTTGCAAGCGCCACTCGAACCGCTCCCCCCCCCACAGAAACCTGTTGAAAAGAGCGTTGATTTGACGGACCATGATGGTGGGATGAGAAATGGGTAATTCTGCAACCGATAAAGGAGACATGGTAGAGACACCATTTAAAAAATGGCAGAGCTGCCGTATAACGAGAGGGCTAGTTGAGACCATACTGTCGTCTCATCTCGTACCACAGGGAGCAATGGCATAATGTTGCGTGACCATGCCACTGTCGGGCACGTCCTGGGTGTATGTTGGATAGTGCCGCCCGTAGCTCGTCCAAAGAAATGAGTTCCTCCAAGGCAGGGTGTTGCTCTTCCGAGAGGCGGTGGGAGGAATATCTACGAAGAAGGCACCTAGAAGGGGTTCTGCAATAACCTCTTGCTCCTCATATAACTCCGCGTAAAACTCTGCGAAGGCCTGTACAACTGCTCCGGGGAGGCGCACATGACCCCCTCAGGGGACCGCAAGAGGGGAACCTGCATCGGGCCGCTCTTGCTTGACAAAGACTATGAAGCATCTGGCTAGACTTATCGCCCCATTGATAGATCCTATACTGCGTGGCTAGCCAGGCCTCTTTGGCAGAGTCTGTGTGGGTTTGATGTAACTGCTGTTGAACATGCAAGAGGTTCTGTCGGGCAGCAGGGTCAGAGCCCTCCACCACCATGGCCTGGAGCTCGGCGTGTCTATTTTCAAGGTTATGCACCTGAGCCAGGCGACGTTGCTTCTCCTCGTGCGATAGCTAATGTCAACCCCACGAATCGTGGGCTTGAACGCCTCCCAAAGAGTGACCGGGCATTGGCAAGAACCGACATTAAAGCTGAGATAATCAGTGATTGCCCGACTCAGCGTCTCCCGATAGTCCGCATCCCCAAGCAATCAGGGGGACATGCGCCACCTATGTGGGGCCCTGTTAGTCTGCAGGGCAGCTTAAGCTGGATCAGTGAATGATCAGAGAGTTCACAGGGCAGTATGGACATATGTGTTACCCTATGCATGTAGCTATGTGGGATGAACAGGTAATTGAGGCGAGAAAGAGTGGGGTGGACTGACGACGCGTAGGAGAACCCGACTTCAGAGGAATGAAGGGCCCGCCACGTGTCCACCCAGCCCATAGTGTGCGCCAGCCCGTTGAGTTTGGACGTAGTGGGGGTGTATCTAGTTGTCAAGCTAGCCACCTATCTAAGGAACCCATAGTGTTGTTCCAATCACCCCCAAGCACCATCATGCCACCTGAGATATCTCCCCGGAGCTGTGTCAATTTATCTGTAAACGTCTGGCCTAGCAGTGGGGGAGCGTATATACTGCCTAGTGTAATCTGTTCGCCGGCTACAGTACCCGCAATCACAGTGAAGTGGCCAATGGGATCTAGCCAGTGTTGTGTAACCTGGAGCGGCACTGTATGTTGTACAAGTATGTCCGTGCCCCGCGCCCCTTGCGTAACACCGGAATGTTACACTGTAGTGTAGCCGTACCGGGCAAGGCACTGGGCTTTCGTGCCCAGAAGGTGTGTCTCCTGGAGTAATAGGATGTCTGCCGCATAGCACTTCGCCTGCTGGACCACGGCCCCCGTTTGACCTTATTTAGTAAGCCTTGCACGTTCCAGGCGAGAATGTTCAGTGCCTCTGGTGTAGAGTTACCTGCCATGTGTGCCATTACTAGATGTCAGGACAAAAAGTGTCAACCGGTGTGCGCCTGGCAGAACAGTAGAGTGTGTGCATCGTGCGGAAACAAAAAAACAAAACAAGCAATAACACAATAACTGTCCCCAAACCCCCTCTCTCCACCCCCATACTTCCAGGAACACGGAGTATCTGTTGCAGTGGAATCCCTCCCCAGGCCCTCAACAGGATGACCCAAGCGGTTCCCCCCCTCCCAACTTCACCCAACATTACCCAAACATTCGGGGCACGCCGTCTCAGTTCCCTCCAGGGCTGGTAGTAGAGACCCCAACCCTTAACACCCACACAAGCCAGTAAGTCCACTGCTGAAAATCGTGTCCCGCCCTGGAAGTGAGAAGGAAGCAGATATGACCAACGTGCCCCAATCTACCTCTGTCCCCAGTGCCCGTCGATCCTGGGCACGCCAATTGGAGTGGGATCTGTTGCTTCTTGATGTTGCGTCCCTGCCCTGGCAACCGCTCCGATGCGATCCCTGGGAGGAGTCCGAGTCCAGCGGGGACGGTGAGTGCGGTTTAAGGACCCTACACTCATCTGTCTATACAAAGACCTCCTCTAGGGTGTGGAAGAAAAATATTTTAGAGCTATACATCATTTTCATCCGGGGCGGGATCAACAATGCGTAGGATAAGTTTATTTCACGTAGCCGTCTCTTGGCAGCCACAAAGGACTGACGTTGTTGCTGCACCAACTTAGTATAATTGGGGAAAACCATATTGGAATGTGACTGAAAAATCATTTTGTCCTTATGTAACCAGGCATACCTGAAGATGGCTTCAGGGCCTGCATAGTTAAGGAGCTGAGCAATCACTGGTCTCGGGCTCTCCCCTGGTGGCGGCTTCTTGATCAAAGCGTGGTGAGCCCTCTCATCCACGAAGCAGGGGGACATGTCTTTCGGGGGCAGCAGCGCCTTGAGCCCCTCGGAGATGAAAGTGTCCATAGATGACCCCTCACAGCCCTCCGGGAAGCCCACCAAACTAATGTTATTGTGGCGAGCCCGCCCTTCCGCTTCCTCAATCCGGGCTGCCAGGTCCTTCATGTACTTAGTCAGTTTGTCCACCTTTTGCTGGAGTACAGATATGGAGTCCTCCACAGCAGAAACCCTGGTCTCCGCCTCAGTGACGTGGTCGACCACTTCCGCATATCTTGGCGGAGAAACAACACCTCCGACCCCACGGCTCCAATCTGGGCCTCAAGAGCTGACCGCGATTGATTGATCACCTCCAGTAGCGTGGCCATGTCCGAGGACAGGCCCTCTGCGGATTCCCCCCCCCAGATCCAGGCTATGGCGATTCCACAGTGTGCAGGGCAGGACACCGGAGCTGTTTGGGTATTTAGGACGGCACTGGGCGCAAGGAGGGGGCTAGGCACCGATGTCACAGCCCAACCACCCTCCTGCGTCGCAAACCAGTCACTCATTGGGTCCCCGGCCGAGCCCTCACCAGGAGGCAGATACTCCGGCGCTGCACGTCATGGGCCAGAAGCACGGTGAGCCCCTGCTGACTCACCACAGGGTTCCCGGCGGCTACTCCCCCACAGCAACAGCGTCCACAGTCAGGGGGTGCTGGCAGGAGATTGGCGATGTATCGTCCAGGCCTGCTGCGTCACAGCAGGCCGGTGATTGCAGGCAATAGGCCCCGCAGCTGCAAACCAACCGGTAGTCTCTACAGCGCACCAAGAGGCAGCAAGCACAGCGTCTAGGCTGAACTTCACCGGGCCCTCCGCGCCGTGCCTCAATGGCGTTGCTCCCTTTTCCCCCGCCCTCTGCACCTCAACTCGAACAGCATGGGGAAATGCCTCGGCACCCTCATGTCAGGGACGGCACTACATCCATATGCCTCGCCGTCGCTGCCTCCCCAGATGAGGGGGATTCACCGCATCAGTGGACTCGGCTGCACAGCTCTTCATCACAAGACCAGTCTCTGCCGAACGGGAGGCCGGTCACTGCGTTTCTGGCCCTCCGCTGCTGCCAAATTCCACCAACAGTGGCGCAGCGGGGGCCGCAGCACGGGGGCCGCAGCACAGGGCTCCCAATAATCGTGGGTGGGGTACAGGATAATGCAGGATTCTGGCCCTTTACAGGAGCGAACTGCGGAGCTCTAGAGAGACGCATCCGCCATGTTCGGCTCGTAAACTCTACTGTGCTTTTTAACAAAATGTTTGCTAAAAAAGCTTTGGAGATGAACCTTTAAGAGACCAAGCAGCCTTACCATAAGACTAATAACTGAAAGCCCTGAGATGAGACTCCCACCTTTTTGAGGCTCTGCAAAGCCTTGAAAGCGTCTTTATTCCCAAGGGAATGGGCCCAGTGTTTGCTCGGCTGCACATTAATGCTCTCCTTTGAACTCAGTAAAAAAAAGACGAGTAAACAAAAAGATGGCAAGATAGATACATTTCACGTTTTTACTCCTCACCTAGCCAACAAATCCTAAGCAGGCGACCTCTTCATTTCAGTCATTTTTTACTTATTTTGCATTTTTTTAAACTTATTTTGCATTTTTTTAAAAAACATTTACATATGACCAAGAACAAAACACAATTGTCAAGACTTTTTACACCATTAATACAAAAACACGTTACACACAATCATAAATGAAAAACATTCATGTAGACACCATATACAAAGTGGGGGAGGGGTAAGGATGCCTCAATTAATTTCATTTATGGGGCACCAGTCCTAATGTAAAATACATAAACAAGCGGCCAGTTACTAGTTTATATGGGCTAGCTTGTTAATTGTGCTGGAAACAGTTTTTTGAGGGGTCAGCTTGCAGGGGAGATTTTTTTAAACTACATTTCTGTAGCGCCCGATGCAGTTTAAGTTCCAGCACAAGGTCAACGCATTTCGAACCCTGATTCTGTTTTGGGGTTCTCCTCAGACATGGACTGGAGGTGGCCTTCACTGTATATCTTTTGTTCCACAACTGCTGTCTACAGTTCAAGGAAAAACAGTGACTCTTGTGCCATTCTTTTATGTGAGCAATTCCTTTTTCAGCCAAAGATATACTGTAGTACGTAGGGGACGCACTCGGAGGATCACATGATGCGCTTTAGCGTTGTACCCAGGAAGTACGGAATGAGACCAAAGCCAGAGAACACAACACTCGATTGAAAATTGAAAAAAGAAAAAGAAAATAGCACCGACCACGGATGTATGACATTATAACGCATGCTTTTACAACGCATGCTGTTGCAACGCAGGTTTTACTACACATACCTTTACAACGCATTACACTTTGGGGTGCTGGATAGTGAATAGTTTAATTTACTATTCCAACTCCAGTCCCCGTGGACACTAGGGAAGGTGTTGGATAGTAAATTAAACTTATTCCCTATCCTAGAGTGCCCCCCAGTGTAATGCGTTGTAAAGGTATGCGTAGTAAAACCTGCGTTGTAATAGCTTTGCGTCGTAAAAGTTTAGTTGTAAAGGATGTTTCCCCACCGACCACTTGGGTGCCAAGGTAGCGGCACCGCGGTCAAGAACACGCCGGAGTCGGAGTTGCAAAATCCTCCGAGTGCGATCCCCTACGTACTACAGTATATCTTTGGCTGAAAAAGGAATTGCTCACATAAAAGAATGGCCCAAGAGTCCCTGTTTTTCTTGAACTGTAGACAGCAGTTGTGGAACAAAAAAGAATGCTTATTCCAGTGGGGCCAGAATGAAGCACAAAATAAGATGACCACAAGCACTAGGCTCAAGATCCAGCTATAATCAATCAATCACGGCATTTGTAAAGCGCGCTACTCACCCAGGAGGGTCTCAAGGCGCTGGGGGAGAGGGGCAAGCTACTGCTCGAACAGCCAGGTCTTGAGCTGCTTCCTGAAGGAGAGATGGTCTTGGGTTCGCTGAAGGTGGGAGGGGAGGTAGTTCCAAGTCTTGGCTGCCAGGTAGAAGAAGCATCTTCCTCCGGCCGTGTATAAGTATTCAGAAAGTAGGCCCTGGCGGAATCCATGGTTATTGGCATCGGAATTATAGGTTAATGAAAAATCTGGAAGCCCAGGAATTTCACCCAGAGACTTTGGGTGATATTCTGTAGAAAAAGGAGGATTGTTGGGATAATTAGAACCTGAACTACTGATTCATCCCGTAATTTCTCATTTCTAATGGAATCCTCAGCGTCCCAATTGTAATCCCTGTTACCTTCGCCACCCAGAGTTGCTAGCACCACTGATATTGATAACACCATTGGCAGAGCTAAAGGGCGGGTCCCTAGGGCACTTAGTAGAATGACGTCAACACATAAGTGCGTGTTGCAGTGGTTTGTTGACAGCAGTCAATTTGTTGGTTCTATTGCTGCCAACATGTTCTTCAGTACTGAACCTAAACAGATTATTGATCATTAGCAGACCTCATTATAATTTTAATAATCACATAATATTTTAATAATAAAATCAAGACAAGATAAAATAAGACAAGCATCACGTTATCATTATCTAAAAAAATGGAAGACTAACACTGGTCAAAAGTGTTGAAGTGATCCTTCCAATCTAAAACATTCCCCATGATTGCACATTCCAGATATTTTCTCATTAACCACTTGCATGAAACGCCCCATAAAATGCCGAAGGCTTGTCTTATAAATACCTACCCCTCCTGACACTGCGATGCTGGTAGTGATACCATGATGCATGTGATGTACAAATGTGACAAAGTCTGTCCTTTAAGGCAGTAAATTGCATTTTGGAAAGGCCCAGTTACTTACCTCTAATCTTCATCACTTCTGTGGCCATCTTGCCACCTTCCTTATGCCGTTCCTTATACAGCAAGGCATCGTACCTCTATGACAGGCCTTTATTCCATAGAGATCGAAACAAGTTGCACTTTGGCAACCCCTCACTTGACCTCTGACATCTATTCCTCAACCACTGGGCTGTTCCCAGAAGACCAGGAAACTAAATACTGCACACAGGAGCACCATGTGGGAACTAAATATATGGGATAGAATAGAAAACTAGCAGCAGGCAGACTTAAACCAGGAAAACAGAAGACAGAACGCTGCTGCCAAGCTGCAGTTCTTCACCCTTTCGCACATGGAGGCGGTTATGCAGCATAGAACTGGAGGAAACTGCCCAGGAAACAGCAGCGGCAGAAACTCCCTTACTATGCCTGAGAATCTGCCCTGGATACATAAGGAAAATGTTACGTTCTTCTGTATCACAACCTGAAGAAATTACCCAACTGGTAAGAGACCTAAGACCTTTCCTATCAGCACCAGCATGAACAAACACGCACCACAAAACGTCGCTCTTTTATTGAGATACACAGAGATTACTCTTTGCATATTTAGAGTATGTCGAGATCACAGTGTTTTTTCTGAGGAAGGATTAAGATAGAAAGAAGGAATAGAAATTTCCTTTTCTGGCCCATAGGAATGAATAGGAAATACCGAATCGGTAAATACCGATTCTGTAATTACCGATTCGGTAAATACCAAATCGGAAAGCAAACAAAACTGAAACTGAAGTAGGCAGCCAATCAGGTGCTACCACCCTCCCCCTCCCTACCAGGAAGTGGCTACACAGGCAGCTGCAACTAATTAGAAGGTACTGGAAAGGCAGTTGGAGCTGAGCTGAGTCCCTGAGCAGCAGAAAGGGGTTTGTGCACTTTTTAAAACTGCAAAATGGCAAGCATCAAAGAAAAAGAGCAGCCTGAGAGAAGGAGGAAACTCAAATTCAGCAGCATGGAGCTGCAGGTCCTTGTTGAGGAGGTGGTGAAGGTGCACCAAAAACTCTTTGGCAGGCAGTCCCTCACTGTGGCTGAATCTGCCAAAAGGAAACTCTGGCTGGATATACTGGACAAAGTTAAAGCTGTTGGGGTGACTACCAGAGACACAGAGGACCTGAAAAAGCACTTCTACGACCTCAGGAGTCAAACCAAAAAGAAATTGGCTGAACAACACAAGCAGGCATCAAAAACTGGCAGAGGCAAGAACCCAGCACCCCCCCTTACTGACCTGGAGGAGATGGTGGCCTCAACCATTGAACCAGACAGCGTCTGCGGACTGGGAGAAGTAGACAGCTCAGCCAGAGCTGCAAGGCAAAATAGTAAGACAAATGCACACCATTCCCCCCATACCATCATCCTTACCTGTACCCTTTGTGGGCAAGTGAACCCCAGTCCAGTACTGCTAGCACTATACAGGGGCAATGTATCATGGTATATGTAGTCAGGAAATGTAAGAACATGTCATACAGCACACCAACCACAAAGTCAGCTAAATGATTGCATAGAGAATAAAGCTAATGTGCAAAATATTTAATTGTAGTCACTGTGAGACAGTAGCGCTTCGCTAATGTACGCTCATATGTCCACAGGTGAAACGTCTCGCAAGCGTTCGCAGGAGACTGAAGGAACACCACCAGAGAGGGAGGAGAGTCAGGAGCCAGGTCCAACTACCCATAACGTACCACAGGACACAGGTGCACCAAGTACCCATCCTCCTGCACAGGAATCAGAAATGGCTCCAGAGTTGCATGCCTCCCCTCGCAGATCTCCATCCCCTCTGTTGCTGTCATCCCCTGAAATGCCAGCATCACAGCATGATACAACACCTGCATCACAACCAAGCAGGAGGCATGTTGTGGCCCCACTTCTAGAAATGGAGTCATCAGCAGCTGACATGGAGGGGGAAAAAACACACAACTTGCCTGTAGATGTCAGCTCTGGTACAACGCACTCAAGTGCAGGGGTCGGCCATAGTGGTGTAAGACGCCGCAGAGTCCATGAAAGGCCAGCAGATGCACCTGTGGAGGGTCCAAGTGTGTTCCGTGGTCTGGAGGGGAGCATGGTGAGAAACCAGAGGATGCAGGGAAGAGCCATCCAGGCATGCCAACGCCAAATGAGGTCCCTAAACAATAACATAGGAGAAATAGGGAAGGGCATCAATGACCTTGTACAAGTGAACAAAGAGATGGCAGCAGGGATGCGCGAAATGAGCCAATCGGTGCAGCAGCTATGCACCAAACTAGACACTGATTTTGAGGTAAGGCACAAGGGAAGGCAGCATGCTCATGGCCACAATAAAGCGATTAACCGCCTGGCCACTGCCACATCCCTGCTATGCAGGAGAAGCAGTAACATGCAGGAGGCAATGACCCAAAACACCAATGAGGTCACTAGGGGCATGGGCAGGATGACCAGTGCTCTTGAGGCACTGTTAAATGCCCAGACTGCACAAACAGCTGCTCTGGATTTACCTGTAAGTGAAGAGAGCACAAGCAGGAGCAGCATTGCAAGCTCCCTTGTCCCAGAGATGAGGAGGAGCAGGCGCCAAGCTGAGGCCACAGGCCGGCAAGACAGTGAGCACGGTGAGCAACATACAAGTGGCACTGGGAAGCGTGGAAGGAAATGACTATTACAGTTCATGGTGAAGTGAACCAGGACTGACTTCATTCAAGTTAAATACTTTTTGTTGCACATTTGTGCTTTTGAAACCTACGTCATTACACTATTAAACTACATTGGGTGCATACTCCACCTGTCTGTGTCTCTTTACTTACTTAAAAGAAGTTGCGTGTGACCTCTTCCCGTCTGTGTCTGCCATCAGTTGGTGTTGCAACTCCAGATGTGTGTGGTTCAGGCACTGCTTCCTCGTCATCATGGTCCTCATAATCAGAGATATCCACTTCTGTACCCTTCTTGACCGCAAGGTTGTGCAGCATTGCACAGGCTGCAATCATCTTGCAGCAGGTGATTGGTGTGTACTGGCGGGCCCCTCCACTCTTATGGAGGCAGTGAAACCTGCTCTTCCACTTACCAAAGGTGCGCTCCACAATGTTTCCGGTTGTTTTGTGTGCCCTGTTGTATCTCCTCTGACTTGGTGTTGTAGGGTTGCGGTAGGGTGTGAGGATGAAGGACCGGAGGGCATATGCACTGTCCCCTAATTGTAAGAAGAAAAAACATTACTCACATGCACACACACACATCCACCTGCAATATGTATCAAGGGAGTTTCATACAGTGTGTTACCCAGCAAGTATCCTTCGCCAAATTCCCCCGCTGTCAGGCGTGCATAGATCCCACTGTTTTGGAAGATGTAGGAGTCGTGGGTACTCCCTGGGAATTTGGCTACTATGTCAGTGATCAGGTACTTGGAATCACAGATCACCTGTACATTTATGATGTGGGTGGACTTCCGGTTCCGATAAATGTACTCTGTGGCAGCAGGTGGGCATATTGGTATGTGGGTACCATCAATACAGCCAATGATGTTTGGGAAATGCGCCATCTGATAAAAGTCTGCCATTGTCCTTAGCAGTTCTGCACGCGTTGCAGGGAAGCTGATGTAGTAATGCATTCTCAGAAACATGGCGTCAAAGAATTTTTTAAAGAAACGGGACAGACAGCTCTGGGACACCCCACCTACCGCAGCAACCACACTCTGGTAACTCCCAGATGCAAGCAGGTGTAAGCTGCACAGCACCTGCACATGGGGTGGGATGGCGTGCGCCCTTGGGGTTAGATGGTCCAACAGTGGGTGGAGATCCCTGATAAGGTCCAGGATAGTTTGGGGGCCAGCCTGTACCTCTGTAGGATCTCAGGCTCAGTTAGCTGAAATAGAGTGATCCTCTGCCTGTACACCTGCTCCTCCCTCCTCCAGACCCTCTCTCCTTCTGCCTGGAGCCATAGCCGCCTCGCAATGACATAGAATGCCGCCATTCTGGTGAAAGTGGTGCATTTTGGGGCCTTTTTTATAGCCTGCACCTGGGTACCACCTGATTTCAATCCATGGTAAATACCAACTCTTAAATACCGAATTTCATGCAAATTTGGTATTTTAAAGGGTACCTACATCTCGAAATTCATTTTTTCCATTTCTTAATTACCGATTCGGTATATTTACTGAATCGGTAACTGTACCGAATCGGTAAATACCGAATCGGTAAAGTTTCCGATTCGGTACCGAGCTCTGTACAAGGGGGAGGGCACGGCCAAGCAAGAAGTCCCGGGTTACCTCGGGTTGTGTGGGGTCACACCTCTAATTTCGGCCTCGGCGGAAGCTTTAGACGAGGCGATTCGCGTTGAGGAGGTCATATCTGCAATAGCGCGCTTGAAAGTAGCCAAGCCCCCGGGGCCTGATGGCTTCTCCGCTTCATTTTATAAAACATACTGTGTGGAGCTGGCTCCTCTTTTAACTCGCCTTTTCAACTCTTTCCTTGATACGGGTTTGGTGACTCCATCGATGGAAGAGGCGGCGATTACGGTAATCCTTAAACCAGGGAAGGACCCTAAAGCCTGCGGATCGTACAGACCGATCTCGCTACTCAATGTCGACGCTAAATTGTTTGCAGGCATACTGGCGGCAAGGCTTAGCCCTTTGCTGGATGGGATCATCGAGCTGGATCAGCCGGGCTTTATACCAATGCGTCAGGGGGGGGATAATACCAAACGTCTGCTGCACCTTATGGATTTGGTTCATCGCTCGCGTGCTCAGGCTTTTTTCCTGTCTATTGACACTGAGAAAGCCTTTGACCCTGTAGAATGGGATCTATTTGGGGTGGGAGATAGGTTTTTGCGGTGGGTTCAATGTTTGTATGCAGCCCCTAAGGCAGCAGTTCGGGTGAATGGGTGTAAATCAGCTCTTTTCCCCGTATCCAGGGGAACGAGGCAGGGGTGCCCCCTATCCCCGCTGCTTTTTGCGCTCTATATGGAGCCCTTTTCCCAGTGTATACGATCTAATCGTGATATAGCGGGAATCAAGTTTGGCGCTGACACCCACAAGATTAGCTTATACGCGGACGATGTGATCCTTTCCTTGACCCAGCCTCACTCTTCCCTACGGGGATTGTCAGCGGAGCTTCGCGCCTTTCACAGGGCTGCGGGCTTCAGTGTCATCTTCTCCAAGTCACAAATTCTGAATATCTCCGTCCCTTGTACGGAGGTGCAAGATTTACAACACAATTTCGATTTTCAGTTGGTGCACTCTGACATTCCCTATCTAGGCATCCGATTGGCCCCCTCCATTGCTAAAATGACGTCTCTTAATTATGGTCTGCTTGTTGAGAACACGACCAAGGCCCTCTCAGACTGGTCCCGCCTTAATTTGGCCTGGTACGGGCGGTTGTCTGCTGTAAAGATGACGATTCTTCCCAGAGTTCTTTATCTTTTCCAAATGTTACCCCTGAGCCCACCGCCGGGTACCCTGAAGAAGCTGCAAGGGCTCCTCAATAGGTTTTTATGGAATAATCGGCTGCCACGGCTAGCACTGTCCCTTGTTACTACTCCTAAGACGGCAGGCGGCTGGGTTTTCCCCTTCTTACTGCTTACTACCAGGCGTCATGCCTCCGCTATATTGCGGAATGGAACAGGCCCCTGTGTAGTAAGCATTGGAACTTTATGGATCAGACTGTAGCGTGCAACATCTGGCGTGAGTTGTGGCTGCCGCGCAAGCATAGGGCTTGGGGGCTCTACTCTTCCCCGGTGACGTCCCCGACCCTGAAAGCCTGGGATCATTTGGCACAGCGCAGGGGTGGACCACTTTCCCCTCCCCCTTGACTCCCATTGTTGATAATCCAGACTTTCCACCGGGTCGAGCGTCCCCGGTCTTCCACCGCTGGCGGGAGGAGTGCTGTAAGAGGGTAGGCTCGCTTTTTGATTTGGATGGTCTGATTCCCTTTGGCCACTTGCGTACTGAGTTCTTCTCGCTGTTGGACTCGGATACTTTTTATCATGCGCAGTTTGCACACTGGGTGACCCAACCAAGCAACATGCCCTCTATGGCTCGGCCTTTGACGAGCTTTGAGAAGTGGTTAGTATGCAAGAAAGATGACCGTAAACTTGTCTCGGAGCTGTATGCAGCGATTATGCATCACCCTAGGAAGCAGCATATGAAAGCGCAGGTTCGTTGGGAAACGGAGCTGGGGCGTCCCCCAACTTCCAAGGAGTGGGAGCACATCTAATACCGCGTACATCACACAGCCTCTAATACTGCGGGTACAGAATCTGCATACAAGGTAGCATCCTACTGGTACTATATCCCGGCGGGCATAAAGGAGTGGGATGAGGCGAAGACCGGCCTTTGGTGGAGGGGGTGCGGCCTCTCCAGGACTCTAGTGCACTTGCTGTGGCGCTGCCCGAAGCTGGAGTGCTATTGGAAGTTGGTGTTGGATGAGATTGATGTTGCGTTTCGGATTACACTGCCAAGGACACCTGAGTGTATTCTGTTGTGGCTTCCGCACTCAAAGTCCTTTCCCTTGCGCTCGCTGAAGGGCAGGCAGGTTGCGTTAGCTTTGTTAGCAGCGAGGCAGGTCCTCTTTGCGCTCTGGGTCTCCCCAGTTCTCCCTGACACCAGGGATTGGACTTAAAGGCTCTGGCACATCTTAGCAATGGAATGGCTGTCGTTGGGCATGGATGGGAAAAGCTCTGAATATGCGAAGCTTTGGGGTCCGTTCTTAGCGATCCTTGCTAAAGATCTTCAGGAGGTAACATGCCCGAAATATCTTCAGATCTTGCAACTTATTCCTTTGGAGCCGAAAGGGGTCATCGCAGAGGACTGAGGACTGCTTGTTGACCTCGGAGTTATTTGGTTGGTTAGGGTTAATGGAGGGAGCTGATGCGGGGCGGGGTGGAAGAAGGGTGGGATTTGGGGGGAGGGGTTTGGAGTGGGGGGGGTTCTTGATTTCTTCTTCTTCTTCTCCTTTTGTTTTCTTGTGTTGGTTTTAACCTAAAAGTGGAGATGCTTGCATAGGTGGGCTTGCTTCTCCATATGCGATGCCACGCTGGGTCCCCCTCCGGGGTGTAGGCCCAGACCCCGTGTTGAATTTTTGCTGTTACGCCCTGCCGGCGAATTGATGTAGGCAGCTGGGCTGTGTACCGAGGTGCTTTCCACAAAATAAAAACGTTTGATTCTAAATAGTAAAGACTTATGCACTCCTTCAGCCTTCCAGTTTCGCATAAGTACTTGTCAACGACCAACAATCACAGCAGCAAAGGCAAAAGAAGATGTATTCAGGTGATACATCTGATATTGATCTTACCTGCATGTCTATTTAACCTAGTGGACCAACAAAACCCTCCCCATTCCTAATGGGTAATGACAGTTTCTAGAAGTCCTTTACCAATGACTTTAGCATAAACTTCAGTGCACACAGCTAAGTTGAACCCAGCATACATGCACCTTCTTTATAAACTCATCTACTTTATAGTCTACAGTGTTAGGGGTACCATCTTTCTCCATTAACCATGTCTTTCTCGACAGATTGGAAATTGGAGAGTCCATTTTTAAGGATGGAGGCATAAAACCCCCCATCTTTTTTCAGAACATTCAAGTGGGAAACAAATTTTGGAATTGTGACTTTATATATTTCTTCCATTCCTTATTAATGAGGTGTTTTATCATTTGAATAGGAAGACAATGAACCGGGTCTGAAGAAATAGACCCCAGATGACACAGGATGTAGCTTCACTTTCAGGCAATTGTAAATTGTCTTTGAGAGTATCATAAATCTCCTCCAAGTCTTCTCAGCAGAAGTACTTGCTAGTTGAATCTCCCATGCCACTCCTCCTGGTCAGAGGCTGAAGCAGAAGATACCCTTGAAGGAGGAAGCACCATGTGCCCTTATGACTTCTTCCCAAAGCAAAAGAGGACAATCGTTATTTCGAGGTCTCTTTCATTAGTTCTTTAAGACCAAATTCACACAATCCTTCAGCTAAAGCAGCAGGATTAGCAGATCCCATTGAAGCCTCACTTTAGAGAGAGTATTTTGTCTACTAGAGGGGAGTCTAGTAAATCTCTAGGGGAGAAGTCACCATGCTTTCTCTTCTGAGAGTGCTTGCCAAAGCTCTTAAGATACAACGACTCAGATAACGTGCTTCAATAAATGATCCAAATGGGCGGTTGTGACAGAGAAGGGTCCCAGAAGCCAAAGGAGTCCTCTGCTAAGGTATTCATGATTACCAACAATTAAATACATTAAACTATAACCTAGTCATAGAAATTGTAATTTTTTTTGTTTAAGAGATTTTTATTAGTATTTTGCAAGAAGAAAAAAACATAATTTGAAAAATACAAATGACATCATAAATTCCATTCTCACCTTAAAAAAATGCAAGAGGCAAAAGGAAAGGACTACGGAATCTCCATTATCATTTTTGATAAACAGGGAAGCAGAAAAAACAAGACCTACCATTTTAAAAAACAAAACCCGATACCAGTTTTCTCATTCTCTAAAAAGTGGCTGAAGCAGCTTTTCCGTCACCCCACCACAGAGTGGGGGTGACTTAGCTGTCTTCTTTCATCCACTATCCCTCACTCTTGTTCAATGCTCCGCTCCATCGAGCAGGAGGCGCGGACCTGTGAAAAAGAGGAAACCTGTCTTGTTAGAGATTGACCAAAAACAGGTTGTGAGTAGGTATACAGCCTCTTTCTTTTAGGGAATGCACATCAGCGGTCAAGGAAGGGGGGTTGTCAAGTTGAAACTGTCATGCATGTGTTAGAAAGAAGTGCAAGGAAGTGCCCTAGAAGGTAAGGTGGCACTAGGATTCAAGAAGCATTTTTGTGCCAGGCGTTCACATCAATCATTCCATACTAATTTGCGATGCACATGATGGTCCCTACTTCATTTTGTAACAGTGTTATCTTCAAAGACGTTAGTGACGAGGAGTATGCTATGCACGCGGGTGTGATGGGAATATTTTGAAAGCCTCTCACTTTAAAAAATCAGTTGGGCAAGGTTATGGGAGAACGCTGATCTCTATGATTTAAGAAATCACTACATCTCTACAATACTTGTGATAATGTTTTTTCTGCACACATTGTGATTGACAGGCTTAGGTATTCAGGGGTTGCTGTAGAAACAAGAGCAACCTGCTCCGCCATATTTATTTCATATATAAGTTCTTCACAAATGCAATTTTTGATCATACATATACATCCCCTTTTTACATGACTCGTTATCGACCATCATCGTCTCTTTTTTCATAAACTCTTTTTTATTGATTTTGAGGTAAAATCAAAAATGCAGTGTGGCATTGAACACAAAAACAGACATCAATCAATCAATCTGGGAATCATAAGCACGCTACTCATCCATGAGGATCTCAAGGCGCTGAGAAGGGGGTTCCGTAGATCTGTCTAGCCGAAGAGCCAGGTCTTGAGGGGCTTCCTGAAGGTGTTCAGGGGGGCTCGTCTGATGTCTGGCGGTAGCTCTTTCCAGGTTTTGGCTGCAATGTGGTAGAAGGATCTTCCGCCTACTCTAGCCCTGTGGATGCGCGGGGATTCGGCCAGTGCGAGGTTGGAAGATCGGAGGTTTCTTTTGGGCACGTGGAAGCTGATTCTATCATTGAGGTATTTAGGTCCGTTGTTGTGTAGGCATTTGTAGGCTTGGATGAGGATTTTGAAGGTGACTCTTTTCTCCACTGGGAGCCAGTGGATTCTTCGTAGGTGAAGTGTGATGTGTTGGTGCCGGGGTATGTCGAGGACGAATCTGGCGGCAGTGTTCTGTACTATCTGGAGTTTGCGGAGTAGGGAATTGTTGATGCCGGTGTAGAGTGTGTTTCCGTAGTCCAGTCTGCTGGTGATGAG
Organism: Lissotriton vulgaris; assembly: GCF_964263255.1. Taxonomy (NCBI): domain Eukaryota; kingdom Metazoa; phylum Chordata; class Amphibia; order Caudata; family Salamandridae; genus Lissotriton; species Lissotriton vulgaris. The sequence goes on along the minus strand of NC_141693.1, from coordinate 1,686,644,817 downwards.
TGCGTGGGTGACTGTCTTCCTTGATTCAGAGGGGAACCACTTGAAGGTCTTGCTGAGGATGCAGAGGGTGTTGAAGCAGCTGGAGGTGACGGCGTTGACATGGCAGTTCATGGTGAGTGATGAATCGAGTACGATGCTGAAGGCTATTGGCATGGTCTGAGGGGTTTGGTGGGCTTCCAAGGGCGGTCGGCCACCATGTGCTGTCCCTTGCTAAGTGGGTGGTGCAGAGGACACGGACATCTGTTTTCTCGGCTTTGAGCTTTAGGCAGCTGTTGGTCATCCAGACTGCGACGTCTTGCATTCCTTTCTGGAAGTTGAGTTTGGCGATGGTGGGATCTTTGGTGAGGGAGAGGATGAGTTTAGTGTCGTCAGCGTAGGATATGATGTTGAGACTGTGTTGTTGGACGATAGCTGCGAGGGGGTCCATGTAGCTGTTGAAGAGGTTTGGGCTCAGTGATGACCCCTCTGGGACTCCACAGGTGATGTTTGTTGGGTGGGAGAGGAAGGACAGAAGTCTGATCCTTTGGCTTCTTCCTATGAGGAAAGATCAGATCCAGTCCAGGGCTGTTCCTTGTAAGCATGGGCGAATTTTGCGAATTTGCGATCCGCGGATTTGCGAATTCGCGATCCGCAAAATGTGCGAATTTGTGGATTTTTGTTTTTTTGCGTGTTCGCGGGGTTTTTTGCGTGTTCTTGGGGATTTTTGCGTCTTCGCGAGCCGCTTGCATAGCGAAGTTACCCATGCAGTCGTTTATGGGAGAGGGAGAGAGATAGATAGATAGATAGATAGATAGATAGATAGATAGATAGATAGATAGATAGATAGATAGATAGATAGATAGATAGATAGATAGATAGATAGATAGATAGATAGATAGAGAAAGAGAGGGAAAGAGAGAGGGAGAGAGAACGAGAGAAAGAAAGAGAGGCCGGATCTCTGAAGGGCCAGGTTCCTGAGTTGCCCCTACAGAACATACAGCTTTTTATTTTTAGCAAAATGCATATGAAAATTGTGCTGTAAAGGTCTCTTTTAGTTTAACCCCTCCTGACAACTCAAAATGGGTTTATTTGCCATCCTCTCCCTTCTTCCTGTTTTTTATATCTGTAAGTGCTTCCTGATGAGGTTTAATTCCTTGGACAGGTGCCTCGTTGCCTACTTGTAACTATTCTCTGGCCCTGCTTCAAGGGTCAGAGCAGGGTCAGAGAATAGTTGCAAGTAGGCAACGAGGCGCCAGGAAGCAATTAGCAGCAGGTGTCCAAGTTGAAGTTAATTTGTTTGTAACCCTTTTGTAAAAGGTTACAAAGAAATTAGGTTCAACTTTTGCACCTGCTGCTGTAACCCTTGCTTGGCTGAAAATTCGTCCCCGCTGATTCGCGGATTTTACAGCGATTTCGCGAGATTCGCGGATCGCGAAATCGCGGAAAATCTGCAAATTCGCCCGCGAAACGGATTTTACGCCCACCCTTAGTTCCTTGTTTGCCTGCGTCGTGTAGTCTGGTGGTAAGTGTGCGGTGGGAGACGGTGTCGAAAGGGGCTGATAGGTCGAGTAGGATGAGTGCTGCGGAGTGGCCTTGGCCCAGGAGGGTGCGGATGTCATCTGTGTCGGCCAGTAGGGCGGTCTCTGTGCTGTGGTTGGTTCAGAATCCGGATTGGGGCGGGTTCGAGTATAAGTTCTTTTCGATGAATCGAGTCAGTTCCTTATTGACTGGTTTCTCTGCGACTTTGACGGCAAAGGGGAGGAGTGAGATGTGCCGATAGTTCTTGAGGTCGGTGGGGTCAGCTGTGGGCTTCTTGAGCAGAGGTCTGACATCTGCGCGCTTCCAGTCGTCTGGGAAAGTGCCTGTTTTGAAGGTGGAGTTGATGGTACGCTGTAGTTCGGGTGCGATGGCGGCTATGGCTCTGTGGAAGATGTGAGGGGGCAGGGGTCGGTGGGGACCCCGTGTGGGTGCCTTTCATGGTCGAGCAGGTGTCTTCTGCCGTGATCGGTGTCCAGTTGGATATGGTGGGCTGGCTGGTGTTTCTTGGGGGCGGGCCGTCGGTGGCGCCTGGTGGAGGGTCGAAGAAGTTGTCGTAGAGGTTTTTGATTTAGAAGTGGAAATAGGTTCCAAGTTTGTCGCAGAGGTCTTGGGATGAGGTTATATCTGTGGCTTCGCTACATGGGTTGGTGAGTTTTTGAATGACGCTAAAAATTCTTTGGTGTTGGTGGACTTGGTGAGGATTTTATTGTGGATGAAGTTCCTCTTGGTGGCTCTGATTTGGTTGTGGTAGTCCGCCATGGCGTCTTTGTAGGTGGTGTGGTTTTCGAATGTCTTGGTGTTGCTACAGTTCTTCTCCAGGCATCTGCAGGTGCGTCTGGTTTCTTGGAGAGCGGTGGTGAACCAGGTGGCTTTCCTGGGGCGTTGTATGTCGGGGTTGCGTAGGTAGACACATGTATTTAATACAAAAGAGTCACTGGTGTAAGTACTGGGTCAGTAGACATGTCATAGTACATCAAGACCAAAATGATCCTAAAAAGATCCAATATCTTCAGATGTTTAGCTGGTCACTCCCTCAATTGGTCCTACACTGTATCGGTATAGGAACATTGGTCCATCATCTCAGCCTGTCTTGAAAAGGCGGGGTCTTATCAGATTCCCATTACTGTGCAATACCCCGTATGGCCAAGAGACATTGCATGCACCACAAGGGAGCCCTTGATCTTTACATCATTCCAAGAATGCCTAATTTGAGGAAAGGATCAACTGGGCATCCCCAGACCTTGGTGAGAGTACTTCCAATTGCCTGCCAATAACCCTTGATCACTGAAAATATCCTAACCATGTGTAGGAAGTCAGCATACTCTTATTTAGATCTTTGAAAGGCTGCCGAGTGGCCATTGTCCATTTTCGAAACCTTTACAGGGGTGATAACATTTCTGGAGAAATTTAAATTAAGGAAGGTGCAGCCAAGCAATTGTTCCAAGTTCCCAGGATGCCATCTAATCCTCTCCCCACTCCACACCATTGTCTTTTCTTGATCTCTCTCTCGCTGTGATTTATTTTTTCCTATCTTTTATCTTTGACTCTATGATCCCTTTGGGATTAAGCAAACATGATGAAATACAATGTGTTCCAACTGTTAACTGTGTTCGTCTTGGATTTATAAACCAACTCTTTTGAAGTCGGGATTGTAGATAATAACCATGCAATTGTTTATCTAGGTATCATTAAAACATATAAGAAAACGTAGTGGTCGTTTGTCTTAAACTTTGCATGCAATGTTATCGAATTTAAGCTATATTATTAAACCTGGACTGCAACACCATATATGTTTACTAAGTTCAGCGTGACATAAATCCACAAAAAGTAGACATGTTACGCTGTATTTTTTGTTCTGTTTGTTTTCATTTTTTTTTAAATGCAATAAAAATAAGAACTAACAAATAGAATTAAGGATCACCCAATGTTTATTTCTCTATTCTCTTGAAAGCCGAGAGGTCACATCTTCAACTGACTTGTGTATATTTTATTTGTGATGTCTTCTTACTTCCTGTGTACTTATAAAGAACATGCGTTTGTTTACCCGTTACAGTGGAAAAAATCCAGTCCGGGATATCTTCCAAAATCAAGATGTGTTCTTGCCATGTTTCCCTCACAAAATGTATGTCTTTTGTCAAAAGAGATCCATATATCGCACATAATTGTGCGCGTGCTGTCTGTTCAAACTCTCCCCTTGTCAGCTTCTGCTGCCATAATCTCTTTGCCGGCTTCTTGAAAATAGACAGCTACTTCTCTAAGGGCCATTTTTCTTAGATCTTCAGATTAGAAGTATGTATGTCCTTTCTAAGTCTCTGTCCACGAGACATTTGTTTGGGATGATTTCGAGGTCTGTTTTTTTCCATTTTTTCCCCTGTGTGCTCCTAACTCTTTGGTAGTCCCTTGATCTGGAATTCTACTTATAATGTTTATTCAAAATGTAAGGACTCATTTAAACCAAATCCCCTTACTGTGTCCTGTCTGTAAATCGACTAAAAACGTTGTTTTTCTTTGCAACTTGCCCTCATAGTTTCGGTAGTACATTTTCCCTGCAAAATCATTTTATCCATCTACATTACTACAGCAGCCACGTGTTGTTTTATTTAAAATTGCATTACCCTTTGCACTCGAGCACCAGCAGAGGCACACAATTGTCATTCATCTCCAGCTTCTGCAAGCCTTGTGTAAAACAGTAGGTCTGGCATGGCTCCTAACCGTTTGGCTTTGTCACTGCATGTTTTTGTCACGCTTTTTGTAAAATGTTATCACCTAGAGGGCCTTCAAAATCCTCACCAGTACATCCCTAAAAGCAAAAATATTTTCGTTAATCTCGAAAATCACCCGTTGCCATAGTAGCCTGGGGCACTTAAGGGAACTACTTTGTGTGTGGACTTGTCCCTTGTGAAACAGACCGCTGTCACTCAGAGGGAAGTTTAGGCAATGGCTGAGGTGGGCTCAGGCTCAGGGCTTTAAGTGGGCCGGGTCCTCTGGCAGTTCCAAAAAAAGCAGGTACGGAGACGGGTCTCTATCAGGCTCTACATTTTTGCCCTCACCCCCGTAAAAAAAAATGAACTCTGCAGCAGAACCACCGCTCAAAGCCTTTGATGTAAATTCAAAGAGACCCCTTATAGTTCTTGCAGTCTCACCATTTCAGAACTGAAGCATTTGTAGTATTATGTGCAACGAAGCCATAGTTGTTGCTTATTTATCTTATGCAACTAAAAACCATTTACAAAGCCAGTAGTCCTGGCTTGTTGTAGGTGTAGTGTTACATGTTGTGTTATATATCTGGATGCAATGACAGAAGAGGCAAAATACTAGTCAGGCGGCACACTATGCTAAGCACAGATTGTTAGCTTAGGAGTTTTTACGTCCCGCCATTTAATTACATCGACCACGCCCCTTCGAGTGACACCTGCCCCCTCCCCTCCTCCAGGGTGGGAAACACATTGCACGTGCTTAGTGGGCGGAACAAAATTGTCAATTGCTCAAGAACAGATCATTGGATGAAGTGGGCTGGCTGAAAGTCTATATATCTATATATACAGGGCTCGAGTCGGGGTACCACGTGGGTGGACGGCGTTGCCCCACTTATTTTACCTAGGAGCTCGATCGCTGGAGAAAATTGAGCCGCACGTTCACCCTTTGGCCTCTCTGGGGCGAGATCGGAGCTCATTCAGAACGCTGCTCACGCGCTGGCTTCTCTGATGCAATCACATCTAAGGTGTGAGCGAGGGGAGGCAATGAGTTTGATGGTGCAAACCACCTTTTGTAACATCACTTCCTGTCGTGAGGTCAGCGTCCCCTCACTTCTTTTTTTAGGACTTGTGCCCTGTATATATAGTAAATGTAATTTTAGCAAACTTGAAAGTCATGGCTTCCGCCAGACATGATTTGAGCAGGGCAGCATTAAGGTTAGCTTGGCAGTATTGGTGTTCAGTTTTACTGTTTGCGGCTGGCTGAGCGCTGTTTATTTTAGGCAGTCACGCCACTTCCGTATTTTGAATTTTGAATACAGATCTCCAGTAGGCCTTGGGCTAGGAGTATCTTGTATGAATAAAACAACATTCGTGCATGCAGCGCTGCTTGTTGGATATGTCACAGCTCTCTCTAAGCCGTGAGATGTTGCCAAGCGCGCATAATTTTGCAGGGAACACGATTTTGCTCTGACACCTCTGCTTGTTAAGAACTCAGAGGTTCTTTTCCTTTGACCCTCTTGCTACAGCAATAAGGTACACTGGATACAAGGTTCACCACACAAACAAATCCTGAAGCCTCATTTCAGTGTTGACAGAAACGCATGTGATGGGGTCACAAAATGTCAATGTAATGGCTAGTAAATACAAGCATTGACAAAGCCAATAGGTCTTTTATTGTAGTTCTGATTAAAGCATTAAAAGCCCTCTGCAGCTAGAAAAAAACCTACAAAAAAAAACAATCGCTTTCTGTATAGAATGTGTCAATGAGAGAAAGAATTTAACGTGTTATTGTTCAGTATACTTTTGTGATATAGGCGGCTTAATGATACACCAAACAACCAATAGCATAAAGTGGGAGGAAAATACGCTTGTTGGTGGAGCCTAAGCCTACACAAATGTTAATTATAAAGAATCCGTAACACTAGGTCTTGTAGATAGATGCTGTAAAGGCAGACGTAAAAGTAGAGGAAAAAGCAGCCACTGCCACATGCATCAGAGGAAGCACAGTTCCAACTGCCTTACATATAACTCTTTGCAAGTCCTCATCCTCGGATCCACCCCCTCGGCCTGGGACGACTCCTGGTGGCCGACTGCACTGGGAACATCTCCAACACCCACCGACCACGCACGCAACTTTGGGTTCACCCTCGACTCCACCCTCTCCATGACAAAGCAGGTCAACGCCGTCTTATCCTCCTGCTTCAACACCCTCTGCATGCTCCGCAAGATTTACAGGTGGATCCTCACTGAAACGAGAAGAACGGTCACCCAGGCCCTCATCAGCAGCAGGTTGGACTACGGAAACGCCCTCTACGCAGGCCCGGACTGGCCGTAGCGGGCACCGGGCAATCCCCCAGTGCGCCGCAAGGGGTGGGGCCGGTTTTGGGCCCCTGGGGCCGGTTTTGTTACAGGGCCGATTTCAGCCCTGTAACAAAATCGTCCGAAAACTGGCACTGGCAAAGAGCTTGGCAGTACCTCCAACCCCCCGTGGGTGGGGGTGGAGATGGCCGAGCACTTTGCCAGGGCCGCTTTTGGTTCTCAGTCCGGCCCTGCCTCTACGCAGGAGCCTCGGCCAAACTCCTGAAACGACTTCAACACATTCAGAATGCCTCTGCACGCCTGATTTTCGACATCCCTCTCCGCAGCCACATCACATCCCACTTGAGAGACCTGCACTGGCTCCCCGTCAACAAGAGGATCACCTTCAAGCTCCTCACCCACACACACAAGGCACTCTACAACACCGGACCAGCATACCTCAACAGACGACTCAGCTTCTACACCCCCAACCGCGAGCTTCGCTCCGCCGACCTTGCCCTCGCCACAGTCCACCGCATCCGAAGAGCGACCTCCGGCGGTAGATCATTCTCCGCCACACCGCCTAGACCTGGAACACCCTCCCCATACCCCTACGGCAGACCCAAGACCTGCTGACCTTCAGAAGACTCCTCAAGACCTGGCTTTTCGGGCAGTAGCAGCATTCAACCCCCCCACCCCCAGCGCCTTGAGACCCTCACGGGTAAGTAGTGCGCTTTAAAAATGGTCTGATTGATTGATTGATTGATTTGCACACCCTTATTGAGGGATTTCACCCCTGAATCTAGGCAACAGAAGTTGATTTGGTATGCAAATTTTAATAGAGGAACATCCACCATCAGGTTTTCCCCAAGTCCTTGGCAGTAAATGGGCTGTACTTTCTTGCGTTATTCTCATTTACCACTGGTGTCTGAGGACCTTGAATACACCGTGCCAGTGCTCAATATATAAAAAAAATAGATATAATTGAGCTCAGGTGCCCGATCTTTTTCTTAGAAGCTCACCATTGGTGTTGCAGAATGCATAGGTTGTTGAATACCAATACTGCCTGGTCTTGATTCCACCTGCTGCCTCTATTCCACTGCTCTACACTTCCTGTCTCTTTGTATCACTTTTGGGGATTATTTTTCATCCCTGCTTTCTACCTTTTTTCAATGATTTCCTGTCTTTCTGTTCCTCCCCCTTTCTCCCTTTTCTACCTTTTTCCTACTCTTGACACAGCTTGATGAAAAATAAATCCCTGTCCCCAAATATGAGGTCTGATGCCCACCACTTACAAACACGAGCACATAATAAGCACTGCAGTGTTTATTAATTGCCGGTTATTCATATTTGAGTGTTGATTTGCCAAAGAGCAGTGTTACTGAGGAATCAAGTGTTGCGTATCCGCGAGTCGGATATTCTGCAATACATCATGGATTCCTACCTTCTGGTCTTCGATTCCACCGTAGCGGAGAGACTGGCTGCTGATATTACTGTGCAGGAGGTGAGGAACGCGATTAAGGAGATGGCTTGGATCAAGGTTCCCGGGTGATGGGCTGACCAGACAATTCGACGCCACTTATTCTGCTGCCCTTGCCCCTAAACTAGTAGAGGTTTTAAGTGATGCTCCGAAGCGGCGACTGCTATGCACTCTCTGTGTGAGGCCACGTTTGTATCTCTGCTCAAGAAAGATAAGGACCCAGAGCTAGTAGATTACTACTGCACCCTCTCTATGCTTAACGCAGATTGTAAAATCCTGAGGAACATTCTGGCGAATAGGATTTTGCCGCATGTGTGTTATTTGTTTGCCTCGATCAGACATGCTGTATACCAACTCGCAGTACCTGACCTACTATCCGCCAGCTGTTCCACATCCTCGCATGCAGGCGCGCCTCCCGCCGGACTCGCTAGCATTATCTCCTGACATTCGTAAAGCATCCAATTCTCTTCGCTGAGAGTGCTTGTATGCTACTCTACTCGGGATGGGGTTTGGGCTTGATTTTGTCAAATGAACCAAGCCGGTGGCAAGGGTTAGGACTGGGTCAGTGACATCAGACACGTGCGCGATGGAGGGAGGCGCCAGGCAGGTTCTGTTACCGTGCAGCAGGGTTGACGCCATCTGGGTCGGCAGATAGCAGGTGATTTCCTGTACATCTCCGACCGTATAACAGACGACATGCTGCTCAGGGGGCGGTGCGGCTCTGTCGGTGTTTGGGCAGCTGTCTGGCCTCGGAGTTAACTGGCACAAGTCCTGTTCCTCCCACTACGACCCAGCTCTGGGGAGGTACAGCTCCCCACTGCCATATTAGCACTATTTTGAGAGCACCGCCCTTCACTTGGCGGTAGCTGTATACATATCTGTGGACCTGCTCATTGAAGGTCGTTGTGCCCGGACTACTTCTGCCTTGAAGCAGTCGGTGACCTTTTGGAGTACTTTACCTATGTCAGTCAGCTGTCGAATAGCCATTTCTAAAATTCTGACGCAGCTGTTTTATCTGTTTGCGGCCCTGCCAGTGGAACTCCCTAGAGCGTTCTTTAGGGACCTTGATAGCCTCATCCTTTGGGGTCCTCGAGACGTCGGGGGGCCTTGTGGAAATTACGACTGCCAGTGGACGAGGGTGGAGTGGCTGCATCGGACCTTGAGCTTCACTATCTAGCTGCCCAGTCGCATTGGGTTGCTCGGTATCGGTCTGAGCTCTGGGTGCTGTGGGTCACAGGGATCATAGGATGCCTTCCAGGATTCCTTTGGGTTGGATTCTGTTGAAACCTCCTCTTGCCACAATGTTGCGTGGCGAGAATGTGTTGGTTACGATGGCGTGGTGTATGTGGGTGAGTGAGGGCATTACAAAGGACGCACACCAGGGTCCCATACACCTGCGAGCTCCCCTTGATGATTGGTCGGTACTGGCTGGGCTGGCTTGGGCTTGTAGATTGAGGCAGGGCTCACCATACTGTGAGACCTGTTTGTGTGGGATGAAGCTAGCTCATTCCTGGGCATAAGGGAAAGATATGACATCCAGTGGGGCAATATCTACTATATGGGGCTCTGTTGGGTAAGGTCCGAGCTTGGTGGGTTCTGTGGAACCTCGGAACATGAGTGCCTTCGTTGTCTATTCTTCATAACGGGGAGAACATGGGCGATCACAATTCTCTGTTGGGCGCTGTTGAAGGGAACGCAGGTTGATTCATCTCAGTTACATCAACACTGGGCGGCGGATTTTGGACACATGTTTGGTGGCACGGTCATAGAAGAAAACTTTGGTGTTAACCCCCAAGGTGTCTGTAATGCTAGATTTAAACTTATCCAGCTTTACTTCTTAGTTACACCAAGCACAGCTTACCCATCGCCGTATTCATGCCATGTTCCCTTGAGCTTTGTTTGCTTGCCCCCAATGCCCGTCGGGTTTTTATCATATGGTATGGACTTGCCCTGTGCTGGCTGCATACCGAAACGCTATTTTACAGGTTATCTGCCAGGCCACAGACAGACGCGCTGACTGCTCCCCAAAGCTGTGCTTGTTCGATCTCCATAATCAAAGTGACTGACAGATAGGTTTCCAGATCTAGCGTTTATACTTGCCCGAAGGCATTTGACGATGCGATGGAAATCGGCCAGTGGCCTCGACCTGTACAGATGGGGGAATGAACTTTCCAAATGGGCGGATTGTGAGCGAGAGGTGCTCCAGAGACAGGAGTTCAGGAGAGTGCGCAGAGTCCCGATTCTGTCAGCATGAGAAGCGATTTTAGTGGCTTGCCCCAGAATTGATGCCCAGGGCCATATATTAGCCTAGGAGGTGGTTTCTGCAGCTCCCTCGCCAGGTGTGTGGCGCCCCATAGTCCCCTGACCCTGTTTCTGTTGTGTGAACTGTGCTAACCTAGTTCTGCGAGGGGTATTTGACCATTTTCTAGATGTGTGTGAGGTGAGTGCAGCAGGGAAAGGCTGTTACTACCTGTGAGTGTGCCTACAGCTCCATGCTACTACAATGGAGTGACTAACTGCAATACAAATCAACGTAATTTCTATTTTTAAAAGGTTGCATATCCTGGGGTTTATGAATCATGTCTACAGGGGTTTGATTCGAAACCCAGGGGTCCAAGGGCTTAGTTCAGTGCACCCTCACTTAGTAAGGAAGGCAGGTTACTGTAGCCCCACACAACCCACTGAGAATTCCCGAAGGCGAGGCATTTGTGCTTTCTGGGTTACTAATTGTCCCATAAATGGTTCAGGGATGCAATGATAATTTAAACCCAATTCCGTTCTTAGAATAGCACTCTCAAGCATAGGACTATGAAAAATCCTCCAAAAAGACATGAGAATAAGGAGCGGAAAAACCAGGGAGTTAGTTCAAATACAGTTTTAAATCCAATCACCAGACTAGATCCAATGTTCTTTAAAAAAAAGTTCACAATACCAGTTGTGCTGGATGTGTTGAAGATATTTTGCACAAAGTCTGCACAATCAGTAGGGTATTGCCTTTGTAACAGCCTTTGTATCTCTGAGGCAGGTTGGGCTGTTTGCAAGTCGTAAATCTCAGCCACAGAGGTTAAAGACCTCTCCTTTAGGAGTAAGGCAGCAACACGTTTACTAAGTTTGTCAAAACACACGTTTTTTATATCAGTTATAGGCCAAGGGACACTTTTGATTACATGTTGAAGTGGGGGATATAAGATCATACCACAACACTGTATTGTTTTAGAAACTGTGGTCCTGTACGGTCGGCTGGGCTCCAGCCCACAACAGCTTGTATTAGTTAACATTAAAAACGAACCATTATTTAAAACTATGTGGTATGTTGGAATAAATGAAATGGGAGTTACAGATAAAACACAATTTAACCCTGGCTTTAAAGGGCTATACATTCAATAAAGAGAAATAGAATCATGTTATGTTATGTTAATGTTGATATATATTACAACGCGCGCATCTACCAATAAGGCATCTTGGCTCTGGCTGTGTCTAAGAGAGTGTTCCATCACGGCCAAGAGTGATCGGATCAGTGGAAAGCAGGGAATAACCAGGTTTTTAGGAGCTTTCTGAAGCTGAGCAGGTTTGTCTACGCTCTCAGGTGAACAGGCAGAGCATTCCACCAGTTACAGGTATTGTAGGAAAATCGTTATCCTCCCCAGATGGCTTTCTTTATCCTGGGAACCACCACCTTGTTGGCAGTAAAAAGTCAGAGTTTGCCCGAAGGTATGTACCAGTTAATCTTATCTTGGGGGAAGAAAGGGCCAACTTTGTGAAGGGCCTTATGGGCCAGGCACAAGGCTTTACATAGTATCCACTTCTAATAGGCAGCCAATAGAGATTGCAAATGCTCTGTGTTATGGAGCTAAAGTTTGGGAGAATCAGCAGGATATGGGCCGCTGCATTCTGTAACATCTGAAGTTTATTTAGGGTATTTTGTTGTGCACCCACAAGCAGTGCATTACAATAATCCAGCTTTGAGATCACTGTTTTCTTTAGTTCCAGCCGAAGAAATAAAGGATTTTCTTCAGGACCTTTAAAGTGAAAAAACAAGCAGAGGCCACCTGGTATGCATGATCGGAGAAAAGCAATTTTTATGTCAGGCTGGCCGTCACAAGACTGCTGGTCAAAGTGACATGTCCACTTTTAACCGGAGTGTGCACCACTCCACTCTGCTTCCAGTCAGCAGCAACAGCCCCCACCCACCCTGACACTTGGCACTGACCGGCCACGTTTAAAAAATAAAATGGTAATAAATTTGTTTTATAACCATTTTATTTTTCATGTATGTTGTGTTGGCAGCAGGGTCAGTGAAGCTCCTCCGTCCTAATGGAGGAACTGCTGCAGAGGGCAATTTGCTTTTGGACAAGGAGCGTTGGAAAGAATATAGTGCATGCATCTATCAGAGTCAATAGGACATATGGCCAAACCTTCAGGAGACAAAAGTGAAGATTTCTAGGTTCCATTTTGAATCATGTTACTTAATTCCGTATCTGATGTAGTTATTTTCAGTTGCCAGTTGGTGAACCTTATTGAGCAAACCTTTAGTATAGAGGGTGTTTTTTAATTCCGTTATGGTTCTAAACCCCAGACAGATAGTCTGCTGGATTGTTTCATTCAGAAAAATAATTTCTTTGGATTCAATTAATTCTCTGAATAGGGCTTCTGTACTTTGCACTTGCCAATATTTGGTTCCCCAAATGCTTTTTTTCATCAATATTTTATTTCCAGTACTTATGTTCTTGAATGTCCAGATTCTGATTGAACTCCGCTGAATGTATTAATTTGTTAGGAGTAATTAAGCTTTTCAGGAGTTGTTCTGGATGTTGTGTAAAATAAAAAACTGTAGGATGTGATGTGTCCTTCACTGTCAAAATAGGGAAATTTCTTCAAAAAATTGGAATACCTATTTAGGGGTGGAGCCACACAATGCTCCCTCTGTGTATAATTGTATATCTCTCCGGATAGCTAGTTAGGTGTATGTAATGGTGTGTATACTGATGATAACAATACATTTCTTTGTAGTTAAGTGCATTCAAATAAGGATCCTATTATCGAGGTTGGTATATGACTGTAAATCAGCCATCATGAGTTTTGCAGTTTCAGTATCCTAGTCATCTGAAATAGAACAAGAAAGAATCACTTCACTCATTGAAACTTTCAACACATATGGCATTTGCAATATTTCAGTGGGTCCAATGACCTGATAAGGAACTCTTTTCCAAACCATGCCCTTGGGCACAGGATAAGCTGTAATATTTGCAGCGTAGAGATCTCGTCGACCTCTGTGGGAAGAAAGATGCAGCTGTAGCTCTCGAACCACAGGTTGTGGTACTGTTCTTTCAAGGACATAGTGTCCATTCAGTAGGAGCAGAACAGTCAGTATCGTAAGGCACACAATGAAAAGAAACATTCCTGTAGCACTACAAACATAGGACCACAGTGATATTAAATACCTTTCATGAAACCAATAAGGAAGAAAAAATCGATTGAGTTAAGTGACTGGGGAGTGTATTGAAAAGTCATCTTTGCAGAACTCAGGTTCATTCTGGTAAAGCATTTCTAAAAAATTAAAAAAGGCTCCCTCTTGAACAGGGCACTCAAACCTTTTAGGTAATAAGAGCTACTTGTGTTTATTGAAAATCTACACTATTACTGCTGTAATAGTGACCAAATCAGACAAGATTACATTTGTAGCCACTATAAGTACGATTACAAGCACTGATTATCTCACTTCATTAGGCAGGGTCGCCAGCAGTAATGTAAATGTTTTGTCAGTTTGAAACTTGTCCATTTGGGTAATACACAACAGTTATAGCTGTAATGCCACTAGCACCAAGGTAATAGAGTTAGTTATAAATCCCCCCCCCCATTAGATGTGATTTATTACTAAAACAGTAGCTTTAAATATATTTTGGAAATTGAGCAATTTTTCTTCAAAAATTAGCTTAAGCGGTCTGAAAATACACTCATTTTTGTCTCAAGTATGCACTCTCAATTTTGGTATAAATATATTAACTCAACCAAAGCAAAAGCTTCTAATTTAGTTGGGTAAGCTGCACACAGGAAAGCTACTTACAGGTAGCTAGATAGCTACTAGTGGCTCATGAGCTACTCGTTGGAGAAGCCTTCTCTTGAATGATGTTGGCTCAGGCGGGGTTTCATAGTAAACCACAGTGTTGATTGGAGCACTTACAACTGTAGAAACTGCAGCATCGGATCCTCCCATAGAACCTGTTGTTTAATGTGAAGCTGTAGACACAGTAAGCTTGACTATCCCCAGCTTCAGACTCAAGCTGTCAATGTTACTACACCCTTGAAGAAGCCTCTTATTCAGAGTAGGGAGAGGCTGCGAGGTTCTACTCCAAAGTCTCTTTGGTGTCCTAAAGGGTCTGCTGTACAGGATTGGCCATTTAGTGCTTCTTAATGTGGTCAATGGACACCAGTCTGTTTTTCTTGGAACCAGACAGCAGAGGCAGGTTTACAGTTCATATGCATTTTACCCCAAGAACTGGTACGAGTGGTCTGTAGGATGGCCCAAACACTTGTTTATGGAGATCTTCTCTTGAACTCGATTACCTAATTGAGGGACCCACCCATCAGGAGCTGGCAATACATTTTCTTTGCCGGTGGTGGATTCAAAATGCTTTAAACTAGATAGCTTGTCTCTAGCCTCTGAGACATTCTGTTAAATAGTTCTACATTGGCCCAAGACAAAGTCTTTTTCTTCAGCCACCTTATCAGGTTTAACTAGGTCAGATACATATATATAGGTTCTCCAAAGAGTACTTTGTATGGACTGGGGCCCCCCAATACTCTTCTAGGTACGTTATTTACTGCTATCTGAACCCCATATATGTGATGGTACCAACTAAGTCCTGAACTGAGCACTCTAGCAGGCAGGGCTGGTTTAATCATGCCATTAGGTCGCTCAATTGATCCATTACTCTCTAACTGAAATGAGGTTCTGAACTGCAGACACTCTCCCAGATCAGACATATCATCCATGTAAGCATTTGAGGCGAACACAGGACCATTGTTTGAATGAAAGGTATGAAATGCTCCCATGGTTATAAGTCTCTGCAAGTGCTTCATGACTCCTCAATCATCAGCATTTCTTTGTGGCCAAACCCACAGGACTCAAGAACCGGACGACCAGTAACGTTGCTGTAGCATTGCAAATGTGGCAGTCATCCTAGCATTAGTAGATTCTAGAACTTCTGGATCTGTTTTAATTAAGTCTAATCTAGCCAGTTTATTAGGTATTACCCTATACCCCACTCCGGGTACGGGAGCCACTGGAATATTATCTGAATTGACAGTGTAGGAGTATCTAAAAAGAAAGCTAACTGGTGGCGTTTCACTCTTTACAGTTGCTTGTCTGGCAAGTAAATATCTTCATTTCAAATCTCGTTATAAATGCTAGTTTAACGGTCTGCACCATTGCCTTTCGTGGCTGAGTTGGTTTCACTGTTCCTTTTGATGTGAATCCCGTCATGCTTATGGCCCAAAGTGTGCATCCCAGCAACCAGTAGAAATGTGTCTTGTAAGACAGCAACCTTTCTCTAGACCTGTTTATTTTTAATTGTTTTCCCTTTTGAATTGTTGAATCCAATCAGGCTCCAATGTTTTAAATCTACATCGTAATGTTCTACGCAGAGGGACAAAACAGCCATTATTAGTGTGGAAACTGATGGATCAGCCTTTTGGAGTACAAATACCAAGGAATCATTTCTGCATGTTGTGCTGTCACCTAGAACTTTGGTGTAGGTGTGTTGCGACTGGAATTCACTATTGTTGATTACACCCTGCACTGCTGTGCAGGCTGTGGAGTACTGTTGTGCAGTACCAATCGCAGGTTGTGCAGAGGTGCCCTTATAAAACAGGCTCTGGTATGAAGGGGAACATCGTTTTCAACAAAACATTTACCCCACACTACCATTACAACGCAGGATTTACAACGAAAGTCGTTACAACGACTTTCGCTGGAGGGCGCTGTTGGATAGGGAATAGTTTAATTTCTATCCAACACCTTCCCTACTATCCACGGGGACTGGATTTGGAATACAAAATTTAACTATTCCACTATCCAGCGCCCCTCAACGCAAGTCGTAGTAACGATTTACATTGTAATTCCTGCATTGTAAAGGCATGCGTGGTAAAAGCATGTGTTGAAACGTCATACATCCGGTATGAATGGGTAATATTTGGGGAGTCTGGGGTATATAATTGGTGACATTCTTGTGTCCGGAGATTCAGATCATATTCAAAATGTACATCTAGTACATCTAGTGCACTTAACAAAGAGGCCCACTGCACCCATTAAGTGTACAGTGCGAGCATTAGCAATGGTTGCCTTAGTGGCCTCTTTTAGTGTAGGAATAGGAGAAACCACATTTATTAGTTTTCCCTGCGCCAAAGGAAGCTCTCTCAGAATGGCCGTTTGCACAGCAGCAAGAATTTTCTCTATGGAACTAAAATGTGCTTCAGCAGTAGAATACGAGGGTGACTTGTAAGCTATGACAATTGGCTGTCCCTCATTGTAGATCACATATTGTTAAACTGAGGTGCTTGGTAATATATTTAAGTACTAGGTTCATCTTATTATTCCTAGTTTGTAAATTGTTTTGTCTCTAGCATGTCTGCTTGTAGTGCACTCAAGAAATCAGCGTGTTTTTCCATCTGTTATGTTAGAGAAAGTGTGGAGAAATCACTTCATACAAGGCCTTTTCTCACTCAGCATAGAGTTGCAAATAGTCCCGCCCAAAGTTAAGGAATCCCAATAGGGATTGTAAGGGCTTCAATGTGTCTGGATGCTGCAAGTTAGAACATTTCTGAAGGTAATAGGATACCAGTCCTTTGCCCTGGTTAGATAATTCATAACCAAGAAAAATCACATTCAGGTGAATAATTTTTGATTTTTTAAAGTAAATTTTTATAACCGTGTGATGTCAGTATTGTTGCTATTCAGTCCGCTCTAGTCAGGTGTGTATTTAAGTTATCATATGTGAGGTAAATGTCATTGAAGTAAGATAGCGCCTCAGGATCTGGTTATAAGATCTTCAACATATGTGCTGAAAGTAAACCAGGGCTATGCTTATACCCTTTGGGTAGTCTCATATAGAAATATGGAATGTAATTGAAACTTAGATACTTCCTTTCAGGTGCTATGTTTTGCCTTAAAATCCCATTGGTAATATCCAGCGTTGTTTTGTATTTTTTCCATACCATATTTGTCATTAAACTTGTGCTGTGAGCACTTTGAACTCACATCTATCTGTGTGTGTGTGAGTTCACGTTTCTTTAGTCTAAAGCTATTCTATAAGATCTGTCTGGTTTTAAAAGAGGATAAAGAGGAGTATTAATTGGTGAATTACAAGGCACTATCCCTTGGTACTGTACTTGATATAATATTCCTTTTATATTGCGCTTTGCTTCTGGCATCATTGGGTAGTGGGCCTGTATTTGGGGCTTACAGGCTAGGGGAATAACATATGGAATAGAGTGCGTATTCCACCCCGCTTGGTTTCTGCACAAGATTGTGGCTTCTTTTGCAGCCCACTCTCTTGACTAAATTTCCCTGATATCCTCGGTCACTATAGAGGAAAAAGCTATTCGTATAATCTCTCCTTGGGGTACTTCCTAAATGAAGACCGGAGCCAGCCATCTTCTGCTTGAATAGTGTCATAGGTGCAGATAAATGCACCCAGAAGACTATTTCAATTGTGTACAGGATTTCCCCCTCAATTTGTATATCTAAACTATAAACCCTATCCGGAGGATTTAAGTATTTATCTGGAGTCGCAACTTGTATGAGTTTGTCAGTTGGACCACCACCAGAAACTTCTGCAGAGTCTGATGCATTATCGTCACTTCTGCTGCACTGTTTAGCAGTGCTCTTTCCCAAGTCCTGTTCCTCAGAAGTATCCGTAGCTGGCATGGCATGCTTCTTAGAAAGCGCTGCCTCTTTCTTCTGTTAAAATGATTCTTAGAGTCAGAACCAATCTCTTCTCTCTTTACACTAACCTCAGTCTCTCATCCTGATTCACCATGGGCTTGATATATTAGTCCCTTCTTCAGTACACCGTCCCATCCCCTCTCTTTGTCTGGTTATTGTCAGAGTGCTGGAAAGAATGGGAAGAGCGGCTACCAGAATACTGATACTGTGTTGGCTTTTTAATTTCACTGTGATCCCTCAAACTGTAACCAACCTGGCTAGACTCCTAGGCTACCGGAAATCCAGTCTGTTTTTTCTCTCTCCCCATCTGTTTCTTTATACCTTAAGTTGCAGTTTTTTTCCATATCAGGACTCTCAACATCACCTTTAGGTTTGAGATGAGATTTAACAGCTCGTGTCTCTGAGTTATCAGGACTTGCAGAAGTAAAAAACGTCAAGTTCCTGAACAGCATCTGCTGCAAACCTCTGGTGTACAGCAGCCTCGGCCCATGGAGAGAGTTCAGTGGGGCAGGGAGGTGGTGAGGGGGAGGGGCAGGGTGGAGCGTGGTATTTATTTATTTATTTTATTTTATGTAGTTTGTAGAGCGCACAGCTACCCCCGGAGGGGTGTCCCGGCGCTAGAACCTGAACCTCCAAAGGAGAGGAGAGGAGCAAGAAGGGAAAACAGCGGAGTAGATCAGAGTCCAGAGAAGAGCCAAGTTTTGAGTCTGGCCCGGAAGATGGATTCGGAGGGGCAGAATCTAAGATCGACTGGCAAAGTGTTCCACAGTTTTGCCGCAATAACACTGAACCCTCTGCCACCCATTCTGGAGAGTCTGAAACGGGGAGAGATCAGAAGGCGGAGGTCATTGGATCTCAAAGATCGGATGGAACGGGATATTGAGACACGTTTTTTCAGGTAGTTTGGTCCGCGGTCGTTGATGGCTCGGTAGGTCAGGGTAAGGATCTTGAACTGGATACGGCTGGCCACTGGTAGCCAGTGCAGTTCCTTACGATATGCGGATACTGATTGACGGTAGGGAATATTGCCAATCAGTCTGGCCGCCGCATTCTGAACAATCTGAAGCCGGTCAATCAGATATTGGGGGGCACCAGCATAAAGGCTATTAGCATAGTCCAGGTGGGACGTGATGAGGGCATGGGTAACTGTACGGCGGGAATCCAGAGGGAGATAGGGGAGTATCTTTTTGATCACGCGCAACTTCAGGAAGCAGGCAGAGGTCACTTTATTGACCTGAGTTTTGCATGAAAAGGAGTCGTCAAACTGGAAACCCAGGTTACGGGCCGAGTGTACGGGAGAGGGAGCGGGATCAAGTGCCGTGGGCCACCACCAGGAGGAGGGGATGGAATTTTTCTGGTTAAAAAACAGCACCTCTGTCTTGTCTGCATTGAGTCTGAGGTGGTTTTCAGACATCCAGCCACTGATGTTGTTGAGGCACCGGCGGAAGTTGGTGAACGCGGAGTCAGAGTGGTCTCTGAAGGAAAACACTAGCTGAGTATCATCAGCATAGGAGACCACCCTGACTCCGTAGGACTCCACAACGCCGGCCAATGGGGCAAGATAGATGTTAAAAAACAGAGGGCTGAGGGCAGAGGGCAGAGCCCTGTGGCACACCGCAAGACAGGGGTTTTTCCTCCGATTTAAAAGGCCGCAACAATACCCTCTGACTTCTTCCTGAAAGGAAGGAGTCGATCCAGCTAAAGGCAGTACGGCCAATGCCAATCTGTTTGAGTCGGTCAAGGAGGATGGGGTGGGAGACCGTATCAAATGCAGCGGACAGGTCGAGGAGGACTAGCATGGCCTCCTCGCCCCTGTCCACGCATTCCCGAATTGTTTCCGATACTTCCAGCAACGCCGTCTCTGTGCTGTATCCCGCCCGAAATCCGGATTGTGAGTCGTGCAGTAGGGAGTTGCTTTCCAAATACTCCGTGAGTTGCAACTGCACGGCTTTTTCCAAGACCTTTGCGGGTTTGGGGAGAAGGGAAATGGGGCGGTAGTTGGCGAAAATAGTGGGATCAGCATCTGCCTTTTTTAGGATGGGGATCACCAAGGCCTCCTTCCAGGTGGTAGGAAAAAAGCCATGGTGCAGGGAGGCGTTCCAGATGGAGAGGAAGGAGCAGGCTAACGAGGGGGCCAGCTCTCCCATGAGTTTGGCAGGGACGGGGTCAGAGGGTGCACCAGATTTGCAGTGGATGAGTAACCTGATAGCATCCTCCTGGGTGAGTTTATTGAAGGCGAGGAAGGACGGAGAAGCAGGGGGACTTGTGGAAGGAGGCCGGGAGACTGGCCCTTTAGGGAAGGAGATACATAGCTTGTTGATTTTTTCAAGGAAGAAATCTGAAAGTCCCTCGCACAGGGTCTGACTTGCTGAATTTTGAGTGGCCCTGGCCGGAGGATTAATGAAGTCTTTGACGATGGTGAAGAGGGTTTTAGACGAGTTTTTGGCCTTAGCAATTTGAAGCGAGAAATGATCTTTCATAGTGATTTTATTAAGTTTGAGAAATTTTTTCAAGGCAGCTTTGTAGGTAAGCTTAGCTTCAGGGTCATAGTTTAGTCTCCACTTCCGTTCGAGTGCTTTGCATCTGCTTTTTTCCTCACGGAGGGAGGTGGAGAACCAGGGAGCGGAAGGGCGAGATCTAGTGGAGGCAATGATTTTCTTGGTAGCAATGTAGTCAATAGCATTGATAAGGGCAGTATTAAGCCTAGAGATATTGCCGTCTATATCAGAGGATAGGTGATCCGTCTGGAAGTGGAATACTGGGTCCAAGGTGGCGCATGTGACTTTGTGCCACTTCCTTCCCAGCTCCTTCCTAGGGGCTAGAGGGACAGATTTCCGGTCTAAGGCCAGAGAAAAGGGGATAAGATAGTGGTCGGACCACGTAAGGGGGAGGGGAGGGGAGACAGTGATGGTGGAAAAATTGGCGAAAATAAGGTCTAAGGTGTGACCAGCCACATGAGAAGGACCGGTGACTAATTGAGTGAGGTTCAGACTGTCCATGATTTCCAGCAGATTGTTCGCCTTTGCGCAGAGAGGGTTGTCTACGTGGAGGTTAAAATCACCTAAGACTAGAAAACATTGGTGTTTAAGGGATAGATCAGCCAGCTGGTGGGTAAGAGCAGTAAGAGAAAGGGAGGCGGCGGTTGGGGGGTTGTAAACTAGGGAGCCAGCCAGTATAACTGCCGCGGAATCAGATACAGAGAAGTACAGAGCTTCGATTATACCAATGTTGGTAAGTTTGGTAGTGGTCAGCTGAAGATGAGATTTGAAGATGACGGCTAGTCCGCCTCCAGATTTGCCCCCAGCCCGGTTAATGCATTTTATGTCGTAGCCTGGTGGGATGGCCAGATAGATGTCCGGAGAGGAGGAATCAGTGATCCAGGACTCAGTGAGAAATAAAATATCCCACTCGTCAGAGGAAATAGACATTCAGATGTCATTGGCATGTCGGGGGAGAGACCGGCAGTTGATCAAACCTGCTTTCAGCGTCCGGTGGTTAGATACGGGGAGCAGCGGTGTGGGATGAGAAGGCGAACGTGATAGGTAGGACGGGAGAGTGAAGTTGCATTGAGGGCAGTGGAAAGGAACGGATTCTAAATGGTCTGGGTTGCAGGGGGTAATGGCCGTGCAGTGGGAGGAATTAAGTAGATGAAGTTGGGAGTTGGTCCAGCACGTGCGGGCGGAGTCAGGCAGGGGGGCTGGCCCTGGGCTCGGTCCAGGCCCGGACGGGCCCAGACGGGCTTGCCTTTGGCGCGCCTTCGGCGCGCTGACGGCGCGCCCGCTGCGCCCGTCCGCTGCGCTTCCTAGCGAGACACATAATTTATGAGTGTGGGGAAGGGCGTCATGGGGGCGTGGCCAGCTGAGGTGGGCGTGTCTGATGACGCGCCTTGCCCTCGGTAATGGCAATGTTTAAGGAATCGGTGCAGCGCTAGAAGACGCTGTTCGTGAACAGGAGGTGAGCAGGTTTTTAAAAATGCAGAGTATAACACACACAATCAAATTTTAAAAGATATAAGCTCACTCCCGGCTTCCGCCTCAGGAGACTCGTGGGTTCAATGGTGTCGCGCTATCCAGCTGCGTGCACTCTTATAGTCGAAGTGGGGGCGTGGCCAGCTGAGGTGGGCGTGTCTGATGACGCGCCTCGCCCTCGGTAATGGCGATGTTTAAGGAATCGGTGCAGCGCTAGAAGACGCTGTTCGTGAACAGGAGGTGAGCAGGTTTTTAAAAATGCAGAGTATAACACACACAATCAAATTTTAAAAGATATAAGCTCACTCCCGGCTTCCGCCTCAGGAGACTCGTGGGTTCAATGGTGTCGCGCTATCCAGCTGCGCGCACTCTTATAGTCGAAGTGGGGGCGTGGCCAGCTGAGGTGGGCGTGTCTGATGACGCACCTCGCCCTCGGTAATGGCGATGTTTAAGGAATCGGTGCAGCGCTAGAAGACGCTGTTCGTGAACAGGAGGTGAGCAGGTTTTTAAAAATGCAGAGTATAACACACACAATCAAATTTTAAAAGATATAAGCTCACTCCCGGCTTCCGCCTCAGGAGACTCGTGGGTTCAATGGTGTCGCGCTATCCAGCTGCGCGCACTCTTATAGTCGAAGTGGGGGCGTGGCCAGCTGAGGTGGGCGTGTCTGATGACGCGCCTCGCCCTCGGTAATGGCGATGTTTAAGGAATCGGTGCAGCGCTAGAAGACGCTGTTCGTGAACAGGAGGTGAGCAGGTTTTTAAAAATGCAGAGTATAACACACACAATCAAATTTTAAAAGATATAAGCTCACTCCCGGCTTCCGCCTCAGGAGACTCGTGGGTTCAATGGTGTCGCGCTATCCAGCTGCGCGCACTCTTATAGTCGAAGTGGGGGCGTGGCCAGCTGAGGTGGGCGTGTCTGATGACGCGCCTCGCCCTCGGTAATGGCGATGTTTAAGGAATCGGTGCAGCGCTAGAAAACGCTGTTCGTGAACAGGAGGTGAGCAGGTTTTTAAAAATGCAGAGTATAACACACACAATCAAATTTTAAAAGATATAAGCTCACTCCCGGCTTCCGCCTCAGGAGACTCGTGGGTTCAATGGTGTCGCGCTATCCAGCTGCGCGCACTCTTATAGTCGAAGTGGGGGCGTGGCCAGCTGAGGTGGGCGTGTCTGATGACGCGCCTCGCCCTCGGTAATGGCGATGTTTAAGGAATCGGTGCAGCGCTAGAAGACGCTGTTCGTGAACAGGAGGTGAGCAGATTTTTAAAAATGCAGAGTATAACACACACAATCAAATTTTAAAAGATATAAGCTCACTCCCGGCTTCCGCCTCAGGAGACTCGTGGGTTCAACGGAATATGGATAATTGGAGGTAAGTAAACAATATAATAAATAAAACGAATTTCGTAGCGCACCCTGCATCGCAAAATCCAATTATCCATATTCCGTTGTTTACCACCCCCCACCATGCCCCTCCTCCGCACCGCCTCTCTGCCCCACCGAACTCCCTCCACGGGCCGCGGCTGGCGTACAGCCAGAACTGACGCTTCTCCACAAATGTGATGTAAAATGATTGAAGAAACTGTAGAAAAATGTCCCAGTCATTTCATACCTAAATCCAGAGCTGGTGCATGCATTCTCGTGCTCATGTTGTACTTGTTGTAATACTTCTGGAAGAACTGCTAACGAGGTTGTACCACACGTGTTAGTGTAGATACGCGTAAATATACTTTCACAGGTGTTGCACTCTCTACAGATGGCACCTTCCCAAGGGGAAGACACATAGCCAATATTTCTGTTCTTGTCTTAGAGTGTTATGTGAGGGCACTGCATACCTGTTCACAGTGGATATGTTGTGTTTATCAGACTTCAGTCAGGAGAGAGAGTTCCTTCAGAAGAAAAACACACAATCAGCTGGGCTCAGCTTCTCTCATCACTGTATTAACTCATAGCATAAGCGTAGATTCTCCAGCAATTCGGCAGGACCTCTTGTGATAACCTGGTGCAAAGACCTCTCCAAGGTAGCGGTCAATTCAAGTGGTTTGTATAGTGTATTGATCACTTGCATTTAGCCTGCATTACAAAATCTAGTGAGGATTTTCCAAAACCAATATGCTACCAGTATGAACTAGCAAGATGAAAATTGGTCTATTTAGACAATGTGTTTACCTCTCACGTCTACTGTTAAACCTTCAAACTTATATATAGAGTAGTTGGAGGCAGACTTGCTGAGTGATGTTATAACAAATCATTGTTTATATGAAATGCCACTTTCACAAGTTCTTCGAAAGACAATGGCATGTTGAATGTGGACCAAAGGCTTTTCAAAATTGAGTCAGACTTGGGAGTTCATGACACGAGGTGTACTGCAGTAGGCTAGGAGGGTTTGGAACGCTGGTATTGTTTGGCACAAGGTAATAACACTTAATATATCTGTTGTATCCTATTATTCATTTAGAGTTTCATCTTTAAAACAGTCTAAACACTTAGTTACAAGAGCAGAATTAAATATAGAAAGGAATATATACCAGAAGGCCATTGCACCGTCTGAGGCTCTGGTTGTATCCCTTATAGTTTTAAAGCTCTTACACAGTAATGTATTAACAGTAAGAATAATATTGGACTCCATTGGCTTTGGCAATCAGTAGGTCTTCAGCAATTTACAGACGGTTTTGGATGTAATATTTTTCCTATTGGCAATGTTACTTAAATAATAAACATACCAGACACAAGATCACAAATGTTAGCAGTTTACTAGTGTTTCTGTGTGCCTGGCAACTCTGTGGATATGTCCTTAGGAGCTGAGAATAACTAAAGGCCTCACAAAATCCCAAACCCAATTATCATAATGGTCACACGGATTTCTAAACCACAAAGCAGGGATGAGCACAGACACTGGCTCCAAGATCAAAAATCAAGCATCCAGGTAATGATGCCAGTGGGAAACCCAAGGTCACTGACGAAGGCCACTTGAGATAGTTTGAGGGAGAAAAGGTACAATTACAGATAGGTTTCAAAGTCTAGTGACCAACGTGGAAGCAGCTGGTGCTTAAATTAAAAATGGTTAGGCTCCCCAAAGGCATCAAACCTTTTGTGTGCCTGAGAATGCTCAACATTTTTGGATGGCATTGGCACCCAATGGCTTTGGAGATGCTGCTGGGCTCATGTGTTCCCACTTGGAAGAGGAAACTGGTCCAACCAACGCCAGACCCCTACGTCCTATGGGATGATTCAAATGATTATGGGATCCCGGTTAATTAGGCTCTTACAAAAGGTAAGTGCTTAAGGAATGAAGACTCACTATTGCATTTATTTATTTCATTTACATTGTATACCAAATCTCCTGTAAGTGCAAGGATTTTAAGAAAGAACATCTATGAAACAGCTGAGCGTCAATATTTGATGAAAAAGAAAAAAGCTTTAAGGGTTTTTTGAAAGTGGATCAATGATGGTAGTGATTATATTGCTATTAGAAATTTGATTCACAGCCAAGGGTCCTGAACTGCAAATCTCTACTGCAGCACTTATATCATTGTACGGATCACCACAAAACTCAGACGAGCCAAATAAAGGATTTGTGATTGACTACAAGGTGTCACTTTGATTGATAGATAGCACAGAACCATGTAATGAAGTCATATGAAGGTCAAACAATTGATTTTAAATTCCGTAGAGTGATGCACCTGAAGCCAGGGTAAAGGTTTTAGCAGAGATGAGGTTCCGTCCATTTGTCTTCTCCCACAGACAAAGCAGCCAGCGGCATTTCACACTACTGACAAATGCTTAACCTGTCATTCCTGGAAGCATGAATAAAGGGTGCTTGCATAACCTAACCAGGGTCTGATCAAGACCCCACACTAACCTAACGTACAGTGTGTGAAAGAAACAGTAAAAGCCTTTGAGCTGTGGCAGCATAAAGAAAGAGACTTCACCACAGACCATACTTGAAAATTCATGCTCAGGTCTGAGTCTAGCAAAACCTCCTTAGCTTTCTCAGAGAAGACCTGCGGGTGTTTAAGGATGATAGTGACAGTCCTTGGATGTCTTCCGCATTCGCTCGACCATGAGCATTTTACATTTCCTTAGCTTTGGTCATGACTGGCTGAACTGTAGGGTTCTACTGGCTCCTATACTTGAGGCCTACTCCACACAGGTCTAGGCCTCGTTCTTTGTCCTTCTGTTCATAGTTGCTTGGGTTATTGTCTAAATGTCTTGGGCTTTTGCCAGGATATACTGGGTGATTCCCGAGGACTCGAGATTGGCAGACAGTTACAGCCTGCTTCTCCAACTTCACCACAGGATGTTATAGGTCCTTGTTTACCAGTTTTGAAGGATGGCGGCAACAGTCACCAGGAGGGCAATAAAGATTGCTTTCCCATTGTGTGCTCCCTTTGTGCATGGTAAGATTTCCCCCACTCCCTTTTTATGACCTCTATTTTTATAATGGCCTATTTTTCAATCCAAGATCCCCGTCATTGACTTCTGGGTTGATGATCCTTCACCTCAAGATTATAAGGGTTTCTGACAGTGTAAAAGTCCACTCTGCTTTCTAGTCTATGTCTGACAATGTTCTTGTCTATGTCTGACAGACAATGTTCTAGTCTATGTCTGGCAATGTTTGTAGTTTGTAGTTGGTGGGTGCTTCCGCTGCCAGCTAGTTTGCTCACCCTGTTCCCTGTCTTCATGTGCAGCTTTTTGTGTTTTGTGGAATTGCTTGCTACTTAACCCATGGAATAATGGTCAATCTGCTTGTGAGTTACCGTGAATGCTGTTAAGTGTTTATTGCAGCATTAATAAATTGCTTACTTTAGAGGAAATGGTGTACTCCTTTGTATTATCCAAGCAACTGGACTTTACCTTGTTTTATTCTCCCTACCCTAACCCTCTATCCCCTGTTTCCTTTTATCCTACATCATCAACTTCTGCTGTACAGACAGGGTTGATGGCATTAATGAAATTGGGGAGCTTATGAATACTCTGGTATGCACTAAAATGAACTTAGTTTGTGTTTACCGGATTTGGTCATGGGTTAAGTGAAGTGCTAAAGTACAAGAGAGTATGTAAAATGCTGCTGCTTGTTGACCAATGAAGTAAGGCAGAATAGCTTTACTATCAAATTTCTCCTTTTTGTCAATTTCTTTATGGACAATGTGCATGTACTGGCAGACCATAGGATGACAGTTGCAGACTCAGCCCACCCTGACCCAGTCTGAGCCGCTGTCTCTCCCTCAGTCAGCGGGCTCCTGGAGTATATGTTATGAATTGACACCATTGCTCTTTCGTGCCCTTTTCCTCGCTGGGGGGGTTAAGAGGAAAAGACCTGACAAGGTGTGTTGTGCCAGAGGCCGGCTGCTCTACGTAGAAATTCATGACAAAGTGTCATCTCTGAAGTTTCAGTATACTCGGGGCCTTAGAGAGGCCATTGTGCTTGGTGGAGTCAGTCAAATCGAAGATTGTGTCTAACATATGTCTGACTCAGCTCTACCAGCCTTGCAAAGGTGTTAGGCCAGGCCAGTTAAGGATCCCCCTTTCACTGATAGAATGAAGTGCCTGTTTCTGAAGACAAATGTGTGTCCAGCTTGGTCAACCATTCCTTGCGTCCATATCCAATATCCTCATCTTCGGGCCTTGTAGCCATCGGTGGTCACCACAGTTTAAGAACAAAACTGGCTCCCCTTGCACCTGTCACTAGTGCACGAACACCAAAGCAGACTTGAGCGTCAAGATGTGCCAGACCTCACGTCTACAGGAGTCTGATGGGCAAACGACAGCACAGAGCCAGCGGTAGGATAATCATGTTCATTGCAGCCGGAGCTTTGCTGATTCATCACCTAGCGCAGAGACTCCCCTGAGGAAGCGGGCGGCCACTAGCTTTACTTTTCTGCACTGTAAATAAGACGCCTTGGATGGAGAAGCATCAATCAGGCGTCAATCAAGCCTAACCACAGTGTACTGCGTTGAGGTTCTAGTGGCTATGCTCCCGCGTCCAGTGCTGGCACCTGCCTTGCGTCCCAAGCACATGTGGCACTTCTTAGGTCTGCTGTCTTGAACTAATTGCACATAGAAGAATAGAGACTCTAAAACTGATTATACAAAGGGCTTTGTAACATTGCTTATTGAGAAGACACCATGACAAATACCAGGACCACCCTCTTATGTGAAATCCTTGTAGTGACTCCCACTGCCTCTGACTGTTACTCTAGACTACGAGCACCACTGGTTTGACCCTCTCTTTGTGTTTTCTGCTACAGACATTGCCCGTTCTTGCAAATTATCCTCTCCAACTACGCAAAGATTACACTAGATTTCTTGGGGTTTCCCCACATTTCCTCATCGTTGTTGTTTCTCCATTTCCATTTGGTATTTGTATTATATCAAATGCAGTTTGTCCAGATGACTCTGTTGTGTATATTGTACAGCCCTTCCAATCCTAGATGACCCAGTTCATGGGTTTCAGAAATGTAAAAAAACATAAAAATTAAGAGGTGCTCAGGGGTGTGACTTGTGAGCATCATTGGCACAATGCCTGTGCAACCATTCCTATCTTCTTGTTGCTGTGATGGTAGTTCTTCATTTCAGTTGGTTGGTGGTTGCAGCTTCGGTTCTTTCAGTCAACTGCAGAATATCATGCATCTGCTCAAGACCTGTGTAAGCGCCAGTGGTCGTTGTGCGTTAGATATCAGTTATTAGAATGTGTTAATGTCTGTCCCACCATTCCTATCTTCTTCTGGTTGGTGCTGTAATGGTAGTTGATCATTTCAGTGTGTTTGGTGGCTGTAAGTTAGGTTCTTTCAGTCAATTGCAGAATATTCCACATCTGCTGAGGAGCTGTATAAAAACACAGCAGGTTCAGGGCACTGGGGCCAACGGGTGCGAGAGGCCCAATGCACTCCGAACAGACATGCAGCCTCCACGTCACCAGACAGTGTTTCCAGTCCTGGGCTGTTAGTTCGCAGATCATCGCTGCCAGGTTTGCTAGTCTCATGGTTCACTTGCAACAAACCGAGACTGCAACGCTCACACATGCGCCTGAACTGGGACAGGTGCCCATGGTAACACATGATGAGGGGGCCACCCCATCAGGCTCGCTTGTTTTTGGCACCCCTTGAAGTGTGAATACGTTTAAACGTTCTGTTTTGGCTCCGAAATGTAAAGTTTTGTTCATCTGGAAAAAATGCACCGCTGTTGCTGGCTAATCTGTGGTTTGTTGGCGTTTTCAGTGGTTTATTTGTGCAGCTGTTTTATCAGCTTCCTGGCTCCTATCAGGGTGCGGCTCGGCGTGTGCTGGAAAGTGATGAAACGGCGCCCGGGATGGTTTGATGGTTTGCTGCAGACTCGCGGAGAGCTTCAGAGACGAATGATCCTGGCGGGAGATAGCGAGGGGGTGCCCGGGGGTGTGAGCGATAAACTCCAGCTCCTGCTCCCGCTGGGGTGGTGGCTCGAGGCCGCCGCCAGCCTCGCGCTGTCTCTTCTGCCTTCGAACTGCTTATTACTGTGAAAACGGTGCAGCGTTTTTCATTTGTAAATCCCTGGCTCACATCAGAAACACGAACGGGGTCAAATGCAGCTCAAGGCGGTGGTGAAGAGTAGTCACGTTTCGTTGGGAGCGGGGGGAGGGTGGAAGCTTCTGGGCGCCAAGGGCGCACCGCCAGCCTGCCCTCTTGGGGATAGCTTAGCTCTCAAGGTGTAAGAATCCCGCACCCCGCAAAAGCCCGCAGAGCGAAAAAAACATCCTTCCATGGGAATTTGCACATGATCCCTTCCCACCCTTTCGTTGGATGCCTGAGAAGTGTGTGTCACACTACCCAAAACAATTCCCGACGGGCAGATGAACTAGCTATGACCTAAAGAATCACCGGGAAGGGAAGACACACACGGTAACACGTCAAACACACCAGCAGAAGAAATCATACCGGACAAACCATAGTGCTAAAGCATGAATGGGGCAAGGTTTATTATCTCAGCAGTAAGGGAAGAAGGTGAGATCCACAGTACAGTAACTCATCACAGAGCACCAGCTGCCATGCAGGTGTTGTGGCCCTCCAGGACAGGTCACAAGGTGTCGCCGAGTCAGGGCCTCTGGCACTGGGGGAAACGTGAAGTTCTTGGCACAGTCTGCTTGTCTCTGAGTGGTTGGATGGCTCCTCGCCTAGGGCGAGGCACGCAGTGCTAGGGTGCACGCTTGGTAGCAGCAGCAGGCCCCTGTTGAAATGGTGGCGAGGGATCAGCGAGTGTAAATGGCGGAGCATCGGTGACTTCTCAGCAACGAGGGGGCGACGGTGCGAGGAGACATTCTCCTCTCAAGCGGCCCATCGTCTGTGGTGTGCCCTCCAGGCAGTGTGAGAGTGTGCAGCATGTGTGACCTCACCAAAGGCGGATCAAAAGCACAAATATCTGCACAATCTGAGTCACATAGTAAATAACTAGTAGCAAGAGATAGAATTGCGTCAGCAAACACAAAGATCAAAACCAAACGATATAGTAAAAAAATATAACTTGTGTCTGTTTATTATATTGGCATATTATAAAACAATACATTCATGTGGTTAAAAACAATTAATACATTTCATATAATAAAAAGATTTTTTACAAATCAAATTTAAGAAAACAGGGTCGACGCAGTGTTTCGGTAATTCAAGAGATGTTCACCTTGTAATTTGTACAGCGCACTAATACCCCAACTGGGGTGTCCTGGCACAGTAACGCATCCCGCTGTGGAACCCTTCCTGGCTTTTCCCTGTGAAATGTCCACTCCTGGGCACCCCCAAGGTGGAGGCCAGGCATCCTTAGCGTTGTGGGGGCCGTTGTGGAGATAAAGCAAGCTATTGCCCAGAGTTGCAGAGCGGGACTCCGTGATTGGAATAGGCACCGAGGCGAGAATTAGCAGATCTGAGGAAATTGAGCCCAAGACCCGCCGAGGCAGGAATTGTACCCTGGTCCCTCTTAACCATTGAGCCACACTTCTCCACCTCCTTCAGGACAGTTTTCTCTCGCTAGCTGAGGGCTTTATATCCTCCTAGCTTCTGTATGGCCACTTGGGTTAAAACACAGTCAGGTGAGTTACAATTCATTCTTTGTAAGACATTCCCTAGATTCGTATTCAATAAGGGTGGTCCTACGTTGGAGCCACCGACTTTTAAACAGAAAAAATTTACTTTAAAAAAAAGCCTGTCAAGGAGCCTAGTATAGGTCAACTTTGAAGTCGCGTCTGGATATGGACTGGGCTCGAAACCACACCATAAGTTCTCTTTCTATTTTTTGAACTGGTATTTTGTTGAATATTCGCTGTACAGGTTAAGCTATTTGACAGACCTTTGGAAATCAAAGCGGCCTCCCTGCATCCAGTGTGGTCCCGTTTCGGAGCCACAATCCAGACGCGACTTCAAAGTTGACCTATACTAGGCTCCTTGGCAGGCTTTTTTTAATCTCTTGCTACTTGTTATTTACTATGTGATTCAGATTGTGCAGATATTTGTGCTTTTGATTCGGGACGTTTCTGTATTGTGACCTGTAATTACCCTGTCCCTATTTCTAAATAGTAGGGTACCTCCCTCTTTTTTTCTAAATCTTTCCAAAGGCGCACAGGAGGAATAGAGAATCCTTGACAGCAGGGTCCTCCGATTGCCTTGTCTCCCCAGCGAAAACTTTACACAGGAACTGGCCGTCGCCTTTAGAATCCAATAGATTTTGACCCCGGGCTTCCCTGTCCTTTTCTGAAGAGGACAGCAAGACCAGCAGAAGACCTGACCCCAAGGTCTGGCGATCCATCTAAACTCTTAACGAGGTCTGTGTGGTCCATAAACACCTGACTCCAGTTGTCAATCCACTGCAAGCAGCCAGACCTCTTTCTGTGTCCATGCACAGCCCCCCGTGGGGCCTCGCAGTTCCTTCGTTCTGTAGGGGGCCACCTTGCATATGGGCTGGAGCGGTCCTGCCCCGCATGGATTCTTATCGATCTCAGCGGGCCGACTCCTCAAGCCTCCGTGGCTGGGGACGACAGCCCAAGCTCCGCCAACCTGCCCGAAACCAGGAGTACGATGACAATCCAGTCATGGGGGATAAAAGCAATTCATGGATGCTGTAGGAAGGCAGCCCCCTCATGGGCACCCAAGGGGCACTTGTAATAAAGTAATAAGACCTGCAGCAGACGGTTGTAATTCAGAGTTACAGGAAAGGGCAGGTGAGAGGCTTAACTGATGACAGGTGGACATATGACCGGCATAGGACTAGGTAGCATTGGAATGCTACTGAGTATGTGATCTTAAGTAGGTGATGAACTTTCGAATGTTTAGGTAGAGGGTTTACATACGCCATTAATACCTAGCAGCTCGTGGGCATTTTGGCTGCTCACACTTGTCTCATTTCATATGTATGTAACTCAAACAAATTATCCCATTTGTTAAAAGCACCGGTAGAATGCAGGCCAATAACAGGTGTTAATGCCCACATTCCAAGTCTTCTGTTTGATTGGATTATTCCCATGACAAGCATGATATATGCTGGTGGTGCTTTGGGATGCGTTGATGGCCCCAGACCCTTCCTAATAGTGATCAGTTCATATTGTCAAACCTACCACTACTTCTATCACTATTGTTTATACACATAGGAGTGGATTCATTGCTCAGCATATGTGGGAGAACAGGCGACAGGGTTAGTGCCAAGGCAGGAGTTCAGATTATGTAGGGTGCAGTTTGTAGGGGCGGAAATATTAGCTCAGAAGACATAAGATACTGAGGTGCTGCTGGCACTGGGTCAACCCGGGAGCCACATTATGTAAACTTGGTACTACTGAACGAAACATTTTTTTTGCTACTTTTGTAATAGGGAATTAGGTAAATACACTTTTCTTCATTTCGCATAACAGAAATATTTTTACACTAGGAAACAATGAGGAAAAAGGATTTGAAATCATTGCTAAATATTGATAAGATATTTATCTAAATGGGAGGACTACCAGAAGCTTGGGTACTGTTTTAACCCAACTTGGAAACATCTGGTGGGATTGCAAATCAGCTGAAGAAGATTGTGAAGAGATATATTTGGAGACGTTGCACTACTTTGATGGGGATGCTTTGACAGACACCTCCCAGCATGAATGGACCACGTGTAGTGAATAAAAGGAATTATCTACGGAGACTGAGACAAGGAAAGAGCTGCTTTAAAAAAAACAAGCATTGGCAAAGCCAATAGGTCTCGCTTATGTAAGAGCCATTGGCTGTACCAATGTGTTTTAGTCATGTTGTACACCAGCGTGGTTGCTGTTCAGCATGGCTAAACGCTAGTGGCGTAGAGGAGAGTTGTGTGGAGATTTGTAGAATAAATTGGCGAAGAGTGTTGTAGAGTGGAGTGGCAGAGAGTGTTGTGTATTGGAGTTGCATAGTGTGGAGTCACGTAGAGTGGTATACACTGGAGCAGCATAGATTTGAGTGGACTGGTGTAGAGTGCATTGGCGTAGAGTGTTGCAGAGTATAGTGGCGTAGGGTGCAGTTGCATTGAATTCAGTGGCATACAATGCAGCGTCGTAGAATCCAATGGCATAGATTAGAGTGGTGCATAGTAGAATGCAGTGGGACAGAGTGGAGTGGTGCAGAGTAGAGTGGCACAGAGGGAAGTGGAGGAGAGTGGAGTGGCGTAGAGTTGAGTGATGCAGAGTGCAGTGGCGCAGAGTAGAGTTGAGTGGCATAGAGTGCTATGGTGTAGAATGTAGAGTAGTGTGGAGTGGCATAGAGTGAAATGGGGTAGAGTGGTGAAGAGTAGAGTAGCATATAGTGGTGCAGAGTACAGTATAGTACAGTGGCACAGAGTGCAGTGGCATAGAGTGAAGTAGTGCAGAGTAGAGTGGCAATGAGTTCAGTGACAGAGAGTGCAGTGTTGCAGAGTAGAGTGTCAAAGTGCAGTGATATAGAGTGGAGTAGAGTGGCATTGAGAGCAGTGGCATAAAATACAGTGATGCCCAGTAGAGTGCTGTAGCCTATTGTGCAGTGACACAGAG
This sequence comes from Lissotriton vulgaris, assembly GCF_964263255.1. Classification (NCBI taxonomy): domain Eukaryota; kingdom Metazoa; phylum Chordata; class Amphibia; order Caudata; family Salamandridae; genus Lissotriton; species Lissotriton vulgaris. The sequence continues at coordinate 1,686,610,917 of NC_141693.1, read as the reverse complement.
TGCAGTTGTGTAGAGTGCATTGACGAAGAGTCCAGTGGTTAAGAGTAGAGTGGCAGAGAGTGCAATGGTGTAGAGTAGATTGTTTCCCAGTACAGTTAAGTGGCGTGGAGTGGAGTGGTGCAAAGTGGTGCAGAGTGTAGTGGAATAGAGTGCAGTGGCACACAGTAGATTACAATGGTGTACAGTGGATTGGGGTAGAGTGCAGGAGCATAGAGTTGAGTGTTACAGAGTAAAGTGCATTGACATAGAGTGTATTGTCATACAGTGCAGTGGCGTAGAGTGCAGTGGTGTAGAGTAGAGTGGCGAAGAGTATATTGGCGTAGAGTGGTTCAGGGTAGAGTAGAGAGGCGTAGCGTGAGGTGGCATAGAGTGCAGCGGTGTAAAGAGGTGTAGAGTGCAGTGGCATTGAGTGATATAAAGGGGAGTGGTGCAAAATAGTGTGCAGTGGTGTAGAGTGGGCAGAGTAGAGTGAAGTGGTGTAGAGCAAAGTATTCATGGTATGGTAGTGTACTGCCATTACAGACAACACATTTTCAATTGAAATAACCATTACATATGCAAAGGCATACAGTTTTACTAACAAAACTATACAGTGCACAATCAAAATTGTGTGAAAATTGCATCACCTAGTGTAATAATTTGTTTTGATCATATTAAAGTGTTTGCGTCCAATACATTTCAGAAATAACAAAAAGTGTAATTCATTTTTGTACCTAATTCTGATATATTCTGAAATACTTACACAGTTTATTTAAATGTTGTGTGCTAGAAAAAACATCTTTACTTCCCCCCCCCCAGTATCCAGCAAGATTGTCACATAAATCTTATCTCTTTGAAGTCAGAGAAAGGCAAGTAAACAAGCACCCTCAGAAGACAACACCTGACATTTGACCTAGATGTTTGAATGCACAGCAAATGTGACAAAATAAGAACAAGATTTAAAGGCCTGCTTACAGAAAGGGAGTTTGTGGAAGAATACAGTAATCAGGGTTTAGGCAACAGTAGGGACAAACTGAACCTTGAGAGCCTAAACATCCTAGACATCTTGGGGACTTTCCGAAAGTCCTTAAGATGTCTTTAGCAAACCAGACAGCAGTGCTGTCTGCCGAATGCGACCCAACTAGGGCACAAACATAGGCCACAGGGGAAACCTGGTGAAAAACCCACAACTCATAGAGAGACATAAGACAAGTTTGCAGTAGAAATGAACTCTTGCCGATCGTGGGTAAGCTGAAGGGACACAGAATGCAAAATATGCCTGAACAGAATGCTGATGTAGGAAGAGGCTCCAAGACTGTCTTACACAGCAAGAACAGGAGGCAGGTAGTTCATTCGGATGCAGTGTGAGTAAAGCAAGGAGAGTGGCGCGAACAAGGCGGACTACTTGGTTAAATCAAGATAGTTCAAAGGCTGAGAAAATAGCTGCAGCTAAGAAGAGGAAGAGCTCCTGGTTAAGGATAATGTTAACGTGCCTTTGTGGCGTTAAGGGTGTATCTAATAGGAACTACTGTGATCCATTACCCAGGAAAACTCTATTCAAGGGGTTTATAAGGTGCTTCATTATGTCGTTCTGTCCTCATAACATTGGACCGACCTATATCTCACCCATCTCTTTCTTTCCTCACCAAAGGCGAAGCTCAGCCTTTAACCTGCAGATGGAGGGAATGGAGAAGAGCTTGGCCATTAAGGTGCAGCACTCAGCCTAGCTAAACATTCCTTGCAAGCCCTTTTGCTGGGAGGTAGGGTTAACAGACATTTTCCCCACATAGGCAGTTTTTGGGAGACCAGCTACAAGATGGCGTGCTAGTGATGCCATGCCCGAGTCTTGGGCACAGATAGCCAGCATGGTCCTTTAGCAAGCATGTGCCCACTGCAGTAAGTGGAGATAGAGGTAGAGACATGGGACTGAGAGAGAACCAGCATGCCACACCACTGAACAGCAAAAAGACTCAGAAGGAACTGTTTAGAAAATCTTTCAAACATACATATGTAATTGGTCAAAAAAATCCAATAAAGGGAATCAATCAAAATCAAAATCAAAAAGCATACGCAATGTAATAAGAGGCGTACTCAATGCTGGGATTCTAATATAAAAATATTTTATATATTAATGTACTTGTACAGTTTTTAAAGCTAATAATATAGATCATTCAAAATAAATTGCAGTTTTTTCAATTATGTTTTTTTAAATACAAAAATCACAAATACTATCAAACCGTTGATTACAATGTCACCTAGGACCACTTATACATTCGTACACATGGTCGTAAAGTATTTCCATGCATGTTTCTAAGAATAGACCTTGCATTATTGACAACAGCTACTCAACCAAGTCCCAAAGACTCCATGCCTAGAGTACATGCAGTATTTCTCTCTAATCTGTAGAGGTTGATGTGGGGGGAAAAGGCCAACACTTTGTCTACTTGTGGATCAAAACCACGAGATCTTCTTCAGGTCAGAAGAATTTAAATAGGACCCTTAGGTCTGTATACAAACCAAAGATTTCATGGACATAAGGTGTGGCTGAAGATCAATTTTTTTTAGATGGGCAAGGTATGACTCTAAATGAAGAGCAACAGGCAAGAGACACTTCTTTTACATAGTGAGTCCACAGGCCTATTTATTAACTATGGTGGCAGTAGATGCAAAATCAGCTAAAAGCAACGCACAGAAGTCAAGTGACAGTTGATATTTTTATATTGTATTTATTTTAGAATCCTATCATTTAGTAAGCCTCTTATTATATCATATTTTGTTTGGTTTTTAATTAGCATTTTGATTGATTCCCTCGATTGTATCTTTTTGACCAATCACTTATGTATGTCTGAAAGATTTTCTAAACAATTTCTTCAGGAGCCTTTTTGTTGTTAGCATTATGCACCTATCTCCTGAGTAAAGATTGGGTTGCTCTATTGTGTGGTATGGTACCAGCACCTCAATCTGCAATTAAGTCAGATATTTTCTTTGCCCATCCTAAGGCCTCCACATTTTCCATGGAAGCCACTGGAACACTTAGAAAGGTGAGAGAATTGTCTCTTAGGCTGCTGTCAGGCCCTGTTAAGGGGGCTATGAGGAAGACAGGACTCACTAGGACCCAACTGTGGTGCTTGAGGTAATTTGCCACTGAGCCTGTCGAGCAATCGATTTGCAAACTGGGCCAAGTACACCCTTTTCACACTTGATCTTTACAGTAGCAAGGGCGACCAGTCAAAGGCTTCTCAGGGAAGTTTCGAGGCGAGCATGAACTCAGAACTCAACAGTCAGCCAACAAACACAATAAAGGATTATCCATCCCTGTGTCTGTCGTTGAATGAAAGAAAGTACTTCAATTACACATCATAGCATAATGCTAAATAGCATAATTAATGTAAAATTAAACAAGGTTTGAATCCTCCTGGCGATTTTGCGGTGTTGCACCCTTCAGTGCCCTCCCCCAACTAAAAGAGTTCCCCAGCGTCTGTAATACCTTAAATATTGTGTTGGGATAGGGCACTAATGAGGCACAGGTGTAGAACACTCAATCACCCCTGATGTGACCAGTAGTTCAATTTACTTTGTATCTGCTCGTTACTTGTAGAAAGTCTTATTTCATTCTGCAGACCTTGACCCGCTCTCGTTCTTTCACAGTTCTCAAGCCTCGTTGGTTTGCCATGTGGGCATCTGCTGGGCAGATGTGTATACTGGCCCTGCTCTTGGTGCGGAGGCATCGGAGCTTCCAGGGTCACAGCGGTGGCCTCACTTGGAGGTTGACAACTTTGACTACTTCAGCACGGTGATTCCCACAACAGCTCTTGTCTTTGGTAATTGCAGCCTCCTTAGGCTGGGTGCAGTTGGGATGCCAGGAGGGCAGGCGTGGTCCCCTCTCTGCTCTCGAATTCTTGGGTGACTTCTTGAGGAGAAGCCGGTGGTTCTGGCCCCTTATGGATTGATGGGGTTAGGACAGCTTTACAACTTCTTCTAGAGCAAAAGGCTTTGGAAATAGCTTTCATCCAGCAGATACCAAAGCTAAGGCATCCGCTGCTTTGATTCATTGTAACAGCATGGGCACAGGAATGTGCAAGGCTCAGAGTCAAGGCTGGATGACTTATCAGGTACTCATCTCCTTGTCTCATGGGCGCAGCTCCGCCTTGGGTTTATGATCAGCATCTTCTGCCCTTTTAGTCTTCAATTACCTCAGGCCTACAGGAGTTTGTCCACTGTCCAATATCAGGTATGAACTATGTATGTGGTTTGTTTACTGTTAAAAAAGGTTTCAAGTGGAGGTCCATTCCTTTCCCCTCCATGGGCTATTGTTCCAATGGATGACAGGAGTTGTAGATTAGTTGTAACTCCAGGGCACCCTTTTGCCCACCATCTCAGTGGAAGGTCAGTGGAGATGGTGCTCCTCAAATCTCAAGGTCAGATCGTGGTGGGCCCTATTGGTTTCCAGACAGACAATACCACCTAAAAACCATGACTTTCACCTGGACGGCAGGGAGCGTCAGAGGACTGGTCGTTCTGCGAAAATAAATTGAAAGATACACAGTCAAATGCTCAGTCTCATTTGGCTGTGTATATTCCAGGGCTGGACAGATCACCGGAGGAAGCCCTAAGCCAGAACTTCCTTTCATCACAGAGCCTTTGTTTATCACTCAGATTTTGTCAGAAATCTGCACAATGTTGAGAAACCTGCACTGGACAGCCATGCCTGCAGGCGGAAATCTTAGCTTTTTCTCCTTTCGGATTTAAGGAAACCTGATTCATAGGTAACAGATGCTCTGACTTGTTCACAATGTGTAGTTTAAAAAGTTCTCATGTACAAAATCGTGTGTGCCATGGTTTTGGACTGACTGATGCCTTGAAAGACTGAAGAACTGGAGAGGTGGTATATTATCACCCCTGGCAGTGTTAAATTGTTATTTTTCAAAAAAATATTTATAAAAAAGGCTGACTTTGGATGGAAACGTTCACAGTAAAGTAGCAGCATTTTTTCGAAGTTTGTAAAAAAAGAACTACATTGCATAGGAGGTCAGAATAACTCAAAACAAGCACTGGCGTTGCCAATAGGTCTCGCAGTAGGAAAGTTTGAGCTATTGGTTGTGTAAATGACAAAGCCCTTTATGTATTCTAAATGATAACAACAGTGAAAGGCATTGTTATTTGCCATTGTAATAGTTCCACCTGTCGTACTGCGCGATCTATTGGCAACGTGAGTGTTGTTCGTGTGTGAGTGGCGTTGTGTGTGTGAGTGGCGTTGCGTGTGTGAGTGGCGTTGCGTGTGTGGCGTTGCGTGTGTGAGTGGCGTTGCGTGTGTGAGTGGCGTTGCGTGTGTGAGTGGCATTGCGTGTGTGAGTGGCATTGCGTGTGTGAGAGGTGTTGCCTGTGTGTGAGGCGTTGGCTGTGTGATTTGTGTTGCCTGTGTGAGTGGCGTTGCCTGTGTGAGTGGCGTTGGCAGTGTGAGTGGCGTTGCATGTGTGAGTGGCGTTGCATGTGGCAGTGGCGTTGCATGTGTGCGTAGCTGAGTGGCGTTGCGTAGTTGAGTGGTGTTGCGTTGTTTAGTGGCGTTGCATGTGTGAGTGGTGTTGCATGTGTGAGTGGCGTTGCATGTGTGAGTGTCGTTGCGTAGTTGAGTGTCGTTGCGTAGTTGAGTGGTGTTGCGTTGTTTAGTGGCGTTGCATGTGTGAGTGGTGTTGCATGTGTGAGTGGCGTTGCATGTGTGAGTGTCGTTGCGTAGTTGAGTGTCGTTGCGTAGTTGAGTGGCGTTGCATAGTTGAGTGGCATTGCGTAGTTGAGTGGCGTTGCGTAGTTGAGTGTCTTTTAGTAGATGAGTGGCGTTGCGTAGATGAGGGTGAGGTGTTGAGGGTGAGTAAGGATGAGTGAGAGTGAGGGTGAGTGAGGTGTTGAGGGTGAGTGAGGAGTTGAGGGTGAGTGAGGTGTTGAGGGTGAGTGATGGTGAGGTGTTGAGGGTGAGGTGTTGAGGGTGATTGAGGTGTTGAGGGTGAGTGTGGGTGAGGAGTTGAGGTGGAGGCGTTGAGGGTGAGTGAGGGTGAGTGTGAGGTATTGTCATTGAGTGTGAGTGAGTGTGAGTGAGGGGGTGTGAGGGTGATGGGGGGTGATGGTGAGGGTGTGTGAGCGTGAGGGTGGGTGAGTCTGAGTGTGAGTTATTGTCATTGAGTGTGTGTGAGTGTGAGTGAGGGGGTGTGAGTGTGTGAGTGTGAGGGTGAGGAGTTGAGGGTGAGTGCGTGTGAGGGTGACTGTGGAGTTGAGGGTGAGTGAGGTGTTGAGGGTGAGTGAGGTGTTGAGGGTGAGTGAGGTCTTGAGGGTGAGGTGTTGAGGGTGAGTGCGGGTGAGGAGTTGAGGTGGAGGCGTTGAGGGTGAGTGAGGGTGAGTGTGAGGTATTGTCATTGAGTGTGAGTGAGTGTGAGTGAGGGGGTGTGAGGGTGATGGTGAGGGTGTGTGAGCGTGAGGGTGTGTGAGTCTGAGTGTGAGTTATTGTCATTGAGTGTGTGTGAGTGTGAGTGAGGGGGTGTGAGTGTGTGAGTGTGAGGGTGAGGAGTTGAGGGTGAGTGCGTGTGAGGGTGACTGTGGAGTTGAGGGTGAGAGAGGTGTTGAGGGTGAGTGAGGTGTTGAGGGTGAGTGAGGTGTTGAGGGTGATTGAGGGGTTGAGGGTGAGTGAGAGTGAGTGAGCGTGAGGGTGAGTGAGGGTGAGTGTGAGTTTGGGTGAGGTGTTGAGGGTGGGTGAGGGTGAGGCGTTGAGGGTGAGTGAGGATGAGTGAGGGTGAGTGAGGAGTGAGTGTGAGTTAGGGTGAGGGGTTGAGGGTGGGTGAGGGTGAGGGGTTGAGGGTGAGTGAGGATGAGTGAGGATGAGTGAGGGTGAGTGAGGGTGAGTGAGGGTGAGTGAGGGTGAGTGAGGGTGAGTGAGGGGTTGAGGGTGAGTGAGGGTGAGTGAGGGTGAGTGAGTGAGGGTGAGTGAGGGTGAGGGGGAGGGGTTGAGGGTGAGTGAGGGTGAGGGGTTGAGGGTGAGTGAGGGTGAGTGGGGGGTTGAGGGTGAGCCACAAAACACAATGAACTGAGGCACTCATAAATAGATTACTGCTCTGACAAAACCGAAAATAAAAATGAAACCACTGCTGCTTCAGGGCAGCAACTGCTGCATATATTTAGTAAGGGTCCTTCCAAAACGAAAAGCAAAATTGCAAGTGCCGATCCTACTGCCAATGGAATGCATTTTCAAAATAAACGGGAAACAGCGGCAATGGCGCCGACCCACTAAAATTAACAGGCAGCGATGGGTGGGTGGTAGTGGTGGTGGGGATGGCACAAGGAATTTAAGTGACAGAAACGGGCACAAAAGTTCACTTTGTTAAAACAAGTTGCCGTGCACGTTGGCGTCGTGTTCTACAACCCACAAATGATTCAAATCTTTAACTCTCAATCTTGTATGTGGACGTCACCAGACAACCGAAGACATTACAAATATTGTTGTAAAAAACTGGGTTGCATGCAGTAAATTATTGAAGTTGTACTTTATGTCACGTCAGTAATCCTTTATATTGCTTGTGAACCTCAAACTTGTGCCGCACTTTAAATTGCAAAACCGCACGTCAATCGCAGTGTGTGGTCCATTGTGTGTATCTGCATGGTGCTGTGAAGGAGCCCAGTCACCCAGAAGCTCATTTACATAGCACTCTGCACACGTAGCTTTCCCTCCAGGTATCGTCACCCTAGGGTATCGCCTAGTTTAAAGCAAGGTAAGAGACTTACTGGCACTAACCTTCACTGAGGCCCTAGAACCTTCTGGAGCGGTTTACACGCGGAGCTGCACGTTTCGACAGACATCACGCACTGTAGAATGTCCGACGTGGGAAAGGATGGGCGTGGGTTAGGTCACGGGTAGCCTGCCGTGACCTAATTACCACAAACTGGGTCATGCAGTGTTGATTCAGGAATGCATGCCTGCTTGATGCACCAGATATCCAGGAACGAACCGACGACGGGAACGCATAGCGCGATTGGAAGAGATCAGCGGCCTGCATCGCGACAGTGAGCAGCGGCTTCCAGTACACAGCGGGCTGGGCGGAAGTGCAGGTGAAGAGGGCTTAACAGACCGGAAGGAGGCCCTGGCAAAATCACCCCTGGAAGCTCACATTACAGACTCGGCCAGAGGAGTCCCGGACGGCACATACCACGCAGCGGGGATCAGACAAACAAGCTCCCAGGACGCTGCACTGCACAATAACTGATAAGGGGGCAGGATAAACGGAAAAACAGGCGATCAATAAACTGGGACCTGGGAAGCCAAAACGAGCACTCGGACAGGAGAAACGCGACGTGCACCAGAAACAAAAAAATGAAACGCCGGATGGGGGCGGGAAAGCCTGGTGGGAGGCGTGAATGCGCGAGGGGAGGCAGGCGGATTGGGAGAGAAGCCTGATGGGGGCGGGAGAGCCTGGTGGGTGGGCGTGAATGAGGGGAGGACTGGGCTGGGCTTGCATGCGGATTGGGAGAGAAGCCTGATGGGGGCGGGAGAGCCTGGTGGGTGGGCGTGAATGAGGGGAGGACTGGGCTGGGCTTGCATGCGGATTGGGAGAGAAGCCTGATGGGGGCGGGAGAGCCTGGTGGGTGGGCGTGAATGAGGGGAGGACTGGGCTGGGCTTGCATGCGATGCGCGTGCATGTTGACGGGCACTGCATGAAAACCGCGGGCTGAAAGCCCTTTGGTTTGAAGAGAAAATAGCCGACTTGAATTCTCCCCATTTCCCATTCCTGCGGAATGGTAAAGGCTCGACCTAAAAACATAACGGGACACAAACAGAACAAAAAAAACTCACAATAGAATGCAATATAAAAACATAAGAACAACACAATAACATCACAGGACACTACAACACAATAATGCACAAAAAAATAACGTAACAAAATGTAGGACAACCATAACAAAATATCAACAATGAAACACAACACGTTTGTGCTTTTGTGTTGTTTTGTTTTTTGTGAACCTTTTTATTGGATTTTACAGTTATAGTACAGGTTATATAACAGTCGATAGTGTTTATCATTGCACAGCATTAATTGTCAACATTTTCATAATGGATAACTGCATGTCAATTGGGAGGGATGTCGCTCTTCGTGTGTGGGGCCGGCCTAGATGCATGCCTGTTTGGGGATGTCAGGAGGCCTTATAAAATAACCATTCCCCGGGAGCGGGTGTTGGGCCTATGTTGTCTAAGTGTGACGGTTCAAGGGGATGATCCATATGTACAACCGAACTGGGGAGACAGAATTTGGGTAGATCGGGTCAGGGGAAAGGGGCGTAGCCCATTATCAGCGAGCAGTGATTTCCCATCAGCGCAAGTGGGGTGATCTATTCAGGGCGGTCGAGGGGTTGGCCTAGTTCAGGGGGGCCTTGTGAGGGTCGAGGTGCATTTGGACCTGGCTCCGTCTGGGTGGCCTGTGGAGTCTCCACACGGGTGGCCTGTGTTTGTACAAAGTTTGGAGGAGCATTGACCATTCAATTGATATGGGGTTTGGTCACGTGCTGCCTGCCTCTTCCTGTCTGATGATGTCCTCCTCAGCCGCACCCCACTTCTTAACCGCCCCCGCCATGCGGCTATTGGGGGACCGCCAGTGCATTGCGATGCTTCGCTTTGCAAGGAGTATAGCTAGTAATGCAAATCGGGTCTCTACCTTTCTCTGCTTGTGTCACTTAAAGATGCCTAGGGCACATGCATCCCACGTGGTGAGTCCCGCCATGCCTGTGACTGTTTGCAGTGTTGTGTGCACTGTTGTCCAAAGGGCTTGCAGTGTGGCACAGGTCCAGAACATTTGAATGAATGGGGCTTCAGGGCTGTGGCAGCGGGGGCAGTCGAGCTGTGTCGCTGGGAAGAAGCGCTTAAGCTGCGCTGGTGTGAGGTATGCGCGGTGTAGTATGTTAACTTGGATGTTTTTGAACCTTTGATTGCGGGACACTTTTTTGTGGTTTTGTAGTGCTGTGAGCCATTCTTTGTCATGGAGAGCCCGCCCAAATTCCTCCTCCCTTTGGAGTGGCAGTTGTGTTACGGGTGCACATGTAAGTTACATGATTGATTTATAGATCCATGTGATGAGGTGTTTCCTCGTACCCATTTTTAGGACTGTATGCAATACTGGGTGTGTCTTGGGTTCTCCGTCCGTGAGGTCCCACGTCTTTCTGCAGTCGGCAACCAGTTGTTGGTGTAATAGAAACTGACTGGCAGGAAGCCCACTCTCTTTCAGACAAACTGGCGAACGACATCAGCTGACCGTCCGTGAACAGGGCTTCCAACTCGGTGAGCGCATGCTCTGTCCAGACTTGCAGTTCACCCATGGTGTAGTAACCTGTCCCCTTGGGGAGGCCCGCTAGCGGCAATAATGGGGAGTATATGGGGGTCACCTTAGATAGACGGTGGATTCGTAGGGTGCAGGATCTGGCCACTTTGACCAATGGGGGGTGTGCCGAGTTGGGGTTGGTCCCTGGGAGGTGCATCCGGATCAGCTCCGGAATTGACACAGCTCCTGTTTGTGTTTCCGTTTCCCCCAGGTTTCGGCTTGCTGTCCATCGCGATAGCCATTGCAGCTGTGCTGCAAGGAAGTAGTCCTTGAAGGACGGAGCCCCCTCCCCCTCCCCATCTCGTGGCAGCTGCAGTGTTGTCAGGACTACTCTACGTTGGCCCTTCCTCCAGATCAGCGAGGTCAGTAATGAGTCTAGCTCTTGAAAAAAGGAGAGTGGGGGGATAACCGGGACATTGGCAAAACAGTAGAGGCACCATGATCATTTTGGATAGAGCGACCATTCCAATTGGGGCCAGGGCCAGTGTGGGCCAGAAGTTGACTTGGCTTTTGAGCCCTCGGAGGGTCCGATAGTGGTTGCCCTCCAGGAGATCCTGAGGTGTATGATAGAGTCTAATTCCCAGGTATCTTGGGGCATCTCCAGTCCAGGACAGTGTGACGTCTCCCACACTGACCTCCCAGGGAGGTGCTTCCGGGTGCAGGGGGTAGAGGAATTGGCCCAGTTTACTTTCAACCCTGCAGCTTTCTCAAAGTCAGCGAGCACGGTCCGAAGAGTGGTTAGGTCTGTTGTGATGTCCCTGACATAGATGAGGAAGTAATCTGCGTAAAGGGACACACTATGTGTACTGCCCTCCAGGAGTATACCACAGTGCTCGCCCTCCTCCCTCAGTCGTATCGCCAGCGGTTCCATTGCAGTGGCAAATATTACGGGGAACAGGGTACATCCCTGGCATGTTTAACGCATGACCGAAATGGGGGTGAGATATGCCTGCCTATTCTAACCTGCGTCGTAAGCCCGGTGTACAGTAACCAGATGTATGCTATGAGTTGGGGACCAAAGCCCACCCACTGCAGAACCTCGAATAAATACTGCCATGCATGAGTATCAAAGGCTTTCTCGAGATTCTGTACAAGGGAATCTGCCCCACGCACCATCCTGGATCTGAAATAGCCAGGGTATGTTTTTGGGACGGGCTCCTCCAAGGCACGAATCCGCATTGGTCGGGGTATACGATATGGGGGGAGAACCTCCGTGATTCTGTCTGCTAAGATCTTCTCAAGTATTTTGCAATCCGTGGTCAGGAGGGTGATAGGGCGGTATGAAGTCCGGAGCAGGGGATCCCGGTCAGGTTTAGGAAACGTTACTAGTATGGATTCCCGCATAGACCTGGGATGCAGCCGCACCTCTAACGCTTCTTTAAAGACCTTTTGTGTTGTTTACTTGAGCTGTGTTTTTTGTTATGTCGTTTATTTCTTGGTATATAATTGTATTGCATTGCTTTGGTATGATGTTGTGCAGTTGTGTTGTGTTGTCCTGGAATGTCATCAAGCTGGTTTGTTGTGTTTGGTGTTGTGTCATAGTGTTGTTCTGCGGACATTGTGTTGTGCTGGTGTGTTGAAATGTGTTGAGGCATTATTTTTTTGTTGCGCTGTGTACTGATTGCTGTGTGAGGTTTTGTTGTAGAATTGAATTGTCTCCTTGGCTGGTGTTGTGTTTTATAGCCGCTGTGTCATTGTAGTGCTATGTTATTATTATGTGGTGTTATATTGTGTTGTTGTTTTCCCTCAACTGCTATATTTCTGCTTAAATATGTACAAACTTCTCACATATTACCACTTTCATGACACAGTGATAACAGATGTTTCCACCAAGCACTGCCTCAAATAACATACTACAAATTTCCACGATTAACATGCAGTAGCATCATCTAAAAGTGTTGTGAGACACAGGCACTAGGTCTTTTGAATGTGTTGCACTCCTGCCCAGGCTCCTTATCAGGATGAGTGGGGTTGGAAGTAAGGCGCATATTGAAAGCTTAATTTTTGCCACGGATGTCTTGGTTCCGACACGTAGGAACAAATGGAGTCTACTTTTTTACCGAGTTCCTTTTCATTTCCCACTAGCCTACCTCAAAACCTATGATTATCACTAACTTTATTGTCAAGAGATGGTGCAGTGAGTTGAGTATGCTAAGTTTGCTAAGGGATTGGTGACTCAACTTTAAGAGTTCAGTGGTCAGCCATCAAAGAGTTAATGGATCTCTGGAGTAGCCTCTCAACTACAATGTCATATGCCCTTCCTCGCTTGAAGTGGTGGTACATGTCTAGACATCGCCCATAGAATTGGGTTCGTTGTGCAAACTTTTTATAATACTTCAGATCGTACCGAATCTCCTGCTTTTGCATCTTAATTAGATTTCATTGAAGTCCTTAAATGAGTTCTTCCTGGTGGCAACAACCTCTGCTAAACCGTAATCATTGTCGCTTCATTTTCTTCTTTAAGAATTTTCTTAAATAGTGCGGTCCTGTAGTTAAGCACAAATGTATCATTCAGGACTGCTTCTTGCTCTATCTAATGTGATTCAGGGGGTATTGCTTTCCTCCCTTGAATTCTAACCCTTCGCCTCCCTAGATGTTCACAGTGCAGTGGGCATCTACCTCATGAAGATGTCTGAACTTAGACATTGAGAATCTGTGAATTTTGGCCAACAAAGAATTGGCTGAGCAAGACGCTTCATAAGAAATGAGAGTTACTATTTAATAGTTCATCTTGCTATCTGTACCGTAAGAAGTCAACCATAGTTCCTCAATATGCCGCATATGTAGTAGTGCAAGCAGTAAGACCGCAGAGTGAATAATGCAATACTGATTCTTAAACAAAAGTGTTTTTAATGTATTCAAAGAAGAAAGGAAATTTGGATACCACATGTAACTATCACTTAATTTCGTTGCTTGATACAATTGCCAAAATCTGTGTAAAGATGACCCTTTAACGGCTATTGTGTTGGGTTTCGAGGCAAAAGCTCCACCCACATGAACAAGGTGGCTTTTGAGATAATCATTCCAGTATAGATAATTGCTTTGCCTTCTGGGTAATTGCTTGATGGTCGATTGAAGTAATGAACCACTTATGCTGCTACTTTGGAACATCTTAGGAGCTTTTGATCTGGTTGACCCAAATAAGTCTGTGGGCCAAATGTTTCAGTTCAAATATCCTCTCTCCCGCCTGCTTACTTGTGATACTACAAAAGGCAATTTTACCTCACGGAATCCTATTGAGAATGGTTTGAGGCATGGCTATGAACTGGCTATGATGCGTTTTAGTTTGTTTTCAGCTGATTTACCTAAACGTTTATCTGATACACCAAAAAAGGGAAATACTAATATCTTTTGTTATTGTATGCCAGCTAACTTGTGACCATGGGCTATACACCTCTAGAGCTTCAATGCATGATAATAGCACTGGGTAGTTGTTGTAATAGACTTATAATGAATGCAGATAAGACTAAAACTGTGGTATTTTCTAAGAAACCTATGCAACATTGTTGGTGGCTTAGGAATTCTAAACTAGAGTAGGTGAGGTCTTATAAATATCATGGCCTTTTATTTTATGCTAACATACAGTGGAATGTTATTTTTTCTCTTTAAAAGTGTTTTTTTTTTGTGATTTGATCACTGCTATGGGTTTCTGTCTGTTCAGCCTTTATTAAAGGCTTTCCATGATAAATTTATCACACAAACTCTATATGAAACCAAGTTGCCGAGTTGGACCCAAAAGTGGATTTGGAAAGGGTAGAAAGCAGTTGTTTTAAGAACCTGTTTTCTCTGCCTCCCAGTTCCATGGTCCACACTGTACGAGTAGTGTTGGGTATTACAGCCTGGGAGCTGCCAGCTTAATCGGGGACCTTGAGATTTGTTTATTAATGAAGATCAATAAAGATCAAAATAAGAGAGCTATACTTTTTGGGAGTATCTGGTGGACAGGAGGAGCATATTTGCTTCCCAGATTAAAAACATTGCTGGGAAAACCTGTGGATGGTCAAGCAGTTCTACTGAAAACGTTTTGACGTCAATGGTTGCCCTAAAATATGCATTACAAAGAGACCGGATTTAATGTATAAAAATGGCAATCATGATTGTAGAAGCTGAGTTAGAAAAATAAATTGTAGTGTTAATAGAGAACATAGAGTCAAGTTTGGTTTCATAGCAGATATGGATTGGAAAATAAATACAGCACAGTATGGCTAGAGTAAAACTTTGTTCCTGGAATGTGGCGGGCCTTAATGAAAGGGTGAAAAGAGAACAAATGTGTGGGATAACCCAACAAAATGCATTTGATATAATATGTCTCCAAGAGACACATATCCCCTAGGCAGAAAGGGGAATATTGAGGATTCCTGGACTTAATATTTTGGTATGTACATCTTGCACCTCGAGGACCAGAGGGGTTGCTATTTTTGCTAAACCTTTTTTGGGTGAGGCCATACATGTAGCTAATGATTCTGCGGGCAGGTGGGTTATTGTGGAACTTAAGTGTGGAATCACAATATGTTCTATCTATGCCCCTAATGAAGATGACCCCTCTAAATTTACTGAACTCAAGACAGAACTTTCTACCTGGTCTCAGGCACTTATAGTTTGTGGAGACTTTAATATCTCCTTACAAAAAATGGATCTAGCATACAATCAAGTTAGAAATAAATATGTTGGTCGTAAGCCTAAAGCTTATAATGCGGTTTCTCAACTTAAGGAAAGTTTAGGCTTAGCTGACATATGGGACTTGAAGCAGCCACAAGATCCAGGATATACTTATTTCTCGTATCCACATAACAAGTATGTCCGCATTGATTATATTTGGATGTCTAGTAACCGGGCTAGTCAGGCAGGAATTTCTAAATTACCAAAGATTATAGCGGATCACAATCCCTTAGTACTTTCTATTAATATAGATAATATGACTAGACCCCGCTCCAGCTGGACCTTTGATAGAAAACTGCTTGTTAATAGGGAATATATTGAGTATATCAAGGTATGGGCGCAAGGATTTCAGGACTGTAATCGGTATAGCGCATCTAGAAATACAGTGTGGGACTCCTTTAAGGCGGCAGTACGGGGCGAGACACTTAGTTATGTAGCCGGGAAAGGAAAGAGAGTGCAAGCTTAAACGAACTTCAACTTCAAGAGTTAGCTAGAATAGAAGAGAAGCATACTGCTATAATAGCCCGGGGCGGAGAGGGGGGCTCAACCTTGAGAGAAATGGCGATTTTAAAAGCAGAGATAAATAATAAGCTTACTCAAGGTGCAGCTGAGACCTATCAATCCCATCGCAATAAGATTTATTAAACAGGAGAGAGGGTTGGGAAGCAACTTGCCCTTAGTACTCATCAAAAGCAATCTCTCAACTCAATTACGTGCATAGCGTTTGAAGGTCAAGAATACACATCACCTGAGACTATTTTAGAAGTGTTTAAAAAGTTTTATGAGAAATTGTATAAAAATGAAGACTCCTCTGACTTTGCTACAATTAAAGAAGTTGTGGCTAGATGGGCAGCCGAGACTGAAAATACCCTAGGAGTAGATATGGATACTAGGCAAGACTTAGAAAGGGATATAACTATGAGTGAAGTAGAAATCGCTTTAGCAGAATTAGCCCCGGGCAAAGCGGCAGGCCCAGATAAAATCCCTCTCGAGCTTTATAAGATTCCGGGCAATATTATAACCCCTCTACTCCTCGATCTATTTATTGGAATTCAAGTTAGTGGCACTCCCCCTAGGTCTTGGATGGAAACGAATATTGTGATCTTCCCAAAAAAAGATAAACCTTCTAAATTGCCCTCATCCTACCGTCCTATCTCTCTTATCAATTCAGACTCGAAGCTGTACTCGAAGATCCTGGCTAATCTGCTCAGGGGGACTATTGAGCGTCTGGTTTCTCCGTGGCAGCACGGCTTCGTCCCGGGCAAGGGCACTACGGACCACACTAGGCGTGTCATTGCCCTGTTTGATGCTTTGGCTGTCGCGGGGAGCCAGAATGTCGAGGACAAAATATTGAAAATAAAATATTGACAAAGGAGTAAGTATAGATATACTACACCTAACTCCGCATATAAGTATCTACGTGGTACATATATCTTCAAGGTATGTAGATGTGGAGGTAGGAATAGTTTATATATACCTCTCAATGCACCTACCTTTCGATTTTGCCCTTTGATGTTCTGTCCTCGATATTAGTGCCACGATATTGTTGGTGTTGATATTCAGAAGTACAGTCCCCTCCCCACTTTCTTTATCCTCTACAAAACTAGCCATTCATACTGCCAGCCACTTCATTCAGAGATGCAATCCCTGATTGATAATTACCTGTCGGGTGGCAAGACACTACATGTCACCTTCGAGATGTCATCAGTTTCCATATGATGCCGGGTTAGAATGCAGTACAAAAGTGGGTGGTGGGGGGGTGGTGATGGACGGAGCATCCGAACCAATCAAACACTCACACCCAGTCAACAGATCTGGGTTTGATCCATCACGTTCTTTAGCCCACTCTGCCACCCCAGTTCAGACATGGCCATATGCAAATCAGTCTGACCCTGTGCCTCATGGGAACAGTCCAGCCCGAACTCCCGATGCTCCGTCCATCACCACCCTCTTTTGCACCACCCCTTTTGTACCGACGGGTTAGAATGGTCAGGTATAAAACAGAATTACTGGGCTTCACAAATGATGCCCATTAATGACTGGTTATTCAGGGACCAAGGGGACCAATCTAATAGATTGGAATTAGACTTACTAGACAGGTTCGGACGGTTTGATTTAGTTTCCTATACAACTGCGCCCTGTACCCTTCAGTCTGTATGCAAACTCTCCATCCTCTGCTGGCATCCCACTCTCAAGCATATTAAATTGTATAGCGCCCGCCCTGAGGTCACTGCCCCTCTGGCATCGTAAATAGCTTTCACACATAGCAAGACTCCCCAGAATTTCGCAATGGCACTTAATTGACATCTCAACCCTTGAGGACATTTAGTGACATGACCATATCAGGTCATTTGAGTAACTGGCATTAGAGTTTCAACTGCACAAACCTCAATTTTTCCGCTACCTACGGTTGTGTCACATCTTGGAAGCACACAGTGACAGGCTTAAAGCAATCCCAAAGTATAGCTCCTTGGAAGCTAAGTTTATAATAAACAGACTGGTCAATGGTAGCATCTTGCAAGTATAAAGGTCCCTCGTGAAAAACTCACCTGACTCTCTGATGGAACTGTGACGTGCATGGGAGGCTGACCTGGGAGGACTCGATGATGAGAAATAGTCTGAGGCCAAAATGGCCCCTAGGTCCTTGGCTATTTCCTTACGTGTCCTTCATATCTAATTTAAATGCCTCCTTAGGTGCTACTATTGCCCTACATGACTCCAGCATATTAGAAAATATCCCATTTGTTTGATGTGGAAGTCTTTGCGTGCTATCGATTATCACACAACCTGGGAGTGCTCCTTAGTGAGTAAGTACTGCCAGGCTATCAGCAGAGTTTAGATCCCAAGTTGATTCAAGTTGATTCTCCTGGGGATCATGGAGGAGCTGGGGGCCCACACCACATTTAATAGCCATGGCCTGCCTTATTCACGAAGGGGAACCTGGCACGGCATAGGCGAGACGGAAAAGCTCCCATTGTTGCTCAATTTACAACAGACATGGACTATTGTGCAAAGATAGAAAAGCTTGGTTACAAGTCAAGAGGTGTCCACAGAAAACACGCTAAAATGCGGGGACCTTGAATGGACTCCCCGAAAAACTGCACTATCTTAATTGACACATGAATAACCCTACTGTACATTATCTACATTATAGAGTGTTTGCAACGTTAAACATAAATTTAATATGATGTCATGATATGATGTCATGCTTACCAGTGTGGTGTCTGCATATTTGCCTAATAAGTTGAATGTTAAAAATAATAAAAAAGTTCTATAAAAATGTGCATTACATCCCATGGCGTTAGCTTAATTGCGTTTGTGATATAGTACCCACCTGCCAAACTCTAAGTCAGGCTCCGTGCCCTTTTTGGATGGTAAGAAATAGAAATATAGAAAATGTTACTTGAGTTTGGATCGTATTAAATTTCTTTTAAAATATAGAATTTATTCGGATTGTATTTTGCTCGCTGGGCTCTACCCTTGTGGTACGTTGATAAATCAATAAAATCTGTTTTTGGCTAAAATGTATCCCAAAGTTTTCTAACACAGTCTTGGAACTAAATACATATATTTTGATTTTTTTTATGTATTGAAAAAGTAAGGAACAGGGTGCTACAACACATGGTGAAGTATCTGCATAGTGCAAACAGTAAAAGTTAGTTTATTCAAATGGAAAACCAAAAGGTTGTAGTGACTGTCTGCTCGTTGAGTCAGCAGGAACTGCACATTAAATGAGTATATATGTTCCAGGACTAATAAGGTTTAGGGCCGTTCAAAGGTGGATTGTTTGTTGTGTCAACCACCTACTACGCAGTTATTTCATGAGGTCTTTATCTATGACCTTCCAGGTAGCACTTTTCATAGCTGATGTGATAAACAGTTACTTAGTAAAATAGGTTTGTGGATTACTGCTAGGATAAATGTGGTGTGCAGGTAGATGTTGTTGTTGTTGCAAAAGTTTAAGGACAAATCCAAAATGTCGGTCAATTAAATCAGAGGGATAGCTCTGCAGAGCACTGCTTGTCGCTAAAAGGTAGTAAATTAGATCAGTCAAAAAACCTCACTGCTCTCTGAACAGGTTGGTAATTTCCTATTCCTATGAGTGGAGTGTAGACCGCTCTCACCCAGATTTACCTGGGAGATGCTTCTCTCTAGGCAGAGGTTCTGGGGTGCAATATCTAGGATATGCGAGGCAGCCGTTAGGAGGGGCCCTTCTAACTTTACTCTTCTTTAAAAGTTACTCTTGGGGACTGGTGGGGGTATGGATTTGGTGTTAAAAGTTTAGTTGTGGTGCCTATAAATTTGCTGTTCAGAGGCCTGCTGGTAGTGAATTAGGTGTCATCCTGCATTCTGGTCTGTCATGTGGAATTTTGCTTGCCCACCTCTTCAGGAGTACAGAATGAGACTAATCTGTAGTCTGCGGATGTCATGATGAGATTACTTCTCAGGAATTCTCCTCGCTTGCCCTAATCCTTTAGTGTTCCAACAAAAGGAGATCACTGACTCAGAAGGGTTATGTTGGTCCTACATGAAGGGGTGGACAGCTCACTTCAAGCCAAGCTCAATATTTATAAGCGGAGGCGCTTCATATCTTTGAAAGTATGGGTAAATAAATCTGTGGAAAGGTTTTCACATTGCTGTGGAAAACAGTTGAGATAATATGTGGAGGCGATGGTGAAAAATCATAGCAGCATTTCATAGTCCAAAGTTAAAAAATAACGAGGAATGCAAATCAAACTGTAATGTTCAGAAATAAACGAATGAAACATGCAGGGTCTTAGTCTCCATAGAGCACTTCTCTCTGCAACTTTCATTAGTAAGTCATGTCACCAAGATCCACAGCTCCCTCAAACATCTCTCAGCGGACGGTCATCTGGCCATCTGCACCATCACACTCGCGTTTAAAGACCCCTAGGGCCTCATTTATTAGGCTGTGCGTCACTTTTACGCTGCCGGTGCGTCACTTTTTGTGATGCACCAGTGGCGTAAAAAATGCGCCTTGTTGCGCCATATTTACAAAGTGACGCATCTAGGTAGATGCGTCACTTTGTAAACACCTGCGCCACATTATACCTGCACCAGGTATAATGTATGCAAGGGGGGCGTATTGACGCAAGGAAGGGTCGTAGAAGTGACGCAGTGAAATCTATGAGATTTCACTGCGTCACTTTTAGGACGCCGTTGCGTCAAAATCTTGCGCCTGCCTCACAGCAGGCGTAAGACTGACGCAGGCCCTTTCACATGGGGCTTGCCCCATGTGAAAGGACGCATTGCTGGAGTTGCGTCACTTTTGTGACACACTCCAGCAATACGTCACTTTTGCGCCATACAGATACGTCAGAAATACTGACGTATCTGTAACTCCTTGCGACATGATGTGTCATACATTAAATATGACGCATCAGGAATGTCGCAAGGAGTGCGCACTGAGAAGTGACGTATCGCTGCTTTCACGCAGCGATGCGTCATTTCTCATAAATGAGGCCCCTTGTTGCACGTCAGTGCACCTAACAGCGATCATGTGCTTGCTGCATTTGGCTACAGGATCTTGGGTGGGATGGCTTCCCTGAATAGACTCATAATGTATGTCAGCTGCTTAATTCACTCTGCAACCTAGGAAAGCCACTGTGAGAATAAATGAGTACGGGTCAGCTTTAGAGCTGTTGGTGCCTGGCGCGACAATCATTTTTGGTGGCCACCTCCTCAGATTCCCTCAGGACCACCAGGCAAAGGTGCCCCTCATCTCTCCATAGCCCCTCTTACATACATTTCATTTGTTTTAAAGCACTTGTAAAGGCTGAATTTAATAATAAGAATGTAGATCTACCCAAACAAACACTTTTCGGCAGCATTAGGAATAGATAATGAAAGTCTGGGAGAAAAAACAGCCCGTCCTAAACTAGTTTATGTCGTTTGCATGCAGCTCTTGGATGACAGGTCATAACAGTCACTGTTCTACATTAGGGTTGTATCTTATGAACTGCGGTAACAAAAAGATGTCTGTGACAGAAGCAGCAGGTCACTCAGCTAGCCATATAAAACACAGATTTGTGATCTGAACTGTACGCGTTCTTTGCAGCAGGCATATTAACCCTCTGCGCTACTTTATGTGGAGTCAAACGGTCCCTAGACAAAACTGTGACCTCGCTCTAGCAGAAACATTAATCACAGAGTGTAGAGAAGAGTGACACTATGTTCTTGTACAAGGGTTAGTTTATTGTAAGGTAAATCACATCAGACTGCCGTCAACTTGCCAACCTCGAAGCCTGGGTCACTGTGTCAACATTCCACAGTGAGCGCCCGGCTGACAGAGGGAATGTACCAACATGGAGCAATAAGGAGGGGGGGGAAAACAGGGAGCAGGTTAAGGGTAAAGTATATCTAGGTTACAACACATCATCCCCCTCACGGAAAAGAACCAGGGAGAATCTAGATGTATGTCCTAAGGTGAACGGGATGCTATGACTGTAAAGTATGTGACTATCTCATTATGTACTGTTTGTGCCACTGAGGAGAGGTTCTGAATCTGTCACTCCTTCTGTCTTGTCTGATGGTTCCTCTGACATCATTACCTCCTGCTCTTCTCTCTACTGTCCTATTTTCTCTCCCTTCGGCTGGAACCACGCGATCATGGCTCCATAGTCTCCCATCTTCCACGACCACAGAGTTTCTATTTGGCCGCCGGATGGTCTTGGAGGCATAGAACTTGTTGCCACCTCTCCACAGTCTCTCGGGTTTCTTTACATAAACTCCTTGTCCTTCCTGAAATACTCTTTCCTTCACTCCCCACTTCTTGTCATACCATTCCTTGTATTTCTGTTGACTGTCTTCAATCCTCCTCTTGACCTCTTTGTGTTCAATCTCCGTTGTTTGTTTTCTCCCCATCCAACCTGGTGTGAGTTTGGTGCCCGCTTTTCTTCCCCTCAGTAACTCAAAGGGCGTGCATCCAGTGGTGGACTTAGGCGTGGTGTGGTATGCCCACAACATGTCCCTTATGGCTTCCTCCATGTTCTCCCCTGCCCGGTTGGCCAACTGTATGCACTCCTTCAGCATTCGGTTGACTCTCTCCACCTTTCCGTTTGCTTTGGGACAATACAGTGGTGTGCGAATGTGGGTCACTGAACAGTCTTTAAGGAACTCCTTCATCTCTTCCGAGACCAGTTGCACGCCATTGTCGGTCACCAGTGTTGCGGGTATACCTTCTATTGTGAACACCTCTTTCAGGAAATCTACTATCACCTTGGTGCTAACGCTGTGGACAGTCTTGCAGGTTACCCAGCTTGAGAAGTAGTCTACTAGGACCAATAAGTACCAGTCTTGGGGTCCTTTGCCATGGATGGGACCTGCTATATCAAATCCTAACTTGCTCCACGGCACTTCTGGTACTTCAACTGGTGACAGCGGTGCTCTTCTCGTAATCTTGGTTTTATCACTCAGAGCGCACGCGTAACAATCCCGTACTTTGTCCTCCATTTCTCTGTCCATTGTAGGAAACCAGTAGTCTGCCCGAAGTCTGGCTTTGCACAAGCTTCTTCCGAGATGTCCTTCGTGGGCCAGTTCCACTACTTTGTTTCTCAAGGTTTCTGGAGGGACTAATTTCCCTGCCTTCAGTATGAAAACCCCTTCTACCGATAGCTCTTCTCTCACATTCCAATACGGCTGGATCTCTGACTCCATGTCCTTGCATTTCTTGGGCCATCCGGATAGTATATATCTTCTCACCTTCTTCAATACTTCGTCTAGTTCCATCTGTGTTTCCCATGACACCTTTTCCACTGCTGCTAAACGCACCTCCAGGATTGAGCTACCCTTCGCCTCTTCTTCCTCTTCTCCTTCTGCAGGCGCTCTCGATAAGAAGTCTGCAACTCTGTTTTGTTGCCCAGGTATGTAGGATACTCTGAAGTTGTAGGCTTGTAGACCCACTGCCCATTTCGCTATTCTTGGCGTCATGCTTTCCATGTCCTTCTTTGTGAACAGGGAAACCAAGGGTTTGTGGTCAGTCTGTACCTCAAACGGAATTCCCCAAATGAAGAATTTGTAGTGGCAAATGGCCCAATACACAGCTAGGGCCTCCTTCTCTATGGTCGAGTAATTTTTTTCAGACAGCGTGAGTGTTCTAGATGCGAAGGCTATCACATTTATCTTGCTGCCTTCTCTCTGTGCCAGAGTCGCCCCGATGCCTCTGTTGCTTGCATCCGTGGAGATGATAGTTGCCCCGTTAGGATCAAACTTCCCTATGAATGGAGCCTCAATGATTGCCTTCTTTATGCACTTCATGGATGTTTCTTGTTCCTTTCCCCAATCGAAAACACTGTCCTTCTTTATCAAATCTCTTAGCGGCTGCGACACCATCGCAAAATCCTTGATAAATTTGGCCATGTACTCTGCCAGGCCCAGGAAAGACAATATGTCCTCTTTACTCTTGGGGGCAGGAGCATTCTCCACTGCCTTCACTAGGTCATGTTTTGGCTTGATTCCGTCTTCAGATAGGGTGTGTCCCAAATAGTCCACCGAACTTACTCCTAGTTTACATTTGGAGGGTTTCGTGGTGAAGCCTACCTCTTTCAACTTTTCCAAGACCCTTCTAGCCATTTCATTGTGTTCTTCTTCACAACCTCCAAAGATAAGTATATCGTCTTGGAAACAGATGGTGTTCCTACAGTCTTTTAAAACATGTTGCATGACTCTTTGGAAAGCCGCAGCGGCTGATGCCAAACCAAATGGCATTCTTTGAAACTTGAAATTTCCAAATGGGGTCGTGAACGCTGTCAGTAGTTGGGAATCCGGATGAAGTTTGATTTGATAGTAGGCCGACGATAGGTCCAGCACGCTGAAATACTTGGCCCCCCTTATGGTGCTTAGCATCTCCCCTATTCTGGGAAGAGGAAACCTGTCTACAAGGATATTAGCATTCAGGTCTCTCAGGTCCACACAGAGTCTTATGCTGTTCCCTTTATCTTTGGCCATGATGACAATCGGGGCTAGCCATGCTGAACTCTCAATTTCTGTAATGACCCCCTCATTGACTAGTCTCTGAAGTTCCTTCTGGAGGGGCTCCCTCATGAGCAATGGTATGGACCTAGTCTTGTGCACTACTGGTACAGCTCCCTCCTTTAACACTATCTTGTGCATATAGTTCTTAAAAACGCCCAATCTATCACTGAACACTTCTCTGAACTCTTTGGTGAGATCCTCTGATATTCCCTCAGGTTCAATCAACAACACCTGCTCTCTATTGTTTGGATCTAGGGTGATCCCCAACTGCTTCTGATGTTTCCAGCTCAATAGAGTAGATCCTCTCGTGGACACATACACCTTTCCTACTGTGTGTCTATCCTTAAATGAGATTCTCATCGTCACCATGCCCTCAAGGGGAATTTTCCCTTCATTGTAACCCTTGGGACTGATATCTGGCGGTAACAATTTAACAGGGTGGTTGGCAAATTTGTCATCAAACATTTTCTTATCTACTAAAGTATATGGGGAGCATGAATCTGCGTACATACTAAACTTGACCCCATCTAGTAATACATCACATTTAGGGTAAACATCATCACTGTTATCTTCTTCATCCCCCACTTGAAAAACATAAGACTTTTCCCTTTCCTCATCCTGGTGTGTCTCCTCAATAACATGTACTGCTTTTCCCGGGGCCTTACACACCTTTGAGTAATGCCCCCACCTGTTGCACTTCCTGCACTGTACATTCCTTGCCGGACATTTCCAATTATTTGCCAAGTGATTGGGACTACCACATTTATAACACACAGAAGAACTAGGCTTGCTGCGATTGACCTCTTTACTCTTGTCACCTACTTTACAAACTGTTTCACCCTCTGTACTAGATTTACCTTCAGCTCTCTCTCTGTTTGTCCCCTCTACTGCTTTCATTTCCCTCATGCAACGTGCCATGTGTTCTAGTCCCTTAGCAATGTTTACTGCCTCCTCCAGATTTGGGTTCTTGGTCAGTAATTCCTCTTGTATCTTTGTGTCATTGGTGCATCTCACTAGTTGGTCTCTTATTAACGAGTCTGTGAGTTGACCAAACTCGCATGTGGCTGACAACCCTCTTAACACTGCTATATAATTGCTCACTTTCTCCTCCCTCTTCTGCACTCTCTTGAAGAACTTATGCCTTTCCATCACCACGTTTATTTTCTCCTTAAAATGAGCCGCCAACTCCCTCAGCGTGCTTTCATAAACATTGACACCTTCCTCAACCACCTCCTCTTCATCCTCAATTAATCTCCCTGTAATATCTTCATATATTTTCCTCCCATGTGTGCCTAAATTGTGTAGCAATATATGTTGTTTGCGTATGTTTGTGTAGTTACTACCCCCAATGGCTATTAGGTAAGATTTGAAAATTCCTTCCCACCTTCTCCAGGGAATAACTGGTTCCCCTAACTCATTGAGGAAAGGTGGAGGTTGGCTCATTCCTGCACCTGCCATTGCCATAAAACTTCGTAAATCCTTTAGGTGTATCAATAACTATTGGAACTCCAAAATGTCACCAGAAGCAATACAACTTTCTGCCCCTAGCTGTGGTGGGACTAAGCTGAGGGATTACGCATTTATGCAGTAAAAAAAAAAATTCACTTTTCTTGTTGTATCACATAAATCATGAAAATGCAGGAGAATCACATTCACCCAGTGTTCTCGCAGTCCCCTTTCTGCTTCTACTGGTTGTATTTACTGGGTCCAATGGAGCTGCTACTTTACACTGACTGGCGGGAACTTCCTGTGGTGAAGCTTCCCCTCAGAGCAGTTCCTGTCAGATCAGCATCGACTGCAGGCTGAGCTAATGCCTTCCTAACGTTCACCTCGATGAATTAAACGCTTCTGCAATGCTCATTGGGTGCTCCCGCCGGAGCAATAAACAGACCCTAAACACGGAGTCATCAAAATCCTTTCAGGGTGACAGACGGTGAGAGCTGCAATCCTTTGTACTTCAGTCAGAGCGCCGTCTGTAGAGCGCGCAGGAAGCTTGGGGTCAGTACAGCCTCGACATAGATGAGAGCGCTGGTGACAGAGCGCGCCGGGGCTTTGTGTAAGAAAAGAGCGTGAAGATTAGCTGAGAGCGTCTTTAAGTTGGACGCGGAGCAATTGAATGCGCCGGCTGCCCTGAAATCTTTAACCAAATTATATTGAATAAGCCGCCCTGAACGCCCTGATTAGATCACTGCACAATTCCTCCCAGGGATCGTTTGATGCTCGACCTGGCAGCTACGCTCCTTTCCTCCGCTTAAAGTTGAATTCCCCAGTCAAAACAGAAAGCACGATGCCCGACCCGGCACCCGAGTGTGATAATTGGCCCTCTAACCCCTGCAGCTTCACTAAGTTCCTGCCTTAAGACACAGACAATGCAAATGATGCGATGCCCGACCAGGCACCCGAGCAGGACGTAAACCACAGAGTTTCTATTTGTTTTTAAGTTAGTAATGACGTCGCCGTGTCACCTTACTTGTTTGCCTTCTTTGCTTTCATGTCGGCAGATTTGTTAACACGCTCCTGTTTGAACTTCCTCTCAGGCTCCGTGTATATTTTCCTCGTTGGCAAGCATTAAATAATTACCAGGGAAACGGCAGTCACTGTCCCTGGCCCAGTTTCCTCCTCCTCGTCGCCAGGAAATGTAGAGAAGAGTGACGCTATGTTCTTGTACAAGGGTTAGTTTATTGTAAGGTAAATCACATCAGACTGCCGTCAACTTGCCAACCTCGAAGCCTGGGTCACTGTGTCAACATTCCACAGTGAGCGCCCGGCTGACAGAGGGAATGTACCAACATGGAGCAATAAGGAGGGGGGGAAAAACAGGGAGCAGGTTAAGGGTAAAGTATATCTAGGTTACAACACAGAGTTATCTTGACATTGTTAATGCTGCCTGAAAACTGGACGCACAAGGAACTCTGCATCAGCTGCATATAAATCAGTAATTTATTACTAAACACAGCGCCCCCCCTGAGGAAAGGACCCCTCCCCAGGTCAGCGCCCTGTGTCGCTGCACCAATCGCATTGCCCTAAAGCTGCCCTGAATGAGTAGATCATTCAGTGCCTTCAGCTTTGCCAGTCTCTTTAAATATAAGCACAGCAGCGCCAAGTTTTCGGTCCCAATCATCCTTCCTTCCCTTGGGATGTTTCTCTGACTGGATATGTCTTCAAGCAGCTATGTGGGCGATCTCCAGAATCGCCACCAAAATCTCAACAATTGTAGAATGTCATGAATTTGCAGAGAAATAAGCCATTTTGCGTTTTCAGCGGAAACACCTGCAACATAGATTTAGACTGTCCCTATATAGGAGGTCAGTGGAACAGAAAGGGGAGGGGTGGGAGAGGAGGGTGGTTTCAGAAGTTTGCTATTAGATGACAGCTGCCCACAGCTGTGCATTTGTGCAACAGGTTCAAGTTCAAGAATTTATATAGCGCACTACTCACCCAGAGGGTCTCAAGGCGCTTGGGGATGGGGTTCATTATTTATCGAATAGCCAGGTTTTAAGTTCTTTTCTGAAGGAGATGTGGTTCTGTGTAAGGCCGAGGTGAGTGGGGAGTGAGTTCCAGGTCTTGGCCGCCAAGTAGGAGAAGGATCTAGCTCCCATGGTGGATCTTTGGATACGCGGAACTGCGGCGAGGGCTTGATTAGAGGATCTTAGTTGGCGGGTGGGTGTGTAGAAGGATAGTCGAGCGTTGAGGCATTCGGGACCTAGTTTGTAGAGGGCCTGGGTGAGGAGACGGAACGTTATTCTCTTGTTGACGGGAAGCCAGTGGAGGTCTTTCAGGTGGCCGGTAATGTGATCTTGGCGAGGGATGTCCAAAATGAGTCTCGCTGATGCGTTTTGGATGCGTTGGAGTTTTTTCTGTAATTTGGCTGTAATTCCGGCATAGAGGGTGTTTCCGTAGTCTAGTCGACTCGTAACCAGTGCGTGGGTGACAGTCTTTCTTGTCTCGGCGGGGATCCAGTGGAAGATTTTTTTTGAGCATACGAAGTACGTTGAAGCAGGAGGATGAGACGGCGTTGACTTGTCTGGTCATCGAGAGTGAGGAGTCTAGGATGAAGCCAAGGTTACGTGCGTGGTCTGTGGGTATGGGTGCTGAGCCCAGATCCGAAGGCCACCATGAGTCGTCCCAGGCAGAGGGGGATGATCCTAGGATGAGCACTTCCATTTTGTCTGAGTTAAGTTTTAGGCGGCTGTTTTTCATCCATACGGCTACTTCTTTCATGTCTTTGTGAAGATTGGTTTTGGCGGTGTTGGGGTCTTTGGTGAGGGAAAGGATCAGCTGGGTGTCGTCAGCGTAGGAGATGATGTTAAGGTTGTGATGATGCGCGATGGAAGCGAGTCCATGGACGCAGTCCATTGAAGGGCATATTTACGAGCCCTCTTGCGCCACAGAGTGTCACTTTTTGTGACGCTCCAGCGGCACAAATGACAAAACCTTACCTGTGAGGCCACGCAAAGGCACTATGCGTGTAATGTTTAAAGACTGCAGACGTGCAGTCTAGTTGTTGCGCACGTAGCCGTGCGCTAGCGCGGCCGTGACACGTCACGGTCGCGTGAGGTATAAATAAAGGAGGCGTGGTCAGGGAGTTAGTCCGGACCACGCAGAGACCACCAAGCGTGTCCTGGGTCCCGTGATTTACGCGCAGCGACAGTGGCGCTGCGCAACAAAGGACAGGGCCCGACAATGGCGAAGAGGGCCTGACGAGCCTGTGCAGTGCCTCGGAGCACTCTATGCCCCGCTCCGCCGCCAATCCTCGGCAATCCTGGCCCGGACGGGTCCCACAGGCGAAACCACGTCGTGAGACGAGCCTCACGTCGTGAGAGTGGCGGCGCATGCCAGAGAGCTAGGCAGTCGGAAGCACAGGGGCGAGTTCTGCACAGTCAGAGGCCCCGAGGAGCCGAGGCAGTGAGGAGCACCATCTGCAGTTGATCACCCTGGTGTGCCCAAGACAGTAGGGGGCGATATCTCCCTCCACCATGGCGACCATTCCGCCCATAGAACCTTTCACCGTCGACGGTGCACCGGCGTCCCTGGCCCCGAGATGGAAGGACTGGGTTGAAAGGATGCAATTTTACTTTGAAGGGGTAGGTACTGTGGAACAGGAGCCAAGATTACTACCGATGCCCAGGCCGCTGGCGCAAACCGCCTCTTAGTTCCCATGTTGAATAGTTACCAAATAAAGAGACGGGCGCTGGAAGCAGGAATCAAAAACAGAGATTAATTCTCATGAGGAGAGCCAGTCATTTCGGACACGAAACACAGTGTCTTTCAGGAGGTGCTCTGACAAGTGAGCTGAGACTCTTTCTTTTATACCTTACAAAACACTTGATAGTACAATCAGGACAGTGTGACGCAAAGGAAAAGACATCCCTATAATCCTCGTGTCAATCCTACCCCACATATGTTCACAATAGGGACCCTTGACCTGCTGATAAGAGGGGAGGGCAATCACGCAGCTGAGTGTTCCGTCAACTGTTTAGGATGTGTGCGCCTGATCATAGCCCAGGGGGTGGGGTGGCTAGGATCAATAGTGGGTCCTTTGAAGAGGAGTGACTTCATACAATAAGGGCAGTAAATGGTATCTCCTGGCTTAGGCGATGGCCTCGGACATGTGTGGTCAGCCGGACTCGGGGGAAGGGGTCATCAAAGGAGTGGTATTCATGCTGCGTGGACAATCGAGCGCGGAGGGAAGGCTTGTCAACAGAGGGGCATTCATGGAAGGAAAAGGAGGTGTTGGTCAGGCGCGGCCGTGGCTCTTCAAGGACAGGGTCTTGCAGAAGAAGAAGGTTTACGGCTTGCCCATGTGAGGAGAAGGGAGGGGGAGCCAGGGTGGACACGGGGACAGAGTCACATAGAGAGAGAGAGATCTTATGACCCGTACAAGAGAGAGCGGGGGCAGTCAGGTGCAGCTGGGGAGGGCTATGTCAGCTAAGGCGAAGGATGCCTCTTCAAGAGGGAATGGGGGGGGGTTTTGTGCGGGTCAAGCAGGAGAGTTGCCTTTCACAGCAGGGTCGCGCAGAGGGAGAGGGTTTCATGGTCTATGCATGAGAGAGGGGGTGTAAGATACGCGCAGGAGGGAAGCCGGGGATTCCAATGGGTAAAAGGCCATGGTGCCTAGAATGGCTGTACGTATGCATAGGGGTATGGGCTCTTACTGGCAGAGTGATACGGTCAATAATTTACGGTATTCATGGTGGTCACAGGGAGAGGAGTGGGAGAAGAAGGGAAATGAATGCTGTTTATGTACATCAATTTCTTCAGTTTCCACAGTCGCCCCTTTTTACATTACAGCAGTCATTTTTGTAATTGATGGGGTAGACAGGCATCGTGGATGAATTAGCATTTTGTCGATACTAACATTTGGCGTACAATCATAGACAGTTGAGGTGATGGGCAGAATGCAGCACATAGGAAATTGCATTTCGTTGTGTTCCTGACAATAAAACGCACTACATAGCATAAATCTTTCTAACTAAAAAATGTGACCAATGAACAGTTTTGACCAGGCAGTTGAGAGCGGAATTCAGTTCAATACACAAGATTTCTTCGTCACAGTGTCCTTTTATCAGTGAGCCATCACTGGTAGGCTCTAGTCCGTGTACTTTCGTTGGCGCTGTTGAGCACCGGCGGTGGAGCTATAGGTCCAGCTCGGTTCTATCCTTACGCGTTGCAGGGTGCGGTCAGTCCTCTGCTGTTAGACCACAGTCCTGTTCCCTAAACAATCCGTTTGGCGGCGCCTTATGCTCGGCACCTATATTTTCCGTGGCAACACCCTATTCCCATATGAATGCAGTTCTTCCTTTTGGCAAAAAGTCACGTGGAAAAGAGGGTGAGTGTGGTTCAAATAGTCGATAGGAGAGAGAGGGCGGAGTTGGGTCAGAGTTCCTGGGACACACAAAAGGGACCAAGGGAGCAAAGGATAACAAGCAGGCAGGCCCATCAATCGGGCCCAAAGAAGGGGGACGGAGACTCCAGGCACACGTGGGTTAGCAGGCGGAGGGCTTCAAGGCGGCCCGTCATTTTTCATTTTCCACGTTGAAATTGCGGTCTCGTCCCGTATCTTGTTGCTCTGCAGCTCCACCTTTGGTCGAGGTCACACGTGTCCCAAGATCTGCAGTCAGGCTGTACGTCACATCTGACCCATCTCCTTCGGTGATCGTGAATCTTTGAATAGGTACAAGACAAGGTTTTAGAGAAATGGCAGAAGAAGATATCTACGCATGTGAATTCCTCCCTCAATTCTACGCATTTGGGAGATACGCTCACTGGTCACAGTCAGAGGTACATTAACAAGCAGTGCATGTGTCAGCATTCCTACTGAGTTTATGGCAGGTTTATTCATCGTCCTATCTATAACTCAAGTGAGGATAAATGAGATTCCCATCAACTGTGCATTACATCATATTCAACATTACGGAGCATTTCCCTTCAGGACTGGCTAACCTTTTCAAACAGGGCGGGGGTGCCATCATCGAGAGTCAGGCAAAACAAGGTTTTCTCGAGGGTCAACAGTTACTC
This sequence comes from Lissotriton vulgaris, assembly GCF_964263255.1. NCBI lineage: Eukaryota > Metazoa > Chordata > Amphibia > Caudata > Salamandridae > Lissotriton > Lissotriton vulgaris. Next base: position 1,686,579,421 of record NC_141693.1, on the reverse strand, counting down.
ATGGTCATCATGTTTATATCCGGGACAGCAACTGGGGTCTATCAAAATGGGGCGGGGATGCTTCGGGCGCTCGCGCTTGGGTGCAAAAGGGGGTGGGGCAATCTGGGCATTGGGGGTCAATCTAGACGTTGGCGTTCGTCTCTGAAGAACAGACATAAGGTGCCATGGACATACAGTTCCCCTATAAATGGCCAGATTTGGGGGACTTTAGTCATCTTACCTGTCCTTTCCTTTTCAGCCAATTCAAGTTAATTCATTTTGCAGAAAGGAGAGGCAGTAATATGGCGAGATACAATCATTTTAGTTTCGGTCAATTTCGCTGAACACCTTCGCGTTCAATATGTATCAAATCAGACTGGTGCCGGTGGGGCACAATTTTACCAAAAAGAGGGAGAGAAAATAGGGAGACTCTCATAGAGAGTGAGAGTCGTCCGCAATCTAAACGAGCCATTCGGTACACGTATGACATGTAGAGAGAGGGAGAGAGAGAGAGAGAGATAAGGGGGTGGTGAGAGAGAGAGAGAGAGAGAGAGAGACGTGTACGAAAATAGGTCATTTAGTGCGCTCACAACACAGAACAGCAAAGGTCAGGTAACACGCAAATACAGACAGAGGGAAGACATAAATCCGTACATTACACACACACAAACTCAGACAGGGAAGACGGCACATGCATTACACATATATAAGACATTCACGACAAGACAGGAAACAATTGTTAGCCAACAAGATCTGTTTTATATCCTACGTATCTTTACTATCCTATTTATCTACGTGCTTAGCTCTTTTTACCCTTCCCTCCTTTTCTTTCTCGCCCGTTATCTCTGTGAGTGTTCTCAATTGCCAATACTTACACTTCGGTTGGTCGGTCAGAAATTAACCTGGTCGCGCTATTTACCCATGGTTGGATCTTAAACCATTTTTCAGTTTCTTCCTTTGGTGGGAAGTTCTCCAGGCTGAGGCAACGGCAAGTATTGATCGGGAGAACAGTCGGACAGCTTGGCTATATCTATAAGAGTGTGAGAAAGGGGGGCAGTGCATTTTGAACATCAGCAACATTTCTAACTTCCCAGACGGGTGGTGCCGTGGTAACCCTTACCCGTATATTTTTCTTTGTCCTTTCCCTACCTAGTCAAACGTCCAGTTACATTATTTAACACGTCATTTCTAGTCAATTTTTCGTCATTCAGTACCTGTCCAGTTTCTATGTCAGTCCATCCTCCCAGTTGCTATGTTCTAAGGAGGAACAGTCATGTTTAAGTCTACGTCTTTTAAAAACTTATCGTTATGAGGACTATGCACATATTCCCTCCTTCCCTTTTCGTCGGTGGTCCGACCATCGCTCTCCCATATTTCAGCCGACGTTCTGACGTGACCTGCAGAAGGGAGGAAAAAGAAGGGGTGGGGGGCAGCATTCAAAGTACATCAGCATGCAGTAGTCCGAAAATGTTTTTACCTACCACATACTCGACCTATCTCCACGTACTGCATTTCTTTACCATCTCGGCGTTTAAGCCCAGAGGGACCAGTATGTCAGATAGATAATCATTGACGATCTGCGTATCTACATGAGTTACTTGGTCGTAACCCTCTTTGTCGGGTGCAAGGGTGACGGTCAGGTGGCATTTCTGTGGTGTCGTTTTAAGGGTGTCTAAAACACTTTTCTGGCTGCCTGTGACACATAATGTAGCTGCTAAATATCTGATCCTTTTTGATCTACATCTTTCATCATACTTATTCTTCGCTCACAGTAGTAAGACATCCAAAACTCATTAATGCAACTGCTACAACCATGCTTTCTTTTTCAAAATACTTTTAATAAAAAGTGTTGAGGTACAAATACAGGCCTACAACTCAGTGGGCCGGCTACGAAGCAGATTGAAACTGTACATAAGAAGAACGGAGTTGGTGGCAGTTCATTGCATAAAGTGCAGCAGTGCAATAAAATCGTATTAAACTTCCCTACAGAGCAAGCATGATGCATGTCAGTAATTCATCCTTAATAAATTCATAAATTCATTATCCAATGTTCATTCATTACCTAAATTACACCAATTCATTTTCCAAATCATAATCAGTACCCACCCTAAGTCAGTTCATTGTCCAAGCACATACTCAATATCCTTCGTATCTACTTTCATTATCCAAGAAAACTACATACATATCTCGGGGCAAAAAGCTGCGTGGTCAGGGTGCAACAAAGTTTACTCAAAAAGTCTCATTTTGTGTCGGCGCCATTTTGGGTGGGGTCAGGCTGGTTCCAGCATAGTCAGAATGTCTCCAGTCTCGTATGGTTGGACCAGAACCTTCCGTTGGCAGTTCAAAAAGTTTGTGCTATGTGGTTAACAGTCTAACAATATGGACCATTAGTCAAAGAGTGGGAAGGGCGGCAACAATTTTCCTACCGGGTCATTCTGGTGTTCCACCGGAACTGAACAAGTCTGTGCCGTGGCTGCATTTTAGCCATTTCCCATCCGAGGCTGGCGCCGGCAGGAGTTGCACCGATGTCGTGGTTCCCAGTGAGGGGGGCGGGGGCGCCCATGCGGAGGGATCGGGGTGCCCCCCGGCTCTCATAGAATCTTCAAGGTTGAGGAGAGAAGGCATGGGGTGCGTGCCCGTCCTGGGCAAAAGACCGCTCTTTGATGTTGACCCTCTTTAAGTAAGAGCATTGGGGTGTCGCTGGAAGCCTCCACCTGGAGGGAGGTGGGGGAGGCTCGTTCGCGCCACCTCCCCCTTCCAGCGACCCTGCGCCGTTCTTCGGCTCCAGCGCTTCAGTATTGGCCGTGCCAGCCATTGAAGATGGGGGGGGGGTGGTCGGCGGCTGAGGCAAGACAGCCCCCCCCCTTCCTTTTTGACAGGTGGCGGGACTACCTCCAACTCTCCAGGGGTGGATATGTGGCGGGACTACCTGTAACTATGCAGGCGATGGCATGTGGCGGGACTACTTGCAACTGTCAGGCGTTGGGTGTAGTTGCGGCCATTATAGCACAAAGAAATGCCGCCATCCTCGCTTTGGCTTCGCCCTTCAACGAAAGCCGGATCGGGTGAGAGAGAGGGGTGGTCGGTGGCCGAGGCAAGACAGCCCCCTCTCTCCCCGCGGCCTGCAGGGCGGCAGAAGAGAAGAGATGGAGAGGTCCCTGTCATTCTTTGGACCGCCTGCCCAACATCATCTCCTACTGACCGCGGGCAGGCGAGCCCCTCGTGCCTCGAGGCCTCGCCTTCCGGATGGGCGTAACCGCGGACCTGTTGCACTTCGGGAGCTTCCGGAATGGGGGTAGGTACCTATTGAATTGTTTCTATTTCATGTGACCGTTATTTGGGCGTGGCGGGAAATGAGGCAGACATGTTGGGAGCAGGAATAGGCAGTAGAGCCTAGCTACCTCGTGGCTATCTTTGCTGCCAAACTTTTCGCCATTTTATATTTCTTATTACGAACTATTTCTAATGTTTCTTATTTTTAGTGAAGTCGAAAGCTCATCAGGGGGTTACTGACTTAGCCTGATTTCTTTTTATTTTTATTTCTCTTCCTTAGCGTGTTTCGAGCTAAAGCTTTCTGTTAGTAGGGAACGGTGATCACTTCATATTTTTATGTGTCCTTTTCACTAGGGGGTACTTCTGGACGGACCAGACGAGTTCCCTCCAATAAATGGTCCGGGGTGGAACGAGATTATCGATCAAAAGGGGAACATATATTCCTTCATTAGGGTATCATCCTGGACAGACCGAGCAATGTACTTCCACTTACTAGGGTAGCCTCCTGGACGGACCAGATGGTCTACTTCCACTAAATGGCCCATGAGCGGGGAGCATATGTCCTCCATAAGGGTAGTCTCCTGGGCGGACCATGCGAGCTACCCCCCAAATAACCAAACAGTGGGGAGTGGGTAGGACTGACGAATTCACAAAGGGGCATAACCTACCCTTTACTACTTGCAAAGACTAGATAGAATATTTCTATTCCACGTTGTTTGCAGGCAGAAAATACCTCAAACGAAACAATTCCTGGAACAACAATGTCCAGGCAACCAACCAATCAGTGGGGAGAAAAACAGGCATGACGGATTACAACGGGGACAAACGTCTGCATTACCTGCCCTTCGCTATCCAGAAAGGAAGACAGAATATTTCTACTCGTCTCAGTTTGTAGACAGGGAAGATCTCAAAGAGCAACAATCGATTATTAATCGATTTCAAACAATCAGTGGGGAGAAAGGTAGGCATGACGGATTACAACGGGGACAAAAGTCTGCATTACCTACCCTTCTCGATCTGCAAAGAGGGACGACGTTCCTATTCGCCGCTGTTTGCAAACAGAGAATGTCTCGTTCTCCAGAAGAGAACCAATATGTCAAGTAGCCTTCAAAGCTAAATGAACCAATACCAACAATATCAGTATACAAATACCGATTCCAATACAAACAATCAATCAATCAGGTGGATAGAACCACCCTACCAATCAGGCGTAGAAACACCCTACTTAATCTTACCCGGACCGGACCATGCGGACAGTTCTTCGTCTTCCTCTTCCAGCGCCCGATCGTTCTCTTACTCCATGTAGCATTCCTGTGGGATTCCAGTCAGGACAATAGGTCACTCAAGAGAGGTCCGTTCAGAATTGGCGAAGTTCTTTTGATCGGCAGCCGGGCTAGGGCCCTCTCAAGGCAGGTATACTCCGATCATTTTAGATGTTCGCTTCTTCGTCTGGATCTCTCTTACCGAACCTTATGTCACTGATGGACCCCGCGTTGGGACGCCAATTGTGGAACAGGAGCCAAGATTACTACCGATGCCCAGGCCGCTGGCGCAAACCGCCTCTTAGTTCCCATGTTGAATAGTTACCAAATAAAGAGACGGGCGCTGGAAGCAGGAATCAAGAACAGAGTTTAATTCTCATGAGGAGAGCCAGTCATTTCGGACACGAAACACGGTGTCTTTCAGGAGGTGCTCTGACAAGTGAGCTGAGACTCTTTCTTTTATACCTTACAAAACACTTGATAGTACAATCAGGACAGTGTGACGCAAAGGAAAAGACATCCCTATAATCCTCGTGTCAATCCTACCCCACATATGTTCACAATAGGGACCCTTGACCTGCTGATAAGAGGGGAGGGCAATCACGCAGCTGAGTGTTCCGTCAACTGTTTAGGATGTGTGCGCCTGATCATAGCCCAGGGGGTGGGGTGGCTAGGATCAATAGTGGGTCCTTTGAAGAGGAGTGACTTCATACAATAAGGGCAGTAAATGGTATCTCCTGGCTTAGGCGATGGCCTCGGACATGTGTGGTCAGCCGGACTCGGGGGAAGGGGTCATCAAAGGAGTGGTATTCATGCTGCGTGGACAATCGAGCGCGGAGGGAAGGCTTGTCAACAGAGGGGCATTCATGGAAGGAAAAGGAGGTGTTGGTCAGGCGCGGCCGTGGCTCTTCAAGGACAGGGTCTTGCAGAAGAAGAAGGTTTACGGCTTGCCCATGTGAGGAGAAGGGAGGGGGAGCCAGGGTGGACACGGGGACAGAGTCACATAGAGAGAGAGAGATCTTATGACCCGTACAAGAGAGAGCGGGGGCAGTCAGGTGCAGCTGGGGAGGGCTATGTCAGCTAAGGCGAAGGATGCCTCTTCAAGAGGGAATGGGGGGGGGTTTTGTGCGGGTCAAGCAGGAGAGTTGCCTTTCACAGCAGGGTCGCGCAGAGGGAGAGGGTTTCATGGTCTATGCATGAGAGAGGGGGTGTAAGATACGCGCAGGAGGGAAGCCGGGGATTCCAATGGGTAAAAGGCCATGGTGCCTAGAATGGCTGTACGTATGCATAGGGGTATGGGCTCTTACTGGCAGAGTGATACGGTCAATAATTTACGGTATTCATGGTGGTCACAGGGAGAGGAGTGGGAGAAGAAGGGAAATGAATGCTGTTTATGTACATCAATTTCTTCAGTTTCCACAGTACGGCGAGAGAAAGGCGCAGGGCGCTTCTCCTTCATCTTGGTGGGAAGGACATTTATCGGATCTACAAGACCCTGGTGGAAGCCACCCCTCACACCTATGTCACGCTGCTCAACGCGCTCAATGCCCATTTTGAGCCAATGCAAAGTAAAGACTACGAGCGTTTCATTTTCAGGCAGGCGCGACAGGAAGCGGAAGAATCCCTCGACGCATTCCATGGTCGTCTGAAGGAGCTAGCAAGCACGTGCGGGTTCCGCGACGAGCAAGAAGAAATTCGCGGCCAGATCATTCAAGGCTGCTACTCCTCCGACTTAAGGGTGAAGATCCTCCAAGAGGATGGCAAACCATTAGCGGACATTCTAAAGCTAGGCCGCTCTAAAGAATTATCCCAGGCGAGGGCGTCTCATATGGAAGCAGCGCTCCACAGACTAATCAAGACGGAGCAGATCCACGTAGCGGAGCACGTCAATGTGGTGCGGCCAAAGCAACGCCCTGCCAGGAGAGGGAGGCCGCCAGAACGCCGAAAAAATTGCGGATACTGTGGGGGCGCGCCGCATAGTGCACAAGAATGCCCAGCACGCGGAAGAAAATGTGGGTCATGCGGGCGCATGAACCATTTCGCATCAGTGTGCAGGTCATCCAAGCCAAAGCCTGAAGCCGCTCATGCCATAAGGGAGGACCCAGAGAGTGAAGACATGGACGACGACGCTCACAGCTATCCAGTGCACTATGTGTTTGCCATAGACCAGCCACTGAGGAAAAAAGAGCGATTCCCGAAGTGCAGGATAAGGATACAGAACCAAGAGGTGAGAGCGACCATCGACACAGGGGCCTCGATCGAACTTATGGAGGCAAACGTCTACAACCAACTGAGACACAAGCCGACTCTGAAAACAGCCAAGATCAGAGTTTTTGCTTATGGACAAAAGACACCAATACCGTTAATTAGGTGCTTCCAAACGGAGATACAGCACCAAGAAAAGAGGACACCGTCAACCATCTACGTCACCAAAGAAGGTAGTGGAATGCTACTCAGCGGCCAAACGGCTGAAGAACTTCACCTAATATCCTTCGCCATGGCAGTATTGGAAGAAGAACTGGACACGATCCTTGAAGAATTTGAAGACGCCTTCAAGGGTATTGGATGTCTCCGTGGAAAGGAAGTATCTTTACATATCGACTGGTCCATTCAGCCTGTGGCCCTTCGTCATCGACGAATAGCATTTCACTTAAGGAAAAAAGTGGAACAAGAACTGGAGACCCTCGAAAAACAGGGAATAATCGAGAAGGTCAGTGGACCCACCCCATGGGTGTCGCCGATTGTGGTGGCGCGAAAACCCAAACAGCCAGGGCAGGTCCGCATCTGCGTCGACATGCGCCTGCCCAATGCAGCCGTGAAAAGGGAAAGACACCTGACACCCACAACAGACGATATCCTGGGAGAGTTAAATGGAGCGAAATGGTTCTCCAAGATGGACCTGAGGTCAGGATATCATCAACTGCCCCTGCACCCGGACTCCAGATATATCACCACTTTCTCCATCCACGTAGGACTCCGGCGCTATCGAAGGCTCAACTTTGGGATATCAAGTGCCGCCGAAGTCTTCCAAAATACGATTCGAGAGGTACTGAGCGGGATCACAGGAGTCCTTAAAGTCAGCGATGATCTGCTGATATACGCTGACACCGTGGAAGAACATCACCGGAGGCTCAGGAGCGTATTACAAAGGATTAAAGACTCAGGCCTTACGCTACATCGGGAAAAGTGTCAATTCCTACAGAACACAATCAACTTCTTTGGATACACTTTCTCCGACAAGGGAGTGGCCCCTGACCCTGAAAAAGTGAGAGACGTGCAAGCAGCCCCAGCGGCAACTAACACGTCAGAAGTTCGGAGCTTCCTCAGGATGGTGAATTTCTGCGGGCGGTTCATCCCAGACCTATCCAATCTCACCAGACCACTAAGGGAACCCACAAAATCTACCACCCCCTGGCATTGGGGAAAAGAGCAGAAGCTGGCATTTCAGAACACCAAGGCGGCTCTGTCGGCTAATACGACCCTATCATACTTCGACCCTACCAAAGCAACCAATATAGCTGTAGACGCCAGCCCGTATGGACTAGGGGCGGTACTGACACAGAGCCAGGGTGGAGAGGACTGGGCGCCCATAGCCTACGCAAGCTGATCACTAACGGAAACAGAACAACGCTACTCTCAAATTGAAAGGGAGGCCATCGCAATCCACTGGGCCTGCAGGCACTTCCACGTGTACGTCTATGGACATCCATTCACTGTCTCCACCGATCATAAGCCTCTGCTTCCCCTGTTCCGAGGTTCAGTCTCCAAACCTCCCCCCAGAATCGAGAAGTGGATCCTACAGCTCCAAGAGTATGATTACAAACTGGAGTTTAAGCCGGGTGCAACTAACCCGGCCGACTACCTCTCCCGGCATCCCCGAGCGGCAACCACCCAGGAGAAGGAAGATGCCGAAGAAACTGAGGAGTATGTGAAGATCATCCTGGAGCGATCACGACCACTACCCATGGGCATCGACTTGATCGTGGAAGCGACCCGTGGTGACGATGTCCTCCAGCTAGTAATAAACGCCATGCGACAAAACGACTGGAAAACACTCCAGACTTCACTAAACCAGAGAACTCCCGAGGCGAAGAGTGCCCTGGAAGCCATCCTAAGGGTGAAAGATGAACTGTCCGTGGACAGTCATGGATGCCTCCTCAGAGAACCAAGAATTGTAATGCCCGCAAGTTTAACCCAACAGGCGGTTGAACTAGCTCACCGTGGCCACCAAGGAATGGTGAAAACAAAAAGCAGGCTCAGAGCAAAAGTATGGTTCCCGGAGATGGACACCAAGGTCGAACAGCTGGTTAGAGGGTGCCGCTGGTGCCAGGCAGCAGGTCCACCTGAACCTCCACCCCCGGTGATCACTGAAGATGGTCCGGCGAAACCCTGGGAACAAGTAAGTGCCGATTTCGGACACCTCCCGGACGGCCGCTACATGCTCGTTGTCATCGACGATCTGACAAAATATCCAGAAGTGGAGATAGTAACATCTCTGACCGCAAAAGAAGTGACTGCTAAATTCAAGAAGATAATTGCCACCCACGGCATTTTTGAACAGGTCAAGACTGACAACGGACCGCCATTTCAAAGCCAAGAGTTTGCCGATTACCTCCAGGAGTGGGGGATCCAACACAGGAAGATCACCCCCAGATGGCCTCAAGCCAACGGTGAGGTCGAGAGGTTTATGCGGACCCTCAATAAGGTCATCCGGATTGCTCACGCTGAAGGGACACCACTTGAGAGAGCCATATACACATTTCTGAGGGAATACAGGCTAACACCCCATCGCACAACTACAACCACCCCGGGACCATCAGCAATGGGCAGAATAGTCCGAGACACCATTCCCCATCATCACACCTGGACCCCAACTGATGCGGACCCCCAGCAAACCCTGCGCAACAGGAAACGCTCGAATGACTATGCCAGCTTCAGACGCAGAGCTAGAGAGTCATCCATCTGGGAAAGAGATCGGGTCTATGTGAGAGACCGATACCCCGGGAGCAAGTTCAGGCTCCCGTTCGAGCCCAGACCTTGGACAGTCACCCGCCGGTCAGGCACAATGGTAACCGCTCAACGTGACGGCGAGACCGTCACACGCAACGTGTCATTCTTCAAGCGAGCCTTCGCCCCATCCGAAGATCAGCACGGTCAAGACCCGGACAGAGCGACGCCAAGCCCAATCGGCATCCGACACCAATTCCCCGGCGAGTGTGCAAGGAAGCACCGAGGAGAGAGCAGCGGCGAACACGCCGGCTTCTGGGAGGCCGAACACAGAGAGCCCCCACCCCTCAGGTGACGGGCTGTTGCCAACCCCAGCCCGACAAGACGCTTCTCAAAGAGTTCTGTTCCGAGGCGAGGCCGCAGGCTATGGGTTGAGGAGAAACCCGGCCCCCTCTTCGCAGCTGGCAGACTTTGCTGTGGGCTGAGACTGTGAAACCTGATCATCAGACTGGTAAAAGGCCTGCCGGCCATTTTTGATTTCTCACATGTCCAGGTGAAGCAAGTGACTTTGTGACAGACTATTCTGTTATTGTTTTCTTTTGATTTAATAAAGGTTGGAAGGAGTGTAATGTTTAAAGACTGCAGACGTGCAGTCTAGTTGTTGCACACGTAGCCGTGCGCTAGCGCGGCCGTGACACGTCACGGTCGCGTGAGGTATAAATAAAGGAGGCGTGGTCAGGGAGTTAGTCCGGACCACGCGGACACCACCAAGCATGTCCTGGGTCCCGTGATTTACGCGCAGCGACAGTGGCGCTGCGCAACAAAGGACAGGGCCCGACAATGCATGGCTTTAAATGGCCTCATAGATATGGAGTACGGTAAGTCAGCGCACATTGCAGCGTTGCCTTGCTCTGCACTCAGGAGGCGTTCCACACTCATGGATTTTGAAAATTTCCCAGATTTCTAAGAGCCTGGGGAAGCGCCAAAACCTTACGCCTCCCAACGTGAGGCGTAATGAGGAGAAATAACTTTATTTCTCCTCATTTTTCTCTCTTTCTATGAGAGTTTCATTCTGCAGCACACGCAGAAAGAGGAAAACGCCTCTTAGGATTGTTCATGTGCAGGAAGTTGCCCTTTCAGTACAAAAACAATCCTGCGACAACACAGGAACCCAAGGGTGCCTGCGTTGACGCTAGGCTGCCGAAGCAGAGCGGCGCAGGAATAAAGGAGGTGAATGCCCGGTGCTGCATGAATACGGCACATTCCTGCCCTTTCACTGTGGCGTAGGGCAGCGCAGCTCGGTGCTTTGCTGCGCTACGCCCAATCCTCATAAATGAGCGCCTGCGTTTATATGGACCAGGCACGTAAATGATGCGCTGCGTATGGTACATGTGCCTGCGGTGCTTCCTTTACCAGGAAACTGCTCTTTTCCGTCCGATCTGAGGATGTGTGATCCACTCATTTGTCAGCAATAAATCATAAAATAGGGGGTAATTTGTGGAGAGAACTCAACTTAAGCAAATACATTTTTATGTTTTTGGAGAAAGCAGAAACGAATTACTAATGTGAAGTTTGTTTATGTTTACTTCATGGGAATGTTTGAATTTTTGGCATCAGTTTTAGGAGTTCATTTTGTATATTTGTGTTGGAAATAAACTTTGTTTATTTTTTTGCGTGCCCAATGAAAACACGCGCTGCCTGCTCGTGGGAAGCGCTTGGATACACAGAGAAGGGCAGTGCAGAGGGTTCCGACGAGCTGCTGCCAGATCAGTCCCACGGGACCTGGCATTTGTAGTCGGTTCTGCCCGGTGCGCTTACACTGCCCTGTGCCGCTTCCAAGCGCTGGAGGGCAAGAGAAGAGGGAAGTAAAGCACGTCTGAAAGAGGAGACACGAGTACAGCCTGTCATCCTTCTGAAGTCGAGAGACGAGCACTTTTGAGTATTTACATTTTTTAATGCATGGTTTGTTTAGCTCTGTCACTGCAAGGTTATCACTTCAAGGTGTCTCTGCAAGGATGTCACTGCAAGGTCTCACTGCAAGGATGGAACTACAAGGGTGTCACTGCAGGGATGTCACTGGAAGGATGTCACTGCAAGGATGTCACTGCAAGGTATCTCTGCAAGGATGTCACTGAAAGGTCTCACTGCAAAGATGGAACTACAAGGGTGTCACTGCAGGGATGTCACTGCAAGGCTGTCACTGCAAGGTATCCCTGCAAGGATGTCACTGCAAGGTCTCACTGCAAGGATGGAACTACAAGGGTGTCACTGGAAGGATGTCACTGCAAGGTATCTCTGCAAGGATGTCACTGCAAGGTCTCACTGCAAGGATGGAACTACAAGGGTGTCACTGGAAGGATGTCACTGCAAGGTATCCCTGCAAGGATGTCACTGCAAGGTCTCACTGCAAGGATGGAACTACAAGGGTGTCACTGCAGGGATGTCACTGGAAGGATGTCACTGCAAGGTATCCCTGCAAGGATGTCACTGCAAGGTCTCACTGCAAAGATGGAACTACAAGAGTGTCACTGCAGGGATGTCACTGCAAGGCTGTCACTGCAAGGTATCCCTGCAAGGATGTCACTGCAAGGTTTCACTGCAAGGATGGAACTACAAGGGTGTCACTGGAAGGATGTCACTGCAAGGTATCCCTGCAAGGATGTCCCTGCAAGGTATCCATGCAAGGATGTCAGGATGTCACTGCAAGGTATTCCTGCAAGGATGTCACTGCAAGGTTTCACTGCAAGGATGGAACTACAAGGGTGTCACTGGAAGGATGTCACTGCAAGGTATCCCTGCAAGGATGTCCCTGCAAGGTATCCATGCAAGGATGTCAGGATGTCACTGCAAGGTATCCCTGCACAGATGTCACTGCAAGGGTGTCACTGCAAGGATGCCACTGCAAGGAAGTTACTGCAGAGATGTCACTGAAAGGATGTCCCTGCAAGGATGTCACTGCAAGATTTCACTGCAACGATGTTACTGCAGAGATGTCACTGAAAGGATGTCACTGTACGGTGTCACTGCAGGGTGTCACTGCAAGGTGTCACTGCAAGGATGGTTTTGAGCGGTTCTGCAATGATGAAGGGAAAGTGCAGAATAATGTTTCCAATGTTTGGAGCCTGGCGGGGCACCAATGAAGGAGCCCCACTTCATGAAGGAGTCAAGCTGCACATCTCGGTTCCTCGCAGAAGGGGAAGGAGTAAGGGAATGAGTGAAGCACAGTGAGTCAGGGAATAGATGGCTTTCTTTGAGGAGAGAGCTTGAGGGATCGGGGACACGTTAGTAGCCAGAAAATAAAAATACCCCCACTTTACCTATACCTATAATCACACTGAGTTCATGAACCACGTAAACCGACCCTCCTTTGGAGAGTTACATTCACACTTTGATCATTAGGACATCCATCTATACATCCATCCTTTCATAAATACATCCACCCCTTCACAAACCCACCACGTAATGTGTCCATCTATCCATATATCCAGTTTTTGACCCATCCACCCTTTCACTCTTCCCGGTCTGTCTATTCTTTATCCATCCATTCACATGAACTAACAATCCTTTCATTCATCCATCCTTCCTTTCTCCCTTCCACCATTTCTTTCATAGTTCCATCATACCTTTTACTTTTTCTCCCTTATTGCATTCCTTTCACCCTTCCTTACTCCTTCACTTTTCCTCCATCTTATCATCTTTTATCTCGTCCTTACATTTCTCTCATGTAAACTTTCTATCTACATATCAACCCACATACCACACTCCCTCTGTCGCGTATTACCTAGCAGTATTATTATTGAGAGACCTGCAGGCAGAAGAGGGCCATTGACAACTATTTAAAGGGCCACAGTTCATCAGCCCCTTGAGCACAGTGGAGCCCCCCACTTATGCTGCTTCAGTAGGGATTTGCCTTCGCCACTGAGTGGAACCATCCAGTCTTCAATGGCTGTGAAGACCATGTTTGGGTTGGAGGGTGTTGTAAAGGGGAGAAACCATTGCCACAGAGTTAAAGTAAATAGTGTGATTTAATGCAGCACACAACCAGAGTGTGATCCTCCCAAGATAGTCAGGATGCAACTGACAGTCCTGGAATTCTCCACTGTGAGAGTCTGGCCTGGTATATACTGTCCACTAAAGTAAGTGGGCACCCTGCACCAGTCAAGACAACCCATATGGTGATTTAAGAGGTCTCAGACAATCTTAGAAAGCTATCCAAGTGGTAGCTTTGGAGAGGAGCCTTCAGGCTTAGTCTTGAAGGAGTTTAAAGCACCTTCTTTTACCCCAATGCAATCTTATAGTATAGATGAAATTAAAAGAATCACACCAAGCATTTATAAAAATATGTATTTAATATATAATACTCTGTAGTATGTTCCAATATCTCCAACACAAAGATAAACGCAATGAACACAATACTTTAGCAAACTAACACAGTAAATAGCACGAAATACACAGTGGACCCCGGGGAGACCAAAACATATACTAAGAAAGTGGCATAAGAACCACGACTCGAATCAGGACGATGTCAAGATGACGTAGAATTGCTGGGGACCCACAGAACCACCCAAGGTAAGTAGCTAGGGACCCCACGGACAATGTGTGCAGTGTGTGATCATGACCACGTGCTCCGTACAAGTCTATGTGCAAGTCACAGTTGGATTTTTAAAGATTAGGGACCCTTCCCAGTGGACCCTGAAGAAACCCAGTGGAAGACAGAAGGTTGGAGAGCCACCCCACCCGTGGATACCATGGTACCCAAGTTACCTTTGCCAGGAAAGCCGGCTGCGTATGTATGAAGTGGCATTGGTAACCGCTGTCGAACCCAGTGGAGGACTTCAAGAAAGTGCTGCTGTGGAAGAGGAGAAAATGTCAACCAAAAGTGGATTCTTGAAGAGGAGTACCTGAAAGTAGAGGGGACAGGGTCTATGTCACTCAGGGGTGACCAGGAGACTTGGAAGACAAATGCCCTCTGATAACCGGTGCTTGAGGGAAGATGTCGATGACCTTGACTCTGTAGCTGTGAGGACCAGGTGACGCTGAGAAAGGCCAGAACACGGATACAAACTGTCTCACTAAGGATGTCAAGTGCTGATGGGTCGGTATTTGGTGGGAGCACCAACATGCCTTGGTAAATGCAACCTATGCAGGAAGTGGAGAAGGCGGAAAGTTGGGACCGTCATGGTCCAGGGGACTCACCACAAGCAGGGGAGTCAGGGCAGGCCCGAGCAATCAGGGGAGCCTAAAGGAAACAATTATGACCCTCAAGTGGACCCACAGGCCAGATGCACTGGACTCATGAGAGGACCTCAAGCAGCTCACCAAAAGATGCAGGCCATGATGCACATGATGCGGTTTGGCCAAAGATTCTGGACACTGGAAGCGCTCGAGGTAGGGGCTACTTGGAGCCCTAAGATCTTCTTACAAAGGTGACAAGTCTTTGCAACTGCAAAGTGGACGCTGTACTCAGGGGTTTGGTTATTGCAACCCCCACAAGGACCAGCTTGGTAAGAGGGTAGAGCAGGCCTTGGGAGCTGGGGAAAACCCCCATCTGTGATTGAGAGCCCACAGAGTCCGGAGGAGCTCAGGATCTGCAGACCCGTCGACCTATTTGCATTACCTGCAAATGCAGGGGAGTGACTCCTTTACTCCAAGGGAGATTACTTTGGTTGTCCTTGATGCTTCACAGGCCTTGAAAGGTTCCTGTATGATGCACAGGCACAAACGATGCAGCAGACTAGAAGGGAGACGAAGTCAGGCCCAAACGAAGTCCAGAGTGCCAAGACGGTAGAAGTGCAATGGTGTCTGATCTGAATCTTACCCCACAGCAAATCTAAAGACCTACACCCAGGTAATCGTTTAAGTACCCTATGGAAAGGGTTCGGAAGATTCGGGAGACCCTCCCAGGGGAGGGTCTGGCCAAGGGGGAGGTTACTCTCATATCCTTTGTCCAGTTTTGCGCCAGAGCGGAAGCCAAAGGCGCCCAGTACTAGTTTGAACTGGACTATGCACGGGGACACCAAATGTGCCCCTCATGCAGAATTTCTGGTGCTGGCAAGCGCACTCACCCAGCCCTAATACACCAAATCCTGTCTGGGAGGTGGTCACACCTCCCTGTGAAAATCTGCCTATTGTTCTACCTTCCTCTGCTCAAGCTTGGCTCAGCAGCAGGAGGGCAGAAATATGTCTCTGGTCAGCAGCAACCATTTTGAGCTGTCCGGGACAAGACGGCTGGTACCGGGAAGA
Organism: Lissotriton vulgaris; assembly: GCF_964263255.1. Lineage (NCBI taxonomy): Eukaryota > Metazoa > Chordata > Amphibia > Caudata > Salamandridae > Lissotriton > Lissotriton vulgaris. The sequence goes on along the minus strand of NC_141693.1, from coordinate 1,686,563,717 downwards.
CAGAGAGCCTAACAGAGGGCTCTTCCAGTGCTTGGAATCATACCTCCTACACTGTTGACAGTGTGGGAGGTATGATTCCATCATGTTTGATACCAAACATGATAGGATTCGTTGCAGCTATTTTCGAGAGGGTCATCAGGCGATTACGCGGGTTTCCCTCTATATAGTATATGGCTGCTTCACTGACAACCCAGAAGAATGAACTCTGTAGCTGCAGGGGTGTCCTGCTCATGCAGGGGCACCCTCTCACTTAGAACCAAGCACCCTGCCTTCAGGATTGTAAAGGCCGGCTATAGGGGTGACATAGGTTTTAAGTGCAGAAACCCTTAGATATAGTAACCCTATATCTTTAGTAAGTGGTGCATGCACCAACTTACACAGGCTGCAATGGCAGGCCTGTAGTTCCATAATACATGCTTCAGCCCATGGGAAATCTCTGGGGTACCTATGCCCTGGGTACCTTAGTACTGTATACTAGGGACTGATAAGGGTACGCTAGTATCCAATCTGCAGTGTACCTAAGTACTCAACACAACAATTTAGGGGAAAGCAGATAGACTGGGATCCTGATTAGCAGGATCCCAGTCAGATTAGTCAAAAACACCATCACATCAAGCAAAAAGTGGGGGTAACCATGCTCATGACTGGATAGTGCTTTAGGCGCAGACTTTGGCCCATAACTTTTCAAAGTGCCAGAGCAGAGTGGACATTAGCAAATTTATTATGAGAGTAAGGGTTCTGTTAGATCTCTCTCTCTCTCTCCATATTTATAGAGTTACTCAAAAAACCAAAGACTGAAATGACGTTTTAGTTGGGTGAAAATGTCAGTAAAAATTTAACATTTTAAATTTAAAAAACACTGAATTTCACCAGTTATAGTTAACTGAACTAACTATAACTCACGGCCTTGCCATGCACAGTTTTGTAATCAATGATGAAATTTGAAATGCCAAGTGTGAAGTTATCAATGATGTTGTTATATTGTACATTTTTCATTTTTTTTATTTTGTACTTAAGTTTCTATAATGGCAGATCCTGTTTCTGTACTTCCCCTTCCATTCTTTGTATACTGGTATCTCCCTACTGTCTCAGGGAGGCTGCCTTAGATTGTTGACGATCTGTCAGTTACTGTGATCATGGTGGAGAGAGGAGACCGGTAATAAAGTGTTCTTTATTTACCTTGTTTGAAGTTTCATCTTTTCATCACTGGCGACTCCTTTGTTACGGAAAGCATCCCATCCACCATTATCAATATCATCCATTTCAAAATTCCTTTTTATTGTCCTGGAGCTAATGGCCTAGTAGAAAGAATGAATCGTATGATCAAGGAGAGCATACAATTAGAATGAGCATGAGCAAACATGATTCCAGTGGAATGGGCTATGCAAGAAATGATATGGACATACCACACCACTCCCAACCAAGCCACAGGAATTTCCCCTTTTACAGCCCTTAAAGGGAGAAAACCCTGCACAAACCTCTGCCTGATGTACAGGTCACCAGAGATAAGATCAATGCACATCAAGCTAAGTACAAATCTCATTACAACTCCAAACATGGCACTAAAATCAAGAATCCTAGGATAGGCAATCATGACTCCAAATTTTCCAACCCCATGCAGATCACAGTGATCAAGAAAAATATAGCCATTATGAGTAATAGCCAGACATGGAGCATGGACAGATTGTCTAAATCTCATCTTATGACCAATGAAATGTCCAACTGCAGGCCTACCACTACCATTCCACACACATACCCTACACACAGCTCTTCTGTAAATCAGAGGATCCGCATGGTATCCTTATGGCATCAAGACTACAACCTGTCTGGGTGACCCTTTTTCACCTGTTAACTCTATTGTACTTTTATCTCCTGTTTTTACACTTTTCGTGTTTGCTTATTGTTTGGGAAGGAAAATGTGTTATATTGTACATTTCTTTTGTTTTATATTGTACTTAAGTTTCTATAATGGTATATCCTGTTTCTATACTGTCCCTTCCATTCTTTGTGTATTGGTATCTCTCTATTGTCTCAGGGAGGCTGCCTTAGAATGTTGACGATCTGGCAGTTACTTTGATCATGGTGGAGAGAGGAGTCCGGTAATAAAATGTTCTTCACTTACCTCGTTTGAAGTTTCATCTTTTCATCACGTCATACAATGTGTCATGAGTAATGTAATATGTGAGGCCATACGCAGTGTATGGCGAGGGTGCAAGTGATAGTTACTTTAGTTAACTACAACTGGTGAAATTCAGCATTTATTTTATTTTCCAAAAGGTACTGACATTTTCACCTAATTAAAACATCACTTTAACCATTGTTTTTTTCAGTGAATAGCTGAGGTTTTTTTTAACTTAAAGTAAGATATTATTACTATACAAAATTAAAAAGTCACTTTAACTTTTGTTTATTTTTTAGTGAATTTCTGAGTTTTAGTTAATGTAATGTAACAATATGAAGGGCTGACATTTTAAGTAAGGCAGGCCAAAGGGCTTGTCAAAGGGTCAGAAATCCAAAATATAAAAGGTAGGACTATTGGCTTTATCAGGAGGTCAGCGCATCAAGATATATAGAGCAAACCTTTTGGCTTTGTCAAAAAGTCAACACAAGGAGATGATGGACGGAGCACTGAAACTTTTCAGACACTCATCCCTAGTCACAGATCTGGGTTGAATCCATCATCGTTCTTTAGCTCACTTAGCCATCCCAAGTCAGACACAGCCATATGCAAATCACTCTTGACCCTGTGCCTCATGGGAACAGTCCAGCCGAACTGCCAAGCCAGGTCCTCGATGGACCGGAAACAAGCATCCTGGGACCGGTTTTGGGGTAACACCCCTCATCAGCCAGGCTAGCTTTAATCCAGTGGCAAAGTGAGCTAGGTACCCACCTCTGGGCATACCCTCCCACTTTAGGGCGTACAAAGCAAACACAAGGAGATGATCTTGAGGGGAGGGAGATGGCTTTACTTGTTTCTCCCACCCTGTAGGAGCAGCTTTTGTGTCTGCTCCCATCAGGTGGGAGAAATCCTGTGTTCCCTCCCTGCAAGCAGTGGGCAGTGACACATTTGTGCACTCACCCGGTGGGAGCATTTAAGTGTTCCCTGCCCGCGCTCTCGCCCCCAGCCTCACCATGCGCACAGTGGGTATCCTGTGATTTCCAGCAACAGGGCAGAGTATATCGCAGTCAAGATCCAAGTGCATAGCCAGGCATCAGTCAATCCCTCCCAGGGCAGTCGCACTCTATCCCTGCAGCCTACTAGACTGTAGCCAATTCAGTGCCAGCACAGGTGGGAGTAGGGATCAACACAGAACAGCTGCACAAAATCACCAGGTGAATGCACAGCAATTAATCAATGTCACCACTGTGGTAAATAGAGATGCACAGTCCACTGTGTAAGTAAGATTCTTTAATGTAAGTTCCTTCCAAGATATTAAGTACAGGAGTAGACAAGTAAAACCCCACCAGGAGCTAGCTGTTAGAAGCTCAGCCTGGGATGACCAACTGCCACAGACCAGGTAGAGAGAGACACTGTTACCTGCCACCTAATTTCCTGCTAATAAAGAGGGATCTTCTACTACACCTGGACTACGGATCATTGTTTATGTACCACAACCATCACATTATGTGCTCTGATGGGAGGACGAGAACGTATCTGGGAGGCATGTGCTGACTCTCGACTCTAGTAGAGCACACTGCCGCAGATAGCGCTAGGTGGTCCCAAGTAGACAAGACGCTGCTTGTATGATCGAGATCCTCCTCGGGGGAATGCTGTCTTCTACACACAGGGGGCATTGGGGAGAGACCCCACCGATGAGAACGCCGGCCACTATGAATGTCCCCAGGGCTCAGCAAATACGTAAGCGCACCTTCCAGGCATTCTGATTAAGGCTCCCATTTTTCTGTTTTAACTGATTTTTACAGATAAATACAGACAGAAAACAATGTGTTTCCTGTCTGTATTTATTTTTTAAAGCGGAATAATATGGAAAATAGTGCTTCTTTTTGCGACTCTCCATAATTTCCAGGACAACAGCTGAGAAGATAGACAACACAGGAAGTTAAAAACAGGTTGAGATTTCCCTAAATGCAGGCGTATGTCAATATATATTTGTATTATAATGCTGATATGTACCTGTAGGTGTGTTGTGTTGCTACATTTGGCTGCATAATATGCTAAAACGCGACAGGCAGCAAAGTATGAGTGCCTGTTTATCAGTTCAATAAATGTGGAAATATACCATTTTAAGATTCCATATATTCGCAAACCACAAAATAAATATGGCTAAATACCTATAAGATGGCCAAAAAATAAATATGGATAAATACAGATGGAAATGTAAAAAATAATATAAAACGGAAGTCCTAATTATGATACGAACAGCACATCAGACCTCAGCCGCGGCACCCCTGCAGGTAATCCAGCATAAATTGGGTAATGTATTACAAGATATGATTTTGTGTTCTATATTACATAGGTGGGCTGGCCTGTCTCTGTAGGGGGCATCGCCATGTCTAAACTCCCCAGTAAGCCAGTCCTACCCAAGCCTGGGCCTTTTAGCCTGAGGACATTTTTTCCTTTGCTTTATCGCTTTATCCTGTCTCTGTTCAGCTAAGCTCTGGTTTTTGCTGCATCTGAATTACTGTAATTTGTGAGCAAGTAGAAAGCTGTGGGCGCAGTGACCGAGCTATATCATAAAAACCTAATAAATATTCTTTACAGCACGCTGTACATCTCTAAGCGTCCAAGCAGGGGGGCGGGGGTGGGGGGCTGTGATACAGAGCAGGATCCTGACCAAGCTGACTTTTCTGCCGCAATTGTGCGTCAGGAGCCACGTGCTGACGGCAGTATGTCACAGCTGTGTCTCGAGCTGCCAGGGATTGCAGACAAGATCTAGGGCTTTTAAAGAAGACTTTCTGGACATAGTTCCATGGTCAGATTGGGATGGAAAATCGGCCCGGGCACCCAAAAAAAAGTGGCCCACAATTGCAGTTCGCAACAATTTCTTCTTATCCTTGTCTAGTCAGATTTTTTTTTTTAATTGCAAAGTTATTTAAAACTTCTGCGTTTCTTGTTCTTTTCTCTGATTCCATTGCAAAGTATTTGAATGAAATTCCTGAACTCAATATGAAACAAGCACTTTGTACTTATAGTCCATGCTTATGAGAAGCAAGGCTGGCAGTCTCTTTTACTGTCAGCCTTGCATCTCTTAAGCAAGGACTATACTTTCAAAGTGTGTGTTTATTCACCGCTTGCAGGTTTTAGCAAGGTATATTAAAAAAATAAAATGCATCCGGGAACATGGAATGGCGGGACCCACAAGCCAGAAATCCCTCTTTGTAAGAAGATGCAAAGTGGATGAAGGTTTGCTATGGCAACCTCGAGTCCTCACAGATGTTCCAGGCTTCTGCAAGCACGTGTGCATGGGCCTATCATTTGTTTACCCTGACCGTAAAACCTTGGCAATGTCAATAGATAAAGGATGTCATTGCAGAACTTTTACTTCACTAGCCTGCTCCTCTAGCTTGGGGTGGGTGCGGGCTTGAACAGCATACAATATTCAGGCTGATTCATGAAATGACTGAGAGAGAGGGGTCCCAGTAGATAAACAAGAAAATATGAACAATCAATGAAAAACAATCAATTGACAATAATTTGCTCACATTGTATTTATTTCCAATGTAGCATAGCCACTTATTAAGGCAAATAAGGTAACAATTATAATTTGATAAAGTGCCCTGGTAAAGGGGGGGAAGGGGAATAGTGCAGCGATTGAATATACATTATCATGGAGGCAAAACTTAAACAATTGCAGTAGTAATTTTACATGAGCCAGTAGGATTCCTGTATTGTTGGAAATAACAACAGTACAGACATCAATTTTCGGCGTACCTGTCACATGACGGTAAAGGCCAAATCAGTGTCATGTAAAAATCATTATAACGGAAGGTTCATCTGAAAGCCAGGACAGTCTTGCACAATTAATGTGGGCGTACCTATCACAAGATGGTAAAGGCCCATAGAGCAAGAACACATAATAAGTCAGATGGGGTCAGAGTCAGTAAAGGGATGGGGGGGGGGGGAATTTTAGTTATCAATTGAGGTATATTACAGAAGAGGGAGGAGGGAAAGAACCCTCATTCATCGAAGCAGTGCTAACTGGGAAAAGGAACTGTCGTATTCATTGAGGCCATTGTTGATCGAGTTGAAACGGAACATCCATTTGAGTTCCCTTGTGTTTAAGATCTCAGAAATATTGCCACCTCTTGGGCCAAGTGTGACCTGTTCTAGAATAAGCCACTTAAGGCTTTCAGGGGAATGCGCTGCAGACTTAAAATGTTGCACCATCGGTGCGCCCTGGGTCCCACAACGGATCCTGCTCATGTGTTGAAGCACACACATTTTGGCTTTCTGTTGGGTCTGTCCGATATATATCAGGTCACATGGACACAAAATAGCATAAATGATGTTGACAGAATTACAATTTGTGTGGGATGTCATAGATATTTTAATGTGTCGATACTCAAAATCTTTCGTCTGGATGGTACTGTCACATGCCTTGCAGTGACCACAACGGTAATGACCCACTATTGGTGGTAAATTCCACAAGGAAGACAAAGTAGGGTCCTTGGGACTATGTAGGAAGGAACAGACCACTGAGTCACGTACACTTTTACCCTTTTTGAATGCGTGAAGTGGGAGTTCTGTCTGCTGTATATCATCAGCTACCAGTGCCCAATGACGATTGATGGTACGTTTGATTACATTACTCTTCGTAGAGAAAGTAGTCACACATACAATGCGGTCATTTTGGGCCAAGCCCTATTAATCTACTTTGTGGGAGTATTCACTCACTTTCCGCCTAGGACAACAAGCTTCCTCGGTATGTCTTGTTGTCTCTATCGTTTGATGTGCCTAACTGTTTAATTTTGTTCTTAAAACATGGATTGGTTCCTAATGAGTAATTTCTTTTGTACTCAATAGGTTGTGCCCCTCTCCCCCTTATCTTCTCGTCCTGATGAAGACCCCAATGCAAGGGATCAACTTTTGCCTGCCTTTACACTAGTGGTCGTCGACTGTTTTCTGTGTTTTTTCAGCTTCAATTCATGAATAATGTTATTTAGCATGTTTATGAAGCATGTTATGTTATATAATAATGTTTTGTAACTTATGATCACCCATAATTTGAATGAGCCTAATAACTCTTAATTGATTGCATTCTCTGGCTCTGTTTTTATGTCACCTACCCTTCCTACACTCGCTGCACTATTCCCCTTTCCCCCCCTTTACCAGGGCACTTTATCAAATTATAATTGTTACCTTATTTGCCTTAATAAGTGGCTATGCTACATTTGAAATAAATACAATGTGAGCAAATTATTGTCAATTGATTGTTTTTCATTGATTGTTCATATTTTCTTGTTTATCTACTGGGACCCCTCTCTCTCAGCAATTTACGTACCCAGGTCCCAGTGACTTTATTGGGTAAAACCCCCCTTTTTCAACTCGATTCATGAAATGAGGCGCTACCTCATGAAAGAGTGAGACCTAACAACACACATCTTTTCATCTTGTTGTGTTTCCATGTAAGGGAGCATGTGGCGCGATCTTACCTTTCTCATCTTCAGTTGCTGGTTTTAAACGCCTCACACTATGTTAAGGTCCAGCCCTTTTATTTAGATTAACCTTTTCAAGTGTGGTTTACAGTAAAATATAGCGTGACGCAGCTTAAATGTTTACAGCAGATTTTTTTTATGTATTCGGGTTCTCTTTGAGTTCACACCAGTTCATTTTATAACATATTTGTTGTGCTTAAGACACTCACTCTGCTGTCACTCTCACTCTGCTGTCACTCTCACTCTGCTGTCACGCTCACTCTGCTGCCTATCACCCTGCTGTCCCTCATCCTGCTGTCTCTCACTCTGCTGTCGCCCTCACTCTGCTGTCGCTCTCACTCTGCTGTCACTCTCACTCTGCTGTTGCTATCACTCTCACTCTGCTGTCACTCTCACTCTGCTGTCACTCTCACTCTGCTGTCTCTCACTATGCTGTTACTCTCACCCTGCAGTTACTCTCACTCTGCTGTCACTCTCACTCTGCTGTCACTCTCACTCTGCTGTCACTCTCACTCTGCTGTCACTCACTCGGCTGTCACTCACTCTGCTTTCACTCTCACTCTGCTGTCACTCTCACTCTGCTGTCACTCTCACTCTGCTGTCACTCTCACTCTGCTGTCTTTCACTCTGCTGTCACTCTCACTCGGTTGTCACTCTCTCTGCTGTCACTCTCACTCTGCTGTCACTCTCACTCGGTTGTCACTCTCTCTGCTGTCACTCTCACTCTGCTGTCACTCTCACTCTGCTGTCACTCTCTGCTGTCACTCTCACTCTGCTGTCACTCTCACGCTGCTGTTACACTCACTTTGCTGTCTCTCACTCTGCTGTCACTCTCACTCTACTGTCACTCTCACTCTGCTGTCACTCTCACTCTGCTGTCTCTCTCACTCTGCTGTCACTCTCATTCTGCTGTCTCTCACTCTGCTGTCACTCTCACGCTGCTGTCTCTCACTCTGCTGTCACTCTCACTCTGCTGTCACTCTCTCTCTCTGCTGTAACTCTCAATCTGCTGTCACTCTCCCTGAGATATACAGCGATGTCACACTCACACACTTATCTTTCCCTCACACACACACTCCCTCAAGCATACACAGCTGCCTCTCTCCGTTACCCATACACAAACAGAGGCTGCTGTCTCTCTCCCTCACACACACTGTTCCTTTTGTGAAGCGCTCTGACACCTTCGGGTACAGTCCTCTATAAAAATGCATAAAATAAATACATGAAATAAATAAACGCTGCTGTATCTCCCTCAGACAGACACACCTGCCTCACGCACACTGCTGTCTCCCACGGTCTGTGGCTGCGCCAGGCACGGAATGCCAGTCATGTGACCTGCTGGATGTGACGCTGAGTCACAGGGGCAAACCCTCCAAGACGGTGGCACCCGGGGTCGGACTGGGACGATAAATAGACCTGACACCTAAATAAATGTGGACCATGCAAGTGTTACAATACACGTTCCTAATGTAGAATTAAAAAGTTTTAAAAAATGCATATGAAATGCAATAACAGTAGCGAGTGGCCATGCAGCATTTTGCAGCTGCTTCCTACTTAAACTAAGGAGACCTAACAAGGCAGCGTGACAAAGCTTCAGAGAAGAAACTTCGTCACAAACGGCCGTAATGCAGGCTACCATGTCCGGAGGGGCCGTTCCGAAAGCGGACAGGGCAGTAACGGAAAACCCTCCTTTCTAATGGGAAGCCAGCGTGTACCATGAACGCTGATGCTACCCAATAGAAAGGAGGGGCGGGGCTTAGGCTCCCTTTTTGTTTACAAGATCTCTCCGAGGGTGGGGCAGCTTTGCTACCACACCCACGCGAGACCTAAATACTGCCAGCAGGTACCTGAGGCTTCTCTCTCTTGTCGTTGTGACCTGCTGTGGGAACCAAAAGCTTCCTCCTTGCGCCAATGACATGTTAATTGCACTTGTCAAAAGTCACACCTCTTTCAAAGGCTCACTGACACCTTCTGGGGCCCGGGATGGAAGAAGGTGCACCACATGATGCGCATCCTCCTGACGCCCTATTGTCATTTGGCAAATAACAATTAATAGGCCTAATATGTGGCCTGCTCAGACTACCTCTCACCTGAAGCTGGAGCTCTATTGGAAAACCAGCCCAGGTATTTAGAGTTTCTTGATCCACAGTCTAAAAAAATCGTCCCACAAGCTGACTTCTGCCACAGGCCCCTCAGGCACAGGCCGATTGCCCGCCCTGCCAATCCGACCCTGCACAGTTCCCGATCTATCCCAATACTACGCAATAGTAAACGTGCAAACGATGTCAGATAAGCATCAAGTAATTATTTAGGCTTAGTGCTACCTGCTTGCAGCTTCGTGGCACTTCGAATTCCAGGCGTTGTTTTATGCAAAGTTTATTGTACTGCTAGAGGATTGGTCTGCAGAAAGTAACGAGTTACAAGTTAGCTCCTTTCCCAGGACTTTAAGTCGGATGAAAAAACTGTTCTCTCAAAGGGACGTGGCGATATAATTAAGGGCATGGTTTAAAACATTTATACTAAAAAATCTGTGCCCCCTAGGACTCACGCCTGGGATTTCACTAGGCACGCACCAGTGATCCGACAGCTCACGGTTTTCAACCGACCGCAGCTATAAATGTAAGAAATATTCCAAACACATACAGTATAGACGGTTGATATGGGGGACTCATTGCGTACAACACTCGCCCTGAGAACGAGTGGACTTGGCAGCTTATTAAGGTCTGCCAAGTTGTTTCAAGACAGACCTCGTCTCTACAATATTCGCTTCAAGAACCCCATATTTATGTTGCTTCAATACATTCTAATTGCCTTGGAACCTTATTCAACGCTAATCGGTCCTTATTGCGCTCAGTTCCTGCACATATTTTCGTGTGACTTTCTTGACTTTGTTCACTGTATGTCTATTTGGATTCTGACTGAGCCTTATATTGCCTGTTTGGCCTGGACCAGTATACTACTTTTGTGTAATCTCATTTGACCTCGCCCTGACGAAGCTCCCAAAGTGTGGAGCGAAACGCGTTGGCTGCCCTGTGCACCCCTAAAACAAAAAGATCAATAAAAAGAAGAACATATTTTCAGAATACTTTCCCTTTGTGAATTACTTCATAAATGGTGCTGCCTCTACGCCTCTTTACATACGGTATAGATGTTTTGACTGAAATAACTGGCGTTCCGGGACACACGACTGGTATCATATGTTTCTGCAGGTGTACATTACAGACTGAGTGAAGATAATACACCAGGGATCGGCTGATCTCGCAGTAGAGAATAAGGTAAGCAGGTCTTTTGAGAGGAGGTAATTAGAAGCAGGGGTGCCTATTGTGAATATGGTCAATTACTAAGACACAGTTTTGTGTGTTTTTTCCAGCTTTCTGGTCCTGAAGAGAACCCCGTATGTGGAGGGGTTCGAAACGCATAAACCCTTTTTTTGTGGACAATCAAGTGTACTAAATATTGCAAAAATTTAAAGTTGTGTATTTTGTAAATTGTTTTTCTGTTTGGCTTTTGTGTTATTTGATTCATTTTTGTGGTTGTATAAAATGAATTATTAAAAGGTGGGCAGGGTGTGGGTGGGTGTGCTGGTACGTGGGGAGAGTGTAACGGGTGGATGATTGAGAAGACTGACAGAGATGGGTGCATTGAGGGGGTGTGAAAGAGGAGTTGCTGTGGGTGGAAGGATGTATTAAAAAAGGATTTTGTGGATTAACCGAGCTTGGTGTTTTTAAAAAAAAATGTAAAACGGATGGAATGGTTTGTTTTTGGTTTATATATGATTTCTTGAATACATTCTGATTAATTCATACGGAAAAAGAGGTACATGGTGACATTGTTCAATTTCAATGCGCTGGTTGAAATGTAGGAATTGTGCATCAGTATTAGCGTTTTGCTGTTTTTGTTAAAAATCTGTGCTCAGCATAATACAACCAGTAACATTACACCTACAACAAACCAGGACTATTGGTTGTTAGTTGCATAAGAAAAATATACTACATGAGTACATACAACTATGGCTTTGTTGTATATAATAATGAAAATTATTTAGTTTTTGTGCAAGAGGTTGTGGCGTAATGGCTAGAGCTGTCAACTTTGGAGCTGAGGAAGCAGGTTTGAGTTTCAGCGTCGGCTCAGCATCCTGTGTTTCTGGCAAATCACCTAATCGCCTTTGCCTACCAAAGAATAAATGTATATATGTCCTTGTTGGTGCTCATGTAAAGCACTTTATGGTTGTACACTGCTGGCGAGCATTGGAATCGAAGGCTAAAGCTGATCTAAAAGCCACCTCCTATCGTAGCTACCCTGCTCTTTGCACATGTTAGCACAAGGCCTGTTTTAAAAACGATTTAGGTTTTTAAATATGTGGGCGCTGTTTTTATTTTGCACAATGTATTTATACTGCCGATTTTAAAAAAACAATTTGTTTTTTTTTAACAAGATGGAATACATTTTAACCTGTGCTGCACTCATCTGTCTCACTCACTTGCTCGAGGCTTCCCCGGTCCGCCACGGCTTTGCCGATTGCTGCGGAGGGAAGACCTCACCTTGCACCACTTCCGGTATTCCTGTTCCGGCGGGGTTAGCGCTCCGGGCAACAGCCGCGACTATTTAGAGCCACACTGGGCCGGACGCGCAGCGGACAAGCGCAGCGGGCGCGCTGCGGGCGCCGAAGGCGCGCCTAAGGCAAGCCCGTCTGCGCCCGTCCGCGTGCCATGCTGCCAATTTTGCCCAAGGTTATCCCACTTTGCGCCCTTACAGTCGAACTGCCCTACTTTCTTTAAACCCGGGCTCGCACACTGTGCAGAAACGCTGTAACCTGGTTTCAGATAATGTCAGGGCCTGCCCGGACTGTAACTTCCTCATCCCTTCTCTGCAGTCGGATCCTCCCTTTAAGGAACTGTTTACGCCGACCATTCGGGCCGCCATGATCAATGCTCGCTCGATGGTGAAACATGCCGGTAACATCTATGAGCTTATAACGGACCATAATTTCGATATTCTGTTTATTACGGAAACCTGGCTCAGGGAGTCTTGTGCACCGGTGGTCGAGCTGGCAGTCCCTCGTGGTTATCACCTAGCTCGAGCCGATCGCTGCTCAGGGAAGAGGTGGAGGCACTGCTGTGGTGTTCAGGGAATCTTGGGCTTTTGTCTGCGAAAAATCCACTAGCATCCAGGAGGGAGAAGCGCTGGATTTCTCCTTTATTCTGACACCCCACTTCACGTTAGGGGGAACGCTGATCTATCGACCACCTGTGCCGACTGGACTATTTTTAAATTCCTTGGGCGAGTCACTGGCAGAACGTGTTCTCCATTTCCCTAAATTTCTCCTTCTTGGAGATTTTAACATCCACTTAGATTCCCCTAGGGCTCCAGATACTCTGGCCCTTGTAGATCTCTTGAATACAACTCAGCTGACCCAGTGGGTGAGACAACCCACCCACTCACAAGGCCACACGTTAGATCTGGTGTGCTCCAACTTTTTACTAGACATGAGCGATCCTTGGCCAGTATCCTGGTCTGACCATGCCGTGATTATGTTCTCTTGGGCCATGCCGTTACGCCAATCTCCTCTTTCCTCTGGGGCCCTTGTCCGGAAAATTAGCATTCCAGGACTTGCCGAGGCTTTATCTCACTGGCAGGTAGCCCCTGCCCATGATCTTGAAGGACACGTTGACCAATTTAACACTTGGATCAGCAGTGGGGTAAAAGCCATCTGCAAACCCGTGTCAAGAACACATCAACGTGAGATGCCCTCCCAACCCTGGTATTCGCCTCTGCTAAACGACCTGAAGCGGAACTGTAAGAAGCTCGAACGACTCTGGAGGGTGGCCTATAGTCCGCCAGCCAAAGCTAACCTCCGCGCTTCTCAGAGAATATACTACACTGCAGTAAAAAAAGCAAAAAGTGAGTACTACACTTCCAGAATTATGAAGGCCGATAATAACAGCAAGGAGATCTTTGCCATTGTCCAAAGCTTCATGTCCCTCCGAGGGGGAACATCCTTCACAACGCGGATTTTACTCGGCAAGGCTTTCACAACGCGTCCGTTACAACGCATGTCGTAACCACGACTTGCGCTGGAGGGCGCTAGAGGATTAAGAATAGTATATTTACTATTCCAACACCTTCCCTAGTGTCCACGGGGACTGGTGTTAGAATGGTAAATTATACTATTCTCAATCCGCTCCCCCAACGCAAGTCATGGTAACGACTTGCGTTGTAAGGGACGCTTTGTTAAAGCACGCATTGTTATAGTACGCGTCGTAACGTCATACATCCCCCCCCCCCCGAGCAGAGCAAAAGATCAGTCCCATCTCGGCGGGCTGGTGTGAGGAGCTCTCATCCTTCTTCATCAATAAATTCAAACTTATTGAAGAGGGATTAGCACTGTTCACCGCCCCACCTCACCTGTCTCTTGACGGCACACTCAGCCCTCCCCCTAGCAGGCACCTATCCCAGTTCGACATGGCAGAACTACCGGATATTCTGATCATCCTTAAATCTCTAAAATCTGGTTCACCCTCTGATCCTTGCCCCGCCAGGGTTTTGGCTGGAGTGGCAGACACCATAGGCGCCAAAGTCACAAGCCTGGTAAACAGGTCGCTGCTATCAGCCACGGTGCCAAGACAATGGAAGCAAGCCAAGCTCCTCCCACTACTAAAGAAACCCTCGGCTGACCCACTCCAACAGCCAACTAACGACCCATCTCACTGTTGCCAGCTTTGGCTAAAGTCTGCGAGAAGATTGTCTTTCGCCAACTGAATGCTTTTGTGGAGGAGTCGGAGGCCCTTCACCCTGCGCAGTCCGGCTTCCGATCACTTTTAGCACGGAGACAGCTCTGGTCGAGGTGACAGAGTCAATTAAGGATTGCCTGGACAGGGGCGGCAGAGCGGCTCTGATCTTATTGGACCTCTCTGCCGCCTTTGATACGGTCCCCCACCAACTTCTTCTAGCGCGCCTATCATCTATTGGCATCTCCGGGGCCGTGTGGTCATGGCTGGAATCCTTTCTTGGCTCCTGCACCCAGCAAGTCTGGATGCCGCCTTACTCGTCCTCAGCCAGAGAAGTTCAGACAGGGGTCCCTCAGGGCTCGTCGCTGAGCCCGCTTCTTTTTAACATATACATGACCCCCCTGATCTTCCTGGCCGAAGAACTGGGCGCCAAGATTATGGCCTATGCCTAGGACACCCAGCTGCTGTTTACTTGTGAAAACTCGAACTTAGAAGTTGATGCAGCGAAAAAATGCCTGGCAGCCATATTCACTTGGTTGGCCCAGGCCAAACTTAAATGTAATGAGGGAAATTCGGAAATCATTCTCTATGGCCAATTCCCCGCTCAGTTCACAGAAGCACTGTGGCCCTCTGATTTTCCCCGCCCCCCTCTCGGAAGGTGGCATAGCCAAAAATCTAGGTATCTGGTTTGGGGAAGATCTAAGGTTTTCAGAACACATAAAAAGACTCTCGGGCATCTGCTTTGGGACCCTTAAGTACTTAAGCCGTTTTTTTCCCTTGCTTCCCCAACAGGCCAAGGAGATGGTTGCCCGAGCACTCATCTTGTCTCGACTGGACTATGCCAACGCACTCTATTTGGGCATACCAGCATTCCTGGTTAATAAATTACAACTTATCCAGAATGCTGTGGCGAGACTCCTCTTGGGCATTTCTAAACGAACTAGCATAAGAGCGCAAATGTCCTCACTGCACTGGCTTCCAGTGGCACAGAGGATACAATTCAAGACCCTGGTCTTAACTCACAGAGCCCTGCATGTCTCAGGCCCCTCCTACATTAGGAAGAGAGTGGCCTTTTACATTCCCCGACGTCCTTTAAGATCGGCGGCCCAACGCTTGATGGTAATTTCTCACTTCCGTCGCGCTAGGTTGGGCGGCCAATCGTTTTCTGTAAAAGCAGCCATTCTTTGGAATGCCCTTCCTACAGTCCTACGCCAACTCAGGAGATAAGATGTTTTAAAAAACTTCTCAAAACTCACCTCTTCGGCCAGGCCTATTAAATGCATTCCTTTCGCCATATGTGTATTATTGTTTCGCGCCAGGATACTCATGAGTAGTTGTGCGCGCTATAAATACCAATCTAACATAACATATAACATAACATAACTTCAAGTATTTTAATATAGAACTGCTAAAAATAAAGATTACATCAAAAACAGTTAACTGCTGCAGAGTTAAGATTTTTTTCTCCATTCTGAGAGTGAGGACGAAAATGGAGAGCCTAATAGGGACCCGTCTCAGCACCTGCTTTTAAGAACTGCCGGTGCTGAGCACCGACAGGACCGAGCCCACTTAAAGCCCTGACCTTTCCCAGAAGGAGAGCATAACACGTGCAAAAGCAAAGAGGAAGCACAATGCACAGAGAACTGTACCAAGTGAGCTCCAGATAAATGATAATGAATAATTACGCACTTATATAGCGCACGACTACCCGGAGGCATCTCGGCGCTTGTACGAATACCGCCAAGGAACCCTTCCTGGCCTTTCCCTGTGAGGAGCCCACTCCTGGGCACCCCCAAGGTGAAGTCAGGCATCCTCAGCGTTGTTGGGGCCATTGTAGAGATTAAGCAAGCTATTGCCCAGAGGTGCAGAGAGGGGCTCATGATCAGAATAGGCACCGAGGCGAGAATTATCAGGTCCGAGGAAATTGAGCCTGAGAACCACCGAGGCAGTAATTGAACCCTGGACCCGGCCAGACTACTGCATGAGGGTCTGTCGCTCTAACCATTGAGCCACACTTCTCTACTAAATGAAACTAGGTGCCAATGAAAGTCTGACACATGCACCATAAAGTTTCTCAGCAGCTTGGATGGTGACAGACATGCTCTATGTCCGTTGACTCACTGACGTCACAGGAATTGGCATTACATTGCCAGTCACATGATATCACCAGAAGTGACATCATTTGGTCAGAGAACAGAATTATCCAATATTATCAAGTGCTTTGCTACATATTGAGTCCTAAAATAAACTATATCTATTCTAAACCAAACTTTAGGAGCCAGGTATGAGAAGGCATGACCCCCTGCTCTGCTTTTGTGTACGTATGGGGTGTGTGCTAGTAAAAGACCAGCAGAGCAGGAGTGTCTGGAAGGTTGATGGTAATGAATGAGACTGGGCCTGTGTTGTGAAGTGCTTTGCAGGTGTGGGTGAGGAATATAAAGTGTCCTCGTGTATCTGGCGATAGTGGAGTTCCCTAAGGTGTGGTGTTGTTGTGTAGTTCCTATAAATCTATATGGGATCTGCACGTTTAGAAAAATATAAACTGTGGTACTGGTGTCCAGACTGACTCTAGACACCCCACCAAATATGTTTGCCTGTATACCAGCTAGCTCACAGTGCCACTGTGAACCTCTCTTACAAAGGAGAGAATAGTTTCTGGAAACTATCAAACATGACAACCCTGACCCCTCAGGGATCATGGAAACAGTATAGTACTATTCGCTCAGTCACTCGTGCTCACTTTGTTTCAGAGAGATACACAGAATAAACGATGGGGACGATTTTAATAAGCATTTATTGAGCCAGCATCATTCTAGTGTAAAATATGTATGCTGCAATAACCATAAGACAGAAACAGATATAAACGGTTGAATGTGCCAAAAGAGTAAATGGATGGTAGATTTCTACCATCCTGCTAAAACAATAGATATATGTAGGTATATAGAACATGACAGTGATATATATATATATATGTAGGTATATAGAACATGACAGTAATAATGTAGCAACATAAGTATGTAGAGTTTAGACTTATTTAAACATTGCGGTTAATTTCTGTTATTATTTTGAAAATGCAATCAAATACATGATTGCCAAATATACTATTCTGGTCAGGCATGCCTTACTAACGTGTAAAATTATCCGCAGGGTGATTATTAGAAATGGTAGTAGGGGGTCTAAAGCATATTTGGAGTCCCTTCCCTTTTGAGACAAACTCCCAGCTAAGTTATAAATGACAAAAGATGTTAGTGATGGCCCATTACACAGCGGCTTACTGCAGCTCATTTCTTTCCGCTTTAAACAAAGCACTGTTATCAGCATAATGAATGCCTCTTTTGGCCAGAGCCTGGTGCCCCCTTGGGATCACTCAAGGCACCCCTAGGGGGGGGACAACTCCCCAGTTTGTAGACCCATGCTCAAGGTGCAAAAACCGGGTCCACAGGCGCCTTGACCGGTCAGATGACCGGTCGCAGGTAAGTCCAGCGGGGGCTGGGCCTATGCACCAGGCTCATCAGAAGCACATTTACAGTGCTACAAAAAGTAAGCGTATCAAGTACAGTTGTTAAAGATGTACACATTAACTGCAAGAGGAAAAGTACAGGGACTGTGAAAGTTGTAATAAAAAATAGTAAAACTATTTAACAGTACAAATTAGAAGTAGTGCATCTCACTTCTAGCTGACTTGAATCTCTGGATGGGAAGGAAAGGATTATCAGATTAAAAGTGCAACCTGATATAGTGTCTTTATAATAATATGCCTTAATAACCCATAGAGCATGGATTTACATAAGTTAAGGTACACACTGCTCCTAATGGGCAGTGATCTTTAGTACTGTGTTGTGAATTGGAGACTAGAAAACACACACCTTTAGTGTTGTAGTAATCCTTTAAGGTGTACTCTCCCTTCCTTCTACATACAGCAGATATTACACCAGAGACATTCAGACTCACTGCACAGCTAAGACAGGCTGGCCATAGGGAAATTCAGAGACACTGGCTTGTAAGCAAATCCTTTGATTTGCCTATTCACCAGGTGGCTTTTCTTCCATTAGCTCAGGGAAGCCATCCAGTACAGGAGTATCGGCTGACAGTGCACTGCTCTTGCCATAGGCTGATCATTAGCTCTGGGCATGGCCACAAACAGTGTTTAAGGTGATAGGTTGAGATTTTATCTTCTTCAGTTCATGGGCTCTAGGAGCTGTTTGTTGTAGACATCATAGGCAGCCCGCTACTAACTGGTGAATATTGCAGAGCTCCACCACAGCCGCCAAGTAACAGTAAGCTCCAAAGCATTGCAAAATCCCTAGGTAGCCTTTCTTGCTGCTGGAAGCACGTAAAATGGCAGACATTTTTATGTCATCAACAGTTACCACCTCAGGCACCTCCTTGACTCACTGCAGAACCATACAAGTGACAGAAGAGCTACTTTTCGAACCAGGGTTTGTAGTGTCAGTCAGCTAATAAGTAAAAGAAGACACTCTATCCTTATGATTTATTCACCACAATCTATGCCCTCAACCTAATGTTAGCCGCAAACACCAACTGCCCCTTAGACATTCTAAAGCCAATACCATAGAGAATGGAACCATAGAGCTGTACATGAAATAAACGAGCTAAAAGCTTAAGGTGGAGAGAAAAAGAAGATAAATGCAGACACTGAAACATCCTCTGCTTTAAAGACAGAGCAAAGAATAATAGAGGAAAAATAGAAACAACTGGTAGAATGTCGTAGGGTAGGGGACTACCCCTACACACAAGACACACCGTGACACAGGCCCTCATCACCTGCCGACTGGGCAACGGAATCGCTGCTTCTGAAACTTCAGAACACTGCAGCCAGACTGATACTCAGCCTTCCCCGACAAACTCACAACACACCCCACCTCAGGCAACTCCACTGGCTCCCCTACAGAAGAGATGCAAATTCAAACTGTTGGCCCACGCACAAAAGGCTCTACACAACCAAGGACCTGCATACATTAATCACCGCCTGAACTCCCACCAGCCGTCAAGAAGACTACGCTCTGCCTCTCTTTCACTTGCCCATATTCCCCGCATCTACCGAAGCAGAAGTGGAGGACGTTCCTTCTCCCACATAACAGCAAAGACCTGGAAGAGAGTCCCCACACACCTCCAGACCATCACCTCACCCTCTGTCTCCGAATGGCACTCAAAACCTGGATGTTCGAATGAGCCTCTGGGACTTGCAAGCGCCTGGATACCCTATCAAGTGATTAGCCGCACTTTATAAATCCTGATTAAGTGATTGATTTAGAACAATAAATACAACACAATGAATCGACACCGGAGTAAAAGGAGGAGAACCAAAGCCAAACTATAAGTTAATACATTTTTGCCTAGATAATAAATGCTATATCATGACCAGTCGATAGCGAACTCCCAGTAGTTCGCAGAAACAGTCAGAGAAGCTGCCAGCCTTGAGTTCATTTTTAACTAAGAACAGCAATAAATAGGTTTTGGGTTTTCCTTTTAAAGTTAAGGAAAAGCTATGGTTATTTTACATTATTATCAGGCTGCAGACAGCAGAGCCTGATAATGAGCAGTGCTCCACTAAAGATATATGACCCTTGTGGGTCATAGACGTTCAGAACTGAAGCACTGAGTCATTTAACTCTTAAATAACAGTAATTTTCAACTTGATATTGGAACATGAGAACAAAATGATATTTCTGAATGATTTTAAAATGAAGAGTTACTCAATGATTAAGTTAACTCTTCATTTTAATTTTCTCCCTTTTTAAAGTGTCACATTTACAAACAGCAAGCACTTTGCTCCCAGTGGCCGATAGACACAGTGCCATATTTGGCTCTGACAAATACAGTAATTTTCTTTTAAAAGGGACAAATTTAAAGTGAAGAAAAATGTTTCTATGAAACATTGTCTTCATGTTTTTCTCTAATTTAGATTAGGCCAATTAAGTCCTAATGTTTTATGAAGCATATTTCTTCACTTTTAAATTCCTTACATTTAAACAATGTACTGCGTTTTCTTGTTTAAATATGGCGCCATGTCTGCAGGCCACTCGGAGTAATACGCCTTCTGTTTGTAAAGACACTTTGACAGGAGAGAAATTTTAAATGATGAATTTTATGTAATGCACATACACAAAAGTTAACTCTTCATTTGAATTTTCTCCCTTTTTTAGAGTGTTGCATTTACACACAGCAGGCATCTTTCTTCTAGTGGCTGGTAGACGTGCTGCCATATTTATAACTGAAAATAGAGCCACATTTTTTAAATGGAAAAAATGTTATGGCCATAAGTCCTGGGCAGAAAAATGTTCCTTATGTTCCTTATACACTTTTCGGAAGAAAATGTTTCTGGACTTTAAATTTCTCCCATTTAAAAAATAATATTTGTATGTTTGTGTTGTACATGTAATGGTACCACATATGGTGAAAGGTATGTCCTGTGCCACAGGCTCTAAGTCATCTATACACATATATCCCATTCATTCAAACGCATGCTCATACATCCCCACAGACCATGCACTCACTGACTCATGTGGCAGCCCTATCATAGTATCCCTAGGTGCAGTATTTTGTTTAAACCACAGTATCAGGTTCCATGGACATTAGGTTTAAAGTCAATGATCTACAGATGGATCCCCACCACAACCAAAAGGACGCTCACCCAGCCCTCGTCAGCAGCGGGCTGGACTACGGCAACGCCCTCTACGCAGGAACCGCAGCCTAACTCCAGAACCGACTCCAACGCATACAGAACGCCTCCGCACGCCTCATCCTCGACATACCCCGCCACACCCACATCACTGCTCACCTGAAAGACCTGCATTGGCTACCAGTCAAGAAGAGGATCGCTTTCAAGCTCCTCATCCACATCCACAAAGCACTTCACAACGCCAGACCAGTATATCTCAACAAGCGTCTCACCTTCTACACCCCGAACCTCCAGCTTCGCTCTGCCGACCTCACCCTTGCCACCGTCCCACGCATCCACAGGACCACCACTGATGCCAGATCCTTCTCCTACCTCGCAGCCAAGACATGGAACACCCTCCTCACACAGCTGCGAAAGACCCAGGACCTGCTGACCTTCAGGAGACTTTTCAAGACCTGGGTGTTCGAGCAGTAGCTGCCCCCCTCCCCCGCTCAGCGCCTTGAGACCCGCACAGGTGATTAGTGCGCTCTACAACTATGTGATTGATTGACTGAATGAAGCTGGGCGAGGGGGTGTCAGGTAACAATGTGTGAGTTACATGACCTTCAGTAGCTCTCAATGATTTTCACTGATCTGAAGTAGCTCTCATTACAGAAAAGGTTGGAGACCCGTGACTTAAACAGTGTGCTGAAAATCCTCATATCTTTTTGGTAGTCTTATCTTCTGTTTCTGGGAGATTGAATTGTCACAATCTTCTGGAGCAAAGAACTCGCAACCTCGTTCTTCATGTTCAACGAGTGTCTTTTGTAACACTGATCCAGCGGTTCACCAACAACAGATACTCCACTACCATATACTCACTAGGGCCCATAAACTCACAGTAGTTAAACCGATGGGGGGGTCAAGTTTTATAATTTTCACAAGCTGTTAGGATAATTCTAGTCAATACCTCTGTTCATTTACAACTAACCCTTCAAAGATCAACACGTTCTTTCCTCTGGTCGATGGACCATTAGTTGAACTAGTTGATGGTGATAATTAACATAAGCTACCTTTTCTATACTTTAAAGTAAATAACCACAAACTCAATAAAGTTTAAATCTTTATCTAAAATTTCAGATGCATGTGAACAATCTCAATACAGTGCAGTCACCATCATTCATAGGAGAGAAAATTCAATTAATAAAAAACAATGCATTTTATCTCGGATTCATGCATTATTCAATGCTGAAAGAGAGAGGCCAGAAAGAAAAGATAAAGAATATTAGCAAATAACACAAATGTAAAGTTACCAAGGATGGTGTGAAAGGGCTGGTAGGGGTCCCCTGGGATAGATTCAGGAGACAAAGACAGGACAGGAATCAGGACAGGATAGTTGACCTCTTTAGAATACCGACAATTGTGCCACACCCCTCTCTGACACTCACTTCCTCCTGGAGATTCTTCCGTAATCTTCGAATCTAGCTCAATTAAATTAGAATAGAAAGTTCTGCTTCAGGTTCTGCAATCAGCTCCCTCCACCCTGCTTTGCGCTTCTTCAGCTCGTCATCAGCAACTCCAGCATCTCACGCTCTGTTCTGGTTCAGCATTCTCAGATCTGACTAACAAACTAAAGCTATCTTAATTAAACCTTTCATTCTGCATGTTCCACTCACAAAAGTTTCAATATCAGGAAAAGGCGAAATTTGATTGGTCAGGCAAGGGGAGTCCTCATCACACCATGCTTACATGTCACAAGATTCAGTTAAACTATTGTTCATAAACCCATCCCCTTACTTTTTATTCATAAACTTTATTCCCATGTATTAAATGTAAGGATGATGCAACAAATTAAACTATATTATGAATGTGTTTTGTCACTGTTGAACTCAGCACCAACCTGTTCTCACGATGTTGCACTTGATCTTTGGCTCCCTATCAAACTCCCTGTCATGGCCTTCATGTCTCTCCTCAGTGGGCATGCGCAGACTTCGCGTCACTCTGTTCAATTCAGTTATGCGAGAAACCCCCAAATACACACTAATGATAAAAGTCAAAAGCCCAATGTTAATTTCTCAAAGAAAGTGTTTGCACTGTATACCACCCACCTCTACTCTATCCCATTTAATTTATTAAACTTTTCCCCGCACTAGCATTAATAAAATAGCTTGCTTTTATTTCAGATAAGCAGGTACCATGCATGCAAGTCTTTAAGACGCCATTTAAAAAGCTTCTGCTCATGCACAAGAATTTTCCCTCCAAGCATTAATTTGTCATCTTACGTAGAGGTAGTTGACGCATGCGCAAAACAGATTTCCTGTTTAAAGCGGTATTAGTCCTTCTTCTACATGGATAGGCAAACTTCACTAACCCAAATGTTCATGTGATTGCGTATTAATTTCCACAAAACTTTGTTAATAACTTGTTAGTGAGTTAAACGAGCTGATTGGTTTCGAGCAAGTCTCTTTTCTCTGAGACCTTGCTACACCAATCCCCTCTCTGATGGCATTTTGAGCCATCACAAAATTACCCATCCTTTCCCAGATGCCAACTTCAGCAATTCTCAATTTCCTTTTCTTCTCTTATATTTTCATCATTTACTTCTTTTCTTTCTAATTCTTTCATCCTTTTATATCATTTTCTTTTTATCTCTTCCAATTGGATTTCTTCCATTTCTTCCATTTCTCTCTTCCTTTTCTTTCCTTTCTCATCTATTCCTGCATGTATCCTACTTTTTCCTTTGCCCTTGCAACACTTGCATGTGATCATTACTATTAATACTATTGTCATCATTGCAACTAATGGTACTATTATTTGACCTAGGAAACTATTTCCAAAATCAGAAAACCAATTCCCCTTTAATTTCCTTACTTTTGTCAGGTATGTAAGTGCAACAATGTTAAATTTTCAACATTCCACAAACTCCTCCTTCCTTTGCTAATAAAATATCAAGAGCAAGACGATTCTGTAAAACCATAGACCTTATTGAAACCATTTCTGTATCAATCATTAAGAATCCTCCAGCAGAATCAGTCGAAAGACGATCAATTACTGTTGACAATTTACAAATTTTGTGTGAATTCAGAACTCCAACTTGAGGTATCAATGCACCAAATATATCACCCACTATTTCAGAAAAACAAGCTCTTTTGGTTTGTGTTAGTCCATTAGATATTTCATTGATTCCATTGTTTCTATCCACGTGGTAGATCTTTGGAAATACTATTCCAAGTAACAGCTACCATACCACCTTGCAGGTAACCTATAATAGGCATTTTTCCCACACACATAGTATATTCCTGGAAATACAGGATCAGTACCCCCTTTTAGTCCCCATCCCCTATGATTAGGATGTTGTGTTCACATTCACTTGAACCAATGAAAATGTTATTATACTCTGTCTTTCATTTATGGAGGCAACATTTTCCCTTCTTCACAAAGTCTAGGGACATTGCAGCATGAGGCTCGCTCTTTGCATAAATTCCCTCTTTCCTAGCAAAGGGAGGTATATGGGGTTTCTGTTCAGCAGCTTTCTTTGTTAAATCCTGTCTCCTTTCTTCAACTAAGTTAAGGAACACTTTTTCTTCTTCACGTAATATACATGTTAGATTATTCTTGTGTGCTTGTGATATCTCTTTTGGGCTCATTGTTAAAAAATAATTCACCCATGAACTGTGCATCCTTACTACTAGATACTGGATGCATATTCTTTCGAACAGGTAATTCTGAAAACACCACATCTAAGTTTGAATACAAATACTGCAAATTTCTAGTCACGTAAAATAAACTTAATAGGACACAACAGGACACACCATATGTTAATGAAATATGATGATATGTTACCCCTTCTGATACAGATGAGGGTAATTTCATACAGACGTAACAATCACTAAACTCCATTGTATCTACATACCGAAACAACAATTTAGTAAACACATTTAAAGATGAATCATTATTAGATCCATCATGAAGATACATAAATTCATCTACTTGTTCTAATCATGTTTTCATTGGTTTTTTTTGGTATCTACTCTCTAATTAGTGACTGTATTATTCATATTATTAGCTACCACTAATGAAGGTACCACCACAGTTAGAAATAATCATGTTAATATTAATAATGAAATACTACAGAAACAAACTATTAAACATTTTCATTTCCAACTTCGTTTCGGTTGTCCAATTCTGTCATTTTCAATCTTTTCTTTCTTTATCTGTCTAAAGGGAAGAATGTGATCTTTGGTTTAGGGTGGCTTTAATTTGCGTTCATCAATCTGAGCAACAGAGGCTCTCTCTGATTCTTCGTGCAAATTTAAATTTTCAAATTCCTCAAGTATGATGTAGGTCCACTCAGGGGCCTTATATATTCTGTTCAAAACTCTCAATCTTGGGATTCTTTGTGTGGACTTTGCTATTGACTTCTTTGGTTCAGTTTGGCTTGAAACCTCGTTTACTTGTTCTGGATTCCTCCCTGATGTTCTTAAATAATGTTTTAGTCTTTTAACTCCACTTGGCCAATTATTACCCTTTCTAACTCTTTTGACCTGAACTGCACTTTCACCTTCTCCATCCTTCTCTAAGGTTCTTTTATTTTCACTTTGTCTAGGCACAATTTGCTCTTATTCTTCTTCAGTTTCTGATTGTCTTTGTTCTGTATTTTCCTCATTTTGATCTTCTTCTACCTGTACCTGTTCTGGTCTTATTGTTGTAATATTTTCTTCCACCTGAACCTGTTCTTCTAGATCTAGCTGGTCCTGATCAGGTCTTATTGTTATTTGTTCTGCCTGAACTTGTTCTTCTTCTTCTATCTGACCCTGCTCAGGTTTCTGTGTAGCTTTGTTTGTTTCTTCCTGAGTGTGTCTTCTTTCCCTGTCTTTTCCTCTCTACTTCCCTGTCTCCCTGATTTATTTCTTCTTCTTGTTTTGATAACGACTTCAGGTATTTCAATCACTGGTATCCACTCTTCTTGACTTGTACTTGGTTGCTCTTTTTGTTCAGGTGGACTTGGTTCTCTTTTGGTATGGCTGGCATGAATCCAATTGGGTAAACCTGCACAATTCACTGCTGTTGTAGTGACCAGTATGACTTGTCGTGGTTTATCCCACCTAGGAGCTAGACAAGATTTTCTGGTGTGCTTCTTCACTAACACCTAATCTCCAGGATTGAAATAATGCACTTGAATTGGCTGCCTTGCAACTGCGACTTCTCCAACCTGATGAGAGACAGAACGCACCAGATGAGCCAATTCTTGCAATAGTCCAATACCAGATCATCAGTTATATTCATCAATTTATTTCTGGGAATGAATGCTTGTCTCATTGCCCTTCCCATCAGGATTTTATGTGGACTCCATCCTGTATTTCTGTTGGGAATGCTTCTGAGACCCATTAGTACAAGAGGTAGTGCATCTTGGCATTTTAGCATTGTGAATGCACACATCTTCCCTAATCTTGATTTGATTGTGCCATTAAGCTGTTCAACTACTCCAGAAGCCTCTGGGCGATTAGCACAGTGCAGTTTTTGTTCAATATTAAATGCAGCACAGATTAATCGGATTATCTCATTATTAAAATGAGGTCCTCTATCAGATTCCAAAGTGACTGGAAAACAGATTTTCGGTATCAACTCCCTCAACAATACTTTTGCAACTTTAAACTGTCATTTCTTCTAGTGGGGTATGCCTCGCCCATCTCGGGAACAAACACATTATGACCAGAACACATTTCAATCCGTTCCATGGAGGTAACTCAATGTAATCTAACTGCAGCCTAGTGAATGGTCCTTTCCCCAGCTAACTACTGTCTTTCTACCTGGAGTTTGCTGCTGACAGATTAAACATCATTGACAAAGGCTCTCTGCAACTACCCTAAACTTTGGATTATACCAATTTTGTCTGAAAAGTCTGATCATGGCATCCCTGCCTATGTGTGTTGTCCCATGATATACTCTTGCCATTTGAGAGAGCAAGCAGTCTGGCATGACTGGTCTGCCATCTGAATACATCTTTTGTCCTTTTTGTACAACCTGGCCTTATCCAGATTTCTTTCTCTCTCTCCTCAACTTCTTCCAGCAATTGTATGACCTCATCCCATGTTTCTAATGCTGAGAAAAACATCAGTTGGCACCAGGTTTCATCTTTTCTCATTTTCTTATTGATTGACAATTTGTTTCTTGCACAATATTGAGCAATTTGGTCAGCATATCTATTGCCTGCTGTCACATAGTCATTTCCTGATTGATGTACAGCACATTTGACCACTGCTATTTCTTTAGACAATTGTAATTCTTCCAATAATTCTTTCACATTTTTGATATTTTTGATGGGATATCCTGAAGAACTCAGAAATCCCCTCTGTATCCAAAGCTGGCAAAAATCACGCACAACCCCAAACCAATATTGACCGTCCATGAATATTGTTACTCTCCAATTTTTCCCAATTTTACAAGCCTTTGTTAAGGCCATCAATTTGGCTACTTGTGCAGACTTGACTCCTTGTAAACAGGATGCTTCAATAACTCCTGATATTTTGCAAACAGCATATGCTGCACTTAAGCCTCCTTCTTCCGTCCTCAAACATGTCCCACCCACAAATAATACATGACCTGATTCCGTCAAGGGTAATTCTTTTATATCTGGGCGAGGCTTTGTACACATTTCAGTCACATCTAAACAATCATGATCTGCTTCATCTTTCACCTCTTCACAACATGGATCTGGTAACAAGGTGGAAGGATTCATCATTGTGCACCTTATCGCTGTCACATTCTCTGCTCCCAAAATGACTCTTTCATACCTAGTCATCTGACTAGGAGTGTGGTGCTGTTAAAAGAATCTCAACTGAATGTGGCACATAACCTTCCATCACAATTAATTAACTTTGTTCCAGACTCACACAAGTAGCAGCTACTGCTTTTAAGCAACCGGGTAAAGCTGAAGCCACTGGATCCAAAGTGGCAGAGAAATACGCCACTGGACATCGGCTGAGTCCATGCCTCTGAGTCAAAACGGAAAGTGCACAACTCTGTCTTTCACAACAGATTAATGTAAATTCTTCCGAATAGTCTGCCATTCCTAAGGCTGGCGCCTCACACAGACAATTTATCAACTTTACAAATGCTTCCAAACATTCATCATCCCAATCAATCGGGTCTTTTGCTCTTTAACGAGTCAATTGTATCAGTGGTTTCGCCAGCAGTGAAAATCCATTTAACCACTGCCTGCAGTACCCAACCACTCCCAGGAACATTCTCATTTCCTTCTGTGTCTGAGGTAGTTGCATTTGTTTGATTATTTTTATTCTTTCAGGGGTCACTTTTCTAACTCCTCTTTGTATTCTATGCCCTAAATACTTAACGTTGTGTTAACAAAATTGCAGTTTCTCTGGAGACTCCATGTGTCCTCATTCGGCCAAATAGTTCTGTAATGCAATTGTGTCAGTGACACAATCTTCTCGTGTAGGTCATCAATATATTGTACTAAAACTGATTTCCTGGGCATTACTAAGGACTCTAGACACTTTTTAAAGATCTGATTAAAATTCGAGGGACGCTCTGTGTACCCTTGAGGAACTCGGCACCATGCCAAGACACAGTCTCCAAACCTGAAGGCAAAAAGATATTGCCTATCCAGGTGCAAAGGTATGGAAAGAAATGCTTAATACAAATCAATCAGCATGTACCAACTTGCATTCAAAGGTATCTGATAAAGGATCACTGCTGGATTTGGCACTACTGGGCAACAAGACACTACAATCTTATAAATCTTTCGCAAATCCTGCACTGTCCTGTACTTACCACTAGGCTTTTTGAGTCCTATAATTGGCGAATTACAAGGACTACCCATTATTTACTTCAGAATTCCTTGCTCAATCATTTGTTCAATTATTGGTGCAACTCCTGCTTTCACTTCTGAACTCATTTTGTACTGTCTTGTGTTTGGATAACCTGCAACTTTTGTCACCACTATTTTCACTGGATCAACATTTGTCATTAACCCTATATCTTTTCCTGAAAAGTCCTCTGCCTCTGGATTCACTGTGGTTTTCAATTCTTCTGGCAAATAACTTTCAGTCAATAATGAAAACATCTCATCTACTTCTGTCCCTTGCTTAGCTAGCAACATCTTATCAACCACATCCTCATCGGGTGTTTGGAAATCAACACCATCAGGATTACAATTAATTGTACGATTCATTTTTCACAATAGGTCCCTCCCTAACAAATATACTGGCTTGAATCGCATACCACAAACCGATGCAGGTCTTTAACATTTTCAATATGTACTTCCAATGGTCTTGTAACTGGGGTTCTAAATTGTTTGTTTGATACTCCTACAACTTGGATCGTCTCTCCCGAGAGGGGTAGTTTTGGAATGTCTGCTGTTCTCACAGTAGTCCGGGTACCACCAGTGTGCAATAGAAAAGTGATGTCACTACCTTCCACTTTCCAAACAATAAATGGACCTGTCTGATCTACCGGCAAGGATGCGCCAAGCACACAGTCGTCTTCCTCCTCCCTCAGGCACCGTCATTGCGTATAGTCCGAGTCATCATTATCGTTCAATATTGTGAAACCACAGAGGTATTCTTACCACTTTCTCCGTGAAATCCGGTGTCCGCACTGTATTTTTGAATGTTCACATGGTTAGGCATAGGCGGTTTTGGCACCTGATACTGTGGAGTAACTACCTGCTGCTGTTGTTGTTTCACAACCACTTCATTCTGCATCTGCAGATTGAATTTCTTTTTCCCCATTATTATTCTGGATACTTTTACAGCCATTCTTCCAATGTCCATGCTTTCCGCACGCATGACAAGGAAATTTCTTCTTCGCTTCCTCTTTACTCATTCATTCTCTTCCTTTACCACCATTCGACACTTGTTCACTCTGACTCTGCCATTTTGTCTGATTATCAGTTTGAGACTCTAAATTTGTTTCTTGCTGCTCTGCCAACTTTACTTGTGCCCACATAATTTACTCTTTTAGTTTTCTGTGTTTTGCCTCAATGTCATTGCTGCAGTATTTCACTATTTCATCAATTGTCTTGCTTTGCCAGCACAACATCTGCTGTTGTATCATCTGACTAATCTCCGGTTTTAAACCATATACAAACCAATACATAAAATGTCCTATATCCTTATCACCAATGTTTTCAAAGCCCCTAAACTGCTTGAGCACCTGTAATAGCCTCTAATAATACTCATGCCCATACTCCTTTGGCTCTTGAGTCGTTCTGCCTATTTTCACCCAATCAGTTTCTTAAGGAGGGATTTTAAGAAAGTAATCACTTGGTGATACTTCTTCATTACCTCTTCTGATGGTGCCCCTGTTTTGGAATCTCTTCTGTACTCCTCACTCGGCCAGTCAACTGTGATCTTACGCTCCGTCCATAAATCATCAGGAACCACAATGTAAAATAAGATCTAAATCTCTCAAAAATACCTTTGAAACCTTCACAAACCTTTCCACTTGCTTGTACCATTCAACAGGTTTTTCTCTCAACCTGGGAAAATGATTTGTAAATGACAAAATATCCTGTCTGCTCCATCGAACATGAACATATCCACCACCAGGTATTTCCCTCATTGGACATACCCTTTCAATCTTTTCTGACTCCCTCACTGGAAATGCAGACAATGCTTCTTTAGCTTGTGCTTCCTCTTTCTTTCTTATCCACCTGGTTCTCCATTTATCAATGTCTCCCCATTTTCTCAAAATATTCATTAACTCTAGGGGTGGGCGGAATTTGCGAAAGTGCCTTTCGCAAAATTCTGCTAAACAGCAAAAAATCTCTGCGAACACGTGGAATTTCGCTTGTTTGCGGAGATTTCGGGGGCATGGCTTCTTCGCGAGTTTACATGCCTCTTGCAGCAATCCCCGTGTAGTTCCTGTGAAATCCCAGTGTAGTTCCTGTGACCAGGAAGCTACTTTCCCCTCATCTGCTGCTCTGATCAGTCTCTGACTTTATCAAGAATCTTGATAGGGTCAGAGACCGATTAGAGCAGCAGATGAGGGGAAAGCAGCCTTCTGGTCACAGGAATTCTTGATAGGGTCAGAGACCGATCAGAGCAGCAGATGAGGAGAAAGTAGCCTCCTGGTTACAGGAGCTACACAGGGATTGCTGCGTAAGGGCCTGAAGAGTTGTTTCCAGTGACCATGGCAACTTTGCCACCTCGCCAAAAGGCACCAAGGTCCATTGAGTGAGCTGTCCATCATAGTGGGGGAAAAGGCGGAAAGACGTTGCATACCGTTAGAGTGTGTGGGGCGGGCCAGATGGGCGGGGCTTCTATGCAAGGTCACATGCCTAATAATATTTAGGGTCAGAGACCGATCAGAGCAGCAGATGAGGAGAAAGCAAAAGCAGCCTCCTGGTCACAGGACCTACACGGGGATTGCGCTCGAGAAACTCGTGGATGCAAAGACCTCCATCAAGGATTCCAGCTAACTGTAGACGGTAGATATGGGGAGAAAGCACACCTGCCTAGCCTCCACTGTGCTCACTAATTTTTTGGGCAGATTATACGTTACTGAATTTGACCTTCAACTCGGGCACCTGCTTTATGTCTGTAAGTACTTCCTATTGAGGTTTAATTTGCATGACAGGAGCACAGTGCCAGAAAGAATCCTGCCCTGCATATTTATCCACGAAGATGCCACTGTTTTGTGCAATACAATTCCGTTCCGCCGCTGATCGCGGAAGTTTTGACATTTTTGTGTACCGCGTGGTACGCGAAAATGCCGAAATTTCGCAAGTTCCGGAACGGAATTTGCCGCCCACCCCTAATTAACTCCTTTATCTGTAATCTTTTACCAGATGTATTTATACTTTCTAAATCCTTTTCAGTAAACTCCTCTCAATATGGTTTCTGCAACAACTTCGATCTCACTATATCTATTCCAATCTATGAAGCAACCTCTGTTAATCTCTCATGGAAAATCTTGCTCTTCTAGTTATGCTTCTACACAAGAACAACAAATTCTCTTTATTATAAATGCTCACTCTTTCTGTGCCCACTTTACCAGCTATCATTTCTTTCAAATCCACTTTCAATCTGCTAATATTTAAGACCTTTGGTTGTGAATTTCGTTTTTCTATTCCCTGTGCCCATCTCTCTAAATCCTCGGGAGTAACTACTGTTGAATGTCCTATTCCTGTAGACACTTTTTCCTTCATCTTTTCAGGCGAAACTCTCTTTGGGGTTTCAGCTAAGGGTTCCATAATTGGAAGGTCCAT
The DNA here is from genome assembly GCF_964263255.1 of Lissotriton vulgaris. Lineage (NCBI taxonomy): Eukaryota > Metazoa > Chordata > Amphibia > Caudata > Salamandridae > Lissotriton > Lissotriton vulgaris. The sequence continues at coordinate 1,686,531,517 of NC_141693.1, read as the reverse complement.
TAATGAAATAACCGAATCACTCTCACTGGCCTGATCATCAGACATCACTGCTTCCTTTCTAAAATTACCTAAAGGAATTGTTACAGTTTGTGGTTTTCGACTACTCTTTTTACCTCCATACAATGGGATCACGGGACCGATTATCACTGGCACTGTCAAAGCTTCAGCACTTAAATTCAACTCTCTTATTTTCTGCACTATTTCTTCTCTAGTCTTATTCAAAGCTTCTCTCACTATCTTGTAATGCCCTATTGTTTGATGTATCATGCAGAATCTGTGTAACCATTATTGTTCCTATCACTGGTGCACTCGGAGTGACCCTACTAGGTATCTCTTGATACAGTGGAGGGTTTTTAATTAAAATATCCTCCAACAGTTCATCATACCCTGACACATTTGTGTGGTTTTTTTTCCTTACACTTGCTTCCAGACTGATCTTCAGCCATCAATACTGGATACAAACCCTCTGTTACTACAGCTCTTCTCCATCTGATCTCCACATGACTCATATGGATATCTAAGCAAAAACCCTCTAAATCTCCTACCACTTCAGAATTTCTCTTGTTCACCTGCCTCAATCTCCCATTCTTCCAATGCTTCATGTTGTGTCCGCCTAGGATTTGGTTCTAAAACATTCATTCGATTTCTCAAATCCTGAAGTATCCTTACATTAAAGGTGCCATAATCTGGAAAAGCCAAAACTCAATCACCTTTTATGTATTCCACCCAATTCTCCAACCATACACAAGTATGATATCCTCTTTCCATCATCATAAATGAAGTAGGCGTTTTCGGTGGTGGACAACACAGGCTTATCTTTCTTAAAGAAATTCTTAATTTCTTCAAACATTTTAGATGGACGATATAAGTAAGAGTCTTCTGTATAACTTCGAACTCTGTTACCTACGTCTCATCCTATGTCAGCGTGACTCACACCAGCAATCAAATCAGGACTCAACATACAATTTTTTTCATAACCAATTCTAACACAGCTTCTAACAACGAATCAGAGCTTGGCCTTGCACTGCTCATCTAACCAATACTAGCACGGCTTTTTGTGACGTCAGTATTGCTCCTTACTACTGATCTTTCCTTTACAATCTACTCCTTTCTCACGCCCCCTGCTTCAACCAATCCCAGCGTGGCTCTCTGTGACGTCAGTTTAACTCCTACAAAGGACCATCCTTTCACAAGGTAATACGAAAACTTATTTCTTTAACTTTTCTTAAAAACAGCGCTACTCTGTCTGCTCCACTAACAAAGGATAGATTTTCAACTTATTCTGAAGTAAAGAATTACTTCCTTTTCACTGCGAGTAACACCCCTGTTTACCCTTCATTCGAGCTCGGGAGAACCTGTTACCTGTTACCTGTTACCACTTGCTCCATCAGTACTACTGCCACGTCTCTAAATTCACCATTCTCCTTACTTACTTCTATACATGGGCACAGTCCATTCACCTCAATCATGTCATTGTTTTAACTGTTGACACACAATTCACAATACCTTATCAGAGTTATTCCACCTTTCACTGAACACTCAATGTCTTTCAGTTCCAAGTCTAACCAATAACCCGTATTTTTGTTTACCATAAGGTCATGTTCTTTGATGTCCATACACTCCTTGTTGCACAAGCAAAGGTAGATTAAAGGTCAGATGTTGCCACTGCTTAACGTAAACTAATTTTGCATAAACTTGAAAAACTCTGATGGTCAAAATATTTGCACCTTTGTGCATTTTCACAATCTTCTTTACTCATTACCCATTGAACCCTCTTTGATAACAATATCTATAGTAGTCTGTTTATTGTCAAAATGCATTTCATTGCCTTCATGAGCTTTCTTAATAGTTAACTTCTTCTGGTGATTACTGCACATCCTCAGAATTGCCCATCCAACCAGGGCTACACTTCGAATTGGGACTCCTTCCACTAGTAAACTCACAGGGACCGTAATCAGTTACATCACAAACTGCGGTTGTATGTGCCCATAAGGTCTTTATGTGTTTGCCTATCCATTTATCCACAATTCATGGCTAACTGTATGGTATCATTAAGTACATGGTCAATCTATCAATCATGCCATTTGTTACAACTGTGCCTAGAGTTTCGGTAACCCAGGTTATAAGGGCGCTCTGCAAATAAGGGAGTAGTATAAATTTCCAAATATCTATCGGTGCTCCTAAGGAAGGGTGTGGTCACCAACACCCTACACAACCTATCCAGTAGGTCTGCAAAACAAATTAACTTTCCTGAGCACTCAAGATGTACAGTTCAATATCAAAATAAAGTTCCGCTGAATTTATCTGAAGCAGTCCCAGGTTGGTAATCCCAAATAATTCATCAACGAAAGTCCTTCAAATCATGGATTTTTATTATTTTCCTCTTTTCTGAATTCAAATCCTCCACATTCCACATACAGAAGTCATTGGATTATTCAGCCAACACGTGTTTCGTCTTGTTCATTATTTACACATCGACTTCATCAGGGCTGAAATTATAATACAAATAAACATCACTATAATTCATTTTAAATAACATATAAATCTAATTATTTCGGAATCCCGTGATGAGCAGAAAAGAACCCGGCAAGAAAATACCAAGAAAAACATACACCCAATATGTGCACGTCTTCAGCAAGCCACCACCAAATAATATATTTAAGTTTCAAGCATTCAATCCAAAGTATTAATTATATGTAACCTAAAATCCTCTTCCTCGTATCGAGAAAACATATATTGGTTAAATAATGCCCCACTAGGGATCTGCTGTCTCATATTCCTAAATTTTAGATGATCTGCCCCATCATGAGAAATGCCTAATTTCAAAATACTTAATCACATGTCACTCTATCTCATGTTTTTAAGAGTATTTATAGACTCTTAGTCACCACCCAAAGCAAAGGTCAACTAGGGTGCTTGAACACTATATTCCAAGAAATTAAAGATTCTTTACCGTAATCCACATATATCGATATGTTCCCCGTTGAACTAATCAGTCTCTTCGTACTTCGAATATGAAGTAAAAGACCCTGCAATTTAAGCAACCCCAAAACCGTCAATTAGAAAAAGTATCATAAAATACTTTATAAACAACCTATAACATCCGTAATTCTCCATATTAAACTTACCCTGCTATTTTGAATATATTTTGAAAAGGAGTCCTCACATATCTTCCAACGTAATCGATTTACCGTATTCACGATCTGTAATAATGATCGAGTGTAAGATCAAATGTTTCTGTTATACTTATGTGTTTAAAACTATTCAGTTCTAACTTTTACTTTTCCCAGGTAAAATATTCCTCATACATACCTCTATGTAGTTCCGTGTTCGTCTATCCACGAACGCGTTCCCCTATCTGGCGTTCTACACCAGCCATATTGGAATTCCTATTTATATCCTACCAAAACACACGCCATCTTGTAATGGTTTAGTATGTTAGTCTGCGAGAGTATTGTCAGATCGGCGTCCTATCCGGGCGCCATATTGGACTCCCGTTAATATACTTATTCCTAAAACGCCATCACGTAGTGGGATCGTTACCATATTATATAAATGGATATTAACCCTACAATATGAAACTATCTATTCAATCCAATTAGTATTTACTTAAATCTATCTATATCAATGATTTAGTTCTCGTTTTGGGTTTGTGAAGATTACAAGGTCTGATTCATTCCACAGTATAGTAGTAGGTGAAGATGAAAAAATTGGAGTTAAGGTGAGAAAAATAGTTACATCTTCAAGTTTTCACTTCTCTTGATTCATATGAAACAGTTATTTACACATAGTCTCAGGTGTAAACAAAGACCTTCATTAATTATATAAATACAATAGATTCACGAAATGGAGAGTATCAAATGAATTCCACATTCCACATACAGAAGTCATTGGATTATTCAGCCCCCAAGTACAACATATTATTCGCATATACAGTTCACAACATGCATTAATTAAAATTCGTAATCATTTGCCACTTATAACAGCCAAATTCAGTTGGTGATTATATCACAACAGTTTGCCACTTAATCATCTCCCAAGTAGTACTGGAGCTCATGGTCATTGTTTAGACCCAGTTCCACAGCTTTAAGTCTCATCAACCACATAACCTCTGTCCTTCTCAATTTGAGTTGCCTGTTTCCTCCTCTTGGGTGTGGGCTAATATGTTCAATCCCATGATAGCTGAAATTATGTCCCTCCCTATCATCACAATTTTGAACAGCATATGCCGCAATGGGATATCGAGTATCACCATTCTTCCACGCCCTTATATGTTCCATTATCCTGTCTCGTAGCCTACGGATTGTGCTGCCCACATAGATCTTTCCACATGAGCAAACTATCACATACACTACATACGTAGTGTCACAATTTATGAAACTCACAATATCATATGTTCCAGAGCCATTGTAACTGAAATTCAGTACCTTCTTCTGTGCCCACCTGCAAGAGCTGCAACGTCCACATTTGTGGAAACCTCTTGTCTTATTCGTCAACCAATTATCTGGTCTCATATTTGGGTAACTCGGACTAACTGAATTGGCCAGGGTTTTTCCCTTTCTATAGGTAATACTCGGTCTTTCCCCTATATAGGGCATCAAATCTTTGTCTGTTCTCAATAAATGCCAATAGCGATTCAGTATAGAAAACAGTTTGTGACTATCCATATTGTAATTGGTGATCATTCTTACTTGGTCATTAGATCCCGTATTCTTCACTTTAGGTTACAGTATTCCTTTCCTGTCCAAATCTTTAGCTCTCCTCCTCGCTTTATCTACCTTATCATGTTTATAGCCTCTTGCTTTAAACCTGTTCGAAATATCGATCAGACTTTCCTCAAAATCACTTTCTTCTGAACAGTTTCTTCTTGCTCGTACCATTTCACCGAAAGGTATCTTTTCTATCTGACTCCTGGGGTGACAGCTACCCGCATGCAAAACTGCATTACAACTGGTTTCCTTTCTATACAACTTGCTACACAGTTTGTTCTCTTTTATGTACAGTTCTATATCTAGAAATGCCATGTTCTCTTGACTATATTGTGTAGTAAAACTCAAATTCACATCATTATTATTTAGGTATTCAAAAAATTCTTTGAGTTTGGCTTCAGTGCCAGTCCAAATCATTAGACAGTCGTCTATAAAACGACCCCAGTAGTGGATATACTGTATCCATTCTTTCCCACGATGACCTCAGATCCACTCCGCCTCGAACCACCCCATAAAGAGGTTGGCAAAAGACAGAGCGAATCTGGAGCCCATCGCGGTACCAAGACGTTGTCTATACCATTTACTATTAAATAGAAAAACATTGTTTTCAAGTACCAATTCTGTCATCTTAAGAATCATGGAAGTATGCTCAAAGAGCTCAGCAGACCTTTTATTCAGAAAGGACTCTATTGCACGTAACCCAAGTTGGTGATGAATATTCGAATACAAAGATACCACGTCAAGGGTAACCAAGTACATATCTGGTTCCCAAACCAAGTCACTCATGACATTTAACACATGCTTTGTATCCTGGATAAACGATGGCAGGTTATGTACATATGGCCTCAAAAACATATCAATAAATTCAGATAGTTTCTCAGTTGGGCCCCCAATCCCGGAAATAATAGGTCTTCCAGGTAGTCTATCCCTATTCTTATGTACCTTGGGAAGCGTGTATAAACACGGTGAACGAGGAGTTCTGACTACTAGATAGTTATATTCATCAAAGTCTAGTAGGGTTTGATCATACCATGTTTTCAAATATCCGGTGATCTTAGTCATCACATCTGTTAGGGGGTTTTTGCTCAAACACTCATAGTATATCTCATTATTTAATTGTGAGAGGACTTCATTGGATTATTCAGCTGGATTATTCTTCTGAACAGTTTCTTCTTGCTCGTACCATTTCACCGAAAGGTATCTTTTCTATCTGACTCCTGGGGTGACAGCTACCCGCATGCAAAACTGCATTACAACTGGTTTCCTTTCTATACAACTTGCTACAGTTTGTTCTCTTTTATGTACAGTTCTATATCTAGAAATGCCATGTTCTCTTGACTATATTGTGTAGTAAAACTCAAATTCACATCATTAATATTTAGGTATTCAAAAAATTCTTTGAGTTTGGCTTCAGTGCCAGTCCAAATCATTAGACAGTCGTCTATAAAACGACCCCAGTAGTGGATATACTGTATCCATTCTTTCCCACGATGACCTCAGATCCACTCCGCCTCGAACCACCCCATAAAGAGGTTGGCAAAAGACAGAGCGAATCTGGAGCCCATTGCGGTACCAAGACGTTGTCTATACCATTTACTATTAAATAGAAAAACATTGTTTTCAAGTACCAATTCTGTCATCTTAAGAATCATGGAAGTATGCTCAAAGAGCTCAGCAGACCTTTTATTCAGAAAGGACTCTATTGCACGTAACCCAAGTTGGTGATGAATATTCGAATACAAAGATACCACGTCAAGGGTAACCAAGTACATATCTGGTTCCCAAACCAAGTCACTCATGACATTTAACACATGCTTTGTATCCTGGATAAACGATGGCAGGTTATGTACATATGGCCTCAAAAACATATCAATAAATTCAGATAGTTTCTCAGTTGGGCCCCCAATCCCGGAAATAATAGGTCTTCCAGGTGGTCTATCCCTATTCTTATGTACCTTGGGAAGCGTGTATAAACACGGTGAACAAGGAGTTCTGACTACTAGATAGTTATATTCATCAAAGTCTAGTAAGGTTTGTCTTGTTAATTATTTACACATCGACTTCATCAGGGCTGAAATTATAATACAAATAAACATCACTATAATTCATTTTAAATAACATATAAATCTAATTATTTCGGAATCCCGTGATGAGCAGAAAAGAACCCGGCAAGAAAATACCAAGAAAAACATACACCCGATATGTGCACGTCTTCAGCAAGCCACCACCAAATAATATAATTAAGTTTCAAGCATTCAATCCAAAGTATTAATTATATGTAACCTAAAATCCTCTTCCTCGTATCGAGAAAACGTATATTGGTTAAATAATGCCCCACTAGGGATCTGCTGTCTCATATGGAATGTGGAATTAATTTGATACTCTCCATTTCGTGAATCTATTGTATTTATATAATTGATGAAGGTCTTTGTTTACACCTGAGACTATGTGTAAATAACTGTTTCATATGAATCAAGAGAAGTGAAAACTTGAAGCTGTAAATATTTTTCTCACCTTAACTCCAATTTTTTCATCTTCACCTACTACTATACTGTGGAATGAATCAGACCTTGTAATCTTCACAAACCCAAAACGAGAACTAAATCATTGATATAGATAGATTTAAGTAAATACTAATTGGATTGAATAGATAGTTTCATATTGTAGGGTTAATATCCATTTATATAATATGGTAACGATCCCACTACGTGATGGCGTTTTAGGAATAAGTATATTAACAGGAGTCCAATATGGCGCCGTATAGGACGCCGATCTGAAAATACGCTCGCAGACTAACATACTAAACTATTACAAGATGGCGTGTGTTTTGGTAGGATATAAATAGGAATTCCAATATGGCGCTGGTGTAGAACGCCAGATAGGGGAACGCGTTCGTGGATAGACGAACACGGAACTACATAGAGGTATGTATGAGGAATATTTTACCTGGGAAAAGTAAAAGTTAGAACTGAATAGTTTTAAACACATAAGTATAACAGAAACATTTGATCTTACACTCGATCATTATTACAGATCGTGAATACGGTAAATCGATTACGTTGGAAGATATGTGAGGACTCCTTTTCAAAATATATTCATAATAGCAGGGTAAGTTTATGATGGAGAATTACGGATGTTATAGGTTGTTTATAAAGTATTTTATGATACTTTTTCTAATTGACGGTTTTCGGGTTGCTTAAATTGCAGGGTCTTTTACTTCATATTCGAAGTACGAAGAGACTGATTAGTTCAACAGGGAACATATCGATATATGTGGATTACGGTAAAGAATCTTTAATTTCTTGGAATATAGTGTTCAAGCACCCTAGTTGACCTTTGCTTTGGGTGGTGACTAAGAGTCTATAAATACTCTTAAAAACATGAGATAGAGTAACATGTGATTAAGTATTTTGAAATTAGGCATTACTCATGATGGGGCAGATCATCTAAAATATAGGAATATGAGACAGCAGATCCCTAGTGGGGTATTATTTAACCAATATACGTTTTCTCGATACAAGGAAGAGGATTTTAGGTTACATATAATTAATACTTTGGATTGAATGCTTGAAACTTAATTATATTATTTGGTGGTGGCTTGCTGAAGACGTGCACATATCGGGTGTATGTTTTTCTTGGTATTTTCTTGCCGGGTTCTTTTCTGCTCATCACGGGATTCCGAAATAATTAGATTTATATGTTATTTAAAATGAATTATAGTGATGTTTATTTGTATTATAATTTCAGCCCTGATGAAGTCGATGTGTAAATAATTAACAAGACGAAACAAGTGTTGGCTGAATAATCCAATGACTTCTGTATGTGGAATGTGGAGGATTTGAATTCAGAAAAGAAGAAAATAATAAAAATCCATGATTTGAAGGACTTTCGTTGATGAATTATTTGGGATTACCAACCTGGGACTGCTTCAGATAAATTCAGTGGAACTTTATTTTGATATTGAACTGTACATCTTGAGTGCTCAGGAAAGTTAATTTGTGCCTAGAGTTTAACAGCGATTGCAAGTCTTCAGGAGAAGACAGTGTACTTCTCCTGCAGTCAGGCAGCAAGTTGTTGGATGCTTCACTCAGCGCATGATTAAGCATGTAGGAGATAGGGTATGCTTCCTATGGTTTCTCCCACTTTTTGCTGTGTTTCACTGTTTTTTTGACTTTAGTATGGCTGTGGCCCTGCTAATCAGAACCACAGCCTAGCTGTCCTCTCTCTAAATTGATACTATGTACTTTAGGTACATACCAGATTGGTTGTGAGCCCCTGTATATGGTACCCTATGTACCCAGGGTATAGGGACCCCAGAGGCCTACCAGGGGCTGAAGCATGTATTATGCCACCCCTGGTTAGCCTTCCAAAATGGCACCACTGGTCTGCACTTGCAGCCTGGGTAAGGTGATGTAAGCACCCCTTACTTAGATATAGTATACCTATATCTACATTTACATATAGACACATATTAACCTACTAGCAGCCCGTCCCGACATTTTCCGGGTATGAATTGCTGCCGGCCAGTAGTATATTGTTTTGTAGGATTTCGTTTTGATAGCATTTCTTATCTGTGACAGGCCTATGAAACGCTCCGTTCATAGTGTGTGAACTCGAGTTTCCCTACTTTATTTTTCCTTGCAATATTATATAGCGCGAACTCGGCAACATGGCATGAGCACAACTTACATTACAGAAGAACACATTCATTTGTGGTAGGCACGGGGAGACAAAACGATTTGCCTGGAATCACAGGATGTTGAGCTGATGCTGAGATTCGAACGTAGCTCCCCAGCTCTAAAGTTCACAATTCTAGAACTTGTGGCGGGAGGTGGGCCTAAAAGAGTATGTCGGTGCTGGCCATCAATGAGAGAGACCTGTGCATTTTTCAAATGGGTGGTGAAAAAATATGATTATGTTGCTGGAGATGTGGGCCGCCGTGCCACCAATGTACTTACCGGGGAGGGTAAACACCCATTATTCCGCAACTTTCTTTCTGCACACCATCACTACGCATACTTTCATTACGAAAGTACCATGACTCCGCAGTGCCATTATAACTCATGGCATTACATTTTATATGCTTTTACCACGCATACATTTACAACGAAATTCGTTGTAAATGCATGAATGGTAAAAGAATGTTTTTTTTAAATGTTTGGATAAGGTAAGTATGGGTATAGGGGTATATGTTTTGGGGTACTGAGGTATATGTTTTGGGGTGTTTGGGTATTTTAAGGGTTTAGATATAGTTTTGGGTTATGGGCTACAGGGGTAGTTTTAGGGTTTAGGGATAGGAATGGGTTTTGGGATACAGGGGTATTTTTCGGGTTCAGGGCTAGGTTTGGGTTTTGGGGTATAGGGGTATTTTTAGGGTTCAGGGGTAGGTTTGGGTTTTGGGGTACAGGGGTATTTTAAGGGTTCAGGGCTAGGTTTGGGTTTTGGGGTACAGGGGTATTTTTAGGGTTCAGGGCTAGGTTTGGGGTTTGGGGTACAGAGGTATTTTAGGGTTCAGGGGTAGGTTTGGGTTTTGGGGTACAGGGATATTCTAAGGGTTCGGGGTAGGTTTGGGTTTTAGGGTACAGTGGTATTTTTAGGGTTCGGGGCTAGGTTTGGGTTTTGGGGTACAGGGGTATTTTTAGGGTTCAGGGGTAGGTTTGGGGTTTGAGGTACAGGGGTATTTATAGGGTTCAGGGCTAGGTTTGGGTTTTGGGGTACAGGGGTGTTTTTAGGGTTTAGGGATAGGTTTGGGTTTTGGGGTACAGGGTATATTTACAGGGTTAAGATGGGTTAATGTTTAAGGGTGTTGGGGTATTTTAAGGAGTAAGGGTGGGTTATGATTAATGGGTGCAGGGGTATTTAAAGGGAGCAGGGTGGGATTAGCACACGATATGAGACATGGCATGAAGGGCGGAACGTACCACACGCCCCCAGCGTTTGTCACGCTTACAGCACACGCCCACAGCACAACGCAGACACGCCCACAAGGGACTACTTTGCTGGCACGGTTCTTTTACCTTTTAAATGTATATGGTGGGTGACTGCATAGCCTATGTCCTTCCGCTGCAACTGCCCTTTCCAATGTTGTATTGGGTGTTGTGATTGGTGCTGTGGTTCCTGAGATTACCCGCCTCAAAGGTTTGGGCTCTCTCTTTATTATATTAGTATAGATAAGTCACTCCTATGGCAGGCCTTGACAATCCCGAAGGCAGAGTGCTTGGTTTTGTGTGAGAGGGTGCCCTAGCATGAGCTGAGCCCCTCTGAAGCTTTCTGAAACCATCTCCCTATAGCTGTTCTATGAGATAGCCATACCATATACTCTTAAGTGCATTATAATCCTCGTGGTTAATGCTAACTTTGGTTTGGCTTTATCAAAACATGTTGTGTTTCATGTCAAACACTTTGGAATACTACCCGACCCCCGCCACTTCTGGCGGCAGGGGTAGCATTCCACACTTCTAGAGGGAAAAGACATGTACACACTGGTACACCTGGTTATAGTTAAACAGAGCCCCCCAGCATCACAAAATGGATGCTGATGCCACAGACACGAGTCTGCCCTCCTGCTGCTGGACGAAACTCCGGCAGGTGAGGCCTGGACAATAGGTTTCCTGTCCAGGGGGGTGCTAGCACCTCGCAAGACAGGCTTTAGTGTATTGGGGCAGGGTGGGTTGCATTCAGTGAATGCTTTTCAGACACTGCCTGGGGCACACAAGGTACTCCATGCATTTCCCAGTTCAAACTGGTTGCTGGGGCACTCTGCCCCAGCTCTGGCGTGAAACTGGACAAAGGGGAAGGGGTGTAACCACCCCCTCCCCAGGTCCTCTCATAGGTGAGACCCTAGAGTTAGTCCAACTCCTAAACTTACTATAAAAATAGGAGCCCAGTCCCTAGGACTTTAGATTACCCTGGACGAATCTCTGTAACATATATCTTGGAACTTCGACATTCCATATCGACTGGAAGATGGAAGAAATCTCCCTTGTGGTCAAGGAGTGACCACCCTGTTCAAACATGCACCCACAGCATTTTTGCCGGTCTGCATTTTTGAAGCTCCTGCCAGATCCCGAAGAATCTGCGACACAGGACATGGAGTTCCAGACATCTCTGAGGCTGACCCCAGATCCCAGCAAAGCTGAGACCCGTAGCTGACACAAGAGACGTGGGACCGGAACTCCTGGACATCCTGATTTTATGCTACTGCACCTACTTCCCGAACTATCCCGAAGTTGTGCATTGGTATATTTGAAGGCTATGCCCGAGCACCTTTTGCACCGAAGCGCTGAAGCCTACACTCCACGAGTGTTCCGTGGGCCTGCTTGGTGCATTTCAGCTCAACGCATCTCCGCGGTTCCGAGTCCGTTGGCTAGTGAGCCCCTATGAAGGCCAACCTTTGATTCCTTGAGTTTTCCTGGTTGCTCCAGACGTGCTCTAACTTCCCTCCAAAGAAGGAGTCCCCCAGACCTTGCCATCTGAACCAAAGCCAATCTTGTCATCTGGCGTGGGTTGCTGTTGCCAAGGCTTGTTGGGTCCAATCCGGATTCCGATGCTGCAGCACTCGACATCCTTCGTGGGACAGCTCGGATCCAGCTTCTGGTCATCCTCGACGCCTCCTGCTCCTCGTGGCTGTAGAGTCAAGCTTCACCTCTTTCACCTGAAATCACCCAACATTGGCTGGCATCTTCTTGCCGCCATCCTGGTCACTGGCTAGTGACCCAGACTCTGTCCCCTCTGCTTTCAGGTTCTTTACATCTCCAATCCACCCTTGGATCCACCCGGACACTTTTCCTCTGGTCGCCTGCAGCATTTCTTTGCAGCTCTCCATTAGAATCGATGGCGAAACTCGACACCAATAGACACCTATGCACCTGGCTTCCCTGGGTGAGGTAACACGAGTACTCTGGTGCTCCCGTGGGTCTTGACTCTCTAAGTGTCCTAGCCTGAAAGGGTTCCATCGTAGTTCACCTCTAGGTGCCCTTAATCTTCCAAATTGTAACTTGTTCGTTCTCCATAGAAAGTCAATGGTGATCCGCGGCTGTGTTTAGACACTGCACGCATCCCCCGTGCACACTGAACGCGTCCCCCGTGGGCCTCCTGCATCCTAACCTTTAGTGTTTCCAGGTAGCCCCACCGGTTCTACAGGCCCTAGGCCTGCTTTCTATCCCTCAAGTGGTTCTTATACCACTATTTTAGTATATGGTTTGTGAGGCCCCTAGGTCAAAACATATACTGTGCAACTTATTGTATGCTAATTAAGGGGCATATGTAGGAAGGCGTTTGTGATTCGCAAACGCCAGAATTCGCAGAATTCCGGCGTTTGCGAATCGCAAAAGGCCTTTTGGTATATAGGTGCCACATAGCAAAATAAGGAATCTCGATTCCTTATTTTGCTCAAGCATTTAAGGAATCGCAATTTTGCGATTCCTTAAATGCTATGTAGGGGTGACTTTTAAAATGCAGTTTTGGCTTAAGGAATCGCAAAATACCACCTACTCCAAGTAGATGGTATTTTGCGATTTCCTGTCAAAATGCATTTTTTTTAAAAATTCAAAGTGCCATGTGGCGCACAGACATGCCCTTAGGGCATGTTTGTGCGCCACATGTACTTACAAGCACATTCCACGGATGCAACAGGTGTCCTTTGGATACCCCGGCTCCCTTGGGATTGCGATTCTCAAATTGCGATTTTCTCATAGAAAATCGCAATTTGAGAATGTATCCCCATTCATTCCTATGGGCCTTTATTGCGAATCGCAATTAAGGAATTTTAGAGATTCGCAAAAAAAAATTCGATTTTTTACCTACATTCCATTTTGTAATTCTCAAATAGCGATTCCTGAAAAATCACTATTTGAGAATCGCAAAATGAGAATTACCTACATATGCCCCTAAATTCCTTGTATTGTACTTTTACCTCTGACGTCATAAAGAGTCCAGAGGGGTTGTGTTTAGATTAAATACATATATATTTGATATATATCCTGTATGCTTTCATTTGATCATTCAAGAGATTACAACTGGTAAAACAACTTGCTTAACTCGCCTCTAAGTCTTAGCCTGAAGGCTGCTCTCAACAGTTACCACTAGGATAGCTTTCTATAAGGTTGACTTTACAACCTACCATCAATAAGGGTCAGTTTTACTGGTGCAAGGTGCCCACTAGAATAGTGGACATCATATACCAGGCCAACTTCTCACAAAGCATCCTTGCAATTCAGACTGCACAGGCATTTCCACTTTCATGGTCATGGCTAGAAGGGCAGTGGCGGGACTGCAGAGTTCACAAGTGGGCAAGGGAGTTTTAACCTGGCTTGTTTCTCTGTGTGTCAAACCGATGCCATGAGTTTCAGGGAAATGATGAACAAGTCTTATAAACTGCCCTTTCAACGATGATAGTCTGCCCAGAGAAGTCCATCTTAAGTGAAGTTCCCAATTCAAGATGAGGTAAAGTCTTTTACTGTGATGTCAGTTCATGCTTGAATCATATATAAGGATGTTTTTGTTACGTTGTTTCCCACTAGTCACATATTTTTGTCTCAGATTTTTGCTTCTTGCAGTTTGAACGTCTACTGGATCTACTTCTGGATCTCCTTGCTTGGTTCTTTACTTTTCCCTGGTGTCAGGGGGAATTTGGTACCTTGCTATTTACTTTTTTATTAATCATCAATAAAGAGCTACAAGATTGGCAATGTTTTTTTCTTTTAACATGGACTGTATTAAAGAGACATTTGATGTCATTCACATGTTTTTCCCTGAACTGGAACTCTAAAAGATACACTTAATACTTTACCGTTCACATGTACAGTTTTTGGCAGTGTGGCTACTGGAAGGAGCCCCTCTTAACTCCTGCACAAATAAAGGGGAATCAACTGACCTTCTCAGGGTCCGGTCCTGAATAGCCATGTTTGTAAATACTATTCTGAGAGACAGTCCAAGTCCCTCTTGGCTTCAAATAATTGAAGTTGTTGATATTGGAGCTTTGCGAGCTTCAGTTCATGAAGGTCATCCTCTCATTCCTCCCCATCCAATTTAGGGAAGATTTGAAGTCGGACCTCTTTACATTGCACTGTATGCCATAATGAGGTAACAGTCCACCTACACTCACAGAGCTCAGCTTGCCCTGCAATCATTCATTAGCTGTATATTTGCTTTTGACCCATTACTGCTCTTGGCTGATTTTGGCTAGGTTTGTACATTGCAAATAAAACATACATGATACATACATACATTGGGCCTCATTTATGAAAAGTGATGCATCGCTGCGAGATCACTTTTCATTGCACCCTCCTTGCGACACCAATGATGCGTCATATTTACAGTATGACGCATCATGTCGCAAGGAGTTACAGATACGTCAGTATTTCTGATGTATCTGTAGGCGCAAAAAAGACGCATTGCTGGAGTGTGTCACAAAAGTGACGCAACTCCAGCAATGGGCAAGTCCCATGTGAAATGTGCCTGCGTCAGTCTTACGCCTGCCATCAGGCAGGCGTAAGATATTGACGCATTTGCATCCTAGAAGTGGCGCAGTGAAATCTTATAGATTCCAAGGCATCACTTCTATGACCCTTTCTTGCCTCGGAACTCCCCCCTGCATACATTATACCTGGCGCAGGTATAATGTGGAGCAGGGGTTTACAAAGTGAAGCATCTAGGTAGATGCGTCACTTTGTATATATGGTGCAACAAGGCACATTTTTTACGCCACTGGTGCGTCACAAAAAGTGACACGAAAGTAATGCAAGGGCTCATAAATAAGCCCTATTATTTGTTTATAATTTTTATGAAGTGCTTCCAAGAAAATCTAGGATGCACAATCTCAAAGCAACCTGTATAGCTGCCTAGTTGCAGTGCTTGTCAAGAGCTGTTTCTGTAGCTTTGATATGGACAGGTAGATGGCAAATGGGTCAACACCATGATCCTTTTACATCTATTACTAACTTGACACGATTGGCTACTGCATCTTGATCAGTAAGATATATCAGGCAATACATGTAATGCCCTGGATTGGTTTAAATTATTTTTCACAGGACACAGCAAAGCTATTTCTCTACCTCCGTTTCTATCCTAGACAACTATCCTGTAATATTCCCCACTTGTCACCTATCTCACCCATCCAGTGAATTCTAAGCCTTTGTGCTATGATGAACCTAATTTTTCACTTTCGTATATAACATGTTCACTTACTGTATGCAGTTTCTATTTAGCTACAACACCATAAGAACCGAAAAGCCACCACCCTTGAAATCAAACATTGTCTTCATGCAGCTCAAGAAGGGATGTGTCAGGATGGGCTAGAAATAAATAACACTAGTGTCTGGTCTTTGGGGTTCCAACACTTATTAATGATTTGTGTCTCTCTGATTGTGTGATATTTACCCCCCACCCAGGAAACATGACTTGTTCAAGTCTCAAATTGAAGCTGTGACAAACTTGCTAGTCCTCATTGAGATTGACTCAACACTAACCCCGCAAGAAAGCATAGTAGTACAGGCAATGTTGCCTCCTTCCAGAAGGTATCATAAGCATACACATATCTTGCAGAGGCAGTTACTTAAGGTTCTTTTAGTTATAAGATGGGACTCTAACCCTCTTATCATTTGAGGGAAGGGGCCCTGGGTTTTTAGCAATTGTCTAGCCCTTTGGGAGCTGTTAGTATACATACAATTAGCATTCTCAATGCTTCCAGGCCAGATTTTAAGGTGTGACCCCCCTCAACTAGACTTAGCAGTAGTCATAACTGTCAATTATTCCCGCAGAGCTGTTTTTCAGCAAGTACACCTACTACAGTGAAAGAACATTTCCTCAGGTTTCGCCTGGATATAACTAGAGTTAAAAACAATTTGCTCCAACTAGAAATATCCACAAAACTGTAAAAAAAAAACTAATGCAATCACCACATTACTAAATAAACTTTCAGCCAACATACTGGAATGAAACAACTATAGACCACTCTTGAACCTGTCCTTCATCAGCAAGATAATAGAAGGCAAAGTGAGCCAAAGAACAATAAGTCCATGCTCTTATCACGGCACATCTACATTATGCCAACAGCCTGTATGCCGGTGCCCCCCTCTACCTCATTGATAGGCTGCAAATTGTTCAGAATGCGGCGGCTAGACTCATTGGAAATATCCCTGCCCGTAACTCGGTTTCAGCCTACCGGAAAGAATTACACTGGCTCCCCATTTCCCATCGCATTCAATTCAAAATTCTGATCCTTGCCTTTCGTGCTATAAACGGAACTGGCCCGGCTTACCTGAGTAAAAGACTCAAATTATCTGTATCCGTCAGATCCTTGAGATCAAACAGCCTTCGTCTTTTGGTGGCACCCAGATTTCGTCGCGCTGGGTGTGGTGGCAGAACGTTCGGAGTGGCTGCTGACAAGTACTGGAAAAGCCTCCCTCTGGACCTCAGGTTCATTGAGTCAGAGCAAGTATTCAGACGCAAACTCAAGACCTGGCTGTTTACCAATCTTTGATTATTTATCCTTTGAGGCCCCCTGTAGTTCCGGGTTATGATGGACATGCACCTGGTAGTTCCTCCTCATGAATAACATGCATTTCACAGCGCCGGGACACCCCCTTTGGGGGTTGCTGCGCGCTTTATAAGCTTCTTAAATAAATTTAAATAAATAAATAAACACAGATCTCTTGACTGGGAGTGAGTGGTTGAAAAGTTTCAGCTCTACGTCCATCATCTTGTTGTGTTTGCCCTAAGTGGCCATGGGTATGCCCAGACGTGGGTCCCTTGCTCGCTATGCCACTGGATTCCAGGTAGCCTGGCTGATGAGGGGTGATACTCGAAACCAGTCCCAAGATGTTTGTTTATGGCTGAGTGAAGACCTGGCCTGGCAGTTCTGGCTGAACTGTTCCAAAGAGGAGCAGGGTCAAGACTGATCTACATATGGCTGGGTCCAATTGGGGTGGCATATTTAGCAAAAAAATGATGGGTTCAACCCAGATCTCTTGACTGGGGTTGAGTAGTTGAAAAATGTTAGCACTACATTCATCATCTTGTTGTGTTCGCTATATTTGCCCTAAGTGGACTAGGGTATGCCCAGGCGTGGGTCCCTTGCTCACTGTTCCACAGGATTCAAGCTAGCCTGGCTGATAAGGGGTTATACCCCGAAACCTGTCCCAGGATGCTTGTTTTCAGCCTAGAGAGGACCTGGCCTGGCAGTTCGGACTGGACTGTCACCATGAGGAGCAGGGTCAAGACTGATTTGCATATGTCTGGGTCCAACCTGTGGTGGCATAGTAAGCAAAAGAACGATGTATTAAACCCAGATCTCTTGACTGGGAGTGAGTGGTTGAACAGTTTTAGCACTCCGTCCATCATTTTGTTGTGTTTGCTAAGTTTGCCCTAAGTGGCCAAGGGTATGCCCAGACGTGGGTCCCTTGCTCGCTGTACCACTGGATTCCAGCCAGCCTGGCTGATGAGGGGTGATACCCTGAAACTGGTCCCAGGATGTTTGCTTCCAGTCCAAGGAGAACCTGGCTGGCAGTTCAGGCTGGACTGTTCCCATGAGGAGCAGGGTCAAGACTGATTTGCATATGGCTGGGTCCAAACCTGGGTGGCATAGTGAGCAAAAGAACAATGGATTAAACACAGATCTCTAGACTGGGGGCAGGTTGAAAAGTTTCAGCGCTCCGTACATCATCTTGTTGTGATTCCTATTTGATCTTAAGACAGCCTTAACACTAGAAAGTCAGTCTTTGCCTTAAGCCAGGAAAGATGGGCCTGATTTACAAAAGTGTTTCACTACTTTAAGGCAGTCTTAAAACTATCTTATGCCAGGGAGTGTAAACTAGGAAAGGTGGGCCTGATTTAAGAAGGTGTGTCCCTTCCTTAAGACTGCTTCAAGACTATCTTAAGCCAGGAAAGGTTAAACCAGGAAAGTAGGGTTTGGTTTACAAAGGGGTTTGCCATGCTTTAAGACAGGTTTATGGATGTGTTGAGCCAGGGAGGTTAGTTTTAAGACTGCCTAAAGCTAGGAAAGATGGGGCTAATTGATTTAGGACAGCATAAAACTGTCTTAGGCAAAGGAAAGATATTTGAACATTATGTATGCTTTCCTTAAATCTGCATTAAGAAGGGAACAGACAATTTTTGTATCCCGGAAAGTGAAGTTAGTACATGGCTTTATCGGTATACTCTTCTTTAAAAGTTGATGTAATGAGAAGTTTATACAAATAATATTTAGTTATACACAGTACACTCCTATGGTTTTTAATTACATGTAAATATGTTTCTTTTGTTTTTTTCTTTACATTATGAGGAACGCTTCATCATTTTATCTCTTCATTTAAATCATTATTCATAAATGACGTGTTGCTGACATGTCATGTATTGTGGTGCCAAAGCAATGCAATAAAGATGTGCCGATGAAGAGCAAAACACATGCCTCTTTGTTCTTCTTCAAAGACAACTCATAACACTCATAAATTCTGAATGTAAATAAACAAACGAGCTGGAAACCATTCACCAGAGCGAGGGAAAATAACCAGGGCGCATATCAGCTCTCACAGCTGTCCTCCCTGAAAACAAAAGCGCGCCTTTCTAAAAGCAAGCTTTTTCCTAACTCTAGGGCACCTATTGTGTGCTTCAAAAGCATAATACAGTTGCCATTTTGCGTTATACAGAATAATGTCTCCATCAAGTGCATCTTTCGTGAGTCCCTTGACAGTATGTATCCTGCAGCACTGTGCTTTCAGAATACCTTGGCCATTGACATCCTAGAATCTGCAGAAGGGGCACATTATTTTATACTCTGGGCTAGAGGCCCAAGGTAAAGTGTGGCTCATGCTGGCCATATTCATCTACCCCGGAAGCGTCCAGTGCTGGTCCAGGAGGACCGAGGCCATGATAGAGTTCAGGGGATGCACACAACATACATGTACACACTTGA
The DNA here is from genome assembly GCF_964263255.1 of Lissotriton vulgaris. Lineage (NCBI taxonomy): Eukaryota > Metazoa > Chordata > Amphibia > Caudata > Salamandridae > Lissotriton > Lissotriton vulgaris. The sequence goes on along the minus strand of NC_141693.1, from coordinate 1,686,511,897 downwards.
ATCTAAATGAAACTCATTTACAAAGTTACCAGGGACCTACACTCGGGCTCTGATCCAGCTTTTAAGACACAAACAATTACAGAGGTAGGTGTATGATTTTACAAAGGCATCTCGGATACTTCCCTCATTAACCACCCCATACAGCGAATGAAGTATCACTGTCCTAGACCATGGTGGCAGATCGGCGGGGTGGCATGAAAGATGCTCTTGAATAAACTCCGTCCATCTCTCCAGAGTAGATCTTTGTGCCATTGTATGGACATGTGCGCCACCATACATACTACCTGTGCACATGTGCGCCACCATACATACCACCCGAGGACATGTCTGCTACCATGCATACTACCTGTGCACATGGGCGGCACCATACAAACTACCTGTGGACATGTCTGCTACTATGTATACTAAATGTGCACATGTGCGCCACTATGCATACTACCTGTGCACGTGTGCCACCATGCATACTACCTGTGCACACGTGCGCCACCATACATACAACCTGTACACATGTGCACCACTATACAAACTACCTGTCGACATCTGTGCCACCATACATACTACCTGTGGACATATGTGCCACCATACACACTACCTGTGGACATGTCTGCTACCATGCATACTACATGTGAAAATGTGCGCCACCACACATATTGCCTGTGCACATGTTCGCCACTATACAAACTACCTGTGCTGTGAACATATGTGCCACCATACATACTACCTGTGCACATGTGCGCCACCATGCTTACCACATGTGCACACGTGCACCACCATACATACAACCTATGCACATGTGCGCCACTATACAAGCTACCTGTGGAGCACACATGCACCACCATACATACAACCTGTACACATATGTGCCACTATTCAAGCTACTTGTGGACATATGTGCCACCATACATACTACCTGTGGACATATGTGCCACCATACATACTACCTGTACACATGTGCGCCACCATACATACAACCTGTGCACATGTGCGCCACTATACAAAATACCTGTGGACATGTGTGCTACCATACATACTACCTGTGGAAATATGTGCTACCATGCATACTACGTGTGGACATGTGCGCCGCCATACATACTACCTGTGCACCCATGTGCACCACTATACATACTACCTGTGCACATGTGTACCACCATGCATACTACCTATGCACATGTGTGCCACCATACATACTATCTGTGGACCTGTCCTATATTATTCGGTCATACCTTCCTTCATATGGTATGTTTTCTGTCTTTGCTATTTAAATGTGCAAGTTTGTCTCCAAGAGTGTTCATGCTGCTTCAGGGTGACGTGCTAGAGCTATGAAAAAATAAATAAATAATGTACCCTTGAAAAAAGGGTTTTTCGGTACTTACAGCAGAGATTGAGAAGTGAAGCAGAAAATACAGTGGGGTTTGACGAGAAAGTGAATGATTATTAAGTGATCTGACAGTTCAGCATCAGGCACGTTAAGACTTTAAACTAGATTACAGATTACATAATAAATGATAAAATGCACACCGCTGAGTTTCTTTCTCCACTGTCCTTGTGTTTTGAGCTTGCAACGATAGCCGAGCTATCACACACGTCACACGCTTTGGATTTTGGCTATAAGGCTATCCCTCAGGTAAGACTTAGGCCCAGACCTCACACCGAAGAGCTATCCCGCAGGTTAAACTGCCACAGCTGCATGCCAGCTTCAACATGGCAAAGATCAGAGACTGAGTTCTCTATTCATTCTAAACATTTTTTGCAAGAATCCTATATTCCTTCACCCCACCCTAACCTTTGCTGTATGATCAATCAGAGATCTTCAATTATGAGGCCTTGCTTGGGTTCTTTCGATTAACTGTAATAGTTTCAATTGAGCAGCAAACCTGGATCACTAAGGCCGCTGTCATGAGTTCCACAGGAATTTGGGATGCAGTCATTTTTGATTACGATAATGTCCGGCTGTTGAGAGCACCAACCAAGTAGTGCTATCAACACTGATTCTATGCGCATTGCAACTGTCAAGCGAAGGCCGTGTTCATGGGAATATATGATTTCATCACAATGCCACTCTAAATCAAATTTATTAAGAAAGACTGTTGGCATCCCAAGCATTAGGTCTCAAAGTCAAACAAAATCATCATGGAGGATATTTTGACCATTCCGTGAACGAGAAAGGGCCAATTTAGACTCCTGCACCCTGACTAATGGCAGGAGCATATTTGTGATGATAAATGATTACACCAAATATCATTAGGCTGAGATAGTCCAGACCATATACGCCAAACGACGTCATCTCGAAAATGTAAAAGTGGCGGCCACCCCTGTGCTTCTTAAGGCCTTGGCACTTGTAAAGGCCCACAGTTTCAGGGTTCAAAACACTGAAGCAGTATGTACCCCAACCTATGCAATCTGCACTACAAGAGCCGACAGTGTGATCCTTGAGTGGGCCATCAACGTATTCCAGATCGAATACAGGCGCTTGTCCCAAGTGACAATTCAGCACACCCCAGTATCCAAGAGCGTGGGCAGCTTTGTAAAGGATTCTGTCCCCATCACCTATCCTCGGTTCCAGCCTCCATTAAATCTTGGGGCCTCAATGAGTTAGGCAAGGAACAAAAATCTGATCAGTACTTCCGGTCAATTAGACCTCCAAGTTTTGCGCTTAATATTGGGATAAGAACTTCACATGTATGCAAGTTTTAAATGCCCTTCCAACCATATGATGACACTTATTTATTTATAAAGTTTTATGTAGTGCGAACATGATCTCGAGGGATATCAGAGCGCTTCAAAATTTTGGTTGCTCAACGTTAGGCAGGCGTCAAATATATAACACAGGAAACAATTACAAAGGGTGCAAACACAACATCAGAGTAAGTCCAGTAACTTCAAGCAAAAGATCGGAGCCCCATTAAGGTAAGAACTTGCACATAAGGAATCGTTTTACTTCAATTTTTAAAGCAACCGTGGAGGTGAGACTGTGAATTTCAGGGGGGAGAGAGTTCCAGATCTGTGGCGCGGAGCCGGAGAAAGCTCTTTGACAAGTTCTCTTTTTTCGAAATAACTGTGGTTTCTGAAGGAAGGTGTTAGCGCTTCTTGACCGTCTACCATGACATGGGTCATGACTGCACGAAACGTTACACAGGTCATTACCCAGAGAAATGGCATATTGCATCCTGTGTCCATCAAAAACATGCATGACTAACTTCTGTTCGCATTGCCTTCTACATGGCCACCTGTCAAAGAGATGATGGCAAATGCAATGGTGTTTCTGGAACAAAATGGACAGCAACCAGTCCACAGACAGTAACTCAAATGAGATGGAGCCAGTGGTAGTCTCCTAGCCAACTCACCAAGACTCCACTCTTGAGACCTAGTCAGATTGTTGGGCTCAGTCCTGATATAATCTAAGGCCACACCATGGCCTGTTTGCCCCTTCACCTCAAGAAATACCTTGAACACCCCACCCAAGTGCTTCTGCCCACTTCATCTAATATATTTGCTTCTCTTTTTCTACCCATCTGATTCATATCAACCATTTTACTTTCATTACCAAAGTCCATCGAATGAATAGGTGAAACTATGTGCTGGTCTGAATGGTAGAGTATCTACGGGTTGCAGTACAGGCAGTCTTGGTTATCGGCTTGATTCTTTAGGTAAATAAAGTCATCTCTTCCTCTATTAAAAACAAGGTCCATATTTGAGGTTTGGGGGATGGGAAACTTCATCAAAACGTGACAGATTCTGTTCGCCATATTCCAAGTGCCATGGGCTATTATGAACTTGTAATACAGCAGATGGGAAACCGGCCACTCTTGTCATGAAGTATCCTATTTACCAAACTCTAGACTGGGCTCTATGTAAAATGATTTCTATTCTTGTGATAAGAACAGAAAAATCATAGATCAGGTAATCATTTGATCTTACACGAAAATGCTTTGTATTTGAGAATGCCCAAACAACAGCAAGACTCCAAACTATTGAAACTGTTAGGCTGACCAACAGACTGAATAAGTGGATGTCTTTTTCTCAGCATGTGGCCAAACTGTACTGACTTCTGGTCAATAAGAGGTTACCTTTACGATCCTCAGATTTTTTTATTGGACAATACGCAAGAGCCCTTCTTTTGATCTCCTTCTCGAGCACTTAGGTCTTATTTTTCCTTTTTAAGGGTACCAAGAATTTGTCAGGTTCAGAACAGAGCTGGTGTCTTTGTTTGCACTCAAACAATGGAAAGACATTCTGAAAGACCAACAACAGCAGAGCAATTTGCTTGATTTCAGAAAACTGCGGAGAATTTGACTTTTCGTAAAACATAGTAATTGTCAATTGTTGGCTGCCTTTCACAGCACTATTTTGAGTAAGAGAGCACTTTACGAAATTAACAATCGGATTAAACAGTTTTGCAGATACCTGGAGAAGCTTCAAAACACTGCAAGGCTTTTGACCCTTTATAGGGGTGGTGATCTGTATAAAGTCTAAAGCTACCATGGAGGTGATGAAGACAGATAACAACTCTCTAAGAATTGGTACATAGGGGAGAATCAATCATGTCCTAAATTCACCAACTCCCTAAAGGGGCTAGCCCATTTAAGAAAGATGGTTGGTCCCCCATAGACCTATCTAGAATCAAGCAGTGCTTGCTCATTTGCCTTCACCAAGACTAAACTGCTTTGCTCTCATAGGCTTACAAAAGAATCTGCAACCTCTTAATACCCAAAGAAAATCATATTAAAGTCTCAAAAAATGTGCATGGACAACAAATCAATTATTTTTCTATGACACATGACCATCATTTTGACACAGACTAAATGTAGATCAGTGCATGCATTCATTACATAAGGATATGAAAATCTCATGCCCATTATACTCTGCCAGGTTATGCCTATGATTCCTAAGAACATGCCTATTTACTTGGTTTGTCTCACTTCGCTCTTACGTTTTAGCTTTTCTGACTTTCTTCTTCTCCTAAAATTTCTCTTCTCCCACCCCACTGTTTTGTCAACACTTTCTCTCTCACCCATGCTCTGTTCCTCACATCTACCCTGTCCTGTCTTCCCTCGTGTGTCCTGCTCTGTTTTTTAAAATCTCTTGCCTGTCTCCATCCCCTGGTCATCATTCTGTCCTCCTTTTTCTGAAAACCTATCTATTCTACTAGAGAGATAGATGGCTATAGTTAGGTCGAGCCTAGAGCAGCGCGCATGCGTTGCTCTAGGAGAGGGCCTCTTGGAATCAGACTCCTCCCACACATTCCATTGGCCTTTACGTGTGGCTTTCAATAATGAAAGCACACAAATAGCTAAAGACGGGTGCATGTCCCGCCTTTCCTCTAAACTTTCACTCCCATAGCCTAGGGGGACTCGGGAGCGAGAAGGGGCACGCAGTGTGTAGCTGCATTCCTTGTCGCGTCCTGGATTAGGTTACTAATTAAACACAGCGAGCTTTCACTTTTGCAGACGGGCTTTTCTTTGTTTCCTGCTCGTGTTTGCTGTTGCCTGTTTTTATTTTGTGTTCCTTGTACTTTATATTGTAAAGTAAGCGTGTGTGTGCGATTCATTTAATAAATGAAATGTTTCTTATTAACAAAGTTGCATGTGTCTGCATTTAGATTCTAGTTTATTTTTTCATTGAAATCCGTAGAGCAAAGTGACTGCATGTGTATCGCCTGTTAAACGCCACTTCCCGCCTCTCCACATGCTAGTCCTTGCCCCCGGCCAACTCCCGTCATTTGTAAGTTGCTTATTCCCCTATTTGCTTGTTTTATTTAGGTTCATGCATTTGAACACAGGAGGGGCCGGGACATGCTGCCAGAGCTCTGTTACCTGCTCATGTTTGCTTGTGTCCGCACCCCACTCCGCCTCGCCACACGTCAGTTCTTGTTATTATTTATGCTTATCTTTACAAAGGTACAAGATATGTATCTATGCACCTTTATAAGAGAGAGTATGATAGTTGGTACGATCCTGTTTTTCGTCTGCATGTGTACTAAAGACAGTATCAGGGCTGCCCCTGTTCAGCAGTTTCTAGCCCCTCTCCGGGGGCTCGCCACATACTACACAATCCTTACAGTAGACTCGCCGTAGTGGCCGTTAGAGAGCATGCTGGCTCAGGGTTTGCTGCTCCGGCAATGGCTTCCCTCTGCTTCCCAGGTCTCTCTGAGATGTGTGCCAAAAGCTGCCTGCTCCTCTCTAGGCTCCGCTCTGCAGGGCCACCTGTATAAATGCAAGGTTGTCTCAATATCTCTGGTCACCCTGCCCACTGTCTGGATCTGACATCCTTCCAGCGCCACATACAGGGCAAGTGTGATCTGCTACACTGTGCACAGATAGTCCTGGCTTCTTGCAGGGCCTGCAACATAACCTTACATAATATATCGTTGCTGCGATATTACAGATCTCCGAAGCCCCTTATTTTTAAAGATTGTAAATATTGAATTTGGGGTACAATTTTGAGATACCTTAATACCTTACATAAGCTACGTGTTGGCTTTTCCTCCAGTGTTTTGAAATGTTTTCTCTTATACTTTATAAACAATGTTTAAAACAAGCACTGGCAAAGCCAATATATTAGCACTCACATTATACAGGCGAGGCTTGTTGGCGTTATTGGAGCATTTTAAATGAGCACCAGTTATATTATACAAGTTTACACCAATAGACAGAAGGAAAAAGCATTCATGTAGCACCAACGGGTGGCACTTTTGCATCCCCTGCACTCCCTTTGCCCCATATGCTCCCTGTATTTTATGCGCTCTCTTTGTGCAGACTGCTCCCTCTTATCACTGCTACCTTTCTGTCTATCTCCATACATATTTTAAATCACCTCAAAATGCAAATATGTTTAGATACAAAATATATATATATTTTTAGCACTTGCTTTAGTTGAAGTGGAGGCTGAGTATGTGAGTTAATGACTTTAATGTCCCTAATGGTCTCCACCTTCTATTCGGCTTAGGCACACCACTGCTTCGCAGTTTATGACTTGTAGGTAATAGCTGTCAGATGCCGCATGCTATATCTTTTTTCTGTTTTCTTTTTCACTGCATTTCCAAAAGCATGCTATTGAACGTGGTAAAAAATATTTGCCAAAGCCAGTGGGCCCAAATGCGAGACCTAATGTCTTTGTCAATGCTTGTTTATGTTCTTGCAGTTGTTAGTGTCACAAGGCCATCAGTCTTCCATTTGCACTCTACAAATGTTCTTTCATTCATTCACTTGCTTTCTGTCACCTCTCTGCTGTGGTTCTCAGTGTCTTTATCACCTGATTCTCTTGTTCTTTTGCTCCTTTTCCATTCACATTCCCTTTCTCTTGCTTTCTCTCTTACCTGTCTCTGTAACCTTTTTTCAGCTGTCTATCTGTTTTCCTCCCTCTTATTCTTACTGTCTCCCTTTTGCTCTCTTACCTCACTCCGTCTATCTCTTTGCTATTCTGTTCATCTCTCCTTCTCTTGCTTTTTATCTAGCTCCCTTGTACTCTCTCTCCCCTCCCTCCTCACAACTGTCTTTTCCACTATCTCACCTGTATCCCTCATAACCTTTATTTCTCTCTATCCCTTCCCCAGATCTTTATCACCCTAACTCTCCCTTAGCGGTCTCTTGCACCTCTCAACTATTCTAACTGTCCCTTTCTCACCTCTTACCTGCCTCCTCTTCTACCCTTTATCACATCTCTGTCTCTTTCCTCCTCTTTGTTCCTTCTTTCTCGCTTGTCTCTCTCTGTTGTGTCTTCCGTCCTCTTCAACCGTCCTCTTCAATACTTTTTCTGTCCTACCACTAGTGATCTTCCCCAGGCCTGAATCATTTCACAGTACTTTTTTCTTTATTCTTTCTTTGTTAACTCTAATTCTCTGAAGCAATAAGTGCAAAAAGAACTGATGATGGACGGAATGCTGAACAAATCAAGCATTCACCCGCAATCACAGATGTGGGTTGAATCCATCGTGTTTTTGTTTGACACACGCCACCCCAGTTTGGACCCAGCCATATGTAAATCAGTCTTGACCCTGTTCCTCATGGCAACAGTCCAGCCTGAACTCTAAGTCAGGTCCTACCTGGACCGGAAGCAAGCACCTAGGAACTGGTTTTGGGGTTTCTCCCCTTATCAGCCAGGCTAGCTGGAATCCATTGGCACAGTGAGTCCGGGACCCACGTCTTGGCGTACCCGTCTGGGCATACCCGGCACACTTAGGGCGAGAAAGCAAAAGACACACAAATGATGGACGAAATGCAGAACAAATCAAAACATTCACCCCCAGTCAAGAGATCTGGGTTAAATCCATTGTTCTTTTACTCACCATGCCACTCCAGTTTAGACCCAGCCATATGCAAATTAGTCTTAATCAATCAATCAATCAGTCACTTGTAAAGCGCACTACTTACCCGTGAGGGTCTCAAGACGCTGAGGGTAGGGGTTGCTGCTACTGCTCGAAGAGCCAGGTCTTGAGGAGTCTTCTGAAGGTGAGCAGGTCTTGGGTCTGCCGCAGATGGGTTGGGAGGGTGTTCCAGGTCTTGGCGGAGAGGAAGGAGAAGGATCTGCCACCGGAGGTCGTTCAATGGATGCGGGGGACAGCGATGAGGGAGGCTGGTGGAGCGGAGCTGGCGGGTGGGGGTGTAAAAGCTGAATCTGCTGTTCAGGTAGGCCGGTCCGGTGTTGTGGAGGGCTTTGTGTGCGTGGGTGAGGAGCTTGAAGGTGATCCTCTTGTTGACGGGGAGCCAGTGCAGGTCTCTTAGGTGGGGGATGATGTGGCTGTGGTGGGTGATGTTGAGGATCAGACGGGTGGAGGCGTTTTAGATGCGTTGTAGTCGCTGTAGGTGTTTGGCCGGGATTCCTGCGTAAAGTGCATTGCCGTAGTCCAGCCTGCTGCTGACGAGGGCTTGGGTCACCGTTCTTCTGGTTCCAGTCGGGATCCACTTGTAGATTCTGCAGAGCATGCGGAGGGTGTTGTAGCAGGAGGAGGAGACGCCGTTGACCTGCTTCGACATGGAGAGGGAGTCGAGGATGAATCCTAGGTTGCGTGCGTGGTCCGTGGGCATCGGTGCTGTTCCCAGTGTGGTCAGCCACCAGGAGTCGTCCCAGGCAGAGGGGGCGCTGTTAAAGGATGAGGACCTCCGTCTTGTCCGAGTTCAGTTTCAGACGGTTGCTCCTCATCCACTCGGCGACGGCCTTCATTCCCTCGTGGAGTTTAGTTTTGGCAATGTGTGGGTCCTTGGTGAGGGAGAGGATGAGCTGGATGTCGTCGGCGTAGGAGATGATGTTCAGGTCGTGCTGGCGGGCCACTTGTGCGAGGGGGGCCATGTAGACATTGAACAGGGTCGGGCTGAGGGATGAGCCCTGGGGTATGCCTCAGATGATGTGAGTGGCTTCGGATCGGAAGGGTGGGAGGCGGACTCTCTGGGTTCTGCCGGAGAGGAAGGAGGTGGTCCAGTCCAGGGCCTTCTCCTGGATTCCGGCTTCTTGGAGGCGTGTCCTTAGTATGCCGTGGCAGACTGTGTCGAAGGCGGCTCACAGGTCCAGGAGGATGAGGGCTGAAGTTTCGCTGTTGTCTAGTTGGCGCCTGATGTCGTCTGTGGCGGCGATGAGGGCTGTCTCGGTGCTGTGGTTTCGTCTGAATCCGGATTGGGATGGGTCTAAGATGTTGTTGTCCTCGAGGTGGCGGGCCAGTTACATGTTGGCAATTTTCTCGATGACCTTTGCCGGGAAAGGGAGCAGGGAGATGCACCGGTCCTTCTTGAGGTCCTTGGGGTCCGCCTTGGGCTTCTTGAGGGGGGCGTTGATTTCGGCGTGCTTCCAGATATCCGGGAATGTCCCTGTCTCGAAGGAGATGTTGATGACCTTCCGTAGTTGGGGTGCGATGGCGGCATCTGCTTTGTTGAATACGTGGTGTGGGCAAGGGTCTGATGGTGATCCTGAGTGGATGGAGTTCATGACTTTGCATGTCTCTTCGTCATTGACGTAGGACCAAGAGGTCAGGCGGTTGGTGCAGGTAGTGTTCGCGGGGGGATGGAGTCTGCCGTAGTCGGGGCTGTCGAGGTGTTGAAGCTGTTGTGGATGTCGGCTATCTTGCGATGGAAGAAGGTGGCCAGTGAGTCGCACAGGTCTTGCGAGGGCGGGATGTCGTTGGTGTTGGCGCTGGGGTTGGAGAGTTCCTTCACTATGCTGAATAGCTCTTTGCTGTCGTGTGCGTTGTTGTCCAGGCGGGTTTTGAAAGAAGATCTCTTGGCTGTTCTGATGAGTTGGTGATGTCTGCGGGTGGCGTTCTTGTGGGCTGCGTGGTTGTCCGGTGTAGTATCGTGAAGCCATTTCTTCTCCAGTTTCCGGCATGTACGTTTGGAGGTCTGGAGCTCTTAGTTGAACCAGGTGGCTTTCTTGCTGGTATGGCTGTTGGAGGGTTTCTTGAGTGGGGCGAGGGTGTTGGCGCAGTCGTCGATCAACTGTCTGAGGGTGCGGGCGGTGGCGTCTGGGTCGGTGGGTGGGCTCTGGGCGAGGGTGGAGGTCAGCTGGTCTTCGGTGACTTTACTCCAGCAGCGGCGAGGCAGTTGTTGGGTGCGGTGGTGCGTGGTTGGTTTCTTGAAGGTGAAATGGATGCAGCGGTGGTCGGTCCAGTGGAGTTTGGTGGTGTGGGTAAAGGTGACGTGGGTGCTTGTGGAAAAGAGGGGGTCAAGCGTGTGGCCGGTGGCGTGGGTGGGTTCAGTGACGAGTTGCCTGAGGCCGGGTTGGCGAGGTTGTCGATCAGGGTGGCGGAGTTGGAGTCGTTGTTCTCGAGGTCGAAGTTCAGGTCCCCGAGGAGGATGTAGTCCGTGGAGGCGAGAGCGTGGGTGCTGGAGAGGTCAGCAATGGAGTGGCTGAACAGAGCCCGGGGACCAGGGGGTCTTTAGACGAGTGTTCCTCTGAGGGTGGTGTTGGGGCCGGTGTGGATCTGGAAGTGCAGGTGTTCGGTGGTGTTGAGGGTGTCTTCTACGTGGGTAGACCTGGAGGGTGGACTTGTGGATGATGGCTACACTGTAAAAGGGGTCTTAGACAACCAGTGACCAAAGACCCTTTTTGTGTTGCCCGGCGGTATCGCCTCTATGACCCACCAATATTTAATCAATGAAGAAGCAGGCGCTGGAGACTGAAAGGCAGGAAACGAGGGTTTATTCTCTCCGGAGGAGAACACATCAATTCAGACAGCAAGTATCGTCACGAGGTGCTCTAGCTGCATCTCTGAGGCCTGGCCTCTTATACTCAGGTTTATGATCTTTATTGCACGTAACACATTCTTGCAACACTTTGATATGTGAAAGAACATCCTCGGAATCTCCCCTTCAGGCCCGTTCCCACATACATTTACAGTTGAATTCCCCACCCCGGTCACAACAGGTGATGATTATCGCGCAGCAGGACATTCCGCCGATTCACGGAATGTGTGAAGTTTGATCGGATCTCGTAGGGTGGGGGCTTTGATCGGCTCGAGGGTCTTTTTGATGGGGAGGGGAGGCTTCCTACTGTACGGGGTAATAAACAGTATCCGCAGGGCCAGGTGGTGGCTTGGGAACAAGGAAGACAGACGGGCACACAGAAAAGGGAGGTTTGCATCAAAGGGCCTGAGACTATGAAAGGAACGAAGGGAGGTGTCGCGCTGGGAACAGGATGGGATTCTGAGGCAGATCTGCGCTGAAGAGGGGTTTATGACCCAAGGCATGTGAGAGTGAGGGGGTTGTCAGCGTGCGGGGGATGCCTGTGAGGTTAAGAGAGAGAGAGAGAGAGAGAGAGAGAAAGAGAGAGAGAGAGAGAGAGAGAGAGAGAGAGAGAGAGAGAGAGACGCGCTGGCTATCGGCGAGGGGCAGAGGGGCCATGGTGCTCAAAATGACTGCCGCTTACGCGCAAGGCATATGAAAGCGGGAGTGATCAGTGCGTGGGGGTGCTTGTGTAGGTGGAGAGCCGTGCTGGGGGTCAGGGGTGTGCAGAGGGTGGTTCTGGTCAAGGCAGCTAATGTGGTGGGCGTGTGCGACGAAGAGTGTGGCATCTGGGCGAAAGGGAAGATGGCGCAGATAATGTTCACCAAACCGTATTGAATTTCCACAGTCCTCCCTTTAACATTTCTAAGACATCTTGCTGGCCTATTTCCTATCTGTGTCTACTGTTGTGGTCATAAGTAAGGAAGTGATAACCCAGGTGAAGGAACTGTACATAAACATCACATTTTTAAGATCTTTTCATCCAGTGGGCGGGCTCATCGTTAAGCTTTGTTGCAGGAAAGTCATAGTAATGCAATATCAGACAAAAATTATGCAGTGAGAGCGTAGGGTACAGATCATAGAAGCTTGTAATCATTCGGAATAGGAGCCGATAGGTTACCACGTAAGTAGGTTCTTTTTGTACTCGGTTGGAGCATAGTCAATTCAATGGTGGTTGGGAGAGAAATGAGACATAGTAAAAAACAATAATCAGTGTTCCCAGTGTCTTATGGTCGTGGACCATTATTAGTCAGTTCTCGGCATTCTTTGTCGTCTTCTGTTGGCACTGTTGAACACCCGTATTACAATTCGTTCGTTAGCAGGAATGTCCATGTGGGTTGAGCCGTTGGAGGTCTGCGGGCAGGAGAGTGCCTTTGTACTGTTTCGCCAGACCTCATGGGAGAAATGCGTTACGGTTTTGGAGCAGATGCATTTTCTTCCATAATCCAGAGAGTGGTCATTAGAAGGAGACAGAAAAGGATTGTGGTGAAGGGTGCAATTGTCTTTGAGTTGTGGAGTCTGTCTGTTCTTGGGTTTCTGTGGGGGGTATTTCCTGTTGCTTCCATCATCTTCAAGGTGTTCGGTACCGGGCAGAACCACATACTTCGTTTAGCTTCTCTTTGGGGTGACCCTTGGTGGTGTTTTTAGGTCACCGTTCTGAGATTTAACACAGTTTGTGGTCTACTTAGTCAGGGCTCCCTCCTCTTTGACGCAGGAAATGCCCTTCTCCGGATGGCACAGTAGGATTTAGAGGATTTTGAAAGTTCAGGTGGAGGGAGGGTGTGTGGGTGAATAGTCTTTATGGCAGGTCGGAGGAGGAGGGGATGGAGCAGGGCCAGGTCGGGAACAGACCAGGGAGACGGAAAATTTTTAGACAGGCGGGTCCATAATCACGTTCAGAGAGCAGGGACCTTTCGGCACGCGTCGATCATAGAGCAGGGGCCTCAGGTCAGCCCTTTCCTTTAGTTTTGTCGGAAACAGTGCCTCGTCCTGCGACTCCTTACTGTTGTGGTCTCGCCTTGGCCTCCGTCGCTGAGGTTCCACGGTCTGCAGTCAGGCCGCGTGCTCCCACATCCGGTCTCTTTCTCCTCCGACAGTGGTACCCTTAAATGAGTTTGAAAAGACAGTCTTTAGAGATTTTGCAGAGGAAGGTAATTACGTAAATCTATTTCTCTCCCAACACCAAGCAACTGGGGTAAACATCCGCTACATTGAGGTTTGCAGCCAACGTATAAACAATTGATGATGGGTTTGCTGGATTCCCAACAACTTCCCTTTGTGGTTATTTCTTTGGCGTTTTGTCGGTTTATTACATTCATTTTGTCGTGGTACGAGGTCTGATACCCATTCATTGCATTCGTTTATTACAGTCATGTCAGTTCTCCTGGTAGTGACCCATTTCCCTAGTACGTGTCTTGCAAGGCTAGACCGGTCTTCAGGGCTTTGTATTTTACGGAAAAGTGTAACGTGTTATTCACCATAGTCTGATAGGCATCCTTCTGAGGAATGAACATAGGCTAAACTATTCTCCATTACATCAATGCGTCTTATCTTTTGGCTAAACATCTCATTTTCAACAAGGTTTAATACAACAAGTTCTTTCATTTTTCGATCTAATTTTAACTTTGTAAACATTCTAATCTCTACATCGTTTCTTACAACCTGGCTACTTCATTAAAAACTCGGGGGGGGCTCGCGATAACTATTAAACTCATCTTTGAGGCGAGTGGGGTCTTATGGAAAACAACTAGGAACACAGTGAATTGGAGCAAGGGACATTTTTCAAATTCTCGTCTGGGGCAGCCGATACAAAACTGATGGTGTCCTGGGAAGGCGGGTATATCTCGATCGCCTTTGCTGATTGGGGCATTGATACAATTTTGGGACGGGGAAGGTCGCGTTACCAGAAACATTTTATCATGGATGACACTGACAAGTAGTTCCCTCAAAATGGGTCAGATTAGAGAACCTTAGTCGTCTTACCTGTCCCTTTCTTTTCGGTCAATCTAGGTTTCATCAATAATTAGCAGAAAGGGAGAGGTAGTACGTGGTATCGATGCAATTTATATTTAAGACAAATTTGTGCAAATACTTGTGGTATTTGGAGCCAATCAGGTGGTGCACCAGGGGTAGTGGTTCGCCAATTAGGTGCCAGTTGCTAGGAAGAGCGAAAGAGTGGAGGAGAGAGAGAGAGTGAGAGAGAGGGAGAGAGAGAGAGAGAGACAGATAGAGAGAGAAAGATAGAGAGAGAGAGATAGAGAGAGACAGATAGAGGGGGAGAGAGAGAGATCGACAATAGGCTAAATAGTACACGTGTGACATGGAGAGTGGCCATGTACTATTTAGGCTATTCAGTGCATTACCCAACATGAAACATTTTGGGTTTGTGTTAGAATGTAGAAAGCATGCAGTTTGGGACGGAAGAGCATTAGGCCAGGTACATAAGGACATGCATTGAGTCGGGTGTCTTTAGGTGCCATCTTGCAGCGTAGGTCCGCTTCATGTATCGGACATGGCATGGCTCCAGATCTTTTACTATACCCTAGTCGTTATTCCAATGTAACCTGTAGAGGGAGAAAAAGGAAGAAAGGGAGGGGGGGCAACATTCGAGCATATCAAATGTACGGGCACGAAAGTTATTTACTTACCATATACTCGTACTTATCTCCTCGGGATATAATCTCTAGGGTCTTGGTTTCTGAAGTCAAGGGAGCGGGCAGTGTGATAGGTTGTTCGTGGGGGGGTTCGAGGGTGGCATTATAGATCGTGTGTAGGGAAACGCTAAAAAGGGGAATCAGAGGCGCCTAGCGCGAGGTACCTGGTTTTGTAGATGTATCTAGCCATCGGAATCCTTAAATCATTCCCAAAGCTGTGATGTTCTAAGGCATATCAGTTCTTCGTTCAACCCTGTCCCTTAGTACCTTCGACCACCATACCTTTATAACATTCTATCATTCACACCGCTTTACTTTACCCACTCTCAGAAGTCGGGAAACCTCCTATCTGTGGAGGTGGGAGAGGCTCGTCCGCGTCGCCTCTCCCTCCCAGTCCCCCTGCACCAGTTCGATGGAGGAATTCGTGATGGCCGGACCAAGAGACACGAGGGAGGGGGTCATCTGCATCCGCCCCCTCCCTACTCGTGGCCCAGGGGACGTCACCCCAGGAAGGAGAGTATGGGAAGACCATTTCATGTCGGCCCATGGAGCCTCCTGTACCTTCTCATCGGCGATTTCCTTTGGTCTATGGCTGATGACTGGCCCCGCCCCACATGTGCTATGTGTTTCACCTTCCGGATGGGCGGGACCGTTGACTCGTTACATTTTGAAGACTTCCGGAGTGAGCGTAATATGTTTTGTATTGTTCCTATTAGTACAGTTTACTTTAAAGAATGTTTTATTAGTTTTTCTATTTATCGTTGGTTGTGTGTTATCTTTATCGTAATTAAATCCTAAATTATATAACAGATGCTTGGTTTCCCTGAGTCCTTTTTCTAACGGGAGGTTGTCTACGCAGGCCTGTATTTGCTTTTGTTTTTCAGAGTGGGGGGCAACAGGGGGGCAATCAGTCCCAGAGCTCTAACATGTCGTTAAAATTGGTCTGACGAAATTTGTGCCATCGAGCATAATCGAACGTGGTGGTTATTTCCGTCCTGTCCGTGTTAGTCTGATTTGTTTTTGTCTCGCGCCTTTTCCCTTTCTGCCGGCCTGTTATTTCTGTCGACCCTCCGTTCTTACTTTGTTCTGTAGAGTCGGGCATTGGGCTTTCCAGTGTCCGAGACATTTACAGAAAGCACATTGGTTTTGCCTTAAATCCGTTCGTCCTGTGCATAGTGTCGGGGGATTACTTTTGGGTCGTTGTGTCTCGGGGTTGTCCCGTCGGCACATCCCTTTACACCGTTCTCTTTTTGTGTCTAATCCTCGGAACTGTGTCGTCCTTGGCCCTTCCTTTTGCCTACCAGACGTTTGGAGGATTGCCTGTCGCGTTTCTTTAACTACTTTGACTTCGTCTCTTTCTTTTCGTTGCGTAGCCTCTTTGCGCCACATACCGAGACTATCGAGCATAATAGGCGTTGTCTTATTATTCCGAAGGGCTATTTCCACCGCTTCTATTTTGTCTAAATCGAAGGATCCTATCAGTGGCCACTGTTTCTCTTGGTTTGTTTTGGTATACCTGTGCCATAGCTTACTATAGGCTATGGTAATTAATCCATACTTTGTGAACATGTCTTTATTAGGGGTGCCTTCCAGCGGGGCTAGATGGTCCACCTCTAATACACGGTCCGGGCTGAACCAGCTATCCATCAGTGGGGAGAAGACAGGCATGACGGATCACAATGGGGATAATAGTCAGCACTACCGATCTTATCACTGCGTGCAAAGACTAGACAGAATATTTCTATTCTACGTTGTTTGCAGGCAGTGAATACCTCAAGAACCAATATCGGGCAATCAGTGTTTGGTCAATAAATAAAAATAAAAATGGTCAATGGGGAGAATGAGTAGGCCCGCAAAGGTCTGCGTCACCTACCCTTTCACTATCTGCAAAGAGGGGGACCTATTCTTTCCTGTTTGCAGACAGAGAATCTCCAGAAAACGATCCGTAACAGTTAATCAATGGGGAGGGGCAATTGATCAGTGGGGGAGAAAGATAGGCACGACGGGTGCGTTACCTATCCTTCACTGCTTGCAAAGAGAGAGCCGGTTGTTTCTCCGTTTGCCGACAGCGAAACTCCAAATAAATTAACAAAGAATAATACTAGTATTTTCCATCAATTATCAATCATTCCGCAATTCGTCGTGTTTACACGACCTTACCCGGACCGCATGGACAGTTTCTTGTCTTCCGAATCCAGCGCCCGATCGTCCTCTTCCCTTCGTACTCCTCGTGGCACTCCTGATGGTTCCCAGTCAGGACCGTAGATCACTCGAGAGAGGTCCGTTCGGAACCAGTGAAGTTCGGATGATCGGCTGTCAGACGAGGGTCTATCGGACAGGGTACCTTCCGATCGTTGCAGTCGTTCACTCTGTCGTCAGGACCTCTCCCACTGGATCCACGAGTCGCTGATGGGCCCGACGTTGGGCGCCAATTGTAAAAGGGGTCTTAGACAACCAGTGACCAAAGACCCTTTTTGTGTTGCCCGGCGGTATCGCCTCTATGACCCACCAATATTTAATCAATGAAGAAGCAGGCGCTGGAGACTGAAAGGCAGGAAACGAGGGTTTATTCTCTCCGGAGGAGAACACATCAATTCAGACAGCAAGTATCGTCACGAGGTGCTCTAGCTGCATCTCTGAGGCCTGGCCTCTTATACTCAGGTTTATGATCTTTATTGCACGTAACACATTCTTGCAACACTTTGATATGTGAAAGAACATCCTCGGAATCTCCCCTTCAGGCCCGTTCCCACATACATTTACAGTTGAATTCCCCACCCCGGTCACAACAGGTGATGATTATCGCGCAGCAGGACATTCCGCCGATTCACGGAATGTGTGAAGTTTGATCGGATCTCGTAGGGTGGGGGCTTTGATCGGCTCGAGGGTCTTTTTGATGGGGAGGGGAGGCTTCCTACTGTACGGGGTAATAAACAGTATCCGCAGGGCCAGGTGGTGGCTTGGGAACAAGGAAGACAGACGGGCACACAGAAAAGGGAGGTTTGCATCAAAGGGCCTGAGACTATGAAAGGAACGAAGGGAGGTGTCGCGCTGGGAACAGGATGGGATTCTGAGGCAGATCTGCGCTGAAGAGGGGTTTATGACCCAAGGCATGTGAGAGTGAGGGGGTTGTCAGCGTGCGGGGGATGCCTGTGAGGTTAAGAGAGAGAGAGAGAGAGAGAGAGAGAGAGAGAGAGAGAGAGAGAGAGAGAGAGAGAGAGAGAGAGAGAGAGAGAGAGAGGCGCTGGCTATCGGCGAGGGGCAGAGGGGCCATGGTGCTCAAAATGACTGCCGCTTACGCGCAAGGCATGTGAAAGCGGGAGTGATCAGTGCGTGGGGGTGCTTGTGTAGGTGGAGAGCCGTGCTGGGGGTCAGGGGTGTGCAGAGGGTGGTTCTGGTCAAGGCAGCTAATGTGGTGGGCGTGTGCGACGAAGAGTGTGGCATCGGGGCGAAAGGGAAGATGGCGCAGATAATGTTCACCAAACCGTATTGAATTTCCACAACACCTCCTCAAATTCCGTTAGCGCGATCCCTGCGGGTGATCTTTTAGCCGTCTGGAATGGCTATGGCGATGTTGGGTGCCGAGGAGTTGTTCCACCAGGTCTCGGTCAGGAAGGCAACGTCTAGCGGGGAGGTGTCAAGCAGGTCCCAGAGCGCGACGGCGTGTTTGTGTGCGGAGCGGGTGTTGAGGAGTATGCAGCAAAGGTGGTTGGGTCTGGTCCTAGGAGGTTTGGTGGTTCTGTCGCAGGTGATGTTGCAGGTGTGGCAGGAGAAGGGTCCGTGGGTGCGTTTCGGGGTGGCCTGGAAGCAGTGGTAGTCTCGGCCGGTGTTGAAAGAGTAGAGGGTGTTGGCGTCGTATCGGAATCTGGCATCATGGCGATTGCGAGATCCAGGGGTTCTGGCGCTGGGCGCGCAGACGGGCGCAGACAGGCTTATCTCTGGCGTGCCTCCGGAGTGCCAGCTGCCGCCATTTAAGGCGGGCAGGGAGGAAGGATCAGCTGGGAGGCGGGAACAGGGCGGCGAGGGGGCGGGGTCAAAGGAGAGCAGTGGGGGGAATTGGGCGAGGGTACAGAAGAGAAGGGGGATGGTGGGGGGAAAAGGGGCAAGGCACAAGGCAAAGAACTTTATAAAAACAAAAATACAATTAGGCACACAGCAGTAAGAGACAAAGGCAACAATGGAAACGGTATAGAGAACCAGGCAGCAAAATAACAGTACCGAAAAACAGTCAGTCAAACATCATGCTCGGGGGCACAGCAGGGTAGAACTCGCGCCAGCAGCGGCGAGGCACAGGCACAACCGGTGGAGCTGTGCGGCAGGAGGGGAATGACCTGGCCTGCGAGCAGGGTCAGGGGTCCCCCCCCCCTTGACTCCATACCTCATGGGAACAGTCCAGACCGAACTGCCAAGCCAGGTCCTTCCTGAACTAGAAGAATCCTAGGGGCTCCCCTCGTCAGCCAGGCTAGTTAGAATCCAGTGGAACATTGAGACTGGGACCCACATCTGGGCATACCTGGCGCCATTAGGGCGAGAGAGCAAAAGACACACAAATGAGGGATGGAATGCAGAACAAATCAAAACATTCACCCCAGTCAAGAGATCTGGGTTAAATCCATCGTTCTTTTGTTCACCATGTCACCCCAGTTTAGACCCAGCCATATGCAAATCAGTCTTGACTTTGTACCTCATGGGAAGAGTCCAGACCGAACTGCCAAGCCCAGGTACTCCTTGGACTAGAAACAAGCATCCTTGGTCTGGTTTTGAGGTTTCACCCCTCATCCGTCAGGCTAGCTTGAATCCAGTGGCACAGTGAGCCCGACCCACGTCTGGGCATACCCAATGCACTCAGGGTGAGAAAGCAAAAGACACACAAATGATGGATGGAATGCAGAACAAATCAAAACATTCACCCCCTGTCAAGAGATCTGGGTTAAATCCATCATTAAAATAAGTCTTGACCCTGTGCCTCATGGGAACAGTCCAGACCAAACTGCCTGGTAGTTCGGGCTGAACTGTTCCCATTGGGCGCAGGATCAACACTGGTTTGCATATGTCTGGGTTCAAAGTGGAATGGAATGGGGAGCAAAAGCCGAAAAACTATGGATTTAGGCCCAGATCTCTGTACTGGGGTGAAGGTATGACATTGTTCTGCATTCTGTCCATCAATTGTTCTTTTTGTATTTGTCACCCAGAGTGTAGCGGGTATGCCCAGACGTGGGTCCTGTGCTCTCCATGCCACTGGAGTCAAGCATTCCTGGCTGATGAGGAGTGAAAGCCAGAAACCGGTCCTAGATGCTGCTTCTAGTCCAGGGAGTACCTGGCCTGGTAGTTCGGGCTGGACTGTTCCTATTGGGCACAGGGTTAAGACTGATTTGCATATGGCTGGGTACAAACTGGAATGGCATGGGGAGCAAAAAAAAGAATGGATTTAGGCACAGATCTCTGTACTGGGGTGAATATATGACCTTGTTCTGCATTCTGTCCATCAATTGTCATTTTTGTATGTAAATCAGCACAGCAGTCAGGTACACAGATGTATGACTCAGAGCCCCAACCCATGCAAGATGCTATCATCTTAGCCCTTGGCTATCTTCTGTGGTTCAAAATGTCAGACACAGAACTGTGAAAAGCCTGACTTCAGGACCAGGAAGGGACCAAGTTACAAGTACATGATACAATAGTTCCCCTGAATGAACGCATACATAGCATTCACACACACCAAAGTTAAAATGCAAACACCAAAGCACATCAATCAATGCACTTTTACTAAAATATACCAAATCTAAAGCAAATTAATGCATAATCCATCAGCAGCCTTCTTTCATATTTTAGTAGTTTTAAAATTCAGAAATCCAGACTCTACGCCTCTCAGTTGCACTTGTGCCTCAAACGTCCGTATTTGCACATGCTTGTCATATTTCTTCATGGGAGAGAAATATAATTCTTATACCTACAAGAGGATCATTTGTATGTATTTTCCCTTTGTGTAAAAAAATATAATTACCTATATCTTATTTTATTTGGGCAAATGGCCAAAATAAGTCTCTTGTTAACTGTTGAAAGTCATATTCTCCACTTGTAGGTATATACATTTGGAAGCAGGTTAGGCACCTACACTTTCCTGCCTGGAAATTTGAGAAAGTTGCAAAGAAATTCCATTTCAAGGAGGAACTAAATAAATTACTTGTTTTGTAAAAGGTCAAAGCCTAAAGGTATTCAGATGTTGTTCATCTGTGAAGGTTTAACAAATGAGTTAATAGTGCTGGGTTAAGAACCCGTCATAAGCACATGCATACAGATGTCATCGTGATTCAGATTGGTCATGTAACTGGTTTCACGGGGATAAGCAACCTGAGGGCAGGGCACAGCCAGATCCCTGCATCGGGTACACTAGAATTGGAGCTATGGCCTGCGAGTTATACACAGAGTTGTGCAGCAAGGGAATTATCCTGCAGGTATGTTAAGATGTTGCGTTGTCTTTTCACATTCAAATTCACTTTATTTCGGCTCCAAATCTGACCATAAAAGCCCACATAATAAACCTCATAATCCATCGTATTTTAAAATATATATGAAAGAGTAAAATAATTAAAATACAATTTAGATAAAAACCAGCAGAAAACAACAATGCTCCGCAAATACATGAATTGATCACATAACAAACAACAGATTGCACACTGGCTTCTATCTTACATAACAGGTAGCTACATATAAAGTGCAAAGCATAGTGCCAAAATCGCAAGGTGTGTTCATTAAAGTACATAAGAACAAATGTTAACGCAGTTAGATGGGGACTCTAGAGGCTGCAATACGCAAGGGCTGCTCTGGAGGTTCTAATCCCCTGCTTTCGTATAATCGAATTAAGAACCTTTTTGTAAGGTCCATGTAAAAATTGCTAAAGAAAGTAAAATGCAGGAGGCTTTGCGGGGAGGATTTATCACATAGGCATAACCAAACTTTTGAGGACTCAAATTGGGCAAGGGGGAACCAAGGTGCCACCTCACAAAACCTAGCCTGAACCTAGTGAGCAATAGCCTGTCCTAGGAGCCATTTATGCACTCTAGGTAAGGCTCCAGAGAAGGGGAAAGTGAATCTCTGCATACTCTTTAACGGATCATTTATTGTTGTATACTTGGTCGTCCCGCAGAACTCTTGACCTTGCCTTAAAAGCGGGTTTAACCCACAAAACATCTTTTTTTTGCATGTCGGAAGGGTTGGTGAGAAGGGACGGCCTGCCCAACTTCGTTAGCTCAGTTTTGATATAATCAAGCAAGCTGAACACCACAAAAGCAAGGGACCCAATTTAATGGTATCCTCTGCATTCTCAATCCCAAGCTCATGATGTATAATAAAGGTACAACATGCAGGTGGGACACCCAGGGGTCGCCTGTGAACCCTGTTTTGCTCCACTTGCAGAAGGCTTATGTTTGAATGCCCAAATTCCTGCAACACAGGCAAGGATTGGGAGGCAATTCCCCTTGTAGACTTCCAATAGGGGGGCTATAGGTTTTTCCCGATATGTTTGGCCAAATGAAAGTGTGCCCCCACCGCACTTAAAAATGTCTGCCTCACCTTCACAATAAATGGGCCCCAGTTATTTCTAGCATCCATAACTAATCCCAAGTATGAAAACTCCACAGTCTGAGCAACAGAATGACCATTTAGATAGGTGCTCTGCATCTTGTGGTTTTTGGGCTTGCACACCCTAATAAAATCCTCAAATATGGTTTGTAACCAAGCCCAGTGGCCCAATAAAAGATACAAATTCTTTGAATAAAACATTGAGGCTATTGGGGGGTTCTAGATAATAAAACCGCATCATCCGCGTACAATAAAACTGGGACCCTTTTTCCTGCCAATTGAGGGGGCATCCAATACTGTTTTTGAGCGGGCTACCTCAAGACCATTGATTTACAAGAGAAACAATATAGTATAGATTACTGATGCTGATAATTCATAATGAAGGGCTCTTAAGAGCTGCACCAGATCATCCTCCACCCCAGGTTAGATAAGCTTCCCCATAGTTTCAACCTAACCAGGCTGTTGAAGGCGCAAGAAAGATCCATGAAGGCCAGGCAGACAGTGCCCTGCCTTGCAACAATATATTTACTGACTAGCAGAGGTAGATTTAGGCATTGCTCTATCATGCCGAGCCCCTCACGGAGCCCATATTGCACCTCCAACAGCATGTCTGACACCTTAATCCAGATGAGGAGGTGCTTTAGAACAATTCTCCCGCCAACTTCACTCTTGAATCATCAAGGATATTGGCAAATAGCACTCAGGGGATTTTGGGTTCCCCTTCTTGAAAACTGGCACTATTACAGCAGTGTGCCATGTTTGAGGAAGACCCACTTTACAAACAGCATTGAAAGAGTTAGAAAGGAGGAGGGCCCAGACATCCAGTGCCGATTTATAAAAGGTCCGGACACCATCCGGCCAAGGGCTTAATTGGGTGGATTCTTGTTATTAGCCTCCAAAACTTTGTTGTGTGTAAATTCTATGGCTAAAGGGAATACCATCTCCTCTTCAAAACACTGGGCAGCCCTCAGACTGTATTCCTCCTAAAAGTGGTCTGCCCAAGCTTTCGAGCTGATGGTAGTGACAACAGTTTGACTTAGCCCGTACAGACCTAATTTTTTTTGCCTCCATCCAGAAGGCCCTGTGTCCTTCTGTTGTAAACGTATCTAGGGCTCTAGTGTAATTTTCCCGATTCATGCCCTTATATAGGTATAACTTATCATATCCTTATATAGGCATAAGAATCATAAGCATATTTAGGCACAGCCAAAGCAGTCCAAATACGGCATGGCTACTTCCACTAAGCTCCTAGAGTACAACGAGTTCTTGAAGACAACCAGCCTTCAACAGTACGGGACTTCCCCCTGCTTCAGTACTGATTTGTCCCAGAACTGATGGAGTGTGTAAAGAACTTCGAGTTCTTAGTGACGTTATTATGTCCACCCTTACGTCAATCAATCAATCAATCAGGAGTTTGTTAAAGCGCGACTACTCACCCGTAAGGGTCTCAAGGCGCTAGGGGTGGGGGGGTGCAGGTTCCATTCCATCAAGGAGGGGGTCTGTCGAAGAGCCAGGTTTTGAGGTTTCTTGCGAAGATGGGGAGCGATGTTGTCTGTCTGAGGTGGAGCGGAAGGGCGTTCCATGCTTTGGCCGCGAGGAAGGAGAAGGAGCGGCCTCCCGATCTGGTCTTTCTGGTGCGGGGGATCACGGCGTAGGGAAGCTGGGCTGATCGTAGGGTCCTTTGGGGTGCGTATCATTTGAGTCGGCTGTTCAGGTATGCTGGTCCGGTGCCGTGGAGGGCCTTGTGTGAATGGGTGAGCATCTTAAAGGCGATTCTCGCCTCGATGGGGAGCCAGTGGAGTGTGCGCAGGTGCTGGGAGATGTGGCAGTGTTTTGGCAGGTTGAGGACCAGTCTTGCGGCGGTGTTCTGGATGTTCTGTAGCTTGCGTATGAGGTTTTTGTTTATTCCGCCGTAGAGTGCGTTGCCGTAGTCGAGTCTGCTGGTGACCAGGGCGTGAGTGACTGTCTTTCGGTGTTCGAGGGGGATCCATTTGAAGGTCTTACGAAGGAGGCGGAGGGTGTGGAAGCAGGAAGATGAGACAGAGTTGATCTGGCGGTCCATTTTGAGCTCGGAGTCCAGGATGATTCCCAGGTTGCGTGCGCGGTCTGTGGGGGTGGGCGGGTTTCCGAGGGCGGTGGGCCACCAGGTGTCGCTCCAGGCGTCGGGGTTTGGGCCCATGATGAGTACTTCTGTTTTGTTGGTGTTTAGTTGTAGGCAGCTGTTTTTCATCCATTTGGCGACGGCTTCCATGCCTTCTTGAAAGTTGCGTCTGGCGGTGTTGGGCTCGTTGGATAGGGAGAGAATGAGCTGGGTGTCGTCTGCGTATGACACGATGTTGAGTCCGTAGGTTCTGACGATGGGGGCAAGTGGAGCCATTAGACGTTGAAGAGCGTCGGGCTGAGGGAGGAGCCCTGGGGGACTCCGCAGGTGGTAGGTGTGGGGTCCGAGAGGAAAGGGGGGAGTCTGACCCGCTGCGTCCTGCCGGAGAGGAAGGAGCAGATCCAGTCGAGGGTCTTGTCCTGGATTCCTGCATCGTAGAGTCTGCGTATTAGGGTGCGGTGGGAGACTGTGTCGAACGCCGCTGATAGGTCGAGGAGGATGAGGGCTACTGTTTCTCCTTTGTCTAGTAAGGTGCGGATGTCGTCTGTTGTGGCGAGGAGGGCGGTTTCCGTACTGTGGTTTTTTCTGAAGCCGGATTGGGAGGAGTCGAGGATGTTGTGTTCTTCAATGAATGTGGCGAATTGGCTGTTGATGGCTATCTCGATGACTTTCGCTGGGAACGGAAGCAGGGAGATGGGTCTGTAGTTTTTGAGGTCGGTGGGGTCCGCTGAGGGTTTCTTTAGGAGGGGGTTGACCTCGGCGTGTTTCCAGTCATCAGGGAACGAGGCGGTCGTCAGGGAGCGGTTGATGGTTTGGCGGAGCATGGGTGCGATGGTGTTGGCGGCTCTGTTGAAGATGTGGTGGGGGCAGGGGTCCGTGGGGGCCCCTGAGTGGATTGACTTCATTGTCTTCAGTGTGTCTTCGGTGGTGAGGGCTGTCCAGTCATCAATCGCTGGTTTCCGGGTGTCGGG
The DNA here is from genome assembly GCF_964263255.1 of Lissotriton vulgaris. NCBI lineage: Eukaryota > Metazoa > Chordata > Amphibia > Caudata > Salamandridae > Lissotriton > Lissotriton vulgaris. Next base: position 1,686,486,384 of record NC_141693.1, on the reverse strand, counting down.
GGTGGTTGGTGAGGGTTCAGTGTGCTGGTTGTCTTCGTCAAAGTTGTCGTAGATGCTCTTGATTTTGTGGTGGGAAAAGATGCTGAGTTTGTCGCAGAGGTCTTGTGAGGGAGGGATGTCGGTAGACTCGCTGGTGGGTTGGGTGAACTCCTTCATGATGCTGAAGAGTTCCTTGCTGTTGTGTGCGTGGGTGGAGATTCTGTCTTCAATCGCTTTTTTCCTCGTTTCTCTGATGAGTTGATGGTGGGCGTTGGTGGCGGCTCTGAAGTTGTTGTGGGCTTCTGTGGATTTGGTGTTTCTCCAGGCCTTTTCGAGGCGGCAGCATGTGCGCCTGGACTCTCGAAGTTCGGTGGTAAACCATCTGGCTTTCTTGGCACGGGTATTTTTTTTTTTCTTGAGGGGGGCTATGGTGTTGGTGCTGTCCGAGATCCATCTATGCAGGGTTTGGGCTGCGGTGTTGGGGTCGTCGTTTTCCGCAATGGTTGGGGTGGAGTTGTTGAGTGAGGAGGTGAGCTGGTCATCAGTGATTTTGGTCCAGTTTCTTTGTGGAAGCAGGTGCTGGTGTCTGTGGATGGTGGGTGTTCTGAAGGTGAAGTGGACGCAACGATGGTCGGTCCATGGGAGTTCGGTGGTGTGGCTGAAGGTGATGGAGTTTCCTGTAGTTAAGAGGGGGTCGAGGGTGAGTCCTGCTGAGTGCGTGGACTCGGTCACGATCTGGCAGATTCCAATGTTGTGGAGGTTGTCCAGGAGGCATGTGGTGTTGGGGTCCAGTTGATTGTCGAGGTGGAAGTTGAGGTCTCCCAGCAGGGTGTAGTTGGTGGATGCGATGGCCTGCGGGGAGATAATGTCCGTGATGGAGTTGGCGAAGGGTCCGCCAGGTCCAGGGGGTCGGTAGATGAGGGTTCCTCGGAGGGCGGCGGTGGGGCTGGCCAGTATCTTGAAGTGAAGGTGTTCCATCAGTTCTGTGGACTCGTCAGGGAGTGTGCTCAGGCGGAGGCTGGATTTGTGGACGATGGCGATTCCTCCTCCTGGGTGGGTGGGGCGGTCCTTCCTGGAGATCTTGTATCCTTGGGGGATGGCGATGGCGATGTCCGGTCCCAAGGTGGTGTTGGTCCAGGTTTCAGTGAAGAATGCTACGTCTGGGGTGGTGCTGTCGAGGAGGTCCCAGATTTCTGTGGCGTGTTTGTGGAGGGATCGGACGTTGAGGAGGATGCATTGCAGGGTCTTCTGTTCGGTTGTGTTCTTGTGGGCGGGTTGTGCTGGATCCGTGTTCTTGGCGGTGCTGCAGGTGTGCCGGCAGCGGTGACAGCTGAAGGGTCCATGGGTGTCGGCTGGTGATGCTAGCTTGCAGTTGTTGTTGCAGCCTGGGTTGAGTGCGTGGAGAGCTGCTGGGTTGTAGCTTTGGTGGGGCGGAGGTCCAGGGTTCTTGGTGCTGGTCGCGGACGGTTCGCAGATGGGCGCAGACGTGCTTGCCTTTGACGCGCCTTCGGTGCACCAGCAGCGCGCCCGCGACCGCGCAGCAGCCGCACAGTGGCCGCCATTAAGTAGGGGTCGGGGAGGGCTGGACAGCTGGGAGGCGGGAGCTGGGAGGGGAGCTGGATTGGGCCGGTCGCCCTGGGGGGGGGGGGCCGTGGGGGCAGTAGAGGCGGGGAAAGGTAAAGGGAGGAAAGAAGGGATAAAGAAAAAAGGGAAAATAAGCAGAAATAAGGCACAAAAGAGCAGAGATGCAGAAAAGAGCAGAAAGGTGAAAGATAGAAAAGGTAGAAAAACGAGTGAAAACGATTGAAGGAGCAGAGGGAAAGAAAGGGAAAATGGGCAGAAATAAGGCACAAAAGAGCAGAGGTGCAGAAAGGTGAAAGATAGAAAGGGGAGAAAAACGAGTGAAGGAGCAGAGGGAGAGAAAGGGAAAATGGGCAGAAATAAGGCGCAAAAGAGCAGAGGTGCAGAAAGGTGAAAGATAGAAAGGGGAGAAAAACGAGTGAAAACGAGTGAAGGAGCAGAGGGAGAGAAAGGGAAAATGGGCAGAAATAAGGCGCAACAGAGCAGAGGTGCAGAAAGGTGAAAGATAGAAAGGGGAGAAAAACGAGTAAAGGAGCAGAAAGAAAGAAAGGAGACAGAGGTCCACTGGACCACCAGGGATGAGGCGCAGGGAAACCTGCGGGTGGAGGAGGGCCTCGATCACCAACACTCAAGAGTGCAGGGGCAGGGGCACCTCACTTAATGGTGGAGCTGCGAGGGTGGGAGAGCAATTTCACTGACAATGAGTCAGTGGTCTTGCTCGCCTGTCCCCGCGGTGGCCGCCATTAAGTAGGGGTCGGGGAGGGCTGGACAGCTGGGAGGCGGGAGAGGGGAGGGGAGCTGGATTGGGCCGGTCGCGCTGGGGGGGGGAGCGGCCGCGAGGGCAGCAGCGGCGGGGAAAGGTAAAGGGAGGAAAGAAGGGCTAAAGAAAAATGGGAAAATAAGCAGAAATAAGGCACAAAAGAGCAGAGATGCAGAAAAGAGCAGAAAGGTGAAAGATAGAAACGGTAGAAAAACGAGTGAAAACGAGTGAAGGAGCAGAGGGAGAGAAAGGGAAAATGGGCAGAAATAAGGCACAAAAGAGCAGAGGTGCAGAAAGGTGAAAGATAGAAAGGGGAGAAAAACGAGTGAAAACGAGTGAAGGAGCAGAGGGAGAGAAAGGGAAAATGGGCAGAAATAAGGCGCAAAAGAGCAGAGGTGCAGAAAGGTGAAAGATAGAAAGGGGAGAAAAACGAGTGAAGGAGCAGAAAGAAAGAAAGGAGACAGAGGTCCACTGGACCACCAGGGATGAGGCGCAGGGAAACCTGCGGGTGGAGGAGAGCCTCGATCACCAACACTCAAGAGTGCAGGCAGGGGCACCTCACTTAATGGGGGTGCTGCGAGGGTGGGAGAGCAATTTCACTGACAATGAGTCAGTGGTCTTGCCAAACTCGGCACCTTCCAGGTATAAATATACCCACATCTGCCCTAGCAAACACACGGTGGTTTGGAGCAGATCGACTAACTACTTGCCTGACGCCCTGCTGTAGCGAGTGCCGAAGGAAGCCGACCCTCCAGCTGACGCACTGAGAGAGACGCTGTCTTTTCTCCTGCCGAGAAATCCAGCTCCAGTGTTTCCCTGTTACCCTTGCGGGTTACTGGGAGATCGAGTCCTGAGAGAGAGATACAAGACCTCCTTCATTCTCTAACCAAGGTATGGAGCTGATTAGACCCTTAGAGAATTCTTGGATAGATTCTTGGCAGAAACTATGTAACTCAAGCTACACCTCACTTACTTCTTCCCTTGTACTAGACTTAGGTTAGGTACATCGGGGTAGGCGTATTTTAGATGCACCAGTTGAGTACTTTTAGTCATTATTTATCATTGTATGTATTTTATCTATTTTATGGCTTAGAAACCATATCATGCTTTTACAGTGTTATTTCATAATACTCCTTTTACTGTACGCACTTTACTTCATAGCAAGTATTACGATTGTTGCAATTAACTGTGGAGTGGTGTGGCTCACTGGTTAGAGGCGGCAGACCCGTAAGCAGAGGACGGCCCGGGACCAGGGTTCGATTCCTGACGCGGCAGGGTCGTGGACCAGGGTCAGGGGGCTCGATAATTCTCTCCTCGGTGCCTACTCCAGTCAGGGACCACACTCGGCAAGTCTGGGCATTAGCTTGCCTCATCTTCACAACGGCCCCCCCAGACTGCCGGGGATGCTTGGTCGCACCTTAGAGATACCCATTAGGGACCATCTCTCAGGGTGAGCCAGGACGGGTTCCCCAGCGGTTGAAGCGCGGAGATACTCCTCCGGGAGTCGATTCTAGCGCTATATAAACCCACAATTAAATTAAATTCAATTAAACTTATCTTGCATGAGAAATAAGACTGCTCAATAAATAACCTTTTTATTGAAAACACCCGTCTCTCTATTTCTCTGCAAAAACCCTGGTGAAACAAAGCGTGCACGATTGACTGAGTGAAATAGCCATCTATTGTTTAAGCGACTCTGAAGATATATTTCTTATTCTTGGGGAACAAAGTTGTCATGTTATATGGTTATCAGAAACAAATCCCTTCTTGTTTATTCGAGAAAGTTTCTAGTGACCTCTGAGGTAGCTGGCATTCACAATGAAGTCTCACATACTCAATAGAGACCTCGTCGACTTCAGTCCTACGTCTAAACAATTGTTTATGTTATTCCAATGCGCAGAGCCTATCTGGAATATAGGAAATACACTACACTTCAGCCTACATGGCATTATCAATTTACCCCAAGATTCATTTTGCAGTCACTTGTTCCTATTCCATAGTACTGCTTTATAATCCACTCTGCATCTTCGTATTTTACATAGATCCCTGGGTAACTCTTTTAGGGCCTAGTGAAGCCCTGTTGATGTCTTCCTACAAGGCTGATCAACACAACTTGGTTTCTAGGGGCCTGGGTTTACAGGGCTTCATATCATTCTAGAAACCACCAGATTCTGTTGAACAAAGGAGATGGCCCTCTCACTGTAGTTCGATGAGAAAATAAGGCAAATGGTCCCCACGGACAAGTGATTCATGCACAAATTAACCAAAATGGTGTGCATATCAGCATTTCTCCACACCAAGCGCAGGCCCTGGGACTTCGTGGTTAGTGAGTCAGATGCCACGCTCTTGGCTACCCCCACTCTCCTGGATAAACAAATATCTAATCTTAGGGAATTATGGTCACTATAAGTACAGGGAACAATTGATGCCCCAGTAACCCTGTCCAGCTATTCTAGGGTGACAAAAATGTAACCAATAACAGAGGAGTATTCGCCCCTCTCGAAAGTGGATGTATCGAGTAATTAGGGTCGCAGGTTTCATTCCCATTACCCTGATCAAATATCTTAATCAGCTTGAGGAGTGCTAGGCCAATGTTAGCACCCAAGTTATAGTCATCGTCTGTCAGTGCCAATCCAAATTTAGCATTAAAATCACGGCCTAAAATAATGTCATACCCTTTGTGCAAATAAGCAAGTTAGACTTCCAAGTCCACAATAAAGTCATATAACTTGTTCAAATGTATTAAGTTGTAAAACTCAAGGAACCCACTATAAAAATGTATAAAAACAATATTCATATCATTAGGCCACATAAAAAGGAGTGCTTGGAATAAAATACATACACAAAGCAAAATGGTGCCTAGGACACTAGTAACAGAATCTATGGTAATTGGTGAGATAGTTAAATTATCTACCCCTACAACAAATAAATTGTCTGGAAATATTATTTTGTATTTGTTTAAATAAACATATACAAAACACATATATATACACACATTAATCAAAAAATGTATTTAAATACTGTAGCCCAATTATTCTTTCAACAAAGGATGCTCGCTATATGTACAGACTCCGCATTCCTCTCAAAGTAAGCTCCACCAGACCTAACACAAGAAGTATGAATAGTCCATATCTTTTTAGGCTATCTTCAATCCTTTTACTCCTTGTGAATAATGCATTCCATAAGTTCAAATAATTTGGCTGGGATCTTCTTCAAACAAAATGTCGACGCGTTTCAGCCATCATAATTTTGGCCTCATCATTACTAGGGCTAATAAATAATTCAGTATAAAGGATCAAAAATATATATATATATGTATGACTATACATCCAATCTTAAATAAATATGTTCAAACAATTAGAGGTCCATATACAAAATGTACATATATACAATTATACAAATCTAGTTGTTTAATAACTAGAAATGGTCAGACTACAAAAACCACCCTGTGTGTCTTTATGAAACATGTGTGCACACTGTTCGATACTTCCTTATAAACCTTTCTAATTTTATCAAGAGAAAACACCCTGTGTCGTGTTAGTGAAGAAAGACTAATAAGAAAAATACCTTGTATACCTATAAGTAAAATAGTGCAAAGGAAACCTATTAGCCAGAGTCAAAAATATAATAGAAAATACCTTCAGAGATAAATATACCTTCAGAGATAGATCTATGTATCCTCTTTAAACAGTCAAGACTGGACAACGCTAAATTTCATCAATTCAGTGACTAAAAAGGAAACAGGGACACTAATCAAAAAACGGGGTATGACTCTTAATCCAATTTGGATGACCAGGATACTTTTTACTGGGCTCACCTGTATAGATTGCGATGGTGAACTCCTATAAACTCACTGTATGTTGTCCTTCCATATTTAAGAGGAAAGAGCATTTGCCAACTCTTATTCGGGACCCTTCAATTGTATCCCGGGAGTTTAAATTTTGCCGCCGTTCTACAATACCGAAAAAAAGGGGGATCGGTAAGCTGCAAACTTGTTTAAACATACATACGATAAAACAGAATTACAAGGGATACAAGCAGAAGGGACCAGGTTGATTCTACATTCCAGGGTGACTTTAGTCCATGCCATTAGCCTTGTCCTCGCTCTGCCCAATGGTGATGGAACTGCAGGGACAGAGTGAGGGCTATAACTATGTTGGCAGATATTTTCAGTCATCCAAGTCTCCCGGAGATAGATGATATAATAACAATGAATAACATTGACCCACCCTTCCCAGTCCATTTTTCTGACTAACCCTGCAATGTTCCAGGAGAGAGCCTTAATAACGTGGGCATGAGTAGCTGGCCTCACACAAATTCCTTCATTACTTTTTGGGAGAAGTTGTGGGGGTTATTCACTATCTAGCTCCCTTTATCCCTAAAATCTTGCACAGGGCTTGTTCCGAGACCTGGTAAGGTCTCTATCCTGCTAGATTCCACAATAGGCCACTTCTTAGCCACATAATGTGTAGTCAGTCAATCATTTTCTGACAAATCACCATAGAGGAAAATCGATTTTATACAGGTATTCTAAATATGGGTGACTGTACAGAATTGTGTAGAAGAGCCTCCCATTGGGGTTTATAGCCAGGTCTCTGTACAAGTAGCCGAGGGGGAAACAATTTATATTGCTACGATTGGCGTACTCTGGTCTAGAGGCCTTAATGAGGTTGCAGATGATGCTGTCCTTTTTTCCCCAACGGCAAATTCTGTGCATTAGATTGATTGACGGTGTTGTGCAATACTGCCGAGCTAAAGCCCTTACAATAAATGTTGGGAAAACAACAGTGATGGACATGAAAAGTGTTCCCTGACCCAGAAAAAAAGAATAGAATCTTTGGAAAGTATGAACCTTTGCGATTACTTAGGAGTATGTTTCATTTGCAAATAAGATTGGTCTTCCCATATTATTTTTTTATTTTTATTTATTTTAGTGTTTTATAGAGCGCAAACTTGACCCGTTAGGGTATCAGAGCGCTTTACAGAGTCAATGAGTCATACAAGAGGCATGATAAAACAAGAGTATACTGTACATTAGGCAGGGGGGGTGCTGATTACAAGAGGCAAGGGAGTATACAAGGATAGTCAATATTACAGTTGCTGAGGACAGGCCCCCGGTTTCTTGGTGGGGCGAGGTCGAAGGAGGATGGCAATAGTCTCTAAAAGCAGCCAATATATTGAGCCAAACTGCTTCTGTAGTACTGCGATGTAATCACAAACTTGGTAGCCAATCAATACCAACTTTGGTACAAGTTTATAGACAAAAAGCAATAGCTTCTACAATTTATGGAGCAGAACCTTAGGGCTTCACAAATACAAAAGAGATCCATGATGCTGGAAATAAACATTACAGATTTGTGTTATGGTTAGGACAAGAAACCACTAGCAGCACTTTATCTGGCACTAGGTATAAGACCTATCTCTGATATTACTCCATTAATCACGATTTTAAACTGGATGAGACTGAATAGGAATTGTTAAGCAAGCACTTATATAAAACCTATGGGGAAAGTGATAGCTCTTACTGATTAATCTCAGATTATATGGTTTTCACATGTGATAAGCCTACTCGTTAAACTGGGTAGAGGTGATTTATGGTCCAGTCCAACCTTTCTTGTACGTAATACAGTATCACTGATTAAGGAGAACTATTGAGGGCTCCAAACCAAAGGAAGTATGATGACAGCCCACAATAGCCCACTACCTACAGCCTATTTAACTCACAAAGAGTACAAAGTTCATGAGAGTTCATTTGGACTGTATTTACTATGAGGCAAAAGTTCCGTTAATTTTTTTTTAATAGAAACTAGCCAACTGACCGGGCAGTAATTCCATAAGAATGAGAATCTTGTGACAAAATTCTCTTAATAAGTAAACCGGAATGCAATACATCTTCCTTGCTAAATACAAAAAATAAATAAGCATAAAACTTCATACAGCAAGAATTACTGAACGACGTGTATCACAGGTTAATAAATTAATACATTTGCATCAAATTGAGGTATGTTACATCAATTGATACATTTCAAAATCATCCAGCCATTTCAGTGTGTGACATATCCTTCTCTGGTGGAATACTTCAGACCCCCATGGGTCACATCATTCAATTTCACCACAAATTGACCCTTCCTGTCATGTATAAGATACACAGGCAATGTCACTACCTTTTTGCAATTCCACACACTCCCATCACTCAAGGAATAGAGTAATCATTGACTTTCCTTACTTGAAGAGGGTTGGAAAACTTGGATAACCCTTTGTTCCCCTCAGGGGTGAGGAATTTATTAAAATATCTACTTGTCCAATAGCGCAAGTTGCTACATAAATCTACTTGTCCTGTAACAAAATCCACTTGTCCCTTTTGTGCCATGTAATGAGACAACAAATTATGGCAGCAATATCATTATATAAGAGCTCTGATATAGCCTCTCAGATTATGCCAGGGCTCATAACATAGTAGGGTTTGAATACTAGCAATTCTCTTATTTTACCATTTTTCTGCAGATCTACATACTGGGGCTGACGGTGGTGGTAAGCAATAGTGCCAGGATTGGAATGCCCTTTTGAGTCTATGCAATCCTACAACTTGCATGTTTTAAGGGTTTTCGCCAACTCTTCTTTACTCTTTTCTCATACTGAGAAAAGTTGAAAATTTACTCCTGACAATGGCAGATGCAAAATCTCTTCCAGGGCTGGGAAAAACGTGGTTGGAGGAAAAGTATGCTTACAAAAACTAAACAAATTTTCGCATGAGCAAATCTACACATGCATATTTGCTCGTGTTTAAATGCAGTCAACAAATATTTTCTAGGAGTATTATTTCTTGGCCTACTTAAGCTGTAAATCTGCACTTAATGCAAGTACGTATACAATAAGTGCACTTTTGGGAATTTCTTTTCTAATTGTCCCAAATTTGGTCTGGCATTAATCATTGACCTTTTGTGTTTATTAAAATTCTGTCTCTCTTACTGGCAGGCTTCACTGTGAGTGACAGTATTCTGCTCTTTCACAAGGAGCATATTGGCACAAAAAGTAGTTTTGTTTAGTGCCAGTACCTACTGTGGCAATATGTGATTTTTGAGACAAAAAATTATTTTTGCTTTTGCCAATGTTTGCTATAATGACGAGGACCCGGCAGCTCCCACACCAATAAGGTTTTACAAAAACAATGCCAAAACAAGATATACATTGACAAAACCAAAAGGCTGACCACTAATTTCAGACCTACTTGCTTTGCCTGTGTTTGTTTATTTTTAGGTTTCCCATAATCTTATTGAAACTGGTTACGCTAATTTTCCATTATTAATATTTTGAGAAACGCTAGCATACATCAACACATTTTATTATATGGGCCGGGATGCCCGCCACCCCTCTCAACACCAATACCCCATGGGAGGAGACAGACACAGGCTTAAACTTTTGGAAGGCAGGGGGGCCTCACGACCCCCCTGGCCGTATTTATTAAAATATGAAACAAAATTTAAAACTTTAAATAAACGTTTCATGAATCATGTACAAATTACATTTTTGATGTAGACAGGTTTTTGGGCTAACCTTAACAAATCTCTAATACAAAGGTTTCCTAGCCGAGTCTAGCATCCTGAAAAATGCATTACATTCTAGAATTTGTACAAGCTAGCATTAAGGGCCAACGGCAAGGTCTTAACCGGTGTCAGATCCCTATCACCAACTTCCCGCCCTCACGGTGTGAGTGGCGCATGCGCAGAGGACTTTACCCTCGCAGCCAACTGTAACTTCCCTTGTCGTGGGGGCCCCTTTCACTCGACGCCATCTTAAGGTCGTCCGAGTTCCCGTGCGAGGTATCCGTAAGAAGGACAGCGTGGACTCCCCCCTTCCCCACACTCTCTTCCGCCGGAGCGGATATCCGGCCCCCGGGAAATTCGTGGGAGGGGCATATAGCCGTCTCCCCCTGGGCGACCCATCCGTAGTGGGCGCCGCCCCCCCGTGGGTGGGGCGAATGGCCGGCTCCCCCCAGGCGCTCCCATCCATAATGGGTGGCGCCCCCCCTAGGGGCCTTGAAATCACTGCTCACCGATCATGACCTTACCGCCCGACCAAAAAATAAATACGACAATTGTTTTACCTACTAAGGAAAGAAAACTATGCCTAATTCTGTAACAGTTTGATAAGTCGCCGACTTTGACATTGCTACAAAGGGAAAAAAAGTCCTAAAGCAAAAACACAATCTTTAATGAATCCATTCCTTTACATTTCTACAAAGGAAAAAGGCCTACAAGCAAGTATTCAATTACATGCATACATTCATGATGCAAAATGACTGTACCTTTTTATTACATCCAAATAACCATCGACAAAATTACTTTATTACACAAACATTTGCAACAGGGGCTGGTGGGTGGGTCAAAAAAGTGCAGCTTGTTCCCTTGAGGGCTCACGAGCGACGAGTGGTGCAGCCTTCAGAGCACAGGAACAAGAGGAAGCTTCGTTGGATTCCCGCGCTATTTATCCATCTGCGGGAGGGCGGGGGCCCGCCCCAGGTACGCCCATCCGTGCACGGACTTCCGGGCGGGTGTCTAGGCCAACCTCTTCTGGGCGGTGAGGGTGTGCCCCGGCTACGCCGCTTTGGGCATACCAGCCGGAACACGCCCCCCGCCCACAATGGTTTCCCGGGGGATCGGGGCACCCATCCATACTTTCGGGGGGACCGAGTGGTCTCCCCTTTCCATATGGGCCGGGATGCCCGCCACTCCTCTCAACACCAATACCCCATGGGAGGAGACAGACACAGGCTTAAACTTTTGGAAGGCAGGGGGGCCTCACGACCCCCCCGGCCGTATTTATTAAAATATGAAACAAAATTTAAAACTAAAAATAAACGTTTCATGAATCATGTACAAATTACATTTTTGATGTAGACAGGTTTTTGGGCTAACCTTAACAAATCTCTAATACAAAGGTTTCCTAGCCGAGTCTAGCATCCTGAAAAATGCATTACATTCTAGAATTTGTACAACCTAGCATTAAGGGCCAACGGCAAGGTCTTAACCGGTGTCAGATCCCTAGCACCAACTTCCCGCCCTCACGGTGTGAGTGGCGCATGCGCAGAGGACTTTACCCTCGCAGCCAACTGTAACTTCCCTTGTCGTGGGGGCCCCCTTTCACTCGACGCCATCTTAAGGTCGTCCGAGTTCCCGTGCGAGGTATCCATAAGAAGGACAGCGTGGACTCCCCCCCTTCCCCACACTCTCTTCCGCCGGAGCGGATATCCGGCCCCCGGGAAATTCGTGGGAGGGGCATATAGCCGTCTCCCCCTGGGTGACCCATCCGTAGTGGGTGCCGCCCCCACGTGGGAGGGGCCAATGGCCGCCTCCCCCCGGGCGCTCCCATCCATAATGGGTGGCGCCCCCCCAGGGACCTTGAAATCACTGCTCACCGATCATGACCTTACCGCCACAGGCCGGATAGTTGACCGACTATCCGGCCCCCCCACACCTCCTAAAGGTCATGTCTCCTCAAACCCACTAGCCAAGCTACGAAGTCTCCTATGAGTAAGTCATTCCCAGCCCTGGACAGATGCACCCCATCATTCAGATAATAGTGATCCCCCCTTATACACCCATGGGAAATGCTTTGTAGATGAGCGGGGCGAAACAGTTTCTCAATCTTGTTGTTGACCCTCTTTACCGAGTGGTTCAACGCTGACATCGACAAACCCCCCCGCCATATTCTCCTGGGAATCATGTGGGACCAGGCTATCATACACTCAGGGAGCCTCTTGGCCAACCAGCTAACTGCAGACAATATGTGCTCAACTAACACCCGCCTTCCCAGTCTCACCAAGTCATTGCCTCCCACATGGACTATGATTACAGATGGCGGTGACCTGTGCCGCCCTAAAAGTTCCTCCATAAAATTTTGCAATTGGTCAATACAGAGGCCTCCCTTCCCATGGAAAGTCACTCTGAACCCATATTCCTCAGATGCGTGGATCGCGTCACCTGCCTTGAATATGTCTCCGGCACGTCTCACGTATGAGTGGCCCACGACCCAGACCACTTGATCTCCATTCGGTGATCCCTTCCCGATGGTCAGCTGATGTTGGGCCGATCCCAATTTCCGCCCCGCGTAACAGGCTTGCGAAACTGTAATCCAAACAAAAGACAACAAGCGTGAGTGCATTTCATCAGTCTTTTACAGCATGTGCAGGCGCACATACCTCTTGAAACAATTCGAGGACCAACGGCCTAACTGTTTCACCTCCTCTGTCTGTAGACCCCGAGCCGTAGTTTCTGTAGCGGCCCCTATTCTGAATGAGTGGGTCCCAAAATCACACGGGTTCAAGCCCGCTGCTGCAATCGTAATTGCCAGCACCCTCCAAAATTGAAATCTTGTCAACGGGGTGCCGTCCTCGTGTCTAAGCAGGGCCCCCCCCCATGTTGTCCCCCTCTGTTTCATGTAGGCCTCCACATGCCCTACTGGACAACAGGGGTTCCCCCGAGCGCGCTGCAAAACCACACTACTCCCCAACGACTCCTGGTCTGTTTTTGACCTGGCTATCGAGATCAGCAAAGAATCGCCCCTTACTTGGACATGATCCTTGCGTAGACCTCCCTCCACATCCTTCTTATTCCCTGCCACCAGTTCACTTACCCGCATGGCCCCATAGAATGCCAATGCGAAAGCTGCTCGGAACAGTAGTACCTCACTAGGCGATGAGCATGTCTCATCCAGTTTCGCTAATAATGTGGACAATCTATCCAACCCAATCGGGTGCCTGTTATACTGCCTGCGACCCTCCAGGCGCTGCCAGCCGCGGAGGGCCTTCCTGACTAAGAAGGAGTTTGTCGGGTCCCGTATCCCGTGGAGCTGTGCCATAAATTATATGGCGGCCCTATACCTGTTGGCGGTCGCCGCCGACCGGCCTTCCTTGTGAAGTGCCACCATAAATTGGAGCAAGGACTCTTCCCGCCCCCATCTCTGCTCCCCTATCGGCCCCAGAAAGGCGCAGTATGAACGGAACGCCCCTTCATAGGCTTTCCTCGTCCTGGGCGCTAAACTGGCTGCCACGAGGTCTTGTAGTCCGGGGCACCGATCTGCCATAGTGCTTCGGGGAAAGGTGCCGCCACTAGTTCCGCTGTGGGTAGATAGCCCCTGAAAGCCTGCATGTTTGAACGAGAGAGTGCATCAGCTGCATTATTCAGTACACCCGGAACATGCCTTGCCCTGAACTGTACATTCAATCTCATGCATCGCAATACAATTTCTTTCAACAGCCGTAAGATCCATTTGCAGCGTGCCGCCTGGTGATTAATGCACTCGACCACTGTCATGTTATCTGACCAAAACACTACTGAGCGGTCCTTAAAGTCTTCTGGCCATGCCATCAGAGCCACCCAGATGGGGAATAGCTCCAAGAAACCAATGTTACCTGTTAGGCCGCTTGTGTGCCACCACGCCGGCCACGTTTGTGCCGACCAGCGGTTTCCAAAGATTGCGCCAAACCCTACGCTCCCCGCCGAGTCGGTCCATAATCCTAGTTCGTCCGACGAGGCTGGGGGTTTGTTCCACACCACTCGACCGTTGAAATCCGCCAGAAATGCCAACCAAATGAGCATGTCCTGGCGAACCTCTGTCTAGTGCGGTAGTGTCCTTCTCTAAGGCCCACCATAGCCTGTGCTATGGAACGCGAGAAGGGGCGAGCCATCGGCATCACTCTTAAGGCAAAATTAAGCTGACCCACTGTCTGTTGCAACTGGTGTAGGGTCACCTTTTCTTTTCGAAGACAAGGAAGCCCTAAACTTGGCCACCTTTTCCATCGGCAGACGGAAACACCCCTCCTCCGAGTCTAGTTCAATACCCAGAAACTCGAGTGAGGTAGATGGCCCCACCGTCTTATCAGGCGCCGATGGGACCCCAAAACCCTGCATAAGCGTGCAGAAGTCCTGCAACGCCTGCGCACAGTCCTGCGAGCCCGCCGGGCCCAGGAAGAGGAAATCATCCAAATAGTGCATCACCTGTCTATGCCCTGTGGCCTTGGTGAACACCCATTCCAAAAAGGAGCTATACATTTCAAAATAGGCACATGAAATCGAACAACCCATGGGCATGAATTTATCCATGTAGAATTTCCCCTGAAACGTGAATCCCCGGAGGCGCTGATCCTGAGGGTGTACCGGGAGTAACCTGAATGCAGATTCAATGTCTGATTTAGCCAACAATGCACCGGGGCCCAGGCGATTCAACAGTACGACTGCGTCATCGAACGATGCATACCTCACTGAACATACCTCGAGGTCAATAGCTTCATTTACCGAGGCCCCCCTAGGGGCTGATAGATTGTGGATAAGTCTATATTCCCCCGGGTCTTTCTTCGGAACCACTCCTAACGGAGAACACACAAATACCGCAACTGGTGGGCCGCCAAATGGACCTGCTACTCGCCCCAAACTAACTTCTTTCGCTATCTTTCTGGCGGCCACCGCAGGGTTGTGCTGAATAGACTGCTAGTTTTTTCAGGAAGGGCTCCCCCGAAAATTGCCCGCCGGGATCCTGAAGCCATATAAAAAGCCATTCCCTCAAAGTCCCGGCGGACGCATGATCAGGGTATCGGTTCAGCCAAGGGGTCAAAGCCAAGATATCAACGGGCGAAGATGTTTGCTTCTGAGGCACCACATCAATCCTGCTTGGATCCCCCCTCTCCTCCCGCGCTATTGGCTTTCGATCGGCAACTGGTTTCCGGGTGTGAGGAATTCCCACAGCCCGAACATGCGTGCCGAAACCTACACGTTCCCTGAGGCCTGGTACAGATTCCTTTGTTAAATCCCCAACACACCCCTCGCTTGCCTCCATTCCTGCCCGACCTGGGCTGAGAATCCCCTCCGGAGTTTGCCCGAAAGGGCTGTGACGGCTTCTGATGGTATGCCCCAGAGCCACTCGTGCTTGGCACCGGAGTACCCGCCGGTCCCGGCAAGAGCTGAGCATGCCATGACACTGTATCCAAATAATCCCATGTCAAGGCCTGATTAAACTCCTTTGCTTTCCTAAAGGTAACATTGTAACCCTTCCATTCATTTCCCCCATACATCGCATGGAAATTCATGATCCTGTTCTGATAACATGCTAAGTCAGTCAACACTTCTGGTTTACGCTCCCCGATAATTGCCGTGAAAATAGAGAAGGCCCTGACCCAATTCACCATGGTCTCGTCGACCCTGAATTCCGCCATCTTGGCCCGCCATTCGCTGGGGTGCCATAGATCCTTCTGGGTCTTTGCGTATTCTAACTCGCGATGGTCAGTCAAAAGCGAAAACATGTTAATATACTTGTCTCCCCACACCATTTCTTTTGTAACCATAGGAATATGTTGCGACAAACTTTCCCGCCTCGAGGGTACTGGGCCCTCCCCCACCAATGGCAACGCTCTCTTACCGGCTTCAGCCGAACTCCCAACTGTGTCCGTTGTCTTCACCCGACCGTCAGCCGTGATCCCCGTCGCCACCTGTGGAGAAATGGAAGGTACATTCGCCGTCCCGGCATCCCTTGACTGCCGCAACTGCTCAATAATTAATCTGGCTTCTTCAGCCGGGTCTCCCGCCGTCGCTGATCCCCCTGCTCCCTTCTTCAGCCATGGTAATACCGCTGCTAACTGAAGTGCTAATTCTGGGGGCATCTGGTCACCCCCCAGTGGTGTGATCACCACGGGAATTGGTAAACCCCCATCCGGTCCTGGTACCGGGCTGGCCGCTGGTGCGACGGGAATGTCCGCGCCGGGACTCGGTGGAGTTACTACTGGGACTGGGACCTCACTAGGATCTGCCCTCCCCTTCTTTTTCTTACTCTTATCCCCCGGGGCGACGTTTGGCAAGGCCGGTCCTATGACCCTTTTAGGCCGCCCCGAGGAAGCATTCTGGGCCGCCATCTGCTTCCTTACGGCCGCTAAGCCACGACCGAGCTGATCAACCTTACCCAACTTTCGGTCCATCACCGCTACTTGGTTCACCAATGTGCGCAGCATTCTCTCCATCTCAGAGCTCTTTCCAGATTTCTTGCCAGGCATGACTTCGATCACTCCGTCCAACTACGACTCGCAAGGGTGACTCGACCTTCCACACGCCTGATACTGAAAGAGAAAAACAAAGTTTACAAGTTCCAAAAAAGTGCAGCTTGTTCCCTTGAGGGCTCACGAGTGGTGCAGCCTTTAGAGCACAGGAACAAGAGGAAGCTTCGTTGGATTCCCGCGCTATTTATCCATCTGCGGGAGGGCGGGGGCCCGCCCCAGGTACGCCCATCCGTGCACGGACTTCCGGGCGGGTGTCTAGGCCAACCTCTTCTGGGCGGTGAGGGCGTGCCCCGGCTACGCCGCTTTGGGCATACCAGCCGGAACACGCCCCCCCGCCCACAATGGTTTCCCGGGGGATCGGGGCACCCATCCATGCATTCGGGGGGACCGAGTGGTCTCCCCTTTCCAAATGATGCTGCAAATAAATGGTACCTAAAATTTTACATTAGTTTAACTAAATGTTTTTCTCCTATTTGCATTTTTTTGTGAACATTTTATTTTGAAAGCAAAGAAACATCAATCTTGCGTTTAAGCTTCTGCAAATATTAGCATCTAATGAGAGAGCATTCTGGAAGCATTATACATAGCCTTATATTGCTAAACTTTGAAAATGGGTGTACACATTTTTATACTGGAACCACTGTTAGTAGTGCAGTCTGAGTTTACAACATTTAGTTAGAGCGCTCACCCTAATAATAAAGGCTTTGCATTAATGGACCATAAATCCAAGCTTGAACAGCATTAACACATGGACACAATATTACCTTAACTGCAGACAGTGCCCTTCCATGATCTATAATGTGGCACTGTAAACTGGCAGTCAAAGGGTTTGTGCTGCATGGGGATGGGCATACTTGTCCCAAGGACAAAATACACATGAAAGCTTGCTGGCCTTGATCCCAAACAGTATGTCCTGGGTGTCGGGCTCGCATTTTAATCACCACACAAATATCCTCATGTCTAGAACTTTGCAGATACTTAACATTGCTACCACTCATCTTTCTCCTTTGCACGCCCTTGGACAAGAGTACTCTGATCTTCCTTCCTCACATGAGCTCAAAGGTTGTTTTATCTGTGGCGCTATCATGTGTGGTACGATGCCTGCAACAATTTACTCCATTGTCCACCGTGGCACTAAGCCAATGGCAGACTCTTCTTCAGAGTTCTATTCCACCTTTCCACTAAACTATTCCCCAGGAGATAATACACAGACAAACGGAACTGCTCAACACCATTCACCTTCAAAATGTCCTTCATGACTTGGGACATGAGCTGTACCCAATTGGTCAGCATAAGGACCTCGGGTATTCTCTCTCTCCCCACAACTCTTTGAGAAACGTAAACACTTACACTCAACTTGATAGGTGAATGTAACCCCTGAACTGCCAGAATGATAACCAACAAGCACCATGCATAGTTGGGACAACTACCCAGTATATTGTACATGCATAAAATATCCGAACCAATTTTATTTCCACAGGGCATCCATTTTATTGATTTGCTGTGGTGGATTCTCCACAGTTTTCTGTGACTTGTCACTCCATGCACATGGTATGCAGTTTCTTATATTTCTCTGTATATCACAGTCTAGCCCAACCCCCCAATATTCAGTTCATATTCTACACTCGTACCAATGCATCCCTCCTGAGCCAATTTTAAAGCCAAACAAGAGTAATACTTTGCTAGCCCCAGGAGTGAACATAATTGGTCCTTTCATTGAGGAGAAGGAGCTTCCAAAATTGCCTTCACCAATTATACTTTAGGTGAGGCCCTATTTTAGTCCAACCAATGGCCGAGATAATCAACACCTTTAGCTCAGATTTTGCGTTTTTATGTTTGATAGTCAACCCACTCCCAAAGAGCATATGTATGAACCTGTATGCACCTCCAGGTGTGATAAGGGATGCAAGACGCCTAAAATCCGGATGAAGAGAAATTTGATGATATGCTGACAACATATCTAATGTGGAGAAAGTTTACTCCCTTGATTGTCGTCAGCATCTCACCAAATGTTGGGCAAAGTGTGTCTGTCCACCCAAATAGTTTTATTAAAGTCACACAAATCCAAATATATCCGAAACTCCTTGTTAGCATTCTTTGTCAACAATAATGGGGCTAACAATTCTGATGCCTCAATCTCCTCGATAATGTTCTTCTCACATAACCTCTGTAACTCCCTTCGCAAGGGGTTCTCTCATGACTACAGGTACACAACATGCCTAATGTACCTTAGGAATCACCCCTTCTTCTAATACACTTTTATGTGTAAAACCTTTGAGCAACCCTAATTTCCCCTGGAAACATTTGGATATTTATCTTCCCTATCTTTACATTTCAAAACATTTACCTTGTCCTCCGCTCCCAGAACTTGGTTTGGATGGTTAGGGTCTAACCATATGTATAAACCTCTTTGCTGTGGCCACCACAGCAGCCAGGAACCATCTTTAGCAATGTAAACCTTTGGTACTATTTTGACTTTCTACAACTAAAGTGATCCTTTAAAATAGCCGCTCAAATCAACTGGTTTATTACCATAGGCTACAACCATTATGCCTGGAGTGCTCAACACATGGTACTGAAATTTAGTGAGATGCTCTTCTCCAATTAAGTTATAGATA
The DNA here is from genome assembly GCF_964263255.1 of Lissotriton vulgaris. Lineage (NCBI taxonomy): Eukaryota > Metazoa > Chordata > Amphibia > Caudata > Salamandridae > Lissotriton > Lissotriton vulgaris. The sequence continues at coordinate 1,686,467,405 of NC_141693.1, read as the reverse complement.
GAACTGGAATCTGCCATTACGCGCACTTTCACTCTGTCAATTAAAATAGTGCGGAAAGTATTGTCCCTTTCTATAGTTCCTGGTAAACAGACAAAATATCAACTACAAAATATCGAATGGACATAATATCGGGTACAAAATATAGGCTGGAAAGAATATTGAATGGACAGAATATAGATATCAAAAATATCGTTTTGAAGGTAAGTAATGTAATATCGAATTTTAAAATATAGATAGTCAAAATATCGAAGTACATAATATAGGTTAAGAACAATATTGAAATTTTAATAATATCGAATTATTTATAGTGTATTTTATGTGTTAAAAGTGTTCATTTATGTTATAATGTAATTTAATGACTGAATTTAATGTTATTTAAATTTTGCATAATTTAATTCTGTAGCGGGTTGTGGGTTTATAGGGGAATAGGGTGGGAAGTAATTTAATTATAATTAATTAAATATGTAAATTTATTTATTGATATTTGCTTATAATTAATTGTAATTTTTATTTTGTATTTAATTACATTTTAATTGCCAATTCATTTTATTTAATTGATTAATTGATAATTATGTTAATTTAACTAATTTAATGTCTGTAGCGGGTTGTGGGTTCATAGGGGAATAGGGTGGGAAGTAATTAATTGTTAAATTATTTTTATTTGGTAATTAATTAAATTTTAATTGCTACTTAATTTTATTTAATTGATTAATTGATAATTAGGTTAATTTAAGTAATTTAATTTCTGTAGTGGGTTGTGGGTTCATAAGGGAATAGGGTGGGAAGTAATTTAATTATAACTAATTACATATGTTAATTTTTTGTGTGTATTTATTAGATTTTAATTGTTAAGTAACTGTTTAACTACTAATTAATTAATTGTTAATTAGTAAATAATTAGTATTAATAGATAACTAATTGTAATTATTTAATTTAATTAGTATTTGTAATTAATTAATTATTATATTATATTAAAGTGGTAATTACTTTAAATTAATTTTTCTATAGATATTAATATATAAATATTTTTAAATAATATATGAAGTATCTACTTTCCCTACTGTTGAACTCACTGGAGTGGGAATAGTAATTTTTACCCCTACGCTATCCAACGCTTTCCCTACTGTTGCACTCTCTGGAGTGGGAATAGTAATTTTGACCCCTACGCTATCCAAACCTTTCCCTACTGTTGCACTCTCTGGAGTGGGAATAGTAATTTTTACTCCTACGCTATCCAACGCTTTCCCTACTGTTGCACTCTCTGGAGTGGGAATCGTAATTGTTACCCCTACGCTATCCAACGCTTTCCTTACTGTTGCACTCTCTGGAGTGGGAATAGTAATTTTTACCCCTATGCTATCCAACGCTTTCCCTACTGTTGCACTCTCTGGAGTGGGAATAGTAATTTTTACCCCTACGCTATCCAACGCTTTCCCTACTGTTGCACTCTCTGGAGTGGGAATAGTAATTTTTACCCCTACGCTATCCAACTCTTTCCCTACTGTTGCACTCTCTGGAGTGGGAATAGTAATTTTTACCCCTACGCTATCCAACGCATTCCCTACTGTTGCACTCTCTGGAGTGGGAATAGTAATTTTTACCCCTACGCTATCCAACGCTTTCCCTACTGTTGCACTCTCTGGAGTGGGAATAGTAATTTTTACCCCTACGCTAACCAACACTTTCCCTACTGTTGCACTGTCTGGAGTGGGAATAGTAATTTTTACCCCTACGCTATCCAACGCTTTCCCTACTGTTGCACTCTCTGGAGTGGGAATAGTAATTTTTACCCCTATGCTATCCAACGCTTTCCCTACTGTTGCACTCTCTGGAGTGGGAATAGTAAGTTTTACCCCTACGCTATCCAACCCTTTCCCTTCTGTTGCACTCTCTGGAGTGGGAATAGTAATTTTTACCCCTACGCCATACAACGCTTTCCCTACTGTTGCACTCTCTGGAGTGGGAATAGTAAGTTTTACCCCTACGCTATCCAACGCTTTCCCTACTGTTGCACTCTTTGGAGTGGGAATAGTAAGTTTTACCCCTACGCTATCCAACGCTTTCCCTACTGTTGCACTCTCTGGAGTGGGAGTAGTAATTTCTACCTCTACGCTATCCAACGCCTTATCTACTGTTGCACTCTCTGGAGTGGGAATAGTAATTTTACACTTCCGCTACCCTACAGTAATAATATTGGATATTTTTTATTTATATTATGTTACTATATATATATGTTTTAACAAATATGATTGTAAAAAATGTTTTTTATAACTTTTATTAATTATTTAATTATTATAAGGTAATTTAAGTATTTTTAAGTATATTTTAGTTAATAATTTTTAATATTAATTTAATTTAACATTGTTTTTAATAAAGTCGATATTTTTACAAACTATATTTTTGTAAACGATATTTTTTACTCAATATTTTTGTACTTACCTGTTTGTAGATACAAAGTCAGTCGATATTATGTCCCTCGATATTATGTCAGTGATCCAGAACTTCTAGACTTCCATCAAAGCTTTCACTCCTTCCCTTACACACTCAGGCTAAAAGGCCCCTTCAATTAACATTTCCTACAAATTTGCCCAACAGCAGTGCAGTTGGTATGGGTAGAGAGGGGACCTTTCAATCCACTCTTGTAACAACCCAAGTGTTTGTCATTGAGAGAACCACCTTTATGACTATAAATTGTCTCTTTCTTCTTAACATCAGCTTTATGGATAGTCCCTTGTACAGCCACCACTTTCTCTGTATCCCGGTATCGATGGACACCATCTCCTTTAAACCTTTATCAGTGTCCTCTGCTCTCTTAACAATATCAATTGTTTTCTGCAATGTCAGATCATCAGTATTCAGCAATTTCTCCTGTACTCTTTAGTTGATTACTTTTTGCACCAATTGATCTCACAACATCTTGTCCAGAAGTCTCTTGTAATTGGAGGTAGATGCTAAAAAACTACAAGCTGCCATTAAATTGTCAAAAGATTCACCTGGAAAGTGACAATGTTTGAACAATGCCAGTGTGCAGGAACAATAAATATGTCTTCTCCTACCACTTCAAGATAAGCTTCAAAACCTTCTTTCCAATCCACCCAGTTTATAACTCGGTCTCCTGGAGTATTAAGAAAAGGGAGCTTTTATGAATTATAATTTTTTTTAAATTTCTTTTATTGATTTTTAACATAGAGAAAATAACGAACGAGCCAGCACGCTCTATGGTCTTCGGGATGCAACCCGGCAGTCGTATGACTATGTTCGGCCAGTCAAAGAGAAGAGAGAGAAAAAGAACACTCCCCATCCCTCCCCACCCTCCTCGCCCCCAAGGAAAAACACACCGCTATCAGAAGGGCCTATAAAGAACAATCTAGGAAAAATCCGTACAGGACACGCTAGGCAGTGGAGGTGTTTCGGGCAGACAATCTAGGGGGGTCCGCCAGTCTCAGTAGTCGCAGGTATTTGGGGCAGGTGAGTTCCGTGAACTCTGAGGTCAATAACGTGAGGAAGGGAGCCCACAGATCTTGAAAACAAGCCCCCGGATGAGTCAGAGAGAGAGAGATCTTTTCCATTCCCAAAATGGCCCACAACCTATGAAGCCACCCCTGGCGTGTAGGAACTGTCTTGGTACCCGAATGAGTCAGAACGTTTTGGACTGCCGCCCCTAGGGCGAGTGCCATCTGTTTACCCCTCAGGGATTTAAGGGGAAAGGTGATGGAGTTAGCGAGGCCCAAAAGCAAATAGGCCGGGAATCTGGGGATCTGGGTGTCAAAGTGGGAGTCTACGTCATCAAGGATCTGCTGCCAATATGCCCCCAAGGAGGGACACCCCCACAGTAAATGGGTAAGGGTGCCCAATGAACCGCATGCTCGCCAGCACAGCGGGCTGCGGGAAGGGTTACCTCTATGAAGCCACACAGGTGTTAGGTACCAATAAGTGGCCACTTTAGTGACAGTCTCTATAGAAGCGACGTTACCCGCTGTGCATCGGGCCCTATAATAAATGTCCATCCATTCTTTCTGTGTCAGGGCCCTACCCAACTCCCCCGCCCATCAAAGTTGGCCAGGCGTCTTCCTAGTGTCAGGAGTGCTTCTAGTAAACTTATATAAGTCTGACGTTAATCGTGTGTCACTATGTCATGTGACAGTCACTTCTTAAACAGGGTAAGGGGTCTGTCCGCACCCTCCCGCACGTCACCGTGGAGAACCCAGTGTCGGATCTGTAAGTATCGATAACGTTTCGTATCCGGAATGCCATGATCTTTCCGAAGGTCAGGAAAACAGCGGGGTCCCAAAAGACCAAAAAGATGACCTATGGAGCGACAAGCTTCTTTAGTCCAGTGGTGAAACCTCCTACGGTCTAGAACCGGTATAAAGTCAGGGTTTTATGCTATGGAAGTGATCGGGGACGGGAGTGTCGTTAGTCCCCTAGAAACCACAACTTTGTCCCAGGCCAGCAGGATAGGACGGGTCACCTCGGAGAGATACAAATTTCGAGGTCGCCCTGCACGTGCGAGAAAGGGGACTCCCCATAAGGGCTGGCCAGCACGTGACCTGTCCATAAACAGCCAGTGTTTCTCAGATTCAGCGCGTGACCACTCCACCAGCGCCCTCATTTGGGTCGCCCGCCAATAAGCTAAAAGGTCAGGGACACCCAAACCCGCTTACACTGGGTCTCTATTGGTAAGTTCCCAGCGCATCCGAGCCTGCTCCTTAATTAACCTTCCTCGCACAGAGCTCGGTGTTAGCGCAATCCTTTGCTTGGATTGTGCATGGAATTGTCCTTGCGAGTTGCTTGGCTACCACAATCCTTAATTGTACACTAGGATTGCATGAATGGCTTTGCCTCGCAAAAGTAGGCACCACTGATTCAAGGTGCACTGATCCAATGTACATGTGACTGATTGTGCGATAACATCGCTCACATACACACCAGATCACATGAGCACAAAAGCAACATGCTTGGCAGTGGCCAGAAAAATCTATTGCTGAGATAATTCAATAATCTTTTTTCTTCAGTACCTGCTGTGGCCTGGATACGATTGCAGTTCTTATAGAATGCGGCCCCTGTTGCCTGGAATGAACCGCTGACACGACGATGGTGCTGATCTATGGCCACTACAGTTGCTTCTCCTTGTGACAGAGGACAAGGTTCCCTCGTCACCAGTGAAAGATCTCACCTTAAAGATTCACAACAAGAGGTACGTATGTGATTAGGACAGATGTTTCAAGAAGGGAGCCCCTCAGCCAACTGAGGTAGCAGGAATCCCTTCCAAATACAAAACGTCCAATGAGCCAGAATGTTGTGGCAGAATTTTCTTAATAAGCAGACAAGGGTGCTAGTATCAGTAAAACAGTAGCATCATATATGTGGCAAGCACGATGTATATAATATAGATTGAGTTGCAGTCTTTGGCTTGAGCACTGTGCATTTTACAAATGGATAGGCCGAGTGGTTTGGGAGGGGAGCTTCCTTTTTCATCGAGTTTAGTTTTTACATTGAATACTGGATTTCATAGTGATAGAATTGTTTTTGCTACGTGCGCTTGTTTCGATTTTATTGTTGTATTCATTTTTTTTCATTTTCCAATCTTTATTTCGACCATTTGGTCATAAAAGATGCACATACAATAAAATCACATGAATTCTGTCAAATTTGTTAAAACATCAATACATGATTTTAAGATCAACACAGACAATAAAAACAGTTATTAAGAATTGAAGTGATTCTAAAGTCTACCCAGCATTTTTTAAAAGACGAATACGCGTATACCAAACATTCGTAAAGAATTTGGAAAGTGCAAAAACAGTTGGGCCAGAAACATCGGATTTTAAAATCCTGTACATAGGTGTATATTCCCTGCCACCCAAATTCTTAATCAAGGGAAGCAGCCAATGCTTTCTGGCTGCCTTGTAGGCTGGGCAGAAAAAGATCACATGCAAATCATTTTCCTCTTTATCAACGCAAAGAGGACAGTATTTGGTGGAAGGGACTTGTAACCAGGTGCTTGAGAAGGACCGAAAAGGCAATGTACCGTATCTCCACTGGAGAAATAACTTTCTGGTGAGTATGGGATATATGGGATCGAAAGCCTTCTCAAATCTGTAAAGATCCTTAGTTTGCAGGAATATGGAAGAGAGGGACCCCTCTGTCTGGGTAGCTAAGGCCCTTGCCCTTTTGTGTTCGTGATACAGATTCGCCAGGGATCTCTTAGAGATTCCTGGTGCTGTATTCGCTGGTTCGGTCCACAATTCAGGGAGCCCCAGATCGGTGCAAATTGACTGGATGTTTTTGACCCAGGGAATACTGAGCGCCTTGGGGTGCTTTAATAGTTCGGCCAATTCCGCCCTATAGTCGGCGAGATCATCGCCGCTCCATAGCCTGCGCCAGAAGGCAATGGGTCTTAGACTTATCTCGTCGGCAAGTGGCCGTAGCCCTAGATCAAGCCTCAGAGGGAGGAGTGGAGTGCTAGGGGGAAGTGCGGTTATTTGTCTTATAAACCTATTTTCCGTGGAAGACAGGTTCCGACATGGAATGTGGCCCCACAATTCAGCCCCGTACAAGATCGCCCCCCTGGCCTGGGCTTTATATATCTGAATTAAGGCCCCCAGTGGGCGGTAGGTCGAGCCAGTCATCATCCGGGATATACCCCCGGTAATTTGCACTAATTTAAGGTTAGCCCTGCTCTGATGGGTCCCCCAGGTCATATTTTCGTTGAGCGTCACGCCGAGATATTCAAACGTGGCTACTCTTTCCAACCGCACTGCTCCCAGTTGGGGATTCGGGCGCTGTTTGGGGCTCGGATTCAATACCATATATTTGGTTTTTGTGGCGTTGATTTCCAACCCTCGATCCTGGCAGAAGGCCACAAAGGCATTGAGTATCCTTTGGATGCCCATGGGTGTTTTAGATATTAACAATGTGTCGTCCGCGAACATTATTGCGGGCACACTGTTGCCATTTAATTTGGGGGCATCTGTGTAGTCGGTGGCGTTAAGATGGGCGATTACCCCGTTGACAAAGAGGCAAAACAGGGTCGGCGCCAGCACACAGCCCTGTCTTACCCCTCTGCCAACGGGGAATCTATCAGTCAGTTCCCCCGACCTCCCACACCTCACCTGGGCATAATTGTTATGATGCAACCTCTGCAAGGTCAATAAAATATCTGGTGGTACGCCCATCCCTGCCAAGATGATCCAAAGTTTTCCTCTGGGCACGAGGTCGAAGGCGGCCCGTAGGTCCACGAAAATCGTGTACAAACTACCGCCCTCGAACCTCACTGTCCTCCAATAGACCAGATTCAATCTAAAAACCTGGTCCACAGTCGATACCCCTTTCCTAAATCCTGCCTGATAGGGACTGAGGGCGCCCACCTCCTCAATCCAGTCCTGAAGCCTATTCAGGAGAACCCTACCGAACAGCTTCTGCGCTACGTCTATCAGACTAATCGGTCTGTAGTTGGCTGGGAGGAGGGGGGATCCCTTTTTGAAAATCGGGACCACCTCAGCCCCCAGCCAAGTACTAGGGATTTCCATCCCACCGAGGATACCGTTAAAAAGAGCAGCGAGGTAAGGCGCCCAGACGGTGGGCTCCTGCTTGAACAGGTCTCCCGGTAGCCCATCCAGTCCAGGCGCCTTCCCCGAAGCCAGGCCTGAAATAGCAGCAGTGACCTCACTCAGTGTTATTGGATCCGCCTGAGGGCCCAGCCTCTCCGGTTCGATTGGCGCAGGGAGTTCTCCGGACTCAGCGCTATATAGGGACTGGAAGTGGACCTGCCACACTCCAGGAGCTATGTTAGGCTCCACTGCCGAGTGTAGACTCCCTGATCCCCCATTCACAATTCTCCAGAACAGGCGTTGATCTTGAATTGCTAGGGCCTTTGTAAGTTCTTCCCACTGATTTTCCTCCCATTCTATTTTGGCCTGAGCAAGAAGCTTCTTATAAGCTTGCCTGCGTTGTTTAAGGCGTTCCCCTCCTGTGCCCTCCTTAATTGCTCCAAGGAGTTCTGTTTTGGCCCGTCTACAGGCTACATTATACCATTGTGTTTTACCTTGGCACCTCTCCCTTGGCTTTCGTATGTTACGAGTAAAGTGGGGTGCCGCAACTTTTATAAGTTCCTCATGGGCAACAAACAGTTTACTCCTTATATCTATTTTATTTGCCACACTGACAAGATCCCCAACAGTTTCCAGGATGGGAGTAATCTCTGCATAAAGCAGTGGGAGTTTATCCTTGCTTGTGACCATATGCTCCCACCTAATTCTTCTCCTACTGTTATCTAGGAGGAGCGTGGGGCAATTCCCTTCCTCATGGGTCACTGGGGCCTGAGGTGCTGGATGGGCAAGGTCTAACTCGAGGGCATTGTGGTCACTGTCCAACCTGTCTATTACCCTGAAGTCCTGTATTGTTGACCATCTCGCCAATTGGACCAGGACATAGTCCAAATGAGACTCTCTTCCCCGCCGATTGTAAGTGTTTTTACCTGGTATATCGGATTTAATTCGCCCATTACACGCTCTGAGTCCAAACCTTAACGTAAGGGCAGTGAGTTGCAGTGCCAGTGGGGTCCAAGCTTTCGGAGATGGCACATCAACCCATGGTACTGCCCACCTAACTTCTTCTTCTGATAAGAACCCTTCCTGGAGGCCGGGGAGTGGCTCAAAGTGAGAGTTAAAGTCCCCACCCACCACATAATATGAATCAATCGACAGTTCAGATAAGAAGTTCGAGAGTTCATCAAAGGTCGATGATTCTTTTGCCATTCCCATCGGCCTGGAATAGATGTTGACCAGCAGGAGGTTAGATTTGTTTGGCCATGTTAATAAGACCGCAAGGATGTCATCAGAGTTGAATGGGAGCCGTGTGGCCACACAGCCCAGGTGCGCAGCAACCCACGTCGTAAGGCCCCCTGATGGGCGGCCTTTGCCTTCCCACCTTGCTGGAATGAAAAATGACGAATAGCCTTGATGTCCATAGTCCTCTCTGGCCCAGGTTTCCTGGAACATGCATATGTCACCAGTTTCTATGTACTTTGCCCAAGCCGGCTCTTCCAGTTTGTTAGCTAATCCCGCGATGTTCCAGGAAATTATCTTCAAATGTTCGGAGGTGGCAGATGCCATACCATGAGGGTTGGAGGAGGTGAGTCCATGCCCCACTTCAATTGCGGGACCTGTAGTGGGGGCAGCAAAAGATGCATGTGGCACCGGTGGTCTTGGCGCACCATTGCCCACAAGGAAAGGAACCTATTGTTGTATTAATAACATGTATATGTGTACAACTGGAGGTTTAATCATGTTTTAGGATTATACCTGCACAAACTGAAAAGAAATGAGATTTGAGGAGTTCTCAACTCATGTATTTTGTTCAGCACATTCAAACAGGTCTAACTTGAGGAGTTGTTATTAACTCAAAGCAGAGATTCTTTCGACGATGTAAGGAGGACTCTGCACCTTCAGGATTCACACCTGTGACCACGTCCGTAGTACAGATCTGTGCAGCGGGTGCCTTGACCTGCTATCCTATTTCACATCAACATGGGTGTGCTTCTATGGCCCACTGAAATTCATTGGACCAGAGTACTTGTTAACATGCTTTGAGAGTGGGAGCACTGTGATACTAGTATCAGGTATGGGCAGACATGCATTGTTATAGCTCTGTGAATAGTTGAGTTCTGAAAATGTATTGCATGCTATTTGTACAGACAGAGGTGCGTTTTGGTAGGTTTGCCAATGTGTCAGCACTGAGATACCAGATCATATCTCAAATCAGGATATGGATGCATTGTGCAAGCTCTGTGTAAGTGTGAAAAATGTGCTTTTGTGTCTCAGTGCTTTAATGGCATGGCAGGGAATGCATCAAAATAGGACATTATTGTGAGACTTCTGGCTGTATCAGTAGTAGACGCAGCACTCTATAATGATGGTCAGAGTCGGTTGGGTGTTGCAGGCCAATAATGAGGTGCATCGACAAGTGTGCCACGCCCAGGATTGTCAATGCAGCTACCTGCAACGCCCCCACCCATTCCAGCAATGACAAACATGTCAGTGGTTTCGGTATTGGGTTTCTATTTGCATTCAGCCACCTGTCTTTTGCATGTCAGCTCCGATTGTGCTCCCAAATCCTGGCCTGCAGCTGAGCCTGCTATTCCAGTATTAGCACCGCACACAGCTCTGTCGATGCGCCACATAAGTTATTGTGCATTTGGTATTGTTGGTTTGAGAAATGACAAGTACGTTTGATGCATATAACTGGTTATGTGGTTCGATTTGTAAATATGTTTATTGTGGTAAATGATTAGCAACTATGGATTATATGGTTAGACTAGTAAACTAAATTATGTCTACTCAAAAAATGTTGCAATTAGAGTTCATTATGATTGTTCCTAACAAACATTACATTTGAACTGGGTAAACATATACAGGACTAGAAAGCCGAGATTAAACAGCATACCCTCTCCTCACCCACCAGTGGCGGACAGACTGGAATTTAAGTCAAGTTGGTGATCGCAAGATAGTTCGGGATGTATGAAAGTAATTTTGACCGCTCCCTTGACTGTTTAGGGCTTCTTCACAGCTGGTGTTCACACATCTTTTTCTTATCATTGTGTAAGAAACTGGCTCTATATATACTGCACCAAAGCGAGGTACAGTGTATATAGAGTCCAAGGGTCTCCAGAGGTTCGGCAGAGGTTAAAGTTAGATAGAACCTTACTCTCTAAAGTGGAAGTTGGTCGACCAGTAACGTAGTATCAGAGGACAGTGTAAAGCATTTAATGTACACATTCAGTCAGCAAATAAATTCACACACTCAAGAACTGAACTCTAGGCCAATTGTTTTGTATAAAAAACATATACTGTTGTTTTATTTCTAGAACAAAGCAAGCCTGGTACAGGTAGGCATAAGAATGCTTTTCAGTAGTAAATTACTTGTATGAACACAGTTCAAAATTGCAGTGTAACTTGTACTGGTTTTGGTAAGCAGTTTGCAACAAATTGCAGGTATAGTACATTCAATTGAATAGGCTTTTGAAGTAAAATGCAGTTAATTACTTTTCAGATTACTTTTGCTAACACAGGACTGGATCCTAGATTCAGCCCTGGGACATTTCCTGAAAACAGGTGAGTAAATGCGTTTTGGTTAAAGGTACAAGTTTTAAAGAATATTATTGCATTTCAAAAGTTGACACTTAGAAACTTTTTCACATAGAATCACCAATCTTATCCGATAAGAGGAAATTCACTTAGCAGGTAAGTTATGTTACCGATACTTTTTCTTACTCAGTGCTGGATCCTAGGTTCAGCACTGGGGCATTTCCTGAAAACAGTTGAGAAAATGCGTTTTTGTTATTCAACTGATTTTTAAGGAATATTTGTAGTTTTCAAAAGTCGACACTAAGAAACTTTTTGGGAGAAAAAGTGTCAATGTTATCCTATGAGGAAAAATAAGTTATCGGTTTCGAGGTAAGTAATCAGTCTTTTGAGTTAGGGTTCTGGGGTTAGACTCAGGGGTCTCCCAGAGTCAGTGATGCACTGTTGTTGCACCCTAAGCGGCACTAGGGTGGCCGGATGCAGAGTGTTGAGGCCCAATGTTATCCTATGGAGGATAGGGGACTCCGGTTGGTGGCTACTGGCAAGCAGGCCACAGGGTTGTGGGAGCAAAGCTCCTAGGGTTAAGCTCAGGGCAAGTTAGGGACCAAGTTAGCACAAAAGGCGCACCCTCAGCGGCACAAAAGGGGCAGCGGCCTCATCGGTGCAGGGTGCTGTTTTGAGGTTGGGTGCCCTGTTAATTTCAATGGAGATTCTCCGGGACAAAGAAACACTGCAGGCTCGGGGACGAGGATCTTTCAGGAGTGACCACCACTTTGAGGGGTAAGTTGGGATGTAGAGTGATGGTTAGGCACCGCTGGGCTGGGCACACAAGGCCCTGGGGCGTTGGGTGCAGGGCTGCCTTTGGACGTCAGATTTTCTTACCCGATCTGGTCGCAGTTGGGGGGTCCTCTGAATTGAGGCTGTAGGCGTCGTCTGGAGGCTTTAGGCAGGTCAGGGGTCGCCAGATCTCGGGTCACGATTGCCGGGGGGACCTCCTCGTGGTGTTTTTCCACTCTAGCTCGGGCCGGGTTCGGCGGGTGCAGAGTGGGCTGGGTTCACGGTTCCTGGCTGGCACCAGGAGCTGCAGTTCAAACACAACCGGTGTTCACGAGGAACAGCTTGGAAAGTGAATGCAGGCAGGTTCTCCAGGGTTTTTGAGGTTGCTGGCCGGTGGACACCCCATGGTTTTGCAAGAGCAAGTTCGAGGGGAGACATGTCTGTAGGGCTGGGTTCAAGTCAGCAGGCGTCTTGCTAGCTCTGCACGGCTTCTCGTCCTTCGTCTTTTCTTGCGGTTGCTGGATGTGAGGAAGAAAGGTTCAGGGTGCCCCTAAATACTAAATTTAGGGGCGTTAAAGGTAGCTAAAGGTCAGGGACCAATGGGTCCCTTCCCTGGGGTGGGTACACCCCCTATTCCGCCACACTCCAGTGGAAGGGGGGCAGGAGCCTGTCCCTGGTTGGCTGGGACCCCCCACTCTCAAGAAGGAGGGAACTCAAGTTTGTGCTTCACCTCACCTCCCCCACCTTAGGGGTGGAGTTGGCAGAGGTGGGCACACCTCTCTTCCTCACTTTGTTTTTCCTGCCAGGTCTCCCGCCCAAAGTGGGGGGGTAGAACCAGTGGGGACCAGTTGCTGAATACAGCAAGGGGTCTGGAGAGGCTCACAAAGGCGGTATGCCTTTGAAGCTTCTCCTTCGTGAACCCTGCCCATCCTGGCGGATGAGACTTGGCACCTCGTTCCAGGATGAGCATTGTTTCAGGCCCCCGAGAGCGGCAAGCTCTCGACCCAGGGTCCAGAAACATGTCTGGTGGTGGCAGCCTCGGCAGCTACTCAGTCAGGTCACTGGGAGTTGGTCGAGTTTCAGGGGGCATCTCTAAGATGCCCTCTGTCGTGCATTTTACGTTAAATCGCACACTGGCATCAGTGTGGGTTTAATGTGCTGAGAAGTTTGATACCAAACTTCTCAGTCTTCAGTGCAGCCATTATGGTGCTGTGGAGTTCGTGATGACAAGCTCCCAGCACCATATACTCTTAATGGCATCACTGCACTTACAGTGCCCAGGAATGGCCCTGGGTACAGTAGGGGCACAGGGCTCATGCACCTGTACCCTCACCACTGGCATAGGGCACCCAGCTAGAGGGGTGACTGATGGATGCCAGGGCAATGGTTTGTGGGCATGGCACACAGGGATGTGTGCCATGTCGACTCTTCACTTTGTTCTGCACCAAGACACGGAACCTGAAAAGGCAGTGTGTGTGTGTCACAGGGTGGCACAATAAGTGCTGCAGCCCTTAGGGGCCTTCTCTGGTCACAGTGCCCTGGGTACCTGTGGTACCATTTGCCAGGGGCTTACCTGTGGCCAGAGATGCCAATTGGGTGTAGGCTTCAATGCAGTTTTAGGGAAGGAGCACAGGCACTGGGTACCTGATCGGCAGGAGCCCAAGGCACACTCAGTCAAAGCACATCAGCAATTCAGCAAAAAGTGGGGGCATACCATGCAAGAAAAAGGGCACTTTCTCACACATTGCTAAAAACATTTCTCTAAATCTGTGTTCAGCATCACCCATTCAGTGTTGCAGTCCATGCCTTCCTTTGAAAAACAAACACCTGCTTCGCACAGGCATCCCTGCAAAGTTCCATGTTCGTGGGATTGCTCAAGGGACAATCAATCAGGACTGTCACACAGCTTCTCAGTGCGCTTGCTGCCACCCACTGTCTTGGGCACCCAACCATTGTTCCCACCAACCCTGTCACACCATGTCCAATGGGACTCAGAGGGAAGAGAGAGGCTCAGCAAGTCTTCCCCCAAGGGTTTTGGGCAGATGGTGCGTCAGGGAACCAGCTGTTTTCTGATTGGCTGTTGGTGACCTGGGGTTACTGTGACCTCTTCCACCAATGGCTGTCGTTCCTTGCTGGTTGCTTGGTGGTTTTTTGCCATGGATGTTTTTTCTTGTTCGCTCAATAAGTAAGGAGGAATTTAAAGTATGTCATCTAACTCAGTTAAAGCTGCTTACAGGCGCTTTGTTAGGCGGGATGCAACGGCCTCCTAAAGCCAGGATTTTTATCGCAGGCTTGGGTGGGTCTCTGAAGGCCCAAAAAGGAAGCAGCAGTAGCAAAGGTGGCTGCTATTTTGCCATGCTAGCCACCATGAGGGAAGCCAAAAAACAAAAGTACAGCAGGAGGGAGAGACAATCTGACTGGAGAAAGAGGGGCAGGGCTACCTCTTGTATTGCCTGACAAAGAATAAGTTGAGGTAAATTTAGTATTCAGGAAATAAGAGGGAATTTAACAGGGAATTCATTAGTGGCCAGGTCAGTCACTGGTCCTGCAGTATGAGCGCAGCAAGGGTGCAGGGAGGGCCCTTAGGATTGAGGAGGCGGGTGCTGTCAATGCCTGTGGCTAGAAATGGGGTGCATTAGTCTGCACAACAGGGGGCGCTAGAGTGCAGACTTTCTCAAATAGCTGCTCAGGCTCCTCTGTGCACAAGGACAGGTGAAGGGCAGTCACAATTTTATCAGAATTAGACATATGCCATTGTCAGGAGGGCATACACTGTTTAAAAGACTAAGCAAGCATATTTGGGCTCGATGGTGGAAACAAGGTTGCAGATGTGGGCACAAATCATAGCACAGAGGGAATAAAAGTGATAAGAGAGGTGAATCAGTTTGGATCTCAGTGGAAGAGAGGGCACCAGCATGGGGTCTAGGTTAAAAAGACTGTCCCCTAGGACAGGACGACAGCTGCCCTAGATTGGAGCAACGCTGTGGGCAACTTGGGAGCAATTATGGTGAAGTAGGCCAGGGCAAGTCAGTAGCTTCCAGTGAGGTCTCCAGTAGCCTGGACACGCAGGTACAAAGGGAGGGAGTGGCATGAAGACGCCGCAATGACAAAGCACGATCAAATACCGCAATTGCTTTTACAGATGATAGAATTTACTCATGGAACATCTTCGCTGAGAAGGATCAGCATCCATCATGAGATCCATCTATTCTGGAGCCCCAGCAGACCCCTTCGCCCACCACACTTTCAACCTCAACAATCAGCAAAGAACTTACCAATGTCCTCAACTCCTCGATCCCCACAGCCCACTTCTTCCAGAAATAGAAGCATGCTCATGTGAAGCCGTTGCTGAAAATATACCCAGCGGACCCAGAAAACCCAAGAACTACCAATCCATCTCCCTGTTCCCCATATCAGCCAAGGTCATCAAGGAAGCTATCAACATCCCGCTCACTAGACATCTAGAGAACCACAACCTTCTGGACTCCTCCCAATCTGAATACAGAGCAAACCACAGCACCAACACAGCCCAAGTCGCAACCACAGATGACATAAAAACGCTGCTAGAGCACAGAGAAACAGCGGTACTCATCCTCCTGGACCTCTCAGCAGACTTGAACACCGAGTTCCACCACACACTGATCAAAAAACTCCACCAGATCGGAATCCAAGGAGCAACCCTCAAGTGGATCGCATCCTACCTCACAGGAAGAACGCAGTAGATCCTCCTCCTTCCCTACTCCTCGCTTCCTAAGAACTTCACCTGCGGTGTACCTCAAGGCTCAGCCCTCAGCCCTACCCTCTTCAACGTATACATGACACCCCTGCCCAACATCGTCAGAAGCAATGGACTAAACATCATCTCCTACACAGACAACCAACTCATCCTCTCCCTGACTAACGAACCAACAACCATCAAAGACAAGTTCCAAAGATGCATGAAAGATGTGGCTGTCTGGATGAACAACATCTATCTCAAACTCAACACAGACAAGATGAAAGTACTCATCTTCGGGAAAGGCAAGGACACCCTCTGGAACAACAAATGGTTGCCACACGAGCTGGGCCCTACTCTTAAATCCAATGAACATGCCTGCAACCTTGGCATTCTCCTCAATAGCAGTTATCCATGAAGAAGCAGGTCAGTACTGTCTCTTCCCTTTGCTTCCTCACCCTCCAAATGATCAGGAAGGTCTTCCGATGGCTCCCACCCAGCACCAGGCAAACTGTCCGCAAGCCCTTGTCACCAGCAGATCCGACTACAGCAACTCCCTCTATGTAGGAATTACCACCCAACTCATGAGGAAACTCCAGACCATCTAGAACACAGCTGCCAGACTCATCCTCGACCTCCACAGACAGATGCACATCATCCCTCACTTCAAGAAACTCCATTGGCTACTCGTCAAAAAGAGATGCTAGTTCAAGCTGGTCACACAAGAGATGCCAGTTCAAGCTGGTCACACATGCGTACAAGGCACTAAGCAACTAAGGACCAGTGTACCTCAACAAATGAGTTCATCTCCACCAACCGACCAGGGAACTCCATTCCGGAGCCCTATCCCTGGCAGCTAGCCAACGCATCTGCCGGGCTAACAGCGGATGCCGCTCCTTCTCCCACCTGGTGACTAAGACCTGGAACTCCCACCCTCTGCACCTCAGAGTTTCACCATCGCTCCAGAAGTTCAGGCAGAACCTCAAGACCTGGATGTTTAGGCAATAGGAACAGGCAGCTTGATCTTGTAGCAGGATCCCACAGCAACTCGAGACCCTCACAGGTGAAGCAGCGCTCTACAAATCTGGATACATAATTTTAATAATTAATAATAATAACCGACTGGGAAGTGTATGATGGGGTTGAATGTCTAGTTTGAATGGTGTGGGGAGGAGGTAGAGTTGGGGCATTGGACCTCGATTAAAAGTAATAGGACGAGGAAGAGCTGGAAGAAGGGGAATTACTGCATTGGGTGGAAACAACGTAATGTCAGTCAAGCCCGAGTTCCCAAGAAGATCACGACAGACCGGGCCAAAGTTATCATAGTGGCTCCAGGTTTTACATGTAGAGTATTGTATTCAAAACTTCTGGGCTTGAGCATCTGTCCTTTTTGGCTCCTTACCCTGTAGACAGTGCTCCTCATTGCTATTACATTGCCGCACCAGGTGAGTAAGCTTCAGGTTCTTTGTGCCAACCTGCTGTAAACCATTTTCTTCCCCAACTGGTTCAGTGGACAAGGGCATCCTTTGTACCAAAAGTGTGCTGTTGTTCCACGTCGGCCAAACCATCACCCTGCCAGCATTCTATGTTCCGCCTCACCCCTTTACAGAGGAGGAGAAACTCTGGGGCTCATTTACAAGCCCCTTGCGCCGCTGGTACATTACTTTTTCCCATATTAAAAGTGACATACCAGTGGCGCAAAGGGCGTGTAAATAAGCCCCTCTATCGCCTGGACCCCCAGACAGCACTGAGCTTTTACATAGATCGTACCAAGGAACATTGGATGGACAATGAGCTGTATGTGTGGTTTTCTGGGGTGACAAAAGGCAGTGCAGAAGAGAATCAATTTTTGCTGGATCATGCCCTGCATTAAGATCTTTTAGGCGTTGACTAAAAAGCAGCTTCAGGAAGGGATGCGCGCTCATTACACTATTGGTCAAAGCTGCTTCCACTGCGTTATATATGGAGCACCTGTCCTAGACATATGCCAGGTAGCTACATGGGTGTCCCTCCATATGTTCATGAAGCATTATTGTCTGGATAGTCAGGTTTCACCAAAGGGCATTTTGCCTGGTCAGTCCTGTAAGATTTTCTGGTCTGCTTCCATCCACAGACCCCACCGCCTTATAGGTACTACTTTGATATTTATTCAAAAGGTGAGCAATCTGTGGATAGAAGTGTCTATACGAATAGCAAGTTACTTACCTTTGGTAACTCTCTTTCTGCTTGAGAATCTGTCTAGCAGTACTGTTCTCACTGACCCACCCATCCTCCTCTTTTGTGGTTGGACTCTATCCAATATTAAGATCCCAAGTCTAGTGATCTGCACAGTCACACCAATTGCTTTAGGTTCTACGTCTGGAGGGGCGGGCAGTCTTAAAAGCAACTGATGTCAGCATGCAGGAGTCGAAAAACCACCACTGGGTCTGGGCTCCCAACGGCACAGCTTGCCACAAGCTTATAATGAACAAAATAGGTGCACGTGCCGCTACCAAGTTAACCTGACAACTATTTGGTCATAACATATGATCAAAACAATATGTTTATTGGTTTTAATTCCAATTACTTTATTTATTTCTTATTTTATGATGTTCACTTCTATTTGAATAAGTGATTTATCAAATTTTTCCACAAAATTTAAAAACCATATATACACAACAGAAAATAACACTTTTATTATCCAAAAAACTAACTTTCCTATTTACAATAATGCATTCAATTTATACATTCAAACCTCAATCATCCATCAATCATACCAGTACAAACAAAACAAAGATACATCAATAATTCGATATATGCTGGAATCTAAATATTCACAACAAAAGCCAATATGTGTTTTTAAACAAAAACAATATATATACAGTTTACTGATTCCTATCACTTTCTAATTCTTTGATTTTGGCTTGTTTCCGAAAGTCTACGCGTTTCGAACTCGCATCAATTAGGAGTTCTCATCAGGACCAATATCTCTCACTCATCAGAGTATAACTGGAATGTCCACGACGTCACATTGTTGTCTTATTCTCGTTCTCGTGTCTCTAGCTGCCTGACTCTCAGCATTCTTAAAGAGGTGGTCAGGCTCGTTGTGTATGTTGTCTGGGTTCTCCGGTTTACAAATTTTAGTTGGACGAAACCCGCTGCGGCGTTTTCAAACAGCTTGGAAATGCTCTTTAGTCGCATACACTTCTTGGTCCGCATAGGATCATGGGAAACACTCTGATGAGTGAGAGATATTGGTCCTGATGAGCTGGATGGATGAGTGAATGGATGGAAGGGAAGAAGAGTGGATGGATTAGTGTACAGATGGATAGGGTGAAAGGGTGGATGGATAAGTCGAAGGATGGATGAGTGAAATGATAGATGGAAGGATACATGATGGAGAGGTTTGCAAATGGTTGAGTATGTTTGGATATGGCTGGGCTTACTTATATACTATTGCGCGACCTCCTTTGATGTGTCTGTAAAACGTACCTATTGTCCTGAAGTTTTGTCCTGAATTTTGACCTCCCGTCCTGAATTTGAGTCCTGAATTTTGACCCTCTGTCCTGAATGTTTACACTCACCGTCCTGAATTTGCACCAATGCCAGTTGGTCACCCTAACTCCAGGCGGAAAAACATCCGCATAACAGGCGTCCCGGACACGACCAACACCCGAAGACTTGAGGACTACGTGGAGAGGCTGCTCATCACATGTTTCGGGCAGGAAAGTTTTTTGAGAATTCTGGTCATGGAGCGGGCGCACCGTAAGCTGGCACCAAAGCCCCCTCCCGGAGCACCACTCAGACCCATACTCGCGAGACTGCTCAACTACCGTGATCACGACACAGCATTACACAAGGCGAGGGAGCTAAAAGATGTCGTATTTGAGAACAATGCCCTGTGTCTGTATCCCAATTTTACTCTGAAAGTCCTGGAGGTGCATAAGAAGTTTGCCCCCATCAGGAAAAAAATACAACAAGAGGGCGTGGAATACACCATGCTCTATCCTGCACGTCTCCGTCTTACCTATTATAGCAAACACCATGTTTGCAATACTCCACAGCAAGCGGCGGACTTCTTAAAAAAAACAGTGCTGGCTGCGAAGAGAGCGGACCGTCCAGTCCCCGACGACAGGGAGAAATCTGCGCAGCAGGACAAGGACTGACAATAGCAACTGAGTGACTGGGACACACCTCCATGCAGGTATATCTGAGGACATTGATCATGCGAGAGTAGACTAGGAGCAGCAGGTAATGCTTAATGTTTGTCCCTGTAAATCCTCACAAACTAGTACTTGAGTGAACATGGACAGTATGTACCCTGCAAGGACTCATAAATGTGCATTCAGGGGCACCCTCCTGCCTGTAATGGTATTGCAGGAGGTACGGTCATGCCCCTTAGGGCGAACATCTCTTAGGGTGATCCCCTTTTCCCCCTCATTGAGGGTTGTTCTGTTATGCTGTTACTTTTGTTGCTATTTGTTGAGGGCAAGCCAGGGAAAAGTTACTAGAGACCCTGAGACCCGAACACTAACAGATATCCTGCCTGCTAGCGCTTATGAGTCATTGTATAAGAACATCGCAGAATACAAGCTGTCTTACAATTTCATAGCACTGTCAGCGCAAAGATCACCGGGGCATTGGTGACTAAGGGAATCCAAGTATTTATACTACTGTTGGGAGGGGCTGAATGGAGGAAGAGGGGTTGTGCATGGCAACTTTGGGTCGCTGTTGTGGGAGGATCGGGTGGGATTTTGGGTGGACGTTTTCACCTACACAGTAGACAACGGTACATATGTGAATCACAAGCACTTAGAGATGGCTTCATGGGCCTTCTTTACGTGTACACAGGACACCCTAGGGAATGGCGGGTGAGGGACACGCAGCCCACGCAGACACACGCATGGGATTTTTAACATGAAACGTACGGGAGCTGGGCAACCCCAGAAAAAAACTACACGTCCTGGCATACCTGGACAGGCATCATATTAGTGTGGCCATGCTGCAGGAAACGCACACACTCCCTACACAACAACCTCAGTTCGCCTCCAGATGGGCCTCCCACAGATACTTCTCCTCGTACTCAGCATATTCGCGGGGCACTGCTATACTTATTAAAAGAACGGTTCCCTACACAGAAGAGGGTCTGCGCTCGACCCGCAGGGGCGATACTGTAGGACGTGGGGGAGGCTGGCGGCCGAGTCAGTCACACTAGTGTGCAGCTACAGACCCAACACAGATGACGAGGACTGCTACATTACCCTGTGGGTGCGCATAGTAGATATTGGCTCGACTCTCCTTATATGGGGAGGGAACTTCAACCTAACATTGAATCCATCCCGGGACCGCTCCCACCCACTACCATACCACTATACCAAAGCCCAATGACAACTCAAGCAAATACTAGCAGACAACTTGCTGGTAGATGTCTGGCGCCACCTCCAACCCATGTTGCGGGATGGCACATTTTATTTAGCTGTACATAATAACTGGTCTCGGCTAGACATGGGGGTCGCAACACAGGGTATGGCAGTGCATGCCTTTTCTGCTCACCATTGCTTATAGTGGTGAACCCTCCGGGCCACATTACTCTTGAATGGGGAGCGGTCCTCAGCCTTCGCTATTTCCAGTGGCACGCCGCAGGGGTGTCCTCTTTCACCCCTGAAGTTTGCGCTCTTGATGGAGTCATTAGCTGCCATGCTGCCACAGCAAAACCAAAGGGGATAATGGACGGAGTGTTGAACAATGCAAGCACTCACCCCCAGTCAACTGATCTGGGTTTAATCCATACATCATCATTCTTTAGCTCACTCCGTCACCCCAGTTCAGACATGGCCATATGCAAATCATTCTGACCCTGTGCCTCATGGGAACAGTCCAGCCCGAACTGCCAAGCTATGTCTTCCCTGGACCGGAAACAATCAATCAATCAATCAGAGTACTTGTAGAGCGCGCTACTTACCCGTGAGGGTCTCAAGGCACTGAGGGGCGGAGGGGGGGGGTGCTGCTACTGCTCGAAGAGCCAGGTCTTGAGGAGTCTTCTGAATGCGAGTAGGTCTTGGGTCTGCCGTATGTGGGCAGGGAGGGTGTTCCCGGTCTTGGTGGCGAGGTAGGAGAAGGATCTTCTGCCAGAGGTCGTTCGTTGGATGCAGGGGACATTGACGAGGGCGAGGCTGGCGGAGCGGAGCTGGCGGGTGGAGGTGTAGAAGCTGAGTCTGCTGTTAAGGTAGGCTGGTCTGGCGTTGTGGAGTGCTTTGTGTGCGTGGGTGAGGAGCTTGCAGGTGATCCTCTTGTCGACGGGGAGCCAGTGTAGGTCTCTCAGGTGGGGGGTGATGTGGCTGCGGCGGGGGACGTTGACGATCAGTCGGGCGGAGGCGTTTTGGATGCATTGTAGTCGTCGTAGGTGTTTGGCTGGAATTCCTGCATAGAGTGCGTTGCTGTAGTCCAGTCTGCTGCTGACGAGGGCCTGTGTCACTGTTCTTCTTGTTTCGGTCGGGATCCACTTGTAGATCCTGCGGAGCATGCGGAGGGTGTTGTAGCAGGAGGAGGAGACGACGTTGACCTGCTTAGCCATGGAGAGGGAGGAGTCGAGGATGAATCCTAGGTTGCGTGCATGGTCGATGGGTGTTGGTGCTGTTCCCAGTGTGGTTGGCCACCAGGAGTCATCCCAGGCTGAGGGGGTGGGTCCGTCGATGAGTACCTCCGTCTTGTACGAGTTCAGCTTCAGACGGTTGCTCCTCATCCAGTCGGCGACGGCCATCATTCCCTCGTGGAGGTTGGTTTTGGCTGTGTGGGGGTCCTTGGTGAGGGAGAGGATGAGCTGGGTATCGTCGGCCTAGGAGATGATGTTGGGGTCGTGATGGCGGGCCACTTGTGCGAGGGGGGCCATGTAGATGTTGAACAGCGTTGGCCTGAGGGATGAGCCCTGGGGGATGCCACAGATGATGTCGGTGGCTTCTGATCGGAAGGGTGGGAGGCGAACGCTCTGGGTTCTGCCGGAAAGGAAGGACGTGGTCCAGTCAAGGGCCTTCTCCTGGATTCCGGCTTCTCGGAGGCGTGTCTTTAGAGGGCGATGGCAGACCATGTCAAAGGCAGCCGACAGGTCCAGGAGGATGAGAGCTGATGTTTTGCTGTTGTCTAGCTGGTGCCTGATGTTGTGTGTGGCAGCGATGAGGGCTATCTCGGTGCTGTGGTTTCGTCTGAATCCAGACTGGGACGGGTCCAAGATGTTGTTATTTTCCAGGTGGCGGGTCAATTGCCTGTTGACGATTTTCTCGATGACCTTTGCCAGGAACGGGAGCAGGGAGATGGGCCAGAAGTTCTTGAGGTCCTTGGGGTCCGCCTTGAGCTTCTTAAGGAGGGCGTTGATTTCGGCGTGATTCCAGCTTTCCGGGAATGTCGCTGTTTCGAAGGAGATGTTGATGACCTTTCATAGTTGGGGGTGCGATGGCTGCATCTGCTTTGTTGAATATGTGGTGTGGGCACAGGTCTGACGGAGATTCTGAGTGGATGGAGTTCATGACATTGCGTGTCTCGTCGTCGTTGACGTTGGACCATGAGGTCAGGTGGATGTCGCTGGTGGTGTTCACAGGGGAGGTGGTGTCTGGCGTAGTCGGGGCTGTTGTGGTGTTGAAGCTGTCGTTGATGCCAGCGATCTTGCGGTGGAAGAAGATGGCTAGTTAATTGCACAGTTCTTGTGTGGGCGGGATGTCGTTGGCGTTGGCGCTGCAGTTGTAGATTTCCTTTACGATGCTGAAGAGTTCTTTGCTGTTGTGTGCGTTGTTGTCTAGGCGGTCTTTGAAGGAGGATCTCTTGGCTAATCTAATGAGGTGGTGGTGTCTGCAGGTGGCGTCCTTGTGGGCTGCGTGGTTGTCCGGTGTGCGTTCGTGGAGCCATTTTTTCTCCATCCTGGGACTGGTTTCTGGCTAATCAGCCGTCATCAGCCAGACTAGCTTGAATCCAGTGGCAAAGTGAGCAAGGGACCCACGTCTGGGCATACCCTGCCAACTTAAGGCGAACAAACCAAAACTAAAGGGGATGATGGACGGAGTGTTGAACAATGCAAGCATTCACCCCCAGTCAACTGATCTGGGTTTAATCCATCATCATTATTTAGCTCACTTCGCCACCCCAGTTCAGACATGGCCATATGCAAATCAGTCTGACCCTGTGCCTCATGAGAACAGTCCGGCCCAAACTGCCAAGCCACTTCTTCCCTGGACCGGAAACAAGCATCCTGAGACCGGTTTCTGGCTAATCAGCTGTCATCAGCCAGGCTAGCTTGAATCTAGTGGCAAAGTGAGCAAGGGACCCACGTCTGGGCATACCCTGCCAACTTAGGGTTAACAAAGCAAAACCAAAGGTGTTGGCCAACAGGCTCTCCCTTCTGATGGAAAACCTCATCCGACTGGACCAAGCCGGCTTTATACCAGGCCGATCCATCTCTCATAATCTACGTACTCTGTTCTCCATCATGCATGGAATAGACCAGGATGAACAGGCGGTGGCAGTCTTTTTAGACGCCACCAAAGCGTTTGACTCTCTGGAATGGGGCTACTTGTTTGCGGTCATGACCCATACGGGATTCCCGCCTGGATTCCTCAACTGGATTAAACTACTGTACCACCTGCCCACAGCCACATTACTCTTGAATGTGAAGAGGTCCTCAGCCTTCGCTATATCCAGAGGCACGTGGCAGGGGTGCCCTCTTTCACCCCTGCTGTTCGCGCTCTCGATGGAGCCGTTAGCTTCCATGCTGCAACAGCATCACAAACAATTCGCAGTAGACTATCCCACTCGACCTGTTTTAATTTTGCTCTACGTGGATATCACATTATATGTGCAAGAACCTAGCAATGGAATAAACGCTATGATTCATGAAATAATAAAATTTGGGGCCTACTCAGGCATCACAATAAATTGGTGAAAGTCCCAAGTCCTGCCACTCACAAATAACACCGCTCAGTTCCCAATGGAGTACCCGCTGCAATGGTGCGACGAGGAGGTCCGGTATCTCTGTATCACCATCAATAAAGATAGAGATGCGCTAATGAGAGCAAGCTATGGAGTAGTTCCCGATAAAGTGGAAAGCTGGATCACCAGGTGGATAGCTCTTCTGATCTCCCTTGCGGGCCGGGTGGCCTTAATCAAAATGGTCATTTTGCCCAAATTCCTTTACTTGTTTATAAACATCTCCTTCCTGCCGGGTCACCACTTCTTCAACAGGCTGAGGAGTCTACTTATCCATTTGGCGTGGGGAGGAAAGTAGCCTCGGATCAAGTGGAGCACCCAGACGCTGCCAGTTGCCCAGGGCGGCTTTGAAGCACCTGATCCAGAACTCTACTACCTCAGTGCCCAAGCACACTATGCAGCATATTGGCTGGATCCTCTACCCTTCATGACTCACCTGGCGGTTGAACAGGGGGTCGAGGCGTCCTCTTCCCTTGCAGGCCTACTAGGCATAGATAACCAAATGGCTGGCGGTTCATGATCCACAGTGGCGTGCACCCTTAATGCGTGGCGGGCCATAGCCAAACGATCCCAGACACCTGGGCTATGCTCCCCGTTGCTTCCTATTCGAGATCAGCCTACCCTACCTGTCACACAAGAAGGCATATGTAAGCGCATGTTCCTGCGGTTTGGGATACACACATGGGGAGATCTGTACCAGGAGGGGCGATTCAAAGGTGCAGAGGCACTCTTCGGTGGCACGTCTCCCACAACCATGGATCGTTTCCGATACATACCCCTCCAACAGGACGCCAAGGCCGCTACATCAGCGTTCCCAGAGGAGCCCCCCACACTGCTCCCGCTATATTTGACACTGCGCGCTGGGGCACCACACGCTATATCATGTATAAACAAAGCAACCATAGGAGCAGGACTAACGGGGCCCACGAAAGAGAGGCAGGGATGGGAAACGGAACTAGGTCATCCACTTACTCGAGAAGCTTGGGCTTACTGTTGTCAGCAGACTGAAAGCATCACAGCTACTAGTCGGTTTAGGATCATACACTTTAAATTCCTCCATCGCATATATTAAACTCCAGCGAAGCTGTACAAACTTCAATTGCGTCACAACGATAACTGTGCCCACTGTGGGGGGCGGGGTTCCTGCACATTGCATGGGAGAGTAGTTCTGTGGCACACTATTGGTCCAAGGTGGCGGTGGCCCTGGGAGACATGATTGGGACGGACTCAAACTTGTGCCCAAAATGGGTCTCCTGGGATACTTCCCCGGACACAAAGGCAACACTAAGCGCTTACTGGCATTTGGCCTCCTACTAGCAAAGCGTAGAGTTGCAGGCAGATGGGGAAGGGGCAGGGCGCCCAAATTTAAGGACAGGTTAGCTGACCTCACCTATTGTCAGGAGCAAAATGTCATTTACGCAGAACTT
Source organism: Lissotriton vulgaris (assembly GCF_964263255.1). Lineage (NCBI taxonomy): Eukaryota > Metazoa > Chordata > Amphibia > Caudata > Salamandridae > Lissotriton > Lissotriton vulgaris. Next base: position 1,686,441,453 of record NC_141693.1, on the reverse strand, counting down.
CTCCCTGCCCGATCGAGGCCCCAAGACATATAGGCACCTCTTATATCATATTTATTGAGGGGCACTGGGGGGGAACTGACGCCACTACGGCAACTGCGCAGCTTGCTAACCAGGAGGAAACTGGAGAGTCTCAGGTCAGTGCAGAGCCTTTCTAGGAAGCATGTTGTGTAAATGTATATGCCTCACATTTCAATACCATACTATATGTACTGAACCCCACACTCAAAGATCATTTCGTTATTTACTGTACACAAGTTTTGATGTTTGCAATGTAACCGAAACGCCCACCATGTATTGTTGGTTTGAATGTACTGTAATCTTAACAGAAATGTCAATAAACAGACGTTAAAAAAAAAGATAAAGGAGGTTGTTGAACAGTCCTTGGCTCCTTCAACTAAAAATGCATGCAGGCAAGCTTGGCAGGTGTTCATGGAGGGAGGTACGTGCAGGAGGTCCTATTCGAACAATGGTTTGCTAGCTAGGCATGATTATGTGGTTTCCTTTATCTTGCAGTTAAGGGAGAAATACTTATAAGTGGTTACTATTGCAGGAAGGTTCGCAGGTGCAGGCGATTATTTATAATTAAATGTTTTGGGGATATGAGCCTTCAGCCGGAGAACTGGGTAGCAGAATGTTGAAAGGTTGGAGCCGCGTACGGGGTGGGAACCGATTTCAGTGGCTCTGTTATTATTGATTGTTGGAAAGTTATCAGCACATATGTTTCTCAAGTTTTTAATATTTGTTATTTAAATTGTGCATGGTTTGGACGTTTTTGGGACATTTCGGGTTTTGGAGCTTCTATGGCATGTTTATTCTTCAGGCTTCAAATACGACGAAGTTGAATACGGGTGCTAGGCCAATTTGTTCGTCGGACAGCTGGAGGAAATACAGGAGCAGGTGGTAACAGATACAGGTTTAATCTTTTCACATTTGAATGGGAAACATTTGACTTAATTTCAGCTGGTAGCTGAACTGAAAAAAGCTTTGAGAGAATCCGGTAATGAACCGGGGCAATAAAGAACTCACTCGTTCAAGTTTGGAGCGGCTTCTGAAGCACACAGGTTGGGTCTAGAACAGGGGAGGTATGGAGGTTGAGGAGATGAGTCTACCTGCTGTTGGTGTTTCGCCATTTACTTAAACGTTGATACATTTGTGTAGTTAATTGCCTGCTTTCTTTTCAGGTAGTATTGCGGGGTTTTGTCTGCGCTATTTTCTGTATGGATCATCGGGCACTCCTTTGTTCGGTGGGTGGAGAAGGCGGCCAAGAAGACATTTCAGTCTGGGTTTGGGTCTGAGTCCAGACTGTTTCGAAGTTGAATGGTGGGGAAAGAGCGGTATGAAATGGAGCAGCTATTACCGTGGTTGTCTCAGCTGGTGTCAAACAGGGTGTGTCCTGACATGCTATTGATTCACCTTGGAGATGACTTGGTGCAGGTATCCGATTTAGGTTTATTGTGCTGCATGAAAGACAATTTGGCATCGATTGCAAGGTTTTGCTGAGGAACGCACATTGTTGGACCGAATTGATACCACGAAGAGTCTGGGGAGGGGCTACGAAACACACAGCTATGGAGAGGGCGAGAAGGAAACTGAACAGAGATATGAGGAGTTTTTGTGCTGCTCAGGGTATGTCTGTTCTACAACATGACAACATTGTGGAGAAAGATTGTTCATTATTCTGTCAGGATGGAGTTCATCTAGCTTCCTTGTGCAATGAGTATTACGTAATGACCAAAAGAAAGTTGCTGGCGTTTAAGGAGAGGTGTGATGCAGCGGCCAGGGCAGCTGACTTCGGAGCAGAGGGTTCACGGTTTGATCCCCGGCTCCGGAGGCAGCTCAGCTCAGCACCATGTGACTCTGGGAAATGACTCACTTAATTTCCATGACGGCCCCCAGCCTTGAGACCCGTAAGTGTGAGTAGTTTGCGCTTTACACATAAGGATTTATTACATTGAGTATTTGGCAACAGTCACAGTTAGAAGTTGAGTTTAAACTTTGCGGCTGTTTAGCAGCATCCAGATGCCTGTTATACGGGCGAGGAGTCAGAAAAACGACTGGTCATGGTTTTTCTGGGTGTCGAGATCACTGAAGGTCTGCAGGTTGACGGGAGGTGTTACAGGATGTGACATGGGAAGACAACGTTTCGATCAGTGAGGTGTGGTATGCTTCCTGATTATTGGATTGCTGACTCTATGCACACCTGCCCTAATAAAGCGGCCTTTCGCTCTGTATGGTGGTCCCCTTATTCCCCGTGCCATTTCGCCTGATGAAGGTATCTACCTACCACGACCCTACCCACACTCACAACATTGTGAGCTAAATCACTATTCTGTCCATTCAGTGCCCAAAAAAGGACATGGAAATATTCATCCCTTGTGCTGCTGCATCCTTGTGCAGCCTGCTTTTCTTCACGTCTCCAGTAAGATCCGCAGATCAGCATCTGAGCCTCCCAGGGCTGCTTAATCTATTGTGCCCTTAATTGTGACGCAAAACTGTCTTAACCTTCTGAGGCTGAGAAAGCAATCAGTACACAAACGCCCTCGTGGTAGGTTCCTTGGGTATAAACTACAACTGTAATTAATTAAATGATGGCACAAAAGTGCTGCAGGGATACGAATGAGCATGAGCCAGCCAGAAGGAGACACAAATGCACCAGGAGGGTTCCAGGGGTGGCGGCAGTCACGCGACATTTTGAACAATTCAGATAGAAGCTTTTCAACCTGTACTTTCGTAAGCGAGGAGGGGAGTCCAGCTGCCTGCCAAATCAGGCCGGAAAGATTGGGTTTCTGGGAATGGAATAAGCAGGAAGTGCAGTCCGTCATATCAAGGACAATGATCTTCTTGACAAATTCCAGTCTGGCTTCATTAAAAAATGTAGCACTGAAACAGCCCAGCTGCAAGTGATTGATGACGCACTGCGGATACTCGAGTCAGGGGAGTCTTGTCTTCGAATTCTCCCTGACCTTTCTGCAGCCTTTGATACTGTCAATCACAACACTCTCCTTAACACTTTTCAACAGAGAATGGGCATGGAAGACACTGTGCTTAAATGGTTTGCTTCCTTCCTCTCTGATAGATCCCAAATGATCAAAATAGTGAACAGTCTTTCATCTACTTTGGCGGTAGGTCAAGGTGATCCTCAAGGCTCTACACTTGCAACCACTTTGTTCAAACTCTATTTGGAACCTTTGGGAAATCTCCTAAGTAATTCTGGGATCCTCCATCATCTCTATGCGGACGACACTCAAATCTACCTTAAGATGTCCTCCACTCACGATCTGTCCATCCTAAACTCTACTCTCGACTCCATTCAAAATTGGATGATAACTCATCAACTGATTCTGAATCCCGCCAAAACTGAATTCCTCCTCTTCTCCTTCTCACTCTCTCCTCCTCCGGTTCAATCATGGATGGATCAGATGAATCTACTTAACAATAAACTCATCATTGTCGACTGCGCAAAATCCCTTGGTGTCATACTCAATGAAAAACTTAATCTACTCTCCCACATCAATTCCATTGCAAAGTCTGCTCGATACCAACTGTGCCTTTTTGGGGGGATTCGTCGCTTCTTCCCGGAGCCAGACCTAAAAATCCTGGTCCAATCGCTGGTTCTCTCTAGATTGGACTACTGCAATTCTCTTCTTACTGGCTTCTCCAAATCCCACCTGTTCTCCCTTAAATATGTTCTCAATTTAGCAGCTCGTTTCATATATGGGGCCAAAAGAAGCAACCACATCACACCCATTTTATCTTCCCTTCGTTGTCTTCCCATCGAGGCAAGATCTATCTGCAAGACTGGCTGTATCACCCACAAAGCCTTGCACTCCTCCTCTCCTCGCTACCTGGCAAATAAACTGAAACCCTCTGGAGGCTCTAGACCATCACTTAAAGCGGAAAATGTATTACTTGAACCTCCCACTTTCAAAAGGGAAAGATCGATGGCCCAATCCTTTTCACTCAGTGAGAATCTGGAACTCACTTCCGCCTCAGCTCCGGACCACCACGTCTTCCCAGTCCTTCAAAACTGACCTTAAATTCTCCTCCTTCAAAGGCATTTCCAAATCTAATTCATGCCCTCTCTATTCTCTTGAGGAAGTTCTTTCACTATAGGATATTCTGTACTCTATACCTATAGAAGGGCCTTCCTAGTGTGTTATTGTGTTTTGAGGGACTGCCACTTATTGCAGTATTATACATCTACTTGTATCTTGTATGCTTATGTAACATGCACACTTGTCACTTTTTCCTCTTGTAACGTACATTTGCTACCTCTTCTTGTATTTTGTTTGCTTTTGGTACATGTACAATTGTCACTTTTGCCTCTTGTAGCATAACGTTTGCTTTTGTAACATACCCACTTGTAATTCTCTCCTCATGTAACGTTACTGTTCCTATTGTTAAGCGCTCTGATACCTTCGGGTAAAGTCCGCGCTATATAAAAATGCATAAAATAAATAAATAACAATCCGAAGATGTGCAGGGGGCGGAGCCAACTACAAAGCCGGCCTCTGGAGCTCCCTATATTTAAGAACATATTTGAAAGTGTGAGTTCTTAAGAAAGTCTGTTATATTCATCAGTTCGGTGTGCAGTGCGCACATAGATGGCACTTAACTCGCTGAGATATCTGACAGCACACAATGTAAATCGCAATTTCAAATTATCATTAGATGCCCTGTTCTTCCTCAACCTGCTCCTGGCATGGAAAATAATTATTTTTCATGGCAATACCTTGGAAAATCTTTCTGCTATTTCTCCTTTTTGTGATTATTAATGCTCTTTTTTACCAATATGGTGTATTGAACTGTACTGAATCTATATAACGCTTACTGTCCTCGATGAGGAGTTGCAGCACTTTGTGGATGGGTAGCTCGTTACTCCCTGGAGGCTAAAGTTAGTTTCAGTGCTTGATGTGTTGTTGGTTAGTCGTGTCTTAAGCAGGGGCGCAACTAGACCCGAACTTCGGGGGGTGGTGAGGCTAAGACGCCGAGCCAGGCTGGCCCAAGCACTAGTCGCGCACGTTGCAACAGTATTTTTTGATGCCCCCCCCCCCCATTTCCTCCTTCTCCATGAATTCCCTTACTACCACTAGCCCCTTTCTGACAAACATTTCAATTTTTTATAGGGCTACTCGTAGTTTACTCACACTTAGTTCTGTGATCTGCATGGTACACGTTCTTTGTAGCAGGCATACTAACCCTCTGTGATGTGTGGGTGACAGGAGTGCCCATGTGAGTGCACAGTGAGCAATGCAACAGTGTGACAGTAGGGTGAGAGGAGTGACTGCAGGGTGAGAGAGGTGACCATATGAATTTGGGTGCGGATGTCAGTGCAGAATGGGGCAAATGAATGTATGGTTAGTGAAGGGCTAGTCTGAGTGAGATTGCAGAGTGAGCAGTGTGGGGGACAGATGAGTGAAGTGTCACATGAGTGCAGTGAGAGTAGTGTGCTTGTGTGACAGCAGGGTGAGGTACAGGATGATTAGCGCAAGGGCATTGTGAGTACAGAGTGATCACTGTGAGTGTAGAGTGAGCGGTGTGCTCATGTGACCCCAGGGTAAGTGGAGGGAGAACAGTGTGAGTTCAAGCAACAACAACATCACCCCATCGCAAGACCTCTGCAACTCCCTTGCCACGTTCTTCCACCGCAAGATCGCAATTATACACGACAGCTTTTGACCCCAGACACCACCTCCAGCCACCGAAGCTTCGACCCCCACCTCCACCCTCAGAACGGGACCCCCATCAGCACGGAAGACACCCCCCACGTCATGAACACCATCCACTCTGGCTCCCCCTCCGACCCTTGCCCCCATCATATCTTCAACAAAGCCGACACCATCATCGCACCCCACCTCCGGAACGTCATAAATAACTAGCTCGCATCAGCCACCTTCCCTGAGAGCTGGAAGCACGCAAAAATCAACGCCCTTCTGAAGAAACCCACAGCGGACCCCAAAGATCTCAAGAACTTCCGCCCCATCTCTCTCCTTCCATTCCCGGCTAAAGTCATCGAGAAGACCATCAATAAACAGCTGACTGCTTTCCTCGAGGCAAACAACTCGCTCGACCCGTCCCAGTCCGGATTTCGAGCCAACCACAGCACCGAAACCGCCCTCATCGCAGCCACCAACGACATCACGACCCTGATGGACAACGGAGAAACAACCGCCCTCATCCTCCTAGACCTCTCAGCAGCATTCGACACCGTTTGCCACAGCACGCTGACAACCCGCCTCCTCAACACTGGGATCCAAGGAAAGGCCCTGGACTGGATCACCTCGTTCCTCTCCGATAGAACCCAGAGAGTCCGCCTCCCTCCCTTCCCCTCAGCAGCCACCGAGATCATTTGCGGAGTACTCAAAGGCGCCTCGCTCAGCCCTACCCTCAACAATATCTACATGAGCCCCCTCGCCGCCATCGCAGGCAAACACAACATCAACATCATCTCCTACGCCGATGACACCCAACTGATACACTCCCTCACCAAAGATTCAGACACTACCAAAACCAACCTCCAGGAAGGAATGAAAGACGTCGCAGAATGGATGAAGCTCAGTTGCCTGAAGCTGAACTCAGTCAAAACGGAGGTCCTCATCCTCGGACAATCCCCATCCGCCTGGGACGACTCCTGGTGGCCGACTGCACTGGGCTCCGCGCCAACACCCTCGGACCACGCATGCAACCTGGGATTCATCATGGACTCCTCCCTCACGATGATCAAACAAGTCAATGCCGTCTCATCATCTTGCTTCAACACCCTGCGCATGCTCCGAAAAATCTTCCGATGGATCCCATCCGAAACCAGAAAAACCGTCATCCAGGCCCTCGTCACCAGCCGACTGGACTACGGAAACGCCCTATGCGCAGGAACCACTGCCAAACTTCAGACACGACTTCAACGCATACAGAACGCCTCCGCACGACTCATCCTCGACATCCCCTGCCATAGCCACATATCCGCCCACCTGAGAAACCTGCACTGGCTCCCCGTCTGCAAGAGGATCACGTTCAGGCTCCTCACCCACGCACACAAAGCGCTACATAACAAGGCCCGAATACCTCAACAACCGCCTCTCATTCTACATCCCCACCCGCCAGCTCCGCTCCGCCAGCATCGCCCTCGCCAGTGTCCCACGAATTCGCAGAACCACCACCGGAGGAAGATACTTCTCCTACCTGGCAGCCAAAACCTGGAACCCCTTCCCCGCGCACCTACGACTGACCCAGGACCATCTCACCTTCAGAAAACACCTCAAGACCTGGCTTTTCGAGCAGTAGCAACACCCCCCCCTCCCCTCAGCGCCTTGAGACCCTCACGGGTGAGTAGCACGCTCTATAAATGTAATGATTGATTGATTGATTGATGGGAAGTGGCATACGTGCAGTGTGGTCTCTGTGAGAGCAGGGTGAATGGTACGAGTGAATGGTGATAAGTATGAGTGCATTGTGATCGCTGTGAATGCAAGGTGAGTGTGAAAATGAAGGGCGAGAATGAGGAGTGAGTTGTCTGAATGCAGGGTGCATTCCCAGACACTTGAAATAACTCAGCATGTTATTAAGGGCTGGCATAGGGTTTCAGATATAAGTGAAACTATTGCTATTATGGCCTTATTCAGGGACAGGGCTGGACTGGCTGAAGCGGGCAACAGGTGATTTCTCTGTGGGCCAGAAGGGGGAGGGGTTGTTTTGGACCAGTGGGGTAATTTTTGGTACAGGGGCCGGTTTTGCAGCAGTACTTCAATATCAGCAACCTGTACCAAAAGCTGCTGCAGTGTTTTCCACCCTGCGGCCGGTCCGACTCAATTGCCAGGGCCGATTTGCATAGTCAGGTCCTTTTAAGGGATCGAGGGTGGAGGAAATAAATATTATGCTCATCCTGTAATAAACTTCCAGTCTTGTGATTAGGGTTACCAACTCATTATATTTATGTCCCAGAAAATAAGCAGTCACCTAGAGCCTATCCTAGAGCCTATTTTCAGCACTTATCTGTGCATACTTGGAACAGCAAATATAAAGCATTTTTAATTATGTTCTAGGCTGCCTGATGATCCATGACTGATAATTAAAGGGAACAAAGACAGAAAAGTCACATTACAAATGAATACATATTATTTTATTTATAACCTTATCAATGTCAAGAGCAGGCCTTTAAACAACACATGACTGTTATTTTATTCCTACTTTATATTCCTTTTCAGGAAATGCATTCTCACACCACAGCAGTGAAAGTAAAATACAAATGTAAGGAGTAGGCAGAGTGGGGACCCAGGGGGTACTGAAAAACGAAGCTTTGTTAACAAGCCTACAAAGGTATGTAAATATGCAAATGGTCTTTAAAGACCATTTGCCGGGGATAAGACTCCAAACACTGCCCAGCCGAGCCCACAGCTGCAGCAGCCCAGGCTAAGATGTTGTGGGTTGTAAGAAGACGCAGGAAACTTGAGTGAAGAGGGTTGCTGAATTTATTCTCAGACAAACGAGCCACCGCACCATACACTGGCACAGGGAAACACCAACTGATGATAAACAGAATTAGAACATAAGCAGCACCATGACAACTTCTTAAGTTCCATGATAGGAACATAAAAGCACTAGCAAATACAACATTAGCTTTTTTTTTCCAAAGAAAAGAAAGAGAACAAGGCAAAAGGAAAACAAAAACAAAATAAAAAGAGGCAAAAGAAGAAGAAAGAAAAAGAAAAGAAGATACATATACAAACGAAAATTCCAAGGAAGGCAGGTTACATGTGTGAACTTCTGCTAACTAACGAAGTTTCCAAGGAAGACGAGTTACACGTGTGGACTTCCTTACAGAACCATCTCCCAAAGGAGACACATCAGAATTACAACCCAGAGAAGGAGGAATCGGTTCCACCTCAGAACTGGAAACTTCAGATTGAGACACATGATCACAGTCACTCACTTTCACCCTAATAACTTTACACAGATTCCACCAATGACCACCTTCCACCATGACAGCATTTCCACACACTTTCTCAACACGAACAGGTTCACCAAAAGAGTCTGAACTTTTCTTAACAGACCTATAGTTCTTCACACGCACCATATCTCCAGGAGAAATATTCACACTCTTTGTGGATTTTTTGTCATTAAACCTGAAGGCCATTTTGTCTTGAACATTTTTAACACGCAACTGCAATTCATCATGATCAACAAAATGAGGAGTACCCTTTTGGGCAACAGTTCTCAAAAGCCAGGCAGGATAAAGAGTTGACGTAGGCAATCTGCCTCTGAGGGAAACAAAGGGAGCGACCTTTGTTACAGAATGTGGGGTAGTGCGATAGAACCAAATCATGGACCTCACAGCATTCTCCACATCAAAATTGTTTCCTTTGGCCCATTTTATACATTCCACAAGCACACAATTCATTCTCTCTACTTGACCGTAGGTTTGAGGATGTCCCACAGAACTCCTCAAGTGCTTAATTCCAGATTCTGACAAAAAGACACGCATTTTAGCATTAACAAATTGAACGCCATTGTAAGAAACAAGTGACTCAGGAAACCCTTCTCTCATAAAGATTTCTCTCAGAAAGAGAATAGCAGAACTGGCAGAGGGATTAGAGCAGAATTTAACCTCAGGCCATTTACTATGAAAGTCCTTAAGCACAAAAGCAAACCTTAAGTGAGAAGGGAGAAAGTTGAAAGGACCAACCAAGTCAATACCTATCTTTAACCAGGGTTTAGAAGGAAAAGGAATAGGTTGCAAAGGTGGAACAGAAACTTTCAAACCTTTCTCAGCAAAAGCACAGACACTACAGCGCTTAACTCTTTCCTCCACATCACCATCCATTGAAGGCCACCAATAGTGCAGTCTCAATCGTCTCTTGGTCATAGTGAGACCAAGGTGTCCCTCATGAGCCCTGTCAATCAATTTCACACGAAGATTCAGAGGAGGGATACACCTGCCATCTCTCATGACAACTCCATCTTCTATAGAAAGTTCATCAGAAACCTTCCAAAAGGGTTGAATATGAAAAGGTAGACTTCTTTCTCTAGGCCATCCTGCAATAATATAATCCTTGACTTTCAACAAAGTAGCATCAGAGTTCATGGCATCCACCCATTCACTTTCAGAACAACCAACACAATCGACAGCATCCAAAGTAGCAATAAAACAATCCTCTCTATCTTCGTCCAAATCAGTACCATCAATTTCCTGTAAAGGTAATCTAGAGAGCATGTCAGCTGTACAATTTTCTTTCCCAGGTATGTGTTTAACAATGAACTGATACTGCAACAATTTAGTAGTGAGGCGGGCTATACGTGGTGTTGCATACTTAACGCGATCACCAGACAAAATGTAGACCAGAGGCTTATGGTCAGTCTGAATAACAAACTTTCTTCCCCAAATATAGGTGCGAAACTTTTCACAAGCCCAATAGCACGCAAGCAACTCTTTTTCGATCACTGAATAATTAATTTCAGGATCCCTTAACACCCTTGAGGCATAACTAATAGTGACTTCTTTATCTTCAATGATTTGAGTGAGGACTGCTCCTAAACCGTAACTACTAGCGTCGACAGTGATAATACAGCTGACACTGGGGTCATAGGCCTTCAAGATCTTGGCATTCACTAACTCAGATTTAACTAAATCAAAAGTTGACTGACAAACCTCATCCCAAACAAAAGAAACACCCGACCAGAGCATATTAGACAAAGACTTCATCTTACTGGCATAGTCTGGGATAAAACGTGAATAAAATTCACACAAACCCAAAAAAGACCGCAACTCATCCTTATTTTTGGGTGCAGGGCAATCCACAACAGCTTTAACCAACCCAGGTCTAGGGGAAACTCCTAAACTAGACACCAAATGACCCAGAAACTCAACTTCTCTTTTCCAAAATTCACATTTGTTCTTTTTAACCACAATGCCTTTATCATCAAATTTCTTGAGGACAGACCTGAGAGTGAAATCGTGTTGATCTAAAAATTAGTCAAAGATTAAAACATCGTCTTGAAAAATCACTACTCCTTTGACATCCTTCAGAACACTCTGCATGATTCTCTGAAAAACAGCAGCCGCAGAGGCTAGCCCAAAGGGCATTCTGCAGAACTGAAAAGTCCCAAAGGGAGAATTGAAAGCTGTGTAATGTCTGGAATCCTCCTCCAGGACAATTTGGTGGTATGCAGAGGCTAAATCAATTTTAGAAAACCACTGCGCATCTCTCAACTCTTCCAGCAAATCACCAATCTTTGGAAGTGGGTGGGCGTCCACCCAAATTTCCTTATTGAGACTCCTGAGGTCACAACAAAGACGAATTTCCCCATTTCTTTTGCGTGCGACCACCAAAGGACTAAGCCACAAACTAGATTCTTTAGGTTCTATGATACCATTTCTCTCTAGTCTCTCAAGTTCAGCTTTAAGATCAGCTCTCAAACTAAAAGGTACAGACCTAACCTTATGTTTCACAGGAATGGCATCACTCTTAACTTTGATCCTATGTTTAAATCCAACAATTTCACCAATTGAGTCTGAAAAGACTCTGGGAAACTCTTTCTCAAGAGATAAAGAATCAGGCATATCCAGCACAACAAGTACCTGTTCTTTTGCACCAGGTCTCAACAACATACCAAAAAGACCTTGATGGTACCATCCCAAAATGTTCAATCCACGCACTGCCACATACATTTTTCCCTGTATTTTCCTATCTTTAAACTGCAAAATCTCTTCAATTAGCCTTCTAAAACTATTTTGCGACCTTCATAGGAAACAGGTGCCCTGTCAGGGGGAAACAATTCTCTATCAGACCAAGATTGCTTAAACAATTCTAAAGAAATCATGGTTATCCTGGCTCCATAATCTGCAAGAAGTTTTAAACAAACATCACCTACAAAAATATCCACATAAGGATCTACGCACTCTTCTGGATTCCCAGTTACAACACCATCGTCAGTGACAGTAACGATCATATCCTTAAATTCTTTCACCATTTCACACTCCGAGACATGCTCACTCTCCAAGACACAACTGACCTTTTCAGGTTTACTCAAACTGGCTTGGCAAACATTTGCCAAATGCCCAAATTTCCCACATTTATAACACTTAGCATTTTTCCCTGGACAAAAACTGTTTTCTTTAGAGTGTGGAGCATAACCACATCTATAGCACATGTTTTTCCTAAAAGAACCTTTTTCATTAAACTTTTCTTTTTTAGGTAAGCTAGACCTAGATGTGGAAGACACAACAGCATTTACATTCTCTTTATGCACATCAGTTTTACATAACTCCTTAATTGAAGTTTGAGCTAGTTCAAGACTCTTAGCCACTCTAATAATTTCTTCTAAAGAAGGATTACCCATGGTAAGTAGTTTCTGTTGGATATGTTTGTCACTACAATGAGCGATGAATTGATCCCTCACCAATTGATCTTTAAAATCACCAAACTGACATTCATCACAAAGTTTACGTAATGCACTCAAATAGGAATCGACGTCTTCACTCTGAAGTTGTGCTCTTTTGAAAAACTTGTGCCTTAATACAACCAAACTTGGTTGAACATCAAATTTGATACCAAGTTTCTTTATCGTTTCTTGATATTCATCAATTACCTCTCCCTCAGCAAGAACCAAATCAGGCAAATGTTTGTAGACCTCCCTACCCTCAAATCCCAAACAATTTAAAAGTAAAAATTTCTTTCTTTCAGCTCTGTACCTAGAAGCGCCAATTGCACCAATACAGGTCTCAAACCCATCAAACCACTGCTTCCATTGAATTTGAGGCGTACCTGGATTTTCTAAAAAAGGGGGAGGTTGGTTCAAAGCTTGCATTTTGAGAAAAATACAATTCCAAACTAAATATAAGGGAGAGAGAGGAGACAAAACACTCTCACTCACAATAAATTAAAGATGAAGCATAAAACGTTTTCAAATAGAAATGAGTGAAAGAGATAAATGTAAAAAAAACTAGAGTCAGTCTTACTGTTGATTGTGCATCTTCCTCTGATGCTACCCTGCGAAGAAAAAGTGTTATGAAAATGACAAAACGTGTCATAAACAATGACACACTCGCAGTGAACACGATGAAAAAGAAATTATGCTTTCTTTGCAAACAATGACACACACGTCGTGAAAACGGTGAAGCAGGAATGATGCTTTGTTTATCCCAAGAACTCTCTCCGATGGCGCTTTTATCAGGAATAACGCTTTGATTATGCCAATAACTCTCTCCGAAGACGCTGTGACCCTTCGTGGAAAGATGCTTCAGGAAACCGAAATGACGCTTCGCTTTAATCAGTTCCAGAACTTCCTGAGAAGACAGACTGAGCGCACGTCGAATTACGCGATGCGTAAACACTGACAGGCTCTATGACGCGCTGTCAAATCACCAACCCCTGATGAACGTTCTGAAACATCATCATTTGCTGGGAGCGCTCAGACAGAGACTATCTCGCTGGAGAACAAACCCTGAGTAACGGTCACTGCCCCTGAGGTAAGAAGCTGCGGGGTTTGAACGTTACGGGGCAGACACTTTTGTACAGGGAAAGTTACGGGGCAGAGTGAAAGTCTAATAAAGCAGTGCCGTCTCTGCAGAGCAATCCAACAGCGTCTCAACTGTGAAATTAAATATGACCCACCCTACAACCTCCTCACCTTGAGAAATGACTGAAGAGACTGCCGCTGGGGAAAATCAATTCCCTTTCAACTTACAGCCGCTGGAGAAGGAAGTAGGGTCATGAGGTTAAATAGCAGATGAGAAAAGGAGAGATTTAGACACAATCTTGGTCGCAGAAATTCATCTTTCATTTTTTTTTTTAAACTCGAAGCAGTGGCTCGCTTTCTTGTTGATCACAAGTCCTCGTCGCCAAAATAATGTTGTGGGTTGTAAGAAGACGCAGGAAACTTGAGTGAAGTTGGTTGGTGAGTTTATTCTCAGAGAAACGAGCCACCGCACCATACACTGGCACAGGGAAACACCAACTGACGATAAACAGAATTAGAACATAAGCAGCACCATGACAACTTCTTAAGTTCCATGAAAGGAACATAAAAGCACTAGCAAATACAACATAAGACACACAACGGGTGGGGGGGGGGTTGTAGGCAGAGGTGTTTTGAAGCCCTTTCAGCCCATGGCCATTGTGTTACATGTAACAGTGCAGGGGGAGCCTTCAGTTATCATCTGCTAAAAAAAACAGGAGAAAAAACTGTCAAGCTTTTTAAAGAACCAGGGTAACGGCAGAGGTAATTTGAAGCCCCTTCATGCCAGGGTAATGCTGTAAACAAAAATAGAAAAAGAGGGAGAATTCACATTTTGATCAACACTGTTCTTAGAAAGAAAATTGGAAGCATCTGCCATCTTTCTGCAAGGCCTGCAATCTCACTGTACATGTGACCATTGTTATCATACAGTTCCTCTAACTTGTGTTACCCAGACACCAAGTTATTGCTTTGCCCTGTAGGCATATTTTCCTAATCCAGGAGCTCTTCAATTGGAGCAGTAAAGAGCATAACTGCTGTTTTGTTCCTATTAACCTTGTAGCCACCAAGAAATGAGAATTCTGTCAAACCTGTTATGTGTTCGTCCTAGTTGCTCAAAGAACAAGCATTTGCAATGCAATAGGTCTCGCTTTTATGCAGGTTTAAACTATTGGCATTGTAAACAACAACGCCTTTTATTTCTGTTTTAAGAACTAAAACAAAAAAAAGGCGTTGTTACTTGTGATGTCAATAGCTCAAACTTGCGTAAATACCAGACCTATTGCATTACAAATGCTTGTTCTGCATTGTGTTAGGATCAGCATTTCTCCATCCCAGTCTTCCTACTGTGTGTTTGTCCTGAAATGGTGTCTGTGTGCCTGTGAGTAAAGCAGCAGGCCCCTCTCCCAGCCTTCCCTCTTTGGATGTCTGATGGGGTCTGCAAATCTCCGAACCGAGGCAAGCCTGCTCTGTACATGAAGGTCTGCACCCCTGCCCTGCAACTTCCCATGGTACCTAAACACCTTGCAGGGAAAGAGCTAGGGCGGAAAGGTACTGTGAGGCTCTGAGGTAACCTAGACCAATGAGATGAGGGGATATGGACAGAGTGCTATGAGCAAACACCACGAGTTGGGCCTATTGAAAAGATCATATGAAGAGGCAGCGTGAGGAGCCGGAGGCAGTCGGTTCTAGCAATGGACATCATTTACTCCTTGAAGCCGCCTGAGGAGCTAGATACATTGAAGCAGGGTGGTACAGAGGTATAGAAGGTGCACCACCAAGAACAAAGTCAGGGCCTGGTAGTTAGGGGCCGAGCATCACATCAACTCGTTTGACTATAGGCGTCATTTTCCAAACTTCGACCTAGCAACAGCCTTCCATTCACACCTATTATTTGCAGAAGTGGACAGTCGTCAACGTACCCATAATTGTGTTATAAGTAAGCGTCATCACAAGAATCATGTCAGAGATGTGTTCTCGTGAGTTCCCAGCGTACCTTGCAGAACGCTCCATAGTGCAAGGAGCTTGGGACACATTTGTGATACAATGAGCTCAGGGTACATCATGGACACTCATAAAGTTGAGGAGACTGCACTGTCGAGGTCTCTGCTCATGAGCATTCAACTCTAATTGGAGCATTACAGCGTACATTAAAAATAATGCAACGCCAGCTCTATGCTCTGATGTATTTGCAATTATACATTCTGTACACGATGGTAACTGACATCACTGTTTGGTAATGACACGCAAAAAAATTGTGCTTGACGATTTGACTAATTCCTTCTAGCCTCACTTCGAACCTCACCACTGTTTTTTGTGCTCTCCTGCTGCTGTTTTTACGCAGGCATCTTCTGCCTTCAAGAAATTATGCACAGATTAACAGATAGTGCCCTCGTTGCGATGGCTCAATGAAGACGACTCCACAGCTCACATAAATGGCGTCCTTAAAGCAGCCTACTAATTGCACACTTTGTGTTGGTTGGGATGCCGAGGAAAAATGCGATAAGTGACTAGAAAATGCGGAATGACGAATTTGCATTTATATTGTATGCAAACAGTCTTTCGGCTGGAGCTGTGGCAGAACATGGGGGCCATCCTTCGCCTTCCTCTGTGCAGAGACAACATTAACATTAAGTGTGCCACGCGCTGCCTATATGAGCTGCCAGCGTTCGTTTGCGCTTGTAAAAACTCCACAAAATAAAAAAACAGCAACAGGCAGAAAAGAACGCATGGGTCAAAAGCTACAATTTAAACAAGGGGGGAGATAAGTATTGAAATCTCGGAGGCGCCCACGGCAGCGAGCATGAACAGAACGCACGGGTAGAAAGCTACAATTTTCAAAAATAGTCCCAAAAGGAAAACAGAAGCACGAAAGCGGACGGGAACTGTAGTTAGGCGGTACTGCTTCCGGAATGAACGGAAGTGACGCATCGGATCTACAGCCGAATAGCCCTGTAAGAAAAACATTGCCAGTGTTTACAAATGGCAAGTGGCAGGAGAAATTCCCCGGCTAAAGTCTGAGTTTTACCTCTCTAACTGATTACTTGATGTTGCGGAGAGACAGTGCATGTACGCTGCCTAGGCGAGACCTAAAAATGGTGAGCAGTGGGCAGACTGTAAGCCCATTTTAAGTTGGCAGTAGGCCTTTTACAACCAAGCAACTTGTGTTGGCTGGTAGGCGGGACCTAAAATCATAACTCCATTAGCTCAGTAAATAAATGAGGATTATCCTTGCAATCAGGTACTTCTTCAGCTGCCTGTGTCATTTTGTTAGTCTGTGGGAATCGCTAAGAGGTATTTTTAAGCACTAAGTGAAGGATCAGCCTTATAGGGATGCACATTTTTTTTTTTGCACATGGGCGAGTTGTGGCTCTGAGCAGGGCCTTGTTAGAACTGTGCACTCAAGCGCAGTGGGTCTGTCACTTCAATTTGTGTCAACATAACTTCTGTAGAAATGTTGGTCTTTCTCTAGTGCACTTTGTGTGGCTACACACAATCCTTGACACATAGCCTTGACACTGCACCTGCTTGAGTTGTTGAGAGCAGCAAGGTATTAGACATTCTCCCACAAGAAAAAGTGTTGGCAGAGTGCAGGTAATTGGCCCGTCGAATAAAGGAATTTCAACCTTACAAGAGGTGTGAATAACAGTATAAACTATATTCTTAATTTTAAGTATGTATGCCCCCACCCCCTGCTCTCACCATGCGTTTTCTTAAATCTCAACCCCCTTTCTTGGCCTTCCTTAAGCTCTAGACAACAGTATTCATATTTTCCCTTCATCCTTTCTGCATTCTTTTTTTTGGAACACAAAGGCAAGGCAGCTGCTATTTAATGGCAGTGGGTGGGGAGGGGACTGGGGGGGGGGGGGAGGGAGTAGGTCGCTGGAGGAGTGGAGGGAATGAAAAAAGACAAATTCAACATTCACTTACTTGTATGCCACCACCTCTTGTTCCTCTTTACCCTCTTCCAGGTCTTCAGGGCAGAAACAGTAAGCACCCTGGCTTCCAGGCTCCCCTAATCTAGGCTCCCCTAAGCCAGTCACAACAGTACAATGCAGCGTTGTGATTGGTCTGAGTGACGTATTTCAGCACTCAGACAGGGACAGGGAGTCTGGGAATGTAATGCATCCTGGTTGGAAAACATGCATAGTGCGAGACGGCCGGCCAAACTGTCATGTGCACTTAAGAGAGTGCGAACCACTCCACCTCCTCCTCTTCCTCTGTGGGAGCCCAGCCTCGCCCCTACTGAGTTGAGCAACAATGGAAATATAAAATGATAATAACAATGATTTATTATCATTTTCCTTTTACCTTTTTGACCTGCTCAGTGGGGCGATGCTCCTCTGCCTTACCGGAGCAGCCACCCCTGCACAAAGGTGCCCAAAAGCTGCTTAGAAAGCTTGAGGGATGAAATGAAAAACTTTGCAATATTAGGTTCCGTAAAGCCATGCTTGTGTTGCATAACTTGGTAAGCGGATTGTAATGATTTCCCATTTGGTACATGTGCTTTTTAATGGTCTCTGTAATTTAATGTATTACTTCTTAATCTCTAATGAAGTCATGCTAAATCTGCATAATTGCCACAAAAGCCCACCACGTTCAGATCAATTTCCGGAAGATGGAAACATCTGACATTTGGACGAAGACCAAAACAATATGAGTGCCATCCTGTACTCTGATGTGTTTCATCTGAACTCATCATTACATTCGGTATTTAGAAATTCCCAGAAAAAATGGAAAACGTGAATCCCGAGTTGCCATGAGTTCACTGGTGTATTTGACCTTCCTAAAAGTAATCTTCAATATTATAAGCCAGTACAACAGCTCTGCGTGTTACCGCATGTGCTGCAGAGTTTAGTGTCTAACAATATGTAAACTGGTATGCATTCTGGGAGTTTAGCTCGGCATGTCACCTTTTCGAAATGTTTTCTTATAAAAACGATTCAAGGAATAACATCGCCTGTTCACATTGCAGAGAAAGCATTTGTTTTGTGCTGTGCTCTTTTGCAACCTCCTGTCTTACTATTATTACGCGGGCAGTATGACAGAAAGCTTCGGGAAGCTGTTGTAAACAAGTTAGGTTTGTTCGCAGTCCCCAGTTATTGCGACATCTTGCATTTTCAGCGTGGAATGTATTGCAATTTAAGCCAGCTTTACTTGACTGAGTCCGGTTCCTATAAAGCAGAAGTAAAAAGCAACAGTAACACTTAGATTAAATGTGTTTTTACACCAGTACAATATAAAAGAACAAATGTAATACAGATGTTAAAATTCAGAATTGTCTCGCCTAAAAATCAAAATAGTAATTTAAAAATTCCATTATATATAGAAGGCTTCTTGGCGACAGTGGGAGGTTAAGAAACAAAAGACCAAGAGACTAAAATATTACATAATAAGAGACTTTTGCTTCTCCTCATTAAACGAGAGTGGCGTAGGGCTGGCGTTTCAAAACAGCGAGCGCATGGCACGCTTTCACGTTCCCTCCACCTCCTCTAACACTGAAACTAACTAGGAGGGCGGAGGGAGGGAAAGTGAAAGCGCGCCATGTGCGTACTGTGTTGAAACACCAGCCCTACTCGAGGACAGGAGATGTGCATGCGTACGGAGTGCACATCTCCTGTATGCGCGTGCCATCTCTTGTCCCACTTTGGCCGAGAAACCGACAACTATAAGTCTCGCCAAGGCAAGCAGCACATGCGCTGCATCGCTAGGCGAGACCTAAAACGGACCACGTGGTCCACAAAAAAAACTTGGACATAGATATGACTGGTGTAAGGAGAACATCACCATCTTGGAGGCAGATCGCTAACAACTTGATGAAAAGGTGAATGAAATAAGGGTGAAAGGGCATCCTTGGCAAGTCAAGTAACATTAATGGTGCCTGCTACCTCACTACAGAGCCCTATATTGTGCTTCCAATAACCTTGAGATCTGTTTTGGAAATCAAATTTTTCTCAATACAGAAAACTGACATTTCCAGCTCACGAGGTCAAATGTTTTCTCTGCATCTAAGAGAATAATTGCTGCTGGGACTTTTTGTTTTTAAATAGTATGTTTATTGAATTTTGTCGCAAGTGTCCATGTTGCATAGCAACCAAGAAAGAGGCAAAAAAAAGGAAAAATGGGGAAAGCCAGAATCCAGTGCTCCGTATCTGCAATAGACCATTAAGCGATACAGAGCTTGGTAGGGAGAGAAATACTGAAAGGAGAGGCGAGGGAAACAAAAATGCACGTCAAAATAACATTTTGCTTCAGTTGAGAGTATCTTAAATTACATTACCAGGGAAGAGATTCAAAGTGAGTCCAAATATACAGTTAGTTAAAATACAAAGTGAGGGTGTGGGGGGCAAGGGAGGAGGTGCTGGGGTTTTGGCCTGGTGCCAAATATGACTGACGCCTAGCTGAGGAGCTCGAGACTAGGGCCCAGAATCCACAGCCATCCTGTCAGCAGGGGTAGCACCCGGGAATTGAGAGGACTTCTAAAGCCCTGGCAAAGACTCCAGAGACAATGTGATAGCTGGAGGGTATTGGACATTCGTAAATAACAGGGCCCTCAAAGCTGAGTGGTGCGGCATCTGCGGGCGCCTGCCTCTGAACCCTGCTGTACTCCCTTAGCATGGTGGAACTGGCCCCATGGAGGACATTCAACTGGGCATGCTGGTGGACTGCTTCTGTATCTGACTCCATGATGTTTTGGCCTTCTTAAGGCCTCCTGCATGGACCTCTCACAACCCTGATACATGGGAAGCGGGGAGTGGTGAGTGGGGTTCTTCAGGCTGCATGATAACTGTTGGAGGGGGTAGTGGCCTGTTGCAGTCCTGCCAAGTACCGTTCATTGAGGGTTAGACTACGGCATTTTAATGCAGGTGTCCCCTTCACCGCATTAAAATACATTCATCAGAGGGGCGTGGCCTGAAGCGTGAAGATGGCAGTGCTCCAGACCCCTCCATCATCTGCTTCACATCTCACCACTTCTGGCTGCCATATATCCCTCAAAACTGACCACTGATATCCCCTGAAGCAGGCGCTGTGCTGGGCGGTACAAACAGCTGCCTTATCAAGCTGGGGACGCGCTCTGCTGTCTAGACCCAAAGGCCTGTGAGCCACAAGATGGTGGCTCCCGCTGATTGAGACATTGAGAAGTGCTGAGGGCTGGACGCCCTCCACCGACACAGCCCCTGTTGTGGTCCGGGGCCCTCCATGCTGAGTGACTTGCCTGAGAAGGGAGGGCGAAGAGGTGCTGTGACCCCCGGCAGTTCCAGCTTCCTGACGTCCCACCACATGGCGCTCATCCCAGGGCTGGGGACGGGCCGTTCAGCTGTTGAAATCGAGCTGCAGGGGCCACAGGAGAGGCTCCCCGGCCCACTGCTGTGGGATGCAAAGTAGCCCACCAGTACACCAGTTTGTGGGCACACCAGCCTGCTCGCCAACAGGATCCTGAGAGCTACAGGACCCTGCAATATAACCTGAGCCACCACAGAGGGAGGTTTCCCTGACCAACTCCCTGAGCAGTTGGGGCCTCAGCCCAGGCGGAGAGGCTTCTGCCAGTCCAGCGCCCTGGAATAATTAGGCATATGTGACCCACAGGAATAGCCTGCAGGGCTGGAAGAGATCCCGCTGTTGACAACATTCTGCTGCCGCTCTCCTGTCCCACTCAGTTTTGAGAGACCTCTTGGCATTGTGCTCCCCTGTCACCTGACCTGTTTCAAATACATCTGGAGTAGGGAGAGTCTGCCCGGCCTGAACCAGACATAAGATACCAACACGCCAACACCTGAGCAGACATGCACTCCCCCCCTCTTTTTGGAGTCCAAGATGGGGGGAGACTGTGTCCCTAAAACGACCACGGCACCAACGCAAACCAAAATGGACCAATACACCACTAGTGATCGGGCCCAATGGAGGAGACGCCTGGGGGCACCCCTCTTCCAGGGTCTGACCTCTTGACTATCCTGAAGGCCATTGGCGCATCACAGACCTCGGTGGAGACCAAGATCGGAGAGGTCCGGGTCGATATGGCCCTCATTCGCCAGGACTTGCGTAACGCCACAGCTCGTATTTCGGAAGCCGAATCTCGAATTTCCACAGTTGAGCGCGACCTCACCGAGCTGAAGGAACAAGTAACCCACCTGCAATCCCAGACTAAGGAGCTACATAGTTGAGCTGAGGATGCTGAAAATCGGTCACGTCGTAACAATCTCCGCCTGGTTTCCGGAGGGAGTCGAGCAGGGTCACG
Organism: Lissotriton vulgaris; assembly: GCF_964263255.1. NCBI lineage: Eukaryota > Metazoa > Chordata > Amphibia > Caudata > Salamandridae > Lissotriton > Lissotriton vulgaris. Next base: position 1,686,419,768 of record NC_141693.1, on the reverse strand, counting down.
CAGCTGCCTTTGTTGAAAACTGGCTGAACTAATGGATGCCCAAGGAAGCCCTATCACCATGGTTTGCTATCGAGCGAGCCACCGCTCTCCCGGCCTCAAGCTGCCTCCTGGTGTTCCAAACAGGCCAATTATAGCCAGGATTCTGAACTTCAAGGACAGAGATGCCATCCTGACCGTGGCCCGGGCTTGGGTGCTCTGAAGTTTCAGAACCACAATGTAATTCTTTTCCCGGACTATACTAAGGAGGTGTAGGCACAACGTCGCTCTTATAATGAGGTCAAGCAGAAGTTTTGTAACTTGGGCTTGAGATACGGTCTCCTCTTCCCGGCCCGTCTCCGTGTCGTCTTTCAAGACAAGACACTTTTCTTTCGAAACCCCACAGTAAGCGTGGACCTGGCTGACTGAAGAGAGGCCCCTCCGCACTCGATCGACAACCTCAGCCGGACCATCCGGAGTGACAGGGGCTGACTCGCTCGTCCCCCCAGGGGGGAGGAGGCGCACGCAGTCCCACAGGGGCTGTGGACTGCGCGAGGAGTCATCTACATCACGAGGCTCAAAAGTCAAAGATACCATGAATGGCGCGAAGCCCCCAGCTTCAAGTGATCCCAGCAGAGAGAGTTCCGTGGAGATTACGCACCGAGATCCGGATCCCTTGGTGGGCCCAGACCCTGAGGCCTCGGACACCGATCTCTCCAAAAGCCTACGGTTGTAAGCGACCCAAACTGAGAACCCTGACGCCCACCCAGACAGGCAACTCGCACTCATTCGGGAAGAGATCAGGCAGATCTCCTTGGAGTTGGCCAAGATGCTGTGGCGCTCGTCCGTGGCCCGAGTATATGGATGGGGAAACAAAAACGGCAGTCTGTTACACCGATTTATTTCCTACCCACTCGCTAACAGAATAGTCCCCGAAATCCAAGACCCCTCGGGTTGCACTCAACACACCTCACAGGCAATCGCACAGGCATTTGCTGACGATTATGCCCAGCTGTACTCTGCTCACACAGCGGAGGCTCTCCTCTCGGAGGGGCTCGGATGGGCGAATGTCTAGCTCCCTCGCCTCACAGGAGACGAGGCAGATGTCTTGGACCTCCCCATTACCTCGGAGGAAATCCATGGCGCTATCTCCCTGTTGGAAGCTGGGAAAACACCGGCCCAATGGCTTCCCTCAAGAATACTACGCGTCATACCAGGACTTATTGGTGCCCGATCTGGAGCACCTCTATCACCACGTTGCCGAGGTTGGCTCCTTCCCCTCTGAGACCGATGTGGGGACTATCGTTGTTATCCCCAAGACCCAGACCCCTCTCCCCCTAGATGTGGGGTCTATCATCCAATCTCCCTGAATATACGCCACAATCCTGGCTCAGAGACTTCGTCCCTTTCTCCATAAGTTGGTCCATGCAGACCAATGTGGCTTCATGCCAGCGCAAAGCACCAGACACTGCTTGCGACACCTCCACCTGGCCTTATCCAACCGCCACATTCTTACACCCTATATCGCACTCCTCCTTGTCGACTTTGAAAAAGCTTTCGACACGGTGGGTTGGAATTATCTGGAGGACATCCTGCAGCTGCTGGGTCTTGGGCGGCAATTCTGATGCCTTGTCTGAGTCCTCTACTTCAATCCCAGAGCCAGGGTGCTGACCAACGGAACCCTCTCCAGGGCCTGCTCAAGTCAGAGGGGCACGCAGCAGGGTTGTCCCCTTTAGCCCCTTCTATTCACGCTGGCGATGGAACCCTTGGCCTGTCTCATGCGATCTGATCACCAAGGCTGAAACTGGGGAACCCACCACACCAATAAAATGTCCTTATACGCAGACAACGTCCTGCTTTATTTGTAGGACCCGGCCAACTCCGGACCTAGGTGCCTTGAGGTTCTGCAAGCCTTTGAGAGTGTCCCAGGTCTCCGACTCAACCCAGCAAAATCAACACTGGAGCCGCTCCACCTCTCCAGGGAGTGCTTTGACTGGCAGTCCACCATTAGGAGACAATCATTCAAATACTTAGGGATATGGGTCACCCTGCTTCCAGAGCTGGACTGGGCAATTTATTTTACCCCACTGGTCCGTACAGCTAAAGCAAAGCCTGCCCCTTAACCCCCTTGGTAGAATAGTAAATGATGGTCCTCCCACGTTTCCTATACATCATTCCAAACATCACCTTTCATTTCCTGAGCAACTGGTTTAAGGAGGTAAATGGGGCAATTACAAGCTTTTTATGGGGTGGGGCGAGGCCCCAAGTTGCTCTAGCCTGTTACAGGATCCCACCCTTTGATGGAGGCATGGGTATGACCGACCTCCATGTATACTACCTGGCTACCCGACTTCTCAGTCAGGCATACCTGCATGGATGCCCCATACCCAAAGAAATCCCTCCTTTAACCTAGTCCTAGTGCCATGGCGCATGGCTTGAGGCACACGGGCTGGGACGGCCGACTGAGCCAACACAGGCCTCTCTGATGGGGCACCTGGCTGGGGAAGGTGGTGGCACTCTCGGGGTTCAGGCAAGGGGACCTCATAGGGATCTCTCTGCTCTGGGATGTATGGACTGGCGAACACTTTAGGACATTCCAGGACCTACGAGGGCGCTATGATCTTCACGCTTCACAGTTTTATAAATATTTGCAGCTTCATCACTCCCTCAACACACACATTCCAACAGGCACGTCCCTTCCAGAATTCAGCCCACTAGAGGCCCAAGTCATGATGGGGAACCTGGGGAGGGGTGGGGTTTCCCAAATGTACCATACCCTGGTGAACAACGGACTGCGACTCTCGATTCCCCTTGGACCCGGTGAGAGGGGTGGATGGGTCCTCTGGAGTAAGAAGACTGGCCCCTAAGACCGTCACGACCTCAGCCAGGCTCCATCTTACTCAACTATACTACCTCCATGCTGCATATATCACACCGACAAGCCTCCACAGAGCAGGGCTGCGTTCCCCCCAAAATGTGCACGTTGCGGTCATGCACCCGTGGACTTCTATCACATCACATGGACATGTTCTCGCCTTGCCCCATATTGGTCGGGAATAGAGACGGAACTTACACAGGTCTTGGGCTGGCTGGTTCCCCACGATCCTGTGCGTCTTATCCTGGGGGTGATGAACGGCCTAGGCGGGTCACGAGCAGACAAAGCATTTCTTGGGACAGTGGTCGCGGTGGCCAAAAGAGACATTAAGGCTTCCTGGGCGCAACCTAAACCCCCCACCGTAGCAAAATGGTGCAGGGGAGAGGACTGGTGTGCTGCGCAGGAGAAACTTTTATTCGAAACCCGAGGGTGCCCCGAAAAATACAAGAGTCTGGGGCAAATGGCTGAACCAACTGGACTAAGGACACAGAACCTTCCCCTTATGTGCGGGTGTAATGCCGGCGAGTTAAGAGGGTGATTCTACTCAACACTTTGTATGTACCCACATTTGGTGTAGGTGGTCAATGTCTGTAGTGTCAGTCAAATGTCTTGTACTGTTATTGAGTTTGATCTAAAAAATCAATGATGTTGATTATAAAAAAAAACATGAATCAAGCATAATTAGAGCTCCTCCGAATGTATGAAGTCATGAGGGACTGCATTTAGTTCAACAAAATTAAACCTTCACACTCAGCTGCTACAGGTGCTGCCAGGCTATTTAAGCGCCATGCCTGGGACTTACTTGCGTTGCTATGGGCACAATAAACTAGATGATACAGTAATTAAAAACAAAGTAGCCCCCTGCACAGCTGACAGTGGTGTCTGATAAACAAACTGCAAGCACATCGGACCAGCTTCCCATGAATTCAGGGTTCAAACTGCATTACAAAAAGTATGGAAACTGCGATGCTTCACGCAATGGAGGTAGGGTCAATTGAGCATGGGGCCAGGGTAAAAGGCATAGGTAAAAAACTAAATAGTCTGCTAATTTTTTCGGTCTTTCACCTTCAAGTAACTACATATACAATAATGCGCTATTGATGAAATAGTGACCATAGTGAAAGAGCTGAAACATGTCGACTAGTAGTTAAGAGTAATAGAACCAGAATATCCTTAACCCCCCCTTTTTAGGTTTCGCTGGGGGACGGAGCCGTTAGGCTCCTCCTCCAGAGAAATCTATTGAGTACAGTAAGCACTATGGAACACGCCCCCCCGTCCCATTGGCTAGCTCCATAAATGGAGCCTAGCCATTGGACGAGGGGCCTGTCCATCAATGCCGGACCAGACACGGGGGCGTTCCCGAGATTCTTTGGCTTTTGCCGACGTCACGCGACGCCGGGAACGCCCCCGAGTCTCCGCCGGCCGGGCCGTGCTTGCTGCTGTCCTGGGCATCGTGAGTGTTTTTCCCCGGCACGTTTCCCGCCTCCCTCCCGCCGTTCGTGTTCTCTCCCGCCCCCCTCACGCCCCCTGTGTCCTCTCCCGCCCCCTCCCGCCGTCCGTTCCTCTCCCGCCCCCCGTGTCCTCGTAGGTGCTGCCGCCATTTTTTTTTTTTTTTTAATCCGCGGCTGCCCACGCCGCACTTGTGCCAATTTTCGTGCCTCACGCCCCCTGTGTCCTCTCCCGCCCCCTCCCGCCGTCCGTTCCTCTCCCGCCCCCCCCGTGTCCTCGTAGGTGCTGCCGCCATTTTTTTTATCCGCCCGGGGGTCAACCGGCAGCTGCTCGGCACCTTGGCCGAGGCACGAAGGGGCTGCGACCGCATTGGTGGCTTTTCGGAGGCTCGTCGGCAGAGGCGCGCTCTGATTGGCCGCTGCAGTGGGCCTGTCCCCGTGAGCTGCGCCGCCGTTGGTTGGAGCCTCGCCGCGTCATCAGGATCTGCCCCGGGAGCCGCGCTGTGAGTGGCTGACTCCGGGGGAACCCTCGACGTCAGCGGAGGCCAGTGGGAGCTGCGACGGGGGCCGTGCCTGCGAGGGTGAGTCTTCGGCCCAGCCGCGTAGCTAGGGGGGGGCGGTCCGCCCCAGGCGGCACCATTTTTGAGGCGGCCGCTACGGGCCTACAGTGCCGCTTACTGTGTAGTCGCGCTCAGGGTTCCCACCGGCTCCATGCGAGCTCTCTGCGCCCACACACCGAGCCGCAGCCTCCTCAGCCGGGACCAGCATCTGCCCTGAATTGCATGCGTTTCTTCGGCACCATAGGGGGAGCCCACCGGCCCGAACCGCTACTTTCCTCCACCTTGCGTGACTTGCGTCACGGCTGCAGCGCTCACCACCGCCCGCGGCTACAGTTTCGGTTTCGCCAGCCAGGGCCCCCGGACGCCTGTGTTCTCCGAGCGGCCGCAGACGGTGTCCAGAGCAGAGCTCCTCACAAGTTGGACTCCCTATGCCAGCTCGAGTCGTCTCACCACATTTCTTGACGGTCAGCACCAGTTACTTGTAGGATTATGTATAATTGTGGGCACTGAGGTTGTGATGTTTTCTGTGCTGTCTCCCACAATTCTGCCCATCACTGTTGCAAAGTGATTTAAACTTGCTAAAAGGGCTGCTAGCCTCCTTAAATGTGTGTTTTAGGCACAGGAAGGTGTGAGCGTGTCCGCTTTGTAACCAGTTTAGAAAATAATCGTTTCTTTCGTCACCAAAGCCGGGTCAAATGTTCCTGTGACGTGGTTTGTGCTTCCCTTGTCATGGGTTTTTTGTGTGTTGCTGTACATCCTCCCCTGGCCAGGTTGTTATTGATGTACTGCCGGAAAACATCTGGAGAGGACCGGGTTCCTTTCATACCTCATTAAACGGAAATGGACTCTGCGACCGGACTGGTTTTCAACCTATGGTTTTACTAGGGTGTGTTTTTCTGGTTGTGAACGTTGGCCTTCAGCACGGTTGACGTGGCCCTCCCCCCCCTCGCTGTCCTGTGCCCCGTTCCCGCCCTCCCCCCCCTCGCTGTCCTGTGCCCCGTTCCCGCCCTCCCCCCCCTCGCTGTCCTGTGCCCCGTTCCCGCCCCCTCCCGCTGTCCATTCCGCCCCCCCTCCCCTTTCACTCTCCGTTGCTTGTTTGTTTTTGGTGCCCAGGGGGTTGCATTCAGACTTGTATCGCCCAAGCACGTGGTTGCCATACTATTTAGAGCAAGTTTAGGCTTACTATTTGACTGCAGGTAACAAGAAATCATCTGGAATGCACTCGGTTTACATTGCCACTGAAAACGCAAAGGTTTAAATGGTTTCTTCTGTATGGCTTTTATCTAATTGGGAGCAGGGCATGGTGCTATTAAGAGGATTAGCAAACTTTTGATTAAATGCACTATGCCTTGAATTTCTTATGTTGAAGTGGACTCTTTTGGCAGTAATCACATCGCCAGGAGAATAATTGAACACCGTGTGCTGTTCCCGCCCCCCCCTCGCTGTCCTGTGCCCCGTTCCTGCCCTCCCCCCTCGCTGTCCTGTGCCCCGTTCTCGCCCTCCCCCCCTCGCTGTCCTGTGCCCCGTTCCCGCCCCCCCCTCGCTGTCTTGTACCAGGAGGTGAGTGACCAATACTCCTCTGACTGGATCCAAAGCCCACTGTGTACATCATTTTATTTTTATTATGTCTCACCTCTGTCTGTTGCCAGACGTTTTGGTACTTTACAGTGGACTTAGCGCCCGCCCATTTCTACTTCGGTTCATTGTCACTCTCCTTTGCTTGCTTGGAATTCTTAGCTTCGGTAGGTTGTCCTCCCTCTACTTTATTTCTTTTTTTTTTCTTCTTTAGCGTTATGGACGCACTGCTGTCCATCCACGGCTCACTATTTCAGGTGGTACTTTTTTCTTTTAATTTAAGCACCACTTTATGAGAGTGCGTGTTTCCTCCAGCTGGCTCCCTTGTGTACTTCTCCCCCTCTGTGTTTCTCACTCATTCTGTTCCTGCCTTTCATCCTTTGTCATTTTGCTTGACCCAGCATCTTCTACCCATCCTTCGTTGTCAGTGTGCTCTCCCTACCCTCTCCTGCCCACCCTCCATTGTCCATGTGCTCTCCATACCCTCTCCTGCCTACCCTTTGTTGACGTGTGCTCTGCCCACCCTCTATTGCCCGTGTGCTTTCTTTACCCTCTCCTGCCCACCCTCCGATGTCCCTGTGCTCTCCCCACCCTCTCCTGCCCACCCTCTATTGCCCGTGTGCTTTCTTTACCCTCTCCTGCCCACTCTCCCTCTCTCTCCTCCTCTAGCCCTCCTTCTCCTTTCCGCCCTCCCTCTCTTACCTGCCGCCCTCTCCTTTCTGCCTTTCTCACACTTTCCTACCTTCCCTCATGCCCTCACACTCCTTTATGCCCTCCCTCTCTCCTGCGTCTATTCCTTCCCTCCTGCTCTCCCTCTCTATCCTGCACTCGCTTCCTTTTGAGCTTTCTTACTCCTGGCCTCTTTCATCCCTTCCCTCTCTCTGCAAATAATTGCATCATAAACGCACTCCAGATTTCTGTGTAAAGTAAAACACATCAACGTTTTACACATAATTCAATGAAGATACAAAACACCATTTATCAAAAGCTCAAACTTTAACAAAGGGAGTGCAGAGTAGGGAGTGCATAGAGGGTGCAAAGTGCATAGGCAGTGCAGAGTACATAGGGAATGCAGAGTCCAGAGAGAGTGCATAAAGAGTGCATACAAAGTGCATAGGGAATGTATACAAAGTGCAGAGTGCATAGGGAATGCAGAGTGTATAGGGAGTGCATACACAGTGCAGAGTGCATAAGGAGTGCAGAGTGCATAGAGAGTGCAGAGAGAGAGTGCATAAAAATTGCAGAATGTATAAAGAGTGCAGAGTGCATAAGGAGTGCAAAGTGCATAGAGAGTGCATAGGTAATGCAGAGTGCATAGGGAGTGCATAGACAGTGCAAAGTGCAGAGAGAGTACATAGGGAGTGCAAAGTGTATAGAGAGTGCAGAGTGCATAGGAAGTGCAGAGTGCATAAGGAATGCAGAGAGTGCATAGGGAGTGCAGAGTGCATAAGAAGTGCAGAGTGCACAGTGCATAGACAGTGCACAGTGCATAGGTAATGCAGAATGCATACAGAGTGCATAGGGAGTGCAGAGTGCATAGGGAGTGCAGAGTGCATAGGGAGTGCAGAGTGCATAGGGAGTGCAGAGTGCATAGGGAGTGTAGAGTGCATAGACAGTGCAGAGTGCATAGGGAGTGTACTCTGCACTCTTTAGGCACTCTGCACTCTCTATGCACTCCCTATGCACTCTGCACTCTCTATGCAAAGTGCTGCATAGGGAGTGCAGAGTGCATAGGGAGTGCATAGGGAGTGCATGATAAGTGCAGAGTGCATAGGAAGTGCAGAGTGCATAGGAAGTGTGGAGTGCATACAAAGTGCACAGTGCATACAGAGTGCTGCATAAAAAGTGCAGAGTGCATAGGGAGTGCATAGGAAGTGGAGCGTGTAGGGTGCATATAGAGTACAGAGTGCATACAGAGTGCTGCATAGGGAGTGCAGAGTGCACAGGGAGTGCATATGAAATGCAGAGTGCAAAAAGAGTACTAGGGAGTGCTAGAGAGTGCCAAGTGACTGCAAAAAAAAGGTAATGGCAATGTAAATGACAATGCCATTTACTTATCTGTTTTCGAAACAAAAACATAAATACAAATTTTGGCATATAAAATGCCAATAACTCTAACTTTTCCAAAGGCGAAACCATTGCATTGTAAATGCTTGTTTAAAGTTAGTTTTAACAATACCCAAACAACCGTTAATAAAGGGACACCGAGGTTGGTTTGGGAGATTTTTTTCTTTATAGGTGCCCCAGTTAGGAAACAAATTCAAAGTGCTCCATGAAACACAGTTGAGCCTATCCTGTTTTTTGGGACCAGGATGAGACCCCGATGGTGAAGCATGTCACTATTAGAATGGGTGAATGTCGACCACAGAGAAAACAATTTATTTTTTGTTCATCACTAGCAAGGCTTTTATTTGTGAAGTGAATTTGTACACTAGACAGGGGATTCGCTTTTGTGATTCTTGGTTCAAAAGGAGAGACTATATGCCCCTTCCTGCATTTTGAAGTCCCTCTCTTCCCTTCCCAGGAGTAGGATACAGTTCAATTCTACTGCAGGGTAGTTTGCTTTGTCAGCCACTTTTCACGCTTCTAGCTCCAGAATTCGTCCTGTGTAGAGTTTCCTTTAGTTAATAGCGATCTCTCAGGGTATCTGGAATTGTTCCATCCTCCCTGAATAGGCGTCATGGCACAAAGTATTCATAATTAATACAATATGGGTCATTCAATCCTTGCTGGGTCATTTTTAATGATACAGCAATCAAAAGTGGGGGATAAGTTGCTTATCTTGATCTTTCCTTCCGTGGAGTCACAACAGAGGCGACAACTACCTGTCTCAGCTTCACCAGGACGAGAAGCCAGGGGACACGGAAGTGGTTAGCATGCTTGTGCCAGGGATGTGCAGGCAGCCATGGACCTTAGTGGGCTGATGTGCCATTCTGCTTGGGGAGTCAGGAGGTAGGTCCAGGAAATCTTCCAAGGTAGGTTGTTTGGTATTCTTGGATGGCAGCGTTAATGTGGCTTGTTTCACCCATCTCCTCTCCTACTCTTTAAATCTTTTCACTAACCCATACGAGTGTTCAAGAGGCTTCTAAAACACAATTTTCACATTCCAAGGGAGAAGTCTGCCTCAGGAGAGTCTGAAAATATGATGAACTCCAGTAATTGGCACAAATATGGTTGAGTGTTTGAGATCATTTATCAGTAAGTGTCCACAGAACTCTCCTTCGACACTTGGAAAGGGGCTGTGAACTAGGACTCAAAAGAGGTGTAGTCATCCACGAAAGTCAGTAGCCCTTCAATGCAATGCTTGCTTAGACACACCTTAACCTCTCCTACCAAAAAATAAGAAAACTGACGAATTCAGGAGCAAGTTTACCCCCTTAAAGCAGTTAAGAATTGCAGACGGTGGCCTAAAACCTGCAGGCGAAGTTTAGGTTTCATTGGAGACCTTATCAGAAATAAACAGCACTTCCGCTGCACTGTTGACATTCCACACAAAGAGTGCTAGTGATTGAGTTTTGAGTCACTGTATTATCCTAATTTTACAACCAGCTGTTATTATGGAAAAAAATGTCCTTTTCATCATCAGGGCAAATTCTGGAGGAAGCTCACTGCGCAGCCGTTTAACTGTCAAGCAACGTTTCATAGTGAATACCCTTTGTTTAGCAACTGGAGATATAGTTTACCCTTGGGAACCAAACCAAAAATCAATAGGTAAGTCACCCAGTTGGAGTTTCAGAAACAAGATGAGAAAGTAAAACAGGCTTGGAAGCACTTGAAGTATAAAAATATGAATCAATGCAGCCAGGAAGCATTAGTTTTGAATAGTCTACTGATCTCACATAATTCCCAAGGCTGGAACAACTTAATTCTTCTATATGTTGTGTTAGAGTCAACTGATCATACGCCTGCCCCCCTAATGTACTGATTTATCAAGCAGTACTGGGTCTGCCTGCTTAATGGACCAATGTATCAACTTAATGAGTCTGTTTGACCTCATGGTCAAATGTTCAAATCGCAGCGGATCCAGTGAACCTTTTAAACTTACTTGGTCAATAAAATGAATACTATTCAGTTGAGTAACAATAAACACCTGTTGTTCAGTGTCAAGATTCCCTTAGGAGTGATCAAGTGATTCAGAGATATAGATGCCATGTTATGTCGATTACACAAGACAAAGGTACAGTCAAAGAATGTAGTGGGTGAAGTTTACTCTTTACCTTCAGACATTGACTGACAGAAACTTCCCAAGCCGTCTGATGCAACTAAGATGGCGAACAAACAAATGCTGGAGAAAGACCATGCATTACAAGAGGAAAGCGTCCAAATGAAATACAGAAGATTAAAGGGCCTCAAAAAGAGTGTGCTGCATTCATTAATGAAAACACGGAGAAGCTTAGTGGCAAACTCAAATGTTGTACTAGACGCTTCATAGAATTGCAGCAAATGTTTGACCGTGAGGACTATCAGTGAAGCCGAGAAAAAATACTAAAAAAACAAATTGAGGGAATTAAGCAAAAACAATAGGATTTATAGGACAGCCAAGGAGGTCAAACCTTTGTCTTACCGGTGGACCAGAACACAAAAGGAAAAAAAGAAAGGATTTCAAAACACTACATTCTATGAGAACTGCAATAAACACTTTAACATTCTGATGGCAAATCTTAGCATATACAAATATTTGTTAAATAATGTTTGCATAACTTAGGATAATTTAATTTAACTTGAATGGTTTGAACAATCTTATACAGCAGGACTGAATTTTGCTGTGGCTTAAAAATTATAATCACATTACAAAGTATTTCATGAAAAGCATTTTTTGCAAGTAAAGCTGAGAAAGCTTTGCTGTGGCTGGCTATTTTATTGTTCTGTCTCTCCTACTTATACCTCTCTTAGAGGAATTGCAGAACTAACTATGACGGGTGCCTGTTAGAAATCTTTTCTTAGAGGGGGTTGAGTGTAAAAATCAAGTGGGAAAAGAGATTATTAGCTGTAGTGGGGTTTTATGGGGAACATGAAGGCTTACTAGAAAATGTATCAATCTTGCAATAATAATATATGAGCTGTATTGCATTGTGTTGGATGACAAGTTGCCCACCAGATTTCACGGGCTTGTTGAAGAATCTCTCAATGGGCAATGACTCAGATAAAATATAAAAGAAACTGTAAAACACAACAGCCATACGACTGTGTATGTGATGTGCTGCATTTTGATGGTTGTTGATTGTATCATCATTCATGTTAAAAAAAGGTTTATAAAAATAATGCCTGTCCTGCTTCTATAACTGTTCTTTCCTGTCTCCTTAGATTCCAAATTACCTGCAGCTCCATTGCATGCATGTCGTGCCCTCAAGGCTGTGTCAAATTTTTCGCTCCACACCACCTCTACTGATCACATCAGACCCTTATTTGGATTCTCATATCATCTGTCTGTTTCTTTTTTCCTTCATTTTCACCTCTTCTCCAGCTACACATATCTGTTTTACTTACCTCTATAATTTGATGAGCCTGCAGTTCCTCCTGTTAAGCTCCAAGACGTTAGCCAATGAGAGAAGGGGGCAGTCCCAATCCTGCAGGAACCTCAAGGCCGAGATCTCTGCTGAAGCTGGTAAGGTATTTTTATTTTAATATTTGATGCATGCGTGTATGTGTGTATGAATGTATTTGTGAGTGTGTATGCATGTGTGCTTGTAAAGGGTGGGTGTATGTGTTGCATGCTTGTGGATGTATGGGTGTGTGAGCGGGTGAGCATGTAGATGGATAAGTGTATGTGTGCGTGTGTGGCATGCCCGACTCCCTCCTGCTTGAAGAACCAGCCGCCACTGAGTAATATGCAACACATAATTCTTTCTTCTACCCCTCTGATGTCTCCAGTTATGATTTTTTTATTTTAAATTTTTATAGAGCGCGAACCAGACCTGTGAGGGTATCAGAGGGCTTCACAGGGTAGACGGATGGTATACAAAGACTTAGGAGGGAGGATAACATTGGGATAAAAATAGGTAGATAAATTATACAAGAAACAAGCAGTCTCAAATCCCAGATACATTTGGGATAAAAACAGGTAGATTCTTTATACAAGAAAACAAACAGTCTAAACTCCCGGTGGGATGCCCAGAAGTGCTGGGAAGGTATCATCTAGAAAAGAAATGGAAAATGCCGTAATGGTGGGTGGAGCAAGGTGGCTGACGTGATTGTAATGCGATCGTTAGGCGAGGAATATGCCCATTATGAAAGTTTTGGTCTCCTTTTTAAAGCATGCCAAAGACGAAAGTCTTCTGATTGCGGGCGGGAGAGCGTTCCAAATTCTTGGAGCGGCCCCAAAGAAGGCCCGATTGTCGTTTTTATTTTTCTGAAGCGAGCTGGTTGGAGCAAAGGTCTCTGGTAGACCGGGAGTTTCTGGCTCCTCCGGATATCACAAGTTTCTGGGCGAGAAAAGCTTGGGAATTAGAGTATAGAGCCTTATGAGTGATGCAGGCCAGCTTAAGTTGGGTTCTGGCCTCGAGAGGAAGCCAGTTCAGAGGTTTACGGTGGGGAGAGATGTGGTTGAATTTCTTTGAACCAGTTAGGAGTCTGGCGGCGGTGTTGAGGCAGGCTTTCAAAGGGGCCAGAGGGTTCTTGGGTAGACCTGCGAGAGTGGAGCATCCATATTCAAGAATGGAGATGATGAGTGCCTGGATTGGCGCTTTTAGTTCAGGAGTGTCGAGGAATGGTTTCAGGTTTCTTAGGTATCTCAGGTGAAATCTGGCAGTTTTGACCATCAAGTTGAGATAATTGATCTGTATTTAAATGAAGATGTGCCTCTGCAGTGTATCAAACTGAATCACTGTCACAACAGCTTCCATTCTCTGTACAAGCCGCACTACTCATCTGTTCGACTTAGGCCTTTCACAGTCTGCAGCCTGGCGGCTAGGTGCATGTGAAGATCAATGAAAAGTCAGAGCTCCAACCCTACTGGTAAGGTCCATAACAGATCCTGCTCACCACAAACACCACTGTGAAGTGCTAAGGACTGCCTCTGTTAATATGGAAAACGATAGTGTGCATATGGAAAATGATACATTCATCAATGAAAATTAAATCTTGTCCCTATTCACAAAATCGCCGATTGTGAAGTCCACATCAACTCCGACTCGCAAATACATAGTCAGGCAAGCTCTGAGCCCCAGACCCGGGTTACAGATTTATAGGTCACAGGTGGGATGGCATGTAGCTAGCAGAACCGCATGAATAGGAAACCCTAGATCATGGGAACTGGCAAACATTTGTCATGGGGACACCAAGTATGATCTGTGGTGTGACAGAGGGCTGCTCTGATGTCAGCAAGGTTGCGGTATGGGGTCTGGGTGGGTCGGGGATTGTGTAAGGAGGTCTAAAAAATGTTTTATAAACGGGCAAGCATTTATTTGATGGTTGATAAATGCTTGCCTGTTTATTTAACTTTTTTTTAATATTAGTGCTCAGCAACTAAACAGCAGCTTGTGCTGCTGTTCACCAGGGGAGACGCATGTAAAGGTCAAGAGGACTGTACAAGTATTAAAACATATCAGATGCTACATGAGTTAAGAACACATAGCATGCAATTAGTCACAAGTCATCTTGACATTGTTATTACTGCCTGAAAGCTGGACACACAAGGAGATCTACAGCAAGTGCTTTTAAATTGTAAGGTATTGCTAAACACAGCCCCCTACCCCCAGGTCAGTGCCCCCCTCCAGGTCAGCGACCAGTGTGGCCGCACTGCCCTAAAGCCAGCCCTGTGGGTATGTTTTAACTTGCTGCAGCATTTTGTTGCAGTTTTACTCTGAGCTGTTGGTCCAAGCTACCCCACTTTACTTATGTTCTTAGGCCCTTAGTTGTGAAATGTGGTTTCCATCCATTCCATCACTGGACAGTAGATATTTTGGAGTATGGGGTAAAGGTCAAAGGAAGGAGAAAGCAATTTGGGAATGGGTTGTGGAAGAGGAAGTGGGTGCTTTGAGTATTTTTTTGGTTCACTATTATTATACATTGTGAGATCTTTTTTCGTGGTTTTGGAGACACGTGTTTTGAGCATCTTCCTAAAGCTGGTGATGAGTAGTGCAGATGAGGGTTTGGAGATGACTGCACACAGCTCCTTTAAGAGAGCAATTATTTTTTCCAGTACGTGTTTTATGGGAGTTTGGAACAGATTTGATGAATGTGGTTCTGAGTGTAGATAGTCTTGTGCTCAATGCAGCGTGACTTTAGAACAGCTCTGTTGTTTATTGGAAGCCAGTGCAAAGCTTGAAGTGCTGGGGAGTTTGGCTTCAATTGTTTAGGTCGATAACAGGAATAATAGAACGGAAAACTGCACAGATAAGACTCATTCTGACCTATCTAGGTATCGCCCTCACTCTATCTATCTATGTATCGCCCTCACTCTATCTATCTATCAGCCTCACTCTATCTATCTATCGGCCTCACTCTATCTATCGGCCTCACTCTATCTATCTATTGGCCTCACTTTATCTATCTATGTATCGGCTTCACTCTATCTATCTGTCGGCCTCACTCTATCTATCTATCGGCCTCACTCTATCTATCTATCAGCCTCACTCTATCTATATATTGCCCTCACTCTATCTATCGCCCTTACTCTATCTATCGCCCTCACTCTATCTATCTATCGCCCTCACTCTATCTATCTATCGCCCTCACTCTATCTATGTATCCCCCTCACTCTATCTATGTATCGCCCTCACTCTATCACCCTCACTCTATCTATGTATCTTCTACAAACACCCTCCTTCAAACTCAAAAGGCTGGGTGGCTGTAGATTTGGCATCCTGGCACCTCGCCTATGGAATTCCCTCCCCCTTGAGATCAGATCATGTCCTGACCTCCTGTCATTCAGGAAGCTACTAAAGATCTGGCTCTTTTTACAAGCTTATCACTAATCCCTAACCTCCTCCTCTGACCACATTCTGTCCTCACAGCGCCAGGAAACCAACCGGTGGCAGCGCGCTATACAAACCTTTGTTAACATAACATAACATAACATATGTATCGCCCTCACTCTATCTATGTATCGCCCTCACTCTATCTATCTATGTATCGCCCTCACTCTATCTATTGCCCTCCATCTATCTATCTATCGCACTCACTCTATCTATCTATCGCATCACCACAGCATCACTCAGGGGCACCACAACACCACTCAGGGGCACCACAACATCACTATACGCTACCACAGCATCACTGAACACCACAGCATCACTCAGCGCCACCACAGCATCAATCTGTGCAATCATTCAACAACAACTGGTTCAAATATGTTCTCCCAATGTTTCAAGCTTTATTACAAATGTCACAAAAAGATGTTAATATTTCATTTCTGTTCTTGGATTTTCTTCATAGTAAAATACAATGAACATAATCTTCACAAACGTTATTTACAAAAGTTTAAGCTATTGCCATTATAAATTACAATAGCTTTTTTAAAGTATTAATTATTTAAAAAATTACAAGCCATTGTTATTTGTAATATCAATACATCTATGTCATGTAAATACAACACATATTGCCTTACAAATGCTATAGGTGTCACATTTGCGAAGGTTGGAACTACTGGCATTGTAAACGACAAAGCTATTAATTTAGCTATTTTCAAAACCAACACATAAATACAAAATTTGTCATTTACAATACCAATAGCTCGAACTTTCCTAATGAGAGACCTATTGCATTGCAAATGCTTGTTCTCATTTAGCAATACCCAGCCCACGCCATCCACAATCAGAGCAACACACTCACACCAAATGTACACCACGCCCAACACTATGCACAGAGTAATGTACCAGCATGCACCACAATATATAAGCAATTGTTTTGACTATAGATATGTACCTATCTTTGTGTATTACTTTATATAAACATGTAAAATAATATTATGTTAAGAGGAAAAAATAATAATAAATAAATAAAAATCTTTGGTCTACATGTACATACTTCCATTGTGCATCTATGTACCTTCCATGTACTTTGATCTGTGTGTCTGTTACTTTTCTCCTGAAAAAGCATATCCAATGCACTACCCTATTTCTCATCCTGTGCCTCTATCAATATATTTAATCTACATATACGTGCCTCCTTTATGTATCTATATACTTTCAATGTACTTATGGATCTATGTATTTATCACTTTCTTCTAATTTAGCATTTCCAATGCATGACCCTATTTCTCAGCCGATACTTCGCTCAATATATCTTCTAGCCCAACCTTCTGACTCATCTCAAACTTCTTTCTACTACTCTTTCCAATGCACTACCCTATCTCTCATCCTATACATCTATCAATACATCCTCTACATCCACTCTCATTTATCCCAAACCCCATACCACTACTATGATCGCCAAAATAACCCTTTCTAACCCTCTCCTACTCTACCCCTCCTTGGATCACTGACACCTCTTTTTACTATACCAGTCCCCCTGAAACAAACCTTTCTAAACTCTTCCCTCTGACTCCTCCCCTCCAAAACTCCTTTTTACTCACCCAAAGCCTCCTCCTACTGCTAAGACCTAAACAAAAAAGATTCTTCACTCTTTTATCCCTCCACTATCCTTTTCAATCAGACTAACATGTTTACTTCTCAAATTCCATATTCAACTATACTAATATACTACCCAAATAACTGAATAACATATCCACTACTCAAATTACTTCATATTTATACTATACTAATTTTCAACACTAATCCTTTATGGGTTCTGGAGTGGCGTGCTACTCGCCAGAAAAGCGCTTCAACACCCATCAGGGGAATAAGTGCTATATGAATGCAAATCAATCAATCAAGGGCATTTGTATAGCGCGCTACTCACCCGGAAGGGTCTCAAGGCGCTGGGGGGAGGGGTCCGCTACTGCTCGAAGAGCCAGGTCTTGAGGAGCTTCCTGAAGGAGAGATGATCCTGGGTCAGCTATTCTTCTCCCTCAAAGTAACTGACTAATATCCACCAATTAAATTACTTCATATTTCACCATATTAATTCACCACTAATCCTTTATAGGCTTCCTAAATAGCGTGCGCTCCACAAGCGCTTCATAAATACAAACCTTTGCCCTCCTCTATCCTTCTGCTGTCATTCCAAATCCAAATAACTGGCTAACCTATCCACCACTTAAAATGTACTTGCATGTTTCACTGTACTAATTCAACCCTAATCCTCTATGGGTCCCGGAGTAGCGTGCTACTCGCCGAAAAAGCGCTTCGACGTCTCGTCAGGGGTAGTAAGTGCTATATAAATGCTATTACAATATAATACAATACAATGTCCAAGAATAAAAATGGGACGGACGGCATGTTCCATTTTCGTAGGTGGGACGGCACGTTCCATTTTCGAAGATGAGCCCATGTTTTCGGGGAGACTCCTGACATACACCCATTCAAGTCTCATTGATCCGAGGAATCCAGCTGGAATCTCCGCTCCATTTTTCCACAGGCCGAGGCCCCACGGCCTCAGCACATTACAAGACGCACCACTGTGAAAGCAGCTAACGTACAGAACTATTTTTTTCTGAAACATGAGGTGCTTTTCTTCTTTGAAGGAATTCTCTCCCTTTCCTGGTAAGCAGACTGCATGCTCGAGTGTCGGTCTCTTCTCCCCACAGCAACAAAAAAAAAAGTCTATTATATTGTGTTTCATGTTGGAGTCTTGTATGGCGCCGGCGCAGCGGCTCACGCTGGCGTAACAGCGCGCGAGCCCCGCTGGCTGCGTGATTCTGTTTCTCTGTCGCCTGTCAGGTGGCAGGCTTTGTCAGTGCTTCAAAAGAAGCTTGTGTGAACAATTCAGTTTAACAGATTTATTTTCTCTGAGCGGAAGCAAACAAGGACGTGGAATCGTTTACTATTAGTGACAGCTATTACGACCGACTCTACTGCTTTAAAAAAATGATTCATGCTGAGGTAAAGAGCTAAGGGCCAAATGCATCAAAGGATTTTGCCCTTTCCCTGTCTATGGGAAAGAAAATGTGTTCATGCATATGGCCCTAGAGGGGAAATGATGAGATAGAGACGGAGAGCTGTAAAGAGATGTATAAAGAGTGAGGCAAGATATAAAGGGCGGAATGAGGAGGTAGAGAGTAAAATTAGAGGGAAAGTCAGCGTGGGCTAATAAGAGATGAGACAAATTAAAGGTAGAGAAAGAGATGTAGCAATAAATGAGTACAGTAGTGACATGAGGTAGAGGGAAGAGATATGTAGGGGCAGTGGAGATGTAATGTAGAGAATTAATGGAGACATAACTTTAGTTGTTGGTGACAGAAAGAGGTGGGGTAGAGAGAAATGAAGTAGTGAGATGTGAGGTGAAAAGAGAAATTAGGTAGAGAATTGTGAGGTAGCAAAAGGTGTAAGGGGAAGTTAGAGCAAGTAAGGTGTAGAGGGTTAGAAGGAGATAGAGAAAGGAACACAGGGTATTGACACTTAGACGTAGGACAGAGATGGGTAAGTAAACTGGAAGCAAAGCAAAGAGGTCCAGGAATAGGTGAGCAAGAAGGAGGGCGTGAAAAAGTAGACATGTCGAAGTAGGCATAGAGGGTGATAAAGGGAGACTGTTGATATTAGTGAGTGGTAGAGAGATGTTGGGTAGAGAGCTGTGGTAGAGTTCAACATGAAGAAGATAAGGAAGGTACACAGACATGCTGAGATAGAGAATTGAGGTAACAGAGGCCACATGAGTTAAAGGGAGACATGAGACAAAGAAATACATTCTCCTGATTTTTTTTTTATCTCCCACTTTCCACTTCTAAAATGTTGGAATGTATACATTATTGTGGTTCAGTAGCCCCCCTCACTGCATGGAGTTTGATGATACCTCCTACACAGATGATAGCCACACACCTGACCACTGATGGTGGAGAAAGGAGACGGAACTGGTGATGTCGTCAGAAAAAAACAAGGCCTAGACACACGGACCACCGATGTTGAACTGCTTGAAAGTGAGGCAAAAAAACTTCAAAAATCCCATTGTAGGGAGGAGGAGCTACGACACCAACCAAGATGGCCGCATAGTCTCCCGGCTCCGCTGACCTCCGTCCTTCGCTCTATCATCCTGTTGTTTATCCTGATTACCTGCACCGGATCTTTGTGTGTGATCCGACCCGCACTCCAGTGGTGCAATCCCGGAGTTTCTCCGCCGTTGTGAAGCGGAGCTACGTCGATGGTCGCATTGAGGCCTAATCCAGCAGAGAAGCCGGGGACTCGAGTGCTGGCTCTGCCGGGTCCGAATTGAATAACAACGGCCTGCTGAAGGTGTTTGGGCCCGGTCTCTGGAACACTCGGACTTTTTGATTGTTTTGTTGCCACCAACTGCCTACAGAAGGTGAGGTGACGGGTGACACAGGGTGCTGTGTCGCGGGGGTCCCTGACCGGGGGTCCGGTATTTACACCATCGTTCCCCCGGGTCGGTGCCTCGCTGCGTACTACTAATCGCTGACCGTCATTCCCTCATGGCTTACTCCTGCTCCGCTTAACTCTGCCCCGGGGAAGGCGCCTCTCCGTGGGTTCCACCATGTTGGAGGACGAAACAAATCTAGCAGACCAGGCTCGAAATGGCCCGTCACTGTGTACGGTGCTGGAGGCACTCATGGCACTTAAGGGAACTATTGCAGTCCAGACTTGCAGTTTGTTGTCTGCGACAGATAGACTCATTGGCATGAGACCGAACCCTGACTCGACGCCCGCGACCCGGCAGCCGGCCCGCCTTTCAATGGATGTCTCGGATGTGTGTTCTAGCCCGGCGCTGGAAGTAGTGTTTGCCCCTATCAAAGTGGCTCTACCCGACTGTACTGTGCCTGGTCACTTCACGGAACCGTTGGAACCCCCGATTGTGTATTCCCTGGAACATTTCCATGTCATCCCCATTTTGGAGCCTTCTACTTTTTATCCTTTGTTGTTTCTGACCGTGTCGACTCCCCTCCCCTGCCGGTCTTTCAAGATGGCGGATGGGGTAAAGCTTGGCTTCGGGGGCAGGGAGGGTCAACATTGGTATCAGCCATCTACATCGGGACCTGCCGTTCCTATATCATCTATGTATTCCTGTTCGTTAGACTTAGGCAGTACTTTGTAGGAAGTGCTTTCCTTAATTAATGACTTCAGTGCATTTGATCGACGGGGCCAGGGTTGAGATTCTTCTTCGAGTCTTTCATTGTGGCATTATGTTAACGGGATTGTTTTTTATTGACCTAACGGAGTCCGGGGCGGGGCTGGCTATGACAGGTGAAGGAGACCGGGAGCCTGTAGAACTATGCCCTCCTCCGATTTCCCTCATTGTGTGAGATTCTTTGCCTTTTCCTTTCTTTCCCTTTCTACTATATTTTGGGTTCTGGTTACTGGGCGACAGGCACGCTGCGAGGGGGGTGGCCGTAGTCCTCAGCATGTGTGCAGGGTGAGGGGATGTGGGGGTGGGTGTTTCGTTTTTATTTTTGTTCTATGGCCTCTTTTCTTCCTTCTCCTTTCTCGCCTTTTCTTCCTTTTCCGTTTCCGGGTTAGTGTAGTGGGTTCGGCTTTTCTTACATCCTTGTTTCTACATCTGTACCTTGACTTTTCTGAGGTTTTGGTGCTGTGGGGCGGACAATACTGATGGCGTAGTCGAATAATAATGTGCTACTTATCCTGATGTTGTATGTCTTAACGCCGCTGACCTACATGATAGTGAACGTATTTTGGACACGTTGTTCTTTTGCTCGCCCCCTTTTGTGATCCGAGACACTGTACGACACCTGATCCTTTTATCTATTATATGTAAAATGAAAACCTCTTATCCTGTTTCCGAATTGAACTGCCTTTGCAACCAATGTGCTCTGTGGATGGAGTTCCTACGCTCCCCTGGGAGGCTGGGTCTGAAATTGGATTGTAATAACGAATTGCAATGCTTAGCGGCCATCCCTGGGGGGTTGTAGGCCTGTGTCTGTATTTGATTGCAAATGTTAAATAAAGGTTTTCAAAAAAAAAAAAATCCCATTGTACAAAAATAAAAATCAAGTTGTTCAGGACAAAAAAAGAGACATAATATGTTACTGTGTAGCATATCATTTTCTTTCTAGTCAATACGGGCCCTTTTAATGTGTGGAGCAGCTTTACGTTCTGCTGTAGAACCCTGAAGATTCAACTAGTGATCACATGCTATCCACCATACTAACAGGGCAGAGTGAGGGCACAGCCAGAGGGGCCCTGGGCTCTGTTTCTTTGCACTGAACAACAAAACTGTTGTACTGAATAAAACAGTAAAGTGCTCGAAATTGCACAAGCGAGGGACGGGACCCAAGAGTCAACGATTGCCTTGGAGACAGTTTTACCATTATCTGTTTGCCATGTGTCACACAACTACTATGAATTTCATAAAGTGATTATAGCTCTAAATTATTACATTCTTCTGAGATTTTCCCTGGCGTCATCGAAGATGAACCTTGGGCATTCTGCAGCAACAATTCCTACCAACGGCCTCTGTCCGTACCAACCATTTAGAGTAAAATTCCTTGATAAAGGACTGTAGAAGAATAAAGTGGTATGCTGGTTATCATAGGAAATATGCATTCCCATGATATCATTTTAATTTCTTACAATAACTAAAAGGAAATATAATTTTAATACATGTGTATCTGTTAGTGCCTTATATGGCTCTTTGAGAATGCTTGCATGCAGTCTAATGTAAAAAATACATTTGAAACCAGTGGATTAAGTATATATTTTTTGTTTTGTTAAATATGTTTATTGAAGATTCAAAAGAAGATCAACAGTAGTGATATACAAGACGAGACGCCTTACGGGCGGTGACCGAACTGCACACGTCACCCCCGGCATCGGATCTGGAAGGTCAACCGCACCTGTTCACCCCTGAGAAAGACCGGGACAGTGATGGGACAATGTCGGGATTTGGCCCAATCTCTTCCCCCCTCGTTGTGGCACACACATTGGACGCTGCCCTAGCCAGCCAGCCTAACGCCTCTTCGTGATGGATGAACTGTCAACTGCTATATCCTTCTCATGGTTGCCTACTGTATTGCGCGACGTCTAGGAGCCTAGACTGCTTCACCAGATAATTGTATGCGCTAGCGAGCAATAGACATCTCTCCTGCAAGAGCCCGACCCGCGCACAGGCCCAGCAGCGACACACGCTGCCACAACCGCAGATATCTGTTGTATTTCTCCCCTAGTGGGACACTAGTTTGGATATGCCACCTCCGGTGATATATCCTCAGTATTGGGACTGTTACCCACCCAAGGTTCTACTTGTTGTTAATCCCCTTAGTTCCTCCCCCACGATTGTGGAAGCTTGGCGTGCAGGAGCACACGCGACACACACGCACTGGCGGCCCTCGGGGGCTGTAGGGGGATCCCTCTCCCAACCACGACACCCTACGAATGGCAGTCCCACGATCAGACATTAATGTCCTTACACTGAACGTACGGGGCCTACACACGCCCAGCAAACGCTACTCTGTTTACTCCTACATTCAGCGTATGTCAGCTAGTATTGCATTTTTGCAGGAGACGCACATTAACGCTACCGAACTCACTCGTTTGCAGGCCAAATGGTGAGGGATCTTTTGTGCCACACAATACTCAGCGTTTGCACGCGGCGCGTTGATCTGGGTCAGACCAGGTACTCCCTTCCGGGTGCTCCGGCGGGTGGTAGATAGAGAGGGCAGGTATGCGCTTCTGGAGGGAATACTTGACGGACGGACAGGGAATACTCCTTGGCAGCATTTATGCCCCCAATACGGATCAGGATAAATTCTGGGACCACCTCACGGGCATTTTGGCCCAGTTCACTACAGTTCCGTGGGTGCTAGGAGGTGACTATAACTGCACGCTAGACCCCACCCTAGACCGCTCGCACCCTCCCCCCGCACACTCCCCGGTCCCCCGACAGGCAGAGCTCTTCAGGGCATGGACCACGCATTGGGCGCTCACTGACGCATGGCGACACCTACACCCACTGGCTCGCATTTACTCCTTCCACTCGATTCCACACAACCTCCGGGTCCGCCTAGACCGATTCCTCTGCTCTGCACCACTCCTCCCTAAGATAACATCTACAGATTACCTAGGTCGCATCCTCTCAGATCATGACGCCCACATCCTTCGTCTGACCTGGCGCCCCCCGCACCCACCAGTCCCCACCTGGCGCCTCCCCAGGGATTGCCTATCAGATCCAGTCTTCAGAGACGCGCACAAAACCAGCATACAAGACTACTTCACACACAACACGAACACGGCATCGTCGGTACTGGTAGAGTGGGACGCGTTTAAAGTGGTGGCAAGTGGAGAATGCATCAAACAGGTAGTAGGGGTTCGCCGCACATTGGAACAGACACTCCTATCCTCAGAGCAGAATCTGGCCACGCTCACTAAACGGCCTGACGACTCGGAGGAACACACAGTGCTTACGGCCGAGGCTAAGACGGAGTATCAGACTGCCTGCGCTGAACTCCGAAAATACAATTTTAGGGATTACGCCTCTAAGGTGCATAAGGACAGAGACAAAACAGGGGCGCTACTGGCCTGGATGGCGAGGAGGGACACCGAAATCAAGCCAATCACGGATATTATCAATCCGGAAGGTGTGCTAGTGCGTTCACAGGCCGAGATCCTCCTGGCGTTCCAGTGCCACTATGCACAAGTGTACGGGACCCCGGCCCAGCACCCCCCATTCTTCTGTGGATCGCTTTTTAGACCCGCTGACGTTACCCGCGATATCGGATGATGACAAGCGCACACTCAACGCCAAGATAGTACCCTCAGACATCACCCAGGCGATACGTGCCATGTCTCGGAATAAAAAACGGTGTTGGATCTAGCCCTGATCTCTTGACTGGGTGAGAGCTTTCTGCTTAATTCAGAGACTCTGTCCCTCACCACCCCTTGTTGTAAATGTCTCGGAATAAAGCACCGGGACTGGACGGCTTCCCACTAGAATACTACTCGACATTCTCTCCCCTAGTGGTCCCCCCTCTATCACGAATGTTCGGGGCGTCTCTTCATTTAGGGAGGTCACCCCAGTCACTGCGGGAGTCCGTGATTGTCACCTTTCCCAAACCCCACAGAGATCCACTCCGCATGGGGTCGTATCGTCCCATCACGCTCCTGTCGGCTGACTGTAAGATCCTGGGGAAAATCCTGGCTGATCGGTATGCACAGGTCATACGCCCACTAGTCCACCCCGACCGATGCGGCTTCGTTCCGGGGAGGAACACCTCCCAGAACCTCCGCCGAGTCTTCCATGTCCAGGATCAGGTACGTGACAGATTTCCCCGTGCCGCCTGCCTCATTATGGACCTGGAGAAGGCGTTCGACACCCTCACCTGGCCCTATCTATTCTCAGTCCTGCGGCGCCTCAACATCGGCCCGACACTCACGGCGTACACACGCCTTCTGTATACCGATCTCACCACTGGTGTTCGTATCGGGAAACGCATATCACCGGCGTTTGGAGTTCGGCGAGGCACAAGACAAGGGTGCCCCCTGTCGCCTCTCTTATTCGCGCTGGCAGTTGAGCCGCTGGCGGTTCGGCTGTACCTGGAAGGTGTGGACTGGGGCATTCCACTTGCAGACGGCGCACATTGCGTCTCCATGTACGCGGACGATCTTCTCATATACGTCCGAGACATCGAAACGGACGATGAAACCAATTCCGTCAAGGAACAGTAGTGTGCTATAACTAGAGTGGCCACGAGCAAGCAAGACACGACATTTAAGCGGTATCCGCGCTTAGTATATAAAAAGTAAAGCGGTCACTGCGCTGAATATTTAAAAGTTAACAGGGGCACTGCGCTGAGTGTTTGAAAGTTTAAGTGGGCACCGCACTGAGTATGTTAAAGAAAGTTAAAGCGGGCACCGGGATGAGTATTAAAAGTTAAAGTTAGAGCTGCGCTGAGTATGTAAAAATTAAAGCGCGTCGCCCATAAACCAGGCACTGTGCAAAGCCACGAAAAGACTGCTGCAATGTGCAACAAAGCACAAAGTAGTGAGCAAAGACAAAGTAAAAACACTATAGAGAAAAGATACCAGAAACAGGCCAGTACGCCAGGGGAGCAGTAACACAGCAGAAGGTGGGATAAATAAAGGTAATCAACCAATCAAAAGCAAGCTTTTTGGAATGACGCTGATGTAAACAAATCGGCAACAAGGGGCAGAGTGAAACCCTAAATAACAAACACAGCATGCCTCGCAAAGCAGCGCATTTGCGCTGCTAGGCTCAACCTAAAAATGAATAACAGAGTTCTGATTTACAAGTTGATGAACACACATAATACCATTCTCCTTCCAATGTTTAAAATACAATGATTTGCGTTGACATTTAAGAAATACCAAACACATGAGGCAAGAAAACATTGATAAAAATCAATACCTGTGAAAAACATTGTATGCAACAAATAATGAGAATATTTTAGGATAGGATATGTAAAAATAAAAGAGCAATTGGTCATGTAAACTACATCAGAAATTGAAATTCTTTCACTAAAGAATGTTCAAATACAATCCATCGTGGTGGGGGAAGATCCTGAAAGTAGTTAAAGCATAACATAATCGAATTAAAAAGGCTGAGTGATGCAGTTTAAAATCAGAAAATCAAACACCACCTTCGTTCTTTGGAAGCTTAAGTTTAGACAAAGCAATGGATGCATGCTTATTGCTCTAGAGAAATTTAGTACAAACAGAATTAATGTAATAGTTTTTACAAAGTGTATGATCTTTGTCGGTTTTAGGAATAGTAACTATTAATGCTTCTAAAGAAGTTCCAGTGGCTTTTGAATGCAAAAGAAAAGAATACAAAAGTTCAAGTAAAGGCAAAAATAGAGGAAAAAGATGAGAATAGCTCAGCAGAAAATCCATCAAGTACAGTATCCAAAACTGGGTTATGAAACAACATGATGGGTGAAGAGGGATCATTTTTCGCTCTTTTAGGTTTTGTGCCAGAGGAAGAGAGCTTAGAAGCAGCAAGAAGATCACTGGCCATTTTAGCATAGTATACAGGATGGTGTAAGATCCTTTGGAGAGGTCTAAGCTTGCCCATACACTATGTTGACAGAGTGTAAAAATACATAGGTGAGCAAAGTGAAGTGTAGTACTCCCCAAGATGAAAAATATATGGTAAAGGTGGCAGTAGTACCAAGTTCAGTTGACAAGTAAAACTCCAGAAGCAAATGAAGCAGTAGGCAGCATATAATTCTAAATTAAAACAGAAATGCCGATGCAAATAAGTAAAAATATTTATAAAGTAGAAAAAAGGAGGAAAATAGCAACAGTCTTACTCCATAATGATAAAAAGTAGGTGGAGTATTATTTGAGGTGGGAAAATGCTGAGATGTTTTTTAATAAAGAAGTCACTTGTGAAGAGCACTGCTATGAGGATAAATCAGCATTCAGACAAAATGGCAGTAAAAAACATGAAGAGTCTGTCAACACTTCTGGAGAAGAAAGATATCAAAACAGCCGTCGTAGCATTTTTGAAAAGAGGCTTGTGCTGCATTGTTCCCCAGCTTGCGTCTGTGAAGAACTCACCACCGCGGCTCCAGAATGTAAAGAATGCACCGGTTGGGTTTAAAACCGGCTCACGATACTGCAGGCAGTATTGAATGCATCCGGAAAGGTTCCCGTTGGCTAACTCTCACTGTATGTAACTGTATATTAGATTAGAATTCAAAATTTGCAAACATACGTGACAAGAATTTTCAATTCTATTAAGGACTAGGAGGCGAGGATTATGCTTTTCTCATTTCTTTAATGAAATGCTCAGCAGCCAATAAAAATAACTAAAAAACGACATTTCCCATGAACACTGGGGAATAACCATAGAGACTACAGTATAAAAGGTCCTAAAGTTAGTCCTTCTTCCTCTTTCTTTGTTGAGGAAACAGTTCAAGTTCAGAATTCAATCCAACGAAGACCAATAAGAACAGAACCAAACACGCCGCAGAAATCCAAAGGAACTGGAAGCAGGCAGTAGAAGAACTCTGGGTCCTTGAACCAGGAAAGGGATGAAACTCAGACGTATGGAATCGGCAAATTCTACTTCGGGTCTGAACCTGAAAGAGATACATAGCCGTAATATCCAAATAGTGCAAGAGAGTCAAATGCAATCCGGGGGGGGGGGGTGAAACAAGGAATAAGAGAGATTTGCAACAGCATCAATACAGATTACATCAAATAACAATGCAAATCAAGTACAATGGGTGGGATAATCCTCGCCTCCTAGTCCTTAATAGAATTGAAAATTCTTGTCACGTATGTTTGCAAATTTTGAATTCTATGTCAGGACAGGAGGCTTCGATTATGCTTGTTCAAAGCTGATCCACCACCACAAAAGCAATATGATCAATTGGTTTGTAATAGAATGTTTTGAAAACCGAATCAGAAGACCAATCTGCGGCCTTCATAATGTCAAAAAGGGTGACACCCATGGAGAAGGCTTTAGAAGCCATCACTCCACGTGCAGAATGTGCACCAAACACAGATACATCAATGCCCGCCTCGGGCATGAGCCAACGCACCCAGCGTGCCAGAGTAGCTGGAGTGACAGGGCGAAACGGTTTCTGTAAGGCAATTAACAATTAACCCTGCATATCTGAACGTAAAGAGGCAGTACTTACCTCGTAATCCTTAAGGCACTGCACAACGCAAAGGTTGGGGTGAGTGCGAAAAGATGGATAAGTAATCAAAGTAGTATTAGACTTCGTACGTCTAGAAAGATGAAAAGTAACACCCTCAGGTGTGAAACTGCGATCCGCAAGATCTAATGCGCGGACATCCGACACACGTTTACAAGAGACAAGGCACAACAACATGGTCAACTTAGCAGACAATTGTTTACGGGACAGCAACGGATTGGAAGGCCAAGCCTCCAAGAACCGCAGGACGATGGAAACATCCCATAAAGAGACATACTTAGGAGTGGGAGGTTTCGAAAGACGAATACCCTTAAGCAATTTAGAAATGAAGGGGTGTTCACCAGCAGGCTTACCATCAATCTGGATGTGGCCCGCTGAAATAGCGGAACGAAAATTATTGACTGTCCTATAAGCCAGACCTGAAGAGGCTAGGGACGCCAAAAAGTTAATGATCAAACAGACATCCGCTGAAACGGGATCAACTTCCCGTTGAACACACCAATCACACCACCGCTTCCAAGCGCCTTTGTATCGCTTGTGAGTATTGGGAGACCATGCCTCACTAATGAATTTGGAAGCGTCGCTAGAAATGCCTGGGATCGTCCAGCGGTCCCCGAGATCCGCCACGCCAGCAGCTGGAGAGAGCCAGGTAGAATCAGGGGATGCGGATCTTCGAGAGGATCCAGCAAAAGATTCCACTCCTGGGGAAGAAGGAGAGGAACCTCGCAACACATTTCCAGGAGATTGGCTCCTGAGGCGAAAAGCCGGGAGCGGGGACAAATTGCTTTTTAACCATTCTTGTGTGATACTGTGCTTTTAAACTGTACCTTTGGCTTCTTAAAAACAGCGCTACTCGCTGCAACGACTCCCTCCTTCGGCCGCCATTCCCGAGGGCGAGGCGAGACACGCCCCCTCGGCTGGCCACGCCCCCCGCCAAAACATACAAATAGAGCGCGCCAACGCTAGGCGCCGCACTCACGATTGGCTCCTGAGGCGAAAAGCCGGGAGCGGGGACAAATTGCTTTTTAACCATTCTTGTGTGATACTGTGCTTTTAAACTGTACCTTTGGCTTCTTAAAAACAGCGCTACTCGCTGCAACGACTCCCTCCTTCGGCCGCCATTCCCGAGGGCGAGGCGAGACACGCCCCCTTGGCTGGCCACGCCCCCCCCGCCAAAACATACAAATAGAGCGCGCCAACGCTAGGCGCCGCACTCACGATTGGCTCCTGAGGCGAAAAGCCGGGAGCGGGGACAAATTGCTTTTTAACCATTCTTGTGTGATACTGTGCTTTTAAACTGTACCTTTGGCTTCTTAAAAACAGCGCTACTCGCTGCAACGACTCCCTCCTTCGGCCGCCATTCCCGAGGGCGAGGCGAGACACGCCCCCTCGGCTGGCCACGCCCCCCCGCCAAAACATACAAATAGAGCGTGCCAACGCTAGGCGCCGCACTCACGATTGGCTCCTGAGGCGAAAAGCCGGGAGCGGGGACAAATTGCTTTTTAACCATTCTTGTGTGATACTGTGCTTTTAAACTGTACCTTTGGCTTCTTAAAAACAGCGCTACTCGCTGCAACGACTCCCTCCTTCGGCCGCCATTCCCGAGGGCGAGGTGAGACACGCCCCCTCGTCTGGCCACGCCCCCGCCAAAACATACAAATAGAGCGCGCCTACGCTAGGCGCCGCACTCACGATTGGCTCCTGAGGCGAAAAGCCGGGAGCGGGGACAAATTGCTTTTTAACCATTCTTGTGTGATACTGTGCTTTTAAACTGTACCTTTGGCTTCCTAAAAACAGCGCTACTCGCTGCAACGACTCCCTCCTTCGGCCGCCATTCCCGAGGGCGAGGCGAGACACGCCCCCTCGGCTGGCCACGCCCACTCCAACCTCCCGACTTAGCGGCATAAAGCATGTGTCTTGGTAGGAAGCGCAGCGGACGAGCGCAGCGGGCGCGACGTTTGCGCGCCGAAGGCGCGCCTAAGGCAAGCCCGTCTGCGCCCGTCCGCGGCCGGACGGGGCCAGGGGCACGACTCCATGCCAATTTCATCTCTTACTCCTCTGAGGAGCTTATCACCCTCCAGGGCCACTTGCCACTCTCAGACTCTGTCCGAAGGCATATTACTTCTCTAGGGATTGCATCCTCTCCCACTCCTACTCTGCCGTCCTCTTTGCCCATCCGTTCCCCGCAATGCCCTCTCCCACCCGACCCTTCCCCTCCAACTCCGTCACTATCCATCCTCCTGCTCAACACCAGGTCAGCGGTCAAGCACCATCATGAGCTCTTCGTCTTGCTTGACTCTGAGAAGCCTGACTTACTCCTCTTGACCGAAACCTGGTTCTGCTACTCCTCCCTGCCCGTCCTCTTGGCCACCCTCCCCCCCTCCTATGTGGCCTTACGCGCTGACCTCCCAGCAGGCAGGGTTGGCGGTGGAGTGGCGATTATTGCTCGGTCGGAACTAAATTTCCAGCCCATCCCCTCTCCCTCTATCCCCTCCACTGAATTCCTCACTGTTCGCTCCCTTGCCCTCTCCCCTCCTATCACCTGTCTCCTAATGTACCGCCCTCCCCAGTCCTTGCCTCTGTTCTTGCCGGCTTTTCAAGACCTACTGGCCAACATGGTGGTCAATTATGCCTCGGTCTTGGTACTAGGGGATTTCAACTACTGGCCCTCGGACCCCTCTGAGTGTGCAGCCTCGAAAGAATTCACAGAGACTCTCACATCCTTAAACTTTACTCCACACATCTCTGTCCCTACTCACTCTCATGGTCACACTCTTGACCAGGTTTGGTCACTTAATCTTCCAGTTTCCCCGGCGACGGTCTCCCCCTGTCCTTGGTCCAACCATGCCCTTATTTCCTTCTCCGTCTCTCTCAACCCGATACCCAAAGCCCCCCATGCTAAAAACACCTGGGCGCGGAATTGGAATAGAGTTGACTTTCCCACCCTTACGTCCCACCTTCAGAATTCCACCCCGTCTCTCTCTGGTCTCTCGTCCGACTCCCAAGCCAACACAATTAACACCTGGTTGGCTAGAGGCTGTGACTCGGTGGCTACCCTGCGTCGCATCTCTGTTCGGCGACCAAAGGAGTCTAACAGGTGGTTTAATGACCACCTAAAAGTACTAAAACTGTCCATTCGACAGGCAGAAAGGCACTGGAGGAAAAACTACTGTCCCTCACTCAAATCCCTTTATCTGAAATCACTCGCCGAATACAAGATCGTAATTCTTGCCGCCAAAACCTCCTACTTCTCAACAAAAATTATGTCTGCCGAAAACAAACCTAGGGAGATCTTCGGCATAGTACAGGACTTGGCTTACTCCGACAGGGCTTCACCTCAAATCCCCCCATCCCAGCCTCTCTGCAATCAATTAAACACTTTCTTCCTTGATAAGATCACTACCATTAAAGCCAACATCCCCCCCCCCCCTCATCAGCCTACGTCGACCCTTCTCCTCCTACTGTTCAAAACCTTCTCACCTCCATCCCCCCCCTTACTGAAGAGGTATTCCTGGACCTACTTCCCAAAGTAAAGTCAGGTTCGCCGGCAGACATCTGTCCGGCGCGTATTCTCCAACGAATATACTCCTCTTGTCCTGAACTCCCCATTACCTTTCTCAACAGCTCCCTAGCGCAGGGAGTAGTGACCCCTACGCTTAAATCTGCCACCATAGTGCCCATCCTAAAAAAGCCTGGCGCTGACCCATCCATCTCAGCCAACTACTGCCCCATCTCCCCGCTGCCCTACTTGGGCAAGGTGCTGGAACGCTATGTCACCATGATACTCAGCACCCATGTAGAGGCCAATGGGGGATTGGCTTCCCGCCAGGCTGGCTTTCGACCTAGGCACTCGACTGAATCAGTCGTGGTATCAGTCCTGGACAACCTCAGGAAGGGCATGGATCATAACAAACACCAGGCCCTGGTACTCCTCGATCTCTCGGCCGCATTTGACACGGTAGACCATACCATCTTACTGTCCCGTGTCAAGGCGGCTGGAATTGAGGGAGCAGCCCTGGTGTGGCTTTCCTCCTTCCTGAGGGACCGCACTCAGGCGGTCCGGCTCGGAGATTTTACTACCACCCCACTCCCCGTCACGTGTGGTGTCCCCCAGGGTTCTTCCTTGTCCCCCCTACTATTCAATCTTTACATCTTACCCCTCATCTTCGCTCTTCAACAGCTGGAGGTCACCGTGTTTAACTACGCGGATGACCTCCAGCTCATATTTGACCTATCCTCTTCTCCCCTCTCTGTCTCCAGCTTCCAGCACACCATGACATTCATCAGGGACTGGATGAACCACAACCATCTCAAGCTGAATCCGGACAAAACCGAGCTGGTTCTTACCGGAGGTTCTTCCAGTCCCTGGAACTCTCTCTTCTGGCCCCCCACCCTTGGTCCCGCCCCCACTCCTTCTACCACGGTCAAAACACTGGGGGTTAAAATGAATAACCAGCTTTCCCTCCATTCTCAAATCAGCTCCGTGGTCTCCTCCTGCTTCCTCACCCTCCGAACTATCCGCACTGTCGCTCGTTTCTTCTCCCCTCAGGCACTCAAAATGATCATGGCCGCTTTAGTCATATCTCGACTGGATTACGCCAACGCCCTCTACAATGGCATACCTGCATACAGTCTAAGGAGGCTACAGGTGGTCCAAAACCAAGCCGCCCGGCTGGTTTTTGGTCTCCCACGTTACCACCACTCCACACCCCTCCTCAGGGAGCTTCATTGGCTCCCGATCAAGGAACGTTCTCTGTTCAAAACCGCCTGGATGGTTTTCCAGGCTCGTCAAGGCACCGCGCCCGCCTTCATCTCCTCACTAATAAAAGAATACGTTCCCTCTAGACAACTCCGTTCCTCCTCCAAGTCCCTCCTCCAGATCCCACGCTTCAGACGCAAAAAGTGGGGTGGGTCTAACTTTTCCACCTTGGCCCCCACTTTCTGGAACTCTCTTCCAGACCACCTACGCGCGTCTACCCACTATGTATCCTTTCGTAAGGATCTAAAAACGTATCTTTTTAAACAGGCATTCCCAGTGTAATCCTCCTCCCCCGGCCTCAATCCCGGGCTCCACTTTCATCTCTGTAGCCAATCCCTTTTACTAGCGCCAAGAAACCGTTCGGTGCACGCTGCGCTTTATAAATGTTTTAAATTAGAAATTAGAACCACGCTTGAGCTCTCCAGAGCGGAGCAATCAGATTCGCTCGAAATCGCTTGGCGTAAGCCAGAACTCTGGGGATCATCATGAATGGGGGAAACGCATAACACAGAGTCGATGGCCAAGCCTGAAGAAAGGTATCCATGGCTAGAGCTTGTGGATCCGGTCTCCAACTGTAAAATAGCGGAAGTTGCGTGTTGAGGCGAGAAGCAAACAGGTCTATGTGACACTGGCCCCAACGCCGAAGAATGATATGGAACACTCGAGGGTGAAGCCTCCAGTCGCTGAAATCCCGAAGATGTCTGGAGTGCCAATCCGCAATTTGATTGTTGCGACCCAGAAGATACTCCGCAATAACAGTGATCCTCTGCTGTAGGCAAAAATGCCAAAAATCCTTGGCTATCTCCGCCAGGACCTTGGACCGAGTCCCGCCCAGCTTGTTGACATAGCGGACTGCGGACACGTTGTCCATCCGGAGAAGAATGCAGCAACTGGATTGAAGGGGAGAGAAGCACTTGATCGCAAAAGAACCCGCTAGGAGTTCCAGACAGTTTATGTGGAGAGATAACTCCTGAGGGGACCAACGACCCCTCGTCGAGACAGGACCGCATCGGGCTCCCTCACCCCAGCGACTGGCATCGGATTCTATCACTAGTTCCGGCGACGCACCGAATAGGGCTCGACCATTCCAGGCCTCCATGTGGTCTAGCCACCATTGCATCTCCCACCTCACTTCCTCCGTCAGAGGAATCTGGTCCGAGTACCTGAGGTCTTTCCGGAGATGTTGGATCTTTAGACGCTGCATTGCTCTGTAATGCAGAGGACCCGGAAAGATCGCCTGAATGGAGGACGCTAACAGACCTACTACACGTGCCAACGATCTCAATGACACAGTCTGTCTGGAAATAACAGATGTCCCGCCGGGCAAGAGGAGCTGGCAAACAACCGAGTCTATCTTGAAACCCAGAAAATCTATGGATTGAGTCGGAGTCAAAACCGATTTC
This sequence comes from Lissotriton vulgaris, assembly GCF_964263255.1. Lineage (NCBI taxonomy): Eukaryota > Metazoa > Chordata > Amphibia > Caudata > Salamandridae > Lissotriton > Lissotriton vulgaris. Next base: position 1,686,385,547 of record NC_141693.1, on the reverse strand, counting down.
GGAATGTTGATCAGAAAACCGAGAGATTGCAAAAGACCGATGGACCACTCCAAATGTGTCAGAAGCCTGAGCGGACAATCCGCCATAAGGAGAATGTCGTCCAAGTAAATTATCAGCCGGACACCCCGAGCTCGAAGATGTTCCACAACTGGTGTCAGTAGTTTCGTGAAGCACCATGGTGCTGACGAAAGACCGAACGGGAGAACCTGATATTCGTACCAAACTCCGTGCCACTGAAACTGGAGAAACCAACGATGGGGCCTGAAGATCGGTATCGACAGATACGCGTCCTTGAGATCCAGATGGACCATCCAGTCCCCTTCGCGCAGGAGATCCCGCAAGAGATGGATGCCCTCCATCTTGAAGTGCCGGTATACCACCCCTCCGTTGAAGTCTTTCAGGTTGAGAACCAGGCGAGATCCGCCTCCTTTCTTCTCAACCAGAAAGACTGAGCTGGCAAATCCCGTCGGATGACGGACGGTTGGTAGAATCGCCCCTTTCCGGAGAAGAACGTCTATTTCCTCGGAGAGGCAAGCTTTATCTTGAAGGGAAAAACTTAAACAAGGGGAGGACGGGTCTGATGCAGAGGGTGATAGAACTCTATCTTGAACCCTTGTACGGTTTCTAGCACCCATGCATCGCTGGAGATCATGCGCCAGTTGTCGAGGAAAAACTGTATTCTCCCCCCCAAAATCACATTGCAAGCATGAATCAGGCTCACCTGCAGAGTTGGAGTCCTGGTAATGGCCCTGTTGTCCTCCGGAACGACCTTTTCCATATTGTCCTTTCCCCTTGCGGGAGGGATAGAAGTTAGCTCTGGTGGAATAGCCTGAGTCGTGTCCTCCTCCACGATGAGAGGTGTTACCTTGTTGGGACTGTTGAGCTGACCCACGACCGAACAAGCGTCCACGATGTCGTCCGGCCTTGGCAAAAACCGGACGCATAGCCCGGCGTAATGCCACCTGCGCCTTGTCGATGTCACTGAAGGTGGAAACAAACTTGGTAAGCTCCTTCAAGAAAGGCTGCCCAAACAAAAGACCCTGTGCCTCCGGACCCGACTCTGAGGTCGCTAGTTCCGCTAGTTTCGGGTCCAATTTTAAAAGAATAGACCTGCGCCGCTCAGCGGACACAGCACAATTGGCATTACCCAATTGACAGATCGCTCTCTGTGCCCATTCAATTAATTCGTCCGGATCCACAAGGGCCGAGGCCTTCGCCTGGAACCCAAGATCCAGAATCTTGGTGAGAGGACCAAGCATATCCAGCATCTTGTCTTGGCAAGACCTCCAAGACTGGTCAAGGCCCTTTTTAGGGTCCTTAGCATATTTCTTTAAGTAGGTGACCATCATGGGATCGACCTCCGGCGTCTCCGCTAAATGATCTGCGAGATCAGGCCTCGGGCATTCAGAGCGGAGTCTAGCCCGAACAGATGCATCAAAAGGCTGACGAATGTGAGCCTGAATATAGGCCGCGACAGCAGGTGAGGGCAACCAAGAAGACGAATTTGGGAGCAGGATATCCGCGGGCTCAAAATTCAACACAGGAGGACGTTCAGGAGCGCCAACAAAATGTTCTTTGCAGACATGCTTTCTGGGCGGTGGAGAAGCATGGTTTGAAGAAGCTGACGAATGAGCATTGTCAGAATCGTCGGTATCCTGAGGCGCAGAAGACCTGGAAGCCTCAGCCGCCAAGGTTTTAGCCAGTTTCTGGAAATCAGACTGATGGGGATTGAGAGGAGACTTGGTGGATTTCTCATTCGCAGGCAACCATCCTTGTTGCTGTGCATACATGTTTAAATGACGCTTGAGAGGATTAATTGCACGCACCAGTGCCTTATTCACAGACTGTTGGACAACCTTGTCCAATTCCTCCACCAAATTATGTTCCAAAGAACCTTCGTCCTCGTCCCCATAATAGTAGTCATCATCTGCGTCATAGTATTCAGCCATGATACACAAGTGTATAAATTAGAGCCCACAAGATGACCACAGGAAATATGGAGTGCCAAAGACACAATACAAGGGGGAGTGTGAGAACCCCACAGCAGGCTTTCAAAAGAGCAGGCACAAACCTGTCTCCAAATGATGTAAAACGTGGAGGGAGCAAAGCCTGCCAAGCCAAAACACACTCTAGGCAGAGCCTATGCAACAAAGTATCAACCAAAGCCTTCTCAGGACTCCAGCGTCGCACGGGGTTAAATTTTAACAGGCTGTGGGCATGGGCGTTGAATAAAACGACCTCGTCACTCAACCGGCGCTGTGAGAGAAAGCAGACCCGGAAATGAAGCAGAGCGCATGCCCGACACTGCCGCCTGAGAAAATACCCGACTCGAGAGCGCTCGCGCTCTCTGCGCGAGCCGGTAACCCCTTCTCCTGCTCCACAACGTTCTCAGGCAATCCGCCGGCGCCCGGACACAAAACGGAGGTGAACACACGCTCCAAGACAGACCACGCCAACCGAACGGCGAAAACAGGCAGAAGCGCAACAAATAACAGCCGGAGCTGGGGGCGCTCCAATGAAGGGTGAACACAGCGCGCTACAAGCCGCCAAAGCTTAAACACAAGTAAGCAAGAAATACCAATAGTACAGCAAGCATACAGCAATAAGCAATCAAATATAGATAAGGCACTTAACTGGCTGCGGAGCAGCAAAGAAAGAGGAAGAAGGACTAACTTTAGGACCTTTTATATTGTAGTCTCTATGGTTATTCCCTAGTGTTCATGGGAAATGTAGTTTTTTAGTTATTTTTATTGGCTGCTGAGCATTTCATTAAAGAAATGAGAAAAGCATAATCGGAGCCTCCTGTCCTGACATAGAATTCCACGCCGTAACAGAGCTCAAATGGTTGCTGCCATCCTGATCCGTGCACCAGCCGCGCCTCACTATGTATTAAAGTCGCGATACATAGCAGAGAAAAAAATCAGCCCTCTTTACCCAGTCCTGCATGGCTAACAATCGCCACAATGTCCTTTCTTCTTTTAGATACACTCAAACGTGCCTCGAAAAAACATGCGGTGGTGTTTAAGAATTTATGTGCTGCCGATCAAAATGATTGTTTTGAATTGTGAACCATATACTTTTACATCATGTTTCATCGTAATTTAAAACGTCTATTCATGTTACTTTTGTCACCATTTTTGTGGGGAACATGGATCGATTCTCCAAAATAGTTGTAAACGTAATGTATATATAAAAAATGCCTGACGCAGTTATTTTCTCTAATTACCTATCAATCAATGGAAGCATATAGTAGTACTTTGCCATGCTCTTTTCTGAGTATGGGGACCCTTTGTACCACATAGTCATAGTTTGTCTGTGAAACATTTGGTTACCCAGAGCCTCTTACGCGTGAGAGGGCTTTATGTTGTATTTTATAGCTTACTAAAAAAAAAACATATATTTTTTTAAAGAAACTGTTTATTCACAAAACTGAATCAAGGTCCTCCCCTTGAATAGCAAAGGCGCTCCGATGCCATGTAATGGCAGGTTGTGCGCTATACAAGTGCTAATTAACAATAACAAGTAATGTTTCTGCTTGCAGCAGATGGCTCTTTAAACTGTTTACATTCCACGCCTTCCCCCAAGAGATGTTTATAAGCTGTGTATCTTCCCCAAGCTCTCTTTCATCTATACATGTTTTTTTGATTTATGTATTTCTTACATGCCAATGTAATGTATAGACTTTTTAATCACGTTGTTTAACCACAGGAAGTGTGTTAAGACCGTTTTTAAATAGGCAAATATGCTCACACCAGATGTTGATGGAGTACGTTTATTAACTTGTATTTTGAGCAACGTTTTAGAGAATTATGAATATAATAATTTATAATTTAAATGATTAAAGACTAGATATTAAAATGTAGATGTTATTTACATGTGACATAACATTGGGTCATGATGGCTAGGGTACACCATGGCTACTGAGTCACTAAAGAGCACTACCAATAACATAGCACCGGTTAGGTACATGAAAGATCCTCTCCATGATCTAAATATAGATAAAGAGCAATGGAGCTCTGAACAGAGGTTTGAGTCTATGGGTACGTTTCAGAATAATTTACACTGAGGCACTATTTACTTATTTATTTATTTATTTATTCATTCATTCATTCATTTATTATTTTTAACAGGTAGTAATGCTTCAATAGGGAATTTTGTACTTTAGGACATGTTTTCATTTCAGTACATAGGACAATAGATGGATTGAGCGGCAGTACAACAAAACAAAGTGGTTTTGAATGATATGTGTTAGATAAGCTACTATATGATATAAAGAATAGTAAGGATAGGGAAAATATCTGAATACCCCCATCCTGGGGGAACTCCATTGGCTCCCCTTGCCAGCCCGCACCATCTTCAAAACCTGCTCCATCATTTACAAAGCCATCACAACCAGCACCCCTGCTTATTTTGCATACAAGCTCTCCATTTCTGGTGGTTCTCAGCAAACCCACAGGCATAACCACATCAGACTGCAGTGTAAGCAGTGTTAAAAAGAAAAAGCAAGGCCGCATGTGTTTTCTGTCTATGCACCTGGAATCTGGAACAGCATCTTGGTGTCCATAAGGACCGCCGCAATGTTGTTTCAATTTAGGTTTAAATCAGCTTTATTAAGTTTCAAAAGATAAACGATACAAACAATCTCCTCACCTACATCCACTGGCTGTTGATGTGCAACATGGGAGATGGTAGGGTAACATGTGGGAAAGGAAAACCAGGCGGGTTGGTTAACAGGAAGGGCAAGGAGGTATGGTAGAAAGGGATGTCAAGGGATGGGGAGTGAAGATCCACTCAACAACTCTCATCAGTAGGACATGCAGAATGTTCAGGCCATTGGGTTGGGATTATACAGGGTAAGTCATCACTTCTACACCTCAGTCAGTACTTTGGTCCATGTGTGTGAGGTAGAATACCCCTAGATAGCCTGGACGAGATAGTTCCCTGAATTCATGGGATAGGAACCGTTGACAGGGCCCCTAGACTTTGTCAAATTGTGGCATTTTGGGGTCCACCAACACCATCAGCTTTTTCACGCCAAAGAGTTCACATAGTTTAAGCTGCCAATCCAGCCACGTCCGCATCCATCTGTGGCCCACTTGGACAGTATGTCTTGCTTGGGTGAGGACTCGGACGGGCTGCATACTGGCTTACATGCTATTTATTAACCAGTTAGAACAGTTTTTAGGGGATATTGTTAGGATGTCCCGAAGTTGGGGAACAGACAGGTCCCATCATTACTTTATGCAGAGGATCCCGTACTTATAGCATGTGCAGCAAACATCCTTCAGCTTTCATTAGATCAATTTTATGATTTTATGGGGAAACTGGGCTTGAAAAATAATCATACAAAATCATATACCATGATACTTGGGCAGAAACATGCAAAAACTAAAACGTATTCAACTAACAGTCATCGCATGGAGGAAGTGGACACATTTTGTTACCTTGGCATTCTGCTAGAATGCAAAATGAACTGGGACCCATTGATGAGTGCCTTTAATAGGAAAGCGCATAATATTGACACATTCTCTAGGCGCTTAGGTCATGTTCATACCAAGTCTATGTTGGACCTCTATAAAGCTAAATGTGTGTCAACAGGAAAACCTAGTGCTGCAATGTGGGTTTATAAGCCTTGTCACAGTATACAAGCTGCAGAGAAAAAATTCTTCAGGTGGATTTTGAGGATTCCCCAGAGAGTTTCTTCAGAGATTATGCATGATGAATTGGGTGCAGGATTTATTTGTGACTATATCAAAATCCACCCCATATTAGTGTGGTTTTTGGTATGGCTGAAAATTGATTTGGTATTTAATAGGAAGATCATAAGAGAATGCTTAGGCCTGGACCATTGCCTTCAGATACCTTGGGTACAATATGTTTGGGGCATTTTGAGAGACCTGGGTAGGCCAGAACTAGTTACTGACATAGGGTTGATCTCCAAATCAGATTTTGTATGGGTGAAGGAGACATTTCTCGCACATATTCTGGAAAAAAAGGTTGCACGCTCATTATTTAAAAGTTTGTGCACATTTCGACTGAATGCGTTTCCACAACTTGTAGAAGGGTATAAACCTACAGATTCCCCGCTTTGCTCATGTGATATGGCTGTTGCACTGGACACTTTGCATATTGTTTTTATCTGTCCAAAATTGGCTAGTTTACGTTTTAAGTATATTTGTCCCCTCAGTTTACTAATTAGTTTTATGCATGTGAGACTTTCTCTACTGTATCTTCAATTTTTAGATAGTTTTAATGTTTGTTTTAACTTAGGGTGGTTTCTAGTGGGGGTGTTTCATTCTCATCCATAAATTGGAATATTTTTGTTTTTAGAGTATTTTAAATGATGCTATTAAAATGTTCTTATCAAGGTACTTTTATAATTTACTGAGCTAAATCGAATAAAGTTATTTTGATGTGACTGACTTTCTTGGCTGTGGAGAGGGAAGGAGTAATAGCCAATCCCCTCACAGAATGTAGGGGGTATGTTAGTGCAATGGGGAGGCCCAATAAAATGTAACTTGGAAACCTGAGAGGTCAGTGTCGTACATCTCGTTAATGTCTGTCAGGTCATCGTCCAGTATTGCTGTAATTTGGGGCAATGCCAGAGAAGATGTGTCAATGTGCCTAGATGTCTATTCTAACCGTGGTGTAGTAGTAGTGTGTAATTTTAAGTAATGTCTCCTTACCGGAGGCACTACAAGCGGACCTGTGAGTTCGTAAAATGTCAAACCAGTCCTCAAGGGTAAAGGGGTGCTCACATTCAAATTCCCATCGCTGCTGGGCTGGAGATTTGGTAGGGTCCATTGGGGAATGCATAGATGTCAGAGAGGAGGCTTTTGTCCGTGCGGCAGGTGAGGAGCCATTTCTCAAATGGTGTAAGGGGTCGGCTGGCGTGCAGACATATGTGTGCACCCTCTTACAACTGGCTGTTTGCCACTGTAAAAAAATGTGGTTCTCTGGAGAGCCAGAGGAAAGTTGGAATTCCCCAATATCTGTGTCTGTGATGAGATGTGGGTGGAGAGCTTCCTGGTCAACTGCACCCTGTTCCAGGTTTCTATCTTCACCCAAACTATGAGGGAAATATAAACCTCCAGTGGCCAGTATGGTTTGGGGAGCCACAGCACCTTCCAGATGTGGATCCCAATTATCAGTGTGAGGCCTAGACCACTCTCCTCAGTGTCTGAGTTGCACCGCCTGATAGTACCGCCACAAGTGGGGGATGCCTAATCCATCCTCCGTTGGAGCAAGGTAGGTCTGTTTCTTTGCCATGCGTGCCTTTCTTCTGCTGTTTCATTTTAGGAAAAGTTGGTGATTCACTTCTTTAAAGAACATTATATCACAAAGCAGTATCAAGCCAATAACCAGCTACCTCTCCTTTTATTCATTGACCATATGCATGCCTTTGACTGCTCCACTGTACACTGCTTTGCCTTTGGTTGGTGGGTGGACTTGCTAAGTGAGCCATGTGGGAAACTGATGAAATCACGTTCTCGTAGGGATCATAGCCCTCTTCGTCCCCGCTCCTGCTCTCTGTTGACGGGGAGACTCACTCTGAGATGCCAGATGCCCGTTAATCACTGTGCACTAAACAGCCCTAGTGGATGCCAGCTCAATGCCTCAATAAATACTGTACCCCTTGGGGAAACACCTCTCTTGCTGCACTCACACATCACTACAGTGCCGCAATCACTGAGGGTATCCGCAAACATATTACTCGAGCTGTTCCTTGACTTGCAGAGGCCCCCACCTTCTGAATTTATCACCAGGCTCTGCTGACTCCATGTGCTACCTTTGGCAAGTGGGTTGGTAGGCTCGATTCCACTGACGTTGGGGTCGGACTTGCGTCCTGTCTCCGGGCCTAATTGCTGTGGTGGGACCCCCTAAGGGACTGGGCCCCCCCCTATCGGTGGGCTGCTCGTGCTGCTGTGTGGCAAGCGGGCCTGACCCCAGCGTGCTCATCTCCTGCTGCTTGTCTCTAGCTGCTCCTCACTGGAGTCCAATTGATGATGAGATGCAGTAAACCTCCTCCACCCACATCGGTCCAAACTAAAATGGACCAGTACAGTTACATTAGAAAGACCGCAGAGGCCGTTCCGCAATTGCCGCACCTCAGTCAGCAGCAAATTTGTCTCCGGACAGGCTTTTTCAGCAGGACTTACACAAAGTAGCGGATAGAGTGACCAAAAATGAGACACGGATACCCACAACTGAAGATGATGTCACCACACTCAAACCTCAAGTGTCCAAGTTAATGGCATCAGTTGCAAGAGCAGAAGACGCTGAAAATTGCTCAAGGTGTAATAATCAGCACCTAATTGGCCTTCCCGAGACCTGAGTTCCACTCTAGCTGAAACCCTGGAGGCCTTGTTTCGATCCTGAGTCCCAGCAGACAGAGATCTCTAATATTTTTGTTATTGAGAGAGTGCATCGGTCCCTCACCCAGAAGCCTCCGACCGGAGCTCCACCTCGACCGGTAATACTACAAATTCCTAACTTCTGCGATGCAGTCTTATACGAAGCATGGAATCAGCCAATTCTCCGATTCCTGAATTCCAGAGTAATGATTTTCCCAGATTACACCAGGGCGATGCAACTGTGACGGTGATCCTTCGAGGAGGTGAAACAGAAACTTAGGGCCCTCAACACCAGTTATATGCTTTTATTCCCGGAATGCCTCGTGGTCATTTTTTGATCTCGCCTATTCTATCCCGCAGGGATTGAATAGGCGAGATTACAGTAAGCGGAAAAGAAAAGTCTACCTAGCTGTGGATCGCATACAGTTCATGTGAGACAGGGGCGTGCACATCGCACATCGCGCACCCACACCCTTGCCAGCCACATCCCACACCCCACACCATTGGTCTGAGCCTCGGCATCAGGCTTCAAAGTAAGCCGCTCCCCCGCCACCCCCACCAGACTTCAAAGGAAGCCGCTCCACTTCAAAGGAATGCACTCCCCCGCCCGCCACAGCAATGCCGAGAGCTTGTTTTGCTTCTTGTCATGCACTCTGTTCTGCCACATATCCTTATTTTTTAGCCTCCCCCTGCCTTTTCCTATAACCTGTACTCATCCTGCCACCTATCCTATTGTTATTCCCTGCTCTGCCTCTTACTCTTCCAAGCACTCTCTCCTGCCACTTACACATATGCGCATGCTTTACCTTTGCTTCCGCCACACTCTCCGTGCCAATACCTCTGCCCCTCACTCTCCATTAACACTTATTCTCATGCTCTATAACTCGCCATGTTTACATTCCACTACACACTTTATCCTCCCACCTATACTCATGTTCTAGCTTTGCTCAGCGTTTCACTCTGCCCCACACTTTATCTTGCTACTTATCATGTTTAAACTCCCCGTGCCTCTTTCTCGTGTTTTATTATATGCCACATGGTATTGCATCTACGTGCCTGTAACTTTCCACTGCACTCTGTCCTGTTACCTATACTCATGCTTTTACTTCGCCCTGAAACCCCGACCCTCCTTCCTTGCTTCCACAACATCGTGCTCCCAACCTCCCCCCCACCCCAGCATTCCTTCACCTCCATTGAGCCTCCAGCAGTCCGGGAAAAAATCCACTTCAAAGGCCTCCCCCTGTACCCATCCCCCTTGCGCCTCCTCCACTGCTATGCGACCCCGTCAGGGACACCCATATTCCCCGTGGGACTTTAAACACTGTTCCAGGCGCCTTTATGCCACCCCGTTGCGTCACACCAGACCGAATTCCTCTTTTTCGACTTTTTGATTTTCGCTTTCACCGTTACTTCTTTTTATTAAACTTTGAGCGTGAGGCTCACTTTTTATTTATAGCGCGCGTGCGCGCACACAACTTGAGGCTTGTTTAATTACATTTTCACCCACCTCTAATTCCATTCAGAGTGTAGATTAATCGTGTATCGTGAAAAAATTCCCCATGCCTGGAATGGACTGCGTCCCCCAGCGTGTTTTTTTTTCTCTTCTTTTTACTGATTCTCGCTAAAATCTGCCTAGCATGCTTTCTTCCTTCAAGAAGTGGCGCCTTAAAATAAATCACATACGAGCAGAAAACAAAGCAGATATAAGTGTCTCTCCTAACACACGAAGATGTCTCTTTCATTTCATCCGAAGTGTTTTACGAGCTATCGCTTGCTGCTCGAATTAAATGAAAAGCAATTTCAGCTGTAAAATGACCTGAGAACGGCTCAATGTAATTTCTTACCCTTCCAAGCCCCCTCCGTTTAAAACGGGCCCATCCTTCTTATCCATCCATTTTGTTAATATTCTTCCGCTTATTAAGATTGCATTTTATTTTATTAAAGACGTCTAAAGCGCCTATGGCCATCTTAAAGCAAGTTTCCTAGTGCTAGCTAGCCCATACAATACCAATGAGTGATACCAAAACGCAACAGTATCTCCCCAAAAAAGACTGTTTTATCTTGCCACTGCTCCCTCTCTGCTGTTGACGAACCTCCTGTCGCACGACAGTCACATCTTGTATTTACCACCATCATTGGAAAGCTGCAACGCTACACACTTATAAGGTCCTCTCACCCTCACACACCCTTACCCTCAAACCCTCACCCTCACACCCACACCCTCACACCCCCTCACCCTCACACTCCCTCACCCTCACACCCCCTCACACCCCTCACTCACCCTAACACCCCCTCACCACCCTTTCACCCTCACACACCCTCACCCTCACACCCCCTCACCCCCTCAACCACACACACCCCTCACTCTCACACAAACTCTCACTCCCCCTCACTCTCACTCCCCCTCAACCTCACTCCCCCTCACACCCCCTCACCCTCACACCCTCTCATCCTCACACCGCTTCACCCTCACACACCCTCATCAGCATAGTATAACAAAACATAGCATAGCATAACAAAATAAAGCTTAGCATAGCATAGCATAACAAAACACAACAAAACATAGCATAGCATAACAAAACATAGCATAGCATAACAAAGCATAGCATAGCATAACAAAACACAGCATATCATAACAAAGCATAGCATAGCATAGCAAAACACAACAAAACATAGCATAGCATAACAAAACACAACACAACAAAACATAGCATAGCATAACAAAACAAAGCATAGGATAGCAAAACAAAACAAAGCATAGCATAACAAAACATGCCTTAACATAACAAAACATAGCATAACAAAACACAACACATAGCATAACAAAACATAGCAAAACACAACAAAACATAGCATAGTTTAACAAAACACAACAAAACATAGTGGTGTGGCTCACTGGTTAGAGGCGGCAGACCCGGGAGTAGAGGACGGCCCGGGACCAGGGTTCAATTCCCGACGCGGCAGGGTCATGGACCAGGGTCAGAGGACTCGATAATACTCACCTTGGTGCCTACTCTAACTAGGGATCACACTCGGCAACTCTGGGCATTAGCTTGCCTCATCTCCACAATGGCCCCCCACATACGCTGGGGATGCCTGGTCTCACCTTGGAGATACCCAGTAGGGACCATCTCACAGGGAAAGCCAGGACGGGTTCCCCAGCAATCTATTGCGCAGAGATACTCCTTCGGGAGTCGATTCTAGCGCGTTAGAAACCCACAATTAATAGCACAGCAAAACAAAACATATAATAGCATAGCAAAACATAGCATAGCATACCAAATACAACAAAACATAGCATAACAAAACATAGTATAGCAAAACAAAGCATAGCATAATAAAACACAACAAAACATAACATAGCATAACAAAACATAACATAGCATAACAAAACACAGCATAGCATAGCATAACAAATTAAAGCATACGATAGCAAAACATAGCATAGCAAAATAACACATAGGGTAGCAAAACAAAACCTAGCATAGCATACAGCATCACTCAGCACCACCACAACATCAATCAGGGGCACCACAACATCACTATGCGCTACCACAGCATCACTGAACGCCACAGCATCACTCGTTCGCCACCACATCACTCAGCGCCACCACAGCATCAATCTGTGCAACCATTCAACAACAACTGGTTCAAATATGTTATCTCAATGTTTCACTTCTGTTCTTGGATTTTCGGCACAATAAAATACACTGAACATAATCTTCACAAAAGTTATTTACAAAAGTTTAAGCTATTGCCATTATAAATTACAATAACTTTTATTTAAGTATTATTAATTTTTTAAAAAAATTAATAGCCATTGTAATATCAATACATGTAAGTTACGTAAATACAACACATATTGCATTAAAAATGCTATAGGTGTCACATTTGCGAAAGTTATAACTATTGGCATTGTAAATGACAAAGCTATTAATTTCGCTATTTTCAAAAACAAAACATAAATAAAAAATGTGTCATTTACAATACCAATAGCTCAAACTTTCCTAATGCAAGACCTATTGCATTGCAAATGCTTGTTCAGTCGTCTGCCTACTTCATTGCTACCCCGGAACAGGCCCTGGGAAAAGGGAACAGATATTGCTGTTACTTTCCAAACTGGGGGGAGCATTGAAAAATTGAGACACAGAGATTCCCACCCCGCCCCCTCACCCCTCCTGTCACGGAGGTCCAGGAAGGAATAATCACAATCTCAGAGGCCGAGGACTGGTTGACAGGAGATGGGCACGCTACCAAGCTCTCACCCAAAGGGGAAGTGGGGTTCCAAGGAAAAGTGGAGCGGGATGAGACCCTTACTGATACCCCCCAGCTATTTGGCTTCCTAGCTGACTTTCCGGTCCACATCGGCATGAGGTGTATGATGTGTCTGAATCAAAGGGCATATGGCCGGTTGAGCACCATTGAGGTGCTGGTGCGAGATGCGGACTGGTCCGTGTCTGTGGGAAGGGGTTGTGGATGAGACTGATGTGTGCCACATATAGTGGTTCTTGAATGTGTGTTGAACCTCATGACAAAGTGTGCAGTATAATTGCTGAGAACTTCCTAACCATTCTATTCTCTGGATGCTGTATCCATCCTATAGGTATACACTGCCATTGAGTTCCCCGTGAGTTTTCTTCTTGTGTTTTCTTTGATTTCCTTATTATAGATATGCCTCGGTTTTGGTGGATGTGTAATAATGTGCTTATTTATTTGTTTATTTATTTATCTTGTACATAGTGGTGTGTGTCTCCTTTAAGGATTAGTTACTGATAAACCTGTTGTGCTTTGAGTAGCTCCATGGAGATGGAATACTCTGAAGTGGTTAGAGGGTCAGTTGCACCTGACTTATTGAACTGGATGGATGAGATCTTTACTCTCCAATAAACTTATCGTACTTTTACTCAACCTGGACCAACAATCTTAATTTGTATTACTATCTTTGCACTGGCAACGAGGGTGGGATGCCTTTGTGCTGATTATAGAAACTGAAACAAGATTATAGGAATTTTAAATTTCAAGAAGATCTCAACATCTGAGAATAATCCACCTTCAACAACTGGAAAATTCTTTTAGACGTCATTGTAAGTGATTTCTTATTGTCCTAGAGTCACTAAGCTTTATTTAAACATTGGAAACCTAAGAGCATTCGCCACATTTCTCACCCTCAAACTTTAATTTTCTCTAAAAGGTTTGGGAGTAATTTCGATGTGGGCTTTTTTTAGTGATCCTGGAAACTTTGTTGGGAGCCTTTTAACATTCTACGTTTATAATGTTAATATATTTGCTCGCAAAGTAGGGATTCACAAGGTTTACTGTTGGAGTTATTAAATGATGTACTTAGTGGATTAAAAAGCCACACAATTGGTTTGTGAAGGTACATTCAGAAGAGAAAATGCCCTCTAAAGATAAATATGAGAAGAAGCCACGTTTCTCCCATACTGTCAAAGATCATGATTTGCAATTTAAATGCTTTAGGTGTGTGAGTCCCAGTCACCTTGCTAAGGATAAGAAATGTCCTGCACTTAAGGAAAAATGTAATAAGTGTAAAAAGGTTGAACATTATTCTTCCTCTTGTAAGTTCAAAAAAGACAAATCTAAAGTCAACATGGTATGCAAGTATGATGAAAATTATAGTGTGTCGGACTCTGATATTGATTGTAGACAAATTGTCTCTCAAGTTTCTGATGATAAAAAGAAAGGTCAGATCAATGAGGTAATGGTGGAGCATTGTAGTACAAGTGTTCTTTTTGATTCTGGAACGAAAATTACTATCATTTCAAGAAAAGTTTATGAAAAGTCTCTAATGAACAACATTAAATTATTAAAGGCAGACATCAATCCCTACTCTTATGGTGGGGAGCCTATAGAATTAATGGGTTATTTCAATGGTTTAATTGAATATAAAGTAAGATACATCTCTGGGAAGGTCTATGTATCCTGTAAAGGAGACAGTATATTGAGCTGGTTCCATCAGAGAGATTTGGGAGTCATGCTGGATCCCAATAGTGATCCTCCTATTTTACTGAAAGAGAACTTTAGTATAAATAAAGTTGAGCTCCAAGATTGTGGGGAAGAATACGCATGAAAGTTAAAGGAATCCTTTCCAAAGGTTTTTAGAGATGAACTGGGTTGTTTGAAAGACTAAGCTCATAAAATTCAGTTAGTTGCTGGAGCTATCCCTTTTACCAGTAAAGTTTGTGGTGTTCCTTTGTCAGTAAGGGAAGAGATAAAAGATCAGTTGGAAAAACTCAAACTGGAGGGTACAATAGAGGAAGTAGAAGGAACACAATGGTTGGCTCCGGTTGTAGCCGCTCGCAAATCGGACGGCAGTCTCCGTCTATGCATTCCATGATATTCCGTGGAGATGGAATACTCTGAAGTGGTTAGAGGATCAGTTGCACCTGACTTATTGAACTGGATGGATGAGATCTTTACTCTGCAATAAACCTATCTTACTTTTACTCAACCTGGACCAACAATCTTAATTTTTATTACTATTTTTACACATACTTCATGGGAAGATGTATGGGGTGGAGGGAGTTGAGGGGAGGGACTTATGTTGTTCCTGATGGGATTGTTCTTTTGTTCTATCTTTGGTATTACATTTCAGGTTTTCACTCAGTGTGCCTACTAATGCACTAATAGAGGTTTTTCCTGCAGTGCTCGGGGATTCAGTACAGGGACGACTAAGGTCCTTAGAGAGTCCCAAATGTTGCATCGCCATCACACCGCACATTCACATGATCACAATACTGTCTTAGAATAATAATGGTCTTTTAGACCATATCGAGAGATCTGCTGTTTTGTGCTATGTCAAGCAATACAAGCCAGATATAGTCCTGCAGGAAACCCACCGATTAGACACCCACTGCCCCTTTATTGGCCGCTTTGGCTATGATAGGGTTTTTCACTCGGGTTTTGCTAGATGCTGCAGAGGAGTGACCCTCCTATTACATAAATCCCTTCCATTGACAGTAACCAAGATACATGAACATCCCCAGGGAGGTACATAGGGGTTGAGTGCCGTATGGTCGCTAAATAGTACAACTTCCTCTTTTGTTACACTCCCCCTCCCACAGCTGCCTGCTGCTGACCCTACAGACACTCTGATCCTAATTGGTGGACCCTATCCTGGGAACCACCCTTGTGGGAAGTGACTTCAATGCAGTTCCGGAACCCGGGCCACCTCAGCTGCCCAAAGTCCTGGCCGTCAGACTCGCTCTGCATGACTCGGATTCCATGGGCCTATGTAATGCATGGCGTTCCTGTCATCTGTTGTTGCGGGCGTACACATACAAGTCAACAACTCACAATACACAATCTTGTATTGGTTTGGTATGGCTACCAGCGATGGACCATCTCTCCCTGCGTTCCATCCGAATTTTCCCTCTTGACATATCTGACCACGCCCCCCATCTGGCAAAATGGGGTGCTCACTTGAAGACTCTAGGTCCTACCTAAAGAGTCAGTGTGTGGCATTCCACCCGAATCTTCCATTATGGCATATCTGACCACGCCCCCCATCTGGCGAAATGGGGTGCCCACTTGAAGACTATGTCCTACCTAAAAGTCAGTGCGTGGCATCTGAGGGCTGCTGAATGTGCCTATTTAATAGAAGAGGAATTACAGGCCTTCTTTCAGGCTAATGAAAGTCCTGTGTCGGCGATGATGATGCTGTTGGCACCGAGCAAACCCTCGATGAGGGGACTGTTGAAGGGCTATGTGAGGCAGCAAGAGTCTCTTCAACAAAATCAGGTGACTGACCTCGAAATTCAAATCCTTAATTTGGAGCGCAGCTCCCAGCAATCTGGCACAGAGATAACACAGCATCTCCTGGTGCTGGTAAGGACCGAGCTGTGGCAGGTTTCCCTTGAGGAGGCAAAGCAGCTGTAAAGGGCCTTGAACCAGACAGTTTATGAATCTGGGGACAAATGAGTAAATTATTGTACTGGCTGACGACTCACAATGTCTCCACTAGAGTGGTACCCAACATTAGAGACTCAGCAGGCAGTTTCCGAAGGGAAGTGTGTTTGCGACATTCTACCAATACCTCTATACACGATGTCTGGCGCCCCCTTCGGAGACAGAGATACTTATACTCTGGAATATTCCGCTGCCCTCTATTCCACCTTCACTGGCCCTTGAATTAGATCAGCCTCTGACTGAGGAAGAGGTCAACCAAGCCATATCTGGACTCCAATCCCGGAAAACCTCCGGCCCAGATGGCTGCCCAACTGAATATAATAAGAAGTTCCATATCATTTTATCGCCCCACTTGCTGAACTTCTACAATGAGGAGATATAGCGGGGATCGTTCCACCCCTGACCTAGACTGTGCCACCACTGTGGTTATTCCGAAAGAGGGCCTGCCTCTGAACAGGTGCTCCTCCTACGGTCCGATCTCACTTATTAATGCAGACATTAAGATATTTGCTAAAGTTCTGGCGGCTCGGCTGACCCGTACCCTATCACATCTCATTCACCCAGATCAATGTGGGTTCATGCAAGGCAAAATCACACTTCACTGCATTCGGCGAGTGCAGACGTCTCTCCCCCAGGTCCAGGAGCTGGATGGCGCTTTGGCCCTTCTCCATATGGATTTTCATAAGGCTTTTGATGCGGTCTCCTGGGACTTCCTGGAGGCGGTCCTTCTGAGAGCAGGTTTGGGAACGACGTTTTGCAAAATGGTCCATCTCCTCTACCATAACCCCACAGGTCAAGTCCGGATTAATGGCGTTCCGTCCTCCCCCTTCCAAATCAACAGAGGCACACACCAGAATGTCCCATCTCCCTGTTACTATTCACTCTAGCTATTGAGTAACCGGTGTGCCTCATATGCTGCGATGCGCAGATACTGAGCCCGAGATGGGGGAGGGGGCTTGAAGACCGTGTGGTATTATATGCAGATGATAATCTCCTTTTTCTAGGGGACCCTATGGCCTTTGGCCCCCGAAGCCTGGAGAATCTTCAACTCTATAGAGAGGCATCCAGCCTTCACATTAATGTGAGTAAATTAGAATTGGTGGAGGTAAAGGGCACTGCTGAGGGACAACGCTGGTGCCCAGACATCCCCCAATGGTTGAACTTGTTTAAGTATTTAGGGATTCACATATCTCTCCTTCCAGACCTGGCCTGGACTCTTAACTTTCAGAACTTGTCCTCAGCCCTTGATAGAGACATGTGCCGCTGGAATAGCTTGCTTCTCAATCCCCTGGGGCGCAGCAGCGTACTCTTTAAGATTGTGTGTTTCCCCGCAATTTGTATGTCATGGGAAATTTCCAGTATCCCATACCCCAGAGATGGTTCTGATCTCTGACTTCCAAACTCACCACGTTTATTTTGGCTGCTAAGCATCACAGATTGGCATTCTACTTGGCACAGAAATTAACCTTCAATAGGGGCATGGGGGTGTCGGTCATTTATGTGTACTACCGGGCAGCACAAGTTTACTGGAGGTAGGGATGACCCTGCCTACCGCTTGGAACTTCACTTGAATGGTTTTGAGGGGCTCCTTGGCCAGCGCTATAGGGGCTGACTGCCCCAAGGATGCCCTAGAGGGCAAGTGCACACAAGTGGCGGTGTATTGCTGGAGAGCGACTTTGTGCCCCATTCGGTGGGACTGCCGTTTGACGGAGCTGACCCCCTGTGACAGGGCACGTAGCTTAAATCACATACATACACACCACCTTAAGGAGTTCGCACTACATGTATATGTGCCACATAAAATCCTGCCTTACCCTGAGAAAAATGCATACAATACAGAACATTAAAACAAAACTCCTTGTATTCCCCGGTGACTCCTCTTCATATCAAGCCTGTTTCACACAACATGTTCTTCTGGGAAACTCTCCCACATTAGTACTTGGTCCAAAAAAATTCCCCATTCTCCCACTGTTCCGAAGTTCTTGAACTTTTTCCAATATTCTGGAACCAATACTGTTCTTGCTTCTATGAAAGATGTCCAAAAGTCAGCTGCTCACCGCAGTCCAGAAGCTAAACAATTGGCTACATAACCTCTCTACTCATCGTTTTCACCAGAAAGTATTAGAACTTTATCCACTTGCTCATCTCCCATCACCCGTGTCTCCTCCGTGGATACCATGTAGTTCTTTAAGCGCTTTTGTATGATTGAAAAAAATCTTTATTTACAGCAACTCTGCTTCTTCTCTAAGAAATTCTCCCTCTTGGCAAAGTCTGCAACACCAGCTGCACATTCCTAATCCAGACAGAGATTACAAAACACAAGCAGATGAGAACAAAAATATAGAGCTTTGCTTAACTCATGACTTTAAATAATTTCTCAGCAACTCTTATCACCAACAATACCCTCGTTTAAGTTGTCACACCCTATCTACTTCTCTAATGAACCGCCTCTTCTGCACCATCTGCTCTTTTACACCGACACTGTTCATAAAAGGACCTGGTCTCCTTACTCTGGTCTGTGTATGTTTACACACTCTCTTGTTGGGCCCTGTCCAGTCCACCAAAGTTGTGCACAACACTCTCAGAATCTTACTTTATAGAAATGTGTGTTGCGGCTCTGACAAAGCATGCAGAAATGAGTCCCCTGTTATCTGAGTGACTGAATGTTGGCCCACGGTTTAAGAAACTATTTTTCAAAAAGATGTTGAGCCAACACATAAACTTGGCAGTTTTCAACTCCCTAAATATTCTTTGTTGGTGAAATTATAGACTGAGCTCGTCAGCAAGTCTGAAAAAGTTACTGTTCCTAAAATGAGAAGGCGCTGATCACCTGGAATCTGACAAGTGAAAAACCCCAACTGTAAAAAAGACTGGGAATAAAAAGACAATATTTTAGTGACAAGGTCTGCATTTAAGAGAAATCCGACAGAGAAACAAGGAAATCCGAACAATACATGCAAAAGATATATAAATAATTTATCAACATATGTATCTCAGCGAAGTGGCATTATCAAGAGGGCTTTTTAAAGGAATATATCAGAAAATGATAGAAAGGCAAAGCACCCCAGGAGATCTGCAAATAATGTCTCATAACCCTTATGAGGCATTATTTGTGTGTCGGTCTCTTCTCCACATGGAATAAAAAGCCAATCATATTGTGTTTCATGTTGGAGTCTTGTATGGCGCAAGTGCAGCGGCTCACGTTGGCGTGACAGCGCACGAGCTCCCACTGGCTGTGTGATCCCAGAAACATGTTTATCTAATAAGCATTGCATACACATAAGGCTGTTTCTAGGCATAACTAATGTACTATGGCATACATAGGGAGTGAACTCCCTATGCAGGAAGGGTCGAGAGGATTCCTATGGTGGGAGTACGTCCTCCCGTGTGTATACACTACTTCACAATCAGTACTCCATGCTTATATGACCAGTGTTCACTAACCACTGTGAGTAACCTTGGTTGGTATGGAATGGGAAAGGTCTTATTTAAAGTGATGAGCTGATCTCCACTAGAGAGTGGGGAGGGAAGGACACACATCCTTTTGTTTTAGTTACGCTCACACACCCTAGTGATGTCGTGCTTCATCAGAGGATCACCCTGACGCCTAAAAGTCAGGGTGGGCTCGACCATATTTCAGGGAGCTCTTTAATAGATGTGGCCATGGGGAGTTAAAGATTAAAAAAACGCCGCCAGACCCCAGTATCCTTTTATTCGTAGATCTGACGGGGATATTAGAAAGTATAAAGGTTAATGCGGGTCAGACAGGAAATTTATGGTCCTACGACCTTAGTGCCAACATGTTTCAGTCCTTACTGGCCATATTGGTCAGGGACTTTCTTCATGGCAGAGAATATAATAATCCTCCCTAGACAAAGAAGGAGGGGAACTTTTATTTTTAGGGCGGATAGCTGCTCCTAAACTGCCTACTTTATAATTTATCTATGTTCAGTGTTTAATCCATCCCATCTCAGGAGAGTAATAGTATCTCAGGGTACTCCGAGACAGGGGTAGCCCTTTAGCCAAACTATCATCAAGGGTCCTGCCCCGCGGTGTAACCTGTTCACAAGCCCGGGAACACGAATCAAACAGGTTACACAAGAGCTAAAGCCGGCCCTGGCTACAAAGTCTATTGTAGCACCATCTGCTGGAGAAGCCACTCAGGACCACACTGATTAGGCTGTGGCTACAAGTTGGGCAAAGAAAAAAGCGGGTAAATGGGAGGGGCATATAAATGTACTTCTACCTGAGCACCAACATAACTTGTGTCTGTCCTACACCTCCTGAGGAGTTTAAAAGTAGGTAGATATGGTTGCTACCTTTCCAAGACAAAAATAGGCCAGTTGTCATTTTAAGAGTCTGCAAAGACCTGCTGGGCATGATACTAAATAGGACAAAATCGTATATATTTATTTATAACATCACTTTTTTTGCCTTTGTTTCCATTAATTCTTAATCAGGGATCATTAATACAGCTCGAGAACACATTTAAATAGCTTTTTATTTACATTTGCCATTTGAAGTATATATAGATAAGGGCTAAAAATATCGGCTTTAGGTGATTTCTTATTTTTGGTACGGCAGGACTTTAAAATGGCGGTGGTGCTTGAAGGAAACCTGCCAGTTGGCAACCTTATAGGAGCACACTCCTAATAAATAAATGCTGTTTGGTTTGATAATGTAGAGGTAGATTGAACTGTACAAAGATTGCACCTGGAACAACTACGGTTATATAAATAAAAGGCACAGAAGCAAACATTGTCTTAATTACGTATCAAGGCTTTTGGAGAGAAGCCGACCTGATATCCTTTGTAAAACAGAGTAATTTTGACATTTTATTAGGTTGCTGATGAACTATCACTTCATCACTGGCAGTCACGAGCTAAGTGACACACTTATTGATTTTACTGTCATTGGTGCCAACGCTACTCATGGCCGGATTGTGACGTTGCAGACTATGCAGCTGTTTAACTCAGACAGCTTTGTGCGCTCACCATCGGCAAGCAGTATTCTGATGGAGCTCGTCTATTTTAAAAGAGGGTGCTTGAAGTTTGGCGAACTATTGGCTCTTCTCCATCGATGCACCCTTTTTGCTCAATGAGCCAGTCCTGTGAGTGAGCATTTCTGCTATACATTTGTAAAGCTGACATTATTTTCCGAATTTCTGAATAATACGATAAAGATACGATATGAAAGAGTGTGGAACAGGAACTGAATGTCTGTGTGTAGGTGACAGCACTGAGCGGGACATTGCTGGCTATCCCCCGGACCTCCATGCGCATCTAAAACTAGCCCTCGAGGACCCACTACGACACTGATGCTGCTTCACGCCAGGGTCTGACTGGCCTGATCAACCCTGCAGCTCGGCCCTACCCTGCCCGCCCACCATCTACACACCAAATCACATAAGAGGAATCCACGTACCAAGGCCGGAAGAGAAACCCTGTCCACTGTGGTCAAAGACAACTCTAAGGCCTCTCTAGGGGTCAACTCTAACCTTCTCCACCAGCCACCACAGAACCCCAGGAGCAATGACCGCTGTCGACCCTGCGAGAGCACAGGCCCACATGAACGGCTTTCTACAAAAGATCAAAACGGAAATCGGATCCCTCACAACTGAATTCAAAGCCTGACTTCATGAATTCCAGCAGGATGTCGCAGAATTTGGTGGTCGAGTTGACGATCTTAAGCGCTCTGTGGACACATGGTCGGAAGGCCACAAAGTTCTATGGCGTAGGATGGCAGCGCTGGAGGACCAACACATCAACCTGCAGTTGAAGCAGGAGGACTTAGAAAATAGGAGCAGACACAATAACATCCACTTTAAAGGGATCACCTGCGTAGCACAGGGACCGGATATTATGACTTTTATGGCGGACCTACATCAGACAATTAGGTGGCGACGGCGCTGAATAGTGTCCATCGCGTTGCTGGTAACCGGGGCTGCCCGGACTTCACCCCTGATATTCTTACGCAAGTCCACTTATTTGTTGAAAAGGAAGTCATCCTGCAGAAGGTGTGAGGTGCCACGGGCCCCGGTATACAATGGTCCAAAGTTTCCTCCCTCCCAACCTAGAGCTTGCACCAAAGAACAAGCAAATTCTCAACTTAAGCAAGAGATTATCAAACACCTCCTCACCATGGAAAAGTCTCAATTATCGGCTCGTTCCCCCACGCCCTCTGTGTAAATGATCACTCTGCATCACATCGGCCCTGACCGGGCTCCGCCTCACACTTTGGCCTGGTTGCGGAGTCGCCCTGGTCTGTTCATATGAAGCATGCTAGGTGGATGCCCCGTCTCTCTGGGGCCCACTGACCTCAACCTGAAACCTCTGGGCGTGGGCCCTCCTGGAGTCGCTCCAACCCCTTGTGAATAATAACTTGCTGATAGGCCTGCCTTTCTACTTTAATGGGCCTGTGGCTGGCGCTCTCCCTCTCCCACTCCCTGTTCAAGCCCTGCTCCGGTACGCAGAGACCGACGCATTGATGTCACTTCCTCCCACACCCCCAATGTTCAGCTGGTCTCTTTGAAGAGTGACGTCTTCAGAATGGCCCTTGTGTTGACTACTGGGCTGTTCCAAGAAGATGCTAGGCCCGATAGGCCCTGTTGGGCACCATGTGTTAATCACACCTTGCCACTCTCTTCAGACCCTTATCTCTTTACCCAGAGAGAGACAAGTCTGACAAGGGGGCCTCCTGAACTCTCCCCCGCAGACTTTGTGCTGAGGAAACTGCATCCCTGCTGGAACATAGGCTGAGCATTTGTTGGGCCACAGCCTGTACCCTTTCTATATTCACTCCAAGCTACGAGGTGAGACCCCCCTGACAGTGACCCAGACATGGCAAATGTCCCTCCTGCCCACTGACATGGCTATGAACACTCATATGAAATTCTTGCCCCTCAATGTTAAAGGGCTAAACTTCACCAACAACGGAAGCCAGGTGTGGCTCTACCTACTCATACAAGACCCTGACATCATCTTCCTCCAAGAAACCCACCTGACATCTTCTGATACACGTTATATGGCCCACCCCAAACATCCTTGTTAATTCTGGGCATCAGCCGGGGCTGCAATCTTAAGTAAATCTAGGTTTGGGTCAATGGGTAGTGCGGGACGGTGAAGGCCGCTTCTTAAAGGTTCGAACACAACTAGATGCCCGTCACCTAACTCTACTCAATGTCTACGCACCTAACCAATCACAAGATTTTTTCCGGAGATCTCTACTAAAGGAGCAGTTGACACAACCGGAGGGACAAGTGATCGTCGGGGGTGACTTAAACCTAGTCTGGGATCCAGAAAAGAATCGCAGTTCCTCCTCTTACCAAGGCACAGGAGCAATGTCCGCTGCCCTCAAAAGGGATTTTACAGAATTTTGGAATGCCATTCAGAAACTGCATTGGCTCCCAGCGGAGAAACAAATCTCGTACAAGGCCCTATGCATTGTCCATAGGGCTCTTTACAACTCTGGTCCAGAGGTAATCAAACACCTCCTTCAACACTATGTCCCCACCAGACAGCTACGTTCTGCCGATAAAAATTGGCTGGTTATTCCCAAATTCAGAAGAGCTCGGTGTGGAGGAAGAGCCTTTGCTGTGGCAGCCTCCAAGTGGAGATTATTCATTCTGGCACGATTTTTCTCATCATCTACTTTCCAGGCCACCTCCTTCAGGGTAGTTGTGAGGCCGGAGACATCTTTGCATAGGGTGTACAACACATCTTACACTTCAGATATGCGATGCTCTGCCTGTGCGATTTTCTGACACATTGTGTAGGTCTTGCCATAGCATGTTTACTGCAGAAGGGGCCTCCACTATTCTTTCCTCCAAGGCTTCCCTCGACGACTGAATTGACTGAATTGCCTGCAGTATAGTGGAATTGTCTGGTAAGGCCCCTGTCGTTTGGTTTTGGTAAAGCGGTCTATTTTCCCTTGCTTTGTCGGTTTCGGCTCCTTGTCTCTAGCCATCTCGTGTGATGTTGCCTCTTCCTCTCTTGGAAGTCGTGTCTGAGCTCACACCGCCTCCCTGTTTCTGCTTCCAACTCCAGGCCATTGTACACTTGTCTGAATAGCTTCTTAGGTTTTTGCGGATGGGCGAGCCGCTCCAGGAGTCACTGTTTAGTACCCGGGAGGCACTCAGGGTCAAGCAAACGTGATGAGTCAAGGTCCTCGGGGGAGGGGTCGCGCTTCAGCCTCTCTTTAGCCACTTCTGCCTCCCCCAATCTCTGTCTCTTGGCATCTGTTCCCCCACTGTATCCTTTTCACTATAGCGCCTTCTTCGCCCTAGGGATGTTTCTTCTCCCCTCAGATTTTTACTGCAGTCCCTGTGGCTACTTGACCCTGTTTTTTTTTTATGTGGTGACAGGTTTGGGGGAGGGGTTCAGTCATCCCAGGCTATTCAGCCGTCTCGAGTCAGCCCTGTGGGCCCTCCTCCACCTGTATGTCGCAGGAGCCCGGGGCTGGCGGGAATTTGCAATGTTGGTCTTTCCCTTCCCTGAACTTCACTCATCCTCCCCGAGTACCCTGTTACAGCCCTAGGTGTCCGGATGCAGTCAATCGCCATAGTCAAAGTGTTTCTCCCAATGTGGAGGTTTTTGAGGCCTGGATCTGCTCTTGCGCTTCTTTATTTTTCTGCCTTGCGCTGGTTGTCCTCTTGTGTGCTGGTTTCCTGTGCTGCGGTGAGGCGCACAGGCACTCTCGGCAGCCAGCCGGGTCACTGCCTTCTCCCATGGCCATTTCCCAGTGAGGCCGGGAGGTGAGAGGGGGGGAAACAAAGCTGCTCAGGCTCCTCTGACCCTCCGTGGGCTTCGCTTTTGCTTCAAGTACGGAGGCCTCTGATCTATCCCTGGTCCGGCGTTTCCTTATTTCAGGGGCGACTTGTTGTCTCCTACTCCCAGCCTTCTCGTATGCCTTAGCCCCTTCTGCTGACTCCTCCTGGGATGCGACCCTTTGTCTTCTGGAGCACCCCGCTATGTCCGCCTTCATGTCTGCTACTTTGTCCGAGGTGGTGACATGCCTTGCCACCGCCTCCCGCAACCACTGGCGTTTCCTAAGCTCAGGTTCTGTGTTGGGTGCTTGCTCCTCTCCTGGGCGCCTCTTGTCAGGACGATCGGGGCTTTGTGTGCCAGGAGATGGGAGCTTCCTCTTGCGGCCTCTGGGTGACCCAGATTTGGACTCACCCACACTGCATGGCTGTCTCCCTCAGCAAGTCGCCATTCTGTAGACCTCGGTGTGGTGGCTGTCTCTCCGCCGTTTGTGCGTTCTGGGCTTGCGTAGTCGTTTAATCTCACACCCCACTTCACCCGCTGAGGTCTCCCAATCTAGGGAGCCGGAGACTTGGGTCTGAGGTGAAGGATGAGCAGGATTTTTAACAGGATTGGTTGTGGGCCGCCGGAGTCTTGGCAAGGGCGACTATAGGGCCATGTTGCTCCTCCACGCCCCCTTTTATGCATTTATTAAGATAGTTTGTGTATATTGTGTTAATATTTGCTAACAATGTTTTTTATTATTGTAATATTTATTGAAGTTTCATCCTAAATTATAAATGAATTGAAAGATATTTTGTTTTTTGCACTTTTTAAATATGTCAATGTTTTTAAATTTGTTTTGTTTACTTTAAGTATGTATTGTATATTTAAGCAAAAACCTTATTTTTCATTTTTTTAATACAAAAAATGATTAATAATATTTCTATTAGCAGGATGTCGGGTTTGATAGGGGATCAGGATGGGGAAATTTTCAAACTATTTGTTATCATAGTTATATTTTATCAAATGTTTCACATTTTAAGTATTGTACATGTAATGTTTGGATTTAAAATGTTAAATTTTCAAATTTAAGATAAAATAGTAAAAACATTTTAGTATTTCATAGTCATTACATTCTTAAATATACTTTTAAATACATTATTAAATACTGTTTTATATTTAAATTAATTCAAAATTATGCAAATGTATTTAAAAAATATTTAGCTTCTGTGTATATGTGTAGTTATTTTAGGTCCAACACCCTCCCCAAGATGGTTTAGATTGGAGTGGTAATAGTAAATCTAACCATTTTTATGCCCGACATCTTCCCCAAAATAGTTTAGAGTGGAATGGGAATAGTAAATCTTACAGCGTGAGCATTGAACAGCACCTTGAAAGTGGTTTACATTGAAGTGGGAATAGTAAATGTGACACCTTAAGTGTGTAACACCTTCCCTAAAAATGGTTTTGATTGCAGTGGGAATAGTAAATGCTAACCCTTTAGTGTTCAACACCTTCCCCAAAATGGTTTATATTAGACGGGTAATAATACATTTAAGCCCTTTAGTGGCCTACGCTTTTCCCAAAATGGCTTAGGTTGGAGTGAGGATAGTAAATCTTCCCGTTTTAGTGATGAACACCTTCGCCAAAATGGTATGTAGTTTTTATTTATGTATAATGTGTAGTTTTTTTTTAAATAATAACCAATACATGTGAAGGTTTTACATTTGTTTTGATTCGTGTCTTTTATTGAATAGAGAATTTTATTTTTTATTTTTATACATACATTTCATGCACAAAAAAAAATTCATTTTCACGTCACAGTGGTATATACATTTTTAGGATAGTGAATTGAATTTAAAATTATTTATAAAGCGCACGTACACCAGCGGCTTCATGGCGCTACAAGTAACAAAAGATCTGGGCAAAAGGACCGGAGCTGGGGGAAGGAGAGACAAACTGCTAGTGGATCAGTTGAAGGACTTCGTGAAAAGATGAGCCTTGAGCTGCTTTCGGAATTGTGGGTATAGGGTTAAGACTCTAGTGTGACATACTGTGTTTCTAACACACTTTTAAAACATATATTTTTTAACATTTACATATAAATAGTACATAATTCTTTTTTCTTACTTGTATTTATTATGCATATAACATTATATTTTTACATTTTTATAATGCATTTTTAGCATATATTAATATTGATATTTGTTTTAAAGTATTATTTAATTTATACTTGACATGTACATTTGTGTTTGATCAATATATTGTTAAAAATGTTTTAAACATCTGAAAACATTTTTACAAACATTTGTTCAGCTGTTTCTTGACGTTTTGTAACATTTTAAATGATTTGTGTAAGAAAATAGCCTTTTTCTAACTTTTAATTTAACATCCATTTTTTCCCCGCTACCTGTAATTTGTACTATAATAGTGCCTTTTCTTATAGAATCTTCTAGCCCAGATTTGTCACTTTTTTAATATTCCTCAGGCATCAGACTGGATCTGGAAACGTTTCAGCAGTACTTCGGTGCACCGTCAGGTGGAGTCGTGCGATTCCACAC
The DNA here is from genome assembly GCF_964263255.1 of Lissotriton vulgaris. Lineage (NCBI taxonomy): Eukaryota > Metazoa > Chordata > Amphibia > Caudata > Salamandridae > Lissotriton > Lissotriton vulgaris. Next base: position 1,686,357,962 of record NC_141693.1, on the reverse strand, counting down.
TGGTGCCGTTCCACTCCAGAACTGATGTGTGGGACCCATATGGGCACCACTCCTGCAGGCTGATATCAGTTCCTTTCTTTCCTCACCTCCAGACTCGGATCCAGGGCTCACTTTGTGTCTCTCAGAGACATTTACCTCAAAATTTGCTCAGTGGGAGAAGGATGTCACCCCCTAAAATGGTAGGCTTCATGCCTTATAAGGGCTGTCTTAAACAAATATCTGTGATGAATCCCCACCAGGTATGCCTGTGGTGTCTGGGGTTAGGGCACAACTCCAGGGCCTTCAGCAACTGCTCGTCAATGAACCCAAAGGCTATCAGGGACCGCTAAGCTTCATGTAGACTAACATAAAAAGCTTTTTGTTGGTCCGCTCCAAGTCAAATTCTGCATCCAAAGTTCTGTCATGGTCCCTTTGCCGCTCCTGGAGTTGCAGGAGCCTCTGTAGAGGCCGGTCTACATTGTGGTCAAAATCATCACCTTAAACGAGACAAAAACCTAAGAAATCGAAGTGGGATTTAACTTCATTGCGTCACTCACATTCACCTGAGCAGGTGCAGGGGCACTGCCCCTTATTTGGAGCTTGCTTCCAAAGTAAGCTGATGATGCAACTACTGCCAGCATAACCCGAGTTTCCGGGTCTGACAGTTGCACCTAATCAGATCAAAGAGTTCAGAGCAGCCATGCTCTGACTCTTTGAATCCTTATCAACACCCTCCGATGCACCTTTGAGCCCCAAGGAGCCTAGAGGCCTTTCATCTGGAGTACTGCAGGTGGGTTGGCATTTGCGCCAGTTGGACCCTCTGAGTCCCTCTTCTGGCTCCATGACCTACACCAGCACCAGGTGCTTTGACGTCAATGCTGACTCTATTGATGCTGAAGGAAGACTGAACAGTTCTCTCCAGTGCCAAGTAGGTGCTGGTCCAACCTCTATTGAAGTTGTGCCTGATTCCCCCGCTTGACTTAGCACCTCAACAAGGGAGGCAACACACTCTGGGTTCCATTTTCCCTTTTTGGAACTGACTCTGACAATGACTATGACCCAGGTGATGAGTTTGCTCAGGATGAAACCTGGTGCAAGGATTTACAGGAGTCTAGTCATCTCAATACCTCACTGGAAAAGGGTCTACTCTCACCCCTAAACCAGCCACAGAGGAATCCACTTCCTATGCCATGGTAATGTGCAGAGCAACCAAAGTACTTTACCTCCAGCTCCTCACCTTGGAGGTTAAAACACATGTGTTGACAGACATCCTCCAACCAGGGCATACATCTTCTGAGCCCTTTCTCCTATTTAACTATGCACTGATAGATACCTTGTTTGGGGCTTGACCAAACCTTGTTTTGCTCCCTAGTCAATCGACAAAATTACCAGGCACTATCGCCCTGCTCCAGGCAATCCTACAGCACCCTACACCCAAGAGCCTAGTGATTCAAGCCTCCATGAGCCAATAAAATATACCACATTTCATAACGCTCCCCTTGACTGCGAATCTTAGAGGGAGGAAACATTTGGCAAATATGTAGTTTCTTCCATTAGTCTGGCCCTCCAATCAGATAATGTCAGCTGCTTGGTGGGACGCTACTCCCATGCTCTTTGGAATACCAAAGCACAAGTGTTCCCTGGTGTGCCCGAAGACCTTCAATCTGTTCTCGCTTAGATGATTCAAGATGTACGTGAAGCAGCCACGTTTATCATTTGTTGTCGCTTGGACACCACAGATTCCATCAGGGAGGCAATAGGCACCTATGTTTCCATTTACTACCATGCGTGGCTTTGATTGGCTGGGTTCTGAGGCAATGTCCAGTCCTTTTTGATAGACATGCACTACGATGGGACTCATCTGTACGGGGGGCAAGGCTGATTCTGTTCTAGAGCATTTTATGGGAGCATGGCTACCACTCGCTCTATGGGCCTTTCTGACCCACCTCACCTTCTGAAACAGTTTCCCTGCTCCTTTCGTTGATTTGGCCGAGGCGCCCCATACTGCCAGCCTGTCCTTCCGCCACAAGAAACTCAGCATTTCACAGTCGAGTCTAAGGTCCCCACCACCCCCAAAGCCAAGGTCAACGGACTGCCCCTGCAGCCCCAACAGCCAACCCTTTTAGCATACACTTACAGGAGCAGAGCCACCCAATGGGAGTCAGGATCTATAGATTCTAACCAGGATAGAAGACAATAGCTTCAGACAGGTGGTTTCTACAGATCTTCCACAGGGGTTATGCCTTGCCTTCCCTTCTTCCCTGCCACACCTTCCGTCGGTTCCCTAACAAATGACGGAGGAGCATCTCTCCATTTTGCGGCAAAAAGAGCATCCTTTTTGGCCAAAAGGGCTACTGAGAGTGTTTTGGGTGTTATTCTCTCTACTTTCAGGTGCCCAAGAACGAGAAAGGCCTGGGGCCTGTTTTAAACCTGTGCCCTCTCCATGCCTTCCTCTGCAAACAGAAATTCAGACTGCTAACTCTAGCCCAGGTTTTGTCTGCCCTCGAGTCTGTAGCCCGGATGCAGGCTTTGGATCTGCAGGTTGCCTATTTTCATTTATATGTTTTACCAGCTCACTGGCACTACCTGAGGTTTGTAGTGGCACAGGATTATTTTCAGTGTGCGGTGCTCCCCTTTGGTCCCACCAGTGCCCCTCAGGTGTTCACGAAAGTGATGCGGTGGTGGAAGCTCACCTTCGGGACATCAGGCTTGCCAGTCTTCCACTATCTCGATAACTAGCTATTGAAAGTATGTTCACCTGGGGCAGTTGTTAATATCCTCCTGACTACGGTGAAGCTCCTGTCATCTTTGAGGTCCACTATCAATGTGCTGAAGTCATACCTGAATCGTTCTCAGACGCTCCCTTTCCGGAAATGGTCCAGTTTCGTGCCTTTCCCCTGAGAAAGAGCATCCAGGACATTCATGCTAAGATCCCAATCATTCAGCTAAGGGTCATCCGCTTGGCATTGAAAACCTACCTGTGCTCCATTAAAGGGAAGCCGATGCCGGTGCTCACTGGAGCTGAGGGCTATCTGGTTGGCATTGAAAGTTTTCCTGCCCTCCATCAAACGGAAGTTGGTGCAGGTGCTCACGGATAACACCACTGCCATGTGGTACTGCAACAAAAAGGGCGGGGTGGGGTCAAGGACTGTGTGCCTGAATGCCTTGCACATTTGAAAATAGCTGTATTGCCAGGGAAATGTTCTGGTGGTCAACCACCTAGCACGATCTTTAAAATGCCAGGGCACATATGCCCAGCTGGTGATGCCTAGAGGATAACGAGCAGCAGTTAAAGCCAGAGAGGATGGAAGATCTCTTCCACAAATGGGGAGAACCTTGGCTAGATCTGTTTTCCACAGCTGAGAATGCGCAATGTCAGCAATTCCGCCCATTGGAGTATCCAAGGCTTCTCTCGCTCGGAGACACATTCTGCCACAAGAGGAACTCTGGACTACTGTATGCCTTTCCGCTGATACCACTCCTGCCCTGAGTTCTAAAGAAGCTCAGTACCGACCAAGCTCAAGTCATCCTAGTGGCTCCGGATTGGAGAATATGTTTTTCAGAACTCCTGGGCTTCAGCACCTATCCTCCAATCAGGCTTACCCTTCTGAGAGGACTGCAGTCACAGCAACAAGGAAGGGTTCTGCACCCGGACCTTCCTAATCTCCACCTTCATTCTTTGAGACTGAACGGCAACAACTGACTGCATTCGATCTTACTCTGGAGGTGGTTGATGTCATTTTGGTAGCCAGGTGTCCCTCAACAAAAACTGTACATGCCTGGCATTGGGACACATTATTTGGTTTGGTGCGGCATAAACCAAATTGACCCCCTCCGGGCTCAGTTTATTGATATTCTATTGTTTGTTTTGTCTCTTGCCCAGCAAGCCTTTGCTTTGGGAACAGATAATCTTATCTTTTGTCTCTTTCAGCCTTCTTACAGTTGGCAAATTAGCTCTCCTTGTTTAAGTGACCAGTTTTGATGCGATTTTTGAAAGGGCTTCAATATATGTTTCTCGCTTCTCCTTTTGTGATGCTCCAATGGGTCTTCTATCTGGTCCTTACTTATTTGATGTGCACTCAATGTGAACCGCTTCGCAGCTGCTACTTACAGCTCCCTACTATCAAGGTGGTGTTTTTTCTGTGAACCTGTTCCACATCAGCCAAACCACCAACCGTTTCACCCCTCTGAGGAGAGAGGCTCCATTGCTTGAACACAAAGAGAGTGCTTCGTTTTTACACAGATCATACCAAAGACGATTAGTTCTTTGTGGGGTTCTCTGGAGTGAAAAAAGGCAAGGCTGTGCAGAAGAGAAGCTTCTCCCGCTGGATCGTACTTTACATTAAGATCTGCTATGCACTGGCTAAAAAGCAGCCAAAGGAATGACTGCATGCTCATTCTACCAGGGCCAATGTTTCTACCACTGTCTTGGCATGCGGAGTCCCTGTCGTAGACTAGCCATGTGGGCGTCCCTCCATTTCATTCATGAAGCACCATTGTCTGGACAGCCAGGTTTACCGAGAGGGGCACTTTGCCCACTCAGCCCTGCAGGACTTTCTGGGTTGAGTTCATTCACAGACCCACTGCTTTGGTATCTATTCAAAAGGTAAGGAATCTGGGGCTAGAAGTCTCTATCAGAAGAACAAGTTACTTACCTTCGGAAATGAGCGCTTTCAGGTAGAGACCCTTTCCAGCCACAGATTCCACACCAACCCTTCCATCCTCCTCGTTCTGTGATTGAACTCTACTCATTAATACTATTCCAAGTCTAGGAATGTGAACACTGCTCATGACCAATTCGCTCTTGGAGCTCTGCATCTGGGAATGCAAACAGCCTTGCATGTCATTTCCAGAGTAGAATCACACCATTGTGGCCCAGCACTGTACCACATGATGGCACACTGAAGTACTGCTGATTGGTTTCCTAATCTATTCTGAATTCTAGGAAATATTTCAAAGGTAAGTAATCTGTAGCTAGATAGAATCTCTACCAGAAAGAGAGTTCTCAAAGGTATGTAACTTGTTCTTTGGGGTGGATTTTGTTTGTGCCAATTATGTTATGGTATGTTGATAATTTTTTTAAGCGCTTGTTTACCTTGGGATGTCTTGGCCCTAACTTAGCAAAACATAAGAGAGACTTTCAATGCTAGTTATTAAATATCCAAGTTTTCAGGAATTTTCTGAAAGCCAGCAGCGAAGGAGCAGACCTGATATGTATCGGTAAAAGGATCCTGTGCTTAGTAGCTCCCTAGATAAAACAGCTTCCTCCCCATTTTGCTTTTTTGAAGCTGCAGGCAATAACATTTTTAGTACCTGTTGATGAAATTTTTCTGCTGGGTTCATACCAGGAGAAGGCCTGTGTTAGAAATTCAGAGCCAGTATTGTGCAAGGCCTTATATGCTATGCACAGAGTTTTGAATTTGATGCGGTTGCTAATCGTTAGTCAGTGGAGGTCCTTGACTGCTTGAGTGACCGAGTGATGTTTGGGAATGCATAGGAGTAATCTGGCATTGGCGTTGGCATCGTAATCAGGACCTATATTTGTGCATTTGGTTTTGAGTTTCTTAGTTGACTTGTTTGTGGTTTGGATTTTTGGGAAGGGGAAGTGGATCAACAACATCAACTACACAGTTGTATGTACAATATTTGTATTTAATTTTGGGTGGGAAACGTCATATTATATTATCTATATAGATTTTGGTTTTACTGCCATTGAAAATTGTTTATCAGGTTTGTATATTTTTCATATTGCATCTTTTTGGTTTTCCTTTAAGTATTTTTAATTAAACATCCCAATTAATTATTTTATATTTATCAGCATTTTTTTGTAAAATATATTTTAATCAACTGATTTATAAAAATAAATATTTTAATATCTATATAAAATTGCTCATGCTAATGCTATGGTGTTGTTTTTTTGTTCTTTTTTAGTTGTGAGTATATTGGTATGCAGGTGGTTTATGAAGGTGATTTAGCTATCAGTTCTAGGTAGTCTACTCCTTTGTTATTTACAAAGAATCTGACTCTTTGTAAATAACATTAGCACTTTGTACATGTATCTGGTTTGTTTAATTATTTGGGTTTCATTTAGTTTACTGACTATTCTGTTCTTAGTGGTTGGTAATTTTCTTCATTTTGGAGGGTGTCTAAGATTTTGTAGAGTTTATTGGAGTTCTTTCTAGTCTGGCTTGGAAGGCATCATGCCATCCTTCCACTGTGTTGTTTGCCTTGGCTTGCTGAACCATAGGGTTATTGTAGACATTTCACCATGGTATTTGGAATTTGGGTTGGTGTATGTGTACAGAGCAGTGCAGTCTGCCATCCCTAGTGTCTTCGTAGCAGTCTAATAATAATGTTATAATGGAGTTTATATGTTGGGGGACAAGATATCCGTCATAGTTGTGTCAGAGTAACTCGTCAGCCGAGATCTATGTCTATTAACAGTATTTATTTAGTAGTCTTTTAAAATTTTAGAAGTGGGCTCTTGGGAATTAGTGCTGGCCTCTTTTAAATTTTGAAGTACTTGCCTTGGATGTATGACGTTACAACGCATGCTTTTACGACGCATGCCTTTACAACGTGGTTTTTACAACGCATGCCTTTACAACGCATAGTGTTTGGGGCGCTGGATAGTGAATAGTTCAATTTACTATTCCAACTCCAGTCCCTGTGGATAGTAGGGAAGGTGTTGGATAGTACATTAAACCTATTCCCTATCCTAGAGCGCCCCCCAGCGCAATGCGTTGTAATGGTTTGCATTGTAAAAGTTGCGTCGTAATGGTAGTGCATTGTAAAAGGTTCGTTGTTAAGGTTGTTTACCACTTGCCTTACTTCTGTCTCTGTTACATTGGGTTGGGGGTTGTGTTCTCCAACATTAATTACAATACTATTTTCATTTTTAGCCCTCCCATAACAAGCATTTGGATAATATTGAGTACATTTCCAATTCATATTCTCCGCGCTTGAGCTTTCATGGCTGTTTGTGTATTACATAGGCAAAAGCAATTGCTTTCCTTTCAGTAATATATGTGGCTCTTTCTGCCAATATTTCTGAAAGGAGCCTAATTTTAAAATTAGTTGTTTTATCCAAAAGGTTTATTATTATTGCTATTATCATTTACACATGGTTTCAAATATTTTACATTTTATACTTACATATGTACTGTTGCTTTAAGTTGCACTTGAGTTCCTTCTGTTTCCCTGTCGTTAAGATTTGGGTAAGGTGGTCATTACTTTCCGTTGGTGAGAACATTTTTATTTTAGTTATATGGTAAAAATACAGGTTTGGTTAGTTTTGGGTGGTGGTGGGGTTTAGTTTCAAGTTTAACATAAAGGGGGTTGTTTTATTTTTAATTATTTCGAAAGTGCTTTTGTCCAGGTTTATGAATGTCGAGTTGGATGTTTTGGTTTGCAGTGCTTCATTTTCCTCAACTGTTTCTTTTGTATTTAAATGTTTAAAATGCATTGTAAAAGAGAGAGTTTAGCAATTTATTTATATATTTACATTTTTAAATGATGTTAGGTTACATTGTAGTTGGTTTAATTTTCAAACTTATTTGTGAAGGTGCCCTGTTTTTTTGTTCAGGTGTTCCTTCTGTCATTTCTTTGTGCAGTCCAGCAGAAGGTTGTTTGCTAGCATTTTTTAAGTTTTTCCTCTGACAAATAGTGAGGTTTTATGCTCTTGTTTGGTATTCACTTATGTGTATATTTCTAATGGTTAATTTTGTTTACAGTATATTTTATTGGATACTTTGTGAGATAAAAACAAATTCTAATATTACCTTTGTTGTGGACACTAATTAATGTTTCTTTATCATTTAGATATATGTATTTGTTGGGTTTTTGTATTATCAATATATTTTAAAAACAAAATAGTAAATGTTTTGCGATTAGATATGGTAATACATCTGAATAATTTTATGTTTATTGTTTAAATGTATAATTCCTTTTTTGTGTAGTTTATTTATTATTTGTTATATTCATTTAACTTTTAAAAAGTAGTTTATGTTTTAAAAGATAGTTTTTCCTTTTTCTCACAATATTATTGTAGTCGATAATGTGAGTTTCAATATTTTTTATTGTCTATATATTTAAATATTAAACAATATTTTGTGTTGTGATATTTGTGTGTTCAATATTGTTAAATGTAGATATTTGTGTTAGGTTAAATATAGGATGTCAATTTTTTTATCAATATTATTTTAGCAATATTTTGGGGAGTCTAGGATGTTTTCCACAATATTCTGTCATGTAACCCTTTTTGAACTATCCTTCAAGTGCTTTAAGTTCAACATATTGTAAAGTCACAGTTGATCCATAACCCTATAGACCAGTGCCCTGAGCAACTGGTGAAGCCCTAGTTGATTGGTTGTCCCCACCACTCGTACCTTTTGACCATAATACCCTGCATGAGATATAATCCCCGTAATTTTGGTAAAAATGGTGTAGAAATCAAAAATCCACTTCTCAGGGGTTCCACTAATACAAAGAAGTTGACACAGAAGCTGGAATATAAAATAACATCTTTATTAAACTCAAATGAGTGAGACTACGTCACACAGAAGCCTTAGCAACTGAATGAGGCAGTCTGTTAGAATGGTCTTACTTCATGTGTTATATACTCTTTATCCTGCCCCAGGCATGTAAGGGAGTTGTACCAATTACATTCCTAAACAAATGGAAAATCTGGAGGGTCAGCAGGTGAGTAGCCTTTGGGGTTTTAGCAGAATATCGGCAAAACATTATAATTACATAGTTCACAAAGGTTAATCTGATTTAGATGGCACTGCAGGACATGGCATGATTACATGTACAGTATCCCAACCCAAAAGTTAATCATTAAGAATGTCCCAAATTCAACCTCCAAAAGCCGGACAAACCTATAATTGAAAGCATAACCCATGTAATCAAGAAACATTAAAAAAAACAGTAACCGATGATGAACAAGATAAGGCATGTGCAAGGAAACTAAAAGTTAACGATGTCCTGAACATTGATTGGCAATCTCAGACAAAGATCGCTCAGGGAAATTGGCTTCACTAGGTCAGTTTCAGGTGAAGAGGTCAGTTTCTTACAGTTCATTTCAGAGTCAAAAAGAAACCTTAGTTAATGTATACATGGACTAAGAAGGCCAGGACACTTTGTTCGCCAGGCTACCTTCACAGGCCTATGTGAGGGCAACACAAAATGGTTGCACAATATAAAATGGAGTCAGTCTAGAGAATTACAGTACCTCAATGGAGGGTATCATAGTGGGAGGTAACCCCCTGCTACATTTTTTCAGTTGCAAAATACTTCAACAACTGTTCGACCAGTTGAGTCCTTAACTGATCTCAGGCTTCTCTGTGTAATTTATGGAGAAAATTCCCAAAGATGGCAGTGAGCTCATGGGCACCACCACATGGGATAAGATTGACCAAAGGGTTCAATAATATTTAGACTTCTAGGGTCTAGTGTGTAATTATGATAATATGTTTGGGGTTGTATTTCCCTCGAGTAGATAATAACACTTTCTGTTTTTTTGCAAAAATATTATTTTCAGTTGGTCTTCCTAGATGTTTATGCCCTGGCTGGACATTTAGTTAATTGTGTGTGTTTCTATCCATTACCACATGCTGGATTACATCTTGACTGCTCAACCTTAGCTCGAGAGCCAAGTGCCTGGATGGAATAACTTGGTTACCCATTCAGAGTACAATTGTATTGCTAGCCAAGGGATACCAGAGCAGGGATCCCACATAATTATACCCAATAACCAGTGACTGCCCCAGGACCACGTGAAATTGTCCCACAAGGACCGGACAAATAGAATGAAGGACAAGCTAAGTGCTCTAAAAATACAATTGAGCAAATGACAGGCTGGGTAACCAAATGTTAAGAGCAGAGAGCACATGGCAGTCCAGACAGTATTGGCAGTGTTTCATTGAATCTCGAAAGCTAGTGCTGTTGCTTATGTAGGCCCTCAGGCACAAACTAAAAAATACAGGACTGACGTTAAAATGACTTTCTCGCAGAAAAAGGGATGCCCTGAGTGTATTTCTGAAAATGAAACAATGCCTTGAATAACAGGCAGTCTTCTCAGAGGATGAGAGCATTATACAGAAATAAATATATTGTGATCAATATATTGGTGCCATTCAGAAACATGAATGGTACAGTAAAAAAAAAAATACAGTATAGGTATGCTGCTGAATCCAAGACCTACGTCAGTAGAATTTTTTTTTTTTTTAGAAAACAACGTAACATTTTGCTATTTTAACCCCACGCTCCAGGGGTGGCTCCTCCACTAGGGTGAGAAGCAGAAACATAAAATGGTAATAACTTCCTGTTATTAGCATTTTATGTTAAGTTGCGGGCGGGTGGTGGGAGGGTTCTGCTCTGTGAGCAGGGGAGGAGTGGTGAGCCCACTCCTGAGAGCACAATGACTGGTTGGTCGGCCCTCCGAGGCCGCCCAAACCAGAGAACATGGTCTTCCCTTAAGCCCCTGGCTCGGCGGTGTCCCACCAATCACAACGCTGCCATTGCAGTGTTGTGATTGGCTTAGGGGTGGGGAGGGAGGCTGCCTGCTTCCTGGTCCTGCCGGAAATGCAGGAGAGCAGGAGCCGAGAAGACGCGGGACCTGGCCGGCTGAAAAGTACGTTTTAAAAAATTATTTAATATTAAGTTAACACCCCCATCCCCGCGTAACCCTTCCCCCAACCCGCGAGCCATGCCTGCCGCGACTGCTATGCTCCCTGGTTCAAGTTGTTGTTTATTTCTTTTTAGTGCCAGGAATCCCGAGTTTAGGTAATAGAGCACTTTATAAATACATAACATAACATAGCATAGCATAGTATGGCTTAGCATAATTAAGATATTATGTACCTAGCTAAAGAGTGAGAAGCATAATGCAACACAGTTTATATAAGGTAAGCGGCTGAATACCGAAAAATAATGTTGGGCTTCACCTGACTGACCCCAATCATGGGCGAAGGGCGAAGGGCATGTGAATTTGAATGAATCAGAACAGCAAAGCTCCTTCCAGAGTTCAGAGTTCAGAAAAGCAGAACCGAAAAATCGTGACACAAAGCTAGTGCCTCACATAGACAAATATGTGCCCGTCGGTGACTGGTACTAACATTGTTTCATTATTTTTAAGGTCAGCTTTACTGGAGTCTAGAAGAAGTGAATCCTGTGCACCGAGTTGCCCTGCCCCTTGCTCCAGTGATCTCATCTATAAAGCTTGTCGCTCATAATGCCACTTGAGTTGAATCTTTCCGTCTTGGCCTTCACCTTGTTTATTCAGTATATCAGGTCTAAGGAAAATCACTACTACTCTGGTACTATGGTTTATGTTCGTTCAAAAGCAAGCAATCACATACACCATAATGAAATGAATTCCACTATTTTTGATCATTTACATCTCCTCTAGAGTCTGGAATTAAAATAAAAACTATATTTGGCATTTCTTATTACAGAAGCCCTACTTAATGCCATTTTTGGAAACTGTATCACAGGCTAGCTTCCAACTTTATTCAGAGTTTGTTAGGCAGGCCACAGAGCACTACAAATACGGCAGAGGTCCTATCTATCAAATTGTCTGTCTGCACGCTCTATATGACTCAGGTGAACTGCCATGTTTCCACCAGCGGAGCCTTCTCTGGCTCCCCTGGTGCAAACCTTTGACTGACAGCTCATTTAATATTGGGCCTTCAGTTAATAGATATTAGATCATCCACATTGGCAGCGGCTCTTCTGCGGGCACTGAGACCTCTGCCAGGCATGTGGAGATGCCTATATATGGTGCGCTGTCTTCTGCCATGGTGGTGGAGGCTGCAACCTTTGCATCCTAGGTGGTCTGGCGAGCTACCTTCCACACACTAAAAGATTTTGTGTGTTTCTAAAAGGCTGTTTTTACCTTTAAGCTTAAAAAAATCAACCTAGAGTTAATCACTGTCATGGACTCTACAAAATCTGACGGCTATCCCATGACAATTGTAGGGTCTACAAAAATAAAAATTACAGTAAGGAGAAATTGTTCCAATCACCTTCGTGCAGTATTATCTGCAAATGAAGGAGTAATTTTATTAAGGTCATGTGTTAGTAGCCTATGAAGTTGGAATGTTATTCCGCCACAAACTATGTGAAGGTTTTTTTGAAACATTACAAGCTTCCCAGTTTTGCAAGTTTGCAGAAATAAAAATATGTTTTGCAGAAAAAAACTTGCAAAGACCCACGTTTAGTAATGAAAAATCTAAATTAAGTTTATAAAGCGCCATCAAGTACCCGAGGTGTCTAGTAAGAGAATTATGTTGTCAAAAAATGTTGTTTTCCCAGCATTAACGTTTCCACTAGAATTTCCACCTGCAATTTTGATATGTAAAGTTGATCACCTTTATAGCCGTAAAAAAGTGCAAACCTTTGTGACCAAAATCGAAATGTTGGTTATCCCTATAGACTACCATGCTCAACTGTTCTAACCGCGTCTCCTCAACGTCAAGCAAGAAAACAATTGGCTACAGGAAGGCAACTCAGTTTAGAAGAATCAACAGTAGTCTTCTAATTGAAAGAATTTATAGCCAAATTGGTTATATCTAAAGAATGAGACTGTACAAAAAGTAACTGTCATCACTAGCAATTTTGTTTTGCAAATTGTTTGTTGCAAGCATTGTATGCTGATGTACAACTGCATATATCATAGCATTTTACACTTTAACAGTAAATAAATTTGCTAACCTATGATCTTGCAGTAGCCAGATTTGTTAGAGATTGTGGAACTTTAGCACAGTTCCCATTGTAAGGCTTAAGGTTGTAGTGTAGTTCCTATATTCCCAATAGGCTCTGCGCATTGGAATAATATATTCAGCAGTGTAGACGTAGGACTGAGGTCGACTAGGTCTCTACTGACTATATTAGACTTAAGGTTTGCCAGCTAGCTCAGAGGACACTAGAAACTTTCTCGAATAAACGAGGAGGAGTTTAACCTCCCTGGATAGACAAGAAGGGATTAACTTCCGACAACCATATAACATGACAACTTTGCACCCTCAGAATAAGAGTGTATCTCTAGAGTCGTGTGAAAACAATAGACAGCTATTTCACTCAGTCAAATGTACGTACTTAGTTTCATCCAGTGTGCAGAGAAAAGAGAGACGGGCGTTTTCAATAAAAATGTGTAATTTATTGAGCAGTCTTCTTTCTCGTGCAAGAGAAATGAATTGCCATAATTGCAATACTTAATGTAAAGTAAAGTGCGTACAGTAAAAAGAGTATTATAAAATAATACTGTAAAAGCATTGATGTGGTTTCTTAGCCATGAGATACTTTAAAATGGATAAAATATATACATACATATATACATTGACTAATCATACTCAACTGGTGCTTCTAACTACGCCTACCCCGGTGTACCTGACCTAAGCCTAATACGTGGGAAGGAGTAAGTAAGTAGCAGTTTAAGTTAAGTTGGTTTTGCCAAGAATCTGACTCAAGAATTCTCTTCAAGGATTTAGTCAGCCCCGTACCTGGGTAATAGAATGCAGGAGGTCTGGTATCTCTCTTTCAGGACTCGATATCCCAGCAGCCCGCGAAGGCGGCTGAGAACACCGGAGCTGGATTTCTCGGCAGGAGAAAAAACAGCGTCTCTCTCAGTGCGTCAAAGAGGAGGGGCAGCGTCCGTGGGCTCCCGCATCAGCTGGGCTCTCGGGCAAGTAGATAGCTGCTCGGCTCCAAAACCACCACTGTGTGTTTGCTAAAGGCAACGTTGGTATATTTATACCTGAAAGGTGCTGAGTTTGACGTAAGGTTTGGATATAAGACGTCAATAAAGATGTCACTAAGAACTGACTGTTCCTTTAGTGTTCGCAGGAGTTCAATGACAAATCAAAACAAAAGCAAATGGGGATTTCCCAGGTTGCTGGAGGTTTGGTGTGTCGAAAGAACTTGTTGTGCTTTCTAGGAATCCAAGGAAGTAGCTTCTGCCGTGTTTTGGACTGCAAGGGCTATTTACTTAAATATGGATCTGATTCTTATGCCATTATAGGGATATTATTGATTATAGCCGTACAAGGGAATAAAATAGCAATATTGATTCGGTTCCTAGATAAAAACACAATACCCACTCCACGAGCTAATATCCATCATTACTAAAACTAAGCAACAGTAAACATTTAAAGGTGCATGTGTATTCCAACCCACCCCAAAGTACATTTTATGCATTCGAAATGGTGTATGAGAAATACACGAAAATGATTATTGTACTGTACGCTTTTCAAGCAGTGTAATCATTCAGTTAAACATGCTTATATATAGTAGCTGAACGATTTGCGAAAATTACACATGAAATGGCTCTTAATACAGAAAAGAAGGTCGAGACCACTCCATCACATATAAATACAGTTGCTGTAAATGTGCTAGAGGCTGAGGTAATATATTGTCTCTAGAGTTCCTAAAAATAGAAGCTCTGTTCTTTAAGAATAGTTCTACTTTAAGCAGAGAACATGTGCCAGAAAAGGGTAAATATTTTGGAAGTTCGAAAAAAATAAAAATTTAGTTTTCAGGGGAAAAAATAGTTCCAAATGTTTTCAGTAGCTTTTGTTTATCAAAGCTGAAGGCCGAATTCAGAGTTCAGGGGAACGTTGTGTGCTTGTTGCTTAAAAGTTATTCTTTCTGTTCAGGGGAGAACATCATTTCAGACAGACTCGCAAAAAATTGGCCTACGACATCAGGTGAAAGTTCGACCAAGTTTGAAAGTGCTGCAACAGTGCAGTCGTGAGAATGATTGCTATCAACGATGTCAGGATCAGCAATGCTCACAGAAGGTCGTACCTGGGTGATGCTGCTCTCATCTCGTACTTCACTGCCACCTAATCGTAGTGGTGAAGTCTCAACGAATGCCGTCATCAGAATGGGTAGCCGCTGGGGACAACACGATGCATGAGCCGTTACAGGACTTAGCAAAGTATCTGTATCCAAAGGTACTGCTGATGGTAGTGTAAGACAGACGTCCAACACGCATTCTTCTCCGCATAGCATACATCGAAGCACAGGTAGGATGCAATTTTGCCAGATAGGTCTGAATGAAAGAAACCAGGTCATATTCAGATCTCTTAGGACTTTAGTTATGTGGTTCCGATAGCGTATAGCTAGGATCGTTTCTTCCATTGTTGCTTGAGTCTTGTCTGCGACTTGGCTTGCCATATCGGAGCAGAAGGGTCAAAAATAAAATTCCTGCTACGAGTCCCAAAAGTAGTGGTAGGCCGCCAAAGACAGAATGGACAAAATTGGGAAAAATGCCCAGAACTGTTTCGAAGGGTGTTAACAGTCCCGTAAAAATTGTCTTAAATATATGTGGGATACCACTGGCATCAGACATATTTTGGATTTGGCTTAGCATTTCTACGAAATGCACGGGGCAATTTGTTGATAAAAGGGTATGTATCTCTGACGTTGTCCTTGCCATTAGAAGATCATACGTTTCTTTTGATGACGTTAAAGGCACGGTTGTCTGTAAAAGAACAGACTTCATTCTGCTTAAAGTATCAATTCGTATAGAAGAGATATTCAAAGAAGGCCAAATCGTCGCCTCCTAAACTGGAGAGCTGTTTGGATACAATACTTGCATACAGCAAGTGACCATAGAACTAACACTTACGAGATATGCTTTCCCTGGCACCATGCCACAACAGCTGTGGTCCATTATTAGAACATAGCTCCTGTTAGAAAGCCGTCTAAAGAATGGCTCTATTTGTGTTGCAGGTGTGCCGTGCTGGTGACATGAAAGGTTATTTGAAGTCCCCTCAC
The DNA here is from genome assembly GCF_964263255.1 of Lissotriton vulgaris. NCBI lineage: Eukaryota > Metazoa > Chordata > Amphibia > Caudata > Salamandridae > Lissotriton > Lissotriton vulgaris. The sequence continues at coordinate 1,686,342,203 of NC_141693.1, read as the reverse complement.
AGGTCCCATGCAAATTAATACCTTGGCATAGAAGTATACCGCTTAGTGATTGTTTACAATTGTTACCACTAAGAAATACATTCTGTTTCTTTTCACTATAACATGTGTGTGTGTAAGGCAATTTCCATGATGACTTAATGTACCCTTTACCCAACCTTTCATACTGGCCCGCTGGTATATACTCTTGGCAGTATTTAAATTGGAAAGTTGTTATCGGAATTGTGATAATCCCGTGTATTATCCATTCAATGACAGGTCTTTCTGACATTGTCAACGGTAATCTCTCAAGTTTTTCAATGCTCAGAATCGTATAGTCTGCTCCTTTTTGTGCCAAACTGATTTGTTTATCAGTAAGGTTAAAGATAGAGAATAATGACGTTGTGTTTATCAAACGCCGTGGCACGTAGCCTGAACGGAGATTTTGCAACGTCCAGCCTAGCTGTACAATAGAACGTAATTGGGACTGACCGATTTGTAACATTAGTAAGTCCTGATCTATTATATCGATAGCAGATGATACAATACTGTCCAGTGAATATATTCTGGAGGACAGAGTCATTAACCCGTTGTCCACAACAGAAAGTGATTTTTCCAAATTAATACGATCAATTTCTCGTATTTTTCTCTGCTGTCTCAATTTGAGTTACCTTCCAAGCTTCGTTGTACGCAGCGTATATACCGACCGCTATGAAACGTTTTTGACGCTGTGTGCATTATGAAATCACGCAAGTCAGCACCGTCTTTAAGTAAAGTCAAGTGTTGCTTAATTTCAGCCAGTGTGGATGTTTGCAGCCATTCAAGGCATAGTTTCCCTACACTGTAGGTTGTTACTATCTCTGGATGTTGTCTCTGGGAGTATCTAGGGTCTGGTCTGGTCATTTTGAACCCCTGTTTTTTGATCAGGAATCTATCTTGACAGTTATTTGTGTCTGTTGGCCAGATCAACCACTTTTTCCAATCAGGATGTGTTCTGTTTTGATGTAAAATTTGGGATACGTCTATCTCAACATCTGTAGTGGTATTTCTATCAGGTGTTGGCTTTGGAATAGACGGTTTGTTTAAGTCTTTAGGCCAAGACAAGTAGTCTGTTGAATGGTGTCATTCAAGAATATTATTTGTTCTGGGATCATGCAGGCTCTAAATAATGCTTCTAAACCTTCTACTTGCCAATTTTTTGTACCCCGGATGGTTTTTGTTTCAATGTTATTTTTCCAGAAATCAAAACCAAATGTAATCATTTTTTTCATAAAGTGTTTCAGAATAAATCAATTTAGTATTTGTCAACATTGTTTTTATCCCTGTCTTATTTAACAGTTTAAAATAAAACGTTTCTGCATCACTTGTGTTAAATCCTGAGAAGTATGGGAATATCTCATAAAATGTTTTCGAACTGCCTTTTGGTGGAGTTGCACAATGTTCCCATTGATTATACTTAAAAACATTTCTAGGTAGAGCAGATTTATGTAAATAGTGATGTGCAAAGTGGTTGTAGCAGTACATTTGTTCATAATTCGACGAACCCTGTAAGTAATCATGTCCTGTAAATTTTGCTGACATTACTAAATTTGACATCATATTATTTATGCTTTCAAAGTCCAATCATCAGAGAATGTACTTGGTTTTACAAAGTCACTTAATGAAACCTTGAACTGATGTGGATATTTCAAGAGTTCAACCGGGCCATAGATTTCGTAATCCGTTTTGTCCCAAGCTACCCCGCCGGGTATTGGAATGGCTGTGACATTCACTGATGATAGTTCTCTTTTCTCGATGTGAGATGACTTGTGTGGCTTTAGGACCAAGTTGATGTTCTGACTTGCTGTGTCCATTGTACTGTATTTTCCCTCAATGAATTTTCCTAAACAAAGTACCATAATGAGCCAAAGCAGGAGGAAAAGTACACCTAACACAATCCAAAATTCAATCCATGGAGAAATCAGATAGGTTTCTTTGAGTTGATGAAAGAGTTCAGTTAATTTGTCTTTGAAGGTTTTTGTTGCTGGCGTTTCTTCAGGTTCGCTTGGATCATCAGAAAAGTTATCGAAATTGATGAAGTAGCCAGATGCAGTTCTGTCAATTGTTGTAATTGCTTCCGAATTTTCCTTTGTTTTTTCATTTTTTCTTTCATTAGCATAGTCTGAGGCTACATCGTTGTAGACAGGTGTTTCTTGACGAACTGTTTCAATTTGGGTTGCAAGAGGCACAAGTTCCATGGCATTGTTGCATAGTCCTTTTTTATTCACTGTAGGTTTATCAAATGTGATTAGTCTCTCAGTTTGAACCTCTTGGATTGTAGCAAATTTTGGTATTCTGCTATTTCTTGGGAGTCCACTGGGCCTACTACTTATTATTGGCCACATGATTGTGGTTTTACCAGGTCGATGGATACAACTCGGTTCTCCTTTTTACCAGCAAGGGGCAGTAGTACAACTGATCTTGTTCCGCTGACAGCTAAGACAGGTACTGCTTTTCTGTAAGAAGGCCCAAATTCCTTCTTCACCGCGATCTTCTCTCAGACCAGATCCCCAATCTTTGGAATCCAGACAGGCCTTGCTGGCACAGGTGGTTTATCTTCAGTGGCTGTTGGCTGCTGTTTTAACTTTATGTTGCTCAGGTCTTTTCTTGTTTCATTTAAGTCCTGTAAAACAGCCAAACGATCTTTGATATCAAAGCATTTTCTTTCTACCACTTAAGTCTGACTATCTACATCCTGAATATGCATTCTAGTTCCGAACAATAGTTCGTACGGACTGAAACCTTTTAGAGAATTTCTTGGCAGATTGTTAAGACTACGTTGGACACTTGTTAAATGTTGGACCCACCCATCACCCGAACCTAATACCCTCATCGTTATAGATTGCTTTATGTCCCGTTTTTTTCTTTCCACAATCCCATTTCCCTCAGGATGGAAGGGACAAGTGTACCGCAATGCAATGCCCATGCTGGTCATGGCCTCCTTATAAGCTCGAGAGCTAAAAGCAGGACCCTGGTCAGAATGTAGCATGCCAATTGCGTATGTGCCGATAAAGACTCGCAAATCTTTTATAACAGTTCTGGCGTCAGCCGAGCACTGGGGCCACATCCAAATGAATCTTGTGCAGGAATCCACTGCGACCATGATATATTTATAGTTACCATCCCTTTGTAAGGGGCCACAGTGGTCCAGGTAAACACATGCTAATGGTTTATCTGAGATTAGAAGGGGTGTCTGCGCAGGTCGTTTCACTGTTGATACTTTCATTCTTTGGCATATTTCGCATTCTAGAACATATTTCTTAGTTTGTATTCTCATGCGCGGCCACCAATATCTCTGTTTTAATAATGATATTGTGGTGGAAACACCAGCATGTGCAGAAGCGAGCCCTTCGCGTGCGGCTGTAATTAGTCCTAACCTGTGTTCCATGTTTGGAATTGCCCTATCCCCCACTCCAGGGATTCGAGCAAATGGAACATTATTCGCATCAGTTATGTATGAGTACTTTACTGGAAAGCCTTTCGGGTTTGTTTTTCTGTCCTCTTTTACTGACGCACTGACAGCTTGCATTATATCGCTCTCTATTTTTGTTTTTGACCGTGTGATAGCAGCTACGGAAGTCGTTTGCACAGCTGCCTTCGCGGCTTCATCGGCCAATGAATTCCCCGCAACGTGAACGCCATCACGTTGATGACTCAGTGTATGTATCACGTGAGTCTTTTGTAGTTCTTTCTGTAAAAGAACTACTTGTTTCCAAGGCGTTTTATGCTTCATTGTGCCACCTTTTGCATCTTTGAAACCGTTTTGAACCCAGTTCTGCAAGTATTCATTATAAGACTGAACGCAGTAATATGAATCGCACACTATTAGTGTGGGGAATTCGCGATCGGTATTTTCAAGCGCCATCTTAAATGCTAGTAGTTCAGCTCGCTGAGCTGTACAATCTCCTAGAGATTGCGTTTTAGTGACCAGTGGTCTAAATTTTCCTTCGTGCCAACGACCTTTAACAATCGCGCACGCAGCACTGTAAGCTTGTTTACCCCCAACTGCGGGTTGTGCTGATCTCTCTGTATATATTATACAGCCGTAGTGTTCTAGAGGCAGAATTTCGGTAGGCAGAGGACATTCATATTCATATTGTAGAAATTCTTGTGTTTTTAAATTAGGATCAAATTTGTATACTACGTCTGTTGCAGCAAGAGAATTAACCTATTGGATCCATCTCGGATGTAGTGCTTTAGCATTTGGAATGCTTGCTTTTGTTACTGCTTCTAGAGCTGGTATCGGTGTAACGATTATTATTCGTTTACCCTGTGCTAGGGCTCTTGCTTTTGCTACAGCAGTCTCAACCGCAGTTAGAATTGTTTCAGTTGAACTGAATTTTATTTCAGCTTTTGTGTACAAATGTGATTTGTAAGCTATTGGTACCGTTTCTCCCTCATTAGAGGTCAGGTACGTGAATCTGCATCTTCCTGGAATGACTCGGATTACAAGGTTGCGTGTGTTGTCGCGAGTTTGTAATTTTGTTTTAGCTAACATGTGTTTGATTATTTTAATACTTGCTACCTTCTTACTTGGAAATTGCAATTTTTTACTTTGAGCAGGTTCCTTGTCTTTGGACTTGACGTGCTCTTCCCTGTGTTCTGACCGTCCTCTTCTTTCCGATTTCTGTGAGGAAGTCTGAAAAGATCAAGAGGGACGTGTATCAATATCTTGATATCTATCAGGCTTTTTCAAATTATCCCTATTTCTAAGGTTGTATCTTTTCTCAGAGGGCTCCCTCTGGGGAGACTTGTGTCTTTGGTCCGGAGATCTTTCTCTCCGCTGAGGAGACCTTCCTCTGGACTGGAATCTTTTTTCTTTGGGAGTGGATTATTTATTTCCATCCCAGCTCTTCTTCGGAGTATTTTAGATTATTTTTAATAAATATCTTTACAGGATTTTCAGTTAGTTGGGGTTTTACCAGTTTCCCACCCAAACTATCTCTACCTAGTTCTTCATAGGATTTTTCTATGATTCTGGCAAGTTCAATTGATTGGTCTGCTATATCTGCTTCTTTCAATTTCTGGAGGTAAGTTATATCCTCCATTGCCAATTGAACTAATTCTCTATATGCCTTTGTTAATTCTTTTATTTTAACTAAGAATTCTTCGCTTGACATTTTATCAATGTCTGGATGTGGTGTGTAGCTGGCTAGAACCGTCCACCTTGCTCCTGGTCTACCTAGTGGACCGAGCCTGGTGATGTGATTATTATGTTTTAGGGCGCCTTTAAACCAGAGCAGGTGCTCTTGGTAATTTAGTGGGATTTCAACATCCTCGAAAGGAGTGTATTCATCCGGAGGTTCCTCTATTTTGTAATAGTGGAATTCGTGTGTTACAGCGTTTGCTGCTGGAAAGTTTATCCATGAATAGAATACCTCTGTCTGCCGATATTCATGGGCCTCTACCACGAATATGACTGTACCACCTCGTGATGTCAGTCCATTTTCTATAAGTTTAAGAGTTATAGTTCTTCTTAAATTTGCCGGGATGATAATTGCACCCGGTTCATTTTCATTAAACCCTGTAACATCGAAACCCCGTTGATTCGCATCTATTGCAGCTTCACAGGTTTCGTTGCTGTCGCCATTAATTGACATTGGTTTAATGAAAGTTTGCAGAGCAGGTTTCCAAGGAAACAAGGATTAGGTGCACAATATTTTGGAACACTGTATCCTTCAACGTTGACTAAACCAAAAACTATACATAGGAATCTCTTCCTACTACGTTCCGGCGGATTTTAACCTCTTACCCACTCCAGACGCCTTTTGGAGTATTTACGGGAAAAAGGGTCTGTGTGAAAAAGCACGACTGAGTTACTCTAACGTCTTGTGTTAGTTTTATCGCCTTACCAAATGTTGGGCGCCATGTAGTGTAGTTCCTAAATTCCCAATAGGCTCTGCGCATTGGAATAATATATTCAGCAGTGTAGACGTAGGACTGAGGTCGACTAGGTCTCTACTGACTATATTAGACTTAAGGTTTGCCAGCTAGCTCAGAGGTCACTAGAAACTTTCTCGAATAAACGAGGAGGAGTTTAACCTCCCTGGATAGACAAGAAGGGATTAGCTTCCGACAACCATATAACATGACAACTTTGCTCCCTCAGAATAAGAGTGTATCTCTAGAGTTGTGTGAAAACAATAGACAGCTATTTCACTCAGTCAAATGAGCGTACTTAGTTTCACCAGAGTGCAGAGAAAAGAGAGACGGGCGTTTTCAATTAAAAGGTGTAATTTATTGAGCAGTCTTCTTTTCCATGCAAGAGAAATGAATTGCCATAATTGCAATACTTAATGTAAAGTAAAGTGCATACAGTAAAAAGAGTATTATAAAATAATACTGTAAAAGCATTGATATAGTTTCTTAGCCATAAGATACTTTAAAATGGATAAAATATATACATACATATATACATTGACTAATCGTACTCAACTGGTGCTTCTTACTACGCCTACCCCGGTGTACCTGACCTAAGCCTAATATGTGGGAAGGAGTAAGTAAGTAGCAGTTTAAGTTAAGTTGGTTTTGCCAAGAATCTGACTCAAGAATTCTCTTCAAGGATTTAGTCAGCTCCGTACCTGGGAAATAGAATGCAGGAGGTCTGGTATCTCTCTTTCAGGACTCGATATCCCAGCAGCCCGCGAAGGCGGCTGAGAACACCGGAGCTGGATTTCTCGGCAGGAGAAAAGACAGCGTCTCTCTCAGTGCGTCAAAGAGGAGGGGCAGCATCCGTGGGCTCTCGCATCAGCTGGGCTCTCGGGCAAGTAGATAGCTGCTCGGCTCCAAAACCACCACTGTGTGTTTGCTTAAGGCAAAGTTGGTATATTTATACCTGAAAGGTGCAGAGTTTGACGTAAGGTTTGGACATAAGACGTCAATAAAGATGTCACTAAGAACTGACTGTTCCTTTAGTGTTCGCAGGAGTTCAATGACAAATCAAAACAAAAGCAAATGGGGATTTCCCAGGTTGCTGGAGGTTTGGTGTGTCGAAAGAACTCGTTGTGCTTTCTAGGAATCCAAGGAAGTAGCTTCTGCCGTGTTTTGGACTGAAAGGGCTATTTACTTAAATATGGATCTGATTCTTATGCCATTATAGGGATATTATTGATTATAGCCGTACAAGGGCATAAAATAGCAATATTGATTCGGTTCCTAGATAAAAACACAATAAGGTATCTATCATGAATAATTACCTGTTGTCTTGACAGGCTTTTTGGCTCTATTTCGGAGTGATAAAGACTTTAAGCTTGCTCACATCTAGGATATGTATTCCTAGCTTGTGTTGGCTCTTTTAAGCCCTTTCTTCCAGACCTAGAAGAGGATAGCTGCTTTATATGATGATAGATCCCTTACTCTAATCCCTCTATTGCCTATTGGCTTTGTCTTTCATTATTTTGTCTATAGTAGAGGTTGGATCCTGTGGTCCTGACTTTATATTACACATTAGTATTGTTTGTGTAGGTACTCTGATAGAGCTAAGGGTTATTTCATCCTTCTCAGGCCTACAAGGCCCAGAACTAGAGAGACTCCATTTTGATAGAGCTGAGATGCTTTAAGGGGAAAGGTAATGTTTATAGTTAAGGCTGTTGACTGCTAGGGGAAACCAAGCCAGAACTGGTTCTTATCCGAGGAATGTGTTTGTCTCATGGGCCCAGACGTAACATGCAGATGCGCACTGCGGTTGCGTGGAAGCCTTGGATCTAGCACAGGAATTCGGTGGGAGGCAGCCCTCTGTTGGAAATTTCCATGAGGGGAGAGGAATCCATATCAGCGAAGTGCAGAAGAGGTGGAGTGTTCAGTTTGGTTCTTGCAGAGTGGAGAGTAGGATGTCTGTTGGAGCTGCAGAGTGCAGTGCAGTTCTATTGGTTTTCTGGAATGGAGAAAGAAGGCAGATGATTGCTGAAGCTGAAGAGAGCAGTACAGAATGCATTAAAGCAGATGGAGGAGTTGAGGCTGTCAGCTGGAGCAATGGAGCCAGAGGCTTGTAGCTGTGGTGACGGAGGGAGAGACAGAGAGAGAGCCCTGATCCCACCAGAGACAGAGAGAAATCTTCCTTCTAATAGGTGAGGTAGTCCAAACTAGTCCACTTTACACTTACACCTTAATTTTGTCTTTATTCCCTAGGCTATTGTATGTCTAATCCTTTCCTTTCAGCGGTGTGTTAAAGTTCCTGTTAATCAAGAGACCCCGCAGATAACCTTGTCCTCATACTGTATGTCTAATCCTTTTTTTTCAGCGGTGTGTTAAAGTTCCTGTTAGTTGTAGAGACCCCGCAGATTTGTGTATTGTTGTTGTAATAAAGATACCCCAGTTCTTAGTGAACCGACATGTGCCTTGTATTCTTGTTCAATCAGGGTAACCTGGCCTTCTAGTCAGACATTGTTTGCATGAACGGATGTGAATCCCGGTCAAGTAAGAGGTGACTGAATAATGAGGGAGAGAGGGAACATTTGATATCAAGAGCAGAAGGTACATATTTCAATTTGGAAAGCCGTTCTAACTCCTAATATTGTAGTAGCGAACCCTTAGTGAATAGTGAGAGAGACTTCCCAACATAGAGACAGAGAGCTGAAGGTATTCATAGGAAAGTGGTCGTCATTGGTAAGTGGCGTTAGTGAGAGCACTGATTGTGGTCAGTGTGTATACCCGCAAGATTGCGGCTTGAGTGAGCACCGGGGGGGACAAGGTGTGTAATGAGATCGCCTCTAGGGAAAGTGGCGTTAATGAGAACACCAGGTAGGAGACTGGTGCTTAGGTCCGCCGGATTGTGGACCGGATAAAGAGTGAGCACTGGGGCTGCAGCCCAGTGTGTATGGCACGCCGGATTGTGTGTCGAGTGAGCACTGATGGTGATCAGTGTGTAATGGTAAATAATCAGAACTGCCCCAGGGTAGATTAGTCTGGACCCATGTGGTCGCGAGACTATGAGGTATGAGTGTGGTGTAGGGCATGGATATCCTTAGTAATCAGTGAGTATTCCTAGTAATCCCTATAGATTTAGTGGTGTTTCTGATGATATGAGCTTGTATATTGCGTGTTCCCCATCCTCAGGTAGGTACCCAGGTGCCTGGATAGATGGTCCTGAGGAGGGAGGTGGTTACGTTCCGGCTGGGTTGGAGGGGCTCTCAGGAGCTGATCCCATCTGGTCCGAGAACCCGGTCGTTACACCTGTAAAGAAGTGAGTAATAATATAACAAGAATCAATACTGGTAAACACAAACTCCAAATTATAGGCTTAGTGATAATAATTGTATTGAGAAGAAGGGGGAACAGAGTTAAAGATTATGAATGTGCTATATCACATCGCCACATCCCGCCCTCCTGCCCCTCGCACTCCCCAGGTGATACAGATGTCAAAGTAATTTGGTTATGCCATGTGTGAAATCCTCAATGCAGGGCCTGTAGGGTACAGTCGTCGAGGTCAAGAGTGGTAGCCAAGGGGTGAGATGGAAAGTACCAATGCTCAGTCTCATGATGGCTTCTGTGTCTATGGGGGACTTGTGTCATCTTTGGTGTGATCCTGAAAAGCTAGTGTCAGTTTGTCCCAGAGTCTGGCAATAGGATGTCTGTGGAGTCGTCTAGTGTCTTCCCTACATAGCACTTCAGATTCTATCCCCGTCCATTGAAGGAAGGTTCTGTTCCATCGGGAAACCTGAACCAAAGAACTGGATTTCCAATTCTTGGTTAAGGACTTTTTGCTCAAAACCAGAGCAAGATCTATAAACCTGTTGGAGAACTTGCCCAAATGTGGGTGCATAAAAAACTCAGGAAGGATCACAGGACTCAGAAGCCAGTTACTGACATTAAAATGTTGCAGATTTTATTTTTCCCCGGGTCCTATGATTATGCTGACTATGCTCTAGGGACCTTGGGACGTGGCCCCCTTCGAAAAAATATCTCGGGTCCGTCAGGTTGAACACCGTTGGCTGGAGCATTTCTCCGCTTCCACTTTTGAGGCTTGGTCTCCCGCTAAATAAATAATCGTGCCTGGGAAAGGACATGAAAGATGAAACATCTCCATGTTTCTTAAGGTAGACACGCATGGTGGTTGGCTAGTCTCTGTGGATGGAGGTTATGGCAAATGAGGACAAAAGAAAGAAAAGAAAATGTTGCAGATTTTAGTTCAAAAGGAGTAAATAACGGGGCAGGTCCAAATAATGTGAATGAAGTTTGTATTGGAGGAAGTGCATCGTGGACAGTTTGTCATAACCACGTCATAAATTCTATCTAGTCAAGTTGAGGTCAGATATGCCCTGTGAAACATTTTGAACTGAATATATTGAAATATTTGGTTGTGCTATGGCTTTGTCCCATTCCTTTTGACTGAAGGGTCGACCAGGAGTGGCTGGTAACATATAAAAGCAGTGGGTCAAGCGGAGTACCCCACCGCATTCCAAAACACATTTACATAAAACAAGAATACAAAATAAAAGCACTTGCATGCATTACAATAGCATTAAAAATAAAATAAATGCACTTACCTGAGCTGCGTCCTCAGTGTCCTTGCAGATAGTGGCTTTGACGGGCACCAGTGGAAGAGGAAACATCCCTAACCAATCCAGACGCTGATCTCATACTGCATGAGAGCAGCGCCTGTGTGGGTGGATCGGGCTGGCTGTACGCTCCCTAGGCACTGTAGGCCTGTGCTTGGTCTCCAACCAGCTGTATAAGACAGCTGGGTGGAGACCTGCAAAGTGCGCATGGCAGTTTGGCTGGCTCCAGACAGCTGGCCAAACTGACTTGTGCACTTTTGCATTGCCTGGCGGCCAGCCATGTTACCAGTCCTGTGTGCAGCAGAGGACAAGCCCCTCCTTTATCCCGGCTCCGGAGTAGGCTGACGGCTGCGGTTTGCTTTGTGAATAATAAAATAGCAAAAAAAATCACTTCATTTCCTTTTTATTGTTCACATTGCTTTAAGGCGGCTCGCAGTGGGGGGAGGGGGCTATGCTCCTCCGCTCTCACAAAGAAACCTCCGCCGGGGGCGACCAAGATTTGAATCCCATTTGGAAAGGAGTTTCAACAATGATACTGTTGTATGATGTGGAATCACTCTGACTAGGCAGGAAATCAGTTTCATACCGGTTGCAATAGTAAATATTGTGTTTAGTAGTGATCCTTATTGGTGTTCTACTCAGACTATTAAACAGGTAGTATTTCGGGCAGACAAGACTGATATCTGACAATGTACATCGGACGGAACTATACTGAAATCTAAGATTAAAAAAACGTGCAACACTGCATTCCTTCTGCATCAATAAGCAGAAATAATGATTCAAAACACGAATCAAGATGCAAAATAGGTTATGTCCTTTCAGATGGAGAGAGAGATACGTTCTTTGCATTTTAAAACCTTCATGAAAAATTGAGTTTCAGTAGCAAAACCATGTTACATAAAACTAAAATGATTCTCTCATTTGTTTTTATTTCTATGAATTCTTAATGGATAACCTATCGAATGCTCCTACCCCATTAGAAATAAACAGATTTAGAAAAGCCTTTGGACAGGCAGGAGTGTCCTCTTATCTACTTATCTTTCAATTGATTTTCTTCGCCGACTGTTAATTACACTTGATCTTATTGGTAAAGATGCTTTGTCAAGGGGGGGAAACAATGGCTTGCTCGGGCAGAAAGGAGGACGCTAATTCCAGGCACATTCCTGTAGATGGTAGAATCGCCACTGAAACAGAATGCGGCAATAACCTTTACACAATACAACTAGGACAAGGTCCTGCAAAGTTTTATCAGCTCTTTCGCGCTCATACGATGCCTAGAATGGTATGTGGGTAGTTTAACCCAGAAGGATCCCCAACTGAAGCTACAACAGAGTGGAGAAGCCGAAGGAAGACACTAAACATCAGCACAATGGAACTACTCAGGAAAGTGATTAAGCAAGATGGGTTCTACGTGAAGATATGTGTAATGTCATTTCATTCTTGCTGTGAATGTTTTGCCCAAAGTGTTAACCTGAAGGATGAAGTTGCACAAGATCTTGCCCATCTAAAGTTCCCGATTCATTACAATTTGAGGTTTGGGATTAAAAGAGGCATCAAAGCGCGGGTTAATTGAGGGCATAAAACAGCAACAATCTTAAATGCATCAGGAAGATTGCAGCAAGGGAAAAAAGGTATTCATCCTGTTGTGTCATCCACGTAGTCTCAACAACGCAGCTATGCAAAGAGTGTGCGTCTAGGAATCCCTCCTATCTCAGTGCACTGGGGCACTGTAGAAACTTACTTGAGCTGCCCATACATCAGCTGATCACATGAATCCATAATATGAATACAGACTGGTAGCGGTAGATTTATGTAGTTGTTTTACATGGGTGTGGACTCAATGCCAACCTAAAGCTTGTACAGTTTTACAAGGTTTGTTGTGATTAGTAGCATTGCTGGAGTGTGCAACTTTCAGATTAGGGGCTGTCTTTTAGTCTGATTTCTTAACATAAGCTAATTGAATTTGTAAAAACATAAGTGGTGGTGCCCAAACATTCTTAGGATGCCGCTAACTCCTTCCCATTGATACTGCCCACTTCCCTCATTGGCACTGCCTACTTCTAACAATGGCACCACCTACTGCTCACACTTGCTCCCTCCATGCACAATTCCCAAGGTTGAAGTGCAGCAAGCATAATGAATAAGCCCCCATCTCTTAAAGAAGTGGTCTGGGGAGCCGGTTTCAGCCTCTGATAAATGATTTAAAAATGGTGAGAAAAGTGCATTTTACAGCCCAATTTTCACTAACATTTCTTTAAAAACAAAATATCCTAGTACCTACATGGTTGCACTGAGGGGAAGGGCGACGATTAGGGTATTGAATTTGTGCGTTATCCTCAGTTACACAGATTCAATTTAGAAATTAAGTCCACATGTGCATTATGTGTGCATTAGGATGGTAGGCAGAAAAATACAACTAAACAGGGCAAATACAAACTCAGACCACTTAAACGGTGCAAAATCAGTATGATATTTGAAAGGCACACTTGTCAGTGGTGGGGGAGCGGAGCAGGATCCACCAGAAGTTGATGACAGGTGAATCCCTTCAAAGAAATATACTGTAGAAAAACAAATATAAATGACTATGTTTATTATAGATTGGCTTTTTTGAATGACATACTCCACAATGAGCGACTTATATCCCTTCTATGAAAGTGTAGGAAAAGAAATAACCATTGGACGTAACCTCCTTTCCGAAATATATTTTAAGACAGAGTTAGAGCACTTCTTAGACTAGTACCTTTTCATCACCATTGTTTGATACCTACACTATAAAATGAAAAAGAAAGCAAACAAATGCAAATGAAGACAACACAAATGTTATAAATGATACAAAATCTCCTGAAATAGTTCTCTTTGTTAAGTCAGGGGATGCCGGCAATATTAACATGAAACAGCGAGTACCAAGATATGCCTTAACTCTTTATATTTTTCTAAAAAGACTTCAAGTTTCAACTTGATTAAAATGTAAAAATGTGTATGTATTTAACACAGTGTGCTGCTGGGTGAAGCTTCTCAAACGATTAGGCACAAAGCTTTAACTGGGAGAGATAAATAGATACCCATCAAGGGACTGAATTGAACAATGTGAAACCAGGGATCAACCCACTTGGCCCAAATGGGTGATCCTAAGCAATTACTTTCTTTTGTAGGTTCATGTAGAACGTAGTAACCCTGACGGGGCGATGAAGTGCTTTGCAGATTTGCAGCACACTACTGGGGTAGCCCAGATACTAATACTAGCAGTAAATGTTGCAGTTAGTTGTATATTATTCAACATTATTAGAGTTGGTATACTAATTAGTTGTATGTAGGTTGTAGTCTACTAGAGGGAGGTGAGTTTTTATTTGTTGTTAGTGATGAAGATGCTTTTGTTATGTATTGATTTCATTCCTAATCTTAGCTGGAATTAGAGCACAAGTAAAATGTAGATTGTGTGAGTTTGGGCAATCATGCTGTTAGATAATACCGTTATAAGTATTTTAAGTCATGCTTCTACAGGCTGAGTCAGTGATTCTGGGGTAAGAGCTCAGTAGGATTTAGGGCCCGATTTCGATGTCGGACGAAAAGCCATTCGACAGCTAATCGAAGGCTTTCTGCCCGACCGGAGTATTACAATACTGGCGGTCGGAGGGAATCCTTTGGGGGGTGCTTACGCTGCGCTTCTGACCGGCTCCTTGAGCCTGTTGGAATGTCGGAAGGACTCATAATCCCATAATGACGGCAGAGCTATACTCGGCTCTATCATCGGGATTATGATGTCGCTTTCCAACTGTCCTTTCATGGGGGTCCCCCTGCCATGAAAAGGCCGGCGGAAAGAGACTAGGGTGTCCCTTAGCAGAGCCGTTTTCCCCCGGCCCAAAACACCCCTGAACCATGGTGCCTGCCACACGGTTCAGGGAAGTTTAAAAATATCCATTTTACAATTGTAGCTTGTGCTACGGACCGTTTCTGTAGGCCACTTAAGCTAGATTTGTAAAATGGATGTTTCCGACTGCCTTATCCAAATTCTGCAGGCTTGGTTGGGCTCAATGGATATATGATGGTACCACGCGTACTTTTACAACGCGTACCGTTACAACGCTACTTTTACCACGCAAGTCGTTACAACGGCTTGCGTGGAGGGGCGCTGGATAGTAAATTTTTTAATTTACTATTCCAACTCCAGTCCCCGTGGACTCTAGGGAAGGAGTCGGATAGTAAATTAAACTATTTACTATCCTGGAGCGCCCTCCAGTGCAAGTCGTTGTATCGACTTGCGTGGTAAAAGTAGCGTGGTAACAGCACCGCGTTGTAAAAAATGCGTGCTAACCGCTGTATACCGGCTCAATGTATGGAATGTAAGGCAGTATATGACAGGAGGAGACATGGACTGACATTGATTCAGTTAGTGGGGGTATGAAATAAGCCTGGAAGTTATAGGTATTTGGTGATGGCTGTGATATGCTAAGGGATACAAATAAAAAAAAAAAATTGTATTGATGTTTATTTGTAATTACTTTATAGATTTATGTCCTCCAGAGTATGTGACTATTAAAATTGGTCAGTATGTCATTCGTGCTGCTCAGGTCTCAGTACATATGCGTGATAGATGTAAGATTTAATTCTCATTTCTAAATGTACCCTGGTATTTCATCTTTGTCAATGATGTTTTATATTATTCTTCTGCGACATCGTAACATTTAGGTCATAGGCAGGAGTATATGATCCTTCTAGTTTCCCATTGATCCCACGTCCCTTCTGAGAGAGATCCTTACTCTATTTTATGTTATAAAGTTAAAGAGGGGAATAGTCACGTTTTCAGCATCCTCCTGTGTTCTATGTGATTTCCTGTAACAATTATCTTTTCTGGCAGTGAATTCCCTTGTTTAGCAGTTATGTTATATGATACGTTATGCTATGCTATGTTATGTTATGTGCATTTATAAAGCGCACTATCACCAGCAAGGATATCTGGCGCTGAGCTGGTGTGTATACCTAGCACTTCCGATGATAGGTTGGTTAATTGAAAAGTAAGGTATTCAGTTTATTTGTGAAACTCAAGATGAGAGAAGGAGGCTCTGATGTGGAGTTGTGGCTCGTTCCATGCTTTAGGAGTGATGTAAGGGAACGCCCATCCTCCTGATCTGGTTCTGTGTAAGCATGGGATTTGTGTAAGTAGGAGTCCTGAGGAACAGAGGTGTCTGGGTGGTTGGTGGAAGGAGATGCAACTATTCAGGTAGAAGGCACCTGAGTTGTGTAGTTCCTTGAATGTGGGTGTGAGAAGTATGAATTGAGCGCGTGTGTGTATCAGTAAGGAGTGTAGTTCCCCGAGGTGTGGTGTAATGTGAGTTCTATGTGGGAGGTTTAGGATGAGACTGGCTGCCAAGTTATGGAGGGTTTGCTGTCTTCTAGCGAGTTGCTTGATGATCCCAGCTTAGAGGGTGTTACCATAGTCCAACTTGCTGGTGAGTAGGGTTTGGGCAACAGTTTTTTTTGTGTTGTTTGGGAGCAATTTGAAGATGTTCCTCAGAATCTTTAGGGTCTGAAAGTGGGATCCAGTGGCTGTGTTTTGTGTGGTCATGTACAGTTTGCTGTTGATGATTATTCCATGGTACCTGGCGTGGGTTCTGGGTGTGAGTCTGAGTTTGGCTGGCCACCAGTTAACGGCCTGAACAAGGCGGGCAGACCACGTCGGCAGTTCCAACATAAGTGCAACCACGCATATGCCTTAACCACGCATATGCCTTAACCATGCATATGCCAGATTAAGGTAATGCGTGGTCTAGATGCTGAGATGGGTGGGCCTAGGAACAGGCAGGATCTGGAGAGTATGCAGTGAGATAAGTGGGACTGTGGCCAGGTTTTGGGGGTTGTTTTTAAGGATGGGGGTAGTTTTTATGGCACAGCGTTAGGGCTGGTGGGGTTGGGTTGCTGTTAGGGCTAATGGTGGGTTTGGGTAGTTTTTAGAGCATTGGGGAGTCTGAGAAGTTTTTAGGGGTTGGGGTCATTTTTAGGACTCAGAGCAGTTTTTAGGGCTCAGGGTATCTGTTAGGGCTGAGGGGGTCAGGATGGTTTTTAGAACTCGGGGGTCAGAGACGTTTTTATGGTTTGGGGGGGGGTTGGGTTACTTTTAGAGGCTTGGAGTAGTTGTTAGCGCTAAGGGCAGGTAGCCTAGGGTGTGATCTTTACCAAACATCCCTATACTAGTCATGCCTTTACCACAAAATTGAGTGGTAAAGGAATGCATTGTACAGACACATTTGTAGTTTAGGCTGCATAGAAGAGCATGCATCGTTTAGTCATGCATGCCTCTGTCATACAACCCCAGTTAGAGACTTCGGCAGGCAGTGAACTTGTTTCTTGTGTTGGGGGTCAATCTCTGAGATGGAGAGTATGAGTATGAGTATGAGTATGAGTATGAGTATGAGTATGACCCATGCTGAAGGTCCTTAAGGCTAAACTAATCCCGGCCATCAATTACGGGCATCTGGCATTCCCAGGAGTCCTTGACAAACTCATATCAGCAGCGCAGGTCAAAGCACACAAAATCGTGCTGCAAACACCAAGGTATGCAAGGAACATTAGATTACGGCTGGAACTAGGGCTCAGCAGACCAGAACTGGCACTTCAGGGGGACCTAATTAAGTACTACATTAGAGTCCTGAAAGCACCCCTGACTCTCTTAAACATCATCTGGAAACAATCTTTAGAGAAAAGGATTCCCCCTGGCACATCAAGCTGGGTATAGCAATAGAGACCCTTAACATTGAACCACAAAGCCTGTGCCTAACAGAAATCCCGCACAAGACCTGGTCAAACATGATGAGACGGCAGGTCCGCTCTATTTCGTTCGATCTGGATCTAAACGCTCTTCGCCAGAATACCCTTACTAAAGCACTGAACGAATCTTATATCATGGGGAAAGCCCAGCCATATCTAAATGAAGCACTAGGGGCCCAGGCCCGTCGGAAAATTCTTTTTATGAGACTAGTGGCCTTAAGAACAGCGGACCTCAATCCTGAATGGGCACGCGCAGTTGGTGCTTCCTCTTGTCGCCTTTGCAATTACCAAAAGGAATCCTGGATCCACTTACTATGTTGCTGCCCCAAACTAATCAACGAGCGAAAAAGGATGCTTCACCCCATCTTCAGAAACCTTGGCATTAGAACATGCAGGGAGGCATCAGATTGGTGCTTCTCAGAAACAACAACCCACTCCCTCGCCAGAGCAGCAAAATTCATTCATCACATCAGACTGGCCCTAGGTGCGAGTGCTTTACCATAAGTACACACAACATAGAGGCAGAAACAGGCAAACAATGTGCTTCAGTAACAATCCAAAGTCACTGAGGAGCCAGCCCGATGATCTTCTGCCGAAGCAAAATCAAGCTCCAAGAGCTGAAGGCAAAAAGGAACCTGGCAACACAGGACCGGACTGCCAGAAATAGGGCTTGAAAGACACGCAGTTCGGCGGGGGTGGGAGGCGGCAGGGGAGGGTAAAATATGGGGGGTGGGGGGTGGGAGGTGGGATCCAACTTTTAGTTTTTTTTTATTTGCTTTATTTTATTTTTATTTTTTTAGTATTTTATTTTATTTTTAGTGTAATGATTTTAAATAATTGAACAGTCAACAATAAAAAAAAACTGAGTTGCGTACCGTCTGTGTATGAGAGAATGTTGATGTTGTGTGAGCAGATGACGTTGGCCAGAGGAATCATGTGTGCATTGAAAAGGGTGGGACTAAGTGATGATCCTTGAGGAACTCCGCAGATGAGTTTACAGGCTTCCGAGGAGTAAGGTGCCAGGCTGACAGCTTAGGCAGGGAAAAGTGTGCCATTTATATATTTTTTTCTTATATAGTGGAAGAATTAGTTGTGGAGCCAATTTCAAGTGTAACCTCTTTCTGGGGGCATTTCTTGAGCTTCATCTTTACAAATACTGGTCCTTTTCGTTATATTGCCTGCTACAGTATGCACAGTAGCTGGAAGGTAGAGATTCCTGCAGCAGGCAGCCAGTGTAGAGCCACAAGTCTTTAGAGCTGACGAGAAGGGATTGCCAATCTTAAGGGGCATAGTTTGCCATGACTGCCTCTTGTTGGATGAGGACTTGTGCCTCTGCCACCTCAAGACATGGAAAATCACCAGCCCATCTACTCTAACTGCCTGCTAAATTCTTCAGCTCATAAATGCCAACTGCCGGTAAACTTCAAGTAATTATCAACATGAACTGCCTTCTAAATTCAGATCCTGATGCGAAATACACAGAAAATCCACTGACCCATGTATACCAAGCCTCTATAAAGTCCAAGAGTCTATCAGATGACCCTAGTGGCCAGTATCTGACAGTAGTACATGCAAAAAGAATCAGCCAATGTTTCAACAACTGCCTGCAAAAGGTTCCATCCATGTACACCAACTACCTGCTAAAACTGCCAGTCGATGGTGTGCCTCTATACTAGCAGACCAAAACACAATTCAAACAGAATTACCTAGCCAATACACACCACCTGCCTGAAGAAACAAAATGTACAACATCTGACAGCCTATTTCTATTAACTGTATCCAAAGAAGGCTGGCAGCTTTCAACAACCTATTTGGCTCAAACTACCAGCAGCGAAAATAAATAAACCTACCGAGTGGCGAGAAAGGAGGTAAACAAGGAAGAAAATGTAAAAGGTAGAATGGAAGGCTTAAATAATGAATGGTGGGAAGTGTGAAAGGATGGATGGATGAATTAAAGGATTGATAGATCAAAGGGTAAATGAATTGAAGGATCAAGAATGGAAAAATTAGGAAGAGTGAAATGATTGATGGGTAAAAGAATGGATATATGGGTACATGAAAACATTAACTGGTAGGTTTGTGAACGGATAGATGTATTTATGAAAGGATGTATGAATAGATGGTTGTCTGGTTCATCAAAGGGTGAAGGTAACTCTCCTAAAGAGGGTCGGTTTGCGCGCTTCCTGAACTGTGATTAGAGGTATAGCTAAAGTGGAGGTATTTTAATTTTCTGGCTACTTTCTTGATTATCCACCAGTACAGCAATTATCTGCAATGTCCACTCGTTCATAAAACAATTTACAAAGATCCACAAAAAATTATCTTGCGGTTCCCAGACTACCAGCAAATATTACCATCGCACAATACTCAAACTGCTCTTGATAAAACAAGCCTCAAACTCCGCTAGCCTGTGTACATTAAGTATGGGCATAAATGCAGCACCAACCACACCACCAACAGCATACAAAGCTACTATCTCAGGTGCCCTAGGGACACCAACCCACTAACAAGCTCTTCAAGTAAATTTACAACAGTTTCCAGCAAAATAAACACTCAGAAAGAACTAACTTCAAAAATCAACTCCTCACATAAAAACCTCACAAAATTATGTAACCAAAAAGAGGTAGCATTTTCAGATTTCTTAAATGATAATTAGCGTAATTAGAGTAATGTTGATATAACAGAAATACACTTCATATGACCTCTGAGATGATGGCATTACAAAAAGAAATTACATATTATAAGATTACCACATGTGACTTTCGACCCAGCAATGACAACAGAAAGCCACAAGCCTCATACAGAAGTGGTCCATCGTTCAAACCATTACTGGCTGTTGTTAAAGCAAAGCTCTTGCCGACTTTAGCCTATGCTACTGATGTTCAACATGACAAGGAAGTAGCAGTTCTTGGTAGAATGCAAATTAAGGCATATAGAACAGTATTTGCTCTACCGAGAAATTCTTCTCCTGCGCAGATTCGCATAGAGTTTGGTTTACTACAGCAACGTCTAGCAAGAATGTATGCGACAATAAAACTATGGTATAAAATTCTGTCAAGCTGCCAGAATCCGCTTAATAGCGCCATTTGGGAAGCTCAAGAGAATAATTCACGATCAGCTTATCACAAATTTTTGCAGTTATCAATAAGTTAACAAAGGCGTCAGAGTTATGGAACTTAAATTTACCATTCCCAACATTTCGGCGACTAATAAATAAAGCAGCAAAAAGACACCCGTTAACGGAGTACAACATTATATTCAGCAAGCTCTCCCATGCCTGGATGGTACTGCAATCCTATACGATTTTACAACCAGCGGCTTATTTGGACATAACATATTCCGTTCATCTAAAAAGGAAATTGTTAGCAATACGTCTTGGGGCACTACCAACTAATGCTGATCAACCGCTTTAGAAATATAGAGGTCTGCTGTCATGTACATTATGTGGTGCTCCGAAGCTGAACTTTGTTCACCTGATCTGTATATGTCCTGTTTCAAAACGTCTTTTATTGTTAAAAAATCATTTTAAAGATAGGGGCATACGAACCTGCAGATCTGCTATATTAAAGGATCTTGATCCATATGACCCGCAACTTAACTGTAGATTGGAAAGTTGTTACTCTTATAGGAAAAATTTATTTGAACTAGCATTTTAAATGGTATTACTAAAGAGATAAAACCTTTGATACATGGTTCAATTATTGTTTTATCCAATTGGAACTGGTTTCTGCAGCGGACAACCAATGAGTCAAATAGGTATATACACTGGTGCTAACACTGTCTTGATATGATGTGATCAAAAGCTGTACGTTTTATTAATGGTAATTAATGGTTTTAATATGTACAGAATATGTTCCTCTGCAGACTGTTTAATTTTATTGGAATTGTTATGGTTTTAATTAACTTAAACAATAAAGATACATTTGACATTTGAAAGCCTCATACAGAGCTCTCAAGTTTCCTAGGTCAGAGCCTATGTCGCTGGATTGTGAGATTTGTAATCCTGATGATGTCATTATAAAATCAGGACTACAAGTTTTAACATGAAAAGCAATAAATAAGACTGGACGAAGTAGACACAGATGCGTCTCTGGAATTTTAGAGGTATGTTCACACTAAAAAGAAATCATAAAGACTGCAGCACCCGGAGAGCAGGCTCCTGTCTGAGTAGTGAGGAACACCCAGGCTCTCACTCAACAGAGGAAGGCCACAAGGAGCCCCTCCTTTGGTGTAGGGCATTGTTTTTTCTTTTTAAACTGTTTTTATTAAACAAGAGAGGGAAGGGTTCGGTCGTCGCATACATTTATTAGCAGTAGCAGTTACACATACCTCAGAGTCAAGCAATTACATAATATATAAGAGTGCCCAAGGTAGGAAATAAGGTTCACTTATCATACATATCAAGGCGATAACTATTCGTTTAGGGCGGGGACAATTGGAGATTCACAAATGTTTCCACGATAAGTGTTCCACTTAGTCCAGATTATTATCCATTTTTTAGGGCAGCCACGTGCTACATATACCGTCTTCTCCTGTACCAAACACCAGTCCATATCCGCCTTCCAGACACCCAGTGTTGGTGATGCCGACGCTCCCCACAGACGGGCAATGTTCCGTTTTGCGATCATCTGGCCAAGGGTCGCCCAGAGTTTGCCCTTGGCATTAAGGTCCGTGGGCTCCCAGACATTAAAGAGGCATCTCTTGGCTTTGGGCCTAATTACCACTCCCCAGACTATACTCATACATTCATGTACTTTTCCCCAGATGTCTTGTATTTGCTCACACTCCCAAATAATATGCATAAAGGAGCCTTCTGAACCACATTGCCGTTTACACAACCCTTCTTCAACCCTACCCATCAACACCAGCCTTGGACCGGAGACATAGGTTTGGTGCAAATTTTTTTACTGGATGAGCCTCAGCCTGGATGAGATAGCAACATCCTTAGGGGAGGACAGTGCCTCCTGCCATTCCTCGTCATCCAACTCGAGGCCATCCCACCCCCATTTCTCCCTTAATGATATTAAGGGGTCCAGAGTGTTATGGATGAGCTTTTTATATGTAAGGGAGATGATTTTGTCTGGCAAGTATCCATCCAGCAGCCTATCCTCAAAAGGAGAGGACACCGGAGGGGAGGACCCCACGGGGATGTTAGCCTGGAGGGAGTGTCTGACTTGTACATATCTAAAATATTCCGAGTCTGCTAGCTTGTTTGTCTGTTGGAATGTGGTGAATGAGATCACCCCATTTGGTCCCCATAGATCTCCAATGTGAGAGAGCCCAATCAGGTCCCATTTGTCGAAACCCTTAGTCTGCCCAAGTGTACCCAGGCACTCAGAATCCCACAGTGGGGTGGCGAGTGTGAGCTTTTTGGCCCATCCTAAGCTACATTTAACCGTGTGCCAGAGCTGGACTGAGTGTTGTGTGTATCCTGTTAATGAATATTTGTTTGGCCTGGAATAGAGCGCCCTAGTGAAGTTGCCACCTGGGAGTATCATTTGTCCATCCTGCAGCCCGGGTCGTCCCACCCGTGGTAGGTACAATGGTTTATGGCTGAAAGATGTGCCGCCAAGTAGTATTTTTTAATGTCCGGGAGTACTATGCCCCGTCATACCAACTAGGTGTAGGGCATTGTTGAAGAGATGATGGACCGAGAGTACTTTGGGTACTGATCGAGTAGTGTGTGGAGGTCTAGTGGATTTATGCTCTTTCAGTTCCGCGCAGGGAGAGCAGACAACTGTAAAGTAACCAATAGAGGCACTGGATTAAATTACTTTGAACAAGATTTATTTCCATTAGATGCACCACATGGAAAAGCGTTTTCCTTCTCTCTGCTAGTCCACACAACTGTCCCGGTGACCACCCCATCATTCCAAACTGGAATATGGAGTACGCATCATGAGAGCGCAACACAAGTGAATGTAAACACAATAACTCATTGAAGAGTGAGAGAAGGAAACTGTTATTGGTACTTATCACCCATGGTTCATTGTTTAATCATTTTAGTGCCTGGGCTGGTATGGGCATACAGACTACAGAGGCACATAGACCTAAATGCGCTGGTGTTCCAGAGCTCAGTTCAGCTCCACCATCAGTCGCCTTACCCACGACTTGTGGCCTTTACCTCTGCGTGGCTGGCTGGTATCTGAATGCTTTGGCTCTTCCAGCACTTGGAACCTCCGGCTTTGCCACTATGTTTCTTTCCAGGTCCATATGCTCTGCACCGGCTTACCTTAGTAGAACGTTAATTTGGAATCAACTGGAGGCCTTAAAAATCTGTAGAAATGACATGTAAAATCGGTAGGCGGAATGAATTGCTAAAAAGTGTTAGCTTATTGCCTGGATCGGTACTGTTGACAAGGATTCACTCACTTAAAAAAAAAAAACTAAAACAAAAATACACATTTGACAACTAGCAACCTGTAAACCTCTTACTACACATCTACCAAGAACCCACAAAAACACATATCCTTGTGTACTTACTACCTTAAAAAGCCATTGCAAAACACACAAGATGATGGACGGAATGTTGCACAATGGCAAAACATTCACCCCCAGTCACAGATCTGGGTTTAATCCATCGTTATTTTGCTCACCAAGCCACCCCAGTTCAGACATGGCCTGCAATGTTCCCATGAGGCACAGGGTCAAGACTGATTTGCATATGGCCTTTTCTGAACTGGGGTGGCTTGGTGAGCAAAACAATGTCTGCAACTGCTTTTAAATAAAGCAATCCTTTCTTTGTTTTTAAATGCAGTTCGTTTTTCTTAAAGGAAAATGGTTTGCATTTAAAAAAGAGAAATTAAAAGCTCTCTTTTAATTTTTTAAGGTTCAGGTGACCACTACCTGCTCTTAAAAAACATTTTTACTAACATCTACAAAGAGGAAGGGGTCCCCTGGGGACTTCTTCCTGTGTACAAATGGGTTACCACCTACTTGAGGTATGTGGTAAAATGCGAATGTTTGGCGACTGCATTTCGGTTGCGAAATATTCTTACATACCATTGTGATTCGGTATTAGGAAGGGACGCCCTAAACACACCCCTGCCTAATACCGATCGGTATGTATTCACAATTCCAAAGTGCTATTCAGTAACATGTTACTGAATCGCAGTTTGGAAATAATACATATCAAAATGCATTCTGCAAATTGGGCTGTTTGCAATGGGAAAAACACTTGATACATCTGGCCCCATGAGGTTCGTACATTAGGAAAAGCGATTACCTCATTGCGCTTTGCAGTGATTCACAATTGGGGATTCACTATTTCCAATTTTGATACATCCAGCCTGTAGTGTCTTGTGAATTAGAAATGATGGAACCCTTTTGCTTCCTGAAAGACTTTGTAGAACTGTGACATTAGAGTTAGAGCCAAATGCAATGAAGACTGGTTTAGAATGTTAAGTTTGCAGTTATACGCAGATCAATAAAGATGTTTAATACTAAGCTCCATGTGTTGTATACTCGTAGGTGGGTGTCCAGGGTGGCGAAGACGCTATATCGGTCACTTGCTTTGCCATCATCAAATTGCTTCAGGTTGTGTTTGCATTGCTTCTCATAACAATTCGATAAACTGTTGCTCGAGCGTTAATTACATCTCATTAGGACTACGTGGAATACCCTTTATCTTGCCATCCACATGCATCTGATGCACAAATTATAAATTATTCAAAACTTGCCTGCCTGCCTGCATGGTACTCAATCTCCTGGCTCGCTCCTCTATCATCCCTCACCTCAGGAACCTCCTCTGGTTCCCATTCCACAAACAGGCCCTGTTCAAGATTCTGTGTTTTACCCACAAAACCCCTCCTACCGGAAGAAGATCACATTTTACCATCTCAAGCATCTATTGCGCTCTGCTAATCTCAGTCTAGTGCTCATCCTTCATATTACTGAAGTAGATTAGGAGGCAATTCTTTATCATACCTGGCTGGAGAGACCTGGAATTTCTGCCCACTATCCATGGGCCAAATTTCCAGTTTCCCTCTGGCCAAGTAACAACTTAAAACCTGGCTCTTAGTGGTGTATAGAGGTTCCTAGCACCAGGAAAAACTCCAGAGGGTAGAAGTGTGTTATAAAAATCGAAATAATAACAATATTAATAATAAAATAGCTAAGTTTAACCATGTCTCTTACATTATGGAGACACTTCAATAGATTATTGGTGCAATGCGAATGCTGTCTAGCTTACATGACATTCACGGCATGCGCAATAGACTGAAAACAACACATATGCGATCGGTTTGATAGTTCATAGTGATGACAAATATTGTAGGAATCTGTATATATTTTAGGGACATTTTGTTTACTCTAGGAATCAAACTCTGAATGGCCCACTGTGACTAGATCCTGCCCACACACCTCGAAACATACCCAGGGTGCGCTCTCTAAGCAGGGCCGTCTTTATGACAGTGCGACTGGTGCAGCCGCACTGGGCGCTTACCTGTGGAAGGGGCGCTGACCTCAGGGAGAGCGCTGTGTTTAGCAATAATTTATAATTGGAGAGATTACAGGCACTTTTACCCGGTGGTAATGAGAGAATCTGAGGAGGTGGTCATGGAGTGTGGGAACACCAAAAATGATTGTCGCACCAGGCGCCACAAGTGCTAAAGCCGGCCCTGTCTCCAAGCCTACAGGACATGATCCTGCACAATACAATCCAAGCATGGCCACAAAGCGTTTATTTAAAGAAAAACCTGAAATACCACCCAGGTGTGTGTCTGCTCAGTCTGCGTAGGATCATTCATGAGTACTGATGGTGTCAGGTGTAATGCATGCTTTCCAGGCCACCTAAACAAAATGAATAAATCATGCTGAAATGTTCCGCAGATGAGAACTGTGAAAGGAAGTGCCTAAGGCGCAGATTCCTCATCTTGAGTGGCGTGTACAAGAAGCGCCACTGCATAGAACATAAGAAATGCATGTGTTTGGGCTGGAAGCCAGCACAGGCAGAGAGGCAGAGGTGGACTACAGGACCGGGAGCAAATCAAACTTTTCAAAGGCTTGGGAACCGAGTCTGTGGCTGATTCTGCCCCAGCCCTGCTTACCTTTCAGTCACAGGCCTGGTAGGACATCTCACCCATTGCCCTACAGCCAAGGTGCCGAAGAAAGGTCTTCTGCTCGATGTTAATGATAGCCAAATGGCATATATATAACCCAGACGGGGCTTATTTACAAAGCCAGCGGGGGTCCTCAAAGGGTGGCACAGCTCTTGCCCCGGTGGACCAACAATGGGCAATGCTGCCGTCCAGGACTGTGCAGCTATAGAGAGATGCGTCACACATTCATGCAAGAGCGCAATAACATATTATATGGTTTGCATCTCTGACTCTGCAAACTGAGGCTGCGTGCCAGACTAAAGTTAATGAGAAAACTGGTTCTAGGTTCAGGGGTTTTCGCTTCGAGCTCTAGGACAAAAGCGCTTCTTTTCTTTTCCGCCGTCTTTGATTTCCTGTAAACTGCGCCTGCTTTTTGTTCTGTCGTCTTCGTCTAGCGTTTAGTTTCTCCCGTTTTTTATTATACCATTAGTTATTGCTGTTCTGTCATCTTTATGCTAACGTGGACAAAGACGAAAATGAACTCACTCCAAAACGACTGTGTGGAAAAATAAAATCGGGCCCTGCATGCAAATAACCGCAACCCGGCCGTAAAGATACATCACGTCTTCTAATCTGCGTATATTACCTGGTAACAAGTTGCTGTAGGACTGGAGATTAATAATTAGGGCCCGTCACAAACCCTCCCCTCAGGTTTCAAAGCGCAAATTACCTCGAACAGCCTGTACACAACAGAGCGGCCTTAAGGACTGAGTGCAGGGTTCACCTAGGTAGAGCACGAAAGTTTATTTTCAAAACCCTTCCGAGTTAGAAATAATTTTTAAAACTGTTGAAATAAAAAAAGTCACATTAGTAATAAATAAATAATATATGTATGTGTATGTGTATATATATATATATATATATATATTTATATAAATGCTTAAAGGTTAAATCAATAAAATGACATCAAAACATCACAAATCAGAGCAACAAATGAGAATCACGTTGAATGAATAATACTCGCAGGTGTCCAGAAGATATGGAAAATGAATCATGTGGAGCATGTTTCTGCTGTGGGTGGCTCTCCCCATTGTGGGAGGACTCCTGCAGCCTCAACAAATGGTAGCAGCTGTTCCGAGCACAGCAGGGGTCAGACCAAAGTCATGTTTGTGCTCTAGCCCCAGTCTGCTGGCCAAATGTGGGGTTCAGCTTTTTATGAGTGCGCAGTTGGACTGCTAAATGCGTGAGTCTTACTCATAATGAGTGAGTTTTGATCTCTCTGTATAGGACGCCGTTTATGGGACTTGGGGCAGTAGTTCCTGTTAAACATTTCCCTTCAAAATCCTAGAAGTAATGCAGTCATTCACAGAAGTACATGGGAGCATTACAAGGTCCCCTAGAACCAGTGGCCCACGTCTGGGCATGTGAAAGGACAATGGAAAGGGGCGACCACTCGGTCCCCCCGAACGTATGGCGGAGTGCCTCGATCCCCCCGGGAAGCCATTTTTTGGGCGGGAAGCGCGTCTCGGCTGGTATGCCCGAAGCGGCGTAGCCGGGGCGCGCCTGTTCCCGCCCTAGAGTGGGCTGGCCTAGACACTGACGCAGCCAGCCACGCCCTCGGTACGGGCAGGGGCGGGTTTACGCCCGCCCTGAAGACGGATAAAAGGAGACGCAAGGCCAGAAGACGTCCTCTTGTTCTTGTGCTCCGAAGCTGCACCTCCTCGCTACACGTGAGCTCGGGACAGAACAAAGAGCCAATTTTGAGCGTTTTGATCTTTTTCTTTGTCTTCCAGATACTTCGTCGAAGAAGATGCCCAGGAAAGGCGAAAAGAGAATGACGACTGACCAGATGGTTCGGGCACTCTTTAAAGATATGTCCGACATAAAGAAACGGTTGGCGGAGCGAGATGGGGAGGAGGGTTCGGGCCCTTCGCCGGCTGGAGGGAGACCTAAGAGGCCGAGAAAGGTTCCAGCCGGTGGGGACGTCCCGGTTCCCTCTGCCCCTCTCGAGGCGCCGACCCCAGTACCGATAGAGGGGAATCCAATCCCGGGGGTCGTCTCCCCGACATCCAAGGAAGACATGCCCCCCGAGCTGGCAGCACAGCTAGCAGCGTGGTTGGGGGATAGTGGTGATGGCGCCACGGCTGCCGAGGCACAGGCGCTGATAAAAGGGCTTCGTGAGAAGAAAGAGGCAGCTAGAGTGGCGGGGATAAACAAGCCGCAAGCGGCAGAAGCTGCGTCCGGTGCAGGTAAGCGGCCATTGCCGATTGCAAGGGACGAGTCAGCACCCTCTCGTAGAGAGAGATTGGGACAACATGTGCCGTTAGCTATAAAAGAAAAGATCTGGGCGGGAGAGTACGTGAATATTTTTTCCCTGCTTGTTGATCATTACGATGTGGAGCATGTGAAAAGTCAGAAGGACTTGATGCATCCGAGTGTTTGGCGCGCAAAAATGGCCGCCTTTAAGGTTAATGAGAACATTGGCAACTGGGGCAATGCATGGGGTATTTTCACATCGATTTTGGGGGAACGTAGGCCCGAGTTGCTCCCTGAGTTTCCCGTTTACCAATCACGAATTATGGGTTACTCGACAACGTATCAAGGTAACCATTGGTTTTGTTATGACAATCTGTTCAGAAAGGAAAAGGAACATAACAAGAGTTTGACTTGGGATTGTTACGATTCGTTAACTTGGGACAAAATGAAAGAATCAGGAATGTTAAGAATGCCATTGGTCGGGAGCAATGTTGTTGATTACTCCCGCCAAAATGTGGGGACGCCCTTTCGACCGAGTACGAGCACCGACGACCAGTCGAGGCCCGCAGGCAATACAGGGAAAAAGGGTTTCTGTTTTAATTTCAACAAGGGTAAATGTACCAGGCCTCCGGGATCGTGTAAGTTCAAACATGAGTGTAGTACGTGTGGGTCGTCCCATCCTGAGTCATCGTGCAGAGCCAGAACGGGTGAGAATGGGGGTAAGGGAGGCGCCAAACAGGTCTAAGCTAGGCCGAGGGGCGCCTTTGCCAACCCC
Organism: Lissotriton vulgaris; assembly: GCF_964263255.1. Lineage (NCBI taxonomy): Eukaryota > Metazoa > Chordata > Amphibia > Caudata > Salamandridae > Lissotriton > Lissotriton vulgaris. The sequence goes on along the minus strand of NC_141693.1, from coordinate 1,686,312,861 downwards.
GATTGATACCTTGGCAATGATTCCCTGGCTCAGCGAATACCCGGATCGTACTTCTGCCGGGGTGCTACGGAACGGTTTTACACATGGTTTCCGCATCCCGGTGGGGGACTTTCAGGGTATAGGGACGTGCAAAAATCAACTTTCCGTTTTACAACATACACCGGTAGTGCAAGAGAAAATTCAGAAAGAGGTTAGCCGGGGACGGGTCGCCGGCCCGTTTAGTGAACCCCCGGTACCAGGTTTCGTTTGTTCTCCGTTAGGGGTGGTCCCCAAGAAGGACCCGGGTGAGTTCCGTTTGATCCATAATCTGTCTGCTCCACAAGGTCTTTCGGTGAACGACGCAATTGATCCAGAAGTTTGTTCGGTGCGATACGCATCTTTTGATGAGGCGGTAGCCATCTTGAATCGCCTGGGGCACGGGACGTTGATGGCGAAATCTGATATCGAGTCAGCGTTCCGGTTGCTCCCGGTACACCCAGACGATCAGCGTCTTTTGGGATTCGGGTTCCAGGGGTCATTTTACATGGATAGGTGTATGCCAATGGGTTGCTCTATATCATGTGCCTACTTTGAGCAATTCAGTACTTTCCTGCAATGGGTGTTCACTAAGACAACGGGTTTCAGAAATGTAATGCATTACCTTGACGACTTTCTGTTCCTTGGCCCCGCCGGTAGTCCCGAATGTGCCCAGGCCTTAGACGGATTCTGTGTGTTAATGGGCCATCTCGGCGTGCCGTTGGCACCGGGTAAAACTATGGGTCCCACGACTTGCCTCGAGTTTCTGGGGATCGAGTTGGACTCAAGGGAGGGGTGCTTCCGTTTACCAGCTAGCAAGGTGTCGAAATTCAGGGCAGCCCTCCAAGTATGTTTAAATGCATCCAAGGTTACACTGCATCAGTTGCAACAGTTAGTGGGAAAGTTGAACTTTGCCTTGAGAGTGATACCAATGGCTCGCCCCTTTTCCCGCTCAATTGCCCAAGCGATGGTTGGCCTGAAGGAGGGTCATCATCGCACAAGGTTATCGACTGAGGTCCGCCAGGACATGCGGATTTGGTTAGCATTCTTGGCGGACTTCAATGGCCGAGTTGTCTGGAACAAGCCAGTCATGTCCTCCGATGAGCTTGGGCTATGGACAGATTCAGCAGGAAGCGTAGGTTTTGGCGCCATCTTCGGCACAAAATGGTCGGCACAGAAGTGGCCCCTATGGTGGCACAAGAAGGGGCTGACAAGTAACATCGCTTTCCTCGAATTATTTCCCATTCTGGTGGCCCTGAGAACCTGGCCAGAAGGGTTCAGAGATCATTCTGTTGTGTTCTGGTCCGACAATATGACCGTGGTAGAATGCATCAATAGTCAGGCAGCCCGTTGTAAATTGATTTTGAGGCTGCTCAAAGAAATTGTCTTACTGTGTATGCAACTGAACGTGGTATTCAGAGCAAAACATGTCCCTGGGGTGATGAATCAGGCCGCTGATGCACTGTCTCGTTTTCACATGCAGGCTTTCTCGGGTTTCCTTCCTTCAGCGGACCCGGAGCCGGCACCCTTCCCAGAAGCTCTCTGGTCTCTCGGTGCCCCGAACTTCGTCACCTCGTGGGAGAGAGTCTAGCACCCAGGACAAGGAAGGCATATGAAGGGGCGTTCCAGGCCTATTTAGCCTTTTTGGGGGCAGAGAGAGGGGGACTGTGGGGGCAGGAGGAGTTGGTAGTACTTTTCCTGATGTCCTTACGTAGGGCCGGGAAATCGGTGGCCACGGCCCAAAGGCATCGTGCCGCCATTTCCTTTGTTGCCAGGGCCCATGGTATCCTGGACCCGACAGCGTCTTTTACGGTACAGAAAGCGCTGCGTGGGTGGCAACGTCTGGAGGGTCGCAGAGTGGACGTAAGACGACCGATAGGTCTAGACAGGTTGTCCCAGTTGCTGACCACACTCCCTAACACATGCTCGTCCCCGTTCGAGACCTGTTTGTTCCGGACTGCATTTATGCTGGCATTTCACGGGGCTATGAGAGTTAGTGAGCTAGTTGCAAGGAACAAACGGGATGTGACGGGGGGCTTGTGCAGGGAGCAGGTTCAGATCAAGGGTGATGCGATGATTGTCTCCTTTCTCAGGTCCAAGACTGACCAAGATGGGAGGGGGGACTGCACGATCATTCGCAGGATCCCCGAGTCATCCATGTGTCCGGTTCAGTGCTTAGAAGATTACCTAGCACGAAGGGTGGCATCATGGGGGGGGACATTGTTGAGGCATGTAGACGCCACCCCGCTGACGAGGTTTCAGTTTCAGCGGGTGCTTGCAATGGCCATTGCCGCAGCGGGCTTGGACCCGGGTGAATTTGGGACCCATTCCTTTCGTATAGGGGCTGCCACAGAAGCCACAGCCAGGGGTCTTAATGTAGAACAAGTGAAACGGGTGGGGCGTTGGTCCTCCAATTGTTATAGGAGGTATGTGCGATTGCACATGTTGTGAAGCTGTAATCATGTACTCACGCTTCTTGTCTTTTGTTTGTTTTCAGTTGCGCAAGCCTACGCGGCAGGGCGGACTGTGCAGTTGACCCAACACCAGGCCAGCGGTCACACATCACCGGCTGAGAGAAAGGAGGTGTGGGTTGTAGGCCACTCATACGTGAGACGGGCCGCAGACGTATTCAAAGCAGGTGATATGATTCACGTACCTGGGGAATACGGGTACAGAGTGTCCTTCTACGGAAGGGGCGGTCTCTGTATTGACCAGTTTCAGGCATTTTTTGAGGGTTTGTTAGAGCGGATGAGGTCACCGCCGTCCATAGTCATAGTACATTTGGGGGGCAATGATCTAGTCACCACCGGTAGACGACTTCTCCTGGAGGCTATGCTTTCCACGGTAAGTTGGTTAGCAAGGAGAGTTCCGGGGTGTACAATTGCGTGGTCTCATATGATCCCACGAAAAGTGTGGCGGGGGGCTATCTCGATCCCTGCTTTGAATCATTCCGTTAAGAAATTGAATAACAAAGTGAGTCGGTTGTTCCGCTCCAAGACATTGCATTCGATCTCGCATAGTTGTATTAATGATGACAGTATGTATTTGGGGGATGGTGTGCATTTGTCGAGGGTGGGCAATGAGTTACTCATAGGTGACTTCCTAGCTTGGTTAAAATCGTTAAGACATGACCTTTAGGTAGGAGTTTGGTGGGGGGTCCGGATAGCCGGTCAACTATCCGGACCTGTGGCGGTAAGGTCATGATCGGTGAGCACTAATTGGTAGATCCCTATGAGTGGGCGTCACCCAACACGGATGGGAGCGCTCGGGGGAGGTGGCCATTGGCCCCTCAATGGGGAGGCGGTCCCGTCTAAGGGCGGGTCGCCGGAAGTTAAGGAAAGGCGGTCAAGGCCCCTTCCTGTGTAGGAGGGGTTACAGCCCCCTCCTGAGGAATTTCCCGGGGCCAGGGTCATCTGCGACGGCAGATGCGGTAAGTTGTGTGGGGTGGGGGGAGGTCCACGATACCTTCTAGATACCACACACAAGTATTCGAACGACCTTTAAATGGCGTCGAGTCTTAAGTGCCCCCGACAAGTCAAGGGAAATTGTTAGTAGTTGCACTTGAGGTAAGCCTCTGTGCTGTCGCCCTTCCCAAGGGGGAGGGGTAAGTCTGGTTAGGGATCTTGACACCGGTTATGACCTTGCCGTTGGCCCTTAAACGTTAGGATGTACAATTTCAGTGTTTATAGAGAATGTTTCTGTAGGATGCTAGTTCGGCTAGGAGAACCTCTGTATTAGAGAATATGTTAAGATTAGCCAAACATCGCAAATGTGATAATGAAATTGTACATAATATGAAACGTTTAATGTTTAATTTTTTGTTTTAATAAATACGGCCGCGGGAGGGTCACTCCCTCCCACATCCAAAAACTTCGAAGAACTGTTTCCGGTTTCCCTTCTTTTGGGGATCGTGTTGAGAGGGGGTGGCGGGTATCTCAGCCATATGGAAAGGGGCGACCACTCGGTCCCCCCGAACGTATGGCGGAGTGCCTCGATCCCCCCGGGAAGCCATTTTTTGGGCGGGAAGCGCGTCTCGGCTGGTATGCCCGAAGCGGCGTAGCCGGGGCGCGCCTGTTCCCGCCCTAGAGTGGGCTGGCCTAGACACTGACGCAGCCAGCCACGCCCTCGGTACGGGCAGGGGCGGGTTTACGCCCGCCCTGAAGACGGATAAAAGGAGACGCAAGGCCAGAAGACGTCCTCTTGTTCTTGTGCTCCGAAGCTGCACCTCCTCGCTACACGTGAGCTCGGGACAGAACAAAGAGCCAATTTTGACCCACCCACCAGCCCCTGAGGACAGCAAGTTGTTGTGCAATAAAGTGGATTTTTCTAAGTATGTTCTTCCTTTTTCGTTTACAGGTTGTGAAAGTATCAGTTTTGTTGTTTTTATAATAAAGTGTGGTGAATATCATTTAGGTTGTTACGATTAAAAGGACTTGATGTAGTGTTGCTTTTGAGCATGCTCTTTCGGTCGTAGCGACCAATGTTTTCATAAGTTCGAATTGTCGTATTTATTTTTTGGTAGGCGGTAAGGTCATGATCGGTGAGCACTAATTGGTAGATCCCTATGAGTGGGCGTCACCCAACACGGATGGGAGCGCTCGGGGGAGGTGGCCATTGGCCCCTCAATGGGGAGGCGGTCCCGTCTAAGGGCGGGTCGCCGGAAGTTAAGGAAAGGCGGTCAAGGCCCCTTCCTGTGTAGGAGGGGTTACAGCCCCCTCCTGAGGAATTTCCCGGGGCCAGGGTCATCTGCGACGGCAGATGCGGTAAGTTGTGTGGGGTGGGGGGAGGTCCACGATACCTTCTAGATACCACACACAAGTATTCGAACGACCTTTAAATGGCGTCGAGTCTTAAGTGCCCCCGACAAGTCAAGGGAAATTGTTAGTAGTTGCACTTGAGGTAAGCCTCTGTGCTGTCGCCCTTCCCAAGGGGGAGGGGTAAGTCTGGTTAGGGATCTTGACACCGGTTATGACCTTGCCGTTGGCCCTTAAACGTTAGGATGTACAATTTCAGTGTTTATAGAGAATGTTTCTGTAGGATGCTAGTTCGGCTAGGAGAACCTCTGTATTAGAGAATATGTTAAGATTAGCCAAACATCGCAAATGTGATAATGAAATTGTACATAATATGAAACGTTTAATGTTTAATTTTTTGTTTTAATAAATACGGCCGCGGGAGGGTCACTCCCTCCCACATCCAAAAACTTCGAAGAACTGTTTCCGGTTTCCCTTCTTTTGGGGATCGTGTTGAGAGGGGGTGGCGGGTATCTCAGCCATATGGCTATCCTTAAAAGTTGAAACATTACGAAGTACAGTCTGAAGAATCGGGCTGCTGTCCTTCTGTACCCTACCAACTGAGTGCAAACGTTTTCCGTGCAGGAAACCTCACCCACACTTTTGTGATATGCTTCATCATAGGTAACCTAACCTGTATTCGCCCTGAGTTTGGTAGTCAGGGTTCCTTCAACCTTATCAGGGAGCTCTTGAGAGTTAAATATGACATAAAGAGTATCCCTTACAGCAAACCTGCAGATCATAATACATGACACTGACGCATATCGCCAGTAATGGTTACAATTATTGGTGGATGCCAAGAACTAAATGGTGCTACTATCTAATCTTACACAGGATCTGTAGGTTACATAAAAAAGATTGTGGAACGGCTGAGCTAAGACATTGGATAAAAAAAGAGAAGAACATTTTGGTTGCCACACCTCCCAGTTTCTATCGTTTTAACCCACTGCCTAAAATTCATGATTCCACCATACCACCTCCAGATTAACCAATTGTTTCAGACATAGATTTGGGAATCAAACCATTGTCAACTTTCTGTGACTTCTTAAAAGTATAATAGTACAGGCTACCCAGACCTCCCTTTAGGATACTAAGGTGATATCAAAGCTCCTCAAAGATTTGCCTTTCAGTCCCCAGGAAGAACTCCTAATCAGGCTTGATATCAAGGTGCTATACACAAGCATACTGTAGGAGGAAACTAGCGCATCATATTAGATGTTATATTTCCAGGATTGGGAATATAGATCACTACCTCATTTCATCATCGAATTAGTCCGAGTCACCCTCGGACACAATTTTTTTGAGTTGGAAAGTCAATTATACCTCCGAATCCATAGTACTTCAATGGGTACCTAGTGTGGCGAATCTTTATGTACATGCATTGGAGGAGGAACACGTCTTTATTAACTCCAGTCCTTTCATAGACCAAATATGTGTCTGGAAGAGATATACTGATGATGTCTTGATTATTCAGAATAGGAACATTGACACAGTTCTTGAGTTCATCCATTTTTACTCATACATTCAGCAACTCAGATCTGACGTTCCTTAATTATGCATTACTGTGAACATGGAAATCTTCAACAATCAAACAGACAGAAACAAATGAACTATTTGACACTTTCCACCTGAGCTGGCTTAGAGAGAATTTCCCTTTCGGTCAGTTTCTCAGACTTTGAAGGAACTGCACCAAAGGAGAGGACTTTCAAAAACATGCAGATGTATTAACTAGGAAACTGTAAAATAGGCCTTATATACAGGCACAAAAAGGAGAATCTAATAATAACCAGGTAACAGTATTAGAGAACCATGAAAACAAGGACTGGACACACTTGTTTGTATTATCAAGTATAGTACATTGTCTAATTTTTTTTTTAAATCAGCAACATATTAGGTTTACTTTGGGATGGGGAACCTGCGCAAATTGCTCTTGAAAAACTGACGAGGGGCTAGTACGATGGACGCATAGCCCTCCCCGACATGCAGATATACTATTGGGCAGCGCAGCTCATTACGATTAGTCATTTTCAGACCTGCAACGCGAGTACCAGATAGCCTCATGGAGATATATAAGTACTTGCAAATACATCATAGCTTGCAACAGGTGCTGCCGAGGGTGGAGGTGCTACCTGAGTCATCCCCACTTGAAAACAGGTTATTAGACAAGCATATGCTCAAGAAGGCGATCTCCCTCACTTATTGCAAGGTGATTACTAATTCGCCTAACACCTTGGTTAAACTGTGTGCGCAGTGGGACGGGAACCTGAAGGGAGTAGAGGATGATGAGTGGGCAGAGGCACTGGCATCCCCCATGAAGTGGCAATTAGATCCAGGTTTCATCTCGCACAGTCAAAAATCACACATTGCAGCTACTACGCATATACCAACATGGTAAAAATGGACAGGGCAGCAACTTCGTTGTGTCACAGAAGCTGTGGCCAATTTGGCAAATTTTTCCATATTTTATGGGACTGCCCTGCCATTCAGCAGTGATGGGGGTCAGTGGTCGCTTGCTTGAATTCTGTGTGTGGGGGCCCTATGGAGGCCTCCGCGAAGTGGTGTCTCATTAACATCTGGGAAGCCACAGGCCTCTCTTGTATGGATCAGTTTTATATGATTCTGGGGCAGTAGTGACCAAGTGCAACTATGCGCTGGAATCCAGGGACGTCTTGGTGCCACAGCTGGGTGATTGGAAGAAAGACATGGACTGGTGCATGTTGGTGGAGAGAACGATCTACGAAGAGAAGGGCTGTCTGACAAAAAGGCCTAAGATATGGGGGAAATGGAATGATTTCCGGGGTGGACTTTGTGCCCCTGATGTTCACACAAGCGGCACGATGATCTATGTTTGGAACATCCAGCTTTTAAGGTGGTCTGATGACATGTTGGGGGATGGGATTGCTGGGGTAGGAGGATCGGAGGGTCGCTGGGACTACTAATAATTTGTGTTTGTTCGACTGTGACATGGGGTTACTGTGCAGTGAGTTTTTTTGTTGTTGGATTATTGCTCACTTTATATGCAATAAAAAGATCTTGCAAAAAAAAAATCCCAATAAACTAGAGGTGAATGTAACTTCCATAATTCTGTGTGTTGTTATCATGTGGAATCACATGAGAGGATGCTTAATTACGCTATTTCTTAACAAAAAAGCCTCCTCGTGTCCAAAATGGGCAGAAATTGCATTGCAAGGCAACAGAACAGGAATAACTGGTGTGATGAGCCACTCGTACTACCGGAATGTACTCCTGAGTAGGATTTTTCCCCAAACCTACTCAAAGCATTTAGCTCTATTTTCTCAGTGTAAAATGCTCCCTCTCGTCCAAAATGGGCGCAAGAATACATTTTGCGCTAAGAAATAGCACTAAATTAGCTCTTAGGGTAGGGTTTTCCTCCAAATTACAGTATTTCGCTTAATTTGCTTGGCGCTAAATGCACGCGAGGATGCATTTTTCGCTAATAGTGCTAAATGCAGTAGAACACGAATAGTGAACAGCCACTAGCTAAATGTGCTCTTGCGGTAGGATGTTTTTGTCCCAAATTACTCATAATTAAGTGATCAGGAGTAATAACATAATTATTGTTAATTCCACATCAAAGAGTAAGGCGGAATTACCAAAATTACTCTGATTACTCCAGCGTTATTGAAATTATGTCTAGTAATACAATAAAACAAGTGCATCCTCAGCTCAGTACAGTATTCCCTGAAAAAAAACATGTTTTCATTTAAAAAAGGGATGAGTCTTCATGGACACCTGGTACACACCAGACCCACCACAACCCATCTCCCACCTTGTGCGGTTTACTTCCAGTCAAAAGACATTTCCCTTGCAGCGAGTATAGAACTAAACCAACTAAAGCCACTGACGTTATCAGGGATACCCCATGGACACTCATGAAACACACTCATTACAACTTGTGCAAAGTAATATACATGATCACTTATCCATGTTCCAGGGTTGCATGTTATCCAGCACTCCTATAGACCGACGAGTGACTCAGCGTTTTTTGCGCTGATTGTTTTGATGCTCGCCTCCCCTCATTTGAATGTAGGACTTGCATATGTGCCCACCACAGGCGGACCTTCCATTTTATGGTTTTGCTTACTTGACAGTATTTCATTTCTGCCAGTTGCTACTCAAGTCCTGAAGAAGACCTCGCCTCTTGATTTCTTTAGGGGTCGAAATGGCAACAATCATTTATTATTATTATTATTATTATTATTAAATGAAATTTGTAGAGCGCACTGACACCATGGGTTTCCTGGCGCTATAGGACAGAGGTGATACACAGTCTGGGGTTTTATTTATTAACCATATACGCATTCATGAGTGGACTATTGTGTTACTTGAATATGGGATTTGAACTGAAATCCTTTTCTTATTTATTAGATTTCTTGTCCTATTGGTTAAGATTATTTTTGTGTAAGTGCCTGGTATGTATCCATTATATAACTTTTTTGTGGCCACTTTATTACACTTGCACTGCACGTAGCACCTCAGCATTTTTTGGAATTGTCATGTGAACAATTGGTACATTAAAATTTAAGTATACCAAGTTCTGTTGCCCAGCCCATCACAACTCTCGCTTGGTTCCTTTCAGGGCGTGCAGCACCTCCTCTCCCGAATAAGGCTTGCGGCGTCAGCTTGAGCTTTGACGCTTGCCCAGACAGCGGCATCAGGTAGTGAGTGACAGCCTGGGGTCGCGCTTGGGGTTAGGAGTGCGGGGCGCGCATGGACAGTGCGAGACACTGAGAGCGGCGGGCAGTGGCGAGAGGGGGAGGCAACTGTCAGGAAAACTGACACTACTCGCACGCCAGACAGTGGGGCAAGAGACTGGTGGGTTGTGTGGGCCTTCTTACAGGGCTGGCCAATGGGGGGGGTGAGCTGCCCCTCCCAAGGACCAGCACTGTCCCTGACCACTGGGCTTAGACGTGCTGCAAGGGGAGGGGGTTTGAGACAGGGAACGTCAGGGAAGCATATTCCTCCACACCATCTCCCACCCCTGGGGCCAAGACGAAGGACCCCACTCCCCAAGGGTCAGATGGATATCGCCAGCCCCAGTGGGATATTGAACAGGCCCTCTTGTGGGCAAGGGGAAATAGCAGCTGCTCCTGACAATGAGAAGATCCATTGAAGAATTGTATGACCGGCTTCTGAATGCGTTTTTCATGCATGACATCAGAACTCCGTCATTTGAACGAATGCGTCTTTAACACACATTTGTTCTGTATGCAAGTTGTGTTAACAATTTGCTTTAGGGGGCGCTGGATATTGGAATAGTTTAATTTACAATTCCAACTCCAGTCTGCGCAATGGTAGGGAAGGTGTTGGACTTTAATTCCAATACCACTCCACCATTGTGCCCCCCCTAAAGCAAGTTGTTGCAACGACTTGCCTGCAGAATGAATGGGTGCTAAAGATGCATTTGTTATGTTGCCGGTACTGTGAAGGCACAGCGTGATTCTGGCTTTGTCCTAAAGGACGTTTACCCTGCTGAAATCCAGGTAAGACACAAAGTCCCCCCTCACCCGGCCTCAGAGGGCACCGGAGAGCAGAAACCAAGTGACAGTAAATACTGAGAAAGAGTCGTTGCCGTACATCAGGCTGTGTGATATGATATGGAATAGGGTAGCAGTAGGACCTTAAAGACTGTCGGATGGGGCAGGGTGCCCATGCTGCTGGGTGTGGGAGGTGAGTGGAGGAGACTGCAATGCACCTTTGGGTAGAGTCTGTGAAACACTGGAGAAAGGGCACAGAACCATGGGACTAGCACCTTACACCTGCAGGATAATATCTTATACTGATGGCGTCCTGGCTGCGGGTGAGCTCACTCGTAATGGGGAAAATCCACATATAATCTGGTGAAAATGACGACCAAAGTAGTTTATTGCGGCAGCGGAACACACTGGGGACTCTCTTGTCGAGAAACTGAAGAAATCGGACAAACTGAAGCGAAGACCAGCTTCACGGTGAAGCAGCCTGATTCAGCAGTAATGTCTCTGAAGTGGGGGAGGGGCGCTTGACTCCCCGTCGTCGATAATAAAAACGGAGCTCCGATGTAAACTTGTGAGTGTGGCCGATGGGGGAGCAGATTTAAGACTGACCTGGTTGCTGCCCGGAGCGACGTAAAAGAAAGCGGCAGGGAAGAATCCGAGTCCCCGGCGGGCCGCGCCGAGCACCGGCGTATTCAGGAATGGCCGCAATTATCAAAGGGGGAACTAAATAAACATGAAACCAAGCTGCATAAAGAAATCAGAATCATCGCTTTGGTATCCTGTGAATTAAGTGGGAATGTCAGTGAGTTTAGAACATTTACTCCATTGTTGCAACCTAATGCATGGGAGGCTGGGACGGCGAGGCGCAACCAAGATGGCGCTGAGAAACAACCCCTTAGTTGCCGGAGAGCACGGTGTGCCGCGGGCCCCGAGAGGCGACAGCCGAAGCGGATGTTCGTTTGTGCTGTGAGGTGGAGGAGAGCTGGGCGAGGCGCAATGCCGTTCTCGCGTTGCACCTGGAGACAAACCAGAGATACGGCTTGGGCGCTGTTCGGAGGGAGAGCGTCATCTTTACCCGGTCGCGTCCAGGCCTCGAGGTGAAAGGACCCTGAGACGGAGCGCCTCTGCTGGGTGTGAGGTGTCCCGGTGTAAAGCCCATTACAGTGGGACTCAAGTGAGGCTGGAGAATGCTGGCCAATGTTGGGCCAGTCAAGGGAACCCCGTGCCTGACCTCAAGATGGAGCAGATCTGGGGCAGACCGTGGAGGGGAGTATGAGGACACAAACAATTACGCTGCATGAGGGAGCACTTGAGGCTGCGCTGCACTCCTCAATGAATCTATCCTGACCAGCAAAGCTAGGGCTCTGACTTCTTGAGCTTAATGACACAGACACATTACAAGCGCCTGACCCTAAGAGGGTGCCCACAGTGTGAGCTATCTCACAAGCCAGGCTCCCTGGGAGCACACTACCCACTTGTCTCAACAGTTCCTGGGAGGCTTTCATCCAGAGGGGTGGCTTGCGACCCAGTGGAGGAAGATGCGTTTCTCTGCCCCTATGCCACCTCGTCAGACCCCTTTTCACCCCCCATGGAGGGCAATTGTGAGACCTATTGTCCTTTTTAAGAACTTTTGGGAGTCTGGCCCTTCCTTCCCTGTTAACCTCTGTCATTCTCGGCACACTCACGGTGTGGATAAGGGTCCCAGGATGCCCGAACCCAATATGGCCGACAGTGGTGTCCTTTTCCCCCTTGGTGATATTTTACTTTTACTTACAAAACCATGCCAGGACTGTGCCTAACCTAAAGAGGACGTCTGGGATCTTCTCGGACCATGGCTCCCCGCCCCCCCACCCGCACTATTCTGACATTCCCATGAGTACACTTGACCCCTACCCAAACAGTGGAGTTTGAGCATTTTGTCTGATGCCCGGTGGAGCTGCTCTGTTCAGCGAATTGAGGAGATCGGATTTGGTTTATCCCCTGACCGTCACCTGCCCAGCCGGACACTGGACACTGTTTCTCCCCTTCTCCTTGTCTCGCCCTCCGCCCCTCTGCGTATTTCTGACGTTCTGCCTGTTCCTTGTCTCCTTTCTTCCCATTTTTCTGACCGATGCCCGTTGGAGCTTCCTAGAGAGCTATAGAGGAGACTGGCCTGGATTATCTCCCTGGCCGCCACCTATCCACTCGGTCTTTGGGCTGACTTTCCCTTTATCTCTTTGCTGTCTTCCCCCTCGTCCTCTCCCTTCTCACTCCACCTCTCCCCTTTCCCTCTCTATGTGTCTCTCCGGACATTGGACAGTTCTTCCTCGTCTCCCTGCTATGGCTCCTTCCTCCCCTCCTTTCCTATAAATTCTCTCGACAGCGTTGTTTGTTTACTGTACCTTACTACGCTATTGTAACTGATGTAATTTGTAACGCAATGTTCCTCTGCTATAGCGCTCTGATACCTACGGGTCTAGACAGCGGTGTATAATCCTTTTGATGTACCTTCTAAAGCAACGTTCCCCTTGTTAAGCACTCTGAAACCTCCGGGTCTAGATAGCGCTACATAACCTTTGCAAATCAAATAAACCAAAAACTGTTTTTTCTTGAACGCTGAGACCTGAGCAACATGGCTGATGACCGGTGGAGCTGCTTGACAGCTAATGAGGAGTCTGGCCCTGGTTTTCCCCCTTGACCGTCACCTACCCAGCCAGACATTGGGCATTGTTCCTCCTCGTCTCCCTGCTATTACTCCTTCCTCCCCTCTCTCCTACGAATTATTGAAACATTGTTTATGTGTACTGTACCTTACTATGCTCTTGTATCTGATGTAACTTGTAAAGCAACGATCCTAAATGTAAAGCGCTCTGATACCCTTTTGGGTCAAGTTTGCGCTATATAAAACTTTATAAATAAATAAAAATAAACTGGGAGCTTTCAGACAAGCTGGGACAGCTAGTGAAAGTGTCTTTCAAAGGAAGAAAGTCCTGCTATATACACTTGGCAGAGGATATCATACACCTGGAGTTGCAATCACAGGGGAAGTGTCCCACACAGTTGAAAACAATGTCCCTCAGTGTGGTACAGATAAGTACTACATCTGGGGGAGGCATCTATCAGGTACCTGGGAGAAGAAGCTGTTGTTCACCTGAGCTATAAACACTGCTGAGAGGCGTGTCGTTTTCTGGGCGAAGGTACTGCCATATGTCCAAATGCCCGTACACTTGAGGATAATTTTCGTAAACCTGGAATTTTGTAATACTTTAGTTGAGGGTAAGTCATGCATGGAGCAGGCGAACTAAGGGCATCTATAATGCCAAAGAGAGAGAACTCTTCATTGCAAGGTAGCATTTATATTATTAAAATGTGTAATCAATCATTTTAAAATGTGTAATCAGTCTTTTTAATACTACATCACGGTCTACGATCTTCATCCTCTGTATTTTTTGTGTGACTGCCTGTAATGTCGTGGTTCCCCCCACAAATGATGACGCTGCAACCTTTATGCAGGTACAACCTTGCTTTATTAAACACGTCTATCCCTAAAGAGCGCCGAGCCTCAACTGCCGTACCGGCTCTACGCGCCAATCATTTTACGCAGCGCGTGTAGCCTTGCGGGGGCGTGGCACGTCACGTGGCCCACGTGACATGCATACACTAGAGCGCGCTACTACATATCTCCCCTTTTTTCCAACGAACAGACAGTTACTCATAGTCCACTGTTCAATTCATAGTCTCTGAATCTGGCTGGTTTGACTACCACCCTACCCCTGCGGGTCAGTATTACCGGGGTGTTGGTGTTCTCACTTTCGTTGCTTCCTTCAAACTCCTGCGCAGCCGCGCCTCCTTCACTCTCTCTTCGACATCCTCCTGCCCTCTGCTCCTGATCATGTGCCATTGTCTCTAGTTCTTGTGGGCCTTCTCCATCCTCCCCAGCCGTGGTCTCTGGCGGCTCCTGCTCTGCCACTTCGGTCTCTTCCTCCCCAACACCTGTGGTTGTTTGGTCCCAGCACAAGATGTTGTTACATCTTGCCATGCGGTCCTGCGACCACACGTTTCCGTCGCTCAGCAAGGCTGCCCTGCCCAGGACTTCTTTCACTTGCATGGGCTTGCTGTATTTGCTCTCTGCCTTCCTCTGCGCATTGGCCAACCTCACTGGCACCCATTCTCCTTCCTCCAGGCCAGTACTCCGTACGTTCTGCCTGCGGTCGTAATGGTGGGTGTAGACAGCTTGAGCCTTCTCTAGGTTGGCTCGCACCACCGCGGGTGACCATTCGCTGGTGACTGTTTTTTCCTTCCACACTCTGTTGTCTTGTGTAAATGGCTCGTGTCCTCTCAATATTTGGAACGGGCTGTAGCCCGTGCTTGTGTGCGTGATCCTGTACGCCCAGATCATGTGCCAAATTTCCACTTCCCAGTCTTTGTCGTCGGATATGGCAGCTTGGATCGACCCCATCACCACCCTATTGAACCGCTCCACTAAGCCGTTACCGGCAGGGTGATAGATGGCTGTGTGTTTGGCTACAATGCCGTTCCTGCTCATGAAATTGTTCCACTTCTCTGACTTGAACTGTGGCCCATTGTCACTGAGCACCGCCTTGGGGATGCCTTCCCTCACGAATGTATCTGCCAGGAACTTGATGATGGTATCCGCATCCATTGTTTCTCCTATCGTTATCTCGGGCCATTTCGAATACCGGTCCACCATGACACATACGTACTTTTGGACTCCCCGTATGTCCAGAACCGGGCCCAAGATGTCCACGCTCAGTTCCTCCCAGGGGTTCTTTGGTAGTTCGAACTTACCCAGTTCGGGGCGGAGTGGCTTAAGGGCTTTATCGGCTCCTTGGCATCTGTTGCAGTTCCTTACATGTCTTTCTGCTCTCAAGTCCATTCCCGGCCACCAGTAGTCTTGCCTGGTCCTCAATCTTAGTTTGCAGATTCCAAGGTGTCCCTCGTGGAGTGTATCTAACAGTCTGTTGATGATGTTCGCAGGTGGTATTACTTTCTCACCCCTGTGAACAAGCACTCCCTTGTCGTCCATCGACAGCTCTTCTCTGATTTCATAGTAGGGCCTAAGTTCCACTCCGAGTGTTCTCTTCTCAGGCCACCCTTGGGTAACGAACTTCTTCACTTCCTTCAACGCTGCATCCTCGTCGTACGCCTGTTTCCGTTCTGGAAGACTGATGGAGACCTCCTGGTCCTCTGTGAGCGCCACCCATTCCTCCATTCCTGCATTGTTCTCATCACTTGATTCCATGGCGGCTGCCCTGCTTAGGTAGTCTGCCACTCTGTTCTTGTTCCCTGGAATATGCTCCACGTCGTACCTGAACTCTAGCAATTTCAGTGACATTTTTGAAATCCTTGGTGTAGCCTCAGCGTGTCCGCTCGACGCCAGCACCTTTAGCAGGGGTTTATGGTCTGTTCTCAATAGGAAGCGGGTGTCCCACAGAAACTGTCTGAACCTCGATGTAGCCCACACCACTGCCAACATCTCCTTCTCAATTACACTGTACCGCTTCTCAGTGTCCGTCAGCGTGCGTGAGGCAAAGCTTATGGTGTCCATCTGTCCTTGTCCCCTGTCCTGCATATGGACTGCCCCCAGTCCTTCATCGCTGGCGTCTGTGGTCAGGATTGTTCTGCCTTGGGGATCATACCCTTGGAGTGGAATGGCCTCAGTGATTGCCTTCTTGACTGTTTCAAATTCATCCTGTGCCTCTTCTGACCATAGAAACTCGGTGTTATCTCTCGTCAGTTGCCTCATGTGGTGGGTCCTTGAGGCGAAATGTTGCACAAATTTCCCGTAGTATTCGGCCATGCCGAGAAAGGACCTGACCTCGTCTTTGTTGGTAGGGGGTGGTG
Organism: Lissotriton vulgaris; assembly: GCF_964263255.1. NCBI lineage: Eukaryota > Metazoa > Chordata > Amphibia > Caudata > Salamandridae > Lissotriton > Lissotriton vulgaris. The sequence goes on along the minus strand of NC_141693.1, from coordinate 1,686,296,714 downwards.
CTTCGCAGATTGCCTTGACGTTTTCAGCCTTTGGGGTTACTCCCTCAACCCCTATTTCATGTCCCAGGTACGTTACTGATGCCATTCCGATGCGACACTTGGACCATTCCGCTGTGAGGCCTTTCCCTTCCAAGATCTGTAGTACCTTTTCCAGTTTTGCGTCGTGGTCCGGCTTGTCTCGGCCCATCACCAGGATGTCGTCCTGGAAGTACTGGACACCGGTGGTTTTCTGGAAGAGCTGGTGCATTAACTTCTGGAAGACTGCGGCCACTGAGGCCAACCCAAATGGCATGCGGCGAAATTGGTAACACCCAAACGGGGTGATGAACGATGTAAGATGGCGGCTCTCCGGATGTAGGGCAATTTGGTGGTAGGCGGAAGTCAAGTCAATGGTGGAGTACCATTTGATGCCCCGGGTGCTGGCCAGCATCTCCTCGATTCTTGGCAGAGGGAACTTTTCCACCACAATGTTCTTATTGAGCTCCCTGAGGTCCACGCACAACCTGACCTTCCCGTTTGGTTTTTTAACTACCACCAATGGCGCCAGCCATTCCGCGCACGTGATGGGCTCGATGATCCCTTTCTTTTCCAGGTCCTGGAGTTCTTCTTGGACCGCCTCTCGTACAACAATGGGTATGTTCCTGGCCCTGTGAGCCACAGGTACTGCCTTGTCTTTCAGAATTATTTTGTGTGAGAATTTCTCTAGTTTCCCCACCGTGCCTCCAAACACCCTGGGGAACAGTTTCCTCCATTTGCCCAGGTCCGGCCACGTTCCCTGTTCCGTTAACAAGATCTGTTCCTTGCCCCCAGGATCTAACTTGATGCCTAGATCGCCTTGGTCCAGCCACCCTAGCACGGAGGGACCCTTCTCTGATACATATAGCTTGCAGTAGGCGGACCGGCCCCGGAACTCAAATTTCAGTGGTCGGAAGCCCGCCATTGGTATGCGGTCCCCGTTGTATGTGACTGGGCGGATGTCCAGTCTTTCCAGTTCCGGACCTAGTCGTGGCACAAACTTCTCCTCCCACACTGCTCTCTGGACGATGGTGTACGGTGAGTAAGTATCGGCCACTACGCTGATCGTGATTCCTCCTATAGCCATCTCCAAGACAGGTTTCATGGTTCTTTTGCCGTCTACGTTCATTATTTGTCCATCCACTCCCAGCACCTGGTCATATATACATAGCACCGTGACCACATCTTCTTCCGACGCCTCCTCCTGGGTTTCGCTGTCATGGCTTACTAATCTCACCATGCTTTTGGAGGCCTTTTTCCTGCACACCTTCTCAAAGTGACCGATTATTCCACAGTACATGCATTTGGCGCGAAACGCAGGACATTTCTTATCGTGCGCTTCGTGTGCCCAGTTTCCGCACCTGTAGCGTGGTTTCCGGTTCGTTCCCGCTTGCCTTCCTGGCGGACCGCCATTGCTGCTCCCCCTGGTGTTACTCTTGTCCGCTGCCCTTTTTGTCTGGTGGTCCTTACGGGACTCTTCCTCGTCCACCTTGTTCACCATGGCGCTGGACGCCGTCTCTTTCTTTGTCGCGTCCGCACACCTCCTCGCCAGTTCTGCCCTCTTAACAATGACCATTACGTCTTTCAGGGTGGTTTCTCCACTGGCCCACAACTTGTCTTGCACGGATGTGCATGTGGTGTGCATCACCACTTGGTCCTTTATGAACTCTTCCTCCCAGTTGTCATACTTGCACGTGGCCGCCAGCCGTTTTAGTGCTCCCACGTACTCCTCTACTGTCTCTCCTGGGCGTTGCTTTCTTTGTTGGAAGTTAAATCTGTCCACCGACACACACACCGCTGGTCTGAAGTGTTCATTGAGGTCGTCGATCGCATGAGCGTACACGTCGTCGTCTGTGCTGTTCCTTTGCTTCGGCACCAGGCTTTTGTAGACTCTCAACCCTTCAGGGCCTAGGTTCAGTAGCAAGATGCGCTTCTTCCTCGATGGTTTAAATGTCTCTTCACTCTTCCCGACCTCCAAGTGGGAGGGTCCGGACATCAAAGGCCGCCAGACCTATAACTGGGGCAGCTCCAGAGCAGGAGGGCAGTTGTATCCTGGAGTCGAGAGACACCGAGAAGAACTCATCCTTGACGGACTGCTGGCGCTGCCGCAGCCCTGCCTTGTGAACTGTCGTCCTGCCGCTGGCGCTGCCGCGGCCCTCTGCAATCTACCATCTTCGTTGGGACCTGCTGGCGCTGCCGCGACCCGTTGTGACTACCATCTTCTTTGGGACCTGCTGGCGCTGCCGCGACCCGTTGTAACTACCATCTTCGTTGGGACCTGCTGGCGCTGCCGCGGACCGTTGCCACCTTCGACCACTCCGGGATCTGCTGGCGCTTGCGCAACCCGTCCTTCAAGAACGCCGAGCTCGAGGATTGTGAGCTACCTGTAAAAGGGTGGCTAGACAACCAGTGATCAAAGACCCTTTTGTGTTGCCCGGCGGTGTAGCCTCTATTACCCACAGAATATTAATCAATGAAGAAGCAGGCGCTGGAGACTGAAAGGCAGGAAACGAGGGTTTATTCTCTCCGGAGGAGAACACATCAATTCAGACAGCAAGTATCGTCACGAGGTGCTCTAACCGCATCTCTGAGGCCTAGCCTCTTATACAGAGGTTTATTGCTTTATTACATGAAACACATATTTGTCAATACTTTGATGTTCGGAAAGGCATCCTAGGAATCCCCGCTTCAAGCCCGTTCCCACACGTTTACAGTTGAAATCCCCACCCCGGTCACAACAGGTGATGATTATCGCGCAGCTGGACATTCCGCCGATTCACGGAATGTGTGGAGTTGATCGGATCTCATGGGGTGAAGGGTGTTTGATCGACTCGAGGGTCCTTTGATAGGGGGAAGCTTCCTACTGTACGGGGGTGTGATAAACAGTATCCGCAGGGCCAGGTGGCGGCCTGGGAACAAGGGAGACAAACGGGCACACAGGAAAAGGGGTTTGTATCAAAAGGAATTGGGACCATGAAAGGGGTGAAGGGAGGTGTCGCGCTGGGAACAGGATGGGATTCCGAGGCAGAGCCGCGCTGAAGAGGGGTTTATGACCCGAAGCATGTGAGAGCGGGAGGGGGTTGCCAGCGTGCGGGGGATGCCTGCGAGGTTAGGAGAGAGAGAGAGAGACGCGCTGGCTATCAGCGAGGGCAGGGAGGCCATGGTGCTCAAAATGGCTGCCGCTTACGCGCGAGGCATGTGAGAGCGGGAGTGATCAGTGCGTAGGGGTGTTTGTAAGGGTGAAGAGCCGTGCTAGGGGTCAGGGGTGTGCAGAGGATGGTTCTAATCAAGGCAGCTAAAAATGGCGGGGGGGGTGTATGAAAAAGTGTGGCATTGGGGAAAAAGGCAAGATGGCGTAGATAATGTTCACCAAACCGTATCAGTTTTCCACAGTCCTCCCTTTAACATTTCCAAGACATCTTGCTGGTCTATTTCCTATCTATGTCTACTGCGGTGGTCATAAGTAAGGAAGTGAAAACCCAGGCGGAGGAATTGTACATAAACATCACATTTAAAATCTTTTCATCTTAGCGGGTGGGCTCATCGTTAAGCTCGTTGCAGGAAAGTCATAGCAATGCAATATCAGACAAAAATTATGTAGTGAGAGACGTTGGGTACAGATCATAGATGCTTATAGTCATTTGGAATAGGAACTGATAGGTTACCATGTAAGTAAGTTCTTTTTGTACTCGGTTGGAGCATAGTCAATTCAATGGCGGTTGGGAGAGAAATGAGACATAGTAAAAACAATAATCGGGGTTTACAGTGTCTTGTGGTCGTGGACCATCATTAGTGAGTTCTCAGCATTCTTTGTCGTCTTCTGTTGGCACTGTTGAGCACCTGTATTACAATTCGTTCTTTAGTAGGAATGTCCGTGTGGATTGAGCCGTTGGAGGTCTGCGGGCAGGAGTGTGTCTTTGTTTTGTTTCGTCAGACCTCGTGGGAGAAATAAGTTACGGTCTTGGAGCAGGTGCGCTTTCTTCCATAACCCAGAGCATGGTCATTAGGAGGAGACAGAAAAGGATTGTGATGAAGAGTGCAATTGTCTTTGAGCGGTGGAGTCTGTCTGTCCTTGAGTCTCTGTAGTGGGTATTTCCTGTTGCTTCCATCATCTTCAAGGTGCTCGGTAGCGGGCAGAACCACAGACTTCGTTTAGCTTCTCTTTGGGGTGACCCTTGGTGGTGTTCAGGTCATCGTTCTGAGATTTAACACAGTTCGTGGTCTACTTAGTCGGAGCTCCCTCCCTTTTGGCGCAGGAAATACCCTTCTCTGGATGGCACAGTAGGATTTAGAGGATGTTGAAAGTTCAGGTGGAGGGAGGGGGGTGCGCAAGTAGTCCTTATGGTAGGTCGGAGGAGGAGGGGATGGAGCAGGGCCAGATCGGGAACAGACCAGGGGGGCGGAAAATTTAGACAGGCGGGTCCATAACCAGGTTCAGAGAGCGGGGACTTTTCGGCACATGTCGATCATAAAGCAGGGGCCTCAGGTCAGCCCTTTCCTTTCATTCTGTCAGAAACAGTGCCTCATCCTGCGACTCCTTACTGTTGCGGTCTCGCCTTGGCCAATGTCGCTGACGTTCCACGATCTGCAGTCAGGCCGCGTGCTCCCACATCCGGTCTCTTTCTCCTCCGACAGTGGTATCCTTAAATGAGTTTGAAAAGACAGTCTTTAGAGATTTTGCAGAGGAAGGTAATCACATAAATCTATTTCTCTCCCAACACTAAGCAACTGGGTAAGCATCCGTTACATTGAGGGTTTGCAGCCAACGTACAAATAATTGATGATAGGTTTGCTGGGTTCCCTACAGCTTTCCTTCGTTACTATTTCTTTGGCGTTTTGTGGGTATTACATTCATTGTCGTGGAACGAAGTCCGATACTTATTCATTGCATTTTATCACAGTCACGTTAATTCTTCTGGCAGAGACCCACTTTCCTAGTACGAGTCCTACGAAGCTTATGCCGTTATTCAGGGCTTTGTATTTACGAAAAAGTGCAACGTGCTATTCACCATGGTCTGATAGGTATCTTTCTGAGGAATGAACATAGGCTAAACGATTTTTCATTATATCAATACATCCTATCTTTCGGCTTAAACAGTTTACTTTCAATAGGGTTTACTTGCAACAAGTTCTTTCATTCTTGACTTAATTCTAACTTCGCAAACATTATTCTAAATTCTACATAGTTTCTTACAACCTGGCTACTTTATTAAAAACTCGGGGCTTGCGATGACTATTCGACTCATCCTTGGGGTGAGCGAGGTCTAATGGAAAACAACTAGGAATATAGCGGACTGGGGCAAGGGACATTTTTCAAACTCTCGTTCAGGGCAGCTGATACAAAACCGGGGGCATTTTGGGAAAACGGGGATGTCTCGATCACTTTTACTGTTTGGGTATTGGGATAATTTCGGGACGGGGAAGGTTGCGTCTACCAGAGACATTTTTATCATGGATGCCACTGACAAGTAGTTCCCCCAGAATGGGTCAGATTAGGGAACCTTAGTCATCTTACCTGTCCCTTTCTTATCGGCCAATCTAGGTTTCATCAGTTTTTAGCAGAAAAGGAGAGGTAGTAACATGGTATCGATGTAATTTTTATTTAAGACAAATTTGTGCAAATACTTGTGGTATTTGGAGCCAATCAGGTGGTGCACCGGGGGTAGTGGTTCGCCAATTAGGTGCCAGTCGCTAGGAAGAGTGAAAGTGTGGAGGAGAGAGAGAGAGAGAGAAAGAGAGAGAGAGAGAGAGAGATAGAGAGAGACAGATATAGAGAGAGAAAGAGAGAGATCAACAATAGGCTAAACAGTACACGTGTGACATGGAGAGAGGCCGTGTACTATTTAGGCTATTCGGTGCATTACCCAACATGAGACATTTCGGGTCTGTGCTAGAACGTAGAAAGCATGCAGTTTGGGACAGAAGAGCATTAGGCTGGGTACATAAGGACATGCATTGAGTTGGGTGTCTTTAGGTGCCATCTTGCAGTGTAGGTCCGCTTCGTGTATCGGACATGGCGTGGCTCCAGATCCTTACTATACTCTAGTCGCAATTTCAATGTAACCTGTAGAGGGAAAAAAGGGAAGAAAGGGAGGGGGAACAACATTCGAGCATATCAAAGGTACGGGTACGAAAGTTCTTTACTTACCACATACTCGTTTTATCTCCTCGGGGTATAATCCCCAGGGTCATGGTTTCCGAAGTCAAGGAGGGCGGGCAGTGTGATAGTTTGTTCGTGGGGGAGGGGGGTGTCCGAGGGTGGCATTATAGACCGTGTGTAGGGAGAAACGCTAAAAAGAAATCAGAGGCGCCTAGCGCGAGGTATCTGGTTTGTAGATGCATCCAGCTATCGGGATCCTTAAATCATTCCCAACGCTGTGATGTTCCAAGGCACATCAGTTCTTCGGCCAGCCCTGTCCCTTAGTACCTTCGAGCATCATACCTTTATAACATTCTAACATTCATACCGCTTTGCTTTTACCCATTCTCAGAAGTCGAGGTATTCTTCATGCGTTAGTTCCTGAGCTTAGTCGCATATTTGGGGGCAGCGTATCATACCTTAGATTCGATCATCAATCCGGGGCCGAACAGCCATTTTCTAATAACCTTAAAAACAGAGCAAAACGGTTGTGCACAAAATAGCCCTCCCGCCAATTCCCACGTTTACAAAAGTATGCGATACCTGCTCATAGCTTGGAAAACCTTTATTTGCATAATCGTTCAGTAAGTGAATATGTGAGTGCAATCATATTTGGCCGGACACGGCGATGGCTGAAGCACATACAGCAGGGGCTATTTTGCAGCATTTTAAAAAACGTCTGCTTAGTTATTTGCAAGAAACTAAAAACGTCTATTAATAATTGAGGGATCAGAGGGTATTTATTTCATAAATTGAAACACAGTTAGACTAATTGTAATCACATTTCCTAGATGTATACCATGGGCGTGCGTCATAAGCTATGTTATGTATCGGTTATAATAAATATCATAATAAATCGTACATTGAAATCAACATTTTAACGGGATCCTTTCAAATGTTCGCCAAGTGAATCCTCCTCCCTTTTTCGTCAAGTGTACAAAGGTTCACATACATATCTCAGAACATCAAGTCTTGTTAGCTAAAGAACACCACGAGGTGTTCGTAAGTTCCTATTGATACCGGCGCCATTTTGGGCGATGTCGGGTTGGTTGCACCAGAATCCCTTTCGGCAGTTCAAAAACCTGTGCTAACAGAGGGGCTGGTAACGTGGACCGTCAATCAAAAGGGGAGGGAGGTAGAACCTTCCTTACCGGGTCACGTTGAGGTTCAGCCGGAACTTACTCGAATCCGTTAGCCCACAATATTTTTGGATGATTCAGACTGAAGCTGGTACTGACACGAGAGCACCACCATCTTGTGGCTATGTCGTGGTATCAAGGCAGTTGTTCCTGACTGGAAGCGTGTGGATGCCGAGGGCTTCTGGGACTCTGGTAGAATCTTCAAAGCTGCGGGGATGTTGTCCGAGGTGGGGGCTCGTGCCCAGGCAGGCAAGCGTCCGAGTTGCAATACCGGACAAAGTTACTCCAGCGGCCTAGACCCGCCTTCCAGGGGGCCCAGACGCCATTTTGAGACCCTGCAGCAGACGCCCTTCGTCGCGTCTTCAAGAGTGGAAGAGACTTCTCTGGGGCGAGAAAAAAATGGAACACCGTGTCGTTGGGGCAGGACATTGGCTCGGGGCACTAGGATGCAGCTGTGGCGCCTCTACTTGGGGAGGTGAGGGAGGCTCGTTCGCGCCATCTCCCTCTCCCAGTGCATTCCACGCCGTTCCTTCGAGTCAGGGGCGCACATGATGACCACCCTACACCCCTGACTCGGCGAGTACTCTGGAGGACCATTGCATGTCCGGTGCTGCGCAAGTATGCCCGTCGGACATTGCATGTTCTGTGCTGCGGAAATAGGTCCGTCGGACATTGTATGTTCTGTGCTGCGCAAATAGGTCCGTCGGACATTGTATGTTCTGTGCTGCGCAGGTATATCCGTCGCCCGGCTGGAGGACTTCGGCGCCGGGCCGGGGCTGGGAAACCTCCTACCTGTGGAGGTGGAAGAGGCTCGTCCGCGTCGCCTCTTCCTCCCAGCCCACCCTGCACCAGTTCAGCGGAGGAATTTGCGATGGCCGGACCAGAAGATGCGAGGGAGGGGGTCATCTGCATCCGCCCCCTCCCTACTCGTGGCCCGGGCCGCGGCGGAGAAAACCAGGAATCCTAACCGCTAGACCATATGGGAGGAGAGGACGGGAGGTGCCGGGCCCATGGTGCCTTCTGGGCATCCCACCGGCGACCTCCGTGATTGTTGGCTGTCGGCAGGACCCCGCCCCACACGTGCTGAGTGTTTCACCTTCCGGATGGGCGTGACCGGAGACCTGTTGCATTTTGGGGACTTCCGGAGTTGGCGTAATTTTATTTATATTGTTCCTGTTAGTACGGTTTTACTTTACAGAATGTTTTACTAGTTTTCTATTTATCGTTGGTTGTGTGTTATCTTTACTGTAATTAAATCTTAAATTATATAACAGAGATTTGGCTTCCTTGAATCCCTTTACTACGAGGACCTCATTACAGTGGGGGTAGGTATTTATGCCTGGGTAATGGGGGCGGGGTATCCACGAGCACAGATTTCTTGCAGGGGGGGTTGTCTATGCAGGCCTGTAATTGCTTTTATTTTTCAGAGTGGGGGGGTAATCAGTCCCAGAACTCCAACAGGTCGTTGAAATTGGTCTGGCGAAATCTGTGCCATCGGGCATAATCAAACGTTGTAGTCCTATCTGTCCTGCCTGTGCTAGTCTGATTCGTTTTTGTCTCGCGCCTTTTCCCTTTCTGCCGGCCTGTTATTTCTGTCGGCCCTCCGCTCTTACCCATGTTCCGTAGAGTCGGGCATTGGGCTTTCCAGTGCCCGAGTTTTTTACAAAAAGCACATTGGTTTTGCCTTAAGTCTGTTCGCCCTGCACGTAGTGTCGGGGGGTTACTTTCGGGTCGTTGTGTCTCGGGGTTGTCCTGTCGGTACGTCTCTTTACACCGTTCCCTTTTTGTGCCTAATCCTTGGAACTGTGTCACCGCTGCCCCTTCCTTTTGCCTATCAGACCCTTGGAAGGTCGTCTGTCGCGTTTCCTTACCTAGTCTGACTTCGTCTCTTTCCTTTCGTTGCATTGCTTCTTTGCGCCACATACCAAGACTGTCGAGCATAATAGGCGTTGTCTTGTTACTACGAAGGGCTATTTCTATCGTTTCTATTTTGTCAAAATCGAAGGATCCTACCAGTGGCCACTGTTTCTCTTGATTTGCTTTGGTATACTTGTGCCATAGCTTACTATAGGCTATGGTAATTAATCCATACTTCGTGAACATTTCTTTATTAGGGGTGCCTTCCAGCGGAGCTAGATGGTCCACCTCTAATAAACGGTCCGGGCTGAACCAGCTATCGATCAGTGGGGAGAAGACAGGCATGACGGGTCACAATGGGGACGATAGTCAGCACTACCTATCTTATCACTGTGTGCAAAGACTAGACAGAATATTTCTATTCTACGTTGTTTGCAGGCAGTGAATACCTCAAGAACAAAATATCGGGCAGTCAATGTTTGGTCAATAAAATGGTCAATGGGGAGAATAAATAGGCCCGCAAAGGTCTGCGTTACCTACCCTTTCACTATCTGCAAAGAGGGAACCTATTCTTTCCTGTTTGCAGACAGAGAATCTCCAGAAAACAATCCGTAACAGTTAATCAATGGGGAGGGGCAATTGATCAGTGGGGGAGAAAGATAGGCACGACGGGTGCGTTACCTATCCTTCACTGTTTGCAAAGAGAGAGCCGGTTGTTTCTCCATTTGCCGACAGCGAATCTCCAAATAAATTAACAAAGAGTAATACTAGTATTTTTTTCAATCAATCAAACAATTTCCTAATCCGTCGTGTCTCCACGACCTTACCCGGACCGTATGGACTGTTTCTTGTCTTCCGAATCCAGCGCCCGATCGTTCTCTTTTCTTCGTAATCCTCGCGGCACTCCTGATGGTTCCCAGTCAGGACCGTAGATCACTCGAGAGAGGTCTGTTCGGAACCAGTGAAGTTCGGATGATCGGCTGTCAGACGAGGGTCTATCGGACAGGGTACCTCCCGATCGTTGCAGTCGTTCACTCTGTCGTCAGGACCTCTCCCACTGGATCCACGAGTCGCTGATGGGCCCCACGCTTGGGACGCCAATTGTAAAAGGGTGGCTAGACAACCAGTGATCAAAGACCCTTTTGTGTTGCCCGGCGGTGTCGCCTCTATTACCCACAGAATATTAATCAATGAAGAAGCAGGCGCTGGAGACTGAAAGGCAGGAAACAAGGGTTTATTCTCTCCGGAGGAGAACACATCAATTCGGACAGCAAGTATCGTCACGAGGTGCTCTAACCGCATCTCTGAGGCCTAGCCTCTTATACAGAGGTTTATTGCTTTATTACATGAAACACATATTTGTCAATACTTTAATGTTCGGAAAGGCATCCTAGGAATCCCCGCTTCAAGCCCGTTCCCACACGTTTACAGTTGAAATCCCCACCCCGGTCACAACAGGTGATGATTATCGCGCAGCTGGACATTCCGCCGATTCACGGAATGTGTGGAGTTGATCGGATCTCATGGGGTGAAGGGTGTTCGATCGACTCGAGGGTCCTTTGATAGGTGGAAGCTTCCTACTGTACGGGGTGTGATAAACAGTATCCGCAGGGCCAGGTGGCGGCCTGGGAACAAGGGAGACAAACGGGCACGCAGGAAAAGGGGTTTGTATCAAAAGGAATTGGGACCATGAAAGAGGTGAAGGGAGGTGTCGCGCTGGGAACAGGATGGGATTCCGAGGCAGAGCCGCGCTGAAGAGGGGTTTATGACCCGAAGCATGTGAGAGCGGGAGGGGGTTGCCAGCGTGCGGGGGATGCCTGCGAGGTTAGGAGAGAGAGAGAGAGACGCGCTGGCTATCAGCGAGGGCAGGGAGGCCATGGTGCTCAAAATGGCTGCCGCTTACGCGCGAGGCATGTGAGAGCGGGAGTGATCAGTGCGTAGGGGTGTTTGTAAGGGTGAAGAGCCGTGCTAGGGGTCAGGGGTGTGCAGAGGATGGTTCTAATCAAGGCAGCTAAAAATGGCGGGGGTGTACGAAAAAGTGTGGCATTGGGGAAAAAGGCAAGATGGCGCAGATAATGTTCACCAAACCGTATCAATTTTCCACATACCCCTCATCTCATCGCAATTGCCAGATTGGTAATAAGACTGTCCCGCTACCCCTTTCCCAGCCAAGAGACTAGAATCGAGGGGACCCCTGAGTCCAGACCTCCTTGTACCATCCTACCGTACTTCAAGATTGCTTATAAAGAACGTTGAATCTTATCCTTGTGTGGTGCCGATTCTGTTGGGGGGGGGGGGAGTTACTTGTCTGTACGATCGCTGGAGACGGCTCTCCCCGGAGACCTCTCCCCTTGTTCTCGGCCGACCCTCCAGGTCCCGTCTAACATTGGTGGCCAGCGGCGCGATCCGAACCAACGCGTAATCGTACAGAAAGCAGCTCACCCCACGACTAAACCACAATGCCGGCCCAAGAGAGCGGGTCTACAGACAAATTCCAAATGGACAAGCTGGAAGAGTACAACCATCGAGAATTAAAACAATTTTGTATAGATCTGGGCATTGCTACCACCGGTCTGAGCACAAACGATGACTTTAAACACGCCCTAGAAGGATGGGCAGAGGGAAACACCGCTGGTCCCCGGGACCAACACAGCGAAGCCCCGGAAACGAACCCCGCTCCTTCTGAGGAAAGGAGAGCAGGTCTCTCCCGGGAAGAGATCCAAGAGCGAGAGAAAACCAGACTGCATGAATTAGAGTTGGCACGGCTCAAAATGGATGGAGAACTAAAACTAGCGGAACAAAAATTGAACCTAGAACACTTACGGCTCCGAGAAGAGCGAGAGGAAAAACAAAGACAAAGAGAGCTTGAAGAAAAAAGACTGGCATATGAACACGAGCGCAAACTAGCCGAAATAGAACTACGTAAGCAAGGCAAGGACCTGGGGGTACCCGAGCGACCACGCACCCCAGGAACTTCAGAATCAAAGGTCCACATTCCCAAAGATGTCGTCCGAGAGTTCTACCGAAACGACAACATACAGCAGTGGTTCAAGGCCTATGAGATCGCCATGTCCTCTCACCGGATCGATCGAAGTGACTGGGGAGCCGGTCTATGGGGGAGGTTCGTCAACGAAGGCCGTGATGCCCTGTTACAGCTCCCGGATCACCAAATGACGTCCTATGATCACATGAAGGCCGCCCTCCTCACTCGATATGGGCTGACACCCAAAATGTACCGCCAGAGGTTCCGCGACTGCACCCGAATCCCGGGTACAACTTGGGTGGAATATGTGAACTATTTCAGCCGAGCCCTCGAGGGGTGGATCAAGGGGAGCAACGTAACGACCTACGAGCAGCTTTTTAATCTTGTTGTGTGGGAGCATCTCTCCAATAACTGCTTTGTCGAGCTCAGGCAGCACCTCCTCGACAGTAAAATGACTGATCCACGGCAGCTCGCCGCCGAGGCTGACCGTTGGGAGAGCACCCGAGTGGGCCGGGGTGGCCCGACCGAGCAAAACAGGAACAACCAAGGCCATCACCGCCCCCGAGGAGGAGGAGGCCAGGGACGGGGGAAAGACACCGTCCCAGCCGCTCCCGCCACCAGCACCCCGCCCCCGGCCAACAGGGGCAACCCCCCGATGCGCCCGGGGTTCAGAGCCAATGTCACGTGTCACCGATGCCAGCGAGTCGGTCACTACGCCAATGACCCGAACTGTCCACAGAACCAGACCCCGAGGCCCCGCCAGGTAGCGGCCGCCGCCCTCGGAGAAGAGCAAGTCTCCGAGGACCAGGAAGAGTACGAACACGAGCAACAAGAGTGGGAGCCAGCCGCCATGGTCCTGGCGTGCCTGGGGGGGAGAGACATGGTCCCGCGGGCTCCCCTACCCGCCAACACCAGAAAGTATAGTCAGTGGGTGAGCATCAATGGGCGCAAGGCCGAAGCCCTACGTGACACAGGGGCCAGTGTGACGGCCGTCCGCTGTCACCTGGTGACCCCCGAGCAAATAATACCGAACATTCTCTGCCCCGTCCAGTCAGCCGACAATTCAGAGAGCATGTGTCGGATGGCCTGCGTCCCATTCGAGTGGGGAGGAGTATCCGGCATGCTGAAGGTGACGGTCCGCGATGATGCCCCCGTGGACTGTCTCCTGGGGAACGATCTCGAAAGTTCCCCATGGGCCGCCGTAGAAAGAAGAGAACACCTGGGGATGTTGGGCCTTCCAGACTGGGCGTGCGTAACCACCCGGTCCATGGCGGCCCGCACCATCCCCCGACCAGAAGAACCCGAATGGCCAGCACCACCCCCTCCGATCGCTCCAGTGGGGGACACCGACACCGTCGACCCCCCAGAACAAACCCAAGAAGAACTCGTTCAGCCCCAGGATCTCCCAGACCTGGCTCAGTGGCGTCAAGAAGGGGGACCCACACAGGAGCAATTCCGCCAAGAACAGAAGACATGTCCTTCCCTCGAGGGACTACGACAACAAGCCCTCGCCCAGAGCGCGGGAGATACCGCCGGGGCCCACTGGATCTATTGGGACAATGATCTATTGTACAGTGAACAGAGAATCGCCGAGTTGGGGGCCAGTCGAGTGTTAGTGGTGCCCCTCCGTTTTAGAGACTTCCTGCTGAACTTGGCCCACGATGTCCCCCTGGCCGGACACTTGGGTCAGGACAAAACCTACAACCGCCTGGTGACCCACTTTTACTGGCCCAAAATGAGAAATGACGTGCTCAACCACTGCCGGTCTTGTCCCACTTGTCAGGCCAGCGGGAAGAGCGGCCGCAAACTCAAGGCACCCCTGCAGCCCTTTCCAGTGGTTACCACCCCGTTCTTAAAAGTGGGAATAGACATTGTGGGGCCCCTGGACCCCCGAACAGCACAAGGACATCGTTTTATCCTGGTACTGGTGGACCATGCCACCCGCTATCCCGAGGCCATCCCCCTTCGAACTGTAACTGCACCGGTGGTCGGCCGAGCCTTAATGGGGATCTTCTCCCGAGTGGGCTTCCCCTGGGAAGTCGTCAGCGACAGAGGTACGAACTTCATTTCGAAATACATGAAATCCCTCTGGCAGCAGTGTGGGGTCACCTATCGATTCACAACCCCCTATCACCCACAGGGGAATGGACTGGTTGAGCGGTTCAACCGTACACTCAAGGGAATGATTATGGGGTTAGAAGAGCCCCTCCGCCGCCAGTGGGATGTGCTCCTGCCGTGCCTCCTCTTCGCCTACCGAGAAGTCCCTCAGAAGTCCCTCGGCTTCAGCCCCTTCGAACTCTTGTACGGGCACCCTGTTCGAGGGCCCCTCAGCCTAGTCAAGGAAGGTTGGGAGATGGCCCCCCTGAAAACCCCAATGTAAGAATCTAGCCTGCACACCTCAATTTTAACTATATTAGTCTTTTTTAAAAAAATGTTTTGTTGTGTTTAGGGAGCTTCCCAGTGGGTCAGTTGTGCCCACAACTGTTGTTAAACTGCTTTTTGGAGGCCTAGTATAAACTAGGTCTGAACCGGGAGCTCTCGCTATTATGTCCCTAGGGTTTCAGAGTATGTTAATACAGTTAATGCAGCTCAAATCAATGATAATTCAATAACTCATACAAAATTTTTTTTAAGGTTTCAAGGCTTATTTAGTAAGCATTATTTAAATACCTTGCTTCAGAAGTATTTACAAAAATAATATCATGGGTTCAAATGTCAATTAAGTAATTCGATTGTTATCCACAAAAAAATACAGTAAACAAAATTACACATTTCCCAATGCATTTCGGGTCTAACTCGACCCTTCTTCAGGGGGATTTCTGTAAGTGGTAATAAGTTCTGTAAACAGTGTCAAGCACTTCAGTCCGATTTCAGGCACTGCAAAGTTAATGAAAAAACAATTGTATTCCTTTTACAATGAGATTCACTATGTACAAGAAGAAAATAGAATTGACACTGCATTCCGCTTTGTGTTGTGCAAATTAACATGCAAGTGATCAATTATACTGGTCGTGTGTGGCACAGTGAGCCAAAACAATAAATGTGATCATTATTGACTATGAGTGATACCCACTAAATTACCCTCTCAAGTGGTGTAAAATTACACAGCTCCCTCGTGACCCTAGGGGTTAACATATACTATATAAACAAGGGGGGCTCCCTAAAAATACTGTATACCAAAAACTACCTGTTTGGTGCTTCAAACAGTCCTTAAATGAGGTAAACCGATTCTACGGAGTCCAATACAAGTTCTGCAAATAAATTATATCCATTATTTGGCGGAGTGTCCGATTTACTTAAAGGTGATAAATGCTAAGTGAAAGGTCGCCGCCTTACCCATGAATTCACTCACTGTGTTGAAAAAGGGTATCACGTGGTAGTAATAAATCGAGCAATGTCCCGCTACTGAAACACTTTTGCCTCCAAAGTCTAGGAAAGAATAACGACGCCCGTTATTTTTACCCCCTGAGATTTAATCATGGCTGCAAAAGCCGTGAATGACCTGCGCTTACCGTTCGTCAGTATGTGAAGACGTATCTTCAAACTCCCTTCCTTCATAAACGGAACCTCTCCAATCTTCAACCTAACGTGAAAAGGGTAAAGGACAATGATTCCCCCACTCGTCTCTAATACTTGATTACTCACTGGATGCGCACCTAGACGGCGCCATGCCCTCACCTTCTCACTCGCATTCAATGACCTCTGACTTCTCATCCACTTCCGGTGTCAACATCCGGTTAAGTGATGCGTGTTTAAATACCCCTGCCTAACGTTAAGGGACTATCGTAGAAAGCGTGTACTAGGGATCAATGTGTCCTAAGCTATAGAATATTTTGTGAGCACCACGTGGTGACATTTACTTGAATTCTATGTTGAATTTTAAAAGCGCCACTGGAATTATTATACGCCTCTCGTTTTTGTGTGGTTCTGGTGTTGCAAAAACAAAAGAAAAAAAGAATGTAAAATCTATCCATAGACAAATAAAGATGTGCAAAAAATATTCTGTAGATACCATGTCCAAGTTAGCCCAATCAAACGTGAAATAAATGATATAGTGAGAGTTGAACACTGTCGGTAATGGTGTCAATCCTGTACAAAAAGGTTATTGCTGTTTGGAATACAAGCATCTTATTCAATGCATATCATGTAGTTACAGGTTATTTACAGGAAGCAAACCATTTCATATTGATCATTGAGCCCACCTGGAATCAGTGTACCAAGCATTTTTATCCAAAATGTTTCTCTGCGGGCCAAGGCTACATTGTGATCTACTCCCTTGTGTTTTTCTACCACTTCAAGTATGGTGTATCGAAGTTGTGGTATGGAGTGACTGGATTTTATCCAGTGTGTTGCTAGGCAAGATGTTGTTGACCTATTCCGTATAGTGCTCTTATGCTCAATGATTCGAGTTTTAACTTTTCGGGAAGTTCTTCCCACGTAGGTTAATCCACAAGGACATGTAATAGCATAGATTACTCCCACTGTGTTGCAATCTCCACTGAATTTCAATTGTATTGCTTTGCCGCTGTGGGGATGTTTGAATTCCTTTCCCATGGATACATTGTTACACTGACCACAATTGTAACATTTTCTCATGCCTTTATGATTGTCTGTTGGAAGAGTTGAAGGGGATTTCAAAATTTCTCTCATGTTTTTTGCTCTTGTATGTGCTATTATTGGTAGTGTTTTGAATAAGTTGGCAAAATCGGGTTCATTGGCTATGATTTCCCATCTTTTCCTTAGTATCTGTTTGATTCGTTGTGACTGTGTCGAGTGTCTCATGACAAAGACTATACGATCATTGGTAGATTTCTCCTTCTTTTTCAACAAATCTTTTCTTTCCATCCTGGAAACCTTCTGAACTGCAGTCTCAAGTACCTCTGTTGGGTAACCCCTGGCTCTGTATCTTTCCACTTGTGCTTCAATCATGTTGTTGCTGTTCGTTGAATCCGAGGATATCCTTTTAATCCTGATGAATTGGGAGGTTGGGAGGTGATCTTTGAGGTTTTTAGGATGAGCACTTGTATAATGCAATGCATTATTGACATCAGTGGGTTTACGGTAGATGTTGGTTGTAATACCGTCTGGGGATTTACAAATCTCAATGTCCAGGAACTGTATTTTTTGTTGTCGAATATTGTGAGTGAACTGTATTCTTGGGTTGCACTTATTCAATTCTCTGATGAGTTCTTCCAACTCCATCTTGGTCCCTCGCCAAATTATCAAAATGTCATCAATGAAACGTAAAAACAAAATTAAATTCCCGGTCCATCTGGTGTCTGATAGGATAAATCGTTGCTCAAAATAGGCCATGAAAGTGTTAGCGTATGCAGGCGCCCCCGAAAAGCCCATGGACGTGCCTGTCTTTTGCAAAAAGAAATCAGATTTCCAAGAAAAATAACTGTGATATAAAGAAAAATGTAAAAGTTCCAACAAAAAAATTCCCAAGGAGTGATCCACTTCTGATTGTAACAGTCTCCATTCTATGGCCTCTAGGCCCTCTGTGTGTGCAATTGAAGTGTAGAGTGCCACGACATCAATTGTGCAAAGTAATGTGGTTTCCTCTATCAGATTGTTGACTTGTTGGAGTTTCAATAGACAATCCGTCGTATCTTTCAAGTATGTTGTCCAAGACTGTACCAATGGTTGTAAATGAAAATCAATGAACCGGCCAACAGGTTCATGTATAGAACCGCATCCTGCCACGATGGGTCTAAACGGTGGATCGGTGATGCTCTTATGAACCTTAGGTATCATGTAGATGTGTGGTATTTGTGGTCTGTTAGTCCTCAAGTATTTTCCAGTGTTGTTGTTAATGATGCCCGAATCTTCTGCTTGTGCAACGATGGTGTCCAATATCTTACTGAATTCATCCGTGGGGTCTGCTTCCAATCGTATGTATGTCTCGGGGTCCAGAACATGGTTATCAACTTTTCTTTCATAAAAAGTGGTATCCATCATCACCAATGCTCCTCCCTTGTCCGCTGGTTGGAATGTGACTGATTTGTCTTGTTTGAGGTTATTCAAGATCCTTTTTTGTTTGATGGATAAGTTCTGTTTTTTGGGTGTCACGTATTTAATAGTTTCAAGGTCCTTTTTAACTAGTGTTTCAAAGTTATCCAGAATTTTGTGTGAAATTGGGGACATAAATTTACTTTTAGGCTTGAATTTTTCTTGAATTCTTGTTGTTCCGTCCATCATTGTTGTTGAGAAAAACCACTTAAGTCTCAATTTGCGTAGAAATTTGAAGAGAGCTATTTCAGTTTCCAAACCGTTTGATACATAAGTTGGTACAAATGAAGTGCCCTTGTTAAGAACTTTCTCCTCCTCCATTGTGAGTTGTCTACTTGAGATGTTGATTATCAAGTTGGTCTCTTTGTGACCTGTCTCTGTGGTCGTCCTGTCTCAGTGGTTTTTTTTGGTACCTTGTCCCCTGCGGGTGCATCTGTTCTTGATTCTAATGACTGGTTCGGTGGTTGGATTGCTGATTGGCCCTCCGCCAAAAAAGAAGGTTGTAAATTCTGAGAGATACCTGACGTTGTGGCTTGTGATGTGACTGACGTCATTGTGACGGGTGCTGGTGGTCTCTGTAATGAAAGATCCTCATCTAATGCCACGCTTTCTTCTGATGAGGTGTTCCTAGGTGTTTTGCTAGAGAATCTTTTGTGCGCATAGGCCTCCGCCCATGTATATACCTCATCTAATTTATAGTCAATCGTATCTCTACGAAATTTGCGAATCTTTCTGTCATGAACCTCCTTTGCATGAACATCCAATTTATTATTGATGTCTTCTAGAATTTTTGTCCAATCTTCATCTGGGATAGTTTTTGAAAGTTCTTGTTGTAATTTAAAGATATCTTCCTTTAAGTCCTGGAGTATCTGCGAAAGTTCCTCGATGATCAACAATATGAGATCTAGTGAACATTTGTTCAATATTGCTTGCCATTTGATTATAAAAGCCTTATTGAATTTGAAGAGCATGGGTTTAAGCGCAATGCGTAATCCCCTGGGGATTCTCTTCACCTTGTGGTACTCAATCAAAGTGGTTGCGTGTAAGCGTTGGTTAACTTCCTTGCGCATGATATATTCAAGTTGTTTGAGCATCTGGGTGGTTGTGCCTTTAGACGTGCTGAATGTGCGTACTTGTTCTATTAAAGAATAAATGGACGCTGCATCCTCTGTGCCATATACCTTAATTTCTGCTTGGTTTAAGGTTAGATTTCCTATTTCTTGGAAGGAAGCCATTATCGTTCGTGATGTGGGTGCTGGTCTATTGTGGGGCTGTGGTTAAACTGCAATGTAAGAATCTAGCCTGCACACCTCAATTTTAACTATATTAGTCTTTTTTAAAAAAATGTTTTGTTGTGTTTAGGGAGCGTCCCAGTGGGTCAGTTGTGCCCACAACTGTTGTTAAACTGCTTTTTGGAGGCCTAGTATAAACTAGGTCTGAACCGGGAGCTCTCGCTATTATGTCCCTAGGGTTTCAGAGTATGTTAATACAGTTAATGCAGTTCAAATCAATGATAATTCAATAACTCATACAAATTTTTTTTTAAGGTTTCAAGGCTTATTTAGTAAGCATTATTTAAATACCTTGCTTCAGAAGTATTTACAAAAATAATATCATGGGTTCAAATGTCAATTAAGTAATTCGATTGTTATCCACAAAAAAATACAGTAAACAAAATTACACATTTCCCAATGCATTTCGGGTCTAACTCGACCCTTCTTCAGGGAGATTTCTGTAAGTGGTAATAAGTTCTGTAAACAGTGTCAAGCACTTCAGTCCGATTTCAGGCACTGCAAAGTTAATGAAAAAACAATTGTATTCCTTTTACAATGAGATTCACTATGTACAAGAAGAAAATAGAATTGACACTGCATTCCGCTTTGTGTTGTGCAAATTAACATGCAAGTGATCAATTATACTGGTCGTGTGTGGCACAGTGAGCCAAAACAATAAATGTGATCATTATTGACTATGAGTGATACCCACTAAATTACCCTCTCAAGTGGTGTAAAATTACACAGCTCCCTCGTGACCCTAGGGGTTAACATATACTATATAAACAAGGGGGGCTCCCTAAAAATACTGTATACCAAAAACTACCTGTTTGGTGCTTCAAACAGTCCTTAAATGAGGTAAACCGATTCTACGGAGTCCAATACAAGTTCTGCAAATAAATTATATCCATTATTTGGCGGAGTGTCCGATTTACTTAAAGGTGATAAATGCTAAGTGAAAGGTCGCCGCCTTACCCATGAATTCACTCACTGTGTTGAAAAAGGGTATCACGTGGTAGTAATAAATCGAGCAATGTCCCGCTACTGAAACACTTTTGCCTCCAAAGTCTAGGAAAGAATAACGACGCCCGTTATTTTTACCCCCTGAGATTTAATCATGGCTGCAAAAGCCGTGAATGACCTGCGCTTAGCGTTCGTCAGTATGTGAAGACGTATCTTCAAACTCCCTTCCTTCATAAACGGAACCTCTCCAATCTTCAACCTAACGTGAAAAGGGTAAAGGACAATGATTCCCCCACTCGTCTCTAATACTTGATTACTCACTGGATGCGCACCTAGACGGCGCCATGCCCTCACCTTCTCACTCGCGTTCAATGACCTCTGACTTCTCATCCACTTCCGGTGTCAACATCCGGTTAAGTGATGCGTGTTTAAATACCCCTGCCTAACGTTAAGGGACTATCGTAGAAAGCGTGTACTAGGGATCAATGTGTCCTAAGCTATAGAATATTTTGTGAGCACCACGTGGTGACATTTACTTGAATTCTATGTTGAATTTTAAAAGCGCCACTGGAATTATTTCCCCCCTGAAAACCCCTCCAGACGTCTACAAGTACCTCCTGACCCTCCGCAACCAGACCAGGCGGTTCCGAGAAATCGCCAAAGCCAATCTTGAAGCCAGTCAGGAGGACATGAAGAAATGGTATGATCAGAACGCCTCCTCCATAGAGTTCGTACCTGGCCAGCAAGTATGGGTGATGTCCCCCACCGAGCCTTGTGCCCTGCAAGATAAGTGGACAGGGCCCTTCAAGGTGGTCGAGCGCAAGAGCCCCGTCACCTATCTCATCGACATGGAAACTTCCCGGAACCCCCTCCGGGTCCTCCACGCCAACAGACTCAAGCCTCACTTTGTGCGCTCGGAGCTCAGCCTATTGATGGCTACAGACAGTGGGACAGAAGAAGACTCCGAGCCCCTCCCCGACCTACTGAGGACACGTGAAAAGGATGGTTCGGTAGACGGGGTCCGGCTGTCAGATGCCCTGACCTCAGAGCAGCGCCAAGACTGTCGGGCACTCCTGCTGCAGTTCGCAGCTCTCTTTTCCCTCACCCCAGGGGTCACCCCCTGGTGCCTACATGACGTGGACACAGGGGACAGCCCCCCCATCAGACATCGGGCGTACCGCGTGCCAGATCGGGTACGTGCCTGCATCCAAGCTGAAGTCTCCAAGATGCTCACCCTCGGAGTCATCGAACCCTCGGACAGCCCCTGGGCCAGCCCAGTCGTACTGGTCCCCAAAGCTGCTGCCCCCGGCACCACCCCTGAGCTCCGATTCTGTGTTGACTATCGGGGTCTGAACGCTGTCACCCGAACCGACGCTCACCCCATTCCCCGAGCAGATGAGTTGATCGACCGCATGGGGGCTGCCCGCTACCTCAGCATCTTCGACCTGACAGCGGGATACTGGCAGATCGGCCTCACCCCCAGAGCCCAAGAACGATCCGCCTTCTCCACCCCGGATGGCCACTACCAATTCAAAGTGATGCCATTCGGCATGAAAAATGCTCCAGCCACTTTCCAGCGGCTGGTGAACCAGGTATTGGCGGGCCTCGAAGATTTCAGCGCCGCCTACCTAGACGATATCGCAGTGTACAGTCGCCACTGGTCAGACCACCTCAACCACCTCCGAGAGGTCTTGCAGGCCCTCCAACAGGCCGGCCTCACAATCAAGGCCAGCAAATGCCAGATTGGCCAGGGGTCCGTGACCTACCTCGGACACCAAGTGGGGAGCGGTCTGGTGGCCCCCCTCCAACTCAAAATCGCTGCCATCCAGTCCTGGCAACCACCCATCACCCAAACCGAGGTCCGAGCCTTCTTGGGGCTCACCGGATACTACCGACGGTTTGTGAAGGACTATGGCAGCATTGTGGGGCCCCTCACGGCACTTACATCCAAGAACCAACCAAAAAGAGTCAACTGGACTCCTGACTGTCAAGCGGCCTTCGAGAAGCTGAAGACCGCCATGTGCACCGCCCCTGTGCTCCAGGCTCCCGACTACAGCCGAGAGTTCATCGTCCAGACTGATGCCTCCGACCATGGCATTGGGGCCGTCCTTTCCCAATTGAACCCCGAGGGGGTCGACCACCCAGTGGCCTTCATCAGCAGACGCCTACTGGACCGGGAACAGCGCTGGAGCACCATCGAGAGGGAGGCCTTCGCAGTAGTGTGGGCCCTCAAGAAGCTCCGGCCCTACCTCTTCGGCACCCACTTTCGGGTGCAAACGGATCATCGCCCCCTGCAATGGTTAATGCAGATGCGGGGGGAGAATCCCAAGCTGTTGCGATGGTCCATCTCCCTGCAGGGGATGGACTTCACTGTGGAGCACCGCCCGGGCCAGGATCACGCCAACGCGGATGGCCTGTCACGCTTTTTCCGCCTCGACGAGGAAAGTCCCCAAGAAGATGGGTGACTCTACCCGCCTTCAGCTGGGGTGGACGCATGTTGGACAGGCCACATGAAGGGCTCGCTCACTCCCCGAACGACAGGGCCTGGGCACCGGCTCTCCAGGTGCTACCCACCAAAGCAACTCGCAAACCGTCCCCTACGGGACCCCTGCTCCCGGACATCCATGTATTACCGGCCCGGACCACCGTCAACACCCTTGCCCGGCCCGGCCACCATCTTAGACGCTGCACCACGAGGCCGCGTGGCCTCAGCTCGACCCCAACCCTGGGCCTGGCCAGGCCCCGACAGCCCGGCACCACCATCCACCCAGGAGGTGAACGGACCACTTGGCAGGTCAATGGGAGGAAGAAGTGTCGATGGCTCTCCCCCGCCAGGTGCCGATCGCCCCCAGCCTCCCCGGGCACTGGCTCCACCCCCCTGCTGGGTGTCTGGACTACCTCATCCCGGACCTCCCGACCTCCAAGTGCGAGGGTCCGGACATCAAAGGCCGCCAGACCTATAACTGGGGCAGCTCCAGAGCAGGAGGGCAGTTGTATCCTGGAGTCGAGAGACACTGAGAAGAACTCATCCTTGACGGACTGCTGGCGCTGCCGCAGCCCTGCCTTGTGAACTGTCGTCCTGCCGCTGGCGCTGCCGCGGCCCTCTGCAATCTACCATCTTCGTTGGGACCTGCTGGCGCTGCCGCGACCCGTTGTGACTACCATCTTCGTTGGGACCTGCTGGCGCTGCCGCGACCCGTTGTAACTACCATCTTCGTCTGGACCTGCTGGCGCTGCCGCGGACCGTTGCCACTTTCGACCACTCCGGGATCTGCTGGCGCTGCCGCAACCCGTCCTTCAAGAACGCCGAGCTCGAGGATTGTGAGCTACCCCTCATCTCATCGCAACTACCAGATTGGTAATAAGACTGTCCCGCTACCCCTTTCCCAGCCAAGAGACTAGAATCGAGGGGACCCCTGAGTCCAGACCTCCTTGTACCATCCTACTGTACTTCAAGATTGCTTATAAAGAACGTTGAATCTTATCCTTGTGTGGTGCCGATTCTGTGGGGGGGGGGAAGTTACTTGTCTGTACGATCGCTGGAGACGGCTCTCCCCGGAGACCTATCCCCTTGTTCTCGGCCGACCCTCCAGGTCCTGTCTAACACGTATCCTGTTTGCACACTCATCTTTTCGCTCTTGATCGTGGGCTGGTGGCTCGTTTGGCCTTTGGGGCTTCCCGGCGCGCTGTCTTGTTCTACCTTATGGGCGTGGTCCTGGGGACTACCTGCGTCAGCCCCCTCGCTCTTTACCCGGGTATCCAGCTCGTTTCCTTGCCTCGGCGGACGCTGGTCTTGTTTGGCACACTACTTGCCGTGTCTTCTTCGGCTTGCGCCGTTTTCGACCTCTTGAGTTTTTCGGGTTGTTTGGCCCTGCCGCGCTCTTCAGGGTGCCTGCTAGGAGTTGCCGTCGGTGTTCGCTGTGGGGGGTAGGGATCGGCTATCCCACCCTCGTCGCCATTGTAATGTCGTGGTTCCCCCCACAAATGATGACGCTGCAACCTTTATGCTGGTACAACCTTGCTTTATTAAACACGTCTATCCCTAAAGAGCGCCGAGCCTCAACTGCCGTACCGGCTCTACGCGCCAATCCTTTTACGCAGCGTGCGTAGCCTTGCGTGGGCGTGGCACGTCACGTGGCCCACGTGACGTGCGTACACTAGAGCGCGCTACTACACTGCCGCCTATTATTTTATTTTACGTTTTCTTATTTCTCGTTTGTATGTAACGTGTAAATATGTCAAATTCTCCTCATGTAAAGCGCTTGGTTCTATTGTGAAGCGCTCTGACACCTTTGGGTTAAGCCCGCGCTATATGAAAATGCATTAAATAAATAAATAAATACATATCTTGATGAGAAGGCTATCATTCATCTCGTGTAGTTACCATATAAGAGGGTCTTAAAACAAAGAGGTAAGATGGGTTAAGGAAGGCTGTCATACATGTTGATGTACCTCCCAGCCCTGCACTTGGAGTGCAATGTCAGTGAAGGAGGAAGTGCCTGTCATAAACCTGCAGGATGGGTATTTACCTATGCCGGTCTTGCCGAGTTTCCCTGCGGGGTGAGTGATGTAGTTCAAAATTGGTTTGTTCTATTTGCCTCGATACTACCTTGATCTTTTTTAAATTGCTTTGATCCACGAGCTACACTTTCCTAAAAAAAAGTTCTCACCGCGTATAGGTGTGCTAAAAGCGGTTTGTCCTGCAGTACGTCACGCACATCATATACATTCTGTAACTTACGTTATCACGCCTGCTTCGCGATACGTTAGTTCTGCAGCAATAGACGCTCGATAGCTCGGCAATCCATCTTGTTTGGGTTGCATGTGTGCTTTCGGCTTTCGATTCAAACCGGAAATGCCTGGAAGGCTGGCTGGCAATCAACATACGAGCCCGTGGAGCAGTGGAAGGGAGAGATACTGCCGGTCGGAACACTTGCAGGGAGCGAGATACAGCCGGTCGCTACACATACAGGTAAACCAGCAGGACTGGGCCCCCCAGCCCCTGCAACTCGGTCGTTACAAAGGCTCGAATGGTGCTGGGAATTCGTCGCAGTACACCTATTTTTCAGTTGGTTTCAGCTTGGGTCTACGAGCTGCTTCTTATCGCTGTATTGAGGCTTATCATTAGGTCGTTGGAGAAGATGCGCTTTTGAAACGGAAGGATTTTGGTAGTAAGTGTGCCGATATTTGTGAAGTCCCCTGTCTTCAGTAAAGGGATCAGAGGGCACATGAAGCTAAGCATTGGTCGTTGTTGGAGCAGCATTGACTGCCATTAGATAGATTTGCGTCCACGGAGCATTTAGACTGAACCGACTCCCAACCAATCCATGTCTAGTCATTCCGACTACTATGATATCCCCAGGTATTGATGCCAGTGCAGCACCGCCAGATAAAGCTGGACAACAGCTTCAGAAATGTGAGTGGGAGGATAGGGGATGGAGTCAGTGACAGCCTTTGGGCTGTCGGTACGTATCCGTAATATTTACACATTCATCCACCAAAGAAATTAACAAATAGAGGAGAAACGTCATAATATAACTCTGCCGGTTTACTTATTGATGTAACACGCAGATCTTATTTTATGAGATAGTGGACTGTTATAGAGGAACCGCCCCTGAGATGGTTGTATGAAATGGGATATAGTAGCTTATAGAGTTAATGAAATGCAATCTGTTGATCGTTAGCGAAAAAGCAACAAACATTGCATTATCTGTAAATAGATAACTATATTGAGTCTGACTATATGACGCTTCAAACAAAACAAATTGCAGTTGAACCTTGCAGATGTGTGCACTCTATGGAATCGTGTTTGCGTTATCATCGTTTATTACTCTATTATACATCGTACGTAATAGATGGGATACAAATATGTATGCAAAACTGTGCATAATTCTGCAATTCTTAAGGAGTTGAGATTTTTTATGCGTTTAAAAAAGCACACTTGAGTGACTGACTACAGGAGAGTCATGGCATCAGAAATCTTTCTCCACTAAGACCGTTCAAAAGCAGCCTTGGACCACAGTTAGTACACATCTTCCTTATAACTAGGCTCAGTATTTGTGCATACATTGAGTGAGTTTTGCGTTATTGAGGAGATGGTTTGATACTTCTCAGCATTTGCGGTTACACACTTACACTAAAGTTGTCTTGTGATCTAGACCAGCTTGGTCGAGGACCTTTGCCTCTGCTATTCCATTATATTGGATTAAGGCCACCAGCCTTGTTTACCCTTTTTGTGGAAAAGTGAACACATTAGACAAATGTATGAACCTGGTGATACCAGTTATTTAGCAATTATCTGTACGTTCAACTATGGTTTTTGGCTTGCAAAATGATGACAACATTAAGAGAGTTTTATTTGCTTAAGTGAAATCTTTCCAAGGATTTAGGGTGAATCAGGCCTGTACTGATGAGATTCCAGCGGTAACTGTTACTGTGTGTAATCAGCAACAACAGTCTTGCATTTTAATCCCACAAAATAGCCTACAACAACGCCAACTGAAAATTGGCTCAATCTGAATTCCATAAATACTAATTGCGCTTCATGTTCAATTATTTCATAAAGGTTTTCTAGGAGTTACCTAACCTGTCATATTTTACCCATAACTCCAATATGGGTACTTGCTAGGCTACTGGGCAGAAATTTAGCAACATTTTACAAAACCCTGTGTCTGTCACTTTATCAGACATTTGAAGACCACTTCCTGTTTTTACCATACAACAGCAAATTCTAGACCTCGAAATCCTATGCCAGTCACCCATTGTTAAAATAATGAACAGCGTCATCGAGCACACAAGTCCACTGTAATTATATCATCAGTCCATCTCTTAATGTAAAAACCATGATTTCAGTTTCCAGTTGTCACACTTCAAGGCGTTTTGTCTTATTGCCAACGTGATTTTCATTGTTAAGGTGTGTCCCCCACGACTATGTCAGGGTTAAAAATTAAACAGAATCTCTGATTATACAAACCGATTTCCTTAATATTAAATAACCACAAATATCCCTCACCTCGTGACAAAATCATATATTGTAGACTAGTAATTTTGCAATTTAAATAGACCTGAAATTAAACAGATACCATATTGGTTAGAGTGCATGTTCAATCAATTAATCAATCGATGTTTATTGTTATAGGTTAATAAAGGTTAATAAAACCCATCACAATATTACCATATACATTAATATCATAAAACCTA
The DNA here is from genome assembly GCF_964263255.1 of Lissotriton vulgaris. Lineage (NCBI taxonomy): Eukaryota > Metazoa > Chordata > Amphibia > Caudata > Salamandridae > Lissotriton > Lissotriton vulgaris. The sequence continues at coordinate 1,686,269,132 of NC_141693.1, read as the reverse complement.
TGAAACTTAGCTAATCACACTTTTTCATTAATAGATCCCTTTGTCAGTTGCGGCTGCCTAATATAAAGTGCATTCTGACTTCTGTCTAAAAAATGTAATATAAATGTTAAGTATTCTGTTATCAACCTTAATTAAAATAGGTGCAGTGCAATTTGCATGCATTTTTATAATAGACTGCGCTCACTTAATTGATGCACGGTGTTGCATCTAGGGTATCAGTGCTGAGATCACAAGAAGTATTAAAATTACTTGTTGCTTAATAGTATGTGCCGCTAAAACATCCTGGATACTCCACAGTTTCCGATAGTATCTCTAAGATGTATGTTTATGGCAGTGTCATCCTAAATATGGGAGAAGCTTGACCTTCGGATGCCAAGCTTCTTTAAGCTCTCAACTATTCGTGTAAAGCTGTTTCTAAAGTGTCAGCACTAAAAGACTTTACCTTTTTTTTAAATTACATTTTGTGTAGCTATAAAAGCCTATTCACCCCACTATTTGTGCAAGAAAAAAGGCAGTGGTGGTGAAAGAAGGGTTATAGACCTCCATTGGGAGTTACTATATGGTATTATAGCAATTAATTTGATACTCTACACTCCAACCTATGCATGTCAGGTGAACATTCTTCCATTGTGTGTAGAGTCTACACACAATGGATGAATGTTCACCTGACATGCATAGGTTGGAGTCTCAATCTGAGGTTCTATGTACATTTCTATGTAGTCATCCGGCACACATACGGAAATTATGTATCGCAGTTGTATAGCAAAAATGTAGACTTCAAGCGTAGTTTCTTCAATGTTGATCTTAACAAGTTGTTTATTGTAATCTTCAAAATAGCCAACGGAATAGCCACGCATGTTTTGTCGTAATCACAACTTCATCAGGGCTCCATATCATAGATATTCCAGGTAGACACTATTTGTGCTGTATTAATGATTGTCAGGCGTAGTTAAGTAGTTTCCCATGCAGTGTCAAGAATTTTAACAGTTCACAATTAATCTTGATCTGTAGGATTGAGGCTCCTGATTATAGCCATCCGACATGTTCAGATCTCCAGTTCATTAAGTCTAGATTTCAGTACTAATGTACGAGGTTCCTTTAAGGCTGGGCATATGCATACCAAATGTATAACATCTTTCTTTGGAGTGCCGCATAGTCTGCATGATTTTAGGCCTTTGTATCTCCATGCCGGTTGGTCAGCCAAGGATACCAATATTCCTTGTCGAAGTGCCACCAGCTTTCTTTTTAAATGTGCTAAATATGTCCTACTAAGATATTCTGCTGGTTGTAAACTGTTATAGGATTGCACTACCATCCAGTCATGTGTCCGCAAACTGAGTTTGTACTTATCTTCAATTAAACAGTGTAGTTTAGCTACTTTATTGATTGCGGTACAAAATGTAAAGTGTGATAGATTCAAGTGCCATAGATCAACAGTGTAAGTTTCTTGCAGTGATGACCGCAAGTATTTACTGTAGATTGAGTGTGTATAATTTTCCAGAGACTGCCGCAATGCACTGACTAGTGTACTGTTTTGGTTCTTCTGCATTTTATGCCATGTTTTATTAGTAAGACATCTTCTTGCTATATTTTATTGCACTAGGCCAAATTCCAGTCGTACTTGCACTTGACAAGTGCTCAGAGGAAGTCTAGAAACATTCTGGTAGGTGGTTATTTGTAGTTTGGTCAGAGTTCAAGCATCCTTTTGTGCATGAGTGCGCTTGCATGCGCCACCATTGGAAGTAATTCTGCAGTGATGACGGCTAATAAAGGTTTAAAAGAAGAGCCGTCCAACCTTTCTGTAAGCCTACAAACGTCATGGGTCAATGCCTTACTTTTTTCACCATGTGTTGTTTGTGCATCAAGAAATTGAACCTTTTGTCTAAGGTAAAACCCAGGTATTTGTAGCATCTGACTTCCTCTAGAATTCCGTCTTTTAACCCCTTAAGCGCTGCGCCCGTCCAGCGGCCGACGGCACCACTACCTCGGGAATGCTACCGTCGGCCGTTGGACGTTCCAACTGCACCTGCGCAATAGAACGTTCAGCACTGGAGCTGGACGTTCCAAAGCAGCTAAGGTGTTAACGTGATCTTGAGTGGAGGACCGAATCCATTTTACATGGACATTTTTGTGTTTTAGTTGTGTTTTATTTCTAACGTATTTACCAGGGGTGGCTGGTGACATTTGAAAGTGGTTGGGCATAAATACTGCACTGTGGTGAGAGAACGAGCCCGAACCACTTATTGGAGGTTCCGGGGGTCTCCCCGAGAACATTTTGAAAAAAAGATTGGGCAAATGTTGCATTCGCAAGCAAATTTGAGAAAGAAAATAGGTGGCTTGGCGGACACATCTCTGGGAGTAGCCAGACAAGTCTCTTGGCACTTGCACAGATACATCACTCTCCCTGCATTGACATAGGCACAGTCAGCCTGCACTCATAGACCCATTACTCACCCTTCTCTGACAGATCACTAAGCCAGCATTCACCCATCCACATCACTCACCCTGGACTCACACAGGCACATCGCTCACCCTGGACTCACACAGGCACATCGCTCACCCTGGACTCACACAGGCACATCGCTCACCCTGGACTCACACAGGCACATCACTCACCCTGGACTCACACAGGCACACTGCTCAACCTGCACTCACACAGACATCACTCACCCTTCGCTGCACAGCACTCAATAGGTTTAATTTATTACAGCCTGTCTATGTATTTGTGATACTATTTTTAAAAATTTAATTAATCCATTTTAACAATAATATACAGAGAATTCCTTCAATTACTCAATATTCCAGGGTCTTGCCTGTGTGTGCCACGCTGGTGTGCTCATGTTTGTGTCTGTGTGTGCAATAAATGAACACTAATACGAGATCCTGCATGTTTGTGTGTTTAATAGATGAACTGAAACGAGCATTGTCCCAGGATCGCACGCATGTGATTGCATTACATTAACTATATTTCTGGGTATTTCTGCATGTGTACTTTAGAGACATAACTGTGTGTGTTCGTGTGATAAAAAAACAGTATATTGTATTAAAAACATACAACATTGCAGGGTTGTGCACATATGTAATAAACGAACAATGTTTCCTGAGCTTAAATGTGTAATAAATTAGCAATATTGCTCTCTCTACACGCACGTTTGATAAACACTCACTATTATAGGGCCTGTTTCTTTTTAAAGCATAAATATAACGATCATTGGTACAGAACCTCGGAGACCTGTGGTAATAACTGTAAGATTGTTGATAACGCAGGCCAATTCGAGTATGTAATAAATAATAAAACAACACGCGGGGTGAGGGGGTGTTATTAAAATACATTTCAAAATCCTACCTGAGGACGTCCTGAGCAGGTCCGCGCCGCCCCGTGTCTGTTGGCCCCTACAGCCCTCTCAGCCTGTCTCAGGGCACGGCTATTCTTCTCCCGCAGCACGCCCATTAGGAGCCAGAGGGGCTCCTAATGGGCATGTGCAAACAAGGGAACACACAAGTGCGCATGAGTGGGCACGGTGCGAAAATTCACCCTCTGTCCCCACTCATGCGCACTTGTGTTGTGCTGCTGCCTGTTGCCCCCCACTGTCTGACAATCATGTCAGTCAACTTGACGCCAGACCGCCCACCCCTTCAGACTGAAGGGGCGTTGCGGTCCGACGTCATGCTGACTGACATGATTGTCAGTGAGTTCTCCCTCGGCGTCTTTGAACTTAAGTAAACTGAATCAGTTTACTTAAGTTCAAAGACGCCGAGGGAGCTGCGGGCGGGAGGGCTACGCCCCCACGCCCCAATGACGCACCGCACCTTGTATTTACCATGGCAAATTCCGATAATTCTTACAAAGATCTTTGTAAACCCACTCTGGTATGGTATGGCTCCGCAGCACAATGTCGTAGGCATATGACAGATGCTTCAAGGTCAATGGGCCTAATATGGGGGGATGCAAGTTTACTTGATCAAGTTGTGGCGATAGATAGGCCATGAAAAGATTGAAGAGGTGCGGAGCTAGGACGCAGCCTTGTTTGAAGCATATCGTTGTAGGTATTTGCCTGCACAACCTCGACCCACCCGTCAACTTAATTTGAATCCAGGTGTGGGTGTATAGTTGCTCAATAGCTCGCGGGGTTTCATATTGTAGGCCCCACAGCCTTAGATTTCCCCCCCAACAGCACTCTATCTACTCGATCGAAGGAGGCCTTCAAGTCAATGAAACCTAAAAGCAACTTTTTTTAAACGCTTACTTTTGCCTGCCATTGATGTTACTGCTAGTGTTAATAGTGGTCCTGTAGCCTTTTTGAAAACCTGTCTTGTTGAACGGAATTATGTTGTTGGAATTCGACCACCCCACTAGATCTTCAAAGATCAGTGACGAGTAGTATTTTACTTTTGAGTCTATGAGGGCAAATAATCCATGGGTCGGTGGATTTGATCGATCTACTCCCTTGAAAATTGGGTTCAATATCAATCCTCTGCAACTGCTGGGTATCAGTCCGGTTGCCTTCACCTTGTTGTACAATGCCATTAGCGGACAGGCCTAGAATTCCGGATCTAGTTTGTAAATTGCCTGCTGGATGCCGTTAGGACTCGGTACCCCATGTCTTCATCCTGTCATTATCACTTTTGCCACTTTTGCTGAAGTGTAGAACGGCTCCACTGATATGAATGTTGTCCCACTAGTTATCAGTGTGTCCTGATTGTTTGTTTACCTCCGCGCCGTTGTTTTTGCTTCGCGCAGAGGAACTTGTTTTGTTAGCAAAGGTCTTCATCAGGAACACTGCCCAGATTTTTTCCTGAATGCTTGAGCTGTTTATTGATCTTACTTCCCTACCAATGCCATTGATCGTTACCCAGAAAGCTCCTGCATTTGGTCTTTTGAAATTGAATAAGAGTTGCCCAAAACTCTACAGTTTTTGCTTTTTGTTGTTTTTCATATAGCTTTTTCAGGGTTCTTATTTTTCCCATGTTTGAGCAGAAGCACTCTGGATTTCACATGTCAGTTATTTTCTTAAAGTTAGCATTTTAGCCAGTAGGCCCACTGGTCTCAGCGTTGATTGCCTCATTTTGGGCAAGGGTACAGAGCCGTATTTTAACAGTTTTGTTTTAAACATGAAGCAGACTTTTTTTGGATTTACGTTTAGTGTTGTGCTGGACTCCAGAAATGTGTGACCAGTTTAGGCGCTTCAAATTGGTTGACTCTAAACTCTACATTTCTGCCGATCCCTGCAGATGTTTCACTGGTTTAAGACTCAGCTGTGGAAACCCCACAACATCAGTAAAGATAAGTATTTCAGTCACAACACCTCAAACAGAAATATTTGAGAAAACAATTGCTGAATTATAAACATCTCAAATTGCAGAAGTCCAAAATTACATACTCACCCCATTATGACACGTTCAGATTGCCTCTCCATCACAATGTATGATAGTATAGTGGTAGTTAAAGTGAACCCATACCTACCCAAACAATCAAACCAATCACCAGTATCACTAATTGCTTGGTATAAAGCTAAATATAAAAGGGCAAATAAAAGAATGTATTTGCCCAATAGTCCAACCAATTCAAATATGCTTAAGACAAGTGTACAGTGAGAACCATGTATTCACTCGCCTATTTAAAATATGAATCATTCTTATATAAATAGTATCTCAAAGTTCCGAAATATGAAAACAACAATGCCGTATAGGTGACTGCTTTTATTACTTAAGCAAAGTTACAACTCTACACTTGGTGTGTGGAAATACAATATTTAATCTGCCGAAGGCTGTTTGAAAGTATTTGAAGACGCTTGCGTAGCCCTCAACCAGAGGGCACTCCTGAGTTTATTCCCTCATATCAAACAGCATCCAACACAGTTGCTATCTTGCCATCTTTAAATAGTCACTGCCATCAACAAAGGATACTTGACTCGCCACCCAAAGCGGACGCCATCTTGGAACCATAACCATTAAGCTACAAATCTTAATCACAATGTACACTGCAAATAAGATAAGTGAACCCATGAATACAATACAGTTAGAACAAGTGATAGTATAATACAAATCTCAAGGATCATATGCTGACTAATATATACCAAGATGATTAATTTCTTCTTGTGATGCAGCATTTACTCTGGTGGCATCTTGCCATCATTAGGTGATAAGAGACAATCAATAGGCAACACTCCGGTCATCGTCAAAGTAATCTCAGTACGAAGTAGTACATTCAATTTGAATTGATGAGTACTAAATATTCAGTTTGTATTAATTCATTGTAAACGTCATCTCGTATGCGTATTACGGCCACACTCGGCTTTACCAGCCTAAGCAGTTAACGGCCACCATCAAAGCATTAGCAATACAGAGTAGCAGTATTCTTGAATTTCATAAGATTTGGGTTGCCATCACAGAACTCTGTATCCTATACACAAATGTTGTTGACATGTTTGTATAAAATGTATTTGTGTAAGATAATCACCATCTCTGACTCATTGCTCCTTTTTAGGTCTCGTGGCGTTGAACCGCGGTCTCGCCAGAGACCTATTGTTAGGGATTCTTCTTTCCAGGAGAGGGGACAGGAGCTGGACGCGCGCTCGGAATTGAGCGGGCCACGCGCACGCGAACGCGCTCGCTGTGGCCAGCTCCTGTCTCCTCTCCTGGAAAGCTGTACCACACAGCCACACCTCCCCTGCTTACGCATGCGCACACACACGAGCACACCTACAGACACGCACGCACACAAACATACAGAGACCCCCTCCCCCCCCTGCCGCCGCACACATACACACACGCGCACACACACACACGTTCGCAATCGTATGTGTCAGCTATCAGTACCACGGCCCTCTGTGGGACAGAATCGCAGATGTGAACGCGCCGCGGCCTCATCCCGCCTACTTCAAAACCTAAATCTCAGGGACTGAGCTCGGCAGGGGGCGTGGCTCCCTCTCCCACGCAGCTGGGTCCTGCCTTGGAAACTAAACTATGCCTGCAGCTAAAACACTTGGGATCTTTTGACAGAACTAGCTGACTCGCAAGCACTGAGGTGTATTTTTTGCTTACCTGGCTGCATACTTACCGCTGTCGGCCGTGTTCCTGAGGTAGCACCATGGCCCCGCGTCCGCCAAAGGAGAAAGTAAAGGGCGCCTGCGGCTTCTGCCACCAGCGCGAGCAGACCCCGGTTAGCGGCGTGCTGTACAAGACCCCCGACGACAAGGTGGCGGCCCACTTCAACTGCATGGTAAGAGCTGGAGGTGTGCGGGGCGCGCAGGAGGCGGGTTCTGCATTAACCTGCACTAGAGTGACCAGATGTCCCGGACACTCCCTGCTTTTCAGCTCCCGGCATGCCAGCACTTTTTGAACACATTGGTTAAAATAGCATGCGTGCTCACATTGTGACTCTCGAAACACAAAGCACACAATGGACTGCACAATGTTTGACTGCATTCCCTGCTTCGCTTCCTGGCCCTTGGTCCCTCGTTCATGTAGCATTGTGGCAGGCGTCGAAGAGCTGTGGTAAGTAATTGATGGTACTTCAGGCCAAGGTTACCTGATCCCAATACACCAGGCAAGAGGTTTATTTCGTAGATCATTATTCACAATACATTATTCAACTCACTTTCGACAAAAATGACATAATTTGAAATGGCAAATCAAGACTTGAAAAAGGGCTCTGTTTTTTCCTTTTAAATTCAATCCAAATAATTTCCTTTACGATTCCATATGTATTTCTTCTCTAGCTCCTCCTTCAAATGTTTTATAATTTACGTTCTAGTGCTTGCCATTAGGAAACCATGACTACACCCCCCAAAATTCAATACTAGGCAGATTTATTTATTTTATATATTGCGAACTCGACCCGAAAGTATCAGTGCGGTTTACATGAGCACCAGTTATGTTACAGAGTGACACATTCATTTTGTAAGGCACAAAGAAATTGAGTCATTTGCCCAGAATCACAGGGTGTTGAGCATCCCTGCCAAGACTGGAACTCGATCCCCCCAGCTTCAAGGTCGACAGCTCTAGCCGTTAGGCCGCATCCTCAATTACATTGTGACATGGGAGATCCACAGTATCGCTTTTTTTTCCTTTTTTTTTTTTTTTTTAAATATCTTTATTCAAAAAGTTTTCCCCCTCCCCCCCATTTTTCTGTTACAACCAATGTGTTTTTTAGGCATTTACATAGTCTTTTTGCACCAGATACAGATTTGTATTGCTAAATAATAATAATATGCAGATTTAGAGTACTAACACACAAAACATAAATATGGCACATAATACAACATATATATTAATCTTATAGATTCGACAGATTTCTCAGTTATTGCCGCCCGTCATTTTTCTATTCTTCCAGTGCTCAATAGGCAGCCATATCTTGCACCCCATAGCTTTTGCCTTCCTTCCTTTTCTGTCATATATGGCCCTCTCTAAATTATATGTAGATAATAATCTTGCTACCCAAATCTGGAATGACGGTGCAGTTTTATCCTTCCATGCTTTTGCAACAATTATCCTGTATACTGCTGTAGCCATGAATAAGAAATCTGGGTAGATTATGTTATCCTCTGAGCTTACCCCCAGAATTATCAGCTCCTCAGTTAATTTAGTTTTTATTCCCAGTGATTTCTCTAAAAACTCTTCTATTGCCAATTTTAAAGTGTATAATTGTGGACATTGTGCGAACATATGTGTGATATTAGCCTGTGCTGAATTACACCTTGGGCACGTTGTTCCCGTGGAGCCTCCCCAACTAGCTATTCTAGCTGGTGTATAATAAAGTGAGTAGACTGTTTTATAGTGTTGGGTTTGGAGTGTAGCAGAGCATAAAATAGTTCTCCCAAAATCTAAGGAGGTTTGTAAGTCTTCCGGTCGAGCCTTTACCTGTTCTCTCCATTTATTACTGTATTTCTCTCTGTCATCAGTTTTGTAAGCTTGTAGCTCTGCATACAGCTGTTTTATTGAGCATGAGAGATTGCTTCCCAGATAATCCATTATCTTACACCTCGCCATCCCACCAGCACCCCCCGTTTTTGTATGGAAGTAACTCCTCACTTGCAGATATTTGAAGAAGTTATGTCCATCTATTTTATACCTATGCTGTATGTTTTGGAACGTTAAGATTGCTCCCCCTTCATCCATTAAATCCCCCATTTTCTTAATCCCTTTCTCGTTCCATTCTTTCATAGCTGTATCCCAGAAAATTTCTATCGGGAGACTATCATTCATATAGAGCCTTAAGTACCGATTATACCTTCCAAGTCCCAGTTTTTTCTTTATCGCTTTCCAGACTTTATATACCGCACTCAGTGTCTTAAATCTTGTATGCTTAAAATATGCAAAGTCCACCGTTGATACCAAAGCGTTTTCTGCCGCTTTACCTAAGAGTGCTTCATATACGTTCGCCGGCCCTTTTCTCCCCTCTTCCTCCTGAGCACTTCCGCCTAATAGACCTTTGGAGTATTGTAGAGCAGCTGCCCAATAATAAAATCTAAAATCAGGTGCTCCCCAGCCTCCTCTTTCTTGTGGTAGTGTTAAAAACCGGTATACTCTGCGTGTCTTCCCATGTGCCCAAATTAACTTATTTACAACTGATTCTATTTTATTAAACCATAACCCTTCAAAAAAGAGTGGGATTGCCCTGAACAAATATAAAAATTTCGGAAAAGTAACCATTTTAATAAAGTTGATTCTACCCATGAGAGTCAAGTGTAGGTTATTTACTCTCTCCAGGTTGCTTTTAACTTTGACCAGCAATGGTTCCAGATTTATCTCTACTAATTTTTCTAAGTCGCTTTTTTTTCCTTGTGTTTTCAAAACCTGAAAAAAAGTGCACTGCCACTAAAACACTGACTGGTGTTTTGTATCTTTCAAATGTTTATCTTGCCTTATAACTCCGGATGTGTGCAGTCCTGTGTCAGTGATTTTGCCATGTAATCCTTCCGTGTTCATGCTTGATACCAATTTATAGCTCTACTTATTTGTTGGTGGCACATAAAAAGATATCACTTTTACATAGGTTCTATAGCTGTCACAATGATCCTTGGCTGATCATTAAAATGAAGAAAGACAATGTTAAACAAGCATTAGAAATGCAATAGGTCTCGGATTTATTTGAGTTAGAGCTAATGGCATTGTAAATGGCAATGTCTTTTAGCCATGTGTTATGGAGTGTATACATGTGGTGTGTAGTAGAATTATGTGGGTTGGATTGGAATTGTAGCAATGGTGGCATGCTGCGCTTCAGATGAATATATTTAAAACTAAAGTGCACCATACTGCGATTGCTACAATACTTAATTGTTGATGCGTTAACAATTGATGTGTGCACTGATGGCTGGTGATGTGTGTGCCTGTAGAAATTGTGCACTGATGGCTGGTGGTGTGTGTGCTTGTTGGAAGCGTGCACTGATGGCTGGTGGTGTGTGTGCCTGGTAACAGCTTGCACAGACCGTTGGAGGTATGTGTGCCTGGTGAAAGCGTGCACTGATGTCTAGTGTTGTGTGCCTGGTGGAAGCCTGCACTGACAGCTGGTGGTGTTTGTGCCCGGTGAAAACGTGCACTGACGGCTGGTGATGTGTGTGCCCGGTGAAAGTGTGCAGTGACGGCTGGTGGTGTGTGTGTGTGTGTGTGTGGTTGTGTGGTGGTGAGTGTGTGGTGGTGAGTGTGTGGTGGTGTGTGTGGTGGTGAGAGTGGTGTGTGTGTGTGTGTGGTCTTATGTATGTGGTCTTATGTGTGTGGTTTTATGTATGTGGTTTTATGTATGTGGTTTTATGTGTGCGGTCGTGTGTGTGTGTGTGTGTGTGGTCTTATGTGTGTGGTCTTTTCCTGCACACTCACTCTTACTCTGCACTCATTCTGCACTCACTCTGCACTCACTCACACTCTGCACTCACACTCTGCAGCACTCACTCACACTCTGCAGCACTCACTCACACTCTGCAGCACTCACTCACACTCTGCAGCACTCACTCACACCCTGCAGCACTCACTCACACTCTGCAGCACTCACTCACACCCTGCAGCACTCACTCACACTCTGCAGCACTCACTCACCCTCTGCAGCACTCACACTCTGCAGCACTCACTCACACCAGAAGAGGCTTGGACGCGCTGACTGAAACCGCTCATTTTCCTAAAAAATATTGAAGGCATTAGACGATGAAAAATAGGCACGTTCGCAAGTTCCTCTTAAAGATATTTTAATGTTTTGAATATTGACGAGCCTGGTGTGGTGTGCTGAAGTCTATTTTTGCAATGACATATTTAAAAAGTAGAGGCGTGGTCGGCAGATTAAAGTTTCTATCAAACTTTGAGGAAGCAAACAATTGTGCCTGTTCAAGGAGCGAGGACCAGGTTTAACGCTGGAAGACCCAGACAGGATTGCAGGACTGGAGCGAGGGGTCCTATTGTTTATGTGGCAGCAGCCTGAGAGCGGGATGGGTCAGGTGTCTGTCTGTCTCTGTGCTTTCCTGTCAATGCACTGTAGTCTGTAGGAGTGATTCGTGATAGACGCATTCTAGGAGTATATAACTATTTTTAACAGTACCGTTTGTGGTATATGTGTTTCTGATTTCTAGCCGTGGGCATTGATATTATGTGGATTTGCCGCATAAATCCAGTTTCCATTATTGCAAGGAAATGCACATTATATGGCATAAGGCGGCACATTGTGTCAATCTAATCTCGCTTTGTTGTCTTTGGAACAACGAGTAGTATTGTCTGGGCATAAGTTTCAGCTCATTGCTATGCATTCGGCTCACAATTTTGCCAATCGGTTACTAAAAGGTGAACAGTTAACCTTTGAAGTAGCATCTCGAGTTTTAGTAACTGTTGAATCTATTGAGCTAGAAACTATGTCTGTCGAAATTTGCCCCTCTTTCGAGTTTCAAGGGAGGCTCAGAAATACAGGCACTTTCAGGAGGCGTCCGCCCCGTGCGTGAAATGCATCATGAGAGCTGTGTGAATAATAACAGTTGTGAGCCTGTGCGTGAGGTGCATCATCAGAGCTGTGTGAATAATAACCACTGTGAGCCCCGTGCCTGAGGTGCATCATCAGAGCTGTATGAATAATAACCGCTTTGAGCCCATGCCTAAGGTGCTTCATCAGAGCTGTGTGAATAAAAACAGCTGTGAGCCTGTGCCTGAGGTGCATCATCGGAGCTTTCCATATCTCACTGGTATGCAATTAAACACATTTTGTCGAGTTACACTCACTCCTGTAATCTCACCCCATCCACATTGCTCATGTCACCCAAATTCCTGCACTCTCTACCACCCTTCTTTCAAGAACAGCATACTCTTGCACACACTGTCACTGCTCACCAGTTCAAAGTTTGCTAAAAAGTTTATGCAAAGCATTGTCATACACAATGCCAATAACTCAAACTTTAATGCTGCGAGGCCTATTGCATTGTAAATGCTTGTTAAGCTTACCATTACTATGCAATACTATTCAACACTCCCATATTAAACTTAAGATTCCATTCAGTCACTGATTTGTCCAAAGATAATCAAATTCATACATATAAACTAAAAATAGCCTGCTAACCAACCATTACAATTATTGTAAGAGTAAATAGACGGAGAGGCAATGTAGTATCTGTCACATCACAATACAATTTATTAGTCTCCTAAAAAATATTGTAATTCATTATCAATATTAAACCCTTCTTCCACTGCATTTAATTTCATAATCCACATAGCTTCACATCATCTAAGAAACAAGTCTCTTTTACAACCCCTAGGATCCCTGTCAACATGATCATACCATAAAATTGTACGCTACCAGATTGATTCTGAGCCTCACATTCCATAGCATGTGACTCTATGGGATATTTGATATCACCTTTTTTTAGGACCCACAAGTGTTCACTAACCTTCTCTATGTGATCTGATCTTACTTCCCACATGTATTTTTTGACATATATACCAAAAATGTGGTACCGCAATTCATATTTGTGCAAATCGCTAATTCCTGACCAGTACCATAACAAAATAGCTTAATCTTATCCAAGGCCCATCCCACATACTACAGTGACTGCATTTATAAAAGCCTCTGGATCTTTGAGTCAACCAGTTCATCTCTTCCTTTTGTATAGGGTAACTAGGGCTAAGGATGCTCTTGGGAGAGCTTCCCTTGCGGTAAGTAATATCTGGCCGGTCTGAGACAAATCCAAGCAGTAGCTTATCTGACTGAGTAAGTACCAGAGTTTGCATAAACACTTCCAAAGTTTGCCAGAGTTCCAATTATAATTAGTGATCAATTACACCTTTTTGGTTTCGTGTGTATTCTTCGGAACCTTGTTTACACTGAGTGTTGCATTCCTATCAAGTTTTTATATAGCAGATCGAATCACACGTACATCATATTCTCTCTTTATAAATGTCTCCTCCATTATAAATAACCTCATCTTGCGCTATATGCATTAGCTCATGCATTCAGATATTATTAGGCCAAAGACAAAGTATCCCCTTTTGGGTGAATAACGTCCCAGAAAACCGACATTCTATTAACAATTGATCTTTCTCTTGCATTGCTTACTGCCAGTTCTACTGTGAAACAGGATGTTCAGTTAGAATTGTGTTGTCTATTTGTCATCTCCAACATAGGTCTCTAATTTATTTAACTATGCACTCAATTTTTTTTTTTTTTTAAAAGACCTTTATTGTACATTCTCATAAAAACACGGCTTAAGGTCTACAAACCCGAGGGGGCCGGCCGCGACATCTGTAGGTGTCCATTAAGACTTGTGGATGAAACACAGCCCTTGAGCCGACAACCCTTGGGTCCGGCGGCGTAATGTTATCAAGCGTACGTATTAGCGATCAGTTCACATTTCGTATAGATCATAGGTCTAACAATTTTTCATTTTTTGTTTTCAAACAACTGATAACTGCGCGCAAAAAGTCAAACATCCACGTCGGTTGTCACCATGTCCATGGTGACACACAGTTTAGATACGTCTATGTGGAGGGACAGGGATATGAAGTATTCCGAATAAAGTGGTAAATCACAATGTTTCCCACGTATTTTGGTCTAGTGGTGGAATGTCTGGTACTGCATCTTTGTTATAACAGTATAAGATAAACACATTAACACATCTATATTACAGAAAATATGTGTCTCATCCAAGTGTGTCCGCCAGTAATATCAGAGGTGCTAGTCAGCAGTGTTCCTGAGTTCTAGGGCACGTCTCTCAGTGTGTTCCCACCCATCTCCAAGGGGAGTCCCAACTGTGTGCTCGGAGTTCCCTCGCAGGCAGTAGATAAGAGCTCGGAACGGTCTGCGGATCAGTCACTATTCAGTATCATGCGTGCACAAAAATAAAAACGAAGAAAAAACTTGATAACCCAGGAATCAAAGTCAAACGTCTGATATCAAAACAGGAGGGAAGGAGCACAGACAAGGGGGGGTATGTGTGGCATGGCGCCAGTGGCAAAAGTCAGCTGATGTGGCATGTGGTGGCGTGGGGGGGGAGAGGGGGTGGTAGTGCAGCCGTGATTCTCGCCCGCAAGAGGCATGGTGGGGAGGGTCGTTTTGCGGAGGGGGGGAGTGGGAGTCGAGGTGTCGCACATCTGGGGTGGTGCCTAGACCATGCCTTCCCGCAGGCACGCCTGGTGAAAGGTAGTCAGGGTGTCGTCCCATCCTTGGGCAATGGGATACATGCGGAGCCCTGCTGTTTCCTCCCTGTGTAAGGCCACACTTTCCGCCCGCGCCCAGTTATCAAAAGAAGTGCGCCAGTACGTAGCCTGGGGATGGGTTCGCTGTTTTTCCAGCGCTTGGTAATGAGCCTCTTTGCCATTATAGGACCTGGGTCCCAAAACCTAGCCGGGACTTTCGTTTGCTTCGTGCGCTTGTAGAGGCCCAGCAAGCAGACCTCCCACGTGCGCGGCAGTCCGTTCCCCGTACCCGCCGCCAATGTGGCTGAGACAATCTGCCAATAGTCGTGGAGAAAGGGGCACGACCATAGCATATGCAGGAAGTCCGCATCCACCAGTTTGCACCTGGGGCATGCTGTCGTGTTGAGGTCAAGTAGCGGTTTATTTTGTCGGGGGATAGATACGCGCGGTGTATAATGTAATATTGAATTACTTTGAAGCGGGAGTTACGTGGGACATTGAGTGCTTCGGCCAGTACCATCGCCCATTCCTTATCGGTCCAGTCACGTCCCCTGTCGCCGGCCCATTTGTCTCGCAAGCGCTGGGAGGAAAATTGTGTATGCATGAGTAGAGCTTGCGCTAGCCAGTGTATTATATGGGAGCCGTTCCCCATCACATGGAGGTATTGTATCATCAGGTGTGTTGGTGGTTCTTCCGCTAGAGCCCCTCAGGCCTGTGTGAATAGTTGGATTATTTTTGCGTGCCTTAGGAATTGGCCGGCAGATAGTCCCGTACTTGCAGTTAGGGTCTCAAACGGTAATAAGGTGCCCTCTGCAAATAGGTCTCCCAAGCTCTCCACGTCGGCTAGCGTCCAGCTGTGCA
This sequence comes from Lissotriton vulgaris, assembly GCF_964263255.1. NCBI lineage: Eukaryota > Metazoa > Chordata > Amphibia > Caudata > Salamandridae > Lissotriton > Lissotriton vulgaris. The sequence continues at coordinate 1,686,253,670 of NC_141693.1, read as the reverse complement.
ATACCATTTCCGTGAGTGCGCCACCTTCCCAGGGGGTCCCCAGTAACGGTAGGTTCGGTAAATACGGTGTGATGGAATCCGTAAGCTTCAGGCACCTCATGCAGCATTTTCGTGCCACCGCGAGGTGTAGTTGTTTGGGGCAGCGAGTCCTGGCCAGCGGATGAAACAGTGCATGGATTTGAGCCGTCGTCAGAATGGAGGCGTCTGTGGCGGTGTCCCCGAGATTCTTCCCACTCAGCCAATAAGCCACCCACTGCAGTTGTGCCACGATATTGTAGAGCTCCTGGTTCGGGACAGCAAGCCCTCCGTTTTCTGCCGAGGCATTAAACGTCCTCCGCGCCACCCTGGGCCGCCCAGCACTCCATATCAATCGTCTGGTTAGGGTTTTCCAGCTCACGGAAAAACCGGGTCGGAACAAAGACCGGCAGGTTGGCATAAAAATAGAGCAATTTGGGCAATACAATCATTTTTGCCAACGTTATTCGGCTTGGGACATTGAGCGGGAGAGAATTCCAGAAGGCAACCTGGGCCTTGATGGACGAGATTGCTCTAAGTAGATTGCCGTCAAGCAAATCAGTGGGGTTCCAGTACATATATATACCTAAATAACGGAAAGTGGTTGGGTGCCAAGTAAGTCGTTCACCCAGTACCACAATATCGCTTTCCGGCGTATCTGCATCAAAAGAATAGACACCTGATTTTGCCCAGTTGACTTTGAGTCCCGACACCTCCCCGAAGGCGCTGAATATGCCAGCAATCACCTGCGGGAAGCGGGTCAGGTCTCTGATGTAGAGCAGTAGATCATCCCCGTAAAGTGACACCGGGTGGACCCCGTCAGCTAGGGGGATGCCCCAGTCCTCGCAGGAGGCGCGGAGGCGCGCCGCCAAGGGCTCCATCATTAGGGCGAAGATCAAAGGGGAAAGGGGGCACCCCTGTCTGGTGCCCCTGCACACTTTTATTGGATCTGAGAAGAGCCTGCCCGTGCGAACACGTGCAACGGGCTCCTGATAGAGGAGCTCCACCATCTGGAGGAAGGCGTCGCCCAAGTCGAATTTCTCCAGTACTAGCATCAGATAGGGCCATTCTACGGAATCAAAAGCCTTCTCGAGATCGAGTATCAGGCACCCTGAATGGGGCCATCGGGGGTGGCTAAACTCTGAATGCGGAAGAGGCGTCTAATGTTGTAGGACGTCCTGCGGGGTAGGACAAAGCTGTTCTGGTCGGTGTACACCAACGCAGGCACCAGCGGCGCCAGACGCTGGGCCAATGCGGACGCTAGGATTTTGTAATCTGTGTTAAGGAGGGCCAGCGGCCTGTACGAGCCCATACTAAGTGTGTCCCTACCTGGTTTCAAGAGGGATATTAAGGTTAATGTAGGGGGGAGAGCTGAGTCCGCGATAGCCGCCCTAAACATGCGTAGGAGTTCAGGAATTAGGATGACTGGATAGGCCTTGTAAAATTCTGCAGGGAGCCCATCGGGTCCTGGGGACTTGCCATTGTTAAGCGAGAATATGACAGTCCGGAGCTCCTCTGGCAGAAGGGGCGCTCCCAGTTCCCCGCATTGCGCATTAGCGACCACTGGGAGGGGTGATGGTGATAAATATGTGGAGATACCACCTGCGGAGGTCCGCAGACGAGAGCGGTAAAGGCTCTCATAATGTGCAGTGAAGGCCCGGTGTATGTCCTTTTGTGTGTATACCACGGTGTCATGGGTGTCACGGATAGATGTCACCGGCGCAGTGCGATCGTCGCGTCTGATCAGCCATGACAGCAGTTTGCCGGGCTTATCCCCAAGGCGATGTGTGCGTGCCGAATGCGCAGCAAAGTTTAGATTTTTTAGCCTTTCTAACAGGTGTGTAGGTCGCTCCCGGGTGGCCACCAGAGCCCCATCGTCTCCTTCAGCCGCTTCTTGTTCTCCAGCCAGTAAGTCAGACTGGACCCGAGTCAGTTCCCCTTCAATCTGCTTCCGCATCCCCGCCTGCATGCCTAGGCAGTGGCCCCTCGTGATGACTTTGAATGCATCCCATTCCAACTGTGGAGTGGAGGCAGTGTCGCTGTTTTCATGAAAGTATTGCAACAGGCGGACCGAGAGTGCCTCCCTATATGTGGCGTCTAAAAGGACGCCCGGCTGGAGTCTCCAGGTGGGCACCGGTGGATGGGGACGTTCCCAGGAGAAGTCCAGGACGTGGGAATTGTGGTCAGAGTGAGTGTGGCCCAGATAACCGGCGTCGGCGACATGGGGGAGTAGGTCACTGGTCAGCATGTATCTGTCCAACCTAACATGTAGGTTGTGAGCCCCCGAATAGTACGAGTACACTCGCTCATGGGAGTTGCGGGCGCGCCAGGCGTCATGCAGATCCCATTGCGTCGCCCAGTCCGCAAGTGCTTTCGCCGCGCTCCGTACCGGTGCACTAGTCGAGGGAGGGAATGAGCGGTCCAGGGCGACATCGAGGACGCAGTTGTAATCGCCCCCAAGCAATAGGGGGATGTCATGCCATGGCGCCAGCATTGTAGATAACTGTGTAAAAAAGTGGCCCTGCTCAATGTTTGGTGCATAAATGGAAGCTATTACAATCGGTTGCCCGTCTAATCGACCGTGAAGTGCTACATGTCTACCTTCCGTGTCTACCCTACTGTGGGTGAGTGCAAAAGGAACACCAGGGCGTATCCAAATTAGCGCCCCTCGGGCGAATGCCGAAAACCCAGTGGCGTACAGCTGTCCCCTCCATCTACGGTGTAGTGTAAGTGCCTCCGGGCCAGTCAAATGGGTCACCTGCAATAACGCCACGTGTACATGATGTCGCTTGAGATATGAGTAAATCTGGTAACGGCGCGAAGGTGTATGCATTCCGCGCACGTTCCAGGTGCAAAATTTAACCGTGGTCATCACACACCCATTCTGTCACGTCACCCCTCCACCATTCGCCACCAGTACGACAATACATCGGCACCAGGTCATAATTACAGAAGCTATATACCCTTGCACATACCCTTGCGTCTGAATGAAGATAGGAGGGGAACAGGGGGAGTCAAATAACCCTATAAACATGGGAAAAAATATCACAATGCCAAAAGGTCAACAGCAGAACATGTTGTCGTCCAAACGCTCTAGTGAGCTGGAAAATCCGTGAGTTCGAGGGGGGGTTCGCTGAGCGCTTGGCTCTGTTATTTACAGGAGCATTGTGCAGTCGGGTGAGGGAGCATCCCCTCCACAGGCAAACACTGTCATTCGTCCCAATTCCTGCAGCAAGCTCTGGTGAGCGGGGCGCCAGTTCCCTTGGGTCCAGAGTACAGTCATTTAATAGTGTCCCGGGTTGGGCCCCGGTATATCACTCACCTCTAGGGGTCCGACCACCCCTACAACAGCAGCTCATGACTCACGGGCAGCGCAGATGTTTTGACCGCTCCTGGACCAGTAGGGCCCAGCAGTGCAGTCGCACACAGTCGGGCAGCGTCGCGCGAGAGTGGCCATTCCGCCGGTACCGCAGCGATGGCTCATTGGAACCAATTCCAGAAGACCATCAGAGGTCCCAGTGGCAAACAAGAGGAGGCCGGTGGTCCGTGTCACAAATCACGAGATAATGTCAGCAGTTTGCGGGGTTACATCCGGTAGTCCCTCTGATATTTGCGAGTCGGGTATGCCATATATGTGTTCGTCATTGCTTGTGATAACGCGGGGGCTGGCCTCCAGGTCAAGATCCACTTCCGGCGATCCGCTAATTTCCGCCACCATCCGTAGAGCTTCTTGTTGCCCGCTGAGTATGAGTTCGGGTGTGGGGGCCACCTCCGTGTCCGCGCATGCCAGGGTCGTCGGCGAGGGTCTCCGCCGGCGGGGTCTTCGCCGGCGGGGTCTTCGAGCTCCACGGCCATGTCTCATTGTCGAGGACGCCCCACCGGGCTCCGTGTCAACGCCAGAGTCCAGCCAGGCCTCCACCGCTTCGGGAGTGTCGAAGAAGTGAGTCTTGTCCTGGGCCACCACACGCAGGCGGGCCGGGAAGAGGAGAGAATATTTCAGAGCTAGGCGGCGGAGTCGGTGTTTCACTGCCAGGAAAGAGTGGTCGTCGGTGCTGAACTTGAACAGTGTAGTCAGGGAATAACATAACCATAGTGTTCTCAACCGTGATGTCCGGCAATTTCCTTGTCTCTCGCAGGATAGCATCGCGGTCGCGGTAGTTCAGGACTCGGATGAGCAAGGGCTGTGGGTTGGAGCCTGCAGGAGGAGGACGTGTCGGTACGCAGTGGGCTCGTTCCACCACAAAATGTTGAGAGAGGGTGTCCTCCGGCAGGAGGTCCAATAGCCATTTCTCCATGTGTTCCGCCGGTTCTCTCCCCTCCCAGCGTTCCGGCAGACCTACAAAGCGGATGTTGTTCCTCCGCGCTCTCCCTTCTGCGTCCTCCTCGCGGTCCTCCAGGAATTCCACTCTATTTAGGAGATCTTGGACGTGTCTGTCCATCTGCGCTATCTTGGGCGTGACATCAGCCATGGTGGTTTCCAATGCGGTGGTGCGTTCCGACAATTTTTTATGATCAGCACGGAGATGCGTGAGATCTATGGCGACACTGTCGATTTTTGTCTCCAGGGAAGTGCGGGTCGACTGTACCGATTCTTCCAGGCGCTCCATCGCCGCAAGCATTGCGTCCAGTTTAGAGGCCGTCTGGTCCGCGTCAGCCGCTTTCGCCATCGTTACCTTCACCTTTGTACTGCTTGCACCGTCTGTACCAGCCCTCGTCTTAGGTCCCCCAGACATTAGCAGCGAGGCGCAGATGAAGTGCCGGCCTGGCCAGAAAGTGCCCCCAGTGGTTTCAGGGAGGGCTCATCCCACTCAGAAACAAGAGAGAGTCCAGCTACTAGGGGACGCAAGAGCAGTTGAATCACCACTCCATGTAGCCGTCCCAGTTGTGGGTCAGAACGTGTGGTCGTAGCCGGGGAGGCCCGCGTCCGCCGGCGTGTGCAAGGGACCTCAGTCCTCCACGCAGTGGTTCATGCAGCCGGTATGGGACGTCCCAATCCATGCCACCGCCATCAGTCCCTTCAGGGTGGAGCAGTGTAGACGGTAGAAGGCAGCCTGTGCCAGAGGTCCGAGGGGGTGGGCGGTGGTGCTATGGCGCACTCCCTTGGCGTCGCGCCATGAGGGCAACCGGTGGGTGCTCAGGGTCCTCCTCCCTCACAAAGAGGGCAGGGAGCAGGGCAAGGTGGGCCAAGCCTTAACTCCGCTACCGCAGGCGGTCCGCCGACCGTGGCTTTGATGCGGGACTGGCTCTGGCCGCAATCTCTTGGACTCAACAATCGGATGGGGGGGGGCCAGTCGCAACACACTCCCCGCCTCACCTCTCCCCACACAAACTGTAAGCCTCGCCGCCGCTCAGCCGCATCAAAGGGTGCAGAGTCCGCTCCGACGTGGGCACAGGATGTGTCGGGGCCCCAGCAGCAGCGCGCGCACGGCAATAGCGTCCCACCGCACTTCACCTCCACAGGGCCCAGCAAGCGAGTCACATCCCCGGCCTCGGGTGGCGGCAGGCACCGGCCGGAAGTGTCGACAGCCAGGGCGTCCGCTTTGCCTCTCCAGCGGAACCGTCCGGATCCGGTGGCCGGCCCCAACCCACGCCAGGCACTGAAGGAGTGTAGCGGGCCCCCCCGCCGGTGGTCTCAGGAGGAGCGGCTGTCGTCAGAGAGGTGACTCACCGCAGGGAGACTCCAGCCGGAAGATCGCTCGCACATGAGCCAGAGGGGGCCAGGTGTCTCAGGCGCCCATTGCCGTCTTCCACAGCTCTGACCGCCGGTCACGGCACCTCCGTAGCAGGTGAGGTAATATACTTGCCGCTGTGAGCGCAGCAGGTGACAGGATCCCGCCGAGAGTGCCAAAGCATCGAAGGCCACCCTCCGCAGTCCACCGCAGTCTGCCGCAGCAGGGCCTATCAAGCAGAGTTCATCCCCGGCCTCAGGTAAGCGCCGTCGCCGGGCGGAAGTGCCCGCGGCCGGGCCGTGCAGTCTGTCACCCCGGCGGGACGGTCCAGAACAAGCGATCCGCCCCAAACCTCGCCAGCCGATGGAGAGATGCGGCGGGCCCCCTCGTTGATAATTGCAGGCAAAATCCGGTATTATTGACGGAGAAATGGCCTGTGGTAGGGGAGCTTCTCACTGAGCTCTACCCAGGGACGTCTGCCGCCATCGCGTGTTCAGCCACGCCCCCCTTAACTATGCACTCATACCCAACATCTAAACATGTACCACATTGGCAAATGTTCGTCGAACATCTTGTTCACATCTTCCCTCTAAGTTTATTCATTTGCCACAACAAATTAACTGAATTTGTCATGTAAAGTGGTCATATTTGTGAACTAACTGCAGGGGCTCTACATTAATAATGATTAGATGAATTTATAAAGCGCAACTGTTACCCTATTACAGGTGTTGTGGCCCGACTAGACTGACACAACAACTTGTTTACTCAAATAGCTATATTTTCAAACCATTTCAAAACTTTAGATAAATAATTTCACCCCTTAACTAAAGTGAGAGACAATTCTACAGTTTGGGAGCCAGAAAATTAAAGGCCAGATCGCCTTTTCGGGCCAACTTTATTCAGGCAAGAGTAAACAAAAAAGCATTCCCTGTCCGTAATCAATCAATCAGTCAGGGGTTTTAGAGCACACTACTCACCCCTAAGGGTCACTAGGCACTGGGGGTGGGGGGTTGCGAGCAGCTCTGTTGGTCATTCGAAGAGCCAGATCTTGAGGTCCTTTCTGAATTGGTGCAGTGTCTGGCTTCATCGGATGCAGTGGGGGAGTTTGTTCCATGTCTTAGCCGGTAGGTTGGAAAAGGATCTGCCAACTGCTCTCGCCCTGTGGATGCGAGGGACCGTGGCTAGGGTGAGGGTGCAGAGCAGAGGTTTCTCTGGGGTTGTGGAAGGAGATTCGTTTGTTGAGGTATTGGGGTCTAGTGTTATGGAGGGCTTTGTAGGCGAGTGTGAGCAGTTTCAAGGTTATTCTTCTTTTGAAGCGGGGGCCAGTGGTGGTCGCTATGGTGTTGGGTGATAAGGTCATGTCGTGGCATGTCAAGGATAAGTCTGGATGCGTCATCCAGGATGGACTGGAGTTAGTGGAGGAGTTTTTTGTTGATTCCGGCGTATGGAGCGTTTATGTAGTCCAGTAGTCCAGTCTGCTGGGGATGAGTGTGTGGGTGATGGTCTTCCTGGCATCGGTGGGGGGATACATTTGAAGGTCTTTTGAAGTAAGTGGAGGGTGTTGAAGCACGAGGAGGACACAGCGTTGATATGGCAGTTCCTGATAAGTGAAGAGTCGAGTATGATGCCAAGGTTGCATGCGTGGACATTTGGGGGTAGTTGGATTTCTGAGGGCGGGGATCTACCAGGTGTTGTCCCATGCGGAGGGGGTAGTCGGTGCAGCGCATAGGTCTGATATTTCTCTGATATAATTCCAGGGCCCAGCATGCAATATGCTCATTGGGGTATGCATGCAACTTTAAACAGTATTCTTTTATTAGGGTAACCAGTGCCAAGTTTTCAGTACTAGGGTGGTGAGCTCATAGCGTTTTGCAGCAGACAGTCTTTTAGCAGCCCACTTTTGAACATTCTGCAGTTACGCTATAGTATTTGTCAGTGGCCCTTTATATAACGAATTGCAGCAATCCAACTGTTATGAAACACTAGCTTGGACTACTTTTCTGTGAGTTTGTTTCGGTGGCATTGGCAGTATTTTACACAGCATCTATAAATATATAAAACAGTAAGCTGAAATCTTTTTAATTTGCTTATCAATGCTGAGGCTGTATTCGATCATCAAACCAAGGTTTTTGGATTTTGGAACTGGTGTAGGAGGATCCCCTAATTCAGGAGGATACCAATTCAGAGAGCTGGTAATTGTCAGTTGGCCGAAGTATACCACCTCTGTCTTATCCCCATTCAACTTTAATACAGTGGCACACATCAATTTGTTTGCAGAATACCTGGAATCTTCGAAGTTTGAGGCTGCTATTCATCTATCGAAACAATAACTTTGGTGTCATTATCATAAGACATGAGTGATAGCCCAAACTTTTGTATTAGTGTGGTGAAAGGGGAAACATAAATGTTGAACAAAGTAGGGCTTAATGTAGAGTACTGGCGCACATCACACACACTAAAGATCTTTCATTACAGGTGAAAGTCGACATTCTGACCATTTGAGTATTAAAAGATAAGAAAGAGGAGAGGAGCTGAGCACAACAATGTGCCCCAAAGCTCCCCCAAAACAGTTGCATCCTGGGCTGGGTGACAAAGGGAATCTATGTATAAGAAGGGGCTGTGACCCCATGAAAAATGTTCTCTCTTGTTCCTGACTTGAGGGGGGCCTGCTGCTGGGCGCCAGGAGGAACCGCCACTAGGGACTGCCTACCTGCTGGAGGGCCCTGTGAGCTGGCCTGCCTGGGCCCAGCCTTGCTCCCCCTTCCTTCCACAAGACTTTCTTAGGACTTTGCGCTTTATTGCCTGAGAAGCGCTTCATTTTTATTCCTGAAGAGCGCTTTGCTGTCCTGAGGAGCAGTGCTTCTGATTTCGGTGGCAGTACGGAGCTGCGATCCTTTTCAAAAGGGAATCCCCAGCGTGGAGATTGCACCCGCAACTCTAATCATTTACGGGGCGCGGGAACCCACCCCGCATTGCTTGCCTGCTGATACCCCTAGCGGGTGCCCACCCCGCCAGGGACTTTGTGCCATTTTTATACCCCTAGCAGGTGCCCACCCCACCAGGCACTTTGGGCTTAAGAAGACGGGAGCCTACCCTGTAGTGGCGTCCTTCGTGGGTGCCTACCCCGAATTGAGGGAATTAATCGACGAGCGGGGGCCCACCCCGTCTTGTCGCACACAATGGAAAAGATGAGCCCAAGCCAGCGCCCGAGCCTGACAGTGGGCGGGGCTGTCTGAGACAAAGAGGAGCCTCTCGGGCTCCATTTTCTCTTCCCCCGGCCGGGAGGAAGGTGTTCCCAGTCTTGCAGGCGTCCCTGCGCAGTCCCGGTCCCAGGAAGGCGGACCGGGCAAAGGGAGACAGGCAGCACCAAGTGGGAAACAAAGCCAGGCTCCCATGTAGTGAGTAGAGCCCCGCGTACCGCCTACAGCCGCCCGAGAGCCCTATGTGTTGCAGCCCTGAAGAGGAGAGAGCCGGGACGACCTCATCACATGCCGGTGCCAGTCCCATCCCCGGAGGAGTTCTGGAAGCACCGGTGAGTGGGGCAGATCAGGAGGCTGCATAGTTGGAAGTCCTAGAGGAGGCGGGCTTCACAGTGACTCCGCAGTTGCGGGCTGCTGCAACGTTTTGGCAGTTCTTTTCTGTAGTGCTGAGTCCCAGAGGGGACTCTAACGCCCCAGTACCTTGCTGGCCTTCAGTTGCGCCGCCGTAGCGGGCAACTGCAACGTGGGGGTATTTTTACTTTTGAGTCCCAGGGAGGGGCTCTAATGACCCGCAGTACCAGCGCTATTTTTACCAGCTGCCCCACCTGGCAGAGGGCAGCTGCAACGGTGCCCATAATTTATTCATAGGGCCACAGTGAGGGGTCAGGGGCACAGTGGTGCCCGAGTTTGACTTGCTAATTTCAGCTGCCCTGTGAGAGCACAGGCAGCTGCAACACTTGGGGGCCATTCCAGTTTCAGAGTCCCAGAGAGGGGCTCATGCAAATTTTTACAGTTGCCCAGCAAGTAGTGGGCCATGTTTAGGCCTGTTCTTTTGCTTTGTTGCGTTTTGCTGCGTGCGCAGCCAGCCCGGACATTCTGGACATCAGGCATTTGAGCCCCTGTGAGAGGCCAGTTGGCCTGGGGCTAGTTTTCAGGTGGTGTGCCCCCGCTTGGGGCACACTGTGTTTATGCCTAAATGTGATGTTTACTACGCAATGCCTTTATGCCCTGTTTCATACCTCTGAATGTGTTTTATGATTAGGAGGTTGTTTTGCATATTATGCTAGTAAATGAATGAATGAATGAATGAAGGTAAATTTGTATGGCGCTACTTAACCCGGGGGCATCAAGGCGCAGAAGGTGGAAACAAGCTGAGAGATCAAAAAGCAACCCAGAAGAGAACAGCTTACAGGTAGGATTCTGAGAAGAGCCAGGTCTTAAGATTTTTTTAAAAAGAACAAGAGGCGGCTGGGCCTTAAGATTGGTGGGAAGCGTGTTCCACAGTTTGGGGGCAAGGGAGAAAAAAGCTCTCCCTCTCCACCTTGCCGTGGCAATTCGAGGTGTGATCAGAAGATTTTTATGGGCTGACCGCAGGTCCCTGCCGGGAGTGTAGAAGAATACAAGGGATCCAATGTCCTCAGCACCCAGACCGTGAAGGGCACGGTAAGTGAGGACAAGAACCTTGAAAATGATCCTTGCCTGCACTGGCAGCCAGTGGAGATCTTTTCTAATCCCCGAGACGGAAACCCGTCTGGGGGCATCCACGACAAACCTGGCTGCAGCATTTTGGACAATTTGGAGGCGATGAATCAATTTTTTGCTTATGCCAAGGTAGAGGGCATTACAGTAGTCCAGACGAGGGGAAATGAGGGCCACTGAGATCTGTTTCCGAGCATCTGGGGAGAGGTAGTGAGCGAGTTTCCTGAGGATCCTTAATACCCCACAGCATGTGGAGACGGTCCTGTCTACTTGCCTGTCAAAAGCAAGAGTGGTATCAATGGTTACCCCCAAATTTCGAGAAAAGAGGGAAGGCTTAGGACAGATGCCAAGAGCAGGAGGCCAACACTGCTCTGACCAGAGATCCAATTTACCCCCAAAGACAAGGACCTCAATTTTTCCCCGTTGAGTTTGAGGAAATTCGAGGTCATCCAGCCTGCCACGGCTTCCATGCAGTTCTTAGAATTCAAGGCAGAGGACTCCACAGAATTGGATAAGGAGTGAGGTTATGTTTCACTGTGTGAGTTACGCCTAATGTGATGATCATTTCCTAGGGTGGTTTACATTGCAGAATCTCATGCTTAGTTCCTAACTTTTACTAGTAGTTACTGGTTGTGCTCTACTTTTATTATTTGTGCTACATTTACAATTGGTGATTTGTGATTGTTCTGACAGTGGCCCAATTGGCTCTGTCAGGTGTATATAATCCCCTGTAGATACTGCCCAGTGCCAGTTGGCACAGTGTAAATTGTGTGATTATGATCTAATGTGTTTATGGAAATACAAAGGCTATTTTTATATATAACCTTGTGTGGAGTTACTTTTGTGGTGTGCCTAGTGTGTTGCTGCTGTGTGTGTGTTGCGCAAACGCTATACACATTGCCTCCGGGATAAGCCTGACTGCTCGTGCCAAGCTACCAAGTGGGTGAGCAGGGGTTATCTTTGGCGTGTAACTCCCCTGACCTGACTAGAGTGGTGGTCTCTGCCTGGCTTTGGTGCAAGCCTTAACAAACCAGAGATCCCATTTCCAACAGGTTGTTATAGCACACAGACAGGCATTTTGTTACATAGAATCTCTCAGATTACCATAGTAGGTTTTGGTGCTGGTCTCCCCGTGAGACAAACTTTAGTAGTTACCTCTTGAGACAAACCATGCATAAAGAATATAGAAGGTTTGCTATGTGATGATCCTTGTTAGATCCTCTTAGGAGAGATAGTATTTTGTTTAGCCAACAGTAATTTTTTATCCCTTTCCACTTTACTGACTATTTGTCTGATGGTAGCCGCGTGGAGAAGCTTACACTCACAATTGTAGGCCTGAGTTGGTTATGGTGGCAAGTTATAGGCTTGTTTGGTGCACTGGAAACCTTTATGTATGATGTTGTAGGCCTAGTCTGCTTAATATTAAACATTATCCCAAAGGCAGTTGATCCAGCTTTATAATTGTGAAAGCATTTGTTCAAGCCAGTAAACCTTTAACGGTTGGTTATCATCACATTGTATTATAAACTATAGACCGGTATTTTGTTACTGGTAATCTCAGAGGTTACCATAGTAGATGAGGGATTTGGCTTTGGCCATCACTCTAACAAACCCCGGGTATTTTCTCTATATGATTCTTGTTAGGCCCTGTTGAGAAGGGGTGTATATTGTTTTGCCAGTTGTATTTTCCTACATATTTGTAGTTTAAAAAATATATATATATCATGATGTATGCCAGTTTATTTGCACTAACATAGGCCAGTGTTAGGTAATGTGTAAAGCCAGTGGTAAAGGGTGATTGATAGCCTACCCGCATTACTTACAACGCCTCCAACCTCCTTGCACTAAACCCCGGCCGTCGCCCCAACTGCGCCCAAGCCGCACCTGGACACACCCATGGACCCTTCACATGCAACTCCTGCAAGTTTGACGGCACCAAGACCAACTCCTCATCCACTAACACCAAACAGAAACCTGACACCAACCACCTAAAATGCATCCTGCTCAACACCCGCTCGGTCCACAGACACGCCATCGACCTGTGGAATCTACTAGACACCATGTCTCCCGACGTTGCCTTCCTTACAGAAACCTGGATGAACGCCTCCTCAGCTCCGGACATCACCATAGCCATCCCGGAAGGCTACAAGATCATCCGAAAGGACCGCTCCAACCAAACAGGAGGAGGCATCGCCATCGTCCATAGGAACTCCATCCGCATCTCAACCAGCTCAGACGTCAACCTCGCTAGCGCCGAACACCTTCACTTCCAGATCCACACCGACCCCAAGACCACACTCAGAGGCACCCTCCTCTACAGGCCACCAGGACCCAGTGTACAATTCAGTGAAGACATCACTGACTTCATCACCCCTCACGCTCTCCCCTCCGAGGACTACATTCTACTGGGAGACCTCAATTTTCACCTGGAAAAGAGCAACAACAACAACACCACCACCCTCCTGGACAATCTCGCCAACCTTGGACTCAAACAACTAGTAAACACCCCCACCCACCACGCAGGACACACACTCGACCCTATCTTCACCTCCAGCAAACACATCTCCTTCAGTCATACTTCAGTTCTCCATTGGACGGACCACAGCTGCGTTCACTTTGTCTACAAAAGACAACAACCCACAACCATCCTCAACCTACTCTGCAAAGAAACTGGAACAAAATCACCATCGACCAGATCTCCTCATCGCTTCTTCAATACCCCCCTGCCCACTCATCGAACGCCAACCAAGCAGCCATTAACCTCGCTCAATGGCTAACCAACAGCGCCGACAACCTAGCACCTTTGAAAAAACGTCAAATCAAACTAGGCAGCAAAAACGCCCCCTGGTTCAACGATGATCTTAAGAAATCTAAGAAACTCTGTCGCTCCCTTGAAAAGGCCTGGAAAAAAGACCCAAACACCAACACCAGGGACGCCTTCAAAAACGCCACCCGCATACACCACCAACTGATCTGAACTGCCAAGAAAGCTGCATTCAAAGACCGACTAGACAACAACGCCCACAACAGCAAGGAACTATTCAACATCGTCAAAGAGTTTACCAACCCCACTGCCAACTCCAACGACATCACTCCCTCTCAAACCCTTTGCGACTCCCTAGCTTCGTTCTTCCATGACAAAATCGCAGACATCCACAACGGCTTCGACAATCAACCCGGAGACCAACCCACCCAACCTTCTACTGTTCCTTCACCCCCCTTGAACATCCTCAATGACTGGAACCCAATCTCCACTGAGGACACCATCCGCCTGATGAACTCCATCCACTCAGGATCCTCTACAGACCCATGTCTTCACCACATCTTCAACAAAGCAGACTCCATCATAGCACCTCATCTCCAAGACGTCATCAACTGCTCCTTCAAATCCACCACCTTCCCGGAAAGCTGGAAACACGCCGAACTCAGCGCCCTCCTGAAAAAACCCACAGCTGATCCCACCAAACTCAAAAACTACCGCCCCATTTCGCTCCTACCATTCCCGGCCAAAGTCATCGAGAAAGCAGTCAACAACCAGCTCGCCGCCTTCCTCGAAGCCAACAAATCCCTCGACATATCACAGTCCGGCTTCCGAGCCAAACACAGCACTGAGCCCGCCCTCATCGCAGCAACAGACGATATTCGAACACTACTGGACAATGGAGACGCAGTCGCCCTCATCCTCCTCGACCTCTCCGCAGCCTTTGACACAGTCTGCCACAGCACCCTTTTACAACGCGTCAACAACATCGGAATCCAAGGAAAAGCACTGGACTGGATCACCTCGTTCCTCGCCGGAAGGACTCAGAGAGTCCGCCTCCCACCGTTCAAGTCGGAGGCCACCGAAGTCATCTGCGGCGTGCCACAAGGATCCTCTCTTAGCCCCACCCTCTTCAACGTTTATATGAGCCCCCTCACGGCCATCGCTCGACAACACAACCTCAACATAATCTCCTACGCTGATGACACCCAGCTAATCCTCTCCCTCACCAAAGACCCAAACACCGCCAAAACCAACCTACATGAAGGAATGAAAGAAGTATCCGAGTGGATGAAGCACAGCCGTCTTAAACTGAACTCAGACAAAACAGAAGTCCTCATCTTAGGCACCTCCCCTTCCACCTGGGACGATTCTTGGTGGCCAGCTGCCCTAGGAAAAGCACCCATTCCAATGGACCACGCACGGAACCTGGGCGTCATCCTGGACTCCTCTCTCTCGATGTCCAGACAAGTCAGCGCAGTTTCATCATCTTGCTTCAACATCCTCCGCATGCTCAAAAAAACATTTCGCTGGATCCCCACCGAAACTAGAAAAACGGTCACTCATGCACTAGTTACAAGCCGCCTAGACTACGGAAACACCCTATACGCCGGTACCACCGCTAAACTCCAGAGAAAACTCCAACGCATCCAAAACGCATCAGCCAGACTCATACTCGACATCCCGCGCAAAGACCACATTTCCGGTCACCTAAAAGACCTCCACTGGCTCCCTGTCAATAAGAGGATAACGTTCCGCCTCCTCACCCACGCACACAAAGCACTCTACGAACTTGGACCAGAATGCCTCAACACGCGACTATCCTTCTACTCACCCTCCCGCCAGCTACGCTCCTCCAACCAAGCCCTCGCTGCGGTCCCACGCATCAACAAATCCACCATGGGAGGAAGATCCTTCTCCTACCTAGCGGCTAAAACATGGAACTCCCTTCCCATTCACCTCCGCCTCACTCAAAACCACCTAGCCTTCAGAAAGCAGCTTAAAACCTGGATTTTCGACAAATAATTCCCTACCCTTCCCCAAGCGCCTTGAGACCCTCTGGGTATGTAGTGCGCTATATAAATTACCTGACTTGAGAGAATCCTTATAAAGCTCCAGTAGGAGAGTTAGTATGTGGCTTTGCCAACTATAATTTTGCATAGATTTGCAATTTTATAACTCTAAGCCTGATAGTTGGTTGTGGGAAAGCTTATGCTCTGCACAGTAGGCCGGAGTTGGTTATGGTGACAAGCGATTTATAATGGCTATATGCCTGATTGATGTGAAGGGGAATGTTATGCCCGATGTCATAGTTCTAGAATATTTATTATCAAAAGTTAATATAAATGCAGTAGGCCTGGCTTATTTATTGTGAGAAGCATATTTTTAAGCAAATATGCCTCTCACAGTAGATTTATATCACATTATTTTGCAAGCAACAGAAAGATATTTGGATAAATGTAATCTTAAATATTGCTGTAGTAGTTGATGAGTTTGGCGTTAGCCACTCGCTCTGACAAATCCTGGTAGGAGAATTGCACTGTGCTGATTTTTGTTAGGGCCTAATATTGAGAGGGATTGTATATTGTTTTGCCAACATATTCATAATTTTATAAATATATGCATATTGGTTGTCAGTTTAAAAGCCCTTTAGTGGGCCTGTGCTATACATAGTGTGGAACCACTGGGAAAGGCTAGAAGCTTTATCGGTTCAGTAGGGAACGTCATGTCAAATTCCTTAGGTGTGTTGTGTTTATGATGAAAGGTACAGAAAATCAAGTAGGCCTTACTTATTGTGAAAAGCGTTAAAGGCTTTATTAAGAGTGGATTGTTATTAAACTGTGCTAAAGTCTGTAGGCAGTTGGAATCTCACAGATGAACCGTAGTATGCAAGGATTTTGGTGTTGGTGACCCACCTTAATCAATGGAGGGAATTGTGAAGCGCGCTACTCACCTGTGAGGGTATCAAGGCGCAGCCAAAGCCAAAGAGCCAGGTCTTGAGGTTCTTCCTGAAGGTGTGCAGAGTGATGGAGTGTCTGATGTTGATCGGGAGCTCGCTCCAGGCCTTAGCCACGATGTTGGAGAAGGCTCTTCCACCCACTCTGGTTCTGCGGATGCTCACGGTTTCTGCCAGGGTGAGGTTTTGGGTCTGGTGTTGTGGAGGGATTTGTAGGCGTGTGTGAGTAGCTTGAAAGTTACTCTTTTCTTGGTGGGGAGCCAGTGGAGGTCTCTCAGGTGTTGGGTGATGTGTTCATGTCATGGGATGCAGAGGAGGAGTCTGGCCGCGGTGTTCATGATTTTCTGGGCTTTGCGTAACAGGGATTTGTTGCTTCCAATGTAGAGGGCGTTTCTGTAGTCCAGTCTGCTTGTTATGAGTGCATGGGTGACAGTCTTTATGGATTTGGTGGGGTGGGGTCCATTTGAAAGTCTGGCGAAGGATGTGGAGGGTGTTGAAGCAGGTGGAGGTGACGGCGTTGATTTGGCGGGTCATTGTGAGGGAGGAGTCTAGTATGATGCCGAGGTTCCGGGCGTGGTCTGTGGGGGTGGAGGGGTTGCAAAGGGCGGTGGGCCAAGTTGTCCCAAGCTCATAAGGTGGGTCCGAGGACTTCTGTCTGATCCAATTTGAGCTTCAGACAGCTGCTGCTCTTCCCGGATGCAACGTCTTTCATTTCTTATTGGAAGCTGAGTCTGCCGGCGTCTGGTTCCTTCTTGAGGGAGAGGATGAGCTGTGTGTCGTTGGCGTAGGATACTATGCTGAGTCCATGCTGTCTGGCGATGGCAGCAAGGGCGGGCTGTGAGAGTGCAGTGGGAGATGGTGTCAAAGGCTGCAGAGATGTCTAGAGGATGAGGGCCGCGGTGTGGCCTTGGTCGAGGAGCATGCGGATGTAATCTGTGGCAGCGATGAGGGTGGTCTCGGTGCTGTGGTTGCTGCGGAATCCGGATTGGGAAGAGTCGAGGGTGGTGTTTTCCTCGAAGTTTGTCATCCGGGCTTTGATGATGAAGGTCAGATATGGGTCAGTAGTTCGGTCCGTCCGGTCGGCAGAGGGTTTCTTGAAGAGGCGCTTGACTTATGCGCATTTCCAGTCGTCCGTGAAAGTGCCGAAGGTGGCATTGATAGTACGTCATAGCTCGGGCGCTAGGCAGTGGCTGCTCTGTGGAAGATGTGCGACTGGCAGGGGTCTGTGGGGGCTCCTGAGTGAGTGCTCTCTATGGTTGTGGCAGTATCTTTGGTGGTGACCGGGGTCCAGCTGGCTATGGTAGGCCGGCTATTGTTGCTGGGGCAAGGGGTGGTTTCTGGTGTCTGTGGCTGAAGTTGTCGGAGAGGGCCTTGATTTTCAGACAGGAGTAGGAGCCAAGCTTGTTGCAGAGGTCCTGGCGTCCGTGGCTTCACTAGGGGGTTTGTCGAATTCCTAGATGATGCTGAAGAGTTCTTTTGAATTGCTGGAGTTGGTGAGGATTTTGTTCCGGATGAAGGTCCTTTTGGTGGATCTGATGAGTTGGTGGTATTCTGTTATGGCGTTCTTGTAGGTGGTCTGGTCTTTAGTGGTTGTGTTGGTCCTCCATCGCTTCTCGAGACATCTGCAGTTGTGTCTGGATTCTTGGAGGTCATTGGCGAACCAGGTGGTCTTCATGGGGCGCTGTCTGTCGGGGTTGCGTAGGAGGGCGATTTTGTCTTCGCAGTTGGTGATCCATCAGTGTAGTTCTTTGGCTGCAGAGTTGGCGCTGGTCGAGGTGGGAGGGGGATCGTGGTTGAGGGTGGAGTTGAGGTGCTCCTCTGTGACCTTGCTCCAGTTCCTTCGCTGTGGGTGTGGTTGGGTTTGTGAGCGGTGGCATTGTTAAAAGAGAAGTGTATGCAGTGGTGATCTGTCCAGTGGGGTTGGGTGGTGTGTCTCAAGTGGATGATGCTCCCTCCTCTTGAGAATGAGTTGAGGGTGTGTCCTGCCATGTGGGTGGGGGTGTTGACGAGCTGTTTCAGTCCGAGGTTGGCGGGGTTTTCCAGGAGGGTGGCAGAGTTGGGGGTCGCTGAGATTTGCGAGGTGGAAGTTGAGGTCTCCCATGAGTATGTAGTCCATGGAGGCGATGGCGTGGGGCGCGATGAGGTTGGCGATGGTAGTGGTGAACGAAGTGCGAGTTCCAGGGGATCTGTAGGTGAGGGTCCTGAGTAGGGTCGTTATGGGGCTGGTCTGGATCTGGAAATGTAGGTGTTCGGTGGTGGAAAGGGAGTCGCTCGTGCTGGAGGTGGGGAGTCGGAGCGAGCTCTTGTGTGCAATAGCGAGTCCTCCTCCTGGGCGGTTGGGGCGTCCTTCCTCTGGATCTTGTATCAGTCAGGGATGGGGGTGGCCATGTCGGGGCCGGCATTGGTTCAGGTTTCCGTGAAGAAGGCGATGTCTGGAGAAAAAGTGTTGAGGAGGTCCAGATCTCTATAGCATGTCTGTGCAGGGAGAGCACTTTGAGGAGGATACACCTCAGGGCTTCTGGGGTGGTGGCGTCTGGCGTGAGTGGTCTGGCGTGAGTGCGGCAGCCATGGGGTTGCAGAGGGTGGTGAAGGATTGTAGTCAGCATCAGCAGGATAACCTGCTGTGTGTGGTGTTCGGCGTAGGCAGCTGGCAGTTGTTGTTTCTTTCGGGGTTGAGTGCGTGGAGGGCAGCAGTCGTATCGGTGTGTGGTTGAAGAGCCAGGGCCCCTGGCTCTGGTCACAGATGGGCTTGCCTTTGGCACGGCTGCCATTAAATAGGTACGTGGGAGGGCAGCGCAGCTGGGAGGCGGGAATCGGCAGGGGGAGGGGCCACAGGGGTTTCAGCAGCATGAAAAAAGGTGGCGAAAACGGGCACAGAGGACACAAACACGGGCATCTGCACAACAGCAGAGCTGCAGGGGTGGAGAGCAGAGTCTCTTACCAGGAGGTCAGGGGTCTTGCTCACCTGTCCGAGCAGAGGCCACCATTAAATAGGGACTGGGAGGGGGAAAGCTCAGCTGGGAGGCGGGAGCAGGAGCCAGCAACAGGGAGGGGCCGCAGGGTCTGCAGCAGCGGGTAAAAGGGCAGTGAAAACGGGCACCGAGGGCACAAACAAGGGCAAAGGTTCAATGAAAGAATAAAAACAGGCAAAATAAACAGAGGCACAAATAACAAAAAAAGATGGACAACAGACAGAAAACGTGTACAAACACAAGACCGACAACAGCGGACCAGCAGAAGAGCAAGGCTATCCCACTGGACCACCAGGGATGTGGCACAGGCAGGAGCCTGCGGGTGGAGGAGGGCCTCGAACACCTACCTACAGAGAGGTTTAAGGGCAGCGGCACAACAGCAGAGCTGCTGTGGCAGAGAGCAGTCTCTGACCAGGATGTCAGAGGTCTTGCTCCCTGAACCTGAACAAAACAAAGGCATTGACAATTTGCACTATGGCAAACCTTATAGCTCTATTAGTATTTTATATTGTTTTGACAACTGCCTTTTTGTACATATTTGTAATTTTATTATGGCATTGCATTGCTGATGGGTGCCTTATTTGGAGGTTCATGATCAACACAGCAGGTCTGAGTTGGTTATGTTGACAAGACGGCTATAAAGACTATAGGCCTGATTGTAATGATAAAATGCTATAAAGGCAATAGACTTGACATATTGTTTGTGCAAAGCATATGTTAGTTAATAGGCATTTAACAGTAGATTGTTATTATTCTGTGTTAAAGCCTACTGATTCATATTTTGGTAGATGGAATCTCACTGATTACCATAGTAGGCTAGAGTTTTGGTGCTGGTTACCCCTTCTGACAAACCGAGGGTATAGGAGATTTGTACTGTCGAAATCCTGGTCAGGCCCTCTTAGGAGGGATTTTTTTTTTGCTGTGTCAAGCGTTATTTCGCGTACTATGTAATTTTATGGCTGTGTGCCAGATTTTTGTCTTGTGGGAAAGCTTAAACTCCGTACAGGAGGCCTCCATTATTTATGGTGACAAACTATTTCCTATGCAATTGCTCTGATCTGTTGATTATGAAAAGGTATGATAAATGTAGGAGGCATTACATATTGGTAGTGAAAGGCATATGTTAAAGCCAATACGCATTTAAGTGTGCAGGATGGGTAATTTAATAAAATATCTACTTGCCAATTAGACAGGTTGCTTCATAAATGTACTTGTCCTGTAAAAAACCCACTTGCTCTTTTGGTGCCACATAGTACGTCAACACATTATCGGTGCAATCTCTTGATATAAGAACTCTGATAATAGTCTCTCTGATTATGCCAGGGCTCATACAATACTGACGTTTGAATACTAGCAATTCCCTTATTTTGCCATCTTTCTGCAGAGTTACATACTGGGCCTGTAGGTAGTCCTAAACAATAGTTTCACGGTTGGAATGCCCTTTTAAGTCTGTACAAACCTACTAACTTGAATGTTTTACAGTTTATCATCCGCTCTTCTTTAGTCTTTTCTCATATTGAGAAATGTTGGAAATGTACTCCTGACAGGGCAGAAGTAAAACGTCTTGCAGGGTTGGGGAAAAAGTGGTTGGAGGGAAAGTGAACTTGTAATTGCTCAACAAATTTTCGCGTAGGCAAATTTACACATGCATATTTGCTTGTGGTAAAATGCAGTTCACAAATATTTTCTATGAGTAAGATGTCCTGGCCTACTTCTGTAAGTAACTTCATGTGAATTCCTGAGCCGTAAACCTGCACTAATGCAAGGACATATACCACACTTGTGACTTTATTTAAGAATCGGGCCCCTAATTAGGTCTGGTGTTAGCCAAGACCTTTTTTTTAATTAAAATGCTATCTATCTGTTGACTGGCTTCACTGTGAGTGACAGCATTCTGATTTTTCATAAGGAACATATCTTTACACAAAGTAGTTTTCTTCAGTGCCAGGGACTACTGTGGCAATGTGTGCTTTTTGAGGGCAAAAATATTTTTGCTTTTTGCTATCCTTTCAGTAGTTTTAGAGATATTAACCAAAATCTAAATTTGTATAAATAGGGGCGCGGATCCTACAGTCCTGTGCTTAGGTTTGATTGGTAGACAACAATTCAACCAGGAAGTGTCGACAGCCATCTTGGGACTCTGCTTCAGCCGAGTCTCACAAACAAAGTTTAAAAATAGAAAAGGAGGCAGGCTAGGAATCCCCCTGACTCCTAGATATGGTAGTGGGGTCCCAGAGGGACCACTGCAAAGAATAATTTTGGGTCAGAAGTTATTCAGTTGATTCAAGTCGGCTATGGGATTCTTGGGGAAGGCGTAGATTTTTTAAAGTTTCCATTCATCTGGGGAAGTGGCGGACATGATGGAGGTAATGACGATGTGGGTTAGGGTGGTGCTGATTGGTAATGTTCCCAGGTTGTAGATGTGGTAGGGCCAATGGTCCGTTGGGGCCCCTTAGTGGATTGTCCGCATGTAACTATTGATTTGAAGCACACGCCATTCAAATCAGTTACAGTTTTGTGCAGAAATAATCAGAATTCGTAATAAACAAATGATCTCTTGTCTTGTCTTCAGGTGTTTGTTTGATCTGCTTCAAATGATCTTCTTTTTGTCTTTGCCAACACATGTTTCGTTGTTTCTGGGAGAATTTCCCACGACTTCATCAGGGTTGGTCTTTTGTAGGAGTTCAGTAGTCAGACCTCCTGTCTGGAAATAACAGCATAGGAGGGAAAATAGTCCAGTTCTCCTAGGTATGTTTAAATATCACATGTAGAGTAGCCACTGGATAAAGTGGTTTGGAATCAAAGAACAGTATTCCCCCCAATAATGCTGCTAATATGTGACGCACCCGGTTCCATTTATTCGCAGCACCAGGGACCTTTTACTCCGAGCCCATATCCAGTTAGTAGTGTAATATTCTGCCAACAATCTCATTATAAAACTAAGACAAACATAGCAACAGGGCAGAATTCTCCATCCAGCCTTAAGCAACCTGCACCTCAATGCTTAGAAATTGAGCAGCCACAGTTGAACGCTTTTGATCTCCCGCCCAAGGTCGTAGATGTCCTTTTTGCCTCTAGGTGTCCATCTACCAAAACAATCTAGGATGGACCCAGGGAAACATTTGTCATATGGTGCACCTCTAGGCACATCCAAATCTTGCTGGCCCATCTGTACAACATGTTGCTGGTTGTTCTTTTAAGCAAGTGCTCACTGTAACCACTGTTAAAGGCTATTTGTCAGCCCTCTGAGCCTTACTACAGTTACCTGATCAACCATTGTTATTCATATCACCTGTTCTGATGTGTGTTTTTGAAGGGACTAACCTGTTTCCACTGAAGCCCTTTGTGATGCCGCAATGGGACCGTAATTTGGTCCTCGCACTCTTGATATGCATCCCATTTCAGATGATAAATAGCTGACTCTGCGTCTTCTAAACATGAAGACAGTTCTTTTCATAGTAATAATGTCAGCTCGTCAAATGAGTGAGTTGTAACCCCTGTATGTACAGCAACCACATACCACCTTCTTCCAAGACAAACTAGTGTTCAGAACTAGGGTGCCATTCCTGCCAAAGTTGTGATGCTGCTGCACGTCAGTCTACCACCCTTCTGGGTTTTTTTTGTTCCACTTTATCTAACCAAGGAGGAAAAGAAGTTATTGCTTGGATCCTAAATAAAACTGAAAGTTCTTTGTTGATTGCAACAGAGAATACTGGCTGGATTTCTAGATGGGTAGTTCTCTTCATAAAGATCTGTTTTGCACTGGCTACGAACCTACCTCCATGGGGCTGGAGGACTCGTTTCATCAGGCCTAATGCTGCCACCATGGCATTGGCGGTTGGTGTGCTTTTCTAGGAAATCTGTCAGGCTGCTACATGGGCATCAGTGCACACTTTAATGAAGCACTACTGTCTTGATAGCCAGTTCTGCTAGTAGGAGCACTATTCCAAAGACCTACCACCAAGGAGGGAACTGCTTTGCTATCTATGCACAAGGTGAGGAATCTGTGGTTAGAAGTATCCATCAGGACAAATTACTTACCTTTCATAACGCTCTTTCTGTTGGGTACTCGATTTAACTCAAGATTCCTCAAGACCCACCCACCTTCCGCCTCGTTCTGTGATAGGGACTCCCCACCCCATATACACACACATAAAAAGATCCCAAATTAGAGTTCTGCACACTCTTAACTCTGATCTGTAATGCTCCTTTAGGAGTTACGTGGAGGGTGTAGCAGATGAGAGAAGTTGGCATGATGTGTACCTCCCTACTTCAGACCTTCCAAACTGGGAAAATAATTTCGACTGTGTGTTTAGTGGATATATGAAGAAAGTGCTGTGCAGTGGTGGTGTTGTCCTGGATTAGTCGCATGGCTTTCGAGAAAAGGCTTAGGTAGATGTGGAACCACACCAAGCCACCAGGACAAAACCACCTTTAACTTCCTCTCCTGTTCTGGGCAAGTGAGCGGGAAACCAAAAACTGTGTAATGGTATCCAGCATATCTTCCTGTTGGGTGAGCAGTCAAAAGTGAATACCTTGCCTATTAGGGTAGTTAGTACTCACTTTGTTCCCTATGAATGGGGTACTCTTGCAGTCTCTCTAGTCCAGGGTAAGACCGTAAAAGTGATTAGAGCCAAGTTGCCGGACCGAACAGAGCCCTGTCGTCCTGGTGTCTGCCTAGCTCTGCTTTCCAAGGTCTGGAATTTCCTTTGTTTGTAAATGAGCAACAATTTTTAACAAAGCAAATAGGTTGCACCCCAAAGCGCCTCTCGATGGCCACATGCAGATAAGATGTCAACAGAATCCTACTAAAAGCTTTAGTTAATTCTTGTTGATGTGTTGTCTATGTAACCCTTCCGCCAAATCACAGCAGTAACAAGCATTGGCATAGCCAATAGGTCTCGCTTTTGGGACCTTATACAGGTTTAGTTATCTAGCACAATATCCTTAGTGCAACAACATCAACTTTTGCATGGCTAAACATTTATAAGTCCTAAAGGCGAGACCTATCGGCTATGTCAATGCTTGTTGCTTTATTGCTAGCAGGAGGGAGAGCAGGGTGGTAGGTAAACAGATATGAGAGAAGTAGGCAACAATGAGGGTAGAGGGTGTGAGTAAAAAAGTGTTATGATTCAGTCAGTGAAGGTAGCAGCATAGCGTTTTTGTTGTTATGGCAGGTGGGGGTCAACATGGACAACATGAGGAAGGGAGGAGTCAGGGCAACATGGACAACGGAAGGAGGAAGGGAGGGTGGGGGCAAGCGAACACGGACAGGAACGATAAAATAATAGTGGTGGGCCATGGCTAAGAGGTGCAGTGCTATAAACCGCTCCGCATTGGGTACTGGGTGTAGGAGAGTAGGATCTCCTTCTTATAGTTACCCCCACTTTTTGCTGATGTTTGACTGTTTTCGACTTAGTCTGGCTGGGATCCTGCTAGTCAGGACCCCTGCCTAGCTGCTTTCTCTTATAAACTGATTGCATGTACTTTAGATACACTCCAGATTGGATTCTGGGTTACCCTTATAAGTCCATAGTATATGGTAACCTATATACCCAGGGCATAGGTACCCCAGCGGCCTCCCAGGGGCTCCAGCATGTATTGTGCCACCCCTGAGAGGCCACTAAAATTGACACCACAGGTCTGCCACTGCAACCTGTGTAAGGTGGTGCATGCACCCCTTACTTAAGTATATATGTGCAGTGATAAGGCAGATATAGTGAACCTATATCTATCAGTCACCCCTATGGCAGGCCTTATTAATCCTGAAGGCGGGGTGCTGGGTTTTATGTGACAGGGTGCCCATGCTTGAGCAGGGCCCCTCTGCAGCCTTTGGTTGTTCTGTGATGCAGCCATACCATATACTCTTAAGTGCAATATAACCTTGCGGTAAATGCTAACTTTAAAACAACTGCACAGAAAACTGTTGTGTCTGGTGCCAAACACCTTGGAATCATACCTCCACACCAGCAACTGGTGTGGAGGTATGATTCCCCCTCCTACAGGGATAAATATGACAGCACCGGTACACCCGGTACCAGCTTTCTCGACCCTGGCATCACAAGATGGATGCTGCCAGCCAGACACGAGTCTGCCCTCCTGCTGCTGGACGAAACTCTGGCAGGGGATGGCTGGACAATAGTTTTCTGTCACAGGGAGGTGTAACCACCTCCCAGATAGGCTTTAGTGTATTGGGGCTGGGTGGGTGCACTCCAAGAGTGCTTTAATGTCTGCACTGGGGGCACATTTGGTGTCCCTGTGCATAGTCTAGCTCAAACCGGTTGGAGGGGCTCTGCTATGGCCCGAAACTGGACAAAGGACATGGGTGTAGCCACCCCTCTGTCCTGACCCTCCCATAGGTGGGTCCCCAGAGATTGTTCCACCCCTTCCTTGGGTATAAATTAGGAACCCCTGGCTACATGACTTAGATTTACCTGGACGAAACCCTGCTACTGAAACCAAGTACTTTGACAATCTACACTGTGCGAGAGGACTGAAGAATCTCCCTTGGAGTAAAGGAGTTACTCCCCTGCTAAGCAGGCACCAAAGACTCATCTGACCGGTTTGCAACTCCGAAGCTCCTGAGGACTCCGAAGATTTTGCAACACAGGAGGTGGGTTTCGAAGCTTCCCTGAGTTCGACTAGTGTGCTCAGCAAACCTGAGACCCGTAACCCTCGTGGGGACCGTGCAACCCGAACCCCTGGGCACCATGTCCATTTGCAGAAGCATTTGCTTTCCGGCGATCCCTTAAGCTGTGCTTTGGGCTACTTGTAGTCCAGACCCCGAGCAGCGATTCCTTCAAAGATTACCGGCCTACACTCCACGAGTGTTCTGTGGGCTGGTGTTTTGTGATTCCTCTAAAGGTCCCTTCATGATCCCTGGTCCGTTGACCGGTAGATCCCTGTTAAGGCAACTTTAACTTTCAGTGGGCTTACCTGGTTGCTCCAGACGTGCCCGGTCTCTCCATTGCTTGGGGAGTCCCCAGTACCTTGCTTTTCCTCACCGAAGCATCTTTTCTCTGACCGCGTGGGTTGCAGTTGTCAAGGCTTGTTGGTGTTCAATCCGGACACTGACCCCCCCAGCACTCAACATCCTTCGTGGGATAGCTCGCCTGCGGACTTTGGTCGTCCTTGTCTTCTCCTGGTCCCCGTGGCTGCAGAGTCAAGTTTCACCTCTTCTCACCTGAAGCACCCGACATCGGTGGGCATTCTTCTACCGAGGCCCTGGTCACCGGCAAGTGACCCAGACTCTGTCCCCTATGCTTTCAGGTTCTTCTCAGCTTCGATCCAGGCTTGGATCACACCGGACACTTCTCCTCTTCACGGCAGGAGCACTTTGTAGCATCTCGCCATTGAAAACAACGAAGATTTCCGATTCCATTTGACACCTATGCACCCGGCTTCCCTGGGTTAGGTAACATGAGTATTCCGGTGCTCACATGGGTGCTGGCCTTAGAACCTTCTAAGTCTGAAAGGGTTTGTTCAAAGTCCTCTCCTAAGTGTCCTTAAACTTTAAAATTCCAACCGCAACTTTCCCATTGGATTGTACGGAGCTCGCGGCTGTGTTCTCACACCCCCGTGGG
The DNA here is from genome assembly GCF_964263255.1 of Lissotriton vulgaris. Taxonomy (NCBI): domain Eukaryota; kingdom Metazoa; phylum Chordata; class Amphibia; order Caudata; family Salamandridae; genus Lissotriton; species Lissotriton vulgaris. Next base: position 1,686,227,035 of record NC_141693.1, on the reverse strand, counting down.
TCCCCTGTGTCACTACCTTGGGTGGTTCCTTGGGGACCCAGCGATTCTACATGCTCTAGGCACTGTCTCTAGTCAAGTCGTGGTTGTTATACTACTTTCATAGTATGTGGTTCGGGCCCCACCTGGAGCCCGCTGTGTATTGTGCTATTTACTGTTGTTCTAGTATTGTAATATTGTGTGCCTTGTTCTCTAATCTCATAAAGAAGTTAGTAGAGAGTGTTTAGTAATAAATACATATATTTTATATATACCTTGTGTGGTTCTCCTTTCATTTGGTCATTCAGCAGGTTATAGACTGGTAAAACAAGCTGCTTACATTCCTTCGAGACTGAGTCTGAAGGCTGCTCTCCATAGCTACCACTAGGATAGCTTTCAGTAAAGGTTGTCTTTAACCTAATCATCAATAAGGGTTGTTTGGACTGGTACAGGGTGCCCACTATAACTAGTGGACAGCATACACCAGGTCAACTTCTCACACTGAAAAATTTCCCAGCCCGCCATACATGGCGACAGTCGCTGTATGACCCCACCGGTTGTTGTAGCAACCCTGGCAAATCGGGACTACCGGCACCGGAGCTGAGTGGGTGAGGCTGTCAAAGTGATGGCCTTGTGAAGCGGGGATTGACTGTGCATGGCCCGGCCTTGTGTAGCCAGTAGCCGGGGAATGGAACCGTGCTTGTCCATGGCGGGGAGAGACTGCTTGTAACTGAATGTTCGGCTCCAGCCTCTCTGCACCTCTTCCGAGGGGGCCGAGACACCCTTTTGACTAAGCCCACACGAGGGGCGCTACAGCAGGAAGTGAAAGCTGCCCACGCCAGAGAAACTCAGGAATCACAAGGGTCCCCGAGTGACTGTGAGCAGGGCTTGGATGACTTGCGGCCTGCCGCGACTCGCCCTGCGGCTGCCGGCGTGGAGTGCTCGGAACTCTGCAGGCCGCTGCTAAACCCATCCCTCACCCTACTGAGGTACACGGGGCAAGACCAGTGTCGGGTATGCAAACGTGGTGGGCGCGATGAGCGCCCATAGCCATAATACTTACAAGGGAGTTGGGGATACTAAGGTGATTGCCTCCCATGCTCATGTTGTGAGCGCACCAGGGCAGATTGTATTTCTCTGCTACGTACCTGGAAGCGCCCTGACCAGTGACCTTAAGAGAAGCCTGGGCATAGCTCAACGGGCTCATAATTGTTGCCAGTCTTGGGGACCAGAGTGAGGCCCCCATAAAAGACTGTGAGGGAATGCGCAAGACCCCCCGGCCCACCTTCGTCAACATATGGGCACATCAAAGGCCACTAAGGGCCTGTATTTGCCATTGTGTGGCTTGGCATGCGCGGAAACACGTCTTGGGGATCTGTGCTTCTTGAGGGCAGATGAGCAGCTTTAGCCACCAGAACTAGTCGGAGGCACGATTGCAGATTACCGGACAGCAACAAGAGCCCTTTTCCACAGCGACACTGCACAAGAGTCATGCAGAACCCAAGAGTCATTTAGAGTCCACATATAAACAAGCATGCAAGTGGTTTCTTGCTGCGCTAATTAAAAACAGATGGTTTGACAGATGACCCCTGCTCGTAATCGCAAGCCTTGGGCCATGGGCGGATACATGCAGATGCCTTTAACCAATTGCGTGATGTCTTTCTCAGAAAGACACACGCATAGACCAATGTAAAAAAAAAAAAACATGCACAAGCGTGTGGAAAGCCCAGAGCCATTGCAAGAAGTCGTTTTCCTAATGCAGCGGATGCGTGCTGCGCTAGGCTCAACCTAAAAAAATCACTGTCTGTTTCTTACTCACTAGACGTGTAATTAGAATCAACATGTTATTTGCAAGGGTGTCATCATTGGTAAGTGGAATTCTAAATGAAGTGGAAAAATCTATGTCTCATGTAATGCAGTGTGTTTTGACGACAGTGCTTTGTCACGTTTCTTTGAGGTTATTTTAGCTTGCAAAGCGAAGTTGAACTAAAACAGTGCCTAAAATTGCCTAAAGTGAACACGTTCACGCATTTTTTCCTTTGGACTCTGTGGGTTGTGACTTATATACATATTTTTGTATATGGTATTTCTATAGCGCGAACCTAGCCAAAAGGCAGGGTGTAGAAATGCGGGCTGCAGTTAATTATTTCATTAAAGTTGATGGGGATGATTATGAAGACGAATTGGCCCTGCAGCTCATTGGTCCTCAGGAAAGTGAAACCCCCGAGATCCTTTATCGTTTTAGGCCAGTGTTGCTGCTCCCTGCTGCTGCCGCCGCCGCCTCCTGCAGCCATACTATCTCATTTTGGGCCTCTCTCTGCAACAGTCGCAACTCGCAGCCAGTTCTATACGCTGCATTTTATTGGCCCATCTCCCCTAAACGCAGATCTGGCATGTGTTATTCTAGGCAACTCCACTGACTTGGAGCTCGCGCTCTTACTCCTAATCCGGTTGGTTTACTACATTTCACTTGGCTGGTTCAATGATGCAGAAGGCTTGTAAATCATTCGAGATTAGTGCTCCTGCAATTTGTTATAGGGGCAAAGGAAAGGGCCTCGGCAAGCTAGTACGCGCAAAGGCCTGTTTATCGAGCTCTGTGATGTGGCGATACCATATAAACACTAGTTTGGCAATAAAGTCAATTTCTGCTCCTTTGACAGCCACGTTACATATGAGTGTGATGTAGGTGTGTTTTGTTTTCTCAACCCACAGCCCTGTCAAATCACAGAGGATTGTTAATCTGGAGGTAGCAGAGACATAACCTGGCAGACCAGCATATAAAACAGTAGTGTCACATTTAAAAATGCTTCTGTCACTTTCTCCGTCCCTTTTTCATCACTCTTTTCTGTCCTTAATCTGTAGGAAATATAGTAGGTTCACCACACTACCCACTTCTTCCCCCAAATATTCTTCCCAACAAATATTGCAAAAACATTTCCTATTCGTTTTTGGGTAGAAAATAAATAAATAATATCCTCATTGTTTTGGCAATATAGGATATCTTTCCATCCATCTTGCTGCCAAGTAGGGAAACCTATCTTCATTGCTTTACTTTGAACGGTGATGGCTGTCCTAGAAAAGAGGGAGCTTATTTGGATCTGGTTTTGAGTGATTTATCTTGTACAAGATGACCTTAATATTTAATGTATTGAGCTGTAACCATCTGTTTCTCATCTAGGAGTTAATTTAAACACGTTAGTGTTCCAAATTCCACAGGCAGTCCACAGAAAGATACCAATCAGTAGATTTGATATTGTAGACATATAAATGACATTCCAAATTATGTTATGTTGCTGAAAAAAAGCTTAATATAGCTCTGAGCCTGCCTCGAACTTCTGGAAGGTGAAGAAACTAAAGCTTATGAAAAGATTTAACCCATTTTGCAGCCATAGGAATATAACCTTAGATGGCTAAGTGCAAATGCTTTGATTTAAGGTGTGAAAGTCGGTGAGAGATTATAAAAAATCATTGGTTCAACAGTGTCTCGGTCTACTATAATCAACAGATCACCCTCTTCTGCTACGAGTGCAACTTTCAGTTCCATAGCTACACCTAAAATAAGTGAGTGTTTTTCAAACAGTTATTTCTGTTGTTTAAAAATAGCAGCTCATTGTGAATGTTTTTGTTTGAGCATAGGGTTATGGTTGTAGTTGGTTGGCACTGCAACCGTGCCACAATAGAAGTGTGGCTCAGGGGTTAGAGGTGGCAGACCCGGAAGCTGAGATCGGCCCTGGACCAGGGTTCAATTCCCCGCCTCGGCGGGTCTTGGGCTCAAAAATTCCACGGACTCGATAATTCTCGCTCCGGTGCCTTCTCGACTCACGGGTTCACACTCTGCGACTCTGGGCAATAGCTTGCTTAATCTCCACAACTGCCCCTCGTGGCGGGATGCCTGGCTTTCACCTTGTGGATACCCTGCCGGGGTTATCTCACAGGGGAATACCAGGACGGGTTCCCTAAGCAAGCGCTTAGATACCGACCTCGGTCAGTGATTTGCGCTGTATAAATACATGTACATGTACATGTACATGATGTACAATGCCCAGAGCACTGGGGCCTTGTCCATATGTCAGTAATCACTCCTGTGATGTCAGGGGAGTAGTTATTTGGTCACCTGTTACATGCCTGAAGCAGGCAACGTGGTGTTTGAAGTGGGGACCTATGCCAGCTGTGCAAAAGTAAGTGCCGCTGATGATTTGTGGGACCAACCTCACTGTCCCCCTTTCACTCTAGCGTTGAAGCACGTACAGCAGTTTATGTAGCACAGTGGCCTAGCCTGGCGACTGTAAGGAGTGACCGGAGGTGCCGTGGTTCAATTCAGCCGCAGCACAATGGAAACCACGACCCCTTGGTGCAACGCCAAGGCGTGGAGGCAGGCAACAGTGTGATCCGTTCGGAGCTTGGTGATTGCAGATTTTGCTAAGAACAGCAAGGTGGACAGTGCAGCATATTGTGTGGACTGAGCATAGTGAGAGACGATGGTTTACCAAGAGATGAGTGGTTACTGAAGTGGGAAGATCTGTGGCAGGAAGCAGAGGGTATTGAAACTGGTGCAATTAAAGTCTTCTTGATTCTGTTTGCCATTTCAAGAAAACCATTCAAATTGCAGGGGAGTAGCCCTATATTAAATACCCACTTGGGAGTGTCTCAACACATTGATTCACCTTGAGTAATTGGAGACAGTGCTTGAGTGAACATAAAAAGAGGACTGAAGTTCCTTGGATCTCTACGTCTTCAATGGGTATCATACGGAACCCTCAACACCAGTTCCGTTAATTATTGGAACTTGGTGCAGGATTGCAAATGCAATCTGAGATAAACAATGGAAAATAAATACCCTTCTTTGTGTGGTTTGTGACTTTTTCACATAGCCCATTTCCAGCGATTCAAAAGTCTTTTCGCATCCAAAAATACAGTGGCAGCCTGGACTTCCTGGTATAGATGGTTGACTGTTGTACAAAACATGTAGCAGTTGTACATCATCGATTTGCCTGGGATGAATCCTTAATGGTTACTCAGGACAAGTCCATGCATATATAAGGATCTCTGCCAGTATTTTGGTATCTGTGTATGACAATGATAGTGGTCTACAGGAGGCATATTGGTATTCATGTTTATCCGGTTTAAGGAACGTTATCACTACATTTCTCAGTGTCTGTTGGAGCTGTCCTGTTTAATAAACCTCTAATTACATAACTAGAATACATGGGGCTAGAATGTCTATGTATTGTCTATATAAGACCACTGTGAGGCCATCTACCCCAAGGGCCTTGCCACTCGGCATGTTCATGACCGCGTGAGTCACCTCCTCTAACTTAATTGACTACATTAGTATTTTCCTGACACTTTTCTTGACCCAGGCCAAGATACTTTTCTAGGTATTGTCATTTGTTGTACCAATGTCAGTGCAAATACATTTTTTCCAAAATATTCTGAGTTTTTTAGTGTTCCAGGTGAATTGTTGACCTTTCGAATGTCTGCCATTTCTGTTTTCCTGACATCCCCAGCAACCCGCATTGGCTACTACATATTGACTAGTGTTCTATCTGGGTGTTCTCCCACTCTAAACTCCTGAATAAATATGGGTTAGGCGGTAACTATGATCTCCTAGTCTTTTTCCTCCTCCTAATTTAGGGCGCCGGCTTGCAGCAGGTATTTTCAGTTCAAGGGTAAGAGGGTCATGGTCTGATAGCATATGTGCCAGATGCCTGCCTTTCTACACCCAAGGGTCTGCCCCAGTAGTCTGAGTGGAACGAGTACACTGAGGAGTAGAATTTGTAATGTGAATTGAATGGGTTTGTGTCCCAGCAGATTTCAATCAGTTTTTCCTGTTTATGGTCTCCTTGATAGTTTTGGGGGAGGTTGAAAGACCTGGTCTATTTTATGGCATATTGTTTGTAGGTCTAAGTAAAACTGCAGGTTGTCAATATGCGGACCGTATATATTTACTAGATTAGCGTATATATTTACTAGGATTTCCTCAATTGTGCCTGGACTATTGGGAGCCTTCCATCAGAATTTGGGAAGCTATCATGTAGGCTCATTGTGATACCTTTTAAAAAAAAAATTTAAACCTACTTTATTGAATTTTCTAATTATCATATGGTACACTTTAAATTTCCGTGATTCATTTGCTACTGCTCCCTGTCTGTGTTACCAGTGTATTGCCTCTTGCTTGTGTTAGCCTTTAAAAGTATATCATGTTAATAAAACATTTAACATTCTCCTTCTTATCCTCCTCTCAGTTGCAGAGCCATACTATAGCCTAGGGTGAGAGTGTTGGTATTCTTGTGGCGAATCGTAGTGGTATGTTGGCTGTACTAACCCCCATCCTGCTACTCAAACCTTTAATTGTGCTCGGTCGAGACTATTTTGTCTGGGGCTCCTCTCCAACCAAACTATATTGCGCAGGGCTCCCGCAAGGAGACGTTTCCAGTTGGGAGGACTCACTCGATGTTGGTTCCGGTTTCCTTGTGTTATCCACCAATGCCTCCCATACTCTTGCTCTCTCCAAAGATCCAATCCCTCAGTAGGCATTTCTAAGGAAAATCCTCCCCTCGCATCCCACCCATATTTCCAATTCCCTTTTCCATACTGCAATTTTAGGGCATGCAGGGGACTTCCATTACTGTGTTATTTCTCTCTTAGCTAGTATCGGGGCCAAGTCTTGGAATCTGCTGGTGATCCATGACTTGGGGTTGTGCGGGAATAGTCACAAGAGACAGTGCGGCGGAGCTCAGGGAACTGGACGCTCTATTATCTCCCCTCTGATGTTGGTGATTCCATCCCAATGGGTCTTTAACTCATGGCTTGACCAGAGCATATGAAAAAGATCCACCCTCACTTCTCAGCACCTTAGGCATCCTCGTCCTCCCTGTGGAAGAATTTGTTAATTCGTCCCGGGGTAAGGTATGCCCTGTTTAGTAGGAAAAAGTCAATTAACCGGAAACGGGTGTTCCTCAAGACCCTAGGACTCCCAATCAGTATTATTTCCCAGTCTTTGTCTTCCAAGGGGATGTTTAATTCTTCAACCCATCAATCCCAGAGAGGGGTCAGCGGCTGAAAGGCGTCCCTACCCTGGGCCCAGTAAAGACAAGTGACCGCCTTGATTCATCCCCCCACAGAGCCAATGTAGCAACAGGACCAGTGATGCTGCAGTTTGATCATCCCCGCTCCCCAGTTTGCACGGATCGCCGCCACTACCCCCAGGTGTAATAAAAAAATGCCCTTGGGAGAGGTCAAACCCTCTCTGAAGTCTTTGAATTGGAGGAGCTCCCCGTCCCTGTATAAATCTCCCAGGCACGAGACCCCAGTCTCTATCCAGTTCCAGAGGCCCTCCTATTGGCTTCCACCTAGTAGTATTCTTAATATTGTTAGCAGGAGGTCAGGTGAGTAGGGGACCCTCTTTTGTGTCTTTTGGAAGCAGCGTCTTCAGCATCGCTGTATCACTTGTTCATGGTCGGCATTATCTGGCGAGGCTCTGTCTACTCTTGTCAATAGACTCCATAGTACCTTCAAGTCTGGTGTAAACGGGTCAGTCCCACGTGTCTGTGATTGCTGATCTGCCACCCACATGGTGAACCACTGTAGTTAAGCAGCTAGGTAATATCTCTCAAAGTCCGGTTCTGCGAGGCCTCACTCTGCAGACGGGCACTGCATTGTTTTCAGGGCTACTAGTCTACGACCCGTGCCCCACAGGAAGTTCGATACTAGTGAGTGCAAGTCTCTGTGTGCCCTCCTGGCGGGTATCCATAACGGAAGCACAGGGAAAAAATATAGTAATCGCAGTAGTGACACCATTTTTGAAAAGGCTTCCCTCCCCATCAATGAAAGCGGGAGGCCTTTTCAAAATTCCATGTTGGTCTTCAGTGAAAGCACAGCCGCCCCATGTTCTCCTCGAATATGTCAGGGCGGGAGTGATCTATTTTCAATCCTAGGTTTTCGAGGCACCTGGGTTCCCATTGAAGATTTCCCAAGTTTTCAGGATGGTCTCTGTTGCTTGTCATCGGGAAAAGTCTGGACTTCTGCCAGTTCATTTTTAAACCAGGCATCTCCCTAAATTCTGCCATCAGTGACTTCGCACCATGTAACTCCTCACCTATATTCACCAAGAACAATGGAAGGGCATCGACATATAGGGCTAAAATATGTACACTGTTCCTAACATGGATCCCCCCAATACCATGATCCCATTCGGGCTAGGCAAGCCAGCGGTTTCATAGGAAACTAGTCACCAGACTCTACTCGATTACAATTCGGACCCCCCAACAGGATGTTTCCTGAGTGAGGGAGGCGTGGGATCGGGAACTGGGTGACGAACTCCCGGAAGAGAAATGGGCGTACTGCTGCGAGCAGACTAAAGGCTATCCCCAACTAGAGACTGCGTCTAATCAATTTCAAGTACCATAACAAATTATATCGCACACCACTGCAGCTACACAAAATAGGGCTCTGCGCAACCTCAAACTGCACTCGCTGTGCTTTGGAGGATGCTTTGTTCCTCCATTTGGCCTGGGAATGCCCCAAGGTGGCGGAATTCTAGGGGTAAGTGTGTGAGACAGTCAGTGGAATCATGGAGGCTCCTTTGGTGTGGACCCCGTAACTTGCCTGCTGGGGTATATAGAGAAGGTACCTATGGCGCGCCGCCGGCTGGTGGCAATACTACTGTTACTAGCAAAGCGCATAGTAGCAATGCATTGGGACCGGGGCTCAGCGCCCGCACTGCATGGATACAGGACGCCACGTATTGTCAGGAATAGCTTAATACATACTGGGAACTCATGCCTGCCTGCGCAAGACCAGCGGACATTTGGGAACCTGCACACCTTAGAACTGAAGATTTGGGCGTGCAGGAAGCCCCGGAGTAAAGTATTGGAAAGTACGTTACTTGAGGACCAGAGGCGGGGGATTCACGTTCATTCACGTATCACAGTGACGCTTTGACTCTCTTGACTGTTGTGGTGATTGCAAAGAGGGGCGAGGCGGGGCAGAAGTAATTATGTTCTTTAATTCTGTATGAATGTGAGGCGTGGCTTAGGGCGTCAAGATGGCGGTCACACTCTAAGACCCCCATCCGTCATCCGCCCTGCATCTGCCAGCAGCACCCTTTATTACCGGATCCACCTGGCACTGCCTCACTGTCCTGGCCGGTAGGCACCTCCCGGCCGAGTTTGGGGTCTCCCGGGGGTCTCTGGATGCCTCTGCTGCCCGGATCCTGCCGGGCCACGGGGCCGGCAAGATGGCGGCCCCCTACTAATCCCTGAAGTGGCCAGATCCCCCTCGGCGGTGGCGGCCCTCTTGCGGCCCCACAGACTTTTTGTCTGCGCCGGGGGGGCAGAGACGGGGGGGGGGAGACATCTGCACCCTCCACCGATCCTGATATCCCGCCCGGGGAAGCTGGTGGACCCTGCGGGGGCCTGTCCTGGCGGCGGGGGCTAAGGGGGAGCCCTGCTGGGCCCATTTGTGGGCCCCCCCTGTGCCGCGCACCCGTCCGGTCCCCTGCTTGAGGCCGCCTGACTGCTGTGGCTGTGACGGGCCTGGTGGCCGAGAAGAGAGGCCTGCCGGTGACTTAGGGCTCCTCCCCTGGACTCTAGTGATCTGTGGTGCCTGGCGCTCGTTTTTGCGGGGCGGTCGCCCGGTACCACCTCCGCGACTGCAGGACTGCCCCCTGATTCTCCCAGCATTGCCGCCCATTAGAGCCCATCTACTCAGCCCCCGTCTGCATCCACGTAGAAGCCGGGGCCGCTGCGACGTAGCGGGTGCCCTTGGGGCCTTGGAGCGCCGGCGGGCCCGTGCCGGCGGTTGAGGGTGGATCTGGGGCCCCCACGGACTGCCCCCAATGGCGGCCCCCCGGGGGACACCCCCCCTGCCTTCGGACGCCCCTTGTGACCCTGAGGGCCCGTCCTGCCGGTTTGTGAGGAAGCGGTCAACTGGGGGCCTCTGCTGTGGAGGAGAGGGCTGGGGCGAGGGTTGGGGCCCCAGCGGTCCTCACCTGCGGACTGCCGAACTAGAAGACTGGGCGCCCCGACGCCCCTGGGCTCTATCTACCCCCCGCTGGGCCTCGGCCCCCCACTGCACCATTGCCCCCCGGAGCCCCGGCCTCTCGGCCAGCACGCCCTGATCGCCGCCTGCCCCCTTGCTGACCCGCCCCGCCCGCCGTCGCCACCTGCCACGGGATTGGGAGCCCGGACACGACTTGCCTACACCAGCACCCACCCAGGCATTGTCGCAGCTCCTCCGCGAGGCTCGAGCGGCGTGGGGGTCGGTTGAGACGCCTTAGACCTGGGGCTGCGCTGCCAGGACTCTGCTCTGCTCTACCACACCCGGGCCAGGCCCGCCGCAGCGCGGTGCGAGGACTGTTGGGCCCGTGTGGGGGCCCCACTATCGGCTGATTCCCTACATCGCAAGGCCCTGGAGCTCTCCCTCGGTTCTACTGAGTGACCGGTTGTCTCCCAACTGTTTCTTGTTCCTCGCCGCCTACGGGCTTTTTTCAGGTTTCATATGGTTTGGCCGCTGCTCGGTCTTTGTTGTTGCTGCTTGTGAGCAGATGGTTACAGCGTCTTACCTCGCTATCCGATTGTGGGTACATCCCTGTCCGATATACAGTTCCGGCTCATTGATCTCTCGGACACTCTGGGTCCCCACGGTCTACCATTGGGGTGGACTGCGGGCGGCCGCCCCCCTCCCCCCTGTCTCCCACCCCCACCCTGGACGCCTACACCCCGCTGGCCTGCTCCTATTGCCCAGCTCCTCTGACCCGACGCGATACTGTGGGCCCTTCCCCCCCGAGGCGCGTCCCCAGCTGCCCCTGCGCTCTCCCATGTCTTCCTCCTCCCTGCATGGCTTCCACTCTAAGTAGGCCCCTCCATGTTCTCTCCTAGAACGTCAACGGTCTCCTTCGTGCTGCGGTCCTTCGAGCGGCGCATCGCCACTCGGCGGATGTGCTCCTTCTCCAGGAGACCTACCTTTTAGGGACCCAATGCACTTTCCTGGCCCGCTACGGGTTCGCAATGGTATGGCACTCTGGGTTCCAACGGGGGTCCCGAGGGGTGGTGTCCTGCTCCGGAGAGGTCTCCCCTTTCCCCTTCTTAGAGCCCACAATGACCCATTAGGACGCTACGTTGCTATCTTGGGCGTGATGGAGGGCTGCCCCCTGAACATTCTGAATGTCTGTCCCGCCGGCCCTCTTGTCACCGACGCTTCGATGCCTCACTCAGATCATCCCCACCTTCCCGCTTGGCCTGACAATTTATAGGAGGTGACTTCAATGCCGTGATGCAACCGGGGCACGACTCAACCGGTCCCCCTTCGGCGACCCGCTCCTCCTCCGCGGAGGTCCTGTCGGGCTGGGCTTCCGCCTTTGGGCTATGTGACACTTGGCGGGTCTGGAACCCGCGCACGACACCATACACTCATACCTAGGTCTCACACCACAGTCACTCCCGTATTGATCTTCTCCGGCTCCCTGCCACAGATTGTCATTTGGTCTCTGGAGTCACTATCCTACCGAGGGAACTGTCGGACCAGTCCCCCGTCTCCCTCCGCATGGGCTCCCCACCGGGAGGTCCGCGGGCGGTATGGCGATTCAATGCATGGTTCCTGCAGGACCAGGCGATGGTGGATGAACTAAGACAAGAACTAACCCTTTACTTCATGGCCAACGAGGGCTCTGTTTCATCGCCCGGGACCATATGGGAGGCCGGTAAGGCAGTGATCCGCGGAGTGGCTAGAGGGCTTGTACATGCCAAACGAGCGGACCGGCTTGCGGAGCTGGAGTCCAGGGACGCCCGGTTTGAAGCTGAGCAAGCTGCATTGGGTCTAGATGATCCCACCCGGCAACTGGCGCTGATCCGGGCGGAAATCCGTCAGGTTTCGCTTGACTCAGCCCAACAGCTGTGGCGGTCGTCTGTGGCGCGGATCTACGGCTGGGGGGACAAAAACGGTAAACTACTACACAACTTGGTCTCCTACCCTCGGGTTCACCGTGTTATCCCGGACCCTCCTGATGTCCTCTGGGGCTATAGCAGGAGCCTTCGCCGACTTCTACACCCGTCTTTATACGACGCCCACCCGATGCGCGTCTGACTACTCTCCTGAGCAGGACCGGCGCCCGGCTACCCTCCCTTGTTCCAGAGGATATGGAGGCCCTGGTGAGGCCCTTCACACGGAGGAAGTCCTGGAGGCTATCCCTCTACTGAATAGTGGCAAGACGCCCAGCCCAGACTGATTCCCCCAGTAGTTTATGCGGCCTTCCGAGACACTCGGGCCCCCCATCTGATGACTCTCTTCCATCACGCGCTGGAGCGGGGCTCCTTTCCCCGCGAATCGGACCTAGCCATGATTATGGTCATCCCCAAGACCCACCCGCCCTCCGTGAACTGCGCAGACTTCCGCCCCATCTCCCTCATCAACACAGAAATCAAGCTCTTCGCCAACATACTGGCCCAGCGGCTCAAACCCTTCCTGAGGGACCGGGTTCCTCCGGACCAGTGCTTTTTCATGCCGTCCAGAGGTACCCGCCACTGTATCAGACACCTCCATTTGGCCCTGGCCCACCGCTCCCGTCTGTCGCCCTATCTGGCCCTCCTCTTTCTTGACTTTGAGAAAGCTTTCGATACGGTGGGCTGGGATTATTTACACGATGCCCTGGAGGAGACGGGCTTCGGCCCGCGGTTCCGCAGCTATGTGGGGATCCTTTACGCGAGTCAAGGGGCCCGAGTGTTGATCAAAGGGACGCTCTCGGAGGCATTCCCGATACATAGAGGCACGCGCCAAGGGTGTCGACTATCTCCACTCCGGTTAGCGATGGAGCCCCTGGCGACACTCATCCAGCATGACAGCCTCGTCCAGGGGTGGGCCTGGAATGAGAGTCACATCGGATAGCCCTCTACGCTGACGATGTGCTCCTATATTTGGTGGATCCGGCGACCTCAGGCCTTGGCGTCTGCAGCTCCTTTTGGACTTTGAACAAGTCTCTGGACTCCGGCTTAATGCGGCCAAGTCCACCCTGGTTCCGCTGCACCCCTCCCGGGAATGTTTTGATTGGCAGGCATCCATTCCTCTCAGATGTCACTCGATTAAATACTTGGGGATATTTGTGATTCTGTTGCCGGATTTGGAATGGGCACTAAACATGATGCCCCTAGTCACCCGAATTCGCTCTGACCTGAAGAAATGGCAATCCCTCCCCCTCAATCCCCTGGGAAGGAGTGCACTGCTCAAAATGATGGTCCTCCCCCGTTTCCTATACATTCTACAAAATATTTCCACCCCCCTCCCCTGCTCCTGGTTCCGAGAGCTGGACGGAGCCCTCTCCAGGTTCCTCTGGAGTGGAGGGCGATCGCGTATCTTTCTTGCACACAGCCGCATTCCCCCCTTTGATGGGGGCCTAGGGTGACTCATCTTTACCTCTACTACCTTGCCTCCAGGCTGATCGTCATCCACGACTGGTACGCGGGCGGCTGGCCCGATCTGGCGTACCGAGTGGAGCTGGAGGAGACGGACTTCTCTCAGCTCCAAGCGTTCCTCTATGGATGCCCTGTCCCACAAACCATGGCCCCAATCACTAGAACTGTCTTGATGGCTTGGCGCACCGCCCTACGCCACACAGGATGGGACCGCAAACTTACCCGACAGACGCCACTCTGGCATGGGAGCTGGCTCTGGGAGGTCTCGTCCCTCTGAGGTTTCCGGCGCTGGGATCTCATTGGGGTGTTGGTGCTGGGGGACGTCAGGGTGGGGGACCAAATGCGAGCTTTCGCTGATTTACAACAGCAGGACGCCCTTCCTCACGCCCAGCACTTTCGGTACTTACAGATGCGCCACGCCCTGTATGCACACCTCCCCTGCGCCATCCAACCCTTCCAGAGTTCAGCCCGCTGGAAGCCCAAGTGATGATGGGGGACCTGGGTAGCGGAGGAGTGTCCCACATTTACCGTGCCCTGGTCAACAATAGCACCTCGTCCCTCGACCACCGGCGCACCCGCTGGAAGGGTTGGGTGGGACCCCTGGAGGAGGCCGACTGGAGAGATGGCCCCGCGTACCCTAACCGTGTCCTCCAAGCTGCGGCTGGTGCAAACGTATTACCTACACACGTCCTACCTCACTCCAGAGAGGCTTTTCCGAGCCTACTTGTGACCCTCCCCAGACTGTCCTAGATGTGGGCACTTCCCAGCCGATTTCCATCATATGGTGTGGATGTGCCCGGGGCTTGCGAGGTTTTGGAGGGGCGTAGAGAGGGAACTCTCACAGGCTCTGGGCTGGGAGGTCCCCCACGACCCACTGCGGCTGTTTCTGGGTATCTTTGATGGCCTAGATGGCAATAGATCAGAAAAATGCCTGCTGGGGACTGCGGTGGCCGTGGCCAAGCGAGACATAGCACGCAACTGGCTGCGAGAATCCGACCCCACGGTGGAGGGGGGAGGTGGTGGAGGGGGGTGGACTGGTGTGGGGCCCAAGAGGAGGCCCTCTTCGAATCCCGAGATGCCCCAGAATTGTTTCCTAAAATATGGGGGAAATGGTAAAACACGATTCCACCGTAAACCCAGATGTGCACACTGGACTGGTTGTCACCACGTTAAATATGATGTTGGACTGGACTGATATACCTTTACCCATATGTAATGATGTCTTTATCTCAATGTACCCAACTTTTCATGAGCTGCGACCAATGAAATCTTTTCCCTGTTTTAAAAATGTCAATAAAGTTGATTATCAAAAAAATTCTGTATGAATGTCTCTGGTAATGTGTATCCAACGCTACAGGAAAAATCATTTGCCTAACTGCAAACCTTATAATACTGCAAAAAAGTTAATACATTAAACATTTTTTTAGCAAGTGCGCAACTTAAAATCTTTATAAATATGTTTGCATGCAGATTCGTAAGTGGTATAGACTCGTAATAGATACATTATCGGGACTGCAGATTTCTCAAGCTAGATAAGAAATCCTCTCTCAACGTTTAAAAGTCCTGTACTGGGTATATAAATTGATGTTGATCCAAAAGCAGCTATGAGCAACCAGCCTTCCAAAATGTATAGGGTTGTTATGCTCAGTATTTCTGTGTTGTGCACCAACAATAGCCATTCGGTTTGAAGGTGTCCAGAAACTAGAGTGGATAATATTCCCCTTGTGGTCACAATGGTAGGCTAAATTCATGGGAGCGCTCGTCCTGAAAACTCATCAGATAAAAGCCACACATGGAAAAAATATTCTGCGGTTCATCATTGTCAGCATAAACTTAGAAATATAAGGTTGGTTTCTGCTCCGAGGAGTGATGTAGTTGCTGGATGTAGTAGACCGTAGCATTTTGCAGAAGATGGGATGTTCAGTACTGTTTTGAGTTATCATTTTCAAGAATGGTCTCGTGGACCTATTCTATTTTGGTGGTAAATTCGAATAGTATACAACTACAAGAGAAAAATGAGTTGGTTATTCCAAGACATTTTCTGAACATCTCTTACAACTCCTTCAAAATTTCTCTGTACTTATTATAATAGATTGATGCTATACCGTGGAGCAGAGCTGCTTGGAACACCAACATTATCATTACGAAAAGCAATAGAAAAAAATGCAAGTTCTCGTAAAGCAAGCTTAACTCAAAACAACTTGCCCTGCGTGATGCATAATGAAAATCAGTGTGCCCATTTACTGCACACTATGTGATCTAGTCATGATTGTTAGACTGTGTTTAAAGCTAAATGAGGTCTTCATTTCAAAATACAAGGGGGAAGTAGTCATTTTAAGTCGTGTCACCAACAATATGGCATCCCAATTATCCACCAGAGTGGCATTTATTAAAAACAGTAACTTGTTTATAGAAACTGCTCGGAAAGGGGCTAGTTCGGATGGAATTCTGAAAAACTTTTAATTTAACTTCGACCACTGAAAAGAAAGCCCACATTTCAAACTGCCCACTTTTAAAGGGGAGTGGGCAGAGAACAAAACCGTACAGGGGACCTTGCAGCTGTTTTAGTGTACCACATAAAGGTGATGGAACTAAATACGTGAAGGGTACTCAAGAAGTGACGTAGCCCTCTCCCCTTCGATGTACTTTATTACAGCAACAACCAGCTTACCACATTCTTACAACCATACTCTGACAATTTATTGAGAACTGAAACCAATATGTACTTCTGCACTCTTAATCTAAAATGAGGCTACCCCATTTGGACTGATTCCCCAGGGTCAAAGTGGTCACGTGAACACAGTGTTTCTGATGCCATTTTACCTGTTTTCCTCTCCTCATTGCCCTTGTACATCAAGTTTAAACCGGACTTACCTGTAAGTCCAGTTTCAGCTTGAGGCTACAGAAATATGCAGCTTGCTACTTTTGTTTGAGTGAATTTGGAGCACAGTTCAGCACTAATATGTTTTCTTCAAACAGTGAGGCAGTAGCTGTAAATCAACTAATGTCATGCTTTACTTGTGCACCGGAGGGCTTTTGGGGGTCTGTTGGATGTGGTAGGAAGGAGTTTGAGGATAGTAAAATCATTTTTGGAAAAATAAATCTTTTAATGGGATCCAGAACTGTGTGTGCAGAAGAGTATACTTTACATGGTCAGTTTCAGACCAGATTCCCCCCTTGAGCAAGGGGGAATCCCATTGTCTGACTTTGTTTGTTTGCTTTATTTGTTTTAGGCTTCCTGCATGTCTTCGTCTCCCCAGAGCATCACCTGTTTACCATTGCTCCTTGTATTCTTCTACAAGTGTAACATTTCTGTAAACAGACTTTTAAATGTTGTTCTTGTCATATTTGCTGCAAGTTCAAAGACAGAGGTCTAATGTCGGGCTCGAATGAGCTTGGTGTTTACTTTTCAATCCAGCTAGGTTCTGCAAATAAATAAAAAAAAATTCTAGCATACTGCCAAATTTTAATTTCTGTAAATGAATTGCACATATATTTCAGAGTATATCAGAATTAGGAAAGCACAAGTGAAGCACATTTTTTTGTAATTCTGAAGTGTGGTGGAAACAAATATTTTGATATGATCAAAACAAATCTGTACACCAGGTGCTGCCATTTCCACACATTGTTTGTGCACTGTTTAGTTTTATCAGTAAAACTGTGTGCACTAATGTCATTTTAATTTGATTTGAAATGTGTTGTCTGTAATGGCAGTGTGCTAACACACCTTACACTTCAAGCCACTCCACTCCGCGACACTCCACTATATTACACTCCACCATACTCCACTCTTGGCCACGCCCACTCCTGCTCTTGGCCACCTCACTCTATGCCACTATACTCTGACATGTTACTACTTTACTCCCCACCACATCCCTCCATTCTGTGCCCCTCCACTCGGCTCCATTCCACTTTACTCCTTTGAACTCCACTCTACGTCACTCCATTCAAGTCCACACCACGCTCTACTACACCTTCACTTCACAGCTGTACTCCACCTCCACTTCACAACTGTACTTTACTCTGCGAAACTCCACAACACTTCACTCATGTCCACGCCACTCTACGACACTCCACGCCACTCTACAACACTCCACGCCACTCTACAACACTCCACGCCACAACACTCCACTGCATGCCATTCACCTCTATGCCGCTAACCTTTAGCCTTTCTGAACAGAAGCCACGCTGGTGTACAACACAACTACAACACACTGGCAACACCAATAGCTATTGCACAGGCGTAACATATTAGCTTTGCCAATGCTTGTTATATATAGCTTAGCCTGTTAGATATGAAGTGCCCAAGAATTAGTCATCTTTCAGCATCTGTTTAACCTTGGATTAAGACCTTTATTCACAGGTATTACATAAATTCTGTAAGTGTGCCAACATCATCCAGCACACTTACAGTTTAAAAAAAATGAAATCAAGGTCATCTTATTCATTACTGATGAGTCTACGGGCAGATCTCAGCAAAAGTTTAATAGGAAACTGCCCCGAAAATTAAAATTATACAATCTTAGACAAAGTCTGTACAATGGATCACCAATAATGTAGCTGTGCTTCTTTGTTGATGCAGACCTTTTTTGTGTGTTTTTTTAAAACTATTTTTACTGAGAAGAAATTAGGCAAAATGAAACAAAGCTTCCATAGCAAGTAATATTAACCCACCCTAGGTCTCTTTCGAGTGTATTGCAACATTTCTAACTTCCCTTCTACCTTACCCAACCCCTTAAACCTAACCACATACACTGAACCTTTCATGTCTTTGGTACAGCCCACCCCGCTACTACACCGCTTCCAGTGGCTTTAGAGAATTATCTTCGTTATTGCTTCTAGACCCTTGGTATTGCAGATCCAAGCTCTTTAGCCTATGTGTCTTTGTCCAGCATATCACCACCCCCCTCCACGTATTCTTTCAGATCAGTGGCAGCCATACCGTTTGGAATTTGTTACGCTGGTTATGTAAATTATACATTACTTTTTCCAAGCCTACCACGGTTCATCGCTTTGTATACCATTGGTTCAGTGTGGGAGCTTTTGTCTTTTTCCAGTCAGTCGCAATGAACTGAGTGGCATCTGTGACCCAATGACATACAAATGATCTAGTCATCCTATCCAAATCATATTCCAGTTTGTCTGATATTGGAAAATCTATAATGCTTTTAATTCAGGAGAGTGTTTCCCTCCAGAACTGTCTCAGTTTGACACATGACCGCAATGTATCAATGGCTGTGCCTCCTCCCACTCCCTGGCCCCTCACCTCCCACACATTCCTTGGGTGTTTGGAAATATCTGTGTAATAATTTGAGGTATGAGACACAACAGTTGAATATGAGCTTATATCCCTGGTGTCTCTGTATCACATTTTTGTGTTATTTCGTTATTTCTGCCCATATTTTTCCCCATTCATCGTTTATTTTCCCTTTCTAGGGTGAATTTCCGTGGTTGTTGAAAGCCCCAGTGCACTTTCTTTTGCCAATTTGTGAGTAAATAATAAATGGTTGATATGACATCCTTCAATTTTGGACAAGTTTTGATATATTTTTCAAAATCAGCAAGATCTCTTGTGCCTCTAGCTTTCATTATCGGGCGTAGTGCCAAATGTCGAAATTGCTAGTATGTTAACCACTCTTTTTGTGAGCTTTGAAGTCTGTCTTGCACTGTAAAGGATTTTATGGTTTCCTTTAGGAACATACCCTCCCAAAACAAGTTAATCTACCTCCTTCCAGGGTTTGAATATGTGGCCCCCTCTTTCTGATGTGAACTCTAGGTTGTGATGGATGGGGATGAAGAGGAAAGGGGAATGTTGTCAAACCCAGAGCTATGCTGACCCTGCCCCATATTTTCATAATAGTACTTAATCTATTACTAGAAGATACACTCCTGGGACAGGCTGGATTTGGTACACAAAGAGCGTCCTACAATGGTCTTCCCATGACTGCTCGATCAGTTATCAGCCATTGTTTATCTCTTTGACAAATGTTCCAGGCTTGCCATAATCAAAGTTGTGCGGCTTGATAATATCGCCATAAGGCTGGTAGTGCTCGTGTCTTTTGGGGCCATCAGTATTTTTAAAAAAATCCTTGCCCTTTTACCATTTGACATGAATTTTTGTATCTACTTTTCCATAATTACTATTTCCTCTCGCGGTATGGAGTAGGGCGTGGCTTAGAACAGGTATAGGGACCTCTGTAATATGTTCATTTTAACTGTCTATCCTTCCCATCCAGCACATGGGGAAGGAGCTTTATCTATTTATGGCTTGCGGTATGTCTCTCTCAAATGCTGACTATTTAATTTTTACCTTTCTTGACAGAGAGGTGGTGATATTTATTCCTATATATCTTCTATGGCTATAAGTGCATTGGAACCCAAACCGACTTTGTAAGTTGTATATCTCTCATTTGAACAGTGTTGGGTTGAGGATTTCCAATTTGTCTATATTGAGGTGAAACAACAGTATTCTTTCAAAGTGTGCCAGTTGGTGCATTACTGCTGCTAATGATTTTGCAGTTTCGGTCGGCGTCATGAAAAGACAGTCTGCAAAGAGACATAGTTTATGGGTTTCTCCCTCAAAGAATAGCCCAAGAATCCCTGGGTTTTCCTTACCATGACTCCAGTGTCTCTATCAAGAGGGAAAACAGGAGTTGCGAAAGCTGACACCCCATCTTGTCAGATTTGATTCCATTCAGTAGGATCTTTGCCATGGGGGCTTTCTAGTGAGCTGCTATCTAGTTTCTACAGCTAGCCTCGAAACCCATTTTATCCAAAGTTTGATTTAAAAAAAACTCCAGCTGACGCTTTTTCTGTATCAAGCGTGAGCAAGATCACTAGAATATTTTTCTTTGTAGCTTTTTCTATCAAATGGGTAACCCTTTCTGATATTGTTATGGGTTTGTCTTCCCTTAATGAATCCAGACTGGTCTGCATCATTAGGCCCGGGAGACATTAGTCTAACCTATTTGCCCATGTCTTAGTGATGAGCTTGTCATCCAGATGTAGTTGGGCTATGGGTCTATAGGATTTGCACTCTCGGATATCCTTTCCTTGCTTTGGAAGGACCGCTACATCTGTTTCACACATAGAAGGCGTGAACCCCCTGACCCCACTGTTAAATGAGTTAAAGACTGCGCTACATAAGGAGCTACATTTCATATGAGCTTATAGAACGTAGCTGTCAGGACCCGGAATCGTTCCCAATTTTGAAGTTGTTATTGCAGTTAGTACCTCATCAATCTCAATTGGCTTGTCCAGATATTCTTGCTGTGCTTGGCTCAATGTGGTAGATGGGCTAGGAGCCTCCTTGTTTTATTGTTGACAGTGTCTAACCTCTGTTTTGTGTTTAGTAGTATGTTTCTGACTGATTAGTGTGCGGAACATTTAACTGGCCCCTGAGGTCTTCTTAATTTTCAAACTCTTCCCTCTGTTGTATGAATTTTGTTGGGATGTTCCTCCCTCTTCAAGTTAATCTGAACTCAGTCTATTTGTATTGTTTTTCTAAACTTGTCTTTATTAGCATTCGTCATCTAGAATACAAGAGACCTAAAAACAGCAGAACATTGCAGCATTATCTGTGATCGCATAAAAACAGCATCATTAGATGTCCTAATCAGCCCTCACCTGGAAGAGACATTCACCCATATGTCACTTACATTGTCTACAGACTACAGTGGACTGGTCATGTCTCACAGGCCCAACTAACACCCATACCGCCAGTGTCTACCCCATCAGCAGGGGATGGGTTGGGGGTGGAGGGGGGATCCACGCCATTCAATATCTTCACTCAGCACATGTACCCACTCTCACCTAAGGAGCCTCCACTTCCCCCTCAGAATTCGACGGTCAGACCTTTTCGTCCTCCCCCTCCACTTCCTACAGTTGCTCCACCATCACCCCCCACATTTCTAGATCTTGTTTTGCGTTTTCTTCCATCTCAATTGTTTCAGTCTACTCTTTTCTGCTACCGACCACTGTCGTAGGTCCTGACAGCCATTTATGCTGCAAAGTAGGACTTATCCAATGAATCGTTAGGTGCCTCCTGGCCAATACTAGCCCCAACTGTGTAAATCTATACCTCATGTTCCTCCCTGTTTTGGAGAGTGGTAGAAGCACGAGCAGGCATTGACATGCTGTTCTCTCCAATTTGGTTTCCAGAACCTCCCGGAGAGTCTGCCCCACTCCAGTTCAATAGGCCTTAAGGGTTTGGCAGCACCATGTCATATAAAGGAAATGTTTCGGCGACACACTACATCTAGGGCATCTTTCTGCACGGTCTGGGAATATCCTGTGTAAACACTGCGGCGTGAGATAAGTTTGTTGCAGGTAATAAAACTGCATGAGTTCAAAGCGTGCATTACTAGCAATGTCTTTTTAGTTGGGGAAATGCATACTTCCACTTGCCATCTGTGAGGGGGTCCTCCACTTCCGCTGTCAAACTATTACGGGTAGTTACCCATGTCAATGTGCTTATCAGCTTTTAGTGCCACATATAGTCAGGAAAGGAGACCCCTGCTAGGTCCTGGATCTATTAAGATATTAAGAGCGTGAGATTCCTGCGACTCCTCCGGAAGGGCAACCAGATCCCCCGGGCCATGTGGGAAAGCTTGGCATTCTGCTGAACCTGCCTCGGTTCCACCTGGAACAAAGTGCCCGCCTCTACCATAATGACAAAGCTACAGTTCAAGTACAGATCCCCCGCCCTCTGGAAGCCATCCGCCAGCCACTGGGACATATCCGTCAGCGACTGCATATGTTGAAATGGTGTCAGCCACCAAATTGGGAGGAGTCGGTCATACGGTGCACTACATAAAACTCTTTTCATCACTGTCTCTCAGACCATCGCCACCTGTTAAACATGTGGCAGTCCAGCAGTACCCTGGTGCCACAAATCAGCAGCCAGGGGAGATAACTGTTGTCCACCGCACCAGCAAACAGACGCTGAATACAGGCAGGGGGCCAGAGTAACCATTTTGCTCCAAGCACCCTGCTCATCACTGAAACCGTATTCCAGAACCAAATGGAGGCGAACAAACATTCAATCACCCGCCCCATATTAAGTTCATGTTGGGGATCCGAGCTATGGGCCATTTGCACCGGAACTTCTTCATTTCCCTTGGGAGTCCCACCTCGGGGAGTTTCTCCTCCAATCACGTCGCCAGGTCTGCCATTGTCTACTGATGCACAATACGGATGCTCTGTCAAAATTCTCCAGTATGCCCAACAATACCGGTATCAAGTCTCCCGGACAGCGCAGGTAAAGGAGAGTGTCAATGGCATACATCGACATAGTATGCACTGTGGCCCCAACATGTATACCCCATTCCCCAGCTTCTGGCTCAGCACACCACCAAAGCCTCCGTTGTGAAGGTAAAAAGGGGCGATGATAGGTGACATTCCTACCTTGTGCCCCTATTTATATGGAAAACCCCAGTCACTACTCTCCCCATCCGCACCCACGAAGTGGGCTAAGGATACAGAAGACGCACCCAGTACAAGAATTCCGGCCCCACTCCTAAATGTCTCAATACCTCCCACAAGTACCCCCATCCCAGTGTATTATACGCTTTCTTGATATCCAATGCCACTAGAGATGCTTCTATGTCCATTGCCTGAACCGAGTGCATTACATGGGACATTCACAGTAAAATCATATGTATAGACATACTGATCGTCCTTCACCAGGTGCGTCACGACCTGTAGTAGCCTTATGGCTTGCAGCTTGGAGAGAATCTTCATGTCTACATTCGACATGGAGAGTGGCCTATAAGATCCCGGATCCCCCAGGTCTTTATCCGGATTAGGGATCATCTCAACGTGAGCCTCGTGCATAGGCGATGGCAGCGTGCCATGACAGTTAGCTTCTAGAAACATCTCCAGCAGCCTGGGGACCAGCAAATTGGAGTAGCTCTGATAGTATTCCATAGGTAGGCCATCAGGTCTCGGGCATCCACCATGGGCAATATTGTGTAAAGTTGTGGGTAGTTCTTCCTCCCCCTCCACTCCTTCCAGCTGGGCCTCAGTAAGCCAGAGCACCACACCTCTACAGAAGCCACCACCTCCTTCTGTGTGTCAACAGTCTGTGCCTCGTACATCCACACCAGATGGTCTCTCAGTGGGGCATTAATGCCCAACTGTCCGTCCACCGTAGTTCGGTCTGCCTGGGTCAAGGATCGAATCAATGGTGGGGGTCTTTCCAGCTTAAGCAGCCTTCCAAACAGTCGTCCGACTTATCTCCCTACCAATGTAGCCGATGTTGGTAGTCCTGCCTAATGTAGCAGTCTAGCCTGTCCCATATATTCGCTACACTGCTCTGTGCTGCTATTAGTGCCCCGTCCTCTGCATTCTGGCTCTTCACTGTCGCTTGAGGCAGGCCAAATCCTCCTCACCTTTCCAGCCTCAGTCGAAGGCCACACACCTTGGATAGGCTTTTTCCCATCACTACTACCTTCAGTGCATCCTACTCGCCCCTCGAATAGGTCAAGTTCCAATTTGTCGCAAAATACCCCTGCAACAAAGTCTGTATCTCCTTCTGATGAAGTGAATCAACCAGTACCACAGTGGGGAGCTGCCGCAGTGGAATGCTGGGGTGGTGTCCTCCCAATACATCTTCCAACAATAAGGGTGTGTGGTCCAACAGGAATCTCCCCACATACCATGCTCCCTGAAAATTGATCACGCTGTCATCAGATACCAAAAATCAAAACAGACGGCTGTATGTGCCATAGGCAGGAGTAAAACAAGAGAACACCTCCACATTCGGTCGGAACTCCTTCATGATGTTTTTTGCAGTTCAGCAGGTCTATCATCTCGCTGAGCCTAGAGGTCATTTGTGGTTAGTCCCCATTCGGGGTGTTGGGGGGAGGGGGCGGTTGTTTGTCTAGCCTGCCATCAAGCACACAATCAATGGCCAAAGGACATTCCCACATACAGGAGCCATTCTCTTTTGAGCATGCCAAACAACTCACCATCATCCACATTTGGCGTATATACATATAGGAAACACACCTCCACTCCATCCAACAACCCATGGACTACGACATATTGCCCTTTGACATGTGCTTAACACCTGCACAATTAGAATGAAATCTGTGGTGCCATCCATATAGAAACCTCTCTGACGTATCTTGAACAACTGGCCTCCATCCATTTGTTATGCAATTTCTGCAACTCCGCCTCCAGTAAATGGGTTTCTTGCAACAGTACTATACACACACACCCAGCCTTCTTAAATAAGCATTCACTCTGTAGCGCTAAATAACGTTTTCCGGCCTCGCACAGTCCAGGTGACCATACGCATGTGTCTTAACATTACACCCATCCAGCAACCATCAGCCTGTGTTAGAATTTCTGCTGTCCACAGCTGTAGCATCTGTGTGACTGCTGTAGCGTGTAGTACAATTCACCTTCACCCTCTAAGTACCTGGGTAGTATCATGAGGACGCTCTGTGCCTCAGTGCCAATCCACAAGTGAACAGCCCAAAAGGCGCTCTAACCCCGAACTGTCGTCCACTACGCTCCCTGTGCACACCAGCAACAGGAGTCCCACACACTCGCCAACTTCCTACCCTTCCCAATCTGTCACACGCCTCTCACTAAATCACACCAGCTAAGAATAGGGGAAAACCAATGGACAACCAAAGGGAAGAAGAAATAAAGAAGAGTTTTTAGAACAGAAGGGGCTGACATAGGGATCATCTGTTACCCTCCCACATTGTGCTGCACTACATACTCAACGACCGCTCAACAGCATATATAATAACACAACAAGGTCCCTTATGTATATCAACATGAGATCTATTTCGGTTGTTCTTTCTCACCTGTTTCACGTGTCCATTGTGTTATGGAGCACCCTAGAACTGCTTTCAGTGCATCACACTTGACAGCTATTAGTGTATTATTCTCTGCCGGATCTGCCATTAAGTTTTTAAGATGATCTCGCATCTGTTGTAGGTTCTTCTAGGTTAGCGGATTCCTGCAAGAAAGTCTTTTAATCACCATCTTCTCTACATTTGATCCCTCCTCCAATTTCCTACTGCAACATTTCTTCAAAATTATCTTAGTGTTATAGCCCCTATTTCTCCCTTTTGTTTTTAAAGATTGTTTTTATTAGCATTTTTTTATATTACTGTACAGTTACAGTATCAACGCTCACCAGTACGACATTCCCATCATGCCTCCCCAGGTTGAGGTTGTACTTGAGAAACCATAAACAAATTGGAGGCTTACATGTACATTGTTAATCATAGGCACAGGACGATCAGAATAATTCCCACCTGTAAGTGGGACAACTCCGATCTTAATGCATGACCTTCTGATCCAATATAAGCACATATCTAGCTGAAATCACCAGAAGAACTATAAGGTAACTAACCACACAAACAGTGGGTTCTCAGGAGGCCATCAAGTAACGCATCAAATCAGAATATCAGTTTAAGAGCTGAGTCTGGTGGGGCCACTTCCAATAAAACACACTCACAACCCATGAAGGTTTCATATTTTCATTAAGCGTGTTCGCTGCACCCACAGGTCATTGGTCAGCATGGCTGTGTGCATCAGCACTCTCAGCCATACCACTTGGTCCACCCCTAGGTTGTCCCGCTCCATACCACCCACAGAGGGGAGGCCGTGACTCTGGGTTTTCAAAAGTGTCCAACACCTTCATACTTAAGGGTGCTATCAGTCGTCTTCTCACCCCGCGCCTCCTCCCTCCGCAGTGCCTGGTCCTCTGCTCTGTGCCTACAGTCACAAAAGTCGGACCAAGTCCGGCAAAAAGCGCTCCTTGGTCAGGCACCAGCCCAAGGCATCTCAGTTCAGTCAGGTTCGCGCCATCCAGCCATAGCTGAAGTTATTGCAGCTGGGCAGCCAAACAACAGAGCATATATACACCCATATGACACACGCAATGATTATATACAACAATATTGGTAAGAATTGATGCTTTACAGTCTTTCTCTTTACGAGTGCTTTTATCTCATTCCATGATATTCTTCACAATAACCTCTACAACAGCCAACATGTGTTTCGTCATAATCCCGACTTCCTCTGGGCTAAGGGTACCAAAGAGATAACAGACATTGTCTCATCTCAAAAGGTAAATCACTTATATACTGCCACTAGTGATTTTTAAAGTGACAACATTATTACTCTCTTGCACACACAGTAAGCATATTGTGAATTTGTTACAATCTTGTGCGCATTTGCCCTATATTAATACAAAATAAGTTTTTAAACTTGTCATTTGCTAAAAAATAGAACAAGATAAGGTCATTTAAAACTATGCCAGAAGGAGATTTTCCGGGAATTTACACAAGTAGCTGATAACATGCAGCCACATTATTTTTAAAGGGCAAAACCTCTTTATGAAAGTTCTCTATATGAGGGCGTCTATGCTCCTGGATACATAAACCGCAGTTCCACCTACAAAAAATGTTACAATGAAAAAAACACACCCTACAAATCTCACCAGTGTGTGTTGGTGTCCCAAAGGTACAAAGTACTATGTACCCTATCACAGTATGAATTCATTTTAATGTTGTAAGGATATAAGTCCCGAATATCGGTCAGATCAATTCCTGCAACAAATCACAACATTGTAGGTCCTCCTCAACAGAATGATTTCCACCATGCACAATAAATTCTAAAAAGTCGAGACTCATCAAACATTACGCTATCCTACCGTAGCAGGTACGCTGCAGGTTACGGCATAGTTATCGGAGTCTGGGTCCTAATTTTACCGTGCAACGAGTAACCCCACAATAAGTCTCTACCAGCTAATAGAGGGCTGCCATGTGTATATTAAAATGCATAGGCAATAAGGCTAATAATTACTCACCAAACTCTCAGGCTTCTCCCCAATAGCGTGTGCTAGGTGGGTTCACAGTGTTCCGTATGGGCGCTAAGTTGCGTTTCCATCTTAAAGGCTGAAGAGTACAGTCTGACTATTTATTGAGAACAGAACCAAAAGGTAGCGCCATCATAGTGCCATACACCAAGTGTTGATAATATCCAAAGTACTATGGTATCAAGATATAATAGCCGTATATTTATTTAACCACCTACCACTGTTAAATGCTTGCAAGTTCAGAGTATTCATTGTTTAATATAAATATAAAACAGTTAATCAAAAGACAAAATTATACCATGACCTCGTGATAAGTAATTATATACTTATTAGAAATTACATACATGTGATGCATTAGTTACCCATTAGGTCACCCCCCCCTCCCCCCCCCCCCCCCCCCAGAAAATATTGCATTCATGGTCAATGTTGAGGCCTCTCTACTGACCCTAGTCACATGATGATCCACATAGCCTCTCTACGTTTGAGGCATAACTCTCTTTTGTCCCCTTTGGGGTATCAGAGAAACTGGTCAATACCAAAAAATTTAAAACTCTTATGTTCAATTTGTGCTTTGCAATCCATAGCATGAGCCACAATCTGATATCTATCATCATTTGCGTTCAGTGCTCTCATATGTTCAACAATTCATTTTTGGAGGCTTTCTGATAGTACTGCCAACATATATACGTTCATATTTACAAACAGTAATATATACCACAAATTTTGTATTGGAGTTAATGTTGCACTTCATGTCGTACATCTCAGGTTTACCATTTCTGAATCTTTGTTTTGTCCATTGCCTATCTACGCATCCCACAGTGACCGCACTTGTAGAAACCCATGGTGTCTTCTGTCAGCCAATTGTCCTTTTGTTTATTTTTGGGATAGCTGGGTCTCAGCAGATGTTTAAGGGTTTTGCCTTTTCTTAAGGTTATGATTCAGAAAAGGGGGGGTGGTGATGAACAGAGTGTCTGAATTAAGCAGGCCACTCTTACCCAGTCCAAAGATCAGGGCTTGATCCATCACCGTTATTTAGCTCACTGCACCATCCCAGCTCAGAACCTGGCTATATGCAAATTAGTCTGTCCCGGGCCCAGTGCATCATGGGAACAGGGCACACCAAACTACCAAGCCAATTCTTCACTAGAAAGGAGACAAACTTCCGGGGACCGGTTTCTGGCATTTCAGCCGTCGTCGGCCCGGCTTGCTTGAATCCTGATGGTGCAGTGAGCAAGGGACTCATGTCTGAGTATACCCTGCCACACCTATAGTGGCCAAAAACGATTCAGAAAAGGGGGTGGTGATGAACAGAGTGTCTGAATTAAGCAGACCACTCTTACCCAGTCCAAAGATCAGGGCTTGATCCATCACCGTTATTTAGCTCACTGCACCATCCCAGCTCAGAACCTGGCTATATGCAAATTAGTCTGTCCCCGGCCCAGTGCATCATGGGAACAGGGCAGACCAAACTACCAAGCCAATTCTTCACCAGAAAGGAGACAAGCTTCCGGGGACGGGTTTCTGGCATTTCAGCCGTCGTCGGCCCGGCTTGCTTGAATCCTGCGGCCCGGCTTGCTTGAATCCTGCGGCCCGGCTTGCTTGAATCCTGATGGTGCAGTGAGCAAGGGACTCATGTCTGAGTATACCCTGCCACACCTATAGTGGCCAAAAATGATTCAGAAAAGGGGGTGGTGATGAACAGAGTGTCTGAATTAAGCAAACCACTCTTACCCAGTCCAAAGATCAGGGCTTGATCCATCACCGTTATTTAGCTCACTGCACCATCCCAGCTCAGAACCTGGCTATATGCAAATTAGTCTGTCCCTGGCCCAGTGCATCATGGGAACAGGGCAGACCAAACTACCAAGCCAATACTTCACCAGAAAGGAGACAAGCTTTCGCGGAGCTGGAAAAGATTTTAGGGGAGCCGCTGTTGAGATCCCCATTGCTCGCGCTATTGGGCTTCTCCAAACCGCTAGCCCCTGCGTTGCGGAGATTAGTGGACGTAGCGTTGCTGTTGGCCAGAAGGGTGGTGGCATCGTGCTGGATGCGCGGGCCTCTACCCACCAAGACGAGATGGCTCAGGGATCTCCAGTATTGCTGCACTCAGACGGAATTGTACAGCGAGCTGCTGCCGCCCAAGAGTAGGCCGAAGTCCTTTTGGGATCTCTACAAGGAGTACAAACATAGAGGGGAGGTGGACGACAGTGACATGTCGGTAGCCGAAGAACATCAGGATGAGGAGTTAGAGAATGCTTTGGAACTGAGGCAATTACCGCAGGGGGGGCTTTAATGTTCTTCTGGGGGGTGGTGGGTCCAGGGAGGGTGTAGGCGATTGACGGGGAGGGAGGGTCGGGTGTGTCATGGCTTAGTGGACGGGGCTAGCGGGGGATGGGGGCAGGACATACACAGTGCATACACGACCTCACTCACACAGGAAGCGTCACTAAGACTCCTTCACGGTACTAAATAGCAAACGGGGAGGGCCCGGGGGGTGTTTAGGGGTAGTTTAGGTTAGCTTTTCCCATTTCCACTTTTTCCCTTCCTGCCCTTTCCTGGTTCACGAAAGACCGTCCTACTGTGTCTCCATTCATTGGCCGTCGACTGCCCTGATACCAACCTGGGGGCCAACAGTGCACGATAACAGTGTGAGGTGTTGAATTATGCCATCAAGTTACGCCGCCGGGCCTCCGGGATGCCGGCACACAGGCTGTGTATAAGATTCAGTGGATCTGCGCTTGGGGCTTGTGTAAAGTTTTGTGCACTGTACGGTCGTACTGCAATGACAATGTATACTGGCAATTGGTGATACTCACAATAAAGGTCTTTTTCAAAAAAAAAAAAAAAAAAGAAAGGAGACAAGCTTCCGGGGACCGGTTTCTGGCATTTCAGCCGTCGTGGGCCCGGCTTGCTTGAATCCTGATGGTGCAGTGAGCAAGGGACTCATGTCTGAGTATACCCTTCCACGCTTATGAGCTGGGATGGTGCAGTGAGCTAAAAAACGGTGATGGATCAAGCCCTGATCTTTGGACTGGGTAAGAGTGGTCTGCTTAATTCAGACACTCTGTTCATCACCACCCCCTTTTCTGAATCGTTTTTGTCCACCATAAGCGTGGAAGGGTATACTCAAATGTGAGTCCCTTGCTCATTGCACCATCAGGATTCAAGCAAGACGGGCCGAAGACGGCTGAAATGCCAGAAACCGGTCCCCGGAAGCTTGTTTCCTTCCCAGTATAAGAATTGGCTTGGTAGTTTGGTCTGCCCTGTTCCCATGATGCACTGGGCCAGGGTCAGACTAATTTGCATGTAGCCAAGTTCTGAGCTGGGATGGTGCAGTGAGCTAAAAAACGGTGATGGATCAAGCCCTGATCTTTGGACTGGGTAAGAGTGGTCTGCTTAATTCAGACACTCTGTTCATCACCACCCCCTTTTCTGAATCGTTTTTGTCCACCATAAGCGTGGAAGGGTATACTCAGATGTGAGTCCCTTGCTCATTGCACCATCAGGATTCAAGCAAGCCGGGCCGAAGACGGCTGAAATGCCAGAAACCGGTCCCGGAAGCTTGTTTCCTTCCCAGTATAAGAATTGGCTTGGTAGTTTGGTCTGCCCTGTTCCCATGATGCACTGGGCCAGGGTCAGACTAATTTGCATGTAGGCAAGTTCTGAGCTGGGATGGTGCAGTGAGCTAAAAAACGGTGATGGATCAAGCCCTGATCTTTGGACTGGGTAAGAGTGGTCTGCTTAATTCAGACACTCTGTTCATCACCACCCCCTTTTCTGAATCGTTTTTGTCCACCATAAGCGTGGAAGGGTATACTCAGATGTGAGTCCCTTGCTCATTGCACCATCAGGATTCAAGCAAGCCGGGCCGAAGACGGCTGAAATGCCAGAAACCGGTCCCCGGAAGCTTGTTTCCTTCCCAGTATAAGAATTGGCTTGGTAGTTTGGGCTGCCCTGTTCCCATGATGCACTGGGCCAGGGTCAGACTAATTTGCATGTAGCCAAGTTCTGAGCTGGGATGGTGCAGTGAGCTAAAAAACGATGATGGATCAAGCCCTGATCTTTGGACTGGGTAAGAGTGGTCTGCTTAATTCAGACACTCTGTTCATCACCACCCCCTTTTCTGAATCGTTTCCTTAAGGTTATGCCAGGGCCATTAGAAATACATCCCTTAAGCATCCTATCTCAAAGAATTTGGGTAAAAGCCAACCAAAGTCAGTCACCAACCTCACCTTCTTCAATCTCTCCTTATCTTGTTGCCTCTTCCTTAATGTGCTCTCTCTACTCACATTGACAATCCGATTTCTGGCATTTCGGACTGCATAACTGCTATACCCTATTTGCAAAACCTCTTTTCTATATCACCTAGTACCGTCTCAAATTCTAGTTCATCACTGCAATTATGCCTAGCCCGTGCCATCTCCCCAAAAGTGATAGAATTAACTTGGGATTTGGGGTGTGCAGAAGTGTCAAACTGAATTACACAATGTGGGCTTCCGGAAAAGTCTACTCTGTATCTTATTGTCTTTAATGTAAAGTTCGAAATCCAAAAACACTATTTTGTCTGTACTGTATTGATTGATAAGTAAAACCTATATTAGATTCACTATCATTAAGATAAGAGCAGAAACTTTCCAATTGTTGTACACTGCCCATCCAAATCATGAAGCAGTCATCTATTTAGCGACCTGGTAAAAAACATGATCGCTCCTCTGTATTCCCCGTGAGCCCCAGATCTGCTTCTCTTCCATCGTCTCACATAAAGACCTTGTGTACGAAGGAGCTCATGTGGAACCCATCGCAGTACCCTGCAGTTGTCTGTACCATTCATCTCTAAATAAAAATACATTATTTCTCAAAATAATCTCTTCCATTTCCAACAGCATCTCTGTATGTTCCCATAGGCTGGCCGATCTCTTATTCAGGTTCTGGGGTAGTGCTGCCAGTGCCTGATTGTGTCCAATGCTTGTGTAGAATGACACAACATCTAATGTAACCATAATCATACCTGGTTCCCATTAATGTCACTTAATTGAGTATGGGTTTTGTGTCTTGTATACATGAGGACAATTTCAAACTCAGCTGAGCGCCAGGGAACCATTTTCACCCTCTTTATTTATGTGCCAAGCAGTAGAGGCCTCTAGAGCTTGTCCAGCTACAACCTGTGCTGTCCCCCATCCCAGATAAGCTCTCTCGTCAACGAGTCCAATTGGTAGAACCAGGAGACCAGCACCTAAGTGGGGTGGTGGTTGAAACATTAGCGCACCCGTGGCAGCGTAATCTTTTTAGTTGAGGCAATCTGGGCCGTAATGGGTAGTCTCAACGAACTTCAGAAAGCCAAACAACTCCTCAGAGCACACACCACTGATCCCAGGTTGTCCTCCCAAAGATCCTATATAGCATGATAGATTTGTATGCCTAAGGACTGAAACAACAAGGGGTCCAACTAACTTCCAACCCCAGGTTCCGCGGACAGATCACCCTAAAGAGCACCAGGAAGACACACGTCTTTGCCATATTCACCTCAGTCCAGACATCACACTAAACTCACGGCTAAGTTGCAACATGAAGGGGACGTCTGCATCCATCTCAGCCTCATACAGAAGCATGCAGTGATATCAAATATTAAGCGCCCGCCATCTGGATGCCCAGTCTCCGTCCCCATGTCTTGCATAGCTCGGTCTATTGTTCAATAACCAGAGCGTACAAGAGTGGTGACAACAGGCACTCCTGCCTGGTTCCCCGGTAAACATCATAAAGAACCTAGCCCTGTTCTGCCCGTGCCGTAGGTCTTGTGTACAGTAGTCAAACCCATGCCACCCAAGTCTTTCCCATCTGCATTCAGTCCATAACAGCTTCCAAGTAGGCCCAGCTAACAGTATCAAATGCCTTTTCAAGGTCAACCTATATGAGGCCCACTCTCTCAACATCTCCGTCTCCACTGGAGGCAAAGAGTGAAGAGTACAGACAGCGCAGATAGACTGAGGTGTTCTGCTGTGGAACCCGGTGTTTCCTCCATGCAACGTCTTAATAGCACCCTAATGTCCTGGGGCATAATAGGCCCTACTATCTCCTCTACAACAATCCGAGCCACTTAGAGGAGCCAGGAAGGCATAAAGCTGGTCCCTTGACCCCTTGGTCTGCCTCCTATACAGTTCAGTGTAATACTGCCAAAAGGCTTTGTTATTATCTACTTGGGAGTATACCAGGCATTCATCGAGCCTGGGCTAATAAGTAATAGGGCCCCCCCACATCCAGGGCGTACCAGCCACACCAGCAGTCTGCCTACCTTACCTTCACCGTCATGTGCCCTAGCGACATAATCTCTGTAGTTATGGCACCTGAGCAGTTCCAATAGGATGTTATAGCATTCCGAGGCAGTATGTTTTTCTTAGTTATGAATGGTTGTGTCTAATGCCACCAGTTCCCAGTTAATTTCCCTCCGGACCCCCACTGTAGCCCCCATGCAATGACCTCTGAAAGCCATTTTAAAGGCTTCCAACTCAACAAGGCAGTCAGAAGCCGTGCCAGCATTGTGGGCAAAATAGTTCACGATGGCCTCTCACAGGTCTTCCTGGTAAGTATCATCTTGTGGGGCAACAGGAGATAGGCGCCAGAAGGGGATTGCAGGCTGGGGTGTCCCCGATAGTAAACCCATCAGAAATGGCCTGTGGTCCGAGAGAGTGCACCCAAGATATTCAGTGTGGGCAACAAACTGGCAAAATGGTGCTGAAAATAAAAACGTGTGGACACATAGGGCATATCGGCCCGAGTAAGAGGAGTAGTCCCTCTCCCCGCCATGTTGGGTTCTCCACGAATCTGCAAGCCCCTATCTATCTGTCCAGTCCCTGAACCCCTTTGCATGAGCGCTGGCAGCGGCTGAGTTGAGCGACACATAGTTGAAGTCAGGCCCAAGTATTATACTTCCCTCCCCAAATACACCGAGCTGTGCTGACAAACGGGTCAGGAATTGTAGCTGATCTTTATTAGGGATATACACACACCCAATTGTCAAGGGCCAACCATCTAACCTCCCCTCTACTAGAACATATCTACCCTAGCTATCCACTCTTGCCCGCATTGCTTCAAAAGGGACACCTGTTGCAGAAGAGCAATATGCACTGCCATATGCTTTAGAAGCATATTAATCTTGTGCCGCCCCATGCTTCTGATGTTCCAAGTTAGCACTTTAAACTCAGTATGTACCAAAGCCATATTTGCGCAGTACAGCCCAGGGCAGAACCCGCCCGCCGCACAGTACACAATTCTGGAAGGTTGGTCATACCACAGCCAGAACCCACTTAACAAACAAACTCCCAACCCATGAGCAGCACAGCTGCGGCCATATGCCCAAACTGCGCTATGATGCAATTAACATGTACCTTACAAGTGCTATCCACTCACCAGTGGAGAGGCTGCATGTGGGGGCGCATGTGAGTATCTCGGGCAGCTTGTGCCAACATCTGCACCAGCTTCCCCAAAACAGAGAGTTGGAGGTGCGCCTTCAAGTATATCCCCATACAAAACTACTTGAGGGTAATGAAGGCACTGCTGTACACTCACAGTTCAGACTTTATTCAGCAGAGGGTTATCAAAGGGATACTGCAATTACCAACTTGTTCTGACCCCTATGGCATCCTATATAGGTCATGGGTCTTCTTCAGGGTAATAGAGAACTCGACATTGGTAATATACTCACATCATTGAAGAAGGGTAAATACTAAAACCCTACCAGTCCCTTGTACCAATAGCACAACCAGAGTCCCATTATACTACGGGCTTAATGGTAAACTGTCACACGTTCTTCAGAAGGATGAAACGCCTAAGTCGCCTACATAAGCCCCCTCCACTGCCACATACCAGGCTGCGGCAGTGGAGGGGGCTCATGTAGGTGACTTAGACATGTTGGTAATTGCAGCATTCTCTTAAGGTCAAGTGGTTCACCGTCTTTCACGTTATGACCTGTTTTTTATGATTGTAACCATACCAACGGTTTGAGTATACTCCAAGGTATTTTTAAAATTCTTGTCTTGCCAAACTGACATGACCCATGGTACTGTCCTGACAATAGATTTCTAAGAACTCCCAGGGATAAGAATAGCTTCCCTCGGTTGGGTCCGCGGGAGTGTCATTGTTCTGATCCCAGTGTGAGAAGTTCTCAAATGATGAAGCACGTCTTAATAATTTAAGGGTGAGACTACCTCTCTAAAATATTTTGATGAACCTCTGCTTAAGAAAGTTTGAACTGCGAGTATACAGCAGTGACTTTATTACCCTCAACATCTGCTCTAGCCCACCAACATTACAGTCCCCCAACCACACTTCAGTAAATCAGAAACAGAAAATGGAAGACAGTCATACCTTCCCACAGTCTAGCTTATTTCCTCATCCCAGGTACTCTTCAAAGCAAAGGGAAAAAAATATATATAATTTTCAAAGGCTTTGGCCCACATTCAGGGGGGACGCATCCCAGGACCAGCATAGGGGCACATGGTCCCAGTGGAACACATATGAATCTCCACCCACCCCCACGCCACCTGTGCCCCCACCTTACCATCTCACAGGCTAAAGTTCAAAGTAAGTCCTTCGCTGTTTGTGGAGTCACACACGTGGTAAACTATCTGCCATATCATCTAAGCCAGAGTCCACAGAACAGCCATTTGTATGGGTCCCAGTGTCTTGAGTCGGGTTGCCCCCACAGGTGGGGCTACTTGTTGAGAGCAAGGCTGATGATTTTTCTTGATCCGCTTGGTCTTTTGTTGGTCCCTGTGCACGGTCTATATGTGCTCAGCTTCCACGCCTCCTCTGCTGTCTCTTGGGTGGGCGAGAACACTGCTCCAGTGCACCCTCAGCAGTCCCTTCCGCTCTGTACTTATATGCCACTTTCAGGGATCCATGGGAGTTAAGAAGATATGCGTATTCCCCTCCAGCATAGCCTGCAGCTTGGCAGCAGCTGAAGTCCTCTTCTCTCAGCGCACTTTTGATCTCCAGAAATTAAGCCTGCTTAGCTTGCACTGTCACAGTAAAGTCCAGAAACATAGTGACGGCTGCATTCTCAATTTGGACGGGCCGTCTGTTTGTGCTTTTTGGAGCAGGGTGTTACAATCCAGATATGTAGTGATTGAACAACTACTGATCTTGGAGACATCCCCTGGGGCCCCACAGGAACTCTGTGAGCACGGTCAAGGGCAAAGAAGGGAGAAAGGCCCATCAGGGCCATCTGTGTTTTCAATCAGTTCTCAAGGTGTCACCACGTCATTGCCCTCTGCTTCCTTAGGCAGCCCCACGATCCGCACAGTGTTGCACCATCTACAGCCCTCCACGTCTTCTGCCCTGTTCTCTAGTATCTTCACCTGTTCAATAAGATCAGTCACCTGGTGCTAAAGGGACTGTTGCTCTGGCCCAAGATCGGCAACCACCAGTTCTGCCTGTTTTACTTTGTCAGCTAATTTCCAATGGTCTGTCCGTAACAAGCTCGACTCTGTCGACACACTACGTATCTGGGCCTGCAGAATGTCCCTAGAATCTACAGTGGCAGCCAGGATTGTATCTAGCATCAGCTGTAGGGCAGAGGACAACTGTTCCGCAGCATTCCCTGATGTGCTCCCTCCTTAGTTTGTGTCACCAGTGACTCAATCGGTAGGCCAGAACCCCTCACCTGAGACTTGCACATTGTTGTGCTAATTAGCCACGGTCCCACAGTACAAGCCAGCCATGTGAGTCCACCCCTGGCAGGCAGAGCAGGTCTTCTGAGGCAGTGGAATCCGCTTCCCAACTCTGTTGGCCAGCCAATAGCCTAAGTCCTGAGTCCCCTGTCATCAACCATCGGCAGTCGGGGACCGCGGGCACCCCCAAGTAAACCAGTGTCTGGTACCAATCAGGGCCTCCGGTCTCTGCCTCAGTGCCAGCTCTGGGTCTTCAGTGGCTGTGGGGGTAGGGTGGTAGGTAGTGTCACCCACTCTACAGTTCCACCATTTCCATCCCAGTTGCAGGTCGCAGGCATTGTAGTCCCAATTCCAGGGCCTCACAGTGCTACACCTAAGCTCGATTAGGATGTCTTGCACTCTGTGGGCCGCCAAGGAGCAAGGAAACGGGGACCTCAAAAGGGCCCCTAAACAAGGGACTGCAATCCGGTCCAACAGGGCCTCCCAGGCTTTAGCTACTGTCTAGCTTCACCTGGTCTGCCCTTGAGTAGCATGGCTTCACTGCCGGTGCCCCTCCAATCTCCAGGGTAATCGCAGGGGGGAATCCTCAGCCCAGTACGATACCTCAGGCTTCTGTTGTGTCGTAGGAGCCCCTCTGACATGGTCATCAGTTTGTTCACTTGGCCACAGTAGTTGGCTCCCGTCGCAGTTCCTAAGATGGGGCCTAAAATAGCGTTGAGGCGAGGCATCAGGACTCTTTTTGGTTTTGTGTGTTTTTCAAAGTATATTCTTTATATTTTCGCAGTTTATTTTTTGTTCCCTCCGTCTGGGGGTTAGCTCTCGCTGTTCTGTATGCACAGGTCTTGTTCCGGCTGCTCTGCGCCTGCCCCCTATAGCTGTGTCTCTGCATCCAACGTCAGCTGTGCTTGCGAGGCTGCAATGCTACTCCAAGCTCTAAAGCGTTTTGCCTCCCCGGCTTCAAGTCTTTCACTAGTGGTCTGGGCCGTTCAAGCTTACCACCGCTGGTGCAGCGACTTCCCCGCTGCGTCACCTACCGCCTTCACTGACGCTGCCTCCCTATGCCCACGGCTTGTGATAGACCCGAAGAGATGTCTGTGCTGGCGAGGCAGGCAGATATGTAGGAGGAGAAGGCTCGACTGGCGCTGAACTTTAGGCTCATGCGTCCTCCATTTGCAAGAACCAGGCCAGGCCCCATCCTCCCACCCAAACCCACTATTTTTACCTTTCATACTCATTCCGTCTTTCTCTTGTCCAGGAACAGGTAGTCCATTCTCTTATGTGACCGTTGAGTGGACGAGAAGGAGTCGTAATCCCTGATTGCAGATTGTATCGATCTCCAAGCATCCATCACTGGGACTCTTCCATTTTTGTTTTTAGTTTGAGACGAGCTGTTCTATGTAGCTTCCCTTGGGGATTCGACTTGTATAAAGTGTTAGTCCGACCCCAAATTAAGATCCCCTCCTAGTACTATGTCTCCCTGTAGTAAATATCCAAAATCCCCCAGTAGTGCCATAAAAAAATTGTTCTGTCCTACATTATGAGCATAGATGTTTAAAATAGAGATTGTCGTCTCTTCCCTGTTTGAAGGAGAACATACTGGTCTCCCAGGGTGATTTCCATTTGTAGTATATTTTTGATTAATATAGCTAATCCTACTGTTTTTAGGGCTCGTCCTATTAATCCCGCAAGGGATAATAGGACGAGCTTATTGGGGCTAAACCAGAGGCTAAACCAGCGGATTTCCGAAGCGGATTTCCGACAGTTCATGACGCGCGTCCACATCAAAGCTATTAGCCTCCCTCCCACAGGCAACCAGAGGCTAGTTCACGACGCGCGTCCACATCACAGCCATCAGCCTCCCTCCCACGGGCAGCTTGGCCTCAGGCATTCACCCCAGCGTGACTTCTCCTCCCCCCTAATTACATCCCTGCTGTTTACTTCTTTCACGGCCGCGAGGCCGTGCTTCAAAGGGATCCGCCCCCTGCTTTAATTACATTAGCTTAGTTTTGGTGATTTTGGTTAATATTGGGTCTAAAGTTACTTAACTTCATATATTTTAATTTGGGGTTACAGTTGTGGTTAAGTTAAGGTTCCTTTTTAAGTGAAGTAATTTTATGTAACATTAGCGTAACAAGGTCAGTTTAAGGGTTTGATTTAATGTTGGAGTCTAAAGAGGATCTTTGCTCTCCGCTCAAACCCCACAACATTTTATTTTTAGCTCATTCATCCTCCCTGTCCGACCCACATGGCGCTCTTCCTCTCTTTAGATGCCGTCATCCTCCTTGCACTTCAGTCTCCCGCCACTCAGCTCGCGCCCCCTCCATGAACGAAGATGCTTACGGGCGTCGGTCTGAAACAGGCAATTGTCTTCAAGCTTCCGTGTTCTTAAACCCGGTCATAGCGCAGAGCTGTAAATAACAGAACTCAACTTTTCAGAGAATATTTTGATCAATAATGTTCGTGTTTGTCTTCAGGTCCTATTACTTGAGTCAGAATGTGGCATAACGGCAAAAGCTGCCGACTTTGGAACTGGGAAACTGGGTTCGAGCCTAGGCGTCGGCTCCCTCCTCTTTTAGACACTCGCATTCAGGGGTAGATTCAGCCGAATTTTTTCTCTCCCATTTTATTTTCATTCTTCCCCTTTTCTCTTCCTCCCATCTGTCCCCTTCACCAATTTAGCTCCCTCCTGATTTCTTTACATGCACCTGTCTTCTGTTATCTCTGTCTCTTTGCTCCTCTCACTTTTTTCTCTCCTCAGTTTTTACCATTCCTCCCCTTTCAATAATGTTTCCAGTGTCTCTTAACTCACTCCTCCCGACCACTTACCGTCCCCACTTCCTTCATCTCCCGTTGGACCTTCCCCTCTCACTCCTCCACATTTTGTACCATTCCCTCCTCAATCTTTGCCTTTATTTGGGCCCCCCCACCCACACTCGTTTACCTCCTCACTCAGCTCTTTTCTATATCTCTGTACCCTCCTCTATACCTCCCTCACTTCTTTAGCTCTCTGTGGCTCTCCCTCCACCACTCATTCTGTTACCACCTCCTCTGTGTTTATCCCATTTTTTTTTCTTGATATGCCTTGTATATTGAGTTTGATTATGTAAACATACAGTGGGTTGATCCTTCTAAATGAATAGGTGATAACTGTCACGTTAAAACCAGTTGTTTATTTATATCTATTGCGCAAAAATATATGCACTCTCTTTTTTTAAAGTTACAGTTTCCCATATATGTATAAATTAACAAATGTATTGCTTCTGACTTCACTGCAATATTCATTGGGGAGAGAATTACATCGCTATAGATACTGTTTTGGGGGACCACATAATTACACTCCACATAATTACACTGCGCACAATGCAACATACACTCCAAATCCCACTTAGTGCCTCATAATTACACCCCACATAATTACACAGCACTCAATGCAACATACACTCCAAATCTCACTCAGTGCCACATAATTACAATCCACATAATTACACTGCACTCAATGCAACATACACTCCAAATACCACTCAGTGCCATATAATTGCACGCCACATAATTACACTGCACTCAATGCAACATACTCTCCAAATCCCACTCAGTGCCACATAATTACACGCCACATAATTACACTACGCTCAATGCAACATACACTACGAATACCACTCAGTGCCATAGAATTACACACCACATAATTACACTGCGCTCAATGCAACATACACTCCAAATGCCACTCAGTCCCACATAATTACACGCCACAAAATTACACTCTACTGACTACAACATACACTCCAAATCCCACTCAGTGCCACATAATTACACGCCACATAATTACACAGCACTCGATGCAACATACACTCCAAATCCCATTCAGTGCCACATAATTACACGCCACAAAATTACACTCTACTGACTACAACATACTCTCCAAATCCCACTCAGTGCCACATAATTACACACCACATAATTACACTAAACTCAATGCAACATACTCCAAATCCTACTCAGTGCCACATAATTACACGCCACATAATTACACAGCACTCAATGCAACCTACACTCCAAATACCAGTCAGTGCTACAACACATATTGTGTTACAAATGTTATAGGTGTCACATTTGCGAAAGATAAAACTATTGGCATTGTAAATTACAAAGCTATTAATTTCGCTATTTTCAAAACAAGCACATAAATAAAAAATGTGTCATTTACAATACCAATAGCTCAAACTTTCCTAATGCGAGACCTATTGCATTGCAAATGCTTGTTGTGTATGCTGAGGAGTGATAGTATACTTGGGCTCTCGCAGCCTTTTCTGGTCTTTCTCCAGGTTTTGAGGTTTGTCTCCTTGAGTGAGAGCACATCTGGATCGTATGTTTATAAAGTGGAGCCACATTTTATGCCTGATTGTGGGAGTGATTTGTCCTCACGCGTTAAAAAGAGACTCAGCAGTTTACTCATTTAAGTGATTATGTGTCTCTTAATGTTGATCCGAGTTGCTCTCCACTGGGCCGTTGTGCGGTTGTGATGCCACTCCAATTCCTACCCCTCTCCCCAGCTTTGCCAAAGTAACATTTTTAACAAGCGTACCTTTTTAATCTCATACTTTCCACTTCTAGGGATATGTACTCTCTTAGCGGTACATAGAGTGCCCTTCGGGGTTCCTCTGGAAGTCACTCCTTGGCTCTTGGGACTGCCAAACTTGGTGTAGTGTAGTTCCTAGTTTCCCACTAGGCCCTGCGCATTGGAATAACATAAACAGTAGTATCGACGTGGAACTGCGGATATTCCAGGCCTCCACTGACTATGCTAAACTTAATTGGGTTGTGTTACCAACTAGCTCAGAGGTCACTGGAAACTTTCTTCTCTGCATAGGAAGTGATCAGCTTCCTTGGCACAGACAAGAAGGGATTCAGCTTTCCAACAACCGTGCAACATGACAACTTTGCTCCTCAGATCAAGAGTCAATCTCTAGGGTCGTGTGAAACAATAGACATGTATTTCACTCAGTCAGTCTGGTGCAGTTTACTTTCACGAGATGTAGAGAATAGAGAGACGGGCGTTTGTCAATAAAGGGTTAACATTTATTGAACAGTCTTTCTTCTCGTACAAGAGAAATGTATTGCCACAATTGCAATAATTGTTATTATAAAAAGTACGTACAGTAAGATAAGTATTGCGAAATAGAACTGTAAAAGCATTGATATGGTTTCTTAGCCATACAATGGTTTAAAAGTAATAAAACATATATACAGTCATATATACATTAGGCTAACATACTCAACTGGTGCTTCTAACTAAGCCTACCCCAGTGTGCCTGACCTAAGCCTAACACGTGAAAGGGGAGTAAGTAAGTAAGTAGCTTTAAGTTAAGTTGGTTTTGCCAGGTTTGTTTCAAGAATTCTCGTCTAAGGGTTTAGTCAACACCATACCTCTGAATAGAATGATGGAGGATTGGTATCTCCTTCAGGGGTCTCTCTCGATATCCCAGTCACCCGCGAGGGTAAACCGGAAACGCCGTGGCTGGATTTCTCTGCACGAGAAAGGCAGCGGGTCTCTTCAGCGCGTCGAGGAAGGAGGGGGGACAGCGTCCGCGGGCAGCTGGAATCTGCTGGATGTCTTCGCAGAGGGACGGCTGTTCAGCTCCTTAAGCGTACTGCACCATAGTTCGCGCTTTAGCGGCGATAATGGTATCAGCAGCTTCACCACCACAGGATAGCAGGCTGCAGCGACAGAGTGCTAGATTTACCAACACGGGGTCGTGCAGGCAGCTGGCTTCAGTAGCTCGTACAACAGGCATTGCTTAAGGCAACGTTGGTAATATTTATACCTGACAGGTGCCGGGTTTGACGCAAGTTTGCTGGACATAAGACGTCAATTAAAGATGTCACTAGGAAGTGATAGTTATCAGTTGCTCATTAGAGTTCCATTACTAATCAAAACATAGCAAGCGGGGATTTCCAGGTTTGCTGAGTTTTTATCTTGTTGAAGAACTCGGAGTGTTATCTAGGAATATCAGATAGTGACTACTGCTCTGTCATTGCACTAATTGGTCGCAAAGGAAGTGGCAGAGGGAACTATGCTGGAATGTGGCTCTGTTCGTGTGAGGCCAGAGATGACTTTTCAGAAAATCGCACTTGAACGGTTATGCCAATATAGGGAATAAATGGATTTATAGCCAAATAGGGGCATAAGGTCACAGTATCGATCAGGAACCTAGATAAACACGCAACACCCACTCCACGGGTTAATGTCCATCAAAATTACTAAAACTAAAGCAATTAGATGCATGTGTAACATTGCCCACCCCAAAATACATAAATGCATTCGAAATAGGCGTACTTGTACGTTTTTTAAGCATAGAATCATTCAAAAACTTATTGCATATGAAATCAATGAACGATTATGCAAAAGGAATTACACATGAAGTATCTCTGACAGAAGAAAAGCGAGATAAATCATCACATAAAAATGCATTGTAATAACATGTGTGCTAGAGGCTGGTGTAATGTTGCTTTGTCTCTAGATGTGTTTAGAAATAGAAGTGTGAAGCTTCTGTTCTCTAAGAATAGTTTTTACGTTAAGCAAAGAATTGTTCGTGCCAAAAAAGGTCAATATTAGAAAAAATTGTCCAATTTAAAGAATTATTGCTTGAACGGGGAAAAATAGATTTCCAAAGCTCTTGGCAGTGTTTGTTGATCAAAACTGAAGGCCGAA
Source organism: Lissotriton vulgaris (assembly GCF_964263255.1). Classification (NCBI taxonomy): domain Eukaryota; kingdom Metazoa; phylum Chordata; class Amphibia; order Caudata; family Salamandridae; genus Lissotriton; species Lissotriton vulgaris. The sequence goes on along the minus strand of NC_141693.1, from coordinate 1,686,183,433 downwards.
TTCAGAGTTCATGGGAACGCTGTGTGTCGGAAAGCTTCTCAAAAAGTTATTGTTTCTCTATGGGTGAGAACATCGTATCAGACAGGCTCTCAAAGAATTGGTCTACAAATTCAGGTGATAGTTCAACCAAATTAGATAGCGCTGTAACTTGGCAGGTGTGAGAATGATTGCTGTCATCGAAGGCAGGACCAGCAATGCTCACAGAACGTTGTACCTGGATGATGTTGCTTTTGTCACTCGCTCCACTGTTACCACTTGGTTGTAGCACAGGAGTCTCCACGAATGCCGTCATCAGGATTGGTAGCCGCTGGGGACAACACAATGCGTGAGCCGTTATTGGACTGAGCAGAGTATCGACGTCCATTGGTACTGCTGATGGAAGTGAAAGACAGATGTCCAACACGCATTCATCGCCGCAAAGCATACACCGTAGCACAGGTAAAATGCAATTTTGCCATATCGGTCTGAATGAAAGGAACCAGGTCATGTTTAGATCTCTCAGCCTGGCCAATCCAAGGACGTTAGTTATCCTGTCCCGGTAGCGCATTGCTAGGATTGTCTCTTCCATTCCCATGGGAGCTATGTCTGAGCCGAGGCTTGCCATAACGTAGCAGGAGGGTCAAAAATAGAATCACTGCGACGAGTCCCAAAAATAATGGTATGCCGCCAAAAATGGAGTGCACAAAATTAGGAAAGATTGCCAAAATTGCCTGGAAGGGTGTTAGCAGTCCCGTAAAGACTGTCTTAAATATGCCTGGGATGCTTGTTGCACTAGACATGTTAAGGAGTTGGCTGAACATTTCTACGAAATGCACGGGGCAATTTGTTGATAAAAGGTCATGAACTTCAGTAGCTGTCCTTGCAACTAGAAGATCATACGTCTCTTTAGATGACGTTATAGGCACTGTTGTCTGTAAAAGTACATATTTCATTTTGCTTAATGTATCAATTCGTATAGAATAGAGATTCAGACGAGGCCAGATGGGAGTCACTATGTCTGGAGGCCCACTCGGAAACAATGCTTGCATACAACATTTGACCATGGACGTTACTTCTATTAGATAACTTTTCCCTGGCGTGAGGCCACAACATCTGTGATCCGTTCTAAGAATGTAACTCCCGTTCGCGAGTTGCATAAAGAAGGGCTCTATCTGAGTTGCAGGTGTGACTAGCTGGTGGCATGAAAGGTTGTTTGAATTTCCATCACATGCTCCGTGTAAATTAATACCCTGACACAAAAGTATACCGCTTAGTGAGTGTTTACAGTTGTCACCACTAAGAAATACATTTTTGTCGCTGTCACTATAGCAAGAATGAGTGTATGGTAATTTCCATTCGGATTTTACATATCCTTTACCCAATTGTTCATATTGGCCAGCAGGTACGTACTCAAGGCACTTTTTAAATCGGAAAGTTGTTATCGGAATTGTGATAATTCCGTGTATTATCCATTCAATGACAGGACTCTCTGACATTGTCAATGGTAATCTCATCGTCCTGAATGTTCCACCCAGGACACCATCCTGCCCCCTACTGTCTCAGCTTCACTGGCTTCCAGTGAAGAAGCGAGTTCAGTTCAAGATCCTGTGTATTATACACAAGAGCCTAATGGGGATGGGCCCTAAGTATTTCATAGACATCTTTCAGCCCTACATCCCAAGGCGCTCCTTGCGTTCCAGTAACCAGCAATTACTGAAAATACCCAGAATTAAGAAAACCAGACAAGGGGGCTGTGCACTGGCCCACACAGGACCTACACTATGGAACTCACTGCCGCTTGAACTGAGGTCAATCACCAACCACATGATGTTTAGAAAAAACTTAAAAACCTACCTGTTTCCCAGCTATTAATGTCATTTTATCTTTGGTCACAATCTTACTCTCACCTCCATCTGCAGTTATAGCGCGGAGATACCCCTTCGGGGGTTTAGTCTGGCGCTTTATAAGCATATAAAATAAATAAATAAAATAAATCTCTCGAGTTTTTCGATGCTCAGGATTGTATAGTCTGCTCCTTTCTGTGCCAAACTGATCTGTTTATCAGTAAGGTTAAAACTGGAAAATAATGACGTCGTGTTGATTAAACGCCAAGGCACATAGCCTGAACGAAGATTTTGCAGCGTCCAGCCTAATTCTATAATAGAGCCTAATTGAGACTGGCCATGTTGTAACATTAGCAAATCTCTGTCTATCACATCAAAGGCAGAGGATACAATATTGTCAAACGAATATATTCTGGAAGACAGAGTCATTAACCCATTGTCTACCACAGAAAGTGATTTCTCTAAATTAATACGATCAATTTCTCGTATTTTTTCAGCAGTTTCAATTTGCTTTACTTTCCAAGCCTCGTTGTAAGCAGCATAGATACTGGTCGCTATGAAACGCTTTTGACGCTGTTTGCGTGGTCCAAGAATGAAATCGCGCAAATCAGCACCATCTTTTAATAAAGACAAGTGTTGCTTAATTTCAGCCAGTGTGGACGAAGTTAGCCATTCTAGGCAGAGTTTCCCTACACTGTATGTTGTTATAATCCCTGGATGTTGTCTCTGGGAGTATCTAGGGTCTAATCTGGTCATTTTTAACCCCTGTGTTTTATTCAGGAATCTATCTTGACAGCTATTTGTGTCTGTAGGCCAGATTAACCACTTTTTCCAATCAGGATTTGTTCTGTTGAAATGTAAAATTTGTGACACGTCTAACTCAATATCTGTGGTTGTATTCTCAGGTATTGGCTTCGGTATAGACGGTGTTTTAAGGTCTTTGATCTTAGCTAGGCCAAGACAAGATGTTTGGTGTATTGGATCATTTAAAAATAACATTTGTTCAGGTATCATGCAGGTTCTAAATAGTGCTTCAATGCCTTGCACCTGCCAATCTTTTGTACCCCAAATTGTTTTCGTTTCAATATTATTTTTCCAATAATCAAAACCAAATGTCATCATTTTGTCATAAAATGCTTCTGACTATATCAATTTAGAATTTGTCAGCATTGTTTTCATTCCTGTTTTATCTAACAGTTTATAATAAAACGTTTCTGCATCACTGGTGTTAAACCCTGAGAAGTATTTGAATTTCTCAAAAAATGCTTTAGAACTGCTTTTAGGTGGTGTAGAACAATGTTCCCATTGATTATACATAAAAACATTTCTAGGCTGTGCAGATTTATGCAAGTAATGATCCCCATAGTGGGTGTAACAGAATAACTGCTCATAACTAGATGAACCTTGTAAATAATCATGATCTGTGAATCTAGCTGACATTACTAAATCAGACATCATGTCATTAATACTGTTAAAGTCCCAATCATCAGAGAATGTACTAGGTGTCACAAAGTCACTTAAGGAAACCTTTAGTTGATGAGGACACTTCAGGATTTCGACCGGACCATAGATCTCATAGTCTGTTTTCTCCCATACTACCCCACCAGGTATTGGAATTGCTGTGACATTTACTGTTGACAGTTCTCTTTTCTTCACGTGGGAAGATCTGTGTGGTTTCAGGACTAGGTTGATGTTCTGACTTGCTGTGTCCATTCAATTGTAATAAACTTTCCTAAAATTAAAACTAAAATTAGGCATAGTAGGAGTATGAATACCCCTGAGATGATCCAATGCTCAATCAACGGTGAATCCAGATATAGTTCTTTGATTTGTTGAAGGAGTCTTGTTGTATTTTCTTTAGAAAACTTTTTTGTTTCTGGCATCACTTCGGGGTCATTTTGATCTTCAGAGAAGTTGTCGAAGTTGATGAAATAACCAGAGGCAGTTCTGTCAATTGATGGGATTGTTCTTTCAATCTGTCTCTCGGTAGCACTTTCTGATGCCACATCATTGTAGACTGGTGTTGTTTCTTGACGAACTGTTTCAATCTGTGTTTCAAGAGGCACGAGTTCCATGGCATTATTGCATAGTCCTTCATTGTGCACTGCAGGCTGATTGAATGTGATTAGTCTTTCAGTTTGAACCTCTTGGATTGTTGCAAGTTTGGGTATTCTGTTGTTTCTTGGGAGTCCACTGGGCCTACTGTTGATTATAGGCCACATGCTTGTGGTTTTACCAGATCGATAGACACGACTCTGTTCTCCTTTTTACCAGCAAGGGGCGGTAGCACAACTGATCTTGTTCCGGTGACTGCTAAGACAGGTACTGCTTTTCTGTAAGAAGGCCCAAATTCCTTCTTCACCGTGATCTTTTCTCTGACTAGATCCCCAATCTTTGGAATCCAGACAGGCCTTGCTGGGGCTGTTGCGGGTGGTGCCTCGTCAGTGGTACTTGGCTGTTGCTTTAACTTTATGTTGCTTAATGATTTTCTTGTTTCATTCAGTTCCTGTAAAACAGCCAAACGATCTTTTACATCAAAGTGCGTTGTTTCTTCTTGTACCACTGACATCTGACTATCGAGGTCCTGAACTCGCATTCTAATTCCGAACAATAGTTCGTATGGGCTGAAACCTTTTAGAGAATTTCTTGGCATGTTGTTAAGACTAGTCTGGACACTTATTAAATGTTTGACCCACCCAGCGCCTGAACCTAATACCTTCGCTGTTATAGATTGCTTTATGTCACGGTTTTTTCTTTCTACCACACTATTCCCTTCCGGGGTATGACGGACAAGAATACCGCAACCCAATTCCCATGCTGGCCATGGCCTCCTTATAGGCTCGAGAGCTGAAAGCAGGACCCTGATCAGAATGGAACGTGGTAATTGCGTATGTGCCGATAAAGACTCGCAAATCTTTTATAACTGTTCTAGCGTCAGCCGAGCGCTGGAGGCCTCATTTTTTAAGTGCTTTTCGTCTTAATGGTGTACACTGGGACGCGCTTCTCTTCTTTGATTGCGCAGATAGACCGCCTTATGCTGTCTAGAAGGGATCCTGAAACTACACTGGCCTGTTCATTTCTGCGATCTCTGTTGCAGTTTTCACAATTTTGAGCAAAACATTGAATATCTATACTCATTCCTCGCCACCACTACTCTGATTGTAATTCTTTCAGAGAGGCTTTGATTGTTTGGTGTCTCAGACCCAACCCCATGTGTGCTTCCAGTAAGAGGAAGCCCCTCCTGCTCCTGTTTGGAATTACTCTGTCCCCCACTCCAGGGATTCGAGCAAAAGGAACGGAGTTTGCATCGATTATGTATGCATAATTGAGTGGATAGTTTACGGGTAGTGCTGCACAGTCGCCTTTTACGGTCGTTTTTACTGCCAGCATGGTTTCCCCGTCTATGTATTTATCTGTACGCTTTTTTGTGGCTACAGAAGCCGGTTTAGTTGCTTCCGCTTTGGCTGTATTAGCCAATGAATTCCCTGCAACGTGAACGCCATCACGTTGAAGACTCTGTGCGTGAATCACGTGAGTCTTTTGTAGTTCTTTGTGTAAAAGAGCTACCTCGTTCCAGAGCAATTTATGCTTTATTGTGGCACCTGTGTCATCTTTGTAGTCGTTTTCAATCCAACTCTGCAGTTTATTGTTGTAAGAGTTGACGCAAAAATGAGAATCGCACACTATAAGTGTCGGGAATTCACGTTCTGCATTTTCGAGCGCCATCTTTAAAGATCTGATTTCAGTTCTTTGAACCGAACAGTTTCTTACAGATTCAGTTTTTGTTACTTTCGGTCTGAATTTACCGCACAGCCAACGACCTTTAATGATCGCACACGCTGCATTGTAGGATTTGCTCTCTACATTGAAATGATGTACAAAGCTATCTGTATAGATTATACAGGCGTATTGTGGGAGAGGCAGAATTTCGATTGGCAGAGGATATTCTTCTTCATATTCTAAATCATTCAGTTCTTCGTATTGCGGGGCGAAATAGTATTTCACCTCTTCCGCTCCTAGAGAATCTATGCACTGTATCCACTTCGGATCCAGTGACACTGTAGGCAGGTTTACTGGGCTGAATAGCGCCTCAAAGGCGGATTCCGCTGTAAGGATATTAATCCGTTTGCCGTGTGCTAGTTCTCGTTCATTTGCTAATGCGATTTGCACTGCTTTCACAGTTCTTTCTGTGTGACTGAATGCTTTTTCTGCTTGTGTGTACAAGTGAGATTTAATTGAAATAGGTACCTTTTCTCCCTCATTAGAGGTTAGGTACGTGAATCCGCATCTTCCTGGGATGACTCGGATTACAAGATCACGTGTGTTGTCACGTGTATCTTATTTTGTTTTTGCTAACATGTCTGTTTGCAGTGATCTCAAAATTTCTGTGTGTTTTTGAGTCCAATTGATTTGTTTAAAATCAGGTTTAATTAGTTCGTAGAGAGGTTTAACCCTCTCTGCGTAATTTAGTATGTAAGTTCTTCCGAAATTCAGAAAACCTAGAATGGATTGTAAATTCTTCAGCGTTTTTGGAGCTTGGAGTACAGCGCACTTCTCTAAGAAGTTGTCCGCTAGGCTTTTCCCTTCACTTGATAATTCGTACCCTAAAAACAGTACTGTCAGATGGGCAATTCGAGACTTTTTAAAGTTGAATTTGTAACCCTCTGCTGCGAACCCAAGTATAATGGTGTTCACTCTTTTCAAGTGAGTATCCAAGTCGTCGTCTGTGAGATAAATATCATCTATGTAAGATAATGCTTCATCATCATAGATTTGTAGTAACTCTGTTACCCTAGCTGAGAATAGTCCTGGGCTGTTCTTGAACCCCTGTGGGAGTCAACAGAATTTTTTCTGTGACCCAAATGCGGAGAAAGCGGTCAAATATCTGCTTTCTGGTGCAATGTTTTGACAAAAGAAGCCATTAGATATGTCTAATGTCGTTTTATATTTTTTCCTAACTATGGTATTCATTAGGGCTGCACTATGCGAGTTTTGTACTGCAAAAGTTTTGCAACATGTATTAAGGTGTCTGTAGTCCAAAACTAGACGATATGAATTGTCTGGCTTGGAGACAGGAAACAAAGGATTGTTCATTTGAGAGGTGCATGTTTCAATCACCCCCTGGTATTCAAGTTGATCTAAGATCTCCCTGACTTGTTTTTTAGCTTCTTGCTTTATGGGATACTGCCGTTGGGCAGTTGGTTCACTTTTTAATTGGATTTTATGAGGAGGTGAATCCTCATCCCATCCTACATGATTTTTATATAATGCAGGTGCCTGGGCTACTGCCCATTTCCTTGCATATGTATATTTTTTGTGAATCGGAATGTGATTCGAGAAGGCAGGCATAATCACTTCTTCGCCACGAGGGCACTCCCTGACAAACTCTGGGGGCCAATCTTTTTCAGCTAACAGAATATCATAGCCTTTTGAGAGCTTATCCCAAAATAGACCCTTAATTTTCCTAGTCTTATCACCCTCTATACGCAATGTTATTTCGTATATTTTATGGGGCTCGCTAAGTCTGGCGTCGGCAGTTTCAACCTGAATGAATTCATTCGTGTCCACTGTCTCCAGATGACTCATCAAACTTTTTCTTTGGGAGTGGATTGTTTATTTCCATCCCAGCTCTTTTTAGGAGTGTTTGAATTATTTTTAATAAATAATTTTTCAGGATTTTCGAGCAGTTGGGGCTTTACCGGTTTCCCACCCAAGCTGTCTCTACCTAATTCTTCATAGCACTTTTCTATGATTTTTGCAAGCTCAACAGGATCTTTTATATCTGTTTCCTTCAACTTCTGGCGGATCGCCACAGATGCTGCTTCTCCTTTGATGTTGGCTAATAATATAGCCGAGACCTGCTTGAAGTCTTTCAGTAATTTCATACCTAGATTTAAAGCGGGTTCTGGACCGAATTCATTTTGAATCTGTTTTAGCACTTCTGGTATTACCGCCATAGACTGAACACCGTGTGTTTTTGTGTAAATGGAAGCAAAGACTGTACCCCAAGTGTCGCAGTCCTCCACGTGTGGTGCGATTCCCATAGGAAGGCAGATGGTCAAGTTTCTGTGTTTCTCAATAGGGGTAGTATCAGGAAATACTGCCTCTATTTGAGTGATTTTCTGTGTTAACCAGAAAGGAATTTGTTCCCGTTTTACAGGTGTTTTACCAAGACATGACTGTATGTTCTGTGGTGTAATTTTATTTGTGTTCCCCTGATGAGGGGTCAGCTGTGGTGTATTAACAGCTGGCTAGACTGTTGCAGTCCGCATTACATATTGGACTAATTGCCTATGTATTTTTATTAATGTGTTTAGCTGTACTAACAGCTCTTCCTTAGACATTTTTGTAATGTCAGGATGTGGTGTGTAGCTGGCTAGAACCGGCCACGTGGCTCCTGGTCTACCTAGTGGACCGAGCCTGGTAATGTGATCATTGTGTTTTAGGGCGCCATTAAACCAGAGCAGGTGCTCTTGAAATTTAAGTGGGATTTCAATCTCCTCGAAAGGAGCGTACTCTCCCGGAGGTTCCTCTATTTTGTAATAGTGAAACTCTTTTGTTATAGCGTTTACCGCTGGAAAGTTTATCCATGAATAGAATACCTCTGTCTGCCGATACTCGTGAGCCTCTATCACAAAAATTACTGTACCACCTTGAGGTGTCAGTCCGTTCTCTATAAGTTTTAAAGTTATAGATCTTCTTAAGTGGACCGGGATGATTATAGCATCCGGGTCTGTGTATTCAGGACCTTGCTGAGTCGCATCTGCTGCGGCCCCAGTGGTTCCGTTATTTTCTGGCATTGTAAAAATGCAAGGTTTGCAGAGTAGGTCTCCAAGGAGACAAAGATTAGGTGCACAATATTTTGGAACACTGTATCCTTCAACGTTGAATAAACCAGAGCTTTACATAGGAATCTCTTCCTACTAAGGTCGGGCGGATTTTAACCTTTTACCCACTCCAGACGTCTATTGGAGTATTTACGGGAGAAAGGGGTGTGAAATATGCACGACTGAGTTACTCTAAAAGTCTTGCGTTAGTTTATCGCCTTACCAAACGTTTGGGCGCCATGTAGTGTAGTTCCTAGTTTCCCACTAGGCCCTGCGCATTGAAATAACATAAACAGTAGTATCGACGTGGAACTGCGGATATTCCAGGCCTCCACTGACTATGCTAAACTTAATTGGGTTGTGTTACCAACTAGCTCAGAGGTCACTGGAAACTTTCTTCTCTGCATAGGAAGTGATCAGCTTCCTTGGCACAGACAAGAAGGGATTCAGCTTTCCAACAACCGTGCAACATGACAACTTTGCTCCTCAGATCAAGAGTCAATCTCTAGGGTCGTGTGAAACAATAGACATGTATTTCACTCAGTCAGTCTGGTGCATTTTACTTTCACGAGATGTAGAGAATAGAGAGACGGGCGTTTGTCAATAAAGGGTTAACATTTATTGAACAGTCTTTCTTCTCGTACAAGAGAAATGTATTGCCACAATTGCAATAATTGTTATTATAAAAAGTACGTACAGTAAGATAAGTATTGCGAAATAGAACTGTAAAAGCATTGATATGGTTTCTTAGCCATACAATGGTTTAAAAGTAATAAAACATATATACAGTCATATATACATTAGGCTAACATACTCAACTGGTGCTTCTAACTAAGCCTACCCCAGTGTGCCTGACCTAAGCCTAACACGTGAAAGGGGAGTAAGTAAGTAGCTTTAAGTTAAGTTGGTTTTGCCAAGGTTTGTTTCAAGAATTCTCGTCTAAGGGTTTAGTCAACACCATACCTCTGAATAGAATGATGGAGGATTGGTATCTCCTTCAGGGGTCTCTCTCGATATCCCAGTCACCCGCGAGGGTAAACCGGAAACGCCGTGGCTGGATTTCTCTGCACGAGAAAGGCAGCGGGTCTCTTCAGCGCGTCGAGGAAGGAGGGGGGACAGCGTCCGCGGGCAGCTGGAATCTGCTGGATGTCTTCGCAGAGGGATGGCTGTTCAGCTCCTTAAGCGTACTGCACCATAGTTCGCGCTTTAGCGGCGATAATGGTATCAGCAGCTTCACCACCACAGGATAGCAGGCTGCAGCGACAGAGTGCTAGATTTACCAACACTGGGTCGTGCAGGCAGCTGGCTTCAGTAGCTCGTACAACAGGCATTGCTTAAGGCAACGTTGGTAATATTTATACCTGACAGGTGCCGGGTTTGACGCAAGTTTGCTGGACATAAGACGTCAATTAAAGATGTCACTAGGAAGAGATAGTTATCAGTTGCTCATTAGAGTTCCATTACTAATCAAAACATAGCAAGCGGGGATTTCCAGGTTTGCTGAGTTTTTATCTTGTTGAAGAACTCGGAGTGTTATCTAGGAATATCAGATAGTGACTACTGCTCTGTCATTGCACTAATTGGTCGCAAAGGAAGTGGCAGAGGGAACTATGCTGGAATGTGGCTCTGTTCGTGTGAGGCCAGAGATGACTTTTCAGAAAATCGCACTTGAACGGTTATGCCAATATAGGGAATAAATGGATTTATAGCCGAATAGGGGCATAAGGTCACAGTATCGATCAGGAACCTAGATAAACACGCAACATTGGGAGATGTCTACTCTTTTCCTTCAGGTGTTCCGTAGATTGCCTGAAACCTTTGAACACCTACCCTCCCATGGGTCTTAACTCTTATTTTCTATATTTGAGCCTTCAAATCTGCATTCCACACCACACAAGAGTGAAACATTGTTAAAAATGAAAATTGTATTTGTGTTTTTCGTCCTAGATTTGCCATGGTTCTCTTTTCATTATATTCTAAGTCCATACCCGTCGCGAGCCCCCCTGTATAGTCTCAGAGGTTCAAAGTGCCATGTGATTTGTATGATGCTCTATCTTCCTAGTTCTAGGTCTGCTCGTACCCCTTCTTGTGATCTCGGAGGTAGTCTCTGAGGTGTTGTCTGTATTCAGGTTCCAAAGTTGACTCCTCCATCTTCTCCCATGTTGAGTTATTTTCATGCCTCCAGCATGGACCTGGCTGTAATCTCTTTATCTTGCTATAAGAACATTATACCTTCGGGAAACATTGACCTGCATCTCACTTGTTTCATATTGAGCAGGTCGAAACTTGCTTGTAGGCTCTGTTTTTCCAAGGTCAATGTCAGATCCTGAAAGATCATTACTTTTCTGTCTCTGCATGTAAATGTTTTCTGTGTGCGTCACCCCTGTTAATATAATCTCTTTGAGTTGATGGGAGGACATCTTTGCCAGCATGTCTCTCGAGCATGCTTACCTTTGTTATTTTACTTCATCTGTACGCAAGATTCATTAGAAGAGGTCACAGGAATCCTTCCATGGTTCGTCCTTCCTCTTTCCTTCAGGATCCAAATTCACAAATTGTCCCTCCATTACCTGTTTTCTGGTCTTCACACTTTTCTATCAGTTGTTTGACTTGAGTTTTAAGGTATACTATCAATGTTGTAGCAATCTGCCCTGTATGGATCGTTCTGCTGAGCTGATTCTAGAGTCCATAGTTTGCAGTCTTTTTTGACATATGATAGATCAGCCTCTGAGACAGAGCAGAGTTTATTGAGACCATTGCATGGTGTTTTATCAAGGTCTGATTTTGAGCACTGCTATGCAGCTCATCTTATCCTCTTTAGAGAGGGGTGAACCTGGTTTCGTAGCCATTTTGAAAGACATGTCACTCTCCTCGCCCAAATGGGTTGTGTCGTCCGCACCTGGCACTCGGGAAACAAAGACATGCAGTTTAGTTTGCCGAGGTGTCTTGCCCTGATTCAGCATGAGAACCGGGTCCACATATTTTATATGATGGGGGGGGGGGGCGGGGGGGGGGCCTTCCTAAATTCTATGAGACCAGCCTGCTTTATCAAAGTCTTAAGGTAATGTGTCTGCCATAATATAAATATGCCCAGTTGTTTTTGATACGTTTTGGCAGTCATGCAAGTGCCCGCCGTCTGTCATGCTCCTCGAATGTTTCCACAGAGCAGGAGTCCATTCCCCCAGTATATGTCATTGGGTGTCCAGATTTGGGTACTTAGCTTCTGGACCTCGCCCTGTAATTAATCTTATTGTGTTGTGGTTCCCTTTTGAACTTGTGGTCTCCATTGGCTTATTTTTATCTAGCCCACCTCCTCTGTCCTGAGAAGATGCGCTGGGTTTGCTGCTCACCCGGGGCTCTAGTAGGAGGCACTGGATGCCTGGTGCTCTATGAGGTTTCCATCGTGCCTCACATCAACCTCCCAGGCCGGCCCCTGCTTATATGCGATGCTGCTGGTTGGCATGCTCCTTTCCGCGACAGGCGCTTACCTCACTCTGTGCCCAGTGTACATTCTAGGCAGAGCCATGCTACACCTCTAACTTCACAGCTCTAGAGTGGATGGTTTATCTCTGCTGGGTCTGATGGATCCTGAACACTGCCATTTTCTCCAAGCTGCTCTGCCAGTATCAAGCCTAATCTGAGATTCTCTTGGACCCCCGCGTCTTCCAGAACATCTGCTCTAAGTTTGGGGTTGTCTATAGATAAGACTAGGTATTTCATGTCCACCGAGGCAACATGTTTGTTATTTATGCCTCCGGATCTTCTCCGTGTCCACGGAGCGGGTGGCAGACTGGAGCGGATACTACATCACCACATCTTGCCTCCTCTCCTTGCAGGTCTTTCTTTAGCAATAGATTGAACTGCTAGTCAAGTCTCTTTTTAATTTGAGATAACCGAGAGAATACTGTTCTACCTTATCTTTCGTTGCACTTGTACTATTTCAACCTATTTAGTCTGACCAACACCTCAACATGTAAAAATAGCTAAAGCAAGAACGCTTCTTTCCACAATGAACTGTAAACCCAGTTTCTCCTGCTTTTCCTTGGTTTCCTGTACAAAATCATTTTGGTTTGAGTAACCTGCCTTTGTTCGTCTTTTAAAAAAAATGTATTTAAAGGCCTGAATAATTTATTGTGAAAGCATATGTTAAACTCGATAGGTGTTTATGGAACTGCTTTCCAAAAATATATGAAGTGGCTTTGCATTGTAAACTCTGACAAATACAATAGGAAGGGGATTGCCAAACATAACGGGCAATAGCTTTACATTGAAAAATGCAGTAGTAATGGATTTTTACATTTTGAATTCTCTGACACGTGCAATAGAAAGAAGCAGTGATGTATTACAAATTATTGTGCAATGTGTGGAGTACTTTAATGTCTATTTAATCTTTTAATTCCTTTTAATTTGTTTTTTGTTTGATTACCAAAAACATTTTGAAGTTGAAAGCGGGAAAAAAAAGTGTTGGCTCTAGGGCATCATCCTTATGTATATGGTATGAATGAATATGGTATTTCTGTAGTTCAAACGTAGCCCTAAGGCATCTTTAGACCTGCACCTTTATTTTCGTGGTTGTTGGCTCCAGACCTACTTCCAGCCTCTGCTTCCATGACCAAAATTGTTGGAGTACTATCATTGCTTATCTGCACCATGGCAACATTCATTCATCTTTTGAACATTTTTTGACAGCGTTGCTTACTCTTCCTTCCTCCTCCAGCCCTCTTATCTCGGCCAAAAACCTGCATACATCCTTTTTGGCCAACCGCACGCAGGCGGTTAGGTTGGGGGAGTTTTACAATATTATTCAACATATATGTAGCGGACTTGGCGAGAGTCATAAAAGCGCACGGGTTGTCCTTAACCACCTACGCTGATGACACCCAGCTGGTGCTGGCTGTACACAGGGACGGACCAGTAGTTGCCTCGAGATTCCATGAGGGGATGTTAGCCATCTGCTCCTGGATGTCGAGGAACTGCTTGAAACTAAATTCGGATAAAACCAAGGTTATGACCTTTGGCACCCTCTCTCCAGACTGGTCCCCCATCTGGTGGCCCAAGCAAATGGGCCCTCCGCCAGTCCCGGTGGCCAAGGTCAGAAACCTGGGAGTCGTATTTGACGAGAAGTTGTCATTTAAACATCACGTGAACACAGTGGTCTCATCCTCCTTTTTCATGCTGAGGAAAATTAAAAAGCTGCTTCCATACCTGCCAGCCTCAGCTGGAAAAACACTGATTACCACCCTGGTCTTCTCCAGAATAGATTATAGTAACGCGCTCTTCCTCAATGCGCAAGAACAAGTCCTAAAACATCATTCTACCTCCCTGGCCATACGCCATCTCCATTGGCTACGAGTCAGGAACCGGATCAAATTTAAGGCACTTTGTATCGCCTATAAAGCCATACATGAGACTGGGCCTCGTTTCCTTAGGAACGCATTCCAGATCTATGCCCCTAAAAGATCCCTGCGATCGGCTTCCACCTTCTTATTACCAGTCCCTCGCACCAGAACCTCAACTTGGGGAGACAGACGTTTTCTAGTGGCGACTCCCAGACTTTGGAACTCTCTGCCCATATCGATCAAAATCTGTCCCACTCTCATCGCCTTCCGCAGATCCTTGAAAACCTGGCTATTTGATCAATGATCCCACCTGCTGGCTCTTGTCCCATGAAGCACTAATGCGCCGAGACACCTCAGGGTATTTGTTGCGTAATACAAATTATGTAAACATAAACATAAACATAAACAAACATGTCCTATATTGTGCCTTGTATGTAATTTATTGGCCACCCCATATCGTGAACTTGCTCATTAACTCTCGCAATGATTTTGCAGATTTCTGAAGTCGATTTAATTTATTCTGCAGTAAAACTGATTTAAAATAAAGCCTTTAAAAATAAATTTGGATTTCTTACTTGTGGCTAACTGTTGCCAGAACTCATAACAAGAAAATGATGTCTGGCAGTCTCTGGCATTGTCACAATATCTATTATTTCCAGGTAAGCGGAGGAAGACGTTTGTATCATGGTTTGTCTGTCCCTTCACCCCGGAATTGGTACCCGCGCTGCGCTTGACAGGAAACCATGAAGGGGTCTATGTGGTCGCATTTACATAATGCTTGTAAAACTGCAACACTTCAACAGGTTCCTATATGTCATGAAATGTTCAGAGTCCAGCGTCCAAGACTATGGCATTCTCCTCTGCCAGAGTTTGAAGAAAAGTAAACATTTTCGTTGTGATAAAGCAACAGCTTTAGCTGTCTCACCAGCCTCATAAAATCATGAATAATCATTTACATCACATGTTTTGGGTCTGCCCTTTTTATCCATTGTTCTTTTCAAATGGCATTCACATTTTACTGCCATGCATGGCAGTATTTAGCATGGACCATTGAGTCGGCCCACACTTCACACTCTGGCTAAGTTGCACTTTCAGTGAAAGATGTTGCCTTCTATATATATATATAGCCACCTGAAAAATAGTCTGCTTCGGATCCAGGAATTTTGTAGGCCAAGCACTGCAATGGTTTATTTTTTACTGGGCTTTTTTTTCTATTAAAGCATATGGCTCCATCTTTAAAATACGAAACTTCACATTTGTTCCTTTATTATTGGCTTTTAATCTATTAATTTCAGTTGGGGAAAATAAATACATTGCACACCTCCAAGGACAGATCTAGTGGCTTTTCCGGTGCTTGTTCAGATGAAGTCTGAAAACTTCACTCTTAATTTATTGTTTTCCTTTTAGTTGCAACTCACTTGTGCACTGCTTATGGCATCATTGACTTTTAGGTTGATTATCTGCTCTACAAATAATATTACACTAGTATATGGAGTGTACGTGGTGTACTTAGGAAGTGTTTCTTTTTTTGTGATATGAATAAATGCCTTCGGGCTCCGTGCCTTCCTTTGTACAATACCATTGCATATTTTGGTCTAAAGTAACATATTTACACACACTATGTCCCAGGAGTTTAAGGTGCTCTGTTTAATGTTCTTTCAGAGACTTGTTATAAATCAAAGGGCATATTTTTCAGTGTAACTTTCCTTTGGGTGAGTAGGTGCGTTTGCATAATTAGATCGCAGTCATTTGTGACAGCAAGATGATCAGGACAGAATATGCCAAATACCATACTCATGTTGTAGACGGGTTCACAATGCTGGTATTCGGTGTTAACCGAGTCATGCTTCGGGCCATAAAGCACTGCACTGCTTCTCAGGGTTTTGTGTTTCAGAAACCCTCATTCATGTTTCCCTGTTATGTTGAATACAAATGTAGATTTTGACAGTTAACATCTTCGCTAAAAGATAAATCATTGAGCAGTGCCTTTCCCTATTGTTATTTAAAAGCCTGTCTAATGTGGGGTTTCTCTGTTATAGGTCTGGCATAACAACGTCAACATTACTTTTTAATACAACAAATCTTAGTCGTAACATTAAAAATACATATAGTATGATAAAAGGGGATTTGAACCAACCACCATCAGTCATTGGTCACCCCCCCCCCCCCTTCATCCATTCCTTTGTTCTCAGTCATTCACATGTTTGCTCAGTGCATAGAACAGCCATTTCATTGGCCTCTTGCTTATCTTTTTTTTATATTTTTTAGACTTTATTACTATTTTCATATGTTCAACACTTGCACATAATAGAGTTTGACTGTACTCTTATGCACACATGTTCTTTGCTATTTATATTGTTGGCAATTGCATTCATAGACTATTTTCCCTTGCACTCTCGAATGTGAGTAGTAAATAAAAAATTCACAAAATAAATAATTAAAGGCGATTTTGACTTGTGCATGACACTTTTAGGTGGATATACATGTGCATAAACAAAATGCCGTCACTCACGGGGTGGAGAGACAATGGCTTAAGTGGTCTGACACAGTGCCCCCATGCAATACGTTGTAGTGGGTGTAAGAAAATAAAAGTAAACAGCACAAAAATAGACCAGTGAATGAAGAAAACTGGCTAGATGCATCTATAAGTGAATATATTAGATCCCAAAATTGTAAAAATGTAATGATCAAAAAAACACTAAGACCATCAAAATAGATTAAGGAGAACCCAAGATATGATTTTCTTTCCATAAATCCCCCCCCCCCCCCCCCCCCCCCCCCCAAAAAAAAGAATGTCAAGCACTACTGAACAACATCTGTTAGCAGTGGACTGAGACCAATGAGCAATTTCAGGCAGACCACAGTGGAGCAGAGGTTGGGTACATCAAGTGGGTTATCTGAGCCACAAGTTTTATATTCAGACCTAGTCAGCAGCTTTTGGGAAAGCTTCTTCTGGCCCCTTTTGCAGCCCCTAATTCCTTAGGGCAAGCTTCTGGGCGTTTCCCTTCCTGTACAATTACCCAGGATCCCTTGTTTCACTATAGCTGACTCTAACTGCCATCAGACAGGCCTTTCTATAGCTTCTTGGCCACCCCCCTACCTGACATAGTTTAAGCTGGTTTCCCCTGCTGTTGTGATTGGGGGTCCAGACTGTCTAGGCGGTCCTGTGGAAGAATAGGTGAAGCCTTCCTTGGCATCTCTGAGTCAATTGAGGTAGTGCTAACTTTTCAGCTTGTTCTACCAACTTTTACTGTCTACTCCTAGATAGCTAATCCCCTCTGTGTGGTAAGCAGTTAAGGAGGTTAACTTGGCCTTTCCTGGACCCAGACGAAAGTCATTGCCCTGAGAGCCAGAGTTGTTAACTTTCCTATC
The DNA here is from genome assembly GCF_964263255.1 of Lissotriton vulgaris. Lineage (NCBI taxonomy): Eukaryota > Metazoa > Chordata > Amphibia > Caudata > Salamandridae > Lissotriton > Lissotriton vulgaris. The sequence goes on along the minus strand of NC_141693.1, from coordinate 1,686,166,072 downwards.
CAAGGAGGTGTATTCAAGCTCTGGAAGTGTGATGAGTAGCAGAACTGGTTGTAATCAATTTCTGGTCCAGGCTGCATAAACTAATTTTTTACAAAGTTACTTTCTGCTGAAGTTATAAAAGATTTGATCTCAACATTGGGTAAGATTTTAAAACGAATTGCGAAGTAACTTTGAAGTGTGTTTGTAGCCATTTCTTAAACTGAGGTGGAAAATACAATTTGTAATCCCACCAAGGCCTATTTACTGAGAATTCTAGCTAGGTTTACAGAGTGAAATAACTTTTGACTTTTATCTCACTCTGCGAGCATACTAATCCGAATATGCACTGTACCATACATTTATATGTTTGCATCCTGCCCTGGGGCTTACTAGTCTTTTTAGGGGTGACTTACACGTGTACAAAATAGGCTTTTCCTACATGGCCCAGGCATTTTTCCTGCCATGTGGTACTTCAGCACACATTTAAATTGCAGCCCAGACAGAGCACAGTGGTGCACCTTCCAGACACATATTTTTGTCATGTACATGAGTAGGATTAAAACACTGCATCCCACATATGACATTTAACTTTCTATGCCATCGGGCACTTGAGGCACAATTTACAATGAACTTATAGGAAAGTTACGTAGGCCAAATAGATATTTGCAATTTACAGCACATGTTTTAGAGGGGAAGCACAGACACTTTACTGCTGATTAGCAGTGGTAACGTGCCCAGAGTCATAAAGCCAGCAAAAATAGGGTACAGCAAAAGGCAAAAAAACTGGGTTCATCAGGCATAAAAGGTGGATTTACTCCACTAACCTTCACTGTTCCACTGTCCCACCTCATTTAGTCTAGCCATCTCTTTAGACATTATAAGGTAGGGTTTACATTTGTTTTTTACCAACTCTAATTGAGTGTTGAATATCACCTGTTAGCTTTGTCTGTGCATGTGTATGGGACACTCCGAACATCTGCAACTGAGAACCCTCTAGGTTTTCCAGCAGCTCCGTCTTCAAGTCTAGTTTTAGGAGACTCTCAATTGCGCCAGTTTTAAAGATTGTGAGACCACACACTGTTTATTTGGAGTCTCAGTCTCTACTTTCTCCCTCCAACCTGTAGCCTGTTTCTTCAAACCTAACACCTGAATCAGCAGCATCATTAATAGGCTCTCCATTTTCTCCTATGCTGCTCTCACAATAATGCAGTTTTTTGATTAAGAATGCCATGAAGGTCATTTATAGATTTCAATAACTTCTCCCTTCTTATCATCTCATGATAATCAAAGGAAGCTCCAGGCATGCACTTTATTGTAGCTTTAAATACTCTGCATCATTTGTAAGTCATTGAAGGTTAGTTGAAAGTGCCAGCTGCCTTTCTCTTGGGTGTGGTGACATTCTATCTCCATGTGAGTTGCTGCTTGGCTGACCTCCAAGGTATTTACGTGACTACGTAATATAAATATTTATGGTATCTGTTGGCCGACTTTAATACTTTGTTTCTATACAGGTAAATGTAATGCAAACATTTATTTAATATGATCCCAATTTTTATCATTTTATTTTATGATCTTAGTTCTGGGGTGTGTGTGTATTTATTATTTTAAATCTACTTGTCCAAGGGACCAAATGCTTGAGAAATCCACTTGTCCGTTAAATAGTCCACTTGTCCAACGTTTTAGATGGGCAAGGGGGAATACACCATTTTTTGTTTCCTCCCCTGACTCCACGTAGTCTCCATACCAATTATGCTGACTCTCTAACATCAATCTCTTTCCTCCAGTTTTTCACAAAATTGCTTCATTCCTTCTAGCTCACCATTTTTCTTCCTAAAGGTTTCCTATCCCTTTCTACTCCACTCGCTCATGATGGACTAGCTCCGCGCGCCATTCTCAACTCTCTCAGCACAGGCTCCATGCTTGTCTCCTGCTCTTCCACTATTCCACCATCTATCTGCATGTCCCTTTTACCCCATCGCCTCAATCCAATCCAGAATTTGTAAAGCGCTGCAAATCACCTGTGAGGGTCTCAAGGCGCTGAATTTTATGCACAGGGAGATAAAGTGATTTGCCCAGAATCCCAGTATGTTGATGCCCAGACTCGAACCTGGTTCCCACCTCTCCGAAGTCGGCAGCTCAGGTTGTTTCGCCAAATCCACTCATCATCTGCATTTCCTTTTCCCACACATACTCACACTGTTTTCAACAGCCCTTCTGAACTTGTTAGTTGCCCACTCTCTTGGCTTAGTTTCTCACAACCGGTTGCTCCTTCACTATACCACCCCAGACTGCATGTCCTCTTACCCACTAGCTCACAACAGGTTCTGTATCCCTGTCCGCTCCACACTCTCACCACAAGTGCCATGACTCTTCTCTTCTATACAACTCCTTTAGCTGCCTGTGAATTGCACATATATAATAATTCGGTTGTATGCTTTTTGGAACTATAAAACTGGCAACAAAGGGAAATGCTCTGTGTGCTCTATAAATAAGTTGTGCATGGATATTGTTTTGTTTTTTTGGCTTCAGTGTGCGTTCCGACATACTATGATGTCCTGGCTGTCTCTCACAACAACTTACATTATGTGGCAGAGGAGGATCAAAACAAGTAGAAAGAAAAGGCAATATATGTGGTGTAAAGCAGAACATTTTGAAGTAGTATTACTTTTCACCTCCTTACTAACAGTTTAAGACCTAAGACAGCAATCAGCAACTGAAAGGTACCTTCCTATTAGTGAGAAAAAAAGCCCGCCAGTGTGCAACAATTGTGATAGTGTTTTTAGAACTTGGATCCCATTGAGCTAGAATTGTTTGGGGTTTTAAAATCGGCACAAGATTGCAGAGGACAGATTATGGGAAAACTAGGTCTGTGCCGCATAATACCATAATTCTGGTGGCCCTGGAGATAGCAATAGGAGCTCTTTTTGAAGTTCATACTAAAAATTAGCTGACGATGCAGGTGAAGTGCGATTTGTAATTGTTCTTTAAAATTGTAAGGGCCTGTAATTAGATCATACCTTTTCCTGGAAAATGAACAACCACCCACCAACACAGTCACATTATATATATATATATTGTTTTTTGGGAAGAAATACTTCAGCCTGCTCTAGGTTAGCTCTTGCAAACATTTCTATTTGTTGTACAACAAGTTTAATAGGAGTAAATAATTGCAATGACTTTGACAGTAGTAGCCTGCTTCTCTTTAGAAGGGGAGGAATACACTGCTGCTTTTAATTAGATGGGATTCCAAGAGCTGACCTGAATGTGAAGGTGCGGTTTGGGAGTCGTGTTTTAATTTGTGTGTGTGTGTGTTTACAAAGTGAAGAGAGGGCTTGGCTTGCATGGCTGCCAAGTTTACCAGGTGCATGCATGACTAGTTAGCCTAATCCAAGTTTTTTTCATAGAATTCTGAAACTTGTAGTAGCGCTGGTTTTATACTGAGCGAATAAAAAAAGACTACGTCACAGAATTCGAAGAAGGAAAAAAAACGGGTTCAAATTATTAGTCAGACATGCCCCTGGGACACGTGGAAGTTTTGGGTTTGAATAGTGCGTGCAGTAATAATAGCTGAGGCGGCCCTTTTGCGGTCAAGAAATCTTTGACGCGCACAGAAATTCTTTTCAACTTGTAGAAGAATCCTGTTTTACTCTGAATCACCCGAAACAGGCCCTTTAGGTTGCTTTTTGCCGCTCATATTTTTGGTTACTGCAATGCAACTGTTGATTGTTTTATTCTTGTTTCTTTTCTCTGCCACATTACCTCCCCGCCCTCCAGCAGCCATGGAAAGACCGTTATCAGAGTTGAGATGTGAAGAAATAAGTCAGCATGTCAGTTTGAAGAGGGGCAGTGATGGTAAAACAGCTTGGTTGTATCTCTATGAAAGTTACTGGACCCACCCAAACAATCAATCCTTTGTTAGATTAAAAAAAAATCATAAAAGTTTATATTAAAATGACAATATAAATATAAAAATCGACAGATCCTTAAAATAGTGAATACAGAAGGAAAAATAGATAATGCAACCGTACATGCTGGTTACACAACCCAATCCTTGAACAAAATCCGTTATGTTATAGAGTTTAATGATGTACCTTATGCAAATAGTCAACGATAAAACAATATAGCAATAAAGTGCAAGGCTAACAAGCATTTGCAATGCAATCAGTCTCGCATTGATAAAAGTTTGCGTTTTTAGCGTTGTAAATGATTTTTATTTTATTTATGTTTAGTTGTATCTATTGGAGAGGACACATGTTGTTTGTAGTGGAATTGTGTGGTTTGAATTGGAATTGTTAGTTGTGAATTGTGTGGTTTATAATTGTTTGGAGTGTGCTGTATTTGTGTATGGTAAATATGTGGTATGGTGAATAGATAGGGGTGAGAGGCATATAAAATAGATAGAAAGATTGGGAGGTATAGATAGTTTGTGTATAAAGTGGTGAATGAACTGTAGACCAAGTAGTTTAAATAGTTTGTGAGAAAAAAATAGAAGTGGAGAGAATGTTATAGATTTTTTTTTTGTAAACGAATTTTATTCAATAACATCCAAGCATTTAGGAGCAACATAATGGGATTCTAGAGCTTACATCCTACTTTCGACAATATTTATCGAAAGTCTTTTCCGATGGTTGGTTGCACAGCACCAGTAGGAGATAATGTTTTAGATGTATAAAGAGGTTGCAGTTGTGTAGGTTGAAGATACTGAAAGTAGTTGAGGAGAGTAGTTGTTTGTTGTTATTGTTTGAAAGTCATGGTATTAGTAAAAAGTCAAACGTTTCTTTACAGTAAAATGCACAATTACAATAGCATAGTAAAAACTCGTTTGATGAGCTTCTGTCATTAGGCACTATAAATAACGAGCTATTACTGTCCAATTAAATGGCACTGGACACAGCGACCTCAGGAGGATAAAAGGCCAACCTGGCCCTGTCACCTTTTTATCTCACTAAGACATTAGTCCCTTGAAAGAACCCAGCCACCAAGCGAGAGGAAAGGTCTCTTCTTAAAAACAGCCAGCATACAAAGGTATGATTACAGTACTAACTTAATAATCGTTTTAACAGGAATGCATAAACAAATCTTAAGGAACCAATAAATATGAAAATAATGAAAACAAATCCTAGAAATGAAAATTCTCATTATACTAAAGAGAAGGCAACAAAGGAAATAATGAGCCTGAGGAATAAAAACAGCTGTGGTAAAAGCAAGCACAATAAATAATGCCACTTTTCCTCAATAAAGGTATCTCCAAAGGGCAACGTTTCTGAAGTTGTACAAAACAAATAATTATCGTCACAGTCCTCTCTCAGCTCTCCATAGAATGGTGGGAGCTGCACGTTGCTGATTTGGGGGCCACCAGCTGGTTGAATGAACTATAATTCAGATCAGGAGCAGAGGAATAATAGCAGTTAATATCAGTTTCACCAACACTGTGACAAAAAGCTGTTTTGGAGGCAGACCCCTTGAACATGTGAAAGCAGAGAGATGCGCATGCGCAGAGGAGTCTGCTCTGCACATAGCTTTACAGCTTTACTGTGAGCCTGCGCAGAGGGTACGGAGCAGACCTAAATCGATTGTTTTTTAAATCCCGGAAGGGCTCACAGCAGACATTCCTCATAGAGCATGTAGCACAGAAGGCTTTATGAAGTGCCACACACTCAGACACCCTACTGGCACTGTAGCGCTCTAATGTTTCCTTCATTGCAACGGAACAGAATTGCTACTCGGAGATGTCCTGCTATAAAATGGAACAGCGAGTTAATCACTTGCTGCTGACATTTGGTGGTGACCAGCTGTTTACAGGCCCAAACTTTGACTGGAGACAGGGTCAACCTAGACCTTCACCCTTCTGAAACTGACACGCTGAGTACCATTGCGTTGGGTTACAGCATCAACTGTTATTCTAGCACACCAGAGACCAAACATTAGCAAGTGGCATCAAAAGAAGTTCTTACGTTAAATTCTGCGATTCCACCGATCAGAACACACATCGTGGTATCTGGAAAGGAAAGACAATTTAGAATTTTTCTAGACATTAAAGATGAAACAGTTACACGGACACTATATGCAAATCAATCTATCAAGTCCGATCCTACCTGGACCTGAAACAAGCATCCTGGGACTGGTTTTGGGGTAACACCCCTTATCAGCCAGGCTAGCTTGAATCCATTGGCACAGCGAGCAAGGGACCCACTCGTGGGCATTCCAATCCCTCTTGGGGGGAAAAGTGATGCTGCAAACAATGATGGCCGGAATGCTGAATGAATCAAACATTCACCCCCCAGTCACAAAGATCTAGGTTGAATCCATTGTTCTCATGCTCACTACGCCACCCTAACCTGGGGTGGCATGGTAAGAAAAAGAACAATGGATTTAACCCAGGTCTCTTGACTGGGTGAATGTTTGATTTGCTCTGCATTCCGTTCATCATCTGTGTGCCCTCTGCTTTTTGCCCTAAGTGTGTTGGGTATGCCAAGACGTGGGTCCCGGTCTCCCTGTGCCACTGGAGTCTAGCTAGCCTGGATGATGTGAAGTGATGTCCTGAAATCGGTCCCTGGATGCTTGTTTCTGACCCAGAGAGAACCTGGCTTGGCAGTTTGGGATGGACTGTTCCCATGAGTAGCAGGATCAAGTCTGATTTGCATTTGGCTGGGTCTAAACTGGGTTGGCATGGTGTGCAAAAGAATGATGGATTTAACCAAGATCTCTTGACTGGAGGTGAATGTTTGATTTGCTCTGCATTCCGTCCATCATCTGTGTGTATTTTGCATATTCTAGATACAGCAGGTCTTGTAGAGACAGCGCAAGCCTAGGCAAGACCCGAAAAGTACTGTTTCCTCTTTGGCCTATGGTATGAGGGTCATTCATTAATCATTGTCTAGAAGATCAGTGTATAAAATCAACATCCAATATTGACACACAAATGTATAAAAAATAATTTTAAACTCGGTCACAAAGAAAAGGGTACATGTCGAGGGTAGGCTTATCGCTCGCTATATAAACATTATAATCGACTAGCATAGTCTCACAGTAAACAGTTTCTGCAGAAAGTCCATTCCAACCCTGCACTGCCTTAAATTTCCCTGCCTCAAACGCTAAAAAATAAGCAGATATCTGTGTGGAATAAAATATGCAGAAGAGAATAAACTGCAAGGTAGTCTGTGCAGACAGTCCGTCACAAGGACAGACAGGGAGATTCGCAGAAAGTGTACTTTGGCTCGGGTAAGCGACACGGAAGTGAACAGTGTTAAGACCTAGTCTTAGTAGCAGAAACTTTTGGTGTAAATTGTTTATCTATAGAAGATATGGTTCAGGCTAAGATGAGCGCTGATATAAGTCGCAACTGTAGATAATCAAATTGTTAACCCATAGAAGATATGGTTCAGGGCCAAGGCAAGTGCTGATACAAGCATAAGCCACAACTGTGCATTTTGCTAAACAAAAAAAAAAAATCTTCAGAGATTTATGAAAGCCGGCCCTAAAAGTTGTAGGGTTTTGGAACTGCTCTTTTAGGACTAGCTAATTGCAGGTCTTAAATATGTATGACAACCAGGGTATTTTGGAGCTCCTATCTAATTTTAGACAGTCAGCCACAACTAGACGGTTTACTGTGGTGTTCTACTTTGTCCGTATTCTCAGCCATATCAGGAAGGGGCTGAAAGTTCACAAGGTCACTTATATACCCCAGTCCTGTGTCCGAATGACAAATACAGTTATTAGTGGACTTTCGTACAGCAAGTCGCCTTTTAAAAAACTTGTTTTCTACCTTCTCTAAACCTCGTTGGTCACAGAGACCCCAAACACCGGTATTCTACATTGTACCTGAACGACATTTGGCCATGTAGATTTCTATCAGCTCTTTAACTGGTTTACTGCTTAATCTAGTCACAATGCCTAGGGCTGCTTCTTTACTCCTGGCCAGGGCAGCTGTCCTTCAGAGTACGCCAGGTCGGCCTGTCATCAAAGTATTCCCAGGTAAGGATACATGGGAACCATACTGATCTTTATCCTATTTACACAGAAGAACGTCCTAGTTTTCCGGTCATGGCTTCCAAATGCCATGACATGTGCTTTTGGACTCATTGACCAGCAGGTCCAGGATAGACATAAAAGTACAGAATCGGTCTGCTAGTTGCTGTAGCCTATCGGCAGTCCACGCCATTAGGACGCTATCATTGGTGTCAACCATGGCCGGAATGCTACGCTAGTCTAGCATGGGCAAGAGTTTTGTATTTCAATAGGTACTTCTCTACGTCATTGACGTACAGGGAAAAAAAAGGGGGAAAATATACACCCCTGACGCACACCACACTCTACTCTGTAGCTTTCAGTAAGTTTCCTGCCTGGGCCATATCTTATGCTGGCCATAACCTCTGTGCAAAGTTCCCTCCAAAAAAAGCTATAATACTAGGCCCAACCTCCAGATCAGCCATTATTGTCCAGAGCTTCGACCTACTGACTGAGTCGAATGCCGAGCTCAAATCCATGTAAGCGACGTAAACTTTGCCCTCCTTAGCCACTATGTACTTAGTTATTAACAAATAGATATTTAGGCATTGTTCTACAGTCCCTAGGCTGGAACAAAACCGAAACTGAAAATCCGAAAGGACATTATTATCGTTTGCCCAGGTTTGGATTCAAACTAACTGAAGAATTAGGCCTATAACACTTTGGGTCTCCCTGGGACACCTTTCTGAAAGTTGGTACTATTGTTGCATGTGACCATGCCTTAGGATGCCTAAATGCAGGGCAGCTGTAAGCACATTAAACAGAGGAGAGGCCCACAAATGTATATTTGCTCTAAAGAGGTCTGCTGGGATTCCGTCTGACCTGGTGCTTTACAGGCCGGATACCTATTTATTGCCTCTACTACATCAGATACTTTGACGTGTAGGCTGCAGAGAGGATGAACTAAGGCCGCTAGGGCTGGATACATTCCTGTGTGGTGCCTATATGGAGTGTGTTCCTCTGATATGGTATGATCTGCATATAGCTGTGGAAAGTGGCTAGTCTCTACCTCTGGGGAAATACTGTTTCCAGGCCAGGATACGGACATTTTTCTAGGTTGTTTCTGTTTACAGTGTGCCTGAACAGCTTACTGTCTATAGCTTCTCAGGCCTTTATTAGATCATGGTAAGCTTCCTCTTTTATTGTCTTTTTACGGGCATGTAAAGCAGCCTTGTACCCCCTTCTGCAGGAACGCACCATTTCCAAGTCTGTTGGTGCTACCTTTAGTCCTGGCAGTAATAAGGTGTGAGCTATAGTACATGAGGTATCAAACTACCTAGCCTGTTTTGCTATGGTGAATCTTCGGTTTGGTATTGAGCAATACCCATGCCATTCCACAGATTTTATCATAGCTGATTAATAACTCAAGCTCCCCCTGTTACTCTCCGTCAGACAGAACATGACATCATTGTAGGGAGCACACATTAAATTTGGCATAAAGGTGTTCTTGTCCACCTCCCCTCAGCTCATAATAACCCCCTTATTGGGAGCAAAAGTAATTGGCAAGGGATGTGGCTGGTTGGCTCACAGTCATTCTGTTTCTCATACAACGCACCCTTTATTTTAACTGAGATCGACCTATGATCACTTAGTGAGAGTCTAGTACCTCATACACTCCTAACCAGGCTCTCCGCTTATGCGAACGTATTGTGAAATCAAGGAAGCTAAAACGACAATGCCCACAAAAGTGGGTTTGCTATTGGTGGAGTGAAAGGCGAAAATCAAATTATACCTAATTAAAAGCAAGCTAAGACATTTTCCGGTGAGTTATGGCAGACATGTGTGATGGTCTCCACGTCAGTGCTTGTCAAACCACAGGATTTTGGCACAGTTTAGTGTGAAAGTCCCCTAACCACATGACTGCACAGCTACCGCTCAAATTACCCAGACTTTGCTCTACAATCTACATCCTCCTGTAAAAGAGGTGCAGGGATAGTGAGACAGCTTGATTTTATCTCTAGGAAAGTTACTGTACCCCTTTTCAGTGCCCTCGTTGTTCTTGATCTCTCAGACAGACATGGGGTGTTTGTCAACACCCTCCTCAGCCAAAGGCAGAGAACGCCCACCACGAAGTCCACCCTGCCTCAAATATTTGTCCGGGCACCCTTTGCTAATACAAACCAGACCAGTTCTAATCTATCTGTCTAGCAGCACCATGCCAACAGGCTAAATGCTAATTGAAACGACACGAGACACTAAACGCCATTCCCAAGACTGTACTGGCATTAAGGAAGCTCACGGATACTGACCAGACGTGTGTAGAAAACACAGAATTATTTTTTCCCCATCACACGGACATTGGGAACAAGAGCGATGCAAAGCCAAAGCCATAACTGAAATATATTGGTGTTAGAGTGGGACTATAAGAGTAGTACAGTCTGCATGAACTTTTAATAAAAAGATTAGATCAAAATGATGCATTATTCGAAACATGCACAATATGCCTAATTAGTGAGATGCAAAAAAGTGAAGGAGGAAGAGATTACATCCTATAAATACAAGGGAGGAAAGTATTTTTTATACGGAGACAAAACCATTGATTGTCTTGAAAAAGATGGTGCAGTAAACAGAAACCCATCGAAACGCGTCGATGCAATTAAAGGGTGCAATCAGAAGGATGAACACATTTGTGTCAAATACCAATTCAATCAATGTATTAACCAATGTGGTTCTAGATTCTTAGATGCACATCATGATATGACAAGTTTTTGTGTCTTACATTTTTTGTCTGTCTCGGTTATGTGTGTCCTAACCAATTTATGGTAATTGTATTTGGAAATTGTATGTGTTCTATGTAGGAGACAGAGATAGATCTAACCAGGTTAACTGTCCAGCCCGTACAAGAGATTTTAAAAGTGTAATTACATTTTATTTATTTTTTCTTAATAATAAAATGTCTTTGTAATATACTATGTGGTTCTTTATAATTTATTGCACTGTGAATTATTGTATTCATTGTACCATTTAATTGTGGGGTCAGGGGAATATTGCTTTGCTGATTGGTACATGTACCTCAATTCCCTTGATAAGCTTAAGGGGTCCCTCTCATATTCACCTATCAACAGGCTAAATGCTGCAATACCTCAACCTGCCAATACCAACTTGTTATGTTAAACAGATTTTTTTTTAACACACGGCTACTCCGAGGAGTGTCCCGGCGCTTTGATAAAAACCCGAGAAAGTAAAATCCATGGCAGATGAGAGGGCGAGCAGGAAAATTACTGGGTAAAAAGCCATGTCTTTAGCTCCTTCCTAAAAGCCAGTAGGTTGTTGATTTTCCTTAGAGAGACGGGCAGAGAGTTCCAACATCGAGGTGCCAAGTGACGAAAGAAGCGACCTCCGATTCTAGCCCGCCTGATGGAAGGAACAGTAGCCATAGCCAAGGAAGCTGATCTCCGAGTTCTAGAGGGCACATAGATAGCTTCCTATGTATCTGGCCCCTACATGGTGGAGCGCCTTAAAGGCGCGAGAGAAGAAATGTTGGCAGTCCCAGATAGAGCACATTCGCATAATCCAGGCGTGAGCCTATCAAGGCCTGCGCAGTGGTCTTTCTATGCTCCAGAGACAAGATCGGAAGGAATTTTCTCAACATTTTCAAAATGCCAAACCATTTCCCCCTGTGTGCATACACATCAGTCTGGAGCAGAATGCTAGCACGGTGTGTGTGTGTGTGTGTGTGTGTTTATATGTAACACCACGTTTGTGATGCTCTGGTACACACACGCTCAGGAGGGCCTGCTCTTAAACATACAAAGCCTTCAGCCACACCCTGAGCGCACAACGAAGCCCCTACCTCCTTCAATCAAGTGTTGAGAACTGGGGCAGGGTGTGAGGTGGTTTTTGATGTTGTTGTTACACAACTCCTTCAAACTATCCGGGAAGCAATTGTAGTCACGCTTTCACTCTTAACTCCCCAGTAAGCCCTGGACGATGATTCACAGGAGAAAAAAAACAAACGGCAAGAAAAATAAAAAACAAACAACAGTAGGGCACTGCTGCCCCTCCCCGAAGCCTGTTTGTAGTACTTGTTGCTGAAGTATCGTATCTGAGGAGCCCCCTGTAAACGAGTGTAAACACCCCCAAGACACCCACACAATACACAGTCGGGGGTGCAGCTGCTGCGGACAGGCACCTATGTCTGTGTAGATGTGCGGGTGTTTGATTCTCATGGGGTGCTGTGTATCTGGGCTCCCCTGACGGAGAGTCGAGTCAGGGGGTGGCTGGTGTAAGAGGCCAGTGCTGGGGTATGAAGGGGGGTGGTGTAAGAGGCCAGTTCTGGGGTCCGGAGGGGGCTGATGTGAGGTGGAGAGAACGCTAATGCTGGGGATAGAGGAGGGTCCAGTCCTGATTTTTGACCCCCCCCCATCCCCATATCTGTTTTGGGGTAAAAGACCAGCGTCCATACGCTGATTGAGTTTGCTTAACCCTGTGGAGAGGAGGGCGAGGATGGCTGTACCTTCACCTCAGTAAAAAGGGGCCTGGAAGTCCATTTTCCACTTCACTGCGCTGTAATAGCGCCATGTGGGCCGCCGCTGACCCCTCCCTGTTCTTGCTTCTGGTAGCGGAGAGCGAGCCTGCATTGGAAGGCTCTGCACCCCTACTCCCACACCCCGCGCCCCCGGAAAGCACACATCCCAATCCCATCACAGGCAGTAATTTCTGGCGTAAAAAATATCGCTTTTATTTTTATTTTTTTTACATAGAAGATAGGTCCTGAAGAAGAACAAACGAACATGTAGTGCAGTGAAAAAATAAAGTTAAAAAACATAAGGACTAAATATATACGTTTTCTAACTTTTTAATTCTTTTTGCGGCACGAGCCGTCTGGTAAAGTAATGTAAAAACATAGCGGTAAATTGTAATGTACACTAATAATACAAACCATACAAAAATAACATACATAATCATACAAAACTTTTCCGATCGTAGCCCATATTTGACACCCATGCCTGGGGAGCTGACCTAGTGTCTAGTGGGATCCCTGCTCATGAATTGCGGTGCACCAGCGATGCACTCGCATGGATCTCTTTGAGAGAGGCATCTGTGGAAAGTGCAGAACTCTTCCCTTTACAGCCGGGTCTCCCTCAAACTCCGTGGTGGTAGCTGGGGGAGTAATCCCACCTGATGCATGTGGAGATGCCCTTATCTTTGTGGTGCTGTCCAGTTGGAGTTGTGAAGTCAGTGCACCATACAGCTCACTGATGCACCCCCCCCCCCCCCTTCCCCCGGAGGGTTCAGGGAGGGAGTTGGTTGGGAACAGCAGGGCTGATGTTGAAGTGATTTCGCGTCAGCCCCCCAGAGGGACAACCCATTGGTGGAGGGAATGCCAACTGTTGGCCACTGCAGAACGGGAATTAAAAAAGCTTTTGCAAATCCAGAAGGTTTAGTGTTGGCTGCCAGCCTTTTGGCTTCATCAATGCTTGTTTGGTCTGTTTTTTTTGTACAGCATTTTTGTTGAGAGCGTTTCCAGGCTCTCACCACTATATGAAAAACCTTGGCTAAAAGGAAAAATATGTTTTTGGTCTGAAAAAGCACACATTGCCATAGTAGTACTTGGCAGTCAAAGAACTACTTTGTGTGCAGATGTGCTCCATGTGAACGAGCTAAATGCTGTCACTCACAGTGAAGTTATCCAGTGGTAGAAGTAGGCTGACCCACTACCTCACGGTCCATAGTATAGTGGGATGAAGAAAAATGTTAATGACATAACAGATGCATGGATAAAGCTTTACTGAAGATTGTGTTATTCTGCTTTACATTTTGCAATGCCAGATTCATTTCTAAGATACCCCATTATTCTCCATCTAAGATTAAAAGATTTTACACGTTTTATGGTAAATTGTTTGATTTTCTGAGAAAATGCACGACTTAACAGCAAATACCTTACTTTGTTTCAGGGGCCACTTTAAATGCTGCAGATGGCAAAGACTTCGGCATTTCTCTTTTTGAGCACTTAGGTAGGTAAATGAGCACATTGCCTCATTTTTATGATTCTGTTTCAGTGTGTTGTTATCACCCAAGGAATGATATGCAAATAAAAAAAACTACTTTTGCATAGCAGAAGTGTTACGATGCCTCAGCAGGAGTCTAATCGTCAAGCATTCATGAAGCTTAGTTAAATTACTTTCTGGAAATAAATGTGCATGCCAACATATAGCCATGTTGTGGCAAATACCAATTAAGAACTATTAGACAAAGATAAGTGTTAAAGTTATAGATTTATTAGCTTTTGGGTTCCTTTTTAGCCTAGCAACTTTTAGCTAATCTTTGCGACAGCTTATTTCCCATCGTTATCTTGGCAATGTATGTCAATCACTAACATTGTCCTTTAGCATATGGAACAAGTCCTACAAGTAGTTGTAAAGCAATCAGATTTATTGAAATATGTTCATATCACTTTATCTTAGTCACTTAGATTGCAATAGAAATGCCATCTACTTTTGAAAAAGCACCTGTTTTTAACCAAAGCAACATTGTTTGTATGCTGCGCATATATTGCCTTATTGGAGAGTTTTAACATTTTACGAACCTACCCTGTCCAGCCATGGATTTTATGATATTTTCTCTGAATAACCATTTTATGTTTTTAGCAGAATAATACTTTAAGTGAAAATAGAGTACATTTAGCAGGTGCCTCCCCGTAGACATGGGCATCACACATCATCTGGTTACAACCAAATGAACATAATTCCCTTCTAATCTATTTGTACTTCCTAATTTTTAAGACGCGTTTGCCTGAGATTTGAAAGTCGGCAAGCCACAGAGCTGGTAGGTTGACAAAGGACCCATGACCGCAAAGTCTCCAGCCCCAACTAAATCAGAACTAAAGGATTCATCTTACCAGCTCACACTGTTTCAAACAGTTGACTGGAATCTGGGATCATAGGGCCTTTTGTACAAAATGTTTTAACTGTCGGAAATCCTCGGATTTTGTCAATTTGAGTTTGCGACCATTAAATCACTTTTTGAAATGTGCAAAATCCAATTAACAATTTGTCAAAGGTTTTATGAATCATTAAATGGTTTTAGGAAACAATAAGGAATCTGTATTTGGAAGGGGCGTGTTTAAGGTGTCCCTTTCAAAAACCGATTTCTTATTTTATGTATTAACATATTGTTCCGAAATTGAGTCGCCAAACAGATATATTTTACCGCCCACTCAAAAGTGTGGTGATCCATTCATAATTGGGAAGTAATCTCCAAAGGACCTCTGCCTAATCCTGAAGTGTAACTTTTCATTATTTTTTTTAAACACATCACATTTTTCTTTAAGGAGCATGGGCTGCATTTAAAAAATACAAAAATATTAGTTTATTTAAAAGAAATCATAGACATGGTTGTCTCCCACTATCGCTGTGATTGTGGTCAATCATAGTGGGTCGCAGTTTGCTACCTACCTTATGAATGTTGATGAGGGAGTTCAAATTGCGAACTACCATGAACTACCATGATTCTGTATTTTGTGAACCCATCTGCTAGTATATAGATCTGTTCATAAAATCAAAAAGATTCAGTAAAAGCCTTTGTGCAAATTGTGACCAGTTTTACTAAATTGATTATTAGTACATGAGGTCCAGAGTACGCACTAACTGTTATTCTCTGAAGGATACCCCAGTCGCCTTAACTGCAGCTTGTGACTAGGAAAGGAAGGTCTACCCAAAATGCCCCCTTGATTGCCATACCCACCCCATTTTTACCAGGAATTCGGTTTATTCTAGTGCCCACTTTTCTGTTGTGTCATCAGGACACCTGCTTCCAGAAAAATATGGCCAAGAAATGCAGATATAGCACTGGGATGCAAACATCGATAAAACATGGAATGTGAGAACGTTGGTGAAGACCAAAGTCCAATATCTTAATAAAGGACACACTTTTGGGAAGAATAACGAGGCAAACAAATAATGCCCTCACAAACAAAGTTTGGCGCTACTAGAGTCAGACCTTCATATGTAAATATGAGTAAAGAACACTAAGCAAGGATTATACCAAATACTTACTGCAGGAGGAGCCGCTCATTTATGATTCACTGTTCCCTATAATGCCCTCAATGGCTTTTTAATATATTTGTATGCTGGTCGTGCCCCTAAAAGGGACAGGGGCACCACCAAGCATATTCTCTTTGTTGTCTATGGCTGCTGGGATCACAGCACCCCCCCAGCAACAGAAACTAAAAACTATAAGGCTTCTGGGTCATTAAATCCTTGACCCCAGGTGAGCCTACCATGTTTTTTGACAGCAGTCCTACCTTGGAGTTCTACACTCTTCAGCTGGAGTACAGGGCTATATTGTGGTTGTTTTTATGGCTGCATTTTGTGGGCTGAAAAATATTAAAAGAAAGATTAAAAGATATGTTGATGCTGAATTAAATATACATTCAAACATGATTATTGGCGTTTTTCTTACTAAGTCAATTGGTGTGTCTACTTAAAATGACGCCTTTTATATTGTAACATCACAGTCAGCTGTACCCACCCGTAGTGGTTTAGACACCAATGGTGGTTGGGCGTCTGGCTTGGCCTGTGGGGGTTTTGGCCGCCAGGCCCGGCCCTGCTCTTAACTTCCGCTGCACACTCTGGTTCGGTGCAGGGCCTTGCGATGGTGAGTTGTCTACCCAATGACTTGCACCGTTGCCATGCACTGCTAATTAGCTCCAATATTACATCACTCATTACACGTTCTATGACACTATTGGTACCCTTACTACAACATTTGATATATAACCTCATTAATGAAAGCACTATGCATGGCAGGGGCATGCGTTATACATGAGCTATAGTTATCTTGAGTACCCTAAAATAAGTATACCTGGTGAATTTCAGTGGTCATGTTTGTTTAAAACGGTTTGTTTTAGCTGAAATTTTCACCACTATCAAACTTATGTTCTGTACACCAAGAACGTTTGAATCTTGCTTCTCTAGATTATGTTATGTTATGTTATATTTGTTTTTGTATAGCGCACGGCTACTCAAAAAGAGTGTTATGCCGATGTGAGACCCTTCTCCCCTGGTGTGTCCTCCGAGAGACACATTTATAAGTTACCAAATAGCTGTTGTGAGTGCAGTCCCAAGGTGTACTGACCCTGAAGCGTGTTACTAAAACTTTGTTCTTTTTCTTTTCATTTACATACATTTTAGTGCATCATCTTTAAACTATTCCACAGCAGTTCCAACTATCATTCTATTGAATCCTTCAAATTAATCCAATGTATCAAGTTAAAGCAACTAGTAAATGGCTTCATCGATTTCAACTTGATTTGTTTCCCCCAATGCATTTCGAACCTCCCAGATCCTTCATCTGGGAAACATTGTCCTTTTACTGTGACATCTAGAAATGTAAGCACAAAATGTAATCTCTTGTTTGTCATCAATCATAAAGAAACATTAAATTGATCAAATAACAAAGCAATATTCGGTAGCTTTTGTTTTAATAATGAAGCGGGTACTTGTGCTTACAACTCACAGCTATTAATGAAGATGTTCGTACATAATTATGTTACCATTAAGCTAACATGAAACTTCAAAAAACACATGTCACCATGATGCCTTTTTAAAAAAAATATTTTTATTGAGTTCATAAAAACAAGATCAACATTACAGAATACATTTGTAAAAGATTTAGTACAGTACATGGCATATAAATATAAGTAAGTAGTCGGCGTTCAAGTATCCACACATAGTTATAAAGTGCAAAATAGAATTATAAAGTGCAGAGTGCTTTAAAGTGCATAAAAGCAGACTAGTGCTTATGAAGATATTCTTTACGATTCAAACACACTCCAAAACTTTTCATATTTCTTGAGCGCCCCTGATCTAAGCGCGTATTTTCTTTCCCTGCCCTGGATTCGTAATAGTTTATCCTTCCAAGCCTGAAAGGTCGGTACTTGGTTAGTTTTCCAGGACTGCAGAACAAGCGATTTAGCTATTAGAGAGGCTATAAAAAAGAAATTCGTCGTATTGGGTGTTAGTCACTGAACAGCCTAGAACAGGGACTAAATCATCGAATATTATAGAAGCTTTAAGCTCAAGGGAGAGGTATTTTTCGATTTCCTTCCAGAGTGGCTGAATTTTAGGACATTCCCAGACAATGTGTTTCCGATTCCCTTTTTCCTCACAGCGGAAACATTTGTCGGCAACTAGGGGGAAGATATTATGGAGATAGGAGGGAGTTCTGTAAATCAGCCATTTATTATAAAATTGCATGCGTTTAAATTTAGCGCCGCAGAAGATTGTTTTGTTGACTTTATTTATTTTATCCATACTTGTTGATTGATTTCAATATCCTCCCTCTTTTTCCACCTCTCAATACCCTTACTAGAAGATTCCTGCTCCTTGTCCTCTTTTAGTATTTTAATCCAAATACTCATCTTTTTTTAGTATTATTATTCAACGCTGTAGAGATAGTTCCCTTAAAATAAAGATTTCCTATATCCAGCTCCCTGAGTATTGGATTGAGCATAAGAAAAGACCAATGCAGGATGGAGTGAGAATGGTGCACCTGTCTGGCTATTTGATCCCATGACTTCCACCTGTTGCCGACCAGGAAGTCTTCAATTTTCTCAAAGCCATTGTCTTTCCAGAGGTTAATTATTTTACTGTCCATACATCCCTCTTCCCCTAGGTTAAAGTTGTTCAAGTCCGTTGTGTTACCTATTCTAGGAATAGAGTAGAATTTCAAAAACTGGATTTTCTGTCTGAAAATCCACTATAGGGACTTGTAGCGAATTTTCTTTGGATCTTTAGTGACTCTAATCGGATCAGTTATTTTTTATCTTCTTCCTAAAAAAATTGTCTGCCTCGTTAGTGTCTAGAAAGAAAAACCTAAAACTGTGGTGAGCAAAAGACGCAAAATAATATTCTCTAATATTTGGGAGGGACAGCCCTCCTTGTGCAGATTGAAGAAATAAAATGCTAAGTGCGAGCCTAGGAGTCTTTTTGGCCCAGAGAAATGAGGAGATCAGGGCATCCACTTTTTTAAAGAAGGAGACCTGAATAACTTGACATTGGTATCAGTGCTGTTCGGCCCATTAAAGACAGGGGTAATAAATTCCAACCTTCTAAAAGGGACTCAACCTTTTTTAGCAGCGGTGAATAATTAAGTAAAAACAAGTCGTCTAAGTTGTCCGATATAAATATTCCCAGATAGCTCTTTGGCGTTGAGTTGTAAATTTGCCTAAATTCTGGTATTAAAGTGTCTACAGTGCAGTTTAATAAAATAATTTCTGTCTTGTTAACATTAATTTTGTAACCCCCTAGTTTTTGAAAGTTAGAGAATATTTTTAAAATTTTCGCTTGACTTAAGGGGTTAGAATCTAGAAAAAGGGCAATATCATCGGTATACAATTTTATATTAGTCATGCCAGCTACCGGGACTGTATCGGTTCGTGTATTCCTAATCGCAATCGCCAAAGGTTCAATAAATAATGCGAATAATATTGGCGACAGAGGGCAGCCTTGTCGGGTACCTCTAGTGACCTGGCATGTCCCAATATTAGAATTGTTGATGATAATCTGTGCCCTAGAATTCATATATAGTTGTTTTAAAAGAGAGAGAAAAACATTCAGGAAACTAAAACTGTGCAAAATAGCAAACAGGCAGGCCCAGGACACTAGATCGAAGGCTTTCTCCGCGTCTAAAACCAGATTTGGGCCTTCACTTTATTAGTTTAAAAAAAATCTAGTGCCTCCAATACGAACTTTGTATTTGTATGGAGGTGCTTGCCTGCAATAAAACCGCACTGATCATTAACTACCAGACCTTCCACTATTTTATTCAATCAGTTTGCTAGAAGCTTTGTAAACATTTTATAGTCTGTGTTTAGTGGACTTATGGGTCGGTACGAGTTTATATTCTCCCTGTCCTTTCCTTTTTTTAGAATACTAACCACTACAGCTGAGTGAAAAGAGTCTGGGGGGATCCTCCTTGGAGTAGATCATTTACTAAGATTAAAAGTTCTTTACGTAGAGTTCCGATTGAATTTATAAA
The DNA here is from genome assembly GCF_964263255.1 of Lissotriton vulgaris. Lineage (NCBI taxonomy): Eukaryota > Metazoa > Chordata > Amphibia > Caudata > Salamandridae > Lissotriton > Lissotriton vulgaris. The sequence continues at coordinate 1,686,146,104 of NC_141693.1, read as the reverse complement.
AAAATTTGGAGGAAAACCATAGTCTCCGTTGGCCTTACCATTAGTAAGGGAACCAATCACCTCGTTTAATTCAGTCTTTGAGAAAGTCTCAGTGAGGCATTTCTTGTCCTCATCATCTAGTTTGGGAATTGTAAGTTGAGCTAAAAACTCCCCTATTGAATCAGATGAGGCTTCTTTTGTTATTTGATAGACTCCCTCGTAGTGTTTCAGAAACCACTCACCAATTGAGGCTGTGGTCTTAGCGTGCATTTTAGTGATCGGGTCGATTAATTGATCTATTCTATTGCGAGCCTGTTTTTCTTTGGCTTGCCAGGCCAAGAGCTTCCCTGTCTACTCGCTCTCCTCGTACGTCCTCTGGGCGTAAAAGTTGCTATTAGTTTCGCCCAGGGCATAGTAAAAATCCCTCATTCTACACTTCGCCTCGGAGAGTATTTGCCTAGAATATTTTGATCTAACCCTGTAGTGTTCTTGGGTTGACTCTGTAAGATCAGTTTGTAATCTACTTTTCTCCTCCTTTCTTGCCTTATGCTTTGGTATATCTTTAGATGTGATTAACCCCCGTAAAGTGTCCTTAAATGCATCCCACGTCGTGTTTAATGGGACTGTACCTCTATTTCGTGCAAAGAACTCCTCAATGAATTCTTCAATTTCTGTACACCATTGAGGATCTAGGAGGTTAGATTTCACCATGATGCCTTGTTGGAAGACCATAAATGCCTGCATAATGGCATGAGTAAAGTTAGCAATCTGTAGATTTTGGCAAGATGTACTAAAAATTGGCAAAGTACCCTGCAATTGTAGCGCACATACTTTGTAGAATCTTAGTGGATACAAAATGTCAGACTGTCCGAGTCTTTCCCTGCAGAACACAGTCTACAGCGTGTCCTGTTGTCATCACTAGTAAAGTTTGGTTTGCCTTTACCGGCTGACGTTTAAATGTCTCACGTGGGGTGATGATGTGTGAAGTGAGTGCTCAATCTAAAGGCAATGGTGTAGCTATCCTTAAATGATTAGCAGCTGTTACACCTTCATTGGGCCTGATTTTGAGTTGAGGCATTATTTATTGATCCTGATAAATAGCGATACCATGGGGTACGTTCTTTATCAGGTACGAAAAATGAAACCTATCTTGAGTTTGGGGGAATAACACTGGGATTAAATTTTGGCGAGTATGACCTGCTGAAATCTAACAAATGTTGGGTCATTTAATGCATCTGATAATTATCGGATGCATTAAATATAACCAAACTCGTATTTTGGTACTGTGGTCAACAAGGGATTACACACGAGAGGGAATTTAAGTAGCCACTTCTAATCAGGTCCTCAGTGTTTAAATAGTATTAAAAAGTGTAGTGTTCAATCTATGTCTATTCTATGCAATTGATTTACTGTGTATGGAGTGTCAGTGATCAAAGAGTTTGATAACCAGTTTTTATTGATTTGTTACTAACAACATTACCAGTACACATTGACTAGTGCCACCTGTACACATCTTACACATTTAGAGAAAGTATATCTAAAGAATCGTGTTTTTTAGGGCAGACCCGTGCCTCATAGAAAGGTTGTTCCTGGTGGACACACCAGTCCACGCTTTTCCCCCAATGCGCAAGTAGCAGGGGGAGGGGACTCTGGGGAGTTCCATTTACATGCACTATCGCGCTTGGCCTCCATTGTCTTGCTACATCCTCAATCCACCAGGCTCTTCCAACAAGTCCAGCAGGGCCAGCCGAGACATAAGCCCAAACCGGTGCCCAAGGACCCTGGAAAGTTCCTCGCCCACTCCTCCCAAAAGGGGTCAGTCAGAGACAAGCTCAGATGATATGGAAGAAGTCTGCTTCTGGCAAGGAGCAGCATGCACATTGACCCCAGGAGGATCCACCTGCTAGGTATAGTCGTTGGGAAGTCAGGTAGGCAATTTGGAGATAACTGATTCGAATCATGGGGCAGCACAAGGAGATGACCATTTACCTTGGTGACATTCTTGCTTTTCGCCAGTAGTCTTCGGTCAGGTCTCCCACCCATGTCTCCCATCTTGCTTGTAACCCAGGGAAGCAATCTGGGGCATGATGGCAAGGGAGCTTTAAACCATGGAGGTGGCACCTGCGCCCAACCTTCCCCATTAAGAGCTTAGCCTCCTGTGGATTAAACTCTGGGATGTATGTACCTGGTGGTATGTGTACTGAGGGGGCATGGTACAGTCTTAGATATTGGTGGAACTGGGTGCCGGAAAACCTATAGTGTTCCTGCATATCCTGGAAGGACATTAGGGAATCACCCCATCAAACGCCCTCAAGGTGAGTGATGCTCATCCCGTCTGACCTCTCAAACCACTTCAAACAGGCCGCATTGGGAGGCCACTTGCCATGTCACAGCGGGGTCATTCCAGTGAGTCTATGGTCCCTACCAATACGTCTGAGTGCCATTGTACCAGTCATTAATCATTGTGAACTGCGCTACTAAGGTCAGATATACCCATTCCTTGGTCATATGGGGAGTGCCGACCGTTAACAACGGGCACTCGGTGGTGCCTCCGAGCTCCGATTAAGGTATTAACTTTTGACTACAGGGTCCGAACCCACTTCTGGTGGATCAGAGGGGAGAAGTTTGTGAAAAGGTATAAAAGGTGAGGGAGCACCATCATTTTACGCCCCAGCGGATTCAAGGGCAGGCAGCCCCAGCGCTGCAAATCATTATTCAGTCTGGTTGTGAGGTGGTATAAAAGGAGGGTCTATTCCAAGTCCGGGAGACAGATATAAATGCCCAGGTATTTGAAGGAGCGGCAACGCTGTAGGATTGTAGCACACCAAGATCGGGCGTCTAGATCTGCCTCTATTGATACCAATGTGGACTTCAATTGGTTGACCCAAAGGCCAGAAGTGCCGCCATATAAGCTGAGATCTCCAGGCACCGGGGGCCTGAGGACTGTGGGTTTGCTAGGAATAACAGTAAGCATGCAGGGCTATGCATTCCTCCGCTTCCCCTCTCCATGACCAACCAGGACTTGTACACCGCAGCTGATGAGACAGGCCAGGGGTTTCAATCACCAAAGCAAATAGAAGAGGGGAGAGGTAACACCCTGGTGGCTGCCGATGCGCCTGGAGAACGTTGGTTAGAAAGTCCTGTTAACCTGGACCTGGGTGTCCGGATTGGCCTAAAGAAGTCCCACAAGCATCCGGAAATAGGACCCAAGGCCTACCCTCTGCTACACCGCATCCAGGCAGGACCAATCCATGGTATCGAAGACTTTTTCAAAGTCTACAAGGAGCAGAGCTGTGAGGTGGGGGATGCGGTGTGCATGGGAAAGGGCAACATGGACCCTGTGGATACTGTGCTGGGTACTTCTTGTTGGCATGAACTTACATTGATCCAGATGAATAAGATAGGTCAGTGTCTGGGTAAGCCAGGTAGCATTTTTAAGGCAGGTGGACTTATATGATGAGCATCTGTCTGGGGAGTGACCTGCTTTAGGGATCACAACAATGGTGGCCATGTCCATCTCTGGGGTAAAGGCCCTTCGGTTTATTTACTGCCTCATTATACAAGGCCAGGAGATGCGGGAGGAGGAGGGATGAAAAGCTTTTAATGTACTCAATTGGGAAGCTGTCCAGGCCTGGTGTCTTCCTGGAGGATAGCGCATACAACGCTTCTCCAACCTCCTCCACCATGAGCGGTTGGTCAAGATCTTGTGTCAGAGAAATAGGGATAAAGGGAAACAAAATGTGTTAGAGGATTGAGTGGCTAAGCTCCTGCGGATGCTGCTGCATAAAGTATACAGTTGTAGTCGGTGAAGGCTTGTACCACTGCTGAGGCTTGCTCGTGAAGACAATGCACCGCATCTCGGTTGGAGGGCACTATCTTACAAGCCACCTCCCTTAAGGTCAGCCAGTAGGGAAGCTTGCTTAATTTGTCGCTGTACTCATAGATCTTGAGGGTGGAGGCTCTCCAGCACTCCCGGGCTTCTTCAAGGGAAATCTGTCGTAACCTGGATTCCACTAGTGCCAACTCGCCATCTAAGTCAGTCGTTGGGCAATTACACAGTTGTCTTTCTAAGGTGAGGAGCTGTGGTTTCAAGTCTGCCATCTGCGACAGCTTGAGTGCCTCGTTGCTATCTACATAACCCTTATTCATTCCACTGTAAGTGGGTTTGCTGGCCACCCATAGCGTTCCGGCAGATCCCACAGTGCCGTAGTTGGTGTCATAGAATGCTTGAATTTCCCTTGACACAAAATCGGCATATTGCATATCTCCAGGTATCAGACATTAACCTGCCACATGGGTCTCGTGTAGAATTGGAGGGCTCAGCTCAAGGAGAGAGAGCATGGTCTGAGATACCCCAAGGCAGGATCTGGACTTGTGGAAGATGGAGGACATCAGGAACTGGCAGCCAGAACATATGATTTGTGATAGCTTTTTGTGTGCCAGTGATGCATGAGTATATGCTCGCAGATGAGTGCCATATTCTCCATGCTAGGGTGAAGATACCTTCAAGGGATTTTAGTAAAACAAGAATTTTGGAATCACTTAAGGAATGAAATCGTGTGGGCTTAGTGATTTGAGCCCACTAGTGCTGGTTATGCAACAACAGAGATTGATGTATATTCAAGACTGTCACTTGTTAGTGTTCAGAAAAAAGAGAGAGCAAAAAGGGATTGAAAGACGGGTGTATATTTAAAAAAGTATTTAATCTTTTATCAAATCAAGTTAAAATGTTGGGTACAAGATGAACAGCAAGGACGCAGAAGGGAAAATACATTAGTCTACACAGCCTTACTACATCAATTGCTCAAGCTTTTCTACCTATCACAGAATTAATTAAACATTCAATGGTAGATAAAGCCACAGTCGACGTTTCGGTCTCTATTCTTTCGTGTGAGAGACCATCCTCAGGACATGGATTTCATATCTTGAGTACCCTAGAAACGATAACAGATTAATAATTAAAATACTGTCTACCCATTGAAGGGATAATCTACATCATATATAGAACACCCAAAAAGCTCTCAATTATTAAAAATGAAAATTATATTTGAAAATACCTATTAATGGAGACACAATCATAGCAGTTGTGAGATAACAGATTCAATCCATTTTATGAGCTTTCAAATTTCAGCTAATATTTACATAATAAATGAAATTCAGAGGATACATTCCACAAATAGAATCATCGTGTTTAAGGAATGCTTCACTCTTGCGTAATGCATATCCTAGTCACTGTTAATGAAAACAGTCATATCAGTTGTGGAATACAAAGTTTTCAATACAATTTATGAGCTTTCAAATTTCAGCTATTGTTTACACTGTTTGTAGGTCACATGATGTGCAACTCATGCTTTCTAATGCAGGGCTCGTGGTGTTAAAAATGTTTTTTCTACAAAGAAGTGCTTTCAGTTTTGAGACCACTTTACCAGGACGCAGACTCCTCCTCAGATAGTTTTCTGCCCATGACCTCCACTGCCTGGGCTGGAGAGCCTGGGACCAGAAATACTCATGTGGGAGGTGGTCATAAAAGCTGCTACTGCCCCGGCTGCATTAGCAAGTTGCTGTGGTGAGACTCACACTGAGTCTGCAACCTCTGTCTTCTGCGGGACCACGACCAGAGCGTCTGTTAAGCAGACAATGCCTTTCTGTAAGAAATTGCCCTTCTCGACATGGTCACCCCCCAGTTTGAGCCTGGTATTTGAAGTGATTTCAACTGGGTTCCTGCTAACCAGGCCCCCAGTGCCAGGGATGTTGCCCAAAACTGTACTATTGTTTCCCTTAATTGGCAATACCTTTAGTACCCTCTGAAAGTCCCTGGTAAATGGTAGCATGCTTTAACCCCTTTGATGCTGATGTCGAGCTCAGCTCGTTATCAGCCACGGGTGACGTATGCGGATGACGAGCTGAGCTCGTCATGTAACGCGGTAATTAGAAAACAGCCGCACAGCGCAAAAATAACCGCAGCAGCGATGCGGTTAAGCGAGAGAATCTGCAGCTCAACTTCAGGCTGGTAAAGTTTCTTGTGCTGGTAGAAAAGCAAATGCAGAGAGCCAGCCAAAACACTGCACCCTCTGGATCTGGAGCCGCTACGGAAGCGAGTGGCCCTTAACCTGAATTGCCAAACTGAGTTCTAATGCACCGCACTTAATACCCCCTGATCGAGTTCTTAAACCAAAATCCCCCGACAGACATGTCGACAGGAAAACTCCCTCTTTTTCTTACGAATGCACTGCAGTTTGCACCTTCCATGGACTATCACGCAAGGAAGATTGGGAACACTGATAAATTGGTACCTTTGCTACGCAATTTCTGCTTAAAATTTATTCTTTTTTAACTGTGATTTTAAACGTCTTATTTTCTTATGCTTGGGCTGTATTGCACTGGTTTAAATTACCTATGCAACTAAAAAAATTTCTTACTAATTGGACAGTTGAAAAAAGTGATTGTGGACCAAGGCCGAACTGGCCAGCTGGGCAAGCGGGCAATTCCCTGGGAGACTGGAGCCCCAGGTGGCCGGTATTGACACTTGGAGGCTGGGTTCAGCCTCTCGGAATGGTGGTGTGCATTACCGATCCCAGCCGCAACTTGAAAGAGTTGCTTTTATTCTGGCGCACTTTAGGACGTCTGCCCATGCGTGCTGAATTTTTAATTTTTGCCAGGGCTGTTTTAAGTTTCCAGTCCGGCCCTGATGTGGACGTGGGTTTATTACAACATCTTAATAAAACAGAACCGGTCTCTTGTGGTGTGTCCAGGAGGTTGATGTAAGGACAAAATGTCTGTAAAGCGCTCTTCTTTGTTTTAAAATACAATTGTATTGCATTTTAACAGGTACTCTTGCAATTAACATGAAACATATAACTTTTTCAGGTCATCGTCCATTTCATTGAGTTATATTATTAGCATCAAATGGAGGATTCTCTGGTCATATTGTTCTGGTCTTGAGTGGAGTCCAGAATCGTTAACTACTTTGGAGTGCTTCCCTGTTAACAGCTATCCATTTTTAGCAAGGTCCAGTTCTTTTGTCTTTGATGGTCATCTTAATATTGTGGTATTAGATGCGTCCTGTGATATCTCAATATGCATAATAGGATCAAAATTTGCATTTGATGATGCTTTTATAGGGAATGCTATTGTGAAAATCCATTCTGAATCTGCCATTTGACTATCTAAGACTGTATCCAACCTTTTTATCCTGTACATCTAACTCAGTACAGATGTCCTGAATAAATATCCATTCTCTTTCCAGGTAAAATCTGTTGGCCTCCAAGACTGCTTTTCTATAACTTCTCTTCCAGACTCAAGCTTTCTGTTTTAATGACATATAGGACAAGAGGCTATAAAGTTGTATGTTTATATGTTTCTTCGTTGTTTTCAGCATGAAAGAAAACAATTGAGAGGCACCAGATGCCTAAATAGCAAATTAGAAAGTGTATACAAGCCCAAGTGTAGGGATGAAACCGAAGCTCGAGAATTAGTGCCATTCATTAGAGTGGATAGGAAGCATTTTCCAGCCGGTTACCGTTAACTCAGTTTTCAACGCCTAATTTATTTGTTTCAAGAAAGCTAGACCAGCAGATTTTTACCACCTTAAAAGTTTGACTTACCTAAAAAGGATGGCTGAGAGAATGATTACCCACTACATATGACCATTACCAACTTGGCCTTTGGTTCTATAATCTGTACACCTGTGATAGCATTTTCAGTGACATAAAAGTATTATCAATTACTATTTGACTTGGGGATAATACGTGTGTAAACGGAGCTGTGCAGTCTGCCTGCAAGAACTAATTTTAAACCAACTTGGTTAATAAGCTGTAGCCAACTGTGCAGCCGAACACCAAGCTTGTCCTCATGCTGTGTCAGTGGGTCTGGCATGCTCCAGTCCAAATCCAGATTGTCAACTCTTTTTTTCCTTAACTAGATGTTTAAGCAAATTTGTGTTAAAATCCTGTGTGACTAGTAAACTCTTGTAGTTCTATTTACAAGCACGCTAAGTCCGGTAGTTTGCTCTAATGAGGTTTCCTATATTAAAAGCCAGATTTAATACAAGTGTTACTTATTACGAGGGAGAATCTGCTTGTGTATGGCAAGGTAAGCTGTAGTTTAAACAACAGTAAGATCACGTCTATCAGGCTCAGAGAGAAAAATGCTGACAGACCACCTCTGCCCTGACTCTGATTATGATCGTGTGTCGCTGGAAGTAGTTCACTTGTAATTCGGAGGCTTAAAATATTTAAGTCAAATGGAAAAAAAATAAGGCACTGGGTCAGGGTCATCAATGTGCCTCTGTAACTCAACTTATAGCCTCCATAGTATTAACTGTGTGGACCACTAAATAAGTTGTCTTGGTTAAAGTGAAATCAATGAGAAAGGATGGTGTTTCTCCGTTGTCCAGTAGCGTTCGGATGTTGTCTGTAGCTGCGATGAGGGTGGTTTCGGTGCTGTGTTTGGCTCGGAAGCCGGACTGTGAGGGGTCGAGAGATTTGTTGGATTCAAGGAAGGCGGCGAGCTGATTGTTGACGGCTTTCTCAATGACTTAGGCAGGAAATGGGAGGAGCGAGATAGGGCGGTAGTTCTTAAGTTCAGAGGGGTCTGCTGTGGGTTTCTTCAGAAGGGCGCTGAGTTCGGCATGTTTCCAGATTTCCGGGAAGGTAGCGGAGTTGAAGGAGCAGTTGATGACATCGCGGAGATGGGGTGCGATGATGGAGTCTGCTTTGTTGAAAATGTGGTGGGGGCATGGGTCGGTTGGCAATCCTGAGTGGATGGAGTTCATCAGTCGGATGGTGTCTTCAGTAGTGATTGGGTTCCAGGCGCAAAGGTTGTTAGAGTGCTGTTTTGGTTCGGAGGTGGGTGGAGTGGACTGTTCTTCGGACTGGTTTTCAAAGCTGTTATGTATGTCGCGATTTTGTTGTGGAAGAAAGAGGATAAAGAGTCGCAGAGGTCTTGGGAGGGAGTGATGTCGTTGGTGCCGACGGTGGGGTTGGTAAATTCTTTTACAATGTTAAATAGTTCCTTGCTGTTTTGGGCGTTGTTGTCGAGTCGATCTTTGAATGCTGATTTCTTGGTGGATCGGATCAGTTGGTGGTGTTTGCTGGTGGCGTTCTTGAAGGAGGCCAGGTTGTCAGTGGTTGGGTTTTTTCTCCAGGCTTTCTCGCGGGTGCGGCAGAACCTCTTGGATTTCTTAAGGTCATCGTTGAACCAGGGGGCTTTTTTGGTGCCTTGCTTGATTTGATGGTTTTTCAGGGGTGCTAGTTCGTCGGCGCTGAGGGTGATCCATTGAGTGAGGTTGGTGGCTGCTTGGTTTGGGTCCGATGATTTGGCAGGGGGGTTTAGGTGAAGCGAAGAGGAGAGCCAGGCGGTGGTGATTTTGTTCCAATTTCTTCGGGGAATGGGTTGTGGGGGGTTGTGGGTCGTGGTCTTTTTGTAGTTGAAGTGAACGCAGCTGTGGTCCGTCCAATGGAGGGCAGTGGTAGTTTGATCGAAGGAGATGTGTTTGCTGGAGGTCAAGATTGGGTCGAGCGTGTGTCCGGCAAGGTGGGTGGGGGTGTCAACAAGTTGTTTGAGTCCGAGATTGGATAGGTTGTCCAGAAGGGTGGTGGTGTTGCTGTCGTTTTTCTTTTCCAGGTGGAAGTTGAGGTCTCCCAGTAGGATGTAGTTCTCGGAGGGGAGGGCATGTGGGCTGATGAAGTCGGTGATGTCTTCGCTGAATTGTGTGCGGGGTCCATGAGGTCTGTAGATTAGGGTGCCTCCGAGTGTGTTCTTGGGGTCGGTGTGGATCTGGAAGTGAAGGTGTTCGGCGGTAGCGAGGTTATCGTCGGAGTTGGTCATGATGCGGATGGTGTTCTTGTGAACGATGGCGATGCCTCCTCCAGTTTGGTTGATGCGGTCCTTTCGAATGATCTTGTAGCCGTCCGGGATAGCAATGGCGATGTCGGGCGCTGATGAGGCATTCATCCAGGTTTCTTTAAGGAAGGCGATGTCCGGCGATGTATTGTCGTGTAGGTGCCAAAGTTCAATGGAGTGTGTGTGAACCGAGCGGGTGTTGAGCAGGATGCACTTTAGGTGGTTGTTGTCTGAGCTCTGTTTGGAGTTAGTGGATTTGGTGTGGGTCCTGATGCAGTCGAACTTGCAGGAATTGCAGGTGAAGGGTCCATGGGTTTGTCCGGGGGCGGCTTGGTGGCAGTCTGGGAGTCGGCCGGGGTTAAGTGCTGAGAGGGTTGCAGCGTCGTACGTTATGCGGGCGGAGTGGATTTTGCGGGGGCCAGGGGGTATGGCGCTGGGCGCGGTCCAGGCGCGGACGGGCGTAGACGGGCTTACCATTGGCGCACCTTCGACCGCTGCGCGAAAAAGCATCTGTCATATGTGGGTAGTGGAGGGGGGCTGGGCGAGGGAGGAGCAGCTGGGAGGCGGTAGCGGGGTGGAGGTCCGGGCAGGGAGGCACAACAACAAACAACAAAATGGCTGCAGGCCAAAAGCGAAACTGGATTGGGGCACAAGGTCAAATAAACGCTATGCACAAATCACAATCCAACCTTCTATTAACGCTATGCACAAAGGAAATTATTCAGCTTAAGGCAGACAATCACAATACAATGCTGATGGAAGCGCGCTTTCGAAATATAGCGCTACGATCAATATTTAAACAGAGAGCAGCAGACAGGCACTAATGCGCGTTTAACAAATAAAGCGCTACGCTGCAATTATTAATGGCAAGCAGGTAACAATGTCAAAACGGCTAAGGCAGTCTGACAGTGCAAAGCGCTACGATACCACAACAGTGCTGGGAGCTGCGTGGGGAGCGAACGCTTCTGAAGGTTTCAGGACGGAATGTATACATGACTCTGCTTGTATGCCTTATTATTTCTTACAACTTGGACACGAGGACCTGTGTGGACGATGCTGAATCCATCTCAAGAATGGATGGAATGTTTCTCTGTCCAAAGATAATTTAAATAAAGGAAAGAAGTTCTGATTATAGATGGTTCTCCATTAACATGGACTAATCAGTGGTGGCCATCCTCCCTAGGTCAATGTCCAGTACCTGGAATTTGGAGTTTAATATACATATGTGTATTCATATACTGTGTCCTGATAACTGCTGTTTTTTTTCCACCTGTGACTGCTTGAATTTGTCTTAGTGTCCCCGGTACTGTGATTAGGCCTGCAAGAGCTAGGATTCAGCCCATTACCACCCTCCTAATTTTTTATTTTTAAAGTTCAAAAGGCGAAGTACACCCTCAAAGGTTAAGCAGAGTGTGTTTTAAAGGCTACTTCATCTGCTTTATGGTTTAAACTGTGAGTGGAAAGTGTATGTGTCACTCGTTTTTAGCTAGAAAAAAGTGATTTGTTTAAGTGTGCGAAAAGCAGTATATTAAGTGGCTTAGATATGGGCCTTACCTGCATTATATGTATGTATCTAGATACATGTATTTCTTGATATAAATATGCATAATGATATGTACTTATGTATCTATATATTTATTATTTTACTCCTATTTTAAAAGAAAAAAACTCTGACTCTCGCCAGTGTACTCCCCTATATTTCACTCTATACCTCTCTCAATATATTCTCTACCTCCACTCTCGGACTCATCCCAAACCTCATTCTACTACTATGATCTAAAAAAAAAACCTTTCTAGACTCTTCCGTCTGCTATCCTTCCAGGGATCACCCAAGACCTCATTTTAATACCATGATCTTCCAAACAACCCTTCTAAACTCTTCCCTCACCTATCCTTTCTTTGACTCCTCCCAAAGCTCATTTTACTTGTGTGATCTCCCAAATCCATTTCTAGAGATTCTTCCCTCCTCCACCTCTTCTTGTATTCATCCCAAACCTAATCTTACTGCCAGGATCTCCCAATAAACACTTTCTTGACCCTTCCCCTTTCTATCCACCCCATTATCCTATTCAATCCAACTAACAGACTCACATGTCCACTGCTCAAATTAATTCATATTTTCACAATGCTAACCCACCACTAATCCTGTTTGGGTTCCGTAGTTGCGTGCAACTCTACAAAAAGTGCTTTGACGTCCTGTCAGGGGTAGTAAGCGCTATATAAATACAATTATAATACAATCCAATTTTTATACTCTGAACCCATTGCAAATGTCAGACGTAAGAATACAAATTCTCAAATTTATTTAATGGAAGACTAGAGAACATCTCTATACCTCCTGCTGGATTTGGCAGGATCGTCAAGAGCTGGGACTTCTCCAGAATGATGCTACACGTGACCGAATCTCCCTGTATACAGATTACATTGTCCAGTTTGTGTTATAACCCTGGTCATGATTCCAAGGCTTGACAAAGTCAACACAGTTTCCATTGTGGTATTGGTCTGCGGCCTCTTGTCTGGGTACTAATTGAAAATGAACAGGCCCAGATTAAGAAACTATGGTATCAACATTCTTCCTGAAAGATAACGATTCCTTGAATGTACTGTGAGCTCTCAAGGTGACATTACCCATTAAAAAAATCCCTTCATCTCTTTCATAAAGTAGCAATGTTTAAAATAATCTCCCTGACATATTTTCTGTACAGCCTACAAAATACACCTCACAGAATTCCAGAAAATTATTTCGGGCAAACCAACTTTAGTTTGTTGTCTCTGTTATGGAAACCCATTTCACTGACATTATCCCTGATTAAATAATTATGATTAATGTAGAAAAAGGGTTAATTTCCTTGACATAGCTGTGAGGCTGTTTACTGGATGTCACGTTTCGTAATCTTTAATGAGTGGGTTTATTCCACCCTCAAGAACCTGTCAATGTGACTTGACAGGATAGCCATGAGGAGCTTCAGCTATTTTAAATTTAAACTGTAACAAGGCTTGGTAGGTAGCAACAAATGCTTGAGGGTGACAGTATAACGTTATGGAAGTGTTCCACTAAGCTATGCTTCTAGAGATGATGGGTCTGTTGGGTATAAAACTTGGCACCTGTCTATTATTTCCAGACTTGGACATGTAGCAGGATCTCCTGGGCTGAAATCCTTCCCTGAGTTTCAGGCAGAGTTTGAACTGGCTAAGTCGAAGTTCCACTGACATCGCCACCTTCTCACAGGTTATGATATGGTGCGGGTAGCTTTCAGGAACAAGAGCCTTGTTGGCAATAAATAGTAACGGCCACCAGAAGTAGACCCAAGAAAAAGAAAATACTTGGAAAAACACAGACAAGTTTAGATATATCATTGGAGTTCTCCAAACCTTTTATGGTTAGCCATGTGGAGACACAAAAATGTATATTTTTTTCTCCACACGACCTTCTATGCTGGTGTCTTTGTGGATGGCTACTGGCGGGCGACTGGAAAGGAAGCAGACCTGCACTCGCCCAACTGCCAGAGACAATCTGCAACTGGTCTGGTCCGTCCAGTCTCCAGGAGGTTTCTTCCAACTAGAAAGGGGAAGGTTCCAATTCCGCGGAGGCCAGTGTTTAAATGTGAGAGGTGTTACTCATACCTCTTAGACTACTCCACCCAATTAGAATTATTCATCTCTTTATTATAGTTTGAATAAATGCTATCTCTCGCCTACATTCAATGGCAGGTGAAGTAAAACAGAGTAGTGTGGAGTGTAAGGGAAGGGGGAGAAGAGGGGCAACTCCAGAGCAGGTGTGTGAAAGTGCCCACTTGGTCACAGCTCAACCAACAGGCTTCACTGTAGTGGGCTTTCAATTTCTGTAATCTGGATGTGGTACAGTACCATTAGTGAGTAATCTTAAGCAATCACATTGTCTCTGGGCTTGAGATTTGGTGGAGTCTGTGGAGAAAAGGTGTTCCAATTGGGCCTGGTCAGTCCAATGAATGATTAGGATAAAGGTGTATGTATTTTGGATACATTCACTTTGAAGTCCGAGACTTCTCTAAATAGATCTAGTTCATTCATTAAATCTGGGAGAGCGGTGTGAGGCTGCGTCAGGTCATTGACGTTATCAGCATAAAGAATTATTTTATTACTCTGATCACCTAAGGTAATGCCCGTGATCAGTGTGTTCATCCATATTTATTTTGCCAATTGTTCCATATTTAGTAAAAAAAATGAGGGTCTGCATCCTTGGTATATGCCTCTAGCCATTGCAAATGACTGGGAAGCTAATAAATTAACTCTCTCATGAACTGTTAGGTCAGCGTAGCTACTCCAGACCTATTTCCGGAACTACTCCCCTTATCCCACCTTATGCATGATATGGCGGAGAAACGGCAAGTGCTATCAGTCAAATGCCCTTTTGGGATCTATTGACAGGAGCAGTGCAGGGATGCAAAACCGAGTAGTTTTGTCAATGAGATGTAGTATTCTGGGAGGAACCGATTCTGGTACAGGTCTATCAGCCCTTTGATGTATGGATTTTGATGGGCCACCAGAATGCCCGTCAATAGCTTGTCATCTGTATTTAAGAGGGATATTGGTCAGTATGGTTAACTTAGTTTTGGGTCCCTCGCAGGTTTGGATATCTCCATGATTGCTGATTCTAGCACTGTGTTAGGGAGAATGCCGGTCTCACCAAATGAGTTATATAGATGTATATGGAGGGTGGCTAATTGGGACTGGAACAGTTTCTAGAAGCGGTATGTCCTTAGGACCTCATTGAGTTGAGGTTAGGGCATGGAGGCGAGAACTTCAGCCACTCGAATACCTGTCTCCAGAAAGAGGGCATCTATGTCAGGCCGTCCGTGGTGGATCGAGGAGGGAAGATTAGGATATGATCTGGATCTGTCTGTTCCGCCACATATAGGGAGGCATAAAAGCACTGAAAACCGTGAGAATTTTCTGTTATATGGCCTTCCCTTTTCTGGATCTCAGAGATCCTACTTTTGTGAATTTGGGCCCCCCATTTGTGAGCAAGCAGGCAGAGACGATTTGTGGCATGGGCTAATTGGGCTCTGACCCAGGACCTCAGCTTTTCAGGGCTGCGCTGATGACCTTGGATAAGTGTTAAACAAGATTTTTTTTAATACAGTTTTACTTTAATTTATTTTAAATGCGGGTCTACATTGTAGACAATTTGCTGAAAAATGTGTTTATCATGCAACATAGAAAAGATTTCTTTTTGATTTCAATAGGACCTTACAAATGAGCAATGAGAGGATTTCACAGAGATTATTTGCTGTAATATTAGTGAACTGTTACTTTGTTTCAATTTTGAAAACACGTCACTATACCTAAATATTCAATGTAAATACATTTAGAATTTGAACCATTGCACCTGTGTACTGGCAGTGAGCTGGCCAAAGAGGTCATGAAAGAGCTGAAACTGAATCATACATTAAAACCTGTTCTGAACAGGGGCCCCCAAAATAGTTTTTGCTTAGGTCTCCCAAAATCCTTAAGATGTTCCTGCAAGCGGGCATCCCATCTTGTTGCCCCCAACACATTATTTTTGTTTATTTTGAAGGAGACTGTAATAAACTGTATCCCATTCTAACATATTAAACTGTTTTCTGCCAATGGTCAGTTGTCTGTGCACCCTATAGGCTCCTGCTCTAGGATTCTTATGCTGTCTTCTAGTTCTGCACATTTGTCCTGTATTACTTTATTGAGCATTGTGGAGATGCATAGGCATGTGACCCTTATGTTTCATGTATTGTTGATTTGAAGGAAATAGTGGCTAGGGTCTTGGACCTTTTTCATAGTGGCTTCATATGTTCACATTAAGGCTCCATGGTCGACGTGAGGTGGCTTATCTGGGTAGTCGGAAGGTGATAGTAATAGAGGAGTGGTCAAGCAGTGCTGTCACTTCTACATCAGTCTGGTCTGTGAGCCCATATAGTGTGGGGACACCAACAAGTAGTGGATCCAGGCATAGGTCTGGTGTGAGGCTGGGAAGATGGCTTATCCAGTGTATGAGAGGTGTAGAGTGTCAGGCGTCTGTCTTTCAACTACCGCAGCTGTGAAGCCCCCAAAATGGTCTAGTCTGTGGGCCAATCTATCTAGTAAGATATCCTGGACTAGGTCAAAGTCTTCCCCTATCACCATGACTGCATCTGGGGATGGGGCTATAAGGCCTAGGGTGCTAAGGAGGAACATTTCCTGTTGGTCATTGGGTGTATATAATGTTGCAAGGGTGAAAGTGTAGGCATCCATAGACACTCGGGGAGAAGAATCTTACCAGTATGTTTAGCTTGGGTTTATGTAATTTGACCCTGGAAGTTTCTAGCCAGTAGTATCACACACCCCCCTTTCTTGCTGGGTCCAGAGAAGAAATACTGGCTGTCAAACTATCGGCTCATTGTCTCCCCAATCTTTTTTCAGGAGGTGTGTCTCCTGTAGGAGAGCGATGTCGCAGTTAGTCTCCTACGGACTGGAATGCTAACAGTTTAGTTGGTGAATTTGGCCTCTGACGTTGAGGCTTAAAATCTTAACCATCAGGTGGTTGTGGGCGTGTCTGATACAAGAGGGGGTTGGGAATAATCACTTGTCCCCTGTGGGGTGGGGTATATTACGGCACCAAGGCATTTGAGTCATCGGTGGGTGGGACTTCGGGGTTGGAGAGGGTTGCGAAGTGGGGTAAAGCAACTGGAAGAACTACCATTTCCTCCATGGTGAGTACTAAGTAAATCAGGTGTTGAGGTTGTGGTGGCAAGCAGAAGGTTGAGGTGGTTCACGAGTGTGGAGTGTATGGTGGCGACTAAACCCAGCCCTACAGTGTGGGAAGATATAGTGGTGACATCTGCAACTTGTTGGTTCAATAATTTGGCCATACCTTCTGGGTGTTCTGTTCCTGGGGTGCCCCAGGAAACTTTCTGCCTTTTAGCTATCATATGGAGACTATTCGGAGGTCTGTTCCTAGCCCTTGAGTTGTTGTAGCAACGCCGTGCATTCAGGGAGCTCCTGGGGCTGTGCTACATGGTCTACAACATCTTGCAAGGCTCCCAACCGTAGGAAGTAGCAGGCTTCCTCCACAGTGGGCACTGCATGCTTTCCTTGTGCCATACTAGAAACAGGCAAAATAGGTACCCGATTTGTATTTGATCCCTTGGTCACGTAGGAACATGACTGCTTTGAAGGAGCAGCATCGCTGAAGCATGAGAGGGGATGAGTTTTGATAGCCATACCTTTGCCCCTTTAAACCGTATTGGCCTCTGGTCCGTTGCCACTGCCATGATGGCTTCTTTAAGGCGGGAGGTAGTTAAGGATGCAGGTCAAGATACCGTTCAAGATATCTTGGGGTCGGCCTTGTAATTTGGAGGTACGACCAGCTGTGTGAGTACACTCTAGGATAATCTCATTTTCGGTTAGGTCCGGAGTGGATGACATAGGACTCCAATAAGAAGATGATTGCTATAGATACCACACATTAGGCTGACTACCACTTCCCTTGTCACCTGGGAACCTGTAGATGAAGAATCCTCGCTATCTATCCAAGAGAAGGATTTTGAGGGAAGACCATATCTTTAAAGAACTAGGCCATAGAGATTGTGGGAAGACTCTTTGGACTGGATATTGGATTTCTGCAGGTCACAATGTGAAATGCGGTCTACTGCCAGGGAAACCTCATCTTGGATTTGTACCGGATTTCTGTAGAACTGCACACCAAGAGAAGATCTCCCTGCAGCCTGATGCCAATTGATTTCCCTAACGACGACCTCTCGCTTGACTACTAAGCAGAGAGCGTGAGGTTCCGTGACAATTGTAAGTGGTGTTTTCGACTCGCACGAATATGGTCGAGTCTGGTATCTACGAACCGCAAATGACGAGTTTAGTAAGTGTGCGCAGTTTCGCTGTGCTAACTTAAACCGTTCGTTTGTTACGTGGGTTTTTCATCTGTACCCACGGGTTCCATCTTAGATACGGCATCCATGTTGTCTCTTGCCCTCAAGTAGCCAGCGAACGGACGTTGTCCGCTTCGCGACCCTGGGGCTCCCAAGATATTTGCGGAAGACACATGTCCTTTGTAAGTGTCTTTATGATGAGGGGGATGATACTGTAAGGCAGATGGCCCGCTCGAGGCTCATCTCGCCGTGCCGGTTTATTGTCTCAGCCGTGCATCTCATTAGGCACGTCCCTTTGATGCCTGTAGTTCGTGTTTCCCGATACCTCCCCTTTTACACCCTTTTCCAATCTCCCCACTGTTTCCATCTTCCTCTGCACCTGTCCTTGTTCCTTTTTCGATCTGTTTTACTGCTGATTGGAATGTACTAATGGTGGGAAGATGGGTTTTTGCAGTTGGGAACCGCCAAATGTTTCCGCACTTATGTTCCGGACCTTATGAGTATCAAAGTGACCAAAGCGACCCCTCTCGGGGATAATTGTGGGAACCGGGTTGTAAACCTTTGTGTGCTATGTAAACCTATGGGAGAATTCTGTATAAAAGGAGCGATCCACAGACCCAATTTGAAGCAGTCTCCCCGAACTACACTCGTTGTACTTCCTGTGACTTCTGTGTTTCCCTGCAGTAAATAAACTTGAATCTTTGACGCCGAAGGAAGTGTCCCGTGTCTCTGTGATTCGTACGCCGGAGCAGGTTACCCACGAAGGTTTCAGGTGTTGTCCCCTGGCACCGCTGGGTCTTAAAGAACCCAGTCCTTCAAGCGTGAACCTTTGATCTTAGATCAGTGCTTTTAAAACTTGTATTTGTGCCCCACTGTTAACAAAGCTGTGTTTTTAAAGAAAACTTTGAATATTGAATTTATTGTTTCACATACCCGTGATTCCCTACCTTGCACTGTGCACTTCATACTTGCTTGGGTTAAACGCTGGCATCCCGGTCCACCACAAGGTTTCCCCGCTTGTTGGGGAGGGTGCCGGCGCCTCTGATACTCTACACCTGGCAGCTGGGGGCAGAGCCACTGGTCAGCGCTCAAGCACGCCTACCACCACTATCTAACTGGCATGCCTTTCCACTCGCGCAGGGGACGCGCCCAGCTTGATGCCTATTGCTTTTCCTAACGACAACCTCTCGCTTGACTACTAAACGGAGAGCGTGAACCTTTGATCTTAGATCTGTGCTTTTAAAACTTGTATTTGTGCCCCACTATTAACGAAGCTGTGTTTTTGTTTCAAATCTTTTTTATTTTCCATCAAAGAGCACACTCCACAGGGTCATGATATACACAGCGATAAGCTTACAACCCTATCAAGGGCCAGCTGCGTGATCAAATGGTATGTCAGATGGCAACGTATGCAAGAGGAAAGTTAGATCATACATAGCGTTGCGCCTACAACCCCTGAGGGGCCGGCCGCGTTCATATTGCAGAGTGCGGTGACAGCTAGGCCTGTGGAGTGGCAAGGCCCAGAAGGCCTACCTGTGTGACAAATGGGCAACAGGCCCAGGTTCAACAATCAACCCAGTAGGGCCCAGGACCCAGAAAGTAACAGAGACAGAAGAGGGGCATGTGGGGGTCCAGACGCCTCGCTAAGAGTTTGGTGTAGATTTTATAGTCGGTGTTCAGCAAGGCAATGGGGCGGTACGAGGCACACTTTGCAGGGTCCTTCCCTGGTTTCAGGATCAGTGCTATCTCCGCCATTCCCATGCCACAGGATGGTCCCTCCGTGTCGGTGAATGAGTTGAACAGCCTCAGGAGATGAGGCTAGAGCTGCGACTGGAACATACAATAAAAGGATAGAGGTAGGCCGTCTGGCCCCCGAGTCTTCCAGAGGGGGATATCCCTCATGGATGCCGCTATCTCTTCCTGGGTGATGGGGCCTTTCAGTGTATTTACATGATGGGGGTGAAGCTGCGTCCCCGTGTAGTTGTCCAGGACAGCTGCCACCACTGTCTGGAACTGTGGTTCCTCCCTATACAGTGTGGAATAGTAGGCTCGGAACGCCTCACATTTGTCTTTCTCCGAGGTGACTCTTGTCCCACCAGAGAGCAGGACATTGGCTATATGGGCCTTGGCGGCTCGCGCCCTCAGGTGTCTTGCCAATAGTCTGCCCACCTTGTCTCCCCCTTCGAAGTATTTCTGGTTCAAGGCCAACAGGGAGGTGTCCGCCTTGTTATTGCGTATAAGCCGGAGCTGTCCCCTAAGGTTGGCTTGCCACCGCCGAGACGCTAGGGAGGTGCCCCCGTGATCTCGCCGCTCCTCCAGCTTTATGTCCCGTGCCAGACTATCCTCAAGGGCCCTGGCCGCGCGCGTCTGTGCAACCGAGAGAGCGGTAATGTGTCCCCGGAACTTCGCATTGAAGGCGTCCCATACTCCAGGGAAGGGCGTCTCTGGCAGGTCGTTACTAGCAAAATAGGAGTCGTTGGCCGTTTTAATGCTATCCACAGCGGCCGCGTCTCGGAGGATATCCGGCGGCAGGCTCCACTGCACCTCACGGGCAGGGCAGATGGCCGGGTCCTGCAAGAGCAGTTCAACATGCGCGTGGTCCGACAGCGAGATAGCGGAGATGGAGGTTCCCAACACGTCACGCAGCCGAGCATGGGAGACAAAGAAATAATCAATACGGGAATACGAACAGTGGGCATGAGAGTAGAACGAGTAGTCCTTCCGCCCCGGGGAGTGGTAGCGCCACACATCAAATAGCCCAAATTCCGCAATCTGAGTGCGCAGCGCAGAGGACATGGCCCCAGCCCAGCAGGCCGAAGTTTCGCTACGATCCACGTCCGGGTCCCAAACCAAGTTGAAGCTGTGTTTTTAAAGAAAACTTTGAATCTTGAATTTATTGTTTCACATACCTTCGTGATTGCCTACCTTGCACTGTGCACTTTATACTCGCTTGGGTTAAACGCCGGCATCCCGGTCCACCACCTGGCACAAGCACGCCCACCACCACTACTTAACTGGCATGCCTTTCCACTAGCGCAGCGGGCACGTCGCCGGTGCGCCGAAGGCACGCCAAAGGCAAGCCCGTCTGCGGCCGGTCGGGGCCAGGGGCCAACACTATTCCCATTTCACCACCTAGACAGCATCTGAGTTGCGAAACTTGCATGGTAACTGGCCCTTCAGCACTAGTACAAGGGTGTCTGTTAACAAACTAGGGATCCTGTCCCTTAGAGATTTCTTCCCAGAGTTCCTGGCCAGGCCCGCCGAGCTGGGTCCTTTCACCACCTAAAAGGACCCTCCTGAATCCATCAGCCTTGAGCCCCCAGCAGAGGGGACCCTTGTCCTCGCCTATCTGAATACCCGCTCTATGGTGAAGCACCAACTCAAAATTTTTCAATTACTGGATTATGACAAACCGGACATACTTCTTTTGTCAGAAACCTGGCTTACTGCTGATTCTGCCCCCGACATCCGCGCAGCTGTTCCAACAGGCTATTACATACTCCATGCCAACAGATTGTCTGGTAAGCCCAGGGGCGGGGTGGCAGCCATTATTCAACATATACATACATTTACTGCTCTAGGGATCACTGGCATATCCCTGGTTGATAGCCTCATTCTAAAATTTTAATCCCCCAAATCCCCCTTCATTTGTACCCTCTTCTACCGACCTCCCCACCACATGCCCTCATTTCCTCAACTAATAGGCAAATTAACTTCCCAATTAGTTATCAACCACGAGAGGATCATTATACTCTGCGACTTCAATTACTTGCCACCGACACGCATGAGAGCGCCAGCTCCGTTGAATTTACGGATCTCCTGTCAGGCATGAATTGTATCCAACATATGCACAAGGCCACTCACATTAAGGGGCACATCCTGGATCAAGTCTGGACTTCCAATCTCGATATCACTCAACCACTTATTTACCCATGCGCAAGGTCAGACCATCACCTCAACACATTTGCCATGGCCTGTAACCCCCCTATAAAATCCTCCCCGGCGGGCAATCTCCTAGCCAGAAATTGGAACCGAGCCAATATTGGCGACTTCTGCACTCTTTTAAAAGCTACATCGCCGACTGACAAGACTCCCTCTGCAATCAGGCAACAAGCCTTGAACAATGGCTGGAATCAGCCAGCAACAAGGTTGCCCCCTTTAAGAGAACCAGACTTAAACGCCCCCATGACGCTCAACGCTGGTTCTCCGACGACCTGAAAATGAAAAAGCTGGCACTAAGGCAAGCCAAACGCAGCTGGAGATGAGACTATGCCCCTGAAAAAAAGAACCATCTATGTAAACCTACTAAAAAACTATAAAGACTCTATCCTCCAGACCAAGGCAACTTACTTCTCCTCGAAAATCATGAACTCAGCCACTAGGACTAAGGACATCTTCGCAATAGTTGATGAGCTTGCGCAACCTGACAGAGTGATAGCTAAACCTGCTCCCTCACAATTACTATGCGACTCCCTGAACTTGTTCTTCATCGAGAAAATCGTCATCATTAAAAGCATCATTCCCACCCCCGGAAAAAACACGGTGGCCTCAGATTCTCCTTCCTGGCTCCTCACTTCTGGAACTCCCTTCCGACTGGTCTGAGATCAGCTACCTCTTACACTCACTATAGAACACTTCTCAAAACGTTTCTCTTCTCTCAAGCATATGAGTAATAGCCTCTGTCATTTCACCTCCGCCGCCTCCTCGCCCTCAGCGCCATGAAACCGCCTGGTGTAAGCACGCTCTATAAATATTTTTTAACATAACAATTAGAGAGGTCTGATGTGATTAACTTTGAAAAGGAACTTATATTCATGATCCCTGTATAAAAAGACTCATAGAGATAAATCTATATAAATTCTGATGCAAGGGATCGCCGGAGGAAGCTTAATTTCACACTCACTCGGGCTTTCTGAAGAGATAAATATCTGAACCCTGCATGAAGAATTTACATGTTTAATTTTTTGAATGATGTTTAAGCTAGAAAAGTGATATGAACTACTTTGGGGTGTGACTCTTTCATGAGCCAGTTCTTTACAATCTCTCACAGTTCGTTTTGGAATATTCTCTAGTATTGAATCTTAAAAATGGGAGCCATGATTAACTGTAAATCCTGCCCCTGAACCAGTTTAAAGTATTGTAAATGAAGCGATTGGATGCCAAGCAGCAAGCAGTTGGTTGCGCTACTACAGCTTTTGCAGTAGAGATAAAAGATCAGTCTGTACCAGCCGAATCCAACCACAAGTAAAGAAGGCAGCTTGTTTCTAAGAGAAAGTGTTGTTGCAACTGCAGTCTCACTGGAAGTTACCTGTAGATTACTTTCAAATTTCCCCTACTGATGATCGGATCTGATAATGAGTACTCGCAGTAGGGCAGCTGAATAATCGGAACGGATATTAGGAACTAGTTGTTCCTGTGATTGGATGTTGCAGATTGGGTTAAAATATGTATATTTGATCTAAGCCCACTGGCACAGACACATTTTAGGTTGAGGAGAGCACGTGGAGTAAAGATGGCCAGAGCTGCTGACTTGGACCTGGGGGGAACCAGGTTCGAGTCTGCCTCGGCTCAACGTTTTGTGATTATGGGAAATGAACGTAATCTCCGCGTGTTTCGAAAACAACGAGTGTGTTCGTGTGTAGTGTAACTGGTACACATCTAGCATTCCAATACCTTTGGGTCAAGCTATATTAAACTGCAAAAAAGTGCATATTGGCACGTAATTTCCCTCATTTATTAATTAGGTTATGTTCAGGAATGACTAAACAGTTGCGAGTTGTTGGTACCTACAGTTACTGCTTGACAGTGCGCATTTCATTGTCTTTGCCTCTACGTGTAGACCTAGCAATCCCCTTTTTGAGGGTGCAGGGATAAGGGAAGAGTGGCTTGTAATAGACATAATAGAGGCTAACTTCCTTGTGACACAGACTCTTATCGATGTGCCCAAGATCACTTGCCATGCACCAGGTGGTCTGTAGTCAACCTTTTTTTAAGGATAGCGTCACAGCTGGAGCTGAAGTGTGGACTTTGAATGAGGAGCAGGAGTTGTAAGGGTGGTAATGCACAAGAATTCAGTCTGCTGCTTGTCCCTTCTCAATGTCCTTTTGTTGTGCTGGGGAGAAAATTGAGTTTCAAGAACGAGTATCCTCACATTTCACCATCCTAAGGAATGAAAAAGCCTTATAAATAACCTCACACATTTCAAATAACCTCACACATTTCAAACCTTCAAATCGGGAGATTTGCTGTGGGCACAGGGAGTTACTCCTATGCTCTAGCTGTCTCCTGTTCCCACTCTGCCACCTACGTACAGGATGTGACGCTGTGTATTAGTGATTTCTCAGCCACTGACGCGCAACCTCATGATTCTTTGCTGTGCGTTGGTATAAGGAGGAGCCTCCTTCAATCAAAATCAACATTTCTTGCCTTTTGTGCATTTCTATATAGCGCGTATTTCTTTCTTTCCTCTTCTATCTGTTGCAGTATTTCACAACATAATGTTCAGTGGGCCTGTACCAATACAGTGAGGAGTTGTTGATCTTGGTTCCTTTTAATGTCACTCTTCGACCAACTGCACGTGACGAGACAGAGAAGGTCAAGATACATGCACAGTTCAGTAACTGTAAACAGTATACAAGTGGGAAGTACATCCCACTAGAGTGGGAAAGGGGGCGAAGGGCCAGGTGAACCTGTTGTCATTCATTCTCAGTGCAGGAGAAGAGTGGCTAGATCTAAGAGACGGGCCCTCCATGAGCCACATAAATGATTATCTTGATGACTCTTTGGAACTCCTGCAAATTATTCTCAGGGTAGTAGACTGGCTTTGTTTCATCCTAGGGTAGTTTGAGGCATGTAATTAAGAGGGTAGGTAAAGATTAGGTTGGAAAGGTTTGTTTCCAGACCCCTGCTGAGTATGGTATGCTTCCCTCCCTTCTTGCCAACAAGTGTTCATCTTGGGTGTGGCCCTAATTGGAGATAAAGATAATTTTTAGATTATAAGATCAAACAAGACCCGGTTCAGCTTTTTCATTTTATAATCTAGCGTTTTGTGGCACCCTTTAAATTGACATTGGTGATTATGGTAATGTGGGTTTCTTCTGATTTAACTACAATTTTAGCACACTTCACACTGTGGGTATTTAGTTTTTCACTTTCACTAGGTTTCGATTGCAAGCTAGAGGTCAACGTATGTCTCCTTCCTCCTGGCCTGAGGTTCACTCAGAGGTTTGTCACTCACCCACCTAAGGACATTGCAGTTATTTTGGAAACCCCTTAAAGGAAAAGGCTAGCTGCTAGCATATTGAGTGTGGGTCGGATGGTTACAACCTCTAGTTGCGATTTCATGGGACTGGGAGACTAAAACTATACGGCTTGATGATGGAGAAAGGAATACAAAAAAATCGATGCTTTTCTCTGTGACCTGGAATTCATAAGATTGGTGCTTTATTATCTTTTTTTGTGTGAGAGGCCTATGGAACTTTAGACAGTTAATTTGGTGAATTCTCTATTTGGTCCTCTGCTGTTTTAGCACAACATTTTTCCCAAGATGAGCAGGGAAGACACAACTGAAAGTTGCGTAAAGATTGGTTGATGACTCCAGTGGTGCTTGGTGCCATATTGTATAGCTTGCCTTCCATTGAAAAGGATATTGAAAAAGCCAAGAGGCTTTTTAGGACCACAATTCGTGTTATTTGTTCAGTGCATATCTTTTACATAGACAAATTTGTGTGTTGAAATTAGCTTAGTAAAATACTGGAGTACACTATTTGTTTGCAGTTCCAATGTAGTATTTTAGACAAACTATTTAGAAGCACCTGGAGGAGAGAGGTGATTATTGAAGCTGTTCTCTTCAAGGTGCATAACACTTTGCTCTGACTCAATAACTGGAATTCAAATGTTTAGGTTTTTATTACCTTTAATAAATACATTGTTAACTAGTGGAATTATGTGATTTTGTGACTTCTGTGTTTACTGTATAATTATGAACTTATTCCACTTACATGTCTACAGCATAATTTGTAGTTTTCAACAAAGAAAATGGTATAAAGTGAATTTTATAGTCTTTACGACCTGTTGACACTGCTGATGTTAATTGTTATCCAACTGCACTCATTTTATCAGTCTTCAAAGGATGAAACATTGAGTGGACCTGGCGGGAATAGACCTATGACCATTTAGTCAAACACAGATCCCTGAAGTGGATGCGTTAGTCCACTGAGCCAATAAACCTGGTTTGTTGGCAGAAAAAGAAGAGTCATACTGACAATGGTAAAGCTCAGCAGTGTGGGCTGATGACTGTCATTATGATGATGAAACCCATTATCTTCCACATTTCACAGGTCTTTGTGAAATATTAGCTTTTACACCATTGCATTTTTCTTTTGGCAATAAGGTCACCCAAACCTATATTAAATTTATATATTCTTGTGCTTCACTTCAACAATAAAAAAATAAAAACACGCACTCGGCTGTGAAACATTTAGCCACTTATTTTATTAGATGGTAAATGTTTTTAATATTTTTTGATCCCTAAGGCCCTTTCTCTAGAAAGCATCTTCCTGTCTTGACAAACACATCACCTGCTAGGGTAGAAACACTAAGTGGCTATAAAACCACTGGTAAATGTTTTTTGTCTTTCTGGAGGGAAAGGCAAAAAAAGTTCAAATGGAAAGGCTTATCCTGTCGAAACCCACAAACTTTAAGATGGTTGTGCGCCACTGCAATAACAAACCAGTGGAAGTAATGTGTGTGTGTGTGTGTGTGTGTGTGTGTGTGTGTGTGTGTGTGTGTGTGTGTGTGTGTATATATATATATATATTCACTGAAAAAACCATAGGTTTCAGACCGGTTATAGTTAGGAATTAGCATTTAAAAAAACCTATTAAATTCACTGAAAAAACCATAGGTTTCACACCAGTTATAGTTAGCTGGAAATTTTACTGATATAAAATCATTGAAATTCCCACGTTATAGTTAGTTGGACTCACTATAACTTGCGCGTGCAATGCACTGCTGATGACATCACATATTACATCACTCATGACATGGTCAGTGACATCACTCATGACATCACTGATGACACCATCCAGTGAATGTGTGCCTTTCTGAAAAATAAATAATATAATATTTTATATTTGTATATATTAAGATCGATGGAAGAATAAATGTTTAAATAAGTGTCTAAATGGATGTTGTTTTTTAAAAAATTGATTGGTTAACTGGCTTATTAAGTGTATCTTAGTGAATACATATATTAGCGAGTAATGTTTAAATATTTAAATATATGTATCAGTGTTTTACTTTGTGTATAAGTGGCTGCATGGGTTGGTGAGTAGCTACATATGTGTGTATATGGGTTATTAGATGTTTTTTATAGTATCAGTATGAGTGTCTGTATGGTTTGGTGGGGCTGTTACTTAGTACATAGATGCATCAATGACTGACTCACTGTTTGTATGTGTTTTGAAGACAGCATTTGTGTAGGATTGTATGGGTGGATGAGTGTGTATATGTGTGTGTTAGAGAGTGAATGCCTCTCTCACTAGTGTCTTTATGAGTAACTACATATGTTTAAATCTTGTATATATGAGAATTGATGTATATAAGTAAGTATATGTGAGAGTGAGAGATTGAAAGAGTTCCTGTTTAAATAAGTATGTGTTTCTATAAGTGATTGTTTAAGAGAGTAAGTATGTGTAAGTTTCCTTAGAAGTAATGTGCTAATGTGTGTATAGTTGTATATGCAAATAAATGGATGTTTATTAGTTTATTTGCATGTGTGAGTATATGTATGAGTAAGTTTTTGATGACTGTCAGTGTGTAACAGAATGAATAGGGGTATCACTACATATGATGAGTGAGTATATGTATGAGTGAATACATAAAACTGTTGGTGAATGTGCGAATTTGTATATAGATGGTGAAATTACTGAATTGGTTGTTGTAACTGGTATGGGTATATCCACTTTTTTGTTAATGTTAGTTTCTATTTTTGAATATGTGTTTCAAAGGTTACTTTACAGTGAAAGGACGTCTGTCACTGTGTTACAAGGATGGTGTCATCAGTGATGTCATGAGTGATGTCACTGACCATGTCATGAGTGATGTAATATGTGATGTCATCAGCAGTGCATTGCACGCGCAAGTTATAGTGAGTCCAACTAACTATAACGTGGGAATTTCAATGGTTTTATATCAGTAAAATTTCCAGCTAACTATAACTGGTGTGAAACCTATGGTTTTTTCAGTGAATTTAATAGGTTTTTTAAATGCTAATTCCTAACTATAACCGGTCTGAAACCTATGGTTTTTTCAGTGAATTTCATAGGTTTTTTAAATGCTAATTCCTAACTATAACTGGTGTGAAACCTATGGTTTTTTCAGTGAATTTCATAGGTTTTTTTAATGCTAATTCCTAACTATAAGTCTCACTTTATAAATAAGACTGTTAGCACTCTAGTTGTTCTTTAGAACACTCTGGTACATTCTGTCATTGGGCTACAGTTGGGCTACATCTAGTTGAAATTTGGGCTACATTTACATTTTTTGTTCTCTGGTGGCCATCTTTGGGCTACATTGGGCTACATTGGACTACATTTGGGTTACATTTTGGCATTTTGGCATATATATATATAGCCCAATGTAGCACAATATATATTTTATCAAAGTTAATTTTCGTAAAAACCACTTAAGAATAGGGCTACCAGTCCCTACAATTTTTCCCATTTTTTTATTTTTTTATTTTTTGCTTTGGAGCGCTCCCGGTGCGCTTCCCGGGGAGCGCCCCGAAAAGCGTACTTTTATAAAGCGCCCCCGGGCGCGCTCCGAGGAGCGTCCCGTAAGCGCCAATATCGCGAACGAAAACATGATCATGACGTATCGCGTAGCCACGTCCGCGTGATACGCACGGCGTAAGCGCACCCGGAAGTACTCGAGCGAATACGATCGCGCAACGTAAACATCCGACGCGCTTACGCTACGCGACCCGAAGCGCCCCCGGGCGCGCCCGGGGGCGCGTAGCGTAAGCGCGTCGGGTCATTTGACCTGAAAATAACACTTTTCATTGGTTCATAACAGTTTTAGTTTCATAATGATGAAGCCCCTGGTCTTGTGACCTGAAAATAACACTTCTCATTGGTTCAGGACAGTTTTTGTTCTAAATGATGAAAGACCCCACCTTTTTTCCATATTCTGACTTTGTCCTTTGACTGAGGAAGACCTGTTTGTACATCTCTGTACCTTTTTGATATTAATAATGGCTTCAGTAGCAGCAGCAGCTGGTGCATCTGCCCCACCACCACCACCACAACCACCAAGAGGACCACCTCAAGATTATATTGGTGGTCAAGAACAGGAGGATGAGGAATAGGAAGAGGAGGAGGGGAGGAGAAGATGGCTGCCTGTAGAAAATACCCCATACAAACCCAAGCCACACATTGTATGGGAGTTTTTTTCAATCCCAGAGGGCAAGAAAAAAGTGAATGCGCCCAAGGTAACTTGCCTAATCTGCAATGAGGAACTTTCACGGGGCAACCCAAACAAAAAATATTCATTTGGTAACTATACCATGATTCGTCATATGACCAGAAAGCACTCAAACAACTACTCTCGTGCTGAGTTCAGGGAACTGGCCAGTAACCTCCCCCAGTCGTCAAGGACCACCTCCCAAACAAACCAACCCACTTCATCGGGACCAGAAACATCCGAGATGATGCCTTGCATTCAGCCAAGATTTGCTGATTTTAAAATCACTTGTTCTGCATGTGGCAAGCTTATCGCCTATGGTGAAAAAAGCGTTAAGCTCGTCGTCCTTGCAGGTGATAATCACAAGTGCCCCAAAAAGAAGTAATTTTTGGGGTTTTTTATTTTTTTGCTCCAGTTGAGCCAGTTTCAATTCCCTTTTTTTGTTTCTCCCCCTAAAAAAATACAAAAAAAATATAAAACTGTTTTGAAAAGCCAAAAAAAGTTCAAAAAGTTCAAAAAACACAACAAAAATATAAAACAACAAAAAGAAGAAAAAAAAAGTTCTTTTTAGAACTACCTCCAATTTCTAAATAAAAACTTCATTTTTTAAAAACTCTCATCTTTTTCCCTCATTTTACGCTCCCCGGTGCGCTCCCCGGTGCGCGTACCAGGCGCTTCCCCCGCGAAAAACGCAAAAAAAAAAAATTTTTGAAGGCCCCGCAGGGCCCTTTAATGGCCCCCATATCAAACCTAGGGGGTCAGGGGGGGTCTACCCTACCCCCTTATGGTCAATTCCCCCCTTTGTTTTTGCCACCTCTTATGACTAGATTTTACCGATAGACAAGATGGCGGCCGCTCCGGACTGTTTAGAATGTTTACAGACAACTGAGAGCCAATCAGCTTTCTGCGCGCAAGTCGCGTGTCGCGCTGGGAGCGCTCACCGGTGCGCGCACCGGAGAGCGCCTATAGATATATATATTTTTTTGAACGTTAATTTCTCAAAATCCACTGAAGCACATATCTTGAGACATAGCAAAGGCACATCGGGCTACCAGTCCCTACAATTTTGCCAAGTTTGGTGGAAATCCATTCAGCCGTTCGGGCTAAAAGTGAAATTGACCGCCCTATGGAAATTAACATGGGGAAACCGCGTTTTGGGACCCCCCTTTTATCTCGCCCCCCGCTTGACGTATCCCCCCCAAACTTTCAGGGAAGGACCGGAACGCCGCGAGGCCATTTTCAGGAAATTTTCAGGCAGATTCGTCAACCGGCGCCAAAGTTATTCCAAATAGAATTTTGAGATTTAACATTGAAAAAAATCCTAACTGTAACTACCTACTGGCGACCGCCAGTAGGTAATATATATATATATATATATATATATATATATATATATATATATATATATATTCACTGAAAAAACCATAGGTTTCACACCAGTTATAGTTAACTGGAAATTTTACTGTCATAAAACCATTGAAATTACACGTTATAGTTAGTTGGACTCACTATAACTTGCGCGTGCAATGCACTGCTGATGACGTCACATATGGTCAGTGACATCACTCGTGACATCACTGATGACACCAACCAGTGAATGTATGTCTTTCTGAAAAATAAATATCTTTTATATATGTATATGTAAATGTCGATGAAAGAATAAATGTTTAAATAAGTGTCTAAAGATATTTTAAAAAAAAAAAATTGATTGGTTAACTGGCTTATTAAGTGTATCTTAGTGAATACATATATTAGCGAATAATGTTTAAATATTTAAATATATGTATCAGTGTTTCACTTTGTGTATAAGTGGCTGCATGGGTTGGTGAGTAGCTACATGTGTGTGTGTATGGGTTATTAGATGTTTTTTTAGTATCAGTATGAGTGTCAGTATGGTTTGGTGGGGGTATTACTTAGCACATAGATGCATTAATGATTGACTCACTGTTTATATGTGTTTTGAAGACAGCATATGTGCAGGACTGTATGGGTGGATGAGTGTGTATATATGTGTGTGTTAGTGAGTGAATGGCTGTCTCACTAGTGTCTTTATCAGTAACAAGATATGTTTTAATCTAATATTTGTGAGTATTGATGTATATAAGTGAGTATATGAGAGAGTGAGAGATTGTAAGAGTTCCTGTTTAAATAAGTATGTGTTTCTAGAAGTGATTGTTTAAGTGAGTAAGTATGTATAAGTTTCCTTAGAAGTAAGGTAGTAGTTTCTGTATAGTTGTATATGCAAATAAATGGATGTTCAATAGTTTATTTGCATGTGTGAGTTACTTTTGGATGACTGTTGGTATGTAACAGGATGTATAGGTGTGTCACTACATATGATGAGTGAGTATATGTATGAGTGACTATATAGAACTGTTGGTGAATGAGTGGATGTGTATATAGATGGTGTAATTTCTGAATTGGTTGTTGTAACTGGTATGGGTATCTCCATTTTTTGGAAAATGTTAGTTTCTATTTTTGAATATATGTTTCAAGGGTTACATTACACTGAAAGGAGGTCTGTCACTCTGTCACAAGGATGGTGTCATCAATGATGTCATGAGTGATGTCACTGACCATGTCATGAGTGATGTAATATGTGACGTCATCAGCAGTGCATTGCACGCGCAAGTTATAGTGAGTCCAACTAACTATAACGTGGAATTTCAATGGTTTTATGACAGTAAAATTTCCAGTTAACTATAACTGGTGTGAAACCTATGGTTTTTTCAGTGAATTTAATAGGTTTTTTAAATGCTAATTCCTAACTATAACTGGTGTGAAACCTATGGTTTTTTCAGTGAATTTCTTAGGTTTTTTAAATGCTAATTCCTAACTATAACTAGTGTGAAACCTATGGTTTTTTTCAGTGAATTTCAAAGGTTTTTTTAATGCTAATTCCTAACTATAAGTCTCACTTTATAAGTAAGACTGTTAGCGCTCTAGTTGTTCTTTAGAACACTCTGGTACATTCTGTCGTTGGGCTATAGTTGCGCTACATCTGGCTGATATTTGGGCTACATTTGTATTTTTTGTCTCTGGTGGCCATCTTTGGGCTACATTGGGCTACATTTGGGCTACATTTGGGCTCTAACATATATATATAGCCCAATGTAGCCCGATATATATTTTTTCAAAGTTAATTTTCTTAAAAACCACTGGAGCATCTATCTTGAGACATAGCAAAGACACATCGGGCTACCAGTCCCTACAATTTTTCCCCATTTTTTTTTGTATATATATATATATATTTTTTGCCCTGGAAGGCTCCTGGTGCGCGCCCCGGTGAGCGCCCCGGAAAGCGTAGTATTTTGAAGCGCCCCGGTGCGCGAACCGGGGAGCGTCCCGTTAGCGCCAATGTCTCGATTGAAAACAACATCGTGACGCGTCGCGCAAGCGTGACATATCGCGTAGCCGCGCGATGTGTCTTATGACGCGCTGCGTAAACGCACCCGGAAGCGCTCCGCGGCGCGGCCCTGAGCGCGTAACGTAAGCGCGCCGGAGCGCGTAACGTAAGCGCATCGGGTCATGTGACTTGAAAATAACACTTTTCATTGGTTCTCATAATTTTTTTTCTCCAAATAATGAAAGCCCCCTCCTTTTTTCCTCATTCTAACTTTCTTCATTGAGAGAGCAAGAGCTATTTTTGAGCAAACAATGGCATCACTTGTAGCTGCAGCTGGTGCAACCCCCCCCCCCCCACCACCACCAAGAAAAGAAGGTCCACCACCACAGTTTCTTGGAGGACAAGAAGAAGAGGAGGAAGAAGAGGAGGAAGAGGAACAACCAAGGCGCTTCCTGCCTGAAGAACCAAGGCAAAGGCACGTTAAAGTGCACTTTATTTGGCAATTCTTTTCTTTTCCTGCAGACCAGAAAAAGGTGAACGCCCCCAAAGTCACCTGTCTTATTTGTGGCAAAGTCCTCTCCAGGGGCAATCCCAAAATGAAATATTCTTTTGGTAATTTTACCATGATCCGCCACATGGAGAGGTGGCATCCCAATAACTTAGCCCAGGCTGAAGTACAGGAACTTCGAAACAACCCACCCCCTGTGGCCAGCACCTCCTCTTCTGAACACTCACTTTCTGGTCCTGAAGGACGCCAAATGGTGCCAAATATTAAACAAAAATTTGGCACCATCAAAATTGTTTGCATTTTCTGTGGCAAAACATTATGTTATGGTGAACTTAGTGTCACCTTAATAAATAATGCTGTGGACAACCACCAATGCAGCAAGAAAAGGAAGCAGTAATTCTTTTCTTTTTTTTTTGCTCCTGTTGAGCCATTTCCAATTCCCTGTTTTTTGTTTGTTCCCTTAAAAAACACAAAAAAATATAAAATTGTTCAAAAATACAAAAAAAAGTTCAGAAAAATAATAAAAAAATAAAACAACAAAAAGAATTTAAAAAAAAGTTCTTTTCAGAACTACCTCCCATTTATAAAATATTGCAAAAAATTTTAAACTCTGGCATTCTTTTTTCTCTTTTGTGCGCTTCCCGGTGCGCTCCCCGGTGCGCGTACCGGGCGCTCCCTCCGCGAAATCGAAAAAAATAAATACATTTTTTTTGCCCCGCGGGGCCCTTTTATAGCCCCCACATCAAACTTAGGGGGTCAGGGTGGGTCTACTCTGCCCCCTTATGGTCATTTCCGCCTTTGTTTTGGCCACCTCTTGTGTCTCGATCCTACAGAGACACAAGATGGCGGACGCTCCGGACTGTTTCGAATGTTTACAGACACCCGAGAGCCAATCAGCTTTCTGTGCGCAAGTCGCGTGGCGCGCCCAGAGCGCTCCCCGGTGCGCGTACCGGGGCGCTGCCATAGATATATATATTTTTTTGAACCTAAATTACTCAAAAACCACTGGTACACATATCTTGAGACATAGCAAAGGCACATCGGGCTACCAGTCCCTACAGTTTTGCCAAGTTTGGTGCAAATTCATTCAGCCGTTCGGGCTAAAAGTGAGGTCGACGGCCCTATGGAAATTAACATGGGGAAAACACGTTTTGGGACCCCCCTTTTATCTCGGCCCCCACTTAACGAATCCCCCCCAAACCTTCAGGGAAGGACCGGAGCCCGACGAGGCAAATTTGTGCAAGTTTTCAGGCAGATTCGTCAACCGGCGCCAAAGTTATTCCAAATAGAATTTTGAGATTTTGCATTGAAAAAAATCCTAACTATAACTACCTACTGGCGACCGCCAGTAGGTAATATATATATATACACACACACACACACACACATACACACACAGATATGTATATATATATATATGTGTGTGTGTAATTATTTGTGTGTAATTATGTGTGGGTGTGTATATTTTATATATATAAATGTGGGTGTGTACATATATGTGTGTATATATATGTGTATGTATGTGAGTGTGTGTATATATGTGTGTGTGTTTGTGTGTGTGTATGTTTATTTATGTATATATGTGTGCGTGTATGTGTTTGTATATATGTATTTTTGTGTGTGTATATAGATATACCTTTATATAGATATATGTTTATATCTATATAAAGAGGTAAGAGGCCGTCTGGCAGTGAAGTTCTTGGGACATTGAAAACAGTTTTTTTCTTCTCCGGTTTTACACGGACCCCCCTTCAAGATTTAAGGGCTTATCTTCGCACAAAGAAGAAATCGTCTGGCAACGGACAACAAACGCTGCTTAATCCAGGAGGATTACCGTTGCGAAGAGCCCCCCAATAGCGCAAAGAGGTGCAGAAATCTTACAAAGTAAGCGGGAAAACAAAACCTGAGTCGAAGGACCCGGGCGAAGCTGTCGGGAGCTGAAGGTAGGGCTGTATGCGCCGCGCTTAGAATTGGGCGGAGGGAGTGCCAGAGCTGAATTGCGCGACCGAGTGTGAAAATCAATCAAAACACACACCCGGGTTCTGGTAACAACTCAGCACAACATACTCTTATATTAAAGTTGCAATCATGTCGGCTGACACGTTGAGAGATCGAGAGGCAGCTGCGGTATAGATGTTTGATGATATGACCTCACCTCCAACAAACCACAAAGCCCAGAATGAACCTAGCGGAGCAAAGAATGGCACGCTTAGGGATAAATTCCGCGCCTTGGAGAAATTAAGTAAGAATGAGCAAAGTAAATGGTGGGAGGGCAGGTCCCTCCAACGCTATTTGGATGTTATGTTATGTTATGTTATTTTGATTTATATAGCGCCAAATCACCGTCAGGTCTCTTAGCGCTTGCTTTGGGAACCCGTCCTGGCTTTCCCTGCAAGATAACCCCTACTGGGCATCCCCAAGGTGAAGACCAGGCATCCCATCGTGGTAGGGCCGTAGTGGAGATTAAGCAAGCTATTGCCCAGAGTTGCAGAGTGTGAACCCATGATTCGAGTAGGCACGAGGCGAGAATTATCGAGTCCATGGACATTTCGAGCTCAAGACCCTGCCGCGTCGGGAATTGAACCCTGGTCCCGGGTCTAACCTCTGCATTAGGGTCTGCCTCCTCTAACCAGTGAGCCACACTTCTCGTGTGTGGAGGGGGCTGCGCATACTAATTGCGCCAAGCTAGGAAGCGCCCGATCCCCTCATCCTAAAAGAATGGGCAGAAACAAATTTGGAGTCATCCAGAAAATTATTGATAATTTTGGTCAAATATGCGGAACTGGACCGCCAAAAACTGCAAACACAAATAGATGATTTGAATGATGACATCAAGGCAATGGGACAGAGCGAAGAAGAAAGTAAATTAAGAAAAGAAATTATATCCCGTTTAAAAAAAGAGGAGGACAAAATAAGAAAACTGAAAACTTATAAATACCATTGAGATAGGGCTGACTATGAATGTGGCCGAATCTTCACTTTCGCCAAAAAATACGAAAGTATGAAGATATCCAAATTTAGTGGAGTGTCAAAAAATGCAAATAGGGGCAATCCAAGAACCAAACCAGATAAATCATCAGCCTCAGACTTAAGTTCGGCAGTAGAAAGTGAAACGGAAGACACAAGAGAGGGAAGAGTACCAACTACAATATCACTAGTTGAAGAACTCGATTTTTTAGTAGAGGAACAAAAACAAACCCTACGTCCAAAACGACAAACAAAACAACCAGTAAAAACAACACCCTCAAATGCCGACAAAGGAGAAGGGCAAGAAAAAGGAGAAACCACCAGGCGGTACCAAACGTGACGGTGGAATCGGAAATAAACAGACAAAAAAATGGTGCAACAGTCCGAGAATACTACCATCACAGTAACAAATCTGTCAAATGTAACTATGAATACAGCTGAACTACAACTACTTTTACTGGGTCTGTCATTTGCCACAGAGAGCTCCTTTGACTATGCCGCCACGAGAATGGACATTTACAGAGGCATAAGGAAACTAAAATTAAAAAAGTATTACCTGTTACGAGGCAATGCTGAACAAGTTGAAAATATTACACCAATAGGGTTATCTCCATTGGTGGAAGCAACAGCATGCTATAATTTTAATAGCCAGGAGAGTAGACTACTACAGGATTTGGAAACCCTTGCCACAACAGAACCACAGGATACAATGGAAATCAATGAAAGTAATACAAGCAATGTGGTATGTAACACAAAATTCAAACCTCAGACCACCTTTGTCCCGATAATGCTAAGAGATGGGATAGATGTTTATCATGAACAACTAATCAAAGAACTGAAACAGCTAAATTATAGAATAAACAAATCGAAAAATAAAAATAAACAAGAAATCCAATATCAACAAGAAATCAAATATCAACAATTGATGAGCAAATTATCTAGCAACAAAGAAATTGTAATACGCAATGCGGATAAAGGGAAATTTGGTAATCTGGAGCAAATCGGATTACATCAACGAAGCCCAAAAACAGCTCACAGATAAGGATTGCTATTGCCGATGTGACCAGATCATGCTAAAAATTACATATGAAAAGTTCTATACAAAATTAATGGCCTGGAAAGGATGGGGACTTTTAAAGAACAATACACCAACTACACCTGTACTTTACTATATACCCAAACTACACAAAAATCCGAAGAAACTCCCAGGTCGCCCTATCGTCTCGGCAATGAACAGTTCAACAGAACACGCCTCCCAATATATAATCATTTTTTGCAGGACTTTGTCCAGAAACTGCCCTCTTACCTGAAAGACACCGGTGACTTTTTGGCTAAAATAGATAACTTTGAGTGGCACAAAGATTACCTATTAATTACGATGGACATAACATCTTTATATACAAGTATTAGCCATAAAGATGGAATGAGGGCAACAGAATACTATCTTGGACAGAGACCTGATATACACAAACAGCATAGTAAAATGATCTTAGATATGATTGATTTCTGTTTACACAATAACATTTTTTCTCTTCCAGCAAACATCATATCAACAGATACGTGGTGTTGCTATGGGGGCATGTTTCTCCCCCATTTACGCCAGTCATCATATGGGATGGTGGGAGGAACTGGTCTTCATAGAAAATTTGGGAACACCTTGAATCAACATGTTAAATGATGGTGGCGATATATTGATGATTTGTTTTTAATTTGGCATGGATCAGAATCAGATGCAAAGATTTTTATTCAGGAATTGAACCAAAATGACATTAATTTACAGTTTACCTCAGAAATCAGTGCACACCGGGTTATTTTTGTGGATGTAGAAATATATATAGAGGGCGGTAGGATTGAGACAAAAATGCATAGAAAACCTACTGCAGTTAATTCAGTCCTACATGCAAGCAGTCATCATCCGTAACACCTAGTTCAGAGCATCCCCTATGGGGAAATGCTACGTATAAAACGCATTTGTAGCACTGAGTATGAACTGAGGAAAGCTCAACTGGAAAGCAAATCAAGATTTTTGGAATGGAGTTACATGGTAAAATGTATTGATGCTGCAATACGGAAGAGTAACTCGGTAGACAGAAGTAATCTTTTAAAATATACCGTACCAGAAATAGAATCAAGTTTTGGGAATGATATTGCTGTAAAGCAGGTCAAAAATTTAGACCCACCCACCAAGGAATTCAGAATGATTTTTGGGTACAGCAAGCAAACTAAGGAAATCAGCCATATAATCCAGAGAAACTGGTCATTGGTTAAGAATGATCCTGTTTTGGGTAATATCCTACCATGCAGACCCTCGATTACAAATAGAAGGGCACCCAACATGAGAGACAGACTGGTGGTAAATAACCCAATTGAACAGCCAAAAATGAACTGGCTTAATCAAAGAAAGGGCGTCTATAAATGTAAGATCTGCAAAGCCTGTCAAAATGGGGTAAACACCACCAGTTTTAGAACGGCATTTAAAGCCCTGTCATGCAAAACCGAATATGTGGTGTATATTCTCGAGTGCCCCTGTGAGCTTAGGTATGTGGGAAGTACCAAGCTGCAGGGGCATAAAAGAATTTTACAACACATTAGAGCAATCAAAAATCGAGACTCAACTTACCCTGTTGCCCGACATTTTAATGAGTTCTATCAAGGGGACCCAAAACTTTTAAAATACTATCTAATAGACAGTGTTCCTTCCAACAAGAGAGGTGGAAATAGGGAGGACAGACTCCGTGAAATGGAAACCAGGTATATTTTAGAACTGGATTCCAGACACCCCAATTGTTTGAACATCACAAAGGACTTATATACTTGTCTATAAGAGGGGACATGGGTTTTACTCCACGTTATCGATAACTGTAAGAAAAATATGAGGAAATTCAATTCCTGAGTAAAGAAGAAATACCTAGGTATGGGCTAAGTAAAGGAATTAAAATTTGTGTAGAGAAATTTTCAGAAAAGACCTTACGATCAAATAAATGTACAACAAATGAAGATAAAGGCTTTTATCTTAGAGGTTCAAATTTTAAACACGTTCTTTTAAACACCGATGAGAATTCACTTTTAGCACTAGTTTTTTTCACCTTAATAAAGATATATCACTGTCGATAGAGGCTTCTTTCGACAGATGTGGATCACTACAAAAAAATTGTGGTCGACTAAAAATCACTTAACCATATCCGGGGAACCTATGAGATACCAATAAACACAATGCAATCTGAAGGTTCACATTGAGTAGACACAATAACAGTAAAAATGGACAAGGTTCAAATATGATTCGAAGGTACTGCGTTTTTGCACAACGTTTTAAATGTTTTTTATATATATGATATATTTAAATCTATTTATAGGAATATATTTATAAAATTCATATTTATTTAATTTATATATTTTGTGTAATAGGTATGCAGTATACTTGAATGTGCACTATTTTGCACATAGAATCAAAGTTTGCACATGTACATAGGATAGCCATAGTATTTATACTTGAATGTCTAATATTGTGTGACTATTTATACAGGTATTTATACCAGAATTGGGAACTGCATAAATGATTAATAGAAATCAATTGTCAGTATGATATTATAGGAGGCTATGATGAATATGTGGTTGAGATGTACATCGATGCCCAATGTAGTAAACGCAAAAGAAATATGCACTGTCACTTTAACACTGCAACTAAAAAAGAAAAAAAGTGAAAAAAAGTTGGTACAAAAGCAGTCAGGTGACTGACTCACGTGTCATGTGATCAAGGCACTCCGGTGCCGAAACGCTTAATGGCCGACAGGAAAGCAACTAAATAAAGATTATTCTATGCACTGAATCGGGTCCGTGCTCCATGTTCTTTTGGTAAAGGAAGATCCAGGGAGTGACCACAGCGCCTTTGGCCTGGTCACCCCCACGCTCCTGTGCCTGCTGCCGCTCCCGCTGCACCAGCCTCCCGAGGGCCGCCGAGCTCACACCTGCTTTTCCCGCCGCACCAGTCTCCCGAGGGCCGCCGAGCCCACACCTGCTTTTCCCGCCGCACCAGCCTCCCGAGGGCTGCCGAGCCCACACCTGCTTTTCCCGCCGCCCCAGCCACCCGAGGGCCGCCAAGCCGGCTCCAGCGTTTCCCGCCGCCCCAGCCCGTGGCCCCGCCCCTCGACAGCCGATTGGATCGCGCTCCCGCCTCCCCGCAGACCCTCCCGACCGGCTCCCTTCTTAAGGGGAGCCAGACCAAGATCCAGGGAGTGCCCACAGCGCCTTCGGCCTGGTCACCCCCACGCTCCTGTGCCTGCTGCCGCTCCCGCTGCACCAGCCTCCCGAGGGCCGCCGAGCCCACACCTGCTTTTCCCGCCGCCCCAGCCACCCGAGGGCCGCCAAGCCGGCTCCAGCGTTTCCCGCCGCCCCAGCCCGTGGCCCCGCCCCCCGACAGCCGATTGGATCGCGCTCCCGCCTCCCCGCAGACCCTCCCGACCGGCTCCCTTCTTATGACGTCCCCAGAGCGACCGCGCAGCGGACGCGCGCAGCGGGAGCACCGATTGAGCGCCGAAGGTAAGCCCGTCTGCGCCCGTCCGCGACCGGATCGCGCCCAGCGCCAGGACCCCTGGCCCACGAGGACCCCGACCGACCCGCCTGACGTACACCGCCGCCACCCTCATCGCACTCAACACCGGCCGATTCCCGGGATGCTACCGAGCCACACCACGACGCACCCACGGACCCTTCAGCTGCCACGCCTGCAAGTTCACCTGCATCCGGACCTGCCTCGCACCAGCACCCGCCAAGTCGAACACCAGCAGTACCCACCTCAAGTGCATCCTGCTCAACACCCGCTCCGTCCACAGACACGCCATCGAACTCTGGAACCTCCTAGACGCCACAGCCCCGGACGTTGCCTTCCTCACAGAGACTTGGATGAACGCCTCTTCAGCTCCCGACATCGCCATCGCCATCCCAGAGGGCTACAAGATCACCCGGAGGGATCGCACCGCCAACCAGATGGGAGGAGGCATCGCCATCATCCACAGGAACACCATCCGTCTCACGACCAGCACCGACAACACCCTGACCACTGCCGAACACCTGCATTTCCAGATCCACACCGACCCGAAGACCACCCTCAGAGGCACCCTGATCTACCGACCTCCGGGACCACGCACCCAATTCAGCGAGGACATCGCCGACTTCGTCAGCCCGCATGCCCTCCCCTCCGCTGACTACATCCTCCTGGGGGACCTCAACTTCCACCTGGAGAACAACAACGACCGCAACACCAGCACCCTGCTCGACAACCTCGCCAATCTTGGACTCAAGCAGCTGGTGTCCACCCCCACCCACCTCGCCGGACACACACTCGACGCAGTCTTCTCTTCCTGCACAGACATCGACTTCAGCCATGCCACAGAGCTTCAATGGACGGACCACAGCTGCGTCCACTTCACCTTCAAAAGAACGACGACCCACCACCACCAGCAACAGGCTGCCCGCAGAAGCTGGAACAAGATCACAGCCGACCAGCTCGCCACCTCCCTGAGCCAGCACCCTCCTGCCAGCTCAGCGAACCCCAGCCAGGCCGCCGACAACCTCACGAAGTGGATCAGCAACTGCGCGGACGAGCTCGCCCC
This sequence comes from Lissotriton vulgaris, assembly GCF_964263255.1. Taxonomy (NCBI): domain Eukaryota; kingdom Metazoa; phylum Chordata; class Amphibia; order Caudata; family Salamandridae; genus Lissotriton; species Lissotriton vulgaris. The sequence continues at coordinate 1,686,104,515 of NC_141693.1, read as the reverse complement.
GCTGAGGACCCCGCCCAGCAGACCCGGCAGCAAGAAAGCCCCATGGTTCACCGACGAACTCAAGAGCTCCAAGAAGAACTGCCGAGCCCTCGAGAAAGTCTGGAGAAGGGAACCTACACCGGACAACAGGACCTCCTTCAAGCTTGCCACCCGGAAGCACCACCAGCTGATCCGCGCCGCCAAGAAAGCTGCATTCAAGGACCGGCTGGACAACAACGCACACAACTGCAAGGAACTCTTCAACATCGTGAAAGAGCTATCCAACCCCAGCGCAGGAAACAACGACATCACCCCATCGCAAGACCTCTGCAACTCCCTCGCCTCATACTTCCACAACAAGATCGCGGACATACACAACAGCTTCAACAACCAACCAACGCACACCACGACCGAACAACCACCCCCCACCACCACCCTCCACGCCTGGACCCCGATCAGCACCGAAGACACCATCCGCACGATGAACTCCATCCACTCCGGATCACCGACCGACCCCTGCCCTCACCACGTCTTCAACAAGGCCGACGCTGTCATCGCACCCCACCTGCGAGACATCATCAACACATCCTTCGACACCGCCACCTTCCCCGAGAGCTGGAAGCACGCCGAACTCAGCGCTCTACTCAAGAAACCCACAGCGGAATCCCACCGAACTCAAGAACTACCGCCCCATCTCGCTCCTCCCGTTTCCAGCCAAAGTCATCGAGAAGACCGTCAACAAGCAGCTGGCCGCCTTCCTCGAGACGAATGGATCCCTCGACCCCTCACAGTCTGGCTTCCGAGCCAACCACAGCACCGAGACCGCCCTCATCGCCGCCACCGATGACATCCGAGCCCTGATGGACAACGGAGAAACAGCGGCCCTCATCCTCCTAAACCTCTCCGCGGCATTCGACACTGTCTGCCACCGCACCCTAGTACAGCGCCTCAGCAACGTTGGAATCCAGGACAAGGCTCTGGAATGGATCATCTCCTTCCTCGACGGAAGAACACAGAGAGTCCGCCTACCACCGTACAAGTCAGAGGCCACCGAAGTCATCTGTGGCGTCCCCCAAGGATCCTCGCTGAGCCCCACCCTCTTCAACGTCTACATGAGCCCCCTCGCGGCCATCGCACGCCAACACAACCTCAGCATAATCTCCTACGCCGACGACACCCAGCTGATCCTCTCCCTGACCAACGACCCCGCCGCCGCAAGAGCCAACCTGCACGAAGGAATGAAAGAGGTAGCCGAGTGGATGACGACCAGCCGCCTGAAACTGAACTCAGACAAGATGGAGGTCCTCATCCTGGGCTCTTCACCCTCCGCCTGGGACGACTCCTGGTGGCCTCCCGACCTGGGTACCGCACCCAAACCGACACACCATGCACGCAACCTGGGCTTCATCCTGGACTCCTCCCTCTCCATGACCAGAAAAGTCAACAACGTCTCCTCGGCGTGCTTCAACATCCTACGCATGCTACGGAAGATCTTCTGGTGGATCCCCACCGAGACCAGGAAGACCGTCACCCAGGCCCTCGTCACTAGCCGACTGGACTACGGCAACGCCCTCTACGCCGGTACCACCGCCAAGCTCCAGAAGAGACTCCAGCGGATCCAGAACGCCTCAGCCAGACTCATCCTCGACATCCCACTAACCAGCCACATCTCCGGACATCTGAGAGACCTACACTGGCTCCCCGTCAACAAAAGAATCACCTTCCGCCTCCTCACCCACGCACACAAAGCCCTACACGACCAAGGCCCGAGCTACCTCAACAGCCGAATCAACTTCTACGCTCCCAAACGCCACCTCCGTTCAGCCAACCACGCCCTCGCCGCGGTCCCCCGCATCCGAAGAGCGACTACAGGAGGAAGGTCCTTCTCCTACCTGGCCGCCAAGACCTGGAACTCCCGACCGACCGACCTGCGCCTGACCCAAGACCACCTCTCCTTCAGGAAGAAGCTGAAGACCTGGCTGTTCGAGCAGTAGCGGCACCCCCCCTACCCCCAGCGCCTTGAGACCCTACGGGTATGTAGTGCGCTCTAGAAATGTCTTTGATTGATTGATTGATTGCTAGAGGCCGGCTGGCAGTGGAATTCTTGGGATATATATATATAAATATGTGAATGTGTATGTATGTATATGTATATGTGTGTATATATATATATATATGTGTGTGTGTATGTATGTGTATATGTGTATATATATATATATATATATATATATATATATATGTTGTATGCATGTGTATCTGGATGTATCTGTATGTATATGGGTATCTATGTTTACCTATGTACATGTGTATATATATATATTACTTACTGGTGGTCGCCAGTAGGTAGTTCTAGTTAGGACCTGGTTTCCATAGGAAAAGCATTTTTTGACTTGGCTATAAGTTTGGCTTCAATTGACTCAAAAAGTGTCACAAACCAAATTTGGCAGGGAGGTAGATGTTGTTTCAAGGAATTTCCTTTTGCTCATTTGGTATATATCTGTTCAGTAGTGTTTGAGAAATGTAAGTTTAAACTTATAGTGATATCTCTAGCCGTGGATATTTCGTGGTGGTTTTGCAATGAATCTCAAACACCCGGGACAATGGGAATGCTCTGATTGGCTGGACGCAACCTGGTGGATCCACAGATGATCCACATTGATAAATGTTTTTAGAGATTTATTTATATATTGATTTATCTACTGTGATGGGTAGAATTAATTATATAGTTATCATTTTTTTATTTGGTGGTGGATATTGAATTCTTCCTTTTGCTTTCTGCATTTGCGACGTACCAGCGGGGTATCTCCGGTCTCACCGCAGAAACAAAAATTTGATTTTAGAGATGGTTGTTCTAGAAATACACTAGAAAAACAGGAATATGAAGTGTACAGTGATAAACCTCTAGTGTGTAAAATTTGTGAAGGGTGTGGAATTTAACCCTTTCGATGCTGATGACGAGCTCAGCTCGTCATCACCCACGGGTGTCGTGTGCTGATGACGAGCTGAGCTCGTCATGACAACAGCAAAATGGTAATTTGCAGCACAGCGCAAAAATCACAGCAGCAGCGATGCGGTTAATAAAATATCTAGTTTTCAGTGGGGCAAGTTGCTTCATAAATCTACTCGTCCTGTAACAAAATCCACTTGTCACTTGTCACGTTTGTGCCATGTAATACGATGACAAATTATGGCAGCAATCTAATTATATAAGAGCTTTGATATAGCCTTCTGATAATGCCAGGGCTCATACCATAGTTGGTTTTGAATACTAACAATTCCCTTATTTGGCCACGTTTCCGGAGTGCTACATACTGGGCTGAAGGTAGCGGTATGCAATAGTTTCAGGATTGTAATGCCCTTTTGAGTCTATGCAAACCTACTAACTTGTATGTTTTAAGAGTTTTCACCAACTCTTCTCTAAAATTTGAAAATGTACTCCTGACAATGGAAAACGTAAAACTTCTTCTAGGGCTGGGAAAAAAGTGGACTGAAAGTGAACTTGCAGACACAACAGATTTTTGCATGAGAAAATCAACACATGCATATTTGCTCATGCTTAAATGTAGTTGACAAATATTTTCTAGGAGTACTATTTCTTGGCCTACTTATGTACATTCTTGTGAATTCATGAAAGCTGTAAATCTGCACTTTATGCAAGGACATATACCATGGGTGAACTTTTGAGACTTTCATTAATAATTGGGCCCCTAATTAGGTCCGACATTAACCATGACCTTTTGAGTTTTTTAAAATTCTGTCTCTCTGTCTATTGGCTGTCATTACAGTGAGTGTGAGTATTCTGCTCTTTCACTAGGAGCATATCGGCTCACAAAGTAGTTTCGTTCAGTGCTAGAAACTACTGTTGCAATGAGCGATTTCTGAGACCAAAAACAAGTTTTGTTATATTGGTGAGGGCCTGGCAGTTCCCACACCAATAAGGTTTTACAAAAAGCATGCCAAAACAAGACACGCATTGACAAAACCAAAAGGCTGACCACCAATTAAAGACCTACTGGTCAAGCCACTACTTGTTTATTTTTGTTTACCATAATCTTGGTGACAGCTGCCTATGGTGCCGAGTTTGGGGGCATCTGAGAGTGAATTCATTGGAAATGGTGGAAATCGCTTTACGTGACAGCTGGTCAGTCCTCCTTTGTTCTCCTCAGGAATTGGCATTGTGCCCCGAACTTTACTGGTCCACCCTGGAGCTATCTTATTATCGACAGGAGTTAGAGGAAATTCTGTCCCAAGCAGGCTCCAGCAGAAAAGCTAAAGCATATAAATGGTATACTCACAGACATTGAACAGGGTGACATGTGGAACGCCCTGTTCCAGGCTGAGGCCTTTTCCAAAACACTTATAAATACTGTTTACTGGCAACACAGAGATCACCGTATATACAGCCAGTCGAGCCAAGAATCCCTAAGAAATGCTTTTCTCACTGTCAAGGACTCATTTAAAGTAGGAGGATTTCTTGAACAAAATTGAACCCCCTCTAGCCAAGCGTCTCTACTTGCAGTTCTGGTATGAAACCTTACTTCTCCTGGCCTTTACTGCTTCTACTGCTAAATGGGAGCGTACACCGCATACTAACGAGCTGCAGTGCCTGCCCTGTGGGGAACATGAAGAAACTATTAAGCACATTATTTTCTTTTGCCCAACCTATGTGTCCCAAAGGAAGAGTTGGATAATCCTGATTTGTTGGAATTTGGGAACTAGGAAAAAAAAGGAAGCCCTCCGGGTTTTAAGATATGATACATATATGCGGTCAGTCTTTGATCTCTCTCGCTATTTGAGGAGTAGGTGGAGAATAAGGTATAAGCTGAGCACCTCTTATGTAAACTTTTGCCGGGATGAACAGTATTTCAACAATTGTCACAATCACTGAAGAACAGGATGACCATTACTCATTTTATAACTGAATAACAGAAGACCTTTTTAGTGTTTCATGTTTATTTTTAAAGCTTTTATGTGGATGATCAACCTATTCTACTGTACAGTTATGCATACCTAGCCCTAGGGTAGATGGAAATCCAATTATGCTAATGAATAATTTCAGTCAGGGAGGTACCCGGTACTCCCAGATAGATTGCATAAACTATAATGAAGTAGGAGCCTGCCGAGTAGCTGGGAGTGATATGTTGTTTCATTCTCCATATTATTGCACACAATTTTGCACAATCTAAATAGTTGTTATATTGTTTTAATATATGTTTTATTGTTTGTGCTTTTATGGCTAATGGCCAAAATAAAGTTTATAAACAAAGAAACTATGTATTTCTTAAATGGGCACAAGATATGGAGCTTAGGAGCAGTGGTTATTTTGCACATCTCTAAATTTGTGGGTACACATACAGGCATGTGATTTGGAAGGTATTTACAAAATACCTTCTTTATTTACAGATTGGCTTACATTTGGAAAGCACAAATGCAGTATAATGTAATTGGCAATAATAAATATCCTACTATGTTATGCTCCCTAATGTACTCTGATTAAAAATAGTCCTTCACATGTGTGGGTACGCCTAGTGCCTGGGATAGGAAACAGCCCAAAAATCAACATGGATTCATGACAGTTTTCCACTCAAAACGGACCCGTTTTTACAAAGTTGGTAGCTGTGGCATTTGGGCCCTAACTCAGCTGATACCTTGGTAAACCTAGCAATCCTGTAGATTGTAGAAAGTTAGACGCCTAGGGAACCCAGGATGGGTTGAATTGTGTGGATTTCACCAGGTTCATTTACCCAGAATCCCTTGCAAACTCAAACTGTGACTAAGAAAACAAATTTTCCTCATATTTCTCTTTTGGGAAGTTGTGGAATATGCGGGAAGCCACAAACCTCCTCCCACCCAGCATTCCCCTAAATCTTCTGATTAAAATGGTACCTCACTTGTGTGGGTAGGCCCAGTGCTTGCAACAGGAAAGGCTCTAAAATACAATATGAATACACCAACATTTCCTGTTACAAAATTATTTGATTTGGCAATGGCGGTAGTGGCATGTTTTTTGGCCGGGGATAGACGGCCACCTAGGGAAACCTGCTAAACCCAGACATTTCTGAAAACTAGATACGTTGGGGAGTCCAGGGTGGAATGCCTTACATAAATCCCACAAAGATTTCTTAACCACAATGCCCTACAAACCTCAAATTCTGCATAAAACTGCACATTTTCCTTGCACTCTATAACGTAAATGTCCGTACCACCCAGCATTCTCCCACTTATCCCGATACAAATGCTATCTGACTTGTGTGGATGGGCCTAGTGAATGTGACAGGCAAGCGTCAAACCAAGGTCAATGGAAGTCTCGTGGAAGAACTCTCCTAGACCCTGGTTTGATTTGTGCCTGTCAAGGGCAGAAGGCACAGCCACACAGGTGGGGTAGTTTTTATATCTGGACAAGTGGGGTAACGCTAGTTGGTAGGAAATTTGTGGATCTCAGGTTTCTGGAAGATTACATCTCAGAAATGCAAGGAAAATGTGAGGTGTGCCACCCTGGACTCCCCCTGATGTCTAGTTTCAGAAATGTGTGAGTTTCCCTGTGTGGCTGCCCAGCGTGGTCCCATGTACCGGAACTACCCATATTTCCAACTTCTCCGTGCTTGGTTGTGAACTCTTTGGTATCACAGGCACCAGGCCCAGCCACCCAAGTGGAGTAGCGTTTTTATCAGCACAAGTGGGGTTATGCGGGGTGGTAAGAATTTTGTGGGCCAAGGTGGTTTCCGAGCGTCTATATGACAAAAAATTGAAAGAAAATGCACAATGTTTTTCAAAGTTTGAGATTTGCAGGGCATTGTGGGTTATAAAATGTCACGGGGTCCACCACAAGGTGCACCATCTTGAACTGCCCCTTGTGTCTAGTTTTAAAAAATGCCTCGCTTTGGTATGTTTCCCTGGGTGGCAGCTGACTCGAGCACGAACAAATGCAGCCGTTGAGAATAGAAGTAGGACGATATTGGGACTTAGCTACACTCTGCTACCCGCATGTGTAAAAAAAATTGATTCTTGCCATAGGAATGCTTTAGTCCCACGGGGGCAGAAAGGCTCTATTGCCCATTCTGGGATAGGAATATCGTCTCGAAGCCAAAGTAGGTCTTACCAACCTTTTGTTTGTTTTGAAGCCATGCTGAAATTGCTGGAACAGATTTTGGGTAAAATGTCCGCAATCCACCATTGGCTGGGCAGAAAGACTGATGCACCTATTCAGGGGAGGGAGTAGGGCTGCTACTATCCCCTTTTAAAAACATTTCTGGGTCTATTTTTCACAAAGCGCTCCCACACCAGACAGGTGCACAAGTCTTTCTGCCATCTGGTGATGGATTGAAGGTGTTTACCCAAAATGTGCTCCCGGGGGACAGAAAGACCACCAGACACCAGGAAAAAATAGTCTAAAAAAATGTGTGCGAGGGCGGTTCTCCTAGGCTTCGTGCTGCCCTCCCACCCATGAACAGGAGCATCAGTCTTTCTGCCCCCTGGGGGTAAATTGAGGTGGATTGAGGGTGTTCACCAAAAATCTGCAACCTGGGGAACAGAAAGGGCACTAGACATCTCAATATTTGCCATAAGAAATATTCCCTAGGTTTTAGTGGACTTTCTGCCCTCCTGGGGGCATGTTAGTGAGTAACATCCTCCAGTTTTGCCCCCAGCGGGGCAAAAACACTGTTTTGCCATTTTGGGAGGGGGAGAGGGTGATAAGTGTCCACATTTGCCCCATGGGGAAGAAAGCCAGTTATTGAAATTTTTGAGGTGGGGCTTAGCCAGATGTGTCAGCGGACCACCCCCACCCTTCATTTTCTGCCACATAATACCTTCCTTGGGGTCTATTGGGCTTTCTGCCCCCCACCCGGGAGGCAGATTAAGGAGTAAAATTCCCCAGATTTGCCCCAAGGGGTGCAGAAAGGCTGTACTGCCATGTTTGGAGTGTGGAGGCTCAGCCTGGTATTTTTGTGTAGCCAGCTCCACCTCTCAATATAGCACAATTAGAAATCTCTGGGGTTAAGTGTGGTTTCTGCCACCCTAAGCACAGATTTGATTGCAAAACTGTCCGAAATTGTCCCAAGGGAGGCAGAAAGATTATTTTGGTATTTTATGGGGTGGGCCTTGCCAGGTGTGTCAGAGGGCCAACCCCACTCCTCAATATATGCCAATGAATGGCATTCCTGGGGGTCTAGTGGGCTGTCTCACATCCCTGGGGGCAGATTGGGGTTCAAGACCTCCTTTCTACTCTCTTGGGGCGGTAGAAATTCTGTTGAGCCTGGGAAAGGGGAAAGCACATGCCCATTACTATGGGGGCCGCTCTTCCCCTCTAAAGATATCCCTGATGTCTAGTGTCTGCAGCGGTCCCCAATGAGGGGTCCACTGGGGAGGGATACCATTGGAAGGGGGAGATTTTCCCCTCTCCAGCAACACTGCTCCCATTTAAATTGGTGCTCTGAAGCTAAGATATACCCCCAAGCACTGATGGAAGTGAAACTAAATTAGCCGATCAGCTCATTTTACTTTAACCTTCCATGTAATGACGTCAGCGCGCACTGGGCACTGATCGTCATTGTAGGGAAGGGAAAAAAACAGACTTGACTGCTGGGAATGCTCTTCCCCAGCAACAAAGAATGAAATTAGTAAAAGAAAACCTCTGGTGCTTGCACCAAATCGATTTACTGCCTCGGTGCGAGAAAGGGCGAGGGGGAGAGAGAGAGGGACAGGGAGAGAGAGTTTCACTCTTTCATTTTAGTCACTTGCGATTGCCACTTAAAGATGTGGTCAGGTGTATGAAATTATTGACTTTGATGAAGCCTTGTGTTTCTGTTTACCATTAATAGTTATGTTTGTTCCTGAGCTCGCAGATTAAATACATTTTCTTAGGTGGTACATATCCTATCGAGTGGCACGAAAGCAACTCATGATTGAATCAAGCATTACCTTACAGCATGTAAATCACCCACTCTCTCACAGTGAAACAGCCTGTCACAAACTTGACATTTATGATCCTTATGATATTGCTAGATATTACTTTTGATGCATGAGGCATTAATATTTATAGGCGGTGAAATCACTGAAGTGGTTAATGCCAAGGGGCTGTCAATAAATCCGTAAGTGGTTGAAAGGCTGCTCTCATATCCTGTGTATTATGTCAGCGGTCTTTTCTCTTTGTACAGGTGTGCTATATGTAATAGTTTTATAAAGTCATTAATAAATGTATGCCAAATTTAAATTAAGTATCATGCATGTTGAATAATTATTAATAATTTTATTTGTTCATGCCTATTTGTTTTGTAGTAAATGCAGGCACTCTGTCTTAAAAGAGATTTGGGGAGTCTGGCACATCTTAAAGAATCTTGCAAGAAAGGAGTTTAGTCTAAGTTTGTGGAGAATGGATTTTTCTGCAGTTAAAACTGATTGGCACTACATCAATTGCTAATTAATAACTCAATCATGCCTTTCCTCCAACTCCAAGAGAAATTCAATCTTCCTGGCTCTTGTATTCAACAATAGTCAAGTCAAGTCATAAAATTTATATAGCGCACTACATACCCAGAGGGTTTCAAGGCGCTTAGGAAGGGGAGGAGGATTATTTGTCAAATATCCACGTTTTAAGCTGCTTTCTGAACGCTAGGTGATTCTGGGTGAGGCGAAGGTAAGCGGGGAGTGAGTTCCATGTTTTGGCAGCCAGGTAAGAGAAGGATCTGCCTCCCATGGTGGTCTTGTTGATGCGAGGTACAGTGGCGAAGACTTGGCTGGAAGAGCGTAGTTGGCGGGAGGGGGAGTAGAAGGACAGTCGAGAGTTGAGGCAATCTGGTCCGATGTCGTAGAGTGATTTGTGTGCGTGGGTGAGCAGTCGGAAAGTAATCCTCTTATTGACGGGTAGCCAGTGGAGATCTTTAAGGTGACCAGAGATGTGTTCGTTGCGTGGGATGTCTAATATGAGCCTGGCTGAGGCGTTTTGGATTCGTTGTAGTTTCTTCTGGAGTTTAGCGGTGGTACCTGCGTAGAGGGTGTTTCCGTAGTCCAGTCGGCTCGTGACCAGAGCATGGGTGACTGTTTTCCTTGTTTCGGTGGGGATCTAGCGAAATGTTTTTCTGAGCATGCGAAGAATGTTAAAGCAGGAAGAGGATACGGCGCTGACTTGTCTGTTCATTGATAGTGAAGAATCCAGGATGACGCCAAGGTTCCGTGCGTGGTCTGTCGGGATGGGTGCATTTCCGAGGGCTTCCGGCCACCAGGAGTTGTCCCATGCAGAGGGGGATTTACCTAAGATGAGGACTTCTGTTTTGTCTGAATTCAGTTTCAGTCGGCTTTGTTTCATCCATTCGGCGACTTCTTTCATTCCTTCGTGAAGGTTAGTTTTGGCGGTGCTGGGGTCCTTGGTGAGAGATAGGATCAGTTGAGTGTCGTCCGCGTAAGAGATGATGTTGAGGTTGTGTTGGCGGGCGATGGCCGCGAGGGGGCTCATGTATACGTTGAAGAGGGTGGGACTGAGTGAGGATCCTTGTGGTACGCCGCAGATGATTTCAGAGGCCTCGGACTTGAATGGTGGGAGGCGGACTTTCTGGGTTCTTCCGGTGAGGAACGAGGTGATCCATTCCAGTGCCTTTCCTTGGATACCGATGTTTCTGAGGCGTTGTAAAAGGGTGCTGTGGCAGACTGTGTCGAAGGCTGCAGAAAGGTCGAGGAGGATGAGGGCGACTGTGTCTCCATTGTCCAGTAGAGTTCGAATGTCGTCTGTTGCTGCGATGAGAGCGGTCTCAGTGCTGTGTTTGGCTCGGAAGCCAGATTGTGAGGGGTCGAGTGAATTGTTGGCTTCGAGGAAGGCGGCGAGCTGGTTGTTGACAGCTTTCTCGATGACTTTGGCCGGGAATGGAAGAAGCGAGATGGGGCGGTAGTTTTTGAGTTCGGTGGGGTCTGCTGTTGGTTTTTTCAGAAGGGCGGTGAGTTCAGCGTGTTTCCAATTTTCTGGGAAGGTAGCGGAGTTGAAGGAGCAGTTGATGACGTCTCGGAGGTGCGGAGCTATGACGGAGTCTGCTTTGTTGAAGATGTGGTGAGGGCATGGGTCTGTGGGGGATCCAGAGTGGATGGAATTCATCAGGCGGATGGTGTCCTCAGTGGAGATAGGGTTCCAGGCGTTAAGGGTGTTAACGGGGGGAAGATGTTCAGCTGATGGTAGGGTGGGTTGGCTTCCGGGTTGGTTGTCAAAGCTGTTGTGGATGTCAGCAATCTTGTTGTGGAAAAAAGAGGCTAGGGAATCGCAGAGGGTTTGAGAGGGGGTGATGTCGTTGGAGTTGGCCGAGGGGTTGGAAAATTCCTTGACGATGTTGAAAAGTTCTTTGCTGTTGTGGGCGTTGTTGTCAAGTCGATCCTTGAATGCTGTTTTCTTGGCTTTTCGGATCAGTTGGTGGTGATTACGGATGGCACTTTTGAAGGCGTCCTTGTTGCTGGTGGATGGGTCTTTTTTCCAGGCCTTTTCAAGGGAGCGGCACAGTTTCTTGGACTTCTTGAGGTCATCGTTGAACCATGAGGCCTTCTTGATGCCAAGTTTGTGTTGACGTTTTTTCAGTGGTGCTAAGGTGTCGGCGGTGTTGGATAACCAAAGGGTGAGGTTAGAGGCGGCTTCGTTGGCGTTAGAAGAGAGGGCTGGGGAGGTTTGAAGGAGCGATGTGGAGATCTGCTCCGTGGTGATTTTGTTCCAGTTTCTTTGTAGAGTTGGTTGGGGGTGGACGATGGGTTTCGGTTTGTTGTAGGTGAAGTGAACGCAGCTGTGGTCAGTCCAGAGGAGATCCGTAGTGTGGCTGAAGGAGACATGGTTGCTGGAGGTGAAGATGGGGTCGAGTGTGTGACCTGCGATGTGGGTGGGGGAAGTGACCAATTGTTTAAGTCCGAGGTTGGCTAGGTTGTCCAAGAGGGTGGCGGTGTTGCGGTCGTTGATCTTTTCAAGGTGGAAGTTGAGGTCTCCCAGAAGGATGTAGTCTTTGGATGGGAGCGCGTGTGGGGTGATGAAGTCCGTGATGTCTTCACTGAATTTTGCGCGGGGTCCTGATGGTCTGTAGAGGAGGGTGCCTCTGAGTGTGGTCTTGGGGTCGATGTGGATCTGGAAGTGAAGGTGTTCGGAGTTAGCGAGGTTGGCGTCAGAGCTGGTTGAGATGCGGATTGATTTTTTATGGACGATAGCGATTCCACCTCCTGTATGGTCGGTGCGGTCCTTGCGTGTGATCTTATAGTCATCAGGGATGGCAATGGCGATGTCAGGGGCGGAGGAAGCGTTCATCCATGTTTCCGTTAGGAAGGCGACGTCAGGAGAGATGGTGTCTAGTAGATTCCATAGGTCAATGGCGTGTCTGTGGACCGAGCGGGTGTTGAGAAGGATGCATTGTAGGTGGTTGGGGTCGGGAATCTGTGTTGTGGTCGTAGCGGAGATGTTGTCGGTGCCGATGAATTTGCATGAGAGGCAGGAGAAAGGTCCATGGGTGCGTCCAGGAGCGGCTTGGACGCAGTTGGGGGCGCGACCGGGGTTGAGGGCTAGGAGGGAGGCGGCATCGTAGGTAATGCGGGGGGGCTGGGCAGCGCGAGGGGCAGGGGGTCTGGCGCTGGGCGCGGTCCAGGCGCGGACGGGCGTAGACGGGCTTACCTTTGGCGCACCTTCGGCGCGGATTGGGCGCGGTCGCTGCGCGTGGACGCTGCGCGCGGGAACTACTGTCATATATGGATAGTGGGGGGGGAGGGGCGAGGGCGTATCAGCTGGGAGGCGGGGCGGGTGCACGAGGACGACGAGGAAAACAAACAAAATGGAGGCGGAGGGGGGAGGCACAGCGTAGCGCTACAGGAAAATGCGCTGAGAGCGTAGGGGAAGCAGTTGTGATGTAACAGAGCGCAAATGAAGGCACAAAGCAAGCACAATGTCAAAAGCGGCACAATTTCACAAGCCACAGAGCTCCAATGCTAAATACACTTTGATCAGCTTAAACAGCGCAGATCAGGCAAAGCGCTACTTAGCTATGCAGCAGGCGAGATGAACCAAGTCAATAAATAAGGCAAACGAGGCAAAGCAGCGCGGAGAAACCAGCTGTCTGCAGGGACAGTGGGAGCGACTCCTCAGCTCGTGGGGAAGGAGCGAGTCACGGCGCTTCCAGGGGCAGGGAGCTATTTGAGGACAGTGGGAGGGCGTATCAGCTGGGAGGCGGGGCGGGTGCACGAGGACGACGAGGAAAACAAACAAAATGGAGGCGGAGGGGGGAGGCACAGCGTAGCGCTACAGGAAAATGCGCTGAGAGCGTAGGGGAAGCAGTTGTGATGTAACAGAGCGCAAATGAAGGCACAAAGCAAGCACAATGTCAAAAGCGGCACAATTTCACAAGCCACAGAGCGCCAATGCTAAATACACTTTGATCAGCTTAAACAGCGCAGATCAGGCAAAGCGCTACTTAGCTATGCAGCAGGCGAGATGAACCAAGTCAATAAATAAGGCAAACGAGGCAAAGCAGCGCGGAGAAACCAGCTGTCTGCAGGGACAGTGGGAGCGACTCCTCAGCTCGTGGGAAGGCACGTCTGAGCATATCCATCCATCATCCCCTTTGGTATCGCTTTGTTCGCCTTAAGTAGGCAGGGTATGCTCCAGACACGGGACCCTTGCTCACTTTGCCACTGGATTCAAGCTAGCCTGGCTGATGACGGCTGATTAGCCAGAAACCGGTACCAGGATGCTTGTTTCCGGTCCAGGGAAGACATGGCTCGGCAGTTCGGGCTGGAATGTTCCCATGAGGCACACAGTCAGACTGATTTGCATATGGCCATGTCTCAACTGGGGTGGTGGAGTGACTAAAGAATGATGATGGATTAAACCCAGATCAGTTGACTGGGGCCGAGTACTTGCATTTTTCAACACTCCGTCCATCATCCCCTTTGGTTTTGCTGTTGCAGCATGGCAGCTAACGGCTCCATCAAGAGCGCAAACTTCAGGGGTGAAAGAGGACACCCCTGCGGCGTGCCACTGGATATAGCGAGGGCTGAGGACCGCTCCCCATTCAAGAGTAATGTGGCCGTGGGATGGTGGTACAGAAGTTTAATCCATTTGAGGAATCCAGGCGGGAATCCCCTGTGGGTCAAGATAGCAAAAAAGTAGCCCCATTCCTGAAAGTCAAACGCCACAGGGAATCAAACGCCAAGACTGCCACAGGCGTTGGCAGTCTAAAAAGACTGCCACCGCCTGTTCATTCTGGTCTATTCTGTGCATGATGGAGAACAGAGTATGTAGATTATGAGAGGTGGCTCGGCCTGGTATAAAGCCGGCTTGGTCCGGTCTGATGAAGTTTTCCATAAGAAGGGTGAGCCTATTGGCCAACACCTTTGCCAGTATATTGACATCGCAGTTTATTAAAGACAGTGGTCGATCCCAGTCCGGGGGCTTCCCGGATTCCAAAAGCGAGACTAACGTAGCTTCACACATCGTTGGTGGGAGCGATCCCGCCTCGACTGCTTCTTCGTATAGCGCCTTGAGAAAGGGGCAAGTGTCTATGTAGGTTTTGTAAAATTGCCATCTTCAATGGCTGTCATGGCGAGTTTTAATGGGGAGTGGAGTGAAGCCTGGTAATGATTCATTTTAATTATTGTTTAAAGTGAATACTCTTTGTGCTGCATTGTCGTCGGGCATATTCTAAAGCATGCACTGTATTGAAATGTTTTTACTTTTTGTGTTGTTAATTCCCGAGTATTACCATTCTTTGTATTAACTTGTTCATGAAGGGAAAGCCTATTTAAGTCCTTTAAAATAAGCAACAATATCACTGATCTCTGTCTATGAAACAGTCTTTTCCTCTTCAGGTCAATTGCTGCTAAAGATCAATCAGGGGATGGATCAATATGTTGAGCAGCCTGTTGCACCATCATCATTCGGCCCTCTTACCTGATCCATTGAGACCTCTTTTCAGACTGTGTGGTAATGGTAAAGCCGGTCGTTGCTCTCCCCTCTTGCTGGCGTCTTTGGTTGTACTTTGATGGCCGAAGGTGAGCCTGACAGTGGTGACCCAGCCCTTCTTATCCGACTAGTGTTTCTCTCCGTCACCGTGGAGCCACACGCCGTTCTGCCATGCAGCCACTCGCCGTTACACCACGTGCCGCTCCACGGTGCAGCCACGTGCCAATCCTCTGTGCAGCCACAAACCGTTCCGCTGTGCAGCCACGCGCCGTTCCGCTGTGCACCTTTGCGCCGTTCAACTGTGCAGCTTTGCGCCGTGCAGCTGCGCACCGTTCCAACGTGCAGCTGCGCACCGTTCCATCATGTGCAGCTGCGCACCGTTCCACCACGTGCTGTTCCGCCGTGCATCCAGGTGCCGTTCTGCCAAGCACAGTGCTCGCTCCACTTGGCAATTTTCGAGGAAGGGCAGAAGAGCAGACTGGTGTCTGCCTTTTCCCAACTCCTACTCCGCTGAGTGAAGTCTGCTACACAGGCAGTCCCATAGCTGCCAAGGTTTCAGATTGCTTTGTGTGACATTTTCATAATTTCAGTGTAATTGTGATGGACAGTTCAACGACTGAGTGACACTTTCTCGCAAGCAAAATCAGGCAATGAAGACGAGGGAAACATTTAAATATCAGACATTACACTAATTTGAGAAACTATAATATGATCTTAAAACTGCTCCAGAGTACCATAAATGGAAGGGCACTAACCAGAGACAGACTGCATGACTGCAGTTCTCAGTAATAGAGAGCAGGCAGGAACTGCAGCTGTTCAGAAGAGGATCTCATTGTTCTGATCATTCATGGCTTGGTGCTAGCCTAAACAGCAAGTTTTATAACATAGCATAGTAAGAGCAACTAGGAGATTTTACCGTCACTCAGTCTCACAGCAGGTTGGATCATGTCAATGTCCTTCAAAGGCTTCTCCACTCACCTGGGATGGACACCAGGCACTGCAGCACAGCACCTGCTCTCACAACTCACTTGGAGGGTAAGAGAAGGGTTCAGTGCTTGCAGCCCCTGCTGGGTGGTGGTGAAATGCTCTGGGAGGGGAGACTGCTTTGGCTAGGGTTGCCACCTGGCCAGTTTTCTTCCAGCATCAATAGTATTTAGATGTCTCGGTTAGTACAAAAACAAGCAAAATCACTGAAAGACAGTATTTTTTATCCATTATCCTTGCATACTTCAAACAGCAAATATAAATATAAAGCAGTTTTTAATGTGTTCTAGCTACGTTAACAATTTGTGGTTAATAATTAAAGGAAATTAAGGCAAAAAAGCGATGTTCCAAATAAATATATATGTTTTTTTTTAAAAATCCTATTTAGTATCATACCCGGGCTGTCAGACTCTTTAAACAGCAGCAACTATCCGGTATTCTTGTTTCGTGGAAAAGAGACTATCCTAGCTGAGTCGTAACCACTAAAAATACAGCAGGACAGTCAATCCCTGGGAAGAGGTGGGGGACCTTCGAACCGGCTAATGCCGTGCCTCAGTGACTTTTCACATAGCCCAATCCGTGGCTGTCGGCGCCGGTGGAGTGGGGTGGGGCTGAGCATGACATCCACCGGGGCAGAAAGGGCAAATCCGCCACGAGAGAAAAATCACTTAAGGACCTGTTTTCCAAGGCGCAGGGTGGAGGATCGGGGGGTTTCGGGCGGCCAGGCGCGGAAGAGCAGATGGCGGCCTCAGCAGATGCACCTGTGATGCAGGCCTTTTTGGAGTCCCGTTTGCTGCCTTGCAGAATGACCTTCAGACTGTGAAGCATGATCTCACAGCGGAGATCAAGGACATCCACAGAGACGTGGACGACATAGGGAAGAGGGTGAGGGAGAAGGTGGCATCCTTGGAGGACAGGAGCGATGGCCGGGACACCAAACTGGCTGCCATGCAATGCAGCAGGATGTAATCCGAATACACGAGCAACAGGTGGACGTTCAATCTCACTTGGAGGACCTTGAGAACCCCTCCCATAACATTAGAATCTGAGGGGTGGGCACCAATGAAGCCGGGATATCTTTAAATATGTGCAAGAGCTTTTCAACCATATCCTGGACAACCCATTGGACACTGATCTTAAGTTGGACTGAACGCACAGAGAGGGCCCACCCAGGACGTCAACGGCGCCTCTGGTGGACATCTTGGTCTGCATCCATCGCCCGGATCCATTGGTGGTCAAGAAGGAGCCGCCCTTGAGGCCCTGCCAGAAGCACTGGCCAAGGCGGCAACCACATGACTTAGATTGTTTATCATGGTGTATCCTTCCTTTGATGCTTGGGGGTGCCGGGGGTGAGGGGGTTCGAGGATATCATTGGCCACATGACAACCCAACTGACTTTTTGTGTGCTCATCCTTGGATGACGGACTAAGGGTCGAATCTCAGACTCTTTATTGCGCTTGTTGCGCCCTGCTCTCTCTGTTTTACATTCTGGGGGTCTTTGCTTTATTCTTCTCCTTACTTATTCTCTTTTCTTCTCTCTTTTCTCCGGGGAGCCCCCGGCCCATGGGGTGTTACTGCTTCTTCGCTCTCGCACTGGTGTGGAAAGTTATCCCTTGTAGGCCCTGCTTGGGTCTTTACTCCTCAGGTGCTCATGATGGGCATTACTCCCTCCTCTTGGATCTAGATGCCACCATCCTCAGTTAAGATTCTCACTCTTAATGTGAGAGAGCTCAATAACCCCATTAAACGCAGGGCACTTGTTTCCTACCTGGAGAGCACAGGAGAAGATATATGCCTTCTTCAAGAGACAACTTGCTCTCCAAGGATTGCCACTGGCTCCGGTCTCGTACCATCCCACACAATTCTTTTCCTCCCACCCCTCTAAGACCGCAGGGTTAGCTATTTTGGTCTCAATGGCTTTTCAAGGGATGTGGTGCAGAATGGGGTTGAGATAAGGGGCAGGCTTCTCACGTACCACTTCACCATAGAAGGACACACTCTGATTGGGGAGTCTATCTATGTACCTAATGAGGGTCAGGAATGATTCCTGCACGAGGCGCTCACTTAAGCGACGGCACCCCAGGAGCGCCACATACTGATAGGGGGAGATCTCACCTTGGTGTTCGACAATGATTTAGACAGATCAGCACAGCGCACAAGCCAGGCTGGTGCCCTCTCGCCTGCAGGGCTTAGCAGACTACAAGATCTAGGTCTTACAGACCTGAGGAGACAGCAGTACCCTTTGTCACAAGAATTCTCATTTTATTCTAACGCACACAAAACATATGCCAGGCTAGACTATTTTTTTGGGTCGAAGGCTCTCCGTGAGGCCACGCTCTCAGTTGACATATTGGTGGCTGCCCTGTCCGATCACGCCCCGCTGGTGGTTACACTAGCCCTTCCACAGATCCGTCGACCCACCAGAAATTGGTGTTTCTGGGACACTCTATTGCATCGGCCGGACACGGTTGCCCAGATACAGCGCGCACGCGATGACTATCAGTTACATAATGACAGCCCTGACTCAACTCTTTCTACCCAGTGGGAGGACCTAAGGCAGTGATTAGGGGAGAAATTATCTCTATCTCTTCCGCAGAAAATACAGAGCGTGAAAAGAAAAGGGAGGAACTGACACAGCAGATCCGAGAGTTAGTGAGAAAATGCACCAACGCACCGGGGCCCCACGCATTTGGCGAACGTTGGCTGCCATTGACTGCGATAAGGCGGAATGCGCCGCAATGCGCCTGCGACGTTGCTTCTATGTTGTAGGTGATAGGTGTGGGCGACTGCTCGCACACAAACTTCGGGAGGTTCAGCAACACGAGGATATCCAGGAGATTTAAGACCACACTGGAGCACTTTGTTCGGACGATGCGACTATTGCATAGATATTACGAGATTTTTATGCCCAAGTTTACGACGAACAGCCTTTAGAGAGGGCGGACATAGATGCTTATCTAGGCCTGGCCTGTGTGCCTGCTCTAGCACTGGAACAGGCTGCTCATATAGAGAGGGAGATCAGACCAGAGGAAGTCATAGCAGCTATTGCTCGTTTGAAGCTGGTTAAGTCACCGGGCCCCGATGGTTACACAGCAGCTTTTTATAAGCAGTTCTGCTTAACCCTTACTCCCCTGCTTACCAGGCTCTTTAAGACCTTTGTAACACCCGGAGCGATCCCCTCCTCCATGCTGGAAGCAGCGATCAACGTTATCCCCAAGCCAGGGAATGACAAGACGACTTTTGGGTCATATTGACCTATTTCGCTCTTGAACATTGATCTGAAGCTGTATACTGGAATTTTAGCCACATGGCTTGCCCCCTATATGCCAGGGCTTGTAGACCCTGATCAGGCTGGATTCATTCCGCAGAGACAAACGAGTGACAACACCAAACGGGTCACACACCTCATTGAAAAGGCCTCCCGCATTCCTGGAGATCGAATGCTCCTAACCATTGATGCAGAGAATGCCTTCTATCGGGTCCACTGGCCCTACCTCGAGCAGGCACTAATCCGCATCGGCATGGGAGACAAGATGCAGACGCACATTTTTAACTGCTACTGCTCCCCCCACAGCTACTGTATGAATTAACGGTCACACGTCCACCCCATTCCCTATTAGTAGAGGTATGAGACAGGAGTGCCACTTGTCGGCCCTGCTGTTTACCCTCTATATGGAACCCAAGGCGTAGAGGGTCAGGGACAACCCTCAGATCACGGGTATCCACTTCAGAGGGAATATGCATACTATAAGTCTATATGCGGATTACGTTTTAGTCACCCTAACGAAACCTGCGACTGCTATGGGGCCCTTTCTGGAGGAATTGGACTCCTTTGCGAGTGCCTCCGGATTTAAGGTTAACCTGACGAAATCCATGGCACCGAATCTCTCCTTGTCACCTCAAGCACGTGCTGACCTCCACGCCCGAAACCCCCTGCAATGGTCCGATGATGTTGTCCCTTACTTGGGTGTAAATTGGCCCCGACTTTGCAGGCCATGCGAAGGCCAACTATTCCACACACGCATTTGCACTGCGCTGCAGAGATTAAAACACTATCAGATTTCGTGGTTTGGGCACTTCGCGGGCACTAAAATGACAATCCTCCCCAACATTTTTTACCTTTTTCAGACGCTACCCTTGCTGCCCCCTACAGGCTGGCTACTCTCTTTTTATTTGGCAGGGGCACAAGCTGAGAATGAAATGGTTAGTCTGCTTTCTCCCACCTCACGAAGGGGGTCTTGGAACACCAGATCTCGCGCTGTACTATAATGCTGTGCAACTTCGACACTTGGTCGAATGGAGTTGAGCCGAATCTGAGAAACATGGGCTTTTTCAAGATCGTGCAGTCGCTGGTATGTCTCATGAAAATTCCCTTTCTCTTGAAATCCCAACACCCGCCCAACGTATACGCCTCGCAGGTGACACGTACCACCCTTAACGTTTGGGACCGGACCAATTCGCGTCATGACCTAACGACCTTCCCTTCCCCGCTCACACCACTCTTTGATAATCCGGACTTTAGCCCCGGGATGGGTTCGCAGTCCTTTTGGTTGTGGAGAGAGGCTCCCTGCCGAGCCTTAGGCCTCTTATTTGATAAGGGTTGTATTATCCCCTTCTCGCAACCAGAGTCGATTATGGCCTTCCCGAATCCGAATGGTTGCACTACCAACAGGTGCCACACTAAGCTATGCACCCTGGTAAACGAACGCAGGCGACTAGGCTTCTCACCCCTTATGAGCATTGGCTCATCACACATTCTTCAGACAAGAAGTTGATTTCGGATTTGTATAAGATGCTCTTGTCCCGATGTACCCACACTTAACACACTGGGTGCATGAGATGGGAGAGAGACCTTGGGCGGGGTCTTAGTTCCAAGGAGTGGGAGGGTGCGTGCTACTTGGCCCTCCACACAGCAACACATGTCGGCCTAACCGAAACATTCACCAAGCTTGTCTACTACTGGTATTAGACCCTGGAGCAACTCAACCAAGCTGACGCTACACAGTGCCCTGACTGTTGGAGAGGGTGTGGGAGTCGGGGCACACTGGTTCAACTTTTGCGGGCATGCGAACACCTCCGGACTTACTGGACGCAAATACTTGACGATGTTGACAAGCATCTCGACACGGAACTTCCTAGGCTTATTACATATGTCCTACTGGGGGTACCAAATCCGCTCACTTACTCTTTGAAATCTAGGCGAGGGAAGCAGATAGCCATAGCACTAGGCAGATCCGTTCAGAATATATTAATACATTTGAGAACCCCCCTAATTCCTACATACACAGGGTGGTACCAGTGATTGTGGCACCTGCTGGGCATGGAAAAGATCTCTTACCCTGGCCAGGAAAGGCTCTTACTCCCGTGACAGCCATTCCTCGCTTTGCTAGCTCAAGATTTCCAGGAGCTGTTTTGCCCTAGATATTTACATCTTCTGTGCCTCACCACACCGGACCCCTCCACATAGACTGATCTAGTTTAATGTATGACACATCGTTCGGCACAGCGCTGTATAGAAGTAATGGACCAGGGAGGGGGGGTGGTTCTCCTTGCGCTTTCTTCCTCTTCTTCTTTCTCTTCGGGTGGTGAGCGGGAATGTATCTGTTGCTTCTTGTAATATCAATGCACCTATTAGTAGCTGCGATGGGCTTTGTGTTTCCGGTTTATTGCACGATTGTTTCCTGCGTTGTTCAATCAAAAGATTTAAACCATAAGAATACAGCAGAGTCATATTGGGTATAATCAAACCTGCCCTGTGGTGTGGCTGGGGAAAAGATATTTGAGCTGTCTCCCTGTGCCACAGGCTGGCAAGCAAGATGAGGAGTGGCAGTGGTGAAAGAAAAGAAGAGCAACTTGAGTGCAGTGTTTTCCATATATAATGGTTAATTAATTTTTACGGGTTCTTCTGAGAATTCTGTTCTCTGAATGCTTTCGACGAGGCACTTTCAGATACCTTAGGTAATTTAGTGCGCTTTGGAACAACCATTCAGCATAACACAAGAGATTGTGATCCCTACTGGAAATGAATAACTTAAACATCCATTTACAATCACTGAGGTCACAATCTAGTTTCAAGTGCATGATAACCTGGATGAGTGAACTTTAAATCATTTGTATGACATTTGGCAGGTGTTCTTTAAAGTCAACAGGTCAGCTGACCCGCGGACCTGAGTGCCGCCGCATTCAGCACTGACCAGCTTTGGGCAAGCCTCACATGAGAGTCTCTGAGTAGTCGGCCTGACTGACGCATGGCTGGTGACAGAGCCAGCAAGGTTGTTCAGGCATGAGTGCATTAAAAGGAGCCTGCCCTCCCAATAAACGATATGCTACAGTTACAGGGCGCATATACAGTGTAATTAATTTCAGTCCGCGTTCCGTGACCATGCTTTTTTTTCATCATCCATCTTAAGTTATTGTTGTGAATGTGTGACTGTCTGACGAATGGCGTCAGGGACAATTATGCTAGTCAGCCTGTGCTGAGCTATTTATTATAAAGAAAATGTTATTTCAATTTAAAACAAAAGCAGAGATACCGCACTCCGCTTACGCTTTGCTGCAAGGGTGGCAGGCAAGCGCAGCAATTCAGTAAATTGGCTGCAATCAGTACCACTCCGATTCTCCTGCAGGTCACACCTGTCTAACGACGGGCATTCAGGTCAGCTCAGCTGCACAGCCTGGACTGTGGTGTGCTGCTCTAGTGGGCGATTGAAACTTGAACCTCAAATATTATCCAAATACCAGGCAGGGTTTAGACCAAAAGTTAGTACAGTAGATCAAGTGTTCAGGTTCACGTGCATCTGCTGGAAGTACATTAACATAAGGAAGGGTAGCTTATATGTGGCATTTATAGACTTGGGGGCCGCCTTCGACCTCGTCCCACGGAATCCTCTGTGGATTACATTACAAGACATGGGGGTCCCAGGTGAGCTACTTAATGAACTCATTCGATTACACACAGGGAACTATGCAAAAGTTAGATGGGGAAAGGATGGTGAATTATCAAAGCCCATACCTGTAAGCCGTGGTGTGCGCCAAGGATGTGTATTGGCACTAAGCATGGGCGGAAAATCCGTTCCGCTCGCGGATTTTGCGGATTTTCGGTAAATTCGCAATCCGCGAGATTCGCGAATTTCCCGCAAAATCCGCAAATCCGCGAGCAGCGGATTTTATGGCTTGCTCGCACTGTTCGCGTGAGTTCGCGGCTTCCCAGTTCAACTTCGCGCCCCGCGAATAAGCGCTAAATTGCAGAAATACGATTTTAGCAAAACTGAAACTACTTACCAGGTTCAAAAGTTCAAGCTCATCATTAGTAGCCATTTCCTGTAGTGCTTCCTGAGGGGCCCCTCCAGAGTTCAGTTGCCTACTTGCAACTATTATGTGACCCTGCTCTGACCCTCAGAATAGTTACACAAAGGTCCTGAATTACAGCTAAGGCAGACAAGCAGGAGCCAGGCTGGAAGTTCAAATCCAGTGACACATTAATCAGCCCCTAATTCATTATTGTCAGTTGGGGCAGGGCAGGTGTTGTAACTAATTTTGCAACAATGAAAGCACTTAGCAAGTGCAAAAGATCACTAATCAGGAAGCACTAAGGAAGCAGGTGCCAGCTAAAAAAATATTCTGTGACACATTAATCAGCCCCAAATTAATTCAGGTCACTTGAGGCAGGGAAGGTGTGCTTTGCTTTGCCGAAAATAATGTACACTGGGCAACCAGAGGGTGTGGTGATGAAACAGAGGGTGGCATGGGTGGGCCAGAGGGTGGCATGAGTAGTCAGAGAGTGGCAGTGGTGACAGAGAGTGGCAGTGATGAAGAAGAGTGTCCCAAACAGGCTGGACACGTAGAAACAACAAGTTCGCAAAACTTGCGACCCGACAGGTAAGTTCGCGTTTGCGAAATTGTACAAAATCCTCGCGAACTGGCAGAAACCTGCGCGAACACAAAAAAAAATCCGCAAATTCGCGAGAATTCTCGGATTTTGCGGATTGCGATTTCGCAAATCCGCAAAATTCGCGAACGCGAGATTCGCAAAATTCGCCCATGCTTAATTGGCACCTACGCTATTTTCATTGTACGTTAATGACATACCCGCGTATCTAAGGGATTGTGATCACGACTCTCCTAGGCTAGGAGATGAGGCAATCACGGCATTACTTTTTGCCGATGATACAATCCTCATCTCACAGACCCCGAAGGGCCTTCAAAATCTGGTGAATTCCTTTAATGGTTACTGCGAAAAGAAGGGGCTGGAAATGAACTCATCTAAAACAAAATACACGTCAAACCCACACAAATCTTTCAGGAAGGATTTGGCCTTAAACAATCAAAAACTGGAATATGTGGGGAGCTTTAACTACCTAGGTATTACACTGGACAGCAACAGTTCATGGAAGGAACACCTGACAAAGAGTAGGTTGGCTTTCAAGCAAAACTCTATGCCCATCCTAAAAGTGCATGGAGCTAGTGACTCTAAAGCCATCACACCGGCACTGGAAGTCTTTAAAGCGAAGGCCCAATCAGCTGCACTTTACGGTGCTGAAGTCTGGGGGCATGCTGTAAACATAATTTTGAACGAGAAGGAAATCACTTTGTGCGCAGGTTATTAAAAATACCAACTAGAACCCCCCTAGTTCCAGTATTTCTAGATTTGGATCTTAAACGGACAGATCATCAAGCAGCTCTTAGGCCATTGTTGTATTGGGTAAGGTTATGGACAACCCCGGAGTTGTGTAACTATAAAAATGGATTGATAGAAATTACCCAGATTGATGAGTACAAGAAAATTGCATGGTTAAAACACATTGAACTTTGGTGCATCAGGCTCGGGCTGTCCCATTTTTGGGTTGAACTCCAGAATATGACTTCTGTGTGTAAAAAGACTCTAAAAACCACCTATTGGTCTTATGTTAATGACGAGCCATCTCACTGTCCATCTACTGGTATACTGACTCAGAAATTTTTGTCCATAAAAGACAATGCTGCATTCGAATCGTTCATGGATGAGATAAACCCACCACTAGCAAAAACCTTATATATGCAATTCAGATATGGGGTATTACAGACCAATGTTCATACATGTAAATGGGGAGCTAGCAATGAGGATGGTATCTGTACCCTTTGCCCACTAAAGGCCAAGGAAGATGATGCCCATCTATTGTTTTTCTGTTCCGTTTATGCGTCACTGAGACAGGGCTGGATTAAAACCTTTGTGTAAAAATTTGGGTGTCGGGACGTATAAAGAGGCAGAGCGTATTTTAAGGTCTAATACCTCACAACTGGTGGTTTTTTTGCATAAGCAGGTTCTTATTCAATGTGTTCCTTATTAGGAAACATCTTGGACATAAATTACAATGTAATATTAGAATCTACAGTCTTCTCCCACAATATAAAATAACGCAGAATGCACCGAGTTCACTTTTTGTACAAAATATGTGGTTTTAAAGATTTTAATCTAGGTTTTTACTCTGGCTTTTTACAAGGAATCAACGTTTTTTATGGTTTTAATTAGATTTTATGGAATATGCATAATTAATTGCACATAATTAATTGTTACTCTGTCCCACTATATCAATTGTATTGTCTTATGTAATCAATTGTTGTCAAAGGCATTTTTTAAATTCTTTGATTTTAAATGTTTTCTTTTCTTGTCTGTACTTCCTGCTTTTATGGCTATATTAGCCGAAATAAAGTTGAACTGACTGACTGACTGACTGACTAGAAACTGGAACCACTCCCAGAAATAAGTGCTAGTACCAAGCACCAGCATACATGGACTGATAGTAAGCTGTGCTCCTCAGAAAATATATGGGTACATGGTGCTCTGGATTACAGTCGATAACTGCTCCAAAGTTTCTAGACAGTGGCGGACCGCAGAGAATGGTCAGTTATTCATTTTCCGTTTAGTCTGTTATTGAGCGGTTTATATGGCCAGCGTCTGGTAATTATGTATCCATTACGCTGAGTTAATATAACATTACATGCATGACTACAATCAGTTTATGATGTTATTCATGGCAATGCTCCACTCTCTGCAGTACTTTTCTCAGCAATATTCATCAGGACCAAGGGGATATTACACAAACAAGCACAGAGGCTCAACTAGATGCAAATTTCAAGGAGTGGGGCTCACGGGTCAAATAATAGAGACAGAGCTAACACTTTAAACAATGGGGCAGAGCTATGCTTATAGCCAATAAAACAGCAATAAATTGTGATTTTAAACATATTGGTCAAACCTGATACAAATACAACAAACATGTTTTCGAGGATTTTACAATGCTGAATAGGATACAGATGACTATCTTTAAAAAGCGAAGGAGTGATTTGACAACTAAAAAAAGTACGAAGCACTTTAGAACCAGTTTTTGCAAAGCTGTTTGAAGACATTTACCCTTTTTGCCAATGCTTCAAAAATTCCTTCTGTGAAATGACAATGAGCACATTAAATATTTTTATATCTTCAGAAAGAAGCTGCTGCCTGACTGTTGACCAAAGGTACAATTTCAATCTGCTCATCGAAACGTTGAAACATATGCTTGTTTAAGGTCACACATATGTATATGTCACTGAAAAGTGAGCTTAGTAGTGGGTAAGTGCACTTTATTTCGGAATGTAACTGGCACGTCACAGGTTTGATTGCTAGTGCATCTTCCATTCTTACTGCAATTGAATGAAGTGAGTTCCCCCTCTGTTGGGAATATTACCACCTGTTAATTTCTCTGCCAGGAACCTGTGCTATCCTAAATCAAAATAAAATAACAACCCACGTTGAGCAATTCTCTTATGAGATGACTGAGCTACATCCACGCAGGAAGCCACCATTCATAAAAAACTGACAAAAAGGTAGTTGCTCGAAATAGCTTTGCAACCAGTGGTGTTCTAGCATGCATTTAATACAAGTATCCCTACGCCAGTAGACATAGAATGGGTAGCAATGTCTTGCAAATAGGTAACTTCAACAGAAATACAATCCATACCTCTTAATAGTGTATGTTATAATACAAACCATGCTTTCAGTTCTGCCCTGAGAACACAGCACATTAAGTGTCCAATCCACTAAAATATAAAAATTGCTATTAAATCCTCAAGGGACAATGTGCTTTATAATATGCAACATTTGGTACACATTTCTCCAAAATTCCTTTGAAAAGGACTAAACTGTTCTCTATAATAGTTGTTCCTCACTGTCTATATTGATTATAGCGTTTAGCTTGGCCTAGGTAGCAAAAGGGACACCCTTGAATGGGGTACAAGAGATGCACCAGGCAGACAATATGGTTACCAGTTTGTCATTTTAAAACTGGAAGAAGTACTGCACGGTAGTGTTTTCGGTGCATAATGCTTTTGCAGTGACAATGTCAGTCAGTCAGTCATTAAAACTTTATTTGGCTTTTTACAACGATAAAGGTATACAATTAGCAACATATCATTCGATTAAAAAGCATAGACAAGTCAGCATCATAAAAAGTGTAGCACATCTTCTTCATGCCAAAATAACACAGTTCCTTTACGTTAAAAGGCAAATATCATCTTAAAATTGTTAAAATCAAATACTTCATTATTGTGCATCAAGATCTTCCTGTATATCACCTACAGTACCGTTATCCTATAAGGCTCAATCTCATATTATCCTAAGGGATCAGATTACAATATTTACTCTGCACATTTGAGGAACACTTTAACTTTATTCATAAATTTCCCCATGGCACAGATTATATCTAAATTCGTCATTCCCACTAAAGGCTTGCATCCTATTCTTGATCCCATATTTTTTAAAAATCGGGCCTAAAAACTCCCTACGTATATCTAAAATCTTCATACAATCCAATAAAATATGTAAAATATCACAGGTGGTACCTAAAGTGCAAGTGCATTTACCATTACTATCTAACATTACATTTTTAACCCCTTTATTTGCATAGCAGGGGTTTATCCCAATTCGCACTCTTAACACTTCCCGCTTTAACAGTAGTTAGGTAATCTGTCTACATAAGGATAATGTAGATAATTTTTAAAAGCCAAGGTCATGTGAGACACTGAGGTTTTTCGCGAGAGGTACTCCGTTCGTGTATCCGAGTCTTTTCAAATCCCAGTGACCTAAGTTCTTTCTTATCTATTGTTAAATGGAGCGACAGAAGGCATAGCCTAAATTTGAGCTCTCTATATGCTTCGCTTATTGAGGCTCTTGTCTCTTTTGCCCAATTCCGCTCACTAGTGTCAATTTCACCTTTACCCCACTGAGAGATTTTTTAGACCTCACCTGACCCTAGACGCTGCCAAAAACGTATTAGGGCCATGCCGGCTGTTATAGCCCAGGAGATGATTCCCAAATCTAGTCTTGCTGCTTGTACCATAGAGGACCTTGGCAGCGAGAACAGACTTTTTACGATATTTCCCTCCGCATTATTCCAACAATTTTTGCCACTTAAGTACCTTTGCCCCATACAGGCTTTGTGGAGGGACCATTGCTAGGTAGGCTTTTATAACCGGCCTATCAGACATTTCTCCATATACACTGTTAAATCTTTTTAAACCCTTCACAGAAGCACTCATTTTTAAAGCTTCTGGGTGATTATACCATTTCAGGTTACTCGCAAACCACATCCACAGGTATCTATATTCTGTTACCTTCTCAAGCAGTTCTGAGCCAAGATAACAGGAGAACTTTTTTTTGCTCCTACCAAAACATAGGATTTTGGTCTTCTCCATGTTGACAACTAGTTTTTTTTTTAGACATTATTCTTTAAACATGTTTAGTTCTTTTGAAGACCTATCTACGTCTGGTCCATAATTACCAGATCATCTGCGTATAATAAGCAGGAGATATAATTTCCTCCTAGTTTCGGGCTAGCCCCTCTAAGCTCTCTTAATTTTAAGGGCAAGTCGGCTAAGAATAGGGAAAAGAGCAAGGAGGCAAGTACCAACCCTGACTCAGGCCATTACCAATCTGGATCCTCCTAGACAATCCTCCCTCCTCACCCAGGATTATCTGGGCCCAGTTTTCAGTATGTAGGGCTTGGATCAAGGCCAATAAATCGCCATGTATTTTATACCCTACCACAGCTGCTCCCTGCCCACAAGATCGAATGCTGTGCGGAAGTCCACAGAACAGCAGAATAGATTACCCCTCTGTTCAATCGACATCCTCGCGATGGACCAGAGAGCAAAACAGGGATCCACTGTTGAATGGCCTTCTTTAAACCCTCCCTGTTCTTGGGGTACTATCTGTTTTTCATCTGCCCAATCCTTGAGTAAACCCAAAATTAATGACAGCAGGTAAATTATCAGCGCCGGCAGCTCGAGTTAAATTTAGCCTAACTAATACACTCCTAATATTGCTTAGGGGGAAATGCTCTTTTACTTGTTCCCTTACTCCTGGCCAGCTATTAGGTATTATTTCCACCATCCTTGGCCATTTACCATATATTTCCTCAAGATAGACCACCCACTTATCCTCTGGTACAGAGTACTGCAGGGTCCCTACAACCTTCCCAGTGCATTCTTGTACCGATTTCCAAAAGCCTTTCACATTTTCTCTTCAATTGCCTCAAGTAGATTCATCATGTCATATGGTTACTGCGTTTCTATATATTGTGTTAAGTTAGCATGAGTTTATTAAATGTTTAAACGACATATTTTCCTTCGGCTTCAGTTTGCACACGACACCTAATTGTTATTGTAGCTTTCAACCGAGACGAAAGATGTGATTTATTTGAGAATAATATGTTATTGCTCTGATATCAGTTGTGCTTGGTACACTTGGTACAACTGTCTGCACACTGAGAACTGCACCCTCTAAGAATAACCTAACACAAGGTTGCTGAAGGCCTGATCCTCGCACCACATTAGACATAACACAAATAATGTTGCTGCCAACATTGGGCTCTACGTGGGTTTAAGATAGAGTTACAGGGAATGAATCAACACACTTGATGCTTCGCATGCAGAGAGCTGGTAGCTGTTGATGTGATCTGCTCCTACTGACCATTAGAGGTATGGGCCCGCCCTGCTAGAACCCAAATGAGACCTTCTTAGATCTAATATAATATGCTAAATAGGGTGCGCGAAATATAGGTGATACAAACTTTATATAGATTTTGCATTATAATATGCTATCACCATTCGCTTACTATGGATTAGTGACTATGCTGATAACTCTGATTTTTATAATATGTATGTTGGTATTATATAAGATACTGCGTTTGAGAACTTTGCATTGAAAAATAAACATTTCAAACTTGCACGTGTGTTCTTTGCCTCACAGTTTCGGTTTGTAATGATTATATAACGAAAGAGTGTTCATGTGTTCCACGATACCTGAGGTACCCTAAGTTCATGTTCTGGATTGTCTAAGTCATTGGGAAGTTATTACTACCGATGAGACACTGTAGCTAGCTTGGTAAGGGGATTTCTGAAACTAAGGTGAGTTTTGGGTCACCCTAACTCACCCAGGTTCTAGATCTCTGTGCACAGTTCTGTGGGAGAACGGAAACCGTGCTACATGGCTTATCCATGGGATTATTACTTTGCCATTTGCTCTGTATAAATTTACAAATTGTATGCGATATATTGCTATTGGGAGATATGAACCTCTAGGCAGTGCTTTCCTACATGAGACCTGGTCTTTACCATCCACATTCACTTTATTGTCAAACGGTAGTTATTTACTTTTGAATAACGAGATGTGTTGTGGGTTAATGGTCGGTATCGCCTATGTGGTTACTGTATCAGAACGTGTGGTGTGTTGCAAGAATGTGTTATATCCACCCAAGCATGGGAATTCAGATGTTTCCATTTGGCCACGAATACCAACCTTGAGAGCGGAGTTCAATGGTTTCAGCCGAATAAGAGCACTATTGTCTCAAAAAGAAGTGGCCCTGAGCTCTGCCCGTGAAACTTATGTCCTTCACATAGCTAACACACGCACTGAGGTGCAGGCACTTTTAAATACTGATTTGCCGTTTCATTTCTGCGAGCTTGTTCATCAAATCTTTAATGCCTTTTCCACAACTGGACTGGCACATTTTTTTAAATTGGTTAGCAGTGGTCTCGTGACTACGTTTGAAAAAGTTTTTGGTATTATCCCTGTGTTTTTTCATTCTATATTCGCAAGCTTGTTTGGCGGATTCCCTGTTTTGCTGGCTTTGGCTGCAGGCGTTTTGTTGATATTTTGCTTTATAAAACATGGATGCCCATCCTGCGCAAGGAGCCGCTCAGCCCCTTCTAACACTGTTTCGCAACCGGATGCTTAATTGCTATGGACCTTGCGACTTTAAGCACGGCATTTGGATTATCATTTCGGTTTTCCTATTTCACATGTGTCCAGCCTGTGTTTCATTGCCGGAGCTGTGATTTCGACTGGGCCATTGATTTGTGTCTCTGCTTGACGACTTCTCCTGACGTCGAATTTGATCAGCTGATGAGCCCCGTAGTTGCTCACGAGTTGGTTTGTTCTGGCGAAAGGGTTATGGCCGTGGCAGCGATGCATGGACTAATGGGTCAGTGGGACATATCCGCAGCGGCGTATGATTTTCTGGCACATAGCGTTCTCGAGAACCCACTGAGTTGTCCTCTGATGTTTCTAGAGGATTCGGTGCTGGAGGAGCACGTATGTTCTTTCCCATTGCTTAATTGGATGGCTGAACTGTTTTCGGATGATGACAGTGATTTCATGTTGGAAGCTGTGGCTACCTATTTTGCATATTCTATCCACCCATGAGTGGCTTTGGAGACTTTCACTATTACGGCACGTGACTTTTTAGTAATTCTGAATGGTGCCTGTTCTGTTACGAACATTCGACTTTTTGTTCTGGGCCTATGATTTTATAAATTGCCTCAAGTTCAAGTTTTTAAAAAAAAATTTTGTGTTGCCACTATAGGCATTCATACATATTTTGTATTATTAGTTCTTATATACATTTAGCTTGGCTCAATATTGTTGAACTCTGCATTCATGTTTTGCCTTTCTTATAGTATTGGCTGGTTTTTTTTTTCTCCTTTTTTAACCGTCCTCGGATCATTGGGGGGGGGGGTGTCATATGGTTACTGCGTTTCTATATATTGTGTTAAGTTAGCATGAGTTTATTAAATGTTTAAACGACATATTTTCCTTCGGCTTCAGTTTGCACACGACACCTAATTGTTATTGTAGCTTTCAACCTAGACGAAAGATGTGATTTATTTGAGAATAATATGTTATTGCTCTGATATCAGTTGTGCTTGGTACACTTGGTACAACTGTCTGCACACTGAGAACTGCACCCTCTAAGAATAACCTAACACAAGGTTGCTGAAGGCCTGATCCTCGCACCACAATAGACATAACACAAATAATGTTGCTGCCAACATTGGGCTCTACGCGGGTTTAAGATAGAGTTACAGGGAATGAATCAACACACTTGATGCTTCGCATGCAGAGAGCTGGAAGCTGTTGATGTGATCTGCTCCTACTGACCATTAGAGGTATGGGCCCGCCCTGCTAGAACCCAAATGAGATCTTCTTAGATATAATATAATATGCTAAATAGGGTGCGCGAAATATAGGTGATACAAACTTTATATAGATTTTGCATTATAATATGCTATCACCATTCGCTTACTATGGATTATTGACTATGCTGACAACTCTGATTTTTATAACATGTATGTTGGTATTATATAAGATACTGCGTTTGAGAACTTTGCATTGAAAAATAAACATTTCAAACTTGCACGTGTGTTCTTTGCCTCCCAGTTTCGGTTTGTAATGATTATATAACGAAAGAGTGTTCATGTGTTCCACGATACCTGAGGTACCCTAAGTTCATGTTCTGGATTGTCTAAGTCATTGGGAAGTTATTACTACCGATGAGACACTGTAGCTAGCTTGGTAAGGGGATTTCTGAAACTAAGGTGAGTTTTGGGTCACCCTAACTCACCCAGGTTCTAGATCTCTGTGCACAGTTCTGTGGGAGAACGGAAACCCTGCTACAATCCAGCATTTGTCTTTATAGGATCTTTCTTTTATACCTGATGATTGCCTTATATTTTATCCTTAATTTCTTAAGTTCAAGTAATAATACATGATTATATCTGCCTCTAAGGCTTCTTTCATGTTGCCTAATACCGGCTTTTACTTTACGGCAATCGTCAGCAAACAATGGCTTGTTATTAAAATGTAATTTAGCCTTACTTACTAACTCATGATTATCATGTTTCATTTTTATCCTGAGGCATTCTACCAGTTGTCTTATTATATCGTCATACCAGGGTATATCCTCACCTAGTAATAAGTTTTCCAATGCAAATGTTAACTGGAGTGCACTCAGTTTTTTTTATATATTCTTCTGTAATCCATGTTGTAAGTCGCTTTGGGTATTCTACCTGTACTTGTAACGCTTTTTGTCTCTGCGGGGCCCTCTTTACATATAGTTCTATCAGCAGTGGGTAGTGGTCACTACCTTCCACCCTAATTTTTTTTAAATGTTTAATTAAATGAAAGCTCCACGCCTGAGTAAATACATAATCTATGGGACACAGTTGCTGCCTTATTTTAAAGGTGCGCTTTGGGGGCCGATCCGCTTCCTTTCTTCCATTAACACAGACCAGGCTCATAGCCCCCAGCAGCTGTCCAAGCTCCATGTCTTGAGTTGAGGTGTTGCAACTTGGGAACTTAGCAATCTCTATGTTATAGACTCGTAACAGATCACTCTGCCATGAGTCAATTTTATGGGGATTTAATCTGTGATTAAAATCACCCAGTATCAAAAACGCATATCTAGGGTAAATATCACAAGGTCCTTTTTTAAACGTTCAAGGTTCACTTTATTATCACTTATTTTTTCTTTTTGTATGTACACATTTACAATGCATAAACCTTCACACCATAGTTATTTGATGTCAACACTCTGCTACCTAGTGTCCAATTACACTTGAGTTCGAGGGTTCTATATCTCTAGCTATCCTTGTTGAAACCAACGTCAACTGACCACCTGATGGCCTACCTAATATATTCTTTCTTGCAGGACAATGTATTATACACAATATCAAAGCTATGCTGTTTTTGACTCAGCCGAATCATAGCTTGATAGAAGAATAAGATGTCTCAAACATTTTGCTACCAAACTACACTTGTTTGAAGACGCAGCACAATCTGGTTAAATTGCTTACACAATGGGGAGCACAGGTGTGCTTCCTCTTTCATGCCACCTTCCAGAGAGAAACCACAAATACCATAAGTTAAAGCAAATTCTACATCATTCTTACAATGTACTCTGAGTAACTGATCATAGAAGAATCTTACAATGTACTCTGAGAAACTGATCATAGGGAAGAGGTATGACTCTGATTAGATATAAATTATATGTTCAGGCTTCACATAGATGAACTATTGGTCAGGGTCGCGAAAAATTAGCTTTCCCTCATGTGACTATGCTCCATCACTAAATTACAGAGCCACGGCCCATCATTTCTGATCGATTTCTTTTAAAATTGACAGCAGCGCTTAGTATGGTGCCCAAAAGCACCTATTAGATATATTGAAAACCTATATATGCACGATATGAGTTGATACTTTAAAAGCACAATAGACGTCCTCAGGCATCTAGGCGCTGAACTGACTAACAATATCAGAAAAGAGATGAAGATAATTTATAAAATAGATACATTTTCAGAGCTTTTCCTAAATATAGAATGTTCCTCTATATGTGCATTCCAAACAGAGGAAGCAACAAAAGAGAAGGAACTTCGTGACAATATTCTGAACGCTTTGGAGCTTGTAAATACCTGACTTAGGAAGGCCAGAGTAACCAAAATTAGCATAGTGCAATCTAGAAATTATAGTTGCATTTTCTCAAGATTTTATGTTCAGAACAAAAAGGTTTTTTCTTTGAGATCCTCAATTGGAAGTAACAAGATGAAAGCTTGTAAGCAAAAACTTATCACCAATATTAGTTGCTCCTGGCAAAAGAAAGATGAGCCTATAGTTAGCTTTTGCTCTGGGGCACAGGTTTGACTTCTTTATAAGGGTTTTGACGACCCCTTTCTCCCATCCACAAGAGACAATGACCGATGAAAACTTGTGTTGAGGATAAAGGTAAAAGCAGTTGTAATATATTTAGTGTCCTGACTGGACATGCGTCATCTGGGGAGCCTGACTTTAGGGACTAAACAAAGATTAAACCTTGTCCTTTTTCTTACCCATTGGGATGAGCTCTTACTAGAGTGACAAAAGGGGCAAAAGCTTCTAATTATGCTGCATGAGACGGGATGAAACCATAAACCGTGCAAGATATCTTGATCTTGTCGTAGAAAAACAATTTTAGAAGAGAAATAGTTACTTTGACACTGGACAGATTGCATTAGGAGCTGTTAAAGAGTTGAAGGCCTGAGAAATACAATTTGAAAGGAGAGGTCTTGATTGTATTAAGAGACAATTTGTAATGCCCACGTTGTTTATCTTTTAAATATTTTAAATACAAAGTGGAAGGGTTTGCAGCCGAACATTCCTAAACTACCTCCAGCCTGTCCTACTCTCTAAAGGACAATGCTTTTCTGTTTATCAGACCATTTTTGGCATTTTCTTTAGCACTATATACTTCTTGAGGTAAGGTTCAAGGCACCAGGAACAAAGACAGAGATTAAACTAAGGGCCTCAAGTAGTGTTTGGCGGGTGTGAGCATAACTGTAGTGCTTCAGTCCCAGCAATCTCTGTTCACCTGCTCTATTTAGGATTGACGATGTTTACACTGGTGGTGCCTCTGCTGGCTTTCCTGGTGTAACCTTTGACCTGGTGGGGGTACGATCTTCACTTTCCCTGCCGGAGGCATGGTGGATATAGGCAGGTAAAATTTAGAAAGGCCTCCACACAGTGGAAGTAACCTCCCTGTTTGGCACACCAACTTTGGTTGAAGGGTTCGCAGTCCTATTAAATTTAACAATACCAGTTCCTCTACCAGTTGTTAAATATTTTTATTTTTTATTTTAAAACATAAGTGTTCCAGAACAAATAATGCTAACCTTCAGGTGCATCTCTCTGAATGGGCAGGGTTCCCCTTTTCTGTGAAATCAGGGGAGAGGCAAATCGAGAAAGAAAACATACTCTTCTCCCCTGCTACCTGAAAGAAATGTAAATGTGTACAATTAGTTAAACGACAAATCTAAAGACTACTTGAGAGCCAGTAAAAAACTTTTTATAGATCAAGTAATTTGAGGCTACATAGTGTTCTGGAGTACATCCTTCCCTCCCAAACTTATTAAAACAAAAACTTTGCACTAGGTGGAGTGTGATTGCATATTACTAACAATATATGTTATTAAATTGTAAATTGTAAATTGTTGTGTCTTGTAAAGCGCACTGCTACCCAGAGGCCTCGTAGCGCTATAGACCGCTGGGGAACCCGTCCTGGCTTTCCCTGTGAGATAGTCCCTCCTGGGGGTCTCCAAGGTGAAACCAGGCATCCCCGGCGTTTGTGTGGGGCCGTTGTGGAGATGAGGCAAGCTAATGCCCAGAGTTGTCGAGTGTGCTCCCTGGTCGGAGT
The DNA here is from genome assembly GCF_964263255.1 of Lissotriton vulgaris. Lineage (NCBI taxonomy): Eukaryota > Metazoa > Chordata > Amphibia > Caudata > Salamandridae > Lissotriton > Lissotriton vulgaris. The sequence goes on along the minus strand of NC_141693.1, from coordinate 1,686,068,134 downwards.
AGGCACCGATGCGAGAATTATCAGTCCGCTGATCCTGGTCCAAGACCCTGCCGCGTCGGGAATCGAACCCTGGTCCCGGGCCGTTCCCTGCACTCGGGTCTGCCGCCTCTAACCAGTGAGCCACACCTCTCCACAACACACTCGTTTTATGTTAAACTCTAAAGCAGTGGTTCCCAAACTTTTGACTTTTTGGGACCCCCACTTAAAATCAATACCGGAACCCAGGGACTCTGACTGAATCCTTATTGGAATCCGGGGACCCCGCACGAGTAATTACTAGAAGCCGTTGACCCCAGCCTAAGCATTGTTGATGATTTGAATTGCAAAAAATACAGAAAATAGCATTCATCAAACAAATGCACCAAATTGTCACATTTTATTTATTTCAAACATATAAATAAAAAAATAAAAAATGTGATTTTAATAGAAAGGTTGGAGTTTTTTTACATTCAGTTGGGGCCACGCATCGTCCATACAATATTCTGTTTGATGTACCTGCACTGTGCCTACAAATCAATCTGCGGATACTAATTTAATTATTAGCCTCCAGTTTAAAATTCCTTCACACTTACAGTGCGTTTTAAAATTTTCAATTGTACATTTAGCTTCTTCCTTTATAAACATTGTATTAATCTGTTAATAATATTTCGTTTTCAAACTAGTCGCGGACCCCCTGAGGAGGCTTCGCGGACCCCAAGGGGTTTGGAACCGCTGCTCTAAACAACATATTTACTCATTTTTCAGAGCGCAGCTCAGCAGCCAAAGTTGCTCTGTTGTGTGGCGGCGTGAAAGAGAGAGCAGAACACTGGCATATCTTTTGAGATATGGTCTGTTTCCCTCTCTCCCTGTTCTGATGCCCTTAAGGCTGCCTTGTGTGCAGTGCAAATCCTTGCACCATAGTGCGAAGGTGTAGTTGTGATGACTAGCATAGGTTTTGTACTGAAAAGGGACTCTTCCAGTACAAAAACTATAGTTCAATAGTTTTCTCACTCGGTACATGTGCAGTACACATGCAAGGGGGGAAGTGGTGCAATTTTTTTAAGTTACTCCACTGTTACACCTGCCTGGAGGAGGCAGGTGTTTTTGGCACAACTCTACCAATGTAATTAGATAGAGATTTGCGACAAAACCCAAAGGTAGTTGTATATGAATGCCCATGTACCACCCATAGTAGGCCCTCTTGACATAAAGTAGGGCGTAGCTCTACTTTGCATTACTTTCCGCAGCATTCCAATGAAAATCATGATTTGTGTTGGAGAGTAAATCACACCATAACATTTTGCACTGGGTTTGCGTCACTTTTGTTATACAAATTCAGCACAAATGGTTAGTAAATCTCTTTGTACATTTTGCAGAATCCTATTTTATACTGCTTGTAATAGATTATTTTTATAATGGCTTGTCTATTCACAATGCTTTCAGATGCTAGTTGGCTCCTTGTAACACTATAAATAGACATGTCACTATTCCCCAGTGCACCAACCAGAATTTATTTCTGTCACTGGGTATACATACAGTGATCGCATTAAGCAACTGAGTTTTCATAACGTCATGAAAAAATTTCTCATGGTTACTTTAACCCAGTCCCCATAATTTTATGTGCTTCATATGTGGATGTACTTTGTTAGATCTGTCAGCCTTTTGGTGGTCTTAACCCTAAACCTTTTATTTTACTTTTTCATATTTTTCTGTTCTTGTTTTTGTTTGCCTTAGGACTCTGTGCACTTTAACACTGTTAACCATTGCTAATGTCCGTGTGCTCACTCCTTAAAACATGGTAACATTGGCTTGACCTTCAATTGTTATCATTAATTTACTTTTAAGTCTGTAGTAAAATGGTACTACATGTATCTAGGGCCTGTAACTTAAATCTTACTAGTGGGCTTGCAGCACTAGTTGTGCCACCCACTTAAGTACTCTTGCAAACATGTCTCAGGCCTGCCATTGCAGCCTGTGTGTGCAGTGTTAAACTGCCATTTTGACCTGGCAAAATAAACTTTTTGCCAGGCTCAAACCTACCTTTTTGAATACATAGAAGTTGGCCCTAGGGTAGGCCTTTAACAGCTCACAGGGCAGGGTGCAATGTATTTAAAATGTAGGATATGCAATTTTAAGTTCTGCATGTCCTGGTAGTGGAATATCTCTTAAGTTTGTCTTCTCTACTTCAGGGCCTGTATCTCCCTTAAAATAACATTGACGTTACCTTATTGCTTTTAATTAGGATAACTTCTAAATGGGAAGAGATGACCAGTTCATGTTATGTGTCTTTGGAATTGGAATGAAAAGTCCTTCATTATGGTCAAGTTGGATTTTAAATTACAATTTTAAAAATGCCACTTTAGAAAGTTGGCATTTTCTTGCCTTAGCCATTTAGTACCTGCAGTCTGTCTCTGTGTCACATCTAGGTGTAGTTGCCAGTTGGCATGTGTGTATTCCCACTAGAAAGCAACGTACAATAGAGAGGTGTGCCTGGATGGGCCATCACTGGCAGGATGGGAGGTGGGAGCTAGGTACAGCCCCACTTACACCTGAATAGGCTGTGTCCTGCCTTCACACAAAGGATTGCATACCCCCTGTAGTTACTCAGTAGCCAGGACAGGAGAGGCAGGAACGTGGACACTTCTAAGGGAAACATCTAGAAGTTTCTCCCTCTTCAAAGAAGCCACTGGGTATAAATATAGGACTTTAGACACTAACTCTTCAGAACACTTCTGGACCTGTTGAAGACTTTGTCAGGAAGAAAGACTGCTGTCCTGGTGACAAGGTTAACACTGCTGGACTGCTATCCCGGGGACTACTGGCTGCTGTGTTGAACTGCTTCCCTCTTGCCTGGGTTATAAGTGCTGAGCCTGCAACCTGTACCCAGGACTGCCAGAGTGACGTCAAGGGCTAGTCTATTGTAAACAGCACCTGACTCTGCAACATGCAACTGTGAGTTCTACCCTGCTGAGGGGTGCCACCCCAGTCATGGACCCTTGTAAATCTGTCTGAAGGTGCTCCGACAGCCCATCTGTGGATCCAGCAAAACCAATGCATCTCCTCTACTGTGAGGATTCTTCCAGTGCAACAACTCCGCATCACCCTCGCAGCCTCATCTGAATTGGGGCTGCGTGATGCATCCCCGACGCAGGCCTTCGCTTCGTAAACCTCTCATCGATGACGCATGACTTTGCACCTCAAGCCCTGCAGTCTCTTGGGCGCCAGCGGGTGGGCGACACATCCTTACTTAGGACTTGCATCACAAGCTACCCTCGTCAATGGCCTCTCGAAGATGATGCAGGACCTCTCATTGCAGCCTTGCAGCTCCCCAGCAAAGAATTATGTGTACCCTGGAAGCTGCAACAGCCCAGGCTAAGACATATGATGGGGGCTGAAACACTTAATGCCCAATGAGTGTTGCATGCCTGAGCGAGTAACATTACATTTCCTTATGCTCTGTTTTTATCAGTGCATACATTTTAATTTGGTACACGACTTTAGAGGCTTACTATAAATATCCAGGGCTGTGAATGTTAGTGAATTTGGGAATAAAGTGAATATATATATATATATATATATATATATATATATATATATATATATATATATATATATATATATATATATATATATATATATATATATATATATTCCATGCAAAGCTACACTCAACTAGAAGTGTGGCTCAATGGTTAGAGCGGCAGACCCTGATGCAGAGGTCTGCGGGTCTTGGGCTCAAAATTCCACGGACCTGATAATTCTCGCCTCGGTGCCTATTCCAATCATGGAGTCCCACTCTGCAACTCTGTGAAATAGCTTGCTTAATCTCCACAACGGCCCCCACAACGCTAAGGATGCCTGGCCTCCACCTTGGGGGTGCCCAGGAGTGGACGCCTCACAGGGAAAGCCAGGATGGGTTCCACAGCGGTATTCGTACAAGCGCATTGAGACCCTTGCAGGTGAGTAGAGCGCTATACAAGTATCAATTTACATTTACATTTTGACACTGAGATGTTTTCACATTGTGTTTTGCAACACCCACCCCCCCCCCCCCCCCCCCCCCCCCGCTGCGGCTGAATTGCCGCCGCAGCGAAGGGGTTAAAAACATTAATGATTCTTTTCAAAACATTTATTATTATTTTCATAACATATCGATTCTAGAAGAAACCCTTGAGTGACCACTCTTTTTTTGTTTGGTCCTCATACTGCCAACTCGTGTTAGATTTAACTCTTGGCCCTTTGGAAACCATCTGGGAGAAAAAACGGAAAGAGGGAGGAAGAATTGTATCCTACAAGAATACTGCTGTTACCACTTCCATCTCCTTCGCACACTAGGACCACCGAGGAGTAGGAGACACCATGGCCGACAGCATGTTGGGCGTAATCATTGTACCCACTTGCCTTCTCTCTCCACTCTACCAGTGGAACCCAAATCTTATCTTTACTTCTTGGATCACAGGCCATATCCGACTCACTTGTATATATAATACTCTTAAGACACTCAGCAAATGATGGGGGGCTTTCAGATTTCCACACCCTACAGATTTCTCGCCTCGCCAGCAAGATTGCATAGAACAAAAACTTGGAACTAATCGTGTTAATCTGTGCTTCTTTCTCTAGATTTAATCCCAAAAATATTAGGCAGGGGCCAACCTTAATCTGTTTCCCAAGTATTTCTCGAAACAGGTCCAATAAAACGCAGTTTTGGGGCATTGCATAAATAAGTGTAAGTCATCTGCTGCTACGTGCATAAATCTTGGGCAGTTGTAAATATTGCCCATAACCTTGGACAACTTCGCTGGAGACCAATAGACTGTATAGGTGGTGAACAAATGATTGTGTTTAAGTGATGCAAGCTTTACCACTGTTCGTAAGGTACCATATGAATCATACCATATTTGCTTCAAATCTTCATCACCAGACTCTTTACCCCATAAGTTTAGAATTTCAGTTTCGAACTTCTCGTCTGTCTCGAGAAAGGCCCAATACCAGAAGGAGATTTCCTTTTTCCACTGATCAATTCTCATCATCTGATCAAATTTCGACTCCTCCTCCTCTTGTGCCCATTCTTGTGTTGCCCACCAGGACATAATTGATAGTACTTAAACCTCGTTAATTGTCCCTTCGTACAATTGCCTAATGCTTCTCAGCTCACTAGATTGGAGCCCATTTTAAGATCTTCCCAAAAACATATGCCCCCTGATTTTAGAGGCTGACTAAGTTGATCCGTCAGGCATTCTGGGTTACCCGGGGAATCCCAAATCGGAGCTTATGATGAAAAAAGATGGGACTCCCAGGATTTTCCTCACATACATCCAAGTTCTTAAAGCGGACCTCAGAGTCTTCAGCATCACCTTTGAAAAAAAAATGTGGGTCCCCATATTTAAAAAGTAAGTGATGCTGGTCTTGTGAGACATCTGCTTACATTGCCTCAAAAAGTCTTATCTGTCTTATTTGCCAACATATGAACAGTCTTAAAGTGAAGAGCATAACTATAAGTAAGCAGGTCTGGTAACGCCAACCCTCCTTCCTCTAGCCTCCTTCTTAACTGTTTCCAGGCTATCATAGAAACCTTGGATGCCCAAATAAAGCTTCCTATTTTCCCTTGAAGTTAGTTATGCCCTCCTTCTAGAAAGTTAAATTATTAGAGTTAAAAAGAAAAGTAATTTTTGGGAGAATAATAATTTTTATGAGGTTTACCCGACCATAGATATTTAAGGGTAGGTTCGCCCATTTCAGCAGCATACTCGCTAAATCCTGACTAACTTTCTTCCAGTTTATTTCAGTAATATCCTCCAGTTTCTGAGTAATCAGTACCCCAAGATATTGCATTTGTGTTTTAGCCCCTTGACTCTTCAAACTGTGGTTCCATTCCATTATCTCGGTTTTCCCTGTGTTCACTTTATACCCCGAGATTACACCAAAATTGTCCCCCTTCCTCATCAGATTGGGAATTGCATCTTGTAAAAAGAATCATGAAATCTGCATATGGAGCCATTTTAACTTCAAACTTAGAAGATTTGGGGACAGCCCTGTCTTGTTCCTCTTGAGTTGCTGAGCCAGTTTGACAATTCTCCGTTTACCAATACCTTCACATTAGGGCAATAGTAAAGATTTTGCACCACCCTCATTATATTTTGCGGAAACCCAAAACGACATAATGTCTCCCACAGATACACCCAGTGCACCTAGTCGAAAGCCGTGTCTGCATCTACTGCTACTATAGTTAAAGGTAGGTTCCGTGCCTCCGGCATATCCACAACCCTTATCAACTGGAAAGTTAGCTCATTTATCTGCCTCCCTGGTATAAAGCCTCTTTGATCGGAATGTATAACCCCTTTTATAACCATAACTAAATGTGAAGCTATAATTCCAGAGAAAATCTTATAGTCCATGTTTAGAAAGGATATTGGTCCATAAGATTCCACTTTCTGATGGTCCTTATTCGGTTTTAAGATTAATGTGACCGTAGTCTCTAACCTGGAACTAGGGACCATTTCCCCATCAATATATATCTCATTGAATAATGCATAGAAAAACCTCAATTGAAAGACCATCTGGTCCGGCTGCCTTTCCCCTTGCCATTTTTCTACCTTGCGCCCTAATCTCTTCATTAGTTATCTCTCCCTCTAAGACTCTCCATTGTTCATCAGTAAATTGACGGAGTGTCGCCATTCTTAACGAGTCCTTTATACTTTCTCGATCAGGTTGTATGTCTTCACAATAAAGATTACTCATAAAACTTTGATCTTCTCCACATAAATCTACATTAGCATATAGTACTTCTCCTGACTTCCTACTTATTAAGTCCCGTACTGTGTTTCTCACCCTACCTGCTTTAACCTTCCAGGCTAACCGCGAACTAAATTTCTCTCTGTAAGCAAAATGTTGAAGCTTACTCACTTTTCATCTATCGAGTAGCCTATTAGCTAACTGTGCCTGAAATTCTGCCTGCAACCTCTCCAGATCTTTACTAAGTGTCTGCACACTATCCAAGCCATCCATTGAAGCCTGTGTAAATCTCCTTCTTGTACTTTGATCGCTCTAATTCGGTTCTCCTCTTCCTGCGTTGCTACTTGCCTCTTTCCCACCATTATAGATCTTCAAATCCCCCTTTAAAAGCATCCCAGACTGTTTTGTCTATTTGCCGATACCATATTGGCTTGAAAATAATCAGTAGATTTTCCCCCCCAAATCACGAACCACATCCTCATCCAACAATATAGTCCTGTCCAGCGTCCACCGTTTCGGCCCCTCTGTTTGATGCACCCCCAGTGACATAGCTACTGCAGAGTGATCTGACACATCTCCATTCAGCTCTTGACCTAACAGAAAATAATCGATACAAGAGTGATGCCTATTTCTCTTTTACTATAAAAGGTGAACTCTCTAACTTCCCCCATCTTACTACGCCAAACATCCATCAGATTAAATTCCCTTATCATACTCCACAGTCTGGAAAATGTTTTTGGAGGGCTAATATATTTAACTTTTGATGTACGGTCAGTATTCATGACTAAATTAAAGTACCCTGCCAATACTATTAGTGCCATAGTTTCTAAGAAGCAAGATTCCAGCTTTATAAGAGCCTCTGGTTTATCGTTATTTGGCCCATATTATACTGCACACACCAGTGTCTTACCTGGGATTAATAGGGTTGCCACTAGCCATCTACCCGAAAGGTCTGATTCGTATTAAACTAATCTTATTCCGAGTTACTTCTAATAATAATGGCCATTACTCTAGTACTCCCTCTCTGGTCTGAACACACTACCTCCTGAACCCATCATAACTTACTAATACATTGTTTACACTCACTTCTTTCCAAAGGGGTCTCTGCAACAGTATAATTTGCGCCTTACTATTTTTTTAAATTCCATAACCCGGAATACTTTCTTCCTAGTTCTCAACCCGTTTACATTCCATGTGAAAAAATTAACCACTTTTAATCTATTCATATTCAATTTCATTTTCCCAAACTCTATTTCTGTGGCATCACTTCACCTTCTTTAACATTAAACCTTGCATCCACCTCCCAATCTATTTAGATCTGAGCCTACCCTTCAACCAATAACCTAATTAGGACTGATTTTTTTTTCTTTTTTCCCAATGCACCCCACACCCAGTTCCGCTCATTCGGGAAAACCCCTTTCTACCCTTTGGCCGATACAATCCGCTCTTCGTGAACCCCCTATCCCAGAGTGAGAAGACCACATAAATTGAGATAATGGAAAGAAACAGCCTATCCTTTACATAATGCAAATTATATCTAACATCTATTCTTTATACTCCCCTAACAAGCCCCCACCCATATTCCATAGTGTGATACCTCATCCCTTCATCTGTGTTAAAAAAAGTATCAACTTCCTCTGGATTACTGATGTTACACATCTTATTTCGCCACATTATCTTTAGCATCACAGGGAACTTCATCTGAACCTGAGCTCCCCTGCTTCGTAGCTCGCTCATCCTAGTATCCAGCCCCCCTATCTCTGGGCCGTCCCTTTGCCTAGATCTGATCGTATTTGATAACTAAGGTCATCATGTCTCTAAGAACCTACCTTCAAAAAGCGTCCCAACACCAACTTCTTTATGGCATATGTAAGAAAGTTAATCAAAATCTTTTCGGGCATCTTCCTATCTGGATTTAACTTGAATGGGTCTCTGTGTAATCTCTGTATCTCCTTCTCCAAATCAATTCCCGGTCTGTCCTTCAGAATTCCTCCTCTTAAAAGATTACATACAAAGGCATTAATGTCCCCTTTCTTAGCTACTTCCGGAATTTTAAGGACTCTCAAATTGTTACATCTGGAGTCTGTTTCCTGCCTCTCTAAATCCTCCTGCAGCGCCTTGTTCTGTAGTTTTAGTATCTCTATATCCTTAGAGTTCTCCAACCTCACCACTGACAGTGCCTTCACCTCTCCTTCCAATATTTCAGTATGCTGTGCAATATCGTCCAGCTTCTCTTCCACTACTTGGCATTTATCCTGAATCCCTTTTTGATTTATCTCCAAGCTCAGATTTTCAATCTGCTCATCTCTGCTCTGCTCATCTCTGTTCTGCAGGCTCCCTGCCAGCGGGGAGAACCAGATAGCAGAGCTATCTGGGTCTGTACAATAGCCTTATCCCCCTTCCCTTGTGAGGTTGCAACTTGCTCCATTATTATTATTATTATTAGGGGCATTTGTAGAGCGCCTGGTGTACGCCTGCAGGCGTGTCCCCGCGCTATAATAGTGGGGTAAGCAGTAGGACAGCTAGCGCAGCCAACTACCGTCTGAAAAGGTAGTATCTTAAAATATGACCTAAGGGAGGGTAAGGGCTTAACAGGCACACGCCCCTCCTTAGGGCCCCAGCGTTTAGGTCTCCCTCCAGATTTCACCACCGTCTTTCTTTTAGGGGAAACCACAACCACCTCCCTTGCTTCTTGCTTCCTGCTCCCTGGTTCTCGCCCCTTTACTTTTACTTTTTGCCTCTGGGAGCGGCCATAGCCGATATCTGCCCCTAGCTCGCATCTCCTTGTTTGTAGGTATGCTTGCAGGTATATTACCTACAGTGCTCTCTCCATTCTCCGTACTAATGCCTACTCCTGTTCCTGTGTCCTCGATAGCTCGTCATGACAAGCTCAGCTCGTCATCAGCACAGCGCAACCGTGCCTAATGACGAGTTGTGCTCGTCATGAGCAACGGAGGGGTAATTCTCTACCATCAGGTGAAGGGGATGGTTCTTTCCTAGGGGATTCTTGGCTACATATATTCATCTATATGCATATACATGCTACACCTACATATCTAGGCTAGTTACATTTAGGCAAATTACTAAGGGCACGTATTTTAGGAGTATGCAAATGCTACTATTTTATTTGTACTGTATATGTTCATCTTTTTAGCATTATGGTAAAATGTATCTATTATTTACTATATTGGTACTTTCGATTTCTTTTTTATGCTTCTGTCTCCTGATTGTCGCAGCAAATATGTTTTACACAGGACTGATGCTGGACCAATAAATACTTATTGAAAAGTCCTGATCCCCATCCTGTATATTTTCTGAGAATAAGCAAATCACGAGTGACTGAGCGAAAAGTACTGTACTGTTTTCCACAATCCCAAAGGAATCATGGTTGTCATGTTTAGTGGTTGCCAGAAGCTACTTACATCATTGTAAGATACAGGGGGTGGTAGTGGCACCGTAGATCGTGCTGCTTTAATAGCTGACTTATCCTGTGGGGGTGTCCGGAAGCGGTATGGACACCAAGCCCTCAGTTTAAGTTATCCAAAACGCCCAGGCCCTGGGGATTCCTAGGAACTATTCAACAATGTTAAATGTATAATCAAAGTCATAATTTACTACGGCACAAGTTTCCATCCATGATAATGGAGGAGCAGATTTATAGGTTTGGTATTCAGATGGATGAGATGTCACAATTCTAAACACAAGATTGACAGAAGACAGCAAAGAAAATGCAGTTTGGTAGTTGGTAAATGTCAGAGTCAAACTTGAGTCCAGTGGTTGTGATTCGAGAGAGAAAACTACTGAGAATAATTACCCATTTTTAAACTTACTCCATCTAATCTCGATTGAATATTAAGACACTATCCAACATAGGATTACATGACTATGAATACTAAAAGTACATATGATCATTACAGGAGTGTGGCGTTTAAAAGAAATCTACAAGGGACTGGTTGATTTAGAAATCAACTTGTCATGTAAATAAATCCACTTGTCCTATCTGGTGCCACGCTTTAAAGGGAGTGACAAAATATAGAAGCGTTCTCATTATTTCAGAGTCTACATCATATCCTCTCAAATGATGCCAGGGTTTGGGTTCTACCAAGGTTCCAGTTACGCCACATTATACAGGACTATGTAACACACCATAGTTTTGTAATGTCAAAACCTTGACTAGTCACAGGTTGTGTTTATGAATGGTGTCTGTGTAGACTAGCTGTTTGTTCATAATAGGGCTCAGGACTATTGCTTTCTTTCTAACTTCCGTTTTTATTGAAGCATCTTCTGATGTAATTTGTAAAATTTACTTTTAAGCATTCAATTGATTTTGCAAACTGTTACTTTAAATCCAGATTGCATTTGTTATATTGTGGTCGAGTGTCTACATTGCTGACTGAGGATCAGTGAAACCACTCAGTCTGTCCTTCTCCACTTGACAACATTGTGATTCTTTGATTAATCAACCACCTGTGCCTATATTTTGTGCCATATTTATGAGCAAGTGGCAAGTAACACAATAAGGCATTTTGAGTCTAAAAGGCCTCGCTTAGTTTGTTATAACAAGTGAACCATTCATTAATCTAATGATAGTCTGGTCTTGAGTGCTGGTGTGCGTGCATGCATGCTTGTGCGTGCTTGTATATACCTGGACCTTCATTGGACACCCGCCGCCTCACTATACATATGCTACTTTAGAGCACTTTCTCAAATCAGTTCTAGTGGTCCTGAGTGCTTATATAGGTCAGTGGTATATGCATGTATGCCTAGACCAGCGTAGGACACCATCTGTCTCACTGTAGATTTCCTGTCATTAGAGTGTTCCCTTAAAGCTGATTGTGGCCCTGAGCTGAGTGCTGATATGGGTGAGTTGGATGAGTGCATAAATCTGGATCTGTGTTGGACACCCTCAACCCCACTGTGCTTGCTGCCATTGGATCGCTCCCTCATAACTATGTTTATGGCCCTGAGTGAGGTGTGTGTGTAAACCAGGATCTGTGTTGAACACCCTCTGCCTCACTGTACTGTTGCTTCCATTGCAGCACTCCTTTCCTGATTGTGGCCCTGAATTGTTACAGCCAGTCACATTGTGTAACAAAAATCAAAATGTGATTGACCGGGTTAAACATGTTACACATTTAAGTCCTAAAGGAAGTTATTACAAAATCAAATAAAGCCTTTCCAATGGAAAGGATGAATTAGATTATAACTAGGCAGTGGCAACTGCCACAGCCCTAGAGCCGAACCTGAGTGTGCATAGCGTTTGCCCATGTGCAGGAGGCTTTGGCCACCAAAGGAGGGTTGGACGCAAGGTCAGGCCATGCGGCAGTCCCCGCTAGCTGCGCACAGCCGCAGGACGGCCTTGAACAACAATGGGTGGGTGTCTATAGGGCAGATGGGTGCATTGAACTCTGGGATATGGAATATGCTCAAGAATCCCACAAATTCACTAAAAATAACCAAACGTTATTTGGAATTATGGCTAGAAGTTAAAACTGGAAAAACAGTGACATTTTCAAGTTATGGTTTGGATCAGAATCCATAACTCGAAAAACCAAATTAATTGCCTATGGTCTTACAATGCTTATACCAATGAATAACAAAAACTAAAAGTGAACTGTTACTAAATAGCAACACATAATCAAACTAAATTGTGACACTACATTCATAGTCACTTCTGTCAAAGTGGTAGGCGTAAAGTGATCTATTATCTCATCTGTAACATGATTTCTAACATTTGTAAGTGCATCTGGTTCATTAAGGGTGAATTCATGAGTGTTTCATTTAGTCCACAAGTGAAGTTATGATATATATCCTTTACTTATCGATTCCTATATTGATAAATAAATAAGTGAATAAGCAGTTTGGGACTGTGGTGATGAAAGTGAGCAAATTCTTAATGCATTTACTAAGTCTAAATGCTCCTTTTTGGTCTAAGCTTATCTTTAATGGTTTTCACAAGATGCTGGTCAGCTGTTGCATCTAGAAATCTAGGTGGTCCTAAATAAAGATGAGTGATTGATCAAAAGCCTGGTTTCCATTACTTTGCTCTTGCATATACTGGACTAGGATAGAGGGACATTTTATGAACTCCACAACATATTTAAGTCTTGTAAGAAATTTTATTTTTTCTTGTTTTTGAGTTATGGTCTTGGAAGAGATTTTTTGGATGAACAGCTTGAACATTACGTACCTTACATATCCCTATTTTAAGGCAGAATAGGTAATTTATGATGGTCTTTTCATACTGATACTCGTATACAATAAAACCAGTATTCTTAATTGCACTCGTTTATCAAATACGTGCAAGCATTCCAAATTAAATCTCAACAATTAATTAGTGTGCAAAATTTACAAGTATAATTTGTAATAGGATTACCGGTATTGAGATGCTAAAAGCATTACTAGCAGTAATCACTTATTGACTCAACCCACTAAAAGCTGCTGCAGTCGCTTAAAATGTTTAAGTGTAATGATGTCAACCGAGGCCAGTCGAAGTGTTAAAGGAGTCTGTTTGCAGAGGTTGCTTGGGAAAAGACATCTGAGTTAAGGATTTAGTAATCGCATTATGCTACATTATACGTGTTTAACATTAAAAACCGCAAAACACATTCTATTAGAATATAGCATAATAAATGCTTGTATGTTTTTGTAGTACTTGCAGACACTTGTTACACTTCGCTCTGCTTTGTAAGTTTCACTTATATTTGTGTACCTAAGTAGTAGTCGGCTGCACAAGAAAATCAATTTGTGATTGTACATTTCACATCTTGAAACATAGAATCATAATTTGTGGATTTTACGATTAGAAGTGTCGTTTCAAAGTGGATCACTTGGCAAAAGAAAAAACACCTGCACACCGATAGGTATGTGGTTAACCCCAGACCACTTGTAAGCAGTTGCATACCTTGAGCATTCTTGATAATATATTATGCAAAATGCTGGAAACGGTATTCCTGCAAAATGCATGAATACGTAATTTCCAGGCTCGTAGCCCGAAGGGTCTTTTCTGTTTGCAAATAGCTCCTTATGGAGGAAAAAAAATGATTGTGAAAATGGGGCTTAAAGAAAAGAGACCTCTCTGGAAAATGGTTTCCTGTTGAGGAAAAAAAGTTAATTGTACATATGCACAACTATGCCTGATATATCAAAGTGCAATCTTTAGAAGTACATTTGGGAAATGGAGCAATCCTGGAGATTTGCGACTGTTACAGTTTTCCAGGAGTGTCTGTGAATGTATACAAATTGTAAATCTCCACCAGTCATATGAAAAAACTATGAAATAGATTTCCAACTTTTATTTGAAGTGCTTGGGGAGAGGAGTTAGCCTAATGGCTAGGGCGGTCAACCTCTAATTTGGGGAACTGGGTTCGAGTCTCGGCAAATATGCTGAACATCCTGTGATTCTGGCCAAATCACGTAATCTCCCCATGCCTAAAAAAAATTAATGTGTCCTCATGTAACACAACTGGTGCTATGTAAATCGCTCTGATACCCGATACCTTCGGGTCAAGTTTGCGCTATATAAAACTCATTAAAAAATAAAATTAAATAAAAATTCCTTCTATTTCTGGCTGATTGATTGAAGATGATGCCCATTTCAGACATTGGAGGTAGATAGACAAATGTTGTGTTAGAGAGAGTATTCAAGTTAATAAATTGCTGTGTGACCATTCACTCAAAGGAAAAGTGCTTATCTTGTATTTCTGAGTGGGACATTGATGTTCTATGTTTCGGTATCACCCCCTCTACCTGTCTTGGATTCTCCTTTCATGTGGGTAAAACTCTGTATTGGTGCTATCAGCTCATCGTAATGGTGTACTTGTGGTACCTGAACTACGTGTTATTAGGTGTAAGAATATTGCATTTTGTTTTGTTTAATGGCTTTGTAAGAAATGGGGGCTACCCAAATCTCCAAGGGGGTAGCATGGCACCAAGCGGGCAGGCCAAACTTCGAGCACATGTGAAGCACTCACGCAGTATCCACAGACGACACACCAATCACACTACAAAAGAGTCACGACACCATCTTTGGTTGGAAAAAGAATAAATTTAGTGATATCTCCAACCTGCAAGGTAAAAAGGAACAAAATAGTGGTAATCACAACAAGGCGCCAACTGGCGCCAGAGCCAAGTACATCAGGGGGAATTATTTACATGGGACAAGAAGGGTTGAGTCCATAGTCCATAGCTGAAATAAAGAAGATTGTGATTAAGTTATCAGTAGACCCGGGGCCAATCTGGCGGGGCCAACTCAGGCTCTCTTCCTTAGGGGGTGGCTGTAATTTCAAAATCCCACATTAGCGCACATACATCTCATGCGTTATAACGCCAAACCCCACCCCTGTAAGGGAAGAACAACAGGGCATCACAGCACATATTAGTCAGGAGCACCTGTAAGAAATCAGTACGGCAGGCTCATTAACAAGGGGCATAAACAGGGGCCTGGATTAACTTGTCAGGCCAGCCTAGGGCACGCCTGCAATAAAAGGGCACGAAAGCATACAAACCCCCATCATGTGTAAAACAACAGTATACCTGGACCTCAATAACCTTAGTGTAGGCATAACATTAGCATTTTCTCATTAGCAGGGTAATCAGCCTACAATTCAAACTAGGCACGGAAGCGCACCACACCTTGACAGGTAACATGGAAACGCTGCGTTACCATAGGGCAACCAGCATCCTAATCAGAAATAAACATGGCAAATAACCATTGCAGGACTCAGGGATAAACAAGCCATTAACAAACAGGCTGAGTTACCCAGCCCTTCACTCCGCAGTGCCTAACACCTAGCCAGGGGTTAACTTGTCCCTGTACCAGTCCAGGGGGGGGCCTGAGTAATGTCCCGGCCCAGTTTAGAGGCTTAAAAGGGGACCAATAGGGCCAACGAGGCTCAGAAACAGTTTCCAGGGGCAAGCACTAGTCCTGGGGTGAGCACCGACCCTGTGCCCCGACTTCCATACAGGTTAATCAAGGCCCCACTCACCGGGATTCCTGCGAGTGCTGGGGGCTCCTCCACCGTAGCTCCAGATGTCCTGGGGCAGGGCTCTCCTGACTTCTGGAGGCCCTACAACGTCGTCAGCCAGCTGCCCGGTCCCTTCTTCCTCACTGGGGGCAGGGGTTTCAGGACGGCCGATGGAGGGTTTTACTCCAACTCTTGGACCCTCACTAGGGACAGGGGAGGAGCTGGCACCGTCCCTGTGCCTCGTCGCTCCTCCTCCCTCTTCAGCTGCTCCTCCTCGTGGTGCGTGGGCGGGGTAGGCACCAACGCTGTGCCTAAGCCGTCCCTGCCCGTCTCTCTCCACACGCGGGGCTCTCCTTCTCCTGGGAGCCCCACCGACTCTCTTCGCGGCCTCCTCCCTCTTCACCCGGGCCCCTCCTCTTCCTCGCGGGGGCCCGGGCTTCTCTGGGCCGATATGCGAGGCTCCCCTCAGCTCACTGGGGGCCCCGCAGCGTCACTTCAGGCTCCCGGTCTGGCGGCGGCGCTTCTCTTGTGGCGGCGGGGCTGGCACCGACAGTGTGCCCCGGCCCCGCCTCCTCCGCCACTTCTATCCTCGGGCACAGACCGGCGGGGTAGGCTCCCGCTCCGGTCTTCCTCTGTCTCCCGGGCCGGAGCTTCTTCCTCCGGCTCACTCCAGGCTGCCCGGCCGGCAGCCAATCCCTGCGCGGCGTGGCTGGGGGCGCGGCAATGACGTCACCGGCACCCCAGCCACGTGATGCTGGACGCGCTGGCTTCAGGGCCTATCGCGGCCCTCACCTCCTCATCGGCGGCCCCCTCCTGGCACCGGGGGTCGCCATGACGACGATAAATACGGCGAGGGTCCCTCCAAGCTGGCACTGGGCCGCGGCGGTGATTTGCGGCTGAAATAAGGGGTAGGCTCCCTTTTAATTAATTATTTACTTCACGGGGCCAGCGCAACTGCACGGGGCAGCAATAAGGGGTAGGCTCCCTTCTGGTCAGTTTCTATTCATCTGAAAGTGCGCCAAAACGAGGGGTAAGCTCCCTCAGCGCTATTTAGTCATTTGCTCCTTGCGCCCACACAGCAGTTCTGGGGCAGAATAGCGCTTCCAAATTATAGCGCTTCCCAGGCAGTACAGTTTAGGTCAGGGCAGCAACAGTCTTGGAATTTACAGCGCTTAGGTAGGCAAACCAGGGCTTCCAAGTAGGCTCCTCACAGCCCTGTGCATCCAAAGGGGGCCACAGCTTCCCCAGGGGTGGCCAATCCCACAGCTATTCCTCAGGGGCACACTCCCCACCTCCTGGGCGCTTCTTCAAACAGCGCTGGCGTGGTACCCGGTCAATTAGCGTCAGTGACCTGGATAGGGGCCCTCCCTTGTTAGGGGCCCATGGAGACAGTAGAGGGGGGGTTTATAGGGGTGCAGGGCCCAGCTCACAGGACCATGTGGAGGTAGCACCTCACAGTAGGTCCCCTCTCTTCCTTGTCCCAGCGCTGACTGACTTTCTGGTGGCATTTCTCCCTTCTTATACCCTCCTCCCTCACAGAGCCAGCACCTTCCGGAATGTTGGGGAAAACTGGTTCACACTGGCTCAAGGGGAAGGTTTGAGCACCCTGGGTGCCAGGCTTCCCTCCAAAAGCTAGGGGTGGCTGGGTATTAATAACTAGACCACCAACCTAACGCCGTCAGGTGGCAAAACCCAGGGCCAAGGCATCCATTTTAAAAACACAGTACATTTCAGTCAGGTGCATTTTTAACTTGGGGAAATATTTTCGGCACACCATCTAACCACATTTAACTTTACAACAGGGCAACTCTTACCACACATGGTCCTTATATGTTTAATACCATGGGGGAGACATTCAAATTAGGGGGGCAAAAAGCGAAAAATTTGGGGGAAAGGGCCAAGTCCAACACAACTCCCCCCCCAGCCAAAAGCCAGGGTAGGCCAATCATTGCCTTGATGGACTTCCCTGCTTGGGGCGGAAAAAGGTGGACGCAGGCCCGCAACTACAGGAGCACCTGCAGTCTCTCCTCCACTCCGGAACCCGATGGTTCACTCTCGCATCCCTGCCTTCAACAACCAAACCACCCCACTGGTGTTCTCTAGGGGGGTGTGGCCAGGACGGGCCTCTAGGCCGTCCATAAGTCTCTGGCCCTTGTTCCTTCATAGAGTGGGAGGCTCTAGCCTCGGGCTGGGAGTACCCTTGAACCACTCTCCTCCTTCCAAATTGCCACTGGTCCACCTGCCTGGGGTCCAAGTCCTCAGGTAGACCAGTCACTAGGGGCAAGGCTCTCCTCCTCCTACCTCTCCTCCTAGGGTTCCGCCATCTCCCACGCGGGACACCCTCACAACACTCTCTCCCCAACCTGGAGCCGAAACGCTCAGGTTGACCCGGTGACAGGGGCGAGTCCTCCCTCCCCCTGCACCCCCTCCCAGAGTTCCGCACCCTCCTACCCGGAGAAGTACCCCTGGGAGTCACTTCCGGGGGGACTCTGGTTACAGATGTCCCTCCCACCAGGGCAGGCAACTCCTGTCCCTGGCCACCCAACCCGGGATCTGCGCCCTGTGGCTGAGCCGGTGACAGAGAAGAGACCTTCCTCCCTCTGCACCCCCTCCCAGAGTTCCGCACCCTCCTACCCGGAGAAGTACCCCTAGGAGTCAAACCGGTTGGGGCCTGGATTACAGGTACCCCACCCTCCAGGCCAGGCAACTCCTGAACCTGAACCCCCAGTCCAGGATCTAAACCCTGAGACTGGTCAGACCCCCGAACCACTGGAGCTCCGATTATTGATGCTCCGGGTCCTCCTGACATGAGGGGATCCCTTCCTCTGGATGACACATCGGGACAGCCTAGCCTCCCAACCTGGGGTCACCTGAAAGAACTCTCCAGGCCCTGTGACTGCGGTTGGGGCACCTCGGAACACCTCCTCGTCTCACTCCCTCCTGTAGATGGGATGTAAGACCCTACAACCCCCTCACTTTTCTGGGACCTAACTGGGTCACTCCTCACCTCTCCCGCCTCGCTGGGTCGTAAGATTCCTGCACCACTCCCTTCAGGATCACTCCCCTCAGCCTTCTCAGACACTCTGGCACCTACCCAGAGGTCTGCCTCCCGTGCAAGTTCCCTGGGGTCTGAGGACCCACACTGCACCAGATGGTGACGCAGACTTGGAAAACAAGTTCTCAGCATGTGCTCCCGGATCACGGCATGGCACAGCCCTTCCCAATCCTCCACTGCTCTCTCCACTAACCAATCCTCCAGTGCGGTCCAACACCCCTCCTCAAACTCTCCCCAGGACTGGTGGGACAGCTTTCCCCTGCCCCTAAACATTAACCCGTCCCCCTCTACCTGGGAATCAGGCGCCTTCTCCTGGGCTTCGGGAGTGGGACTCCTTGCACTGGACTTACACTCGCTGCCACCACTGGATCCCACCCTCCTCGGTGAATCCAGACTCCTAAAACCACTCTCCGGGGACAACCTACCCACCTGAGCTGATCTCTCTCTGGCGAAGGCCCTCTCCGCCTCCGCCATCCTCTCCTGCGCTAGGACTTTTTCGGTCTCTAGTCGCTACTCTTCTACCCTCAGCTGCGCTAAGCCCTCGGCATACCTGAGCTTTGCCAGCGCCAGCTGATACTCCCTTTCTTCCCTCCTATCTACCCACTCTTCTGGGGACAGGGAAAGGGATGGGGCAGTGTCCCCGGGGCTGAACCCAGTGCGAGACTCCCTATCTTCGGTGTCCTCATCAGCTCCTGCCATCTCCGCCCTCTCAAACTCTTCCTCCTCCTCATCGGAGTAATTACCTCCCAGGGTTCTGGATGAGGAGCCCTCTCTGGTCTCTAACCCACTGACCCTTCAAAACCTCGGGAGGGTAGTCAGACAAGTCCCCACCAATCTCTAAGGGCTCTCCCCTCTTGAGGGCCTCATAGAGAAACAAATTTCTCCTAATGTTTCCTACTGGGGGTATCCCTCTCTCCTTGAGAAAATGTAACACTTCCTGCTCAGTGTACTCCATCAGTTCCACTTCCTGGTAAACCAACCCCATCGTGGCGAGGTACACCCGGGACACACCCTCCCAGTGGAACAAGGGGACAATTCAGAACACTCTTCAGGAGGAAGCAATCAAACAAAACAATATTCAGCCAAACAACAATAATCCCCACAAAAAGGCTGTGATTACATCCAAGCTCTATTTGCAGTGTAACCCGTGGCCGCTGTGGTACTGCGCAAGCACAAGTCCTATCCCACCGCTTGCCACCAATGTAAGAAATGGGGGTTACCCAAATCTCCAAGGGGGTAGCATGGCACCAAGCGGGCAGGCCAAACTTCGAGGACATGTGAAGCACTCACGCAGTATCCACAGATGACACACCAATCACACTACAAAAGAGTCACAACACCATCTTTGGTTGGAAAAAGAATAAATTTAGTGATATCTCCAACCTGCAAGGTAAAGAGGAACAAAATAGTGGTAATCACAGCAAGGCGCCAACTGGCGCCAGAGCCAAGTACATCAGGGGGAATTATTTACATGGGACAAGAAGGGTTGAGTCCATAGTCCATAGCTGAAATAAAGAAGATTGTGATTAAGTTATCAGTAGACCTGGGGCCAATCTGGCGGGACCAACTCAGGCTCTCTTCCTTAGGGGGTGGCTGTAATTTCAAAATCCCACATTAGCGCACATACATCTCATGCGTTATAACGCGAAACCCCACCCCTGTAAGGGAAGAACAGGGCATCACAGCACATATTAGTCAGGAGCA
This sequence comes from Lissotriton vulgaris, assembly GCF_964263255.1. NCBI lineage: Eukaryota > Metazoa > Chordata > Amphibia > Caudata > Salamandridae > Lissotriton > Lissotriton vulgaris. The sequence goes on along the minus strand of NC_141693.1, from coordinate 1,686,047,698 downwards.
CCTGTAAGAAATCAGTACGGCAGGCTCATTAACAAGGGGCATAAACAGGGGCCTGGATTAACTCGTCAGGCCAGCCTAGGGCACGCCTGCAATAAAAGGGCACAAAAGCATACAAACCCCCATCATGTGTAAAACAACAGTATACCTGGACCTCAATAACCTTAGTGTAGGCTTAACATTAGCATTTTCTCATTAGCAGGGTAATCAGCCTACAATTCAAACTAGGCACGGAAGCGCACCACACCTTGACAGGTAACATGGAAACGCTGCGTTACCATAGGGCAACCAGCATCCTAATCAGAAATAAACATGGCAAATAACCATTGCAGGACTCAGGGATAAACAAGCCATTAACAAACAGGCTGAGTTACCCAGCCCTTCACTCCACAGTGCCTAACACCTAGCCAGGGGTTAACTTGTCCCTGTACCAGTCCGGGGGGGGGTCCTCAGTAATGTCCAGGCCCAGTTTTGAGGCTTAAAAGGGGACCAATAGGGCCAACGAGGCTCAGAAACAGTTTCCAGGGGCGAGCACTAGTCCTGGGGTGAGCACCGACCCTGTGCCCCGACTTCCATACAGGTTAATCAAGGCCCCACTCACCGGGATTCCTGCGAGTGCTGGGGGCTCCTCCTCCGTAGCTCCAGATGTCCTGGGGCAGGGCTCTCCCGACTTCTGGAGGCCCTACAACGTCGTCAGCCAGCTGCCCGGGCCCTTCTTCCTCACTGGGGCCAGGGGTTTCAGGACGGCCAATGGAGGGATTTACTCCAACTCTTGGACCCTCACTAGGGACAGGGGAGGAGCTGGCGTGGTACCCGGTCACTTAGCGTCAGTGACCTGGATAGGGGCCCTCCCTTGTTAGGGGCCCATGGAGACAGCAGAGGGGGGGTTTATAGGGGTGCAGGGCCCAGCTCACAGGACCATGTGGCGGTAGCACCTCACAGCAGGTCCCCTCTCTTCCTTGTCCCAGCGCTGACTGACTTTCTGGTGGCACTTCTCCCTTCTTATACCCTCCTCCCTCACAGAGCCAGCACCTTCCGGAATGTTGGGGAAAACTGGTTCACACTGGCTCAAGGGGAGGGGTTGAGCACCCTGGGTGCCAGGCTTCCCTCCAAAAGCTAGGGGTGGCTGGGTATTAATAACTAGACCGCCTACCTAACGCCGTCAGGTGGCAAAACCCAGGGCCATGGCATCCATTTTAAAAACACAGTACATTTCAATCAGGTGCATTTTTAACATGGGGGAATATTTTCGGCACACCATCTAACCACATTTAACTTTACAACAGGGCAACTCTTACCACACATGGTCCTTATATGTTTAATACCATGGGGGAGACATTCAAATTAGGGGGGCAAAAAGCGAAAAATTTGGGGGAAAGGGCCAAGTCCAACAGGCTTTAACTGCCCAAGGTATGTTTTTTTTGCAGATTCTGCGGTGGTAAGGCCTATTTGTTTTTCACTGTGGGTTGGTATTAGATTTGCTTATCTTTGAAAGGTGATAAAGATTAGTCATTGATACTTCAGTGACTTGACTGGCCAGTATATGGACTACTACCAGAATAATTGCACTGGTAATCAGTTGGAGTTGGTATATGATATGCATTTGACCCCCTGTCTAGAAACAATTTAATATGTACTTTTGACGGCAGCCATTGTGTAATTATGATTATTGTTGCGTTGTATGATACTTGATAGTTTGGAAGTGTTGATGTTTGGTTTGGATGGTCAAGTGTGGCAAGAGGGAATTTGTGTGACCTTGTCAATCCACTGATTGCTTCTTACTAAAAGGAGAGATTCCTGAAATGTTAAGTTTATGTTCGCTCTGAATTCCTATATAGTTTGTGATCGTAACAGTCCCTTTTATTTCCTATATACTTTGTGATACTGAGAGTAAATGAAGAGCCTCTTTAGCGATTTAATTTTTATGGATAAAAAAATAAAAATCTGTTCAGTTTCCAATGTATCAATTTGTCTGCAACATCGGTTTCTCAGAATTTTTTCTTCACTGTATATCAGAACTGTTGTTTGCCATTTTTTGAAATAGGGATATCCAGGTATATGGCTACATAGTTTTCTGAGTCTGTTTTTTGTAGAATGGCCAATAAATCCCTGATGTGTGGACTAGAGAATGTAGTGTAACTGAGGAGGATGGGAACTCGACTTCTCAAATGTAATGGATAGGCTTGGGTCGTCATGGTACTGGACATATTACAACGTTTGTTCAAAGGCTGATTGTGCTGTTGAATAATCACCAATCTAACCTTGATCCAGTGAGGAGACTTAAGCCAATACAGAAAATTAGAAAGGCTAATAGGAGACCGCTATAATAGTCAATTGGAACTGTGTTTGAGAGCACAGTTTTGCTTCTAAAGCCTTCATTTCACTTAAAAAGTTAATTGCAGCTTTGATCTTTGAACCTATTAGTGTATTTAAAAACATAATTTGAATGAATTAGAATTTAGTAGTGTTCACGACTACCAATACTAAGGTGTGAAATGGGTTCTCATCCAATATGGCTGCTGTAAATAACATGAAATTTGTGCACCTCCTGGGACCTAGGGTAATTCGGAAGCGGACTACACAATTGTGTCTAAAATAGCCTTTCTTAAATATCATAAAATCTGTACATTTGTTGACTGTGCTTAATGGCGAGCTGCAAGCGGAATAATTATATTAACCTTTTTAGATGCAATTTGTGAAAGAGTGGGTTTACTGGTGTGCTTGCCACAAACAATAGAAAACAAATTTCTGCCATGTGCGTATGGTGTCACAAAATGGAGCATTATGTGGCACAAACATTCTAAATTTTATTTAGTATGTTGCTCGACAACCCCAAGGAGTCTGAAAAATAAATCGCTCCTGAAGCCTAAAGTAAAAATAGAGGAAGAAGCCTGTGTGCAAAAGAGTGCAATAAAAAACTCAAACTTAAGCATAAAAGATGGGGGTAAAGTTAGGGGAATGGAGATTGAAGAGGATACTTCGTCCTTGTCATACCAAATCTACATATTTATAGAAGGAGAGACATAAATAAACACCCAATAAAACTATGTTTTTCTCCCCATCCCCCCTCCTTTTTTCAATGTTTATGATGCATTGTTGGCTTTTCTCAAGTCTATTATGCAGGAAGAAGTTTCAAAATGTGGCCCTTGTGTGAAAAGTCAGTCTAACCCCCAACCTCGCTGCTCTTCAATCATCACCCATATTTATGAACTTCTTCCCCAAGTGAATAGTTATTTTACTGACCCCAGTGAACTGCTTTGGAAAATAACTTTCAAAACATAGGGGTCACGTCCATTACGGGGGCCTGGTAGGATGTAATGAATTCTCAAAAAAAGGGGAAATTACCTGGCCTCCAATTCACAATACTGCTTTTTCATTCAGCAGGTTTTAGATACAACAATTTCAGTTATTGTACCTTACTTTAATAACTGTAATTTGTTTAATTTCTTTCATACATTCAAAAGATAAACGCTCCATTTTTCAGAAAATAATTCATCAACAAAGTGAAACAAATTTGTGCTCAATATCACAAAACATTAAAAACTGTCAATACATTACAACTCAAGTACATTTTCACATGGTTACACCAGTCAATACTGTTAACAACCACCCTGCCTATGCCAAAGTTATTTGCACTTTGTATTTTTTAACGAAGGAAGACTAACTACGGGGAAATCAATTGTTCTAATTCTCTCAGCGGGTATAATCTTTCATAGTAAACCCTCACAAGAGTCCAACACAATTTAGGCTTTTTTCCTTCCATCCTACGAGGGAACTAAATTGTGTTGGACTCTTGCGAGGGTTTATTAAGAAAAATGATACTTGTGAGAATTAAAATATTAATTTCCCCGTAGTTAGTCTGCCTTTGTTAAAAAATGTGTAACCATGTGAAAATGTACACGAGTTGTAATGTATTGACAGTTTTTAATTGTTACATTGAGCACAAATTAGTTTCGCGTTGTTGATGAATTATTTTCTGAAAAATGGAGCATGTATCTTTTGAATGCATCAAAGAAAAATGATGGTGTTTGAAGGTGATTTAAACAAATTACAATTATTAAAGTAAGGTACAATAAAACCTGCTGAATGAAAAAGCAGTATTGTGAATTGGAGGACAGGTAATTGCCCCTTTTTTGGAAAAGAACTTAAGCAGTATGAGTCCAGAACTAAAGCAAAGTCAACCTATCGCCATATAAAAAAACAAGTTATTAATTCTGTGCATTTCCCATGACGCTGCAGCCATGTGCTCCTAATTTACATTTGGAAGCTCATATTCCAGTGCCATACTAAGCTCCAATACTAATTGTACGAAGAAATTGGTCCCATGCTGATCTTCTGAAGACACTTTTACATAATTATGTATTTACTTTTATTGTTTTAGAAATGGTATGATTTCCCTGTTTTTTCATCTTGGTAAGACTTTTCAATAGGTCACAACTGACTGCTTAAACTCATTTTACCTGACCACAATCTCAACGCTTAATAGTTTTATACCAGGATTTTATACACTAAGCTCCCTGTGTCTACAGCCATCCATAAAAGAGGGCCTCTAATTAACAGTCCAATTAAGAGCCATATCACATTTGAAAGCAATTCCTTATAAATATAGTTCATTAAGTGTTGCCAAAGTACACTGGCAAAAAGAAATGACAAACGCAAGTATGATTTGTAAATTCCCTTTGCGGTCTAGTTCTTGTGAAAGATTTTTTAGTGAGTGTAGGCCCAGAAATGTACTTTGCAATCTCAATGTTTTTTGTATCTTCACAAGGATGAAGCATCATTTTCCCCCTCTTCTTTTTCTCTTAAATCGAGGGAGATAAGTGACCTGAATATTTCTGTATCTGTATGTCTATCAGTTGTGTTTAATAATCTGTTTGTAGACCTCTGTTTCTGGTTGTATTTGTGCTGGTCAATATAAATTTAGTAGTAGTCTGTATTTAGTGGGCATTTCATTTGGTTTGGGGATCGATTTGCAAACAAAGATTCTACAAGGTTGAGGTCATTGTAGAATGCTAGTGTGCTGTATTACACGCAGTAAGTTTTCTGTTGACTGATTTTGGTTAATTTTTCATTTTGTTCACAATAGTGTGGTGGTGGTGGGTTGCTGTGTGACAGATTCTACAGAATATTTGGTGGTCTTGTTTGAAATGGCCAGCATTTGGGTCACCTCTTCTTAATGGAGTTCTATAATTTATGGATGTGCTTTAAACAACACATTCCCAGTTCTGCTCCGCAACGGTTGTTCGTTTCTGTTCGTATATATCGCCTGTAAAACTGGAGATCCAAGGTTTCTGTATATGTCTCTGTTTAAAAGTCCTACTTCAAGGTTTATAATATGCTCTGAAAACAAGTTCCAGTGTAACCCCTGAACCTCTCCTCCACTACCCTACATTGTGGCAAGTAGTTTTAGTGAAATGTAGCCTCTCCTGCAGTGCCAGTTGCTCAGTAATAATATTTGTAATGAACCATCGGGTAAACTTGTATCCTCAGAACCTGGGCTTTGAACAGTATAATGACCATTAGAACATTGGAAGCTCCATTGAAAACAATGGAGTGCTCTGGACTTATAATGGCCGGTATAAGCCCGGAGCTCCAACATTCCAATGCTTCTTTGTACACAGCTCTGGCTGTGAACAAAGGCTTCAGGGAGCCTGAGGGGATTTAAATCCCCTGGCACTCCCTAAAGCCTTTGTTTAATTTGTTAGAACATTCTGCCCACCAGTGGCAGAATGTTCTAATAGCCTTATAGCCCTTCGTAGCTGGGCTATACTGGTGATTAAAGTCCCTCTGCCTTGTTAAAGTCCTTATGCTCGGGCCTTTAACGCTGCAGCGGGCCTTTAAAAGCCGATATAGCCCGCTACGGCGGGCTATAAGGCTATATTAGAACATTGGAATGTTGGTAGCTCCATTGAAAACAATGGAGTGCTCCGGGCTTATAGTGGCTGTTATAAACCCGGAGCTCCAATATTCCAACATTTCTTAGTTCACAGCTATGGCTGTGAACAAAGGCTTCAGGGACCATGAGGAGATTTCAATCCCCTGTGCTCCCGGAAGGCTTTGTTTTATTTGTTAGAACATTCTGCCCTCTAGTGGCAGAATGTTCTAAAAGCCTTGCAGCCCTTCGTAGCACGGCTATTCCGGCTATTAAAGTCCCGCTGCCTTGTTAAAGTCCCTCACCTTCGGCTCTGGCCTTTAACTCTGCAGCAGGCCTTTAACAGCCGGTATAACCCACTATGGCGGGCTGTAAGGCTATAATGGTTCTGTCTAATATTCAATAGAGGCTCAGCAAAATCCTCACATTAGTGATCAATCACCTAAATAAAATTTCCCACACCTTAGTAGTGGCATTTCACCCCAGTGGGCAAGTTGTACATTGTCTATAAAAGTTACCATCACTTCCCAAACAATACTGAATAACAAGAAAGCGTTCCATGCAGGGCCGGACTTCCCAGTCCGGCCCTGGTTCCATGAATAGAGTAACAATCAGCACAGAAATAGATGTTCCTACCACACAAGAATCCTCAGTGAGTACTATCCTAAATAAGCATCATATCCCACTGCCAACAAAGTTTTTGCATTGACTCAAACCCTTTGAAACAAAAAGACACTAAACAATTTAAACATAATTAACTGCATCCTATGCCAACACTACAGCATCATATATACATTCCCAAAACCGACCTCATACATTACCCAACTAACATATTATGCCAACTTACCCACCTTCACACATGCATCCACCCATTATAAGGCTGCAAACCCACTATCATATGGCCACTCACCCAACATTTTATGACTGCACACCTACCATTATGTCTACACAGCCACCATTATACACACACTCCCATCAGATTGCTGCAATCAATCAATCAATCATTTTTAAAGCGCACTACATACCTGCAAGAGTCTCAAGGCAGGGGGGAGAAGGGGGGGGAGCGCTACTGATTGTACAGCCAGGTCTTGAGTATCCTCCTGAAGGTCACTCAGTTTGAGGGTGTTCCATGTCTTGGCGGCGAAGTGGGAGAAGGATCTCCCACTGGTGGTTGTTCTTCGGATGCGCGGGACGGTGGCGAGTGAGAGGTTGGCGTAGCGTAGCTGGTGGTTGGGGATGTAGAAGGACAGCCGTCTGTTGAGGTAGGATGGGCCGGTCTTGTGGAGTGCCTTGTGTGCGTGGGTGAGGAGCTTGAAGGATATCCTCTTGACAGGGAGCCAGTGCAGGTTTCTCAGGTGGGGGATGATGTGACTGTGGCATGGTACGGCGAGGATCAGTTGTGCCAAGGTGTTTTGGATGCGTTGTAGTCGTTTGATAAGCTTGGTCGGGACTCCCGCGTAGACGGCGTTTCCGTAGTCGAGTCTGCTGCTGACGAGGGCCTGGGTGACTGTCTATCTTGTATCTGTTGGGATCCATCTGTAGATCTTGCGGAGCATGTGGAGGGTGTTGAAGCAGGAGGAGGAGACAGCGTTGACTTGCTTGGTCATTGAGAGCGTTGAGTCGAGGATGATTCCCAGGTTGCGTGCGTGGTTGGTGGGTGTTGGGGTTGCCCCCAGTCCCGTCGGCTACCAGGAGTCGTCCCTGGCTGAAGGGTTGGAGCCGAGGATGAGGACCTCTGTCTTGTCCGAGTTCAGCTTCAGACGGCTGGTCTTCATCCAGACTGCGACGGCCTTCATTCCTTCGTGGAGGTTGGCTTTGGCAGTGATGAGGTCCTTGGTGAGGGAGAGGATCAGCTGAGTGTTGTTGGCGTAGGATATTATGTTGAGGTTGTGCTGCCTGGCTACGTGTGCGAGCAGTGCCATGTAAATGTTGAACAGCGTCGGGCTGAGGGAGGATCCCTGGGCTACGCAGCAGGTGATCTCAGAGGCTTTGGAACGGAATGGGAGCTGGCGGACACTCTGTGTTGTGCCGGAGAGGAAGGAGGTGGTCTAATCCAGAGCCTTATCTTGGATCCCTGCGGCATGGAGGCGTGCGTGTAGTGTGCGGTGGCAGACGGTGTCTAAGGCGTCAGAGAGGTCTAGGAGGATGAGTGCTACGGTCTCCCCGTTGTCCAGCAGGGTCCTGATGTCATTGGTGGCGGCGATGAGAGCTGTCTCTGTGCTGTGGGTGCTGCGGAACCCTGACTGGGAAGGGTCCAGGATTCTGTTTTCTTCGAGGTATCTGGTTAGCTGTCTGTTGACAGTTTTCACGATGACCTTGGCCGGGAAGGGTAGCAGAGAGATGGGCCGGAAGTTCTTGAGGTCTCTCGGGTCTGCCTTAGATTTTTTGAGTAGGGCGTTAATCTCGGCGTGCACATCCATGTTCGTACACACAAACACACCCTAACACATGACAAAACATCCACAATGAAATGGCCACAAAGCCACCATCACAGAACCACACAGTGACCATAACATACTATTACACCAACCATCATAGTTCCAAACATCTAAGAGACACATTCACAATTATGCACCCACACACCAACCATTATTTCCGAACACACTGACTTTCATGGACCCACGTAGCCACCAGCTAACAACGCTGTACAGTGTCACTCCAACATCTTAATCACACCATCATTCATCTTTCTATGAACTTATAAACATCAATGATTCTCTGAAACACATCTCATATCAACCTACCCAGAGGTAGGATTTAAGGTTGCATTACAGTGGAGTAAGGACACTAGGTGAATTAAGCACAGTATTTCCTGCCTTTATAGTGTTTTTTTTTTTTGGGGGGGGGGGGGGGGGGGGGGAATGCCACTATGAGCATATTCATTAACCATAACTGCCTCTCAATTTTAGATTTGTTAGGTAATCCGTATAAGTACTGCTGTCTAGGTACCTCCCTATCCTTTGATAAAATTGGCAAGAGAGAGAATACCAAAGCTAATTGTATTGGATAGAAGATTTGTACTCAAAGTTTCTGTTAAATCCAAGTAGGGTTAGGAGCCCTATATAACACCATCCAACAATGGGTATATGATGTTAGCACGCATACAACGAATACCTTTACAACGCATTACACTACAACGCAGATACTATTACAACGCATACCATTACAACGTAAGTATAGGTAAGTATATAATATTAATATATAATGTAAATAATAATTTTTAATATATTTTATTTAATTATTTATTATTTTATTATTAAATAATGTAATTAATAATATTAATTTTAATGTTATTATTTATAAATATATATGTTAAAAATACCCATGTACCCCAAAACCCAATCCCACCCCTGAAACCTAAAAATACCCCTGTACCCCAAAACCCAATCCCAACCCTGAAACCTAAAAATACCCCTGTACCCCAAATCCCAATCCCAACCCTGAAACCTAAAAATACCCCTGTACCCCAAAACCCAATCCCAACCCTGAAACCTAAAAATACCCCTGTACCCCAAAACCCAATCCCAACCCTGAAACCTAAAAATACCCCTGTACCCCAAAACCCAATCCCAACCCTGAAACCTAAAAATACCCCTGTACCCCAAAACCCAATCCCAACCCAGAAACCTAAAAATACCCCTGTACCCCAAAACCCAATCCCAACCCTGAAACCTAAAAATACCCCTGTACCCCAAAACCCAATACCAACCCAGAAACCTAAAAATACCCCTGTACCCCAAAACCCAAACCCAACCCTGAAACCTAAAAAGACCCCTGTACCCCATAACCCAATGCCCCTAATAAATGTTTTTAAAAAAAGATAAACTTACCTATACTTATACTTACGTTGTAATGGTATGCGTTGTAATAGTATGTGCGTAGTAGTGTAATGCGTTGTAAAGGTATTAGTTGTAAAATGACCTGCGTTGTAAAAGTGTGCGTGGTAATGGTATGCGTGGTAAAAGATGCGTGGTAACAGTTACATACCTCCAACAATAGTATAAAATAATAGTTAAAGGATTGTTCTAATTTTTCTTTAGCAGATTATTTCTCCTACAGCAATATTAGACTTGTTTCAGTTGGGTAATGTATAATTAGTAAATGCATGCTGATTTGGTCCAAGTACTTCAAGGCCTAGGACAAAATTATGATTGAGAATATAGTTAAATCGCTATAAACACCCACATTTCTTGTCTGCAAAAGTATTCGAAAGTGTAGTTCTAATTTGTGCAAGGTCAGGGAATGACGGACTGAATCCAGAATACAATCATATGAATATTTGGATTTAAAAAAAAAAAAAGATTTTATTATGTTTAAGTTCGAAGCCACTTGCCTAGGATACTACTCGTCGGCTTCGACAATCAATACAAAAAGTTCTTAGAAGTAGAACTCTTAGAGGAGCGCACATCTCCATGGCTCTGCCTCAAATATTGAAGCATCTGCAGTTTATTTGGAAAATCCATGCACTCTTGTTTTTTCTGTATGTACTTAAATAATTAACTATTTTGTGTGCTTTGTATGAGGTGAACAATGATGTTTGAATAGAGATAGTGCTTTCTTTTGAATCGCAAGAAACCCCCTGGCAAAAGACAAATCTGGTCCGAAATACACTGGGGAATGGGGGAAGGAGAATCAAACAAATGAAATTAATTTGATATAGAAATAAAATTCATTTTGCAGCTTCAGATTTAAGATCATAAGCCAGCTTTAATGTTCGGTTTGTCTCCCTTCAGATCATCCCTCAAACGGAGCCCCAAGTAATCAAACTAAAAACCCCTCCAAAAAAGATGCCCTCAGCACAATTTTGGATTCAGACGATTTTCAGAGTTTGATGATCATTTATTTTGTATTGTCCTTGTTCTGTAAATCCCAGACTTTTTTGCAAACCAGCATAAGTGGCTTCAAAAGTTTATTCATTCTCCACTGAGTCTTGAAGAACAAGACTGTATCATCAGTAAAGAGGAGTGTAGTCAGTAGCGAGCCTCCTAGAGACAGTATATCAGCGATCGGCCAAGCCAAATATTTAAATTGATAGCTAACATTCAAAAAGATTGTGTCGGTCAGACCACAATTCTTTCTAGCTGAAGTTCCTAACCATCCATCATGAGTTTGTTCATTAATTTTATGTTTGGACCTCATTTTATTCCTATTTAGCTTTAGGGTAAGGTGAAAGCATGACATCTATTGTCATGCATGGGACACAGATTTCATCAAACATAGGTAGCAATTTCGCCATCAGTGCTCTGTTGAAGATGCATTGTAGATCTACTAAGGCTACATAATTATCCTATCGTAAGGTACAGATTTACATTAAAGGAGTACAGGTATTTTGACCTTTATGAAGCCCTACTTGCATGTGAGAAATGTCATGATCAACATGCCTGCCCATTCCAGCACAATCTTTGCATACATGTGCTAGTCTAGGCGGAATCTATTAAAAATGGTAAGAAGTGGGACAGCCAAGTTGTGCCACTGTGTTACCTAACTGCAGTGTACATGGCACTCACTTGTCTCTAATGGTCCTAAAAAACGACAAGGAACTCTTTGAAGGTCCAGGCCTTTTCAGGTTTACTGGCCAGCCACTGCATCTAAGGCCCTTCGGAGGGGGGATAAAATATTTTTCAAATAATCTATATTGTGGATTGACTCTTGTGAGAGTCGTCTTCCTAGTCCCAGGGGTGACAATACAACTGCAATGAATGGGCACATCAAATATTCGCAAGAATATGAATTTCAGAGCTAGGAGAAAAGGTGTGTTAGACAAGTACCCCAGAATGCCATGTATTCATTCTGTGTGACAAGGTCAGCTGTTAAATGGTGTTCTCCCAAGCTTGGTTTTTCATTTGCATTGGGTATTAAAAGATTACATTTTTTAAGTGGAAGTATTTCCAGTTCGGTACAGAATTTATGTAATATCACGACATTCCATTTCATAACAGGTGGAAGAGGGGGGTCAAAGAATGTCAGTGCGCTTTGCCTAGGGTAGTAAAATAAAGAGTGGATTTTTTACCTATCTCAGACTCCGTGGGATGAGTAAACTCTCCCTCTGAATGTTGTTTTACCCGAGAAACCGGTGGACTCCTCTTATTACATTCCCTTAGCCCATATTTAAACATACACAAAGTAATTTGGTGAAAATAAACTAGGTAACTTCTCAAGAGGTTTTATTTCGGGGCTAGCACTTCTTTGTACAGTGTTTTGTAGAAGAAAAATCATATTATTGAAACAGGATTTCCTCCACGGTCATCATTCCATTTCCAAGACGATTTGAAATAAACTAACGGCCAAAGTAGTTTACGGAGACCCTTTTTCACATGGTCAGACTTGCGTATTCCATAAACCCATCCCCTGACACGTTTTGGACAAGTTGTAGTCTAGCAAGCAACTTAGCGGGAATCCCTAGATAACAAGAATTGAAATAGTCCATCCTAGAAAGTATAGCTGCCCCAACTACTGGTGCCCTCAGTCCCTGAGATAAGTCTGGTAGAATCTTTCTCAGGCATTTCAATTGGAACAACCCTGCAGAGACTACCGCATTAACTTGCAATTAAAAAAATCAATTTAGAAAAGAAAGCCTTTCTTGCCCCGTTACACTACCTTTTTCTTCTCTGTCTGTTTTTTTTGCATCTTTTTTCTCGTATTCTCCGTTTCATTCTGTTGGTTAATCTCCCTCATATCATGAACAATCAACATGTGTTTGAAAGAAATTCTGCATTTTTGCTACTGTCATGCATATCTACAGTATTTAGTGTATCCCCTTTCTCCCTTTCAAATGGTCTAGAAACCATTTGAACTCTCAGTGGTTTTAAAACTTTGTATAAGAACATAACAGCGATTAGCACAGTCAAACACTCCTACGGATTAGCCACTTTGGTTGGTTTGCTACATACCCATGGATGGGATGCACCGAGGGGGCGGCAGTGGGAGTGCAGGAGAGCACTATCCTATTCCCTTCCTTTTCCTTTATTTCTATTTCTGGGTTAGGGTGGGGGTTTGTATTTTTTTAATCTAATTTCTCTGGAATGTTCTATCTTGTAATTTCATATGTTATCCACCTACACTGGAGCCCTGCGTGGCCCACTTGGTTGCACTGCTTAACTGCTAATATGCATTGCTTGGCATTTACTTCAATAAAAAGATTTAAAGCATAAGAACACAACAGTCTGTTATCCCAATATCACCATTCATTTTAATGGAGACACTTGCTTCCAAGGTCAGGTATTGAATCTTTATTTACATAGGGTTATTTTCTCTCCTTGGAAAATTCCGTGCAGTAAGGGTTATGCCCTGAGTATTTGCTTGTACCAACGTATCCTTTTTTGCCTATGTGCTGGACATCAATTATACCCTTAAATATAAGAGAAGGGGGGAAGTTGAGGCTACAAAAGTCTCTTTTGCATACATCACTACTGCTGTGCTGCTTCTACTACCACATTGTATTGGGCATTTTATCATCCCCTATTGTTTGACCATGATGTTCTTGTCTTCATCTGGCTTTGCCCCTCCTCCTCTTTTTAGATGGACCAGAATTTTCTCAGCTTCAACGTTCTCATTTTGTTGGAGTCCAGGACCCTGTCTTAGGCGAAGCATTGGAACTTACTATCCGCAGTGGTTTGGCAGTATTCACACTTCAGTCAAAATTTTAAATAGCACCCCTTGTACTAGACATTCTAGTATATAAAATATTTCCTATCTTTAATATAGGAAAGTATAACTTTTGTTAAGAACACAAGGTCACATTAGTACTTTATTTATGTTTTCTTCCAAATTGAAAGCAACCTAAAGCATCAGTAAACAGCCACACACTACACTTTGCTGCAGGAAGAAAGGTTGAACACATCTGAAAGTATGGTGACTTCTTCAAAAAGTGTTTCTTTGGTGTACTTCACTATTCCTTGTATTTTTCATGATATCCTTTCCAACATGATTCTTGCTTCTGCTCTGACTAAATATAGAAAGAAAAATTCTCCCTCAGCATCCTATGGTCCTTACCATTTCTCATGAAAACATACAGCAGAAGGCAAACATCATCCTGCTATCTATCATAAATAGATTGTACTTCGCTACCTACAAATATCATCGCCCCTCAACATTAGGTGGGATATTACAATTTAGATCTATAATGTAATTAATTTTCCTCACAAGAGCTAGGGTGTCTGTATTAAAGGCAATGGTTAAGCTTCTTCAAATTATACTAATTACCAATGTTGCCATATTTGTCTTAACATACATTTTCTAAACATGGACTTCAAAGACCAATACATTGCCATCAAGAGATCCTCCAGTGTACAGCCCACTCATTTGAAACCATCCTGTTCTATCAGAATATCTATGGTGGCTCATCACCCAAAGTTCCGAGCATGCCAAAGTGGGAGATGAAACAAGCAAACCTTGTTTCCTCATGGAAATCAACAACTGATGTATACATCTTTGTCCATATGCTATCTTCAAACCTTCACCAGCCCTAAGAGAGCATCGAAAGCACAATGTAGGGTGGATAACGAGAGTATGACTGCCTGAGTAAAATGTGACCCAATCCAGGGTGTACACATTCTACCAGACAGATTTCAGCGCTCTGCTGTTCAATACTCACTTGCAAAAAATCAAGCACAACAACATTGTCAGTTTAGCCAAAATCCTCCCACAACCGTTTCTCACCACCACCTGATTGGGACCTTCACTTTAAAATATTTGAAGCTCAGTATTCAGTCTGGAGACAAATGTATCCATTAGACACATACCCTCCTACACAGCAATGTTTGAAAACTCCTCCTTGTTCAGCCTTCATTCACTGAAATCTCTTAGATACAGGAGCCATTACTGTTTACCAGCTACTCTGCCTGCATTATTTATCTATATGAATTTCTTATGATGAGCAAACCTCATCAGCATTGCACTGTGCTACAATGCATGTGAAGACGCTGGTGTAAAACCTCTACACCTGTGTATGTTACGGTACGTTGTACATGTGCAGACCAAAAAAAAAGAAAAATGGCAGAGAAACCTCTGCTGTGATATAGGGGACATTACAGACTAGCAGGTATCTCACTATGAGACCGAATGCAAAAAGTGTTTGTGCGAATTGATGCCTGTTCAGGGTCAAGAAACAGTCAGGCAAACAGTTCTACTGCACCAGGTGCTGCACCGAGAGTGTCTGATCTTTTGACCCAAACAAATGGAATATTTGCACTTTCACTGGAAGTGTGTTTTTGATCTAAAGTGGTGTTGTGTCGACTCCCCTGACAACTACTTCTCGTGGACACAGGAGAGATCAATGCCATGGTGAACAGACCAGCATATTTTAGGGTCATAAGGTAAGGTTAAGTCACCGAATATGAAATATAATCCTACATGGAAGAACTGTCAAAGGTAGTATCCTCCAGTAAATACAAACCTGCAAGTCTGACATAGGGACATTGTTAGTTCTGAATTCGGAGATACAACTCATCTTTACCTCTTCAATGAAAAATATGCATACAAAGCTAAGCTATGTTTAAGCTTGCACATAATAATCTTGCATACATGCAGGAGGTTTCCTGAACCACATATTGTCACTCCTTCGGATGAATTTACATAATATCATTCAAAGCTATATCAATCTGCACCATCCCAGTAAGCTTACCTCCTTTCGTCAAGCTACTCATAGGCACACTTCTGCTACACCACAATCCTGCTCTTCCAAACGTTCCCATTGCTCACTTCCAACATGAACTCTTTTCTTAACCACCAAAGGTTCAGAACATTTGAATAAAGCTTTCTTTACTAGTTTGGCTAATTTCACTCCCGCCAAGTTTTCAACTTTGATTCTACCATTAGACACATACATAAGGCAATTTTAGATTTCTCTACCGCTTTCCTTTTTGTCTATCACCCGTGGCTGTTTAAGCTGAGTACAAGGTTTTCTTACCCTCATTTTTAAAAAGGAGTCTTATCAGCCTGACTGTTAGGTATGGTGCGATAGATGCACATTAGTTTGTTGATGACTAACACTGGCCTGGGGGTGCTTTGAAGACTTGTCTCCGTCACCTTGGGCCTTTTGATTCTGTTAATCATCTCATGTCTCCCCTTTTTATCTTGCAGAATTTGTTTATTACTGATGGGGAACTTCGTAAGTTATGCACATAATTCACCTATGCGCACCTTAGCTTGTGTGCATAGTTTGCGCAAACTCAGGGCAATTTTACCCTGAACCACTGGTCCTGAAGAAAGCCAATACATTGGAAACATATTGGCTGAAACATGTAGACCACATCACTTTGACCATTTTCATGATTTTTTGAGACATGTGAGATCATATTTTCTCACTCATGTCCAGCGATTCTCTTTTAACCCTACCCCAAGGACCTCACAATAAAGATTTTGGTACCCTGGAGTTTGTTTTAAAATTCTCACTTTCAACGTATTGATTTCCCCACTCCAAAACAAAAACCATCTAAGCACACCTAGTAGGCACTCGGCCCAGTGGGTGATCCCTGCAAGGGGGACTTCTTTGATGACCTTGACTCTTTGGTCTATCAAAGCTACATTTTGAGCTTTGTTCTCATTGTTTGTTGACTCTGTCCTAGGGGAGACGAATGAGCCCCTTGGTTCTATGCTCTCTTTCTCCCTTCTTGATTAGGCGATAGATGCATCCACATCAACTTGGATATGCCGTCTTCCAGTCACCACTCTCACTGACCGAAAACAACACACCCTCTTTTAACCTTCCATGAACATTCTGTTCCTTTTCTATACTATGCCATTGCTTTTTAGAAAATACATTGAGGTGCTATCATCTACAAACCATGATAATGTAAAACCTCTTTCATTTCATTCTTTACCAATTGCACAACATTGTCAGTGACTATTTTTCTTTGTACTTTTCTTGCTAATCCATAATAGCATCTGGGAATGACTGTCTGCAATCCTTTTTCTAATCCTTTTATTCTCAGATACCTATACACAACACCTCCCTTAATAGAGAACAAATCAACTAATGCGTGATGGTCCATACACAATTCTGCATCCCACACACAAACAAAAATGTTCCATAATTGGGGAATATTTACAGACCTTAATGGCCTTGAAGCATAAGCCATCATCTCAAACCTTCCATCTAATTCTTGCAAAATATAGCATCCAAACTGATATTGGAGGCGTCAGTTACAATAGCTGAATTGCACTGTCTATTTTATAGTTTTTACACATGTGCCATTGCTACTTGGGACGCTGTACCCCTAAAGTCTTAAAACTCAAAAGCACACCCAGTAATGTGTCTGAGTCAAGATACAAAACAGCATTTCAGAATACAGTCCTATAAGAAAGAAATGTCAAGAAGTGAGTTCTAGAACGGAATTTAGAAAAACGAAGGTTTCATACAATAATTTAAAACGTAAAATACAGGGTCTGTAACTGCAGAGTTGAATGGAATTCATTTGCCATAAAGGCCATCAATTCAGATTTAAAAAGAATAGTGACAAACTCAGAAAAATGCTAAGCGCCAAATGTGCAGCAAAATCAGTAAGAAATCGGACTGCCTCCCAAGTGGAAACCCAAAAAGATCTGCCTCACCCTTGAATTTGAGGGATTATATAGCGCATTTCTCCATACAGTAGTATGAAAACTGCAGTCACTGTGTTGTGAGCAAAGAAATACATTTTTAACAAATCAGAATACAGACTTTAAAATAGTCATACAGCCTAACCACCTGAGCACTAACCCACTGCATGAATATTGATTCAGCCCTTTTGACCTAATGTCATCAGAGGTGTTACAACAATCTAGTTGCATGAACAGTGAACCATTGCGATTGAATGTATTACTGCGTGTAAGCATAAGGTCGCGAGTCAGTGCTAATGAGCTTTCTTCGAGAAGAATGTCATCAAGAAATTTAAACATCCACATCTTTCTTGACTATGTGCAGCAGGAACATATACAAATCATGAATATGATGTAGTATCCATTTTAAACAAGGTGGCATTAAGTCCTAGTTAATAGAAGCCAGGAAAACAAACTTATACTGGTCATAGCAAAATAGTTTCAATGGCAAAAGTATGATAATAGAGCAGCTGGTCTTAGGGAAAGTGGCGGGGCAGGGCAGTGCGGGCTGTGGGGACGATAATGACAATAACAACATATTGAAAAAAAAGAACTTATCTGCCGCCCACAGCATCACCGCTCTTCTGTTTCTCTGGCTGCACTGCAGCATAGGCCGAGGCTCCGAGACACTCCTACTGCCAATACAGATGTTGCGGTCATGCTGCTGGCAACATAAGAAAAGCGCCAGAATTGCCCTGAGTGCCCTGGATTTGTGCTCCCACAGGGACTGTGAGCCTGTGCCTGCTGTCTTCAACCTGACAACGCAGCTCAGGTTGGATACATCTCAGTACGCATGTTGGTTTGGCCGTCTTAAGACGGTTGACCAGACCCACATGTGCACTGAGCAGCAGTTCTCACCACTCCTCCTTTACCTGTCATCATGATGGCCCTGTCCCCTATATTCTTCCCTATGAAGAAAAATAAAATGAAAATAAACCTTGGTTGTTATCATTTTATTTTTACAAGTTTTGCATCTGCTGAGTGGGGGGGGCGATGGCGACGTTCCTCTGCCATAATGGAGGAGCCAACACTGGTATATTAATCTATATATGTCAAATGAAGTGTAAATAATAATGTATTCATTGTTAATAATGCACGTTCTTGATTAAGGTACAAATGCTACCTTATTGTTTAGTTTTCTAAATTCACACAATCATTATTCTATTCAAACCTCAAGTTTGTATTTCACAGTATTCAGACATTCAAAGTTTTGTCAGGAAATTCAGGAACACATGAGAATAATATTCTGACCGCCCTAGAAAAGATCTCAATTCATCTTTTTTCATGGGACTGGGTGTCTCAATCATTGCTTTAACCAAAGATTCTTTTGAGATATACTTTTGTTAAAGATTCTGTGACCCCGCTAATTTAGACTGTGTACCTCACATTTTGCACTTTGGTTTAGATATTGACAGCTTGTTTTACTCAAGTATGAACAGCACTTTTAACAGTATAGCATCATGGTCTTCCTTGAACAAGCCAAAAATCAGAAGAAGCTGCAGCTAAACCCAAACGGTAATGTTGCTCGGGTTCAAATTACTTAGTAAAAACAGAAGACAAAAGGCGTTTTGGCGAAACAGGAAAAGTTTGTTTAATTAAACAGTTCGGCCGGGAGAACAGTTACAGGCACAAGGTCTGACGACTGTCTCAATTTCCTTTAAGATTTTGCTCTCTTTATATACAAAATTACAACAAGCAATACATGTTTCAGGCATCCCATGTATGGTGAGGAATGTTGGTTGCTGCCTTTGAGTCAAATGCGGGTATCGGCCTTAAGTGGACACAGTGTGGCCAGTGGTGAACTTGTCTGGCATGGGGAGCATGTACGCATGCAGCATCTGACTTTATTGTGTTTACAGAAGGACACATACCCCCTCTGGGCATGTGTGCTTTATTGGGGGCAGTCTCCCCTGACCATTATGATGTCTCTACGCCGATTTGTGGGATTGATCAAGAGTTTCCTGCCCGGGTATTTGTCTGCCAGCAGTGCACCCTGCCACCTGTGACTCTTAATCCTGGGCCTAGATTGCAGGGCCTGCCTGACTTCATACTTATGTGTTGACATAGATGTGGAGTTCAGAACGGGCGATTCTATTAGGACAATAGTTCCTTTTTATCGATAAACTCATCGATATCCATATTAAAAATTCCCCCCTCAAGTTGATTCTTTAACTACATTATCTAACTAATGCATTTGTAACATTACTTTACTTGGGTCCTGCTGTTCCCTTTTCTTACTTCTGACTATGACAACCTTTCTAGTTGCTTGTATTCTACCCATTTTAAGGACTGCATTTTTCAATCAGGTGATCCCCAATAGTATAACCCCGCAAACCAATAGAAACACAATAATAACTAGCAATAGTGATTTACACAGACCAGATATCCATCATGGGAGCCAAGAGAACCAATCCAAAAACCACTTCTCCTTCTTCACACATGCTTTTCTGTAGGTTAGGCAGTGCTTGGATGGCAAGTGTCAGTGTTCCATTGTCTAAATTATTCCCTGGGATGAAAGTGCAGCTGACAGCGCCGATCTTGGCGCAGACCCCTCCCTCCATTGTGGTAATTAAGTCTAGTACATATTGTTACAGCATTACCAAGTGGTAGATTGCTTGCATTTCTTCCTTGATTGAATTGAGGCCGAGCTCAGTACAGTTCATCATTTTGAGTATTTTCCACCGGGGGGTCTGAAGTCAGTGGACGTTAGCTTTTGTCTGCAAGGTGAATAATGGTATCAACCTCCCTGCCCATAACCGTGTCTCTGGGATCAGTCTAAATTTTTCTGGGATGTCCTTGGACTGAGCCCAGCCAAAATAGTCCCCCAATCTTTTTTCACAGCAGCAAGGAGGTCGTTATCCTTAACTGGTGCTGGTACAAGTCTGTTAGCTCTTCTCCAGAAATGACCAGTTCAGGATGTGCTTGATTCATTACCAGTGAACATAAACCTCTCCATCCAGGAATCGGCATTCGTGACCATTGGAAGCATTCTTTTTCCTCTTAAACTAATATAGTGTAAGTTTCCATACAATTAGGGGTTGATCTTTCCCTTCTAACTAAGTGTATCCACCCACCTCGGAGTCCAAGATTTCCTGACATGGGCGAGTTGTACTTCCATTCAACCCTCCCCATGCAACCCATTCCCCTTTCTATCCCCAAGTTGGACAGCCCAACACAGGAATTCCATGCCGGCAGACCACTTGTTGTTAAAGAAGACCGTCCCAAACTCACTAAGAGCCAATCTCTGTCCGCAGGTATATTCTGGCACGGTCGTATTTGTGCACTGTATTTGAAATCTGTTCTCTGGGAAATCTCAGGGCCAAATGGCATGTCCCTCCATGATGCCCTTCCTACTCATCCTGTCCAGCTTGGTTGGGATATCAGTGGGCTCCGTAAAACCGTTGTTGGTGTTATATTGGGTCAGGTTTACAACTACCCTAAGTAGTTGTATCTTGTTGGGTTTAATCTTGGCCCATATAAATAATAAATGTAAATACCAGTATTTGTAAAGCGCAAACAATTACCCTGAGGGCCATCGGGAAGATTAAGCAAGCTATTGCCCCATATCACATGGTGCTGGGCTAACCTGTCTCTGGGGCCAGAGATCGAACTGTGACCCCCGGGTTCCAGAGTCAGCCGCCTTGGCCACTGCACTACACCTCTCCATATCCTACATAGGTAGAGGTGAATGTGGCACTTTGCTTTCTCAAGGGTTACCTCTTGGGACAGGTAGAACCTATCTGTGCCTACCGCTTGTGGGATCAATAAGCAGTAATAAATCACCTGGCTGAGGCTTAGGAGCATTTAGTGGTCATATGTTGATACCAGGTGTTATTGAAAAGGGCACTATGCAGTGCATGGGGATGCTAGAAATCTGTTTACTGTAATTATAGGTGATATACAAAAGGTCCCTACGTAGGCGCTGTAGCTCCCCATTAGTGACTGTCTTTGGAGTTGTCAGTTCCTCTGTAGTACTCCACTGTAGGGCTACTCATAGTAGGCAGATTGTACCCAACCATATAAGTATACATAACCTTTGTTGTGATGTGGTAGTTTGAGGTGTGAGGCCCTTCGGAGCTGTCTGTGTTCCTCCAGTGGCTGTGCTTCTTCTGACCGCTTTGAAAATGTTTGTGGTATTAATTCACGGGTGTCTGCACAATGGAAGGGCTCGACTACCCAAAGAAACGATGTATCCACTTGATGTTAAGCAGGCCCCTCACTGAGGGTCCCTAGGTCTTTCCTCCTTCCATTGGCAAAGTTCAGAAATGTCCCTTTTTCCTTCTTCCTGAGGGTTGATGACACAATGCATTGGTACACCTTTGTTGTCTTCTCTGTTACCTGTTTTATTTTTTAAAGAACTTGGTTGAATGTTAACTCAGAAACAATACATGTTTTGGAGACACTGTATTTTACCCTAAGGGGTTGATTCCCTACACTCCACTAGTCACAATCTAGTGAGGCACTGGTAAGTGAACCCTGTTGGGTATTTTGAGTTGTTTTGGGGAGTAAGGGTGATTATTGGTTATCTAGAGAGATCTTAATATTTTCCTAAGCTCTAGAGCCTTTCCCACCCCCAATCCTAACTAGATAATTTCCCTGGACCTTCACCATTTCGATTCTGTGTAGTTAGATCAGTGGTAGATATGTTTGTGAGGTTGTCTCATGAGCACAGGAAGGAATTGAACTGTGGCTTTTAGCAGCAGTCCTATAGGTAGCGCTAGTTTTGTCATAGGCGCTTCGCCCGATGCATGCCTAAGAGCTTGGTTGGTGTGCGACCACTTCCCTTCTGAAGGCTATTTCTGCTTGATATTTCTCCCAGTTCCGCCTGTTAGGATCACTATAGTTGCTTGGAGAACTTGGGAAGAAGGGATGTGTTGGCGTTTGGCAGTGCTGTTGTCTGCCACATGCCTGGGAGCACATTTTGGTGCTTGTCCACCTCTCTGTTCCCAGCACGTGGTGGATGTGTGGTGTGGCCCTCTCTCATGGCTTACAGGTACCTAGCTTTGGCTGATCTTCACCCTGCCTTTGTATCTAGAACTTTCTTTTTGGGCTAATTTTGTGTGTTTTTTCTTTAGTTTTGTGCATTTCTCTGAGTCTCACTTAATCTGTTGCATCACTTGTCATGCGGGGGAGAGGGTCCGATGCTGCTGTGTAGCAGGGGATGCCCACACTGCCCCCATGGGGTCGGAAGCTAGGGCTGACAGTTTCCTGTATAGTGCATGCCAGGATGGAGTACTGCGAGTCATCATTCTTGGTCTGGTTACGTCACTCAGTGCCCTATGTTCAACTGGAGCAGGAATGGAGATTTTGAATCCTTCCCCCTTGTCTGGGCACCCCCCCTCTCCTTAAGACCACACCCAGCTTCTTATCAGTGCTACTGGTGGGCTGGACCCGCTGTCTCTAGCTTGTGGGTGGGGTCTCTACGGTCGCGTGCGAACTGGCAGATTTGCCGGTTTTTGGAAGGGTGTGGTCAGGTGACCGCACTTTGGAGAGCAACAAAGCGGGAAAATTCACAAAAACATAGAAGGCGGCAAGCTAAGCTAGTATTTGCCTTGTAACACCAAAAACATGCCTATACTGATTGCAGTCAACCCACAATGAAAACCCGGGACTTTGACCAAATAAATTGCCTAAATGTCTGCTGGGTGGCAATGAAAAACCAGGACTGCCTCATCCAAGGGGGTTCACCTGGTCACCCCCTCTGCCCCATCCCAGGTGCAAGGGGAACCTGGTTCCCACTAATGCGCATAACTTAGTTTTAGAACTTAAACATGGCCTCCCCATGAAGGAATCAGCAGCCCTGACCTGGTGCCCGAAAATAGGGACCATTTGACTTGGTAATCGGAACGCATCCATTTTGACTTTGGCCACGGGACCGGAGTGTCTTCTTTTAAACCGTTTTCTATCATACCCCCTTGTCAGACTGCCCTACTACTGGGTCATGGCCAGCCAACCTTGCCCTGGAGGAGTCCGCAGCAGAGTGGAGCCCCATGTGATTACCCCTTGATGACGAACTTGGTGTGGGCCCCCGAGTGACACAGCTCTCGGCTGCTCTGAATTTCTGGACCCATGTAAGAATTTTGAAGTCCCACTGCTGTCTATTAGTCCTTTTTAGGTCAAGCCTAGGGCTGCAAGCATGCGCTGCTCTAGCAAAACGACCTCTTGGATTCACTCTAGACTTTTCACAAGCTCGTGCGTGAGGTTTTTTTTAGCTTTTTTTTTTATTGGGCTTTGCGTGCGTCTTTGTAAAAAGACAACACACAATTGGGCAAAGGCAGGTGCATGTCCCACCTTTCCCAGAAAATGAATCCACCCACGGCCTAGGGCTTGTGGTTACAAGCAGCGGCGCGCATTATGCCATCTGTTGTTTCAGATTTCACAAGGGCGCGTGCGCACCACTCGTGGGCCGCTGCCACTGCATTCCTCGCATCCCGTCACACAAGCGTGCTTTCTCTTCCACTTGTTTTCCATAGCACATTGTCAGTTTCGGTTTTACATACACCCCTCACCCCTTGTCCATGTTGTCTTTACTCCTGCCTGCCCACCCGTTGTCCGTGCCGTCTTTACTACCGCCCCCCCCACCAGTTGTCCGTGCAGTCTTTACTCCCACCCGTTGTCCGTGCTGGGCTCTTGTGCGTCAGAGGTGGGGGAGAAGATGGCAAAGGGGCGACCCCATATGTGCTGCATCTACAGTTTACAGCTGCTGAGGTCAGTGCTGAGGGGGGTATATCGATCCCACACCACTGATTTGTTTCTCACTGGCTGGTAGCCCTGCACGCGCCACCACATCACGTGGATGTCAGTCACTCTACTGACTTTAGAGGTGCACGAGTTTTCTAGCGTCTGGAGGGCACTTTGATCTACTGGCTTCTGTGAGCTAGATGGATCGATTTAAACACAGCCTGCCCTTGATTCACAGAATTCAACACCATGCACTCACTCCCTTCTCCCCCATTAGCAGGGCCGCACTGGGAAGGCATGCACTGGGCAATCAAGGGCTGGGGTCTTAAGGTGCGCAGAGTTGGGATTTTAGGGCGTCCGTAACCTGCCCACGGCTGGAAGTGCATGTCCGTTGTTTTCTTCCTGTTGCTGGAGCAGTAGCAGCTCTGTGTTTTTTCTGACCCCTTCCCTTGTCACCTCAGCCCCAATGTCTTCCAGGCCTTGGTCGATGAGATGTGTGTTATGCCTAGGCCTGCTGCAACAACACCTTTCCCAGAGGAACAAGTGTGCCCTCTTTACTCCTGCCCGCCCACCTGTTGTCCGTGATCTCTTTACTCCCGCCCACCTGTTGTCCGTGATATCTTTACTCCCGCCACCCTCCCATTGTCCCTGCTGTGATTACTCCCGCCCCCTTCCTCACTTACTGGATTTGCAAGCTAAACGAAGGTGCGGGTTGCAAGGTAATGAGCAAACACATGATATGCTTTGTTTTGTTATGCTATGCTATGTTTAGTTTTGGTATCCTATGCTTTTTGTTATGCTTTGCTTTGTTTTGTTGTGTTTTATTATGCTATGCTATGTTTTGTTATGCTATGCTATGTTTTGTTTTGCTATGTTTTGTTTTGCTATGCTATGCTATGTTTTGTTTTGCTATCCTATGCTTTGTTATGCTATGCTATGTTTAGTTTTGCTATCCTATGCTTTGTTTTCTTATGCAATGCTATGTTTTATTGTGTTTTGTTATGCTATGTTTTGTTGTGTTTTGCTATGCTATGCTTTGTCATGCTATGCTATGTTTTGTTGTGTTTTATTATGCTATGTTTTGCTATGCTATGCTTTTTTGCTATTTTTTATTTTGCTCTGCTATGTTTTGCTATCCTATGCTTTGTTTTGTTATGCTATGCTGTTTTGTTGCGTTTTGTTATGCTGTGCTATGTTTTGTTGTGTTTTGCTATGCTATGCTTTGTTATGCTATGCTATGCTTTGTTATGCTATGCTTTGTTATGCGATGCTATGTTTTGTTATACTATGCTATGTTTTGTTGTGTTTTGTTATGCTATGCTATGTTTTGTTATGCTATGCTATGTTTTGTTTTGTTATGCTGTGTTTTGTTTTGCTATCCTATGTTTTGTTTTGCTATCCTATGCTTTGTTATGCTAGGTTTAGTTTTGCTATCCTATGCTTTGTTTTGTTATGCTATGCTATGTTTTGTTGTGTTTTGTTATGCTATGTTTTGTTGTGTTTTGTTATGCTATGTTTTGTTGTGTTTTGCTATGCTATGCTATGTTGTGTTTTGCTATGCTTTGTTATGCTTTATGCTATGCAATGTTTTGTTCTGCCTTGCAATGTTTTGTTCTGCTATGCTATGTTTTGTGGTGTTTTGCTATGCTATGCTATGTTTTGTTATGCTATGTTTTGTTGTGTTTTATTATACTATGCTTTGTTTTGCTATGCTATGCTATGTTTTGTTATGCTATGCTATGTTGTGTTTTGTTACACTATGCTATGTTTTGTTATGCTTTGCTGTGCTATGTTTTGTTATGCTATGCTGTGTTTTGATGTGTGTGTTATGTAGAGAGGGAGAGAGTTGTAGCGAGGTGTAGAGAGGTAGGGAGGTGGAGGTAGAGCGAGGTGTAGAGGTAGAAAGAGGTAGAGTGGTAGAGAGAGGTAGAGTGGTAGAGAGAGGTAGAGAGAGGTATTGAGGGAGAGAGGGAGAGGTAGAGAGGTAGAGAGGGAGAGAGGGCGAGAGGGCGAGAGAGAGAGAGGTAGAGAGAGGGAGGGGTAGAGAGAGGGAGGGGTAGAGAGAGGGAGGGGTAGAGAGAGAGAGAGAGGTAGAGTGGTAGAGAGAGGTATAGAGAGAGAGATAGAGGTAGAGAGGGAGAGAGGGCGAGAGGTAGAGAGAGAGAGGTAGAGCGAGAGAGAGGGCGAGAGGTAGAGAGAGAGCGAGAGGTAGAGCGAGACAGGTAGAGTGGTAGAGAGAGAGGGAGAGAGGGAGAGAGGTAGAGAGGGAGAGAGGGCGAGTGGTAGAGAGAGAGGTAGAGGGAGGGGTAGAGAGAGAGCGAGAGGTAGAGAGAGACAGGTAGAGTGGTAGAGAGAGAGGTATAGAGAGAGAGGGAGAGAGGGAGAGAGGGAGAGAGGTAGAGAGGGAGAGAGGGAGAGTGGTAGAGAGAGAGGTAGAGCGAGAGGTAGAGCGAGAGGTAGAGCGAGAGGTAGAGCGAGAGGTAGAGAGGTAGAGGGAGGGGTAGAGAGAGGTAGAGAGGTAGAGGGAGGGGTAGAGAGAGAGAGAGGTAGAGGGAGGGGTAGAGAGAGAGAGAGAGCGGTAGAGAGAGGGGTAGAGAGAGAGAGGTAGAGAGAGAGAGAGAGCGGTAGAGAGAGAGAGAGGTAGAGAGAGATGTTATGCTTTGCTGTGCTATGTTTTGTTATGTATGCTATGTTTTGGTGTGTGTGTTATGTAGAGAGGGAGAGAGTTGTAGCGAGGTGTAGAGAGGTAGAGAGGTGGAGAAGTAGAGAGGTGGAGGTAGAGCGAGGTGTAGAGGTAGAAAGAGAGGTAGAGAGAGGTAGAGTGGTAGAGAGAGAGGTAGAGAGGGGTATAGAGAGAGAGGTGGAGAGAGGGAGTGAGGGAGAGAGGGAGAGAGGGGGAGAGGTGGAGAGGGAGAGAGGGCGAGAGAGAGGTAGAGAGGTAGAGAGGTAGAGAGGTAGAGAGGTAGAGAGGTAGAGAGGTAGAGAGAGGTAGAGAGAGGTAGAGAGAGGTAGAGAGAGGTAGAGAGGGGTAGAGAGAGGTAGAGAGAGGTAGAGAGAGGTATAGAGAGAGGTATAGAGAGGTATAGACAGAGAGATAGGGAGAGGTATAGAGAGAGAGATAGGGAGAGAGGGAGAGAGGTAGAGAGGTAGAGCGAGAGAGAGGTAGAGAGAGGGGTAGAGAGAGAGAGAGAGGTAGAGAGAGAGGTAGAGGGAGGGGTATAGAGAGAGAGGTAGAGAGAGGGAGGTAGAGAGAGGGAGGTAGAGAGAGGGAGGTAGAGAGAGAGAGAGGTAGAGGGAGGGGTAGAGAGAGAGAGAGAGCGGTAGAGAGAGGGGTAGAGAGAGAGAGGTAGAGAGAGAGAGAGCGGTAGAGAGAGAGAGAGGTAGAGAGAGATGTTATGCTTTGCTGTGCTATGTTTTGTTATGTATGCTATGTTTTGGTGTGTGTGTTATGTAGAGAGGGAGAGAGTTGTAGCGAGGTGTAGAGAGGTAGAGAGGTGGAGAAGTAGAGAGGTGGAGGTAGAGCGAGGTGTAGAGGTAGAAAGAGGTAGAGAGAGGTAGAGTGGTAGAGAGAGAGGTAGAGAGGGGTATAGAGAGAGAGGTGGAGAGAGGGAGTGAGGGAGTGAGGGAGAGAGGGGGAGAGGGGGAGAGGTGGAGAGGGCGAGAGGGCGAGAGGGCGAGAGAGAGGTAGAGAGGTAGAGAGGTAGAGAGGTAGAGAGGTAGAGAGAGGTAGAGAGAGGTAGAGAGAGGTAGAGAGAGGTAGAAAGAGGTAGAGAGAGGTATAGAGAGAGGTATAGAGAGAGGTATAGAGAGAGGTATAGAGAGAGGTATAGACAGAGATAGGGAGAGGTATAGAGAGAGAGATAGGGAGAGAGGGAGAGAGGTAGAGAGAGGTAGAGCGAGAGAGAGGTAGAGAGAGGTAGAGCGAGAGAGAGGTAGAGAGAGAGGTAGAGGGAGGGGTAGAGAGAGAGAGAGAGGTAGAGAGAGAGGTAGAGGGAGGGGTATAGAGAGGGAGGTAGAGAGAGGGAGGTAGAGAGAGGGAGGTAGAGAGAGGGAGGTAGAGAGAGAGGTAGAGAGAGGGAGGTAGAGAGAGGGAGGTAGAGAGAGGGAGAGGTAGAGAGGTAGAGAGAGAGGTAGAGAGGTAGAGAGAGAGGTAGAGGTAGAGAGAGGTAGAGGTAGAGAGAGGTAGAGGTAGAGAGAGGTAGAGGTAGAGAGAGGTAGAGGTAGAGAGAGGTAGAGGTAGAGAGAGGTAGAGGTAGAGAGAGGTAGAGAGAGAGAGAGGTAGAGAGAGAGAGGTCGAGAGAGAGAGAGGTAGAGAGAGAGAGGTCGAGAGAGAGAGAGGTAGAGAGAGAGAGGTCGAGAGAGAGAGAGGTAGAGAGAAAGAGAGAAGTAGAGAAAGAGAGAAGTAGAGAGAGAGAGTGGTAGAGAGAGAGAGCGGTAGAGAGGTAGTGAGAGAGAGGTAAAGAGAGAGGTAGGGGAAGTAGACAAAGAATGAAGGAGCGAAAGAGGAGGGGGAGAGACAAAGCATGTAAGAGGAGGGGGCAGGTGACGGGGGCACAGACCGGTAGACGAGTAAAAATTGATGTATACGCCTAAATCTTAAGTGTGAACCATGCCCATGCTGTTAATAGGATCTCTGCTAACATTACAAAGAACAATTTAATAAAAGCCCTGGCAACAATAAAAATACCATTTCAGTCCAGTAAACGCAGCTGTAAGAGAAATAGTAATAAATTGTAGATAATTCAATAAATAGCTCTGTTTTAGCCTTTGAAGCATGGCTTTTGCCCATTCGTACAGTTTCTGCGCTAAATGTTAAGCAAGCTACCCCTAAATAAAGAACGCTATTTAAACCGGAAAATTAATAAGCAAACTAGCATTCGATGTGGCACAAATTAAGCCCTAGGAAAGGATCTGTTAATATGACGCTTCAAGGAGTGCAGTCATTTAACTCCATGCGCGCTAGCGGAATTCCGCTCCTGCGCTGAGTTTTCGTAAATCGCATGTTACGTGACGCGCTGGGCTCGTCATCAGCGTGCGAGGAGGCTACGCCATGACGAGCCCAGCTCGTCATCAGCGTCGAAGGGGTTAATTCGCCTCTAGCTGTTGTGCTGGGGCTTAAACTTCATATAACCACTATTTGGCAGGCCCCTCTGTCCTTTGTGTCTTGGTCTCACTGCACCTGCTGCACCACTAATCCATACGCATAAATGTGATCTCTAAACCATGCCCATGCTCTTAATACGATATTTGCTAACATTCTAGTACACATTTACAGCCTTTCACCATATCATAAGAAATAGAAACAAACAAGCACTGTACTAAAACAAGCATTTGCAATGCAATAGGTCTCGCATTTACTCGAGTTTGAGCTATTGGGGTTGCAAATAACAAAGCCTTTTATTTTTGTTTTCGTTTTAAAAACATAAATAAAAGGCATTGTCATTTACTATGCCAATAGCTTAAACTCGCATAAATGTGAGATCTATTGCATTGCAAAAGCGTGTTATATAAACGTTTTCTCTTTAGAGCAACTCAAAAGCAAAATAAACAAGAAAACACAGCTTAACATTTTACCTCTGTCTGTGGATGCTCAGCAACTGTGACGAGATAAGAATTAAAGGCCTTTTATTACAGAAAAAGAGTTTGTGCAAGAATACTGACGTGAGCTATAAACCACAGAGCCAATAGCAAGCCATGGGCGGAATTGAATCACCAGGTCAACTTTCTGAAAGTCTCCAAGATGTCTTGCGCATAGCCAGCCAGTCAGCTGTGCTGTCTGATAAACGGCGACCTTTGTGTGAAACAACATCCTATATAGAAAACACGGCCATGATCCAATAAAAATCAAAAGACGATGCAGGCATTCAAAAGCCCACCAGTAACATTAGTCACCGGCATATGAAAATTGCTACATTAAAAAAAAATCGTTCGATAACTTTAAAAATAATCGGTCATTGTTGTTTGTGAGCTAGGAATGTAATTCAAATTAAAATTAACACTTGCTAAAGCATAAAAAGTCAACATTTTGTAGATGCCGGTGTCTTTTACTCTGCATCATCTTGGAAACTGCTGAACCATTTAGTGAAGATTCTGCAGCAACTATGACGGTATTGTCCAGAAACAACTTTGCCTTTAAAATATTCAAATTAAGACCAGGAGTGCACAACAAGTTAAACTCCGAACAGTCAATAGATTTCATGCTAACAAATTATTAAAAAATGTCAAGAGGAAAGCTGAGCGCTAATAGTTTCTGAACCCATTACGGATTAGGGTAGTTTGCATTAGGGTAGTGTGTATTTCAGAGGCCCCCCGGGTTTGCCTAATGTATGTGTCCTTTTCCCATTCAGCAGACATGTAATGGGTGTGAAAACAGATCCAATACCAGGCACTAACTAAAAAGAGGAACACCATATCACTAACAAGCATTTGCAATGCAATAGGTTCAATTGCATTGCAAATGCTTCAGTTTAAAACTGAGCGCGGCGCCGCTTCAAGGACACTGAGCTTATTTCTTGTTTTTTTTTTTTACATAAACACTGAGCGCAGTGTCCTTGAAGCGGGTGCTGCGCTTAGTGTTAAAGTTTAAACAAACAGAGCGCGGTGTCCTTGAAGTGGACGACACACACGTGCACACAAGCGGCGGAATGCGGCTTTCGGAAAGCGTTGCACACCCAGACATGCCAGTGTGCAGACAAACACATGTGCACGATTAAACAGTGCTAAATGTACAGACGGAATGTAGGATACTGCCAGTCTAACACTGGGAACCCTTAGCTCAACGTGCTATAAAAATTCACAATACCGTAGAAGCGAAGCTGCCAACCTTAGTGCCCCGCCCGGTCGCCTCCGCACTACATTACGTTTAAGTGTTTCTAAAATGTGACACATGTGAAGCAAAACCTTAAATCACTGATTAGCCGATAATGTAAACCTATGCAGCTACAGCAGAAATAAAATGGTGACAAGAGGTTCTTTCGACTGTTACATATAGCATAAGCACCCGACTACTCACGTGTACATTGCACGGCAGAGCAGCGTGAAAACATATCTCCATTCTTCCCTCAATAAAAATCAATATGTGGCCGAGCACTGTCAACAAAGAATAACAAGCGTCCCCCCTTAGTCCAGGACTATACCAAAGTACACAGAAGATGCGATGTGCGAGCATTTTCAACGAACCAGTAATTGTTGAGGGCGACTACTTATCCCTGAGGGTCTTAAGGCGCTGAGAGAGGGGTGTGTGTGTGTGGGTGTGTGTGTGGAAGGGGGTCTATTCATGTCCGACTCAGCATATTGGATTAATCACCATTAATACATTTTTCGAGTGGCTATAACATTGGGCCGCCTACTATATCATTATGTTCGCTGCAAATCATGTATTTACAGTATTCTTATTGTATAACAATATGTGTGCTTAGAAATATTTGTTCACCCCATATATTATATTGACCTTAATGCTTGGAATGTATGATGGGAACTCGTAGCAATAACGTGCAATAAATAATTATGAGGTTGTGCTCCAAAAACGTTTTGTAAAATGAGGGTAAAGATGTGTATTATTCTAGGTTTGTGGTTTAAACAAATAATTGGCGACTTGAGTTGGATTGTAAAGCTTACTTCGTGATGTGAAAAGAGGACATTAACTCATTTTAGGGGATTGAATGTTTTGAAAGTGTTGACACGGAGTGTCTCTGTAATTTAGCTGGATTTTATTTTATCAAGGACATCGCTGTCAGATGGCAGTGGTGCCTAACACAATAGGCTGTTATTGTGGTGTGAGCTGACGTTGAAAGGCAGAGCGGAAAGCCTACCTTGCTGGCGTAACTTCTTTGAAGAATGCAGTGGGTACAAACACCTGGTGAGTCTGTCGACCAAGCCGAGGTGAGCCCGCCGCCCTGCTCTGCTAGGGAGTTGTAAACTAAGGCTGTGCCTGATTCTGCCCCAGCCTTCCTCTCCTTGAAGGGCTCAATCCACCAGTCGGCGCCGATGTAACTTGTACGCCCGTCGGCCTGTGCTACCTGCAAAGTGGAAATAAAACGTTTCTCCGCCTCCGTTTCCCACCCTTCTCAGCTGTATGGACGCAGTCCAGGCATGTGGAGGGCCTTAGCCGAGTGGGCTTTTTGTTCTCACGTCTCCCAACAATAGCTGCACCTGCAAAGGCCCTTACTTGACTTTGGCAGTGGTGAGTGAGGAGACACGCACGTGAAGGGAGCGAGCGCGTGACAGCGCCGCGGCGGAGACACCGTCGCCGTGAGTGTGCACATCGGCAGCTCCGAGACTAAATTGGAGAGTGACTCACGCGCGCTACCAAACCCCATGCGCGCGTGGCCAGCTCTTGTCTCTCCCTCTCCCATTGACGATGCTGCGCGCGTGGCCAGCTCTTGTCTCCATTCGTTGTCGGCTGAGCCGACGACTATAGTTCTCGGCGAGAACGCGCTTCGCGCGCTTCTAGCCGAGACCTAACCAGTGTTACAGAAACACTCGTGGCTATAGATGGAAGCAAGGTTTTGGTTGACTGCTCTTAAAATGTACACCAGTGTACCCTTCCCAATCCGTACAGGGTGCGCGCAGCCAATTACACTGTTTCCGTGAGCTTTAAAGACTTTATAAATTGAGCAAAGAGTCCAGAGCTTTGTAAAATGCCGGAAAATAAAACAAAGCAATCACAATATAAAAAGCGCTGGCCTAGGGGCACTGCAACATAAGCATTGGCAGTTTGAGCTCCAAAACAACTTCACCAACACGTGTACACAGTTTGTACGAGCACTGTTCAATAAATTAACCGCCCAAAATACACTGTAAAAGACTGACTTTTTATAATAGCCCCTGCACCACTATAGCTAGAAATTAAGCACTAAAAAGCAAATGTAACAAAGCCATTATTTAGGTGTAGTTTCAGACGATATTGTAACAATATTTTAATTTTAATTAAAGACACATTATGTATACTTTATGTGCTCTCTGTAACATAAACTAACAAAGGGAATATAATCCAGGAAGCTGAAAACATTGTGTTAAACTGTCATATACTGTGAACCCATCACTTTATATTTCCTGACGAAATAACTACTTATTCAAAAAATTGCAAACGTGTAGAAAAATATAAGCTGTTTTGTGTTTCCAAAAAGTATATGTTTTATGCAATACACTTTAAACTATTCAAACAAAACAATTTGCGTACGCTTATTTTGTAACTGGGCAAACATGCACTGACCATAAACTGCATTCCAAAAGTCTTTGGGTGCATTTCTTGTTCCCCTTACTATATCTCTTACATAGCGATTGCTTATGCAATAGCTAGGCTGGACCTAAAAAGGACATCAGCTGCACCAAAACTGTTATGCGCTCTCCCACTGTTCAGTGTCACACCAACAAGATTAACAAGCATTGACAAAGACAATGGGTCGTGCCTATGAGAGCTATTGGCTTTGGAAATGTCTGTATAGCGGTGTGGATGCTTTGCAGTGTAGCTTAAGCTAATTTTAAAAAAGCATTATGATGCAGTCAGGGCTACTGCACTTTGTTTTTTAAATTGTATTAGCGCTGGAAACATCATAGTCCTTTAAAAAATATATATTTTTAGGCATGCTGAACAGCAAGTCTACAGATCATTGCCAAGGTCTGCAATGCCTATGCTTTACAGCAGGAACAACAGGTAATTGTAGAACCAGCGAGACCTATTGGCTTTGCCAGTGCTTATTAAGTCTCAGCACAACACCCCTGTGATTCTGAGCAAATCTGTTTATCTCCCCATGCGTGCAAAAAAATAAGGAAATCGATTGCGCCCATGTCGTAGTGAAAATACGATGTGAAGCAGATAACATCTGTTGTCAGAATAAAAGCAGATCATATCTGTAGTCACAATAAACATCCATTTCAAAGGCGAAAAGGGCTTTTTTAGTTAAACATAGCTATAAATGACAAGAGGTTGAACAAGGATGAGCGGAAAAAATCACAGTAGTACTTCAATTACAGCTGAATCAGTGAAAGGAAAGCAAAGAGGCTAAAGCAATTAATACTTCGTCCATGTTTTTGCCGTAAGAAGAGAAAGTGAAGCCAGTAGTTGCTGTCCAACTAGAAGTCAACAAAAAAGATTGACAGTAAAGCCAATGAATGTTAAGCAGTGGGTAGTCTGCAAACCCCTTATTATACACAGTATCTACAGCAAGCGAGAGCGCATGCAATGCATTTGCTATCGCAAGCGAGACCTAAAAATGTGCAGATATTTCTGATCTGCAGTCTTGTCTTTGGGGATGCTAAATATTATAATGTCGTCGTAGTGGTTATAGTACCGGACACTTGTCTAATGCAACATACAGGTGCATACTCCCTTAAACTTTGTTCCTTCAGTCACTCATCTATCCGCACCAGCTTTTCTTTTATCTAAGATAATTACTCCTTCACTAACTGATTGATATGAAAGTGTTTGCTAAACCGTTCTTGTATTAGAAGTGCAGTCTTGGCTTCCTTTATAATTGTCTCTAGTGTTGATCCTTTATCCTCAGGCACACCATATACTGGCAGGAAAATTCCAGTTTAGAGAGGCCTCAATCTCAGAAATATCCACAAACATTAGTTCATTTTTAATCTTAGAGGTCCTGAATCATCTTTGTAGTCTACAGTGAAAAGCTAAAGGCAAAAAAATGAATCCTATTCTCTGCCTTCTTTCAGTAAGCGTTATCATAATTCCATCCTTTTAGTTTAGATTTTTGCAAGTTATAAGTGCTCTAATGCGAGGTTCCTATCACATGCTTGCACTTGATTGATTTACTGTGATTTCTTTATCAGTAGTTATTATTGGAATTTTCCTTGGTACTTTATTGTATTTTTATCATGATGGATTTTTCAATTATGCATGTTTACTTTTCTATTATTAATGTGTTGCTCTATCTTTTATTGTTTTAAGAAACTAAAACCGAAGAACATTTAAGAATGAAAGAATGGCTAGTTAAATGATGAAAAAAGGTATGCCATCATGATAGTCTCACAATCACGTTCTTGAGCCTTCTACTACTTTGTTTTACTAAAATATGGAAAACTAAGGGGGATTCTCGTTGGGTAAAAGAATGGACATGTTCTTTTTTTAGGTTGAGCCTACGCTGCGCTTAGGCTGTCTCTTCAAGACATTTTGTATACACTTTGTAGGCTTACAGCCCTCCCATAGGCTTCCCATTTGCTGGCTCCGTTGTCATTCTCCTAGTCTTTCATCCCATTTGTTCATGGCATACTTTTGTCATGTCATGCCTCTTCCAGTGTTTATCCCTCCCCATCAGCAGGCACTAAGTACAATATCAATCCATTAGTTACCAGTTAAGCATCTCTTATGGAACTACTTTTTTTGTTTGGTTTGACCTCTATATGCGAGCACTGGTGGTTTCAGTTGCTCGGAGCTCCAGCTACCCTGTTAATCTTGCACTCCTTTCTTTTATCAGCACAGCACCCACTTTCATGTTTTACCATTGCGGCCACTTCAGGAGTCTGTGCTCCTTTTATTCTATCAGCATAGTGCCCGTTTTACACCTCTGCGCTTCATGTTTCAGCTTGGCGGCCGCACCTGGAGGCCACGCACTTAACTTTTACCTGCACGTCCGCTTTCATGATGCCTGCTTGTTTTTACGTGTTATGTTTCTTTCGAATTCTCTTAGTCGTGCTAATGAGGCAATATACAGTTCTGTTATTCCACATCCTTCAAGTTCTGTTAGCAGGCATCCTTTGGCAAACATGTTCATTCCCCTATAGCAAGGACCCTTCACTGCTGCTCCAAGGATGAGTTCAGTGGGCGAATAACAAGTGTGCAGTAACTGCTTTTGAACAACCACCTCCCTCACTGCTCCTCTGGTGCTGCCAGCTAGGCCTGTGTTCACCAAGACACATTTAGAGAGAAATCTGGTGAGAAGCAGATATTGCCATATGGTTTCAATGCGTCTAAAAAGTTTAATTCACGTTGACTCCTACGCTTTTTAGGAATTTCCCACTTCTCATTGGCATTTATCGCTAACCTCAGAGAATTCAATGCAATCTCTAACTGTAAATCTTTTTTTTTTGTTAATATGCCATATATAATACAGGACGGCAAGATCTATTCATGTGCAAGAGAAGGCACAATTGCACTAGTGAGGTCATGTTGATTGCATCATGTTCTTGTATTTGTCTCCCATAAGGTGGTTTCTTTGATAAAAATGTGCATGGTGGAAAAGGGACGGCTTTAGCTGGAATACCACACTAAGTAGTGTCACTAGACGTTTGTTTTGCATTCAAGTATAGTGCAAATCTGACCTGAAGGTATTGGAGACCTTTACATGAGCATCAGTTGTCTCAAGGACAAGTATGAGTGCTTATGTTTCAGGGTGAAATTGCTTATCACCTGTAGCCCTATATAGAATTCACTCTTTGATTGAAAACTTTAAGAATTGTACTAGTGCATTGCTTCACATAGTCAAGTGTTCTTTAACATGATACAGTGTATGTGATAACTCAATCTGACTTTATTATTGACAGTTCGGATACGCCTTTTTTTGAGAAGTGGGTAATAGTCTTCCCCATAACATGACTAAAAGCTTAATTTAAGGACATGAGGAAACCCTTAACGTATTCAGGTTGTTAACATATAAGACATATTATCTCAACATGATTTTTTCACAGTGTAAACATACACAAAATCTTAATCTTTTATGCTTTGTAATTTTTCCTGAGGATTTTAGTTTATTTAATAGCTGGATGGTCTCTGCTCCATAGTGACTTTTTTGTTCTCAACTTCTAGCCTAGCCTCATAGGATATTACTGTGAATTCTCCTCCTATCACACTTATAAGATTGTTAGTTGAAACACATGTTGTTGCTTTTGAATAGGAAGGGCTCTTCTTGTCTAGGCAAAATGAATTCCCATGAGGATGCCTCCTACCTTAGCATCGTATATTGATGAGGGTATTTCTTCAAAGATATGGGGATTTTGAAGTCCATTGAATGGCTATTGCCCAAATGTGGAGGAACACATTGATTAAGCTGCCATCTTCCCAGTAATATAACAACAAGGAGAGAGGTAGGGAGAATCAGAGACACTCTCTTGAACCCCAGTTAAGTATCAAACAACAAAAGAAGAGAGGTCTTGTCAAGCACAAAGCTACCAAAAATATGGAGCAAAGAGATAAGAGGGTAATTTTGATCACAGTCACTCTATTTGAGTAGGAAAGCCCTCACACACCGACCTGGTCAGTGTCATGCTTCATCATCGGGCCCCACCGAAGAGACCGAGTGTCTCTTCGGTGTGCTGCGACGCCAGAAAGACTGCGGAGCTGGTCGTGTGGGGAGGACGTGTTGTGGAAATTGTAAAATTAAAAGTGACTAACAGGGTATCAAAAAAACTTTTAATGAGTGATCCCTAAGACACGTGTAAGTGGTATATGTGTCTGAATTTAAGGGCCAAGGTTATTAGGATTTTGATTAAATTCAGCTAAATACCACGAGTTTTAAAATTAATCAGTCAACATGTTTCTGCCTTACTTGTGGTATATATTCACCATGGCATTCTTCAGGACTATACCCCGGCGGTATGGACACTCTAATAGTCCACCCTGACCTGGGGACGTGAAAGTGAAAAAGGAAAAGTGAAAAAAGTGCTTAAAAATTAGAAGAGCAATTGCTCATTCCAAAAAAGCCCCAAAGTCAGGGGTGTATCAGCACCTGTAAGAGAAAATACACAGACAAACAGATATGGACATACATACGATTAGTATATGTCAGCATAGACTTATCATAGTGCTCCTAAGATGGTGGCAAACCTTTGTGTGCACACAATAACTGATATCTTATGCACCATCCAAGTAGCCCTTGGGGATATTGTACATGCTAAGAGGTGGAGTGCTAAAGGTGGTTAAAAACTACTATTGTAGTGAGGGAGATAAAAACACGATGTGAATTCTCCATGAGGAGGGATCAATTTGACCAAATGGTCGGTGTCCCCCCTAAGATGGTAAGTATGGAGAGCATCTCACTTTTAAAACAGGGCGCTACTAGCACCATGGGTCTCGGGAGGAGGATTGGAGCGCGCTTGGCACATCCTAGGAAAAGAAGGAGTTAACTGTCAGCACAACCCATACAGGCACACAGGTACTTAGCTTATGGCGATCGTGATAGACGCTCCGCGGGGGATGCAGACTCACGCCCTCAGCGCTCACAATCTGCTTGTCAACCTGCAAGATTCCTCTGAACCGGACCCCGACGATGGAGAGCGGGGCCGGTAAATGGGTTTAAGAGCGCTTTGTTTTCATTTGCGCGCTCGATTCCGGGTTGGGCGTGTCTCGCTCAGAGAGAGGTTTGGAGCGCACACGCCCACTCGTGCGGAGCGCGCCTCGAACCAAAACGAGGCTTGGAATAGAGAGCCTATCACTGCGCTATGCCTGAAAGAGGATTAGGCACGCTGGTGGTTGTTAAGGCAACCGAGGGTGCTCGTTGCTTGTTGAGAAATCAAAATCTTTGAATGGGCGAATTCCCTCACTCTAGGGATATAGGCACTGCTTAACATTGAGTGGGTAAATAGATAGTATCAGAGTAGAAGGGCGAATTCCCTAATTCTAGGAATATAGGCACTGTTAACATTAAGTGGGTAAATAGATAATGTCAGAGCAGAAATGCACATACTGTCGGGAAATTGCATTTTTAGACAGACAAAAATCAATCTTTTGGCGTGATGTTAAAAAATGCGCAGAGTGTGGAAAGGCACCTCGTATTTGGTATTTAGGTGATATGTTTTATTCAGATCGCTTTTGTGTCACGTTATCAGCTATCGTTTCAGACACGTGAAGTTTATGGGGTTCATGATAGGACTGTATTCCAGGGGATATCGTCGTTAAGGCCATTGGTATTTGTCCCCAGACGGTATACCCAGCGCTGTTCTTTTTCGAACAGTCTATTTTGTACGTTCCTTGTGCCATCTATAGCTTCAATAACAGTCCACCTCATGTCATTGGTGGTATGATTTTTGTCTAAGAAATGACGACTCAACTTCGTTGTTACTTTCTTGCACCTTATGTTACTCCGGTGTTCGCAGATCCGTTGTTTCACTTTTCTAGTGGTCATACCCACGTACCGGAGGTGGCAGGGACACGTGATCAAATAGATCACATTAATTGAGTTGCAATTGGGGGGGCCCGATGATGAAGCATGACACTGACCAGGTCGGTGTGTGAGGGCTTTCCTACTCAAATAGAGTGACTGTGATCAAAATTACCCTCTTATCTCTTTGCTCCATATTTTTGGTAGCTTTGATCTTCCCAGTAATACCAGCCCAATGAGATTGACATTTTTGCATTACCATATATTCTCCGATTCATTAGTACCTATAAGTAAGTTGTCATCTCTAGAAACCTTAAAGTAAATGCAAGTTTCCCTGCCTGTCACTGTTGAAGACATCTGTCCAAGGAAAAATGTTGTCTGACCCTTTCAATCAGTCTCTCCCATGTGTAATTCAGGATGCCACTTTTAGGTCGCAGTTCTGTCTGGTTTGCTAAAGAGTATGAGCACATTGCAGACTGCCCACTGCTTTGCACACATTACTATACAAACGTATTTTGGTTTGTGCCACAATGTACTTTAACACTGAAGCTGATGTTGTTTTCACGTTCTGTTCTTTCCTGGGATTTAGTCTGCAAACTATAGACAAGGTCGAACAACAATGCCATGTGTTGTCTTGTTCTGGTCAGGCCTCAGCACCTAGACAAAATGTACAAATGCAGCTGTTGCTTGGAAACATGTACTTCTACCATATAGGTATGCATGAATAGGTAACAGCACACTTGGAGAGGTATCTTTCCAGGGAAGAGAACGTGACAGCTCCTGAGATGTAGAACTTTCATCTGTGCATGCTAAGGTATGGGGTCTGCTGCCAACACCCACAGATCTTCTGATATGTAATCACTCTGCTTCTGTAGAAGGGCAGGGGGTTAGACTACCCTGTCTTATATAATGACGGCTCCTTTTATGATTTATGGACTACTTACTATGCTGACCGTATTTGTGTTAAGCATTTATTACTCATTGTGGCACGTACACTGCATACCAGAGCACGATATTTCAAATAAACATTTAAACTTTTCTTGTGTCTCTGTCCGATCATATTGTGGACTAGTACAAGTGTGAGACCAAA
This sequence comes from Lissotriton vulgaris, assembly GCF_964263255.1. Lineage (NCBI taxonomy): Eukaryota > Metazoa > Chordata > Amphibia > Caudata > Salamandridae > Lissotriton > Lissotriton vulgaris. Next base: position 1,686,007,431 of record NC_141693.1, on the reverse strand, counting down.
AGGGTGTGTCCTGCAACCGCGATTCCTGAAAGGGTCAGGAGTGTTTTGTTCTGGGGTGTCTAATCACGTGTTCCTCTGTGAGTGAGTAGGAGGGCAAGTGAGACGCTATAGCTAGTCAGTCCTGTGCTCATGGGTACTCAGGTGGTAGGATTACTCAGTCTCTGCCTACTAAGGTCCTATGATCCCAAGCCTACATAGTTCTGTGACTCAGCAGAATCCCTGCAACAGGGGGCATTCAGAAAGTTGACCCAGGATGCCTGTTACTTACTATTGACTTTGTAATTTGTAACTCACTTTTTCTGGCTTTCTCGTTGCTGGCTTTTCTTGTTTTAGGCTGTTCAGCTCGAGCTTGGCCATCCTGTTGCCCAAATACTGTTTACTGCATTCTTCCACAAACCTGCTTTCTGTAGACAGGCCTTTAAATCTTGTTATCTTGTCACATTTGCTGTACATTCATAGACAGAGGTCAGATGTCAGGCAATGGCTTCAAGGGAGCTTGGTGTTTATTTTTCTTTCTCTGACCTTAGAGTGAGAAGCTTTATGGTGGGGCCTGCAAGAGGAAGGCTGTACGCTGTTATTTTTTTCTGGCATACAACAGATTGCAAATGTCTGTAAATGAATTGTGCTGACGATCAAATCAATGCATTGGCTAATGACATTTCCACTTATTATTGTTTGCGCAATATATACTTTTATCAGTAAAACTGTATGTATTTGCAAAAGTAATGGTCATTTCAGTTGAAGATGTGTTGTCTGTAAGGGCAGGTCGCTACCATACCATGCATTCTCTGTTACCCCACTCCACTCTACACCACTCCACACCACGATATTCTACTCTACACCACTCTAGACCACTCCACTCTGTACCACTGTACCCTACCGCACACTACTCTACTATGCACCACTGCACTCTTCGACACTGAAAAGTACGCCACTCCACTGTGCACCACTCCACTCTATGCTAGCCTACACTGCAACACTGCACTCTACTCCAGTGCACTCTACTCAGTAGCACTCCACTGTATGTTAGTGACACTGCACTCTATGCCGCTGCACTATACCCTACACTACTCAACTCCACTCTGTTCCACTCCACTCGTGCCACTCCACTCTGTGCCACTTCACACCTCTGCCACTTCACACCTCTGCACTCTACACTTCTCCACACCACTTTACTGTCGCCACTCTACACGACTCCACTCTGTGCCGCTTCAAGCTACACCACTCTACTCCACTCTTTGCCATTGCACTCTAAACCACTGCAGTCTACTCTGCACCGCTTTTCTCTATGCCACGCACGCTCTTCTACTCTACGTCACTGCACTCTTCGCCACTGCACTCAATGCCAATCTACTCTGCACCACGGTACTTTACGCCAATTCACTCGACACTCCACAATACTCCACACTGATGCTCTAGTCCATTAATCTCTGCTCCATTGATACTACTACATGTAATGCCACTGCACTCTACAGCACTACAGTCCACTCTATGCCATTCTATCACTCAACTCCATCTATGCCACTCCATGCCGCTTTGCACCACTCTATTCTATGACACACCACTCCACTGCAATATATGCCACTCCACTCTGACAATCTACTCTGCTCTACGCCACTCTACAACACTCTGCTCTACACAAATCCCTCTATGCGACTTCACAGTACTCTACACCACTCCCCGACGTTCTATGCCACTCCACTCTACAACACTGTACTCAACTCTGATACTATACTCAACTCTATGCCAGTCAACTCTTCGTCCTTCCACTCTGACACTCTACTCCCACCGCATGACTCAACACTTTATGCCACTCCATAACACTCCACCCCACGACATTCCACTCCACGCCACTCCTTTACATCACTAACTTTTAGCAGTGCAGAACAGCAGCCACTCTAGTGTACAACATTGCTAAAACATATTGGTAAAGTCAATAGCTCTTGCTTAGGCAAGCCCTATTGCCTTAGCCAATTCTTATGTTTAGGTGTTTCATGTACTATTAAATGTACAGTTAGCTAACCTATAGCCGCCACCAAATGTTTGGTTCTTACTTTGTGAATACTTTCTCTTGACAGATATTTGTGGTGCATGGAGGGTAGTACTCAAGAAAGCCCATCTGCATATTTCAAGGTAGGGTATCTTATTTTCAACAAAAATGTTTGTCAATTTCTGAGGTAGATTTTGATGTGTTGTGTCTTTTCATGCCGAAGTGACCATGTCTCCGTTTTTATCAGTTTTTACGGTCAATGTAATATTTCTAGCGCATAGTATATACATAGATACTTTCTTGGCACTATATCACTGAATGAGTGTTAGGTTTAGAGGAGACTGGAAAAGTAAGTCTTGAAGTTTTTTCATAACAGAATAGATATTGGATTCGAGGGAAACTAACTGGACACAGCGTTATAGAAAGAACGGACCTGAATATAGAAAATAACCTCATTGGTGCACTACTTGAGAAAGGAAGGACTATTCAGTAGGCCATCATTGTCCAAGCGCATGGTGCACCAAGGTAAGTAATGATAGATCATTTCCTTTTGGGAGGTGTGAACACAGACCTGGTAACCAACACAACAAATGACGCGAAAAGTGCTAGGGAGCCATTACATTGTTCTCAGCAGAGAAGTGACTTGGTATTTTTGTAGCACTAAAAATATGCTTGGCAGCATCTTTGGACCACCTGCAGCTGCACTGCAGAAGCTCAAGTATGAGGCCAGAACAAAGCAGCGATGCTATCAGAATAAGTAGAAGTGGAGATGTTCCTTCAGTTGGCAGTGCTAATGGAAATGAAACACTGCTGGATCATTTATCTTTGAAGCCATGACGAGGACATCGTGATGGTGGAGTCTAGTTTCACACTGAGATTTGTCACTGCATTCAGTGCTGAAGGGCATGTGTCCACGTCCTGGGCTAAAAACTTGAGCCCCAGAACTCCTTGCTGGCACTAAGCCCAGTCAGCTGTGCTCTGGCTGTATCGAGCTTGGCCAATTGCTGCCTGTTCAGTATTGTGCCTCTCACATGGTCTGTTGGGAAGTATCTGGTGTAAAACCAATGCCTCCATCCAGCTGCAGCAGAACCTCGGGGCTATCTGTATTAATATAGAACTCTAAGCATCTGAGTGGATCAGACAGAGCCTTAGAGTATACATCAACACTACTAGGTGATTGTGATCGGGCCTGAGGCACAAGTGAGTGCTCTGCAGATTTTAATATTTTACTCTGACATCATATATATAACCTTAAATAGTATTTGTACATATCAATGTATAAAGCATTTTAAAACAACCCTTCCCGTAAACTACAAAGGCATTGTTTTGGGTGTAAGTGTGAATAGAAGGACTTGCCAAGAAGTGAATATGTGGGATAATTGACAGTCTGCTCACCTTTTCCATTGTTGCTACTCCTTTTAATGCGTTAATTATGGCCTACAATGATGTGCTCGTTTAAGAATATATTCAGTGAGTCACTATCTTCATAATCCATTTAATTATAGGATTCCGAGATGTTCAGGAGCATGGAAATGGACCTTGACACACCTAGGTCTCTAGGAGAGTGTTTGTTAACGTGGGGCCGCTGAACCCCATGGACACCTAATTATAGGGTCCTTCACTGTTTGAAAAAATTAACTAATACTAGAAGAGCAACATTTAAAATTACAATTCGTTTAACGCTCTGTAAATAGGAAGGGCTTTCAAGGTGGAGCTAAAAATGAAGTTGGTATCTTTGGCTTGATCGTGGGAGCAGCGCAAATGCTACAAACGGTATAAATGATTGGTGGACTCAATTGAAGCTCTGGTTTTGCCTGATGAACAGTTCCCTGTCACTCCCGGCAGTGTTGCGGTTTACACAATCTGTGTTTAATCATCATTATGGAAGAGTCACATTTAATTCACCTGAGATTTTGCAATTTCTGACTGCAGCAGTAAGGACAAATTGATATTACACTTCATGAGACAGAATACAAGCTTTGAAAATGAATATTTATTCAAAACTTGGTTTAAAAAGCCATACGCATTTTCAAATATCTCATTGGCTGTTTGTACACTAACACTTGTTTATATTCCACTACAATAAATTCGGCGTGATCAGTGTGCTCACTGAGTTACAGGAGACCTTATAAATAGCTTCCAGCTAGCAGTAAGAAACCTTCCAAGGAGGAAGCAAGTCCTGTTAAATGTAGGTGGCTCTGTTCCAGCTAGTTCATGAACTATACCCGTCGCCGAGAGCAGTAGAAGTTGATAGATTGTCCTCTCTTTTCAACTGTCACAGCTAGCACACTTTCCAGACCAGCACTAACACAGCACATTCCAAATACACTACTGCAATACAGACAGACAAAGTGAAGGAAGCTCAACAAAAATAAAAGGCTCTACACCAGACCAAACTAACAAAACCATGACATATTTATTTATTTATTTATTTATTTCAAAGGTTTTATATAGCGCTGCTGGACCCAAGAGTATCAGAGCGTTTTACAGGGAAGGTAAAACATAATAATAAAAAAGAATTAACAATGTGCAGAGAATTTACAAGGGATATAGCAATGCATTTAGAAGAGCAATGAGAGCAAAGAAACAGAGATAATTAAAGGGGAAGATGAAGGTTTAGAGATCAGGGAGAGAAGGGGGTGTAGTGGAGGGGAGGGAGAATGAACAGGGGAGAGGGTGTGGGGAAGGAGTGGCCAGGGGAAGAGTTAAGAGTGAGCAAGTTCAGAATCAAAAGCATTAGATATCCCAATATTTGTTGCGAAGAAGTACTTTGAGTTCCTTTTTGAAGAGAGGGTAAGAGGGGTTGCCGCGAAGATCTTTGGGGAGAGAGTTCCAAATCGTAGGAGCGTTACCAGAGAATGCCCGGGATTGGGTCTTTTTACATTTAAGTCTGGGAGGGATTAGGGCAAGGGAGTTAGTGCTCCTCAGGGACCTGGAGCACCCTGCTTTCTGTAGTTTGACTGCAAGGTAAGAGGGGGTGTTTTGGTGAAGAGCTTTGTGAGTGATACAGGCAATCTTGTAGGTGGTTCTTCCTTCTATTGGGAGCCAATTGAGATTTTTGAGGACGGGGGATATGTGGTCAAATCTTTTGCAATCAGAGATAGGTCTAGCGGCTAGATTGAGAACAGATTTAATCGGTGCAAGGTGGACTTTAGGGGTGCAGGCAAGTATGGCGTTACCATAGCCAATCCTGGAAAGGACAAGCGATTGGACAACGGTTTTTAAAATCAGCTGGAATAAAAGGTTTGATTTTTTTGATGTGGTGAAGGGTGAAAAGAGCCCTTTTGGCTGCATTTTTAATGTGGGGGATGAGGTTCAGATTCTGGTCGATGCTGATGCCTAGGGATTTAACAGAATTAGAGGTGGAGAGGGAGCAATTAAGTGCTCTGATGTCGTTGATCCAGAGGTGAATGGGAAGGGAATTGTTTTTGGGAGTGAAAAGGATGATTTCAGGTTTTTTTGGATTCAGTTTTAGATGATTCAGATGGAACGATGCTTCAACTCTAGTCAGAGTGTCATTAAGGTGAAGAATGTCATTGTGTGATTTGATCTTGTAGTATAGCTGTGTGTCGTCAGCATAGAGGTGGTAACTGATTTTGGCTTGTTTGAGAATGAGAGTGAGTGGTTCCATGAAAAGATTAAATAGGGTTGGGGAGAGGATGGATCCTTGAGGGACACAGAGTGAGACAGGTTGTGGATTAGAGAGGTAGTGGTTGAGCTTGGTTTGCTGTGATCTGTTTTGGAGGAACGAGATGAACCAATTGAATACAGTGCCTTCAAAGCCAAATCGATTTTTGAGAGTGTTGAGAAGGGTGGGATGGAGGACAGTATCAAAAGCAGCTTAGAGGTCAAGTAGGATTAGTAGTGATGATTCACCTTTGTCTAGGGAGCGATGGATATCATCTGTGATATTTAACATAGCAGTTTCGGTGCTGCATCCCTTTCTAAAACCTGATTGGAAAGTGTCCAGGAGATTAAAGGAGAAGATATGGTTCTCTAATTGGGACAGGACACATTTTTCAAGGGCCTTAGAGAAGAAATGAAGGTTGTAGATAGGGCGTAGTTTGTTAAGGTCATTAGGGTCAGCCGAGGTGTTTTTGAGAATGGGGGAGATTTGGCCAAGCTGAAGCGAGGCAGGGACAACGCCAGAGGAAAAAGAGGAGTTGATAATATTGGTCCAGATAGTGGCAATGATGTATTTAAGTTCTTGAACCAGAGGGGCGGGGAGAGGATCTTTGGTATGGGAAGAAGGTTTAAGTTTGGAAATGATGTTGATAATCGTGGTTACAGAAACTGGACTAAATTCACTCCATGAAGCATTATTTTTAGCAGGGTGGACGTTAGGAGAAGAGTTAGGTTGAGGGAGAGCGGGCATGGATTGAGGGGGGTCGTGAAGTGTGGGAAGGGAGGAGGAGGAGGAGTAGGAGAGTGAGTTAGGAGTGTTGGTGAGTGAGGGGAGGTTGGAGTGAGAAGGAGGGGGAGGAGAATGATAGTTCTATCTTGTTGACTTTGTTCGTGAAGAAGCTGGCAATTTCTTTGCATCTTTCCATAGAGGCTAATATTTTAGGAGGGCCAGAAGACGTTTGTTTTTAGGTCGAGCTGGAGTTGCATCCGATAGGATGCTCCAGTTCGACAACTTTAGTCAGCCGTTGGAACAGGCACGCACGCAGGCACACACAGGCGCGCACATGCACACACACACACACACACACACACGCAGTCACACAGACACACACATACAGGCAAACTCACACGCCCCCCCACCACCCCCTTACCAGGCTCGCACCACTGTGGCCAGCGTGTCCAGGTCTTCCAGCCGGTACTGCGGCGGCTCCTCTGGAAGCGGCAGAGGCGGCTCCTGCAGAGAGGTAGGTGGGCACCAGGCTGCCTCCTCTCCTTGCTGTTTGCCAGTGCAAGGCATGTGTATCTCGCCGGGGGACAGAAGCTCCAAACGTAGACAGCGCACCTACAGCCGGCAGCGGCGCCCAGCTACACACAGAGCGGCGCGGAACTCACAGCCCTGCCCACTCAACAACTAGTAGCCAATACCAAACGCCCTAGGTCTCAGTACAGGCTCTATTGGCTGCGGCACGTTCCCACTCCTCCCAGCCCGGATACCACACTCGCGTTTTGTTTTTTATTTTCATTCGCGGCCGCCAATGCTTGTTTAACATTGTAATAACACTGTGGGGAGGAAGAGAGGCTGGAGCACTCTGAAGCGGACGAAGAAGAAGGAAACACCACTTCCTGGTTGCCAAGAACACAGAACCAGGAAGTCAATCGCGGTCTAGTGGTTGAACAGCGGAAGGGGGAGGAGCCCCGTCGGCCGACGGAACCAGGAAGCATAAAAGTTAGAGGCGTGGAACGGACGGTGTGCCAGGGCGGAGAGGAGGCTGTGGAGCACCCGGAGGAGATCGGAGGAGAGGAGAGCGTGAGAGCGGAGGCGGAGGAGATCGGAAGAGAGGAGAGCGTGAGAGCGGAGGCGGAGGAGATTCGAAGAGAGGAGAGCGCGAGGGCGGAGGCGGCTGCGGAACCCCCGGAGGCAGAGGAGAGTACACTGCGAGTGCTGCTGAGCGACGTTACCAACACTGCTACCATACCCGGTGGGCTGAAGGGAGAAGACGCCACGGGTCCTGCTGCTGTGGTCCGAGAGTCGGGCCACAGCCCAAGGCAAGTGCTGTTGAAAGGGGCGTTCTGGTGGGGTGTTTTGGGAGGTGGGAGGTAGCAAGGTCGGGGAGGCGGGAGGCCCCGCGGTGACCCTTGCACTAAAATCACAACCCCTGTTTCTTTAACTTGGTGAAGGTAGCACTACAAGTATCACTGAGAACCGATCAGTAAAACCCGTTTGTTTTTCCTTTTCCCTGAGGCCACGAGAACCGGGACACCGGACCAAACCGTGACGTTCCCTGCATACAGAAAACGACCCCAAGAAGGAAGGAATACTACAAACACTCATAAACTTGTAACCTTTAATAAATCTTGCTTAACTGTAGACAAACAGTGCTCTGGTCTCAGTCTCTGTCCACCCCTGCCCCTGACAAAGTGGTGTCAGAAGTGGGATAGACAGGTGACGCCATGTCACAGCCCGTGCCTGTCCCGGTGGAGAACATTATAACTCAGTTAGCAGAGGGACAGAGACACCTTCAACTGGTGTTCGAACAACAGCTTCAAACTGCCAAGACAGAAAGGGATGCACTGCAAGAAGCCTTAAAGGATCAAGCCACCCTTCTTACCACCAATCAGCAGGTACAGGATACGGCTATCCTGCGCCTCACAGATGCCATAGCCACTGCTCGCATCCATCCCAATGTGCCCAGTTCGGTGCTACAAAAATTCCAGGACGGGGAGGTCCCGGACTATTTTTTTACTAATTTCGAACGGGTAGCGACAACTGCGTCCTGGCCAAAGGAAAGATGGAGTCAGTATGTAGCCCCCCTTCTAGCAGGCGAGTTACAGGCGGCATACCAGGCAGCAAATCCAGCAGTCAGGACAACTTATGAGGACGTGAAGAAAGCCATCCTCGAGAGACTTGGGTGCGATCAAGAGTACTATAGGGCCAAATTCAGGAAAGAAAGGTGGAACCCAGGAGATAATCCACGAGCCCTGTATTATCGAATCCAAGACTTAGGCATAAGGTGGCTGACACCCCTTAACACAACCATAGAAGATCTGATGGCTAAGGTCTTCCTAGAACAATTCCTGACCCCCATCCACTCGATCCTGGATTAGGCAACATCCCAACCTTACCCCAACTGTAGCGGTGGACTTAGCCTGTGCATATCACAGGTCGCCTGAATTTTGCACAAGCCCTAGTAAAGCACCCGTTCCCAGCCCTCGACCCTTGCTTCCCAGACCCCAAAGCAGGCCAGAACCCAGGGTTCCCCTCCTTCCCCGCGTTCCATTTAGGCCGACCAGCCCCGGATCTGGGTCTGGTACACAGGGACCCCAGTGCTATCACTGTTCAGAGTGGGGACATATCGCCCGAAACTGCCCACACAGAAGCCAACCGGCCGAACCCATGGAGATAGGGTATTCCAGAGGGCGTGTGTACGTCATAGGCAAGGGACCTTGTCAGTATAAAAGAGAGGTTTTCCTTAATGGAAAAAAACAACAAGCCCTATTAGACACCGGTTGTCGTGTGTCTGTGGTTGACACCTCGCTGGTCCATCCCCAACAGATACAGAAAGAAGAGACCGTCTATGTGACCTGCGTTCATGGTAACACCAAAGGATATCCAGTAGCAGAGGTCTTGCTGGAAGTGTCCGATGACCCCCAATTGCGCCGAGTGGGCGTTATACCCTCCCTGCCAGAGGCCGTTATCATAGGCACCGATCACCCAAAGTTCTATCAATACATCGATGAAGCTAAAAAAGACTCCGTAAACTGGTGGAGGGAGGCCCCTTTTGTAGACAGCGATGTGGAGGGGATAGCAGGGAGAGACCGTAAGAGTCGAAAGGAAAAGAGAAAAGAGAAAGCCGAGTACTCCCAGTTGAAAGGGCTATTGTCTGTTTTTTCTATGACCCCTGCAGATACGGTGGGACCTGCTCGTAGCTTCCGGTCAGCTCAGTTGGATGACAATACCTTGTTGCATGCCTGGGAGCAAGTACAAGAACTGGACAACGACAAGGTAGGACCCTATTTCTATGTACAACGGGGTTTGTTGTATAGGGCCACCAGAAAGGGTGTCACGGTAACAACCCAACTCCTTGTACCGCTGGCATTCCGTAGACATGTGTTAGAGCTCGCACACAATTATACTGGGGGAGGACATTATGGCAAAGAACAGACTCTTTCTTATCTTCTAACCCGATTCTATTGGCCCGGTGTTTATAGAGATGTGGCTAAACATTGTGCTGCTTGCCCTCGGTGCCAGTACTCCAATCCCGCTGCTGTCCAAAAGGCTCCCTTACACCCTCTTCCCATCATTGACGTACCATTCAAACGGGTGGGTATGGATATTGTGGGACCCCTAACTCCCTCAGCAAGAGGACATAAGTATCTACTGGTGATTGTTGATTACGCCAGTAGATACCCCGGGGCATTTCCTTTGTCTACAGTGTCTACTCCGGTGATAGCCAGGGCTATGATCACTCTCTTCACCCGAGTGGGTTTCCCTGAGGAAATCCTCACGGACCAGGGGACCCCCTTTATGTCTCGATTAATGTCTCGCATTTGTGAAATCCTGGGCGTCAGGCAGATACGGACTTCAGCCTATCATCCTCAGACAGATGGCCTTGTGGAGCGGTACAACAAGACCATAAAGAATATGCTCCGCAAGGTCATCTCAGAAACGGGGAGAAATTGGGACCATCAGTTACCCCTTATACTGTTTGCCATAAGGACTCACGAACAGAGGTCTACGGGGTTTTCCCCCTTTGAAGTTCTGTTCGGTCGGAGACCCCGAACCCTGCTAGATATGGCCGCAGAACAGTGGGAGGAGGAGGAAGAGGAGGGCAAACCCCTACCCCAATATGCAGCTGACTTGAGAAATTCCATTTCTCAGATATGGGGTATGGTCCATGACCATCTGGAAGATGCCCAAGCGTCCCAGAAAAACCTGTACGACCGCAATAGCCGCTTAAGGACCTTCCAACCAGGGGATAAAGTGTTGCTACTGCTTCCCTCGTCCGACAATAAATTGTTGTCCAAATGGCAAGGGCCCTTCACTATAGAGAAGCAGGTAACCCCGGTCACATACAGCGTGCTTCAACCCTTACATCCAGGTGGGAAGCAAATATACCATGTGAATCTGTTAAAAAGCTGGGTAGAACCTCCTGAAGATGTAGCGACAGGACAGTCGTCTTTACTGGTAACCACACAAACACCTCTGGGCATTCCTGTCATCCCCACTACTTTGTCCTCCCCGGATGACATTCCCATAGGAAAGGTCATAAACCCCACCCAAAGGATCCAACTCGAGGCCACTCTCGCCCAGTTCCCTGGTCTCTTTTCCTCCAAACCCGGATTAACCACCATGGTACAACACGACATCGTCGTCCTAAACGACACCATTGTCAAACAGAGGCCCTATAGGATACCCGAAGCTAGAAGGAAGGCCGTAGAAAAGGAAGTATCTGCCATGCTAGAGGCCAATATCATAGAACCCTCCGCTAGCAACTGGTGCTCTCCCATCGTGATAGTACCGAAGCCCGATGGCAGTTTACGTTTTTGTATCGACTTTAGGCAAGTGAATAGTGTCACCAAGTTTGATACGTACCCAATGCCAAGGGTCGACGAGGTGCTAGAAAAGCTAGAAGCCGCAACGTACATGACTACTCTTGATCTAACCAAGGGTTATTGGCAGATCCCTTTGTCCCCACTTGCCAAAGAAAAAACTGCCTTTTCAACCCCCTCAGGACTCTACCATTTCCGGGTGTTGCCCTTCGGCCTCCATGGGGCTCCCGCTACATTTCAAAGGCTTATGGATCGCCTCCTCCAACCCCACCGAGCTTATGCGGCCGCATATCTCGATGACATCGTGATCTTTAGCACGTCCTGGGAGGAACATGTACACCATCTTGTTGAAGTGTTCACAGCCATACAGAACGCTGGCCTGAAAATTAATCCTAAGAAGTCGTTACTGGCCACTGATTCCATCCATTACTTGGGATACACCATTCAGGGTGGCCATCTAAAACCCCAGATGAGTAAAGTGGAAGCCATTAAAGCGATACCTAGCCCCAAAACAAAAAAGGATGTCAGATCGTTCCTTGGGTTTATCGGCTATTACAGGCGGTTCATTCCACACTTTTCCACCCTCGCAGAACCCCTTACTGACCTGTTAGCCAACAGTCAACCTACACACATTAGGGTATGGGAACCCAAACATGAAACCAGCTTCCAGAAACTTAAATCCATGATATGCTCTACGCCAATCCTACGGTGCCCAAACTTTCAGAAACATTTCGTGTTGTAAACAGATGCCTCTGGTGTTGGCCTAGGGGCGGTTCTTCAACAGCCCGATCAGACAGGTGAACTGATGCCGGTTTTGTTTATAAGCAGGAAGTTGTTCCCGAGAGAAGTACATTACTCCACTGTTGAAAAAGAGTGTCTGGCCATCAAATGGGCGGTGGAGGCACTACAGTATTATCTTTTGGGTCGTACATTCACTTTGTTGACTGATCATGCTCCCCTCACTTGGCTTGCTCGGAATAAAGACACCAACCAACGTATACTCAGGTGGTTCCTGTCATTGCAACCTTTTTCGTTTCAGACCCTGCATGTTCCTGGTTCCAAACAGGTCTGTGCTGACTATCTGTCCCGTCATCCGTACCCCGAGTGGCCACCCCGTCCGTTCTTGAGGGGGAGGATGTGTGGGGAGGAAGAGAGGCTGGAGCACTCTGAAGCGGACGAAGAAGAAGGAAACACCACTTCCTGGTTGCCAAGAACACAGAACCAGGAAGTCAATCGCGGTCTAGTGGTTGAACAGCGGAAGGGGGAGGAGCCCCGTCGGCCGACGGAACCAGGAAGCATAAAAGTTAGAGGCGTGGAACGGACGGTGTGCCAGGGCGGAGAGGAGGCTGTGGAGCACCCGGAGGAGATCGGAAGAGAGGAGAGCGTGAGAGCGGAGGCGGAGGAGATCGGAAGAGAGGAGAGCGTGAGAGCGGAGGCGGAGGAGATTCGAAGAGAGGAGAGCGCGAGGGCGGAGGCGGCTGCGGAACCCCCGGAGGCAGAGGAGAGTACACTGCGAGTGCTGCTGAGCGACGTTACCAACACTGCTACCATACCCGGTGGGCTGAAGGGAGAAGACGCCACGGGTCCTGCTGCTGTGGTCCGAGAGTCGGGCCACAGCCCAAGGCAAGTGCTGTTGAAAGGGGCGTTCTGGTGGGGTGTTTTGGGAGGTGGGAGGTAGCAAGGTCGGGGAGGCGGGAGGCCCCACGGTGACCCTTGCACTAAAATCACAACCCCTGTTTCTTTAACTTGGTGAAGGTAGCACTACAAGTATCACTGAGAACCGATCAGTAAAACCCGTTTGTTTTTCCTTTTCCCTGAGGCCACGAGAACCGGGACACCGGACCAAACCGTGACGTTCCCTGCATACAGAAAACGACCCCAAGAAGGAAGGAATACTACAAACACTCATAAACTTGTAACCTTTAATAAATCTTGCTTAACTGTAGACAAACAGTGCTCTGGTCTCAGTCTCTGTCCACCCCTGCCCCTGACAAACACGTTTTCCCTTGTTCCGAACTGCAAAACTTGTTTTAATTTGTTATGAATGTTCACAAATTCTTCAGTCACGAAGTGCGTATGCCAGTCCACTCCTTTGATACCTTTATCCGGACAATATGGCATTCAAATGCTGTGAATGTTAAAGACCCCTTTTAACGAAGGGAGCAGGCTCGCTCTTGGGTTCTTTTCCTAAAGCCGCACATTAATTGTATTACCCTTTACGTCATGCACACGTGCCCTTCCTTTGTCATAATTCCCCGTGCATTGAGGTCGCCTCACTAAGTGGTATCCTGTCATCCCTGCCCATCTAGACTTTCCGCTATCAGCACATGCTTATTGCAGGACACAGACACTTTATTGTATAGTCAACTGCAAATAGGCGGCTTTTACAGTAGCACGACACGAAGGAGATTAAAGTAGGCATTTCCTCGCAGGCCTTTTCTTGTGTGACTTAAGTTCGGGGTCTTTACTGTTTTCTTAACAGAAGAGGATTTTTTTCACCAAAAATATGCGTTTATTTCTGCAGCACACAACTTGCTTATATGTCGCCTCTCTGTTTTACTTGTAGCTATTTTATATTAGTTAGTGCTGTTCAGGTACCCTCGCAATCTGTTAACTTGATCATACCATTCAACTACTGTTATTTTGCAACTTTCTTAAATATTTTGTAAAGCATGATCTGTGTTTACCATCATCTCAATTAAAGAATTGAGACGCGAGTGATCTATATTTTTATATTTATCCAGTATTGGGGTATCTTTCATAGATTCACATGCCTGAATCATTCCCCGTCGTCGAGGCGGGAGTCCCACGGTAAATTATATATATATAGCAGTGCCTAAAACCATTAGTAGTAGGCTAAGAAAGGATATAGGCCCAACTAGGCCCAAAACTTAGCAGCCTATCTACCTCATTATGTAAAAAGAACTGAAAATGTAGCCTCAGCCAATCAGCTAACCTCACCCTCTAGAACCTTCCCAGCCCAGGCAGTTCTCCTCAGATTTTCACCGCACTTCGTGTGTAAGGGAGTCTCCCTAGTGCCTACTCAGTTTTCTTCAGAAATTTCTTCAATTCTTTCAAGATGTCGGAAAAGAAGGCTTTATTCAAGGCCTGTGCTTCATGCTTCAAGAAGAGAGTTCACGTGGACGACGAGCACTCGGACTGTATTTATTGTTTGCATCCTTCACATGTTGTGAAGGATTGCAGGATATGTCGAACCTTCCCTCCTAAGACCAAAAGGGATAGAGAGGCGAGAGTTCTTTTGTGGCTGAAGTCGTCTGTCAGAGATGACGAGGACAGAGCCTCTACTTCAAGTAAGAGAGCCAGTTCCAAAGAGAGGTGTTCCCCTGAGAGATTGAAAAAATCTAAGTTCTCTCATAAACCCTCTGAATCCACAAGGAGTGCTGCGTCAACAGAGTCTTCTACTGTGAGTACAGTCCGCACTAAAGCTGTCACTTTAGTGTCTTCTCTCACTGTTACCACATATTCTACGTCTTCTACTTCTTCAAATACTGTTACCACCTCAGCAATTACTTCTCCTGTGATGTCCGTCATGGCCTCTTCTTCTGAGACAAGATCGTCAAAGAAAAGCGCGTCGTCGACGAGTCTACCGTCGACGACCAAATCACCATCTTTGAAGCGCTCGTCATCGCTTCCGTCGACGCTCTCGTCGACGGCTCCTCCGTCGACGAAGACTTCCACTATCCCGTCGACGAAGACCCAGTCGACGAAGATCCCGTCGACGAAGACCCCGTCGACGAAGACCCCGTCGACGGAGGGCCCGTCGACGGAGGGCCCGTCGACGAAGCGCCCGTCGACGAAAGGCTCGTCGACGAAGACCCCGTCGACGACAGGCCCGTCGACGACAAACACGTCGACGAAGATTTCAGCTCCGTCGACGACTAGCTCGACGACGAGGAGTCCTTCGACGGATCCGTCTACTAGGACGCCTTCCAAGAAGTCTTCATCCATGATTACAATACCTGTGACGATACCGTCGACGACAATATCGGCAACTCACACATCGGTTTCACTTTTGCCATCGACAGCAGCGCTGGCATCTTTGAATGTGCCGTCTACGCATTTGTTGCCCACATCTCCGGTTAGGGTGCAGTATACCCATTTTCAGATGAAATCTTTTCAGAGACAGAGTTACTCTCATTTGTCTCCCCTCTTGCCTTCGCATATCTTGGAAAATTACGTGGAAGCAGATTCGGATAATGAAGAGGATGAGGATGATGATGATGATCCTTTTGGAGTGGCCCATCACCCTTCCCAGTTGCACATAAAATATCAAGAGGATGAGGATGATGATGAGGTTCATTACTATCAGGAAAATTTAGCTACTCCTTATCATCAGGAGCAACAACACACAGAAGACACGACTCATCTTCCGTCTGTTCTAGTACAGGATTTGCAGGCCATGCTGGCCGATTATCGTCAGAGGTTTCCACCAACTCTGCCTACTCCAAATACTGTGCCAGAGGACATGCCAGTAAATCCACCGCCACATCCTTCACATTCTCCAAGGCAGGATGTTGACCCCGGGACTGGAGGTCAGGATGTTGACATCTCATCTCCAGATGAGGATGAAAGAGAGGATGGGGAACTTCCGGATTCCACGCCTACGGAACCATGGAATGATTACGTCATTCCTATGCCCTCTCCTAATCTGCCAAAACCTTCAGATTCTCCGCCAGAAGACATAGGAGGTTTTCATAACATCATGCACCGGGCAGCTGCTCGATTTGCAATCACAGTTTCGGTTGAACAAACCGACTGTTTTCTTCATGATTTCAAAGAAGGGTATAGAAGGGTGTCCAGATCTATCCCTATCATTGATTATATCTGGAAAGAAGGGATTGATATTATGAAGACGCCAGCTTCCATCCCGGCGGTTCTTCCAAGAGTCGACAAGAAGTACCGAGCACCACCGGACACTCCTTCATGTTTGATTGGTCATCCGCGTCCTGACTCAGTGATTTCACAAGCGGCTCAACAACGATCCAAAAATCCGGTTGCACCTCTTTCAACGCCTCCAGACAAAGAGGGCAGGAGATTGGATGCAATTGGAAAAAAGTTCTCGGCTAATGCCGCTGCTACTGTCAAGATTGCTAATTCTTTGGCAATTTTAGCACGGTACGACAGACAAATGTGGTCAGATCTGTCGGAGTTCATCAATTTGGTTCCCGATGACCGTGTTGAAGAGGTCAGGAAGGTTGTCTTGGAAGGCGAGCGGGCAGCTTCTGAAATTATCGATTGCGCCCTCGACGTATCTAATACAGCCTTTAGACAATTGGCCGGAGCGGCAGTTCTCAGACGGCAAGGATGGCTCAAGGCGACTTCTTTCAGACCTGAGGTCCAGACCAAAATACTGGACATGGCCTATAATGGCGAGTTATTGTTTGGCAAGCACATAGATGAAGCATTGCTTGCGATAAAAACGGATACTGATACGGCCAAATCGCTTGGTGCACTACAGTATAAGCGAGGTTTTTTCAGAGGAGCAAGAGGCCGTGGTTTTTCATCAAGAGGACATTATCAAAATCAGCAAAACCGTCAGTATCAACCTCAAAATAAACCGTACTACCAGCAGTCCTATCGGCAGTCATCGTCAGCGGGTTTCTCTCGTCAAGGAGGGAAACGACGTTCTAACTACCAGGGACGTGATTCAAATAAACGCCAGTGAGTTTTGCCGGACACCATCCTCCCTTCCCTCCCTCCCTGTGGGCGCCAAGATTTCCGCCTTTTATCAACAGTGGCGGAAGATAACTTCAGATCAGTGGGTTCTGGACATAGTCAAACACGGACACACTCTGGAGTTCTTGCAGAAACCTCCAACATTACCGCCCAGGGGTCCCTCCCCTCCTCGTCTTCATTTGTTATACATGGAAGCCATGAAAATGCTGCACAAAAATGCGATAGAGAAAGTCCCAACATCCCAGAAAAATCAGGGGTTTTATTCTCGCTTCTTCCTTGTGGAAAAGGTTTCAGGAGAGTGGCGTCCAATTCTGGATCTACGAAACTTAAACACATATCTGAAAAAGCAGAGTTTCCGCATGGTGACACTCACGGATGTCCTCAATTGCCTCATGGAGGGAGATTTCATGGCTTCCCTGGATATGGAAGACGCCTACTTCCACATTCCAATTCATCCAAACCACCGCAAGTATCTGAGATTCACAGTGGCTGGTGTCCATTTTCAATTCAAGGTGCTCCCTTTCGGCCTGAAGTCTGCACCAAGAATCTTTACCAAGACTCTAGTCCCAGTTGCAGCTGCGTTGAGGTCACAGGGAATCCAAGTATTCCCGTACCTCGACGATTGGTTAATAAAGAGTCCGACGAGGACTTCGACAAGGCAATCGGTCAAGAGTGCTCTGTCAATGTTCTCGAATCTGGGTTTGACCCTCAACGCCAAAAAATCTCAACTTCAACCCAGACAAATTCTGACGTTCCTGGGAGCAGTACTAGACACTTCTCAGTGCAAGGCTTTCTTAACCCAAATTCGTCAGGACAAGATCACAAGGCTAGCAAGTCAAATACGGTCAAAAAAGTCTCTTTCGGTCCGACAGTTTGTTTCCCTGCTAGGGATGTGTTCCTCCGCACTCCATCTAGTTCCACTGGCTCGACTCAGAATGAGGCCTCTCCAGGAGGAATTGCATCGACAATGGCGGCAGATAGACGGATCTTTCGAGGACCGTATCAAGGTCACGCCCAAGATAAAACAAGCTCTTCTGTGGTGGGCGGCAAAGAACAATTTGTCTCCGGGGCTCACTTTTCTTCAGACTCTACCGGAATTTACTCTAACGACAGATGCCTCCATGGAGGGTTGGGGAGGTCATCTCCAGGACCTTCAGGTGCAGGGACGGTGGTCCCATCAGTACAAGCACAAACACATCAACTGCCTCGAGTTGAGGGCAATTTTCCTGTCCTTGCGAGCCTTCCTGCCAAGAATTGCAGGCTCTGCAGTACTGGTGCGCACGGACAACACCACCAGCATGTTTTACGTAAACAAGCAAGGGGGCACAAAATCTCTGGCCCTGTCTCTTCAAGCGCAGGAAATGTGGGAATGGTTACTCCACCACAAAATTTCCCTCAGAGCGGAACATGTTCAGGGAATTCAGAATTCTCTGGCCGACGATCTCAGCAGATCGTTCACAGGATGTCACGAGTGGGAACTCGAACAACGCCAAGTGGAAACAATTTTCCAGCTCTGGGGCACACCAACGCTGGACCTGTTTGCCACGCAGCAGAACAGCAAATGCATATACTTTGCCAGCAGGTTCCATCAGCAAGGATCGAGAGGAAATGCCCTGTTGATGAGGTGGACCGGAATCTTTGCATATGCCTTCCCGCCGATTCCTCTCATCCCAAAGGTTCTACAGAAAATGAAGAGAGAGCGTTGCTCTCTAATCCTAATTGCTCCTCGCTGGCCGAGGCAGTATTGGTTCCAGGAGCTTCTGATACTCTCCCATCAACCTCCACTGCGCCTCAAGCCGACACTTTCAATGCTGACAAGGGAGGAAGGACAAATACTTCATCCAGATCCTCAGTCGCTACACTTGCACGCCTGGCTCCTGATTTCTTAGAGTTTAAGGACCTAGAGATTTCTCCAGACTGTAGAGCTGTTCTATCTCAGGCTCGTGCACAGTCTACCATCAGAACCTATCGCTTCAAATGGAAGAGATTCTGTTTATGGTGCGGAGAGCATGACGTCCATCCACTACAGGCTCCTCCAGAGAAGATTCTGCCTTATCTGCTGTCTCTAGCCAGATCAGGTCTCGCTTTTTCTTCTATCAAAGTTCACCTTGCTGCCATATCCAGATTCAGGAAGAGTTACAACAAACCATCTTTGTGCTCTTCTTCTTTAATTAAACAGTTCCTTAAAGGATTATTTCGAGTTTTCCCTCCAGTGCGGCCTCCTCCTCCTGAGTGGGATCTCAATATTGTGTTATCTCAGTTGCTGAAAAGGCCTTTTGAACCAATTCATAAATCGGAACTTAAATTCTTGACTTGGAAAGTGGCTATTCTGTTAGCCCTCACTTCAACCCGGAGAGTAAGTGAGATACAAGCGTTCACTATATCAGAACCTTTCCTACATTTTTCAAAAGATTGTGTGACACTTAGAACTCATCCTAAGTTTATTCCCAAAGTTCCGACCCAGTTTCACATCAACCAACCGGTGAAACTCAAGACTTTCTTTCCAGACCCCAAGACTCCAGCTGAAAGGATGCTGCATTCCTTGGATGTCCAAAGATGCCTCAAATTCTATTTACAAAAGACAAAAGATTTACGCAAATCTACCCAACTGTTTGTGGCTTATGGACAAGCTACACGTGGTCAGGCAGTGACGAAGGCAACTATAGCCAGATGGCTTTCCTCTGTCATCGTCTTCTGTCATGAGAAAGCGAACAAGCCCCTGACAAGAACGGTTAAGGCGCATTCCACCAGGATGATGTCAGCGTCTACAGCCCTATTTGCAGGGGTGTCCCTGGAAAACATCTGCCGTGCTGCTACATGGAAAAGTGTGCATACTTTTACGAAGCACTATTGCCTGCAGCCGGTACTACATGGAGATACGTCAGTGGGAGAAGCAGTGTTGCAGCATCTTCTTCACTGAGGTCAGCCTTTTATGGTTTTTTCTTTTTCTATTGCTACATGTTTACTAATATACTGTCTTAATGTTCTATATATAGATACATATTATATGAAGGTGTTGTCATGATTTTGCATATGTATTGAGATATGTTATTGCTCTAGTACCTTCCAGGTTGTGTGGGGATATATGGTTTGGATTGTCTCCCACCTTCCTCTACCGACGGTTATGGTTGTTACTGCTTGCTACTCTGATTCAGGCATGTGAATCTATGAAAGATACCCCAATACTGGATAAGAAAACAAGTTACTTACCTGTAACTACAGCTATCCAGTATTGGTATCTTTCATAGATTCACATGCACCCACCCTCCTCCCCGGCTAGGCAGTTCTTATATAGGATACTACTTCTCACTTGTGCTGGGAAAATCTGAGGAGAACTGCCTGGGCTGGGAAGGTTCTAGAGGGTGAGGTTAGCTGATTGGCTGAGGCTACATTTTCAGTTCTTTTTACATAATGAGGTAGATAGGCTGCTAAGTTTTGGGCCTAGTTGGGCCTATATCCTTTCTTAGCCTACTACTAATGGTTTTAGGCACTGCTATATATATATAATTTACCGTGGGACTCCCGCCTCGACGACGGGGAATGATTCAGGCATGTGAATCTATGAAAGATACCAATACTGGATAACTGTAGTTACAGGTAAGTAACTTGTTTTCAACTCTTTGATCCCGTGTAATCACTTCCGGGTGCATGGGCCTCTGTTCACATTACACGAGCGACGTCATCTGAACCGGTGTAGGAATTTATACAGGCAAGTGCTTTTACATCTGAGAAGACTCACAGTATTTGCATGGATTGGGGACAAATATGCAGGGCTCTTAGTGCTACAAATTTGGAAAATGGGGTAGTTCTGGTGGGGTCGGACACGACAGAACGGAAGGGGGAGTTTGAGAGATACTGTCAGTCAACCTATAGGAACGCTGGAACATATGTATTCATTTAGTAAACTGTCCAAAAAGAAAGTGAAAACAAGGATGAATTTGTGAGCAACGCTGTCCCGTCTTACTGAATTGCCACATTCTACGATACCTACAAGTGATAAGGCACCTACTGCAGAGATCTACAAGTACCTAGTAGCAACTCGTGGGCTAAAATAGGTACAATAAGTCAGCTGGTTAACGTGTTTCCTACACAGATCTGCATGTAATCTGCTGTTCTCAAATGTGTTTTCCATAAAATAACCTATGGGGTTAATGCGCCATCTGCAGAGTACTGCCAGTAACCTGCAAGTCTCATTCTCTTTTTTGCTATAAGATAGCTCAGTGGGTTGTTGTTGCAGAGATCCTTGTCTAACCTGCAAGGCTTTAGTTCCAACCCTGTTAAAATAAATCAGTAGTTTAGGCAGCCACAGCTGAATGTAACCTGCTAGGCTGAAGTTTGATTTCTTACAAGCTCTATCTCAATCTTTCACTTTTGTAAGGTTGATAAAATGTGTGCCATTGAGTTGGATAGTAATATATAAATATCTATTAACTTGTAAAATAATTAAGTTAGCCTTTTGCCCTTCATTAATGTTGAATATTAATTTGATTACCGTCAAATATAACAAACATCGCATACATAAGTCAGTAGTAGCTATGTGTTCAAATATAAAGCTTGAGATAGTATATGCTTAAATATCTCAGTTTTGTATTGCATGTGTGACGGCGCTATCAGCCAGCACTGTTTTTTTTGTGCCTAAATTAGGTTGCAATCTGCGATATAGTGGTTATGCTTTGTTACAAAATGTAGTCATCTTGTTTTTCTGTCTACATAAAATATTGTCTTTCCCACAAAATCAGGCTGTTTTATTGTAACCAAACTTGCTCGCATGTCTTCCTTCTCTAGTGGTAATAATGCAGGGCTTTTTATTTCATCCGAAACAGTATTCACAGGAGTCATTGACAAGTTCAAAAGTATTCAATGTGTTGTCGTGATTACCGTCATATGGGAATGTCATTGTGCTAAAAATACATGGGAGCTAAGCTATGTTGCAGTAATGTGTGATGATGTGCTGCATCGCCAAATACTTTTAAGGTCCTAAAGGCGAGACCGATTGCATTACAAATGCTTTTTTTCCATTTAATTCTGCATGTTGGCAACAAAAAGCGTTCACAACGTGTATGTAACAAGCAGAATCACTTCACAAATAAAGACACGTTTTCAACAGTGAAAAATGAAAGGATTTTTTTCACGTATTATTCTTCACGTGACATACATAGTTTTTTATTTATTTATTTATTTTTTTATCCTCATCTGCCCCACACACGTCCCTTAGATGCGGAAGAAACCAACCAACCATCTCACTGCTTTTGGGAGCAAGGCCCTGAGAATTGAGCCGCTTCACAACTCAGCAGAGAATTTTATGAGGTGATGGGAACAACCATACATCTTGTGACGATGTCTCAAGACAACTTCGTGCCAAAATATTCAGTATATAAATGTCGAATTCTGGGCAGACCACAATACTGAACTGTTGAGTGGGTGGGCTTAATCATTGGATATTGGGGAAAAAAAAAAACCCCAAGTAGAACTCACTTCCATTCTGTCAAAAGCTTCCAAAATGTGAGATTTTGGGCTCTACATGATCTTCTCAGATCTACCTTTGAGGTTTCATATAATGAGTTTAGCCATGCTGAGTGTGTGGGAGGGGTAGTGTCCACCCAGTGCATGCAAATCTGCCGTCTTGCCAGCAAAATGGCATAAAACAGAAAGGATCGTGCTGCCACAGTTATGTTCTGGTCTAAACAGAGTATGACAAATGGTAAAGATATTGAGATGTCTATTTTGGTAATTGACTCCAAAGTAGCTTTGATCTCTGTCCAGTAGGTAGCTAAATGGGGGCAATCCCAGAACATATGAGTGTCAGATGCTGAGGGCAGTTGGCATTTGTTACAGCATTTCCCCTCTTGAAATTTGGATAGACGTAAGGGAGTGAGATATGCCCGGTGTAAAGTAAATAGATGGTTTCGTCAAAGCCAAACGGGTTTTACCAATTTATACAAAAGGGTGAAGGATTCTGACCAACTGTCCACATCCATTACCTCAATTTCCCTGCCCCATAGCTGTTTTGGGAGGAGAAAATCCCCATCTACCTCCTCAAGTATAGACCAGTACCAACAAGCCACCTCTTTACCTCCAATCTGTTTTTCAACTAGCTGTTGTTCTAGAGGGTTAATACTTCCAGAATTAGGGGCTTTCCTGATTAATTCTCTGACCCAACTACTAATTTGTATGTATTTAAATCTTGACAAAGTCGGGCCCGCTTTATCCCTAAGGACTTCCCACGGTGTCAAGATACCTCCGCAAAGTAGGTCGCCCCATCTAGAAAGCCCAGCTGTTCTTAGGGGGGTTGCCAAAGAGTCCTGCAGGCATGGTGGAAGCCCGGGAGAGTCCCAAATTGTTGCGTGAATAGAGTAATACGCCAATCCCACTTTACGCTTAATTTGTGCCCATGTCTTCAGTTGCGTTAGTAGAGTCTTCAACCTCACTTTCTTGAAAAACTTTTGTTCTCCAAACTTGAAAAGAAACCCATCCAATGGAAGGGTTGCCCCGACCAACATAGCTTTAAAAAGCTTCCCATTTGAAGTAAGGTCTGGTGACTTCAAAAGCATTCTTGAATGGGAAAGCTGAAACGCCCAGGAATAATACTGTAGATCTGGAAGGGCCAGTCCACCTTTTTCTCTCCTCCTCCTCAATTTTTTCCAAGCCAACCTTGTGGCTTTGTATCCCCATATGAAAGAGTTTATTTCTTGTTGGCACCTAAGAAGTTGTTTAGGGTCAAATGCAATGGAAATTGTGTTGAAGATAAAGGTCAATTTCCGAAGGATGGACATCTTTACGATGTTGACCCTCCCATAAATTGATAGTCTAAGCCCTACCCAGGATCGTAAAAGGGCCCTACACTCTTTGGCCACCAGGTCTAGGTTAGTTTTTACTAAAGCATCAATATCTTGTGTAATTTTGACTCCAAGATAACGTATTGAATGAGTTGAGGGCGTCATCCCCACACCCGGATTGGCAATATTCCATGTCATCAACTCGGTCTTATCGGCGTTAATATCATAGCCAGAAATACCTCCAAATTCTTTAGCTTTATCGACCACTGTGGGGAAAGCATTTGCTGGATCACTGGTGTATATTACAATGTCATCGGCGTATAGCCCGACTTTCTTTTCCCACCCACCAAATTTAAATGGAGAAATTCTTGGGTCATCCCTAAAAGATTGTGCAAGTGGCTCGATGTATATATTAAATAGTAAGGGGGACAGGGGACACCCCTGTCTTGTCCCCCTTGTGATCAAAAATGGCTGAGTACATACACCATTCACCATGATGCTTGCACTGGGATTTTGATAAAGGAGTCCAATTGATCTTCGAAAGTTTGGACCAAAGGCAAATTTCTTCATGGTTTCGGCTAAGTACGCCCAATTTACTTGATCAAACGCTTTGGTAGCGTCAAGGGTCATAATGGCCAAAGGAAGGGAGAAAGTAGAGGCAATATCCACTGCCCCGATCAAATCATATGTAAGGTCTGAGAGTTGTCTACCCTTTATAAAACCCTTTTGATCAGAGTGTATAATCGAGCCAACTTCACGTCCAAGTCTGTTTGCCAGTACTGCCGCAAAAACCTTATAGTCACTGTTTAGAAGTGAAATTGGCCTATATGAGCCGCATTTAGCTGGGTCTTTCCCGGGTTTCGGAATCAGGACAATAATCGCCTCGCCCCAAGATTTGGGTGGGGCCACACCATTTATTAAGATGTCATTAAAAAGTCTTGTCAGCACCGAGACTATTTCAGGTGCTACGACCTGTAATAATTCGCCAGGAAGGCCATCCGGGCCAGTTGCTTTGCCCTTCTTCACCTTTTTGATACTCTCCCTCACTTCTTCCTCTGAAATAGGCCTATCAAGACGGTCTCTTTGCTCAGGGCTAAGAGTGGGAAGAGTAATCTTCTCCAACCATCTAAGATTTGAGATGGGGTCCTCCAAGATTTCTTCCTTGTATATTTTCTGGAAAAACTCCAAAAATGCTTCCTCAATATCTTTAACGGATGATCTTTCAATTGCCTCGCCCTCTACCGAAATATATTTTATATGCTTTTTTGCCTGGTCCGATTTAATTTTCCAGGCAAGGACCTTACCTGCGGACTCACCATATTCAAAATTGGAGAGTTTACTTACTTCCCATTTTAGGGCGACCCTTTCCTGAAGAATATTTTCTAGCTTCTCTTTTAGTTCTTTACGCTGTTCTTTTTCCATATTGGTCCCAGTTCCAGAGCCAATACGTTGATCCAATAATGCAATGTCCCTTTCGATATTATTGATCTTGCCTCTGTAAATTTTCCCTCAATAAGAGGCCCTATTAGTTATATAGCCTCTCAAATAAGCTTTGTAGGCCTACCATACTATATTTAACTGGGTGGAATTAATATTTGTGTCCATGAAAAGTTTTGTTTCATGGATTAGGAGGTCTGTTTCCTCTGCTTCTAAGAGAATAGTGCGGTCAAATGACCACAAAGCCTGAGAGGGTTGCTGGACCGATTGCAAACAAAAAATTATAGCGGAATGGTCCGATAAGTGTAAGGGCAAGTACGTTAAGTCCTTTAGGTGGTCTCTTAATGAATAACTAAAAAGGGCGTAGTCAATTCTTGATTTGTGGTTATATTTATGGTTATGGTATGATACGCCAAGTACCCTACCTGCTCTCTCCCTCCATGGATCCGCCAATCCGAGTGTCGATATAACATCCCCCAATACCTGCCTAGATTTTTTTAAAGGTTAATGCCCTTGAATTGGGGGATTTATCTAATTTTGGATTAAGTACCAAGTTAAAATCTCCCATCCAAATTATCGGACCTTGTGTTGATAATAACTGATTCTGAATTTTGATCAGAAATGAGGGGTCATCCTGATTGGGACCGTAATAACCAACCAAATTGTATATGCTATTATCTAGATTGACTCTAGCGTATAGCCATCTCCCACTTAAATCCTCCTCATGCGCAAGAATCTGGGCTTTTATTTGCTTTTTAAAGATAATTAATATACCTCGAATATTTGCATTGTGATTAGTGCAAATAAAACAGTCTACCCATCTGATTTTACTTAACATTTCCTTCACTTCGTGTTGGAGCAGGTGTGTTTCCTGGATGACTATGACCTGCGCCGGAGAATCCTTCAGGTATTGCAGTATTCTATATCTCCTACTCTTAACACGCCGGCCATTGACATTCCAGGACAAGAATATTAGTCCCATCAGCCGGTGTCCAAACCCCCACCCCTAATCCAGCTCAATGAGGAGTAGCATCTCCCAGTGAGAATCAAATGAAATATAGATAAAAGTATACTTGATGGAATTTGTGTATTTGAAACGTTGCCTGAGCAGTGAGGATATTTTATGATTTTACCCCATCCCCCCTCCCACCCCACCCTGGAAACCCCCCCTTAATTACTCTGGCTATTGATGCCAGATTTGCCTCTCCGTGGAGTTCCATATGCCCAGATCAGTTACATGATTAAAATGTAGCCCGACATGCCTTAATTCTTTCTAGGGGAAAACATTCATGTTTATATAAAGTAATTTTGCTAATTATAATTAAGTTTAGGTGTTTGTCACACACCTTCCTACATATCGGGATGATTAAACCAATACGTATTCCCAATTTAGGTATTATATGTATATTTTAATGTCAAATATACATATATACATATATACATATATATTTAGTCTTTTATCTTTCCTATCTTTATTACACTTTTTTTTTCCCTTCTTTTTTTTTTTTCCTTCCTCTCCTTTTCTCTTTTTTTTCCTTTCCTTTTCTTCTTTTTTTTCCCTTTTTTTTTTTTTTTATATATACACCCTCTGTGAAGAAACCTTTCCCCTACATTTCCTCCTAGTATCGCCCATTCCCTTCACCTCTTTTCTTTTGCATTATATTTTAACTTGGTGGCACAGTGTACCATGTCTGTTTTTAACCTGGAAATTTTACTAAACATTACCCTGTTGATGATCATTAATAGACGTCAAAAGTTCGTCTGCCTCCAATGAGGAATGGATGTTGTGCATTTTGTTATTATACATGACGCTGAGAAAAGCAGGGAACCTCATTTGGACAGTGGCTCCCAGAGCCCTGAACTTCTCCATTTTCTGGCCTAACTCCCATTGTCTATCCAGAGTAGATTTGGATAAATCAGATCTTATAACATAAGAGAAGTCTAGAGCTTTTAGGGCAGTGGCCTTTAGGGCTAAATTCAAAATCTTCTCTTTTACAGAGTAAGTCAGAAAATTAACTAGAATTTTCCTAGGTTTAGACCTTCCCTGTTTTAAACGGAAAGGATCTCTATGAGATCGCTGAATATCTTTTTCTAGCTCTTCCACGGATTCCTCCAGATTTAGGGACTCTTTAAGCAGGGATGCTACAAATTTTTTCATTTCAGTCCCCTCTTTTCCCTCTGGAACTTTCAGGATTCTAATGTTATTTCTCCTTGAGTAGTTCTCCAAGGATTCCACTCTCTCTTTTGTTGCGTTCCCTTCACGCCTTAAGTAATAGATCTTTTCATTAGCAGAGTCTAATTTAGCTTTTAGTTCATTTACTGTGCTTTCGAGATTGTCTGTCCTCTCCGAGAGAAGATCTACTCTCTTATCCAGGGCATCGAACGACGCTTTTATCTCCTGCTGGTTACGTTTTGATTCAGCGAACCCAGTTTTAATTTCCTGAACTAAATCCTCCAGTGAGATTTTCTCTTTCGTCTCAGAGGTCCCGCCAGCCTTATCATGAGTGGTCAGAAGCCCAGTTTCTTCCGAAGTATTGGGACCACCTGAGTCTACTTCCCCCTCCACTTCCACTTCCACCGGGACGAAACCTTGAGTCTCATTTGTATCGCCCATCTTATTATTGTCCTCCAGTGGTCCGCTAGGAATTTCTAGAACTTGAGGCAAAACCCTAAAATAGGATCTAAGTGAAGGGGTAAGCCTCGCTGCACTACCTTTAGTGATTTTGGGTCTTAATTTAGAGCCAGTTTTTGAGTCTTTTGGACCTTTTTGCCCAGACACCCGGGGGGGCGTAACCGTAGTTACTGTAGTGGCGGATTTTGCGATGTGACCGCCGGAAAACACAAATATAGAAGGACCCCGAATAGTATCTTTAGAGCCGGGTTCTGATTCTTCTACAACGCCTTTAGGTCCCTCATTAGCTCCCTCCTTGTCGCTACCAGGACTGAGACCCAATTTGGTAAAAGTGTCAGCAAGAGTGTAAGCTTTAACAATTCCTCTGTCTAAAGACTGTTCCCCTTCAACAATCTTACCACCCTTAATGGCCACACATCCCTTCCCAAACACCTTACTTGATGGTAGTGCACAAGCGAGTGATTTTTCTGCTCCCTCCTCCTCTGGTTCTGTCCTGGTCCTTGTCTTTGTCTTTGTTTTAGCTTTAAGGCGACGAATCTTCTGAGTTTTGCCCACATTGAGGGTGTCTGAATGGGTTCCTTTGCTTGTATTAGGGCACTTTAATGGTGTGTAAAGGCTGCTGAGGTCACCTCTAGCAGCCGCTCTGCGGCTCCTTCGCAGCTCCACGGCTGCCTCTGCCCACCGGGAAAGTGTAGCTAAGGGCGGGATCCTGGCACCACACATCCATACACCAGCAAACTAGACGTTTTTTATTTTCTTTTATTTTTTTTTATGGTTTGAGATAATGCCAGTACTGCTGCTTTCTATTCTATTCAGTTTTTTTTTTTTTTAATATATTCCTATTTTCCTTCCGTAAAATCCCCGTAAGATCAGGAAAGCCAACACTAGGGGGAAGAAGCCACCTGTGCCCGCCTCGTTGAAGCGTGCCTGCCTTGACTTCTGTCACAGAAGTGCCTCGGAAATGGGGTCGGACGCCTACCGCTAACGACAGCAGACAAGCGAGCAGACGTGAAAGGGTTGCGGAGCAATAGTGCAACAATGCTTCTAAGAGCCGGCAGGTAAGCCTCGGAAGCCTGATAACAATCTGATGTAGGCGGGTAGAGTAGGGCGCCTCTCACGGCGCTCCGCTACTCCGCTGCTCCGCTGCTCTTACTCGGAGCGGCTCCCGGCTCCTGTCTCGGCTCCTGTAGGCTCCCGTAGGCTCCTGGCTCCGGAGGCTCCGGAGGCTCCGGAGGTGCTTCGGGTACTTCGGGAATCAGTCGGACGCCAAACGCTGCAGCTGGGATAGTACGCTAAGCACTGCAAAACAGCGTTAGCTTCGGTGAAATTATAAACAAAAGATTTACTGCATGCTCTCTCAGGGGAATCGTGTTGGTTACATGCCGATTTACCACAGGATCAAAGGACTAGCTGGAGCTCCACGGAAGAGATGCGACCTGCCCTAGCCGGCGGCCGCCATGTTTTCCCTCTCTCGATCGTCGTGACATACATAGTTTTTGTATTGAACCCGTTAGGGACTTTCAGCAAACGAAAAACAAACACAGAGGTGGAGTGGAGGTCGAAGACAAAATTTACAACTTTATTATAAACAAAAGCTCACTCTATCTATCTATCACATCACCACCGCATCAATCAGCACCACCACAGCATCACTCAGGGGCCCCACAACATCACTATGCCCTACCACAGCATCACTATGTCGCCACCACAACATCGCTCAGTGCCACCACTGCATCAATCTGTGCAACCATTCAACAACAACTGGTTCAAATATGTTCTATCAATGTTTCAAGCTTTATTACAAATGTCACAAAAAGATGTTAATATTTCACTTCTGTTCTTGGATTTTCGTCACAATAAAATACACTTAACATAATCTTCACAAAAGTTATTTACAAAACTTTAAGCTATTGCCATTATAAATTACAATAACTTTTATTTAAGTATTAATTATTAAAAGAAAATTAAAAGTCATTGTTATTTGTAATATCAATACATCTAAGTCACGTAAATACAACACATATTGCATTACAAATGCTATAGGTGTCATATTTGCAAAGTTATAACTATTGGCATTGCAAATGAAAAAGCTATTAATGTCACTATTTTCAAAACCAACACAGAAATAAAAATTGTGTCATTTACAATACCAATAGCTCAAACTTTCCTAATGCGAGACCTATTGCATTGCAAATGCTTGTTTAACGATTTTAAAGAGTTCTCTGGGGCGGTTTTTAGCCTGGACAAGTTGTGATCGGAGAAAGGACGCTTTTTTGTTTAAGATGTGTTTTTTGTAATGGGCTCTGCAGTTCTAAGGAGAGCCAGGTTATCAGAGGAGGGATGATTCCTCCAAACACATTCAGATTGTCTGAGGGCCTGTCTTTCATTATTGAGTTCGGAATTGAACCATGACTTGGGAGGGTTGATTTTTTTTTGTTGCAAGAGTTTAATTGGTGCAATTTGAGGGCTTTAAGAATAGAATAGAATAGAATTATTATAATGCTTGGTTAAGTCATTGGTGCTGTCAAAGAGAGGGGGGAGAAGTAGGCATGTTTTAATTGAGGATTCCAATTTGGCAGGTGGGATACGGTGAAGGTTGCGTGTTAGTTTCAAAGGTAAAGTGTTGATGGGGGCAGGGCTTGTAATGGAGCTATTCAAGGTGAAGAGGATAAGGTGGTGATCAGACCGGTCGACACTAAGTATATTAGAGAGAGAGGCCAGATCCTTGCTAGTCAAAATAGCATCAAGGGTGGCACCTTTGGTATGAGTAGGGGAGTTGCAGAGTTGTGTCATGTTGGTGATGTCCATGGCATCCTTAAAAAGGATTACAGCAGGTTCATCATTTTTGTTCCAGTGGATGTTGAAGTCACCAAGGAAGAGATTCTTGGAGTGGGAGAGCGATGATTGAATAATAAGATCAGACATCTCTTCAGTAAAAGAGATACTATTCCCAGGGGGGTGGTAAATAGTGTGCAACCGAATGGAGGGGGAGCTAGGAATAATGAGATCGGCGCAGAGGTATTCAAATGATGAGGGGTTTTGAAGCTGTATAAGCGAGATGTTAAGTTCAACTTTAAAGATTAGGGCAAGGCCTCCTCCTGTTTGCTCGACTCTATCTTTCTTAATGATAGAATAGCCTATGGAGTAACCGCCACTGCCTATCAGTGTTGCTGTTCCTCTGTTGATGCCTTCTTTAAGGCCTGTTCTACATCCATGGTTGTCATGGAGCTGAAGGCAAACCTCTTTATAGAACACCACATCATGGTGCAGTAATAGTCCACATCTGCTTTCAGAACACAGCTACCACTACAGTCACTTGTTGACTTTATCCTGGTGTTGCACCCTGTCTAGTGCTCCTTTCCTTTTCGGCTAAGTGGGCACTGTGCAAATACCACATTCATTCATACATGTGGCATCCACGCTCACAGTGGAGAGAACGATTGATGCTGAAGCACGCGGTGCAAAAGAAGCAGGAACGTCCCTATGCACCAACCGAATGTGTTGGCAGGAACTGACTAAATGTTGTACTTGCACAACAACCACACAGTATGCATGCACAGAAAAAATTGCCCACTCCCTAAGAAAACACTTTCTAATGGTTATTCGACAGTTCAAGGCCCACGTGTGAGGTATGCTTATGGGCCAAGGTGCAATATTTAAATTTAACCAATAAATGTGTCCACCTACAGGAGGATGATACAAATTTCATCTCTGCCTTACTTGCTGTATGAAGCAAATTCTCTGCGCAAATTAAGTCCCTCTCTTACTTTGGGGGAAAGTAGGTGCTGCTACCAGGACACACACTCTCCCATGCCAGTCTGTTCTGCAAAACTGGTCTTTCTGTACAATGTGGCCACCTTTCTCTGCTCCATATCAGGACACTTTACCTGCTTGAAAGGAGAGCAGCACAGCTTAACTTCAGTGAACCTTCTCTTTAATCTCTGCAGATGTTTTCTGTGTTCTTGAGGCTGTCGGACTCCACAGCAGTATCTGCTTTATAAGGTCTCTCTATCAAACAGTCTCTTGAAATTCCTTTAGCTTTTGCCCAGCGTACTGAAGGCCCTAGTGTGTGTTTCATGGTACACTGTTCCTGCAAGTGTTCCTTCAGTAGGTGACCATTCATGCCGCAAAAAATGTGTCGTTTTGAAGTTACCTCCTAGGCACAGCATGAAGAGGAAGCACAGTTCAGCTACATGTAGGTACTGAACCCCCTCACCCATCCAAGAGCGGTATACGGTAACAGCTCAGTCAGACTTCAGTTGCGATAGGCAATATTTTTACCTCAAAAACACATGTGCATTATAATATTCGCAAGAGATGAGAGATGCATAGACAAACACCGGGAGAGATACACCTGGTACAACATACCAGAGAGTACTCCACTCAGTAAACAATTGCCATTGATGAGTTCATTTAAGATCAGACAAAGAGCTTACACAGAGGATGTATCGGTAAAGGGACTCTGGAAAAACATTTAGTAAAAAATTGGACGAATGGAAATATGTAGAGGTGGGGAAGTTGCACATGGGTGGCCCACATAGTAAGGACATATTAAGACTGATGGGTTGAAGGTACGCCACACAATTGTGGCAGTAAGTAAGGAGGCACACACCAGATCTGTGTATGAATCTGGAAATGGAGGCCATAGAGGAACATAAGCACAGTGTTACAGACTGAGCAGCATAATGGTGATCTTATGGGGTGTGTCGGGTAGGAAGAATGCTTAAGAATAGTGGTGGGGTAAGTGACTTAAACTGAAGCTGCTTATAAATCAGCTGGGTGACCCAAAGACACATTAAGGAAATATAAAGCAGAGATGATATATCACAAAACAAAAATTTCGAGAATGGGTGAATAAATGGTATAAGAATAAACGAAGGATACATTCTCCCATTGGCTACGCAAGTCTGTGACTAAATATGCGGAAGATGCGCCCACAGGTCACGGTTAAGGCTATCTGGAATTCATCACATTTCGGCCTGATGGTCTTTAAAACAACAATAATGATACCCTAACTCCTATTTATGCCCTCTTAGAACAGTGGGAGGATAGGATACTGACAGATTGAGTGTGCCTGTGTGATCTGAACTTGATTGAGAACCTCAAGCAAATAATTTACCTGTATTTGGTAGGAAAAACAAACCTGTTCTCAGTAGACTGGTAAACTGAAGAAAAGCTGGACTCTCTAATAAGAAAGTAGAACGATCATACACAATCGTTTATGATGCTGCCAGCATCTCAAAATACATAAAATTGGCGAGCATCTTAAAATATGCTGTTAATTGTTAAAAAACAAGCATTGCAAATGCATCAGGTCTCGCATTTGTTTTAGTTGGCGTTTGCGGCGTTGTAATTGGCAATGTCTTTTACCCATGTTACTGATTGCAACTAATAACAACTCTAATAACAAGTCATTTGACATGCTGCTCGAAGCACAGGATTATAGTGCCCTCTTTTTGGGCCACACCCTTAATTACGTTGACAACGCCTCTTGAAAAATGATTCATGCTCTTTTTTTTTTTGGCCTCCCCACATTTTGTTTTATCCCAACTTAAAGCTATTTATAGTAAAACCTATTGTTAGCCGAGTAAAAGCTATTCTTAGTGCAGCAAGTCTTTCAATGCGGCAAGGTAACGGGCGCTGCAGGTCGTAAGTAATAATCCCAAAGAGTGGCTCTTGGAGATAACATTTCAAACTATAACCTAAAGAGTTGAACTGATATAGTATTGGGCAGCATATTCTACAGAAAGGAAAAGCCAATACTTTTTCTGGTGTGAACGGATCAACACGCTTCTGAAAATGTGGTTTTATCGTTCTCACAAGAAATAAGATATCGATGGATACATGCTCGCAGACAAGAAGCGGTGTTAATTTATTTTTAAACGTTTACACTCACACAGTGACAAATCCACTCTCTGCATCTACTAGCTGGGAGCCTATGGATTATGATTAGAACATGTTTCTGTATAAACTACTCCGAAACGGCCATAGAAACGCGCTCCAGAAGAGCAGCTCGGCAGGCCCAGAAGTGCTAGAGGTTAGATGGCACTAGAAAGATAAGCTGCAGCAGATGTTGTGTCGTTTCTCACTTAAAGGCGCTAGAGGCAGGCGGACCCTGCTGGGTCTCCCAAGGCTTAGGTGGGGGGGCTGTGAGGCCAAAGGTCTAATTACTGTCGCCAGCACGTCTGTCCCTGAGAGGACTGGTAGCTAGATAAAGAAAATAGACTACCCATTGTTCCATGCTCTCTGTTTCTGTGGGTGAGTATTTTGTAGACGTGTAGCACTCCGCCTCTCCCAGGAGTGAAACTAAGCAACTACAACAAAAATACGTGATTGGTTGTGAGGCTGAGCCCCGCTAACAGTGAATAAAGTTAAAAATTAAGTTAAACTTGTTATGGGATGGGAAACCGGCACGCATCGCTGGGCCCTAATTGGTCTGGGGCTGGTATGATGGGGGTATCGCTCTACCAGACATTTGGAGCTATTACAGAGAGACACATAACTCTATTATTAATAAATGGGTGCATGGTGCTCAGCAGGACCCTGCATGCCGGATGGACAAGTGGCAGATGGGATTTTGGGTATATAGAAAGGCATCATACAATACACCACGTAACCAATATCTCACTGGCCCCACAACTATTACGATTGCTGTATGGCACTCCACGATGAAAAAGTTAGGCTGGAACAAAAGACAAACAAATGACACCCCTTCGGCATGCCACCCTACTGGGCAACCTAGGTAACAGTAGGGGTTTTGATAAATGGGACACCATTGGTATATAATATGAGTGACTTGGTAAAGGGGGGGAAATACTCACATTTACAGATTTGCAAAATAAATATCCGTTTTCCATGCGTAAAATGTTTTGATGCCTACAAATTCGTCGTGCTCTTCAGGCAATAGCTAAAAATATAGACGGGATCCTGGAATCCGCGCCACTTGAGGATGGATTGCTAGCTGACCCCATGCACACAAAAGTAATTTCGCTCATGTACAGGAAAATAATCAGCCACTCACCTGATCCTTTGGTGAGCCTGTATGCTTGCTGGCAGGCAGACCTGGGGGAACTAGAGGAAAAGGACTGGCGTGAAATGCTATCCTCTCCGCGGGAGGTGGCCATACAGTAAGGGCTGCGGCTGGTTCCGCTTAAAATCCTGCACCGCGCCTATATTACACATACCACTTTACTTAAGATGGGTCACATTACTGAGGCTGATTGCATGTGGAACGGGCACCTTTTTCTACGCAATCTGGGACTGTTCTCTTATTGAAGCGTTTTGGGTCGCTGTACACAATGTGAAGAGGTATGTGGGAGTACCCTGTCCATGTCCCCCACGACCTGTTTACATTTGGGATGCCACAGATTTAAGTCGCATGGACCAACTATGGGCGACAGTGGGTTACATGATTGCGAAACGAAACATTACACGTAAATGGGGAGTCCCGGAATTGCCAACGATAATGGAATGGGAACATGAGGTTGATTGGAGTATGCCGACGAAGCAAGCAGTTTATGTGAACAGAGGATGCCCCAAAAAATGGATAAAGTTTTGGGGAAATGAAGAATTTATAGAGGCAACATGTGCACCTCTCCGTCAGAATGGGTGAGCGAGCTAACAGAATTGCCGTCCAGTGAACCTGAGTTGGGTGAGGGCAAAGAATGCACTACGTGGGATGTTTAGTACCAAGAAGTATTGTTTATTGAGATCCAATGATATGTTATATGTTTATAGCTGTACCATACTTTGCAATCTGCAATAAAAAGAGTTAAAAAAAAAATAAAGTAAAAAACTAGAAGAGAGCATCTCCGATGGCATTTAGGGTATGAATGGGGGAGTGGAAGGGGGGCAATAGCGAGTGGGGGGTATGAGATGGCGTCCATGAAGCGGGCACCGCTCTGAGCCTGGAAACTTGTGCACTCTGCAACAAAACTAAAAGAGCGGATGAACGCAAAGGGGAAAACCCTTTTGTGAAATGATACCCATAATAGGCCAGTGCTCCAGGGAAGGAGCAAAACACAAGAAGGTGGGACATGGAAGGCAACACACCATTGAGAAGCAAATTTTTGCGAGTGACTCTCTCCCTAACCAGTCAATACAACATGTTTTTCAGACAGCGCGTGCGCTGTCTGGGTCCACCCAAAAAGTAACTGCTCTGGAAAAAGTACAGACTTGGTAAATCATAATTAGGCCTTCCTGTTTTCAGTTTCTATTTTTGGTAAATTCTGGTGGGGGTTTTTCAGTGTTTTCAAGTGAGGTCAGTATCTTAAAAAGACAGTGGCTATTAGCGGTTACACATTTTCGCGCCATTTATAACAACAGAAACAGTGTTTTTCCTGTGTTTATGGAACTTTTTGCTTTTATTATTGCTTGCTTTCTGCACTGATAGTGCATGTCAAATCACAATCAATTTGTGACTAAAGATCCTCACATTTCATACATTTGGCATCATCACTCGGCGAAAAGTTTGATAAACGGTTGCCACATGGATAATATAGCATTCATGGCCTCTAGGACTGAGAACCACCAGCTAAGTGACACAGTTGGGATGACTCTTTCTTTGATGCCACACAAGCGCAAAATGAGAAATGTTTGCGTTTTGGTTTCCGCACATCACAAAATAGTGCACCAGAATGGACTAAAAAGTCAATAGCATTCTTCATTAACTCTGAAGATTGTAAAGATGCTTTCAGCATACCATTTACAAGCGGCAAGTATCTCTTACAGGGAAGCATTTCAGTTCAGGTATTGATTTTGACAGGTCATCACACAACTTTTTCATACACGTAGCTGAGTCACTGCAAATACAAACAATATCACTCCAATCTTTGTTGAAATTGGTAAGAACTTTTTGCAGCAGCATTCCAACTGACACTGTGTACCATGTTTTCCAAAAGTCTGGTGTCATGTTTTCGCCAGTATCCCAGATGCTTTATGACTGCACTCTTTTCACATATACCTGTCACTATACCTTGCATTGAATGTTTAAAGCCTGGGGTGTTTGGCAATTTACCTACTATCTATATAGACTCACTAGAAAAGGGGCTGATGTATCAAGGGTTTTTACTTATTCTCTGTGGGTAAATGTGATAGTACATATTGGGAAAGATTCTTATGAAACCGACATTTTCATTATCAGTGAAAAGCACTAATGTAGCCAAAAAATCATATATGATTTTGATATTTCCTGATTCTCTACAGTTTATAAAATAAATAAACAACACCTAACACTTGCTTCTAACCCCTGTATCTTTAGACCAAAGACCACAAAACTGAAAAAAGGAAGAAGATATTTTAGTGACATCCCAAAACAACAAAACTCAAGCAGAATAATGTTAGCCCAGTCTTTCTTACTGCTACCTTATCTAACAAAGTTACATTGTATTGGCCCCTTCAGGAAGAAATAAAAAATGACTCTTTCTTTGAATGGCATTTAGTTTGTATTTGTGCAGGTTTTTTTCCAGTGTTTACACGTTTACACTGGTGAGGGTTATTTCCCTTCCGGTGGGGTTTTATCAGTTATTATAGGTTTAAACCTAAAACCAAACAGCCTAATCATAATCTATTACATTTGGTTGATGATGTGTGTGCCAAGAAACTGCTTAGTGAGATCTACAAAAGGAGTTTTCCCTTATGTAGTCTACATTGATAAAAGTGAGCACTAAATATTTCTAGCAGGGTACAAGATCTTGAGACTTGTTTTTATAATCAAATAATTTTGCCTCTCTAGCTTGATTTGTTTTTCTTTTCTTTCTTGAGCCAATTATCATAAGGAAATGTAAACGCCTATCTAAGTTTCTTTCTTGTTTTTCAAAAAAATAAGTTTAAAAGAAATAAGAATCAAGTGTATAAATCTTTTTATGTTTTGAAAATCAAAATTAAAAAAATACTTGCATTTGAAATGCTTATTGGGCGAAGGTAAAGTGTATTAGTGTACTTTCTCCTTCCCCCTCTTTTTACCCAGTCATCATGCTGTCCGTCAATTGCTTTAATCGAACACCATAGAAATTACAAACTGTCTAGAATAAAAATGGAATTGACAATTTCAAAATCTCTTGACCTTGCACAAGAAAAATATATTTAATTAGTACGAGTTTAGAGTTTTTTTTAATTGATTCCCTAGCCAGTCGGTCCATCCTCCTTTATGTCAACAGGAGCAGTACTATCAAGGCAATCAATAACTTCTTCAGAAACAAGGATTACAAAAAAGGACAGGAGAATGCCAACTTTTAGTAACTTGATCTCACCCAGGTCGGTGGCCTGTATCTACAAGTATCTTTGTCAATAGCACAAAATCACACGACTGCTCTGCCTTCAGTATTGTTTACACAGTGAAAAATGTGGCCCTCCAAGGACTCATCAGCAGTTGTATAGTCCACAATTACCTTGACTTGATCTGGAAGTTGCCTTCTGAAGGCAGAATGTAAGCAAGTGCCTAAAGTCCTGGGAAGCATAGAAATACAGCAGTATTATTTTCTGGTAGTCTAATGGGGGAATTCATTTCCTTTATAGCAGTCTACATTGCTTCCATTGCTGAGGATAAAATAGTTGGAGTTGTGTTAGAACCAAGGAAAGCAAGACAGTTTCCTTTGCTTTCAAATTCTTTACTAGCCTTGGAAATATCCTCCCTCTTGGGGGACATATCATCTCTCTTGGGCTCAAAGGTTTTCTGTATTTTGATTGTCCATCCATGGTTGCACGTGGACATCTTCAAGAATGCCTGGGAGACCAGTTGAACCTTAGAATGGGGATAGTGCATGGGTAATTTGGGGATATATTGTTTAGCGCAACAATCTTTTCAGAAGATTGTAGCACTAAACTATATAGCCTCAAAGTGCAGTGTCTGAAGAGCATGTACAAGGAAATCCCCTCCTAAAGAAATTAGAAACTCACTCAACATTTATGGATGCTTCCTTGACATGATGCAGGAGTATTACGGAATGAGCTGACAGTCTAAGGTTTATGCTTGGAGAAAGAGAATGTTAACTTTGTCAACATGCAGTTTATGTTCTGGTTCGGTTTCTTCTGCTCGCAGCAAACATCATACTCATTTTGCACAAATAATTGTACAAAGCAGGGCACTTTCATAAGATTCCCCCAATGGGTCACAAATGGCAAATCTCTCAAGGACATTTTGGCTCTGTGGAGGGCTTTGCAACCAGACATAGTTGCATCAGCGACCGAATATTTAGATCAACTCAGTGTTTAATGCTCCTTTGATTATCATGACAAGGTTTATCTTCAAGCCTAGACCATTATCACCTTTGCTGTGAAAGACCTATTGAAGGAACCAAAAGCCGGATGATTACAATAGCCTCCGCATTACCTCGCCAGTGTTTATTTCTTACCGTTTCTCTATCAGAAGGGCCTCTCACATGTCTTTGCTTGTGGAATTTCCTGTTCAGGAATTAAAGCAGATATGCACCTACCCCTTGCTAAACTAAACATCTAGGCTCCTGTTCATCTGTTTATGCGCTCTTGCACATTGACCCTCCTTGTGACCACATCTCCCCAGCCTTGATGAAACTCCATCTGATAGACAAACTCATCTCCGATGGCACAAGTAAGCTTTGGAATGTATAAGTCCCCTGTACATTGCATTGCCAGGAAATGCTCAGGAAGAATATTTTGATCATTCCCTGTACTTTATGAAAATAAATGTCCTCACTTCCTTGAAACATTTTGCAAAATAGAATTTCTTTGCCCTTGTTCTGTTTGAGATTAGGTCACCGAACTTCGAACCTATTGTAGTTAGAATTATTTCTTCATAATTCTGAACATGTCCTACTGAATTGTTCGATAGACAAAATGATCTTTGTCCCCCACACCAATGCATGTAAGTAAAGTGATTTTGTAATCATTTGCAAGTCTCAAGTTGGTGGGTTAAGAATTCTATGGGGAGTAGCTGTGATGATGAACAGAGCAGCCTCTACGTCTTCTATATCTGAATCGAGGAAGGCGCATTGGTCCCCAGTTAGCCGACTTGAGCTTTAAGTTTGATCGGTATGGACTCTAAAAGACTAGAGATGCATTTGAAAGTTCTGTCATGTAAAGACTTGTGATCAATGCAGAGAGATTTTAAATGAAGTCCTTCCTTTACAGTGACCCAGTGGAGGGATCTGAGAGTAGGGGTAAAGTGATCATGGTGTTTCAGACCCAGAACCATGCGAGAAGCCTGGTTTTTACACGTTGCAGTTTCAGATCAAATCTTTTTTAATGTGTTAGACCTCAACAGAGGTCCATAAATCATTATTACCTTCATTACAATCAAAGCGAAGATAAAACTGAGATAAAGGAATCATAACAATTTCTTTTCAGAGAAAGAACTATAGCTTAGTACATAAGTAAAAATATTATAAAGCTTCTCTACGGTCCGTGTTTAATTTTCTGAGAAAATACCGAGTCTAAGGAATAGTGGGCATAAACACTTTGTTGTTTGCATATTTAAAAAGCCTGACTAGGGAATTAAAGGAACTGAGTCAGGGGAAAATCATTCCTGCTGCGTAGTTAAGGATTGTTAAGGAATTAAAAATAAGTGAATGGAATGTTTTTAATGATGTAAACCATGGTGTAGGATACATTTTTATTCTGTAAATAGAGCTAAAGTCTTTAAAGTGCCTACATCCTACTGAATTCTAGAAAGACAGCAGCCCCTTTCCACTGGCTTGTACCAGATTTTTTATTTAATTATGAGATGTGGTGCTCATCACTTAGGTCATTGGAAAAGATTCTGCCAAAGTGGGGGTAGGTTTTAACAGCTTCAACTTTTTTTTTGACCCAGTATCTTAGTACATCTTATGTGCTTCTTTCCATGAACACCAATAGTAGAGGGGCATGAGTGCGCCAACTTCCTCTGCATGCGCTCACTCATGAACACAAGCAGGAAGGAGGAACTCTCCTAGGTCACGTTTCATTATATAATTGGTGAATGGATGTATGTAGGAGGCCTGCGTAGAAGCCATTACACTAATTTTAACTGGACAGGACTGCAACGAGGATCACAGTAATTTTCTGGGAGAAATATAATGGGCCAGATGTATGAAACTATTTTGCATTCGCAAACAATTTAAGTAATCACAATGTTTAGCGATTACCTAAATTGCGAGTGCAAATAGGGAATCTCAATTTGTGAATCCCTAATGCACATGTAAAAAGCCTTTCCTTAATGCGAACTGTGCATTTAAGAAACACTATTATCATCAACTTCAAGTTGATGGTAACCACGTGCATACTTAAAAAAATGCACAAAACTGCATTTTCCAAAGTGTCATGTAGCGCCCACATGCCCGAGGGCATGTACATGCTTTATATGTGCACACTTTCCTTTTTTTGG
The DNA here is from genome assembly GCF_964263255.1 of Lissotriton vulgaris. Lineage (NCBI taxonomy): Eukaryota > Metazoa > Chordata > Amphibia > Caudata > Salamandridae > Lissotriton > Lissotriton vulgaris. The sequence goes on along the minus strand of NC_141693.1, from coordinate 1,685,966,389 downwards.
GGGTGTTTCCGGGGGGCCTTAGGACTCCGGGAATACTTGGCTGTGCCTTGGTGAATTTGCAATTACCAATTAGTTAATTGCAAATTAGCTAATGCTAATTAATTCGCACCTATGGGCTTTTTGGCCCATAGGAACACATGGAGTAATCCTAATAGTTATTTGCTATTTACCAAATTGCTATTAGGTAATATTTAGGCATCGCAAAATCAAAGCGCGATTCCTACATACATAGCATTTTGCGATTACCAATTATCGATTCAGTAAAAATCGCTATTTGAGAATCGCAAAATGCTTTTTGATACATCTGACCCCAAAATTGCAAAATCCCATTCAATTCTTCAAGGAGATATATGTTGATTTGCAAACTGTGTTTATTTGTGAGAGAAATGAGAGATGGACTTGTGACCATGATTCCTCTTGGGAATCTGGTATCTTGCAAACTAAGGTATACAAAAAAAAAATAATAGATGAAATGCTTGAATTAATCTCAGCCACTGATAATTACTGGGGATGCATCCCAGTTCATTTTTTTTTTGCACACAGTGTAACCTCAGTAAAGAACCTGCCAAATGCAAGTCTTGACTCTTCTCCTATAGGAAAGGTCCTGCCTGAACTGCTAGGTGATGTCCTCCCTGAACCAGAACACAAGACAACTAAGGCTGGCTTTGCCCTTTTTAGGACTCTTCAGGAGGGTGTAGCTTGGTTCCAGTGGCACAAACACCTACTTGGGGATCTCTTGGTTAAGCCGATAAAGAAAAATGTTTTGTGATTTTCCTAAACATTAGTCTATGTTTTTGGATAGACCCATATTCCACTGTATTTTTCATCCCTGCTGACTGTTTAACGTGTTCAGGGAAATCTACATATGCCACATTAGCATAAGCTAGAATGTTTAAATGCGTTGCCATTTCGGCTTGGGCTTTGTGTTCTAATTATGAAATGGATGAATGCAGTTAAATCCTCCTGAAATTGATAAAACCTAGATTGATTACATGTAAGATTAGGGATAGCAACAAATCCATTGGAAAGCCCAAATGTATCACTTTTTGCACAGGGAAGGACATGTCCCTGCCTAGATTTTCCTTGGCCAGACTACCTTTGGATCTCGAATGGCCATGATTTCTGTTTTACATGGTTTAATCTTGAGCAAGTAAGCAAGCGTTCATTCTATTATCAACTACTGTTGTACAGATTGAGAACTTATTGTAAGTTTGTTTTTTAAAATGTGTTAACCTGAAAATTAATTTGGAATAATATAAAAAGTTATAAAAATTATGGCAATTAAAATGAAGTCTGAATAAACTAGATGAGGTAATTATTAAATACCAGTGATAATCGCAATATGAAATATACAATTGATATTATGAGTGGAGTCTCAAAAGGTGGATTACGGATTATCTAATTTCTGCCAAAACCGATCTGATCTATTTGGGTGTAGTCCCTCTAACACCCAACTCCAATAGATTTTTAGGATTCTATGATTGATGGTGTTGAAAGCCACTGGCAGGCCTGGACTCTCACATTGTCGCCTCCAGTTTCCTTTCAAAGATAGTCCAAGATGGAAATAATTACTGCCACCAACCAAGGTTTGACTTTATACACAAACGCTAAAGTGGAGTCAAAACCTCCTGGTCCAAATATTTTGGAGGGTACTGGAGGCAACAGGAGTATACTGGGGTCATTGTGTGCCTTTTCAGGAGTCAGAGTTCTACTGGAATTTCATTTGTCCTAACAAACACTTCAGGTAAAAACCAAATAACTACCTCTCCCTGTAACTCACCAAAGCAGGAAGGGTGCACCATATTCTTCAGTTATTTTGCAAGTTGAAAGCTGTAAACATTGAGTAGTAGTCAGTCAAAATACACTTTATTCGATTTTTGTTAAAATCATAAAAGGCAAAAATAATACATACATTTAAAACATTTTAAAAATACCCACAATACATTTATTTTACACAGCGTCCTTAAAAAAGTCACTTAATTAAACACCATAATGTATAAAAAAAGAGTTAAAATTGATATATTGGTTCACTTGACATCCAGATGACATCAAGCTTTTTACCAATGTTTATAATTGATTTAGCATTTTCTATGAAACACAGACCTGGTGGGTCCCCCTCCTCATGACATGCTTTCTGTGGTTATAGGACATGGGCTCGGTGCATGCGTCTTTGAATCTTTCCAGTTCTCTTTAGAAAAGTGAATGCAATCAAATCAGTTTGTAATAAATATAGGAATTGTCTGCTGGTTCATCGAGTACATTTAAGATCTCCCAGAATATTTATTGAAGGGAAGGTAGCCCACGTGATACAAGCGATAACTGCACTTTTTCGACTCTGATTAGGATTTTTTAACCTTGACTCTTTGTTTTCATATTTTACATTTGAGCAAAAGGAATTCAATGGTGACAGTCCAGAACCTCTCTTTTTCCTGCTGTAACTTAAGTTTTCTTCTTTCAATTATGTACTTGATCAAAGTTGAGGGCTATTAGTTGTGGTTTTAGAGACTTGTTGATTGCCTGTACACCGTTTCAGCTTTCCAATTTGGAAACTGTGGCTAGACTCTGCTGTCTTTTGTAAGGTCTACATTTGGGACAGGTGTACCCAATTCTTGTTTTGATTGTATCGAACGTTTATACATATTCAAGCTGAGAACAAAGTAAGACACCCAAATTACACCTGTGCAGTGTCCTTGCGCATTTAGATTTCGAGCAAAAAACATTTTGGTATCAACATATAATATTGATGTAGTGTATTAGCCTAGGTGTCTGAGACCTATGCTTCCCACACTTTATTTGCCTTGTCATCGAGGGTATATGGTACATCCCCTGCAATAAACTCAACCATCCAAAAGGACGTGGGCTTTCAGCTTCCCAGCATCCTATTTTCCCTTCCCCGTTGTCCCTAGCATCAAACCACCACCATGGTTGCCTCCCGGCTTCTCTACCATACTGGATAGCAGCATTGCAGTTGCTCAACTGCTTTATGTCTGCCTCTTCAATTGCTACAGGGTATTTTCTAATACCGTACTGTGAAGGGGAAATGGTCGTCATACCCAAGTCTAAAAAATCAAATTGGAGGCTGCTTATTTTTACATTGCACCTATGCTACACCAATCCAATTATATCGATTCACAGCTACAAAGAAGGCACAACACATCAAAGCACACATATATTAGGAATACCACAGCATCTAATAACATTAATTATTAGGTGATGTTGGACTGATCTGCTCTGCAGGGTCACCCCCAAATGTTTTGCCTTCACCTCTTCCATTTTTTTAACCCATTTTTGTGGGCTTTTAGGACATTGCTCTCTACCACCTCTAACCAATGCTAAAGTGCTTGTGCTCTCACCTTTAAATATGGTAACATTTTCTTGCACCCAATTGGTACATTTAGTTTACTTATAAGTCCCTATTAAAGTGGTACTACAGGTACCCAGGGCCTGTAAATTAAATGCTAGTAGTGAGCCTGCAGCATTTATTGTGTCACCCACCGACATGTCTTTGAAAACATGTCTTAAGGGTGCCATTGAAGCCTTGCTGTGCAGTTTTAAACTGCCAATTTGACCTGTCAAAATAAAACTTTTGCCAGGCCTAAACCTTTCTTCTTAATACATATAGACTGCCCCTATTGTAGGCCCCAAACAGCCCATAGGGCAGGGTGCAGTATATTGTAAAGGTTAGACATATACTCTTGAGTTTTGCATGCCCTGGTAGTGAAAAACTCCTAAATTCGTTTTTTTCACTACTGCAAGGTCTACCGCTTTCATAGGATAACATTGGATTACCTTATTACATTTAATAAGTGATAACATTTGTTTGGGAGCAGATTGGAGTTTTATATTTGGTGTCATAGGGATTGCAATTTAAAAATCTCTTCAATGGTAAAGTCATATTTTAACTCACAATTCTGAGAATACCACTTTTAGAAAGTTGGTATTTTCTATATTTTCTTGTCCTAGCCTGCAGACTGTTTCCTGGATCATAATAGAGGGCTTTGGTGTTGGCAGAATGAGCCCTCCTGACTTGATGAGGGGGGCAGAGCTGTCATCTGTCACACTTTCACTTCAAAGACATTGCCTCAATTTACACACAAAGAACTTCACACTAACCTATTGTGACTACAGACAGACTGGGACCAGGGCATGGAGGCTGAAAATTCAAATCATCTCTGTGGGGATGTGGGGGGGGGGGCTCCATACGCTTCTCCAGTTTCAAAGCTAGCACCAGATATAAAAGTAGGACCCTCAGACCAACTCTTGAGGAACCCAGAACCACCAGAATGACTCCAAGGGTACCTGACTGGCCTCCAGTTTACTTAGATACAGAGACATATAAAGTTGCAGAGATCTATCCAGAATCTGCCCAGCTTCCCAGACACAATTGGACCTACCTGTGCCCTGCTGCTGTCCTCTGTTGCAGTGAGTCCTGATCCCGAAGAGGTGCACCCAGGTCCTGAACAATTGGCTGGCATCAGAGGGTACTCCTCCTGGCCCAACTGGCGGTTCCCTCACAACCAGCACAACTTGAAGGATAACCTCGCATTACAGCCCCCGCAGCCTCTCATAGGAACTGGCTCAGCACAACAAAACTTTATGCAGGACCTTACATCGCTGCCCTCGCAGCTAATTATCCGAGCTGACGCAGTGCGGTGCAACTCCGCACAGGACCTCTCATTGCAGCCTTCGCAGCTCCTCATCGGAACCCACCCCATGCAACGAAATGCCCCACATCAAGGAAATAAGTTACATTCCTCAGTGGGATTAACCTAGTCCCTGTATCTGGCCCGCACTCCGATGCAGTCAGCTTGTAATTGTGACTTTGTCCCGGTCTGGCACAACCAGATAACCTTAGTTGGTCGCTTTGTGCTTTCAGGCTTTATACTTACCTTAAAACGTTGAAATCACTTATCTCCAGTCTTACTGATTGGATTTTTGTCATTCTGGTGTCAAATAACTTATTAAATTCTACTCTATTTTCCTAAATTGGTGTGTCATTTTTCTTGTGTTTTGTTCTCACTTTATTACTGTTTGAGTGCTGCATAAATACTTTACCCATTGCCTCCAAGTGAAGTGGGACTGCTTATGTGCCAAGCTGCCAGAGGTTGAAGCCAGGGGTGGCTGCTTCCCAAGAGCGTTAAAGCCACACCCCCCCCAACTTGTTATTGATGCTAGTGCAACAGACAATAATTTTCCTATGCAAGAAAATGTTATTACTTACTGATCTGTGTGAGTTCCTGAAACTGACTTTCAGTTTCAGTGTTTCTCTCCAGGTAATTCTTCCCATGCGCTGGTCGCACATAACGGTAAACCACCCATTGTCCATTGTGGAGGGGAGTGATGCCCATTGCAGTTTCCCATTGCTGTCAATTTTAATCTGACGCTGCGCCCTGGGGTTAAAATAGGAGGCAAGTGCAGGTTCCCTTTTCTTTTCCTCTGATATACGCTTATGTCTCACGTCACAGGTTGGGTTGAATATGTGACAGCTGTAACGCTCACTTAAAATGAGGGCTGGCACTTTCTAAATATCCTCTTCCCCTGTGATCCAGCAAAAGTGCAGGAATAAACCCTTCACAGTCAAGAAAAACGCCAATGTGGCTCATATACACATTCAAATTCCCTGGCTGTTTTCGCTGGAGGTCAAGTTTTATAATTTCATTTCAGCTCTGATTAGTTAACTCACTGTAACCTCAAAATCATTTGAGAAAATTATTTCCATACGTAACTAATCTTCACAGATCAACACTCTTTCCTCTGGTCGATGGACCATTAGTTGAGTAGTTGATGGTGATATTAACATTTAACTAACTAATTTACAGATTTACAAAAGGCATAATAAATCGTATATTTGCAAAAGGATATGCAAATTTGAGACTGAATAATAGTTACCCAATGATGTTAACGGAAAAACAACCCTCTGGCCAAAGGACTGGTGGAGGTCCCCTGATTAAGAATCAGGAGACAAATACTATAGGACAGGATCAGGACAGGGCAATACTTACTAGACTTCTCTACTAACCTGACGCACCAGGGCGCATCCCTCTCTTACACTCTCTCCCTCCTCGATATTCTTCAGCCGGGATGCTTGCTTTGTTGCTGGCCATACTGTGTGTGTTAAGTTTTGTGTGACATTTCCCGTGCCAAACATTCTGTGTGCGCTTGAGGGACGAAGTTCTGTGTAACTAAAAACTCATGCACACTGCACTGCTTCTGTGTGTCATGCAATCTTTCGCTGTTGCTACGTGTGCTGCGCATAGATGCAGCTCTAAAGCTTGCACTTCTGCTACCTTTGCTGAACTCATTCTATGTGTGAGGAAAACTTGATTTGCTGCTGCCCTATGCAATACCTGTTTGTGTTGTGTTAAGCATGCTCTGATTCTCTCAGAAAATAAACAGCTGATATTTGCAACAATAATAATATATTTGAAAAGATTTCACACTGATATTTGAATGATCAACCTTACTAATTTTGAGAACATGCTTTCTAATGGTATGCAATATATAAAGCTGCTATTAATACATATTTTTTAACTAAACAAATTGTAAGTGCATGTCTAATAAATCAGATTGGGGCTCTATCTGTTATTTCATGACTACAGATTAAAAATGTATACTGAAGCATTTTGTTAATCTTGCTATCATTGTTTATAATTGTTACATAAGGTCTGATTATATGCACTTGAGTGACTCCTCTGTTGATAGATTGTGAAATCTTTCTAATCGGAGGGAAAGCTCTGCTGTTCAAGACTTGACATTTGAGATCTTTGTAACTTTTTGTAACTTCATCTTGGGTCTTCAGTAATATGCTTGCTCATTTTATATTACTACTAGCAGCCCGTCCCGACGTTGTCCGGGTATGAATTGCTGCCGGCCAGTAGTATATTGTTTTGTAGGATTTCGTTTTGATAGCATTTCTTATCTGTGACAGGCCTGTGAAACGCTCTGATTCACATTGCACTGCTGATGCACTTAAGAGAGCGCGTTCAGTAGTGTGTGAACTCGATTTTCCCTACTTTATTTTTCCTTGCAATATTATATAGCGCGAACTTGACAGCATGGCATAAGCACAATTTACATTACAGAAGAACACATTCATTTGTGATAGGCACGGGGAGACAAAGTGATTTGCCTGGAATCACATGATGTTGAGCTGATGCCGAGATTCAAACGTTGCTCCCCAGCTCTAAAGTTCGCAATTCTAGAACTTGTGGCGGGAGGTGTGTCTAAAAGTGTATGTCGGTGCTGGCCATCAATGAGAGAGACCTGTGAATTTTTCAAATGGGTGGTGAAAAAATATGAGTATGTTGCTGGAGATGTGGGCCGCCGTGCCACCAATGTACTTACCGGGGGAGGGTAAACACCCATTATTCCTCTACTTTCTTTCCGCATACCATCACTCCACATACTTTCACTACGAATGTTTCATGATTCTGCAATGCCATTATAACGCATTGCATTACATTTTATATGCTTTTACCACGTATACATTTACAGCGAAATTCGTTGTAAATGCATGAATGGTAAAAGCATGTTTTTTTTAATGTTTATATAAGGTAAGTATGGGTATAGGGATATATGTTTTGGGGTACTGAGGTATATGTTTTGGGGTGTTTGGGTATTTTAAGGGTTCAGATATAGTTTTGGGTTATGGGGTACAGGTGTAGTTTTAGGGTTTAGGGATATGTATGGGTTTTGGGGTACACAGGTATTGTTAGGGTTCTGGGCTAGGTTTGGGTTTTGGGGTATAGGGGTATTTTTAGGGTTCATGGGTAGGTTTGGGTTTTGGGGTACAGGGGTATTTTAAGGGTTCAGGGCTAGGTTTGGGTTTTGGAGTACAGGGGTATTTTTAGGGTTCAGGGCTAGGTTTGGGTTTTGAGGTACAGGGGTATTTTAGGGTTCAGGGGTAGGTTTGGGTTTGGGGTACAGGAGAAGTGTGGCTCAATGATTAGAGCGGCAGACCCTGATGCAGAGGTCTGGCCCGGGACCAGGGTTCAATTCCCGCCTCAGCGGGTCTTGAGCTCAGTTTCCACGGACCTGATAATTCTCGCCTCGGTGCCTAGTCTAATCATGGAGTCCCACTCTGCAACTCTGGGCAATAGCTTGCTTAATCTCCACAACGGCCCCCACAACGCTAAGGATGCCTGGCCTCCACCTTGGGGGTGCCCTGGAGTGGACGCCTCACAGGGAAAGCCAGGATGGGTTCCACAGCGGTATTCGTACAAGCGCCTTGAGACCCTTGCGGGTGAGTAGTGCGCTATACAAGTATCAATTTACATTTACATTTTACAGGGTTATTTTTAGGGTTCAGGGCTAGGTTTGGGTTTTGGGGGACAGGGGTATTTTTTGGGTTCAGGGGTAGGTTTGAGTTTTGGGGTACAGGGGTATTTTAAGGGTTCAGGGCTAGGTTTGGGTTTTGGGGTACAGTGGTATTTTAGGGTTTAGGGGTAGGTTTGGGTTTTGGGGTACAGTGGTATTTTTAGGGTTCAGGGCTAGGTTGGGGGGGACAGGGGCATTTTTAGGGTTCAGGGCTAGGTTTGGGTTTTGAGGTACAGGGGTATTTTCAGGGTTTAGGGATAGGTTTGGGTTTTGGGGTACAGGGTATATTTTTAGTGTTAAGATGGGTTAGTGTTTAAGGGTGTTGGGGTATTTTAAGGAGCAAGGTTGGGTTATGATTATGGGGTGCCGGGGTATTTAAAGGGAGCAGGGTGGGATTAGCACATGATATGAGACATGGCATGAAGGGCGGAACGTACCACACGCCCCCAGCGTTTGTCACGCCCCTCAGCACACGCCCACAGCACAACGCAGACACGTCCACAAGGGACTACTTTGCTGGCACGGTTCTTTTACCTTTTAAATGTATATGGTGGGCATCTGCATAGCCTATGTCCTTCTGCTGCAACTGCCATTTCCAACGCTGTATTGGGTGTTGTGATTGGTGCTGTGGTTCCTGAGATTACCCGCCTCAAAGGTTTGGGCTCTCTTTATTATATTAGTATAGATTAATCTGTGGAAGATTACAAAGGGTTAAATCAAAGGTGATAAGGGAGCTACTTTCAATATTTATAAAAATGATATGAGCCTGTATCAAATCCGTAAATGATTTGAACCTCCCTTGCAACACGTGGCTTTTTAGCCATTGTTTTGAGCCAGTTGTGCTAAAATGTTATTGTTTGGTTTGGTTTGGTTTGGCTCAGATGTTCCCAAATTCCTTTTAGATTTGGAGTTTGCTGTACGGTTATGGTTATAGGTATGGCGAGGTAGAGTCTAAGTGTTAAATGTATGTAGGTTGTCAAGATTTACTATCATTGTAGTTGTTAAATTCATTATGTACTCATTTAGTCTTGTAGTGGTATTTCAATGTAGTGGTATCTACGTAGGGTCTCTGCTTTGATATAGTGATACTCTGTCTGGTAACATGCCGTAGTTTTACACTTCTAAACAGTAGTTTCCTCCCTATTAGTGTAATTTGTATATATGTTTAAAAACAAGCTGAAATACCAATGCAAAAAAGGTCATATCACTTATTTTTTAGGTCGAGTCTAGCACAGCGCGCATCTGCTGCTCTAAAAAAACGACCTCTTGGAATCACTCTGGACTTTTCACACGCTTGGTAGTGTGTTTTTTTAAATAGCATTTTTTCTATTGGGCTTTGCGTGTTTCTTTCTAAAAAGGAAATGTGTCCACCTACGTCTTGCGGTTATAAGCAGCGGCGTGCAGTGTGCCATCTGTCATGTGTCAGATTTCACACGAGCGCGCGCACACCGCTCGCAGGACGCTGCAGCTGCATTCCTCACGCTTGTCTATGTATTCCGATAAACAAATACTTTCTTGAAAACATGAGAGTAACTGTACCTTCTTCAATTATTTCACAAGCAGTAAAGAGAAACCATCCCGCACACACAATGCCACTACCAGCCACTGTGCATTACTTTCTCGTCATGCTTACATGTAAAGCACTCACTCTTTCATGGCGGTGACACTTTCGGTGGAAGTGGCATCCAGTCCGATGTGGTCTGGAGGCTGCGCTGCTGAGCTTGTACTTTGTGATGAGGAGACGCGTTCTACTGCGGTTAAAAAAAAAATCGCGAAACCCTAAGCTACTTCCTTTATATCTGTACCTTAAATAAGAAGCGTGAAATGAAAACATGTAAAATTGAATGTACTGTCCTGAACGGTCCATATCAGATGTTCCCACTGGGCTCCACGTCACACATGGGACGCATTACAGAAGATGGCGCGCAGCTGTTATCTGCGCCAGGAACACCCTCAGCAGGACAGTTCTCGTCTGCGCAGAAAGACAGACCGGGGAACTGAAACCGCTGCTCGCCTTCTATGCAGAGAGACCAGAAAAACTCGGGAAGGGCCGAGGAAAGAAGCCCCCCAGAAGCGGGTGCAGTGTGAGAATCAAACACCTACAACTGCATGGCAGAGGGTCTCTAAGGACAGGGCATTAAGGTGGATGAAAAAACTGTGGGGTCTTTCAAAGGGGTGTGGGCAATGTAATTAAGGGCATGGCTTAAAAACACGATAAACTGAAAAATCCTTTCTTAGCATAGTGTTTCGAGGCCCCCTTTAAACAAGCATTGACATAGCCAAGAGGTCTCGCTTTTGGGACCTTATAAGTATTTAGTTATGCAGCACAATATCCTTGGAGCAATAACATCAACTGTTGCATGACTAAAAACGTATACGGTCCCTAAGGCAAGACCTATTGGCTATGCCAATGCTTGTTTTAATTGTTTGAGAGAATATTTGTACTGGTCATGTTTATGTGTGTGTTTATTTATTATTTTGCCTAACGGAGTCTTATTGCAGTAATGTAAACTTCAATGGGGGCGGCTCAGGCCCGAGGTACATCTTTTAAGAGGATTGGATCCTGGGCCGGCCATTGTGTCAAGGATCACACGGCTCGACTTAAGTCCGCCGTACAAAGGTATTGATAAGAAAGTGAACTCTGAGCTGACTGGCGAGATTACAGGCCCTGGAGACGGCGGTATCAGCAGCAAAGCTCCCCACGGGGTCCCAGTCACAGAGAGGGGCTGACCAGACAGCTAAGGATCAAGAAAGGGAGGCCCATGGAATGGAATGTGAGAGCAGCTCCGAGGAGACGGAGAGTAGAGCGGTGTGTGCTGAAGAACACAAGCCGAGCAAAGTGTGCGCCCAAGCTGGACGGTTCTGCGACAGTGACCGGCATGGCACAGAGGCCTGGAAAGTAACTTCAGTAACGGAGCAGAGAGGTGGAGAAATCGTGACGTAGACTCGTGGAAGACAGAGCGGGGCCCCTTCCAACACTAACATGACAGCAAAGAGAGGGAGGCTGCCGCGTGTCACTGAAGGAGGGGCCACCTCCGGAGTAGGATTAAACTACGTACACTGGGCATGGGGGAGGGAGGGGGATAAGGGAGGGGTGTGTGAGAGCAGAGAGAAACCATTAACAGCTCGGCGTTCGTAAAAGGGTGCTGTGCTGATTGTTACAACAAGCCAGGACTATTGTCTTTGTCAATGGCTGTTAGATGCATAAGATAAAATAAAGCAACAACTATGGTTTCGTTGCATATAATACTGAAAATGATTCAGTTCTAAAATGATGACACTGCGAAAGAACTAGAACCAGGCTCTTTGAAGTTGCATCAAAAACAGTAAAGGGTGATACTGCTGCAGAGTCAAATAAAATAAAAAAATCACCTAGGGTGATGGCAAAAATAGGGAGGTCGGTAGGGACACGTTTCAACACCTGCTTTTTAGACCCGGCCCACTTAAAGCCCTGCTGTTAATCATATATCCAACATTCTGCTGCTCAGCCAATCGAATTTGAGAACTTCCATTAAGTCTTTATAGAGGTTCTAAGGTCACTGTAGGATGTAGCAATGAGAGTGTGGCGCATTTAGTTTGGCATTGGGAGGGCACAATGGACATAACTGATATAACTGTCTGTTCCTGGGAACATTCATTAGGGCTGGGCTTATAAGAAATCTGCTTTATCGTCTAGTTAAGCGCCTCATTCACGCACACAAGCATTTTACGCGGAAGCACTATAACGAGCGAAACACAGAGCCAGGAAAACAGGCAACTGATGACAGGCTTTCCTCCCATGTTCACAGAAACATCGAAAATATAAAAACTCGGCAGAAGAAACTTAAGAGCAGCACTGAAGTTCTCCGGGAACCGGAAAATGCATTCTTGGAGTGTATGCATGGGGAATGAGTGCACAGAGTAATCCTATGGCGACATCATTAATTGGCCGTAATTAATCAATTAATGAAGATGAGAGAGGGGAAGGAAGCGGACGCCTTGAAGGGCGGTGGGGTCAGGGTAACCAGGAAGGCGCATGACTCGCGCTGAAGGAAAAACAAGCTGCGAGATGCGCTCTGTGGTGGGGGAGGGAGAGGAGCATTGAAGCGAGGCGAGCGAGAGGAAAGCCAGATGGCGCCTCTGCTAGTGCCTCTGCGCGTAACCTCACACTCTATGCCACACAAAGCTGTGGTAGGACTTTTAAAAACCCACTCGCTAAATGTCTCGCCAGAGCACCGCATGCGCTGACTAAGGTGAGCCCTAAAAATTGCTGGTGCTCAGCACCAGTGAGACCCAGCCCACTTAAAGCCCTGCTTAAGGGGTAAACTAACTGAGTGTATGCCACTTCGCATTTGGTGATATCCTATTCGGCCCTGCACGCGCTTCTGTAAAATAATGCAAGGGCAAAGGCATTTCTTATTTGCGTCGCCTACGTGGATGTCAGGGCCCCCGTCCCCACACAGGACTGCACAGGAGCAAAACGTGACTCTGCGTGATTGATGTGGCAGCAGGGGCCGTCCAAGTGTCAGCGACCCCTTGTATGGAGCCAAAGTGATAACCCACTGGCACTTTCTATAGAACGGTTTGTCAAAATGGTCTCTTTAAACACCACCACTAGTCCTTGGATCTAGAAGCACAATACATTATGCTTTCTTTAAAATAAATAATTGGCACTAGAAGGCAAACGGTCTCTTCAGCCATGCTTATCTGAAATAGGGAATATCAAATGGTCGTTTTATATGGATTTTATTTTCACAGTGTCGGATTAATATGGCCGGATATTGTCAACAAGGAACTCAGAACCTCCTCCGTTTAGGAACTAAACATATGGCACATGATTATACATCAGGCATGTTTCACAATCACCAGCTCACAAATTAGAAAGTAAACTCCATAGTATACTCTATAACTTGCCGTATGTGGGATGAGTGGAGGAGGTGGGGTGAGAGAGCTGGGGTTGGGGTGGTTGGGCCCCCAGATGGCCGCAGCTTTTGTTGGCTCAGATCTATTTGATCAATCGGCTGTCTATCTCAGGTGGTCGTTAAGCGCTACAGTAGAAGAATATTGTGGGAAAAGCTGAGCACTTACTGGAATACCATGAATAGAGATCTCAACTGGTGGGCTGTGGATCTGTGGCCCATTGCTTCTCCTGTGGCCTCAGTGTATGCTACTGTGCAGGCCTGTTGAGATGATGGTAGCAAGCTGGCAAAGGCAATAGCTCTCGCTAAACACTTATAAGGTCCCAAAGGCGACACCTATTAGCTATGCCAATGCTTGTTTTACAAAGCTTTCATTGGCTTGAGTCTAAAGAGTTACTGGCTTTACTGTTTATTATAATGTGTGCAGTATATGTGGATTCTGGAACAATTCATATTTTATTAAATTAGCTTTCAGCTAATGTTTCATGTTGGCTTTAGCTCTAACTGTAACTAGTTATTATAGTCACATTTTGCATCCATAATTTAGAAGTAAGAAAGATTTTATCACGCTCATGTCTCTCTCTCTCTGTACCCAGCGGCATCTCCTTGGTGTGTGGTGTTGGCATCACTCTAGTAACAGCACTATTACTCACGCAATATTGTTGTGAATTGGGTTGTATAATATATCTGTTGATTTCAAAGTTATATCGTTCTAGTTAATAAGTAAAGGCGTGCTCTTAACAGAATTCAGGCAGAGAACGTATTTGTCTCGACATGGGATCTACATTATTTGTTATTTAGTTGTACTTTCGGCTTATAAGATGTTTAGTCATTAGCTCTCGCTGTTTTTTTTTCGTTTCCCTTTGACTTCCTAAAGTAAATGACTTCTGCACAATCCCCTTCATTTTCTTTTCCAAACCAAATTCGGCAGCACAGGTCACTGTAATGAAGGCAGCTGGTCTGTGTATACTTATTTATGTACTTGGTAACAGAAGTGCATCAAGACATGGTGGGTTGTTTGTTGCTTTTTGGGGCGCTTTAATGTTACACTAATTCAGCTTTTCTCTTGTGGAAATTATTGTGCCTTTGTGTGTGGCGTCGTTTGATGAGTATGGGATATCTGTATATACGACTTTTGGTAAAGTTTCATATTTCTTACGACATGCATTGTCGTGCCAGCTGGGGGTGGGAAGGAGACTACCTTGTTAGCTCCCTGCAGCGAGCTGTTGCGCATCATAAGGTCTCTTTAATGTACATGACCGTGGCTATGTTTTAGGGAGAGAAATGCCTTCCCTCTCTGCCAAAACAGTGTTCATAATCCAGTTTCTAGAGCACCGCATTAAGACGCAGGGCCGTCTTCAACATATCCAGCTAAATGTCAAAATATCGCTCGTTTGCTGTTCTGGGGTCATTTTCTGCACTTGTACAGGATATCTAGTCCTGACTCTACACGTGTTAGTTTTTTATGTTTGCTTAATATTGTCAGGTTGTCTACTTAACCTAAGCACTTTGGAAAACTCCAGACAAACTGAGGAGGATTGGAGGGGCAGTGACTTGCCAAAAATGTCACACTTTGATCCCTACATATTAGCAAGTCGTGTAAACTTATTTTGTTAGGCGAGAGGACGGTGTGCTGTTGTACAACACATTGTTAAAATCAAAACAAAATACCCAAACTTGCATGGGCTTTCCAGGTAAGACCCACCACATTATAGCACCTCTACTCGTTGCGTTCAGAATCACAAATATTCTTCTCGGTCCCATTACCGTCAGGTTCCAGTTACTAAATAATGTCAGTTGTGCAGCTGGTGTCTTCTGAATTGAACACAGTACTCCAGATGTGCCCTATTGAACTGGAAATAATCCTTTAAAGGTGGTCTTCTGAACTAGATACAAAAATGCAAATGTGGCTTCCAGTAAAAACACATTACACAAGTGGAGGCTTCCAGACAAAATATGTCAGATATGGTTTGGAAAAGTAGGGAAAAATCTACCAAATAAGACAATCTACACTGGATATATTACTGTAGATATCGTTTCAAATACTCCACACAAGACCGCAAATGAGTGAACTAGACACAGTACACTAGGTGTGACCTCTGAAGTACTATCTCCACTCCAGGTGAAACATTGAGGCCTACTCACACTATTCCATGAAGGCTTGACCAAACTAGACACACCACTGTATATTAGGCCTTAGTAGAGTCTTGATTTGCCGCTGCCTGTGCCATATTTGTTTGTGCATGTGCACATGCTGTACCTGTTCTCAAGGTTTGAAGGAGAATGCATAGCTGCTGTACTAGTTGTTTTGATGTACCAAATTGGATCTGGACTAGTACCAGGCAAAGAACAATGTTTAAATGTGAAAGAAATCCACCTTGTAAAAGTTAGTCTGTTTGAGCACCATTTTGTCCATCTTTCTTTCCTCCTGGTCAGTGCACGTATTCATGAAAAAAGTTATGCCAAGATTTACATCTTTGCCTAAATATATTTTAGTATTAAATCTTTTTATTGAAAAAGCAGAGCACATACACATAAAACGTTTATCACTATCATCCTCGACAAAGCTCAAAAGAAATGGAAAGGGTCAATCCAACGTGCGGGGTGAGAGTCTTAAAAGGGCGTTTGGCATGCGCAAACTGCCAACATTGGATAAAAGGGAAAAAAAAGAAAAACAATCAAACAAAACCCCCATCCACCCACCCTGACCCACCCCTCCCCACCCTCCTCCCCTGTTCCAAGTCCACAAATCCAGTCATCCGAGAGTCCCTCTCCATTAGCCTGTCGCTAAATATATTTTAAAGCTTCTTTTTTTTTTATTCACAAACATACCTAGAAATATGTTACAAAAGCTGCGTCAGGCGCTTGTTTCTTGACGACGTACCTCAGTGAATGTCCTCTAACTTTTTCTGTAGGATCCAGGCCCGGACTGGCCATAGCGGGCACCGGGCAATCCCCCAGTGCGCCGCACGGGTGGGGGCCGGTTTTGGGCCCCTGGGGGCCGTTTTTGTTACAGGGCCATTTTTGCAGCATAGCTGCAAAATCGGCCCTGTACCAAAATAGGCCGAAAACCGGCCCCGGCAAAAAGCTCAGCGGCACCTCCACCCTCCGGGAAGGGGGGGGGGCGGGGGGGGGGCGAGCACTTTGGCAGGGCCGGTTGTGGTTCCCATTCCGGCCCTGGTAGGATCCTATTCATCCTGCATGTATTTCTTCTTAACGGAGAACTCCAAAGGGAGGAGTAGGTAGAGCGACTGTTCATATTCACATTTTTCCCTGTGGAATGCTCTTCCCTTGTATCACCCAACAAATCTAGGTGTGATCTGTTCTTTTTGACATCCTATAAAGAGTTACTCCAGCTTTTGGCTGGTGTAATTATCCGACCATTTTTACGATTCGTGGGGATCAGAACAAAGTTTGACCTTGCTTACAGACGTTCAAGTTTAAGGGTGTTCCTAAACATCCAAAACAAACCACACCTTGGAACACCCACTGTCCATCTTTTGAGCGTGATTTACTGCTGTTGATTTCAACACACTCATGGCCGAGAAATCTGTAGTAAAGAATGCATTTGCTGTTCAGGAATCCCTTTATGAATTTCTGGCAGGAAATCAGGTAAAACAGATAAATCGGGTCATAAACTTACATTTGCAACCATATTTACCTATGTAAATAGGTCTCATTATAATTAGTTTAGTTTGTATATGCTTCAGAAATTCAGCCTTGACTAATATGTTGGATATTAACTTTGATCAGGGAACAAAATACGAGCAGAAATCACTGCCAAATAATGTTAACTGTTCTAATTTTATTGCATGTGTGTTCCACACAGTCCACAAACCGAGAGATGTGTACAGTGCACAGATAACGGTTTGATCAAATTTAAATGGCTGTAATATGCAAATATCTTCCATCTGCTTTAATGAACAGCTCTAGTGGAAAATTGTCTAGTTGCTGGTAAGATCTCTATCACCTCTTCCAACAGATCCTGTTACAAGCCTTGAGCTCCTGGGGGCCCCCTCCGGCCCTGTGCATGGGCGGGCCTGAGAGCTCTTTACTACATGGTTGCCCCTTCCAAGTACATTGTTACGCCACTGCCCATAAACCCCCCAGAACCTCCTCCCTCAGCTGAAGCAAAGTGACACAGAGTCAATGGACGGACGCCCTCAACACCACCCAGCCCTATGCTGCAACCAACCTGAAACAGGCAGACAAGAACTTCAACACCTGGATCACCAACGCCGCCAACCCAGTTGCCCCTACAAAACTAGCCAAAACTCGCAGATCCATCAAACAAACCAGCTACTACATTTTGGAACTCAGCACAATGAAACGCTGCTGCCGGCAACTAGAACGGAGATGGCGCACCACCAGTGATGTTGCAGACCAAGCCGCCTTCAAGTCAGCCAACAAGCCAAAGTCGCTGAAAAAGACACCCTTGCAGACTGCATTGAGGCTAGCGCTAACCACACCAAGGATATCTTCAGCATCATCGGAGAGCTCTCCTACCCAGCAGTCACCAAGAACACGATCCCTCCCTCACTGGAGCTCTGCGACGCTCTAGCTAATCACTTTCATAACAAGATATCCACCACCTACAGGAACTTTGACCCCCAACCCACTGACCTTCTCCACCTTCCGCTCCTCCAGAAGCCTCCCCAGACCAACATCTCACCACATGGGAACAGCTCACCACACCAGACACCACAGCTGTAATGAACTCAATTCACTCAGGAGCACCTACAGACCTGTGACACCACCACCTCTTCAACCTAGGAAGTGACGAGATCAGCCACCAACTCACCACCATCCTCAACGCATCCAATGACGCAGCCACCTTTCCCAACACATGGAAACACGCAGAGGTTAGATATCTCCTCAAGAAAGCCTCTGCAGACCCCAGCGATCTTGAGAACTATGGCCCCATCTCGCTGCTCCTGTTTCCTGTGAAAAGTCCTGAAGAAGGCCATCAACCATCAGCTTCCATAACACCTAGAGAGAAACAACATGCTAGATCCCTCCCTAGCAGGTTTCTGAGCCAACCACAGCAGTGAGACCGCCCTGATCATTGCCACAGATGACAACCGCACCCTACTTGGCAGAGGAGAATCGGCCGTCCTAATCCTTCTTGACCTGCCCGCAGTCTTTGACTCCGTGTCCCACCATCCCCTCATCAAAAGACTGCACCAGATCGGAAACAGAGGAGACACACTCAGATGGATAGCATCATACCTTTCCAGACACACACAGAGAATCTGTCTCCTTCCTTCACCTCGCAACTCCGAAACAACATTTGCGGTGTCCCCCACGGTTCATCCCTGCGTCCTCTTCTTTTGCATCTACATGATGCCTCCGGACGACATTATCAGAACCCACAACATCAACATCATATACTATGCCGTTGACACCCAGCTCGTCGGTCTTTGGCAATACACTGTACGCAGGAACCATCATCAAACTCATGAGAAGTTTCCAGACAAAACAGAACTCAGCCCCCAGATTGATCCTCAACCTGCCCAAATGGACCCACATGACCCAGCACCGAGGAACTTCTACTGACTCACCTACCAGAAAAGATGCCAATTCAAATTACTGACATGCCTACAAAGCCCTCCATGACCAAGGACCAGCATACATGACACACTGCCTGAATTTCCACCAACCAACCAAAAACCTTCTCTCCACCTCTCTCGCCCTGGCACAGACAGTGCCCATTCGACGTAGCCACAGCGGAGAAGGCTGCTTCTCTCACCTTGCACCCAAGTCCTAGAACGTTCTCCCCCTCCACCGATGAACATTACCTTCGCTGATTGACTTCAGGAAGAAACTCAAGACCTTGCTCTTCAACTAAGCCCAGGAACCCAGCGGCTGGATACCCTCATGGGTGATCAGCCACACTGTACAACTAACGACTGATTGATTGATAAGTCAAATCACCATCACATTCTCCTTCTGTATTAGATGAGCTGCTATGCCAGCTAAACATTTCCAGATGTAGAATGGCTCTTGGAAAGGATTCACATGAGGAATAAACCTGCAGAACAGAATATCCATCAGAATGTTAAGTGATGGGATAAAACCAATGTGTTTCCTGTTTCTAGAAAATTAAATTATGGATCCGATATACTAGTAGCCCATGTATTGTCATAATCCTTACTGCTGCTTATATGTTCAAGCATGGCTGCTGGTTCCAGGTATACCTCACAAGAACACACTGCCTTAATTAATTTAGAAGCTCTGAATGTATTTCATTGAAAGATTTCAAAGAGTTGTTCATGCATGATAAAGCCAGTTCATAGTCAATACAAATCTACTAATTGTCTATTAACAAATGGTAGGTATGTTGCGCTGCAAGTGTCTGTGAAGAAATGTTCTAGAAATAGCACTCTTATTAGGTTGGCTTTCTTCTCAGTCCCTGAAAGAGCCCAGTGGCAATTTAGGCACTCGTGTTTTACTCATGGTGAAAAAATGTCTGGGGTATCCGTTTCAGAATAGAGGTAGACCACACGTTTCCTAGTTTGGTTTGTGCCTGATTTCTCTGAGTAAGAGCTATATGTAGTGGGACTGGCAGACATTAAATACAAATTGACTAAAGCAATATTTCATTGTCGGTATTCCATTTAAAAGGTGTTTTATTGCAATGGGGTACCAGATGTCCTTACATTGGTACAATGTTTTTAAACAGAAACAACCTATTTTGTATGTGTAGGGTCAAAGGTCTCTGGCTCAGTAGCCATGTGGTGTCCTAATCCTCATTTTCACATTCTGACTGACCCACTGTTTTGCTTGCATTAGACGTGCGTCACACTTTCCTTTAACTAGGTACTAGGTACTATGCTTTTGTTTGATGTTGCTCACTAACTAGTGCTAGATTCTCTTGACTCTGTTTCTGTAGGGACACTGCTGTCCCCATGAAAGGCTGTGACTTGAGTAATGATTGGCGGCAGCTAATATATAGCTGTGAGGTGCAGGCCTCTCTACTAGAGCTGCATTGGGAAGATTGCCTATTTGCTCCCCCGTGTAAATCTGTGCAGCATGTCATAATAAGGCTCCGATTCCCTATGAGTAAATGAAGTGTCTGTGAGTAGCCCTTGGATACACGAGAGGTCAAGAATCCCCTCTCACATGCCCCCTGTATATAGTCCATAGGTTGTAAGGTAATTTGTAGAATTTAGTTGTAGTCAGAGCGGTTGTTGGCTTTGCCTTTCTCACTGCTCAGTGATATTCTATGTCCATTCCCTGCATATAGCTGAGGAAGGATAACTTGCTTGACTTGACTCAACGAGTAGTAAATATCATCTAGAGCTAAGGAAGCAACGTTGTTGCTGCTGCAGTCTGGACTGGAGAATTAGATGACCTGAATAGCGTGTGGAGAATCATCATTTCTGTAGTCCGGAGCCCAAGTCAAGCTGTCCAGTGTGTTGCTGTGAAATGTTTTGTTGATCTGAAACTTTCAAAACCAGAAACCTGCAATCTCTTTGTAAACCAATCAAGACCATTACCCTGGGTGTGCCTTGGGATGTATTGAGAGTCAAAATGCCACTGGGGCAAACCACAAACAAATCCAGATTATCAGAAGCCTCTCTCCTCCCTTGGTGTCTCCTATCATCTGTGTGGTCTTCATTGTGTTACCAATCCTGTATATGAGGGCTAGAGAATCTCTGCAGCCATACCTTTGTTCCATTCTGCTGCTTATCCTGCTCATAACGACCCTCCACTCTCTGCTACACTGTTTCCGTGTTGATGCTGCTGAACTCCTCCTTTATGCCTGAAGGCCTGAAAGCCTATGCCCTCAACATCTGGCCTGCATCTTAAGCTGACAAGCCTTTTGAAACGGCTGTTTCTACACCTTAGCCAAAACCAAGAAATTCAGCTCTACTTAATGCTGCTGCTGAAATTCCCTTTCAGTGCTCAGAACAAGAGCCTAAGACTTTCTCGGATAACAGTCAGTCGCCAAGCAGAGTAGTCTTCATTTATGACCTACGGACTGAAGGGTGTGCATTTGTGCTCACACCTCTACAAAACTGAAAAGAATCCGATCTAAAAATGTATGCTCTTAATTAATCCAGATCCTATTGTTTGGTTGCACATCTTTGTTAGACTGTGTCCCTGTGTTTACACAGATATACGGTTATCTAGCATAAAACAAAAATACAGAGTACTCACAGGACTTCACTTTTAGTTGTATGCCCCTGAAGTCCATAAGTGACTGAGGAGCTTGATTTAATGCTAATAAAGTTGTACCCAGTGCTTAATTTAAGCCTGTGGTTTCCGGTGCTCAGCACCAGCACTTAATCATCAACACTGGCACTTTTCATGAGCACCAGTTAAGGACACATTAATTTATGGGGAGATTAAGTGATTTGCCCAGAATCACAGGATATTGAGCCGATGTCGAGACGCAAACCTGGTTCCAGAGCTTGGAAGTTGGCAGCTGTGACCATTACGCCACATCCTCTCCCCACTTTCATGGTTAGTAGTTAGTTTTGTTTTAGGAAGCGCTAACAGGAGAAGTGGACTGATGTAAGCTGCCTTCCGACAAGCGCCCCAGCGTTTTTGTTTTACAAATTAACCACTGGTTCTCTTCCAGGGGATCCTCATCAATAGTCATAAGCACATGAATATTCCCGCCCATGCGCGGAACCCCGGAAATATATAAACCATATATGTGTGCATATATGTGTGTGTATGTATATATATATATATATATATATATATATATGTATATATATATATATATATATATAGTCAACAACACACAATGCAGCATTCCATATACCACACAATGCTGAGCAACGTTGTAAGAATTTCCCTTGCATATAAATACAATTCCAATAAAGCAGGGAGAAAGAAAGACATTTGAAAAATGCTTTAATACATAGCAGAAATCCTAATCCTGCAAAGAGAAATGAAAAAAACATTGTCAGCACGTAGACTGCATTGCAGAAACTATCAGTGTAGAAAGCTGAAAAGCTAACCCACAGAAACGCACAGAATAAACTGGCACTGTGCCTTTAAGACAGCCATGACCCCTAGCTTCCCATCATGCCTCAGGGGTGACATTAGGTCAGTTGTTCTTTCCGGATCCTTCTGTCAGGACCCTGGTAACTTCATCTCTCAGTACTTTCTGATATCTGTCAGAAATGACTTCTCATTTTTTGTCAAAATCATTTTACTTTGACGCCTTTTTGTTATTAAAGAACTTTTTTACGATTTTTGAGACAGTTTGGCATTCATTTCCAGTCAAAAATACCCTCTCTCTCTGATTCTTGCCCTTCCTGTAGCAAGGAGAGCGCTAAAACAACTCCCACCCTGTCTGTATTCTCTGCCTTCCTTCTGATCATGCTCCCAAGACCTGTCCGCATTGCCAGTAGCTGTCCAAAAGAACTCTGAAGGACAGGGAGAGGATTCTCCTCTATCGGCTGGCTAAAAAGGGGAAAGCTCCTTCAAGAGGCAGGTCTCCGATGAAGAAGAGGAAAGAGAGTGCCACCACTCCATCTAGAAGTAAGGTTCCAGTATGCTTTCCATCGGCGCCAGGCTCAAGATCACAAATACCTTAGTCGGCAACAGAAACGTAGACTAGAAGACCATGGACGAGAACACCAGTCGTCGGCGAAGACTACAGGTACGTCGGATCCTCCGCCATAGTTAACCCGGCGACGATCCACATCGAGGAGTCGCTCTCCGTTGGTGCGGGCTCGCCCAACGTCAAAGGATAGATCTCTGTTGTCGCCGTCAGGTCGGCATTCGACGTCGAGACATGCTCCGCCGTCGCAGGGTCACTGGCTATTGGCGTCGAAGCAGGCGCTCCATTTCCATCAACCAGGCGGCGGTCAACGTCGAGACGCGCCTCGTCACCAGAGGCAAGGCACTCATCGCCTCCGTTGTCGTCCAAGCGACTCAACGTCAAGGGCTCGATTTTCACCGACGACGAAGAAAGATTAGTCGGCGAGACCCAGAGTGAAGTTCACCAAGCTTTGGTCGACGTCGAGATGGCGGTCTCCATCGAATGCGAGAAGTGCCCCGATCTCGACTTCGCTGACTTCCAGTAGATTATCAGCGTCGAGAGAGAGATCTGAAAGGCATCAAGACACGACGTTCAGAAGGATTTCTCATTCGATCCGTACTTCATTAGGATCTCCTGCACGCTCAACATTGAAGGCGAGGTCTGTTGGCTTCAGGTGTTTGACGTCCCATCATACAACAACGAAGCACACGGAGAGGTCAACGTTAAGAAAAAGATCACGCTCTAGGGATTCACCAGTGATGGTGACGCAGAGCCGATCGACATCGAGGCACTCTCCATCGACGTCACATCGTTCATCAAGACGCCGATCACACTCCAGAAGTCACAGAGAGTCCTCTCATTCTATTAGGAACTCACCCTAGATCAGAGGTCTTCAAACTTTTTGATGCCGAGACCCCCTTGTAAAACCTTTTTAGGCGTAAGGACCCCCTTCCGACAAAAGATTCTAGAAACTAGTACTCCTCATCATAAACAACTATCGACAACCATAAATGCGCCTGTTAGACCCCATCACATCCATCCATCCATCCATCCATCATTCATCCACCCACACTTCCACACATCCATCCATCCTTCATCCATCCACCCTTTCATCCTTCCATCCTTTACCTATCCATCCGTCCATCCACACACCCACCTTTTCACACATCCATCCATCCATCATTCATCCATGCAACCTTTAATCCATCCATCCATCCATCATTCATCCATGCAACCTTTTATCCATCCATACATCCATCATCCATCCACCCTTTCATCCTTCCATCCATACATCCATCCTTTACCTATCCACCCGTCCATCAGTCCATCATTCTTCCACCCACCTTTTCACACATCCAGCCATCATTCATCCATGCAACCTTTTATCCATCCACCCATACATCCATCCTTCATCCATCCACCCTTTCATCCTTCCATCCATACATCCATCCATCCTTCATCCATCCACCCTTTCATTATTCCATCCATATATCCATCCACCCTTTCATCCATACATCCATCCTTCATCCACCCACCCTTTCATCCATCCATCCATCCACCCACCCATCCATCATTCATCCCCCACCTTTTCACACATCCATGCATCCATCATTCATCCATGCAACCTTTTATCCATCCATACATCCATCCTTCATCCATCCATCCTTCATCCATCCATCCACACTTTCATCCTTCCATCCTTCCATCCATCCTTCATCCATCCACCCTTACATCCATCCATTCACCCATCACTCATCCACCCACCTTTTCACAAATCCATCCATCATTCATCCATGCAACCTTTTATCCATCCATACATCCATCCCTCATCCATCTACCATTTCACCCTTCCATCCACCCTTTCATCCATCCATCCTCCATCAACCCACCTTTTCACACATCCATCCATCCTTCATCCATCCATCCATCCACCCTTTCATCTTTACATCCATCCACTCATCATTCATCCACCCACCTTTTCACACATCCGTCCACCCTTTCATCCTTCCATCCATACAGCCATCCACCCTTTCATCCATCCATCCATCCATCATTCATTCACCCACCTTGTCTGTGCCTCTCTCATGGGGGGTCAGTATCTCTCTGCTTCGTCTTCCTCTCTCATGGGAGGGCATCTCTGTGCCTCCCTGCTTGGGGGGGGGGGGGGTTGGCAGACGGCTGTGAAAACATCTCACCATGAAGAACAGACTCTCAGCCACATTTCTCCTGCACAGGCGCCAGGTATGAGGGCTCGTGGGACTTGAACCAATGATGATGATTGTAATGTCCTTCTGCTGTTTACTGTGTATTTGTAAAGCGCTCTGACACCTACGGGTTAAACTAGCGCTATATAAAACGTTAAAAGTAAAAATAAACCCACAGCTAAGTCCATTGAACTCAAAGGGCTACAGCCTCCTCCAGCCCCCCTCCCCCCCCCCTCCCCCCCTCCCCAGCTCGTGTATGTCAGCCTGGCTGAAACAGCTTGGACACACACAAAGGCACACCAGAGTACTATCACAGGTCTTTAAAAGACCTTTACTTGTTAACGAGGCTTTGATGTTTTTCACACCTCGGTGTGAATTAGGCGGCCTCCGCCTTGAGCACCCTCGATCAGCCCGACGCCAGGAACTGCACTCTGGCAGAATCTGCGACCCCCTTCCCAGGACTCCACGACCCCCCTGGGGGTCGCGCCCCACAGATTGAAGACCTCTGCCCTAGATGATTGCAACGTCACGTAGCTCTTCTGCTCACTTGCCTGAGCCTCCTAGAACAACTCCAAGAGGCTCTCCAAGGAGACGGCGATCTCCTTCAATTCACCTTTCGCCCAGATGGCTTCAACCTCTCTATCATTGGCAGAAAGAACGCTCTGGTCATGCCCAGTGGCCTACAGACTATTCCAGTCCACTGCACAGATCCCCGTTACGTCGTCTCGTGCAGGAAGTGGACAGGTCCCCCACTACTCGGGCAAGAGAATACAGAGGCAGATCTCCTGAGCGCCGGTCGACTCCGTTTCATCACAAGAGACTGCAACCGCCATATTGGTCCTCGTCTATGACACGCTCATCCAAAAGGGACTACTCGCCTACCCTTACGGATAGTCCATCTTCTAGAGTGTCACCCATAGATGATGTAAATACCATTCACGATGTTCTCGCTAGAGGAGCACAAAAGCTGGGCATAGCCATGTCAGCTCCTCAGACCACCACTTCTATCATTTTCAAGACTCCATCAGACATCTGCGACTAGGCCATTGCTTCCTCTGGTTCCTGGTATCATTGAGCCGGTAATGGACATCTTCCTCACTCCATCATCGGCTAAAGCAGCTCCGGCTCGGATCCTGAAAAAATATAAACATCCTGCATCAGAACCTCTTTTTCTGAAATCGCGATGGCTTCTTCCTCCTCAGGTCCTCCAGGTAAAGAAAGTAGAGCGCAGGATTCTTGGGGTCGAAAGGCCTGCAGCTCGGCAGCGTCTTCTCTTAAGGTGTCTAGCGCTGCTGCCCTGCAGGGCCATTATCATAGGTCCTTATGGGATTCGCTGGAGCGTTTTAAAGACAAACTCCCAAAGGAGGATCAACAGGACTTTTCCGAGATTCTCCAAGAAGGGGCGCTGGTGGCCAACCAGGTAATCAGCACTGCAGCGGATGGGGAGTCTTTGGCTGCTCTCTCAACTGCACATGGCATATGTGCACCAAGATCTTCCTGGTTGCGCCTGACAGTGCTGAAACCGGAAGCACAGCAGCACATTTTGAATCTTCCATTTTTTGGAAACTCCCTGTTTGGATCACACACAGACGAGGAAATGGCCAGAATGAAAGCCGAGTTGGACAGGTTAAAGGCTGTGGCCTGGAGAAGAAAAAGGAGTTCAAATGACGCTACAGGCCCTACAATCGTAAAAATTACCAACAGAGGGTTCAAATCCCTCAATGGTCGCAGAACAAGTCCTAGTTTCAAGGTCGTCGTTCCTCAAGAGGAAGAGGAGGACATCAACAACAGTCCTCTTCCGGAGCAAAAACTCAAGGGAAGCAATGATTTTCTGCTTCCTCTAGCACCGTTACACATTGCAGTGGGAGGAAGTAAGTCAAATTGCATACAAGACTGGCGCAACATCATCAAAGACCAGTGAGTGCTGAATATGCTGAACAATGGGTAGGCACTACGTTTTTGCGCCCCCCCAAGAGACATTCCTCTGGTAAAGTCATGTCATCTACACCTAGATCTGCTGCGTCAGGAAGTGTCGACCCTTCCCACAGAAACTAGCCATAGAAGAGGTCCCTCCTGCACAGAGAGGGAAGTGAGTTTACTCCAGATACTTCCTTATTCCGAAAAAAGTTCAGCCGAACCTATTCTAGATCTACGTTCTCTGAACAAGTTCATCAGAAAGGAAAAGTTTTGAATGTTGGCACTCCATCAAATATTTCCACATCTGAGGAATGGAGATTGGATGTGTTCGGTGGATCTCCAAGATGCGTACTTTCATATTCCAATTACACCACAGCATCGCAAGTTCCTGCGGTTCATGGTAGGCACGAAGCATTACCAGTTCAAGGTCTTTCCCTTCGGCCTAAAATCTGCTCCGAGGGTATTCACGAAATGCATGGCAGTAGTGGTGCCAGCATTACATTGCCAAGACCTGTTTGTGTATCCATACTTGGACGACTGGCTGTTGAAGGGATCATCTCCCCACATGGTGCAGGAGCACCTTCATATCTGCCTGGTTCTCCTTCAACGCTTAGGCCTTCATGTGAACGTGGACAAATCAGTTCATCAACCTACTCAATCGCTCCACTATCTGGGCTCCACCCTGGACTCCGACCTTGGAAAAGTGTTTCCTTCGGAGGAGAGACTGTTATCAATGAGAAACAAATGCAACATCATCCATCAAGCACATCAACCATGAGTAAGACCAGTGGCTTCTCTACTGGGGTCGATGCCCTCTTGCATTTTTCTCATATCCAACTCCAGATAGAGATTGAGACAGTTGCAGTAACATCTGGAGGACAAATGGGACCAATCCTCGGTTCATTGGAACAACCAAATTCTCCTCTCTCAAACAGCAAAGAAGTCCATTCTCTGTTGGCTTAAGCCAAAGAATCTTCTGGTGGAAGTCCCATTCCATCAACCTCTGCCAAAACAATCTCTGATCACGGATGCATCTCTTCAGGGATGGGGAGCACATCTGGGTGGACTACAAACTCAGGGCAGATGGACCAGCAAAGAGCAGACCTATCATATTCATGTGGAGAAGTGTGGCTCACTGGTTAGAGGAGGCAGACCTGGAAGCAGAGGTCAGCCCGGGACCAGGGTTCAATTCCCCGGCTCGGCGGGGTCTTGAGTCCTAAAATGTCCATGGACTCGACAATTCTCACTCCTGTGCCTACTCGATTCACACTCCGCGACTCTGCGCAATAGCTTGCTTAATCTCCACAACAGCCCCTCGCGGCGGGATGCCTGGCTTTCACCTTGCGGATACCCTGCCGGGGTTATCTCACAAGGGAATACCAGGACGGGTTCCCTAAGCAAGCCCTTAAAGACCGGTTGGTGATTTGCGCTATATAAATTCTTGTACATTTACATATCAACATTCTAGAACTCTGGGCTTTTCATTTAGCCCTCAATGCATTCCAGCCGTCGATTCAGTCCGAATTGATTCTGATACAAACGGACAATACAACAACCATGTATTACTTGAATAAACAAGGTGGAGCACGTTCTCGCCCTCTGTCTCTAGATTCCCAGGCGATTTGGCACTGGCTGCTGGCCAGGAAACTCTTGATCACGGCAGTGCATCTGCCAGGAGAATAGAACGTGCGAGCAGACTCCCTCAGTCGACATTTCGAAGAACAAGAAGACTGGGTGCTCAACGGCGAAGTGGTGGCGGACATTTTTCATCAATGGGGTCACCCATCCATCGACCTCTCTCTGCAGACGATCGAAACAGAAAATGCCACGCCTTCGCTTCCAGATTTTACGGAAAAGAAACGAGAGGGAATGCTCTTTTGATAGACTGGTCTGGGACGTTTGCATACACTTTCCCACCCCTTCCTCTCGTCCTGAAGGTGGTTACCAAGCTCATCCAATCCAAGATGACGATGATCCTCATAGCAAAAGACTGGCCTTGTCAATGGTGGTATCCGGACCCTTTGCAACTCTCGATCTGTCCGCACCAGAGACTTCCGTGCAGGCTGGACCTTCTTACTAAAATGGGAGGGAAGATTCTGCACTCCAGCCTTCCCTCGCTGAGCTTGGCAGCATTGCTCCTGAAATCCTGCAGTATGGACATTTTAACCTCCCTCAGGACTGCATGGACATTTTGAGGGAGTCAAAGAGACCATCCACAAGAGCCTTGTACTCTTTTAAAAAGAAAAGGTTTTATTTGTGGTGTATTCGTAATGGTTGGAGTCCAATTAATGGGCAAGAAGAGGTAATCTTGCCGTATCTGCTCTACTTTTCCTAATCTGGTTTGAAATACAAGTCCATAAAAGTGCATTTGGCTGCCATCACGGCATATATAAAATCACCTAACCAGCCTTCTTTCTTTCAACTGCAGGTGGTCAATGACTTCCTACAGAGGTTGAAGAAGGTTTATCATCCTGTCCGACCTCCTTCCCTGCCTTGGGAGTTGAATCTAGTTTTGTCAAAATTAATGGGTCCACCTTTCGAACCCATTCATAAGACCACATTACAACACCTTACATGGAAAGTAGCTTTTCTGGTGGCTTTCACTTCAGCACGCAGAGTGAGTCAAATCCAAGCACTCTGTTCTAAGGAACCGTATATGGTTTTCCATCACAATAGGATCGTGATGAGAACTCATCCTTCCTTCCTACCCAAAGTAGTGTCTGCCTTCCATGTAAAACAGCCAATTTCTCTTCAGCAGAAAGGTTTCTTCATTCATTAGACATCCAGAAGGTTCTCAAATTCTATTTGGAGGGAAAAATTCCTTTTGAAAGGCTGATCAGTTGTTTCTAAACTACGGCTCTGTTAGAACAGGCTTTCCAGCCTCTAAAAGATCCATTTCAATGTGGATAGTGTCTTGTATTAAAATGGCTTACCAAATAGCAAACAAGCCTCTATTAACGTCCCCTAACGCTCACTCTACTAGGGGCAATGCTGCTACAGTAGCGTTCTTACACAATGTACCGACGGCCGATATTTGCAAGGCTGCAACTTGGAAATTGGTCCATATGTTTACCAGGCATTACTGTCTGGATTCTGACTCCAGAGCGGATACCCAAGTAGGCCAGGCCTCCATGAGGAATCTGTTCCAATGCTAGCTTGATTGGAGTCTTTGTAATGGTTTATTCTTCCTATGTATCTTTATTGCACTCTGGTTACTTGCCTGCCCACAGGATGAGGGGATGGGCTTGCTATTCTATTCATGTGCTTATGACTATTGATTAGGATCCCCTGGAAGAGAATAAGTTACTTACCTGTCATTCTAGTTCTCTTCCAGGGGTATCCTCATAAAGTCATAAGCAACCCACCCGCCTTCCTGTGCAAGTGATCAAGATACATGTCATCTCTTTGTGCCATGGCCTTCGGGTCTCCGCAAAGAACAACTGACCTGTCACCCCTGTGGCATGATGGGAAGCTAGGGGTCATGGCTGCCTTAAAGGCACAGTGCCAGTTTATTCTGTGTGTTTCTGTAGGTTAGCTTTTCAGCTTTCTACACTAATGTTTCTGCAATGCAGCTTAGATGCTGACAATGTTTTTTTCATTCCTCTTTGCAGGATTATGGTTTCTGCTGTGTATTAAAGCATTTTTCAAATGTGTTTCTTTCTCCCTGCTTTATTGGAATTATATTTATATGCAAGGGAAATTCTTACAACATTGCTCAGCATTGTGTGGTATATGGAAGGCTGCATTGTGTGTTTATATACTGGAAGAGAACTAGGATTACAGGTAAGTAACTTATCCTTGTACCTCTTTTTTGTAAAGAAATAACAATCCCTAATAAAAATATTTTTGGTGAGACATGGCTATGTGAACTGAAACTATTCTTGTACAATACATCACCCAGGAAGAGTAAGCGTTGATTTTCTTTTTTTTTTTTTACCTCAATACCACCAGAAAGTCACAGCCTAAGAAGGAGATCATGTAAATTTAGTCAGCTAGCTGCAGTATCTGACTAATGAGGTTCCAAGGATTACCTGATTGCCATTGAGTTCCTTGGGCCTTAGCAAACTGGGTTGATGGTACGTGAAGAAAAAGTTTGTTATTGCTACCTGTATTTGTTACATGCCAGCAAAGATTGGACTGCTGATTCCATGCTTTACGTGATACATGTATAAGGAAAGTGAGCAAATCTAACACCCATGCTAGACCTGTTTTATATGTTGCGTAAGCTTGCACAAATGCTTTCCTACAGTATTGACCTGATCCCTGTACTGTCAATCATGAATCAACTGAACTGCTCACCCACTGGTGCTGTTAACTGTGCCTCGTTTCTTTTTGGACGTATTCATGTGGGCGACCTCTACATCAGTACTCTTTGGCCAACAGAGAAAACCAAGTTCATTGCAAATATTTGGAACTTGGACCTACTTCTTAAGTGATTCTGTGTGTTTTGGATGGTGTGGCCAGGTAGGTAAATTCTACATTTTTATTCATTGAGCACCAAGGAAGTTAAGTTCAACAATAGTATCTTGAAGTGCATATAATTTCAATCTCTTTTCTTCCAAGGACAATCACAACTGCATGATTTCAGGATAGTGCCAGACCTTCAAAAACTGTAGTTCACTAAATAATCTTTTAGGTAACTCTTTTTTCTTCCATTTAGTAAACTAGTTCCGATTATGCAGAGACACAGCGAAGTTGATTATTAGCATTACTATATTTGATAGGACTTAATGAATGAACACAGCAGCCACATTCGTCACTGCCTTCAGCTGACCTCCCTGGAATCTTTGCCCTTTGGGGTGTGAAACATCAATGTAGCGTGCAACTAAGAATCAAATCATCAACTCTTCTAAACCAGGCGGTCTTTTACTGGCTAGTATCTTGTTGTGGAAAGTTCATCCTCTGCCACTTGCAAATTTCACTCACACATTCTATTGAAGGTGAAGCTATAACTGTTGCAATTTTGGACAATAATTATTTAATGAAATTTGCCAAGTGGCTTCATGGAAATCAACTAATATAGTCCGAATTACTGATTCTAAATGGACTGTAATGTAGGTTGACAAATTAATAAGCCTGCCCTCAAACTCCTGTCCTGGTGAGGACATGTCCCTTAGAGCCTAGGCCTTTCTTTAAAAATGTTCATAATATTACTGTGCATTTGAGAAGAAAATACAATTGGCCATCCTATTGCACTCTGTGTAGACAGTTTTCCTGCTATTCTACTGTTGTTCTGCTATGAAACAACAATTAAGTATGTTCTATTTGACTTAAATGTTCAATATAGAATTTTCTAAACCTGTATAATTTTGGTTATACTGTGAAGATGGTAGCAACACCAGAATATAAGATGACGACACAGAAGATATGGTGGGGTAGATAAGTTTGTATAGTGCTCTACTGTGCATGATCCACTGTAGGCCCTGGTCAACTGCGTCACCCCCAAATCTTTACCTCTATTCCTCAGCCCACTCTCATCTACATTCCAGAACCATTAGACTGACAGCTAGGGTGTCAGGATACGCCCATCTTATAGAATAGTATAGGAAAACTATGTAAGTACATACATTTAGTACAACAATATATATACATGAATCTTGGAAATTAAGACAATCCTCAAGACTTAAACTAGGAACAGTCACTACAAAATGAAGACTCAAGAAAGAATTCCCAAAAGATGCAGTTAAAAATCCAGTTACTTTTAAATCTTTATCTTTCAGATGTGTTAGTGTCTAGCATTTTCTCCTGGCACATTTCTCATTTTCCTAGACTCATCTGTAAATTTCAGATTGTAAAGGTTGAGCACATTATATTCGAATACTGCAAGTTTCTTTGCAACTTGTAATAGCACACTCACTTCCAGAACATTCTCTCTTAAAGGGTGAAATGCAATTGAGATTCCTTATGATCTTTGGGTTTATTAATTTCAACAGACTGCTGAACGTAGATCCACTGATTCTTGCAACAATACATTGTTTGGTCTCTGTCAAATCTACTGCTTGTAGAGTGTCCTATTTGACCTTCCCTTTAAGCTATTATCTTTTCCTTCTTCCTGCAAGCTACTTAAAAACGAACCACAACCTCGCATTTACGATTCAACCACACTGGGCATACACCAGAGTTCAGACTAACTTAGTGCAGTGGTATAATGTGCACTATTAATGTCGACTCTTCCACATGTTAAAGAAATAGCTTTGAAGAGATCTAACCATATTTTACGTGGTTTGTTGTATGATTTAAATAACACGTATTTTCAGGGCTCATCTTCTGCATGGGTTATATGAACTGAGCCAGAACCTTGGCTTGGCTTTCCTTGTTAATTTGTGAGCTTGCTCTAGCTTTTGTTGCACAAAAATGCGAACAGATTTAGGGTTAAAAACAAGCGGACAGCATTATGCATTATTATTTCACCGACAACATTCTGATAACCCTCGCAAATCCTATGGAATCCTGCCCAGCCTGGATGACACTAATACATTAGTTTTCAGGAAACAGGATAAATTGGTCCAAATGTGAAGCACTTCCAGGCACTCCTATAAAAAAACAAAACTTCAAATGGAAGTGGCCGCATTTGAAAAAAAAATAATATATATATATCCATCCATCCATCACCATTACTAGACATGACAAAAGTGGAATCCATACTGTGGTCTAATATACAGCCATCGCTTTGGAAGAGGGTACAATATATAACAAGCATTAGAAATGCAATAGGTCCCGGGTTTATTTGAGTTAGAGCTAATGACATTGTAAATGACAATGTCTTTTAGCCATGTGTTATGGAGTGTATGCATGTGGTGTGTAGTGGAATTATGTGGGTTGGATTGGAATTGTAGCAATGGTGGCATGCTGCGCTTTAGATGAATATGTTTAAAAGTAAAGTGCACCTACTGCGATTGCTACAATAGTTAATTGTGGATGCGTTAACAATTGATGTGTCCACTGATGGCTGGTGGTGTGTGTGCCTGTAGAAATTGTGCACTGATTGCTGGTGGTGTGTGTGCTTGGTGGAAGCGTGCACTGCCGGCTGGAGGTGTGTGTGTTTGGTGGAAGCGTGCACTGATGGCTGGTGGTGTGTGTGCCTGGTAAAAGCGTGCACAGGCGGCTGGAGGTGTGTGTGCCTGGTGAAAGCGTGCACTGATGTCTGGTGTTGTTGCCTGGTGAAAACCTGCACTGACAGCTGATGGTGTTTGTGCCCGGTGAAAACGTGCACTGACGGCTGGTGATGTTTGTGCCCGGTGAAAGTGTGCAGTGACGGCTGGTGGTGTGTGTGGTGGTGAGTGTGTGGTGGTGTGTGTCGTGGTGAGAGTGGTGTGTGTGTGTGTGGTCTTATGTGTGTGGTCTTATGTGTGCGGTCTTATGTGTGCGGTCTTATGTGTGCGGTCTTATGTGTGTGGTCTATGTGTGCAGTCTTATGTGTGTGGTCTCATTCTGCACTCACTCTGCACACACTCACACTCTGCAGCACTCACTCACACTCTGCAGCACTCACACTCTGCTGCACTCACACTCTGCTGCACTCACTCTCACTCTGCACACACTCTCACTCTGCACACACTCTCACTCTGCACACACTCTCACTCTGCACACACTCTCACTCTGCACACACTCTCACTCTGCACACACTGTCACTCTGCACACACTCTCACTCTGCACACACTCTCACTCTGCACACACTCTCACTCTGCACACACTCTCACTCTGCACACACTCTCACTCTGCACTCACTCTGCACTCACTCTCACTCTGCACTCACTCTGCACTCACTCCGTACTCAATCCGTACTCACTCTGCACTCACTCTGCACTCACTCTGCACTCACTCTGCACTCACTCTGCACTCACTCTGCACTCACTCTGCACTCACTCTGCACTCACTCTGCACTCACTCTGCACTCACTCTGCACTCACTCTGCACACACTCTCACTCTCGGCAAACTAATCAATGAGGCATGAACTGCTATCTTCAGCGAGAGAAATGAAAAATAAACCAGAGATAATCCCCTCAGTTAAAAGGTTATTCTCTGCGATAAAAGCTATTTTGTTAATTGATTTACTTACTGCTGTGGTGAGATAAAGAGAGGGAACAATTAGAGAATTCCAGTAGAAAGGATTTGAAAGGGCAGTGACGACTTAACATTTTATGCTGTTTGATTGACAATGTAGTTTAGTGCAATGTAGAAGTACTCCAGCTTCTGAAAGGAGAGGTATTCTATTTTGCAACAATAGAGGATTAAAAAGAGCACGCTCCCAAAATTGTTTTTTGTCTAATTAAAATTTCACCTCTTCATCAGAATTAATTTGCTCCTCTCTGAGCACTGTATGAAAGTACTGACGGATACAAGGCCTACCAATCTAAACCGGACACCTTCTTAAGAGGAATGCACAATGATGTCGTGCCCATACAAAATACTTCATCTATTTTGTATTTTCATTTATCACTCTGCCACACGCATCACACCAAATATTTCCCTTTGCTGGTTCAGTCCGTATTACTGTCCGGTTTTAATTTCTGGTTCTGAAATAAAAGACGTGTTTCTTCGGCCGCCGACGTTACAAACGCTCTCGCCTGCTTCCTTCGATCACAGGCGCAAGCTCCTGCTAATTTAATGACGTGACTCATTCAAAAGAGCAAATCCAACATCCTTGAAATAGCCACACAGCAAAGATGAAATCATATGTCTGCAAATACGATAGGGGACTACCAGGGAGTTTTTTTTGGGTGATACTGTATGTATAATTGAGCGAGCAAAATAGTATTTAGACCTCACAAAGAGCGAAATTAATTTCATCATGAGTGGCATATTTGAATGGAGCTTATACGTGCGCGCGAACCATGTGCTTATCTGTACGGTAAACAAAATAATATCCAGAGACGACACCGCGGCCGTGACGGCCGCGATAGCTTATACGTGCACGCAAACCATGTGCTTATCTGGTCGGTAAACAAAATAATATCCATAGCTCTCACCAGTCCCTCGTCTGCATCTACTCCCCGGATAGGCGTGGCGGCTCCAGCAGGACGGAACAGGGACCGGGTCTGAGAAAGGAATGCTCGCTGGAGTGAAAAAACAAGCTCACGCGCTGCGCGCCTCTCTGCAGACCCCCCTTGCATTCCAGAGAGGCGCGCGTCGCGATCCGGTCTGCCATGCATGCTGTGGAGACCAGACCTGGCCGCTCGCACAACGTTATCCTATGGGGAAACGCTGCGCGCGGCCAGGTCTTGTCTCACTTCGGCGTTCTCAGACTGCTGAGACGCCAACTATAGTTCTCTCGCGGGAACGCGCTTTCAGCGCGTTAGTAGTCGAGACCTAAAAATGAACATGCTTCTAGGTTTAATGATGTGTTTCCTGCCGACAGTCCCAAAGAACATTTGACAAGATATAGAAAACAGTTCTGCTACATTTGTATGGGGGCAGGGGTGAGGAAAGGTCCAGGTTACAAAGCTCAAAGGGACATGCAACTCCTACGTCAGGAGGCTAACTTTCCCCACACAAGGAGCGTTATTGGTTAGTCCACCAACTGGTACCAACGAGATATGAATGCCCCAAACACTCCTACTGCCCCATATTGCTCTCTTATAAACATAGATTCCAAGCTATTCACGGGCATCCTGGCGATACTCCTCTACCCCCGCATTGCTTCTAGAGGAATCCCAACAAGGGTGTGCAGCTATAGAAAGAAACATTTAGAAAGTCAGACCCAACCCAATACTGCACGCTTCTCGTTGTTGTGGGAAAAGGGTGCATAAACTGGTTAAAATGCTAGATCACCTACACTCTAAAGCACTGGTGGACCAATCTGGGTTCATCCTCCACCGACAGTGCGGCGATAATACCAAGAGAATGCTACATCTATTGGATAAGGCTACTCGCTCCCGCTGGAAGGTGATGCAGTAGACGCTGAGAACGTTTTTGTTAGAGTTCACTGGCCGTAACTAGAAGCTGCTCTGGTCCACTTTAGCCTTGGTACTCGCAGATGGGTTCTTAGTTGTTACAGGAACCGTACCGCAGCGATCTGGGTCAAAGAGCTACTATCGGCTCATTTCTAATCTGTAAAGGGACTCACCCGGGATGCCTACTATTCTCCCCGCCACATATTATTTGCTCTATACATGGAGATAACCCCAGGATCACTCGCACACCATAAGCGCTTATATGCCCTTTGATGTTATGGTAGACCTCGATGACTCGCTGCACTCCCTGCCAGCCCTTCTAGAGGAACTGGACTGGTTCAGCAAGGAAGCAGGCTTTAGCATAAACCTACAGAGATTTATGTGGGTAGGATTCCGGTAGAGCAGAATCGTCTGGGGAGGATGGTTGAAAGGGAAGGTAATCAATGAGGTTTCTGTTGAAGAGTTTCTTTAGGACTTTGCCTGGGTAAGGTACAATCAAGATCGATCTGTAGTTTGTGAGAGTGAAGGGGTCCTTTGGATGCTTTTTGAGCAGGGGAATGACTGTGGTGTTTTTCCAGGCATCCTGTAAGGTAGCTGAGGTGATGTAAGCTTTGAGGATGGGTGCAAAAGCTTCAGTGATTTACTTTAGTCCTTTGAAGGCGTGGCGGGGACATGAGTCAGATTGGACCCAGTAGTGGATGGACTTATTGGTAGTTGCGTTTTTTTTTGTGGTGATGGTGGACCACAAGGTATGGGTCCTTTCCTCACATAGATGGGAAACAGGATAGTGAGGCTGACCGGGTCTGGTTGGGGGTCAAAGCTTCTGTAAATGGGGGGGATTTTGTTGCATAGGAATTGAATTCCGAGCAATTGTTCAGAGGTCCTGTCAGGGGGTGATACTGTAGGAGGCGGCTGCGGTCACAGTGAAGCTTTTATGATGGTGAAGATTTCTTTGCTGTCATTGGTACCGGCATCAGCACGGTCTGTGAGTGCTGTGCACTTGGTGTTCCATATCTGTTGATGGTAGTGTCTCATGGCAGATTTGTAGGTGTCAATGGCTGTGGTTTCTTGACACATTCTCCACTTACACGCAAGTTGCTTGCAGTGACACTTCATCTTCCTATGTTCCTGTGGTGTGCACTGGATAGGTGCTTTCTGACATGTTCCACATTGAGCGGGGTATGCGCCCAGGATGCCCACTGTCGCTGCTCATATTTGCATTCGCGATGGAGCCACAAGAGATATATCTGAGGGCCGAACTTCGAGACTGGGGTGTGCGGGTGGGCGCCGTGACATTTATTGTGTCAATGTATGCTTATGACACCCTGATATGTGTCTGACTGGTTTAAGGCCTTCACGTCAATCGACATAAGACTGTGCTCTTCCCCTTGGCACCACTAGCTGGGATTGATGCATTTGACCTCCCTGTGGTGGACCTACCATGGGAGACCCTGCAGTTTTGCTAATAGGGGCTGAAAATAGCATACAACCATCATTTACAGTATGAATTGAATATGTGTAGAGTGCTAGATGTGCTCGCGGACTCTATTTGATCTTAGACCACGCTGCCGCTGTCAATCATGGGCAGAGTGGCCTGGACCAAGATGGTCCTGTTGCCTCGCTGCCTTTACCCTATGCAGAATTAGTTCTGCCGGTTGCTGCCATCTTTACTTTGATGACTCTATGGGTTGCTGGTATCCTAGGTTTGGGCGGGAAAGAGATGCAGGGTCTGCCTTGCTGTCTTAAAACTGAACCTGTAAGCGGCCGTTCTGGGCCTTCCAGACCTTCAGCTATACTATTTCGGGGGCCTGCTCCAGTATGCGGCCCTGTGGTGCGAGGATGGTCCCAATTGGGAGAAATCATTATTGGAATGGCTAGGTGGTGCTGTTCGAGCCTCCTAAGTTACCTATGCATAGTTGTAGACTCCCGGCGTGCATCCCCTTAGCTGTCTCTCAGGTTGCCAAGGCGTGAGAGGGGGTGGTCACGTGGTCCCAATTTGATGGTTACACCCATTCATGCACAGATGGGGCTCTAAGGATGTCTCGAGAGGGTTGGAGGGCGGCTGTCAGAGAAAAGGAGAACTGTTCCTAAACGGCACCTTCATGTCCTTGGAAGAGGTTAGGACTAATTTCTAAGTAGGTGGGGCAATTTCTTCAGTATGCAAGTATGTAAAATACGGCCCTAGAGATTTGGGTATCCTTCCCAGAGGAGCCTGATGAATCCCATGTTCTACAGATTATATTCGAGCCTGGCTCTGCCAGGATCATTGTCTCCCGATTATATACTGCCCTGCAGAATGATAGACAGATGGATATGTCGTCGGCAAATAGATCTTGAGATATAGATCTGGCGTCACTGCTCAGTGGTTGGGATTGGATACTGGCTCGGGCACAAGTGCAGGAGGTGGCAAGCAATGGCAGGTTTAAGTTGTTGCAATTTTACTACTTGCGCAGATCATATTTGATGCTACAGCACCTGCATAGGGTTTACTCATTGTGTTCTACTGAATGTATGCGCTGTGCCGTATCCCCGGCCACATTTGGCCATGTCACATGGGAATGCAGGATGCTACAGTCCTTTTGGAAAGAGATAGTACGGTGAGGGTGGCAGAATGACAACAGTGAAGGCAGAGTTGACAATATGTCATTGCCTACCAGGTCTACTGCCTAAGAAAGGCAGAAAACTGCAGTGCAGGTTTACCGAATTGGGCCTGGTACTCTCCAGACGGCACATTGCCATTCACTGGGCCAACCCAGCCCCTCGATTTACTGGAATGGGAATTGGCAGAAGAATGCCGACTGGGACAAAAATGTGGAACGTAATTTTGAGCTCTGGGGTGCCATTGTGGACCATCTGGGAGAGGATTACACAGCAATGGTTTTATTAGTTCAGCATCGTCGCTCCTGCGCTGTCTGCCGAGTTGGATGCACTCTAGTGGGCTGGGGGGGGGGGGGACCTCCTGAGTCCTGTGGGGGGGGGGGGGATACATGCTTTGGGAGTTTTGTCGATGTATACCTAACTGTAGGGGGTGACAAATGCAAAAAGAACAACTGATGGACAGAATGCAGAACAATGTCATACATTCACCCCAGTACAGAGATCTGGGCCTAAATCCATCGTTTTTTTGCTCACCATGCCATTCCAGTTTGGACCCAGACATATGCAAATCAGTCTTGACCCTGCGCCCAATGGGAACAGTCCAGCCCGAACTGCCAGGCTAGGTCCTCCCTGGACTGGAAACAAACATCCTAGGACCGGTTTCGGGCTTTCATCCCTCATCAGCCAGGATAGCTTGATTCCAGAGGCACAGTGAGCCCAGCCATGGATTATTTTTCTGGGAAATTCTCCCCTTGGCTCATAAGTAAATATTTTGAATCTCTGGTATAAATTGTACAGTGTCGATGACCTAGTAGACAGTACTGATGCATACAATGTGTATTGTTAGATCTACAGATAATACTTGACATTCTGATAGTCTTCTAGATCTAATAAAGGTTTAGTCGACTGATATTATCTTTTATTTCTAACTAGAGGAGAATGTAAAGTCGGATTCTTAGAAACAGATCTGTGGCGGGACTTGTGCAACATAATATGAGTTGGTGACTGAGGCAAAGGAATATGTTTGGGATACAAGCCTCTGATTTGACACCTACTGGATTGTGGGACTGTGGACATCATTTGTTTGTATTT
The DNA here is from genome assembly GCF_964263255.1 of Lissotriton vulgaris. Classification (NCBI taxonomy): domain Eukaryota; kingdom Metazoa; phylum Chordata; class Amphibia; order Caudata; family Salamandridae; genus Lissotriton; species Lissotriton vulgaris. The sequence goes on along the minus strand of NC_141693.1, from coordinate 1,685,925,965 downwards.
TTCCCAGTGTTCCATGGAAAATGTAGTTTGTTTGATAAATAATAATAGATGCTATTCAATAAAGTGGAGAAAGATAAAGCATAACCCTCGCCGCAGAGTCCTTATTAGAATTGAAACTTTATGTTACAATAGCTTATTCAGTTTGCACCTATGTTTTGCTACAACTTTCTCTGAAAGCTTCTTCCACACATGCTAGCGAATGCTCCATTCTTTTCGTAACTATCAGCACTTCACTCAACGATTGACATTCTTTGGGCCAAAGGTTACATTTTAGGCCATACATTTCAACATTAATTTGTCTATGGTTCATTCTTCCACACTTGTCCCAGCTTGCAGAAGGCTTTTAAATTTCTCAACGCAGTTTCTTATATCTCCCGACCTCCTTTTATGTGCTCACGTGCAAATACGACACCTTTCTGGACTCCAATGTAAAGTTAGCACCACTCCAGAATCTGGAGTGGTGCTAACTTTACATTGGGGTGCTAATGCTTACCCTACTTCCTAATAGATACTTCAAGTTCATTTACCTCATCATCTTCAGCGCTCAACTCAGTCATAAACATCTTGTTCAGCACTGTGGCATAGCTAGACCTTATGCTGCCTGTGGCGGTAACTCCTTTTGTCACACGCCGGTAAGAGCTCAGGGGGGGGGGTGCTGGCGGTTCCTGAGCGACCCGCGACTGACTCAGGTAAGAGGGGCGGGTACTGGCGCATCCTGCGTGACCCGCGGCTGCCGCAGGTAACAGCAGGGGAGGGGGGCGCTGCCATGAAAACTCTTGCTTCCCGGGGCGAACCACCACTCCCTGCTATGCTACTGGTTCAGCCCCTGTGCAGTGCACCAAAGATGGGTCCACCATTAGAACTAACAAAAATAGCAGAACTGTGACATTTGTGCATTTTTTTAAATAATACAAGACACTCAACAAACAAAAATAACTGGACACGCGCTCTCTCTCTCATATATTCATATATCGTTCTCTGGTCAAACCATCCAGTATAGTTATTTATGATCAAGGTGAGTACTCCTACCAAGGTAGATATAACTCTGAAATAAAGTTTAGAGGTGGGCAAAATATTGAGAGTTCCTGCTGGCGCAAATCAGAAAATGGCACAATATGTAATACCTAACAAATACATAAACTGTAAATATGGCAGTATCCAAAGCTTTGGAGACAAGCTGAGAAATGCTATATTAACAAAACACGGCAGAAGAAAGTATTTTTAGTTTCAAAGTGCACAGATTCCGTGCAGCATTAAATCCAAGTGAACGTGTCCACGACAGTGTAGGTGCACAGCAGGTAAACTCCGCGAGGCCAACCTCCATAAACCCGCACAATCATATTAAAGGAATTCCCCCAGAGAAGCAGAGCTGTAGTCCCGATGTGTGATGGAAAGGGGCATCCAAAGGCATCCCACTGTGTTTCGGCAAGGCAGTGACATAGGAGGGTGCCTCAGGTGACTGCGTGTTTTTTCAGGAGACTGTGATCATGGCAGACGGCAGTTGGAAAAGCCAGAATGATGCTGCCTGATGATTAGTTGCCTGACCTTAATGTCAGGACCAGTATGTACGTTATTGATTTGCCATAAACGTGTCAGTATTGTAACATGCGGGGGTTATAGCAGAGGCCCCCACCGAAGGTGGCCTCACGACCGCCGATGACCCGAAAAATATGATTTGGGCCACTCAGCAAGGGGGGGGGGGGGGGGGGGGGGGGGATTCTCCCCGCTTTCCCCCCAGATCAAGATTGCACACCAAAGGTGTTTGAAAATAACTGGCTAATTAATGGCCAGGTGATGGTTTGAACCCCCTTAATGCGGGGACGCTGCCACATGCTAGAATGGTTAAGGAGTCCACCGGCAGGGCGGTGTGCTGGAGGAAGGCCAATTACCTGGGATTGCCTTACGGCAGGGTGAGTAAGACGAAAGGGGGAGTAAGCTGAGCCAGATGGCTAGACACAAAATGGACACACGAGGTAGGAATTTGGGGCCTAACTTCAGTAAGAGGCTACCCCCTCCCGCCCCCCCCCCCACACACACAATCGGCCTAAAAACCATCAGGGAATTTTATGACTCCATAAACCGACATGTATGATGGACTGAACAAACTAAGAGGTGCCGCAAGTATGGCCAGCAGATAACAGAACTTGATTGTGATATGTCAGAAATGATTTATGACCTGTCGGCATTTCTGAGGTATGACCTGTCACATAATTTACAAGCCCTTTCAAAAATGATTTATGAACACGCATGAGACATAAATCTGCGCTCTTAGGCCTAATTGTGGCGAAAAGCAGAGTCGCAATTCAGTGGACCCGTAGTAACTCCCCTTGATATAGATAAATGGAGAGCAGATCTGCGGGAGTGGGGTGTAGAGGAAGTTTGCTTAAAAATGGTGCGTAAGGATAAGAATGCAGAGAGAGATCTGGATGAATGGAAGCATATGCTAGAAGCCCCCCATTCAGGAGCTAACCAACCTTCAGACGGGGAGGATACAGCTCAGACTCCAGATAGCCCACCAACTACCCAAAGTTTAGATAATACTAATGCCCCTCACGCACCTCCTACACATATACACTTATATAAGAAGCTGTTGTGTTGTTACTGTTTATTATACTTCGAACAAAATGGTTGCACGCAAAATTCGAGATGAATAGATTCCTGAATACTGTTACAAGGCTCCTGAGCATCTAAGTGAAAGTAACTGAAAAATTTATGCCACATACATGTAAAATCGAGATTTATTGAGTCCATATATAGAAAGTTCAAAGCTTTTTTATGTGCAATCTTGCTAATAAACATTAAGTGATATAATTGAGGATGTCACCCTGGTAAGTAGAGTAGACCACCACAGTCCAGTGACAAGGAGTCAGCTGTGGAATCTCCTGGATAGGAAGAGTCGGAACCAAGGGAAAGTGAAGGAAGGGGTGGACGGAATGTACCATCTAGAAGATTATAACACACCTTTGTAAGGTGAACAAAGAAAGAGGAGGAGAGAGACAGAGAAAAGAAAAGGCAAGGAAAAAGGTAGATGGGGAGTAACAAAGTGCATAACATGGGTAACAGCTGAACTTGCTCAGGGAGAGTAGGCAGAAGAAAAATTATAAATCAGGTTAAGCTATAATCTTTGGCCCATACAGGAAAAGTTGTATTCCTCAAGAAGCTCTGGGAACTTGAGATGACATATTTCCAGTACTTCGGACTCGATTGGACCTGTCAATACTCTTCGCTCCTACTTGATCCGAAGTGGCTCCAGGCCCTTTTTAGGTTTCGCCTCGTCGAGAGCTGCGCACTGCGCAGCTTTTCGGCGCAGGCGAAATCTAATGTTAGAACAGTGTGGCTTGGGAATCCGCCCCTCTGTTCCATTGGCTAGCTCCATAAATGGAGGCTAGCCATTGGAACAGAGGTCTGTCCGTCATGGCCGGACCAGATTCGTGGGCGTTCCCGCAATTTCTTCCCCCTCCGCCCCTCTGTGCGCGTCATCTTGGCGGTGGGCGTTTTTTTTTTTTAAGGGTTTGTTTTCTTCATTGCAGGCCGACCGCCGCTGGAAGAAGTCCAGGTGAGTGCCCGTTCCCGCCCCCCCCCTCTGACCGTGTGCCGTTCCCGTCCCCCCCCTCCCGCTGTCCGTGCCTTTCCCGCACCCCTCCCGCTGTCCGTTCCCGCCCCCCCTCCCGCTGTCCGTGTACCCATAGGTGCTTGTAGTTTCTTTGCTAATGCCATGACCCCGGGGTCTTGCAGTCAGCGTCCAATAAGAGTCTTAGCAGCTCGCAGAGCCCAGGCTCAGCGCCTGCCCCCGCTCCTGCCTTTTAAAGGGGACGCGGCAGTCCTCGGCTCTGTGGCGTCCAGGTCGAGCGTCCTCGGAGGAGAGCTCCTGGCAGAAGGACTCTTGACGACACTACAAGGTGAACCTCCTGCTCCCCTCTGTAGGGAGCCAGTGACTGAGAGCGCAGAGAGCCCCAATGCAGGGTGAAGGGGTGGGGAAGGGAAGGGAAAGGTACCGCCCACTCAGGGGATCCCACTGCAGCCTGCACACTGAACTGATCACAGAGTAAGGGTCTGTACACAGGAAGCACTGTTGCTTCACAGACCCTCCCGCATCCTCGCCCCACACGACGGCAGCAAGGGACCGCGATCACCTTTTCCAAAACGTACATTAAATGGAAGGTGGGTCACTTTTTCTGATGACATAGTTCCTCTTTCAAACTTCCTCTAGTTGGGATGCCTTTCTGAATATCTTTATAGAAGGCATGGTAGAGTGCCCGTAAAAGTACTTTAGAGAGTCTTTTGACGGGCAGAACCGCTCCTTCCCTTCACGCCCGAGGACGTGCAACGAGCCAGCCCCTTAGCCCGGCCCCCGGGACTTAAGTGCAAGCATCCACCAGCCCTGGAATAAAATCGTTTCACCAAATGCATTTCTGGGTTTCCAACGAAGGGGCAGTGCGAGTTACAGTGGCCTAACAGCATTATGCAGCTTTTACCAGCTCCTGGAGTCCTGCGACCCATGCCCAGCTGGGAGGATAGATTGAGCAAGCGTGGCTCGAGCAACAGATGTGAAAATCAAACACTGAAAGCTGGAGCCGCGCGCCCGCTAGTGGAGAGAGAAGGGATCGGTGCCACAGCATGATGAATTAAAGTAGAGGGTATTTTCCCATGGACACGAAAGGGATCGTTCCGTACTCTCCACATAGTGGGATTTGTAAAATGCTCACCTTTGAGGTGTTGAGGTTACAAGTCGGCACCTCTGTACCCAGAAATGCTTGTCACATGCCCTTACTACACTTCTATTGTCAGAAGAATTGAAACGACGTGATAGGAAAGTCCCATTTTACCTGATACCACACAACTGCCACTTACAATCAATGCCAGTCCCTAGTACTAATAAAGTTCAGTTACTATCATTTACCCTCCCCGGTGACTGAACCTGTTGTCAGCAAGAAGTGGCGGAGCCGGGAGTCCTGACGAGTATCTGCATTCATTCCCGCTAGCACTGCGCTCTAACGCAAGACCTGTGACACCAGGCAGACTCCTTATTCCATATTTAAAGGCATGGTGCCTGATGACTTCACAGGCAGCGGAGCTACCTCAAAGTGTGTGTCTCTGTCTAGCTTCCAAAAACTTTTCCAGGGTGACTCAGGCACTCTCGCTGGAATGTCATTGGCACAGGCCACTTGCTACGTTTTATTACTATCTTTACCCTCAATGTTTAATAATAGCATGATTGGCATATTTTTATTAAACATTTTTGGGAAAATTATGCAAATGGCCCTACATTTGGGAACTTGTGAGGACGATGAAAGGGCTCTGCATTTGCATAACGCTGAGACACCTCTTTGCAGGTTGAAGCAGCATGCGCTGATTGTGTCTGAGTGCCCTGTGTGTTTGTTGTCAGCTGAGCTGAGGTGTGCAGTTTACTCCAACCCCTTATATCGCACAGGGCCATCTTTCAGTATAGCACTGCGCACGGGAACGCGCGAGACCCCAGGGCGCTAGCACTTCCTTTCTCGGAGTTACATCCACTCCCCATGAGTAGCCCTACTCCTAAGAAACGCACTTACAGATTCCAGTGAGCAAAAGTCAATATTAGATGTCAGACCTAAACTTAGAGATGGAGGGAACCCAGCTTACACCAGAGACAAAAATACAACATAGCCTTGAACTGGCCCAGTGTTCATAAGGAGAAAAACGTTCCACGGACACGCTAAAAAGGTCAACATTGTGTCTTCTATGCACTTTAGCGTTTTTTTTTCAAACTTGACTTTAGTGGACCCATGCCAGGATAAAATATTTCAAAAACAGTTATCAATAGCAGCGTACCTATCTTTAGCAGGCCTGCCCACATAGACGTATATCCAGGTGCTAATTGCAACGCAGGATGCCAGACCTTGAAAATTACATAAGTGCATCACCAGGTTACCAAATGTATTCCACCCTTATTTTCAAAACACTGCTGTCCAACTAAATGGTCCCAATCGTGCGAGAAGGTCATGTTTCTAATTTCGAACGCCACTGGCTGGCTCTGTGTGCGTGTGTGTGCGGCTGGCTGGCTCTGTGTGTGTGTGTGTGTGTGTGTGTGTGTGTGTGTGTGTGTGTGTGTGTGTGTGCCGCTGGCTGGCTGTGTGTGTGTGTGTGTGTGTGCAGCTGGCTGGATCTGTGTGTGTGTGCGGCTGGCTGGCTCTGTGTGTGTGCAGCTGGCTGGCTGTGTGTGTGTGCGGCTGGCTGTGTGTGTGTGTGTGTGTGTGCAGTTGGCTGTGTGTGTGTGCAGCTGGCTGTGTGTGTGTGTGTGTGTGTGTGTGCAGCTGGCTGTGTGTGTGTGTGCAGCTGGCTGTGTGTGTGTATGCGGCTGGCTGTGTGTGTGTGTGCGGCTGGCTGTTTGTGTGTGTTTGCGGCTGCCTGTGCATGCATGCGTGTGTGTGCGGCTGGCTGCGTGTGTGTGTGCGGCTGGCTCTGTGTGTGTGTGTGTGCGGCTGGCTCTGTGTGTGTGTGTGTGCGGCTGGCTCTGTGTGTGCGTGGCTGGCTCTGTGTGTGCGTGGCTGGCTCTGTGTGTGCGTGGCTGGCTCTGTGTGTGCGTGGCTGGCTCTGTGTGTGCGTTGCTGGCTGTGTGTGTGTGTGCGGCTGGCTCTGTGTGTGTGTGCGGCTGGCTCTGTGTGTGTGTGGCTGGCTCTGTGTGTGGCTGGCTCTGTGTGTGTGTGGGTGCAAATGCAATAGGTCTCACATTTGCGAGAGATTAAGCTAATGGCAATGTAAATGACAATGCCATTTATTTATCTGTTTTCAAAAACAACACATAAAAACAAGTTTTGTCATTTACAATGCCAATAGCTCTAACTTTTCCAAAGGCGAAACTATTGCATTGTAAATGCTTGTTCCCTATTGTGAGGAATAATTCTGTCCATACTCCAGGTTTAGCTGTTTTCCAGATGCACCACATTCTAGCTCACCGTAGTGATTCTGCAGGGTTCTGAAAATCTGGAGGTCTTCCTCCTGCAAAGTTTGGGAAGGTCAACCAGAACTAAGTCTCCTTCTTGAAACAAGGGAAATTTGACGTGTTTAGTGCGGTCATATGTGCCTTTATATTTAGCCTAGTGTTTGCACACTTTCTTGAAAATTTCGTTGAAGTCCACAACACACTCTTTTTCCTTCCTTAAGTAAGGAGGGGATAGCCTTGTTCTAGGTGCTCTACCCTTTAAGGACATGAACGGGAAAATTCCTGTGACGGTGTTGGGAGTGGAGCTATATGCCCAAATGATGTCTTGTAAAGCGGCTAAAGCAGATGTACCAAGGGATTATGCCCTTTGTAAGCAATCTTTAAACACCCGGTTCATCCACTCTACTTCTCCATTACCACAGAGACTATACAAAGCCGTTTTAAGATGAACAATGCCTAGGTCGCTCAACACGGCGAGTACAAAAGTGTATTCCCAAGTGCTGCACTGCAAAAGCAGGAAGCGAGGGAGCATGTAGAAGGTTCCACCCAGGCTCGAAAGAGCAAAGCAAGAAGGCCAGCTAGCTGGGCGATGTACCGCTTTCCAAGGAGGGAAGAGGAACGCTTGCCAGCAGCGCACAAAACAGTACCTTGAATCCTCACTGGAAAGAGGACAGCACAGCTTGAAGAGTTTGAAGATGCCCACTATACCAGTAGACAGCTGAACAGCACGACCTCTGATGCAAACTTCTGAGGTGCAGATGAAGTGAACAGCAGGCAGCACTGGAGAAGAAATTGGGGGTGGTGGTGAACCTTCCACACACGGTAGATCGTCGATAGTGATATAATTGGACACGTCACTCAGTTAAGTGAAGAGTAGACTTTATTCATTACACCACCTCAGTCCAGTGACAAGGAGTCGGCTGTGGAATCTTCAGGACAGGGAGAGTCAGAACCAAGGGAAAGAGAAGGACGTTTTTTTAAAATGTATTTATGACTGTTAAGTGTACTGATTAATGACCTGTTATGTTTATGATTTATGAGCTTGTCAAAAAGTGATTTATGACCCCGTGACGTTGATTTATGGCCTGGTCATATTGAGTTATAACTGTAATGCAAATAGTATTTCATACATGTTAAGCGGAATAAATTGCGTCCAACACCACAAGAAACAAGACACAACACTTGTTCGGCAAACTTTTTTGGAATGTATGTGACAAATGATAGGCATGTCAGTTTAGAGTGGAGAAGTGTGGCTCACTGGTTAGAGCGGCAGACTCTGAAGCAGAGATCAGGCCCGGGACCAGGGTTAAAGTCCAGACGCGGCAGGGCCTTGGGCTCAATGTCCGCGGACTCGATAATTCTCGCCTCAGCGCCTACTCTAATCATGGGTCCCACGCTGCAACTCTGGGCAATAGCTTGCTTAATCTCCACAACGGCCCCAACAACACTGGGATGCCTGGCTTCACCTTGGGGGTGCCCAGGAGGGCATCTCACAGGGAGAGCCAGGAAGGGTTCCACAGTGTTATACAGCGCCGGGACGCCCCGTTGCTGGGGCAGCTGTGCGCTTTACAAGTAGACTACATTTACATTTAGAGTTGGCCCAGTGCAGGGATTATAAGCTGTGCACATCATTAAAAGATGTCGCTGTAACATTATGTGTCTGTCCTTATGAATCTGCAATTTAGTCCGCATTGATCATAGCCATGAGCCTATTCTCTGTTTTCAAAAGGCGGTAGAAACAGATATACCAAATCATGAGGGCTGCTAAAAACCATTTTATTAGGTTTGAAATCAAAATTTGGACCGTTTGAAAACATGTCAATCTCTTTTGTCAGTCACAATTGCACTTTTTTGGGAGGAGAAAATATCCTTTATTTCGAAAGCTCTGAGAGCGACCAAAATGTTGGTAGGCCCAGTATGAGCACATTAAATGTACATCTTACCTGTGTATGACCAGACTCGTAACAATCTTGATAGCCGTTTTAATACATCATTCTAGATCGACAAAAGTAGAGACTTATGGCTGGCTAGGAACAATCATTAATGTCGGCTTTGTGTCTTAACCGCTCTGAAAAGTGGGCTTTGTTGAAGCTAAAAATTAAAAAGGCCTCCCTTTGTTTGTGGACAATGTTGGTAAATAGAGTTCAGGCTAAAACTATGAATAAATAATGAAGATTACAGTATGTTTTAGTGTGGCAGCTGTCAAAAGCGGGCGTCAAGGACATCTGCATGCATACATAAATGATGCATGTTCTACAGAAATGCTTCAATTCACTTGGTTTAAAGTATTAATGTGCTTGTTATATGTCCCTTTTTCGCATTGTTTATCCTGTTTTACACCGTAAAGGTGCATGCAATTATGTAATCATAATTTATTAAACCGCATCTCTGTTTTGGGGGTATTGTTTTTAAAGGAAAGACTCCACTAATTATATCGGATTTGTTTAGCTCAGGCTTCAACAACGAATAGCTGGTGCTCTCCAGCTACCTGAAAGTAGCTCTGCCGTGTGCAGTCTTGCCTACTACATTAGAAGCGTTTACTTGGTTGAATTCATTGATGTACACCAAAATAATTGAAATGTGTATTCGAGATAAAAATAGGTGTATTTTCAGAATTCACAAGCTGGTGCATGGAGAAAAAAGGCTGAATTTCCTAAATATTTTTAAAGCTAATATGTGATTGATTGGGGAGACACATTATTAATATTATTACCTTGGTGGTAGTGGCATTATAACTATGGTTATGTTTCACCCACCTACAGGTCTTCCACATTGATACAGCCTTTTTTTTTTACATAACGCTGTCAATTGCTGCTAATGCAATCTTGTCTGAAATGGCCACTATTACATCACTAATAGTATTAGTAGCTCAGTTTTAGTTTCAATGAACATAAGTAGCTCTTATTAAAGAAGAGGTTGGAGTTCTCTGGTTTAGGGGTTAGTGGAAACAAAAAGTAGCACCTCGAAATGGCCTGGCCATAAAATACTGCATAAATGTTGTCACTTCAGTTCATAGCAAATTTTATAAGATTAGTTGCCAAATTAATAGTTGTATATAAATTCACACAAAAGGTAGCATATTTTACTGTGTTCATTCATTTTGTTTACTGGAGGCACTTGTGGAGCACAATCCTATATCTGTATTGTTACCGAGACATGCAATGGGAAATGGGGAGCAGGTTTACAATTGATCTAAAGTGGGTTGGAGAGGGACAGGCCCTTATCTGGATGGAGCGTAGTGAAAAGGTGAGTTGCAGGACTTTGCCAGGATTGATGGAGCAAATCTAGAGTAAAACGGGAGATTGTTCCATAGCCTCAATGCATCTGAGAAGATCGCTTAGTTCTGTCTGTTATTTGCAAGTGCTTACATTCTTATAATTATTGTATTCACATTTTTGCAAAGCTCATTACATCCCAGTAAGCCTAAGGTCACTTCCAAAAATTGTAGTTTACATCTCGTATTCGTCAGTGGCGTAACAAAAGTTGAGGGGGCTCCCCGGCAAAACACATTGAGGGCCCCCTCCGGGCTCACTCGGAAGCTTGCATGCCTTGGGACTGTGCTGAGTCGGCCCCCTGGAGCTCGGGGATGCGGGGGCCTTTGTTACGCCTCTGATATTCGTGTCCCTGAAAAAAGTAGAATATTAATAATAAGCAGGAGATTGCTTATGTATTGATGGGAGTAGGATGAAGCTTTGTTTATTACCTATACCCTACATCCTAATTAACCTGTGTGCAGAAGAGTGTATAAAACATTTGAGATGAGATTGGTTCAAGTGGGAGCCATATTCCAGCTGATCTCTCTTTAACATCCCAATTCAGGAGTACCCGCGTTCTCATACGCTTACTGACATGGGTCCTAGTTAAGATCTTATTAGATTAATTCTTCCTGAATGTAACCAAATATGAACAGATGGGATCACATGAGCAGAGCATTGCCATTACTCCACTGGCACATCCTTAAGAAAGGATTGGATTTAATATTGATGTGTGTGAATTATTTGAGAAACGAAAACTGAGAAACCACATGGGAGGAAACTAGATCATGGAAAACCAATTTTAACCAGCAACACTTTTAAGGAAATACAAATAAATCTAAAATGAAATTAAACTTTTTAAAAGAAAGATAATTTTAAGAAAAATAAGTTTAGGGGGGTAATGAGTGTTTTTTGGATTCAGGGATGGGTGATGTCTAGGGCCAATGAGGAGTTATTAACGTTTTTTTTGTTTTTTTTGGGACACTTGTAAAGCGCTGCGTTACGCACACCGGCGTGTCCACGCGCTGAAAGTGGGAGAGGCAGCGAGCAGGGAGCACAGAAGCTGAGCGGACAGTTATTTAGTGTAAAGGAATGTTTTAAGTTTCGCTCGGAACCTAGCTTCCTCCGGTTCCAGGCGCAGGTCCGCTGGCAGTTTATTCCAATTATTTGCCGCTAGGCATCTAAAGGACCTGCCTCCCATGCGGGCTTTCTTGACTCTAGGGATCCTCAGTAGACCGCCCCCTGCAGATCTAAGCGCACGTGTTGGTTGGTACACTTCGATCAGTTTATTCAGCGGGTCGGTGCCCTGCCATTCAAGATACGATGACAGGTGCAGAGGGCTTTGTATTCCACTCTTCTCCTCACAGGGAGCCAATGTAACTGCTGGAGGGCCGCCTTAGAAGGCGCCCTTTTGGGCAGCCTGAGAATCAAACGTGCTGCCGCATTCTGCAGCACTTGCAGGCGTGCCATGCTTTTTTCTGGAGCCCCCAGGTACAGCAGGTTCCCATAGTCCGACCTAGCTGTCACCAGAGCATGAACCAGGGTTTGACGGGCATCAATCGGGAGTAAGTCAAGGACCTTTCTCAGTTTCTTCAAAATCCCAAAACAAACTCCCACCACCCGGTTGATCTGGGGGCCAAAAGTAAGACCCGCATCAAACCACACCCCCAGATTGCGTGCCTCTTGGCAGGGGGTTGGGGTTGGTCCAAGACAAGATGGCCACCATGCCGACGACCAAGCAGACTGGGCTCTCCCCACCACCAGCACCTCTGTCTTGCTGCCATTAAGCTTCAAACAGTTGATAGCCATCCACTCGGCAAGATCTTTCATGCACGACCGGAAGCCATCAGCAGCAAGACAGGGCGCGTGCGATAGGGAGATCACCAGCTGCGTATCGTCGGCATACGAAACCAATTGGAGACCATAACTCTCCACAATCGAGGCAACAGGCGCGACATACATATTAAAAAGGGTCGGGCTCAATGACGACCCTTTTTAGAGATGTTGGAGTTTTGGGGGTTTTAGGGGTTCTTCAGTGTCGGACATGGGTGGAGGTTAGGGTGGTGAGGACTTTTTAGGGTACGTTAGTGAGTGGAGTTTCGGGTAATGAGTTGTTTTTAGGCTTCCTGAGTGATGTGTAGGGGTGATTAGGTTTTTTAAGGGCTCAGTGTTAAGTGCACTTTAGGGGTGGTGCAGGATTTTAAGGAATCAGTGATGGACAGGGATTAGGTGCAGAAATAGATTTTTAGGGTTCAGGAATTGGTGGAATTTAGAGGTAGTGAGGGAGTTTTAGGGTTGTGGTGGGTAGAGTTTAGAAATAGAAAGGGCTTTTAGGGTTCGGGATGGATGGAATTTTGAGGTCACGAATGGGTGTAGTTTAGGTGCGGTGAGGAGTTTTTTTGTGTTCAGAGACGGGTGAAGTTTAGGGGTAGAATTGGTTTTTAGGGTTCAGGGATCAGTGAAGGTCAGGGTGTAGGGGTGGGTGTAGATCGCGAGTGGGGGAATTTTTAGGACTTGGGTCGGATAGTATTTAGGGGTTTCAAGTAGTCAGTGATGCATGGTGTTTAGGGGTGGTGAGGCTTCAGTGAAACATGATCCACAGTAATTGCTTGGCAATGTAAAAGGTATAAAACCTAAATAATGTGCAGAACTGAAATAAATATATCAGACAAAATGTTTCTTAAAGTAAGACCTGCAACCATTTCCTTGCATATTAAAAATAAGTATTCAAAAGCCAATGTTGAAATAAAAGACCTTCTGTGAAGTGCTCTCAGTAAAATGGTAAATGCCATTCATCCTGAAAGTTTCCATAGACCAGTTAAAACAAAATAGTATCAGTAATGGTATTCCATTAAAACGTTTTTCTATGAAATCACATTCAACTTTAAAAATACACTGTCTCTGACAAAAGCCTCTGGGACAAAGCATCTGGAACCTCACAACAACCTGGCGTGGAATTAGCGATCAGTTTTCTGCAACTTGATATACCAATAGATCAACAAGGAAAATACATTATGAATACCAGTCGCTGAGGCCCTGGAGCCCAGACTATGGAACAGTTGAACCCACATCCCAGTCCAACCCAACTCTGTTTGGTTCTCAAGAGTTCAAAAAACTGAGCAGTTCTGACTGTCATTCATCTGAATGCCTGTCAGATCATGGGAAACGATTGAGGAGTGTTGGATAGTGGAACAATATTTTCACCTGACTGGAATCTAACTCCCTGGTCGTTGTCTCTTCATGTGGGTGTACTTGTAAAGCGCACTGTGACTCCAAGGAGTATCCTGGCGCTGAAGACTGCTGGGGAACCCGTCCTGGTTTTCCCTGTGAGATGGTCCCTACTGGGTATCTCCAAGGTGAAACCAGGCATCCCCGGCGTCTGTGGGGGGCCATTGTAGAGATGAGGCAAGCTTAATGCCCAGAGTTGCCGAGTGTGTTCCCTGGTTAGAGTAGGCACCGAAGCGAGAATTATCGAGTCCGTTGACCCCTGGTCCATGACCCTGCCGCGTCGGGAATTGAACCCTGGTCCCGGGCCATTCTCTGCTTATGGGTCTGCCGCCTCTAAGCAGTGAGCCACACCACTCCAGATTTACTATTGCTCTTCTGATTGCTCTGAAACAGCCTTTGATAACGTTAGGAAATTTCCAAAATGTCATATTAAAGTTTTAAATAGTGGCTGCAGATCATGAACTTGGAGAAATATGGGTGGCAAAAGTGTTAGTCATACAGACTGGAGAAGGATTGTCCACCTGAGTTATATAAGAATCTGCTGATGGAAGTCAGTGGAAAAAACAGTTGTTCTGGATGAGTGGACATGAAATGGCGAACTTATCTGCAAGGTTGAAGGTGTGTTTGTGCATAAGGATTTGTGTGCGAGTTAATGATTTCTTTTAGAAGTCCAGTTTTAATGCATAGGTAGCAGGTGAGATAGATTGTTTTCATTTTTCCATACTTGAGTGACTAGTGTTACTGCTAAGCAAACTAAGTATGCATATGGTGCTGTCTTTCTGATTTCTTGATTCTAACTCGTCCCAGGCGAAATTTCAATTATGCTAGCGTAATTTCCGTGATTTTATGTTACTCTTTTAATTTGAAACTAAGCCATTACACCACATGAAATATTTGGGGTTAACTCTGGTAAAAATTGTATTGCAGGAGCACCGAGCAATGCAAACAAACAGAACATGGGCAGCTCTTGTTCTTAGCATTTGTGTTTTTTTGCCCTTTATGTTTTTTTAGCTCAAAGTACAACCTCACATGAAGTTTGGACGTGAATATGCAGAGTGTTAAAAAGAAGTGTGAAATGCCCAAAATATGTTTCTCAAAATTTCTGAAAAGTTGCACAAAATTACACGTGTATTTTATCTGAAATTTCATGTAATTAAGCAAAAGGAAATTATACATATCTAGATCTTAGTGCAGCCCTTGATACTGTGTCTTATGACATTCTTACTGTCAGACTGGCCCAACTAGGTCTTCCAGGCATGGCTCCTAGCCTGGTTAAGATCCTTTCTGGCAGATCGCACCTTCCAGATCACCTCCACAAACAGTGTCAAGTTCTCACTCACTCATCCTAGGAATTCCTCCGGGTTCTGCCCTCAGCCCCATGCTTTTCAATATTTATTTGCCCTCTGACGGACCTAGTGGAAAGCTTTGGCCTGATTCTGTTCCGATATACTGATGAGACACACATTATTTTTTCTCTGTCATCCGAGCAGGAAGCCAGCGTGGAAGATCACAGTTCCTGCCTCGGTCTGGTCTCCACCTGGATGAACTCCAACTCTCTGAAATTAAATGGTGACAAGACCAGAGTCTTGGTGCTGGGCAGAAACTCCCAACTTTGTGTTCCTCGGCACTGGCCTGCCACACTGGGAGCACTCCCTGAACCGTCAACAAAGTGAAGAATCTGGGCTTCTAGCTGGACTCCACCTTGACCATGAAGCATCAGGCTTCCAAGATTGCACCCTCCTGTTTTGCCATTATAAAATGGCTCAAAAAGTTGTTATGGATACCTCCCTTCTGTGCCCAGATGCCAGTAGTCTAGGCCATGACATCTAGGTTGGACTGTGGTAACATCTTATACATGGGGTATGATAAGACTGTGATCAGATGTAATCAGGGGGTCCAAAATTCTGCTGCCAGGCTCACAGTGGACAAGCACATTAACTTTAAGGCACTGTGCTTTATGCACAAAATAGACTCAAATTCAGGACCTCGGTTCCTGCAACAACTTGCCGTTCCTTACCACCCCCCATGTTTTCTGTGCTCCAGCTCCCTTTTCACAGTGCCCAGATTTAGACGCGCCCGGATGGGCAGCGCTACTTTTCTTTTCTGGGCCCCAAACAGGAATGCCGCACCTGGTTATTTACGTCACATACGGAGGCTGCTGAACCTGTTCCTAAGCAATGGGAAACCCTATGGGTAGTTATGCGCTATACAAGAACTCAATAACACATTTTGCACACCCCTATTTCTAACACTATGTATGAGCACTGCTGTAACAGAAACTTTAATTTTAGTGGGATGTTTGAGAATTTGTTCTTATATTTTCAGCTTTGTGAGGCTCAAACGTTTGGTTGTGGTTTGCCGATATGGCATCTGACGAAATGGGATAGATTGAACCGTGCCCAAAGGCTTTTGTACCTTATTCCACATTTTATGTTTTACTACAGAGTACTCTATGCTATGTAAAAGACTATTCTCTGGCACTGAATGGTGCCAAGAAATTGGAGACAACACATCTTTCAAAACAGCTAGGGGATCTGTTTCATGCTGCATATTTATAGGGTATTTATCTTGATTTTCATGGGTTGATGGACTTGTTTGGATTACATCTCTGAGAAGTGAACTGGAAGACTTGACATGGCATGTTTCCTAGTTTGTTGAGTTGTACAGTTCTTTCTTAAAGAGAAGACTTCTCAAGATTTGTAGAGCTCATGCAGGTAACCTGTTTCAAATAACTGGTTTATTATACTGCAATGTTGAGGGTGGAGAGTGAGCAATGGAGGTGTCACTTTAATCAGGAATGCAAGATTGCTGCCGTTATGTTCATGTTTGTTGTTCATTTTAACATGTCCTCTTTGCTGATCAAGATTTTAGGCCACATTTTCAGAACTTTAGCTGTGAAGATGTGGGCTTGTGTTCTTGCTGCTGATGCGGCTTTTTTGTCCGCATTGGAAGTTTTAGTCTGAAGAGCTTTCTAATGAGTTCAGCAAGAGCTATAAGATGGTGGAAAGCATGTTTGTCTAGTCTTCCCTGCTGAACAAAGGCCACAGAGTTTGGTGGTGGTCATGGTAAAACAGCCACAACGCACACGTCATAGTTGTCAGACTTCTAATGAATTGTGACCAATTAGACTTAAAATAAAACAGCTGTGCTTGGCATTGGAGACATCGAAGTTAACATTGGCATAGGTCTCCCGGTTGTCCCAATTTCAATTAGAGATTTTTTCATCTTTGGTACCCTGAACCCTCCAGCTGGTACTTGGCCACGTCAAGAATGATCGGCAGGATTAGTCCAGAAACTAATTTGTTGGACTTTGTTCTCCAGAAACAATATTTTGTTCAATATTTAGCACGTTACATTTACCGCAAGGCGTTGGGAGAGATGAATGAAGAACGTTGTAAGGTTGCGTCAAAGAGTCTCTAATGTCAGGGCGTTACATTTATTTTGGTATTCTGATAAATGACTTTGACATTTATATTTGTTTAAATATTGATGTACTTTCGTCTGTGTAAAGCGCGGAGGAAGCAAATTGAAGGTAAATTCTTATTTATTTAAATAGAAGAAATGACCCACTGGTGCTCAAGCCAAGGCGTCTTGCCTTTTCAGCTCCAAGCTTGTTTGGAGCTGAGCTTCTCTGGTATTCGAACCTCAGCTCCAAACAATCTCCGTTCCACATTACATATAAAGATTCTAAATGATGTACAACAATTCTAACCAAAGTAAAATACACAGTGACTTAAGTTATTCTGAAACTACAATAGAAAGAAAATACAGGAAAGACTTCTTGCATGTCGAAATCCTACTTTAGCTGAGGTCATAGATCTAGCTAAAGGTATTGAGAGGTCTATTGAGTCTTCTAAAATTATTACTGCAGAAGGTGTTAAAAGTACTAATAATTCTGTTTGTGCTGTTCAAACGCATAATAAGAGTCTATCAAAATAGGTAGAGATTTCAATTTAAGTTGCTTTAGGTGTGGATCTAAAACACATTTGGCAAACTCTGTTGATTGTCCTGCTCTTAAAAAAAAAAGTACAAAATGTGGGAAGGTTGGTCATTTCTCTTCCTTTTGCAAAACTCCAAGAAGAAGTTCTAATTCTAGCTCTGCATTTAATAGTATTTCAAATGTTGAACATGATGTGCAAAATTTACTTCTAACTATTTATGATGATTCATTTAATGGTTCTATTAAAATATCACGCTTCCTTTTAAAGCTCCTTTAGGAACTGTTCTAGTTGTTAATGTTGCTTTTGAGGCTATGGCTGATTCTGGATTGCCAGTGACCATTTTATCTGATGTCTTCTTTAATGAAAATTGGGAAGGTGTCAATCTTACTGTTTCAGATATTAATCCCAAAGCATTTGGCAATTTTGATATCAAGATGGTAGGTTTCTCTGAAGATTCTTTGAAATTTGAAGATCGCATGATTTCAACTAAAATTTATGTGGCTATTGATGGAAAAAATGTTTGTTGGTTTGTATGATTTGGGCAAATTAGGAGTAAATTTATGTCCAGGGTCTGATCATCCTATTCAATTGAGAGACATTTCTATTGACAATGTTTCTTTGGAGAAATCTTCTTTAACTTCTATTCTCCATAAGTACAAGAAAGTTTTTGAAAATGTGGTGGGGGAAGTTAAAGGATATTCACACAAAATAAAACTTAAGAAAGGAGCCTTACCCATTCAACATATAGTGCGTATGGTGCCTTTGGGGTTGAGAGATAAACTTAAATCACAAATGGATGATCTTTGTTCTCAAGGCATCATAGAGCCTACTGACCGCTCCGAGTGGGTTTCCGCTATTGTTATCGCTCTTAAAAAAAATCAAGATATCAGATCATGTGTGGATCTTAGATGGCTTAATAAGAATATTGTAGTAGTAACATATCCCTTACCAAGAATTCAAGAAATGCTGGCTGCTGTTAATGGTGCAATTTTTTTGATCAATTATTGATTTAAAATCTGCCTAACATCAGGTAACCCTTGATGAATCTTCAAAAGACGTTACGGTGTTTATTGCTTCTTTTGGTTTGTATAGGTTTTTGAGAATGCCATTCGGATTGGCATCAGCAGCCAGTGTTTTGCTGAAATTAATTGAGAGTTTGTTCCATGGTTTAAAAGGAGTGCAGTCTTTCCAAGAAGATATTTTGATTTTTGCTAAAACTGGTGATGAGCATAATTCCATTTTGGAGAGAGTTTTAAAAACTCTAGACAACAAAGGCATGACTGTCAGTAAAGACAAGTGTACATTTTTGGTTAATGAAATCAATTATTTAGGTCACAAAATTACTCCTGATGGCATCTTTCCTAAAGAGGATATTGTCAATACCTTAGAAAGGGCTAGTAAGTCACATGATAAAGATTCTTTAATCTAATTTCTTGGTTTAAGTGAGTATTATGCCAAGTTTGTCAATTTCATTCATTTCTAGAGGCAACAGAGGTGCAGAAGTACACTACAGTACCATTGCAAAGGAAGCTCTGGCTTGTGTGTGGGCTGTAGAAAAGTTGAAGAATTTTTTGTGAGGAAGACCTTTTGTTTTAGTTACGGACCATAAACCTCTGGTTTATATGATGGATGGGGTTAGAAGCGGAAAAGCCTCATCTAGATTGGTAAAACTGATTGCTAGATTGCAGGAATTCAACTTTGAGATCCAGCACATTCCTGGTGGAATTTTTTTACTGCTGACTGTATCCCATCCTCGTCGCCATTGTAAAGAGCGAAGGAAGCAAATTGAAGTTAAATTCTTATTTATTTAAATAGAAGAAATGAGCCACTGGTGCTCAAGCCAAGGCGTCTTGCCAGATCAGCTCCAACCTCTTCTCTGGCATTCGAACCTCAGCTCCAAATAAGCTCCATTCCACATTACATATAAAGATTCCAAATGATGTGCAACAATTCTAACCAAAGTAAAATACACTGTGACTTAAGTTATTCTGAAACTACAATAGAAAGAAAAGAAATTGATATTACCACAGTCTGTATTCTTTGTTTTTTCCAAAAATCTACATATTACATAGTAAAATATTGTGGATTATTGTTTAAAAATAAATATTGTCCAGATAACAGAATATACTTTGAGACTTCTACATTGGAAATGTGCGCTGATGCCCTATTCCTTAAGAATAATGATGGAAACAAAACAAAAATAGGGGTAAAGCAAATTCAGAAAAGTTAAACTAAAACCTGACTCTTGGGGACAACCTCAAATACAGTGCATGGACAACAAAAGTGAGGAAAAAAAGAGTAAAACGACCGAAGAAGTATTCAACGTTACCTTGCCAATACTGAGAAACTCAGTGAAAAATTGAAGTGCATGAGTTTTATTCGTTTCGATTTTTGCTTGTTGATGGGGACACATTTAGCGAAAACTGCAGGGTATATGTATGGCATAACCTATGGATTTTCCAACCCCTGAATGTTAAACAGTGCATCCCAGAAGCTCTCCAAAAACCGCATTGCCCCAGATTGATAAAAACCTTCTTAGAACCATGCTCAACATTCTGTAGCACACCTACATGTGAGGCTTGGAGCAAAATACCCCGGTGCCCCAAAAGCGTGCAAACTGGCACTAGCCCTGAGGCCACTACCTGCCATCGCCGCCCCAGGGCAGAGGCAAATGAGTGGAGCCAAAGAATCACTCTCATCATACCCAAGTACGTGCATCATGTATGTGCCAACATGGAGAGACATGAAAACAGCCTCAGTTTGAGTTTGACGTCGGAGGTTTTGAGTGCACTGTAACAGAAAGGATGCTGATTTTTATTTTGTAATATGCCGGGCAGCCTTGCTACGAGCCACCACCATGGTATCTGTAGAGACATAAAAAGATGATTATTATCACACCAGTAAATCATGCCCTCTCATAAGAGTGTATTGTTCTTCTTGTTAGATAAATCGTGAGGCCAATGTACCCTTTGGGCCTAATATTATTTTCAAATAACTTATGAATCGCTCAAGGAGAATAAATGGGTTCTCTTTGCTGCATGCTAAATTATCTCCGAGAGAAAACATGCAACTATCAGCTTTCATCAGGGTATTTTGGGACGTCTAATTGGACATGAAAACCAGAAGTTATTGCACTCCTTGCTACCATAATGAGGAGGACAGACTCGATCTTCCTATACTTCCTCTCTGTTTCCACCTCCGTCTTATCTCAGAGCTCAGTCTCGTATAAAACTGACCCTTTATGAAGATGCCAAACTATTTTTGTGGTATCTCCTGCATTGCGATGTGTAGCACCTATTTTTAGTGTGGTAAACACAGGAAATATTATAAATATACCGGAGAGACCTGTAATGAACATAAATCTAAGTCGAAAAAATTGTATAGGAGGCTACAACAGTATAAGGCGTTCATCTGCTGTATTGGTGATCTCTAATTCCTTTTTTCTTCATTCTTCACCATGAATTTTCTAAGCCTACAGCCCCTGTCTACTTCCTCATGTGCTCCTGTTTAAATTGCCAGCCATTCCTTTTTTGATCGAGCCTTGGCAGGGCATGCGCTGCTCTGCGAGGCATGATGTATTCAGGCATGGACTTCAAACTCGGCCCACTCTCCGCCCATATTATTCACTGGCTTGTGTCATAGTCCACTGTAAACTGTAGCTTTTCATTGATCAATAGGCATAGTAGTCTGTCCTGTGTACTGCCTTTTCTTATTTTGTAACCTCCCATGAGGACACCTCCAGTTACATGTGTTGGTACTCGGTATGCTTTAATTGCTGCATCTGAGCACTATTTTCTCAAATAGCTTTTTCGTGTTTGCTGGCAGGACACGCTCTCTCCTAATGCTTTTAAAAAAATGTTTATAGCATGGGCCACGAACACATTCGCAATGCAATAGGTCTTGCATTTGCAAGAGTTTAAGCTATTGGCATTGTAAATGACAATGCCCTTTATGTATTCGTTTTAAAAATAACACAAATAAAAGGCATTGTCATTTACAATGAAAAAATCTTAAACACTCATCAGTGCGAGACCTATTGCATTGCAAATGCTTGTTATTTATTTCAACTACATATATTTGGCAGACAGATACACATGAATCCGATTATAATGAGAAAAGGGGAAACAATTTGTGAAGTGGTAAAGTGCATAAGTCAGTAAAGGTAGATTAATTTCTTAAGCTTGATTACTGTATTGATATAATCAGTTACATTACTTCAAAGCAAGCCCTGCCACGTTGTGAAGTTGCAGCTTTAAAAGATGGATGACACTACAGCCACAGTCAGGACTTCTCCCAGTAAGATCTTTACATAGAATAAGTATTTCGCACAAGTATCTTGTGGGCACTGTTTAAAGTGCACCAGTTTTCTAAAATAAACTTTGTGTCACTACTTTACTTAATATCTATGAGCCAGAATGTAAAACCAAGAACGCATGCTTTGCTAATAAAATGGCGCTGCCTTCGACCTTCATTTATTTCGGTTATGGCATTTAAAAGTTATCAACATCGTCATTGGTTTTGACTTTAAAGAAGAATAACATTCCAGGCCAGATGAAATAGAAAACATCAATACACAGACAAAAAACGTTTTTAAAAAATAAAAATAAAAAATTGCTGCGTTTATAGGAATCACCATAAAAATGTAAGCTTGCAGTTTACATTTTTTTTTAATTAAACTTTATTGATTGCACAGTGCACATTGGAATATAATACAGTACAGTTTAGCACTGACAATGATTAGCAATGATACTGGTCCGAATACAAGCATTTGTCAACAAAGGTGACTCGTAAATATGACAGTCCTGGGGAAGGGGAGGAGAGAGGAAATTGTTTATTCAATGGGATTACCCAGCGGGGGCCTAAGATCCCATGCTTGTTCCATCATTTGGAGGGGTGTGTTGTTTTGGAGGCGGTGTGTCATCCCCTTCATGCACTCATAGCAAATATGAATGGAGTGGCTGTCATATGTCGAGAGGTCTAGATACAGGTGGCTGCAGCAGTGCATACGTGTTGCTGTTTGTGTTACAGTATGTCATGCTCCGCAACCATGCCTTCAGTGTGGGTTAGAATTTGCTGCCCCAGTGAATAGCTGCTTCCCTTTTGGCGAGGAGAAGCGCAATTGCAACAAAACATCTTGTTCGAGGCATATGAGCTGCAGATTACACACTATGCAGAGATGGCCATCTAGTGTTGGACCCGGATGTTTACAGTTTGTTTTGTTGTAGAAAAGTCTTTGGAAGTCACGGGATAGGTGACTCCTCCTTTGAATGATACTGCGCATGGGCATCGGCTCCATCCCCAGATTGTTTTTTTCCACCACCGGGCTCGGATGTGTTTCCAGCGCTCCGTGTTGGAACCGATTTCCTTCAGCGCACAATCCTCACCAACTTACAGAAATTAAGTTTCAAACACTTTTCCAGTTGATGCTACTCTTCAACACCGAAGACTTCGATTCCGGTCGTCGTTGACGGCCTTCGGGCCTAACTAGGCCTCGACTCCAGCTCTTGAAAAAGGACGCCATTTAAAAAGGGTCCTCAATGTGGGTCGAAGTTTCCCCACACCAACCTTCATGAAGTGTGTAACCTTTGCCTCTCCCCGGAGCACGAGGTCAAAGACTGTTCCGCTTGTACCTCTTTCTGCTCCAAAAAGACTATCCGGGACCGAAGAGTGAGGAGAACAATGGCTCGATCTTCAGCTTCGATTTCGGGCGACATCTTTGAAGAAGGCGTCAACGTTCCAGAACAACACAACGTCAACAGCAATTCCGAGGCATCACTCCAGCACAGCGGGTCGAAGTAAGACCTTCGACCCTGACCCTTCCTCAACACACCCAAAAAAGGCCCCGGTCACACCCTCGCCCTCTGGCTTGGGTGCACACCGACACACTGCTTCTACTGCCCCACCTTCGGGCCCGGCTAAGAAGCTAATTAAGCCTTCAGGCGACTTGGGCTCGAGACGGCCTTCGCACTGTGCCAACGCACATTTACCGGCACCGAAAAAGACTACTTCACCGGCTACGCCGACATCAAAACCATCGGCGCCGAAACATACCACTACTCCTTCTGCACCGAAACCCAGGTCGGAATCGAGCAAACCCGCTTCGGATTCGAAAAAACCACCGGAACCGAAAAAACCATCGGATCCCAAAAATGTACCGGAGCCGAAAAACATCCTCGGAACCGGAAAAAACTTTGGAGCCGAAAAAGACTCCTGTATCTCCGGTTAAAGACATTGCCAAAAAACCAAAACAAACCGCTTCTGTGCCGAAACCTTCCTCCGCACCAAAAGATCGGCCTCCTGCAGAGGACTTACTTTATCCAGACCCTGCTTAGAAGACTCTAGCTAAAGATCCAATTACTGGAGAGCTAATTTTGGCTTCAAAAAAGCGACCACTGGACACATCAGCTCCAGCTCCGCATTCAAAGAAAAAGGACATGGCTACCTCTCCCTTAAGACTGCCTTCCCCTTCTCTTTCACCTGTACCATCACCACATCTTCCCATACCACAGCATTCCCCAGCATCCTCTATCATACCAGATGAAGACAACAGGGATGATAGCTCTGGCGATATGGGGGGGGTAACATACCTGATCCAGCTACTCCTACAGGATCACCTGACCCCTGGGATGATTATAACACCCCAGATGTCCCAAATGTCCCTCAGGATGACATATACCCCTCAAGGCCTTCCCCACCAGAAGACACTATGGGTTTCAATCAATTAATTCACAGACCTGCGCAATATCATGGGGTAGACATGCATACAGACCCTGTAGATGAAGACTTCCTATTGGATACCTTTAATAATGCACAATGGTCCTCATCCATTTTACCAATGCTTAAAGGAGTGATTAAGCATGCTCCTGAAGTCTTCAAGGACCCAGTCAAAACTCGGGTCATTAACCCTCGTATAGAGAAAAAATATAACGCTGCTCCCTCAGACCCAGCATACATTAAAGCACCAGTACCACTAGACTCACTTTTAGTTTCCAATACACGCAAGAGAGCAAACTCACAAACATCAGGTGAAGCTCCCCCACCAGATAAAGAGTCTAAGCTACTTGACGCATCAGAGAAAAGAACGGCGTCTTAAGCAGCAAACATGTGGCGTATCGCCAATACACAGGCATTATTAGCCAGATACGACAGGGCACATTATGACTAATTAGAATCATTAATGAGGCACCTCCCTGATGAGTACAAGTAGTAATAGCTTTATTCGATAAAAACATATCATAAAAGCATTTACACATCTTTAAAAAACATTTTTAACAACAATCAATGACATAAAAACATTTCAAATCCAAAACAAAATGTTGGGTGGGTAGGTACATTCACTGGATTAACAATTTTCTTGCAGTTCTTAAACGCCAAGCCCAACCCAAAAATTTTGCCATGCAAGTGGAAAAGAAGGGTCTAGCATCTGTACGTAGAATGCGCAGAGCTTCCAAGTGAGAACGAGTTCCCAGACTTCTGCAGATAGGCTTCAACCACCTACATCTCGGAGCTACATAGACGCTGCATTCGAACAACATGTGGGACACAGACTCTACCTTTAAATCGCAGAAGGGGCAATGGGGTACAGTTTGAGCGGGCGGTTTCCAAGTGGACGTGAACTCACATAATGGAAGCACCCCCAACCTGAACTTAATGTACAATGCTCTGTCCCTTGGGCTCTGAATGGTGTCTAGGTAAGTTTCCCTTAGCGGTAACTCCTTGGCTGACAAAAACAGGACTACAGATTTACAATGGCTTGTACTTCGGGCCCTCTCACTGTCCACCCATGCCCAATAGACCTTCTTTAGCTGTTGTTTCGTGGGTGCAGATTTGTTGGACCAAGCCTCTCCTAGGCCCAATTTGTAGAGCAGCTTTTTAACCTCCCTAAGCCAGATGATCTTATGAGAACCCGGTAATGACAAAATGTCGTTTAAAGCGTCTGCGTAACTACTTAACTCCTGCTCATTCCATATTCTGGACCATAACAGGAGTGGGCGTAGTTTTGCTTGGTCGCAGATTGCCCGGGTACCTGCATCTATCAGCAATGGGATTGTTGGCGTGCTGTGGGGCAAACCCATTAGGTCTTTATGGAAGTTGTTCTCAAGGTGGGCCAGAGTGTCAACTTTTTGAGTGCCCCACAACTCAGCACCGTGAAGTGCCGCGCTTACAACCCTTGCCCTATAGATATCTAGGGGGGCCCCAATAGGTTTTGATGGTGAAGCTCGCTGCTCCTTGAGCAGCGCACCTGCCACCCTTTTATGGGTAAGGAAGACTTTTTGATGGTGTGCCTTCCAGCTCATGGTATCACTGATGCGTATACCCAGGTAATCAAATTCTTTCACGCGATCAAGTGGGACGGAATCCAAGACCGGGGGATAGACAGATTTTTTAGGCGGGTTAAGAACTAGAAACTTGGTTTTACCTATATTTATTGCCAAGCCCCTTTCATAACAAAAGGTTTGAAAGCTGGAAAGCAGCGATTGGATGCCCATCGGTGATTTTGAAATTAGGAGTGTATCGTCCGCGAACAGAAGCGTTGGGATCTTCCTTCCAGCCAGGGTGGGTGCATCTGATGGTTGTTGTAGAAGATGCTCCACCACTCCGTTAATATATAGAGAGAACAGAGTGGGGGCAAGCACACACCCCTGGCGGACGCCTCTGTCCACGGGGATACGAGGTGTTTTCTCTCCCTGTGCACCCCATCTAATTTGGTCAAAATTCCTATCATGAAATTTTACAAGCAGCGACAGCAAATAGGGGGGAAGGCCTAACCCATCGAGGACGTTCCATAGAAGCGTGCGTGGTACCAGGTCGAAGGCAGTCCGCAGGTCAATGAAGACTAGATACAGACTGCCCCCTCCCAGCACCACCACTTTCCAATAGATCATTAGAAGGCGAAACGTCTGCTCGATTGTGCCTGTTCCTGTTCTGAAGCCTGCTTGGAGATCTGACAGGATGTGGTTTTCGTCTGCCCACTCTATGATCCTGCCCAATACCACCTTCCCTGCTACCTTTTGAGAAGAGTCTAATAAACTAATTGGGCGGTAGTTCGCTGGGTCGTCCCTGGAGCCTTTTTTAAAAATAGGTACGACCTCAGCGCCCCTCCATGAATCGGGAAAGACTCCACCCAACATCACTTCATTCAAAAGCGAGGCAATTAATCTACTCCAAGTAGATGGATAGTTCTTAATTAGGTCTCCTGGGATTCCATCAGGTCCTGCTGCTTTGTTCGGGACAATGCATTGGATTGCTCTTTCTACTTCTAAGTTGGTAAATAGGCCATCATGGCACGGGAGGTTGATTGTAAAGTCCATGGGAGAGCAAGCTACCTGGGCTGGGCCTGAGGGAGCAGAATACAGTTGCGTAAAATGGTCATACCATGCACCCCCTTCAATGTTGCAAGTTAGCTGCTGGTCAATGGGCTTTTCCCTGGATCTTAATAGGTCCCAAAACTTCTTAGCATCCTTCCTAGTGCTGGCCTCTACTAGATCTCCCCAGAAGTTAAAATCATAAGTCTGTTTAGCTTCGGATATGGTTTTTTTATAACATTTTCTAGCAGCCCTGGTGGCAACCGCATCTTTGATCTTTAGTGTCACGACAAGTTCCTTCTTGGCTTCACGACATTTTTGAGTATACCACTTGTCTGATTGTTTGGGCAATGATTTCGAGAAACCCCTTCGAGCGGTTTGGGGAACAATAAATAAGTCACTCAGCGCCAGTACAGTCTCAGTGAATAGAGGCAGGATCTTGTTATCGTTTTGGCTCAAAGTGTTCATCCGGGGCTCCACCTCTTCCAAAATTGTCCCAGCTTGGGCCATCCTTGTATCATCGGCTAGGACTTTTGCCCACTTTAAACGCCTGCTACAGTTTGTGGGGACCACTTCATGAGAGGATTTCCACTTATGACCGGTTAAGCCTTGCCTTCCAGCCTGCCAAGGGGATGAAATAGATAGCGATAAGGGGTTGTGATCGCTATCACCCGACACTATAACCTCCATATCTAGGTGGTATTGCCAAAGGTTGTAATTAAGCATGATATAATCAATCCTAGACGTGTGGTCTTGTCTGTTATAAGTGTGGGCACCCATGTGGTCAGATTTGGATCGGCCATTTGTTGGTTGCAAATTATGCTCCATGCACAATGCATTGATCTCTATTGCGTTTTGCGACCATTTGGGAATCGGGTCAAGATTCAAAATAGGAATACCTCTCCTGGTGTCCTCCTCGAAGGTGTCCAAGATATCTTCGCTGGCCAAGGGCTCAAAACAGCAGTTGAAATCCCCTGCAAGCATTATATAGGAATCTGCATCGCAGGCAGCCAGATTGCGGTTTAGACCTGTAGATAGTAGATGAGATGCACCGCCTTTGGCACCCCTCAGGTAGATGTTAAAGACTTCCATACATCTTACCCCTTTGTGCGTTACCGTTAACCACTGGAGGTCCGAAGATTGGGTGTTTCTTTCTCTTACCCTGACGCCTAAAGCAATACTAATCCATATAATAAGGCCGCCTGACGGGCGACCTTTGGACCCTTGTTCCTGGACTGCGGGGATGAAAAAGGTGGTAAATCCCACTCGATGCCTTGGCTCTAAACACCAGGTTTCCTGTAAAAGGCAGATGTGGAAGGGTTCCAGGAAGTCGTTCCATTCGGGGATGTCAAAGTTGCGACCAAGACCAGCCACATTCCAAGATAGAATTTTTAGGACAGAGTCAGCTGGTGGAGAGACCCTGGTGGGGTCAATAGGCATGGGCATAAGAGAAACAGTCACTCCCACAGGTTTTGAAGACCTCACAAGTGGCTCGATTTTCGGGAGATTGGAGGACACATAAGGGGCAAGGCAGGTAGAATCCGACTGTTCAAGAGGAGTAGGTATAGGGAGGGTCACGCAAAGCGTGTTTGGCCAATCTTCCCTATTACAGTTTGCTATAGAGTCCAATGACGTTGTCACCCCATCAGCCCTTGCGTTGTTGGATCGTCCTACTCGGTTTGTTGCAGATTCAGGGACAGGACAATCAGTGGGATGATGCCTCAACGAAGTTAAAAGTGCCCTTCGGGGTTGCTTGGCTGCTTGCACAGGGAGTCAATCCACCTCCTCTAAACCACCAAATCTATTATAGGTAGAGAGGCCATTCCAATGTAGAAGGGTCTCCCTGTGGCCCCTGGGCTTATTCGGCCGTTGGTGGTGCTGAACCAATGTCCAATTGTCCCCCTGATTATAACTGGATCGGGGAGGATAGAAGAAGGATAGTGGCTTGGGTTTAACTAAGGAGTCATCATTACTGGGCCAGCTACAAATGTGGTGCGCCGTGTGGGGATCTTCGAAGGTCACTACTATGCAGTCCCCCGGACTGGATTTCAGCGTTGGCCCTACCCAGGGAGTTCTGCGAACCATCAGTACCCTACTTTTCCTACCATTGGGGATTGGTCTGTTGACATTTAACCAATGCATTATTTTATTTTTAAGCGACCAGTGATTTTCAAATTGGCCATTACCTAACGTTGGAACACCCGTCAAGACAACGGCATAGTCGTTTGCCTCTGGGGGAAGGTCAATATAGCCACCTCTAAAGTTGTCTTTAGCTGGGGGGTTCTGAGTTTCACTAGGAGCTGATCTAATTACTGTTTCGTGTTTGGGATGTTGCAAGTTATGTGCGGAGCCTCGTGGAGAAGGCTTTGGTTTAACGCGAGCTTGCTCCACCGTAACTGTCCTTGGTTTAGGAACAGGTTTTATAGTGGGTGGTACTGAAGAGGAAGCTAGATTGGTTAAGGGTGCGATAGGTTGTGGCATTGGGTCAGCTGCGGTAATGCCCTGGTGTTCCAGGCTTTTCAACCCAAGAGTGGCCAGCGCAATAATGCTCTTCTCCATTTCTAACAAGTTGTTTTCTATCCTTGATAACCTTAGGTCCAGAGGTGACAGAAGTTTTTTGAGTGTGTCCCAAACCACCTCTATAAATTCTTTATTATTATTAGTTAGCCCGTCTACTTCAAGGACCTCGTCTGTTGTGGTATTCAGGAGGCGAATGGATGGGTTTTTCCCCTGTCCCTCACTACATGACTGGGTATTAGGGGTGAACTCAGCTCCCGCATTAAGTGCTGTGATGTTGTTCTTGGGCAAATCTTTTGGAACAGCAATTTTCGCTTTTTTTCGGTAATAAGCTGAGCGAGAATTGCGTTTCCTCTTTGGTTGTTTGCCACTGGAGATATTTTGAGTTAGATTAGGGAGAGATACAATGGGAGCAGGGATGTGCATACTAAGAGGTGTCGGTGTAGTATCCTCATCTTTACTTCCTGTGACAAGTATAGAAGTAGCCGGGGCCGGTGAGTGGTGGATATCTACCTGAGCGACTATACAGTTTGGGCGGGCTGGGCGCTCAGGGGTAACAGAGGTGGCTATGTGGCCTAGGGAGGATTTTTTGGAAAGTGCAATTACTTGGGACACTTTTCTTGCGGCATCTAGTTCTAGCGAGACCCGGGTTTGAAGCTTAGATATTTCCTCGTCTATGGCTATGTTAGTGCGGGTTATAAAGTCATCCATGGGGCCACTAACTAGTGACCCACGTTTGGAAGACTTACTACGAGTTACCCTTGGATCCATAATACTGGGACACTGTAACGAAGCTAGATCTATTTCCCCTCAGTTACTAGTTTAGTTACCAAAAGTTTAAAGCCAAGGGGGGTGGGCCAGTCCAGTCCAGTCCTCTCAGTCCTCGAACGGCCTCAAACGGCTCGCTCTTTGCCCGGTCTTAGCCCCGGGCGCTCCCGCGCGCTCCCGCGCAGCGTCTCTCACTGATATTTATGGGCCAAGACCAATGGGGCGTGTTGTAGGAAGGTGGGGGCGGGGCGTTCAGGGAGAGCGGGGCCAGGTGACTCAGCCTCACGCTCGCAGCCCTGAAGCCTCACACGCCCCCACAGAGCAGCCAGACAGGAGAACACGAACAGCCGGTGAGCGGTGAGTTAATTCCGCAGCGGGACCCGCGAGGCGGGTTCCGCAAGTCGTGGGTGTAAGGCAGCCCTTAGCAGCAAGCAGCAGCTCCAGCCAGGTCCAACAGGAAAGCAGCGTCCCAAGAGGGGAAAGTCCAGCTGCCTTTTTGATTGCAGGAAGGTGGGGGCGGGGCGTTCAGGGAGAGCGGGGCCAGGTGACTCAGCCTCACGCTCGCAGCCCTGAAGCCTCACACGCCCCCACAGAGCAGCCAGACAGGAGAACACGAACAGCCGGTGAGCAGGGGGTTAATTCCACAGCGGGACCCGCGAGGCGGGTTCCGCAAGTCGTGGGTGTAAGGCAGCCCTTAGCAGCAAGCAGCAGCTCCAGCCAGGTCCAACAGGAAAGCAGCGTCCCAAGAGGGGAAAGTCCAGCTGCCTTTTTGATTGCAGGAAGGTGGGGGCGGGGCGTTCAGGGAGAGCGGGGCCAGGTGACTCAGCCTCACGCTCGCAGCCCTGAAGCCTCACACGCCCCCACAGAGCAGCCAGACAGGAGAACACGAACAGCCGGTGAGCGGTGAGTTAATTCCTCAGCGGGACCAGCGAGGCGGGTTTCGCAAGTCGTGGGTGTAAGGCAGCCCTTAGCAGCAAGCAGCAGATCCAGCCAGGTCCAACAGGAAAGCAGCGTCCCATGAGTACAAGGATAGAGCAAATGAGCTTATCCAAGAGGGGAAAAATATTACAAACACCTCTATTCGATGTGCACTTGATGCAGCAGATACTGCCTCTAGGGCAGTTAACACCAGCGTTTTATTACGTAGACATCCCTGGCTACGCATATCAGGGTTCAAACCTGAAGTACAAAGTGCCATTCTTAATCAACCTTTTGATGAGCAACACCTATTCGGACCTAACGTAGATGTATCACTTGAAGAAATGAAAAAGGATACAGATACCGCAAAATCTATGGGAGCCCTGTAGTCGCAGGCTCCCAGACGTTCATTTGGACGCTCATCCTAACAAGGTGCCACCAGGGGATACTCTTCAGACACACCTTCTACCTCATACAAAGCCCCTACACAGTCCACTTACAGCAAGGGCTACCAAAGGGGTGGTTACAGGGGTAACAATAACAAAGGCAGAGGTAAAAATAACAACTCCCGCTCTGCCTCTACCCCTGCCCAATTACTCCCTTTCCCCGTCCATTCCACTCCTGTCCGGGGAAGACTTCAACAATACCTGTCAGCCTGGGAAAACATCCCATCAGACAGGTGGGTGCTCCAAATAATTCAATCAGGTTACTGTCTAGAACTAACATCCACCCCCCAAACATACCACCCAAGCAGCGTCCAATGTCACACGTACATTTAACACTGCTCAGACAGGAGGTAATATCCCTCCTGCAGAAAAATGCAATAGAAATAGTTCCAGCGCATCAGAAAAACAAAGGAGTATACTCCCTATATTTCCAAATACCAAAGAAGGGTGGATCTCTAAGACCTATCTTAGACCTCAGACCTCTAAACATTTACATTTAGTGAAATCATTTTCATATGGTCACACTCCAACAAGTCCTTCCACTTCTGGTACTAAACAACTTCCTTGTCACTCTAGATCTCAAGAACGCCTACTTCCAATTCCCATCCACACAGCGGACAGAAAATATCTCAGATTTGTGCTAGACGGGCAGCACTACCAGTTCAAAGTGCTCCCATTTGGAGTCACAACAGCACCAAGGGTGTTTACAAAATACCTAGCAGTAGTAGCAGCACACTTAAAAAGACAACATATTCATGTCTTCCTATATCTAGACGACTGGCTCATAAAAGCCAGCTCATACAACCAGTGTGTACAACACACTCACGCTACTATTCAACTACTTCACGACTTGGGATTCACAGTAAATCACACCAAATCGCATCTGCAACCCTCGCACATACAACAGTATCTCGCCGCTACAATAAACACCCAACTAACACTAGCTTATCCCTCTCCAGCCAGGATAACAAGTGTACAAACTCTCCTAACAAAATTCAAACCGCAACACTCGCTACCAGCTCTGGTGTTCATGCAGCTCATAGGAATGATGACATCTTGCATATTTGTAGTACCTCACGCAAGACTGCAAATGCGTCCACTTCAAGAGTGCCTAGCACGCCAATGGAACCAGGCTCAAGGTCCATTAACAGACCTAGTGTTGGTAGACGGTCGGACTCCTCGTTCTCTACAATGGCGCAACTGCAAAAACCTTTCCAAAGGGCGATCATTTCTAGAACCAGTTTCTCAAATAGTCATGACAGCCCACGCATCGTTCTCCGGCGGGGGAGCTCACCTACTGCATCACACTATGTAAGGCAGGTGGACACTGCAACAAAAGTTACTCCACATCAACCATTTGGAGTTGCTAGCTGTGTTTCTAGCCCTAAAAGCATTTCAAATTCAAGTGTCAGGCAAATCTGTCTTAGTCCGCAGAGACAATAAGACAGGTATGTACTACATAAACAAACAAGGGGGAACACACTCTCTGCAGCTCTCTGTTAGCACAGCAGATATGGAGATGGGCTATACCACTAAAGATCTTCCTCTTAGCCCAACACGTCCCAGGAGTACAAAACACCATGGCAGATCGACAAACACAGCAGATCCACGAGTGGGAACTTCATCCGCAAGTTCTTCATCCGTTCTTTCAAATGTGGGGACAACCTCAGATAGACCTCTTTGCCACCCACGAAAACGCAAAATGCCCAAACTTTGCCGCCAGATACCCACACCCATTGTCCAAAGGCAATGCGATATGGATGAACTGGTCAAAACTATTTGCGTACACTTTTCCTCCTCTCCCACTACTTCCGTTAGTGGTACGCAAACTACAACAACATTCCCTGATGCTCATTCTAGTCGCTCCAACTTGGGCCAGACAACCGTGGTACACCACGCTGTTGCAGATGTCTGTAGTACCACACCAAAAACTAAACCTATCTCCACGCCTATTAACACAGAACCATGAAGAGATCAGACACCCGGACCCAGCTCAGCTCAACCTAGCGATCTGACTCCTGAGGTCATAGTTTCCTCCAGAATATATGAACGTTATCAAAGAAGCTAGACGTCCCTCTACTAGAGCATGTTATGCTGCTAAGTGGAAACGGTTTGTCATATACTACCAAAACAACCAAATAAATCCTTTAGACGTGTCTATTCAACACATCGTAGGATATCTATTACACCTTCAAAAGTGTAATTTAGCCTATACATCTATCAGACTACACCTCGCTGCCATTGCAGCATACTTACTAATGAGACGACATCTATCTCTTTTTAGAGTACCAGCTATAAAAGCTGTCATGGAATGACCCAAAAGCATAATTCCTCCCAGAACGCCACCTGCACCAGTGTGGAACTTAAGCATTGTTCTCACAAGATTAATGGGACCTCCCTTTGAACCATTACATACGTGTGAATTGCAATTTCTAACCTGGAAAGTAGCTTCCCTAGTAGCAATTACTTCTCTCAGAAGGGTTAGTGAACTACAAGCATTTACCAATCAAGAACCCTTTTTGCGAATGCATCATAACAAATTGGTTCTTCGTACTAATTCTAAATTCCTTCCTAAAGTCATTTCACCATTCCATCTAAATCAATCAGTTGAGCTGCCCGTATTTTTCTCGCAGCCTCAAACAGTCGCAGAAAGCGCTCTACACACCTTAAATGTCAAAAGAGCATTACTGTACTATATTGAAAGGACACAAACTTTTCGTAAAACTAAACAACTTTTTGTGTCTTTTTCACCGCCACATAAAGGCGACCCCATATCAAAATCGGGGATCGCTAGGTGGATTGTTAAATGCATACAAATATGTTACCACAAAGCCAAACGTACATTAACAATTCCTCCAAAGGCCCATTCTACAAGGAAAATAGGGGCTTCAATGGCATTCTTAGGGAACATTCCCCTAGATGATATATGCAAAGCAGCTACATGGCTTATACCACACACATTCACAAAGCATTAATGTGTAGATGTGCAAACTAAACAACAAGCCACTGTGGGCCAGGCTGTACTAAAAACACAGTTTCAAACAACTGCAACAGATACTGGTGGTCGCCGCTAGGTGTGGGTACTGCTATACAATCTATGCATAGTGTGTAATCTGCAGCTCATATGCCTCGATCGGAAAATACTACTTACCAGTATTCATCTGTTCTTGGCATGTAGCTGCAGAGTTGCACACGCCCACCCGCCTCCCCGGCTACCTTTATCTGTTCCAGTATTATCTTAATTAGATACAAATCACATGGACATCACTACCTCTTGTACAGCTCCATCACTTCCCTAATGGTGAAAAACAATCTGGGGATGGAGCCGAAGCCCATGCGCAGTATCATCCAAAGGAGGAGTCACCTATCCCGTGACTTCCAACAAAACAAACTGCAAACATCCGGGCCCAACACTAGGTGGCCATCTATGCATAGTGTGTAACTCTGCAGCTCTACATGCCAAGAACAGATGCATACTGGTAAGTAGCATTTTCCTTATGTTTAGTGATATCGTGTGTGTGCCCCATAAGCGCCAATAGTGGGTGCAAGCTTCATCTCAATCATATGTGAGAACTCCATGAAAACTGTCACCCAGAACCCAGCAATTTATCTCACGTCCAAGCCATGTGCACAAAATCTGCCTCTGGGGAGTGACATCTGGGGCATATGTGTGGGCAGGATGGGTCCATGCAATGCAGCCTACTTTGTGTCACGTATACCCGCCAAAGAAACTTAAAATGCAGCAATTTGTGCCTGTGATTAGGAGAGACAAAACGTATTGCCCAGCACGTTGTGGAGAGTGTCTGAATGTCGCGTGGGTCCCGCTGCATTCCCACTGGCAGGAGTGTATTATGGGGAGCTTGAAGTGCAAGGTCTGCTTTGGGTGAAGGTATGGTATCCTGGCATCTGCATGGTACCAATGCCATGCAAAGCTTGTCTTCGCAACATAGTAGTATACACAGAGATTTGGTACCCTAAACACCCCCCCCTATCCCCACATACAGCAGCAACAAGGTTTCCCAACTTATTTGGGGCTGTCTACTGCCCCACACCAGCCTAATCAAATACGATTGTATAGTCGAGAAGAAGCTATTATATAATGGGATGGGGATATACTGGAATAGGTACAGGAATTGGGGAAGGACCACCATTTTAATAATGGCAATTTCTCCCGCCATTGACAGAGGCAAATTTAACCAGTGTTCAACATTACGCCCCAACCTCTCAACCACTGGGCCGTAATTGAGCTGCAGAATACGATCTGTGTATGTGAATGCAGAGATACTTAAAAGTCCTCGCACCATGCCAGAGGCAGTTCCATCATTCTGTCACAGGGCGCAGAGGTAAGCAGAAAAACCTCAGATTTTCCCCAGTTAATGCAGAGGCCTGATAGGGTGCCATACCTGGTGATTACATGGAGGAGTGGCGTTAGGTTATCCTCGGGATGCGGCACATAGAGTATATTATTATCTGCATATAGAGGAAGAAGTAAGGTGCCAGTGGCAAACTGTAAACCACGACGCAGATGCTTCGCCTGTAGGTGTCGCAATGATAAAGAGCAAGGGGGAAAGCGGGCACCCGTACCGCATCCCCTGAGTGAGCGGGAAGGAGGACGTTTGTGTGCCATTGAGACGGATGCGCGCTGTGGGTCACAAGTCCAGTAATTTAATGAATGACAGGAATCGTCCGGAATCCCAAGATACACTAGGCCAACTTAAGCGACTCACTTATTCCCAACCTCACAACGGAGGTAATGAACACCAAAAGAAATAAGGAAAACAAATATAATATACTAGCTTACCCGTCGCGTGTTGCTGCGATCTCAGAAGAAAGGAAATTTAAGGAAACTTGTTATGATAACATTCAATTTACATTGTGTCATTTTTATTGAAACTTATTCATTTTAATATGGAAAACATTTCAAAATGTTGTTTTAATTCTGTTTTTTTATTCGAGAGCTTGTGGTTACACAATATTTTTTGTTTTCCATGTGGTCCGTAGACTAATAAATCAGAAGGTTTTCTGACGGAGAGTCGGCCACATACAGTTGTCCATGTGAGAAGCACGGATTCTCCAAATCTAGTCCACACACTTGCAGCGATTGTCCTTGTGCTTTGTTGATGGTCATTGCAAAAGCGAGTCGCACAGTAAACTGTAAACGTTCAGTATTGGAAAGATTATGAGGGCCCTGGAGGCCGGGGGCCAATATTTAACAATTTTTTAAATTTAATTTTAGCCAGAAAACTTTTGCGGGAGTGTACTCAACAACTTCCCAAAGTTTCATGCCGATCGGATGAATGGTGTAGTATTGCATAAAGGACAAACGGACATACTTTGGTTTTTATATATATAGATAAAGAGCTTGTTCAATAAATTTATTATCAGGCCTTTTTAAAGGGCAGTGTGCATAGTGCAATATGCGAAGTGCAAATAATGCATACTACATTCTTATAAATGCCACCTTAAAGAAAGGACATGGCTTTTGTAGTTCGGACTGGACTTTTCCCATGGGGCACAGGGTCAGAGCTGATTTGCATATCGCCATTGTCTAACCCAGGGTGGTGTGGAGTGCAAAAAAACGATGGATTTTGGCCCAGATCTTTGGACTGGGGTGAATGTGTGACATTGATCCACATTCGGTCCATCACCTGTTTTGTTTGCAAATACTACCTTAAAGAATAGCAGCATGTATACACAAAATTAGAATATACTAGTATTGTATGTCTAAGAAACATGACCAGATAATGCACTTTTCAGCACATTCCATCAGAGCATTCAAGACCAACATTCACATTAATTATGAACACCTATCTGTGAAGTGTCGTGGCCCTAATAGAGGTACAATGAGGATCTAAAAAAATTAATAAATCTTGTTGCTAATCAAATCATTTGGGGTGAAACATTACATTAGTTTTAAACACCTACCGATAATACACCAGGACCCTAATAGATATTAAACAAAAACTAAAAAAATGGTTAATCTTCTAACATATCATTTCATTCATGGGACACAATACTAATTCATGAGCCACCAAGGAAGAATGTATGTTGTATTTAATAAAGAGACCTTAGAAAATGGTGACGAACAATCTGTAACACAGGACACACAAACAATATGTCGCTAAGATCCGGAATATGTAGCTGACTCGCATCTTCGATCCTTTTTCAGGATTTTGTCCCAAACGCCGGTAATCACACACAAAAAGGAGAAAATCTATTCTCAGCAATAGGATCAGCCTAGCCTTCTGATCCCATATGGCAGATTCCATATTAAATAGGGCTGAGGTTTGTTTCCCAAATTGCTCCCCCCTCACCACCTGATTACGTGGATCAGGGCAATATCACTAGCCAAACTTATTTTAGACAGAGAGCCCTTCAGAGTATCCTTCAATAAAAAATAATCTATATTGAGATCGATCCCAAAAGTTACATTAGCCTGCTCAAAAGACCTAAAAACGTGTTCCGGTCTCTTAGCAGGGAGAAAATGTAAATCTTCTTGGCTTGCCGTAATGTCCCTTCCACTCCACATAGGATGGAGTTTCCACCCCTTTACCACAGCCAGTGAAAAGGAATAAGAAGATAACAAGCCAAAATCTAGTTGCAAAAAATGAGATGTTGCAGGTGTATTCAAGTTTCACATCTGATGAAAAGGTTGACCTTCAATCTCCTCAAAAATGTGCCAGTAACTCATAGCGAACACTTTGCACACATAACACTGAGAGGGAGGATTTTGGCTCAATGAACTGACAAGACAGGACCAAAATGACGTCTCCCACACATTTTGTAAAATCTGCACAAGGCATTGGCTTGAGAGAGGGTCCTGCTCAAATACCGCTTCATATGATCAATGTCCCTAACGTTCTTGGAGAAGACCTTCCGAGATAAAGATACAAGTTCACTATTTCAAGTTTGTCAGTACCTAAACACCAGTTAAAAATTACTCTTTAGTCTTGGCCTGCTCTTGTGAAAGATCAGGACTTTGCTTTTGGGAATACTAATCTTCAGAAAGGAGACTTCTGCATACTTTGACATTGCTACAAGACAGTGCTGTAAGCCAATAGGAGTTAGGTCCATAATGGCTACACCGTCTGCATATAATAGGGAGCCAATTGACATCGCACCACATCTGGGAGGTTCACCCCTTAGTCGATTTAAGATGCCTGCACTTCTGGGAGGTTCACCCCTTAGTTGATTTAAGGTGCCTGGAAGATCAAAAATGTATAAAGAAAACGTAAGGGGAGCCAACAAACAGCTTTGCTTAAGACCAATATGTGTTTTTACCTTATGGGATAAACCTTGCATCCTTCCCTTCAAAATTTGGCACTAGGTATCTGTGCGTAGCTCCATGATAAGATCCAAAGGCAGTGCAGAATACCAAAAGGAGAAGCTTACTCCACAGCGTTTGGCGATCAACTCTGTCAAAAGCTGTGTAGAAATCAATGAATGCCATTTATATTAGCATACCGTTTGAAGGACCGCAATATTTCTGTAAATGACAAAGTGCAATTTTGGCAAATAATTTGCCAGAAGCAACTCCAATGCTATCTGTTTAACGTTTGCTGGGTAGGATTTGGGGCCCTTCTTATACAACAGAACAATGATACTACCCTTCCATGAATAGGGGATTTTCCCATAACTCTAGCAATAATTAAATATTGGGGTGAGGAAGGATACTCACGCTACAGACTTTTTTCTAATAACTGCAATGGGAACCTCATCAGGCCCCAAAGCGCCGGAAGTTCATGTGTTCTTTATAAACCCTACTATCTCATCCGCAGAATTGGCACTATACACCAAGTAAGATACATAATCCACACAGAAAGTCATGGGGATATCTAACTTGGTATTGCGTACAACTGGGAGATTTAGTCCACCCAAGTATTTTCAGAAATAGGGATTGACTGCGCCTTTACCCTAGGGTCACAATATTTGGCGACCAAACACCAGTACTTCCTAGGTTCTTCAGCACCTGCAGCCTCTCTTAGATTGATCCATTTTAAATCACATTCCCTTCTGCTCTCAGGGAATTAGCATCTGGTTCTTAACCGTTTAAAGTGGTCAATTTCATGCTGCTGGCCCAAGGAAAACAGCAAATGCTGTTTTTTCAATGCATTTAATTCCTGATTTATTGCCTTAAATAGGGATTCGCACTTTCGGCAACCAAAGCCCATCGGGTCTAGTGCTTAATTTACAGAACTCTTCAATATAGGACTCGAAAAAAATAATATGATTACCACAAACTAGTCCCACCCGGCCAGCACAAACTCCCTTTATCTTAACACTATTTGCAACCGTATCCTTAGTAGTCCAAAAGGAATAACAATTTGACTTGTTAAAATCCAATTGTGGATTCCCAGAGTCTAACTCCTGGAGTCTAAAGGCCACAGATGTACCAACTAAACTATAAACACTCATATCAGATATAAAAACAGTGAGTTTCTCACAAACCCCAAACATATGAAAGAAGACTATCACATAATCAAGTAGACTGAGTGGAGGAAACATTAAAATGTATACTAATCGACATCGCCCCCAGAAAATCTCCCATTTAATATAATCAGGTTTAATTTTCTAATTGTTTAAAGTATTAGAAACCCACGCTTGTCTGTGCTAATTTTTATCAGGGAACAGAATTACCAAAATGGAGCGTATAATATTCTTTGTCAACATTGGCAAAGATTGCAGAGGCGGAATCTACAAGGCTTGGCATATAGGTCTCTCATGATTATAACCTGGGGGCAATCTTCTATTCATGGACAAAAGGAAAGAGTGAACTCACCAGGAAATCAAATGGTTTCCCGGGTAGAATGGTCATGTTCACTGATAAAAAGAAAGATGGACTTCTGTTGTCACCCAGAAAGGCCACATTTAAGCATAAACACAAAAAATAAACACAAATGCCTCTGGGCAATTGTTTGACCTTTATATGTTTATTTCGTATATAAACGACCTGATTCCAGTTAACCATATCCTTGAGCAAGATTGCCACCCCCCACTAGAGTGGCCCCTTTCGGAACTTCTGGCATTACATAAGTAAAGGATTAAAATATTTCTGAAGATTTGTCCCCATCTTGTCCCAACCCGGACATATTACATTACAGAAATTGCCCACTCAGGCTACTGCAAGGGCACATTGATCCAGAGTAAAGGGCAGGTGTTATTCAAAGCACCCGTTATCCAGTACCATCCGAAAATGTCATCCTACTAATCAGGTGCCTAGGGATGAATTACAGGACCCTCCAACGCATGAGTTACTCGACCTACTTGCCCCAGTGAAATAACAATATCTTTGGCCTTCCCGTGTATGAAATCAGAATCAGTCCCCATTGCATCGATCACCATTGACTGAAATACTTTTAGAGCATTCGATTGTTGGGTTGGCGATTCCCAATGCTCGACAACAGGTACAATATCAATCCCTCACTTTAGGATCTACAATTCTGAACAACCAAATTTGCGATAATGAGGGAGCCAATGATGACTCTGAAATAAGTGGATGGACTAAATAAATGAATAGTTACATTGGTAATGCCACCACTTTTCACCAACTTTAAGGCATCAATCTCCATGAAGCAATTTAGGATAGAGCTTCTATTTACCAGAGAAAACTTTTCAAATAACAGGATAATATTCAAAACAGATAACATAGCGCTCTGCTCCACACAGGTCCTTTCTGAATAGCCTATCGCGGAGTCCGTAAAGGTTCCGAAATCCTCAGGCTAAAGGTTTTTACCCCATAGTTAAGCAAGGAAGGAGGGTGCGGGACAAATTCTACTGTGGTTCCATGATTGGTGGAATCACAGTAAGATAAGTAAGATAGATACATTATTTAAATTCCATCTTCTTGCATTCTTAAGGATGCTAGAAAAAGAATTTAGTCTTTTTAATGATTGACTGATCAA
Organism: Lissotriton vulgaris; assembly: GCF_964263255.1. NCBI lineage: Eukaryota > Metazoa > Chordata > Amphibia > Caudata > Salamandridae > Lissotriton > Lissotriton vulgaris. Next base: position 1,685,884,764 of record NC_141693.1, on the reverse strand, counting down.
CACCATCCTGTTAGGGGCCTGGCCATTGTAATTACCTAGTGGAGAAGATTCTGTTCATCCACCTGCCACCTAAATGACCCTCCTTTCACACTATGTACTCATATACTCTTTTTTTATTCATCTGATTTAAAGAGATATGATTAGCTTACATCTGTAAAACATTGTATTTTAAACATATTTTACTAGCTTACCCATCGCGCGTTGCTGCGATCTCAGAAGAAAGGAAATTCAAGTAAACTTGTTATGATAACATTCAATTTACATTGTGTCATTTTGATTGAAACTTATTCATTTTAATATGGAAAACATTTAAAAGTGTTGTTTTAATTCTGTTTATTTATTCAAGTGCTTGTGGATACAGAGTATTTTTTGTTTTTCCGTCTGGTGCGTACACAAATAAATCAGAAGGTTTTCCGACGCGTGAGCTGGCCACATACAGTTGTCCATGTGAGAAGCACGGATTCTCCAAATCTAGTCCACACACTTGCAGCGATTGTCCTTGTGCTTTGTTGATGGTCATTGCAAAAGCGAGTCGCACCGGAAACTGTAAACGTTTGAATTCAAATGGCATATCTGTTGGGATCATTTGAATACGTGGCAACAGTACATCTTCCCCCTTGAATTTCCCATTCAAAATTGTAGCTTCGATGACATTGTTCATCATCTTTTTCATTGAAAGTTTTGTACCGTTGCAAAGTCGTGGTTGCAAATTCAGTATTCGAAAGATTATGAGGGCCTTGGAGGGCCGATCTTTTAAAAAAATGTTATGCCAGAAACCTTTGCGGGAGTGTACTCAACAACTTCTCAAAGTTTCATGGCGATCGGATGAATGATGTTGTAATGCTTAAAGGACAAACAGATGGACAGACATACATTCGTTTTTATATATATAGATTAGGTTTTAAAAGTACCACGTAGGGGAGGGCCTGACATAATCCACAGGAAGACAAATTATTAAAAGGTTACCAGATGTGGAAATACCAATGGGTACAATTTGTATACGCAACAAAAGAAAAACAACTGAAATCTGAGTGCAGACTTTCCCTCCTCACCCACATTGGCAAGCAAATTTCAATACCTTCTTATACCCAAAAAGATAAAACAATACATTGTACATTGTGGTCTGCTAACCTCCCACAGGGCTACTGTTACGGAGATTGGGAAAGAAGAGGAGGAAGATCAAAGCCCTGGTATGTGGCCCATTGAGACCATATTCTTTTATGTTTTTGGGGGCACCCCCTTGCTTGAAAAACCGCCATCGCTGCACCCATGCATTTGACTAGCTCTATTCGCCACTTTCCTATTGTCGGTTGAAAAGTACCCTTCCATAATTGAGAAATATCACGTTTGGCGATTGTGAGGGCAAGAAAGAGTAGGTGCTGCTTATATCGGTTCCCACCTATGTCTTCTGTACTATGAAGTAAAAACAGTCCGGGATCTTGCAAGAGGTCCCAGGACAGCAACTCTTTAAGGCAGGTCGATACCCTACGCCAGAAGGGCTGTAAACCACACAGCTCCACGCCGTATGGAAAAATGTCCCCTCCTCCTTGTCACATCGTAAGCACTGGGGGGAAACCACCACTTCCATCTTCCAAAGATGAAGACTAGTGTAATACATGCGGTGCACATACTTAAACTGAATAAGACGGTATCTGGCAGCGCGAGTACGAGCTATCGCCTCCACCCAGTCATCCGTCAGGTCTGGAATGTCATCCTGCACACCTTCCTCGTCTTGTGCAGGGTTGTGCTGGAGTGCGTCATCAGCATCTAGTATATCTGTCTTATTTTGTGTGCACCTTGATCACCCATATGAAGGCGGCCTTCTAGCAGATGGAATTCAGGGAGGTCGGTTATGTTTGCAAGCGAAGGAGTCAAAGCATGACGTAGTTGGAGGTACCTATAGAACTGGGTTTTATGGAGATGGAACTCCTCCTGCAGTTGCTGAAATGATTTGAGGACGGTGCCCTGCATAATGTCCCCCAAAGTGGAGATACCAATCAGGTCCCCTTGGCGGAACCCTTTCAGTGCGACCACCTGACGTACATAATTACATAATACATAGTAAACCTGATCGTTGTGCGGGTGACATGTGGTAAAAAGAAACTACCGGTCTTGGTGAAGGAGTGCCACCACCCCTTTGAAAGAGAGCTACCCTTCTCATGATCCAAACTTGCATATTGTCCAACTTCACCCAATTGTGACCCACCTGAATGACTTTGAAGGGACCTCGAAATTTTAAAAGACTAGCTCTGACACCTCTGCACACTGTAGATTAACTGCAGGACGGGAGTCCTATGTGGATTGCGTACAGGTCTGAAGTGCCACTTAAATCGCCCCGCCCCCCATAAAAATGGATTGTGTATGGCATTCATTTGCGCAAACCACGCCTGCAGTATATGGTAAGGGAAATTATGATGACGGTAAAGAACCCTAGGGAAAGAGACCATTTTACGTATGGCAGACCCTCGGTATAGCGAGAGAGGTAGGGAAGACCAGATAGCAGTCTCATCGCGGAGGTTGGTGAGAAGCAGATTTATATTGCATGTCCACGAAATCTGTGGACAGGGGTACACTTATACTCCCAAATATTGAAACCCTTCTATTCCCTGTTTTAAGTGGGATGCCAAAGTGCTTCTGCCCTGATGACCACATCCTGGGAACAGCACTGATTTAGCAGGGTTGGTGTGGAGCCCAGAGTTCTGGCCGAAGACCCGGAGAATCTGCAGAATGCGTGGGCCTGAAATCTAAGGGTCGGTCATAAAAAAAAGGACATCATCTGCGTAAAGCGCAATACGGTCCGGTCCGGCTGTGAGCGTGGCCAGTCAAAACCTCTGAGCACCAGAATCCCACGGACCCATGGGGCTCCACCGCCAAGGCAAAGAGGAGAGTGGATAGGGGGCAGCCCTGTGCCTTGATCAATAGCGAAACCTCACTGTATCCCCTCCAAGGTTTGCGTGCAAAAGAACAGAAAACCTGAAAGACACATCCATACAATACCCCAAAAATCTACAGTTACATCACAAAAACTACAGTGGAATCTGCACCCAGCTGTTGGACACTTCCCTTGCGGCCAATGTAATGTATGGGTCTCCACTGAGGCCGCCGACTTTTAGACTCAATTACACTGTGATGTGGACACAAGGAAAGCACACACATACACTTCTAGCAATTGCATTTATATGATCACCTGCCCCTGTCAGTTAAAATACAAGTGAGAGTCACAGAGCACCGGAGCAATGTAAGGTGTAAAGATTCCAACACCAAGATGAGCAGACATGCTTTTAATGCTGGCCACACTCCGGACGGTGCTCGAATCCCACCCATTCATGAGCCAAGAGACCCTCTTTAAGAAAGAACAGAGCTGGTTCTGCAGCTGTCCATTCACAAAGAGGGCTTTAATGATGTCATCCCGTGGGGAGATTGAACACACCACTATCCTAAGGGATGACGGCTCATGTTCCCTGTTTTTAAGCACGTCTCCTTCCCCATCTACCAGTTGTGAGCACCGTCCTGCATGTGGACTCGGGCCACACTCCGATGATTAAGAACAAGAATGTGTGCGCTCCGAAGGGACCTGTTCTTTGTACCTTTAGCATCAATTATCAAGGGAACCAGATGGGTCACTTTAGAAGATGCAGACTGTGGATTTACAGACATGATGTGGTCCCTTAAGCTCTACCTTTCTTACTCGTGAATGTCCAAATCAAGAAGGAAGACTGGACGGCTCTAGAGAAGAGGGTCTTGGTTGTAGTGCTCTTCTGAATCCCTCAATCAGCTGCTGTTGAACCTTAAAGGCTGTGATAGTCCACATTTACTTCCTAATCTTTATCTCCCAACTTTATCTGACTGTCTAATTGTTTTTTGTTTTGTTTTATCTGATTGCTATCCTATTTTTGCTACTCACATACTACCTACTACTATTTTGTACCCAAAAGTTTGTTTAATCGCTCCCTTGTTTCCCTTACCCCTTGTTCTGTAAAGCGCTCTGATATCTGCAAAGATCTTGTTCGCGCTATATAAAACTTTGAAAATAAAATAAAAACAGTGGATAAGACACCTGATGCCCATTGTTCGTCCCTCCTAAGTGGAGACTTCCCCCAAGACCACTCAACCGGATTTCTAACATAACTAGGACCTCACTCCAGCAAGGAATCAAAACACCCACTTCCTATTCTCCCTTCCACTCCAGGAGGCTCTAGTGGAACATTGCATATGGGAAGCAAGGCCCCATGAAGGGTGAGATACGGCGGAATGGAAAAAGCCGGTGCTGCTCCGGTTCTCACCTCTACCCCAGCACATTATACGGGAAATTCTGCTTAGTAGGGGCAATCTTGGCACTGCCTTCAAGAGGTAATTTCATCAAACCCCCATCTCTCAAGCTCTTCATATCATAATCCTTCTGGAAATGCAGATTGTTTTGTTTTCCATTTAGGGAGTCTTCTCATTTTTTTCCTTTTCTTAGTCATACCCTTCTGACTCCTTACAGAAGACTTCATCTTACCCTCCCTCAAAACCCTAATTGGCGTACCACTTGACTTTGGCACAGTATACAATGTATACAACTTTTCTTTCACAATATTATCCTTAAAAGGATTTACTGCTGAGTTTGACTTGGAAGGCAAGGGGCTGGGAGCACACTGCCTCACATTACAGCACAGTTCCCCCCTTAACACTATGGTATATGCAGTACAATGTTTGTGCTTACTTGAATATTAGTTGAGCTTTTTCACCATAGTTGGTGCACATAATGTTGTTCATCTACAGACACAGGTGTCTGGATTGTATCCTTCATTAAGCAAACAATAAACAGGTAATTAGGACCAAAGGGAATTTTAAAGACCAAGCTCCAATATGTTCCCTACAGACATATTACAACATGTATATCGGAGGGTCTAACATACACAGTACGCTCAGTGTGTCCTAAAAGAGTGCCCTGTAACAACCTCAAACTATGTGTATCTAGAAAAAGGAGAGGGTCATCCCCACAATTATCGAGGAGGGATGCCCATCAGTCACCACACGGAACCGCCCTTCATCATTTGGGATTCCACCAAGACCACAACTGGGATAGCCCATAAACTATCACGGTCGGGGGTCCAGATGTAAGAAAGAGCTCCACTGCCGATCAGTGAGGTCTAGCTAAGGTTTTGCTACTCAAGTTCTGAGGATGCGATTGTCAAAACTTGGGACTGATGTTGCAGTGCTCAAAGAGTGTAAAAGTAAGAAAAATAGGGGAATATAAAATAGGATAGGGGGGTACTTATAACTTTATTCAGGTGTTACCCAACCTTCCAATATTAAAAAGTAGTTGTCAGTGACAGTCAAAAATATACAGACTGTCTGGTTCTATGTGGTCGACATGTTTCAGCAAACTAAGGACATATTCGTCGTTGCTTTCTTCAGGACCATATTTACCAATAGCTACTGCAAATTAGGTGATAGTTAATGCAAAATACGTGCTCAAAATCAAAATAAGATACAGAGGTCACCTGATGTCACTAGGTGTTCCGCTCCCTCTTTACAAGTTTTTCATTTTTGTAAGAGGTATAGACCTCACCCCACCTGGCCACAGCTCAGGAAAGAGGAGAAGCACCGCTCTGTCCGTCGGTACTGCAGCATCGGTATTCCTTCATTAAACACCTGTCTAGAGATGCACGATCTGTATCAACTCTGTTGAACAACTTCAACTGGTGGTGGCGCAGCGGACAGGGGTATCCAATATGCAAGGTGGGATCACCGCAGCCCGCTGAGCATATTCTGAGTTCCCCATTCCAGCCTTTTCATGGCGGTGAGCCCCCCATGAAAAGGCTGGTGGTGGGGAAACTAAGTGGTACAAACAGAACAAAATTTCCCTGCCTGTGAACAAAGTTCAATGTGCTAATAGTCACTGATATAAATACCACCAACATGAAACACTGCTCTTCCAAAATATGATCCACAAAAACATTAAATGAGAAAAATATCAAATGTATTTATTAAATATAATTTTGCAGTTTATATTTAAAAAACGGTAATAATGCACCAAAAATAATCCATGTGCATCCTACACCACACACACACACATTTGTTTGACCAAACAGAAGCATACGCACACATACTCATACGTCCTACAGAATAAGGGGTTCAACACTTACAAAATAACAATATATACATGGAAAGAAATCCCCCCCGCAACATGAGACAATTGATAATTCTGTGAGGTCCACAGGACTGGAACAAGTGGATCAATTTCAAAATTAATACATGAATAAAAAAATGAGTTAATGGTACAATTCATGTTTTGAATCAATTTCTTCTCAACATAATGATTGTAGAGACGGAGAAAACAACAGGTTGACAAGAAAACACCAGAGCGACACGAGTTTCGGTGCATGACCCAGATGTGGGTCTCACCTTCTTCAGGGCGCAATGATCAGGTACAAACAAGGGAGGACGTGCTGTTTGCCACGGATATGGACAGCTAGTGACCAGCACAGCATAAAAAGAGAAGGCACAGGTTCATGATAACTGAATATACTAACAAGGATAAGTATAAGAGAGCGTGCACACTGGAAAAAACAGCAGAGGTTATAAAAGCCGATATAACCACTATGTAGTTTAAGTTAGCCCAAATGCCACTGTGTCCAACAACTGTGCCATAAAAAAAAAACTTGTGATGTAAGTTAACATGCTCACACAGTGGTGATCCCAGTGATAGAAAATAAACCCAAGGAAGAAATCGACTAGAGACAAGTCAACAGCAAAGGGGGCCCACACCTGCCTTCACAGTTCATGCCGAGCTGGAACTGCTTTTCGCTTTTCGCTTTCCATTGGGAACAGCAAAAGAAAAGCTCGCCAGACATAAGTTGAACTTGTAATCTGATGCGCGGACCATGCACTGCTTTGGCAGTGCTTTGGCAGTGCTGTGCCGGTTCAAAGCTGGCTCAAACTCATAATAAGGCCCTCTGTCTTTATCTTCTTGCCCAGAGAAGACAAGGACATTGTCCACATCTCCTGCACTGCCTCTGACTGCTGCCCCCTCTCTTTCTTCCTCTTATTCCCACTCTTTTGGTCTTGCTCCTCAGTTGCAGAAAACCGTGACTTCAACTGCTCTTACCCTCTCTTTTCTCTCCATTCCTTTATTTGTTCCATGTGAAATGTATCCAAAAAAGAAAAAAATGCTTTTGCTGTAAATGTTGTCTTTTTCTGACATTTTTCTATTTCAAAGTGCAACCTTGGAACAGAGAGGGAAAAAAAAGTTAAATAACTGAATAAAGCAAAACAGAGTGGTCGCAGAGTGGCTAGATTGGTTTTAATTAACACCCAAACACATTAGCGGCACTTTAGTGGGTTTCCCAATGAAGCGCTACGTTTGTTTTCTAGTATTTCTTTGAACAGCTTTGTTTCCTTCGGGTGGGGAAGTGCACCATTCCTGGAGGTACTTCTATACATGGTTGATGCGTAGAATGGAAAATGTTTGATATGATCCTTATCAGCTGTTTTCCTTATTTTAGTTTAGAATATGTGTACAGTGGCTCTGTGTTTAGGGATACAGTCTTCTTAAACTAGAATTTTGACCTTTTGTAAGGATAAACACATGGAAATTGAAACGGTTCCCTTCAGGGCCCTTTAGTTATGTCTTTAACTTTTCAGGCAAAAACACTCATTGATTTCTGAATAATTGGTGTAATAGCGTTAAGGTAACTATGTTGTTCCTGCTTACATTTCATGTGCTTTACATAATCTTGCTCTTCCTATGGGTGTTTGCTTATTCCAGGATTGTTTTTTTTATTTTTTTTTATTGGCATTTCATAATATAACAATGACAACCAGTGTCAAACCTGTGTTACATAGAACTTTACAATTCCACCGCATTAAAACACTCCTCCTCCATCCGTGCATGCACATGTACATTATCCAAATTACATTTGTTTTTGCTATAGCTGGTGTTCCTTACAGTTGAACACTGGACTCACTGAGATAGGCTATTAGGTAATTCCAGTAGTCTCTAGGGTTCGATCTCAATGGCAGTTCTTCCTCATATGTCTTCAGAGTGTCCTTGCAATAGACCAAATCCTGTATCCATTGTTTGACCTGTGGTACCGTTTTACTCCCCCATCCTATCGATACTCTGCGCTTAGCCATGAGGAGGGCTATCGCTCAAAATTTACGTTTCAATGCACAGATGTCTGGCAATAACCCCAATAAACACGTTTGGATATTACATTCTATGTGGGCGCCCACCATTTCTCCCAACATGTGCGCCACTTTTACCCAATAGTCTGCTACTTCTGAACAATACCAAGCAAGATGTATAAAATCTGCCTCTTCGGCTCCACACCTTTGGCATCTGGAGTCAGTTCGTATGCCAAATCCGTGTAACCTCAACGGCGTGTGGTATGTCTGATGCAAGTATTTAATGTGTATCATATGTAGGTTTCCATTGGGCGTCAGAAGGCCCGTGATTGTACCCATTTTGGCCCATTCTTCCTCAGTTAGTGGAGTGTCCAAACAACTGTTCCACTTCTGTAATGCCTTGTGTGCCGTGGCCCCTATTTCGGCTCAGTTTTGCGTACAGTTTGGATACTAAGTGTTTAGGTTCGGGAGTTGTGAGTAAACGTTGTAGTGTCAGCAATGTTTGCGGTTCAGCTGGGTATGTCGGAAAAAGTGACTTTATTGCCCTTTGCAATCTGAAGTATGTAAATTTAAATAGCATCATTTGATTCTGCACATAGGACAAATCCTCTATCGTCTTAAATACCCCATCCTGATACAGGTCCCCCATCAAACTGATTCCCACTTTTTGAAGCAACTCCATACCCACCTTTTCTTGTGTTACTGATATATCCGGGTGGTAATGAAGCGGTAAATTAGGGGCAATAGTGGAAGCTTGTGCGCCTTTTGACCCATCAGTCTCCACGCTTCATTGGTTGCGTCTATAGTGTTTATGTCTTGTTTATGAAGTGGGTGCTTATTCCAGGATGTTGTTAATTTTTCATCCAGGCAGCCTGTTACTCTTGTCTAGTGCATAATTTAAATTAAGTCACATCCAGGTGATTATAAAGGGGCGCAATTGAGTTGTAGTTGAAGGCAGTGCGAGTTTCTTTCAGTAGGGCAGTATGATATTCAGTGGGGAGAGGAGGTGGCACTATGGCCACAGCTGCTGAATTTGGAACTGGGGGACCAGTTTCAGCCTTCATGACCACTCTTCTGAGAAAGCAAATTTTCATGCTATCCCTTAGCATGGGAACGTGGTAGACCTTAGACGCCCAGGTGTCTTAGCACCAGCATATTGACCCTAGTGGTAGCAAGTGTGGGTTAACCTTAAAAGCCTGACCACCACAATCCATACTGAAGTTCACCTCCAATCGTGCTGGCAGGCCTACGAAGTAGCACTCCCTAGAGCAACGGTAACTTTACCACCGAGATCACAGGATCATTGAGGCCAGTCTGCCTCACTCATTGGTACCTGCACTGTCCTTGTTTCAGCAGTAGTAGTGCAACTCGCTGGGGATCAGGAATGTAGGATTTGCATCCACACCAAACTTTGGGGCTGATTAGGATGGAGGATTTTCCGCATCCTCCGGGCCGGCGGAAGCCACCGCCGGCCTGGAGGATGCGGAAAAACCTCAGCGGACCCACCAAGACCCACCGCCACATTAGGATGGCTGTTGGGTCCTGGTTTCCGTCCGCAGCTTTTCCGCCGTGGTTGTAAGCCAACCACGGCGGAAAAGCATTAATATGGTGACGGTGTCTCTTAGACACCGTCAGCCAGATTAGGATGTGCTCAGAAACATGCTTTTCTGCGGCGGCTTTTCAGCCGTGGAAAAGCATGTGTAACTTCAATGCGGGGGCCCGTTGCGGGCCCCCTAGGTGAAGAGGGGGGTGGGGGGTGCACATGGGGGGTACCTATGGTACCCCCCTGCATTTGTATGCAGTAAGCGGCAGGCACCGCGCGGTGCCTGCCACTTTCTACATACAAATGCAATGCGTGCATTTTTAACATTGCTGCGGGTGCAGCTTGAAGCTCCACCCGCCGCAATGTTAAAAATAGAGGATGTGACCGCCACCCTGGCGGTCACATCCTAATCTGCACAGAGGGAACGCCGCAGCCCATGCGGACGTTCCCTCCTACTCAGAGGTCGCGGACCGACTCAAGTCCGTCCGCGATCCTAATGACCCTCTAAGTTTGCAAACTTCACGGCCTCTCTGCTTCATGTGATGCCTGCTTTGCGGCAAATGGAATTATGCAGCAATGCAGGACAAACTGATGTTGCAGTGTTCACTAAATTATACAGCAAAAAAAGGCTGCAGCTAATACGGTACGTTTTCTTATACTTTATTAGTTTGACATTTTCACTCACACTAACGGTCTCTACAAAGATTTGTCCTCATTAGTACCAATGTAAAATACAAATGCAGCAGTCTGAAAGGTGGCCAGCCAGTCAACCTTTACCCTCCATTTCGCAGCAACACAAGTCAGTTTTTAGTAACTTTTGATCCATGTGAGCTTCAAACAATTTTTTTGTTAAATTCGGTAATTATGCAGCAGATGATTTTATGTGGCAAATATGGCAGAGCCATAATTATATAGAAAACATTTGCAATATAGGATATTTTGTCATTCATGTTTGAACTGCTCTTGTTTGAAAAGGGAGAAGGTCTGATCTTGGAGACAAATGGCTGGTGATTACACTTTTAAACCTATTTGGGGCTCTGTGATTGGAAACGTATCCCACTTTGCGAATGTATTTTAATGCCAATAACTCATATTAAACCTCAAATAAACATGTGTAGCCATTGGTTAAATTAAATAACATAAGCAGTAACTGGTCAGTCAAAGTTAAAACAAATAGTAATAAAAACTGGGATATTTTTCTTTTTCTGGCCTCACCTTCGACTCCACCCACTGACTCAATTCTCGACCACTGTTTAAACCCATTTGCTACTCATTTACATTACCTTGTCCCATGAACATTAAAAACAAGGAATTCCCTTTGTAATTCAGTTTTAGAAAAATCCAGCCCTGATGTGAGTCTGTCAGCACCGGTGTGGCCTGAAGCTTTATTCTCGTTCTCACTGCGTGTTAAGCTGCGACTCGTCGTGTTCCCTTGGTACCTTGAAAAAGGGTAGCAATTTTGATTGATTGACAAATAAAGGAGAGATATTTTAGTGAACGGCTGGACATTTGTGGCGACGGCTCCTTTAAAGCCCTGTGGATTTATTATTTGTATTTTCTCGCGCTATTATTAACGAGGAGAGAGAGAGTACAGATTAGTGATCGAAAAAAACATAAAGCCCCACGGTAGCAATCTCGCTCCAGCGAAACCTTGCCGAATGAGTAAGTGAGTTTGCTTGCGAGTTCTTGAATTCAGTATAGATTCCACCTTGCTTGACCTTGAAGGTTTAATGTGTAAAGGCCCTTTAATGATGTGATTCCTTCATCCTTTTGCTTTCGAGCCTTTTTCCTTATTGCAGAGCAGCAGACACACTGCATTAAAACAGCTCGGGCAGGTTTATCGAGTGTTTTTAAGTGTGTCGTTTTATTTCTCAACTCCAAGATCCTGCAGCTAACATCCTGCTGGTTGCTCATGTGTTTACATCGTCAGTCTAAAAATACCAGCTTTATTTTCAACTTTTTTCAGAAATGCTATTATACTCTGGTTCTTCATTCACACATCACTGGCTTTCCTCTTGTGCATTAATGCAGTAAAACCTGAAAGAGGAAAAATATTTAATCAGCAGGCCCGGCTCCAGGAATTTTTATTTGGGTGGGCCAGGGGTACATTGAGTGGGCCACTGCAGGCTCAATTTGTCGCTTCTGTGGTAGCCTACGAATTCAAGAGTACATCATATCTACTTGCAAACAACCACCAAGATACTACTGATCAATTCTGTGTGTATACAGGGCATATGGGGAGTTATTTGAAAATAAGAGCAATGTCTGGACCCAAGTGAAACCCCTCAAGGCCAGGCTTCGAAGCACGTACATCTAGTCCCGATTTTCTACTTTTCTACCATCTCTCTTTTGTGCACCTTATATTACAGCTGACCTTGAGCCCCAGCCCCATATCAGCCATCATCCTGCTCCACTTTCAAAAAAACATTAGTAATATCACCTCCAAACTTAAAACAATAAGTATAGCAGTAAATATAACTAGCACACACTTTAAAATATGTTCCACCATTACTACCACCCTCCAACAGTGCCCTTTATCTCTCTGTAGCCCTTCTCTCATATGCATTTTATTTGTTGTATATCGCTACTCATATCAGTGTAGGTAGGGTGTCACAGTACTTTACACCACACACACATTATACATAGACAATGAATCATATTAGTATGTAAATCAGTCTATAGGGAATGTCACATAAGCCAATGAGGATTTCAAGGTGTAGGAATCACACATCATCGATACAGGTGGGCAGTATATGTTAAGAGGGTTTGGGGTGGAGAAGCGCAAACTCGGGATTTAAAGCATACCCCATTGGTCGGGGTTGGCTTTACTAATAAAAATGTATATCTGCCCAAACTCTTTTTAGAAAAATTAAAATAATGAAAGATTGGGGAAGTTCTAACTATATAGCAACCCAAAAAAAGTGAAGTTCTAACAATACCATTCGTTTGTATGCAGCTCTTTCATGAAAGTTCACAGGTCACTGTCCTATGTTAGGATTGTAACTTGTGAACTGCAAGTAACACAAGAATCTCTGTGACAAAGGCAGTTACCCACTGAGCTATCCAAATATATTAGAGTTTATCTGAATTTCAAAACTGCCAACAAAGAATTGCAGCAGGATCATTAATCACCAGTTATCTGCACATTTTTATTGTTGTCCTGCATCCATGTTCTTGGTGATGATAACACCGATTTAAATGAAGCATACACAAAGTATGTGCCTTGCTGGGCCTGTGCAGATTTTAAAAAGAAGAACAAATAGTAACACATTCTCTTACCTATTGAGTTAGTTAAACATTGTGGCACAGCCTGATCTGATAAGCAGATGCAGGGGTCAGAAAAGGTGAATCAGAATAAACAAACTTATTTTCTCCACTGTTGAATAAAAAAGGAAATGTTTATGCAGCAGCAGGACAGTAAGCAAAAATTACTTGGTGCCAAATAAAGAATGTGTCCCCTTCGCCATGCCCCTCAATTGTACCAGCAGGACATAGCTCACCTTTCTAAAAGGAGTTATGTGATTGAGCCTGGGCTCGTTCCCACAGCCATCCCTAATCATGCAACTCCCAGAACAGGAAGGAAAACAACGTTCGGAGGAACGTTTTAAATTTTAGGGCCCATTTTCTATTGGCCTTCATGTCCTCCGTGCAAGGGCCCAGGCTCATGTTTGGGTGGGCCAGGCTCATGTTTGGGTCTGCCTGGCCAGACCACCCGCTAGAACCGGGCCTGTTAATCGGAGTGATTCAGTGCTTAATTTGTAAATAAATAAATGCCAGTACTCTCGTCAGGAGAAAACTGCTACTTGCACCACACGTTGCCCTTGCCATGCTGCCATGATAGTAACAGCACAACTTTTAAACATCACACTCCTACAGGTGTGGCAGTTCCGAGTATTCCAGGCCCCCAGAGTTGTAAGATTGGCCTGGCCGGCAGGTAATAGTCATTTTTTAATGTTTATTGAGTTAATAATTATCAACTCTAAATTAGCCATACTGCGCCACCTAGTGACAGCCTGTCACAAGAGCGGGTGTTGACAATTAAGTGCCGCTGCTGAGCACTGGAAATACCTGCTCAAATTAAGCACTGAGTGATTATTCTGAGGTTGCTGTCCCTGCAGACCTATTTTAGGTTAAGGCCACACATAATGTTCCATATTAGATATAGAAATTGAAATCACCTATTCATATGTTCAGGATAACTATAAAATAAAATCGCCCAAAATACAAGTTAAGGGCGGCACTAGTTGTACTTCGAGATGCTACTAGTCCTTGGAGCTATGCTTAGGTGTTAACAAGTGTGGATGTTGATGTGGCTCCAGGGGTACAAAGGAAGAGAGAGTTCAAGGAGGTGACTGGCCGATAGATCTTATCTGCAGGTCAGTGCTGGCTTTAGGGCAGTCCAACTGGTGTGGCCGCACTGGGTGCTGACCTGTGAAGGGGGTGCTGAATAAGGGCGCAACTAGACCTGAGATTCGGCGAGGGGGGGGGGCTAGGACTCCCAGCCGAGCACTGATCACGCTCGGTGCAACAGTCTTTTTTGGCTCCCCCTCTCCATTTCTTCCTTCTCCATGAACTCCCTCACTACCACTCGCCAACAATACACTTCATCTCTCTATAGCCCCTTTCTGATGAACATTTCATTTTCTTTTATAGGGATACTCGTAGTTTACTCACTCAGTTCTGTGATCCGCATGGTACACGTTCCTTGTATTAGGCACATTAACCCAAAACGCTGTGTGGGTGACAGGAGTGCCCATGTGATGCGATGCAACAGTGTGAGAGTAGGGTGAGAGGAGTGACTGCAGGGTGACTGAGGTGACCATATGAATTTGGGTGCAGATGTAAGTGCAGAGTGGGACGAATGAATGTATGGTTAGTGATGGGCTTGTTTGAGTGAGATTGCAGAGTGAGCGGTGAGGGGGGACAGGTGAGTGAAGTATCCCATGAGTGCAGGGTGAGTGGTGTGCTCGTGTGACTGTAGGGTGAGGTACAGGATGAACAGCACAAGTGTATTGTGAGTGCATAGCGAGCACTGTGAGTGCAGAGTGAGCGGTGTGCTCATGTGACTACAGGGTAAGTGGAGGGGCAACGGTGTGAATTCATGGCGAGTGGTATAAGTGCTGTGTGGTCATTGTGAGGTCAAGGTGAGTTGCGTGAAGGCATGGTGATCAGTGTGAGTGCATTGTGATCTCTGTGAGTGCGGGGTGAGTTTGAAAGTGACGGGTGAGACTGAGGTGTGAGTGGTCTGAATGCAGGGTGCATTCCCAGACACTTGAAGTAACTTAGCATGTTATTGAGGGCGGGCGAAGGGTTTCAGATATCATTTAAACTATTGCTATTATGGCACTATTCAATGGCAGGGCCGGACTGGCCGTAGCGGGCACCGGGGGTTTTCTCAGTGGGCCGGAAGGGTGGGGGCTTGTTTTGTACCGGTGGGTGCCGTTTTTGGTACTAGGAGCCATTTTGCAGCAGTGCTGCAATAGCGTCCCCCTGTACCAAAAGCAGCTGCAGTGCTTTCTACTCGCACCCTCCCTAGCCCCACCCCCTCCTCCGCGGCTGGTCCGACTCAGTTTCCAAGGCCGGTTTGCGTTCCCAGTCCGGCCCTGTTAAGGAATGGAGGTTGGAGGAAATAAATATTATGCTCATCCTGCAACAAACTTCCAGTCTTGTGAATAGGGTTGCCAGCTCATTATATTGATGTCACAGACATTACAAAAATAAGCAGTCACCTAAAGCCTATTTTCAGCACTGATCTCTGCATACTTGGAACAGCAAATATAAATAGAACGCATTTTTAATTGTGTTCTAGGGCTGCCTGAACGATCCATGACTGATAATTAAAGGGAATAAAGACAGAAAAGTCACATTCCAAATGAATACATATGATTTTATTTATAATCATATTTAGTGTCAAGACGAGGCCTTTGCAGGCTCTTTAAAAAACAAATTGCTGTTATTTTTCTTTTGGCATCCCTACTTTATATTTCTTTTCATGAACTGCATTCTAACACTACTGCAGTAAAAGTAAAATTCAAATGTAAGGAATAGGCCGAGTGGGGGCGCAGGGGTACTGGAACCAGAAAAAAAACTGGGGAGTGGGGGTTGTAGTCCTTTCAGCCCAAAGGGCGTTGAGCACCTGATGCTAACCTCAAGGGGGCGAAGTGTTGAGCACTAACTTATGATTGGAGGGATGAGATGCACGTTTGCTTGGTGGTAGTGAGAGAATCCGCGGAGGTGGGCATGGAGTGTGGGGGCACCGAAAATGATTGTGGCACCTGGCACCACCAGCGCTAAAGCCGGCCCTGTGTGGGATTTCCCTGTGAGCCCCAAACAAAGCCGGGGAATAGCTCCTTCTTGCTTCCTCACAAAAAACCCCTAACAGTCAAAACAATTGTTCCTTAAGGAAGTCTCATTCAAATTTATATGTTGTAAATGAAAGCCATATATTTGAAATTTTGGTTCAAAACCTCCAAACCGATTTTGTGTAGTTTCTACCATGTATTATAGTGTTTTGAGTTTTTCAAGTATCTTATCTTTTATTCCCCAGCCTTGCCCTATCTTTAACTCTAGATACAATGTTGTATCATCAAATATTTCTTCTTTTTATTTTTTACTGTAGCCTGTTACTTCTTTTAAATTACCTTTTAAAGTATTCCGTTTGTCAGTTAAATGGATGTAATGCCCTCGTTCGAAGGAAGGCAAGCTAGGTTTGTGTGTGTCATCATTTTCCATGTAATCAAGGAACGCCTAGCACCTTGGTATAAACATGCTGTTTTCAGTCCGGGTTAAGTGGGTCAGCTGTTCCTTATTGAGTATCTCCTGATGTTGTGCTAGCATTCATGTTCTGTTAGAGTGCCTGGGCATTTCAACATAGAATCTATCACAAGTTTTGCACTCATAAACAAGTGGTATGTAGGCTTCGATCAATGTGTGTCATGTGATAAAGAGTGTTGTCTTGTGGTGGAGTCAAGATCACACCGGAGTAACCCTTCTGAGGTGACGCAACAAAGCAACATTTGACCTCAAGATACCACCTATGCAGTAGATCGCTGTCGGCAGGGGCCAGATTCTGGGGTTGGTATGCCACCTGTTCCTTGCAGGGTGGCCTAGCTTGGAAGATGGTAAGATGAAGGCTTCTTTGTGTTAGGAATTAAGCCACGCATCTCTGGTTAGGGGGCCGGCCTTCGCCTGCTTGGCTTCTGTGAGAGCCCATGGGGAAGCACTGCCTGGCTCTGGGAGACTGGAAACGCTTGCTCGCTGCTTTTGTTACTGGGGTAGATATTGCAGCACTGCTCCCAGTAACAAAACTGGCCCTCACTGCTGCAAAACCGGCCCCCACCCTTCCAGCCTCGCAGGGAAACTCCTGGTGCCTGGTACAGGCGGACTCCGGGCCGGTCTGTCCATAGCGGGCACCGGGCAATCCCCAAGTGCCCCGCTGGGGTCGGGGCGGTTTTGGGCCCTTAGGGGCCGTTTTTGTTACAGGGCCGTTTTTGCAGCATAGCTGCAAAATCGGCCCTGTACCAAAATCGGCCGAAAACCGGCCCCGGCAAAGAGCTTGGCGGAAAATGGACATAATTCACCACTATCCAAGGAGGATTTGTAATCATGTCACGCAGATCACAAAAAGGAATTGGACAAATCTCTGCCAGAACGTCTTACTAAATCTACAAAACTAAAAACGACATGCACAATCTGTGAATGAGAGTAAATGCTGCAGAGCAGTTACAGCAATCTTTGACACGCTAGTCAAGTGGCGAACACCTCGATCATCTCTTTGGCAACTCAGGTAAAACAACTTATGGATAAATGTAAAGACCCCGAAAACAGGTCCTGTTGACACAAAGTGCAGTTAAAGGAGGACTTCCGTTGACTCAGAAAATCTTGCAAAAAGATGAGAACTACCTCATCAGCATGAAGAGGCTGCACGGAACGGAGAGCCGCTCTGGGCCTGCCTCAGGGACATAATTATCACACGCTCCTCCTACCCAGTGATGGAACTAATACTTAGGGCAGATCGTTAAACGGCACTCATTCAATGTGGTGACAGTCATGGCTTTAGGTGAAATGAAGAAAATGGGGGGGGGGTCTCCAAAGAGGCGTGGCAGATCTAATTAAGGGTGTTGCTTAAAACATTTATGCTAAAGTATGTGCTCAGTATAATGTGCCGCCCAACAGGTATTTTGCTGTTTCTGTTATTGTCTCCACATATATAATACAACAAGTAACATTATACCTACAACAATCCAGGACTTTTGGCTTTGTCAAAGGTTGTTAGTTGGATAAGATAAATATACTACATGCATACATACAACTATGGCTTAGTGGTATATAATCAGGGGACAAGTCCTATAAAAAGAAATGGATGGACTAACAAAGTTAGGCAGTATGCAAGTGACATCATGACGCGTGTCATCACAGCACATGATGTCACCATGCGTGACATTCCACGTGGTATCACAGGAAGTGACCTCACTCGAAGTGACATCACAAGAAGTTGCGTCAGATACTAAGATCTCATACATATGCTTATCACGTGTATCATAAGTACATTATGATCATTAGCAAATGAGATTTGGAGTCGGGGTTGTGCCAAAAAAGTGCCGCAATCCTGGCACAAAGTCTGGGCCTCGATTAATACTTTTTTTATGGAATGACAATATAATATATTAGTATTATTAGCACTTGTTACCCTACTTGCATAGTCGTGCTTCCCACCTTTTGACAATATCATTTGAAAACCATGTAAGATCAAATCATATAGTATGTGTCTTATGATACGTATCCTCACATTACTTCTTTGTGTGACACAAATTAATACTATTGTCTTTAGATCTTTTCATGTTTGCTGTATCACAAGTGCAATCACATAATTTACTATCAATATCAAATCAAATCAAGTCAAAATCAAATCAAACAATTTATAAAGCGTGCTACATACCCGCGAGGGTCCCAAGACGCTGGGGGGGGAGGGAGGCTGCAGCTAGTGGTTGAAGAGCCAGGTCTTGAGTAGTCTCCAGAAGGTCTAAGGGTCTTCTGTCTGCCGTAGGAGGAAAGGGAGGGAGTTCCATGTCTTGGCGGCGCGGTATGAGAAGGACCTTCCTCAGGAGGTGTTTCTGTGGATGCGTGGGACGGCGGCCAGAGAGAGATCGGCGGAGCGGAGTCTTCTGTTGGGTGCGTAGAATGACAGTCGGTTGTTGAGGTATACTGGGCCGGTGTTGTGGAGTGCCTTGTGTGCGTGGGTCAGGAGCTTGAAGGTGATTCTTCTGTCGACGGGGAGCCAGTGCAAGTTTCTCAGGTGGGGGGTGATGTGGTCTCGGCGGGGGACTTCGAGGATCAGGCGTGCAGAGGCGTTCTGGATTCTCTGAAGTCTGTTGAGGAGTTTGGCTGGGGGTTCCCGCGTAGAGGGTGTTGCCATAGTCGAGCCTGCTGCTGATGAGGGCGTGGGTGACGGTTTTTCGTGTGTCGGTAGGGATCCATCTATAGATCTTGCGGAGCATGGGGAGGGTTTAGTAGCAGGTTGAGGAGACTGTGTTGATTTGGTTGGTTATGGTGAGTTTTGAGTCGAGGATGACTCCCAGGTTGCGTGCGTGGTTCGTTAGTGTAGGGGCGGTGTCCAGGGAAGTGGGCCACCAGGAGTCGTCCCAGGCTGAGGGGTTGGGTTCGAGGATGAGGATCTCTGTCTTGTCCGTGTTGAGTTTGAGCCAGCTTTCTTCCATCCATTCGGCGACCGCCTTCATGCCGCGGTGGAGGTTGGCTTTGGCGGTGAGGGGTTCGTTGATGAGGGAGAGGAACAGCTAGGTGTCGTCGGCGTAGGAGATTATGTTGAGGTCATGGAGTCTGGCGATGCGTGCGAGTGGAGCCATGTAGATGTTAAAGAGCGTTGGGCTGAGGGATGATCCTTGTGGGACACCGCAGATCATCTTGGTGACTCCGGAGTGGAACGGGGGGAGGCAGACTCTCTGGGTTCTGTCGGAGAGGAAGGAGGTGATCCAGTCTAGGGCCTTGTCACAGATTCCTGCGTCGTGGAGGCGTGTGCGTAGTGCGTGATGGCAGACGGTGTCGAATGCGGCGGAGAGGTCGAGGAGGATGAGGGCTGCTGTCTCGCCATTGTCGAGTAGGAGTCTGATGTCGTCTGTGGCAGCGATGAGGGCGGTCTCGGTGCTGTGGTTCTTGCGGAAGCCTGACTGGGAGGGATCGAGGATGTTGTTGTCTTCTAGGTAGCGGGTGAGCAGGGTGTTGATGATCTTTTCGATGACCTTCGCCGGAAACGGAAGAAGGGAGAGGGTTCGGAAGTTCTTTCGGTCCCTCTGGTCTGCCTTGTGTTTTTTCAGGAGAGCGTTAATCTCGGCGTGTTTCCAGCTCTCGGTGAAGGTCACGGTCGTGAGTGAGAGGTTGATGATGTTGCACAGGGGGGGGGTGCGATGGAGCCGTCGGCCTTGTTGATGATGTGGTGGGGAAGAGGGTCGGAGGGGGTGCCCGAGTGGATGGAATTCATTGTTTTGATCGTGTCCTCGGTGGTTACGCTGGTCCAAGCGGTGACGTGGTCGGTGGGTATCGGTGGGGCCGGGGTGGTGGGGTTGGCGGGGTCCGTCTGAGGGTTGAAGCTGTCAGTGATCTTGCGGTGGAAGAAGGCAGCAAGGGCGTTGCACAAGGCTTGTGACGGCGGGATGTCGTTGGTGCAGGAGCTGGGGCTGGAGAGTTCCTTCACGATGTTGAAGAGTTCCTTGCTGTTGTGTGCGTTGTTGACGAGGTGGTTCTTGAAGGCGGCCTTCTTGGTGGTCCTGATGTGCTGGTGGTGGTTGCGGATGGCGTGTTTGAGAGCTGCGTGGCTGTCGGGTGTTTTCTCGTTGTGCAAGGTGTTTTCCAGTCTCCGACAGGTGCGCTTGGAGGCTAGGAGCTCCGGGGTGAACCAGCTGGCCCTCTGACTGGTATCTCTGTGGGCGTGTTGTCTTGTCGGAGCTAAGGTGTTGGCGCAGTCTTCCATCCAGAGTCTGAGGGTGCGGGCCCCTTCCTCGGGATTGGTGGGGTTGGTCGGGGGTTGAGTGCGAGGTGTGTTTGCAGTAGTTCCTTGGTGATTTTGCCCCAGCGACGTCTAGGGATCTGTAGTGTGCGGTGATGTGAGACTGGTTTCTGGAAGGTGAAGTGGACGCAGCGGTGGTCGGTCCAGGTGAGTTCGGAAGTGTGGCTGAAGGCAACGTGAGGACTGGAAGAGAAGATTGCATCAAGCATGTGGCTGGCGATGTGGGTAGGTGTTTTGACGATCTGTGTCAGTCCGAGGTTGGTGAGGTTGTCGATCAGGGTGGCTGAGTTGCTGTCGTTATTGTTTTCCAGGTGGTAGTTGAGGTCGCCGCGAAGGATGTAGTTGGTGAAGGTCAGTGCGTGCGTGCTGATGAAGTCGGCGATGGAGTTGCAGAATTGGGGGCGGGGACCTGGTGGTCTGTAGATGAGGGTGCCTCACAGGGTGGTCTTGGGGTCCGTGTGGATCTGGAAGTGCATGTGTTTGGCGGTGTTGAGGGTGTTGGTGGTGTTGGTAGAGATCCTGATGGTGTCCTTGTGGATGATGGCAATTCCTCCGCCGACTCCGTTGGTACGGTCTCCGCGGGTGATCTTGTATCCATCGGGGATGGCCACTGCGATGTCTGGGGCGGAGGCTTCGTTCATCCAGGTCTTCGGTCAGGAAGGCGACGTCAGGCGATGTGGAGTCGAGCTGGTCCCAGAGCTCGATGGCGTGTTTGCGTGCGTAGTGAGTGTTGAGCAGGATGCAACGGAGCTGGTTGGGTTCCGTTGTGGCGGGCGTCTCGGCGTCTACGATGCAGGAGAAGCTGCAGTTCTGGCAGGGGAATGGGCCATGGGTGCGCTTGGGGGCGGCCATGTGGCAACTGGAGGGTCGTCCGAGGTTGAGTGCGATGAGGGTGTTGGCGTCAATCGTATGCGGACAGCCTTGATGGTGTGTGGTCCAGGGGTCGTGGCGCTGGGCGCGGTTCGGGCGCGGACGGGCTTGCCAGCGGCACGCCCGCTGCGCGGCCTTGCAGCGGCCGGCATTTATGGAGGGGTGGGGAGGGAGGCTCAGCTGGCCGGCGGGTGAGGTGGTACAGGTCGACGAATAGGGAGCTAGGGGGTGGGGCCGCAGGGGAGAAGTGGCGGGAGACCGGTAAGGGAGTAGAGTGCAAGGGAGGGGGACAGCGGGGAAATGGAGCAGGCACTCAGCAGGGGAAACGGCGCAGGCAAGCAGCAAGGGATACAGAAAGGAAGAAGATGATGGGCACAAGTGAAGCAGGTAATCCGGCGGAGGAGCCGCAGACACCACAGGAGCAGAGGTCAAGACAGCGGCGGAGCTGCAGAGGGAGGGGAGCGACCTACCGGAGGGTCAATATCCAATTGTACTAGCATCTTTCTTTTGCTTTTTCCTCATTGACAATTTCTTAGAACAATTTTTCTTCTCAGACTTAAAAAAAGCTCCAGTCCTGCATGCCTATTAGGGGGCGAAATGTGTTGGCTGAGCTCTAATTCAGCTCATCATGATGTTAATTGGGTGGGCTAAATACACATAACATAATACAAATTTAAATTTGCCTAATTTTATTAATTTAATACAATTGACACATTTTCGGCTCCTACTAAGAAAATATATTTTCCCTACCACCTGAAATCAGACTGAATTCCTCTACTGCTTCTTTAAAAAATGAAGTGAAACTTCTACTTATAAACAAACTCCTGCTTTAGGTCAAACAATTGGACTCAAGGTTTACTCTCATGAGGATCATCAGTAGACTGTACAACCATATCTATTTTCGTGTCCTAGAGACATTACCTCTACATGTTGTGAACCTACACACTTACTACTTCGTTTGATCATGTTGTTTGCTTTCAAGTATTTTTTTTTTTAAATCTTTTCTTTCCCTTCATTTGTGAAGCGCTCTGATACCTAAACAGGTCATGTTTGCGCTATATAAAATGTCATAAATAAATATTTTTGACAATCTTGTATTAGAACGATTTTTGAGTTGTGGAAACAAAATTTGAATGAATCTAATAAGTTCGAACTTATTGTAGGCATTTCCAACATTTCCCTCCTAGTTAACAAGGTTATTGGGGTGTGCAGCACAAAGTTGCTTATTTTCACAATATATTATTTCTTCATTCAAAATTAGCATGAGCCAGTTCACTCTGATTGGCCCTCATAATGAAATAATTAATGCAATAATTCTGTAGTATGTCTTATATTATATTTTATTCTGTGCTATGAGCTCTAAGTCTTAGCTACTTTTTTCCTAGATTTTCTATTTCGTAGCTTGTAAAGCGCCCTATAGCTTGGTTCGTGTTCTATACAATAAAATAATTCTGTTTTGTCTCTGGATTTAGTATGGACCACGACATCATGTTTTCTTCGCATGGAGCTGGACTACTCCTCTATTTTAGAAATCTGCCTATGCATTATGATTCGTATGCTATCTAAAGCTTAAACAAAACCTTAATCTAAATGATGATCATCATCATCTTGACATGTTTACTCCCTATAAGTTTGTGTTTTAAACTGCGATCACTGTGATACTATTCTGTATTCACTTGACCCATGCCCCTAGCCCATTGCAGCCGATTAAACGCTGCTTGGATCTGACTCGTCTCCTTGGCGCCCGCCATCTTGGCGGGGAATCTGGGCGAGCGGTCTAGTGCTCGGCCCCTCCCGCATCAAACACTACAGAATGGCCCCTCCATACAGGGAGCGCAGCGGACGGGCGCAGAGGGCGCGCCGGCAGTGCGCCGAAGGCGCTCCTAAGGCAAGCCCGTCTGCGCCCGTCCGTGCCAGTACGGGGCAAGGGGCACTGCACTCTGCGCACCTACTGAAATACACCGCTGTAGAACTATGCAACCTACATGGAGCGCACCACATATTAGACAAAACTACTAGGAACTGCATTGATAGCCTGGGACGTTTGCAGCAACGTGATAAACTCCCGGAAATGCTAGATGTTCAAAGGAACTACAAGGTAATCACTCCCCACAACCATACGAATTTCCGGGTGTCCTACTTAAATACACGCTCCCTAGTTAAACATCAACTGGAGATTTTTACATTACTCTCCACTGATTTCCCTGATATACTGTTTCTAACCGAAACATGGATAACCCCTGATTCTGCTCCTGACATATTGGCCGCACTCCCTACCGATTACTATATACTCCATACCGACCGTCCATCAGGAAAAGTTGGAGGAGGAGTGGCCGCCATAATTCGCCGTAAACGTGATTTTAGATCGATCGACTCCCTTAATCTAGCTGGCGCAGACAACTTAGTGATCAAACTTGATTTGGATCACACATCACTGATATGCGTAGTTGTTTATAGGCCCCCTCAGCCTATGCCGCTCTTCCCCATCACTCTGAGCGAACAGATAGCCAATCTAGCAACCAAATACTCTACCATCTTGCTGATAGGCGATTTCAACTACTGGTTTGGTGACCAAACTGGCGGTCCTCACTCCCTTGAATTCACCAACCTTCTGATGAATTTTAATCTCACACAACATATTTCTAGGCCAACACACAATAAGGGCCACATATTGGACCAGGTTTGGACGACAAATCCAATAATCTCTGCCTTGAAGGTACTCCCATGCATATGGTCTGACCATTTTTTGGTGACATTTGACCTCACCCTGGTCATTAGGGCTAAATCCCCTTTGGTCGAGGGCGGGACTGCTAGATGTTGGAAATCTATTGATATACCTGAGCTCACGAACTTCTTGGCCGGATATACACCTAGCCTGGCCCAGAATGTGGATCTCTCTGAGACTCAGATCTCTGATTGGTTAAAAACAGCAAGCGATCACTTTGCCCCTCCCAAAAACATTAAGATAAACCGGAAAGCGGAAGCTCATAAATGGTTCTCTCCCGAATTAAAGGAGATGAAACTATCACTCCGCCAGAAGGAGAGGAAATGGAGAGCTCGCTATGACCCGGGAGATAAGCTCCTTTATAAACAAGAACAGGTAAAATATAATAAAGCTATTAAGGCAGCCAAGATAGAATATTTCTCCTTTAAGATCTTAACATCCACCAATAAATCGAGAGAGATCTTCTCGATTGTGGATGAACTATCCAACCCTGATAGAGTGTCATCTAAACCAACTCCTACACAGGAATTATGTGATAAACTGAACACATTCTTCCTAGAAAAGATTACAGCAATTAAAGCTAGCATTACATGCTCTCCATCAGCTGTGATCCCGCCTGATTCCTTCAGGAATACCTGTACTATGGACAGTTTTCCTACAATCGATGTCGAATCGCTCATCTCCTTGATGTCCAAAGTTAAATCTGGATCCCCCTGTGACTGCTGCCCCCCACATATAATGAGGGAAGTATTCTCCACCATTCCTCAACCTGCCCTATCCCTTTTAAACTCATCACTTATTCAAGGTTATGTCCCAAAATCATTCTAGGATGCCACAGTGGTCCCTCTGATAAAAAAGGTTGGCCCCGACATATTCGAACCATCTAATTATCGCCCCATCTCCTTGCTTCCGTACCTAGCCAAGGTCTTGGAGGCACATGTCGCAAAATCCATGTCTGCCTTCATAGAACAGTCTGGACATTTGGACCCCCACCAAGCCGGCTTTCGCCCAGGCCATTCAACTGAGATGGTTATCTTGGCAGTCCTGGACGAGCTCCGTAGGGAGGCTGACATCGGAACCCCTCAGGCTTTGGTCCTCTTGGATTTGTCTGCCGCGTTCGACACGGTGGACCATAAGATCTTGGTGGACCGTGTCGGACGCGCAGGCTTTCAGGGCAGAGCCTTGAGATGGGTCACCTCCTTTCTGGAAGACCGTACACAGGCTGTTCGCCTGGCTAACTTTACAGCGCCAGGGCTGAATACCACATGTGGGGTTCCCCAGGGTTCTTCCTTATCCCCACATCTGTTTAACATCTATCTACTCCCCTTGATTAAAGCCTTAAAACAGAGGAAAGTAACAACATTTAACTACGCAGACGATTTGCAGCTTTCCTTCACCATAGATAATTCCATTGAATCCATTACCAACTTTCAGGATACTATGGTGTTCATCCGCAACTGGATGGATTATAACCATCTGAAGTTGAACCCTGGAAAGACGGAGGTATTGCTGATAGGAGATAGTCGTATCTCCTGGGGCCCTCATTATTGGCCAGCAGAACTAGGGCCTTTCCCTAAACCCTCCTCTTCCGTAAAAAGTCTGGGGGTGACTATTGACAGAGATCTGTCTTTAAACACCCAAGTAGGCACAGTAGTCTCTAAATGTTTCTTCCAACTACGAAAGATCCAGAAGATACATCACTTGCTCACCCAGGCAGCACTGATACAAGTTGTGATTGGCCTAGTCTTATCCCATCTTGATTATGCGAATTCAATCTATCTAGGCCTCCCCTCTTATCAGATCAAGAGGCTCCAGCTTGTACAGAACCAGGCAGCACGTCTGATCTATCAGCAGCCTAAGTGGCAATCGGCTAGATCCTTGATAAAAAAGCTACACTGGCTCCCACTGCTTCAACGGGCCACCTTCAAAACCGCCTGTCTCACATTTAAGTGCCTAAATTGTATAGTCCTATTTTTATTAACAAATTGATCTTGAGATATGCTCCAACCCGTGATCTCCGTTCTAAACATCAAAATCTGTTGGTGAGCGCAAAGTTCAAACGCAAGCGGCACGGCGGGTGTCGCTTTGGATATCTGGCACCACAACTATGGAACTCACTTCCATGGGAGATCCGCTCTTGCCCCGATCTGCTTCAATTTAGAAAGCAGCTTAAGACATGGCTGTTCATACAGGCACATGAGTAAACCGTCCCTACTGAAGTCATGTCAGAACAGCCAACTCAGAACTACTCGAAATAGCGCCATGAAACCTTGGTCGAAGTGCGCTTTACAAATAGGTTATAACATAACATAACATAACAAGTGCATCGCGATTGCAATCACTTTCACTTTCGCACACAACTCCCAGGCTTCTCATGCGTTTCTTCCCCCACTGTTCTATTTTTAATTCCGGCTTCTGCGTCAGCTCTTGTTTTCTCTTTCCTACCATTTCCCATACTTCTCTTCATCTACTGCTTCTCCCTCTCACCCTGCGTCTCTTTCACTGCTGGTATGTCTCTTCCTATACTGTTGCTCTCTCCCGCTATTACCTCACTAAGGTAATAGGTGCATCCGTCCATCTCGTTTTTCTCTCTCCTTTCCGTTGCTCTCCCGCTTGATTTTTCTACCCCCTTCTGTTTTGTCTCTCCCAGTTGTCTCTCCTTTTTCTCCCCCCACTTTTGTTTCTCTGCATTTCCCTCTACTATAGTATTTTTTGAAACTAAAATGGTTCCTTGCCCTGAGGATTATCGCACCGCTTCTCCTGCTGGGTTTGTGGGGTGATCATATGTTTTAGGTAAAGACTTTTCACAACAGTTGCACCCATTAAATAACGTTACCAAACTCGACCCGCCAGGCATTTGTTTGATTTAAAAAAATATATATTAATACGTTTGTTTCTTGTACTCTAATTTATAAAAAATAAAAACAGCATATTTTGAGCAAAGTTGAACTGCGTTGTTAAGGAACAAATAAATGCCAATGATGACACTATTTGTAGTAGCCATCCTGTCCAATTACCTCAGTTGGTTGTGTTCAACACGTAGTTTGTTGCTGCCTGCAGTTGATGTGATATTTACCGGGAAGTATTTATTTGTAAAGTGGAACAGCACACTGTAAAATTCTGGGCTCCACCCGTTTCAGCTCCACCCACCTTTCCTCTCAAAAACAGAGCACGCCCAATTCAACATTCAAGCTAAAATGGTTTGTCCTTTAACTCGAGTTCTCTCTTCTATAATACCAGTGTCTGTTATCTTTTTTTTTTTTCTTCTTGATTTAAGACTGCATACTCCATGTGGGTTGCTTTTTTAGGTCTCGCCTGAGACAGCGCATGCTGTCTCTTCGAGACATTTAGTACGTGGCTTTTAAAATCGCCACCAGATGCTTTTGCTGGCCTACAGCTTGCGTTCACGAGCTTGTGCACGTGCACAGCTGCCATCAGTGTTTTTATCGCTGTAATCAGGGTCCTCTGCTCGCACTCCCCCCTCCGCAGTTTCATTTGTGTCTTCTATCAATGTGAATGCTCCTGCTTCCACCAGGCGCACACACCACCAGCCGACAGTGCACGCTTCCACCAGGCACACACAACACCAGCCGTCTGGGCACGCTTTCACCAGGAACACACCACCAGCCGTCAGTGCACGCTTCCACCAGGCACACACACCACCAGCCATCAGTGCATGCTTTTCCACCAGGCACACACACCACCAGCCGACAGTGCATGCTTTTCCACCAGGCACACACACCACCAGTCGTCAGTGCACACTTTCTTCCACCAGGCACACACACCACCAGCCGTCAATGCACCCTTCCACCAGGCACACATTCCACCAGCCGTCAGTGCACGCTTTTCCACGAGGCACACACACCACCAGCCGTCAGTGCATGCCTTTCCACCAGGCACACACACCACCAACCGTCCGTGCACGCTTCCACAAGGCACACACACCACCACCCGTCAGTGTACGCTTCCACCAGGCACACACACCACCAGCAGTCAGTACTTGCTTCCAACAGGCACACACACACCCCGAGCCGTCAGTGCCAGCTTCCACCAGGCACACACCACCGGCCGTCAGGGCACGCTTCCCCACCAGGCACACATACTACCAGCGGTCGGTGCACGATTCCACCAGGTTCACACCACCAGCTGTCGGTGCACGGTTTGATCAGGCACACACAACACCAGCCGTTAGTTCACTCTTCAGCCAGGCACACACCACCAACTGTCAGTGCACGCTTCTACCAGGCGCACACACCACCAGCCGACAGTGCACGCTTCCACCAGGCACACACAACACCAGCCGTCTGGGCACGCTTTCACCAGGAACACACCACCAGCCGTCAGTGCACGCTTCCACCAGGCACACACACCACCAGCCATCAGTGCATGCTTTTCCACCAGGCACACACACCACCAGCCGACAGTGCATGCTTTTCCACCAGGCACACACACCACCAGCCGTCAGTGCATGTTTCCCCACCAGGCACACACACCACCAGCTGTCCGTGCACGCTTCCCCACTAGGCACACACACCACCAGCCGTCAGTGCACACTTTCTTCCACCAGGCACACACACCACCAGCCGTCAGTGCACGCTTCCACCAGGCACACATACCACCAGCCGTCAGTGCACGCTTTTCCACCAGGCACACACACCACCAGCCGTCAGTGCATGCTTTTCCACCAGGCACACACACCACCAGCCGTCCGTGCACGCTTCCACAAGGCACACACACCACCACCCGTCAGTGCACGCTTCCACCAGGCACACACACCACCAGCAGTCAGTACTTGCTTCCAACAGGCACACACACACCCCGAGCCGTCAGTGCCAGCTTCCACCAGGCACACACCACCGGCCGCCAGGGCACGCTTACCCACCAGGCACACATACTACCAGCTGTCGGTGCACGATTCCACCAGGTACACACCACCAGCTGTCGGTGCACGGTTTTATCAGGCACACACAACACCAGCCGTTAGTTCACTCTTCAGCCAGGCACACACCACCAACTGTCAGTGCACGCTTCTACCAGGCACACACACCACCAGCCGTCAGTGCACACTTTTCCACCAGGCACACAACCCCCAGCCGTCTGTGCACGCTTCCCCATCAGGCACACACACCACCAGCCGTCAGTGCACGCTTCCACCGGACACACACACCACCAACTGTCAGTGCACACTTCCACCAGACACATACCACCAGCCATCAGTGCACGCTTTCACCGGGCACACACACCACCAGCCGTCAGTGCACGCTTTCACCAGGCACACACACCACCAGCCGTAAGTGCATCAGGCAGGCTCTTTTCAGAGTTTCTTGGTAAACATGTGCTCGATACCTGGGAGGGAGTGGGTCGAGTTTCCTTAAACCATGCGGAGTATGCAGATGCAGTGCATGAACTCCTGTGTGAGTGAGTCATGCTGCCTGGGGCTCACTCACTCCATACTTGTAAATTGCGCCTGCACCAGGCTTTTTCTCATTTGCAAAGTTCGGCGCATGGGCAGCCCCCACACCCCCGGGAATGACTGCTTCCTAAAAGCAGAATGGAAACGACATCCAGAGCAATGAAAACAAGTTCATTTGATGCAAAGAACTGTTAACAAAAACCATGTCCAGCTATTGTAGATCTGGCAAATTAAACAAAACCGCAAAAAAATAAAAACAAGCATTGGCATAGCCAATAGGTCTAGCTTTTTGGACCCTATTGTAGTGTAGTTCCTATATTCCCAACAGGCTCTGCGCATTGGAAATATATATCCTATAGATTTGACGTAGGACTGAGGTCAATTAGGTCTCTGTCAAATATACTAAACTTAATTGTGTGTGTGCCAGCTAACTCAGAGGTCACTAGAAACTTTCTCGAATACACAAGGAGGGATTCGTTTCTGACAACCGCATAAACATGACAACTTTGTTTACCAAGATTAAGAATAAACCTCTGAGTCGCTGAAACAATAGATGAGTAGTTCACTCAGTCAATCATGTATGCTTCGTATCTACAGCGTTGTAGAGAAATAGAAAGACAGGCGTTTTCAACAAAAGGGTTTATTGAACAGTCTTCTTTCTCATGCAAGAGAGGTGAACTGCTACAATCGTTATGCAGACTGCAAAGTATAATGCGTACAGCGTAAACAGTAATATGACAGAATACTGTAAGAGCATTGTATGGTTTCTAAGCCATATAAAAATACATACATAAATAACATTGACTAAAATACTCAACTGTTGCTTCTAAAATACGCCTACCCCAATGTACCTACTCTAAGTCTAGTACGAGGGAAAAAGTAAGTATTGTGTAGGATAGGTTTTAGTTTTTGCCAAGAATCTACCAAAGATTTCTCTGTTCTAAGCAGCTCCATACCTTGGTTTAGAATGAAGGAGGTCTGGTATCTCTGCCTCGGAACAGTATTTCCCCAAACCCCCAAGGGGAGCCGGAAACACTGGAGCTGGATTCTCGGCAGGAGAAAGGCAGCTTCCTGATCTGTGCGTCAGCTGGAGAGTCTGCTTCCTTCTGCACTTTCTGTAGCGAGCTGCGTCAGGCAAGTAGTTCTTCGAACTGCTCCGAACCACCGTATCTTGCTAGAGCAAGTGAAGGTATATTTATACCTTGAATTTGTTTAGGAATGCCATAGTTTGACATAAAGTCGGGCATATGAACGTCAGGAAAGAACCCATAGGGAATAGTTGTTCTTTGTAAAGTAACAGAGTTCTT
Organism: Lissotriton vulgaris; assembly: GCF_964263255.1. Taxonomy (NCBI): domain Eukaryota; kingdom Metazoa; phylum Chordata; class Amphibia; order Caudata; family Salamandridae; genus Lissotriton; species Lissotriton vulgaris. Next base: position 1,685,853,771 of record NC_141693.1, on the reverse strand, counting down.
GGACAAATCAATATTCAAGCAAGGAGGAAGTTCCCTAACTGCTTAAGCTGGTTTTCCAAGAAATCGTTGTGACGTTTGGTACGGGTGGAAGTAGCCATGCCTGTATTTGGGTAGCATGGGCTATGCCTAAATAAGGGTTTGATATCTATGCCTATATAAGGGCAATGTGAACTGTTCCTATATAAGGGCATGAATCTGGAAAATTCACTCGGAGCTTAAAACGCCACACAACACTGTAAGTATTTAGTTATGCAGCAGAATATCCTTAGTGCAACAACACCAAGTGTTGCATGGCTAAACACTTATAGGGTCCTAAATGCAAGACCTTTTGGTTATGCCAATGCTTGTTCCATCGTGTCAGCTGATTTCTTTTTGGATAAGAATCAACCCAGAGGCAACAAGGCAGCATCACACTGCAAAAGTTGCAACTTGAAAAATACGATAATCGTGTTTTACACATTAAGCACACATGTAGCTGGAAGCACCAGTTTCCCCGAGGGGGCACTCTGCCCTGTAATAACTTCTAACATATATTCTGACTAAAGTGTCGCTTTTAAAGGTCACATCTCAACAGGAAGGAGGGGCCGAGGGAGCCGAGATGGGCTTTAACAAGCTCAGATAAAAAGAATGCATTAGTGATTTCTATAGGAACAAGCATTGGCATAGCCAATAGGTCTCGCCTTTGGGACCTTATAAGTGCTTAGCCAGGCAACAGTTGATGTTGTTGCACCAATGATATTGTGCTGCCTAACTAAATACTTATAAGGTCCCAAAAGCGAGACCTATTGGCTATGCCAGTGCTTGTTGGAGGTCATGCACAGTGCTCTCTGAACAATGTGCTTTGAACTGTATCATTTTAGCAGTCTAACACGTATAGATTTGTAATAACTTCCCATAAATGCAGCTGTAGCAATATTTTCAGTATTTGCTCATGGTAGTCTGATTATATGCTTTAGTGATGCAGTTATTCTGTCTGTGATCGTGCATTCTTGATTGAAGTCAGAAGAAAGAGCCTTTTTAACAATGGCATCCAATCTTCTAGTACGAGGTTCTCCAAAGTACGTCCTAGAGGGCCAGATTCATACCAGATTTTTAGCAAATTCATATTTCGATAAATGTAGTTATCCTAAAAATTTGGCATGGATCCCTCTCTCCAGGACCTATTTTAGAGAATACTGTTCTAGCGACAGCAAAGTGTGGTCACCATAACATTGAATGTAACCCCTGGGAACTGTTAATGCAACATTCACAAACGTCTATACTGAATTATTTTGCTTTTGCAAGCCGTTTTACAATCTATGCATTTTTGGTAGAGCTATCGTTACAAAGTTTCCAAACAAACATTTCCATAGTTCCCAGAGGGCTCCTGTACAAGAATATTATTGCAAGGATTGCATTCCATGAAATAATAAAACTAAAACAATCCAAAGGAACGAATTTATTGAGCAATATTAATTTGTGCTTCAAAACCATAGTCGTCTTTCATTAGCAGACTCGCCTTACTAATGTAAATTCAGTGTTTTGCAAGTAAAGGTAGTGTTGTAAATCTTGAATTCAAGCGTGTTTCAACTTACAAGTATTTTGTCTTTATTTGTATGTTTTTTTTTATATAGCACTTGAGGAATTAGATAATGGATTCAGATTGCTTGTGGAACATCGATGCGAGTAAGAAATGGCAAAAATGGTAAACTGATCACTTGCCTCAAAGCCTTTCCATTAATATTTTCCAGTAGCAGGTTAGTTATTGCCCAGATAGACATGTAGGCGACATCTCGGTACTCCTAAAGAAGGGCTATAGGATCAAATGGGAGTTCGTGAGTATCACGGCCTTCATGTCTGAGTTGGTAGGGGATAACCTATGAGCAGTGTATGTGTGTAAGGACACTGTGTGAGTGTGCAGGAGACAAACACTAAAACTAAGTTCACCACACACATACATAGGACCACACACATAAAACCACAAACCTCACACACATACACCACACACACATATCACACTCACACACACCACACACACACCAGCCTCTCACCACCACAAACTCATCACCACTCCCCACCAGACACTCCCCACCAGACACCCACCAGACACTCCCCACCAGACACTCCCCACCAGACACTCACCCCCAGACACTCACCCCCAGACACTCACCCCCACACAAAACCACACCCCACCAGCCGTCCGTACACGCTTTCACCAAGCACAAACACCACCAGCCATCAATGTACGCTTTAACCAAGCACAAACTACACCATGCGTCAGTGCAGACTTCCACCACGCACACAACACCAAATGTCAGTGCATGCTTTCACCAAACACACACACACACCACCAGCTGTCAGTGCACACTTTCACCAGTCACACACAACACCAGCTGTCAGTGCACTCTTTCACTAGGCGCACTTACCACCAGCTGTCAGTGCACCCTTTCACCAAGCACACACATTACCAACTATCTCTGCACACACACTACCACCCGTCAGTGCACGCTTCCACCAGGCACACACACCTCCAGCCGGCACTGCATGATTCCACCAAGCACACATACCACCAGCCATCCGTGCACAATTTCTACAGGCACACACACCACCACCCATCAGTGTACACATCAATTGTTAACGCATCCACAATTAACTATTGTAGCAATCGCACTATGCTGCACTTACTTTTAAACATATTCATCTAAAGCGCAGCATGCACCATTGCTACTAGTCCAATCCCACGCCCATATTTCCACTACACACCACATTCATACACTCCATAACACATGGCTACAAGACATTGCCATTTACAATGCCATTACCTCTAACTCAAAAAAATCAGAGACCTATTGCATTTCTAATGCTTGTTTTTTTAATAGAACCATCACCCCTCTAATGTTAGCTGATTGGTCTGTACACACAAAAGGATCGACCCACTTCTGTTGTTTTAACATTTCAGTTGACTCTACCTTTAGTAGGTGTGATTCCTGGATGGCAATGACCTGCGCCGGAGAATCTCTTAAATACTGTAAGATTCTAGCTCTTCTGTTCTTTGTGCGCAGGCCATTGACATTCCAGGACAGAAACTGTATTAATGCCATAATGGGTCTTCCATCGTGACCTTTGATGCCATCCCATAGGCCCAGCCCCAGTCTGATTTTAACCACATTTTGTGGTCAGCAAACACCTCAGCTGACAACTGAACTTTCTGCATTATATCCCAATGGAAGTTGAAATAAATGAAATGACAATGGAGTGTCGACAAATGAGGAAATTGTATTCTTATATCACCGGTGCCCCCGCACCCCCTCGCCACACTTTGGGAAACCCATCCCTTATTGCTATGGCCTGATGAAAGGCCATTTTCGCGTCCCACTGCTTCTGCTGATCCCCCCTCCCCCACCTCATAAAGTATACTATCCAGAGCTATCCAATGGTAACATATAATTTAAAGCATTGCTAATTCTGTACCAACAATATTCCAACCCACCACCCACTTTATCAGTAAGTTTTCAAGCCTTAAATTTTTTTATTTTTTTCCTTTTTTAAACTTTTATTTCTTTTTCCCTAACATATCTACCAGTTTTTTCGTGCGGTTTTTTTCCCTCTAAATATTGATAATTAAAGTGGTTAAGTGGTTAAGGCTTGAGCTAAAAGAAAAAGAGAAAGAAAGAGGGGGGAAAGAAAGGCCTAATCTGCACTGCTCCCTTATTTACTCCGAAAATTCAAATCATTCTTTTTCGCGACTGCTTAGGGATTCCAGTAGCTCATCAGCCTCATACGGAGATCTAATGTTATAAATGTTGTTATTATGCATAATCATGAGAAAGGCGGGTAATCTCAACTGCACTGTGGCCCCCAGTGACCTGAACTTATCCATTCTCTGGCCTAATGCCCACGGACGCTCCAAGATCACTTTAGATAGATCAGAACGAACCTCATATAAAAAATCTGGCCCTTTTAACGATTTAGTCTTGAGTGGCAAGTTCAAAGTCTTCTCCTTTACAGCGTAAGTAAGTAAATTTATGAGGATCTTCCTCGGTTTAGCCCTACTGGGGTTCAGTCGAAATGGATCCCTATGAATCCTCTGAATATCTTTTTCTAGGAACCCCACTGATTCCTCGAGATTCAGAGAGTCCTTGAGCAATGCCACTATATAGGTCTTTAAGTCGCTCCCCTCCTTTCCCTCCGGGATCTTTAGGAGGCCTAAGTTATTCCTGCGTGAGTTGTTCTCAAGTGACTCTACTCTCTCTCGCAGGACATCACCATCCCGGCGCAATGCTTGAAATGTAACCTTAGCTGACCCTAGGTTAGCTTTAAGATGTTCAATTATCTAAGATATCTTGAGGGGTAGACAAGTCATCCAAACAGTTATAAATGGCTTTCAAGGAATTCTAAACAACTGCCTCGGTGTTCCTAACCGGGTCAAAAATTCCCATGTGAGCGAGTAGCCATTTAATCTATTCAAGACCAAATTTTCCTCACCATGTGATCTCATGTGGTTGGTCTTTCCTCGCCTCAGCGGGAGAGAAAAAGTGATAGAATTTGGAAAGTGTTCATTAGGAGCACAGTCGTGTGTTTTAAAGTTCGAAATAAGGGTGGCCGCCATGCTAGACAACAAGATAAAATCAATACAACTAGAGGCTCCTCTACCATTGAAGGTTGGAATAAGGGGAACTGTAGGTGACATTAATTGATTGGCCAAAGCCAACTGAAGGATAAATAAGATCTCGTTCAGGCAGGCCCCACCCACAGTATGTAAAAAATGAGTTAAGTTGTTGTCTCTCTCGTCTTGTATACCACACGTTAAATTATCATTGTGGACACAGAGGGATAGATAAAAATCACCACCCCAGATAACACAAGATCGTTTCATTTGAAATTTGTTATTAAGTTCTAATAGGGTATTGCAAATCTCCTTCAGGGTGTCAATCAACTCGTATTGTTGTAGGTTGTATTAAAAAAATTAACTACAACAAAAATATCCATATTATTAATTTCAAGGATAATAATTTGGACATTAGGCTCCAATTTAAAGGCAGTCATTTTCCGTATTGAAAGTAAGTTGGAAATATAAACCGTCAAATCTCCTTTTGCATGCCCTGATGAGGATGGAATTGCGGGGGAAAAATATGTTTTATAACCGTTCAAGTGAATAGATGTCACAGCCCACGTTTCTTGAAAACAGAGAATGCTAAAAGTCCGCGAGAAGGTAAGCCACTCATCGTAATTGACCTTTGATCGTAGGCCGGCTAGGTTCCAAAAAACGATACTGAGTGGCAAACTTCTCAGGGAGATTGCTTCAAGGGGAGCGAGAATAACAGAACCTCCTACTTGAGCTGGAGTAGTAACATCTGTACTGATACTAGGATTTAAACATGCATTGTTTTTTGGGCCCAAACTCTGTGGCGTGAAGCTGGGAGTGACTAAGGGGGATTTAGTTCCATGTCTGGAGTGGACATGGTGAGGTTCAAATTAGAGATTGATTGCATTGATGCCCGCTCCTCCACCATTTGAGACAAACTAGAAGGGTTTTCTAAATAAATCTGTCTCTCACTAGGTCTTTTCTTCGAGCTAAACTTACTACAAGCAGAGGAGGTTGATTGTCAGTCCACTGCATCTAGGGGGATAATGCCTCAAACATATTAGATGTTGAGATAGAGCCATTCCCCACTCCTCTGGGCCTGATAGTGGGTTTATAATGTAAAGAAGCCCAGGGGGATAGCAGTAATTCCTTATGCTTTAAAAGAGATTGTACCATTCAGGGGCGTCGAAAGTTGATAACAATGCAATCTCCAGAGATGGTCTTTGCTGAGGCGCCAACCCACCCAACTCTAAGGACCATCAAGATTTCTTTACTATGATGGGGTTAAAATTCTTCTGTTTGGTTAACCAATCCACCGCTTTATTACGGAGTGAAGACCAAGATTCACTCTGTCCCTGTTTTAATACCGGGGCCCCAGTTAGAATAAATACGTAAGAGCAGGAGGCAGGTGGTAGATCTAATGTGTCTGGGTTATGGTGATCAGTCATCTTGTTAGAGTTGTTACATCTATCTTGCCCTGGTCTAGTCGTGTCTCCCTTCCTAATAGGATCCCTGGTTTCGGTATCCCCGACTTCACGTGAAGGGAAGATGGAGGTTTGTAGTTCCCTTGATCTACAGCATGTTCTCACCTAGTTAGTGAACTCAAGTCCCTCCTTAGTAGGGGAGATGGAGTCCTTTGTGCCGTGGCGGGGTGCTATTTTATCCAATGTATTGCTAATTGACCCTACGACCTATTTCAGCTGCTCAATGTTTTCCTCCATGCGGCCACATCTTTCTTCAATGAGAGTACTTATCTGAGCCATCATTGAACTAATCTTCGATTCTAGCACCCCTCTAAGGAAATCTTCAAAGGCAACCTGAGTACCTGAGGGAAACTCATTGGATTTGGGAATAGGTGCTTCTGCCTGAACACCAATCGATTTTAAAATTGGATGTTTGTGTTTCTACTTCAACAAGGACTGGAGGACTGGGACCAGGGGATCCTAGGTTGCTACGATCCTTGCCCCCCTTTATACCCTTCTGTCTAGTTCTGGGTATATTCCCTTTGGTTAGTTTAGTTTGATTCCGAGTTTGGGGTCTCGTCCCTAGAGATGAACCATCAACTATATCCCTTTCTTGATTCAATGGGTGTAAAGGTTGGTTAGCCCGGGGAAAGTTACTATCAATACACTGGGTGATAATTTTTGGCGATAAGGGAATAATGGATCCTGCTTCACTAGTCAATGGAAACAGAGTAGGGTCGAGTGAGAGCCGCCATTCTGTTAACTGTATCTCATGGGTAAGAAGCGACTCCGCTCTAAATAAAAAGGCATCTAAAGTGCCTGCTGTTCTCTATCTTTCTTATTTATTCTAACAGTAATTCCACCAGTATCAGAGACTAATAGGTGGACCAAGGTAATTCTGGAATCATAGGTTAGGAACCGTTCGTCTGGAAGAAGTATGGAGCGAGAGAACCCTGAAATGTAAGTGCAATCTCAAGAACAACTGCTATTCTTCTATTAGAGACCTCTAGTTAGGGAGAAGTAGACCAGACACAATATCAATGAGAATATATAACTGGAGGGTAGTATTAAATATGTTACAATGGAAACCGCTATCTCCTTTGAAGCTTAAAAATATGATTACATGCAAATTAGGAAACACAGGTTGCAAATGGATCAAGGGAGCTGCACTGTCAATCGGAGAATAAAATAGTGTTAAAGTCAGTGATGGGCTTACCCGCACCTCAAAGAAGGGCCCCCTCAAGGATACAACCAAATGGGATGGCCCTGCCCTGTCACTTCCTGACCCTGACAGACGGGCCCGGGCGAGCCCGCGTGCGTCCCGCGCCGCGGGAGCCCTCCGTGCAATTTATCCCCCAGTGGTGGCTGGCTGACGGTGTTTCGTGCCGCTCCTCTCGTGGGACCGCACTGCCTGCTGGGAGATGTAGTGTCTTGGCAGTCTGCGGCCCGCGTTCCGGAGGAGTGCGGCGGCTTTAGGGATTTACTGCCAGAAGAGTCCACAGGGAGAAGGAAGGTAGGCAGAGAGAGTTAAAAAAATAAATAAAGGCCAAACTGTTGAGGGCATCACAGTTACAGAAGCAGCACTTCAAAGGCCACCAGTGGTTGTAAGCGCTTCCCACCTCCAGGCAGCACTGGCTGTCCTTGATCAGGAACAAAAAGAAAGGCACACACCTCAAAAGTCGCATATGGGAAGCAACCAACTTCGTTTAGAGGCTCACTATGAGTACCAGAGTGTTCTGTGATGGGTGAATACTCGCATTCACATTTGGAGTGGGAAGCGCATTTTAAGTCAATTTCAGGGCAGGTCTATACCTAGAACTGGTACAGTCAACCAGGTTTTTCACTTCCTTCTAATTGGAAGGTGATCGATATTAGTGGTGGCAACATTTGTATTAAATGTGTCAATCTTCGAGCAGCATCCTATATGATTCCAAGGGAAAACCTGTGGCATGTTTTACGTGAGAAAGGAGTACCAGTAGGTCTGCTTTATCTAATCAGGTGGTTGCTTGCAAATAATGTCGCCCAGAGCTGATGGTGCCCAACTGGCGAACTAACAGAAATAATTAATCTTAAAAGAGGAGCTCTCCATAAATGCATAGTCACCCTCCCTTTTCCTGTTAACTATGAATGGCAGTGGGCATTTTGTAACTGAGAATGATTCTCCTGTAGTGGTTGGTTACTCCAGAGGTTTTCACCTTTTAGCAGTAGATGGAGATAAATGCTCAGAATACCAAATTACAGGCATTCCACCTGCATATTTCGGTGTGTTAGGGGCAAGTACTTAGGTATTCCAGCTGGGAAAATGCCTTTGTCGAAAGTGTCACCATAAGAGTTTTCCGCAAACTACTCCATGTGGCCCCCATTAGCTTAAGTTACACCGCAAACTCAGCTAACATTTTCCAACAGGCACTGATGGTACTAATAGGTATAGTGTGCTTGTTGATGGATGAATTGATATGATTTTAGTATGGGAGTTAGGAAATTTAGGTTCTAGATCCTGAAGAAAGCCAGGGACCCATTGCAGGGCCATTACATAGGCTGAAACATGTCAACTGTTTCAGATGGAGGGATAATAGGTCCATGCATCACCATCCCACCACCTGAAAGCACTCCTTGTTACAACAGGGAGCCCATTCACCACTAGAATTGTTTCTAGTGAATAATGCACGGCCAATGATGAAGCATGTTACCAGGGGGTGGATGAAGCTACGCCTTATCAATTCTTTGTGAATCCCTTGGTCCTAGACTTATTGGGAGACACAATATGAATCAAAAGGGTAAAATTCCTCATGAGTGAGTTCCTTTTTAGGTCTCGCCTGTCGATGCGCATGCGCATCGAGCTTGCGAGACTATGGGGGCTTATCCACTCTTGAACCAACTTGCAAGGAATCATGGCGATTCCTTGCAGTGCCCGTGACTTTTAAGCTCAATGCGCATGCGCATTGAGCTTAAAAGCGCGTGCACATCAGTTCCCTCCCTCCCCTTATCTCTCTTCACTCCGTCTTGTTTTACCCGCTCCGCCCCCTCCCCTGCCCGCCGTGTCGCATTTCTCCTCCCCCCTCCCCTTATCTGCCTTCCCTCCGTCTGTTCCCTCTCCCCGCTCCGCCCCCTCCCCTTTCCGCCGTGTCGCATTTCATGCGGCCCAGAAACACATTCTATGGGATTCTGGTCTCTGTGCTGCATTGTCTCATGCTGGGGGTCAATCCTGGTTACAGAGCACCTCTCAGCTGAAATAGATTTCAACTACAGGGAGGGTCACATGCAGCCTTTTACACCCCGAGCACTCGAAATCAATACGAAGCAAGCAAACCTCTAATGCTGCCACATTGGGTTTAATATCTGGGCCTAAGCAGCCGATCGAAGGGCTCGTCTTCGGAAGCCTCCTGCGAACAATACATTTTTACACACCAACAGACACGATCTATATATATGGTGCGAAGAAACCTCTCCCCAGGCTATAAAACACATTTTCTTTTAGAACTAACATTTCCCTGCCCCACTGTCGCAGGCTCCCCATGCCACGCTGACCTCTTTTTGTAAAAAAAATGAAAACACCATCTATCACCTCCCGCAGCTCAGTGACTTCCCTGGGAGGAGCTTGGTTTCATTGGGAAAACATCTGTGGGTTTGTGACCTGACCAACTCTGACCTCTGCCTCTCTCACCCAACCCCATCCTCCAGCTCACAGGCCAGGGGGCATATTTACTGCACAGGCCCGAGCTGCAGGAGCGTGCTGGCTCCACTGGGTGGCGCCTACCAGCAGCCCCAAGGACAGCTACACGTGCCACCTCTGCTCGCTCGAGGTATGAAGAGGAGACATGTTCACTCCACTGGCCCTCACCCTCACTCACCCCTCACCCACCCTCAACCCCTCATCCCCACTCACCCTCACCCTCACCCTCACCCTCACTCACCCTCAACCCCTCACCCTCACTCACCCTCAACCCCTCACCCTCACTCACCCTCAATCCCTCACCCCCTCACCCCCTCACCCTCACTCACCCTCACTCACCCTCACTCACCCTCACCCTCACTCACCCTCACTCACCCTCAACCCCTCACCCTCACTCACCCTCACTCACCCTCACTCACCCTCACTCACCCTCACTCACCCTCACTCACCCTCACTCACCCTCACTCACCCTCACTCACCCTCACTCACCCTCACTCACCCTCACTCACCCTCACTCACCCTCACTCACCCTCACCCTCACTCACCCTCAACCCCTCACCCTCACTCACCCTCACTCACCCTCAACCCCTCACCCTCAACCCCTCACTCACCCTCACTCTCACTCACCCTCACTCACCCTCAACCCCTCAGCCTCACCCTCACTCTCACTCACCCTCAAACACCCTCAACCCTTCAGCCTCACCCTCACTCACCCTCACCCTCACTCACCCTCACTCACTCACTCACCCTCACTCACCCTCACTCACCCTCACTCACCCTCACTCACCCTCACTCACCCTCACTCACCCTCAACCCCTCACCCTCACTCACCCTCAACCCCTCACCCTCGACCCCTTCCCCTCAACCCCTCACCCTCACTCACCCTCACTCACCCTCACTCACCCTCAACCCCTCACCCACCCCCTCACTCACCCTCAACCCCTCACCCTCACCCTCACTCACCCTCACAACACATATTGTGTTACAATAGGTGTCACGTTTGCGAAAGATAACAATATTGGCATTGTAAATAACAAAGCTATTAATTCGCTATTTTCAAAACAAGCACATAAATAAAAAATGTGCCCTTTACAATACCAATAGCTCAAACTTTCATAATGCGAGACCTATTGCATTGCTGTGCTTCTCTCCCCTGCTGCACTCTCCTGCTCTCTAGAGATGTGGCCTAACGACCAGAGCTGCCATCTAAGTCACGCAAATACAAAACATGTTGCATTCCAAATGCTATAGGTGTCACATTCGCAAAAGTTATAACTATTGGCATTGTAAATGACAAAGCCATCAATTTAGCAATTTTAAAAAGCAACAAATTAATAAAATATGTCATTTACAAGACCAATAACTCCAACTCTTCTAATGCGAGACCTATTGCATTTCCAATACTTGTTCTCTTTGAGACTAGTTAAGTTTGCTGGTTGTTTTTCAAACGTAGAGATAGGGAGGACACAAACATTGACACCCTTTTCCACCTCTACATTCGGATATCAGGTTTATAGATTCAACTCCCATGAACAATTCAGAGGTAAAATAACTTTGAGTGTGAGCAGTCTAGAGAGAGTTAAGAAATGTGATTATCTTGCTGCCACACACTCCGCCTGCTTCGTAAAATCTTCAAGTAGATTCCCACTGAGTCCAGGAAAATGGTCACCCATGCCCTCATCGGCAGCAGACTTGACTACGAAACGCACTGTACACTGGCACCAGCCAGAAAATCCAAAAGAAACTGCAGAACATCCAGAACACCTCTGCAAGACTCATACGGAACATCCCACACCGCATCCACATTTCCGGCCACCTGAGAGCGCTTCACTGGCTACCTATCAACAAAAGAATTACCTTCATTCTCCACATGCACGCCTACAAGGCCCTCCACAACACCAGACCCGCATACCTCAACCACCGCCTCTCCTTCCACACTCCTACCAGATATCTCTGCTCCACCCGGCTGACCCTGGCCACCACCCCACAGAGCAGCAAGACTACGGCTGGAGGAAGATCCTTCTCCTACCTCGCTGTAAAGACCGGCAGCTCCCTGCCTCTCAGGCAATCACCATTGCTGCTGCAAATTAGAAAGGACCTCAAGACCTTGCTATTCGACTGAACCGCAGATCCCCCACCTCCCCCTATCACCTTGAGACCCTCACAGGTGAGTATTTGCGCTTTATATGAAACCTGATTGATGCAGTCAGGTTTTCTAACTCTTATACATGGCCGAAACAAACCCAAAAAAGTATATTAATATTTAAACAGACGGCAGCATCAGTAATTACATTAGCTAGACATACAAAAATCCACCCCATACCACCTGCTCTTGAGATATATTAGAGCCCAGACAGTAAGTACAGCGCCCTGTTGCTAGAAGCTTTGGGAGCCCTGCAACATGGATAATCTTGGGAATGCTGAAAAAGTTTTTATAAGATCTTTGCTGAGGCTTTCCCAAAGCACTCCCTTATTGCCTATAAGACAATATTTGGATCTTAAGCCAATAGGCGTGTATCCAAAATTGAGATCAATATTATACAGGCTTAAAATTTGGGTGACTAAGGAACTCAGTCCATACATGTAGGGCCTACCGGGATGTTATCAGAAGAACGCCGATGAGTAAGATTCCTTGGTTGAGATAAGAACATATTGATAAACTTGGGATTTGGCAAATTCTTGACAAGTCCCCTGCCTTATCCCAAAGTGCTCAAAGGATTGTGAAGGAGAGATCCTGGTGTTAAACCTTGGAAAAACGGTACCTATCATCCTCAATGGACCGATTGTCCATTGGGTTTTTAACTATGAAATGGGTTTATAAATTTGAAGGCTTTCTGGACTATATTTAACCACCTTTAGTCAGAACCGTTTTTATAAAGCTTCTGCTGGGCATTCCCCCCATAGCATTCTTTATGAGCTAGTAGAAGACTGCCAGATCAAATGGCAAGTTATGTCTAGTTTATAACCAATTTGATGAGACCAAGGCATACCTTTTTATGTTTTTTTGTAAATCGTATAACAGACCTAGACTGAAAATGTCAAACCCCTGTGTCTGATGATGGATTTGAGACATTAAAGAAAGTTTTAAGAATTTTAGTTGGATAGCAGACCCATTGTGGTGTTTGAAATTTAAAAATGTTTGCTACTGCCTGGTATTTGAGAATGAAAGCTCTGAAATTAAAAATGTGGATTGTATTGCAGTTATTATTTATACCAGATTGTATAACTAATAGATTAACTATTTAATGTTTTATTGATTTTACCCATTAATTTATTGTATTTTATGGTTGTAGAATTGACATTTTATTTTATGTGTTGATGGATTGTTGTGTATCCAATCTGACCATAAAGTAACGATGATGTCCTCAGTGATCTATTTTCTGCATGGAAAATTATACCACTGAAATTGGTGAAGCTTTGCACATTTTGTTGACGCAAAAAAAGACATTGTGCAGACTCATGAACAAGGTTAAAGATTTTTTAAATCGACCCAAGGCTTACCCATCAACTACTGACGCAACATCAGAATCATTTCTTAAACTGAGGATGAGGTAGTTGGCAAAGGTTTCAGCAGAATTTAAATTATTTATAAAAATATTTTCCTAGATTTTGCCTTTCTTGCTCAGAGAAAGTCCCCCTCTGCTGCTGACTCTCACCTTCATGTCACAGCCACGACAAGCAAAGGGTTAATGTACTACTTATCAGATCTCTTAATTTCTAAGCGTTTCTATTTTTCTAATCAAATAGACATTTCTTTTGGTATTTATACCACGTCCACTATGCAAGAATGTAGGGAAAAGGGAGAATAGCTGTACCTTTAGCCATTATACTAAAGCACCAAAAGAAAGCATGCAAAAAGGAATATACTAAACAACTGTAGAAGCTATTTAAACCCTGTGCATTTCATCCTGCAATTTTGTGTTACTGTCCAAACGTAACCTTCCCACATCCCTAAAGTAATGATTTATGTTATGAAGATTTATAGCGAACACAGCTGCTCACAAGAGTGTCCCGGTGCTAAAGGCGAGTTGGCACCTACGTATGATGAGACTTATACAAATTGTGTAAAAAGCCAAGTTTTAAGCTTCTTCTTGAAGACGGGAAGGTCCTGTGTTAGGCGCAGTTCCCTAGGGAGCATGTTCCAGTTAAGCTATTTTAGATACGAGAAAGATCTGCCCCCTGTTCTGAGGCGGCAAATGCGCTGTACTTTAGCCAGATGATCAGAAGAGGAGCACACGATGCGGGCGGAAATGTTATAATGAATCCTCTGTTTCAGATAGCCGGCCTCTGAGCCTTGAAGGGCTTTATGCATTAGAACTATGGCCTAAAATTGTATTCTTGTTCTCACTTTGAGTAAATAGAGCCACCATGTGAGCGGTCGTGCGTTCTAGGGGGAAGGTTGAGTAACAGCCGATCGGCCGACATCTGATCCACCTGAAGTCTGCGCAGAAGGTATTCTGAGAGGCCAAGATAAAGGGCATTACCATAGTCCAGTCTCGAGTTAATTAGCGCTTGGATAAGTTTTTCCTACCCGATTCAGACAATAGGGTAGACATTTTTTCAGCATCTGAAGCGTTCCAAAGCAAGCGCTAGTCAGAGCCTGAATCTGTGGTTGAAAGTAGAAGGCAGTGTCAAATGTAATACCTAGGTTCCTTACAGAACTCTGTTGGGGGCCCGGAAGAGGGGACTCCTTCGGCAACAAGATCTCCAAAGGTTGAGGGAAGATAAACCGAAGATCATGATCTTGGTCTTGTCCGGGTTGCATTTTAATTGACTCCTAGCCAGCCACTGCAACACATCGGAGAGGCAGTTTGTGATGGGCTCCCCATCTACCTCCTTTCCTTTTTCACAGGAGAAGAGAAGCTAGGTATCATCTGGATAAGAGATTACTTTCGCGGCCCATGACACTGCCAGTGCTGTTAGTAGTGGAAGATAGATATTAAACAGGGTTGGCCTCAACGCTGAGCCCTGAGGAATGCCTACCGGCAATGTGTGGACTTTGGAGGAAAAAGGAGGAATCCAGACTTCTTGACTTCTGTTGTCCAAAAAAGAGGATAGCCACTCCAGTGTAGTGTTCTATCCCTATTGCCTGAAGATGCTCGCGCAGCCTTAGATGTGGAACTGTATCAAAGGCCGCAGACAAATCCGCATAATCAATATGGTCTTGCCTCCCATGTTCCAAGAGTGCTATTTCGTAATTGAAATGTGGCCTAAAGCCTGAATGACTAGAATGTAAAAGCTTGTTCTCATCAATATATTGAAAAAATTGTCCATTAACCAATTTTTCCAATGTTTTGGAAAAAGCAGGAAGGCGGGAGATAGGTCTGTAGCTTGCCGGCACATTTGCCTTTTTCCAGTGTGGTGGAACCTTGCCTGATGATACAGAGGTGTTTTAATATTCTGTTAACAGTAGGATTGATGACCTGAGCAATTTTAGTCTGCATATCTGTGGAGCATGGGTCAGAAGGAGAACCTGGCTTTAGGCTCTTAATAGCTGACAAAGACACCTCCGGTGATGTAGGGCAGAAACTGGCCAAAGTGGAGCTTCCATAATAGAGGTAGGAGCTTAAGTTAGCTCAGGTAGGGTAGAGTCAGGTTGCATGTTTTTAAGAAGATCTGCCTGAATATGGTGATATTGTCATTAAAGAATAGTTCCACCTTCTCGTACCATTCTGACGACGGTTGGCAGTCTCTAGAAATGGCATCCGGTCTGAGATAAGATTTCAAAATTTTAAAGATCTCCTTAGATTTATTACCGGCTTTATCGATCTTCCTTCCAAAGAAGACTTCTTTGGCTCTGCACCTTTGCGGGATAGTTCTTAAATGCTAGCTTATTGCCCTTTAGATTAAAGTTAGCCTCCATTTCCTTTCAAAGGGTTTGAATTGGTTTTTTGCTCATTCGAAGGTCATCATTAAGCCAGGGAGCTGATAGTTTAGACCTTGGAGAATGGCATGCCAAGATAGGAGCTAATTCATTAATGGTCTTTTGAATCCAGATATAAAGGCATGCAGCAGCCTCTTCAAGAGAGCCAGACAGGACTGTCGTGTTCGCTACTAGTGCTTGAGTTAGATCACTTTGCTTGATTTTGTGACAGGCCCGCAAAAAGGCCTGGGTATTTTTCCTAAGGGAGGGCCACTTAGATGCTTGCAGCCATGTGAAAGGGATGAGGTGGTGATCAGACCATACCAGGGGGTTTGACTCGGATACCTCCATGCTTACTTTGACGAATGTCTGTTCTAGTGTATGGCCTGCTTGATGGGTTGAGCCAAACCTGTTGCTTTAGTGTAAAGGAGCACTTGGTGTCTAGGAGTAGGGGGGCTGCTGGATCGGAAGGGCTGTCCAAATGGATATTAAAGTCCCCAAGGACCATACAATTAGCATACCTGAGGGCCCACGAAGCCAAGGTGCTGTGTAATGATTTCAGGCATAGGTCAGCATGACCAGAGGGTCTGTAAATAAGGGCACCCGCCAGTGACTGTTGAGGAGTTAAGTTCAGGCAGGGGCCCATTGCTTCCTCCTCCATGAAAACCTCAAGTGGGAAGGTTACACAATCATACTACATTTTGTAGACTTGTGCTATTCCACCCACCAAACCAGGTGGGATTGCTGTGGCTAAGGTTGGGTTGGCCGAGCTAGGTTTTGGTGAGGAACAGGGCATCCAGCTTTCCATTTAAAAGGTCAAAGACCTGTATTTCATGTTTGTGAAGTAAACTCACAATTACTAACGCTGCAGAGAACTGTGCTACTGGCCCATTAGAATTGCGGGCAAAGGAGGGAACTTCATTTTTAACTGGATTGTTAGGGGTCCATGCACAGTCAGAACAGGTGAAATCTTTTAATATCTTACAGGGGGAACAGTGAGGAGAACATCTCAGTCTAGGGGCGAGGCTGTACAGCGCTGCACTATCATAAGCGATAGAGGGCCTACCCTCTGACAATATCCAGCATCGGGGCAGGGGCTGGCGCTGGACGCTGACTGGTGCAGACGGGCTTGCCACTTGTCATGTAATAAGACGTACTTTTATCGACTTATAACCTAATTAAACTATTATGATAATATAATAGGCACTTAAATTCAGTGTGATGTCATCTGTTAAGTATATGTCATTGACATAGCACAATGCTTGGTCGTCAAATTCTTTCAACAGTTATGTTACACTGGCTGAAAACAGCCCAGTGCTATCCTTGGAGTAAATAACAGAATTGTTTTTGAGAACCTAAAGCACTAAATCTGGTTAAGCACCTGCTTTTAGTTGCTGTGTTTTGGCAGAAAAACCACTATGTAGTTTAATATTTTTTGTGCACTATATTCTTCATTAGTTCTGCGCTATGCACGTTTTGTACAGCAAATGTGGATATAACAGTGTTCAAGTATCTGTAATCCAAGACTAAACTATATAAATAGTCTTTTTTCATTACTGGAAACAAGGGATTATTCATCAGTTAGGCTCAACTTGCTATTACACTTTGATATTCAATTTGGGCTAGTATCTCTCTAACTTGTTTTTTTGCCTCATGTTTAAAGGGATATTGTCTTTTTGGTTATGGTCTGAACTTCGCAGGCACTATATGGAAAGGGGATCCTTCATCCCAACCCACGTGGTTACTGTATAATACATTAGCTTGTGCATAGGCCCACTCATTGGCATATGTGTGTTTTTCAGATTCGTAAATTAGGTCAAAAAAAGCTGGTCAGATTATTGTTCTCCTTTTGGGCAAACCCTAGCAAATTCAGGTGGCCAGTCTTTTTCAGCCAAGAGAATGTCATAGCTGAATGACAAGTTCTCTTATAAGATAATATTGATAGTATGTTGTATATCCCCTTTCATCTGGAGCTACAGTTCACAGAATTGACTAGGGACACTCAGTCTCTTGTTGGGTGTTTCCACCTGGACGTTGTCACTTGTTGCTACTGCCACCAGACACTCCATAAGATTACGGCAAATTGTGGTGACTTATTCCATGCTGTCCAGCATGGTCAGAGCCCCCTCCCCATTCAGAAGCTGAGTCTGTGGCATGTTTAGTTTTAATCCCGGACACTTAATTCTTTTTAAATTGAGGCTTTGACTGTGGAGGTTTGTCTTGCTTTTTAATTATGAAATCAGAATAGCTGATCTGTGCTCTGATCGTTCTCCTCTCTCCAAGCGTTTTTTGTATGACTCCTGAAAGGAATGAGGAGGACGTGTATCAGTATCCTAATACCTATCAGGTTGTTTAATTGATTCCATCCGAGCCCCCTTGTCCTGAGCCCTAAAATTCGGCCCTCTTGCATTGTAATCTATGCATCCCGGCCCTATTAACTGCCCCAACCCCTAACCTGAGCCCTAAAACCTGGCCCCAGCCCAACGAAACTACCCTGAGCCCCGACACCTGCCCCAGCCCTGAAAACTACGCCTCCCCATGCCCTGAACCCTAAAATTCGGCCCATTGCTCTAAAAACGACCCTGACCTCAACACCCCCGCTGTGAACCCTGAAAACTGCCGTCCAGCCCTGATTACAGCTGGCCATCCCTGAATACTGACCCCTGCCCCTTACCCCGAGCCCTAAAATTCGTCCCACTACCCCAAAAACGTCCCCTGCCCCCCATGCCCAGAACCCTGAAAACTGCTCCCACCCCTAAAATATGCCCCCACCTCACCCCGCCTCCAGACCAAATTACCAAGCTGAGTCCAGGCTCTTCTTTCTGCCACGATCCTTCTGGTTCCTCTCCCCCATGAGCGGCGCGTATTGGGGAAAAGGGGTGGGGGTGAGTGGGCCAGAAGGGTAAGTCGCCGCTGCTCTCCCTGCCCATCCGCTCCCACAGCTAGAACACTAACTGCATTAGCCATGCATATGTGTGGTTAAAGCATATGTGTGGTTAAGGCAAGCATTGTTCAGCTTGCGGGGAAACCGCATGCATGGTTAGGTGTGCGTTGTAAAAGCCTTTTGCCCCCTATTTATCGTCCACCAGTTTAGTGAGAAATTAGAGAAAGTTAGATACAGATGTAGTTATATCGAAATTACAAACAATTGTTTTCTACGTGGGTGACACAGTAAAATCCATTGAGCTACTTAATTGTTATAATGAACAGCTGTCACTACCTTAGGATTAGAGAACCCATTCTAAATAATTGGTATAAGGTGGAGTTATCAGCTATGAGACAAAACATTTGTCACTAGAAAGAGCCTTTTTCATAAGAATATTCTCCCCTATCTGAGAATGTAGGGGCAATTTATAACTATCTACAAAAATCTTTGAAGAAGTCCTTATTTTTTTCCCAAAACACTTTGTGTTTACTTTCTTGAACACTTTTCTATAAGATAAATTAGCTGAAGTATGTCAATGCTACGTCTCAAAGAGTTAGTTCTGTAGCCAAATGTAATCAATTTGTGAATTATTTTGAATCCAAGATTAATAAAATTGTCATATTTTGGCTTCCCACAAGACTTATCTACGATGGATAGAAATCAATTGTTTGCTCAAATGTCTGTTCTAGTTATTGGAACAGGTTTTACTCAGTTCTCCTTACTAGATGAGGACGATGCTGTTTTATCTTTAATAAAGTACAGTAAACCTTCTGGATCAAATGATTTTAGCCCTGCTAGATTGCATAAAGAATTGCTTTAAAACTCTCTCACGAGTAAAAAAACGATTTTACATGCTTCAGTTATGTTGGGTAGGGTCCTGAAGGATTAAAAAAAATTCATGGATGTGTAATATGATTAATAAACTATTGTGTTTACAGCTTTAGAACGGGTTGCCATATTTTCAAATCTGCTTGATTGTGCACTATTTAATCAACTGAGTCAATTTGTTAAGACAGAACATGTGTTGCTCTCATTACAGGCTGGTTTACATTCCGGCTATAGCACTGAAATGCTAGTGACAGCTGTATTGGTCGAGCTCTGTATGTATGCTTATCAAACTAAACCTGCTCCCTTTTATCTTTTTAGAGCTCTCTGCGGCAATTGGTACCACGGACTATGACCAGTTTTACTTGGTCGTTTGGAAGAGTTTGGTATCCAAGGCACAGTTTGAGAGTTGCTCTGTAGCTTTCTGTCTGACAGATCTTTTCAGGTAACGATGGACTTTTTTGTTTGACACCAAATTATTGATGTTTGGGGGTACCGCAGGGCTCAACACCTTCTCCACTGCTTTTTAATTTGTATGTGATCTCTGTGGTGTAATTCATTTAATCACTTGGACTGATGTATTTCATGTACGCTGGGCACAATCAAATCATATAATGAGAAGCAAATCTTGTTTAAGACCGATGTCGACCCAAGGATGAGATCCGAAAATCTAGACAATTCTTTTAATGATTGAATCCTGAATGATAGAAAAGGAACTTGAATTAGTGGAGATAAGACAGAAATTAGGTCCCTGTCCAAAGTCGCTCCAGTTTAGAATTTTGCCTCCTGGCCATTTTCCTTAGGCCAAAAAAAGCCTTTACCTGCAAAGCGTGTAAACAAAATAGGAGCATGAAATGTTATATGCACCTCACCTCGAATAAACAAACAAATACAGTAGTCATGACTTGTATGTTTCAATTTCATGTTAAAATAAATGATACTTATTTTCATTGCCACAATGCGTTTTTCTGCCAGATTAGATTCCCATAATGGGATATATATGCTCATTTAGTTGCAACGTTTTCAAAATTCAAAAACCAAATTCAGTATTGAATTGACAAAGGAAAGATCCCCATATGTCCGCACTTAAAGCATTACATTGGCTTCCAGTCAGAGAGTTATGTTCAACTCCCCCTTGTTAGTGCACGAGGTACTGCCATGACTCGTCCAAACCCTGGATGTCAGGTTGGTTTCGAAACAATATTTTTTTTAGATAAGACACCCTAATTTCCCTCAGATGCTTTTATGGCAAACCAAGTAAACTTCATCCTTATTCACAATGCATTACATAGTCACATGTATTTTCAAATTAAGAACTCTCTGGGGAGTTAGACTTCACAAGGCCGTCACCATCAGAACTAATGTAAGTTTAATCATGTTACCAAGTCATTGGCCCATTGATATTCCTTAGTGTTCCCCATTCTGTTTTCTCCACATCCACAACTATCAGTTCAACAAGCTTTATTCGAATTCAGTCAAAATTCATAAAAGCATACAGAAAAAGTACAGTAAAAACAGACATCATTTATAATCATTACAAGGTCACTATCTGTGCGAAGTTAACAACAAATGATAAAACCAATAAAATAATTTTTACAGTTCATCGTATACTACCCCTAGCATGGCGTGATCATAACAATTTCAGTTAGTTCAATAATTTAATAAGTCAGGGAACCAGGTCCATGCCTTAAAATAAGGGAAATCTGTTGTGGGTGGGTATATGCTTGCTCGCTCCATGACCACTACTGCCCGTCCCAAGGTTATTTTGTTTGTGTGATCTTTCATGGAGCATGTATGTAGTCCTTGGGTAAAAGTCATGCAGTTCCCATGTTCCGATTGAGCCGTCACCCCTCTGTGGCTGCCAACTTTGGAGGTATTGGATGACTCGAGGGTCCCTAAAGTTGACCAAAACCAGGTCTCCCGGTATGCCCTTGGGAATGGATCCCAACCACCCTACCCTTCTAACATTAAGGATTGTCCCATCGATATTGGGTGGTAGGGGTCTATTCTTTGTCAACCAGAAAGACACCTTGTTTGCCAGGTCTACTGATCTTTCAATTTTATTATTACTGAGCTCGGGGACGCCCGAGAGGATGGATACAAAGGGTGCTACCTCTGGTGGTAAATCTATATGTTTGGCCCTTCTTTGCATGTTACCATGGTTTTGGAACTTCCCCTTTTTCGGCGTGGTTGGTTTAATCTGCCCATCTCTAGGAACAGGGTTCTGGGGTATTGGGGGGTTTGGTATAACTGTTGTGTTAGATGTATTGGGGGCAAATGCTTGGGTACGTATGATATTTCTTTTCACAGGTAAGATGGGGATATCAGTAGTCGCCAGGGTCTCAACTCGATTCTTGTTTTCAATATTTTTTTATAAATGTTAGGTTAGCCCTAGTGTTTTCCTCTATGGAGCAGAGCTTTTCCCCTATAGCCTCGATTCTTTTTACAAGTGGGGAAATCAAAGACCTGACCAGAAGCTCAATCTGGGCCAGTAGTTCAGGTGGTGTGGTCAGCTCCATATTTGGACGTACCACAGATGTTTTTTGGGTGTTGTCAATGCCTAAAAGGGGGCTTTGGTGCAGTCTTTGTATTTTAGCTGATCTTCCCCTCTGTTTAGGCCCTTTGCGCTTTCTATTTAGACAGGGTATCTGAACATTTGCTGGTTGTTGTATGGAGTCTGTGGGGGTTGGTAACAGAGGAGTACCAGGATGACTTAAGGGTAGTTGTAATGTGGTAGCAGAAAGGGGGCTAGTATTTCGCAATGCACCTACAGAAGTGTTTGTTAAGTTATTCCCAATACCAACGTTGGTATACCCAGTCTTACAGAGCAGATTTAGTTCATCCAGTAATAAAGAAAAATTTGGTGTTTGGTCTAGTGACTCCATAGCTGAGTGGTTGCTAGATGTAGAATCTATACTGAGACTCTTTTCTGCTCTTTCAATAGCAGACTCGATGGACGATGTGGTCCTAATTAAATAATTGTCCAAAGTCCCTTTCAGTTGCCCCCCCTGATGGATGTTATTCGTGTGAAGCCCATTATCTGTCATAGTGTGGATAGCTATATAGAGATATATAGATATGTCAGAGAGGTAAGCAAAAAACGCATGTACACCAATGTTCTGACAACTAATAGGGCATGCCGATGAAAGATTAATGGGAGTCACAACAATGAGTTAGTTAGAGCACTGTTACCTCACAATGAGCAAGGGACACAAATCGAATCGAATGGGGGGGGGGCCCGTCCCGTCCTCCTCGTGCCTCTGAGGGCCACAGAGGGCCCGCCCTTTGCCCAGGCTTCGCCCGGCGTCCGCGACGCGGAGGGATCTTCCTCAATATGAGCGCCTCCGGGCGCGCTGAGCCTGTGGATGTGTGGGCGGAACTGGAACTTCACCCAAGGCTTGCTGGGAGCTGTAGTTCCCCCTAACTGCGGCCGTGGAGCTGGAAACTACGGCGGCAGGGGGAACGAGCAGCGTCAGGGCCCCAGCAGCAGGTGAGAGAAAGTATGTGTGGCTGCTCCTCTCCTCAGCCCGATATTGGTAAAAACGTCCCCCGCTCCTCCTTGGGAGCTTCCTCAATTTGAGCGCCTCCGGGCGCGCTGATCCTGTGGATGTGTGGGCGGAACTGGAACTTCACCCAAGGCTTGCTGGGAGCTGTAGTTCCCCCCAACTGCGGCCGTGGAGCTGGAAACTACGGCGGCAGGGGGAACGAGCAGCGTCAGGGCCCCAGCAGCAGGTGAGAGAAAGTACATGTGGCTGCTCCCCTCCTCAGCCCGATATTGGTAAAAACGTCCCCCCCACAACTATCTGGACTCCTTTTTAAGCCAGATGCAAAGTGTGCCCCAGAAAACATATTTGTTTGACATTACTCAGTGGTCACTGTTGGCATCTTGCCATTGGCTTCGTAATCTTCCCCCACACTGGGAATGAAGAGGGTAGGTTTAGCAAGAAATAAAATAATTCTGTTGTGTTAACTTCTGTACAGAGTGCTAAGACATCCATCTTTAGAAAAACATACCCGCTTTCAGGACCTACTGTAATGTAGAAATATACTTCTACATTAGTAGATATAATGGAATGGTGGTTTGAGAGAGAAAGCAGTGCTTGGTCTGAAGTTCAGAGTACATAGATACTGCAACATTACAGCAACACATTTTTTAGGTTTACTTTTTTACTGACACAACCACAGAATCGTGCATAACACTTATATGTGCCGATTGACTAAAATATTAAAGACGTTACAGTCTAAATGTATATCACTACGAAACTAGTTTGTTGACTTCATTTTTTCAAGACAGTACAAAATTTGGTTTATTATAGTGAAACTGCAAGGACTGTTGTGTGTAAGGCACGCTCAATGTGAGGCACTTTCTTTAAGAAAGATTTACTAAAGAACAGTCATTCACATGATGTCACCACTAGAACCTTTGGTGACATCATGGAGTGTTTGGGACTTAGCCTGGTGACAACTGGAGTTGGAACCAGGCAGGCTGAGTGGCAAGCTGGTCACTCCTGGTGGGTCCTCTCTACATCTTACTGTTAACATCTTGAAGACTTGACTATAATGAATAAAGCAACCTAAGTGATACCAGGCTCCAGGCTTCTATTTTCAACAGAAACCCTTACTATGAGAATCTGAGGGTGGTCGATTGATCAGGGTAGATTTGAAACCATTTGGTGTGCATTGAGCAACACAATTTTGTGGTAGTAGTCAGACAGATTCCTTTCTGACCATTGCCATTGTCCAGAACAGAGGAAGTGCATAAGAGAATAAAGATTTGTGTGTGTGTTAGCACGAAAATAAGGGATATGCTTTAAACCATTGAGTTGACTGATTGCAGATGTCAATTCTTTGGGTAACTGAGAAATCATGGTGTGATTAATGTTGAAGGGGACACTGAAATTTGAATTTGGAAGCTGATAGCTTAAGTCTTGTATTAGCTTAAAGTAGACATTCATCAGCAAAGATTACAAGGCTGAGCTCTTAAAATATTCTTTGGTTAGCGCAAAGATGCTAAAATGAACTGGGCCCACCATAGTAATTTAAAGATAATCTGAGTGATGGAAACCGAGCCATTGCTGTGAGGACTGTAATTCATGCATTATTGAAAATCTTGTCTGGAAGGATTTGAAGGTCTGCTGTATCAAAGCGTGTTGAAATTTGAAATAAAGGGCAGATGTATGCATTTTTGCTAAAAAAAATACATTTTTTAAAAAGCATTGCATTTAGCAGGCAGCAGTGACGGCTCCTCTGCTATGGTAGAGGAGCATCGCCCCACTGCTTCTAAGCAGTGCAAAGTAAAGGAAACATAAACTTTAAGTTATCATTTTATTTTTCCGGGTGGACGGGATTGCTCTGTTTTCGGAGCATGGCAGAGTAGGAGTGGTTTACCCACTCCTAAGTACACATGACTGTTTGGCCGGCCCTCTCAGCCGCCCAAAACAGTCATGCACACTTTCCCCTTTTTCCATGCAGGCTGCATTACAGCCTGCGTGAAGAACATGCCGAGGCCCCCATTCCCTGGCAGAGCGTCAAACCAGGACGCTCAGACCAATCACATCAGTGTTGTGATTGGTTATGGGATCCTGGCTGTTCTTCCTGTTCCTCGAGTCTGACGAGGAGAGCAGGAGCAGATACGCTGGACCCAGTGGCAACTTAAGTGTTTGTTATTGTTTTTATTGTTTTCTACATTGCGCTCCCACCCCCACCACTGTCAGGAAGTACAACAGTTTGCCTGAAGAACCTCTTTTTTTTTTTTGCAGGTCATATTTGAGGTAGCAAAGATAGGGATCTTATTTTCACCCTGAGATGAGAAGCTTTAGCTTAGCAGTGATCTTGATCTTGGTACTTTTTGTCATGATGAACGGTAAGCTTTTGGAGGTGTGACTGATTTCATTTGTGTGATATTGTTTTTAAGTCAGTAGTATAGGCTCTGCCATAAGTAACCATTGCAGTTTCTTTCTAGTTGAAAGCTTACTGTTTGGGATTTTGGGAACAGATGTGAACCAAGGATTATCTTTTTTTAAATAGATATTCGCTTTGTAGCAGCTTGTTAAGAGTACCAATATCAAGAGCCCTTCTAATGATAATTGGTAAAAACCTTAAAAGGAGGAATGCTAGTATATTGAGTATGCAGGTATGGAGAGCACAGTAGTGGTTAGTGTGGATGGGAAAGAGCAAGAGTGGTTAGTGTGAATGGGAGGGCGCTGGAGTGGATAGAGTGTATGGTCACACTATTGGTAATGTTGGCAAATGGAATATTGCCGGACAACACTCAAATAAGAAATCCTCTTGTGTAGAGTGTCAAGATTTTGTGTCTTTACAGCCAGCTGAACTAATGCCAGAAATGTCATTAGTAGAGGTTTTGCCATTGATATATTTATTACAGCCAGGGCAAGTGAAGTTGAAATTGGAGCATAGAGCTTGAAGTTGCTGATAAAAATAAGGATTGTGAGGAAAAGATGTCTATTTCTCTCCCACAAGTTATGTTTTGCTAACCTCACCTTAACTAATCTAGATAAAATATAGGAATTATATATTTGGTACACTTGAACTTTTTAGTGAGTTTTCACTACTTTTCCTTACAGGATTGAGTGAGAAGCTGTATTTTCTGGTGTTTCTGATGTTTCATTGTGGGAAAGACATCTTCAGGGAGATTGGGATTAGTGATACCTATAGCCATATTGTACTGCAGAAATGAGACCCAGTCTAAACTATTGAGAGGAGCAGAATGCATCTTTGACCAAATTGAGTTGCAGATGGAGTGTGCAAATTCCTTGTAAGGATGGAGCAAATGTAGAACTGCCATGAGAAATCATCTGCTAAGGTCAGCTTTCAGAAGAGCAGGATAAATATGGGTTTACACTGTTAAAATGTCCATAGCGAAATTTTTGTCACATGAAAATTGACAGGGTAGGAATTATCAATCTTCTCAATATAGAACTGCTTAGTGGTTAACATTAACCATGATTTGAAGTGCCCATAATTGAATGCAAACAGTTCTAAATGGGTGCAAATTAAGGTAAATGAGGGATATGGTTTCTTATCCCCTGAATAGGTTTTGAAATTGGAGCAAGGATGGTAGAGTTATGTTTTTCATCTTTATAAAGTGGTGGGATTTTGTTTATCGTAGTCTGGGCATAACTCTTATGTCCACCGGTCTGTAATTTAAACCAAAGCTTTCATTTTGGATGCATTTAGCATGCTTTACCTCACCCACACTGTGATTGCCTACAAGGAGTCTTTAGATTGCCTCACTGGGGCCACCAGCTCTACATCCAGCCAGATGAGTACCTAAATATTATTGTCTTAGGAGTAGAACTTCAATTCAAAACACCTCATAGTTGTGTGTGTGTGTGTGTGTATATGTATATGTATATATATATATATATAATATATACCGACGAAGGCTTGTAGCCGAAACGCGTCTGCTTAAGTTAAATAAAGGAGTTTGCAGCAACGTCCCCCCTGTGAGTGCGGTAATTCTTACAAATATGGAGAATTAGAGCTTTATGCTGAGCGGTATTTCACTACCGTTGAACCGCATCCGCCTGCGAGTGGATATATATATATATATATATATATATATATATATATATATATATATATATATATATATATATATATATATATATATATATCCGCGCGGCGCGAATTCCGCGCCTGCGCTGGACGTTCCATTGAGCGGGCAGGGCCATGACGGAACCGCTCCGTCATGAGCACAGATCAACCGCGGCTCGTGACGGAGCGGCTCCGTCACGAGCATGCGAGCGCCGCTCGGCCCCCCGCCCCCTTAGGGGTTAATGCAATAAGTGGGATCATATAGATATTGAACAATAAGGGGCTTAAGCCCGAGCCCTGGGGGACCCCTGTAGCGACCTTTTTGTCTTTGGAGAGGAAAGGGGGCAGAGAGACTGATTGGGATCTATCGGTCAGGAAGGAGATTATCCAAGCTAGGGCGGTGTCAGTTATCCCTATACCTCTAAGTCTATTGATCAGAATCTCGTGGGAGATGGTATCAAAAGCTGCCGTGAGGTCCAATAAAATCAGGACAGCCTTATTACCTTCATCTGGTGAGAATTTAATGGAATCAGTGAGCTCTATGAGTGCAGTTTCAGTTGAATGTCTTGGGCGGAATCCTGATTGTTGTGGATGTAAGATGTCATGGGTATCTACGAAATTCTTTAACTCTTGATACACTATCTGCTCTGTTATTTTACGTAAAACTGGAAGGAGTGATATTGAGCGGAGATTTGACAATTCGGTGGTAGGTTTGTTAGGCTTCTTCAACAGTGGCTTGACGATCGCTTTTTTCCAGTCAAGGGGTACGATTCCTGAGCTCAATGAGGCATTGACGATGGTATTAATAGTGGGGTTAACTATGTCGATTAGCTGATGTAGTATCTGAGGAGGGCAGGAGTCGGAAGGTGCTCCAGATTTACAAGCTAAGATGACTTCTCTTGTTTGAAGGAGGGAGGCAGGTCGAAAGGTGTTCAGAGCGTGGGGTACCTTGTTGCCACTCTCCAGTTGGATAGTAGGAGCATCCGGGGGAAGGCTAGGGAAGTCCTTTTGGATGAGCGCAATCTTCTCCTCAAAGAAGTCTGCAATTTGGTTGCAGAAGATTTCTGAGACTGGGATTGTCGGCTGGAGAACTTTAGGGTGCGTAAAAGAATTAACTATAGAGAAGACCATTTTTTGCTTTTGTTGGGCGTCATTAATGGCCTTGATAAAGTATTCTCTTTTTGCCAGCTTAATATTGGCCAAATAGAGTTTACGTTGTTGGACATAGGCTAATTTGGTAGATGGATCATAGAACTTCCTCCATTTGCGTTCCATTTTCCTACATAGTAGGTGACTTTCTGTTAGCTCCTGCGAGAACCAGGGGGCATTTGATTTTTGCTTTTTGCCCTTACGTTGGTGGGCTGTAGGCGGAGAGCGTTCTGTAATGACTTGGTGCATCCAGGAGTGGAAATTTCTTGAGTCATGAGAGGCGTCCCCTGACATACTAGGCTGTTGCCGCTGGCATGGGGGGTTTGCTTTTAGCGTCTCGGCAACCTTCCTCCAATTTATATAACAGGCTAATTGTTTATGAGAATTAGGTGTTTTGGCCGGGCCTGGGAGATTGATATTAAATGGAATGAGACTGTGGTCTGTCCAGATTTGTGGGACTGGGTTTAGAGTAGAAAGTGCCTGAAAATTAGAACAGACTCCGTCCAATGAGTGCCCTGTGTGATGAGTGGGTGACTCCACCAGTTGATGCAGGCCGAAGATATCCAGAGTCTGGTAGAAATTAATGCATTGGGCGTCATTTCTAGACTCTAACTGTAGATTAAAATCCCCCATGAGTGTAAAATGAGGGTAGCGCACCAGGAGTTGTCTTAGACATTCTCCTATTGAGTCAAGAAATGGAGCGGCGTTACCTGGAGGGCGATAAACCAGACCCCCGTAAAAGGACGCATAGGCATTAAGCGAGATGGAAAAGCCTATTTCTTCTGCCCCCTTCAGCGGGCCTAAGTTGAATGTATGGCATTTAAGGGTATTTCTACCAATTAGAGCAACCCCACCTCCTCTACCTAATTGTCTGTCCTGTCTGAAGATCGTAAAGCCGGCAGGGATGGCAATGGCTAGATCAGGATTACTTGTGTCGTTAAGTCATGTCTCCGTCACAAAAAGGAAATCCAGATCGCGATCGATGACAAATCCCTGATATCCTGACTGTGGCAGCATAAGGACCGGGCATTAATCAAGCCACCCTTATTACTAGTGCAAAGTCTCGTGGGGGCTGCAATAGGCAGGGGATCCTAGACCATTTGCATGTGATGCATGAAAAGGGACCCCATATCGACTCCATAGGAGGACAGTGTAAACATTTATTGGTGTCCTTGTACATTAGGAGATCTCGCACTCTGTACACAAAAGTAGGGGAACTGTGAAGCTTGGGAGGGGAGGTTGAAATGCTAAGAGTGGAGTGAGATTGGTCAGAGCCTCCTGCGCCTGTCGCGGTCTTGGCACGGACGGGCGCAGACGGGCTTTCCTTTGGCACGCCGCCGGCGTACCCGCTGCGCCCGCCCGTTGTGCCGACGGGGAAGGTGTAACATTTATGTCTGAGTAAGGCGGGAAAGAACCGGAGGTAGCCAGCAGCTAGAGCGCTACCCGGTTAGTACCCTCAAGATGGCGTCCGCCCCTCTCTCGCACCAGCCCTAAATCGGCTGTGCAGGGTGTAGGGGTCGGGAGCGAGGTGAATGAGGTAGGAATTGGGTGACGTGCAATTTTTAAGCAATCTAAAAATGCATCGTCAATTTCAGCACAGAAATGATTTAAAATGTGTTAAACGAAATTACTTCCTTAAAAACGTGAGGCGCAATAAGATAAATTCAAGACAATACGCAAGCTGTATTTTGAAGCTAAAAACAGCCCCCGGCTTCCGCCTCAGGGGTAGATTAACTTACTAGTCTGCAGCTTCGAGTGCTAGCTGGTCTTAAGTAGACTACGGGGGCGGGGGCAGCCAGCAGCTAGAGCGCTACCCTGTTAGTACCCGCAAGATGGCGTCCGCCCCTCTCTCGCACCTGCCCTAAATCGGCTGTGCAGGGAGTAGGGGTCGGGAGCGAGGTGAATGAGGTAGGAATTGAGTGACGTGCAATTTTTAAGTGCATCGGCAATTTCAGCACAGAAATGATTTCAAATGTGTTAAACTAAATTACTTCCTTAAAAACGTGAGGCGCGATAAGATAAATTCAAGACAATGCGCAAGCTGTATTTTAAAGCTAAAAACAGCCCCTGGCTTCTGCCTCAGGGGTAGATTGATTTACTAGTCTGTATTCATTACAATCAGACAGAAACCAGCTTACACTTTGAAATCCATAGATCATTAGTTGTACCATTTCTCTTAGGCGATTATTTTTCCAGCCTAAACCTGCTTTATCATAATTTCAGGGATATTACTCATGGATACTGACTTTCCCCGAACTTTCTTCACTTTATTCTAATAGCCATGTCAGTTTCATGCCAAATTATCTATATTTCCAATGTAATAGGAAAATGTAAATCAGTGTTGTTCTTTAAAGCTTAGCTATGTTATTTCACTATCTGGCATCAGCAAATATGTTCAAATTTTTGGAGACATATTTGAAGCACAAGAAGCCGTTTTCACCAGGCAAAATTCCAATTCAGCTTTTTAAGTCTAGCCTGCCAGACAGCACAGCCAGCTCACTTCTTACAATTGGTTGGCTTTGTCTCTCATTTGCTTTCTTCTTATTCAGTGGCTAGTGTCATCCCAGCTGCTTTGTCCCTCCCATGGAGAATGTAGAGTAAAGGCCAGGGTCACTAATGCGATAGGTGAAGTTTTGAATAATTGATTCTTAAGGTATTTCCTGAAATATAGTGTAGGAATGTGCCCCCTTTTGACATGGTCACCCCCCACTTTTTGCCTCATATCTGATGCAAATTAGACGGAAGTGCACTGGGTTCCTGCTATCCTGGTCCCCAGTGCCAGATCTCTTTCCCTAAAACAGTACAAATCTTCCCCCAATTGGCAATACCTTTAGCACCCCTGTAAGGCCCTAGTAAATGGTACCCCTGATACATATGGCCCTTAAACTTTTCATTGATCTAGTACTCATTCATTGAGTGAACCCCGTTACTTATTGAACTGTTTTTACTAGGCTAATTGTATGCTCTGGGACGTGCCTTAAGGCAGGAACAGATTGCCTCATGAGATTGAGGTTTAACACAGTCTCTGATCCAGTAAACCGAGGGAGTAATGAATAGAGTTAAGTTTGTTGTGCCCAGAATTTGTGGTTACGTTTTGCTCCCACAATATCAGAGAAGTATTTTTTACTGGCAGTCCCCAGATTTCGTCATGGCATGGCCTGCTCTGTGGCAGAGTTGTGGCTATGGAACAGATTACCTATTTTCTTAAAGACTGAGCCTTCCTTATTGTAGACTAGGAAACACCTGAAGAAGTGTATTTTTTCTACTTAGCACTGAATTGTACTTATGTAGATGTAGTCTTGCATACTATGTTCCTGAAAAAGATTTTAAATTTACAGTCTCATCATACCATTTACGTTGCAGCGCCAAGATAACCCTGGGTGAATTTAACGCTTATAAATATTTAAAACCTAAATAAATTAATTTAATCTAGCAAGGGAGTTGTCTTTTAAAATGGAGGTTCCCAAACAACCAATCTTGAAGCCTGGTTTTGTATGTATTAAAGTTGATGAACTATACCTCTATTTACTCCATGGTGAACTCATTTGTAGTATTCCAATCTTGCCGAGATGGGCTGTAGCTGATCGGAGCGGTCTAGGGGGCTGATAGGGAGAGATCAGTGAATGGCAGATGTCCGGGCCGGTAGTCCAAAGGGTTCTGTGTGCGATACACATGGCCTTGAACTGAATTTGTTCCTTAACTGGGAGCCAGTGGAGGTTTTTCAGTCCAGGTTTGGTAGAGTGTCGACTGGGACTTTGGAGAAGGGTTCGAGCTGCACAGTTTTGAATGATCTGAAGCTTGTGTACCCTGGATTGAGGGGCCCTCAGAAAATAAAGCGTTCCCGTAGTCTAAGCGGGCCCTGGACGATAATTTGTCTCAAATTAAATGGGAGCAGGGGAAGGATTTTGCATGGTAGTCTGAGTAGGCCATAACAGGAGGCTGATAGCATCACTGCTTGGTGGTTGAAGTTAAGTGATTGGTCCAACCAGATGCCCAGACTTTTTAAATTACTTGTTGGGGGTCCAAGACAGACAGGCCACAATAAGTTGGTATTGAACAAAGGAGTGTGTCCCAGGAGCATCAGCTCAGTTTGTTTTTTCTCTGTTTTGTTTTAAGCAGGAACAGGTCACCCAATTAGCCACCTTCTCGAGACAGCCGCTCAGATTAGGTGATCAGGAGGTTGGCTGGTTGAGAGCCACCACTAGTTGAGTGTCGTTGGCATAGGTGATAATTTTTATGCCAAAGAAACGCACGATCTCAGCTAGGGGGCTCATAAAACCAAATGCAAACCCACACATTAGGATCTGTAATAACTGAAATGTTACCACAATCCAAATTCAGTGTTTATGATGTTAGTCAAATAACGTTGCGCATTGGCACCACTGCTCTCCCCAAAAGAGCAAAATAATAGACATAATGGGCAGAAAGTTATGCAACAAGGCAGCAACTGCATTAAACAATGCAAGTGCTGCAGCGCTTCTGGGTCGTAATCACAAGGAGATCTGGGGGGTAAAGAGTCTTTCACAGAAGATCTCTCCGAGCCAAAACAACAAGATTTTAAGGAAATGTCAACAAGGGATCCTTGGTGGCAAACTAGGTTATACATTGTGCAAGGGTTAGAACTTGAAGCTACAGTCTATAGGCCTGCAAGAAAGAAAACATTTTTCAAGAACTAGATTGACGACCGTGCCCCCCCCCCCCACTCCTCATTTGGGGGGTGTAATAGGTTGGTAAATTATTTTCCTGCAGAAATATCTTCTTTCAGAATTAGATTACCTTGTTGGTTTTGATTCCTCCTCTTAGGATTTTGGTTGTACGGATACCTTTGGCTTTGATGTTGCAACAGCGAGAGGGGAGATTGAACCCTATGAAGATAGTATCTGGTATCCTTTTACAATCAGATTGGCTGTGCGCAATATAAACTCAAGATACATACTTTCACATTCCAATAGCGAAAAACCACAGAAAGTATTTGTGTTTTAGTCACCAAATCCAAGTCTTCATTTAATTCAGTAATGTTTTTGATGTAACTCTCGAAGTAGTTGCTCTTGTCTGGTATGTTGGTACAACAATGTTGGACCTTTAATTGTTGACAGACTCTGCCCTCCTTCGCAAGAAGGATGTCAAGGGCAAGTCAATATTGAATCGCCATCAATCTAATTGAAATAATTTCTACATCTATAACAGAAATCCCCCTGCTGTACTGATGGGTAATTTTTCAACTATAGTAGAAAGTTGTCTAATTTTATGTGAGTGCAATGCTGTTCCTACTGAAGGTATTACAACTCCAAAAATATCACCTACTATTTTATTTCACTTGAACTCACGCCTCTCTTCATTCTCCCGTTCTGAAATTGTTTTCTGGTTCAAAATCTCGAACAGAAAAAATAGTTGGGAAAACTATAAAAAAAAAATTCTTTACACCAATATAATACACTCCAGGAAAAATAGGATCAACACCATCTAAGTATCTTCTCCAATTCTCATACATTTTAAAAGTATGTTAACATTCACTAGAACCTACAAAAATCAAGTCAATATTTGATCTCTTTCCTATATATACAAATTTTACCTTTATGTTGTTAATTTGAAGCTATTGAAGCCATCCCTTCCAGTATTTTATTGTCTTCTTGTGGTAGGTTCCAAGGAATTAATGTAGGAAATGCATTAGTATTTATAGTTATATTAACTCGTCTGCTTTCAACTAAGTTTATACAATTCTTCTCAGCTCTTACTAATTTGCTTGTTAGGTTATTTCTAAGTGCACAAGCCATGTCCAAGGATTGAGTCGGTCTAAATATACAACCCATTGTTTTAACATTTTAAGCATCATAATGTGGATTTAAATGTTTTTTCATCAGAAGTTAAGAAAAGATCTTATCCTGATTAGAGTAATAATACTGTAATTGACCAGTACCATATAATACGCTAGTTAACACACTGCATGAAATTTCATATGTCAGAGGCAAGCTATGATAAGTTACGCCCTCAGCATCTGATGACAGTATTTACATACAGACGTAGCTATTACCAACATTCATGATATTAACATATTTACTTAGTAATCTAGTAGATACATTTCCTGATAAACCAGTTATTGTAACATCATTATGTAAAGCTTTAGCATTCAAAGTGATAGAATCAGTGTCATTAATCTTTGAAGGTTCAGTTGAAATTGTAAATTTAGAATTTTTTTCAGGAACATAGTGTGGTAAATTTAAAACGATAAACAAATCTAGTAATATCAGCGACATAATACAAAGTATTCCAATATATACACATTTGCATCTAGGAGAGATGCCAGCGTTGGACCCCATGGCTTCCCCAGATTCAGATCGTTTAACTAGAAAAATTCAAAAATAGCAGCAGTGGTTTGAGCAATTTGGCAAAGTTCGGCACAAAAATGTTAAGGCACTCTTCAACAGTTTCTCTCAATACGGAAAGATTCTCATATCAGGTTCATTGATGATTATATTCAAGAAAAATAGTGTCAGTCCTTCAGTTGGTACACCAAGGTTGAAATTCAGATCCACGACAAAGTTTGTTTCATGGAGGTTCAGGTGGATTCGGATTGTTAATGCAATGGGTAATAAACTCCTATTCCCATTCATGTGCTGGCAGATAAATCCATGCAGGAGATGAGTACTTCTGGCTCTGTACTCTTCCATTTTTCGATCTCCTCAGAGCTGTTTGCTCATAATCAGCATCACTTTGTTCAAAATGCTCAGAGCGTGTGGGAACAGTTGGCAGTACTCACAGCCGCAGTCCGTGCAGGTAAGAGAGGTGGGACCCTGTGGGGGGGTTTATTTATTTCATTTTTCCTCTTCATCATCTGTCGAAATTCCCCCCCACCGGGCCCCACCATCTTAGATGCATGGGCCGCAACTGGGTACTCGCCCTGTATTCAGGCAACTTCTCAGAATCTCACCTCTTCTGATACAACAGTCTTCAGGAACAACTTGTTTATACCCTTTGGTACCTGCAGTTGACTCTCTAGGACCCTCCTCAGGCCAGTTGAGTCCTGCACCAACAGCCTGCTGGTCCCCAACAACTTGACTAACCTGATCCTTTTGTTTCACTGTGACCACCGGTACCTCAAGAACAGTTGCTGTTATATTATCAAGGGGACTTGGGGCTCTGCGAGTGGGGCTGGTGTTCACCTCACAGCTGTGTTGATAACAATGATCACCTGGAAACGCACTTTCCAGCACAGTCCCAGACACATTTTCCACATGTGCTTCTTCTCCATTCCCCAATCACTGGTACTGAGGACACGGCACTGCCCCTGTTGAACGGCAAAAGCAGTTTTGCCAACCTGGTGAGACACAGAATGTACAACATCAGCCACTTCCTTGTAGTAATCCAAAATAAGATCATCGGTTATATTCACGAGTGCATTAGCAGGAACAGCTGGCAGTCTCATCACTCGGCCCGTAAATATTTTGTGCAACAACAATCCTGTCCTCCTGCCTGGTGTACTTCTCAAACTCATCAACACACGAAAACAATGCATCGGGCCATTTCAAAAACGTTGAAACGCACACGTTTGCCAACCTGGATTTAAGTGTGCCATTAACTTGCTCCACCAAGCCGGAAGCTTCTGGAGGGTAACTGCAATGGAGCTTTTGCTCAACCTATAGTGCTGCACATAGCATTTTCAGGACCTAATTATTGAAATGAGTTACTCAATCTGACTCAAGAGAATTTGGAAATCCCAATGTGGAAATTAATCCCCCCCCAAAATAATTTTGCCAAAGTCACAGTCGGATACGCTTCAACCCATTTCGAAAAAAATGCATACAGTCACCAAAACATACCTCGGACAGTTGCAATGGGGCATCTCAATAAAGTCCATTTGCATTAAGGGACCTGCAGATTTACCCATGTGACTCACGGCAACCTGTGTTTATCTTCCAGGATTGTGTTGCTGACAAACTATCCACCTGTGACACAATTTCTCTGCATTCGCTCTGAATTTAGGATTAAACCACACCTGTTGCAAAAAGCGCATTATTGCATCTCTCCCCACATGTGCTGGACCATGGAAATATCTCGCCATATGTGGTAATAGACTATCAGGAAAGAAATATAGATCTGGCATCAGTGTAAACCCAAACATCATCCTCTGTTTTGTTACATCCTGCATGCACCCAACCGTATTGTTCAGTTTTTGTCACTTCCTCTTGTGGCTTCCTAATCTTGCCCCAGGTACCTAATGCTGGCAAAAATAAATTGCAATATGTGATGTCTGATGTTTCTTTTCACAATTTCTTTATAAAACGTATGCTCATTTAATGCACAATACTTTGCCATTTCATCAGCACATTGATTCCCAACAGTGACCTAGTCAGTGCCCTCCCTATGAGCCACACACTTCACACCTGCATTTGGGAAGGCAATTATAGGGACCTCAAAGGGTTTTTCACGCACTCTCCTTTTTGTATTGGTGAACCAGAGGATGTCATGAACCCACTCTGTGTTCACAATTGCCCGAAGTCATGTGCAACTTCAAGGTCATACTGTCTGTCAGTGTAGATTGTAACTCTGAATTGCTCTGAAATGCTGTAAGTCTCCGACAAGTTCCCCATCCTGGGCAGAATACACTCCTTGCAACCACAATGCTTCCACAACACCTCCTTCTGTACACACAGCAAAAGAAGCTTTCATATTTCCTTCATTGTCTCTCAAACATGATCCATCAGCAAACAACACATGATCAGATTCAGGCAATGGTTTGTCTAACATATCAGGACGCGATTTCATACATAATTCCGTCACATCCTAGCAGTCATGTTCTCTATTCCAGGCAATGGCATCAAAGTTGTCGGGTTCAAAATCATGCATCTTTTGAGCGTCACGTTTTCTGCACCAAACACGATCAGTTTGTAATTAGTCAAACGACTATTTGTCGAATACTGTGTACGAGTACGTGTCAACCGTTTCTCCACCGAATGGGGTACAAATACAGTCAGTGGATGTCATATGACTATACTTTCACACTGTTCAGGCCTTGCAGATGCAACTGCTTTCATGCATCCAGGCAATGCAGCCGCAACAGGGTCAAGAGTCGCTGAAAAATAGATGATCGGTCTGCAATTGGTTCCTGCATCAGTATTAACTCTGAAAGAGTGGAGCCTTCTCTTTCACTGCCAAAGAACCATTTATTGTAATCCGGCAGTCCCAATGCAGGTGCTCTACAAAGGCATTCTTGCATGACGGTGAAATCTGACATACATCTGCCATCCCAAGGTACCACATCAAGCACAGCTTTGTGTGTCAACCTCTAAAGAGGTTTTGCTATCAATGAAAAATTAAGAATCCACTGCTGACAGTAACCCACCATTCTTGAGAGCATGCGGACATCCTTTTGGGTAGTCGGTGGATTCATGTTGAGAATCGATGCAAACCTCTCTTGTGACACTTTACTTGCTCTTTTCCGGAAGAGCATTCGCGGCATCAAGCAGAGCAGTCATCTGTGAGAAAACATGGGTGTGTTTCTGGATAACACCCTTTTCATGAGGTCTCAGGTCCAAACTCTGGTTGCCACATGTTTCTGCATTTTGCGTATGCTAAAAAAAATTCTTCCACTTCTGACAATAAAGGCTAGGAAAATAGTGGTCTAAGCCTTGGTGATGTCAACTCCACTACGCAAATATTTTGTATCTGGGCCTTCCCAGCTGCCTGCCTGCAAGTAGTGCAAAACACAGCGGCCAGGGCGATCCTCAGACCCAAACCAAGGTCTCATATGTCCCCCCTTATTAAATCCCTCCATTGCCTGAGATTGAAAGAATGGATCAAATTCAAAGCCCTTGTTGTCTTTTTCATGGCCCTTCATGGGAAAGGAGCAAGCTACCTTAGCAAACGAGTTAATTGCTATACTCCAGCACAGTTTCTAAGATCTTCCTCCTCTGACCTTGCCCGTACTCCCAAAGTACGCTTGGCCCGGATGGGCAGCAGGTCATTTGGTTCCCTGGGGGCACAGGCTTGGAACAGACTCCCTGTTACTCAGTGAACCATCTCAGAACTCTCAGTTTTCAAGAAACACCTGAAAACGAAGCTTTTTAAAACGTAGCTACGTATTGCC
This sequence comes from Lissotriton vulgaris, assembly GCF_964263255.1. Lineage (NCBI taxonomy): Eukaryota > Metazoa > Chordata > Amphibia > Caudata > Salamandridae > Lissotriton > Lissotriton vulgaris. The sequence continues at coordinate 1,685,815,667 of NC_141693.1, read as the reverse complement.
CCAGTATTGGAACTTTCATAGATTCCCATGCTTTTGTTCATTCCCCGTCGTCGGAATGGGAGTCTAGGTAACAAAAATAACATAGCATATCCGCCTCTTTTTGTAAAAGAAACCAAACTAAGCATCAGCCAATCAGAAGAGCCCAAAATCATTTATGCCAATTCCGGTTTTAGTCTCCTCATGTCCATGGACTTTCTTTTTTCCTAAACTGGATTTTGAATTGAACTTGGAACTGAAATCGAAGCTGGGACTGAAAAAGAAACTGGACTTTTACTGGAACTGGATCAAAAGTCAAGACTGGAGCTGAAACTGAATCATTTTCTACATTTTGATTATTAATTGTAGTACTATAGCCTTTAAGCCATTTTTTAAATTCTTGAGGCGTAAATCCTGATTGCTCTCTTGGAGTATTTAAATTAAATACTCCGTCGCTCACATTTTCACTCATTCCAGATTACATATTTAATGCAAATGTATATGGAACTGTACTTCAGTTGTAATGGTCATATGAGAAGCATGATAATTCATTTCAGGAAGTGTACTCGTTCTGGGGCAATAAAAAGGCAGACACTTATGAAACATTCTGCTCATCAGCACAAATTGAGTCTGATTTGAAATGTCAACCTACATTTCTAGCTTCTGTAGCAATACCTCTTTGAATTGGAGCCATAGGTGTCTGAAGAAATGATCTTGTTGTCAATCCTACTGAATTAGCTTTTGCTGTATTTACCCCAGTAGGTATATTCAAATTGTTACCAGTATTTTCTTCTAACCCAGTTTTGTAATGAGGTACAACACGTCCAATAGTAACAGAAACAGTTAAATCGTCTAGAGCATTTGAATTAATCGGTTCATTGGTGCTGTAAATATTGTCCTACCTCTAACAGGTATAACTAGTGTATGCTCTTTGGGTATGTCATGGATTAAAGACCCGTTCGGAATCTCCGCTGTACTAGCATTTATCAAACCCTCACTCTAAATCTCATTTTAAGGTGGTGGACGATTTATCAATTAATCATTTAAAAGTTCATAGTATTTGTCACGCACTTCTTCTTGTTTCCCTATGTCATTCTTTCTGTCTCTTTGTGTTTCCTTTTCTCATTCCCCTGTCATCTCCTTCAACTTCTAACACAGGTTATAATCTTCTACCATGTGCAATGTCTACTCTCCACTGTTCCTGTTGTGCATCCCATCTCGCTTCTGCGTGATGATCCATAGTTCTCTTATATCTACTTTGATATTTCTCTTTCTGATGTGCTAACTGTCCCCATGTATTTAATACTTCAAAAATAGTAGGTCTAGGAGGGGGTTTCATTTCGAACATTTTCCTCCCTAAATGGTTAACGAGGAATGGAATGGTATTAATGATCCCCAAATGTAATGTTGTTTTGATTTGATTTTGAATGTCCTATAGCGAGGAAATTGTGATTCAGTACGTTTGTGCCAAAACTCAGCCACAAACATGGATGTAATAATTTGGCCATCATGATAGTGTACGTCCTGGTGTACCTTCACATGGTTTTCTACCTTTGCGCTAACAGATATAGTCTCATTTGCTTTACCATCCTCCATAATGATTTCAAAAAAATTGGTTTTAATTAAAATTCTGTATTCATAAATGTCTTCTGCAAAATCCATAGGTTTAGCTTTAAATCACCAGTCACTCATTTATCCCTCTAACTGAACTAGCCCCATACCGCTACAAGAATTACTGCATTTCCCTCACCAAAGAGGCAAATGCTCCTTTGATGGATCTTTCACGTCCAGATAGGAGGGTTGGGAATTAGGATGTCCAAAACACCACGTTAGCCACCCAGTTAGGACCATTAATTGGTGACTAACTCACAAATTTGAAATAAGGTTCAAATACATTACTTTCAGGACCATACTGTAAAATTATAGAGTATCGCAATGGGGAGACCCAATCTCCTAAAGAAGTTGAATCTAACCAGAATGATACACACTCTGCTACTGCGACACATAAAAGAAGAAGCAGAATTTAATATTCTGAAAAGATTTGCTGATTCTCCCTACAATTCATTTAGAAAACAATAATGTATCTCCATTTCAATTAAAGAACATCAGGACACAATAATAGACTCAGGTAAATGTACATAGTTATTGTATTAATGTTCCAAAATAGATAAAGGTAAGCAATTTCTTAAGTATCTCATTCAAGAGTATTAAGGCATGTAGTATTAAACTACACATTTAGTCAGAGGTTCAATCAGAAGAGGATGGTTTAATTCAAACATTAGATACAAGGTTACAGACTCCTACCACCATTAAAGGCAGAAGGATAGTTACATTCTCTATAACAGCATCTAAAGATTTAAAGCAAAGGGGTAATGGAATCAATTTTAACATCCTATAAGGACAAGTCCATAAGCATTAGTAAAACAGAATTAACGCAAAAATCAATTAGTTTGACAAACAAGGTTTCCAAGTTAACTGCATAAAAACAGCTGCATCAGCAAAAACACAGTCTGAGATAGAAATTTTAAGGATGATTATAAAATCATGGAAAACGAGTTCCTTTCTCTCCCAAAGAAAGGAAAAATTAAACCACGCATATTCAAAGAGGGAAAAAAATATTGTTCTTGCATTAAGAGGAAAAGAACAATAATTGTGTCAAGTGGATGTATGTCCCAAAGAACAAAATAGTGTTGCGTTGGCCCTCCTTTGGGGTATCTTCTTTTATAGTTCTTATGATACCTTAATGACGTATCACTGCACTAGTCTGTCCATCATATTCACTTTATGTATGTAGTTACCAAATATATTTAGTTACACCAGCATTCTTTCCCAGAACTTCATGTGAACGACTTAGCTTACTGGGTCTTAAATTTGTCAACGGTAAGAAATGTACACTCTAGCAATCTATGGTATCTGGTTGTCGTTGACTTTTCCACCAAGCGATCTCATAGCGAACTTCAAAAGAATGTCTTTTGTATGTAAGATGAAAATATGCATAGAACAAATAATATAACATGTGTCAATACATTGTTTTAAAGCTTAAAATGCAAACATCAGCTTTAAATTAAATCTACTAAATTAAAATCAAATATATTTAATTGAATCCTTATTTCATAATAAGTGAAGAATAATAAATGTCTCGCCGATGTATTATTACATGAAATTGACTAACGTTAACTATGGCCTAATGCCACACATTTTTCAACTTCCATAGATTTAAAATATCCTTACATTCTTTTTTACTAAAATCATTTACTAATGTTTATAATCATTAGGGTCCCTACTATCACATTTGTAAGTTTCAATGTTCTAACTAATTTTATTGCATAGTTACTCCACAATCGATTCATAATACATTTGCTATAAAAACGAATACACCTACTTCACCATTATATTCATTAGTTTTCATCAGTATGTGAATAGTAAAACATAATTTCATGAGCAATCCTGTTGTTTAAAATCTATCAATAAGCATTATAACTATTTAGCAATGTCTTTTCTCCTTCTTCTTACTCTTTCAAGCACGCTTTTACGCTGCTGTTACTTCACTTGTCTCTATTGCTGTAACACTTCATTCATACTGTCTAAGGTGCCCGGTCCGGTTTTTGGTGTCTATTTCGGTAAAAGTATCATGTAAAGTGGTTTTGAAATATTGTGCTATTATAAGAATCTAGACCGATTTTAAAAGGATGGCTTTCTGTCCCCTCAGCAAACTTACAAAACACATATTATTTACATTTGATATGTTCTCCGGGTAATTAAGTTAGTTTTTCAGCATGATTTGCAATGCCTCATGGATACAGAATGTTTATGTCCTGAATTACAGTTTTCAAACTCCCTTGGGGCCTCAGTTACCCTAACTCACAGGGCACCATTGCTTTTGAGTGACTCCCTTATGTTACAGCAACCTGTGATGCTCTGACAAGGGTTCTTGCATTTCCCTTGTTAACTCTCATGGTGAAGAGTTATGTCATACGTTACTGTACTGGTGCAGTTTTCTATTACTGGTAGTTTTTCATAATGACTGCTTGAGTGGAATTTTTCCACTGGATGAAGACCAACTATCCGAAACCGAGCAGTGAAAAGACTGAAATCGTGATCTTCAGGAAGAGCACTTCACAGTTGGCCTCCACCTGGTGACCAACAGAGTAAGGACCATATGTTATGTTATGTATTTGTTTGAGCGCGAACAGCTGCCCCAGCAACGGGGCGTCCCGGCGCTAATAACCATGAAATAACAGCTGAGGGGAATGGGAGGGAACAGCGAGATGGCCTAGGACAGAGGGAACAAATGAGTTTTAATTGCCTTACGGAAGGCGGACAAGTTATTCAGGGAGCGGATGCTCAGTGGCAAGGAGTTCCAAAGTTTAGCCCCCAAAACTTTGAAGGAGCGGCCACCCATTCGGCAGAGCTTAGTTCGAGGGATAGTCACAAGATATTGACCTAAGGAGCGCAGATTGCGCTGAGGGGTGTAGGGTACTAAGAGCGGGCGTAGGAGTTCAGGACATTCTGATTTAAGAAATTTAAAAGCAATAGTGAGGGTCTTAAATTGAATTTGAGATTCGATCGGCAGCCAGTGTAGTCTTTGAATGGTGGCTCTGACTGAGCACCTACGGGGGAGGCCCACCACAGCCCTTGCCGCTGAGTTCTGTACCCGTTGCAGCTGTGCTATCTCTGCTTTATTGACGCCTAAAAATAAAACACTGGCGTAATCCAACCGAGAAAGAATGATAGATTGAACAATTAGCTGGCGCGTTTTTGAGTCGAAGAAACCGAGTATCGGGTTGAGACTCCTCAGCAGGCCCACACAAGTAGCTGCCACTTTCTTTGTGTGGGTCTGAAAGTTGAGCGAGGAGTCCAGCCAGACGCCCAAGTTTTTCACCAGAGTTTTTGGTGAGGGGATGGTGCCAAGCAAGGAAGGCCACCAGTGATCACTACAGTAGCAGGAGTTTTTTCCGAGGAGCAGCACCTCCGTTTTCCCTGCGTTCAGTTGTAAGCAGTTGCTCGTCATCCACTGGGCAACTGCAGCTAAGCCATCCCTAAATCTCGCAGCTGAGATTGATGGGCCCTCAGTGAGAGTGATGACCAGCTGCGTGTCGTCGGAGTTCAACACCAGCGTGAGGTCCCACTCTTTTGCCACTGCAGAGAGAGGTTGTACATAAAGGTTAAAAAGGGATGGACTGAGCGCAGAGCCCTGGGGAACTCCTTGGCCGATGGGGTGAGACCGGGAGATAAACGGAGGGGCTGAGACCCGGAAGGACCTGTCCTTCAAGAAAGAACGGAGCCATTCAAGGGCAAGATCACAAATCCCTATAGCCTCGAGGCGTCTTAGCAGGATATTATGGCAGACCCTATCAAAGGCTGCGCTGAGATCAAGTAGAATCAGCGCAGCACTCTGACCGGCATCAGGTATATTCCGGAGGTGTTCGGTGGTAGTCAGCAGGGTAGACTCTGTACTATGTCCAGGCCTGAAGCCGTTCTGGGATGGGACCAGGATGTTATTTTGGACCATGTAGTGGGACAGGACATTATTCACATGGGCTTCTGCTAGTTTAGACACCCATGAAAGCAGCGAAATAGGTCTAAAGTTTTCCAGCTTTGTGGGGTCTAAAGTAGGCTTTTTAATAATAGGGGAGACCCATGCTTGTTTCCAGCAGGTAGGGACCACAGCCGAGGAGAAGGAGAGATTAAGTAGTGCGGCCAAGGAAGGGAGGAAGAAATCTAAAGATTCAAGAAATTGGGCCGGTCTCATGGGATCTACCTCCAATCCAAGAACCTCTGGATAGTAATCAACAGCAAACTCAACATGACCACCAAAGACAGTGCCATTACCCCTTCATACTTTCATACCCTGAGGATACTGAGGAAGATTTTCAAATGACTTCCAATCAGCACCCATAAAACTTTCATGCACGCTCTTTTCACAAGCATGCTGTACTAAGGGAATGCTCACTATGCCCGGATCAACAAAAACTCGCCAGAAGCTGCAAGCCGCACTCACATTACACAACACCTGATGGATCTCAACTGGCTCCCCATATATACGAACAGACGCAATTCAAAATTTTCAACCACACTTCCAAGGCACTACATAAACTGACCCATTGTACCTCAACAATCGCATTTGCTTTCACAAACGTTCTAGACACCTCTGACCGTCTGCATTCCTGCTTGCAAACATTCCATGCATAGAGAAAACCAGATCTAGCAATCAAGACTGCTCCAACATTACTCCTAAATTGTGGAACAGCCTGCTGCTACAGATAAGAGCCTCCGCCTTGCTACTTGAATTCTGCAAGAAGCTGCAGACCTGGATGTATGAGTACTTCCACTAAGCCTTTGTTTGACGAGACTCGCACCCGCTCATCGCCAGGATACCCTCCCGGGTGATAGTGCTCTCTATAAATCGCCATAACATCACATAATATAAAGAATCTGGGCTCAGTTCACAAATCACTTTTTGTGTTGTGCAAGGCATATATAAGTTACTGTGTAGTTTTCATTTGTGACATTAATTTTATATTTTGTATTTGTTTTATATTTTAAGACTTTAAAAAAAATATTTGTATGATGTGATGTAGATTGGTGTCTACAGTGTGTAAAGTTAATTGACCACTGTTCTCTTTCTTTATTTTTTAGATGTTCGACATTGTGCTAATATTGTTATTTTGATGTGATTGCCTTGCAGTGCCTGTGAGTGGCCCTGTGTGGTTTGTTGCCTACTCCAAGGCTTGGCTGGGTTGAGGTCGTATCTCTATGGGCAGTAGTACTACTAGTGTAGATATTGTTGCAGCTTCAGTGAAGTGGAATTGATATATAGATATGTATATATATATATATATATATATATATATATATATATATATATATATATATATATATATATATATATATATATGTCTCCAACGCAAAGTTGTCCCCTTCACAGAAGCCACAACAGAGGGGTAAGTTTTCAGCGTTTTTCATTTAATGATGGCAGAATCACAGCTACACAGGCAAAGCGAGTCACCAAATTGAAGCGCCCAACGCGTTTCGTGAATTCTCCACACTTCATCACTATATATATATATATATATATATATATATATTTATATATATAGTTTTGCATGTCCCTCCTTTATTTTCCTTTAACCTCTCCCAATTTGTAGTAGATAATCCCTGTTTTACTGCCATCCCTGCTTGCCTCTCTCAAATGTACGCCTCAAATTTAGGACTAATCTGTTTAGTTCTATGCATTCCCACCAGAACAAGCTGCACATACGAGATGGGGTAAGCATAAGCATCGATCTACGCTCATAGTGAATTGCAATTATGACAACATGACATAGTCCTACAAAAATACTCCTACATATACTCATTAATGCCTTCGTGAATTCGGCCCCAAGTACTCCTACATCTACTTAATAATGCCTCTGTGAAGTCGGCCTATCACAGACAGTAGAGGACGATAGCCTGCTTCAATTTAACTGAGTAACAAAGTGTTTGAGGCATGTGAGTTCTAGATCACATGCTTTGTATACTCCTGCCATCTAGTGTTGGGTCTGGAGGGTTTGCAAGTTATTTATCTTTGAAGAAGTCTTTCGAGTTACAAGGTAAGCTGACTCCTCCTTTCGGTGATAGTGCGCATGGGCATCGGCTCCATTGTTAGATTGTTTTTTTCTGCCATCGGGTTTGCACGTGAATTGCTGCTCCCCTGTTCGAAACCATTCTTCGGGTTCCCCTCGGTGCGCAATCCACTATACTTGCGTCAGTCTTGTTTCATACACGCATCCTACTTCTCCGCGTATTGAATCTGTCAAAGAAAATTTCAGTTCAGATCAGAAAAATCGTGGAAGGCCGACGGGCCTAACTGCGTCGATGGAACGGACTCCATTTAAATTCTGCCCTCGGTTCCATGCAAAATATCTACGCACCAATTCGCACACTGTGCAACTTGTACTTATCTCCAAAGCACAATGAACAAGACTGCTACGCGCGCAGATCCTTCCAATCCAAGAACACTCCCTGTGATCGTTGGGCTCAACGGCGTGAAATGCAAAGTCAAAACATTGAATACACGCCGGACATTTTCGGTGAAGGATCCGAGCGAGAAGAATTTGATGCACAAGGGTCGAAGAGGAACAGGAAGAGCAGCCCTTATCTATTCCTGAATCAGACTCCCGAGATGGAAGACTTACTGCAGGGTCAAGGTCATGTGAGTACCGAACACCCCTTGAAATTGAAACTCAACTCAAACAAAGCAAAAAGCTTTGGTTGCACCTCCCCCTCTGGGCAAAGCTCGGCCCCTAGATGATGTATCTGAAACCCCGCCTCGGCACTGAAACCCAATGTTAAGTATTTCGGCTCAGGATCGAATCTGCTAAAGTCCGGCACGGAGTCGAAACCTTTAAGCTCAAAGCCGAAGACTGCTTTGGAGTCCAAATCCTTGATGGTGAAATCAAAAACTGCTTCGGAGCCCAAACCTTCCACGCCGAAAAGACTTTCCATCCGGGCACCGAAATCCTCTGCTCTGAAACCAAAAAATGCTCCTTTAAAGCTGCAAGATCCGATTCTTGATTTACCAATCCTCAAATCGGGTCTGAAACAAAAAGAACCTTACATCAACCCTGAAACAGGACAACTACTTTCCAAACTGCCTCAGAAACGCAAACCTGAGTCAGAGGACATACAATATAAGATTTCTTTCAAGAGGAAAAATATCCATACATTCTCCTCCCCCATCATCAATACCCTGATCGAACTACATCTGATAGCGTCGGTTAAATATAATGAGGACAATTTTTCATTTTTTTTTCTTTTTTTATCCCAATGCTTCCCTCCACCACTCCTGCACCCCCACCCCACCCCTTATCCTTCCCTGGGAATCCTCCCTGACTACCTATTGGCAACTGCCATTCAAGCTGCTTTGCGTCACCCATATAATTTTATCTCATAAGAGAAAAGAAACTAATCCCCACCAGACCAGGAAACGAAGGAAAAAAACATTTTAACCAGATTAACTTGCTGATGACTTATTATGGGACAAGAAGCTGTCTGCCTCCTCTGGGGAGTGAAAGTTATACATCTTGTTGGCCCACATCACTTTGAGGAATGCCGTGAATGGTTTAAAGGTCAAAAGGACACAGCGATTTGTCCTTCAACATTTGAAGGACAGTACCGCTAAAGTTCTTATGCTCCAGGAAATTCATATTTTAAGATCAGAATTTTTAGGGTTGTTTTGCAAATTAGGATGGGTGGATAAGGTTGTGGCTCCAGACCAGTGTTGCTCTAAAGGAGTTGCTATAATCATTAGGGTAAATGCTGAGATTCAACTAAGTAAATCTCAAGTAGATCTAAAAGGGTGTTGGGTGGTAGCAGAAATAACAAGCACTGGCGTTGCCAATAGGTCTCGCAGTAGGAAAGTTGGAGCTATTGGTTTTGTAAATGACAAAGCCCTTTATGTATTTAAAATGATAACCAAAGTGAAAGGCATTGTTATTTGCAATTGTAATGGCTCCAACTGTCGTACTGCAAGACCTATTGGCAACGTGAGTGGTTTTTCGTGTGTGAGTGGCGTTGTGTGTGTGAGTGGCGTTGTGTGTGTGAGTGGCGTTGTGTGTGTGAGTGGCGTTGCGTGTGTGAGTGGCGTTGCGTGTGTGAGTGGCGTTGCGTGTGTGAGTGGCGTTGCGTGTGTGAGTGGCGTTGCGTGTGTGAGTGGCGCTGCGTGTGTGAGTGGCGCTGCGTGTGTGAGTGGCGCTGCGTGTGTGAGTGGCGCTGCGTGTGTGAGTGGCGCTGCGTGTGTGAGTGGCGCTGCGTGTGTGAGTGGCGCTGCGTGTGTGAGTGGCGTTGCGTGTGTGAGTGGCGTTGCATGTGTGCGTAGTTGAGTGGCGTTGCATGTGTGCGTAGTTGAGTGGCGTTGCGTAGTTGCGTGGCGTTGCGGCGTTGCGTAGTTGCGCAGCGTTGCGTAGTTGAGTGGCGTTGCGTAGTTGAGTGGCGTTGCGTAGTGTGGCGTTGCATGTGTGAGTGGCGTTGCATGTGTGAGTGGCGTTGCATGTGTGCGTAGTTGAGTGGCGTTGCGTAGTTGAGTGGCGTGGTGTAGTTGATTGGCGTTGCGTAGTTGAGTGGCGTTGCGTAGTTGAGTGGCGTTGCGTAGTTGAGTGGCGTTGCGTAGTTGAGTGGCGTTGCGTAGTTGCGTGGCGTTGCGTAGTTGCGTGGCGTTGCGTAGTTGCGTGGCGTTGCATGTGTGAGTGGCGTTGCGTAGTTGCGTGGCGTTGCGTAGTTGCGTGGCGTTGCGTAGTTGCGTGGCGTTGCGTAGTTGCGTGGCGTTGCGTAGTTGCGTGGCGTTGCGTAGTTGCGCGGCGTTGCGTAGTTGAGCGGCGTTGCGTAGTTGAGCGGCGTTGCGTAGTTGAGCGGCGTTGCGTAGTTGAGCGGCGTTGCGTAGTTGAGCGGCGTTGCGTAGTTGAGCGGCGTTGCGTAGTTGAGCGGCGTTGCGTAGTTGAGCGGCGTTGCGTAGTTGAGCGGCGTTGCGTAGTTGAGCGGCGTTGCGTAGTTGAGTGGCGTTGCGTAGTTGAGTGGCGTTGCGTAGTTGAGTGGCGTTGCGTAGTTGAGTGGCGTTGCGTAGTTGAGTGGCGTTGCGTAGTTGAGTGGCGTTGCGTAGTTGAGTGGCGTTGCGTTGTTGAGTGGCGTTGCGTTGTTGAGTGGCGTTGCGTTGTTGAGCGGCGTTGCGTTGTTGCGTAGTTGAGCGGCGTTGCGTAGTTGAGCGGCGTTGCGTAGTTGAGCGGCGTTGCGTAGTTGAGCGGCGTTGCGTAGTTGAGCGGCGTTGCGTAGTTGAGCGGCGTTGCGTAGTTGAGCGGCGTTGCGTAGTTGAGCGGCGTTGCGTAGTTGAGCGGCGTTGCGTAGTTGAGCGGCGTTGCATAGTTGAGCGGCGTTGCATAGTTGCGCGGCGTTGCATAGTTGAGCGGCGTTGCGTAGTTGCGCGGCGTTGCGTAGTTGAGCGGCGTGGCGTAGTTGAGTGGCGTAGTTGAGTGGCGTGGCGTAGTTGAGTGGCGTGGCGTAGTTGAGTGGCGTGGCGTAGTTGAGTGGCGTGGCGTAGTTGAGTGGCGTGGCGTAGTTGAGTGGCGTGGCGTAGTTGAGTGGCGTGGCGTAGTTGAGTGGCGTGGCGTAGTTGAGTGGCGTGGCGTAGTTGAGTGGCGTTGCGTAGTTGAGTGGCGTTGCGTAGTTGAGTGGCGTTGCGTAGTTGAGTGGCGTTGCGTAGTTGAGTGGCGTTGCGTTGTTGCGTGGCGTTGCGTTGTTGCGTGGCGTTGTTGCGTTGTTGCGTGGCGTTGCGTTGTTGCGTGGCGTTGCGTTGTTGCGTGGCGTTGCGTTGTTGCGTGGCGTTGCGTAGTTGCGTGGCGTTGCGTAGTTGCGTGGCGTTGCGTAGTTGCGTGGCGTTGCGTAGTTGCGTGGCGTTGAGCGGTGTTGCGTAGTTGAGTGGTGTTGCGTAGTTGAGTGGTGTTGCGTAGTTGAGTGGTGTTGCGTAGTTGAGTGGCGTTGCGTAGTTGAGTGGCGTTGCGTAGTTGAGTGGCGTTGCGTAGTTGAGTGGCGTTGCATGTGTGAGTGGCGTTGCATGTGTGAGTGGCGTTGCATGTGTGAGTGGCGTTGCGTAGTTGCGTGGCATTGCGGCGTTGCGTAGTTGCGCGGTGTTGCGTAGTTGAGCGGCGTTGCGTAGTTGAGTGGCGTTGCGTAGTTGAGTGGCGTTGCGTAGTTGAGTGGCGTTGCGTAGTTGAGTGGCGTTGCGTAGTTGCGTGGCGTTGCGTAGTTGCGTGGCGTTGCGTAGTTGCGTGGCGTTGCGTAGTTGCGTGGCGTTGCGTAGTTGCGTGGTGTTGCGTGGTTGAGTGGTGTTGCGTGGTTGAGTGGCGTTGCGTGGTTGAGTGGCGTTGCATGTGTCAGAGGCTAAATGTAGCACAGGGAGACCTCCAGTGGTAAGACAATCAAAAACAACTTAGAAAACATTTGACAGTATGAAGAGATCAAACTCATGAACAAGCGTGATACACCTCAGCTAAAAATCATGATAAATAACAACACACATTAGAAGTGAAACTGCAAGTACAGAAGGACCAGCTTTGCTTGTTTAAAACTCCCACTTCAGGCAGATGAGTGTAATGTGTAAAGCGTCTTGTGCACATGAGCAGATCGGAGTCTGGAAGCAAATACAAAGAAGAGGAATGACTGAGGCGCATTGGTGTGAAGCACATCAAAGGGCTTCTCCTCCCCTAATTAGCCGTTCTGGGGAAACTGAAAGTACGGCCGGCCTGCGGCCGGCCATGAATAATTAGGGGAGGAGAAGCCCTTTGATGTGCTGGGCTGGCTGGCCCTGAATGCGCGTGCATGTTATCACGTGGTTCACGGGCACTGCAAGAAAACCGCGGCTGAAAGCCCTTTGGTTTGAAGAGAAAATAGCCGACTTGAATTCTCCCCATTTCCCATTCCTGCGGAATGGTAAAGGCTCGACCTAAAAATTGGTGTTACTTCTTATACGCTGGCTAGCTATTATGACCCGAACAAAGATTACATTATGCCTATGAATAACGTCTGTTCTTCCTTGCTCAAATTTGAAACCCCATTGATAATTGCACTTTGAATTGTGAATGTACGATTTTTAAAATCGCTGTTTTTTGTAACTTTTCACTGCAATTTCTTAGGGCACTAGAAACGTTTCCCTGACTGTACTTACTTAAGGACTCCTTCCCTCTTGGGACTCCTGCCGTCCTTTCTTGGCCGATTTACAGGCCCAGCAGGTTCTCACTCTCCTCGTCCCCAGGCGCAGACAGCGGCAGCCATCTTGGGTGAGGGAGAGGATAGCACGCTCGTGCTACGGCCGATTGGGGGCCAGAGCACAATAAAAAGCAGCGCAAAACACAGCTTACCATTGATAGAGGTCACTCCTGAGGCGCAAGCCGGGAGACAGACACTGAATCTGTTTTATGAATGCACTTTGAATTGTGAATGTAAAATTTTTAAAATCGCCGTGTTTTGTAACTTTTCACTGCAATTTCTTAGGGCACAAGAAACGTTTCCCTGACTGTACTTACTTAAGGACTCCTTCCCTCTTCGGACTCCTGCCGTCCTTTCTTGGCCGATTTACGGGCCCAGCAGGTTCTCACTCCCCTCGTCCCCAGGCGCAGACAGCGGCAGCCATCTTGGGTGAGGGAGAGGATAGCGCGCTAGTGCTACGGCCGATTGGGGGCCAGAGCAAGATAAAATGGATCCCGCTTCCGTCCGCGCAGCGGGCGGGCCCAGACGGGCTTGCCTCTGGCGCGCCGGTCCGGGCTCCGCCGGGCTTAGGGCGTGAACCTATGCTCAACTCCACTGACAGCTCCATTTCCTACTCCCGAAGTGAGCTTCATGCCCTGAGACCCCGCAAGAATAAACATTGTCACTATTTGCATACAGCTGAGCATATATTCGCGTGCTGCGACTTGTGTTGCACAGACCCGTTGGGTTCAACGCTGTACTACCCTGCCACAACGGACCTTCGTATGGCCTCATTGAACTGTAGGTCCCTCCCGAAACATTCGCTCGAACTTAATTTTTTGCTTCAAGATCATGACCTGGATATTTTGTTTCTCACAGAAACATGGCTTTCTGCCAACTCCGAGGCCGACATTGTTAGCACTCTCCCTACAGGATACCTCATTTACTCACAGATCAGAACCTCGGGCAAAGGAGGTGGATTGGCTATTATATATAAAAACCATCTAACTGGCAGGATGAAGGACGGCGGAATCGCGGATTCCGAAAACTGTCACTTCTATTTCCAACTTTCCCCTACTACCTCCTTTACAGGCCTGTTCGTATATCGCCCCCCCGCCACTCCGGTCATTTCTCCAGTTCCCTCCTAGAAACGGTCATCGTTCTAGCCTCCTCCGCGCCTAATTTCACCATTTTAGGTGATCTGAATCTCCACTTCAATGAACGTTCTGACAAAGTAGCCTCTGACTTGCTACTCGATCTATCATCTTATGAGATTTACCTCAGGAATGTAGGAGCCACACACAACAAAGGTCCCCTCCTAGATCCGATACTCTCCAACATTGGGTCACTTCAAACCAGTCCCCCGTTTCCCCTCCCCTGGACAGATCATTTTCTCCTGACTTTCACGTGGCAGGTTGAGCGTAAAACTGCTCATACGCCCAGTACCCCCACTCACGACAGAATGTGGTCGAAACTTTCAGTGGGAAAGTGGACTGATATCCTAGATTGCTCACTCCCACCCCCCGCTTTGGACCCTGTGGTGGCCGATATTAACTTCAAAAACTGGCTCTCAAACTCACTGGACTTGGCTCTACCCAAAAAAGTCCTGAGGAAAAAGCAGGCCAGAACTGGCTCCGCCCCCTGGTACACTCCTGAGCTCAGAACCCTTAGGCAAGGTTGTAAGAGGCTTGAACGCATCTGGAGAAGAAACTGGGACACGGCCAACAAAAACACCTATCGTGACTCGAGCAGAGCGTACAAAGTCGCCCTCAGAAATGCCAAAACTTCATTTTATGATCATAGAATAAAGAATGCCTCCAACTCAACGAGAGAGACCTACATGATCATGAAAGAACTCCTGAAGATCCCTGACCCCCCCCCCCGTTACCCCAAGACCCTTCAGGCGCTAAATGCAACGAACTAGCCACCTATTTTGATCAGAAAATCAAAAATATCATTTCCACCCTACCCCAATTGGATACTCTCTCACACTATGAGATCCCGTCCCCGGACTTAATCCCTCAGTTGAACACCTTTAATTTAATCTCTGAGGAGGATTTCCTCAAAATCTTACCCAGCATCAAGAGTGGTTCACCTAGTGACCCTGCCCCGATGCGTTTCTTAAAACAGATAGCTGCCACCATCTCCACCCCGGCAACCGAGCTCATCAACCTCTCTCTTTCTCAGGGCATTGTACCTCCCAGTTGGAAAGGGCCCATTGTCAAGGCCCTCCTTAAAAAACCTCACCTTGACCCTTTAGAGCTTGCCAATTTCAGACCGAACTCCCTTCTCCCAGGAATTAGTAAGATCACGGAAAAAGTGGTGAATTACCAACTCTCCCACTTTTTGGAGTCCAATGAGCGGCTGCGCAATTCCCAAACCGGATTCCGCCCAGGCCAAGGCACTGACACTGCTCTCCTCACTGTCATCGAGGAGGCCAGGCGCATTCTGGATGCAGGAGGATCAGTGGCAGTGATCCTCCTGGATCTGAGTGCGGCCTTCGATACGGTGAATCACCGTATCTTGATCCACCGCCTGGCCGAAGTGGGAATACGAGGGTCTGCTCTGACCTGGCTTTCGTCCTTTCTTTCGAATCGCACCTTCCAAGTCTGGGAAGGCAATTCTCAATCTGCCTTAATTCCCCTCCAGTGTGATGTGCCGCAGGGCTCATCCTTGAGCCCCACATTGTTTAATGTGTATATGGCCCCCCTGGAGGAGATGGTCGCCCCTTTTGGGATCAAAATAATAAGCTATGCCGATGATACCCAACTGGTCGTCTCACTTTCACAGCTTGGCCAATGCTCTGACAATCTCCATCATTGCTTGACTAAGATCCATGCCTGGATGTGTGACTCCTCACTTAAGCTTAACGGAGAAAAAACTGAAATCATGATGTTAGGCCACAAGTCGGCCGTCCTGCCCCCTTCCTTCTGGCCGACTTGTTTAGGGGTCCCACCCACCCCGAGAAAGGAAATCAAAAGTTTGGGGGTTTGGCTTGAGCAGGACCTTTCGCTTAAGACTCATGCGAAAAAGACAGCAGGTACCTGCTTCGGCCTACTCTGTTCTGCCCGCAAAATCCTTCCCCTCCTCCCGCAACATTCTAGGAGGCTTTTGATTCAAGGTCTAGTTCTTTCTAGACTAGACTTCAGCAATGCAATCTTCCTGGGAGCCCCGGAAGCTACAATCAACAAGCCTCAACAAACCCAAAACGCCGCTGCTAGGCTCCTAATGGGTATCCCCCTTAGGTCATCAGCCAAACCTGCTCTCAAAGCACTTCATTGGCTCCCCGTACGAGAGAGGATTATTTTCAAGTCCCTATGCATTGCCCACAAAATCCTCCAAGGTAAAGGACCCCCGATTATGAGAAATCTGGTCACCGCCTATAAGCCCAACAGACCCCTGCGATCTGACAATGGGTTCCTAGTCACGGTGCCTAGAATTAAGAAAACTCGCACCGGAGGCCACCGCTTTTCGGTCAACGCGGCCTCCCATTAGAATTCTCTCCCATTGCAACTTCACGCGGAACCCGGTCTCCTCCGCTTTCGGAAGTCTCTGAAAACTCTCCTCTTTCCCAAATGATTCTCCCCCTTCCTCTCCTCGCCCCCCCCCCCTTCGGAGTCTCACTCTATCTTAGCGCTGGGATGCCTCCCGGTAAACATGCGCTTTACAAAAACGCCATACAATACAATACAATACAATAATCGGTGGGGATTTTAATTTACTTCTAAATAATAAGCTAGATAGATATTCACCCCATACCCAAATTGACAGACCATGAGTTAAAGCCTGTCTTCTTGCCATATTAGATAATCTGAATTTATGTGATGTATGGCGAAAGCAAAAGGGAGATGCAAGGGACTACTTTTTTTTTTTAGTAAGAAGAACTGCCACTTCTCTAGAATTGATTATATTTTTATGGATCTGTCAGAAGTGGATAAGGTTAAGGAAATAAAGTATCAGCTCCTACACTTATCAGACCATGGAGCGATATAATGAAATATCGAACTCCCCTTAAAGCCTTCACTCAGAAGGTGGACCCCTTCACTCAGAAGGTGGACCTTGAATAGAAGATTGCTTCTGCAACCAGACCTCATGGATAAGATTAAACAGGAGACAGCTGTTTTTTTAAATCACAATTTAGCTTCAGCTCCTCAACATGTGTATTCATTAAAAGCCTGGTTGAGAGGGTTTTTGAAGGGGGTCGCAGCGGTCTGGGTCAGATCGGAAAAAGAAAAGATAGCCTCATTAGAGGAGCGGTTAAGAACAGCGGAAGCAAGCTTAAAGGTCGGACATGTCTAGGGAGTGGAAAAAAGAAAGTCTAGTAGGGAAGGTGCAAGATCTGCAGAGGGAATATAGATTGGTATTGGAAGGGATAATGATACCGAAGTGGGACACGAGTAAAATGAGGGAGTTCAATCAAGGTGACAATTCTGGAAAAATTCTTGCAATGAAAAGTAGAATGGATATGTCCCATAACTTTATTAGAAAGATCAGACTGGAAGATGGCGGCCAGTCTGCTGACAAGAAAGAGGAAATGGAGTCTGTGTTCAGTAAATTCTTCCAGGACTTGTACCAGAAGAATTTAGTGGTAGATGAGTCTGCCCTAGACCAGTGGCTTTTAGAAAAACAGCTCCGAAGGCTAAGTGCTGATAGTTTATTGTTCCTTAACCAGGATGTAACAGGGAGTGAAATTCTGGCAGCCCTTAATAAAACTAAGAAAGGTAAAGCTGCGGGCTCAGTTTTGATCCCTAATGAGATGTATGGTCTTTTGGCAGAAGAAGTCATTCCTATTTGGATAAGATTGTTTAACAAAATATTAAGAGGTTCTTCCCCACTGCCGTATTCATGGAATGAAGCAGTCGGCACACTAATTTTATCGCCAGGGAAAGATCCTACACAATGCCAATCCTACCGGCCAATATCGTTTTTGAATTATGAGTATAAAATCTTCACTGGCGTATTAAATGCTTGTTTATGTAAAATTGCTGGGTCTATAATTCATGAAGATCAGAAGGATTTCCTCCCTGGGTGACAGATGAAAGATCTAGTTCTTACTCTAATTGGTTCAATAGATCTGGCAATGGGGCATAGTGTACCACTATTGAATATTTACCCTAGACGCCGCAAAAGCCTTCAATCAAGTCAACTGGTACTATCTAAGTAGAGTATTGAAGACTTTTTGTTTTGTTGAGACTTTCAGAGAGGTTCTTAAAAAAATCTATAAACACCCTAGCGCTCAAATTGTAGTGAATGGCAACCTCACAGTCCCCACATCAATAGGACGCGGCACCAGACAAGGATGCCCGTTTTCTCCTATTCTTTTGGATTTATATATATGGAGCCCTTAGCTCAAAGTTTAAGGCAACATATGGGAATGCTCCCCTTTTCAGCAAATGGTTTCTCAAGGAAGCTAGCCTTGTATGCTGATGACTTGATTGCGTTTACATCTAATGCCAATCAAACCTTACCAAACTATTTAGAGAAGTACAGGCTTTTGGGAAAATGTCTGGGTATGACGTTAATAGCAATGATGCTGAAGTTATGACCTGGAATATGGCAGTGCACAGGGTTAGGGTATCAAAGGAGATAAGGTATCTAGGAATAATCATAGTGCAAGAGTTAAACAATTGCCCAAAAATAATTTAGAGAAAGTCTCTAAGGAACTCAACATGCTTTTGAAGAATTGGCAGAATCTCCCTTTCACACATTACGGTAGGACAAACCTAGTTAAAATGTGTGTTCTGCCTAAGTTTGCCTATCTCTTTAATAATATTGCCCTGATGTTCGATAAAAGCATTTTAGCTAAAATCCAGAGAAGGATCTCTGCTTTTATTTGGGCTGTCAAGGGAATCAGATTATCATGGAAAAAGCTTAGGCTAAAGTTTGCACACAGTGGCCTGGGTTTACCGTACTTTCAATTATAATGTTGGGCTTATCAATTAAAGAACTGCAGGATGCTCATCCTCAGGCCGGACAACACATTGATTGGATGTATGTTCAAAGCTATGTTGATGAACAGCCCAGAGGAGGGCTTTATGTATAAATTTGGTGCCCCCAATTTTTAGGTCGAGCCTTTACCATTCCGCAGGAATGGGAAATGGGGAGAATTCAAGTCGGCTATTTTCTCGTCAAACCAAAGGGCTTTCAGCCGCGGTTTTCTTGCAGTGCCCGTGAACCACGTGATAACATGCACGCGCATTCAGGGCCAGCCAGCCCAGCACATCAAAGGGCTTCTCCTCCCCTAATTATTCATGGCCGGCCGCAGGCCGGCCGTACTTTCAGTTTCCCCAGAACGGCTAATTAGGGGAGGAGAAGCCCTTTGATGTGCTTCACACCAATGCGCCTCAGTCATTCCTCTTCTTTGTATTTGCTTCCAGACTCACGCATTTGTTCACATCACATTTTAGTGCCCCCTGCCCTGAGGCACGCATCACTTGCCCGCTGCCATTAACCACGCATCACTTGCTCTTCGCCACACTGTGCCTGCTTGAACATCTCTGTGCCCACCTTTCACGATATTCATTTACTACTTTTTTTTTTTTAGCAGTGTAGAAATACGATGTTATTTCCTGTCATACATGCACTGAAGCGAACCCACTACGAAGTTCACGTTTCAGCTGTTTTCAATCCGGGCCCTTTCGTGAGTCATACCGGATGACTACTTAATTACTTCCGCTTTACATTTTTCCAATTACTGACTTGCTGCCACTGTCTTGTTTCTATTTTGTCTTCTGCCATTTCCTTCATTTCATGTACATTTTTTTTCATGTTTTACTTTCCGAGGACTGTGTGCTTCTCTCGTAGGCTCTCCCGCCCCATCCGGCTTCCCTCCAACCATTTGCCACACTCCTTGCCTCTGTCTTGCCTCCCCCTCCATTCTCCTCCCCTCGCTCGCACTCCCGCCCCCCACCAGGCTCTCCCGCCCGTTTCTCTTTTTTATCTCTGTCTCTCGATAAACCTGTTTGCCAGGATCCTCCCCTGGGCATCGCACTCATGACGTATGAGGTGCAGACACGTACATTAAGGTTTATTACTAGACTGCACTAGACTACATTGTACAAAATACCACAGCAAGACTCCTAGCAAAAAAAACACATACTCCCCGCCTGCAAAAGCATGTGTCAGAAGCCACGTAATTAAAGAGCGCTCTGTTTAATGAGGAAGAAAACGAGAAAGCACTTACGGAGACATTTGTGAATATGTCAACAATGCAAAATCAGCGTGCATTGTTGATTCACACTCGATCAAAGCGATTTAAGAGAGGAGGAAGCTATCGTGTCTTAACGCTTCCCTGCCACTGCTGGATGAAACCGCAGAAGTGCAATCAGAGGGCAGCGGAGATCCTCAGACGGGAAATTACCTCGATCGCCATAGAAACAGGCAGGGAAGCCCGTGCAAAGCAACACCGCTTCTTTTTTCCAATCAATGGGCATTCGCTACCCCGGGCGATCAATTAAAAGTCATGGAGAATAATTATTTGACATTACTTATTCGTCCAGTTGTGCAGCACTGCGAGGTCGCCTGGCAGTTCCCCCCCCCCCACATACGCACCCAGTGCCCCGTCTAAGAAAGCAGGCTCGGCCAGTCTCACTCCCACAAGCGGGGCAATTACTGCTAGCGCTATGATACTACCGCTGCGGTAAACACCGATAGCGGTAACTACCAATTACTGCGGGGGGATAAGTAATAACTTTTCGGTAATTAAGTTAATAGCGTTTTCTATCTAAAATATTCAAAAGCCCACCTATGTGCAACAACCAACGTAACCTAACCATACAGCAGGCGTTGAACACCCCAGCCAAGCGCATTTCTACCAGAGGCACCGCACTAGAACTGACACGCAAACAGAGGCAGTATGGAAAGTCGGAATCCCAGACTGACAACTGCTGTTCCATATGAAAACGTGAATATACCCAAGGAAATTACTTGCATAGGTACACGAACTGACTAAATAGTGGAAATCACTGGTCAAAACACAAGAGCAAAAAAAGAAATCAAAAGTCCTGCCTTATTCTGGAACTCTCCAAAAAGTTGTGCCACTTTATGAGTAGTCCCGTCCCCATCAGTAATGTTGCAACTACTCCCCCCACGCCCCCCCCACACCTTCACCCCAACAGCCGAAGACCCATTAGTCCTCACAACCCTTATGTACTACCCTTGCGGTTGGTTTGACCTTTTGCCGTGTCACTACCCCATGAAGACCAGAGCACAGCCAGGCATTTGGTGGCTACCTGAAATGTTTCAGCATCTTAGAGAGAGAGCACCACGGGAAAGCACCAATGCCTTGATGCACTATGCTCACTCTGTTAACCTCGAGTGACTGCATAAATGTTTTGCCATTTGTGCACCCGACACTCTGAAGCAGCTACAAGATACAGGCAGATTTTAAATTACACAAACACCTAAAAAACAGTTGTTAGCAGTCAGCCACCAAGAAAGCCTTTTAGCAGGAGGACTGAGACTTACAAAATGACGGGTGCAAGTCACACTTTTTGGGCCAGTATTTGGATTAGGATAAACATGATCAATGAACAACTCCTCTGTATAAACTTGTTCAATATGCACTGCTTAATTATCTAGGGTTCAGCAAAATGTATCAATCATCACTACATCTGGGTGGAAGAAACAAAGTCCACTTTAAACATCCTCAGACAAGATGATCCAGACATGGCACCAGATGGAATTTAATTCACTAATTCTGGCAAAGTGCTGAAATGGCTATTACCAGAGGATGATAGTTAATTAAACAAGCACTGGCGTTGCCAATAGGTCTCGCAGTAGGAAAGTTGGAGCTATTACAATTGCAAATAACAATGCCTTTTATTTTTGTTTACATTTTAAAAACATAAAGGGCTTTGTCATTTACAAAACCAATAGCTCAAACTTTCCTACTGCGAGACCTATTGGCAACGCCAGTGCTTGTTTTTAAAAGTCCACCTGAAGGTCTTACATGCTGCTGCTAAATTGTGGTTCGACTGCTGTTCAAGTCTAGGTATACCCTACTGTAGCGAATTGGCCCCCGTGTGGGAATCCCCGGGTGCACCAGAGTGTCTGCTGGACGCCTGATCTGTAACCAATGGCAGACTATCCAGATTTAAATATTATCAGATTTCAATGTGGTGCAAGAACCAGCAGTGGCATCTCCCAGTGGACAATGCAATGGAGGATGCCCTTCAAGACCAAAACCCCCCAAAAAAGGAAGTAGCACTCTTGCACAACTATCTCCTCACCGCTGCAGACAGGAAGCTTGAGCCCCCTCATTTGGTCTGGGAGAAGTGCTTGCCGGATGGGGGGTTGA
The DNA here is from genome assembly GCF_964263255.1 of Lissotriton vulgaris. Taxonomy (NCBI): domain Eukaryota; kingdom Metazoa; phylum Chordata; class Amphibia; order Caudata; family Salamandridae; genus Lissotriton; species Lissotriton vulgaris. The sequence continues at coordinate 1,685,793,679 of NC_141693.1, read as the reverse complement.
AAAATGTATGGCAAGTATCTTTAGAAATGCTATAGCGATTGATAAAATCGGCAGCACTAAGGAAAAACCACTCCACTCCTGCTCCATAGGATTTACTGGTCTCCACTCAAGATTTCTAAAATAAGAGGAAGCAGAGAAGCCAGACGCACAAGATGCGGATCCCAGTACACAGAAGATATCCACGTTTGCTACTTGTTCGTTGCTGAAAGAGTTTTGGGACAATGTGGGTAAAACCTTGTCAGAAGCTCTGGGTAAAGGAGTAGAGGTAAGACCTACTTTAAATTTGTTTGGTATTGTCCAGTCACTTGAAGGTGAGGAGGGCTTTACGTGTCTGCAGAGTAAACCTATGTTTTATTTGATTCCCTTAGCAAGAAGGAACATTTTGTAGGAACTGGTGCCCGGCAGTACCTCCAATAGGTAGATATTTTAGAGATCTAGATCAAAAGGATAACTTCAATAATAAAAGAAATAAGTCTGGGTTATTTTTGAAGGTACTACACTCTCAATAGAAGGTTGTGGCTGGAATAAAATGTCCAATGATTACACCTTGTGGTCGGCTCATGATGTACAATGTCCGTTGGATCCCACAGAACATCAGCTGAGATCAGACCCCAAGATATAAGCAATTGGGTTGGTTGAGACAGAGGTTGCTTATTATATGGAGGTTACATGAGGACTAAAAAAAAAGAGAAAAAATGTTGGTACTAACCTTTCTCCTACTCCTCTACCACCGCGTTCCCCTACACCACCTTCTCCAGTATTGGAACATTTTCTTATCACACCACACAATTCCCCACCCCCACAGCATGATGATGATGGGGTTTATGAGGATAGTCAATTACCTTTAGATCCTTGGAAAGACTACACTATTGACCCACCTACAGATAATGACCCAGAGCTTTACCCTGGAAAGCCTTCTCCTCCTGACGACAATGTAGGATATTTTGAGTTGCTTGCTAGAGCTAAACAATATCACGGGGTACTCCTACACAAAGAATAACTAGAAGATGATTTCTTGTTCAAAACTTTTAAGTAGTACACACAGATCTAGTCAGACTCTCCCTATGCTCAAAGGCATGATGAGACATACTGATGACATCTTTAAAGACCTTGTTTGTGCTCGCATTCTGACTCCCAGAATAGATAAAAGGTATAAGCCTGCTCCCTCTGATTCAGTCTTTATTAAGGGACAGTTTCCCCTTGACTCACTTGTTGTGTCTAATGTTGGGGCTAATTCACAAACCTCTGGGGATGCCCCCCACGCCCTTCAGACTAGGGATCAAAATTCATAGACGCCTCTGGCAAACGAATAGCTGCCCACGCGGCTATTCATTGCCGCATCGCCAACACCCAGGCCCTCTTTTTCAGAGTCCGGTATGAAAGAGCTCACTGGGATGAAATCGAGCAAATGCTCCAATATCTCCTAGATGAGCACAAAGCTAAAGCACATGATTTAGTACAAGAAGAAAAGATCATCTCCAATTCCTCTATTAGATGTGCTGTGCATGCTGCCGACACTGCAGCTTGGTAGATTCACACTAGTGTGTTACTCAGGAGACATGCCTAATTATGGATTTCCGGTTTCAAACCAGAAGTCCAGAAATTCATTTTAAACACCCCGTTTGATAAGGAGCATCTTTTCGGGCCTGAAGTTGATCAGGCATTAGAAACAAATTACAAAAGACTTTGAAGTAGCTAAGTATATGGGAGCTCTATAATCTCCTTCTAACCGGGGCTCTTTTCATTGCTCCTTTTATCATGGGGGGGTCGAAGACCACGCCCTCAGACACCAGTGTTTCCTCCTATAAAGGCAGCAATCAATCTTCCTCCACAAGAGGTTTCTTTAGAGGAGGATATGGAAGAAACAACGGCAAGGGTAGAGGAAAGGGTTCCACATCCGTAACTCCACTTCCACTAACAAGCAGTGACTTACCTACCCTTTTCCCTTATCAGCTAATACCTGTTGGGGGACGTCTTCTACAATTTCTCCCCATTTGGCAATCTATAACAACAGACAAATGGATGTTAGGAATTGTCCAAGATGGTTATTGCCTGGAGCTTACCAACAATCCTCCAAACATTACACTTCGTTCTCACAAACTGTCACCAGAACATTTGCACCTCCTCAAACATGAAGCCCAGTCTCTCTTGTTAATAGGAGCCATCAATCAATCAATCAATCAGAGTACTTGTAAAGCGCGCTACTTACCCTTGATGGTCCCAAGGCGCAAAGGGGAGGGGGGTGCTGCTACTGCTCGAAGAGCCAGGTCTTAAGGATTCTTCTGAAGGCGAGTAGGTCTTGGGTCTGCTGTATGTGGGTAGGGAGGGTGTTTCAGGTCTTGGCGGCGAGGTAGGAGAAGGATCTGCCACCGGAGGTCGGTCATTGGATGCGGGGGACAGCGGCGAGGGCAAGGCTGGCGGGTGGGGGTGTGGAAGCTGAGTCTGCTGTTCAGGTAGGCTGGTCCGGCGTTGTGGAGTGCTTTGTGTGCATGGGGGAGGAGCTTGTCGATGGGAAGACAGTGTAGATCTCTCAGGTGGGGGGTGATGTGGCTGCGGCAGGGAACGTTGACGATCAATCAGCCGAGGCATTTTGGATACTTTGTAGTCGTCATAGGTGTTTGGCTGGGATTCCTGCATAGAGTGCATTGCTGTAGTCCAGTCTGCTGCTGACGAGGGCCTGTGTCACCGTTCTTCTTGTTTCGGTTGGGATCCACTTGTAGATCCTGCGGAGGGTGTTGTAGCAGGAAGAGGAGATGGCGTTGACCTGCTTAGACATGGAGAGGGAGGAGTCGAGGATGAATCTTAGTTTGCGTGCATGGTCGGTGGGTGTTGGTGCTGTTCCCAGTGTGGTCGGCCACCAGGAGTCTTCCCAGGCTGAGGGGGTGGGTCCGAAGATGAGGACCTCCGTCTTGTCCGAGTTCAGCTTCAGACGCCTGCTCCTCATCCAATCGGCGACGGCCTTCATTCCCTTGTGGAGGTTGGTTTTGGCGGTGTGCTGGTCCTTGGTGAGGGAGATGATGAGCTGGGTGTCGTCAGCGTAGGAGATGATGTTAAGGTCGTGATGGCGGGCCACTTGTGCGAGGGGGACCATGTAGACGTTGAACAGCATTGAGCTGAGGGATGAGCCCTGGGGGACGCCGCAGATGATGTCGGTGGCTTCGGATCGGAAGGGTGGAAGGCGGACGCTCTTGGTTCTGCCGGAGAGGAAGGACATGGTCCAGTCAAGAGCCTTCTCTTGGATTCCGGCCTCTAGGAGCCGTGTCTTTAGAGTGCGATGGCAGACCGTGTCGAAGGCGGCTGACAGGTCCAGGAGGATGAGGGCTGATGTTTCATTGTTGTCTAGTTGGTGCCTGATGTCGTCTGTGGCAGCGATGAGGGCTGTCTCGGTGTTGTGGTTTCATCTGAATCCGGACTGGGACGAGTCCAAGATGATGCTGTCTTCGAGGTGGCGGGCCAGTTACATGTTGACGATTTTCTCGATGACCTTTGCCAGGAACGGGAGCTGGGAGATGGGCCGGGAGTTCCTGAGGTCCTTGGGGTCCGCTTTGGGCTTTTTGAGGAGGGCGTTGATTTCGGCGTGCTTCCAGCTTTCCGGGAATGTTGCTGTTTCGAAGGAGATGTTGATGACCTTCCGTAGTTGGGGTGCGATGGCTGCTTCTGCTTTGTTGAATACGTGGTGTGGGCACGGGTCTGACAGAGATCCGGAGTGGATGGAGTTCATGACCTTGCGTGTCTCGTCGTCGTTGACGTTGGACCAGGAGGTCAGGCAGTTGGCGCTGGTGGTGTTCACCGGGGAGGTGGAGTCTGGCGTAGTCGGGCGGTCATAGAGCCAATGCCATTATAATATCAAGGGTCAGGCGTTTACTCCCTGTATTTTCTAATTCCCAAAAAGGATGGCTCGTTAAGACCTATTTTGGACCTCAGAGAGCTGAACCTCTACATACTGTCAGAACATTTCCACATGGTGACACTTCAACAAGTGCTCCCACTTTTACAACAAGGCGACTTTGTCTGCTCTAGACTTAAAAGACGCATATTTTCACATTCCAATACACCGCTCATCCCAATAATCTCAGATTTGTGATAGGAGGTCAGCATTAACAATTCAAAGTACTCCAGTTTGGAGTGACTACAGCTCCCAGAGTATTTACCAAATGCCTGGCAGTAGTTGCAGCTCATCTGAGAAGATAACATATCCACGTCTTCCCTATCTAGAAGACTGGCTCATCAAAGCCAGCCCTTACCAGAAGTGTCTCAACACACTCAAGCCACAATTTGCTTACTATACCAACTAGGATTTACAGTGATTGCAGTGAAGTCCCATCTGCTGCCTTCAAACACACAAACTTATTTGGGAGCCTCTCCCAGTGCAGCCGGGATTCACATTATTCAGTCTCTTATCACTCAGTTTCAGCCCAACCACTCATTACCAGCCCGAGTCTTCATGCAACTACTGGGAATGACGGCATCTTGCATAATAATCGTACCCCATGCAAGACTTCACATGTGTCCCCTTCAAAAATGCTTAGGAAGTCAGTGGAATCTTTTGCAGAGTTAATTAACGAATCTAGTGTTAGTAGACGGTGGCACCCATCGCTCTCTGAAGTAGTGGAACCCACTAAATGTATCCAAAGGGCAGTCCTTCATCGACCCTGTTCCACAGACAGTGCTAACAGCAGACGCATCACTAACTGGTTGGAATGCTCACTTACAGGATCACACAATCCAAGCATTATGGAGTCTAAAGCACAAAAGTCTCCATATAAAGTACCTAGAGCTACTAGCAGTGTTTCTAGTGTTCAAAGCCTTTCAAACTCACCTCGTAGGCAGAGCTGTCCTAGTCCACACAGACAACATGACCGCTATGTACTATATACAAAACCAGGAGGGACGCACTCTCTCCAACTGTCACCCCTAGCACAAGCCATTTGGAAATGGGCTATACACTACAAGATTTATCTCCTGGCAAAACACCTTCCAGGAGTAAACAATTAGATTGCAGACCTTCTCAGCAGACAGAAGCAGCAAATCCAGAAGTGGGAACTTCATCCTCAGGTTCTCCTCCCCTACTTTCAGGATTGGGGATTTCCTCAGATGGACCTGTTTGCCTCAGTAGAAAAGGCAAAATGCCCAAGCTTCGCCTCCAGGTTCCCACACTCACTCTCCAAAGGCAGTGCCCTGTGGATGAACTGGTCAGGAATAGTTGTCTATGCTTCTCCACCTCTCCCACTTATTCCACTGGTAGTTCGGAAGATCAGGCAAACATCCCTCTCACTAATTCTAATGGCTCCAACATGGACATGTCAACCCTGGTTCACCACCCTGTTGGAGCTGTCACTAGTTCCACACCAAAAGCTGCATCTCACTTCCAGTCTCGCCACTCGGAGCCATGGTGAAAACAGGCATCCAGATCCTAAAGAACTGAAACCTGGCGTTCTGGCTCCTGAGGTCATAGGCTTTGGTTATTTACACTTACCACCAGACTGTATGAGTATCCTAAAAGAAGCTAGAAAGCCTACTACTAGAGCATGTTATGCAGCAGAATAAAAGTGATGTGTTATCTATTGTAATAATAACCATATCAATCCTCTTGATGCTTCTGTACAGAACATCGTCCGTTACACGTTACATTTACAGGAATCTGGACTGGCCTACACATCTATTCACTTACATCTAGTAGCAGTAGCTGCATACCTACAAAATAGACAGCACTTAACTCTAGTCAGAGTACCAGTGATTAAAGCCTTTATGGAAGGATTAAAAAGAGTGATACCACCAAGACTCCCACCTGCACCAGTGTGGAACCTTACCATAGTCCTTACAAGGCTAATGGGTTCCTCTCACATAAGGTTGCTTTCCTCATTGTAATAACTTCACTGAGGAGAGTTGGTGAACTCCAGGCATTAACTATACATGTTTCTTTGCATCAATCCTAAATGTCTTGCTAAAGTAGTTTCTGCCTTTCATATCAATCAATTAGTTGAGTTACCTGTGTTCTTTCCTCAACCTGCTTCTGTAGCAGTATGAGCTCTACACACCCTTGTTGTTAGAAGAGCTCTACTATACTACATTGAAAGAATAAAGGAATTTCGCAAAACAAAGCATCTTTTGTTGCTTTTTCTCCACCACACAAAGGCAATCGCATATCTAAATCTAAATCAGGCATTGCAAGATGGATCGTAAAATGTATCCAGTCATGTTATCAGAAAGAAAAAAGAACTTTGCCAATACCCCCTAGAGAGCATTCCACTGGTCAACACTGCACACATTCACCAAACACTAGTGTGTAGATGAGTTAGTGAGGCAACAAGATAATGTAGGCCAAGCAGTTCATAGAACACTGTTTCAGACAACTGCAACAGCTACAGTTTAGCCACTGCTTTGGAAGTATACTGCTGTAAAGTCTATGCAAAGCATGTGATCAACAGCTCACATGCCTTGAACTGATAATGTTGCTTAACCAGTTAGCATCTGTTCTTGGCATTTAGAGCTGTAGATTTACATGTGCCTACCGGCCTCCCCGGTCTCCTGTAGTTGTTGCAGTTTCTTTGTTTACTTAAACACGCATGGACATCTCAATTCTACACTTACTAACTCCATTCTCACACTCTGCGGGAAAATAATCTAACAATGGAGTCGATGCGCATGCATACTATCACCGAAAGGAGAAATCACCTTACCTCATAACTGGAAAGACTTCTACGAAGAAAGAAAAAACATCCGGACCCAACACTAGATGGCAGGAGAATGCATAGCATGTGAACCTAAGCTCTACATGCCAACAACAGATGCTTACTATGTTAATTAACATTATCCTTCCACATGTTGTCATACCATGCTCAATAATTTTAGATGCATGAGTTTTGCAACTTTTCATGAAGTTGACATATTTTTCCATAGGTTGATGGCCTAGTATTGTTCCTCATTGCAGCTGTCACAGTGAGGCCCATTTACTGATGCGTATACCCTCAGAGACACCAATTCAGAGTCTGTGAGCCCTAAAATCCATTGAACTTGAGAAAGTCACCATGTCAGGATAAGCTAATTTTGTCTGCCTAAGAAGGGCGAAAGCCAAGTTGGCCCTGCAGGAACTGAATTCTGCAACTAACTAATCCACCCGGTTAACTACCTAAGGTTGCGACTGTGGACGTGCATGTTACAAGTAGATATACACATCAGTCTCTTTAGCCCTCCTTTGTCTTCACTTTGTGGAAGTAAACATATGATGTGGGAGACATGAAAGCATAAGGGGGAGGCAAAAGATTTAATTTTCTAAAAATTCAGCATATACTTGAATGGTTATTTTTTCTATTGGTATGTAAAGCTGTGTGCCAGTTCATCAAGTGGGTCAAGGTTAAATCGATGAGGCGTAACCATAACATTTTAATTGGTTTATAATTGTGATGGTGATTGATAATTCTGCATCAGATGTGCCAGGCTTTTAGCAAGTTACACCTAGGGCAGATAATTAAACATTTCCTAGCTATCGTAATGGAAAATTTCAACTCTATTAGGAACTTATAGGCAAGTATTATGCTGTACTTTCTCCGCTTTATTTCATAGCAGCCATTCAAAGTAAACAACAAACAACTACAATTCCCATGATGCCTTGGAAATGTCTGAAGAAAAAAAGGTAGACAGTCCAATCAGAAGCCCACTCTAGTCTTCAGCCAATGAGAGGGAAGTCACGGTGTTCATAGTCCATCTTCTCTATTCACCATGCCTCATTTGACGAGTGAGAGCCACTTCCTCTTTTTAACGAGTCTTGTTTATTCGTATCTACTCCTACAACGAAAGACGCATAGTACACCCAGCACTTGGCTTAGGTTTATCCTGTGAACAAAACCTCGCAATGATCTCAATTTCAAACTGACAGTACCAGTGGACACCAGCATGTTCAACACAGCATTGAGAAAATAATGAATTCATTACTTACTAGTCACGGGGGTCTCATCGATTCCAGGATCCCTGGGTGGGATAATCCTCTCCTCGGAGTCCTAAATCGAATTGAAACTTTCTGTTACGATAGCTAGGAAATTTTTCATTCTATGTCAGCACCGGAGGGTCTGATTATGCTAGTTCAAAGCTTACTTACCACCAAGCTAGCCATATCCAAGGCTGGCTTAAAATAGAACCTCTTTAAGGTTGAGTCCGAGGACCACTAACCTGCATTGAGGATAGCCTCCAATCAGGCTCTGAGAGCGAAGGCATTGGAAGCCATCTCACAGCGGGCCGAATGAGCAGCAAACGTGCGCAGATTAATGCCAGCCTCTTGCATCACCCATCTGACCCAGCGAGTAATCATGAGGGAGGAGATGGCCCTATGAGGTTTCCTCAACGTGAGGAGGAGTTGACGTTCCCTCGGAGGTCGCAACTCTGCGGACATCTCCTCATACGCCTTGAGACAACTGATGTCTCATAACTTAGGGGAGTCTGGAAAAGCCATGTAGGAAACTGACCTGGTACCACATTTCATCCGTCTATGGATAGTAAAGGTAACACCAGAAGGTGAGAAAGTGCACCCTGTCATATACAGGGCGTGCACGTCAGAGACTCTCTGACAGGAAATGAAACCGTAACATGGCCAGCTTGGTTGATAGCTCTTTCCTGGACAAAAAACAATTGGGCTGCCAGGATAGGAAGAGGATGAGGACCACGTTGACATCCCACAGCACAGAGTATTTTGGCTCTGGCAGAAGCGACCGGGGTATACCCCTCAACAGTTGACTCACAAAAGGGTGATTGCTGATAGGAGCGCCATCCACTGGGAGGTATCCCTGCGAAATTGTCGAACAAGAAGAGTTGATCGACCTGTAGGCCAAACCGTCCTCCGCTAGGGAGGCTAGGAAATTGAGACGTGGATCACATCTGCTGCCACTGGATCGAGAGACCGTCGCTAACCCCACCAGGTCCATCAGTTCCATGAGGATCTGTAGTGTTTGGCCGTGCTATAGCAACAGGCTCTGTATCAGAGTCTCTCAGCCACGTCCGAAAGTCCTGGGAGCGACCATTGTCCCCTGTAATCCTCCACGCCAGTGGATGAGGCTGATGATCCGGATTGAGCAGAATGTCAGGAACTAGGGGGAGAAGATTTGGAAAATCCCAAGAATGTTCCAGAAGAATCGGAACCCAAAGTTGAGACCTCCATAGCGGGGTGACCATCACCACCTCTGCCCTCTAACGCCTGATCTGCGCTGAGGCCCTCTTAATTATTGACAACGGTGGAAACGCATAGCCCCTCTCTGGTGCCTAGTCCTGAAGGAATGAGTCCGTGGCCACCGCCAGGTGATCCGGCATCCAACTGAACAACCTGGGCGTCTGATGGTACAGTCTGGATGCAAAGAGGTCGACAGTGAATGGACCCCACTTCTCCCAAAGAGAAGAAAACATCATTGGATGGAGTTTTCATAGACTCGAATCTGGATGTTGGGGGACTGGAAATCCACCACCTGATTGGCTCGGCCCGGCAATTACTCTGCCGTGACTGAAATCCGATGGTCTAGGCACTATTGCCAGAAGCTGATGGAGAGGGTCTTAGAGCGAGTGCTCCCCAAGTGGTTTATGTGTTGTACTGCTGATACATTGTCCATCTTGAGAAGGACGCACACCCGCACTGAGCTCTTGGTCCAGCATCTCACTGTGAAGGACTCTGCCAATAGTTCGAGACAATTTATATGTAACTGTTGTTCGAGACAATTTATATGCAACTGTTGTTCGTGAGTAGACCACTATCCTCTGGTGGAAAATTCGCCACATCTGGAGCCCCACCCTGGACTGCTGGCATCGGACTCTATGACGTTGTCCAGAGATGACCCGAAGATTGCCCGACCATTTCAGTCCTCCATATTGGTCAACCACCAGTCGATCTCTGCACATTACCATCTGAGAGAAAGACTGTCCCCTGCGCAAGTGCATGGCTTTCAATCGTTGTAGGGCTCGATAACGGAGAGGGCCGGGGAAAATGGCCTGAATCGAGGGTGCTAAGAGGCCCACCACCCGGGCGAGATGTCGCAGCGAGACCCGATGTCTGGTCAAGGTCCTCTGCAACTTGTGACTGACCTTTGCCACCTACCGAGAAGGGAGGCTGAGAGTAGCTTCAACAGAGTCTATCAAGAAACCTACAAAAGTCACCTTCTGGAAGAGAACCAGAAGGGACTTAGTCTTGTTGACCACAAATCCCAAGCTCTGAAGGAGGTCCACTGCCATCTGTAACTGGAGCACAAGCTTGTGTGAGCATTACGCCATGATGAGCATGTCGTCGTAATAGATGATCAACCAGAGTCCCTGCACCAGCAGGCGTTCCCACAGGGGGGAAGAGAGCTCGAAAGGAAGGGTGGTGACTTTGTAAGTTTGGTCGTTCCATAGGGACTGCAGGAACCGCCAGTGTGGGGGGAAAATGGGAACTGCGATCTTGAGGTCAAGACGCATGGTCCAATTCCAGGGGCGAAGCACATCCTGCAGGAGGTGTATTCCCTCCATTTTGAAATATATATATACATATATACATATATACACACATATATGTGTATATATATATATATATATATATATATATACATATATTCCAGCTCCAAGGTACCCAACGTACAAAGGAGCACCCGGACCTCAGCTGCACACAAGGAGCCTTAAATGGTAAGCACGCCTCCAGCACCAAGATATCCTTTGACTGTTCAAACTGCCCTGGATGCCTGACGCGTTTCGAAGTGTCCCCACTTCTCTTCAGAGGCTATGGCAGTTATGAAGGAGCGCTTGAGGCACCACACCCCTTCTTGCTTAGATGCATGCCCTAGATGGGACTTATGGGACTTGTAGTGCCTCACGTCGCGCTAATGCTCAGTTGGTTACTTTTCAAGCCCACAGATGGTCCTCGCTGTGTGGAGTGCGTGCAGAATCCATACGCTGCTGTCCCATGTTCTCGGCCCGTGGTCAAGATCTGATGGCCCCCGGTTCTTTCAGGGGGGTGCTCCTTCCGCGGCATGGGCCTCCGCGTAAATAATCCAGCTCCAAGGTACCCAACGTACTAAGGAGCACCCGGACCTCAGCTGCACACAAGGAGCCTTAAATGGTAAGCACGCCTCCAGCACCACGATTATGTGCAAAGTTAGGAGCGCAAATTGCCTTATATTTGGCATTGATAAATTCCTATCTGCGTTAAGTCCATACTATGTGACTATTGTGCGAGTATGTTTTCTATGTCTAGGAAGTAATGGCACTTTGCACTTTAAAACGGGTAGTCTGCCCCTATGACGGTGTCATGTGATCAAGGCCTCGTTAGGCCGAAACGCGTCATGGCGGACTGGTGTTAAGCACAATAAAATAACCACGCACCATTACTGGGTTTTGCCTCGTCATTTCTTGGCTGGATTTGCTGTTTGACGACAACTTACCATATATATATATATATATATATATATGTATGTATGTATGTATGTATGTATGTATGTATGTATGTATGTATGTATGTGTATATATATATATATCGTACAACCTTGTATTCCCAAGGAAGAAATGACAGCACTCGGGGGGTACCTTCACTCACACAGTAGTTTATTAACTACAAGCGCGCCACAGACACGTTTCGGCTCTTGGCCTTCGTCAGTGTGTGTTTTACACATGAACAACCGGTACATTAATATAGATTGCAAAGTACACAGGTTACACCTCTCAGTCGACATCGACAGAGGACCACAACTCTCCCAGCTATCGCGGGCGCCATCTTGTAACGGCAAAATATACATACATTTATACTTGCAATGGATGTACTGCACGTAATCATACCTACAGATAGGTAAGTATGCGTAGATGGGAGATGTTATTCACCATACTAGTGGATTTTTATACACTGTTAGATATAGCCGTGGATCGGCAATGGTCCCCTAAAACAAAGCGAGATTACTCTATGTGTAACCTGTAGTGCAAAGTTGTATACATCAATGGATAAACCGTAAACATATCATACAAAGTGAAAAGGGTGAGGGGTACCAAAAGAAAACGTGAAGATATGCCAGTAGTGTAATATAATCTAGTTACTGTTAACTACACAAGTAACATAGGAAACAAAGAGCCATTCGAATCCTATTAAAGTGTCAATTATCATGAACAGTGTATATACAAAAAAGATAGATAGATCTTCTGCATATGTAGATTACATGTGGGCTAGAGAGGCAGTTTGTCAATTCATCTTAATAACCTCCCCCACACGCTTATACAGAAACACATAAAATATATACACACACAATAATAATATATACACTGTGACCCATGTTTCAGCAAAAGTAGAATACAGTTAATTATAGGAACAGTCATGTTGTTATTTGCCTAAATGAACGACCATTTCTTCCCCGCTATTCATCCCCTTAGGCCACTTTGTGGAGAGATCTATAATGTAGCGTGACTCAAGTCTGCGTAGTCGTCGCAGACGGTCACCCCCTCTAGCATTGCTTTTTATGGTGTCAAGACCAAAATACTGGAGCTGATTGTGATCCCTGTTGTGCTTTTCGGCAAAGTGCCGGGCAACTGGATATGCCTGATCGGCTTTGTCGATGGCTCTTAGGTGTTCTAAAATCCGCAATTCAGCATATTGATGGTGCTCCCTATGTAGCGGAGGCCGCAGGGACACACCAAACAATAGACAGCTAGGGGAGTACTGCAGGTGATAAACTGTTTTATGTGCAGTTTTTTGCCGGTGTCTTGATTGTCCACTGAGAGTACTCTTTTACTCCCGGCACACGCTTTGCATTTCCCACAAGGGAAGAAACCACTCATAGATTTTAAGGTATTACTTTTAGGCAGTGGTTTCTCCAAGTGGCTGGTCACCAGATAATCTCGTAAAGATCTAGTTTTATTAAAGGTTATCAATGGGTGATCAGGTAGGTCGTCTTTGATGGTGCTATCTGTTTTGAGAATATGCCAGTTTTTTCGCAGCATAGATCTGAGATCATTAGCTCCAGCAGAAAAAGGGGTTATTAACCTAAACTTTCCTGTGCCGTTGTCAGCTTTCTCAATGGCAGGTTTAGTGGTGATTAAGGAATCTCTAGGGATAGCCCTTACTTTCTTCAAGGTGTTTTTCAGAAGAGACTCTCCATACCCCCTGACCTTAAATCGAGTCACGCACTCATTGGCTGCTTCGTCAAAGTCTTCTAATCTTGAACAATTCCTACGGAGCCTGAGAAGCTCTCCGTACGGAATGCTCTTGATTATTTGGGGAGGGTGGCTACTACTGGCAAAAAGGGTAGAATTGCCAGCGGTAGTTTTCCTGTGTATATATATATATATGTATATATATATATATATATATACACAAATATTACCTACTGGCGGTCGCCAGCAGGTAGTTATAGTTAGGACCTAGTTTCCATAGGAAATCCGCAACATTCTATTGGGAATAACTTTGGTGCCGGTTGATGAATCTTCGCGAATTTCTCAAAGAAGAGGGCCCGCTCCGCTTCTTCCCTGAAAGTTTTGGGGGGATTCGTCAAGTTGGGGCTGAGAAAACGTGTTTTCCCAAGTTATTTTCCATAGGACGATTAGACACGGCTACAGCCCGAACGGAATTACAAGAAATTTGGCTAAATGGTAGTCTGATTCGCAGATCACGCTTTTTCTTAAATGGTGTAAATCCCTCCAGTGGTTCCTGAGAAAATCAAAAGAAAAAAAATATAAAAATCTATAAGCGGGTCCCCTGCGCGTACGTACGCGTACGTGCGCGCACCTTCGCGTGCGCGAGCTGCATGCTGATTGGCTGCCACTGTCTGTCAACACTCCAAAACAGAAATTGTTGGCAGCCATCTTGTGCCTCGGTAGACTGAGGCACAAGAATATATATATATATATATATATATATATATATATATATCTCCAGCTGCCCCAAACGCGGGCATTCAAACTAGGTGGAACCTGACCACTACATTCCTCCCTGGGAAGAACGGAAGAGCCATGTTTTCAATTTCAATTTTTTACGAAACAAAGACTCCGACTCAGTTGTCCTAACATCCACTGGAAGCTCATTCCAGGCCTTAGCTGCCAGGAAGCCAAATGATCTTCCGCCCAGCCGCGCCTTACGCACCCTGAGCACAATCACTCTTGCTCTACCCAATGATCTTCGATAACGAGCAGGCTGGTGAGCTTTCAGGAGAGGCCATAAGAAGCCTGGTCCCCTCTCCCCAAGAATCCTGTGACTAAGGCGTAGAGCCTTAAAGGTAACTCTAGCCCGGATCGGAAGCCAATGCAATATCTGTAGGGCTTCTCCCACCGATGCCCCCCTTGGTATAGTCCGGATGAGACGGCTGCTGCATTTTTGACTTTCTGCAGGATGTTCAGATTTTTAGCCGTTACTCCCATATACAGGACATTGCAGTAGTCAAGGCGACATGTAACCAACGCCTGTACAAACGACATTAGCATTTAGGGATAGAAAGTTCAAGATCTTACGTATCACCCTCAAAATGCCAAAACACGTCCCAGGCACAGCTGATACCTGCGAGGAGAAGGAGAGACCATCGTCGAACCACAGTCTGAGATTTTTCGCCTTGGCTTTCGGCACTGGACAAGTTTCCAGTGCTTGGGGCCTCCAGAACTGTGTCCAGAGAGAGGGCTGTTTTTCAACCACCATCACCTCGGTCTTCCCCGCGTTTAGCTGAAGACAGTTCAGTCTCATCCAGTCCATAAGTTCCCCCAAACAGGTTCTAAAATCGGCAGCTCTTTCGGGTTCGTTCTGTTCCAGGGTCACAGCTAGCTGAGTGTCATCAGCATATGACACCAGCTGAATTCCATATTTCAGGATGATATCTGCAAGTGGGCGCATATAAATATTAAAAAGGCATGGGCTGAGAGCCGAACCCTGCGGCACCCCCTGGTTTAAAGGACAAATTCTGGAACTGAAAGGATGTTGCAAAACCTGGCAAGATCTATTCCTGGTAGACCAACCACCCATTGAACTCGCAGAGGTTGATAACCGGCTGATGGCCTCCATCGGCCTTGTCGACCAAAAAGATATTGCTGATAAATCCCAACGGATGCGTGGTCGTTCGTGCGATGGCCCGATTCATGCCCTTATATAGGTACAATTTGTGTTGCCTTTATATAGGCATAGAAATCAAGCCCTTATTTAGGCATACCCCATGCTACCCAAATACAGGCATGGCTACTTCTATCCGTTCATAAACGGCACAACGATTTCTTGGAAAACCAGACTCTTAAGCAGAAGAGACTTCCCCTAGCCTGGATATTGATTTCTCCAAGAAACTCATTTATTATGCATGAACAACTATTCCTTAGGGGTTCATCCATGACGTTCATATGCCCGACTGTACGTCAAAGCTGGCATTCCTAAACACCTTCAAGGTATAAATATACCTTCACTTGCTATAGCAAAGCACAGTGTGGTTCGGTGCAGTTCGACCTACTTGCCCGACGCAGCTCGCTACAGCAAGTGCTGAAGGAAGCCGACTCTCCAGCTGAGGCACTGACAAGAAGCTGCCGAGAATCCAGCTCCAGTGTTTCCGACTCCCCTTGCGGGGTGTTGGGAAATCGAGTCCGAGACAGAGATACCAACCTCCTTCATTCTAAAGGGATGGAGCTGATTAGAACCTAGAGAAACCTTTGACAATTCTAGGCAGAACTAAAACCTATGCTAAAGTCCACACTTACATCTTCCCTGGTACTAGACCTAGGTTAGGTACATTGGGGTAGGCGTATTTTAGAAGCACCAGTTGAGTATTTTAGCCTGTGTTAATTATGTATGTATTTTTTATATGTCATAGCACTAGACAATGCTATTACAGTATTATTTTATAATATTTTTCTCCTCGCTGTACGCATTATACTTTGCATTCTGTCTAACGATTGTAGCAGTTCACCTCTCTTGCGTGAGAAAGAAGACTGTTCAATAAATCCTTTTCATTGAAAACTCCAGTCTCACTATTTCTCTGTAACTCTGTAGAACCTAGCATGCACGATTGACTGAGTAAAATAGTTATCTATTGTTTCCACGACTCTTAAGATATTTGTTCCAGTCCTAGGGAAACAAAGTTGTCATGTTTATGCGGTTGTCAGAAACTAATCCCTTTTTGTGTGTTCGAGAAAGTTTCTAGTGACCTCTGAGCTAGCTGGCACTCACAATTAAGTTTAGTATATTCGATAGAGACATACTGACCTCAGTCCTATGTCACATCTATAGGATATATTAATCCAATGGGCAGAGCCTATTGGGAATATAGGAACTATACTACAACTAAGAGGGAGCACACCTCTTCGTCCGCCAACTTTTCCTCGGTTTCCGAAAAATGGAGTGGTTGTGGAGTGATGGACTGCCAGAGGGAATCGTAAAACTCTATTTGAAATCCCCGCATGGTCTGCAACGCAGAGGCATCGTTTGTGATGGAAGTCCAGGCCGGGAAAAAATTAAACAGCCAGCCCACTACTTTTACAACGGAAGAAGGGAGAACACTCACCAGAGCCGTTGGAAACAGCTGAGCCTTTGCCACCTCTTCCTCTGCCACGCTGCCCTCTGGTAGTGTAGAAATTGCCAAATCTGGCCTGGTCCTGAAACTGACCTTGGTGGGAGCCTTGTCCCCTGGGAGGACATTGGTTATTTGGCCGGCCAGACGAGAGGCCCCTACCTCGGCTGGCCCCATGGGAAACCCGGTTCGGTTTGCGCTTTGTCTAGGGAAGTAAATGTATTTACAAACTTCACTAGTTTTTTTCTAAAGGGTTCCCCAAAGAGTCCCCCTTGCGCAACAGGCCCCGCTTCTGAGTCGGCTTAATCACCCAGTTTCTGGTAGACCTTAATCAAAATGGAGCGGCAACGGTCAGTTGTTATCATACAGTTTGTGTTGCCCAAAAAGATGGCCGCCCTCTGTGCCCAGGCTGACAATGTGTCAGGCAAGATTACTGAAACTGATGTCTTTGCCTCCTCAGCCATATCCAAAATTTTGTAAGGGGACCCAGGACGTCCAGGAGCTTGTCCAGGCCCGCCCGCCAGGACCTATCAATCCCCTTTTTTAGGGTATTTCACAAACTTCTGCAGGAAAGTTTCCATTCTTGGGTCGATATCTGGGGTCATGGCTACCTTCCTCTCTAGGGAGGTACGGGGGTATTCCGCTCTAAGGCAGTTACGTGCCTTTTTCCCCAAAGGTTTCCAAACGCGCCCGCCCCAGTTGGATGGGAGAGGATGGTTTACTGATACGTTTGGCACTGTTCAATAAGCCTGCATGCAATTTGGCAGTCGGTTTGCAACTTAAACCCAGTATATGGCTTTCAGGTTTCAAAGAGATTCCATAAATGGAGGTGGATGCAAAGTTAAAAGGAGAGAGGTTCAATGTGTTTTGAAATGCTGGTTAGTTTGATAACATTTTAAGCATCTGCACTAAACTTGGCAGGCAAATGAAATGTTTGACTTAATTATATGTCGATTTTCATGGAAACCCACAAGGCAGTGTGGGGGGTGTTAATTTGTTATTAACTTTGACACTCTGTTTAACTCCACAGACAATATTACAGAAATGTACTGTTTATTTTTTTGTTGGTATATTAAGTTAAGCCCAGTGCAGATGTCACAGGTTTCAGACATATCTGACAGTTGTGAGGAAGAGGGGTTACATTTAAATAGTTTAAAAAGATTTAATTTGTTATAGTAGCCTTGGTGACATTTAACTGATTTACAGGGGATTTGAGACACCAGATTAGGGTTCGATTTGCAAATTGCACGTCAGGTGGTGGTTTGCTGCATGGAAATGTCTTGTTCTAGGATATAGCGATGCAGCAAATGCAAGGCTCAGATAGTTGCCGTACTGTGACGTGAGACGTACTGACACAAGGAGGAGGGGCCGCGCGAGCCGCGAATTGCAGGAGACGCGGAAAGTGTGTATCGGCCAAAAAACGGCCTAAAACGACCCAAAAATTGTCCGAAAACCGAGCCGCGGCAGCCCGAGGACCCGGGAGCAGCCCTGGGACCAACTGCGACTGTGCTGAAGGCGACCTTTTGCTGACAGCCTGATACAACAGACTGCTGACTGTTTGTCAGGAGTGAGTCCTCCAGGGTGCAGGAACAGTGGAGAACAGTGGAGAATCGTTGCGCTTCTACACAGAAGCATCTTTGGAACATTGCCAAGGCAGAGCTGAAGCAAATCGCAGGAGGAGGAGTCACACGCCATCACTGTTGCAGCCCACGCCCGCTTTGCTGGTCAGTTTGTTTGCGGCTTGCACCCCTCCCCTACCCCCCCCCCCCCCCCTCCCCGCCTGCCGCTACTCACCGCTCCCCTCTGCTTGCGGCCCGCAACCTGCCTGGCGCCCCTTCCACACGTCCACTGCCTTCCGGATTGGATCGGACTGGATAGTACGTTGTTGCAGTGCAGGCGGCCAGCAGTGCCAGCGGTGGAGGCTAACTCCGGGAGCTTCGGAGGTGAGGTGAGGTGAGAGCTGCGAGGGGGGCTTGTGTCCTGCGGCGCAGGTGCGCACTTAGCGAGCTTTGTCAATTCCAAGTAGCTGAGGCCAGGACTTGTGGAGCGCCAGGAGTTGGGCGCTATAAGTGGGAGAGTGCAGGAAAAGGAGGACACAAAGTGTAGTGCCCGGGCTCCAGACCGCCGGTATTGCAAGGCACAGGCAAGCAGAGGAGAGCAGAGTAACCCTGCTGCTAACAGTATTAAAAGAGCAGCGGCAGTGACGGCCGGAAAACCGAGGTGTTTTCAGCAGCCACAACGACCGCAATGAGGACAACTAGAGTCCTAGCAGCAGTACCCCCAGCTTGCCGTCCTCCACCCCACACCACACACAGCGTAGCGAACTGAGGTGAGATTACGGGGCAACTGGGGGTAGTAGGAGTGAACAAACAACAGACTGGAAATCTCTGCCTCTCCCCCCTTCTGGTTTGCACCCTCAGAGGTGCTGTGAGGAGTGTTGTGGAGCGGAGAATCTGTGAGGCAGCCTTCTCTTGCCACTTGCTTCGCCATCTTGCTCTACTAGCCAGGTGGCACAACCATCTTAAATTAAGGCAGTCAGACAGGCAGACGGAAAGACCAATTTTGGAGAATCCCTACCAGAGACCTATCCAGGACACCCTAAGTGATAACTAAAGTACCAAGGCGCGTGGTGAGCACTGGACTTTCCCCATCTCACTACCCATCTCACTCAGGAAAAACTTCCTCAGCACCTTAAAGACCTGAGGTAGTGGAGCAGGTACAGAGTTCTTGTATCGCGGGAGCCACCGGACGCTGCAGGAAGGTCCGGCAAGCGACCCAAACACCAAAACTAGTCAAGCAAACTCCTCCCCAAGAGACACTGACCAAGCACACAATCACGGATCACTAGGTAAAAGGGCATCAAACGCACCATGAGGTCAGGAAGGACAACAGGTGGGGAGAAAAAAGACCAACATTTGTTAGCTAACTCCAAAAAAGACGCAGAAAAGGAAGCTAAAAGGAAGGCACCCCGGTGTTGACCGCGGAGTAAACCAGCAGCCTACCTGGCTCCTCGCAGGGAGGAGCAATCCAAACAGAGCCAACGCAGATAAACTGCGACAAGCAGAACACGTTTGGAGTTTCATCAACGATCAGCACAGGAACCCCTGCAAAGACAAGCACCGAGCCTATCACCAGCAAAAAATTCAACAAGTCAGCCCCACAAGTAGCTCTCTAAGGTGAAAAGAAAGGCACTCCACTGGTACCATTCAGGCATCATTCATTCCCGAATAGCAGTAAATGGGCACTGATCACTGATTTCTTAAAAGTAGCGACAAAAACCATCAAGACTAAACAGGATCAGACTGAACTTGAACGCCCTGAATATTACTAAATCAGCAAAGATACCTCTGACACTCAAATTGAAGTCGCCACAAAGCCTCTCGGAAGAGAAGCAGCGGCGAGAGCCAAAATCATGAAATAGAGGATTTTCGGGAAACGGGTCCAGGCCACCAAAATGCGGCAAACAGTGAAGTACACACAACCAAAAGTCCTCTAGATAGGGGCAAAGCCACAAAACCAAAGCCACGAAGGCATTAATACACTACCATTATCACCCACTCATTTCAGAATCTCATTTGCAGCAGGAAAAACAAATAGCACTTAGCCGCCACTGCAGCAATCAGGTAGTTCCAACACATGAGACGAGTTTAAACATCCGCAGTCCATTTGGAAACAAACATATACCTACGCCTATAGACGACATGGACCTTGTCGAAATAAATAACAAGAAGCAATACCAACACACTACGCCTCAACACCTATTGGCAACAGTATATCAAAGTGGCCAGGATCTCGCATTTTCTAATCAATATGATGACACGTCCTTCAATTTTAAAAACACTGAAAATTCCCCCATTGTGCCGTATTCAAAAAAAGGGAAAACTTGTGAGATTCTGGATTCACTGAATTTACTGTCTCAGGACCTCCAACTATCACAGGAGGAGAAAGCTAGATCACCACAGACAATAGTCTTGATGCAGTTGTTAAATACCCTGGACACCATTGGTAAAGGTATGATCTATCACGCTGACAAGTTAGACACCCAAGTGGATCTCTTAAACATCCTAGCTACCCACGTACAGGGTGTTGAACAAAAGTTGCAAAACTTCAGCGACATGATCATGAGGGTGCGGCAAGACCAAGAAACCAGTTTTCAAACATGTCATTGCCATTGCACTCAAATAATAGATCAATTAGCTGTAGTCCCAGGTTTAATGTCCGAATTATTGGGGGTCTCCAGGGACATCGCATTAAAGACCAATCCACCGGTCAACAAAGTGAAAGAAACACTGAGGGAAGAGGAACTGGCTTGTCCTAGCCCTCTAAAGGAGCAAATTGCAGAAGCACTGGAGTCCAACCTAGCCCAAACACCGGCAAACATTAATAAATATCCACCAACAGCAGTCATAAGCAACCCAGGCCCCCCGGCCACTTCAGCAACTGATCATAGTACCAAGTCACTAAAAAGAATAGCCCCACTACCAAGCGGGAAAGTAAACGCTTGAGAAAGGCCAGAAATGGGAAAAAACAAAGACAGGTACAGCACGCATCCAGCATCACGAAGACGCAACTCAAAGCGAAGTTGAGACAATATCAAAAAATCTTGAGAGTGTTCGCCTAGAGGTTAAAACTTCACCGTCCACTAATAAGATCTCTATCTCAATAAGTCAAATCGAACCCATAACTGGACACTCACAGTCACCAAACGTATACAGCATCTTCAAGCCCATAAAAAAAGAAAAGAAACGGCACGCATCAACCCAGGCCACACAAACTATAAAAACCTACACCACAATGGGTCTAAATACGTCAGAAGTCACCTCAACCAGTGCAAAGGATTCCATCCCACACAAGGAGGGAGACGACGAGGTCAGGACCAATCATAAATCACCAACCAATCACCGCAGTGGAAGTGGCGCAGCAACGATTGTAAAGTATAATGACACATACAACCAAAATAATGATCAAAATGTTCATAATCACGATCCGATCATTCCGGGACAAATCACGGAGGCGAAACAAAACGGAAACATTTTGGAAATTGAACAGTGGCCAGTCTCGCCTGACCTCATCATTGACTATAAAAGTTGGATTTTATCCCCCACTACGTCTCAAGGGGAACCCACAATATTCTTAATAGAAGTGTATTACTAAAACTATTTAAAGCACTTCCTTCCTTGAGTCACATCAACACCAGCAACCTAGAAACCATAGAGTTTAAGCTTAATCCCGACCCAACAGGCCACGAAATCACCACAGCTACTTTCACTGATAATCCTACCATCGAGCAGATCTGGCGGCAGCAGGAGTCATTTGCAAAATGGGGCATAGAAATAAAAAAGCAGTCTCCTCCCCGTTTCCAGAGTCCGCTACAACTATCAAACCCACCAGAGAGTACGCTGAGAGGCGCAAAAGGCCCGTATAAACACAGTGCAACAAAGAGCACAATCCAAACCGGAAGGAAAATCACCATCACGTTTGCTCATCCTGAACCAAACAAGCATACTGGTCATAGGTAGACAAACACAACCGGAACCATCGACAGAATGGCATGAATAAATTCAACCAGAGGAATAAAACCAGACAAAGACTGTATCATTTGTTCCTTAGACGTCAATGGCCTAAGCACAAAACTAGAAGATCACGACTTCATGGAATTCATTCAACAGTATGACCTTCTTCTTTTTCAAGAGACGTGGCAGATAAACCCCTCACCAATGGTGGGATACAAAGAATATTTAATTCCGGCAAAAAGGGAATCGAAACACGGAAGAGCAAAAGGGGGCCTGTCCATCTTTGTCTCGACATGCATCTCATGCCAAGTTTCTGAAGTAGACCTCGACTCAGCTTGGATGTTATGTCTCAAACTAGAGGCTGCACCCTCTTTTAGCCTGCTAATATTGAATGTCTACATTAATCCATCACCGAAACAAAAGAGAGCATGTATCGAGACCTTATCTGCAACACTAGCTACCCTTAAACTTGCCCACCCTCAGTCCAATACCATACTGTCAGGAGATTTAAACATGAATCTACTACAAGTCCGTAAAAAAAGATCAACAGGCCACACTCGACCTAGCCAGCGAGGTGATACTCACGGTAATAGATGCGCATCCCTGCTGGAGGAACAGTCTAAGTGCATATTAAACGGACAAGTCTCGCCGGGGTGTCTCCCAGCATACACCAGAGTCACGCAAAAAACAGGATCTACCATTGATTATTCATTAACAGATCACAACATCCTCTCACACATCTCAAATTTCCAAATAATAGAAAGGACAGAAAGTGACCATTATCCTCAAACCTTCTCCTTGCACATAAGCACGACAATTCCAATACCAGACAAAGCAATGTCCCAACAAACACAATGTTACAACCTGAAACGACTCACTTGGAAAAGGGAAAATATAGGTGATATCATGGCCAAATGCACTGCCCTTCTGGAAAACTTTAAGGTCGAACCATCATGTATACCGGCCTGGGTATCCTTCACACATGATCTAAATATGGCATTCACAAGAAAGGACATCGGCCACAAAGTAGGAAGGTCAGCGGAGTCAGCGTGGTTTAATAATAACTTAAGGAAACAAAAAAAACAACTGAATAAACATTTAAGACAACTACGAACTCTAGGTTCAGACCGTTCACAGGGCATTCTCTCCCTAATATCAAAATTAAGGAAAAGCTTAAAAAGGGACATCAAGGTGGCTAAGAAAAACCATATTGAACTGCTTTGGACAAAACTCCATCATGCCACCAAACAAAGAGACTCCAAGAGCTTCTGGAATGTCATTAACCAGATATCAAACGGCAAGAATCGCCATTTCAACTCAGAAATAATGGAGGATGCCTGGAGAGCACACATCAAACATACATACAACGCCATTCCACCCACCGATATTGCAAATTACGGAGTCTCTAAAGTAGGAATATCCCATGACACAGCAAAGACAGAACACCATGATTTCACCCTGGAGATCGCACAAGAGCAGGTCCTAAACATCACAAAAAATCTAAGGCCTGAAGGAGCTCCAGGGCCCAACGGTTTGCGAAACGCTTTATTCCGGCACGACCCCCCCGTTCGGGTCAGGTATTCTTACTCCGCTCTTCTCACACGCGCTAACATCAGGCATATTCCCTGACTCCTGGCGAGGAAGCATCTTCAACCCTGTATATAAATCAGGCTCACGCTCTGACCCCAGCAATTATAGAATGATTACACTAATTGACGTTGAGGCAAAGGTTTATGCTTCGAACCTGCTCGCAGATCTAGAAGAATGGGTGAGCCGTACAAATCTAATGCCAAGTACACAAACCGGATTTCGGGCTGGAATGTGCACCCTCACAAACATCTCAGCGGTTACTCTTCTAGCGAAACAAGCACACGCAAAATCACGGACTCTGCACGTGTAGTTCATCGACCTTAAAGCAGCGTTCGATAAAGTACCAAGAGCAAGGTTATGGGTCAAAATACAAAATTGGGGGTTACCAACCAAACTTCTGGCGGCGATAATGAACCTTCATACAAAAACGTGGGTATAAGTCAAGAAAGGAGTTGGACGCAGTATAGCAAGCAAGATTCCAACAAGAAATGGACTAAAACAGGGGTGTGTGTTGGCCCCCTGCCTTTTTAGCAGCTGTACTGCTGACCTTGAGAAACATCTCCAACAAGTTCAAACCGACCCCCCTAAATTGGGCAATACGCCAATCACTAGCCTTCAAACACCTATAGGCCTGCAGCGATCAATGGCCCAACTAGGAGCATACATGATCACAGCCCAATTAACAATAAATCACAAGAAAACAGAAGTGCTATGTTTTTCCAAACATCGGAAAACAGGGTCAAAAGGTATATTCATCACAAATCTAGATGGCAAACCAATATCCCAGGTGAATTCATACAAATACCTTGGATTTCAACTCAAACACAACCTCAACTTGAACAACTAGCTGAACCAAGGAAAAATGAAGGCAAAACAACTCCACTACGCTTTTAAAATTCTAAAGAGGAAGTTAAAAGGCTGCTCAACGGGTCACCTGTTAAAGATAATTGCAGCAAAATTCATTCCAACTATTTCTTATGGCTCAGAACTGATGACGAGTCTCTTTAAGAATCTATTTTCAATTCCACGATACATCTCTCAGCCACAGATTCGATTGGAATACGGGCTCAAAAAACAGAAACCAGCCCGACAAGGAGTGGTAGTCAAATATTACTGGTGGGTGAGGCAAGCAGAAGAAAAACCTTAGCCCACTCTTGCTGGGCAGAAATTGAACAGCAAGCGAGACAAAATAATTCCATCGTCAGCATACTAAAAGAATCACTTGCAGACCTACACCTTGAAGAGGCCTGGCATATAATCACCTCCTATTCCGTGTTAAAAAAAGTGGCGAACAAGGCAGCAAAACAAAGGTCTTTGTTAATGGATAAAACTGCATTTGCAACAAAAAAACATGCATGGGTAGTGATTCAATCATATCAGCCGCTGAAACCACAACAATACTTGTCAGAACACTTCCCACACCACAAAAAGCACTACCTGACGATGCTACGGTTGGGGCATTTCCCCATGAAGGATCTGACCCCGAAATGGAAACGCACATGGCTGACGAAAGAATGCAGACTGTGCGGACAGGGAGATGAGACACTACTTCACCTCCTATGCATCTGCCCCTCGCTTTTAGAAAGCCGGAAAATCCTCCTTCGGGAGTTTTTTAGGAAAAAACAATTAAGGACATGCAGAGCTGCTGTCATAGAAAGTCTGGGAGGCCTGTCAGTGCAACGGTCCTGCAAAGCTATTACGTTTTTGGAAATGGCAGCCAAAGAACTAGATAAATCACAAGAATCAACGTGAGTGGCCCTCACAAGACAGACTGACTGGACCTCACCTTTTCATGCACTAATTTTTGATTGTTTCTCAACTAAATATCCTAGCACTTTAATACCGCACTGATTATAAACCTAACATTTCTTATTTTAAATGTTAACAGGGATTGCGTAATGACAACAGTGTTTTTTTACCTCTTTGCATCTTTCAAATCATTGCTTTTAATTACTGTGTATAACGTGTTTTTACAATCTTTTACGATTTTTTAAACGAAATCAAATAAAAGTATCATTGACTGACAGGTTGGTTACCCACGGAAAATCACTGTGGTTTCTCGTGACAGAGGGGTAAAGTCGGTGGTGGTTAGCTACAAGACTGATCTGTGAACTTTGACTTTAGTGCTGGTGACACCCGACGCAAAAACAATTTTTGCCTCCCCCACACCACATGAACACCTCCTTGGATTCTCTAACTACCACCAGGCAAAAGTGCTCCTCATCTCTCCAATTATAAGTTATTGCTAAACACAGCGCCGTTCCTGAGGTCAGCACCCCTTCCACAGGGTAGCACCCAGTGCGGCCGCACTAGTCGCACTGCCCTAAAGTCAGCCCTGTGTGAAGGACCTGACCTGCGTCCAGGTGCGCGGCAGTGAACCTGCGTTCACACTGCTGATGGCCAAGCAGAATTGGTTGAGGGAGGTTTAATGGATGCATAGTGATTCTGAGGTGTAATTATTCACCACCACCACACACTGCATATATCCACAGCATGATTCCACAAAACCACCAGTAAAACACGTTTAGCTTTCCATCTAAAAACACAGTTAATATGAAGTTATAGTTACTTTGGTCATAACACATTCATGTATATGTGTAAGCAAAGATCTGAAGTTCATTTAAAAAAACCTTAGCTAAAGTGCCGTTATGATTAAGAAAAAAACAAACCCCTTAGAAATTCCATACTTATGGTATGCAAACCATAGCAAATACACGTGCCACAGAAACTATACCTGACACACCTAATGTAATGCTTATTTATGACTTCACTAGATTTCAGCACCTACAGGAAGACAATAACTGTATTCATAGTTAAGCCATACAGAAAGTGAACAGTAAGGTGATGGTCATGTCACTAGTGAGACAGTTTATGCGATTTCTGATAGCAATTGACACATCAGGGTGAGGTGATGAGCACTGAATTTGGTGTATGAGGTGAATGGCAGGTGTGCAAGCTATGGTTTGTGGACTTAATCATAATTAGGGAATGTCCTGGGATTTTGGTTTTATTTTGTAGTCCTAGCTGCTCTTTGTGTTTTTTAAGCGAATTTATTTTATAAGATAAATACGAATATAAATGTGTAGGATTCGTTTGTTAAACCGTGTAACAACCAAACACTTACTGTGAAACCGATATCAAGCAGAAGCTGTGCTTTAGAAAGGCCAGACGTTCTTCAGCAGGGCACGTTTTCGTATGCTTTACCTTATCTTCTTGCTAGCAACACAAACCGAAGCTGAATGTACTTCACAAGTAGGAACAGTCAAGATAAACTGAGATTCAAAGGCACCCCAAGATTGGAAAAAGGGTGAATTTTCTATTTTCTGTCAGTGAAGCGCTCAGGAACTCCAGTATGAGGAAGCTTGTGCTGAGCGGCGCCGATAAAGCCTACTTCTGAGGCACATGCCACTGCTGCTTGCTCACTATCATTCAGAAGGGTCCAAAGTCGAAACACAGACCAGCTTCAATAGTGCAATTATTAGATAAGGCCTTATATTCAAAGGAACACATTCACGATTCGCACAAGTGCTCAGGACTCCCACTTATCGCATCACATTCTGAAAATGGGTTATATTATATTTAAGCAATAGCCCCAGCTTATTCATAGGCCCGTAGTATACTGCGTTCTAGCAGCATGTATCGGCTCTAAAATGTTTGCTTGAAACAACCTTCGACAAACAATTTTTAGAGGAACAGGTATTTTTAAAGGATACTACTTAGTCAGGAGATCAGACCTTTAGTATTTTTGGTAAGTTGAGTTGAAAACATTGATGAAGCACTATGGGCTGAAACGCCATTGATAAGAAACACAAATCAATTCATTCTTTTGCCAATAATGCAAAACTCCCTCTATTTATGCTTTTCGTTTTTAAAAAAAATGCATTTTGTGGTATTTGCTCGAGTAGAAACAAAAACCTTTGTTATTAAATTGGTAACTGGCATGCATGTTTGACAAGGGTTGATGGCACTACCCCATTTCTTATTGTACTGTTTAGGATAGCTCTTTCCAGTGCTTCACAGTGAATTGTAATAAGATTGATATAGCTCTTACTACCCCCAACAAGATGTTGAAGTGCTTTACAGCAAGTAGCACGCTACTCCAGAACCCAGGGTTAGCGTTAGTGGTTATTGTTGCTTATTGCGATTAATCCTGTGCTCTCAAGAAAACATTGCATGCATTTACTCCAGTTACTTCGAGATATATTAATATCAAATAAGTGTGATCCTTAGTAGGAACTATATGGTCTCAGTGGAATGATTGGTGAGCTAGATAGCCTGTTTGAGATTACAGGGATAAGGTTTTAAAGATTAGAGGTTGTGATGTATGACTGGAGATATCTGCCAATTCTAGGATTACAAGAAGAAGGATTGAGGCAGGCATGAGACTGAGAGGACGCTATTCTCAGAAATAGAGTGTATGGAGCGAATGGAAGGTAAACAGATGTCACAGAAGAAAGAAAAGAGAGGATTCAAGGGGTTAAGTCAAGGTTAATTTCTCATGCGGGTTTTAGGAGTATAGTGGGAGAACGCTTCTGAGTTGGCAAGCAATTCGAGAATGTAAGTTGCAGGAAGAAACATTATACATAGTGTTCCATATCCAGCGCAGACAGTACAAACACAAAAAATGCATATGGGTTTGGACTTTAGGGAGCACCTTCAGCTTTTGCATTATCTTCACAACTAACTGCATGATTTACAAACCGTTCCCGACCAGCGCCCCTGCATATCTTGTGGTGATTCTCGGCATACGTGCAGCCAACCACCATCAGACTGCAAACTTAAACGCGTAAAAAAAAAAAACTACAAAGGAGCAGACTTTTCAATTTACGCACCCAGGATCTGAATCAACATCCTTGTATTCGTCAGGAAAGCCCCAGTGCTTCTTTGATATAGGAAAGATGCTCCTCTGCCTACAACACTTTATCACAATGGATTAATAGTCCAAAAACTAGCTACATCTTCTGTCACTGTTGTGTTTATGCTCGTCTTTGACCCTGTACAGTGCTTAACTGCCTTTTGCCTAGATTCACTCTTTACAATTACCACCCACCTGCACACATACATACCTGGCAAAGACAGTAAAAGATCTGTTTTCAAAAGCCTCAAAGATACTTTTAAGAAGAAATTAATGTATTTTATGGGCCTTGATTGTTTTGTTTTTGTTTGATAGATATTTCTAGGTGCAGATTCCTCACCTTATGTATATTTCCCAGGTGTCACTGAATCTGGAAACTTTTCAGCAGTACCTCTACACGCTGGTAGGTGGCGCTGCATGGCTCCTCTCTGACTCTAATTGGCACTGGAAATAATGTGTGAGGCCTATAAAGACACCAACCGAGCATGCTGACATCAGTTCCTTTCTTTCTGTGCCACCTTAATTCAGAGATCTCTTCTTCGTCCCTGACTTTTACCTCAAAAAAAGTATCAAAATTCAACAGTGCACAAGGAAAAGTCACCCCCAAAAATGACAGATTTCAAGCTCTGAAAGAAATGTTGAAAACAGATGTCAGTAACAGATCCCTGTGGCGCCTGGGGTTGAGCCAAGATTCTTTAAGACTTGCAGCGACTGCTCGTCGATGAACACAAAGATCATCCGGGACTGCAAGGCGAAACTCTATATCACCAAACATAAGAAGATTCCATGACGGGACAGGTCTAAATTGCAGTCCAAGTCGAAAAACTGGGCCGTTCTCACACTAGAAGTCAACAAAGCTGTTTTAGAGGCCAGTCTTCATCAAGATCAAAATAGTCTGTTAAGTCTAAAATGAAGCATAAATATTGAAGGGAGACTGCCCCCTCTTGCACTTGTATTCACCCAAAAAGCGGGAATGGCACCATGGCTTTTGATATTGCTTCTGGAGTCTGTTGACTTTGAATCCCATTCCGCAACTGGTCCCTCGGATTTTTGCCTGCTCCCACTGAAGTATTGCCAGTGGGTTCACCCTCTGCGGCACTGGGACCCTCCCAGCCCATCATGAGGCCTTTGGCTCCGTGTCTGACCCCACCTCTCATGAAACTGTTCACATTTTACCTAGGACTTTGACGTCGGTGCTGAATTCATCGACTGAACAAGGAGATACCTATTGCATTCTCTGACTCCGAATTAGCTCTGGTCTGACACCTCGACTATAGCTGCACCCGCCTACTGTTGAGGCACTGCTTCCTCCACTTGATGTGCAGCTACCTCAAGGAGATACTCACACCTTATATTCCCTTTTGGCACGGACTCTACAACGATTATGAAGCAGGTAATACGTTCACTCAACCCGGCCATGGTACGACTACTTGCAGGAGGCAAGTGGCCTTGATACCTCTCCTGAATCAGGTCTTCTCTCACCCCCTGGCCCAACTACGGAAGAATCCGCCTCCTACGCCATGGCAATGTGTATGGCGTCTGAAGATATGATCTCCAGTTGCCCACCTTGGAGGGTAAAACTAATGTGCTAATGGAACTCCTCCAGCCAGAGCAAACATCTTCTGAGCCCCTTCTGCCATTTAATGAGGCACTGACAGATACCTTGTTGGGCCCCTATGCTAAAAAAATGCTGCCCCCTCAGCCAGCAGGTAAATGGCAAGATGTGATCGTCCAGCCCCATGCGCCCCGCGCTTCTCTTCCGCACTACTCCCCTGAAAAATTGGTGGTGCAGGAGTCAATCTGATTTGCATATCGCTCCACTAAATGGGGCAGTTTTAAATTTGCCAGGTGTCCCTGGCAAACCTGTTTACCTATGTTAAAGGTGAACAAAGCAAAAACACAGCTCCTAGAACCTTTGGTGTGAATATGCTGACTGTTCCTATCATTGAACAGGGGATAATTCTGTTTCTATGTAAACAGTTAGGACTCCCTTAATTGGTATTCTGATATTTGAAATGTATTGAGTTTGTTCTAGAATTCTCTAGCCGCATTTCTGGGACTCCCCTTCTTTGGTGGGTGTCCATTTTGACTATTGAGCATGCAGCCATTTCCAGAGTGATCCATAATGTAAATAACCTTGGTGGTTACTTGGATACTTACATAATGAGATCACTGTTAGATTGGATCTTTATTTTAACCTATTGATTTTAGTTTAAGAGGCTAGGCCCAGGCTTCCTCAATGTTGTAAAGCCAGTAGACTGGGAGAAAGCCAAATGAAATGGGAAATCATTTGTGATAGCTCCTGTGCCCTGCACTCTGTAAAGTGAACACACGTTTTCTGACTCTTGACTTAAACTCCGACTTGTGTTCTATTCAACTCAATTCACTTTTAGCTAAAATCTGTCTAAAATATATTGTATCAGTTTGGATGGTTCACCACGTTAGGTAATGGCTGCCTGTATATTTTAATGTGTTTACTCTTGTTGAATCTTCTGTAAGCTATGCGTCAGACTTTTTTCTTTTCCAGGCAATGAAGATCTGAGGAAAGGAAATAGTGTTTTGTTTTAAACCGCTGAAGTTGTGATTGTTTAGTACTGGCACTGATCAACTGTGTTTATTGTGATTTTATTCTCATTGTGGATTTTGATGCATCAATTTCATGTTTTTAAATAGATTCGTATATGAATCAGAATTAAGCATATTAGTGGCCTCAAAAATGTATCGTATATGTTTATTAAATAAAGTTATTCAATACCCAGGTATCTACTAGTTACCATTAAATGACAGTTTAAAATGAAAATTTGGGATTGTCAAATTTTAAGGTAATGAATGAATGCTTAGGATAATCAAGCATGTTTGCCCGTCATTTAAAGTCACTGAGTCAGCTAGTAGCGAAGGAGTTTGTTCGATCAAAGGCTCAAATGCTTTAGTATGAAATTGGAGATATTTGTGATCCAATCAGTTATGAGGCTGGTTAATAGATATCAGTCTCTGCTTGCTCTCGTTCCATCGCTTGTCTGACCAGTGTCTGAATAGTACTCTCTGCCTCGCTGAAAAATCCACCTATTCTACCTTTGGAGCGTATAATTTCCTCATGCTCAAGATGTGTTCTGAGAAGAGGGCCTATTGAGATTGGCCTGGAAAATTTAACAGGGCAACCCCAAAAGTTCAGTAGACTGAGGCAGTTATTCCTTATAGTTAGGTGTGATCGAGCATAACCCCTCTGCTGTATTTTTTGTGAGGGGAGACAGATGACGTGTCTGGTAGTGTATGCCCTGGAAACTTTAGATGGTCTATTTTGAATGGATGTTTGTATGTATGCATGTGCCCTTGTAAATATAACCCATTAAAAACTTTTCATGCCTCATATCAAAGTTGGTTATTTCAAATGTAGTTATTTTTAGAGGCCCATTAGTTATTTCTGTCACATCCTACATCCATGGAACTGTGTATTGCTTGTGCTATACTTGGTTATGGAGGCCTAAAGTTCTTAGATCATTCAAGTGAAATATGTTTATGGATGGAATCCCAATTTTTAGAATTCCCAATTGTAGTAATAATATAAGTAGTAAACTATCAAAGTATCTGAATTGAGGCATACACCATTTTGATTTTCAAAACTACAACGTAGTTTCTCAGATTTCTGAACATAAAAATGATTATCTCTGAATATGATCTCTCTGTTTGAGCGTTTATAAGATATCATAGCTATTGGGCCCTGTCCATGTACAGCTTGGTCTTTGTGTAGAACTAATAAAAAGATTTAAACCATAAGTATGATCTCTCAGGAACCTACCTACAATCGAAGTTTTCAAATCTTGCCTCCATTACAGGGTGTCATGATAGCATCATAGACAGCATTGTATTATACTATTTGTCCAAACCATCTGCTCTTGTACAGTTGGAAATAACTAAAATTACGGAGCTATACTCTGACAAGCCCAAAGTTCTAAGTCTATTTTCAATGTAGGCCTCTAGAAGAAATGTGAATTGTATTAATTCATCCCCTTGCACACTATGAAATCTCTGTATTTTTACATTGTTTAGACCAAGCAGATTCAGGCCTGTTAGCTTTAAGACCTACAACATTACATGTTGCTATTTTTCAAGCAGTTTTTCAACTGAAATCTGGCCCAGGCATACACAAAGGATAACATAGAGATGTCCTATCGTGCCAGATGGTCAGAGAGATGAACCACCATTGGTACATTTCTCCCCTCATCATGTGGTAAATGCTGTGGCTTTGTCCCATGCTAATAATTGTTCATAATAATGCACTCCATCTTTACTGATGCTTCTTCTGATGAATCTTCACGATTGGTTCTTTTGTAGAGCTACATTTGGATCCTTCAACAGTCACGTTTCATGTTTATACCAGGGCCTAGAGCTTCCTCATCCCACTCTCCCTCTGCTTAGGCACCCAGAGACTATGTTTACATTTCTAAAGACAAAGAATAACAGATTAAATATCCAAGTCTTTGTAGACCTTTGGATTTAAATCTCCTCCTTGTAACCGCCACTTAATCTCACAACTCCCTCCTCAACACTATCACCCAGTTTTGGGCTACAGTCTCCCAGCACGTATACTCCTTTTAAATTGGAACTGCAGTTAAGTACTTCTTTCAAGCTTAATTCTAAATGTTCTCTCTTCCAATATTTACATAAAATCTATAATGATAGGTTTAAAATCAATTGTACAGTAGCAGACATTTTCATGTAGGTAATGCCTGTTTATAGTATTATTTGTCTTTAGCTGTGCCACGCTGACTGAGCCATTCCTCTTAATTTTTACAGGCTGTAATTTGAACAAAGTAATACAGTACAACAATGTTCCGGAACAGTCTGAAGATGCTTTTAACTGGTGGGAAATCCAACCGTAAAAGTCGTTCCAGTGGTAAGTTGTTTTACAAAGGTATAATCCTCCATATTGTATTTTCTACCCTAAAGCCAAAATGACACTTTGCTTGGCAGCTTGTTATATCTTAACTGGCCATATAGTATATAGGGAAAATCTCCAGTAGGCTGGAACTAGAGTGCTAATAATATTTTTGACGTGTATATAACTTGGCTTCCTCAAATCCACCTGGAGCCTGTCAGATTGACTTGCTACACTCACTCTCATTACACCAGAGGGCTGGTATGAACATGTTTGCCAGGGCAGCTATAGGCGCTCCTAGTCCGCCATTGTTTCTTGTAAAGGATGATGAATCATTAGCACAATCCAGGACTTTTCTAATTTTTTGTAGATATGGCTACATTAGGACAGTGTTTCTAATTTGCCTTGGTCTAATTAACCTATAGCATTGTATTTCATTCTTTGTGGCTAAGCTCTATTCTGCCATTTGATCCATATGCCATAATAACCCAATCTATTGTACCATGTAGCTAGTTGTTTCAGTTAATTATTTACAAGATAGAGGCATAGACTAATATTGTGTTTAAATTGATAACTTTTCGTTAGTCGGACAGCATGTTACATGATGCTAAATATATTAGATATAACAATTTTCCAGCACTTGATTACTAGATCAGAGCCTAAACAATTTATTAGTTGGTATTCCTCACATTGCGGCACTCGCAGTTTGTTCTGAATGCATGTTTTTATGATCTCTGACATGGAGCATCGTTTTCCTATGTAAAGTGTTTTATTGGGGAATTGACATCTGACATATTTGTTTTCGTTAGCATTTCCTTTGTGACAAGGTGCACAAAATTCCTAGGATTTAGCAAATTTTTCCATTCTTCTCCACTTCTTAGTTTCTGAATCCACAGGCCCTCCTGCTACATCTTGCATCTCTATGTTTAAAATAAACAGCAACTTGAAACAGAGTTCAGTGCTTAACTCCTAACTTCATGTACCAGAGCATGTTTCCCCTCATACTACTATATGATATGGCAACCTCAGAATTTCGCTATTTTTGCATATGAAGCGTTATTCAGCTTCCATCTGCAAAATATAAAGGCCTTCTGTCATGGTAGCTCCAAGTCATAAGGAATGTTCACCAAGACCTTCACTATACCCTATTGCCCCTATTAAGCCAAATTGAAAGTGAGTTCCATTTTACACTCCATAACCTCTTCTTTTTTCACTTAGGGGATCTGATTTCTTGTGATTTTTCTCTACTTTTATTTTATGCCTTTGCTTTGTAATTTCAGCTTGCTCTCACTTGTAGGAATAGGTGATACCAATAAACCCCTAACAGCAGGGCCGGACTGGGAACCACAACCGGCCCTGGCAAAGTGCTCGGCGGTGTCCACCCCCCCTTCCACTCGTTGGGGTTGGAGGTGCCGCCGAGCTCTTTGCCGGGGCCGGTTTTCGGACGATTTTGGTACAGGGCTAAACTGCCCTGTAACAAAAACGGCCCCCAGGGGCCCAAAACCGGCCCCCACCTGTGCGATGCACCGGGGGATTGCCCGGTGCCCGCTATGGCCAGTCCGGCCCTGCCTAACAGTAACTTAACATTGTTGTTTTTTGCTATACAAACATATGCTCTATCATGTGCTTTTAAAAGGTGAAAGTGTAAGGACCTAGGGTCTTGAGATATTAATAGTATACCAACTTGCGGTTTGTGTCCTGTGAGAAAGATAACGTGAAGCCATGGTACACATCAGGTGTATATGACACATAATATAGTGACTGAGTATGATGACATGACCTTCTAGTAGAGTGTATGAGTTTCAGGAGTTCGGTTTTGACATGAGTTAAAATATGCTAGATTAAGCACCTTGAAGTTCACCCATGATAGCTAGTATATATGACCCAGAATTGAGAAATATTGCAACAACAGCTATGTGGTATGATGCTGTGACTCTCAGAGTATATGAATTTCAGGAGGGAAATCCTAAAATTATCCTGATTTGGTAAATTATTGCAAGAACAGTTACTTGGTATGATGGTGTGACCCTACAGTAGAGCGTATGAGTTTCAGGAGGTAAATTATGTTCCAAGTAGAATTAGCATCTTTTGTGTTCGCCCAAGATGGTGGCGCTCTGGTCCCACTTGAGACAAGGAAAGATACGCTTTCAGCATCTGCCACATCTTCAGTTGCTGACACTCTGACTGAGTTTTAAAAGAAATTGTGAAATGGATTCGTTTCACAAATGGTAAGGAAGGAGTTTGTTTGCCTTTGAATACAGAATTGTTGTTGTTCTCACACCCAATATGAAGTAAGAAGTAGTGGTACAGATTATCATGTTTGTATGAATAGGACGCAATTATTACAGGACATCGGGCCTACGCAGGGTGAACCTCAACATTAAATATTAAGGTGACTAATGTTGTAGTCACAGAAAAGTTGTGTAAGAGGTAACAAAGTTTTGGTGTATGAGGTTTACATTGGATACTCACAATGAGAAACCATGGAATGTACTTGCTGGATATTTGCACCTTTAATATGTCTCATTATCACTGGGATGTGTGAGTAATTATTTACAATCATGCACGTTACTCACCTGATTTTGGGGTGTCCTATTTGTACACCAGGTCCAAGCAGGTGGTTGTTGTAATACTAGAAGCACATTTATACACACTTTACTTTATTTTATTCATTTATAAAGCGCAAGCGAATCATCCCCAAGGGGATCTCTCAGCGCTTTGAGAGATGGCTACTTGGTGGTCATGCATATCTAAAACAGCCATGTCTTTAAAGGTTTCTTAAAGCTGGTTAGTTCCCCACAGGCCCTAATGTTCTGTGGCAGACTGTTCCAGTGGCTGGCAGCCAATTAGGAAAAGGCTCTTCCACCCATCCTTGCCTTGTGTATTCTCTGGATGCACAAAAGGTTGCCATTGCTAGATCTTAGTTGTCGGGCTGGTTGATACCATATGAGTTTCTTTCCGAGATAGGCAGGGCCTTTCCCCTGAAGATCACACAAAGCATCTTAAAGATAGCTTGGTTCCTGACCAGAAGCCAGTGAAGCTGGTTCAATGGAGGGGCAGAAGGGATCCGCGCCGGCTTGTTGAGGGCGAGGCGGGCTGCTGTGTTCTGTACCACCTGCAGTCTTGATAGTAGATCTTCCCTTACTCCCAACAGCAATGAGTTGCCATAGTCCACTTTGTTCACCAAGAGTGACTGGATGAGGGTTTTTCTTTCTGAAAGGGGGATCCAGGGAAAGATCTTCCTGAGCATCTTCATTGTACCAAAACAGGTGCCTGACAATGTCTTTACCTGCTCCTCCATTGCTAGTTTATCATCTATCCTGATGCCAAGGTTCTTAGCCCAACTTTTGGGCTCAGGGGCTTCACCAAGCGACCAGATTGCTTCGGCCTTCCCAAACAGCAGGATCTCCTTTTCGAGGAGATACGTTGTAAAAAGTTCCTCCTCATCCAACTCGCAATGCTAGACATGCAGCTTTTAAATTGTAATTAAGTTGACATAATGTCCTCCTCAATGGGGACATTTAGCTGCGTGCCGTCAGCATATGAGATAGTCTCGAAACCATGGCCTCTGATGATATCAGCCAAGGGAGTCACATATACATTGAACAGAGTGGGACTCAAGACCGATCCTTGAGGTACTCCCCTGTCCACCACTATAGTCTGTGATGCAAAGGAGTCCAGCTGAATATTTTGGGTGCGCTCCGATAGATAACTTTGTATCCACTTGAGGGACCTGCCCTTGACCCCAATCCCCCAAATCTGTCAAGCAGTATCTTATGCGAGATGATGTCAAACGCGTCAAACGCTACTGACAGATCAAGGAGGATTAGGATCACTGGAGTTCCTCTAGCCAGTGTCAACCTTATGGTGTCCATGACCTCCAACAGTGCCGCCTCCGTGCTATGTGATGCACGGAAGCCGGACTGGGAAGGGTCCAGAAGGTTGTTTTGTTCCAGATAGAGGGCTTTGTATCCACTTGAGGGACCTGCCCTTGACCCCAATCCCCCAAATCTGTTAAGCAGTATCTTATGCGAGATGGTGTCAAACGCTGCTGACAGATCAAGGAGGATTAGGATCACTGGAGTTCCTCTAGCCAGTGTCAACCTTATGGTGTCCGTGACCTCCAACAGTGCCGCCTCCGTGCTATGTGATGCACGGAAGCCGGACTGGGAAGGGTCCAGAAGGTTGTTTTGTTCCAGATAGAGGGCTAGCTGTTGATTCACCCGTGTTTCCAAAACCTTCGAACAGCAGGGGAGAAGCGAAATTGGTCTGTAGTTCTGCAACTCAGTCGCTTCCGCTAGGGCTTTTTAAAAAGTGGTTTAACCCGTGCGTTCTTCCACTTATTTGTTAATGTAGCCGTATCCAACAATATGTTATACTTTGGGCGCACAAGTTGAAATAGAAGAGTTAGTATATCTACTTATTACATGGGGTATGTGAGATATTGTGCCTAGAGATTTTCAGCTGATTGAATCTTATTATCCCTAGAAAAGTGAATAATAAAGACTCACACCAAGTGGTCATTGAATGGCTTTTAACCAGTACCCAATTAGGGGGTGAGTTCCTTCCATGTGTATAGCAACATATGAGAACATTGAATGATTCTTACAGTTGAGACTAAGTTTGACTTTTGGTTTCTGTTTTTATCACATGAAGGTTGATTGTTCAGATGACTTAGTCCTGATGGGACTCTACAATTGAGACAGTGTCGAAATGTCAACATATTACCCTGTGATTATAACCAGGGCTCTTGTTGAGTGTCTTGTATTTGTAAAATGGTTTTTACAAGTATTTCTGTTTGTCTGCACTAAACTATCCCTTCTTATGTGTTACTGTATGTGAAATGTCAGTAAATATACTTAACAATACATACTATGGACAGAAAATCATAACCTTTGGACCCATGTATATTTTTCTGTTAATGCCTCAATTGATATAAGAATAGGTAATGTAAAATGAATTAATGAAGAGATGCACCTTTGATATAGAGTGCAGATTGGGGCTTAGCTTCAACTCGAGGAGGAGGGAGTTCTTGAGGCCACCAGCTCACTGTCCAGAAGGGGGTGTCATTGCCCAAAAGAAGAACCCCGTTTTGCCG
Organism: Lissotriton vulgaris; assembly: GCF_964263255.1. Lineage (NCBI taxonomy): Eukaryota > Metazoa > Chordata > Amphibia > Caudata > Salamandridae > Lissotriton > Lissotriton vulgaris. Next base: position 1,685,755,290 of record NC_141693.1, on the reverse strand, counting down.
GAGTTCAACTTTAGACAATTGATTCTCATCCAGTTATTGACTTGCCTCAAACAGTGTTAAATTTGCTAGCTGTGTCCTCCAGATTGCTGGGTAATGATACCACAATTTGTGTATCGTCAGCCTAAGAGATTACAAAAGATCCGGCTGCCTTAATGAGCTTAGCAAGTGGGGTGACATACAAGTTAAAAAGGGTAGGGCTCAATGAAGAACCCTGAGGCACCCTACAAGGCAAGTCAAATGGAAGAGAGGCAAATTCACCCATTGCGACTATTTTTTTCCTCCCTGATAAAAAGGACTTACGAAGGGCAAGGGCAGAACCCCTGATCCCTAACTTAAAAAGATGGTCAATCAATAGGTCATGGTTGACCCTATTGAATGCCGCAGATAGGTCCAACAATATTAACACGGCTTTACTATCCTTGTCCAGTGTAGCCCTTAGATCTTTTGAGGCAGTGATAAGTGCAGACTTGGTACTGTGTTCACCTCTAAACCTGTATAGTGTTGAGTCTAATAACTGGTTGGATTCTAAGAAAGGTGCCAGTTCAGAGTTAAACACCTTTTCTATAACCTTAACCGGGAATGGGAGCCGAGTGATAGGTCTGTAACTTCTCGGGTCCTGAGTATCGGACTCTTTTTTTGAGAAGGGGAAGGATGGACGCTCTTTTCTATCCTTTTGGAAAATAACTAGATTTAATCATCTTGTTAAAACATTCCTGTAAGATGGATACTGATAATCTCCAGGACTAAATGAATAATCTTTTGTGGACAAGGGTCCAAAGGGAATCCTGATTTTATAGACTTCACCAGGCTTAGTACCTGCTCAGTTCTCAACAGGGAAAAGGTGCTTAGAAATTCTGTATTGCTAGGCAAGCAGTTTTCATCCTGACCGCCAATAGCAGCATGTTTATTCGCTGTAAAAGTGTTTTAAAACCTCTTCCACTTTTGCCGGAATGAAATCAGCCAGAGAATTACAACAGGTTTGAGTATAGTTGTCAAGATTTTCTCTGGGAGGTTAGCCAATGATTTTACTGTCCTAAAAAGCTCTTTTGCTCAATTTTCTTATTCATAAATTAGTCTAATTTCTCCTTTAAAATTGATCCTCAGTATTCCGCTATATATAATGTTTATCTCTTTCAGAAAGATCATAACTTTTACTCCACTTGTGCTCTTGTCTCCTGCAGCCCTCTGTTTCAAAACTTTCCATTTCTCCGAGAACCATTAATGTGTTGGCATATTTCTTCGCTTGGTCAAAGTTATATTAGGGACAGTTAGGTCTGTTGCTGTGTCAACCCAATTAGAATAGGCTAGTATGGCTTCATCCAATTCTTTAGCATCAAGGGGCTTAGATTTGGACAATTAGTCACTGAATGTAGCTGGATTAATTTTGTGTCAGGCTAGGCCATTGATGGTGTTATGGGTAGCAAGGCTTCTTGACTGATGATGAGGTAGGTCAATTTCAAAGAAGACTGCTCTGTGATCAGACCAAGTTATGAAACGAAATGAGGCCATAGCTTTAACCTCATCGCTGCGGATGATATTTTCCTTCTGTGCTGGGCCCCAATGATAATGGGTGTGGTCGTGACGGAACCATTCCGTCATCAGCACAGCTCAACCGTGACTGATGACGGAATGGTTCCGTCACCAGCATCGAAGGGGTTAAGGTGGGTTTTATCTGTAAAGATGCCATCCAGCATGTGTGGCCAGCAACATGAGTGGGTGCCTCCACTCTTTGGAATAGACCAACACTGGTCATAAAGTCGACTAATTGTTCTGTGTCCTTGTCTGTGGTGTTTTCTAAATAAAAGTTAAAATCCAGCAATACAGTAAAACTTGCAGAGATCGGCCTTTGTTCTAATAAAGGACTGATGATCTGTATGATGGTGGTGGTCTTAGTTTCCCTCACAGGAGATTAATGGAGTGTAACTTTTCTGGTCTCCCTATACGAGTGCTTCAGTTTTTAATGCATTTAATTTAATATGGTTCCATGTTATCAATTGGTTGAAGGTTTTTTAGAAATGTGTTGAGTTTTTTTAGTTTCCTATATCTTTATGGTTTTGGATTTTTAATATTATTTGTGTGTTGTGTGCACAATTGTAGCAGGTAAGTTCAATGTGTTTGATTAGTTCTGGTATTGATTTCATGTGTAAGTTAAAAGGGTACGGCAAGATGATAAATATGCAGGGAACTCTGGTTTTATATTCTGAGGTGTTGATGAGAAAGGAGGCTTATATATCAGGTATGCTGTGTCCTATAGATAAGAGAAACCCCTGCTGAAAAATGTACTGTCCATGCCGATTTCTTTGAGTCTTATAATTGAGGTTTTATGATAAACCATGTTGAATGCTGCTTAAAGGCTGAGGAAGGCTGCTATGCGTTTTTGGAAACTGTATATTTTAAATAATCCAGTTTGCAATTAGAGTTGATTGATTCTATGCCTCTTCCTAGATGAAATCCTTTTGGTAATGCAAGTAAGAAGTTGTCCAAGCATTTTTCTTTTCTTTTTGCTACAGACAACCTTATATTATAGTCCAGTATTTTGTTTACATATGTTTGGATTTCTTTTTGTGCCAAATACAGTCCTGAGGTGCCACACATTGATGGTTTTGAATTCCTTCTCTGGTGTCCCGTGACCACAAATGTGACAAGTTTCTTACTTGTTTACCCCAACCTGTGTGATTTACCTGTGGTTTAGGCCATTGTGAGGACTGTAGTTTGAAATATATTCCCTTCATCAGGCTGCCCTACATCTACCACACAAATTCTCTCTGCAGTTGTTTGTGACAATCTCTAGATCCTTCCATCTGCCCATTGGTGGTGACAGAGAGACATTCTTGCATGTGTTTCATTTGTAATTGAGCAAAGGGTATTAGTGTAATGCATGATGCCAACATTACCAACATTTTCATCACACCCTTCAGTGTCCGAGACTGTAACATGGCAAAGCAAAACTTGTTTTTGTAATGCTATAACCCCTCTTTTGTATGGGAATTTCTTTCACAATCATTGTGTCTAAATCTGCTCCACAGACCACCTTCTTCTGTAAAGGGTGTGGAGCTAATTTTTCCATTATGGACATAAAACCTATTTTGAATAATATATGCATCACCCAATTTGTACTCTTCCAACATAGCTAACCAATAATCTGAGGGGTGTGGAATTCCTATCGCTTGACCCCGGGACATATTGGTTGAAGACAAGGGCAACAAGAGTTCATGTTTATATTGTCAAATGTACAAGTAGGCTCAACCCACTGCATCACAAATACCCTGGCTGCCAGTTTACAGTACCACAGATAGATCAATGAAAGGGGATGTATTGTCTGCCACTAAGACCAGATGTGTATCCACATGTATACGTTTTTTTAACTTGTATATGTGATTCATTAGTGCAAAACCCTTTATGATTCAAGTAAGTCCCCTACCGAGATGCAGTGATCGGTTTGTTCAGCTTGCATTCCTTATAGTGTTTCCAGTATGAAAACGTGTATTCATGCTGGCAAAATTTAACAATTTAAAACTACTTGTAATGTTCCCAGATTGCTCCCTGATTATATGCAAGTACATGCAGAAGCATGAAAGCAAGATTGAGGATTGCTTTCAAAATAAAATGTACACAAAAAACTACTATGTGAAAAAAGGATTGCTAAACTATTGTGCAATATTAAATGCCATTTATCTTAATCATTGCATCATTTAGTAAAACGTGTTTAATGTATGCTACATTTTAAAAAAAGTTATCTAAGTGCACACGCTGGTACATGTTCTTGCATTCGTGCACATTTACAACTTGCAGTAATTCACAGAAGAAGGCTATTTCTATTATCGCATAAGCAAATATGTACATGTATAGGTGCTAATGTGAAAATCTGCTAGGCAATTTATAATTAACTCTCCGTAAAACCCCTTTACTTGGTGGATACCCTTAAACATGTAAGCTTGTGCGTATGCACATAATCACCGGGCATGCTAGTCCTCAGACTACCACTTGCTGCCTACTCCCAGCCCTTCTACGGCCCGATTACTAGTTGCAGAGTGCTGTCGGAATGCTAAATCGATACCCATAAAACAATGGTGCCATGCAGTAACACTCCATCAGTACCATGCAATTATGCTGTCTCTATGAAATGAGAAAAAATATTATGCAGACTCAATTTTACTGAGTTCAATTCCACACGCTATTCCCTTTTCTCTAGGAGATTATCACTCACATTTATCAACAGCTCTGATCGGGTGGTAAATATGAGCAGGTGTCTACTCTGGGGTGAGTAGGTGGAGGAGGAGTGAAGATGATGGGAAAGGCAGGGAAGACTATAGTTTGGCAGGGCGGAGCTTTACATGCTCTATCTGTACTGTGGCGGGCAGTGGAACGGGGGGGCAGGAAAACGGTCCAGGCGGCAATCCAACAGCCCACTCATGGTTGAGTGGGCTGTTGGAATTCTGCTGCACTCAACTCATAATCTGGGCCTATGTAGATTTGCAGAAAGGTGGCCAAATTCTAGCCTCGCTGCATTTCCAAACCCTGATATAACATGACGCCTGGCATCATGAGAAAAGCTATGATAGAGATTTTATATATCATGAATGCTGCTATAATTTGTCACCTTTCACGTGGCACCAAAAGGGACAAGTGGATTTTTTTTGACAGGACAAACAGATTTTGGGTACATCCCATCTCTTGGACACGTACATAAATCAGAAAATTCCACGCCTCTGAAGAATATATATTATTGCACTGACACCTGCTTTTTTTATCATCGTTGCTAGATAGTCTCTAAACATGCTTGGTGCAGTCCTTATTCCAACAGATGAAACTTTGAATTGGTATTGGATTGCCCCATCACAAATAGAAAGTCATGTGTTCCTTGTTTACAGCAATATGATAGAAGGCATCCTTGATCTACCGTTGCTGTGTAACCTCCCTCTTCCAACATTGGAATGGCTATAGTGCTGTTCCAAATTTGCCAAAATTCATTTTTGAGTCTTCACAACTGGTTTAACAACCTTAAAATCTAGAATGGGTCTTAAGGTGAGATTCTGAATAACGAAGCAGAGTACATTACTCTGCCCCATTCTTTTTATGGTACTCCCTCTACTGCTCTCCTTAGTAGTTGCGTTTTCAGTTCTTTCTGGTGCCGGGTGATGTGATTTTTTTTGTAGGTCTATCTTTTTTAACCCCTTCTATGCTGATGACGGCCCCCGTCCGTCATGCACTGCGGTGTGCGTGTGCTGATGACGGCTGGGGCCGTCATGAGCCCGGTCATGAACCCGCCCACTTATTAAAAGCGATTCAGAAAAGGGGGTGGTGATGAACAGCGTGTCTGAATTAAGCAGACCACTCTTACCCAGTCCAAAGATCAGGGCTTGATCCATCACCGTTATTTAGCTCACTGCACCATCCCAGGTCAGAACCTGGCTATATGCAAATTAGTCTGTCCCTGGCCCAGTGCATCATGGGTGGAAAATAAAACCTCCCGGCAAGATTCTCAACGCGAGGAGGTCAGGTTTCTCACTGCGAGTGGTCGTGTATGCTCGCGGCCTCTCGCGATGAGAAACTACCAGTTCACGTTGAGAAAGCTGCCGCTCTAGTAGAAATCTACTCGAGCTGCAGAAAACGACCGCTTGCACTGTTCAAGATGCAGTTTGCACTGATTGCACAGTGCCAGATGCTTGTCCACACTGTGCAAACAGTGTGAACAGCATTTTGCACAGTGAGCTACGCAGTTTGCGTAGCTATGCGTAGCTCACGTAGTGCGAAGTGCACTTCGCTTAGCTACGCATAGTGCTACTACGCGAACTACGCCCAGGGTTAATTATATGCCTGTATATATACTCTGTCTTCGCAGCATGGTGGAACTGGATTTGTTATTTACTCTTTTGGTGCTTGTAATAGCTTTCATTTGCTTCAGTCTACTGATTATTGCAGCACATGTATTCTATACAGGAATAACATTGGTTCAATAAATATATTGACAATTCATTTTGTAGTCTCTGTATTGTTCTCTGAGAGCAGGAGTGCATGAGTGACTGGGTGAAAAGGTTCTAGATCTGTTAGCACAATCCCTGAGGGGTCAGGGGTGTCATGTTCAGTGGCTGCCAGAAACCATTTGCTTCTTGTTTGGGTTAGGGGGCTTATGGTGGCACTGTGAGCTAGCTGACCTTTAGGCCAACATATACAACGGGTGTGCATGGAATCAATGTAAGTACCTCAACCAAAATGTATGTTGTCCACAAACGTACAGGTCTTTTGGATAAGTGGGACCTACACAACAATAGGAAACCCACATGGAAGGTGGAGGCAGATGATTTTTCAAGAACTTGAGTAGGTGTGACTTCCGCTCACCCCGTTATCCAATGGGCCTCATTGAGGCAAAACAAACAATTCCTTTTAGGTGTTCATACTCTTCCGTAGCATATTCCATGCTCAAGAACTACTCTTGCTTAGAAGCTGATGTGGGTGTGCATGCGGTGGGTATGTATGTGTTGGTATTTATATAGTGCAAACCTAGCAAGACCGCATACACAAAGTGGGTATTCGATAAATACATTTTACTCACATTTTGGCAAAGGCAACAGCTCGAGTCGCTAGACCACGTCTCCTCCTCAATGATTGGATTAATAATTCAAGTTCATAAAATGGCCACATTTATTAGCCATGTGCAAATAAAAAATTGAAATTAGTGAGGGCAACATTTAATTTGTGTCTGTCTATGAGACAGTGTTACTACATGTGCAGTATTTACAAAAGTCAGAAAACAAAGGTAAACTATCTGTAGTCTCCATCTTTTTTTGTGCTTACAATTCATCTGCCTGAAAGCTTTATCTGACATGGGCTGCCTGCAGTTGGGTAAAGTAGTCAGAAAAACAAACGAGCATTGGCAATGCCAATAGATCTGACTGTACAAGAGTGTTGTATGGCAGTTAAAGCATTAAAAGTAAATAGCATTGGAATGAATAAATACCTGTGTGGAATCCAAGAACTGTAGAATAATAATGGTGCAGATTAAAAGGTCAGGCGACATTTTCACTGTCAAACCAGACCTAAAATCCACTTGGGTTAATGCTTATTTATTTATTTATTTATTTATTCAGAGTTTTATATAGCGCGAACAAGATCTTTGCAGATATCAGAGCGCTTCACAGAGACAGGGGGTGAGGGCAACAGGAGGGTGACTAAACATAATATTGGGTACAGTATAATATTCAATAGCATGATCGGATAGCAGTCATGTGCTGATAAAATAACAATAAACAGTCAAGTAAACGATAATATAAGACGGTGCAGAGTCTTTGGTCCAACTACAATTGAGATCAGGAGAGCTAGGCTATAAGGATGGCTTATACCACTTTCTAAGAGTTACAGAGAGACAAGGGGTAGGGACATCAAGTTTCAGCAAACTAACGTGTACAATATAGTAATAGGTAGTGAGTGAGTAGTATAATAGGCTGGCAATCAAGTAAGAATATGATATCATTAGACATTAGACAGTGAGGTAGCCAGTGATACAAAAGCGGTGCAAAGTCTCTGATCCAACAACAATAAAGTTCAGGTGAACTTGGCCATAAGGATGGCTTTCACCTCTTTCTTGAAGAAGGCAGTGGAGGAGATAAGCCTGGTTTCAGGAGGGAGTGCATTCCAGATCCTGGGTGCCATTCCTGAGAAGGAGCGTTTGTAAGTTTTTTCCTTCCGGAATCTGCGAGGTTTCAGGAGTAGATTTTTTGTACTTCTATTGAATCTCGACCCTCCTGATATAGTCAACTTTTGAGTGAGGTAGTTGGGTGCCTTGTGGTGTACGGCCGAGTGTGTCATAATTTTCAGCTGTATTCTGGCTTCAAAGGGCAGCCATTTCAGGGATTTTAAATCAGGGGATATATGAGAGTGTTTTCTTGAGCCAGTAATGAGTCTTGTGTTCTCCCATCTGTGCTCCTGCCAGTGAAAAACAACATAAATGATCTTATCTAAGACACTTCATTAGCATAACTAGGTCATGTGTGTGCCCATGAAAGTTCAATCTCAGGCTGCTGGATAAATAAACAAAATTAACACAGCTGTGTGGAGGGCAAGTGGGTTCCTGGGCACGCATCCAAGTAGACTTCTGTGTATTAAGCATGCACCCTTGGATTATACATCTGAAATAAAAAAACGGGGAAGTCTCTTTTTCACTAATATATGCCGGAACCTTAGATATACTAGCCCTCTGTGACATGTGAGTGCACTGACGTCGGTTGCACTACATATTTCAAAATGAGACTCAGGCGGTTTGCTCTTGCGGCCACACTTAAAATACTCCCCTCTCAACGATTTGCGAGTAGTGTGCAGAATGGATGACCCCCTGACTGCTCCAGATAAAGGGCACATCTACTCTGCCGGATTTTATTGACCTCATTTATGATCTCTCCAATTCTCATAATAGACTGCTAGTACTGGGAGACTTTAATCTGTGGCCAAACGGGCCTCTGGACTCTGCCTATCATGATCTCTGCCAGGCCTGTATCAATATTCATATTTACAACAAGGGGTGGTGAGGGACAGAGTCTCTGAATTAAGCAGAAAGCTCTCACCCAGTCAAGAGATCAGGGCTAGATCCAACACCGTTTTTTAGCTCACTGCACCATCCCAGTTTCAGAACCTGGCTGTATGCAAATTAGTCTGTTCCTGTCCCAGTGCATGATGGGAACAGGGCAAACCAAACTACAAAAGCCAATTCTTACACTGGGAAGGAAACAAGCTCCCGGGGACCGGTTTCTGGCATTACAGCCGTCTTCGGCCCGGTTTGCTTGAATCCTGATGGTGCAATGAGCAAGGGTCTCACATCTGAGAATACCCTTCCACGCTTAGGGTGGACAAAAATATTTACAACAAGGGGTGGTGAGGGACAGAGTCTCTGAATTAAGCAGAAAGCTCTCACCCAGTCAAGAGATCAGGGCTAGATCCAACACCGTTTTTTAGCTCACTGCACCATCCCAGTTTCAGAACCTGGCTGTATGCAAATTAGTCTGTTCCTGTCCCAGTGCATGATGGGAACAGGGCAAACCAAACTACAAAAGCCAATTCTTACACTGGGAAGGAAACAAGCTCCCGGGGACCGGTTTCTGGCATTACAGCCGTCTTCGGCCCGGTTTGCTTGAATCCTGATGGTGCAATGAGCAAGGGTCTCACATCTGAGAATACCCTTCCACGCTTAGGGTGGACAAAAATATTTACAACAAGGGGTGGTGAGGGACAGAGTCTCTGAATTAAGCAGAAAGCTCTCACCCAGTCAAGAGATCAGGGCTAGATCCAACACCGTTTTTTAGCTCACTGCACCATCCCAGTTTCAGAACCTGGCTGTATGCAAATTAGTCTGTTCCTGTCCCAGTGCATGATGGGAACAGGGCAAACCAAACTACAAAAGCCAATTCTTACACTGGGAAGGAAACAAGCTCCCGGGGACCGGTTTCTGGCATTACAGCCGTCTTCGGCCCGGTTTGCTTGAATCCTGATGGTGCAATGAGCAAGGGTCTCACATCTGAGAATACCCTTCCACGCTTAGGGTGGACAAAAATATTTACAACAAGGGGTGGTGAGGGACAGAGTCTCTGAATTAAGCAGAAAGCTCTCACCCAGTCAAGAGATCAGGGCTAGATCCAACACCGTTTTTTAGCTCACTGCACCATCCCAGTTTCAGAATTCATCACCACCCCCTTTTCTGTATCGATTTTGGCCACTATAAGTGTGGCAGGGTATACTCAGACATGAGTCCCTTTCTCACTGCTCCATCAGGATTCAAGCAAGCCGGGCCGAAGAGGCTGAAATGCCAGAAACCGGTCCCCGGTAGCTTGTCTCCTTTCTGGTGAAGAATTGGCTTGGTAGTTTGGTCTGCCCTGTTCCCATGATGCACTGGGCCAGGGACAGACTAATTTGCATATAGCCAGGTTCTGAGCTGGGATGGGGCAGTGAGATAAATAACGGTGATGGATCTAGCCCTGATCTTTGGACTGGGTAAGAGTGGTCTGCTTAATTCAGACACTCTGTTCATCACCACCCCCTTTCCTGAATCGTTTTTGGCCACTATAGGTGTGGCAGGGTATACTCAGACATGAGTCCCTTTCTCACTGCACCATCAGGATTCAAGCGAGCCTGGCCGAAGACGGCTGAAATGCCAGAAACCGGTCCCCGGTAGCTTGTCTCCTTTCTGGTGAAGAATTGGCTTGGTAGTTTAGTCTGCCCTGTTCCCATGATGCACTGGGCCTGGGACAGACTGATTTGCATATAGCGGGGTTCTGAGCTGGGATGGTGCAGTGAGATAAATAACGGTGATGGATCAAGCCCTGATCTTTGGACTGGGTAAGAGTGGTCTGCTTAATTCAGACACTCTGTTCATCACCACCCCCTTTTCTGAATCGTTTTTGGCCACTATAGGTGTGGCAGGATATACTCAGACATGAGTCCCTTTCTCACTGCACCATCAGGATTCAAGCAAGCCGGGCCGAAGACGGTTGAAATGCCAGAAACTGGTCCCCGGTAGCTTGTCTCCTTTCTGGTGAAGAATTGGCAAGGTATGTCGAAACGATCTAAAAGCGCCGGAAACGATGATAACGTCCCGTCCTCGTAAAGATCACCCAGTACCTGGATTCCCTCCTCCTCCCAGTTCTGCAGCTGCGACCAATCTCCACCATGCGGTAATGCAGTGAGCATTACCAGCGGGATTTCAGGGGCGTAGGGGTGGTTTACTCCCGCTCTACGCTGTGTCCAGTTCCAGCATAGCCTGAGTGTACGTTCTTCTTGTGTGAGGTCTCTAAGGGCTAGCCTCGGTTGCATTGCTATGTAGGATAGTACGTGTCCAGGTATTCCTAGGCCTCGTGTATCCTCAGGTCCTCGGAACTTGCGTGCTATTTCCTGAGTGTATATCTGTAATTGGGCTGCTAAGTAATACACTTCGAGGTCGGGTACAGCCGCTTTGGGTCTCATCAAAGTTGCAAGCGCCACTGTCGGCCCGTTCCCCAGAGGAAGGACACGATCAACCATTTCAGGTTTTGAAATACAGTGGGAGGAATCCAAATCGGGAGCGTCCTAAAATAATATAGGAGTCTAGGGAGCGCTACCATCTTTAGCAGAGCTATTCGTCCCGCTACCGACAGCGGGAGGGTGGCCCAAAAGGACATGCTGCCCTTCAGAGCTCTAATACTACGGGATATATTACCTTCTAAAACATCAGCTGGGGTGTGATAGATATAGACCCCTAAATATTTCAGACAATTGGGTTCCCATCTAATTGCCCTGGGCGTGGTGGGCTGGGTTTCTCCTTTACGTACCGGGAATAGGCATGTCTTACACCAATTCACATTAAGGCCTGATATTTCACCAAAGGTGGTCAATACGGTGTCGGTGCCAGTCAGGGCTCCGTCGGCATCCTCAAGGAAGAGCAAAATGTCGTCGGCGTATAGGGAGATGAACTGTTGCCCCGATAAGGTCCGCAGTCCCCTATAATGGGCCCCCGTATGGATCGACATTGCGAGGGGTTCTACTGCCAACGCAAAAAGCAACAGAGTCAGCGAGCACCCCTGTCTCGTGCCTCTTTCCACCGGATATTGTGGGGAGATCAGCGCGCCCGACTTCACTCTTGCCATCGCTGAAGCATATAGCACGGAAGTCCATTGTAGATATCCCTCTCCCACCCCGTAACACCTGAGCGCCCTGTGGAGGTACTCCCATTCCAAGCTATCAAACGCCTTTTCCAAATCGATCAATAGTATCATGGGGTGAGGGGCCTCCACATGGTCCCCCTCTAACAGACGAACCATGGTGGTGTTGCGCTTGGGTATGAATCCCGCTTGATCTACGTGAACAAGAGCGTCCATGTGCTCCAGCAGTCTGGACGCCAGGATGCTACTTAAGATTTTGTAATCCGTTGTGAGCATCGACAACGGTCTGTAGGACGCCGTATCGTTACTCTCTTTATCAGGTTTAAGCAGGGGGATCACCAACGCCTCGCGCATAGTGCGTGGCAGACACCCTAAATTTTTTTGCCTCTTTATACACTACTAATAGTCGTGGAGCCAACAGGTCAATGTAATTAGCCTAAAATTCGATGGGTAGTCCGTCTAGCCCCGGGGTTTTATTGCGTGCCATTAATTTTATGGTGCAACGGATTTCCCCTATTTCAATGTCTTTGCCCAAGTCCTGCGCCTGCTCGGGTTCTAGCTTCGGAAAGGGTAGTCCTCCTAAAAAGTGATCTATGGCCGAGGTACCCACTAACAATCTACTCTGGTATAGAGTTTCATCATAACATGAGAAACTGTTGAGAATTTCAGGCTGAGTATATACTTCCACGCCCTCAGTAGTACGCATAGATACTGTGGGGGAGCTGTGTCTCATGGGGTTGGCCAGCCAGCCCAGCAATGCTCCCGATTTGTCTCCCTCTGCGAGGGACCTGGTTATGTAAGTCTTGTGGTCGAAGCTACGCAGCCTTTCCACTTCGACTGCCACCGCTTCTTTCGCCGCTGCACTCTGTTGTTGTAGCTTAGGGCGTCCGGGCCGCAGGAGCTCTATTTCTCAGAGTTTCCGATCCGCTTTACCGAGGTCATCTAAGAGCACCCTATGGCATTCCCTCCTTTTTAGCTATACAATAGCCTCTTACAACTACCTTGAAGGCATCCCATTCCGTCGCTCTCTCCCCAGTCGTGTCTTCATTTTCTGCAGAGTAGTTAGTGATCCTCTCCCCCAATTCCTTGTGGAAAAGTGGGTCTTCTAGCATTTCAGGGCGCAATCTCCAGGTAGGAACACAGGAGGCGCCCGGAAACCACCTCACGTCCGCTATCGGAGGATTGTGATCTGAGATCGTTCTCATCAAATATTCGTTTTTAGTGATTGTGGGTACCAGCGTTGTGGAGCGAGCGCATCCAGCCTCACATGGAGCTCATGCATTCCTGAACAATAGGAGTAATCTCGGGTGTGTGGGTGCTGGGCCCGCCAAATGTCGGTCAAACCCCACTTTGTTTGCCACTCCAATCCACCCTTGGCTATTCGGCGTGTTGGGGAGTCTGCCAGCGGGGGGTGCGATCTATCAAGGGCCACATCTACCACTGGGTTGAAGTCGCCTCCCATCAATAGTGGCCCCACTAAGAAGTGGGCCAGGGAGCCCGACATTGTCGCAAGGAAGGTTAACTGGTCAACATTAGGCGCATAAATGCTGCAAATGTTTATGTCCTTACCCCCCAGTTTACCCGCTATGGCCACAAACCGCCCCTCAGGATCTACCATGTGTTTGGTCATCTGGAAAGGGACCCCAGCCCTTATCCAAATCAGCGCGCCCCTAGCATAAGCTGAATATGTAGTGTTGTATACTTGGCCTCTCCATCTGCGTTGCAATGCTATCCCTTCTGTCTTTGTTAGATGTGTTTCCTGCAGTAACGCTATTTGGACCCCTCTGCGCACCAAGTAAGCATGTACCTTGTGTCGTCTCGTCATAGTATGTAACCCCGTACATTCCAGTTAATGCATTTCAAGTTAGATAATTCACCCATTGTCCCACAATGTCCTGCACTCTCTCCGCCAACCAATTGCTATTTGGTTCAAATAAAGCAAATCCCCTGCACCGATGGCGTGCCCACCCCCCAACAAAATAACATTCCCAAACCCCTCCGCCTCACCCACCCCCCCAGAACAGGACCCAAAGACCACAATCTAGTTCCCATCCAAACTCTCCCCAAAAGAACAATCAAAGAATCCTGATGGTAGTCAACGCAGGCTTGCCTTAGGAGCAAAGTGGGGGGCCAAGTACCGGCGGGAAGTCGCCCTCTGCCCGAACTTCCTGTTTGCGATCGAGCTCTAATGACTTATGGTCAGCTTAGAGCTTCACCCCCAACCCAGCTATTATCAGGCTAGCAATGCTCTCTCGCAGAACATAGTAAGCATTTCACCAAAGTGCGTCCCATATTTGAAACAGCTCACCAAGAGTCATCATTGTCCATCCAACATTCCTTCAGCCATCTCCGGATTGATCGTGGGCAGGTGCACACTGTCAGTTTCAGAGTCCTCCGTGTCTGAGCGGTCTTCACCTCTGCCAGACTCCGTGCCCTCCGTCACGGGTGTCTCTTGTGACCCCGACATGTTGGACACCACCTCCAAAACTCCTCGCCTCTCCGGAGCCGTCTCCAGTAATGAAGGTCGCCCAAGTCTACTTCGACCATTGCAAATCCGCCTGGACTTCCGCCGCGGCTTCTCCTCAGATATTGTTGGAAAAAGTGAACCAGGGCCATCCTTGCCGGCTCTGTATAGATCTAGCCAGCCACACGCATCATCAGGAGTATCGAAAAATTTGGTAGTACCATCCACTATTATTCGGAGTCTGGCCGAAAACAGTAAGGAGTACTGTATACTCTCGCTTCTCAGCTCTCGTTTGATCGCTAGGAAAGAGGCTCTTTTGCGCTGCGTATCATAAGTGCAATCCGGGAAGATGTTGACCTTACTGTTTTCCACCTGGAAGGGACCGTTCAACTGGGCATTGTGAAGTAGCAGATCCCTGTCCCGGTAGTGCAGCAGCCGCGCAACCACTGGCTGTGGGGGGCGGCCCTGCTGCAGCGGCCTAGATTGAACCCTGTGCGCTCGTTCCAGCGTGTAGAATGTGGACAGCCCCTCAGGCACCACCGCCGTCCGGAGCCACTCTTCCAAGTAACGAACCATGTCTCCCCCTTCAATTTTTTCCGGCAGCCCTACTATCCGGATGTTGCGTCCTCTGCCCTTTTCTCAAATGCGTCCATTCGGGCCAGGACATTCGTCATAGTGGCAGAGAGTGACTTTTGCGCTGGCTCCAGGGTGAGGACTGCGCTTTCCATCTCCTTGACCTTATCCGAGAGCTTACCATGATCAGCCCTGAGCAATCCGAGACCTGTTGCAACCTGCGCTGTCTTGCTGAAGCGCCGCTCGTGTGTCCGTTATCGCCGTCAAGATCTTGTCCAGTTGGTGTTGGGGTTGCGGGTCTCGCGGCGTCTCTGGGTCCGGCTGTTCTCCCCTGTCCGGCATTTCCGCGTCTGAAGTAGCTTGTGTGTTGCTCTTGGCTCCCTTCGGTTTCCCCATATTAAGTGTAGCATCCAAAACTGATCGGGGCACGCAGAGGGCAAACTGCCTCACGGCAGCCGTGTCTTAACAAGTTCCACCTCAGTCCACTGGCCTCCACTCTCCGAGAGGAGACTCCCTTAGCCGCTCTCCGCTCAAGCTCAAACGAATAGTTACGGGGAACCTACCATCAGGCCGTCCACCCCGTGAAGCAGGAACGCCAGATCAGGGCAATATTAACCAAGGTCTCTCCGGCTCTCAGCACCAGATGGCTACAGAGGCTTGTATTCCGGGCTGGCGGGACCCCCACTGGGGACGATGGTCCAGTTAGCTGTAGCGCCTGTAACGGTCCCAGCAGCGGTCCGCCACTCGCCCCAGTCTCTGAACAGTCCGTATCTGCACCGGGCGGTGCCGCCAGCAGTCCAGGCGCAGGTCGGCCCCAGCCACTCGTAGTGAAGTCACTGGGGGGCCACCCCACGCCTCCAGCAGCGCTAAAAGACTGCCCCTCGATATACCTCCGGGGCCGTCGCCACTTCTCCACCTCGCACAGGGCTCCCAGCACGCTCCGCCGTTCTCGCGGGCCTCACCAGGGCCCAAGGCGTCGATCGTTCGCCTCCGTCGCCGCGGCCCACCCACGGCCCACAGCACAGACTCCAGGGGTAAGCAGTGTATCCACTCCAGCTCCCGTGCACTACGCCAGGCCCCGCTACCGGAGAGGGCCGACCACCAGATGAATGCAGGCCGGAGTCGCCAAGCCCCGCTCTCGCCTTCTCGCTGGTAGCACTGTATTCCGGCCGCCATGATGGTCGTCCCCCCAGGGGACCGCATGACGAACCCCCAGGTACCCGCTACAGCCCCACAGTCCGGAGGGCGGGTCGCCCACGCCAGAAGGGGGCCTCTCTCACCGAGGGTCCGCCGGGGCACAGGTCGACTCCACCAGCCCTCCACGTCCCGCAAGTGCTCTCCTCCCCAGGCTCCAGTCCGATCAGTAGCTCCCAACAGTAGCCGCGCGGCAGGCATGCACAGGAGCCGCCGTGCGGATGCCAACGAGCGTCACTAGCGGTCCGGGCAGTCGGCGCACTCCGTATCAGCGGGGGTGGGGGTCCAGCACACGCCCCCGGCCCCGCGAGTCTGCCGGCCACTCAAGAGGAGCTATCTCTATTTGGGCTCCATTTTGACCGCGGCGCCGTCCGGTTAGTCGGATCTCGCCCAGCCCTTCTCGCCGTCCACAGGCTCCTCCGGGAGCTTTCGTTCAGGCCTCCAGTCGAGCGTCCCGTCCCACACAATCTCTTGCGATTTGGGAAACCGCAATCGCTGAATTATCAGGATTATTGGCGGCTCGATCGCGGAGCCGAGCTCTCAGGCGACCTCCACCATCGGCGTTCTAGCCACGCCCCCCCCCCCATCAAACCCTATGATGATGCTGTCACGTTGCTAACAACAAGGCGGAGAACCAAGATATACCACCTATCGAGCCTTGGTACGTGAATGAGGGTTTTTTAATCGGCACCGGAACGGAATAAGAGAACAAAACCCTGGTTACTCAGGACAAGTGATTCCTTCCCCCATTAATATTTGTACAATTGCAACTAAGGAAGCTTAAAGGATCACAAACTTTTCCTTCTCCCCCTCCTGATAAAAAACAATCCTTCTGAAATACCACAGGTACACAGAAGTGCAAAAAGAATGTGTGTGTTTCGACCCCTTTGGTAATACAGCTCAAGTGCACTCTTGTGAAGGGCTGTCCTCAGCGGCCTAAAAAGTACATGTAGATCTAGGGCTGTAGATCAAGGAGGGACCCATGGATCTTGCTCCAGAATCCTGCCATTGTGCGCAAGCCCTTGTGATTCTGACATGCTTATTATTCCTTCAAGATTTAGTTTGAAGCATTCTCATTGGAGCTCCAGGGCACTTCACAGGCTATTATTGTAGAGACACGGTCTGATGGTTAGCAGACTTACTTGTATCTAATCTGACTTGTCCTTTTCTGCTTTTCAACCATAGCCTCTTGTACTATATTAGCGTATCTTACCTTAGATAAGTAATTGCCTACTTTTAATTACTACTTGGTGCTATAATTACCTTTCTAGGGCTCCCTTTTACAGAACAAACAAATGTCATGGCGTTTGGTAGCAGTAACAAATGTGATTACAGTGCATTGAGATTTAGGTAATACTATGCATTATCTGCACCAACTCTTATTAAATATGTTATGAAGGTGACCCTATAACATGGAGTTATTAGTTCTCTGCCTGTACTCACCACACACCTTTTAATACGCCATGTAAAAAGTTTTAGCAGGAAAATGTAACAGCAAAACACTTTTTTTGCATGAAACACCAACTAAAGTTTAGCGATGTGCACACAGTAGGCTATGTCAAAAAGTGTAACATTTGATCACTTACCCAGTTCTGATAGCCAAATGAAACCTTCGGCCACAACATATTTACGTTACAGCCACAGACTTTCATCCTCACAACACTGTACATAAGAAGTATTAACTATTACCCTTCTTGGAATCAAGTTATTTATTGAACTGTGCGGGAGACATATTCTTCTGATTGGGCACAATATCTTACAGGTTGTTGTCTCACCCTGATCCTTGTCAGACCTTCTACGATTCATCCATGTACAACCACTGGCTTCACTTCCCTGAAGTCAAAGAGGTTTTGAGTTGTGCACGAGTCACATGGTCAGCCCTAGCCATGAAGGATTGGTGGGAGCTCTCCGACCACAAGTGGTCTGAACAAGGGGGTCTAATGGAAAAACCCATTTTCCACATTTATTGGTTCAAAGGCTATAGAAAAGGTCAGGGCAAAGAGAAAAGTTATGTGCCAGGAAAAATACTGTAATAGGAAACAGAATGCTCACCACGGTTCCTGTGCCTGTTAAAATGCCATCAAAGTTCACGTGCCAGCAAAATAATGTAATTAGAAATGCTGCTATTATATGGCAGAGTGTTGCTGCTGATGTTCAAGGGGTCCCATTGTACATCTTGGTGCTGTACTGATATTCCAGGGTGAAGCCAATAACATCGTGTTTGCACTCGATGTGCCAGGGCAGTGCTGTCCGGTCAGGACACAGCTTAAATATTTTAGGGGGCTTCCATATTTGCAAGGATGCTGCCTGTGACCCCCCACTCTCGCGTAAGGAAACTTGAGGGAGCCCGCCGCAAACTATATGAAGGGGTCCCTTCCAGATTCAGTCAGGAACTCTTAAGGCCAGGGTACTTTGCTGAGGGGGCCCACTGTAGCTAGGCCCCCGCCCCATCAAGAGGACCTCGGGGTCCTGTGTTGCACCAGGTGCTTCATTATATCAAAGTGCTGCACAGTAAGTAAGGCTGCTGGTCAGCATGGCCTACCACTGCTTTAAATGCCAGCTGTATCAGAGCACGGTCCGGCCAAAAACATCAGGAAGGCTAACCATAAGACACCCATCAATATGCTACAGCTGTATCAGACATGAAGGTGAAGCGGTTTAACACGCCAAGACGCTGCCCAGTTGCCTTTGGGCTCTCTGTGACATTATTATTGAATTTTTTCATAAAAATATTCTGCTTGGTTTTGTTATAAACAGGATTATTGGCCACATGGTTAATGGTGCCCGGTGGTTCATGTAATCGGGGGACCCTTACATCAGTTTTTTCCCGATAACAAATCATTGTCTTCTGGCAATTGAGTTGTGTTGTGGGGAACAGTGAGTTCGAAAATGGTGTCCGTGAGGACTAAGCTATGTGGCGACCTTACACAAGGGTTTTATGAATGCTGTACACCCTGGACAACCATCAATTAGAAGGTTTTCATCCTATTTTTTGCTTGCATAACATTCCATAGACCAAAAAAAAAAAACCCTATTCCTTGATGCCATTTCCAGTCTCTCTGGGGTTGATGACTGTCCCGAGAGTTTTTTATGGGCATGATTCACAAAGATCTGCTTAAACCCCAACACCAGTGTCTGTCCTCACACAGGTGTCTGCCTGTTCTCATACACTAGTACCAGTCCCTCTGCAGCAGTGTCTGTTCCCCTTCACCGGCGTCTGTTCCCCTTCACCGGCGTCTGCTCCCTATAACCAGCGTCTGCTCCCTTTAACCACTGCCTGCTCCTTTTAACCACTGCCTGCTCCCTTTAACCACTGTCTGCTCCCTTTAACCACTGTCTGCTCCCTTTAACCACTGTCTGCTCCCTTTAACCACTGTCTGCTCCCTTTAACCACTGTCTGCTCCCTTTAACCACTGTCTGCTCCCTTTAACCACTGTCTGCTCCCTTTAACCACTGTCTGTTGCCCTTTAACCAGTGTCTGTTGCCCTTTAACCAGTGTCTGTTGCCCTTCACCAGTGTCAGTTCCCCTTCACCAGTGTCAGTTCCCCTTCACCAGTGTCAGTTCCCCTTCACCAGTGTCGGTTCCCCTTCACCAGTGTCGGTTCCCCTTCACCAGTGTCGGTTCCCCTTCACCAGTGTCAGTTCCCCTTCACCAGTGTCAGTTCCCCTTCACCAGTGTCAGTTCCCCTTCACCAGTGTCAGTTCCCCTTCACCAGTGTCTGTTCCCCTTCACCAGTGTCTGTTCCCCTTCACCAGTGTCTGTTCCCCTTCACCAGTGTCTGTTCCCCTTCACCAGTGCCTGTTCCCCTTCACCAGTGCCTGTTCCCCTTCACCAGTGCGTGTTCCCCTTCACCAGTGTCTGTTCCCCTTCACCAGTGTCTGTTCCCCTTCACCAGTGTCTGTTCCCCTTCACCAGTGTCTGTTCCCCTTCACCAGTGTCTGTTTCCCTTCACCAGTGTCTGTTTCCCTTCACCAGTGTCTGTTCCCCTTCACCAGTGTCTGTTCCCCTTCACCAGTGTCTGTTCCCCTTCACCAGTGTCTGTTCCCCTTCACCAGTGTCTGTTCCCCTTCACCAGTGTCTGTTCCCCTTCACCAGTGTCTGTTCCCCTTCACCAGTGTATGTTCCCCTTCACCAGTGTCTGTTCCCCTTCACCAGTGTCTGTTCCCCTTCCAGTGTCTGTTCCCCTTCACCAGTGTCTGTTCCCCTTCACCAGTGTCTGTTCCCCTTCACCAGTGTCTGTTCCCCTTCACCAGTGTCTGTTCCCCTTCACCAGTGTCTGTTCCCCTTCACCAGTGTCTGTTCCCCTTCACCAGTGTCTGTTCCCCTTCACCAGTGTCTGTTCCCCTTCACCAGTGTCTGTTCCCCTTCACCAGTGTCTGTTCCCCTTCACCAGTGTCTGTTCCCCTTCACCAGTGTCTGTTCCCCTTCACCAGTGTCTGTTCCCCTTCACCAGTGTCTGTTCCCCTTCACCAGTGTCTGTTCCCCTTCACCAGTGTCTGTTCCCCTTCACCAGTGTATGTTCCCCTTCACCAGTGTCTGTTCCCCTTCACCAGTGTCTGTTCCCCTTCACCAGTGTCTGTTCCCCTTCACCAGTGTCTGTTCCCCTTCACCAGTGTCTGTTCCCCTTCACCAGTGTCCGTTTCCCTTCACCAGTGTCTGTTCCCCTTCACCAGTGTCTGTCGTTTAGAGTCCACCCATCCCCAATATCTGCCCTAAAACCAGTTATCTTTCCCTCATACCAGTTTCTATCCCCATACATGTCCCTCCCTGTACATCTGTCGTCACCTACACAAGTGTCTGTTTGTGTCTGTTCCCCTTCACCAATGTCTGCTGCCTAGTGTCTACCCCTCCCCCAATATCTGCCCTAACACCAGTATCTGTCCCTCATACCAGTACTATCCCCATACATGTCCCTCCCCATACATCCGTCGCCACCTACACTTGTGTCTGGCTCCTGTCGCCAGTGTCTGTTCCACTTCACCAGTGTCTGTCGCTTAGTGTCCACCCCTCCCCCAGTATCTGTCCCTCATACCAGTATCTATCACCATACATTTTCCTCCCATACATCCGTTGCCACCTACACTTTTGTATGTCTCGCACCACCAGTGCCCATCCTCACCACTGAGGGCTGCCCCAACACCATGTCCGTCCTTACACCAGTAAGAGTCTGCCTGTCTCCCTACACTGGCACCAGTCCCTCAGCAACAGTGTCTGTCCCCAAATGTTGCAGTTTCTGTCTCAGCAAGGAGGGAGCGCATATTTGCAGACTGTAGACATGTGAATAGGTCAGCAGCTATTAAGTGACTGGGAACCACTAGGAATCCATTTCAGAAAGGGGCCAATGCCACTAGGAAGGCAACATTTTCCCTCTACATCCCTCCACCAGGCATGCCCTCCACAGACATTTAGGAGCAGTTAGAAGTGTGAGTGCATGGAAAGGAATGTGGGATCTGCCCCTTACTGACACCAACTGCTGGAGTCTGTATCAAAGGGTCGCCTCTTCCCCGCTTTCCAAGAAGCTGACTCAGTTATAGGTGAGACTCTATGTGTGGGTGGCTGGGTGTGTGTGGGTGGCTCTGTGTGTGTGTGGCTGTGTATGGGTGGCTCTATGTGTGTGTGGGTGGCTCTGTGTGTGTGTGGGTGGCTCTGTGTGTGTGTGTGGCTCTGTGTGTGTGTGGCTCTGTGTGTGTGTGTGTGTGGCTCTGTGTGGGTAGCTTTTTTTGTAGGTGGCTCTATGTGTGGGTGGCTCTGTGTGTG
The DNA here is from genome assembly GCF_964263255.1 of Lissotriton vulgaris. Lineage (NCBI taxonomy): Eukaryota > Metazoa > Chordata > Amphibia > Caudata > Salamandridae > Lissotriton > Lissotriton vulgaris. The sequence continues at coordinate 1,685,733,680 of NC_141693.1, read as the reverse complement.
AGGGTGGCTCTTTGTAGGTGGCTCTGTGTGTGTGGGTGGCTCTGTATGTGTGTGTGTGGGTGGCTTTGTGTGTGTGGCTCTGTGGGTGTAATGCAATAGGTCATGCATTTGCGAGCGATTAAGCTATTGGCATTGTAAATGACAATGCCATTTATTTAACGATTAAGCTATTGGCAATGTAAATGACAATGCCATTTATTTAGGATTTTAAAAAAAACATTTTAAGGAGCAATGCCAATAGCTCTACCTTTAATAATGCCGAGACCATTGCGTTGTAAATGCTTGTATATTTTCTCCCCTTGAGTACCGGGACCTTTTCTCGGGAAAGGAGAGTACCGGTACTCATAAATGCCCGGTTTTGATGCGGTTGGTGCTGCGCTCCATCCTTGGCAGGTCTTTCTGCACGGCCTATAATGGGTTAAAGCACCTTTCAAACCAAGCTGAAGCCTGGGTTACGATGGTTCAAAAGCCCCAGGAGAGCAGCTCGCCTTCATTAGAACACAGAGCTGTGTGTGTATCTCTGGAGTAAAAGGTCGAGTATCGCTGCAGGGTTCCATTCAGAGGGGGTCTGAAGGTGACAAAAAACCTGATTGGCACGAGCGTGAGCCACATTGTTCAGGGACACAGCTTGTTAGTATGTCCATTGTTTTAATCGCGCGCAAATCTTCGCCCATCAACAATTTAAATGAGATGGATTTGCATGTAACAAAATCCTGGCACTCTAGATTACATCAATGGATTCATGCTTTAAAAAACAAACATTTGCAATGCAATAGGTCTCGCATTAGGAAAGTGTGAGCTATTGGTATTGTAAATGACACGTTTTTTTAATATGTGTTGGCTTTGAAAATATATTAATTAATAGCATCGTTATTCACAAAGCCAATAGCTTACACTTTCCTAATGCGAGTCCTATTGGCTATGGCAATGCTTGTTGGTAGCAAGGAAGGACAGCAAGGGCAGTGCTGTTGTGGTGCTGAGTGATGATGTGGTTGTGTATTAGAGTGATGTGGTGGTGTCCCCGAGTGATGTGGTGGTATCCCCGAGTGATGTGGTGGTGTCCCCGAGTGATGTGGTGGTATCCTTGAGTGATGTGGTGGTGTCCCCGAGTGATGTGGTGGTGCCCCCGAGTGATGTGGTGGTGTCCCCGAGTGATGTGGTGGTGCCGCTGAGTGGTGCCCCCGAGTGATGTGGTAGTGCCCCAGAGTGATGTGGTGGTGCCCCTCAGTGATGTGGTGGTGCCCCTCAGTGATGTGGTGGTGCCCCTCAGTGATGTGGTGGTGCCCCTGAGTGATGTGGTGGTGCCCCCGACTGATGTGGTGGTGTCCCCGACTGATGTGGTGGTGTCCCCGACTGATGTGGTGGTGTCCCCGACTGATGTGGTGGTGTTCCCGAGTGATGTGGTGGTGTTCCCGAGTGATGTGGTGGTGTTCCCGAGTGATGTGGTGGTGTTCCCGAGTGATGTGGTGGTGTTCCCAGAGGGATGTGGTGGTGTTCCCAGAGGGATGTGGTGGTGCCCCCGAGTGATGTGGTGGTGTCCCCGAGTGACGTGGTGGAGTTGGAGGGTGGAGTTGGAGGGTGGAGTTGGAGGGTGGAGTTGGAGGGTGGAGTTGGAGGGTGGAGTTGGAGGGTGGAGTTGGAGGGTGGAGTTGGAGGGTGGAGTTGGAGGGTGGAGTTGGAGGGTGGAGTTGGAGGGTGGAGTTGGAGGGTGGAGTTGGAGGGTGGAGTTGGAGGGTGGAGTTGGAGGGTGGAGTTGGAGGGTGGAGTTGGAGGGTGGAGTTGGAGGGTGGAGTTGGAGGGTGGAGTTGGAGTTGGAGGGTGGGGGTGGAGGGTGGAGTTGGAGGGTGGAGGGTGGAGTTGGAGGGTGGAGTTGGAGGGTGGAGTTGGAGGGTGGAGTTGGAGGGTGGAGTTGGAGGGTGGAGTTGGAGGGTGGAGGTGGAGGGTGGGGGTGGAGGGTGGGGGTGGAGGGTGGAGTTGGAGGGTGGAGGGTGGAATTGGAGGGTGGAGTTGGAGGGTGGAGTTGGAGGGTGGAGTTGGAGGGTGGAGTGTGGAATTGGAGGGTGGAGTTGGAGGGTGGAGTTGGAGTTGGAGTGTGGAATTGGAGTTGGAGTGTGGAATTGGAGTTGGAGGGTGTAGTTGGAGGGTGGAGGGTCTGGGCAGAGCAGGATACATTAACAATATACATGCTGGAGTGAGAGGCATAGGGAGCTAACAGCATAGTATGGTTAGGTTTGGAATCATGTCAGCAGCGAATAGTAGCGGAAACAAAGGTCAGGCTAAAGATGTAGCGCTGGCACGCTGAAAAAACGTTCACCTCTTGTACAAAATAATAGTAAAACAAATGCATCACCTAGAAGTGTAGGTTAAATTTAGTGTCCCAGCTAGAATATTTTTAAATCCTTCAAAAAAAAGATTGTTGTCTGTATACAATACATCCACAAATCATACACCTGGAGTAAGAGGGCAACTGTTTATGACGTTTCTGAGACTCCAGTACAGCCCGAGTGGCGCTCTGCGGCCGATAGTGTTTAAAAATGCTATAACACTAAATATATATATATATATAGTGTATCCAAACACATTTGCATTCTGAGGTGGTTTAAAATATGTTTGGAGTCAGATTACCAGAGGCTGGCAGAGCTGCGGTCTCCGGTTTAAACCTGCCCTGGAGGTCGCCACAAATATTTACACACAGGTCTCTTATTTGTTGCATTTTCCAAGGCAAACGTGGTGAATCTAGACTTTACCTTTGGCAGTGCAGTGTACATTCCCACACCGTCCCCACATAAATAAATGTAAACGATTTTAACATAAGCCTTTCACCAGTCCAAACGTTTCACATAGATTTAGGGACACTGCTGGCTTAAAATAGGGTAACGTAGAGCAGCGCTACTACTGGCAAACTCCATACAGGCTTGGCATTCAGGACGGACACAGCAGGAAACGAGGAGTGACTATGGGGAAGTACCAAATCAAGCTTTCAGCATTGCCCCGGGGGTGGGGGGGTGGGAGGTGGGCGGGGGAGCAGCAGTAGCGTTTAATGTGGTGAGAAGAAAGAGTGTAAGTGAGAAATGGCAGAGGGAAAAAGAGCCACTGCGAACGAAAAGTAGGTAGTGAGTGCACAACAACATAAAAACACAAAATCCACTATATACCATGACATAAAAACACAGAATCAACTATATACTATGTCAGAAAAGCCACTACATTGCTTCACAACTATATTAAAATCATTCACATACCTACTGGCAGCAGGTATTAAGGCGCGTAGAGGCACTGCCCTCCCATTCATGAAGGAGAATGAGCACTCTGAACAGTTCAAGGCTAAGGGCAGCAGGTTGCTGACAGTGATCAGATGCAAGCCAGTGCAGTGGCATTATGACCGGTGGGCGTAGCCTGTATAGCAGCTCTGTATAGGTCGCCATAAGGCAGCACTGTTGGGGCTCAGGGTGGAGCTAGCAGAGCTTCATGCAGGTGACTGGCAGGGGAAAAGGCTGCCTTACAGTGTGAATGTGGAAGTGGATGGTGCTGAGGGGTTGTGTTGGGGGAGGAATCTGCGAGTTAGTTCTGGCCATGGAAGGAGAACACGCTCTTCTGCTTGGAATCCTAAACTTTGAGTTGCCCTTAACGGATCTTCGGAATGAAATCCAGAACTTGTGCAACAGCAGAAGCTTCACAGCCCCTAGTCCATTTCCTCGGACTGCCTCTGGCAGTACCAAGGGGGTGGAGTGAGGGGTAACTATTAGCTAGCGCCATGAAACCGTCCCGGTATAAGCGCGCTCTACAAATCTGTTAAAATTCAAATTATTAACACAGCAGTCCCTCCCTTCACAGCACGATTTAAAAGCTTTCTGCAGTTCCCAGATACTTGGTGAGTGGAACTTTACCTTTGTTCTGCTGCAACTTCTGCAAAACAACATGTATAGGGCGTGACACCAAAAGTGGTATTTTATACATTTCCTGTAGCGCAGGTTTTACACTGCTGCTGTTGATTTTCATGTCGCCAAAAGAAGACTTTTATGAACATCTTTGTTTAAAGAGAGCAATGATAAACTGCTTTGGCAGCCCACTTTGATTTACTACACTCCTTTTCAATGGAGAAACATAATTTAATGGACAGCTTACACAAGGATAAAAGCCCCCCCAACACCCTCCTTCATTTCAGATGTAATTGCTCACTCGTTCTGTGCACACCCCTTTTACCCTCCACCATACGCCACTGTATATGCCTCTACAGAAGAAAAAATACATTGATACGGTTAGTGACTGATTAATGGATGAATGTACTATTTATTTTTTCTCAATTCTATCTAATACGGCACCGTATAGTAGTTCAATCCCACATTTATTTAGTCTCTGAAGCAGCAGGAATGTTATTTAAAAACATTTGCCCTTTACCAGAAGGAAGATATCTTTTCAGCCATCTAATACAATATTAGCCATTCAGGCTGGGTTTCTATCACTTCAATGTTCGATGCAGAGTTACCTATTTTCTAAGGAGTCTTATATATCTTTTTTCTCTTGGACAATCATATTAACACCGCCTCGCAGGTCATTTATATAAGCTATTTATAGTTCCTCCACTCACCCCAGCTGTGTGCACTTTGTTCTTACCACCCTAAGAACGAACAATTCTTCAGTGGTGTAGGCTTAGTAGGTCCGAGGTTTAACAGGGCAATCATCATACAGAACTACTGCTAACAATACACATAGAAGGTGTCTCGGTCTGACACTGGCTTTCTTCCATCAGCCTTTTGGATCAGCCACTGGGTAGAGACTCTGTCAATCATTTTTTGGCTAACCTGAGTGGTGTATTCATCTCTCACCTCATGCTATTAGCTGTTTGATTGTATCCATTCGTCTACACGTGACTGCATCCATTGAACAGCACAGGAACTACTTTACAACTACAGAGCTATTGGTTCTCTCCCGCTGGCTCTACTGGCTTTAGACTGGAAGCCTTTGCACATCAAACCCCAGACATACTGGCTTTGTTAATGCTTGTTTTTCAATTGAGCGCAGGCAGTTGATCAAATATCTTTTCATGAGAAGAATAAAACTGAACCACTGGGTTCGCCTGGAAAATGAAATCTGCCAATGCCCCAGTGCCCCATCTCGAAAAAAGGCTGAACATGTCTGCAGACACATTCACTGAGTTCCGCATAGGTCCTGTTCCTTCTTGCCTTGAATCACTTTTATTCTGGCTGTTGTGAAGGGCCAGTAGCAGGGGCAAACCAATAAAGCAACGGTGCTAGCATCAGAGCAAGCTGTACCCTATTTTAGAGATGTCCCCCAAGAATCTCCAACCATACTATTTGGTGACCAGCTGTTTGTGCTGAGCCTTATACATGCTGGTTATAATTCAGATCTCAAAGGATGCTGGCTGTAGGATTTCTGGGGAGTGGACTTCCGAAGCTCGAGATTGTCAGTCTGTGACGGAAGTACCCAGCAGAGCCTCGGATCCATACCCCTCTTTTCCTGCTGCCCATGATCTGTTGATGGAGAAGATGAACTTGATGGCGCAAGTATATGTAAGGGAAGGTGTGCTGTATCCTGTACACATAGTGAGGTCATTAGTGCGCCTGAGGCACACCTGCAGCTCAGCCAGCCTGACCCATGAGGAAGTGATTGTCAGGGTGGGGTTGGCAACCTCGAGAGGGGGCCCTTCAGTGGCTCCTGCTGCAGTATACCGCTGCCAGTGTGGGCCATACAGGGACAGCAAAGATCATGGACGTGAGTGCTGAGACAAACCATCACTAAGGGGGAGACCCATCCCATGGTAGGGCACAAGGCAGCAGGGAAAAGGTCAGGAGAGCATAACATTTTCGCTCACATCCATGCCCCATTAATAGAAACTTTGGACGAAAAGCAAATTTCAGGATCACATACTTTATCATTTGAAAAGGCACTTCTGATCCCATATGATGTCAGCCAAAAAAGTGTCTATCTTTGAGTTCAATATATTCCATTCGTAAACCAAGGCAGAGGAGGCTCAAGAATTCATCAAGCTGAAGGGAATTCTCTTGCAGAAATCCGGAGGAGTCTGATAATGAGGGTCTGCAGGCTGGTGAAAATTTGGAATTTACACGTAGGCAGAAACTCCTGCTCACATCTATCAATGCTCTCCACAAGGTCTTAGCAACTAAAATAGGAAATGTCTCCACGGCGGTGCGCCAGAGTCTTAACTAGAAAGGTATACAGAAAGGATGATAGGAATCACCTAAGCACCAGGTAAAGTAGATGTGTTTCTGCGGTCTCTAGAGCAAAGTAAAGAGCAGAAGGCCTCTTACTTTGCTTTTTTTAGTGGAGTTTAAGTCTGCGGTGGAGGACAACATTCTTAAGCTGCAGCCGAGGGTGGAGTTCCCCTAACAATGTTTACTGATGTGCCCAGATAAGAATTCTGTTGGTCTACTTGAAGTGAGGGTGATAACCTTCAATCTTTAAGGGGTGAAATCCCACCAGCAGGGTTGGTGTAGTGTTGCTGGGGTAATGGAGAAGGTTTTATTCCCTTGAGTAGCTCAAGGTATTTTCCAGTTTTGCTGTAGTAGTTCCCCTGGTAAACCACCCTTCCCTCTCTGGGCTATTTAGGCCGCTAGGTTCTACCATTTTCGCTGTTTTGCTTTTTGGGATCTTACTAATTTAGAAATGCTTTTGTTAGAAAGTGCATGGTGTTTGCGGAGTTTTAATTTTGACCTATGTTAACAATGGATTTTGCAGCATTAAAAGTACTGTCTTCTGTTTTCCACAATCAAACAATTTTAAACTCAATATGTAGGAGACAACAAAAAACAGTGAGGTAAGTTTGCCCAACTTCATTTGATTTACAATAGAAAAAGAACTCTACATAACACCCTTCAAAGTAAAGACTAACATGCTTTAATATGCGTCTCCAAATCTCTTTTCAATGTAAAGCAAACTGGAAAAGGATATAAACGTTAGTCATAACTTACTAGACTTGCATACAGAAAACAGTAGCACATCAGCTATGTTAAATCATGCTGTTTGCAAGATATATTTACACAAACTATAAAGTTTGCTATGCATTAATCTGCAATGATTTGAATTTATAATATGGGCATACCATTTTTGTTCGTTTTTCCTTGTACATCTTAAATCAGAGCACAATTTGAGAGGAACATTAAGGAAACAAAGATCGACCACTTAAGTAGCAGCCTCAAGACCACATGGCCATAAGTGCATGCAAATCCACAATTTTTGACAAAAGAAGCTAAGTGCTACAGTTCTTCCATCTACAGCCCCGCCAAATTGCCACTTAACACCAGAAAGGAAACTTTAGGTCAAAGGAATGGGTCCAGATGTTATATATGACATGAACCTCCCACGAGTTGCAGCCTAGGGTGAGGAAATTAGAGATGTATGCTCAGTTGCAATTTTTCAAAGGAATCAATAAGAATAAGTCTTTCCTCTGCTACCCTAAGAAGCTCTTACCCAGCATGACTAGACAGAAGGCTTCAAAACACAGAAAAGCCCCCACAAAAGAACAAACCTGACACTCAGATCTAACCTCTTTATTGTCTGACTAAAGTCATGTGATGTAGGCCACTAAAAAAGCAAGTTATTTACCTATGCACTCTAGTTGTCCAGTATAGATGTCTTTCATAGATTTGCTTCATTGAATCATTCCCATTGGTAAGGTAGGAGTCTCACGTTAATTACAGTAAGCTGTATAATTCACATCATCTTAATGGAACCAAACTCCAACCAGTCAGGAAGCATCCTTTCCCTCAAGGGCCATCGCACCTTAGATTTCTCAGCATAAGTACAAAGGTAAGATATTAGAGTATTTTTAAGAGGTGAGACCCAATTGGTGAGGAAGGAGCGTTGCATGTGAATCTATGAGAGATATCAATCATGGAGAAATACAGTGTAAAGGTGACTCATTTTTTTCTCAAGTATTGATTTTCATAGATTCACAAGCTTAAATCATCCTCATCACCGAGATAGGAGTCTAACTGTAATTATAGTAAACAGTAGAATTCACATAATTTTAAAAAGAACCAAACACCAACCAATCAAGAAGCACCCTTTCCCTCAAGAGCCACTATACCTTACATTTCTCAGCACAAGTGTAAGATATTAGAAGTATTTTTAGGAGGTGAGAACCAATTGGGGAGAAGGATGGGTCACATGTGAAAGTATGATTTATATAAATAATAGACATTTACAGTGTAAAGATAAGTTACTCAACTTTTTCTTAAATATTGAATGTTTCATAAATTCACAGGCTTGAATCTAAATAGCAAGCAGTAGTCATTAAAAGGCACTACATTTAAAGAGGGGGTGGGAATCAGGTATATTGATAGAAAGTAAAGAAGAGAGCTCACTTCAATGGAGAAGATGTCCAAGAACTGCCTATCCCCTGCTGCATTATGTTGAATCGAGACAGTAATATTTGGTAATAGTGTACAAGTACATCTCTCACTCTTCTGACTGCCTCTTATCATGCCCTCTTGGTAGGCTCTTTAGAGGTATCACTTTCTGAAAATCGATCTTACTTGTGGATCTTATGAAAAGATTTTGATTTTCCTTCAAGCTCGTTGTCTGAAGAATGTTTTTTCTTTCGCCTGTACATAATATGTCCTCGATCTTTCAGAGTTTTGGGTGGAATAGTACAAGAGAACCTATATTCCTTGGCTTTATGCTTTGGATCAAGGTAGTAAAGGTACTCCTTATGAAGGTCACCAGAGTGAAACCTTAGCTTGTCACAGGAGGTACAAGGTCTAAAAATAACTTTTTGAGATGTGTCGGACATATTTTGCAGCATCAAATAACAGCAAAATTATGTTGTTATTCATAAATTTTCCCTGCAGCCAGGTTAATATAAGGTGTACAATCAATCTCCTTCTGAGAGAAAGAAACTGAGCACACCTCAAGGAGACTCCTTTCACAGGATGTTCGGTATGAAGTCTGAGGTATGGAGACCATTGAGGGGAAGGGCCCTTCCTGAGTTGGTTGGAATATTGGTCTTTTAATAGGAAGTGACTTGGTCAACAATGGCACTGCTTTGACCTTTGTCAAGCTATGTTTTCCCTTATCCTGCTTACTATAATTCCTGTGAGACTCCCACCTCAATGATGGGATGATTCAAGCATGTAAAACCAGGAAAGATTCAATACTGAAAAACTGAATCCAGCTACTTTTCAGATCCCCTCTGAGGAGTCTTCTCTCCAAGACGACTGAATCGTAGAGAAGAGAGCAATACAATTTTTTTTGTGGTCTTTTTAAGACTTGGAAAGACGAATGGCAGAACCACAGCACCCCACTCTATAGATTAGCAAACATGGATACAGCCACCCTCATAAGCAGCCAGGCATCTCACTCACACGTGTACGGTCAACACCAACAATCTCCTCTATATCAAACTAACCACTACTCAAGCCCTCTACAGTACAGACTGAAACCCCTAACACCTGCTTTGCTGTGCACCAAATCGTTATCCTCAGTCAAACAAGGTAACATTAAAGATGTGGTTCAGAGATTGCAGAGACACAAATTATTCTGTTGAAAAAAACCAAGATATGTTCAAAATTAATAAACACACCACCTGAATAGGTGACAAATATGATTATGAAGACCATTATTGGTCAATCCCAGAAACTAGCCTCCCGCCTGTTATTGCCTGGACCCCACTAGCTTTGCAAACAAATGCCCTTTGTTTAAAATTTTTACTCCGGGCTTGCAACGGCCGGTTCCCGGCTGGCAATGCCTCCAACATTACATTTAATAGACTAGGATCCACATCAATCATTGATTATATCCTTGTTGATACTTGTAGTTGGGATAGAGTTCTTGGATTTATTATCAGTCCCCGCAGTGACAGTGACCACAATGCCCTGCACATAAACATCTGCTTATCAACGGGCAAAAATCATGACCTAACACTTGGGAATGTAGTCCCCGCCCTAGTCCAAGTAATTAGAGGGAGAAGGGTACGCTGGGGGGACTTCACACTCTCCCAAGAAAAGCTGGCCAGCCTGTATCAGACTGCACTCCCTTTTTTTGCCAAAGCAGACTCTCTAGCGACTGTAACATGTTCTCTGGATTCTAAGCTAACTATCTGTGAAAACCATAAAGAACTAATGGATACTCTGGCTCCCTATTTTGTTAACCATAGTAAACCAAGGGATAAGCCCAAACCTAGTCATCAATGGTTCAATAGTAATTGCAGAGCTGCTAAGTTAAACTTACTGAATGCAATTAAGAGCAATAAAAGGACAGATCTGTTGGAAGCACGGGCCAATTATACTAGGGAACTGAAACGGGCCAAAAAAAGCTGGGAAAAAACCAGAAGTGGGAAGACATTAGGGCAGCCTTGTTAGCACGAGATCTTAAAGTCTTTTGGAATTTGGTCAATGAGGGATCTAGAAATCATAAGTCTGCCATTGAGCCAAATATCAGTGAGGATGTTTGGGTTGCTCATTTCCAACCCCTTTATGCTTCCCCAGTTAATGACCCCCATCACATAACAGAGGGAGGGCAAGAAGAAGCAAGAGGGGTTACTGGGCCACAAATCCAACTAAGTGAAGTTGAGTTTGCACTGGAGAAAATAGCCCCTATTAAAGCACCAGGGCTGGACAGAATACCTGGAGATCTCTTCCACAGCGAAGTCTCAATTTGGGGTCCCTATCTTACCTTGTTTTTTAATGCTTTATTGGAGGACATCCCCATGCCCCCTACATGGGCAGGGGCTGAAATTATACCCATTTTTAAAAAAGGGTCCCCACTCCTGCCATTGAATTACCGGCCTATAAGCCACTACAGGAAAAATGATTCCAAAGAAAACAATCTGAAATCATTCTTACAATAACTTGTGAAAAATTATACACATTAAACTTCATTTTATTGCATATAGATGGTCCACTATCTACTTGTACTTTTGAACGAAATGTTAATTTGTCTCCAGACCTAACATACTTCAGTGAACTGATACTGGTTAATATTTTTTGAGTGGTCTGAGTTTGACAGGAACATGCTTACCGTTGCATGACTTTAAGAATGACAGAAGTAAACATGCCTTTGTCTAAAGTTTCTGTCAACAAGAGATAATAAAGAGTTTTCCCATTGATCACAAGATCTCAGTAAACTTAAACGAAGAACAATAGAGGTACAGTATAAAGTTATGTCAGTTTTTGGGATGACACAGCTCAACTTTCTAGGGTGAGTGATTCTTAACTTTTGGTCCATGTGCTCACTGGGATCCACTAGGCATACTCAAGGTGTCCGCGATTGCTTAGAAAATGAAATAAATGTTAAAAGATTAATGAAGTATATATATAAAGTAGCAAAAAATAAAACGGAAACATTTAAAACGTGTGCTCGGATTTGAAATCAGAGGCTAGAAATTAAGTTGGTATCCTCATATTGATTTGTGGGATTCCTGTTATTTCTTAGTGGGGGCTCCCCCGATTCCAATATTGATGCCATGGGAATACAAAGATTCCAGTAATCATTATTTGGGGGTCCACAGAAATAAAAAAATAAAAAAATTAAAAAAAGAACCGCTGGTCTAAAGAAATAGTTCGGTATACCGGAATGGCAATGTACAATCTAATGTATATATGTGAACTGAACAGTAGTTATAAATAAGGTTTTTGAGAAAACCTAACAAATACATTATTTTGAAAAATCTGGATTTCTTATCTGGCAGATTCAGCCCACAGACATTATAGGGATGGGGCGCTAACATATTGGCAGCTTTATTTGAGGGTGTAGAAATAAAATGCTTTGAAAAAAGAAATGCCCAATTGCGACACTCGGAGGAGCGAAAAGCTAGACTAAATATTACCAGCTGAGAAACTAGGTATTTCAACCAAAAGTAACGAAAGTGGCAATCTGGGAGAAGACAACCTTTGAATTGTGGATCACTACAGTTACCAGCACGAAAGGCTAGATATCCTTTCTTTAAAAGAATAACACTCTCCTGACACAGCTGATGTGCGGTTACTTTTTCAAATGGGAAAGGGAGAGTGATGTTAATAGGGGAATGGTCCTTTCTGTGGGAAATTCAATGGGAACTACTGTAGCAGTCAAGGTCAGATTGTAGGCCTATAGGGTGTTTAAGTTGATAGTCACATTAAAGAATCTGAAAAGAGTGCACCGTATCGCACGAGAGAAATGTTGGAGAAGGTGTGGGGACCGGGATTAGCGGCATATATCTGGTAGGCAAGCCAGTTATTCTGGAAGGATGTGTTCACTGATGTAAATCAGATTATGAAAATATCAATACCAACAGACCCTCTTTTGGTCATTTTAGGTTTAAAAACTATTTGGGGGAAGAGGTGAACTACAGGGGGGTGCAAGGTGCTATAATATTACTTCTGGACTGTTAAGCTAGCTGTAAGATGGAATAAGCATTTACGATGCAACAGTCTCGCCTTTGCAAAAGTTAGAGCTATTGGCATTGTAAATGACAACATTTTTATTTATGTCCTGGTTTTGAAAACAGATAAATAAATGGCATTATCATTTACAAGGCCAATAGCTTAATCTGTTGCAAATGCGAGACCTATTGCATTTGCACACACACACAGCCACACACACACACACACAGAGCCACACACACACACACTCAAAGCCACACAAATACACACACACACACACACAAAGCCACACATGCACGCACACACATACACACACATACACACACACACACACACACACACATACACACATAGCCACACATCTCTCTTCTGCTTGTGGTGAAAACACTATGGATTGATATTTTTGTTGTTTTGTGTATATAGGGACTGCCAGTAGAGCTGGTCATTTAGCACCCTGCTCTGCTAGTTTCCGTTGTTTAAATTGAAATGGGTCATTCCTATGCAACTTGTAATCGCTTTCATGTAAGGTGAAACCTAAAATATTTCTTCAATGAAATGAAACGTACATGTTTTAACGAACACAGGCTTCGGACACCCTTTGGGTCTGGTTCACAATAGATAAAACTGCAAGTAAACAGGCACACAGTATTCGAATAGGTAGATAGGAGTGTGAAAGCTGATTTTTGTCCCACTGCTGAAAACGTTAACCTTTTTGTTCAGGTATTGAGCCCTGTGTGACTGGCACCTTCTTTACCCAACCCTGTCCCCACTCCTCGGCTGTGCCATGCCTCCCCTGCCCAAACCACAGAAGCCTGTTCGGCTGCAGCTTTCTGTCCGGCCCGGCTGTTGCTTGGATAGCCTTGTGGATATTCCTCGGGTTACAGCTTAGAAGGGAGGAACGCTTTTTCTACTGCATAACTTCAAATATATGAAAGACTTTTAAATGTATTTTCCAGAATTTCGCTTGTCTCCCCTTGACTGTTAAAACCGTGCTTGGCCCTTGTGACTTAGCCATCAAAAACGGCTGACCTTATGATCTCACCCTTTATATTAATATTTTTATTTCCAGCATGTCTCGTATAGTGATTGCCCTTAAGACTTTGTGCGCCGAACCACCTACATCCTTGTAATGTATGGACCCCCGTCTCGTGCCGCCCTTGAGTAACTCAGAACGCAGTAACTGAGATCGCGTTGCTGTTGCAATAAGGAATGGATCATTCTCGGATGGCTCCTCATCTGCGGCCGGAAGCCCCTGTAGGGTGGTGGTATGACCATGTATCACTGACGGACGCTTGTCCTTTCCTTGCAAGCCCTCCAGCATCTCATCCGTGACTTACAGGGGCCTTAGAAGTAGAATAGGCCTTGCTGGCATAACGGTTTGTGGTCTTTATCTTATACTTATGTTATCAGAAGATGGAATACATTATCATCAGTTTACTGGCTGATAGTATACATCTAATTAGTTAATAACTAGATTTAAAGAGGTGTTCAAAGCAGGCAGGGTGAAACAAGACACCTTCCGTTCTTAAGACGTCAGCACGCATGGGCTTTGCATGAAGGCACTCACTGCCTGGGAGGATAACAAGGGACTATGGAACATACTATCCCCGGAAGTCTCGTGTTGCACGGCATGAGCACCCTGGGCGCAGGGTCCGCTCCAGTGACGAGAGCTCGTGTTTCTCACTTCGCTTTAGGATCGTGAGATGCTTCAGTGTCCTTGCACGTCTGATATTGTCACAGAATTACCTGCGCACGGCGCCTGCACTGCTCCTCTCAAGAACAGCGTCCGTCACGTGTCGCCGCACTGGATCTGTTGGTAAGGACCGCCAACTGTGCCGTTATTTTTGTCTATATCTCTCTCTTGGATGTTTGTAGACGCCTGTCACTCCCCTTGGACAGATGGGTTTTCACGGGTTATCAAATGGATGCATAGCGATGGAAGGCAAGACATTACCTTGAGCCTTTTGTCTCTTATCCCCGTCCTTTTCAGACTGGACGCTCCGACCTCCTGCTGGGGTAAAAGGTTGCTTATCTTCTTTATGGGGGAATATGGACCCATAAAGAAGATAAGAAACCTTTTACTTCAGCAGTAAGTCAAGGAACCCAATCTGAAAAGGACGAGGCTTAAAGAGAAAGAAGAACGTCACTAGGACCTCTTCTCCAATGACTGGCCACCGTTTCAGGAGGCCAGCCAATGGAGAAGAGGGGTGTTGCTTAACCCTCGCTAGTGAAGTTCACTGTGAGACATAAAATCTCGCGAGCTCGACTGCGCATGTGCGCAGTACGCCACGCGAGACCTAAAAAGGCATTGGCACCAATAGTTTTCATGTGGTATCTTAGTTTATGGGGGTATTGTGGCTGTGGAAAGTTTCTCATCCATTCTTATCGAAAGGAATGCCAATTTTAGGAATGTGAGGCAAACTTTGGTTTGCCAATTTTTACGGAGACCGATAAGGAGTTAACGTGCTAATCAAGGCTTATACTTGAGACTACATAAGTAGGATTCACTAATGTACAAGGGGAAGCCTACAGATGATGTGATTTGTGCGGTTGACGTGCGCCAGGCGGGTCTTCCATTTATGAATGAAGCGACTGATGAGAGGAAGGGGCATCTAGCAAAGTTTTCTTACTTAGTCATTGGTTTGTAATATGCAGTGCATAGGAGGCTAGCATGCTGCTGTTCAGTTCACTATGCTATGATTGATAAGATCTGTTTGAATTTAAAGAAATATGCTGTTATTCCATCTGGTGCATTTCCTCTATGTTGTTTGGGCTTGGCTGAATTACTTGGTAGGTGTATCCGTTTGGGGAAAAGGCCTGGCCTTACCCATCCTAAGTTGTTTTCCATGGTACCCAGATGATTTCACAATACTCCCAGGGATGCAATGATGCTTCCTTCGCCAAGTCCTTTCAAGATGGACTTTGTACATGGTTTACCGACCGCCAAATTAAAATGTTTAGCATGAAAGGCAGGGCAAGCTTTCGGATATGCTTTCTGATTTTGGTAATCACAGCCACATTCTGTTAGCCAAGAGTGTCAGCCTCCTGTTACTGAAAAAGTCTCCCCATTGCTTAATTTGCACATTTCATTGGTGATGCTGTTGTTTTTTTGTCTTTATCAGCTGATATGATGGCTCTTTCTTAATATACAGCAGATGTGAGGTTCTTGGTCCCAGGCACTTAGATGGGTTGTGTATAGTGCTCCATTGAAGTCAATGGTCTCAAGCAGGGTCTCAGCGCTGAACAATTCACTCAAGGCCTGCTTTGTCACTGAATAGGGGTATTAGTCTTGCGATGAAAGATTTTTCTCATTCTGAGCTTTTAAGAGGCAAGTTTCTCAGTAGCGGTCCTTCTGACACAAAGTTTTTAATCATGCTCATCCAAATTAGATGGTATGTATCTTGAGCCATACAATGTAAGGTTCGAGAAAATTGATTTCTTTACTTCTAAAAGTTTGTTCTGCAAACTAAGGAAATGCGGGGTCACTAAGGACCTGCACGATATCCTAGGACATGAATGAAACCTCCTCTGGCACATCTTTTATTTTCTTTCTTGATCTTTTGCTTATTTTCAGGGAGGGCTTGGGTATATTTTTGGTTAAGTTGTTGCACCTTATTCGCCAAAGCAGTCATCCGCCTTTTGTAAGTTTTCAAATACAGCACGTAGGGTGTGTTTTTGTCAATCCTCTGCAGTACTGCTGCTGTGCTTATTCAGCAGCAATGGTATACACTACACTAAAGGCACACCAAAGGCAAACCCATCTGCGTCCGTCCCTGCCTGGACTGCGCCCAGTGCCTCGGACCCCCCAGCGATACAGCACCAGCACCCTCCTCGCCCTCATACCGGACGCCAATCTGCCTGCCACCTCGCATCGCTGAAGGACACCCAAAGACCCCTCTCCTGCCGAAACTGCATCTGCAACGTGTCCCACCTCCACACTCCAGCTCCTGCCCAACTGAACAACAGCAGACGGGACCGGCTCAGCTGCATCCTTCTCAACATGTGCCCCCTCCACAAACATGCCACAGAAACCTGGGACCTCCTTACCTCTGTCTCTCCCGACATCGTCTTCCTCACAGAAACCAGGACAAACCCCATCTCTGTCCCGTACATCGCCACCACCATCCAGACAGCTACAAGATCACTTGAAGGGACTGCGCCAACCAATCAGTAGAAGGCATCGCTATCGTCCACAAAAACACCCTCCACCTGACCATCCACTCGGACTACCCAACGACAACAATGGAACACCTCAATTTACAGATTCAGAACAACCCCAACATCACCCTTCACGGCACCCTCCTCTACACACCACCTGGCCCCTGCCCACCCTTCACAGAAGCCTTTGTCTACTTCATCGCGCCCTAGGCTCTCGCATCCACCAATTACATCCTACTCGAAGACCTCAACTTTCACCTGGAAAACCCAAATGACCAGAATACCACAGCCCTTCTTAAAAAACTTGACTCAAGCAGCTAGTCAGTGCACCATCCCACACCACAGGACACCCCCCCCGATCCGGTCTTCTCCACCAGCAAAAACGTCACCTATAGCCACACCACCAAACTGCTCTGAACAGACCACCACTGCGTGCACATCGCCTTCACCAAACCCACCACACACAGACACCCTCATCTGCCCCCCCCCCCACCCTCCCCAGCCGTAGCTGGAACAAGGTCTCCGAAGAACAGCTCACCTTCTCCGTCAGCATCACCACACCGTCAACAGCTGCCAACGGCAAAAGCGCAGAACGCAACCTCCACCAATGGTTCTCCAACTGCTCTGACACACTGGCACCCCTCAAGAAGGCACCCGAAAAGCAAAATGCCCTCCACAAGTCCAGACAGACCTGCATACGACTAGAGAAGAAATGGAGGAACAACTAAATCCCGGAAACCCACAAGATCTTCAGAAACTCAATCACCGCACACCACCTCTTGCTCAAAACCACAAAGAAAACGGTCCTCCAAGACAGAATAAATTTCAACGCACACACACAGCAAAGTTTGCCAGGCCAAGCAGTGAAACCACAGAGGTCCTAACATCCCAAGACCTCTGCAACAAACTCAGCACTTTCTTCCACCACAAGATCAGGCAGATCTACGATTGCTTCATCACACAAGACCCTCCCACCAAGCCTGACACCACGCATCCCAACAGATCTTGGCCAATTGGATTCCACTTGCCACAGATGACACTCTCAAGAACATGAAGAGCATCTACTCCGGAGCTCCCTCAGACCCATGTCTGACCCCATCTTCCATAGAACAGCCACCGCCATGGCCCCGAGCTTCGCTTCACCAACAACTGCTACATCGGGACTGCCACCTTCCCCGACAACTGGTAAAAGGCCAAGATCAACCCTCTGCTAAAGAAACCATCCGCCAACCCGACGGATCTCAAGAACTTCCGACCCATCTCTCTGCTCTTCTTCCCAGTCAAAGTCATTGAGAAGGCCATCAACGCCCAACTTTGTGATTCATCGAAGCAAATAAAATCCCAGACATCTCCCAATCTGGCTTCAGAAGCAACCACAGCACCAAGACCACACTTCTCACTGCCACCGACGACATCAGCGTTCTCCTCGACCGGGGCAAAACAGCAGCCCTCATCCTTCTGGACCGCTTTGTCGCCTTCAACACTGTCTCCCATCGCACCCTAATCGCGAGACTCTACAACACCGGCATCCACGATAAAGCCCTGGACTGGATCCACGCCTTCCTCACTGGTTAAACACAGCAAGTCAGACTACCTTCGTTCTTCTCCAAACCCACGGAGATCCGCTGCAGAGTACCCCAGGGCCCCTTCCTGCACCCCACCCCCTTCAACATCTACCTAGCTCCTCTTGCAGCCATCGTCAGCAACTACGGACTCAACATGGTCTCCTGCGCCAATGACACCCAACTGATCTTCTCCCTTACCCATGAACGCACAACCACCAGAAACAATTTCCACAGCGGAATGAAGACCACTGTCACCTAGATGAAAAACAGATGCCTCAAACTCAAGTCGGACAAGACCAAAGTCCTCAGCCTGGGACCCACCCCCTCACCCCGGGACGACTCCTGGTGGCCCTCCACATTGGAAACCCCGCCCACCCCAACAGACCACGCACAATACCTCGGCATCAAACTGGACTCTCTACTCATAATGAACCACCAGATCAATGCTGTATCCTCATCACGCTTCCACACGCTTCGCCTGCTCCACAAGACATTCAGATGGATCCCTACCGAATCCCGAAAAATGGTCACACGTGCACTTATCAGCAGAAGACTCAACTACAGCAACTAACTCTATGCCGGTGTTACCAATAGAAACTCCTCAGGAAAAAACAGAACATTGAAAATGCTGCAGCCAGGCTGGTCATCAACATCCTATTTATGCTGGTACCAATAAGGTGGTTACCCATAAACTCCAGATGGTACAGCATGCGGCGGCAAGGCTGGTTCTGAAATGGCCAAGAAAATCCTCAGCAACCAAAGCCCTCAATGTATTACACTGGCTGCCTATAACTAAAAGGGTCCTCCACAAAGTATTGACAATCACCTTTCGCGCTGTACATAATTCAGGCCCCATGTACCTAAGGAAAAATTTTGTAAAATACTGTCCAAATCGCGCACTACGGTCCTCAAATGCCAATCTTTTGACCATTCCAGGTTTCAGACTCAAAACCCGCGGGGGTAAATCCCTAGCGGTATTGGGTGCCAAAGCATGGAATGCTCTACCCCCTCCATTAAGAGCACTGGACAAGGAATGTGATTTCCGTAAACAATTGAAAACCTGGATTTACAATCTTCCAGACTCAATGGCCAGAGCACTAGTGTGACTCCGGTTTTGGTCTCCTTAAGCAGTAAGGCAACCTTTACATTTGGTTGTCCCTTTATTGGCGCCGAGATGCTCCTTGGAGCGATTGTTAGCGCGATATAAATGGACTTTACATTTACGTTTACATTTACATCCCCTGATGCAAACATATCACCGAACACCTCCAGGACCGCCACTGGCTCCTTGACAACAAAAGAATCACTTTCAAGCTCCTCATGCACGCCTACAAATCCCTACATGACGAGGACCAGCATAACTGAACCACAGCCTCTCATTCCACATACCCACTAGACACCTCCGCCTTGCCCAGCAGGCCCTGGCCACTGCCCCTCAGAGCCACAAGACTAGAACTGAAGGAAGATCCTTCTCCTACCTCGCCGCCAAAACCTGGAACACCCTGCCTCTCCACTTCAGGCAATCCCCGTCGCTGACCCAATTCAGGAAGGATCTCAAGACCTTGGTCTTAGGTTGAACCCAAGCGCTCAGCCAGATCAGCAGCTACTCCCTTCCCCCTGCGCCTTGGGACTCTAACCACACTTTACAAACCTAGATTAAGTGATTGATTGAAAAGGTGATTCATCAGTGTAGGCATTTGTCGTAATGCGTACATTAATTTCTTCAATTCCAATTTACAATCCAAACCATTGACTCTGGCCAACTGTACATTGTCTTTGATCACTCTATTAAATCTCTCCACAAGGCCATTACTTCTAGGATGATATAGCAAAGTTTTAGTGTGCTTAATTCCCCAAAATTTCAAAAAGTCTGAAAATTGCACAGATGTGACTTGACACCCATTGTCCGTCAGAATTTCCTCTTGAAAACCTTATTTATCAAAAATGGACTCCAAAAACTGGTGGGAACCTTGACAAATTTGACTTCCGGCCAACGGCTATAGAAATCCATTAAAACGATTCCATACTCAAACATGTCAACAGGCAAAAATATAGGCCCAATTATATCAATGGTAAATTTGCTCCTAGCCTTGTTGGGAACATCTGTTGCCTCTACAGGGCTAGGAGCGGTGACCTGTGATTTATCACTAATGGCACAATTAAGAAAATCCCTCACACAATGTTCAACAGTCCTGTCCAACCTTGGCCACCAAAACTTCTCTCAAATTCTTCTCTTCATTGCCCGCATTCCAATGTGTCCCTCATAAGCATGAACCATAATCTTGTTCCTCATTCCTTCAAGCACCACAAGAACATTAGAACGGAACAAAAGATTGTTAACTATGGACAGTTCTTCAAAAACATGCTTGTAAACTTCACCTAACTTTCCTTCTGATTTCCAACAAGACCACCCTTGAAGGATGTCATCTCTTACCTTGTTCATTTGCTCATCCTCATCACATGCAATGACCCATTCACTTTATGATATGGCACCCTCGGAATGGCATTCAACAGTACACACAAAATCCGCATCCACCATAACTTCCTTCAATGTCTCTCCTTCCTCATTATGATCACGCACCTGAAGACGAGAAAGGCAATCCGCAAGCACATTCTTGGCTCCAGTTATGTATTCTACACAATAATCATATTCATGAAGCCTGGACTGCCACTTGGCCATTAAAGGATTGGCACGTTCCCCACCCTTGGTAGTGAACAGTTGTACCAGGGGTTTGTGGTCAACTAGTACAGTGAATTTTGTTACCCATAAATACATTTTGAAATGTACAATGCCCCACCAGCATGCTAGAGCCTCCCTCTTTATTACAGAATATGGTATTTAGACTCCTGGAAGCAATGGCAAGCACTTCATCTCTGCCACACCTATGTTGCACCTAAACCTTTTTGACTAGCATCAGTCATGATTATGGTTTCATCAGGAGTATCAAATGAGTTCAAGTGAATGGCATGCAACACCTCCTTTTGAGTCAACCCAAACTCTTGATTACACTCCATACAGATTTTACATTCTTTTTAAGAAGACTCCTCAGGTTGTAACTTTTGTCCGCACACCTGGGAATGAATCTAGTATAAAACTCAATCAAACCCCTGAAAGATTGTAACTGGTCCTTATTTGTGGGTGGTTGAAAACCATTAATTGCCACAACCAAGACTTGGGTTCTATCCCACTGGCAGACAATTTTTTTCCCAAATAGTCAATACTGTGATTGTTGAATTTGCAAATCGCTGCACTGAGTGTCACCCCCTTCCTTTCAGGCTTGACTGAACCTGATGCAACCTCCTGTCATGTTGCTCGGGATATTTACCAAAAACAAGATCATCTTGAAAGACACAACACCTTCTAACACTTTAAACTAACTTTTTACCACTTTTTGAAAAACGGCAGAAGCCAATGCCAACCCAAATGGCAGGAGCATAAATTGGAATTGGAATAGACTCTTTGGGGTTATAAACAATGTCAAATGTCTGGAATCTGGATGCAGATTGATTTGATGATATGCGGAGGTCAACTAAAAGTATTGCCCCCCTCCAAAGTAGACAAACTCTCAGTGATGTTGAGAAGAGGGTGCCGATCAATCCTTATCTGACCATTAAGGTCACGCAAGTCCACACACATGCAAAAGAATCCATTAACCTTTTGAGTTGAGCAAGCCTCTCAGAACATTCATGAAGTTCTATAACCAGTTGTCCAAGTAATTCATCCAATTCCTTCTTTAATTCAGCATGCGAAGCTAACAATACTCATCTAACTGTGTGTGCTAGTGGCGGCGCATCATCTACCACTCAAACCTTATGAGTAAAACCCTTTAATGTGCCTAACGTTTCTTGGAAAACTTCAGGATACTGTTTTCCCAAGCATTCTTCTCCTTATCAGAAAGAATCAGAAAGTACTCTTTATTTAGTACAACTTGAGCTGGGATGTTGAGATCTAACAATATCCCCAAACTCCTTTGATCATGCCAACCCAATAACCAAGCATCCTCCTTGCCTACATACACTACACCTTTCCTGACACTGTTTTGAAATTTGAATTTAGCTTCAAATTCTTCCACTATATTAAGAGGTTTGCCGCCGTTACCAACAGGTTGACTTACAGAATCTCTCAATTTGACTCCTACAAAAGCTTCTTTCCACTTTTTCACACCCAACAACGTGAAAGGGGAACCAGAGTCTGCCGTAACCTTGAGATCAACATCACAGATATTCAATGGGCAGAAAATCCTTTTGATCATGTTCAACGAAACACCCCAGTCTCATTAGTCATGCCCATTGGTGCATCTTTAAGCATAAATATCTCCCCATCATCGCTAGTGGAACCCTCATCCTCACATAGCATGCTAGTTTCCACTAAGTGAATTTTCCTTTGTTGCACTCTCTGCCTGAAGATCTACAAACTAGGGCAAAATGCCCTTTTTGCATGCACTTGGCACACAACAGCTCCTTGGCAGGACACACAACAGCATTTCCCAAAAGGGAATCCACCACATCTTATCTTCAAATTCTTTGTCCAATCCTGTCCATCTAAAACTCAGTTTTCAGGTGTCTTCTCATGCATTGATATATTAAGGAATTTTTGAGTCCAAGACATGTTTTGGGGCCCCTAAGATCAGACCAACTTTCAATTTATTGACCATTTTCAGCTCATTCAAGCCCTAATGATTCCAAACAATCTTGATTTATACCTTAACCTTTCAGAAACAGGGGCACACAGTAGACAAAATAGCTAAATCATGTGTTTATTATATATGACCCTGAAAGCATACCTTTCACCAAGTACTATTTAGTGGTAATGCCCTTACGTACAGAGTGTATTAGTCACTGTTTCAGATTTGTCCCCCCTGCATCACCTAGCATCAAAAAGGTGGCACATTAAATGCACTGGTCTCCTTGAAGTGACATAATGCAAAGGGGTGGATTAGTCTCCGGGTTCAGCAAGGAGAAGTAGAGGAAGAAGCAAGGCCGACAGTCAGATCAACACTCCTCTGGCAAACAGTGAATACGAGGTGTAGCACACCTGCCCCTGCCATCTGCGTTTGAGCGCAGCCCCTTCTTAGCCAGCAAGTGGGTTTCTTGTAATAAATCAATGTGCACTCCGTGTCTGTTCAGGTATGAGAATATTTTTTATCACTTGGACATGTTATGCACCCCCTAATTATCCATGTAAGAAATGTATATGATGAGAGGCTATCCATTGTTGTGTTGCAAAAAAGGACTGGTATTTCCCCTCCAATCGTGTGGCCACCTCCCAAAGCAGCTGAGACCCATCAACAATTCCAAAGGCTTAGGTCCCCACGTGTACGTCATCTGCAGACCCCCTAACTAGTAACCCTAGAATACCCCAAAGCTCTTCCCCAGGAAAAGTGAGCATGCCCCTCTCATCCGAACTTATGCAAACAGTGCAATTATGGGAAAACCCGCAAGGTTCTTGTAAGCCTCCTTGGTAAAGGGTTAGTCCATCACTCCCAGCTCCTCAAGGCCTCTTCCCCCATCCAGTGAGCATTGTATGTACTAAAGGTGCCAGCCCTAGTGACCTAGTTCCGTCATTCAGCCACAGTTCTGTGCATTTCGTTTGTATGAGTCCATCACCCCGTACCCCACGCAATACTTCAGCTATCAGGTGGCCTTCAGATGACCTTGTCTGCAGTTCTGGGAGTCCCCATCAGAGGTTACTGGCTGGGACCCGCAACATGCTGGAGCTGTAGTCTTTAGCATTGTCCCCCATTAGGGAGGACGTTGCGCCAGTTCCAGCAGCGCTCAATGAAGCGGTCGCCACCACTACTCTGCTGCGCTCCTGTGGTGTTTCGGCACATGAAGGGGCTTCCTAGGTCCTGCCCCCTCCCCCACGCCGTCCACTTCTCCTGCTAGCACGCTGCTCCAATGCGGCCTGATAAGGTTGAAGGGAAGCCTCTTGATCAATCCAGTCCCGCATCTCCTGTGGTGCGTTAAAGAATTGGCCACCAGTCGAGATCACTACCCTGAGCCGTACTGGGAACAACACTGCATACTGGATTTCCATTTGACGTAGTTTCTTCTTTGCTGCCATGTAATATTAGCGCTGATGCTGAACCTCCCTTGAAAAGTCCAGGAATATCCTAATCATGCTGCGGTCAAACACCAGCTGGCCTTTCTGTCTAGCTTGTCAGAGCACCTGGGCTCCGTCCTTGTATAAAAGCAGCCTTGCAACCACGTGTCGTGGCAGTCCTCCTGTGATCGGAGGTCTCGCAGGCACTCTGTGAGCCCACTACAGTTTGCAGTATGGGAATAGGCCTTCCTCCATCACCTTCTCCCGGATCCATTTCTCTAGATAGTCCACCATGTTATCGCCCTCCACTTTCTCCGTGAGTGCAATTATCCTCAGGTTGCTCCATCAAGATCTATTTTCTGCATCTTAGCCCCTCAGCTCGAGTATCCGGACTGGCGCCTCTAATGCGGCCAGCCTGTCAGCTGGAGTGGACAGTGTCTGTGTCATATCTGCTATTTCAGTCTAGGTTGTAGTAACCTATTCTGCCAGTCGATGGTGGTCTGCTCTTAGGAACCCCATGTCCCCTTTGAGGGTGTCATCTTAGTCTCTACGTCCTTCCTAGAGGCCACTATAGCCTGGAGGATATCTTGCAGCATTGGTCCAACATTAGGGTCTTGTTGTGATAAGCTGACGAGGGGCCGGCAAGTGCTCCAGCACCGATCAGGGCTCGTGAA
Organism: Lissotriton vulgaris; assembly: GCF_964263255.1. NCBI lineage: Eukaryota > Metazoa > Chordata > Amphibia > Caudata > Salamandridae > Lissotriton > Lissotriton vulgaris. The sequence continues at coordinate 1,685,708,899 of NC_141693.1, read as the reverse complement.
GGACTCTGTAGAACTCATTGAGGAATCTATCAGGTCACTGTTTTACTGGGCTTCGATTCTATAACTATCCCTATGACCACCTCCACCATGAAAGGAGTACTTAAAGTCTCCCCCTGAGAAGGCATCAACTTTGGGATCTTGGTCCTCTCCAGGAGTACCTCATGTGCATCTATGATTTCTGACTATAGGGCCTCATAAAATTTCCCAGAGAGGTCTGCTTTGCGTCGTTCTCTATGTACCAATTTCCAAACAAGGCGCCTCGTATTCCAGTCCTATTACACAAGCTCTAATTTATTGCCTGGGAGCATGTACATTTGACAACTTTTCCTCATTATACATTTTGAGGTTTTCCTAGCCTCAGATGCCTTAACAGCCTTTTCCACCTTTTTGCCTTTCCTTTATAATCAGATTGCAGTAAGGTTCTCTTTCAGCCCCTTGATGTCAGCTGCAAATGCCATTGATTTCCCTCACGAGGACATCTTTATAGCATCCTAGATCGTTACCTTGGAGACATTCTGAGTTGTATTGCTTTTCCCATTTTTCCTACCAGACAGATGAATATCCAATCTATTGGCTAAATTTTATAACCTAGAATTACCCACCATCTATGTCCTTAACCGATAAATACCCATTTAATCATTCACAAATGGTTCTCTGAATCATTAAATGGTTTAAGGAAACCATACTGAATCTTTATTTTGAAGGGGAGTGTTTAGAGCGCTCCTTCCAAATATATAATCTGTATGGTAGCTATTAAAGTTCTGCAATCAAAATCTATTTGCAAAACATGACTATTTTACCTACTACCCAAAGGTAGCAGTAATGCATTTGCCAAAGGGAGGTGGAACGGGTGACCGGAATATGGGAAGGGGAGCTCAGCAGGGGGAGTGCGGACAGAAATCCAGTGGAAGGGCTGTTAGTAATAATATATATTAAAGGAAATAACTTCCTGGTCCCAGAAGCCCTTGAGACAGACACCCATCCAATCTCTGTGCTATCCTCATGCTTTGAGAGAAGGGTAGGGGATTGGCCTGAGTGGGATGGAAAGACGCTCCTTTCAGATCAGAGTCTGTGGGGTTTCTCCGGTTTGTCTTCAATGCAGCCAGGCTGGAGAAATCTAAGTGTGCATGTGTGTTTTGCCTGCCTGAGACGGCCGGCCAAACACATAAGAGCACTTAGGGAGTGCACATAGCACTCCTCCTCCCCCCTTCCATGCCTCGGCCCGCCTCTCCCTACAGCGCTGCCTCAGATGCGGCAAATGAAAAATAAAATGATCCTCAAACACTTTTTTCTTTTTCATTTGCTGGCTCTGAGCCAGGCAGTGAGGCAATGCTCCCCCGCCATTATTTTTATTTTTAATTTTTTTAAATGCAGATTTATATAGCGCGAACTCGACCCCAAGGTATTGGCACACTTTACATGAGCACCGGTACGTTACACAAGGACACATTCAGGCACGGGGAGATTAAGTAATTGGTCCAGAATCACAGGATGTGGACGCGACCCCGAGGCTCGAACCTTGGTTCCCAGCATCAAAGTCGGTAGTCTAGCCGTCGGACCACATCCTCCCCCGCCATTGCAGAGGAGCCGCCACTGGCAACCACTTTATGCATGTTGAAAAAAAATACTTTTTAGGAGCAAGTAGTGGTACATTGGACTCCAGCAAAAAATTATTACTAGTCACAAAAATACTGGTGGCAATAGTATAAATGGCCCCATTGATGGGGGTGTGAATTTGCATAGTGTTCAACCCTATGGTGACATTGATCATTTCGCCCACTAGACGATGTGAGACTAGTATGTGATCCCTCCTAGTAAAATGAGTAGTGTACATGGAGGGTGTACATCGGAGGAGATTGTGCAATCCCTTTCTTCCAGGAATATCTCCCTCCAAATATCAACCAAATTAAGTCCAATATAACCACACAAAATGTACCAATTGCCTTGTGTATTTGGTTCCATACTCTCACCTGTCCTGGTTCAAATGCATCATAACAGGTTGAAATCCACCACTACCACTATTTCTATTTCAGGAAGCCCCACAATTCTATTTAACCGTGTTTTTGTTTAAATCTGTTTATTGTCATTTGTACCTAGTTAACTGATACATAGCCTTCAGACATATCTCGCATATGTAGTACATTTTCATTATATGCAACAGTGTCACATCGGTAAGTCAACATACATTATCAGAGTGAGGCAGAGAGCGGTTTGCACAAGTTAATGGCATCCCAGTGGGCACTAGCGTGGTGTTTGTATTGTAAGTTAAGCATGACTTTACACTTATCACATGCGGTCTCAGCTTGTATAATTATATAAACCTGAACAGTGGAGGCGGGTATGAACCTAATGAGGACAAAGTAAGATGAAGGAAGGGAATGGACAACTTGTAAGTGAAACACCGTTAGATGTTCCCCAATCCCTCACCCACCCATGCAAAACCATCATGCCTCACAAGGTTCTCATAAGTGCCGACCAGCCCATAAAGTGACCCAAATATTTAACGGTCGTGTCTGCGTCCACAAGGAGGTGCAATCAGGATGTCCCAACCGATTGCAACCCCTACTCTGTGTTGTTGACTTTCCCTGGTGAGGAGCCCCCACTAGCCCATCAGATGTCAGCAGCTCTAATAGAACAGTCTCCCAATCCGTAACCAGGGGAAACCTACGGAGTCACAATAGATCCTCCCTGCGCAGGGCAAAGCATTCCACCTTAGCCGAGTTCAATAAGGAGCGACACCATGCAATAATCTGTAGGGTGTCAGGTGCCTTCCAGTGTTTGGTGATTAGGCACTTGGCGACGGCTAGGCCCAAGTCTATGAAGCGGGAAGTGGCTCTGTGCTTCCTCCCCCAAAACAGGTGAAGAATGTAAGCCTCCCAGGTGAAAGGGATGTCCCGCCCAGTGCAGCAGGAAAGAGTATTGGCTACTTCGTTCCAACGTGGAGCAAGTTTCGAGCACCGCCAGAGCATGTGTGAAATGTCTGTATCGACTGATCAACACCTGGGGCAGGCTGAGTCTGTATTAATTTTGGACGGGGTAAGGTATGCCTGGTGGAGTATGAAGAACTGTATTTGACGGAAACGCTGGTTATGAGGTACACAAGAGGGGCCCTCGAAGAAAGCCGTCCATGGTTCGGTAAAGACCTGTGTGAGAAGTTGGCCTGATATATAGTGCTCTCTATTCTAGTGATCACTGTGTATCATACCAAACGACCCTTATTGATGATTGGTTGTAAGTCAACCTTATAGACCAGCTATCCTAGTCAGACCCCCCAGGATATAGCGGCATGGATTGGCAAATTTAGCGGCACAAAAATGAAAATTTAGCGGCACAAAAATGGAAATTTAGCGGCATTTAGCGGCATTTTATTTTGGGGTTTTTGCAAAACCAAACACAGATATCTTACTGTTTGACCTTGCCCGCGTAACGCTTGTTCCTGTGCCTGAGTGTCTAGCACTTATTGCAGTACTATACCTCAAATTATACTCTGTTTTCTCTTATAACTGCACACTTGTCACTTTCATCTCCTCTTGTGCACTTTTGACTACCTCATGCATTTTTGGTTGCTCACAATTTTTACTCAAGTATTTTGTTTGCTCACGATTGTCACTATTACCTTTACTACCTAATGTACTTTTGGTTGCTCACAGTTTTTACTACCTCATGCCGCTAAATTTGCCAATCCATGCCGTTATATCCTGGGGGGTCTGCTTAATGATCTGCGACGACAGCCCAACTTTCGTTTGGTCTAGTTATGCCACGATTGAAAACGTAACAATAAATGCCCCAAACGTAAGAATGCCCTAAATCTACATTCCATCTTCATGAAAAATAGGGGATTTTTCACAAGTACATAGGACAATGCTCATTGAAAAAGAGAGACCGGAGCAGCATCAATAAACCTTCAGTATTGTGTTTTATAAAAAATATTTTATTTTATTAGTTTTTTTAACATAGCCAGATATGTAGCTCCGAAATACAGACACATCATACTCTATAGTTGAATGCACTATACAAGAAATAATAAGAGTGATCTTCAAGATATTACAAGATGTGTTTCAATCCAAACATAAACTGGGCATGTTCAATCCAGAGGCAGACTACAACTTTAGTAGCAAAGTGAGAGCTAAAGGTAACCGTTTCCATTTCTTCCACGTGTTAAAAAGCTTGGATAGAAGGTTATTAAATCTGTGAATGTCCTCAGAAGCTCAGTGCTTCTGTGCGGGGCTCTTTAAAATGCGCACACAGAAGGGCAGGACAGGTTGCCGCCGTGACGAAAAGGCGTGCCCTCAAGAGCAGACACTGCAGGGTGGTGCACTTACGTGTCCAGGCAGACGGGTGCGAAGTCTCTGAGGAAGAGTCTTCGGCCGCTTCGTGCTCTCTCCCCCTCTTGCTGGTGTGGTGCTGGTCTTCTCCCTCGCGCGTCCTCGACTCCCTGGCTCCTTCTCTAAGCCGCAAATCAAATGGAAAATGGGTGCGGAAACGGGAAACGGCAAATTTCGCGGGCTTTATGCCAAATATCGCGGCATTTGCGGAGATCGCGCGATTTCGCGATTTTTTTGCAAATCGCGAAATCGCGATAAGCTGGAGGGTCTGCCTAGTAGCGTGGACAAAAGCAGTCTTTAGGCTAAACTCTAGAGGGCGTGTTAAGCCAGCTGTTTTACCATCACATATACCCCTTGAACACCAAGTGAAAGGACACCACACAAGTTGTTATGAAAATAAAGGATATTTATTTATAACAAGTCTACCCTGAACTCTTTATGAGTCAGGGAGCTAAGCACAATACAAAACTCTTACGAAAATACTTCAAGTTGCACAATTTACACAAATGCCCGAGGGGCACGAAAAACCAAATACACTAAAAGTGGAATGCCTAATACTAGCAGGTAAGTAACAAGATCCAGAGGCTTCAGGATCGCTAGGACTACACTACTGAACTCTAAGGTTAGGAGCAGGAGGCCTAGGGATATCTGGTGCAGTGTGTGCACTGTCACGCGGGATGCGGGACAAAGTCTATGGAGGCTAGTATTTTTAAAGTCACTGTTTTCGGACGAATCCGACTAGGTAGACTTAAAACGAAAAAGGATCTGGACACTTAGATAGTGAACCTGCGTTGGAGCACTGAAATGCTCGGGTTACCTAGCCCAGGGGCTGCGGCTGCATAGGGTTCAAAAGACGTCGGGAATCCTCGTTGTAGTCTATGGAGCCTGAAAGAAGAAGTAGCTGGCAGGCGACCAGTGAAGATGTTCGGAGTGATCCAAGCCTGGATCGGTGATGGAGATGACCTGAAAGCAGAGGGGACTCAGTTCTTAATCACTAGCCAGTGATTGTGTGGGCACCAGGATGGCACCGGATGAAGTCACCTCGACCAGGTGAGTGGGCGACGCTGGACTCTGCAGTCACACGGGCTAGGAGGCGTTGTCGGCGACCAGGCTGGAGGTGCGAGCTGTCCCACGCAGGTATCTGCTGTCGGCGATGCTGGACCCAAGATGGGGGCAACCAACATTGGCAAAGGCAAGCCCACGCGGTGAAGTCAAGATGGCGTCTGGAGTGGTCTTGATCCGGAGGATGGACGTGCAGCAAACCGCGATGCTTAGATGGTGCCTGCGGGTGCAGGGTGGCTACTCCTTAGCCACAAGGGAGAGTCCTCAAAGAAAGTCAAGAGTTCCTTTCGTAGAAAGTTGTTCAAGATTCAGGATGATCTAATTTAGGAAGGGGGCCCGCTCCTACCTTTATCCTAAGAAAAGGGGCTGGCACGCGACTAGGTCCTGCCCATGGGTGGGACCAGGAGGGGGGTGGTTACACCCCTCTCCCTTGTCCGGACTTTCCCCAGCTCAGGGGCTGGGGTGCCCCTGGAACTGGTTTGAGCCGGCATATGCACAGTGAGCACCGGGGTGCCACTTGCAGTCACCTTCCTCTCAGCCCTGCCTACCTGGGATACACAAAACCCTGTCTGGGATGGTGCTAGCACCGCCCCTGACAGGAAACCCTTTGTCCAAGCTCTCCTCGCTGGAAGGACTCCCAGCAGCAGGAGGTCAGACTTGTGGCTATGGTGGCAGCATCCATTTTGTGATGCTGAGGCTTGAGTTAACTTTAACCGGGGTTCACAGTTACATACATGTCGTGTCCCTCTAGAAGGGTGGAATGCTAACCCCGTCGCCAGAATTGGCAAGGGGTTAGTATTCCAATTCGTATGACACCTTACTCTACATGTTTTGATAAAGCGATACCAAAGTTGGCAAATAACCGTGAGGATTATAATGCACTTAAGAGTATATGGTACGCGTTATCATGGAACAGCTATTAGGACTTGGTTCCGCAAGCTGCAAACGGGCTCAGCTCATGCCAGAGCACCATCTCACATAATTCCAAGCACTCTGCTTTCAGGATTGATAAGGCCTGCCATAGGAGTGACTGATAGGAATATATGTGTCCATTTTAGGGTTAGATATAGGAATACTATATCTAAAGCAAGGGTGTTTACACCACCTTGCCCCAGCTGTCGTGCAGCCAGTTGTGTCAGATTTGGATGGCCAGCCAGGGGTGGCATAATACATGCTGCAGCCCCTGGTAGGCCCTGGGTACACCTATGCCCTGGATACCTAAGGTATGTTTAGTTTAAAGGAGCTTGTAAAGCGCCTGGTGACGCCTCCCGGCGTGTCCCCGCGCTGTGGAGAGAGTGAGTTATGTGGAAAAAGAGAACCTATCACGGATTAAAGAGGCAAGTTTTCAATTTCTTCCTAAAAGAGGTCTCATTCACCTCTAACCTGGTGTCCATGGGCAGGAGGTTCCAGTGCTTCGCTGCCACTGTGCGGAAGGATCTGCCTCCCATTCTGGCCTTTTTAGGACGGGCAATTCTGAGCAGACCTGTACCTTTGGATCTAAGGGTTCTGTTGGGTTCATATGGCGAAGCCAGATCCGACATATAGGCAGGTGCCTTGTTATGGAGGATCTTGTGACACCATAGCAGAGCTTTAAAAATGATCCTCTTCTTGACAGGCAGCCAATGGAGAGTTGCCAGAGAGGGTCGTGAAGGGGCTCTGCGGGGCAGTCTTAATACTAGGCGTGCTGCCGAATTTTGTATGACCTGTAATTTCTTTATATTTTTCTCTGAAGTGCCTAAGAGTAAAACATTCCCGTAATCAATCCGGGAAGTTATTAGTGCCTGCGTCATAGTCCGTCTGGAGTTGAGAGGCAGCAAGTCAAGGGTACGGTTGAGAGTCTTCATCACTCCGAAGCACTTGCCTACAGTTCTCTTTATATGGCTATCAAAAGATAGCTTATTGTCAACCCAGACTCCTAAATTCTTCGCCTCCCGGCTGTATGCTGTACAGGGACTGATAAGGTGGCACAGTACCAATTGGTAAATGCATCTAAGGTACACGTGAGACAATTTAGAGAGAGAACAGCTAGGCTGTGGGTCTGATTAGCAGGCCCACAGCCAGGGAAAGTCGTAAACCAGTGAAGCAAAAAGCAAAAAGCAAAAATTGGGGGTGACCATAGGATTGCAGACCCCACTCTCCTACAACCTGCACCTGTAGAGGGCTCAAGGAGAATGCGGTATGTTGGCTGGGCGATGCTGCGAACCATCTGACCAGATGACCCCGTCTCCCATGAAGTGTAGTTATTTAATTGTATGGTATACAGAAGGCTCTGAGGCTAGCGCACCCCACCTGGATATGGAAACTATAAGTGAGCGATGCTGGAGGAAACTCCAGGGGTAAAGAACCCTCCCCCTCCACCAGCTCGGCATGTGGGATCAAGGTGTTTTTGCGGAAAAGGTCCGAGTGTCTTGAATGTCAGCCGCATCCCAGCCATGCAGTTCCGGAGCCCTAGTGATGCGCGGGCCCCTGGGGGTGCCTTGTAAATGTATAGAGGGGCATAAGGCTGTATAGCGTGGGTTATGAACAGGCATCGGCTGAAACATTTATACGCTACTGAAAGCAGCAAGGATTCCATGCGTCTAAGCAGCCCGCCTGGGTGGAACAAGTGGAAGAGGGTGGGTGTGATAAAGGAGGGAAAGTAGTGGCCGTATCCCTGTGGTACTGTGAGGCCAGCCATTTGGTGATCCACTGCACCTGCACAGCTAAGTAATAGTGCTCAAAATTGGGGGGAGCAAGGCCATCCTACCCGGTAGGCAGATGGAGCTTCTTGATGGAGACCCTATGTCTGGACGTCCCCCAAATGAAGTCTCTACTGTGTTTTCCAACTTCCCAAAAAAGGCAGGAGGCAGGTAAAGGGGGAGATTTGTGAAATAATAAAGAAGCTGATGCAAAATCACCTTATTAGCAAGCTCAATTCTGCCTGAGACGGATAGCTGTGTAATCTTGCAGAAGGAGATCTAAGAATGGATGGCAGTCACTGCCCTGGCAACATTACCATCGAGCAGGTCCGCTTTATTGCAGTATATGTGTACCCCTATGTAGCGGAAAGTGCCAACACACCATGTTACCGGTTCGCAATTTAGGGAGTAGCTCTGGTCTGAGGCTGAAAGATCAAAATCATAGCTCGAATATCCCTGACTCGCTGCTCGGGAGAATAGGCCCAAAACTGCGCTGTGTCCAGAACCACCCCGATGAAAAGGAGCTTCTGAAAGGGAATCAGATGTGACTTCGCCACTTTGATAGCAAAAGCAGGAGGTCCGCTGAAGTCTGAAGGTGGGAGACGACAGCTGGGGCGAGTTCGCCTTCAACAACCAGTCGTTGAGATAGGGGAAGACTGGAACCCCGGATCTGCGCAGATGAGCTGCGACCACCGCCATCACTTTCAGGAACATCAGAGGGGCGCTGGTAAGGCCAAAGGGGAGCATGGTAAACTGAAAATGTTTGTGGCCTACTGTGAACCGTAGTAATGCCGGTGAGCAGGCAGGACGGGGATATGAAAATAGGCGTCCTGCAAGTCCAACGTTACCATCCAGTTTCCATGATCGAGGGCAGTCAAGACCTGAGCCAGTGTCAACATTTTGAACTTCTCCTTCCGGAGGAAGCTGTTGGCGCGGTTGACCCTACTGAGATCCAAGACAGGACGCAGGCCTTTGTCCTTCTTGGGTACCAGGAAGTAGTGAGAATAACAACCACAACCTACTTCTGGCACAGTAACGTGCTCAATGGCAGCCTTGGTCAAGAGAGCCATAACTACCTGACAGAGGAGGGCCAAGTGATCCTCCAACATGCGATGGGATTGCGGTGGCCTGGATGGAGGGATAACCCCTTCGGACTATCTGCAAAACCCACCTGTCTGACGTGATGGTTTGCAAGTGGGGGAGGTGATGGCGGATCTTGCCGCCCACTGGCAACTGGTGGCTGTGAAAAGTCGGACTTTGAGGGCTAGTAGGCTGTTGCAGAAGGGGCGCTGGTGGACTGACCCGCCAGCTGGCCCCCAGACCCACGACGTTGGGTCCCACATCCCCAGCCGCATAGAGGCTGGACAGCTTGCGAAGGCCTGGGGGGGACGTGGCGAGGTGCCCCTTTCATGGCGAGCGGTGGTAGCGAGGCCCAAGGATCTGGCGTAGCCCTGGAATCCTTAAAGTGCTCGATCATGTTGTCCGCTTTGTTGCCAAACAAGCGGCGGCCACCAAATGACATGTCCAAAAGTGTTCACTGGACATCACCTGAGAAGCCAGGGGACCTCAGCCAGTCGTAGCGTCACAGGGCTACCGACGTTGAAATCGTTCTGCCTAGCCTGTTGGTGGTGTCCAGTCCACATCATATGGCGAACTTGGCTGCGTCGCTCCCTTCCACAACCGCACAGGAGAGTACGGCCAGTGCCTCCTCCGGGCACTGTGGCAGCAACTGCATGACAGTGTCCGACACAGAATGGGAGTAACGGCCCAAGAGACATGCAGTGTTCACCGACCTCAGTCCTAAGCAGGCAGAAGAAAATATTTCTTCTTTCTTCCCAAAATGGTCCAGCTTCGTCAATTCCCTATCAGGTGGAGCAGTAGGGAATGCGCTCTTGGACGTCGAAGCTTGGACCACCAAGCTCTCGGGGGTAGGGTGTTGGGAGACGAAAATGGGGGCCGCCCGGGGCCAGTAGGTGGCATCAGGCATTCATCCTATCCACAGGAGCCCCTGTGCTGGGGTTGGACCAAGCGCCCAAAAGGATGTCCCTGAGGGCCTCATTGAAGGGCAGCAGGGGCTCCAAAGAGGCCGCCGCTGGTTGAAGCACCTCAGGCAGGAGGTTGGTCCTGACTGCCACTGTATGTAGCTCAAGGCCAAAGGCCTCAGCCGCCCTATGCAACACCACTGCGTATGAGGCTCCCTCCTCCGTAGCCACGGTAGGGGGAGAAAGCATGCCAAGGTCTGGAGAAGTGTCCAGACCACTGGCCTCACCCAACTCCTCTCTACAGTCCGGTTCTTCTGACTGCTCTGTCAGAGGGTCCATAGACCCCTCTCAGTCCTGCTCACCTTCCTCTGGTAGCCACTCGGGGCAATAGGAAACACCAGGGGAGAGCAGGGGTGCAAAAGTACCGGTCGGCGCTGGTCCTGACGTCGGTTGAAGCCGGTCTGGCTTCGTGTCCACATCGAGGGGGAGGCTGGGGTCGATGTCGGTTGGGGACACAACCGGCATCATAGGGGGCGGAGGTGTCGCCAATGGATTCGGCGCCGGAGGATGTGTCGTAAGGTGGACCGGCGCTGATCTGGATCCAGGCCTGGATCCCTGGGGACCCTGCGGCGCAGGGACCGAAGTCGCCGGCATTGAAGGCCTAGAGCCCCCAGCCGAGTTCGCTGGGCCCGAAGAGGCGCCGGCAGTGTCGCGCTGCCCAAAGATGAAGTGTAGGGCTTCTCAAAAACTACGAAGTTCGACAGGGGTCGCTCTGGCTTCCAGGAAGAGGGAAGGCTTGGAGTCAACCCAACAGGCTCCGCGGGCCGAGCCAGATGACTACCTCCACATTCTGCATCACCCAACGGACCGGGAGAACGCGAAGGGCGACAGTGCTTCAATACGGATCCAGGCCTGGATCCGCGGGGGCCCTGCGGCGCAGGGACCGTAGTTGCTGGCATCGAAGGCCTAGAATCCTAGCCGAGTCTGCAGGGCCTGAAGGGGCGCAGGCGGTGTCGGGCTGCCCAAAGATTGAGTGTAGGGCTTCTCAAAAACTATGAAGTTGGACAGGGGTTGCTCCGGTTCCCAGGAAGGGGGAGGCTTGGAGTCAACCCAACAGGCTCCGAAGGCAGAGCCAAACCACCACCTTCTGCATCCTGCATCGGGCGACGGATGGGGAGAACGCAAAGAGTGACAGTGCTTCTTCGCATTCTTTTTGTGTTTGGACTTACCCGACGACGAAGACTTCGGCAAGGCATGGTGGTGATTGCTCCGTGACCGGTCCCGCGACCTCCTTCTCAACCAGGACCACGAGCGGCGTGAAGCCGACTTTGGGTCGTGGTCGCGCTCCAGACACCAGACACACGAGATGGGGGTCCTTCAACGACATCAGCCTGTGCCAGGAACCACAACGCTTAAAGCTGATTCGTCGATGTGACATCCCTGTGCACCATGAGTCCAACAACTCGAAAAGAGGTTCACAAAAAGTAAAAGAAATGATAATCAAAAAGTGACTAGAGGTACCGGTCTCTCCGGATCTGCACTGGCTGGTTTGGAAAAAGAAAGAACTGTCGTCAGCGTGCAGGGGTGGCGTCTAAGTAGATACCGCAATGTCAATCCGGCGATCACGCCAACGACGAATGCAGTGTTAAATGACACCACCTACTGACTCACAGGGGTACTGCTGAAGAATAATTCTCTAGATCCAGTCTGACATCTGGGGGTAATTCTAAGGCAAGGAATCCATCACTAATAGTCGCTTTCAGATACGTCATATCAGCATGTGCAAGAGGCGCCCCTGGGTCCCGGGACCAGGCCATCATGGAGACCACATCACCACAGGACCTAGATGGCGACGCCCTAGAGAGGGTTGAAGAGCCAGCAACCTGGAGGGCCGCTGCCACTGATGCGCCTACTGCTTCTCCGTCTGGATCTGTACTGGGTCCGGTGCACTCACCGATGAAACACGGCTCCACACTCTCCCCCTGCATGCCCTTTGTTGGTAGCATCTATTTGGCGCTGGTAACAGTTCCGAGTCTGGCGGTCTGAAGGATGTCGCCAGACCAGTTTCCTAAAGCCAGTCCTAGACGTCTAATGGTGTATCGAAAAAGCAGGTGGTGCCATCCCGGACTAGCCTTAGCCGAGCAGGGATTATCGCAGGTCAAGTTCCCATAGCTGTTGTTTTACTGCCCCCAAGGAGGTTCGCAGTTTTTGGATGTGGACCGTGTAGTCCGGGAAGAAGAGTACTGTTGAGTTTTGCACCTTAACCCCGGGAGACTTCCAAACCTCTCTTAAGATTGAGTACCTGAAGTTAAAGACCTTGAACAGGAACCAGGAGGAGGCCAGTGGGCCTGCACTCTGTGGGCTTGTTCAGCCACAAATTGAGGGGAGAGGGCCTCCAGCTGGAGCAGGTCTCTTAACCACTTCTCTACGTAATCTACTGGATCTCTTCCCTCTGCCCCCTCCGGGAGGCCATTCACCCACACATTGTTTCGACGGGACGGCCCTCTGCATCGTCAATCTGATCTTCAAGGGTTTAGACACGGTCCAAAAGGTCCTGCAGAGTTGCTGTATGATTACAGGTCAGAGAGCATGAGCTCGGTTGCAGGTAGCCGTTCCGATAATTTCTGCTGATCAGCTCTCAGAAGCGTAAAGTCCAAGACCACTTTGTGGATCCTGGTTTCTAGGGACATGAGAGTCTGTGTCAATGTTGTGCCAATCTGCTTGACTGCCGCCAATACCGTGTCGATCTTGGATGAAATATCAGGGTGATGCAAATATGGGGATCCTGTTGCTCCTGTGGATGTCCCCCTTGCATATCTGGAGGCCCCTCCCTGTGGAGCAGCCGAATGAAGGTGGCCCATGGCTAGCTGCTGCGTACTAGGCTTCAAGGGGAAGAGCGGCAGAGCCCCCGGGGTGGGGAGAGAAAGAAGTCCCGGGTGCCCCGTCCCTGGAGAGGCCCCTGGTCCGAGCTTGCAACCGACTTCTGTATGATGATGCAGGCGACGACACAGGCTTATTTGGAGCAGGCTGTGACATCTAATGTTTCCAATGTCCTCCCTCAAGGTGTGCAGGGTTAGTCCCTGCCCGGCAACCTGCTGCGTCCCTGTCAGGTTGGTCTGCAGAAGTCAATCGGGCACTCCCTGCTCAGATCAGGTTTATGCTCCTGCACTAGTGGCCCAGATGTGGGGAGGCACATGAATGGCCCGTGCATGGGCTACCTCTGGCGGCTCCTCTGTTGCCCCCACTGATGACAAGGTTGATAGAGGGCTCCCGCAATGCAGTGAAGCAGCCCAAGTTCAGGGCCTAAGATGATGCTCCAAGGTGGTGCTCCCACTGTGAAGGGACCGGAGGTAAAATTGGGTAGGTGCTGTTAGGGGGGGCACATGGGCACCCCCCTCCACCCAGTTGAATGCCCAAAGCTGTCCACCTTAGATGTATCTAACATACCCCAGCTCAGCTCCTGTTGTTTCAGTGGCCAGGGACTTCAATGATTAATATACGGGGATGGGATAGAGAACAACCATTCCCCTGCAGAGTATCTCCCTTGCTCAAGGCCACCACAGGCCGAAATGTGTGGGTCCAGGAGCTTCCCATGTCTTGTGGAACAATAAAAGGAGAGAGGTGGTCTAAGCCCGAACCGAACCTGTGCCGCCCCACCAGTGCCGCCCCGCCTGTGCAGCGGCGCTTGACTTCTGGTCTGGACTCTGGGCAAGGAGCGCGACCCCCAGGACCACCACGCTGTCACAGGAACACCCCAGCAGCCACAATGATTATTATGCGGGGTTGATGTAGAGCACAACCATTCCGCTGCAGAGCAGCACGTGGACCCCGGACCTCCCCAGGCCTTCTGGAACAAAATAAACAAACAAAGGAGGGAGGCGGCCTAAGCCCGAGCCGACCACCGAACATCAGCAGTGACGCTCAAATTCTGGTCTGGCTCGGGCTGTGGAGCGCGACCCCCAAGACCACCACGTCGTCACAACAACACCCCCACAGCCGCCATTAAGGGGGGTCTGGGCCCGACCGACCCCGCCCCTATGGGGTGTGTGTGCACGGTCCCTCTACCTGCGACACCGGCTCACCTTGTCATGTCAGCCGCAACTGGCTTGGAGCGCCGCTCTCATCAGGCCCAAAGGACCCAGTCCGAAGCCTCCGGGGCACTGTCCGCCAGTAGAGTCTGCGGCGGTGGCTCGGGCCCCCCACAGGAGTTTGCTCCTGCCCCGGGAGCACAACCCCCGCCGTAGTGCACCAAGATCCGCCTCCGCTCCAACAAAGGATCACCGGGGTGAGGGCACTGCCTCTCCAGGTATCACTTGCGGCGCCCACACACACAGCTCCGGTCACCCCCACAGAGTGTTCTCCCGCCCGGTGCCACGGGGGCCGCGCTGGCTTGGCCATATGCTCCACTCCCTAGTGGGCCGCACTTCGTGGCTCACCGTCATTTAGGCGTCTCCAGTGCCACACAAGGCGTCTCAGCGATCCCTGGAAATTAGGAAGAGTCAACCACACTTTTTGTGTCTTCTCCGACAGCGTGTCAGGTAGGATGGCTAGGATAACTGAGGGATGGGGCACAGAGAGTCTTCAGATCGCTACCGCCATCTTTGGCGGTTAGCCACCTCCCTCCACAATTCTATTTAACCTTTAAAAGAACTTATCCTGATATTTGAGCCCTTTACCAGAACAGACCCACCCTCTTTGTCAGATATTGTTTCACACATTGAATCCTTTGTAGAACTAGAGCGCTACCCAAGTAGTTTTGTTTCTGGTCCTAGAATGCATTTGCCTATCATTCAGTTTGCATGTGAACGCTCTAACATCTGTCATGACCAGGTGCATTTCCAGCACATCTACCACCTCCACACTTTCCCTTTTCTAGGAATTTATGGACTCCAGATTTTAGCCGGGATGGTAGGGGGGTTCAGCCTTTACTTTAAGTGTTAAGATAATGGACAGTTGTGCTACAGTTTATACTTGTATATACATGGCCCTTAATTAGCTTCTCCCGCTGTCCAAGCACCCATTCAAATGTTCAAATACTACACCTACAAACCCTTAAATGGAAAAGAAGACAGAATTGAAAAATGCCACTTAGCCAGGAACGCCCACTATGTGGTTAGTCCCTTCTCAATAGACCTCTACACTATTCTCTGGCTACCCAGAAACCACTTCTCAGCCCACAAACCAATAAATTCCTTATCAAATGCCTCCGAATAATTTGTTGCTCTTGGGTCTCGGAAGGCCCTCTGTCCCCAAACATATCCTTATTCTCAAAATACATAGGAGGAGCAGTGTTTTCAGATTCCATATCCAGTCAGGTGCTGGCAGCCTCTTATTCACAAATACAGAACACTAGCTGGGAGTCAGTACTGCCCCAACATTCTGCACCTCCATTGCTGCTGGTGGTGGAACTTTGAGGACCCAATCCTTGTAGCAGCTGCCCTTGGATCCCATGTGCCTCCATGATCTCTGCCTCTTGGGTAGGGCCAAACCCTTGAAAGTTGCTTGGCCCCTTTGTGTGTTGAGTCTGTTTTGTCTTCACTTTATAGGAATTGCATGATGAGAAGATTTATGGTATCGTTAAAATGTAACACAACATGGGAAGGTCCACATGTATTTTATCTCCCGGTTTGCCTCATAAACACTGCCTCCATCACTTGGGCAGGGTCAAACACTTGACAGTTTCTATGACTATTTGCGATGGATAAATTTTGACCTCACCATCAGAATGTTTGCTCTCTCATTTCCTGATGTCACATGGTAAGATTTCTGGTCCAGTTTAAATTCTAAATCACATGGAAAGATCCACCGATCTCCAGTTTGTCTTTTACAGGGCTTCTGTCACCGGCTTCCTTGGCTTTCTATTATACATATAAGTCCACCGGTTTTTCATCCATGATTATCCCAGTGGCAGCTCCTGCGCTAAGATGGAGGCGCGTCTCCCCACTGGTTCCAGTAGTGGAAATAAAGGAAAAATAAAATGATAACACATTTGTTTAATTTGTTCGTGCTGCACTGTCTTTGTGGGGCAGGGCAGGGCTGCTTTCAGTGCAAAGGGGATGAGGAGTAGTGGGCATTCTAAGTGCTGGCCAAAAATGTAATTCGTACTTTGCATGTTCTCCACACAGACTGCATTACAGCCTGGGTGGACAACATGCCCATGCTCCCATTCCCTGGCTGAGCGCCAAACCACGGCGCTCAGACCAATCCCAATGCTGCATTGCAGCGTTGTGATTGGTCAGGGGAACCTGGATGTGCTTCCTGTTCCTGGCTGGGAGAGACGCAGCAAGAAGACGGAGGAGAGACGCGGTGACAACAGAGACGAGATGTGGCGCGGAGATATGTTTTTTCCCCCATCTCTTAACACCCCTCTTTCACCCTTTACCATGCCACCCCCAATCTGTGCCGGCCGACACTGGATTATACTCTCTTTGCCTATCAGTGGGAAGCACTACGTATGTACACTAGCCTCTGAGTCTGGGCACTCCACAAGAGGGTACCTCTGTACGATGGTGAAGTATACTGCAACATGCGACCTGTCCCTTTTATATGCCAGAATGGCTTCATCTTATTTTGTGGGCTAAGGTCAGAACAAAGGGCCCACTGAACTATCACGTGCAGACCACTAACTTATCCACAAAGCGCTCATCGGCATGGACACTCAGTGCCCCAGAGGATGAACTGGTGTGGGATTCAGGGGCCAGTCCCAAAATATCCTCCACCAAGCAGCCAAACGTCTAGGATTGGGTCACTCTTCCTCACCAGTTATGCAGATTGTCCTTTATAGGCAGCACAAGCACCAAAGCGTTCGCTGCCAGTTTGGAGCTTAATCAGTGCCAGAGATAGCAACTGTGAAAACACCATATTCAGTCAGGCGTAGGTCATCTCTCTTGGTTTGCTACTACAGACCCTGTAGAGCCTTGCAAGGACAAGATTTCACACAGAGGCGCGAAACAAATTACTGCCTTCTGCTGAAATCCTAGAGCTGCTACATTAGTGGTCTGCACAAAGCAGTGGGTGCAAGGGAGACACAGCTGCAGCATGAAGATGACTTCCAAGGTGACCTCAATACTCTAACACCGGCTATGCCTCTGGACACCAGTTGTCAAATCTTTAAAGAACTTAACCAAAGGTGGTAGGGTAAGGTTATTCTAGGGCTAGAAGTAGATGCACGGAGGATGTTAAAAAGGAAAGTCCGGGGAGGAAATGAAGTCTCTTTTAAAGCACTTACAAGAGTTTATAACAAGCATTTACAATGCAATGGTCTCGGCATTATTAAAGGTAAAGCTATTGGAATTGCTCATGACATTTTTTTTTTAAACATAAATAAATGGTATTGTCATTTACAATGGCAATAGGTGAGCATTAGAGAGTATTCGCGGTCACAGAGCCACACACACACACAGAGCCGCGCACAGGCACAGGCACAGGCACAGGCACAGGCACAGGCACAGGCACAGGCACAGGCACAGGCACAGGCACAGGCACAGGCACAGGCACAGGCACAGGCACAGGCACAGGCACAGGCACAGGCACAGGCACAGGCACAGGCACAGGCACACACACACGCACACGCACACGCACACGCACACACACGCACACGCACACACACACACACACACACACACACACACACACACACACACACACACACACACACACACACACACACACACACACACACACACACACACACACACACACACACACACACACACACACACACACACACACACACACACACACACACACACACACACACACACACACACACACACACACACACACACACACACACACACACACACACACACACACACACACACACACACACACACACACACACACACACACACACCACCCCCCCCCCCCTCTCCTACTTGTCTTGGCCTGTGTCCAATAAAAGCTTCTGACTGGCCTGGGTAACTAATGCAGGTCTACATGCAGGTCTACATGTACGTTATAAACTCTGTTTGTGTTTGAAGCGTTAAATTACGATTTTCGAAGCAACGGAGTCTGCATTTATCAGTATACTTAAGAGCTGTTCCGCAGGTCACCAATCAGTATGCCGTTTTCTTTTATATTAGGTCACGGACTGACAGATTCAGAGCTTGCGATGTTCAGTTACCGGTTTGTGTTAAAGCAATCAGGGCTAACATAAAAATAGGTACATACTTATTGCAGATGTACAGAAAAGTCTATAAGGCATTTGGAGATGGCCCAGTGTGCTTGTGAATAGGAGAAAGATGGTTAACTCTGTTAGTAGTGATTTTAGCAGGAAATGTAATGCTTATTTTGCAACTACGTTTCTCGCAAATTTAACAAGATGTGCATTGAAGCAACTGTGTTCTCAGAGCTGCACCATGTGGATATACTTCTTTGAATTACACACCCCTCCCCCTTCAGGATAGTCATTCCCACGGTCCAATAAAGAAATGATGTACCACCCTGGGCTGTTCCAGTACCCACCTGAGGTCAGGGATAGCAGCCATTCCACGCGTCTGAGGCTTTCCTTACACACGTAAATCATTCATGGCTAATATCCGAGCCCCCCCAAGGAGCAGGTGCCCGGGGAAGACAGCTGCTTGCAACGGGAAAGGCTTCACCAGCGCAAGGGATGTTCAGAGCACTGCACTGAAAAACAGAAGGGGGGAGTCAGTCATATGGGAGGCTTCACCTGACATGAGACCGACTGCCACAGCCCGCTACCCTGTCAGAACCCCACCCTCTGGTAAATTGCACTAGGTCTTTACAACCCTCCCCCTCCACTTCCCGGGGTGGCTGAAACAGCCTTCCTGCCTCTGAAAGCATTAAAATGCTCCGTTCACAGAAGTAATCCATCCGAGGGAGCAGGGCATCCACGGACTCTTTCTCCGAGCAGTCTGGCGAGCTGTTCTGCTGAGTTCAGATGTCTAGCATATCCAGGCAGCTCTCAGGGAGAGATTTAATTTGCGCAGGGACGACATCAGCCACAGCTGTAGTCATGAGACTAGCCAGGCTGATTGGTGGTCACCGACTCCAGGGCCGGCCGGTGTCCGGGAATGGCGGGATACGCAAGGGGGATTGGAGGCAGGGAAAAAACATCTCATTCTGAGGAACAAGGTCCACTCTTTCCCTCCGAGTAGAGAACAGCTCATTCCTGCACAGCAGTCTGTTTACACTAGGACACACTGCGGGGCTGGGCAGAGACAGGCCGGCACTGTTCGGCGTGAAACTAGATCTGCCGAAGTCACTGTGACAAAGCGCGGGATCGGCCTGGCACGGACATTTAAAGCGGCAGAGCCCCCGCTAACAGCGTGCTCAGCAAACACATCCGCTGGACCTTTTTAATACCATCTGCGGAGCACTACAAGAGCACAACTCGGAGCGCATTCCCTCAAAGCAGTATCTGTGCCTGAGGAAGAATTTTTCTGAAATGGCTGCCACAAAGCGCCGACATTTTCGCGATTCGGGGCGTGTTTTTAGCAGTTGAGTGACAGATGACGTCACAGCTTAATAACTGCAAAAAACAAACCCCGAATCGCAAAAAGACAGGGCTTGAACAGAGTGACGCCTCTCTCCTCCAATGGCTGGCCTCCGTTTAGGAAGCCAGCCAATGGAGAAGAGGGGCGGGTTCAAGCCCCCATACTGGAAATCCTAAAATCTCAGACTCCGCCCACTGCTTACGCAGTGCGACGAGACCTCGACCTAAAAATGGTGACTCTTCTAGAGAGCTACAAAGATGGTCTACAATTCCTGCAAAAGTGATTGGGATGTGTATACATCGCTCTAACCAGTCTGCTGCAAATATTCGTAGCCGAATAGGAGTTCTTGAGTGTCATCTCTGCCTTACTGATGCATTTAGACAGTGAATACAACAAGTAGGTTACAACAGGTATTGCTAATAATGAAACTCAGCCGGCTGCTTAAGGAAGATTATCTGTGGGGGTATATTTAACGATGACAATAGTGTTTTTACAGAGAGGTTGTTGTCTATCCTCATAATTCTTACCACTTTCCTATTAATTTTAAACGACTTTAGAATAATAAAAGACTTAATCCCCCTGGACGTATTGAACTTGTGATGCCAGCAAACTTGCAGTTGTAGCGCTAAATTCAAGGATGAATCTCATTCCTCAAGGTCTTTTTAAAGCCCTAATGATTGTGAGACCTCCACAGTGCCTTATTCTTGAGCAAGGCCACAATTTTCAGACAGATCCTTCCGCTAATCATTCTGTGAAACAGAATTTGCCAACTATCCCATGACGCCCTCTAGATAAAACCGAATGGACATAAACTGTCTTCGGGCAGATATAGGCGTGTTTACTATTCCTGGTGAAAAGGGACTGTACCCTGAGTTGGAGGAGCCTGACAAAAACTGCTCAAAAAGGGATTACACTATCTTGGCAGAGCGATGCAGCTTGTGTAGGTACCAGCATCTGCGGTATCAACTACTCTGCGTGAACTACTCACAGTGTACATGGCCAAAAAGAGGAAGTGTTGCATGTTCCACCCCAGCCATTTTGAAATTAAGCAGCCAAGAGGCTACCTCATCAAACAAAAAATGAGTCCGCCATGTAACTCCAGCCAATAGAACTCAGTTAAAACACTGCATTTACAGTTAGCTTCAAAATATGTACACACAAACCTCTTCGGCCCCTCTAAATAATGATCACCCCCAAAGAGAGGACAAAAGATGTAGGGGGAGGGAAGTAGGGTCAAGGGGAAGATGAGAAGTCATCTAAAAAAGAGACGGTGCACTATACTAAACAGGATTCTTGTCAAAGTCAGAGCCACTATAATATACAGTTACAACCCAGCTGCCAAATACTACATAAGAAAGCACAATAAGGTGGATGACTCCATGTTAATGGTCTCAAAAGCATACTCCAAATCAATTAAATATTCTAAAACTTTATAACACTGCAGCAGGTTTCACAAAATTACGTTTTCTATCCCTTTAAACTTTGCATGCATATATTTCTCTGACACGATTCGGTTCCAACGTTGGTAGGCAACTTCACATTTCACGGGGAGACAACATCAAGAAAAAAGCAATATCCGTAAATCTTAAATCAGGACTACGCTCGAGGCTTCTGCAGCCAACAAAGAAACTAAATGTATGTTCTGAGAAGCTTTTCTGCGCTTAAAAATAATAAAGACTTGCAGATTCAATTAAATCTGCTAGACGGCTAGCTGCATTTTCACAATGTAAGACATTAATTGATAAACACGACAGATCAATCATCGCATTGACGCATTCTGAAAAGGAGGACGGGCATTTCATTTTTGTAGTTAATTACAAGTCTTGTAGTAACACAGCAAGACAAGGGGGAGGGGGCGCCCTCATTTGTTCACGGAGAAGAACTGAGGGGCTCTTTAATAAGGCAGCCCATGATAGATTATTTCGTTTTGTTCCGTGCGGAAACGTCGCCAGCTTAAGGAATCAAAGTTTGTCTCTCAGCCAGTGGAATTAATGGCATTGCCCATACTAATGAGCGAGGCCTGTATTAATCATCTGATGCGGGAGCGCCATTTTTTTCATGGATGCTACTGCTATGTGGCAGCACAGTCGAGCAAGCGCTTTCCTCTTGATCGCACGGCCTTCATTGTCCTTCTTAATAAAGTACCACGCAAGGGCTAAGTGAAGTACTGATGCTTCCTAATGCAGACTTAATGACTTCCTGTTCTTTCACACAATGGCATTTATGCTAGAACATTTGTAAAATGCATCCGCCATGATTTTTGGAACATCGTCCGGTTATTGAGAATATTTCATAATCGTATAAACAGGTATTAGCATGCCGCACACCAAGCTTTAACTGGCTCTATAGGCCACTGTTCTCTCTTCCTATCAAAGTCTATCTCAAAGATAGGCCAAAAAAATGTGCCTTAAGTTAGTCACACCTCTATTCATACATTTGGAAATTACATTCGCTCGACAATAAATCGCTCTGCTCCCAATTATAGAAGTGATAAAACAATTAGGCTCAAGCTTAAGAATGCACCCCTTTCGGGATACAAAGCAAGCAACAATATTTAAGATGGAGCCCTCCGAAAAACATTTGTGAAAGAAGGACTTGACTTAATCTCTTTGGGGGTTCATACAGGAGACCTAAAGGAATGCATACATAGCAAGAAATGTCATTTCTGTGCCATAAAACAATCTCTTCAGTGCAATATTTTAGCTGGATGTCCTATGCCTCCCGATATCGCTGGACCACTTATCTGCCTTCAACACAGTCGATCATCCCACCCCAATCCACACTTTGGAGTTTCAAAGAGAATTCACTGGTACAGTCTTTCATTGGTGCTCTTCCTACCTTTCCAACTGACACCAGTTCGCTCACATTGGCACCATCAGGGCCAAAAGAGTCGCATCATCTGCATAGTCCACAAGGTCCAATATTGTCTGCTTTCATCTTCAACCTCTGAGTGGAGGCTTGGAGCTCTACTCACAGATATTAACAGCATAATTCCCCAATATGACTACGATGTACAACTCAACTTGAAAATCGCTTCTGCTTCAGATGTGCAACCTCTCAGACACTGCATGCACCTTATACAGACCAGTGTCTAGCTGCAGCCCAACCCCACCAAGACATAGTTCATGTTATCTGCATAGAGCAACAATCAAGAAATAGTACAAACTTGCCTCAATAACATGAACCGGGACTGCATCCTACCCCAACTTCCAATGAATGTCAAGTCACTTAGATTCACCCTTTACATCAATCTCATTCTCAAGGAACAACTTAATGGAACACACAAAGAGAGTACCGGTACCAGCTCTCTCTTCTAAAGAAAATGAAACAATATTCAGCCAAGGAAGTGAATACCAAACGTGTAATCAGTCTGATAGTACGTCTGCAAAACGTTCTGGTACCTTGTGATTGGAGTTTGAACTACCTGATTTGTTCTCTTATATAGGTCATGTTTACTTTTTTACTATTATTCTTTGTGCATTCTGTCCATACTTGGAGCATTTTTTTCGAAATGGCAACATGGTCTGAGAATAATTAGAGACAGTTTCCAATGAGATCCAGTCCCCGCCTCCCCTTTCTCAGTCATTCACGTTACTTTCAGATTGACTCGCTGTGTATTCACCGATTTCCTTCTGTCCAGTGCTGCCGCAGCCACCACAGCGGACAGCATGCGTTTCCAAGTGACATTCTGTACTGCCCTCACATTCCGTGAATAGTGTTTTCATTCAAGCGCCCCCGCCAGGTTGGTACGTTCCTTGAGCAAGTGTGCTTTCGGCAAATTCTGGTAAATTCACCCCCTAGCTGCTTTTCCAGCAGTGCACTAGCAGTTTCTCTGATTAGATCTATTTTTCCCAATTCACCTCCTAATATTTTATGCTGCCTTGGCCTGAGGCCAAATAAGGATACTTTTCCTTCATTTACTCTCCCTCCGGGGCTCATTTAGGACGCTTCTTTGTCTCCGAAGCTTCCTCCAGCAAACATCCTTTCCACAAGTTTGAAGTAAGGCTCTGTCGCCCCTGAGCAGCATGTATATTCCGAAATGCACTTCGGGACCTGCATTATTGAATTAAGAGACACTCTGGCCAGCACGCCTTTGAACTCAAACAGCTTAGATAGGATTTATAGCATTGAATATAATCACTGTGGATGTTTCACGAGTCACACCTTTGAGGGGTCGGGATAAGCAAGCACAACATCCATTGCTGTTCGAGAAAGGGTCTGGGAAGACAGACCCCTTCCCTTGTAAGCCAAAGGTGACAGAACTAAGCGTTTCTTGTTTTCTTCTTAATATGAGGACGGCACGCTGGTAAAAATACATTAGAATGCTGGGAGTTCATTTAGTCACACAATCCTGATGCTATCTTTCAAAGACCTGGCTACGAGATTTCTTGGGCCCGGACCTTGCCATCGATTCCCGAGGGCTACAGTATACCCAGGCAGGATCGGCTTACTAAAATGAGATGTGAACCGGCTGTGGTCTACCAGGACAAGTTTCAGGGCTGCACTTCTTATCTCAAATCCTTCAACTGTGCGGCTATAGCTTCTACCCTGAGATTAATGCCTCCCACACTTTCTCTGGAGTGTTTATATTCTCACAGACCAGGTTGAGAACTGACTTTGCCCAAGCCCTTAAATTGCTTTTTGAACGTTTCCCGTATAAATCCAATCTTACCCTTCTGGGGGATTTTAATTAACATGTCTAACTTAATAATAATAAAGGTACTTCAGTAATAGTCAACACTATGACAGGGTTTGGATTAACAACTTGTTAATGTCCCTACCCATTCTCCTGGCCACACCGCTTAATGCTTTCTTTACCAATAATCAAGGCCTTTGGCCCCTGCCCTCCCTCTTTCATGAGTCAACACATATCAATGAGGACTGGGAGCACGTCTAAGGTCCAGCATAGATGCTCTCCATATATACATGTATTAACACAGTATGAAGTTCCTCTTAAGTCACTAAGAACAAGGAGAGTAAAGCAGTCTGTCAGCGGAGACTGGGCAAGCAGATCTGGGGGCATCTAATTGCTCAGAAGGAAGAACCCCAACACACCCAGATGGGTGTCATGCTTCATCATCGGGCAGCTCCTCGTTAGTCTGCAATGCCGGAGGTGTTTTGAAAATAAGATGCGGTGATGAAGTGTGTGGAGGTGCAGTGTGTGTAGATTGGTGAATGTGGTTTAAAAATAACTAAGATAAACCTTTTGGGAGTTTCTAATACATAGGTCCTCTTGTTATAAATAAAAACAAGGGGTGGCTGTGTGAGAAACAATGATCCGGTACAGCTCACAAAGTGATAAATACACGGGTCAACATGTTTCTTGCCATAGATAGTCCCTGTGGACCTGGGAATTTCATCAGGAGAATTGAAGTATGGGGTTAAGAAATAAACACTAAAATAACCACTGTAATCGTTGGCTGCAGAAGCTGTAGCTTTATTCCGAAGTATGGACCCACAACACAGGAGACATTCGGATAGGTCCGATTACTGGCTGAGAATGACCATTCTTTGAACTAAACTGTATGTTCCAAATGGAAAAAATATCCCAGGCAAGAGGATTTTCATATAACAACCCATTCAATCACACCAGGACCCCAGTATAGCCATACTACATCACCCTCCCCACATAAACAAAATAAAGAAAATCAGAGCAAACAAATGAATAGCAACTACACTGCAAATAAATAACAAAAACAATTTATAATAAAACCTCAATACAGCTCAAAATCCTGCAGCCTAACCGGCATTTTCACAGATCTAGAAGAATGAGTCATTACACATCTTTGTGTATCTCATCTTTTCGCAATCACTGCCTCTTGAATACAAGTTTTAGGAATCTCAATAATCCCAGAATTCATGACCTTGCAACCATTAAAGGCAGTATCCATCACGCCCTCGGATTCAGAAAAAATCTGCTAATCTCGCAAGTTAAATATCACAGGAGCATTACTTTGAGAACACTGCACATCCTTAGACAACATGGACTCACTCTCAACATCACTGTAACACGTTTGTTTGCATGAATGTTAGAAATGGGAATTACACTATCCTAGTTCCACCACCCTCTGCCTTGGAGGTACAACAGAGGCCTTGCTGACTTTAATCACCTTTACAGGCATTGAGAATTTAGATACACCTTTAAGTCCTCTATTGGTTTCTTAATTAAAACAAATTCAAGCACTTTGCTCCCACACTCATGCATCTTGTGTCTAGAACCCTACAATTTGTTTTCCTGTTTCTTCATTACTATATCCCTCAGAACCTGATCTTGGGAAGTACCCCAATAATTAGAAAATTTGAATCCAGAAGCAAGCTGGAACCACCCTGAAATGAGTTTTGTTCTGGCCTCCCTACACTGTAAGCTTCTGAAAGAAGAAAGCTCTGTTGTGAGATGGGCATAGTAGGATAACTCCAAATCTTAAAATCCAAACATTTTGCAACATCCAGATTTATTTATTTATTTATAAAGTTTTATATAGCGCAAACTTGACCCAAGAGGGTATCAGATTGCATTGCATTTTACCAGAAGGCCACCCAACCTTTGTGTAATGAAACACTTTCTGCAGAACATCACAAGCAGTGACAGTCAACCATTCACTCTTACAAATTTTGCCAGCACATCCAGCCACAGCATCCAACATAGCGACAACACACTCCTCATCACCTCCGCCTGCATCAGAAGAAATGAAAAGCTGCAAACGTGATAAACAATCCACTCTAAAAAAAAAAAGAGCCTCCCTGAATGTATTTGACACACAAAATTATATTCTTGAAGCTTCAACAGAAATCTAACTAAGCGTGCAGATGCTTTTCCTAAACCACTCTCTCACACACTAGCAACTGATTCATCAAAAGAATTTTTCAAGGAAAAAATCTTTTTTTATCTTTAGGGAGGGAAAGGGATTCCCTGCTTTATCAGGAAGTTGGTATTCGCCTCTGCAGTATCCACAGATGTGGGGATGTCCAAAGATATTGGATTAGACGCCTCACTCACCTATAAAGACATGCTTCATCATCAGCGCCTATCCACACCCTGGTAAGATTATACCACCAGGGCGGACTCACCTATAGATGGAATGGGAGCTCTTAAATAAAGTCAAGCTGGACACATTCAGGTATTCAGAAGAGTGATTATTTAAAAATACCTCTAGGCATACCCAAAGATGATTCTTTATTATTAGGGTACCTGGGGTATGAATAAAAACGTGAACTTATATGTTATGTTATTAAACATTTGTAACGCGCGCAGATACTCAAGAGTGTCCCGGCGCAGAGTTGAACCATAACAGCGAGCAGCATATTTAGATGGGTTGGTTAAAAAGGAAAGTCTTCAACTGTTTCTTAAAAAGCATGGTATCCTGGATGTTGCACAGCTCCAGAGGGAGGGAATTCAAGGCCTCCGCAGCCTTAACAGAGAGAGAGCTACCCCCTAGCCGAACCCTGCGAAATCGGGGAACGGTGGTCAGGCGCAGAGTGGTAGAGCGGAGACTTCTACGAGGCGTGTAGAAGGAAAAACGCCTCTGGAGGTAAACCGGGCCGAAACCATGCAGGGCTCTATGAGCCAGAGTAAGGGCCTTGAACTGGATACGGTGGGCAACAGGCAGCCAGTGCAAGTCTCGTAAGTGCAGCTTAATGCTTGTGCACCCAGGGATTAGCAGCAAAACCCAGGCGGCCGCATTCTGAATTACTTGCAGTTTCTTTAACTGATATCCCGGGAGTCCAATATACAAGCCATTGGCATAGTCAATACGGGACAGGATAAGTGCCAAAGTGACCATTTCCCTGGCCGATTTAGGTAACAAGGGGAAGAACTTCCTGAGAGATTTCAGAATACTGAAGCACACCCCTGCCAGTCGCTTTATCTGAGCAGTGAATCTAAGATCTTCCTCAAACCAAATCCCCAGATTTTTAGCAGGGTTGTCAGATGACAGAGGCTGGGGGTACTCTGAGGGCCACAGAGTCTCATTAAAGAACGGAGGAAAAGGGCCATAAAGGAGAACCTCCGACTTACCCTCATTACACTTCAGCTGTGCCCGGGCAAGCCAGCCAAAGACCACTGCAAGGCAGCTTTGGGCTGCTGAAGGAGATATTTCACCTTCCTTCCATGTAAAGAGGAGCTGAGTGTCATCCGCATATGCGATGACTTTAGCCCCCAGCTCCTCTGCAAGGAAGATCAGGGAGGTAACATAAACGTTAAAGAGCAGGGGGCTCAAAGTACTCGCTCATTTTTAAAAATTGTACTTCTTGATTTCTCATGTTTTAAAACTTTGCACTTTGACTAAGAAGCCTTCTCAGGGCAATACTGCCAGGCAAGCACCTCACCTTCAGCGGAACTAGCGCTGTTAGGTGTTATACTTTGATCACGAACGCCACCACTCGAGACACAAGGCCACGCCCCCTGGCAGGCCACGCCCACAACCCCCGCCTATAAAACAGCGCCGACCAATAGCGCGTTTTACTGGAAACAACACCCTCTGAGGCGGAAGCCGGAGGAGATACTCGCTCATTTTTAAAAATTGTACTTTTTGATTTCTCATGTTTTAAAACTTTGCACTTTGACTAAGAAGCCTTCTCTGGGCAATACCGCCAGGCAAGCACCTCACCTTCAGCGGAACTAGTGCTGTTAGGTGTTAAACTTTGATCACGAACGCCACCACTCGAGACACGAGGCCACGCCCCCTGGCAGGCCACGCCCACAACCCCCGCCTATAAAACAGCGCCGACCAATAGCGCGTTTTACTGGAAACAACACCCTCTGAGGCGGAAGCCGGAGGAGATACACGCTCATTTTTAAAAATGGTACTTCTTGATTTCTCATGTTTTAAAACTTTGCACTTTGACTAAGAAGCCTTCTCTGGGCAATACCGCCAGGCAAGCACCTCACCTTCAGCGGAACTAGCGCTGTTAGGTGTTATACTTTGATCACGAACGCCACCACTCGAGACACGAGGCCACGCCCCCTGGCAGGCCACGCCCACAACCCCTCTCCCCAAATGTGCCACCAGCGCAAGCGCAGCGGACGAGCGCAGCGGGAGCGCCGTTTGCGCGCCGAAGGCGTGCCGAAGGCAAGCCCGTCTGCGCCCGTCCGCGCCAAGACCGCGACAGGTGCAGGAAACTCTGCCCCCGGTCTCCCGACTATAAGTTACCAAGCAAACTCTCTCAAAAACGTACGCAGCGGCGCGCACTGTGCCTGCAAAGTTGACATCAACACCATCAAGGGGCCTTTTAGCTGCAGGCGATGCAGATGGACCTCCTCCCCTGCTAAGACCTCAACCCCCCAGGTTAACTCCAGGGAAGACAACCCACCTTTTATCAGAGGGTTGATCAACTCAAGATCCATGGCATGCCACAACCAAGACATTAAAGACCTAATTCAGGAATCAAACCTCGACTGTCTTCTTATAACGGAGACTTGGCTTACGGACAACAGTAACCCTGACTACGCACTGCTCTTCCACAAGGATACTCTATATTTAGGCAAGACAGACTAAAGGGGCGAGGCAGAGGAGTAGCCTTGCTACTACGCAACTCCTTCAAATGCCACACCTTCACCCTTGACTCACTAAAAGGAGCCGAATCCCTCGGATTCTCTGTCAAACTCAATGAGTCCACCTCATTCTCAGGAGGACTTATCTATCGTCCTCCAGGTACCGCCACAAATTCTTAGACTCCCTCAGTGACACCCTCGGTCAACTCCTAATCAGATACCCGCACGTCACCCTGCTGGGTGATTTTAACCTGCACCTCGATTCCACAGAGGATGCACAGACACTTAACTTCCACCAAACCTTGGAGATTTTCAACCTCCAACAAAGGGTCAAGCAACCCACCCACCTAGCGGGGCACACTCTAGACGGGGTCTGTACCAACCTTCTCTCTCTAGAAACCCACACCCCAGTCCCACAAATCTGGACCGACCACAATCTGATCCCATTCCTCATTAGAACCCCCCAGTATATAAAAGCAATAAAACCTTGCTTATCTCCAGAGAATCTGGTCAACTGGAAAAAGGTAGAAGACGCCTTTGAACTCAAACCCACCTTCGAGACCCAGATCCCCAGCATGACTGGAAACGTGTAACATGACTCCCAATCCTTCCACAACTGGATATCGCACGAAATTAAAATCCGTGCCCCACCCAAACGCATTAGGAAAACAGGTACAAAAACCAAAACAAACGCCCCCTGGTTTACACCAGAAGTAGCCAAGGCTCACCTGCTTTGCAAAAAAGGAGAACGCAAATGGCGAAAAACATATGATAGTACGGACAGAAACTCCTATGTCCAACTAAGGAAAAGCTATCACTCCATTATAAAAAGCGCCAAAAAAGAATTTTACACCAGATCCATTAATGAGGCCAAGGAAAAGCAAAAAACCCTGTTTGCAATAGTGAAATCCTTCACTCATCCTAAACCCCTACAGTCTGAAATACCTCCCTCTCAAGACCTCTGCGACAAAATAGCAGACTTCTTTGAAGAGAAAATCAACCTTATTCAGAAAGAGTTTCCTCCATACCAACGCTCCCAGTCCCCCTTCACACAGGAACAAGAAGAAAATACCACGGGTTACCTAAAGACCTTCTCACAGATCACCCTAGCACAAACCAGGGAAGTCATCCTAGCATGCAAGTCAGGCGCCCCCTCCGATTCCTGCCCTCCCAGTATCCTGCATCTACTGATTGATACTGTCAATCCTATCATAAATGAAATAGTAAACACCTCCCTCAGCACTGGTATTGTCCCTAGTGCATGGAAACACAGCACTGTTAAACCTCTAATGAAAAAACCGAACAAACCCCCTTCGGACCTGACCAACCTCCGCCCAATCTCCCTCCTCCCAGTCTTGGGGAAAATCACAGAACAAATAGTCTACAGGGAACTCAAAACCCACCTGGAAACGAACAATATCCTCCACCCCCAACAATCAGGATTCCGCCCCCAGCACTCAACAGAAACAGCCTTGATTGAGTTGACTGACTCCATAAAACTTCTCCAAGATCAAAGGAAAAACGCCGTACTGATCTTGTTGGACCTCACGGCAGCGTTCGACACAATCTCCCACCTTATACTCCTGGACAGACTCGGGGACATCAGCATCTCTGACCTGGCATTGGACTGGATAACATCTTTCCTAACCGAAAGATCACAATCCATCAAACTAGGACCTTTCAGCTCTGTAGAGAAAAAGATTCGATCAGGAGTCCCACAGGGATCTATTCTAAGCCCCTTGCTTTTTAACGTTTACCTCATACCCCTTATCTCCCTGATCGAATCATACGGTATCACTGTTACATCCTACGCTGACGATACCCAACTCATAGTCCCGCTAGAGGAGAACTCTACGACTGCCGAACAAAATCTAACAAACTGCCTGAAAGACGTCTTCCTGTGGATGGAAACTAACCATCTCAAGTGTAACACAGGGAAGACAGAGATCCTCCCCATGGGGAAAAACGTCAACTTCTGTCCTCATCTCTGGTGGCCAGAGGATTCCACAGCCCCCCCCCCCAGACCGTCGTAACTGCTAGAAACCTCGGAGTCACCTTCGATACTGACCTATCCTTTGACCAGCATGTCAGGACAGTGGCAGGAAGCTGCTTCGGAATCATTAAATCCCTCAAAAAATTTTTTGACTTCCTACCAATTGAAGCCAGAAAGGCCGTAACTGTGGCGCTAATTCTTTCGCGCATAGATTACTGTAATGGTCTACTGGCAGGTGTGAAAAAAGCCACACTTAAAAAACTGCATAGTGTTCAGCATTCGGCTGCCAGGCTGGTGCTCAAACTCCCCAGAAGATCTTCAGCCTCCACCGCTCTAAGAACCCTCCATTGGCTGCCCTTGCACGAAAGGATCCTATTCAAGATCCTAATCGTTGCTTTTCGGGCATTCAACCACACTGGACCCAAGTACCTAATCAGACGCTATCCCCACTACAACCCCCAGAGGACTCTGAGATCCTCCAACAATAACCTACTAAAACTAGCCAACTTCAACCTAAAAACTAAAGGGGGTAAAACTCTTACCCACCTATCCTCCAAAGCATGGAACTCTATGCCCCAACACCTGAGATCCCTGACCAAGGAAAGCCACTTCAGGAAACAACTGAAAACATGGATCTTCAGCCTATCTGACGAGTATGTGCGGGACACCATCTAATCCTGCCCAATTCCAACCTTCTACACACTTTCCAGTCAGCGCCAGGATGCTTCTTCCGGAGCGACAGTCGCGCTTTATAAATACCAATTCCAATTCCAATTCCAAAGTCGAGCCCTGCGGAACACCAGTAGCCACTGTCCAGGGGGTTGAAGAAAAAGGAGGCATCCAAACCTGCTGAGTACGATCTACTAGGAAGGATTCAAGCCACTTCCAGACCTGCCCAGAC
Organism: Lissotriton vulgaris; assembly: GCF_964263255.1. Taxonomy (NCBI): domain Eukaryota; kingdom Metazoa; phylum Chordata; class Amphibia; order Caudata; family Salamandridae; genus Lissotriton; species Lissotriton vulgaris. The sequence goes on along the minus strand of NC_141693.1, from coordinate 1,685,677,007 downwards.
ACGCCAATGTGAGCAAGCCTAGAAAGGAGTTGTTGATGAGGGACAATATCGAAGGCGGCAGAGAGGTCCAATAGAATCAGGGCCGCTCTGCCGCCCCCATCCAAACACTCCCTTATGGCTTCTGATATTTCCACAAGAGCGGTCTCGGTGCTATAGGAGGCCCTAAATCCGGATTGAGCAGGATGGAGAGCACCGGACGACCCAACAAACGTGGATAGCTGCCTAAAAACTGCTTTCTCACATATATTGGCCACTGCCGGAAGAAGACAAATAGGGCGATAGCTGGCAGGTATGTTTGGATCTAAGGAGGGCTTCTTCAGAAGAGGAATAAGTTTACCCTCCTTCCAAACGTTGGGAACAAAGCCGGTCTGGAGTGATAGATTTATAATAGCATTCAACTCAGGATTAACTATCTCAGCAACCTTAGCAAGCAGCCTAGCAGGTTCGTTCAATTATACCCTTTTTGCCAAGATGTTTTGGCCGACTCAAAGAGCCCGATTGGGTCTGGGATCTTTGTCAGGGCTGAATTTTGTGTATCCCTGCTCTCTCTCGTGTATGCGCACCATGCACACTCGTGAGGCCGAAAGCTCTCACCTGTCCTGATCTTTTTCCACAGGATTTTCTGTAAGACAGAAAAGTCAATCAAGAAGTAAACAAACAAGGTGACAACCAACTCAATGTTACATTCTGAATTGTATTCAAGAGCCTTAATCATATCTAATAATGAACAACCCCCCCTTTTCAAGTTATTAATACGCAATACTTATCTTTATTCATCTATTCTGATACTGACTATGTGCCTTCAAACCGGTAATAGGGTGCTCCCCTGAGGGTGTGGGTAGAATTCAGATCTTACTCTAATTATTTTATTTTATTATTATCTCAAACCATTACCAGCTAAGAGGTGGATAAGTGGCTTGTGGTCAGTGAACAAGTCAAAAGACACCCCCCAGGTATACATCTTAAACTTGTCCACAGCCCAAACACAAGCAAGCACCTCACGCTCAATAGTACTGTAGTTAACCTCTGCATCAGATAAAGCGCGAGAAGCAGAGGCAACTGTATTTTCTTGTCCGTTCACACATTGTCCAAACACAGCACCTAATCCTTTGAGACTAGCATCGACAGTGATAAATCAATTGCCTTTAGGATTATATGGTTGCAGTGCAGGAGCATTGATCACTAGATCTTTAATATTATCAAAAGCTTGATTTACTTGTGAAGCCCACTCAAATTTAGTTGCCTTTTCAAGTAAGGAGCGCAAAGGTTGGACTAAAAAAGCATAACCCAGAACAAAGCGTGCATAATATTCACTGAGACCCAAGAAAGATATCACGCGTCTTTGTTCAAAGGGGAGGTTGTAATCCTAATGGCCTCAACATTACAAGCTTTGGGTTTGATACTTGTCGCTGAAATTCTATTTCCCAAATATTTTACCTGCTGGACTAATAAATTGCATATTTCGAATTTCACGGTCATGCCACATTCCTCCAAGATTCTGAATACTCTTTCCAGGACAATCAATGCTCCTTCGATGTTTTAGTGTGCACCAAGATATCATCCTGGAAAGCTTGCACTTGATGTTCACTACTGAAAAGTGTGTCCATCATCTTTTGAAAAACACTCGCCACTGACACTAGACCAAACGGGAGTCTCAAATACCTAAATGCCATACGAGGCATGACAAATGTTGTTAAAGCCTGTGAACTGAGACTAAGTGCAATCTGGTGTTAGGTATAATGAAGCTCTATTGTTGAAAATAATTTAACATCTCAATACTGGCATTAACTCCTGGATATGTGGGAATGTATGGCAATCAAAAGATATGTTTTGATTGAGGGATCTTAAGTCCACACATAATCTTAAATCACTAGAGCGTTTCCTGGACAAAACAACCAGAGACACCTTCTCCAAAGAGTCGGCTGGAGTAATGACACCATCAGCCGTAAGCTTCTCCAACAGTAACTTCAAATCCACTCCTATGCTCAAAGGCACCGGACACACTTTGTGAATAACCGGAGAAGTGTCTTTCTTAAGTTTAACTGTGTGTTCAAAACCTTTTAATGTGCCAATGGTATTGCAGAACACACTGGGCAACCTATTACCTATGGAGTGTGTCACCCGTACTTGAGTATCAATAGAAGTAGTAGGCACTTCTCCCACAACAACTGGCTCCTTATGGCCTGGACGTAAATAAATTCCCACATTAGCCAAGTCCAACCAACCAATAATGTCTCGACCCTTGATGGCTACGTAGACTTTGGTGGTTGTTTGTCTGCCCAAAGACTCCAGGGATGTTATAAACTACCCCAAAAGTTCCACATTCTGTTCTCCAAAAGCTTTAGGGCAGATACCTTGAGAAACCAAAGTAATACCATCAGGCCACCATTTCAAAAATGTAGAATCTGCTAAAATGGTAACCTGAGCTCCTGAGTCCGCAATAACAGTAAGTGGCTTACCATCCACTGTAGCTTGACAAGACGGTCCTTTAATTTGTTTAGATGAGTCACTAGAAGGCATTTCAATTGTTAATAGCACATTATCAAACCTGTCAACAAAGTCCTTCACCTCCTCAGGACTGTTTGTGGCACATCCATCTGACTGTTTTTGATCTTATCAGAATTTGCTGGAGCACTTTTACAGACTTCTTGAAAGTGACCCATCTTCCCACAGCGATTGCACCTTTTTCCTAGTGCAGGACAAGTAGGATGATTCTCCATATGATTTCGTTAATCACACCATTAACATACAGTACTCCTTCTAGGTTTTCCATTCTTACTGATTGCACCAATCACAGATTCATTCGATAAGTAACTGACAGGTGAAAGACCAGTCTAAGCATTAAATTGACTGGTTACCTGGCCAGACATGACCTGGGTAGTTATGACTGATCTTTCTATGCTCTTCGCAATGTCAATAGTTTCGACCAGGCTTTGGTTCTTGCAAGACAACAGCCTCTCTTGCACTTTCCTCCAGTAGCAATTGAACACAAATTAATCTCTTATGTAGATATCTACACTATTTTCAAGCTCACAAGGGATGCCAACACACGCAAGGTAGCTTTGCATTCCTCAACTGTTTCAACAGCCTGTTTGCATTAAAAAAAATGGTGCCTCTCTAGAAGATCACGAGACTCATTCGTGTACTGCTTCCGCATATTAGCTTATAGGTACACATTCCAGGTCACATTATCACCTGATGGAGCTGCCACTACAGATAAATTGTCGAATACTCTCTCACCAGCTATACCAAGATGATTAAACAAGAGTGCAGCCTTTCTAGCAGGTGAGTAGGCAAGTGCATCTATTGCTGCAAGATAATTTTCGAAAATCCGCAATCATTCTCTCCACTTTACGTCTGGTTTCCCTGGTCTTTGAAAAAAGAGGGTGGCTGAAAAGGTCCTTGAACCAGAGGAAAAAAACTCTCACCTGAGAAAACAGCTGACCTGAGAAAAGGCTGTAGATTACAGGTCTATTATTGGTGTTGAATGAGCAACAAGGTGTGTTTGTCGGAACAGCAGCTGCTGTGAAACGATAGCCGCTAGCACACATCTTCTGCCGAAGACACCAATAAAGACCAGAAGCTGTGTAAAACAATTCACGCGTTACAGAAGTGCACAGTGAGTTTAAGTGATGATTTTTTCCCAGCGGTAAGATGGCTTCAGAAGTGTGATGTAGGACGTCCCTGGAGCTTCCGAAATGCAGACCAGCTCACGGAAGTGTCGGAACCAACAGAGTAAAACTTATGTTTCGGTGTAGGAATTGTTGGCTGGTTGAGTGCTGAAGGAGTCACGTCACAGTGAGCATGTCTGCTCTCTCCATGCACTCCAGCTGACAATTGTGAATGCAGCCAAGGATTACAGCTGTTGAAGACAGTGCCTCAAACCTCCTTGCTTGCGATGGCACTGGCGGTTGAAAAGCAAGGTTTCGAGCACTCGCAGTAAGACTACAGTTTCGAAAAAAAAAATTCTTTCCCCAAGTAGACAAGTCAAAAGCTGGCATTGCTATCAATAACCATGCAAGAACTCACAGAGTTCCATAAACAACAAAACATTTGTCTCACAGTGTGAGATCCTCTGCTTTCTTTCAAAGTGGATCCCCGTCGGTGGGTCCTCGTCCACACTGGATGAAGTCTTCCAGCCACAGACAAATCCACCCCAATCCTGGTGCCAGACAGGGCTAAGTAATTAACACCAAAATAACCACTGTAGTCGTTGACTGTAGAAGATGTACGTTTATTCCAAAGTATCGCACCATGACATAGGAGACATCCGGATAGGTCTGACTACTGACCAAGATTGAACACTCTTAGAACTATGCAGTGTGTTCCAAATGGAATACATATCATAGGCAAGAGCACTTTCATAAAACAACACATTACATCACTCTAGGCCCCCAGTATAACCATACTACAATCACGTAACCTTATCTACAAATGATTAGGGCTGTAGGTGTAAGGACTAACACAGTACCCAATCACAGCAAGTCACCCTCACAGTGCAGGGTATACATTTACTGGCTAAATATCTAAAATCCGAAACTATTTGGTTGAGCGAATTGCCCCTTAAGTGATGGCAGACACCACACTAGCTGCAGAGTCAAATACGTCCTGCACAAAAGAATTCTGGCGACCTACCCCCCTCTCTGCCACCCTGTACTGATATTGATTACAGAAAGGCTTTGAGTTGATAGTATATCATGCAGCGGTTCAGAGATGGTTTCTCAGCTAGGAAGGTGAGTTATAATCCCTGGCTTTTAACCCCTTCACTGCGGCGGCTGCTCCGCCGCAGTGCTGAGGGGGGGGGGAAGGGGGGGGGTGGCGCTCCCGTGCTCGTGATGGAACCGCTCCGTCACGAGCCTCGGGTGGGCTGTGCTTGTGATGGAACGGTTCCGTCACTGCCCGCCCGCCTAATAGAACGTCCAGCGCAGGCGCGGAATTTGCGGCGAGCGGGCCGTGACGGAACCGTTCCGTCACCAGCACAGCCCACCCGAGGCTCGTGACGGAACGGTTCCGTCACGAGCACACAAGGGGTTAAATAATAGAATAAAAACCTAAATATCTCTGTCCTGCACGCGAAATGACAACATCCCCCAAGAGTGTAATTTAGGGGTGAAGTTGGAAGGAACGAGGAAGCAGAATAGCAATATATTATCTAGCTACTTTGGTTATAGGCTAATGTGTGATAGGGAGAGATGATGTAATCTGGTCACATCATGACAAGCTAATTCTCTATCTGTTAATTTTAGGTGAGGGAACGCCCCCAGGCAATATTTATGGAAAACTGTGGCCAGGAAGGAAGTAAATATGATGTGTGCCTATGCACAAATCTGCGTGAGAAAGTACACATGATCTTCTCTTGTTTGGCTTTTCCTATAAGCTTGGTAAAGCTACATCGGTTACGTTACTATGGACTAAAATCTATTAAGTGAAGCAGAATTTGAGTGGAAATTGCTTGTGGCCCAGTCAGTTGGATGGTAGCCCAATTCTTGGTACGGTATTGTGGACAAAAGTTACAATCTTAAAAAAAGACAATATATTAAGGAACATGAAGTCCCTTCCTAAAAGAGAACTGGAAGCCAGTCAGTCAGTCAATCCACTTTATTCGATTACTTAAAATCATAAAAGTACAAACACAGAACACACACAAACAATGTTACAAATCTTTAGGCATGACAATTAAAATACATGGGCAATATTTCAATGCATAAAAACCCTATCACCAATTCAGACCCCTTTACCGGACGATAGCAGTAGACCACAAACAATAGACATCATCCTCAAATTCCTCTTATTCCAAATCCTCACTGCTGCTACCAAAAAAGATGCAATGTTAAAAATATCACCAGGGTTACACAAAGGTTGAAGAAAAACTAGCGCTGGTCTAACCTGAGTGAAACCCCTTCCTCTCAAAATAGGTAACAAAAATCTCATGCGAATATGGGAAAAAAGTCACAAAACATCATATAATGCAGTGTGTCCCAGTGTTATCACATTGACAGGGTTCGGCATCTTCGGGGTTACACCAACCTTGATAAGCCCCCAATGTTAAATGAATTAAATTGAAACGGAGCCTAATTAGGAGCCATCGATGGTACGACTTATTGACAATTAACAAGTAAGGTTCAATGTTAATGGATGTTTTTAATAAGTAATGGGCCCTAACTTATCTGTAAAATACTGTTCGAGGCATATGGGCTGCAGATGGTACATTATGAATAGATCGCCATCTGGTGTTGGGCTCGGATGATTGCACTTTGTTTTTCTCTTGGAGAGTCTTTTGTCTCTTGGTGACTCCTCCCTTGGTTGGTAGTGCGCATGGGCATCGGCTCCATCCTTAGATTGTTTTTTTCCGCCATCGGGTTCGGATGAAGATCGAGACGCTCCAGATCAACTTCAGAAAAAAAGTGATTTTCGGCGCGTATTCCCTTTCCAATTCGACGGTATTGTTATTCGAACGCGTTCATTTCCATTCCGACGCGTTACAAATTTAAAATAGAAGAGAAAAACTTGGATCTACGTCGAAGAACAGGAGGCCTTTCTCGACGCAGTCAAGCCCGGAGTCCATGGAAAGGACTCCATTCAAAAAATGTCCAACGTGTGGTGCTAAGTTCCCACACAAGGACCTACACGAGGTGTGCAACCTCTGTCTATCGCCTGAACACGAATCCAGGGACTGCGAAGCCTGCGCAGCATTCTCCTCCAAGCTAACGATTAGAAATCGTCGAGCTCGAAGACACGAGGTTTCCAGAATGCAGGCGGAAGCGATCCCGGAGCTGTTCGGAGACGAACAAATCGAGGAAGAAGAGGACCAGTCGGGGTCGGAAGGGGACCAGTCGGAGGTTGAAGAACTCATCGAGCAACAAACCGTGAGTGACGACGTCCCCTTACCGAAAAACCGACCCCGTGCGGTAACGACCCCGCCCTCGGGCCCGGTCAAACCGCTGAAAAAAGTTTCCGACGCCCCGCCCTCGGGCCCGGCAACGAAACCGAAACTGAAACCGAAACACTCGGACTCCCACCATGTCGGATCCGAGAAAAGGGCGACATCGACTTCGGCACCGAGGCTACATACAAAGGAGAGCTCGGTATCGAAACATTCCATGTCGAAACATAAATATGACTTATCGCCCAAGAGACACTCGATACCAAGAAAGTCGGAATCGAGCAGACATTCGGTGTCGAAAACAACAAGATCTGACGATCGAAAACAAAAGCACCTCTCGGAACCAGGACCCTCGGTACCGATTCAGGAGCAACAGACAGATCCCAAAAAAAAGATCTTGTTTATTGAGCCACAAACTGGGAAAGTGGTCACGAAGAAGAGAAAGAGTGAACAGTCAGAAGATAAACCTCTTCCTTCGAAAAAGAGAACAATGGGGACGAATATAACTCCTCCTGCTTCTCCTCGTCCTAGAGTAACACCCTCTTCTCCTATTCCTCACAATAGGCCAAATATTCCTACACCTTCCACACCAAGACCAGCTACACCTCAGTCAGATGTAGACAGTGATCTAGGGGAGGGAGAACCTCAAGGGGATGACGAAACTATCCCAGATGAGGAGGATCCATGGGAAAATTATGATGTAGGGTCAGATGAGGACAACGACCCAGAGCTATATCCCTCAAAGCCTTCACCACCTGATGATAACACAGGTTTTGTGCAGCTCATTAATAGGGCAGCAAAATATCACAAACTAGATATGCATACAGAACCTCAAATAGAGGATTTCTTGTTAGAGACTCTACCTAATGCACAGAGAACATCAGGTACTCTTCCTATGTTGAAGGGTCTTCTTACTCACACAGAGGAAATATTCGAAAACCCAGTGAGAGCCAGGGTGTTAAACCCAAGAATCGATAAAAAATACAAAGCGGCTCCAAAGGACCCAATATTTATTAGAGGGCATGTACCTCTAGACTCGCTGGTGGTCTCAAACGCTCGTAAAAGAGCAAACTCATTATCTACAGGAGAGGCTCCTCCACCAGATAAAGAGTCGAAGTTAATAGATGCATCAGGCAAAAGAGTAGCATCACAGGCAGCGAATAGCTGGCGTATAGCCAATACACAGGCACTACTTGCACGTTACGACAGGGCACATTACGATGAGTTAGAGAAACTTCTCACACATCTCCCAAAAGAACATCAGAAGAAGGCAGACCAATTAATACAGGAAGGTAAAATAATAACAAATACTTCCATTAAATGTGCATTAGACGCAGCAGACACTGCAGCAAGGTCGATTAACACTAGTGTCATGCTAAGTAGGCACGCATGGCTTAGAATCTCAGGATTCAAACAAGAAGTACAAACAGCCCTACTGAACAAACCATTTGATCAGAAGACATTGTTTGGTTCAAGCACAGACGAGACATTAGAAAAAATGAAGAAAGATACGGAAACGGCTAAGTCAATGGGAGCATTGCAACAGCCAACACACAGAGGTTCCTTTCGTAGATCCACCTATAGAGGGGGCTCAAAGAACACAGGAACGAATCAGCAATCCACATCTTTCACACCAACATCACCCAGAGGTAATTCAAGAGGCAGTTACAGAGGTAACAACAATAAGGGAAGAGGCCGCGGAAATAATAACAACCGCAACGCCTCAACACCAAAACAGTGACTTCATAGAACTCCCCCCAGACCACATAACACCGGTCGGGGGACGTCTATCACAGTTCCTACCTGTCTGGGAAAACATCACGTCAGACAAGTGGGTGAGACAAATTATCCAACATGGTTATTGCCTGGAACTCACAGCTACCCCACCAAACATCCCCCCCAAACAGCGTCCAATGAGTCAAGATCATCTGACATTGTTAAGAGAAGAAGTACTAGCACTTCTACAAAAGCATGCAATAGAGAAGGTCCCAAAAGATCAACAGGGCACAGGAGTATACTCTCTATACTTCCTGATCCCCAAAAAGGACGGGTCCCTAAGACCAATATTAGACCTCAGACCTCTCAATGCTTACATAAATTCGGAGCACTTCCACATGGTCACGCTCCAACAAGTACTCCCTTTACTGAAGAAAGGGGACTTTCTTTCTACACTGGATCTAAAAGACGCTTACTTTCATATCCCAATTCACAAAGCCCACAGAAAATACCTAAGGTTTGTGTTAGAAGGACAACACTATCAGTTCAAAGTCCTTCCGTTCGGTGTCACAACAGCACCGAGAGTTTTCACAAAATGCCTAGCTGTGGTGGCAGCACACCTAAGAAGACAACAAATACATGTCTTCCCATACTTGGACGATTGGCTAATAAAGGCCAAGTCAAAGGAGGAATGTCTTCACAACACACAGAAGACAATTCAATTGCTGCACCACCTAGGGTTCACGGTGAACTACAAAAAATCACACCTACAACCAAACCAGATTCAGCAATACCTGGGGGCTACAGTAGACACAGAAAAGGCAATAGCATACCCCAACCCAATCAGAGTACAGACAATGGTCGGGTTAATACAAAGATTCCAACCACAACACTCACTACCAGCACGAGTGTTTATGCAACTATTAGGCATGATGTCCTCCTGCATACTGATAATACCACATGCCAGACTACAAATGCGCCCACTACAAGAGTGTCTAGCGACACAGTGGAATCAGGCTCAAGGTCAGATTACAGATCTGGTGTTGGTAAACGACCGGACGTATCGCTCTCTGAAGTGGTGGAACACAGAAAACATTTCCAAGGGACGGTCGTTCCTAGAGCCAATTCCACAAGTGATAATAACAGCGGACGCATCGCTCTCCGGATGGGGAGCGCATATGGACAGATACACAGTACAAGGGAAGTGGAGTGTGCAGCAAAAGAAACTACACATCATCTACCTAGAACTATTAGCAATATTTCTAGCACTAAAAGCTTTCCAAATGCAAATAACAGGCAAAGCAGTCCTGATCAGAACAGACAACATGACTGCAATGTATTATATTCAAAAACAGGGGGGGACACACTCTCTCCAACTGTCCAGACTAGCATAGGACATATGGATATGGGCCATTCCTCAAAAGATCTACCTGTTAGCGGAACACCTACCAGGAGTTCAAAATCAAATAGCAGACATCCTAAGCAGACAGTCAGAACAAGTACACGAATGGGAGCTGCACGACCAAATACTACAGCCATTCTTCCAAAAGTGGGGGCAACCAGAGATAGATCTGTTTGCCAATCATCAGAACGCAAAATGCAAAGAATTCGCATCCAGGTACCCACACCAAAGGTCCCAGGGCAATGCACTGTGGATAAATTGGTCCAACAGATTTGCTTACGCGTTCCCTCCTCTACCACTAATTCCATTACTGGTTCGGAAACTGCAGCAACATTCAATGACAATGATACTAGTGGCACCCACGTGGGCAAGACAGCCGTGGTTCACCACGCTGCTACAACTCTCACAAGTACCACATCAAAAGTTAAGGTTACTACCCATGCATCTTACACAGAACCATGGAGAAATAATGCACCCAGATCCCAAACAACTGAACCTAGCGATCTGGCTCCTGAGGTCATAGAGTTTGGGTATTTAGATTTACCACCAGAATGCATGGAAATCATTAAACAAGCAAGACGTCCTACCACCAGAGCATGCTATGCAGCAAAATGGAAGAGGTTTGCTATACACTGTAGCAGTAAGCACATCAACCCTCTGGACGCATCCACTAAACAAATCATTTGCTATTTATTACACTTACAGCAATGTAACCTAGCATATACCTCTATCAGAGTTCATCTCGCAGCCATAGCGGCGTACCTACAAAACAGGCAACATCTGTCACTGTTTAAAGTACCAGCAATTAAAGCTTTCATGGAGGGACTCAAAAGAGTCATTCCACCAAGAAGACCACCTTCCCCAGTCTGGAATCTCAACATAGTGCTTACCAGACTAATGGGGCCACCATTTGAACCTATGCATAGGTGTGAAATACAATTCCTCACATGGAAGGTAGCCTTCCTCATAGCTATCACGTCACTTAGAAGAGTAAGTGAACTGCAGGCTTTTACGATTCAAGAACCATTTATGCAGCTACACCAAAATAAAGTGGTTCTTAGAACAAACCCAAAATTCTTACCGAAGGTTATTTCAGCATTCCACATCAATCAGTCAGTGGAATTACCGGTTTTCTTTCCAAAACCACAAACAGTAGCTGAAAGAGCCCTACATACACTGGATGTTAGAAGGGCCATATTGTACTATATAGAAAGAACACAAACTTTCAGAAAGACAAAACAGCTATTTGTTGCGTTTTCTCCCACACATAAAGGCAATCCCATCTCCAAAGCGGGCATTGCCAGATGGATTGTAAAATGCATTCAAATATGCTATTTAAAGGCAAAGAGAACATTAACTGTTCCTCCTAGAGCTCACTCTACACGTAAACTAGGAGCATCTATGGCATTTCTGGGAAACATTCCATTAGATGACATATGTAAAGCGGCTACCTGGGTTACACCGCACACCTTCACAAAACACTATTGTGTAGATGTGCACACAACACAACAAGCTAGAGTGGGACAAGCAGTATTAAAAACATTGTTTCAGACAGTTGCAACAGACACGGGCGACCACCGCTAGGGAGAGAACTGCTGTATAGTCTATTCATAATGTACCATCTGCAGCCCATATGCCTCGAACGGAATATGCTATTTACCAGTATGCATCTGTTCTTGGCATAGAGGGCTGCAGAGTGGTACATGCCCTCCCAGCCTCCCCGGAAACCTGTGTCTGTTCCAACATTATCTTATTTAGATACACTTACATGGGCACTCTTATCTGTATTCTACTATACTACTCCATCTAACCCTACTATGGCAAAACAATCTAAGGATGGAGCCGATGCCCATGCGCACTACCAACCAAGGGAGGAGTCACCAAGAGACAAAAGACTCTCCAAGAGAAAAACAAAGTGCAATCATCCGAGCCCAACACCAGATGGCGATCTATTCATAATGTACCACTCTGCAGCCCTCTATGCCAAGAACAGATGCATACTGGTAAGTAGCATATTCCTTTTACAATACTAAGGTAGATTAGAGAGCTGATCTATAACTTTTGCATAATATTTTAACTACAAACCCAGTATTGAGTGTGAATGGAAGGTGGCAACGTCATGGACATTTGCAATTTTTTTCTTTTAAGTTAACCCCCTTTCACAAAGATTGTTTGACAAAACTTGCTTTTGCATTTGCACTGTACTGTTTTACAGATGATAGCAGTTTTATTATGCTTTTTGTGTATAATGGTAATATTAGAATTGCATAGATGCATTTCTTCTTTGTTTGCAACAGATTTTATAGAAAAAGTTTACAAGTAATAGTTACAAGCTATCTGTAACATCACTTTTCGGACATAATGTTGCACTTAAATTAAAGCATCTACTATAGTGGATGGTTCTAACTATTTACAGCTCTAGATTAATTAAAGCTAACTGAAACAAATATAATGCATACTGCTAATCATTTTATCTGACAAGGTAATCACTTTTAGCAGAGTAGGTAGAATAACTCAGGGACCCCATTTGGTGCAATGGTAGCTGTAGTGTTTTGAAGGCAACATCAGGAACCAATTTGTCGAGCTATGAACATGCTATTTGAAAGCCATACATTATTAGAGTCTGTTTTTACCAGTTTATGGAGTACACTAAGTTGTGAAACAACTGTGAATAAAAAGATGCTCTTAATGCCAAGATTCTTGCATGTCTATCAAATCTGCAAAGTTACACAACTACTATCGTTCCCCTTTTAACATGGCATCTGATATTTTGAAACATTTATTTATATCAGATGAAATCTTATTAACCACTATTCTTACAGCAAATCAACCAAAACTTAGTTTTCAACCAGTCAACTTCCACATTTACAATGTGCTAGAAATGAGTGTTGAGACAACTCCTCCTATTTGGCAGGGGTGAAGAAGCTCAACCTTTGGTTAGTGATGGGAGATATGATACACTTACTACTGGAAGACACACAGATCTCAGCCAAAAGTTCAGCATGCACCATTTCTTCTAAGTCTAAGCCTACCAGACAACTATCTAGTTTGCTGACAACATCATGGGAAAATTCAGAATGCTTCCCTGGGAATGCATTCCACCCATTGCTTATCATTGGTTTTCACATTTGCTTGCTTTCAATTTGCAGACTCTTTATGTTTTAGCCTGTCCAGCTCGAGTCGTCGCTTTCCTTGCCCAAACCCTATTTACTGTATTCTTCTACCAGTACTTGATTTCTGCAAAAAGGCCTATAATCTTCTTTTTATCTTGTCAGATTTGCTGTGCATTTTAAGAACAAGGTCAAATGTCAGGCTGTCTCTTCCAGGGAGGGAGCTTGGTGTTTACTTGTATTTCTTCATCTTCAAAGTTGAGACGATTTATGTGACAATAATGCTGGCTATTGGAAGAATGCTTGAGAAAGGCTGTACAATGTTATTTTTTTTCGAGCACACAACAAACAGCATACGTCTGTAAATTAACGGTGCAGATATTTCAAAATTTATCAGCATTAGAAAAGCACAAATGAAGCACATTTTTTGGTAATTCTGAAGTGTGGTGGAAACAAATATTTTAATATGATCAAACAAATTAATACACTAGGTGATGACCGTTCCACACAATATAATGTGTGCACTGCATACGTTTATCAGTATGTCAGCGCAAATGTATTGGTCATTTCAATTGAAGATGTGTTGACCGTAATGGCTGTGTGCTACCACACCATGCATATTACACTCTACAATACTCCACACTATATCACTACACTACCCACTGCCACTGCACTCCACTTTGCACCACTCCACTGTATGCCACTCCACTCTAAATCATTCCACTCTATGCCACCTACTCAGCTACACTGCACTCTAATCTACTGTACACTTTACACTAATCTACTCTACCATGCACCACTCCACTGCACTCTGAAACAATCTACTCTACGCCACTGCACTCAGAGCCACTGTACTTGATGCCAGTGCACAAGTCACCATTAGACTGCGCCACTCCACTCCTTTGCACTCCACACAGCTTTACTCAAAACCAATGCACTCTTCGCCAATCTTCTCTGCAAAACTGCACTCTATGCCACTATACTCTACAACACTTCATGCCACTGCACTCTACACCATTGTACTCATCATCACTGCATTCTACTCCACTCTAATCTACTGTACACTACTCCTCTCTAAGCCACTCTATTCAGTGCCACTGCACTCCACACCAATGCACCCTACAAAGCACCACTGTTCTCTGCACCACTGCCCTGTTGCAGCTAAATTCTACGCTGCACTACTCTAAGCAACTCTCCTCTACACCACTGCCCTCCACTCTAAACCACTGCACTCTACACCATGTACTAAACACTACTTTTCTCAAAACAAAATGCCCTTGTGCCATCTACTGTGCACCAGTGCACTCTATCTTACTAAACTGTACTCTACAACACTGTACTCTACACCACTGCTCTCTGTGCCGCTCTTAACTATGCCACTGCACTCTGCATTACTCAACTCTATGCCACTTTCTTGCACTCTACACCAGTGCAGTCTATACTAATACAGTCTTCATCACTTTATGCCACTTCATGCCACTCACATCTATTGTGCACCATTGCACTTTACCCTACGGCATACACTCTGCCCAGTAGCACTCTACTCTACCCTGAACCACTCTACTTCATTCTACTCTGAAACAACTTGCTCTACACCACTGCATTCTACTCTATGCCAATGCACTCTACACCACTTTACTTAAAACCAATGTACTCTACACCACTGCACTCTATGCCATTCTACTTTGCACCACTGTACATTATGCCACTTAACTCTAGGCCACTCTAGGATGCTCTACACCACTCTGTCATTCCACTCTACAACATTAATCCAAGATGCTCTACACAACTCCCTCTATGCCACTACATACTACGTTACTCTACAACACACTACTCCACTCTAGCCTATGACACTCTATGCCACTTGACTCTACAACACTCTACTCAATGCCATTCCACTCTCCTACACTACTCCACTCTAAGACAATCTACGCAACACGTTCTACACCACTCCACTCTACACCACTCCAAGACACTCTATGCCATACCAATCTACTCTACGCCCTTCCAATCTACAACACTCTTATCCCTTCACAACAATCCATGGCACTTCACTCTACACTACTTTGCCACTCCATAATACTCAACTCTTCTGCACTTTACGACACTCCACTCTCCTTTAACCCACTAACTTTTAGCCATGCTGAACCACAGCCACACTAGTGTGCAACATGGCTAAATCATGTTGGCAAAACCAATAGCTCTTGCCCAGGCGAGACCTACTGGCTTACCAATGCTTGTTTTCATTATCACACTTTAATTTATCCTTTTTGGTTCATAAAGAGACCCACTCTCTAGGATATCTTTACTCTTCTGCAAACAATTGATGTTAATCACGACTATCACAAGTTTACTTTCCTAGTATCCTTACTAACTATGCCTTTACTATACAACAAGATGATATTGCAGAAAAGCAGCCTTGGGTACGCCCAGGACCTGAACGGAGTTATTTAACTCTTAAATAAAAGTCCTTATCAGCTCAATATTGGAGCACAAGAACAAAATTATGTTTCTGAATAAGATGAAGAGTAACAATGATTGTTACCTTCTCATTTTAATGTTCTCCCGTTTCAAAATGTCACTTTTACAAACAGGCATCTTGCTCCCAGTGGCCAGTAGACGCAGTGTCATATTTATAACTGAAAAATACCGTCATTTTTAAATGGGAGAAATGTAAAGCGAAGACAAATATTTTTATGAACTCGACTTTCAATTAAGCCAATGAATGTTCTATGAAGCATGTTTCTTCATTCTAAATTCCTCCCATTTAAACAAATGGCTGCGTTTTTCTACTATATATATATATGTATGTGATCAAGGGCTGGACAGCCCGAAACGCGTCGTCGCAGGTTGTGAACAATAAAGATTTCTCGCCTGAATTAATGCTGCAGAGATCTGAGTCTCCTTCTTCGCCAGGGGTCAACTGGAAGCGGTTGGAGTGCTTCCTTCGGATATATATATATATATATATATATATATAATATATATATATATATATATATAGATATATATAGATATATATATATATAGATAGATAGATATATATATATAGCTATAGATATATATATAGCACATGTGTACAGACAGACCACGGAGCAAAATGCCTGCTGTTTGTAAATGCAATACTTTGAAATGGGAGAAAATTAATCTGCAGAGCTATCTTTATGTTTATAGGCATTTTTTATAAAACTCAGCTCTTCGGTTTTAAATTCTCCCCACTTACACACAGCAGGCATCTTGCTCCCAGTGGCTGATAAGACACGCTGCCATAATAATAACTGAAAAATACAGCAGTTTATTTTAATTCGAGAAATTATAAGTGTAGAAAAGTGTTCCATATTATGAATATTTTTGCAGAACATTTTTCTGTGTATGCTTGTGTTCAAGTCAAGTCAATTCAGGAACATTTGTATTGCGCACATATCATTTCCAAAGAGTCTCATGGCGCTTGCAGACGGCTCCGACAAGTGGACCGATAATGGTTTAATTTCCAAAAAGTCATGTCTTCGGCTTCTTACGAAAGCAACTGTTTTCGGGAATGATACGCAGATAAAGGGGCATTTTGTTCCATGATGAGGGAGCAAGAAGGGAAAAAGCTCGACCGCCATTCCTGGTAGTGTGGATTCTGAGAGGAGTAAGCAGTGTCTCGTTGCTGGATCTAAGTTTTCTGCACGGCTGGTACCAGCTTAGCTTTTGTGAACAGTACTTTGGACCGTTGTCATACATATGCTTATAAACCAACCATAGGGTTTGGAAAAGGATCCTTTTTTCACTGGAAGCCAGTTAAGGATTTTTTAAACAGGGGGCAGAAGAAGATCTTCACGGAAGGTTGAGGACTAACGGAGCTGCGGTGTTCTGAAGAACCTGAAGCCAATTCAGGTGGTTTTCATTTTCGAAAGTAGTAAAGCGTTCCCGTAGTCCATTCTGTATATAATTACTCCCTGTACTAAAGGTTTCCGTGCCTCAATAGGAATCCACTTAAAGACCTTCCGCAGACTGCGCATTACACCGAAATAGGTGCCAATGACGTGATTGATTTGGTTTTTCATGGATAGTTGATTATCCATGTAAAAGCCAAGTGTTATTTGTGTAATGGCAAAAGGGATGTCCTGTGCCACAAGTACATATAACACAGGCTCTTAATCAGCCATACACATACAGGCCATTCACTCACACAGGTTCATAAATCCCCAGAGACCACACTCTCACTGACGCACATGGTAGCCCTGTCATAATGTCCCTATCCAAAGTATTTTGTGCAAACCATAGTATCTTGCTCTATGACCATTAGGTTTAAAGTCAATGTAGCAGGTAGTGGGGGTGTCTGATAACATTGCACCGTGCACGAGTTGTTTAGCCTTCAGTAGCGGTCAACTTTCACTGATAGAAGTAGCTCTCATTACAGAAAAGGTTGAAGAGTGATGCTTCACAGTTTGCTGAATCTGGATGCCACACTGTACACTGATGGTAGATGCCTGTGTGGTACTAGCAGTATAGACGGTCATCGCATCGATGCTGCAGAGACGTGAAGGCGTCCTCCCCACTAATCAATGACCTTGTCTCCTTTACTTACATGTCTGTAGTGTCCTGTTGTGGATGGACTAAAGCTCTACTCTTTATGTGGAGGCCAGCTGGTGCGCCTTTGAGAACGGCTCTACATGGGCCCGGCTTTATTTCTGGCACGTTAATAAAAGTTTCAAGCATCGTCTATTGATTCTTGTTCGAAGCCTTGTCATCCTGCACTTCTCGATGCTGGAGACTGACATAGTGAAGTGAAAGTTCGAGTTATTATTTAACTAACGGTGGAAAAAGTGTGACAGAATTTTTTGAGCCACTATGCACAGAGTACCTTCCAAAGTCTCATATCTCAATTTTAAATGTTTATTAAGTATTAAGAGAGATTTTATTTTTGTCGTGTGTAATTAGATTATTTGAGGCTTGGTAGCTCTGCGTGACCTTTTACTTCAGTTTTGAAGGTGCCAGTAACTTATTCAATATATTTTTCAAATCAGCTACACATGCTACATGTGAAATGTATTTTATAATTTACAGAAATTGCTGCTTGGGCACTTTTCCCTGCACCTTACTGCACGTACCTATGAGTTGTTACAACTTCTGAAACCTTTTGCAATATATGTGGGTTTACCACATATATATTAAGAAATGTACAGAACTGGCACATTGCTTCTGAGTATTGTAATGCTCACTACTACTGTTGCTTGAAAGATGTTTAGCGTTTCAGAAAGGTCAAAGGGCATGCTCATCTTGTGCTAGTAATAATTTCAACATCTGTTGTTTGCATGGATTTAAATCGGAACACTTTACAGTTATGAATTTTAATAATTATCTAGCATCAGACTCTGTGCTCTATTTAACACGTTACCTTAATACTCATAGGATTTACATCCATTTTTGACGAGGCACAAAGTAGCAGCTGCTCTGTGTGTAAACGGGTTTCCTCCCTGTGTGACTGCGTGTTCTTCTAAAGATCAGAAACTACAGTTGATCTGTTTGTGATGTGAAGTTTATTCACCTTTCCGTGGGTACAACGTGGTCTAGGGAAGGACGAGTAATTTAATATTTCAACTGGGTTGGCAGCTAAGGAATCACGTGATTATGTCCTTTTGATAATTAATAGGCGCATTGGTGTACTTGAGGCTTGCTGTGATGACAACTAACGCTGTGTGGAGTAAGGACCACTTGACACTCTTTCCATACACCAATTCTTGGGTCACATGGTACAAGGAACGAGAAGATAAAAGACTCCCACTGTTCAGCAGCTTTGGGTGTTACCTATTTTAAGTGGTTGAGGTGTACTGTTGTTGAGTACTGAAGGATGCACTTAACCTGTTTAGTGGGAGAGGAGTGGATTGTATTGTGTCGCGATGGAATTTGTGAAATGTGTGCTCTATTAATGCACTGTTCTTTGCGCTGGTGGTGTGTGCCAGTTCTCTCAATACTTTGCTGGTTCTTGGTCTATAACTTCTTGCTGTGCCATCATTGTACTTGAGTCCACTGCTTGTTGAATTGTAATTGTCTTGAGTTTTATGAAGGGAGCAGGGTGGTTTCCCACTGTTTACGAGCGAGTATATGAGACACATGTGGTCCTGGAAAAGGCAGAGAGAGAGCGGGAGGGAGAGAGCGGCAGGGAGAGAGAGCGGGAGGGGCAGAGAGCGGGAGGGAGAGAGAGTGGGAGGGAGAGAGCGTGAGAGAGCGCGGGAGAGAGAGGGAGCGAGAGCGGGAGAGAGTTTCACTGTAATCCGCTAGAAGAATGCTACTCTATTGCAGCTGTGTGTGGTCAGTCAGTGAAATATAGCACACAATGAAGACCCACGATCCTGGAACAAGATAATTAACTACCAACTACTAATTTAAGTCATTATATCTGGTGATCCTGTAAACAAAGTTAATTATTTGTACCATCAAGCCTACATACCATAACACTTTTGTATGCAGCAAGAAGTCACTTTCCTGATATACTCTCACAGAAAGTGGAATACTCTGGACCTTCCTGTAATCTGAAACAATGATCTAATGTGGTTTGTTACTGGGGAGTCCTTGGAGTGGGGCTCCACTGGACGCCCCTTGAAGATACAAATATGTTAGTTCAAGGCTATATGTCTGATTGCGCACAGGAATATTGGGAGATATTTGCCAGAAGGTTCCTGTCTGACTTGGAGAAGGCAACATCCACGGAAACCTTTTCTGTCACTTTCACAAATTTCAAGAATGTGGTATTCAGAACTTAAAAATAGTAAACTTTTGCTGCCCAAGAACTTAGACAGTAATCATCAGAGAAAAACAGGATTAAATCATCACCAATAGTCTTGAGAAGACATGAACTTGCCTTCTTTTGTCAGTGCTTCAGAACTATCTGATACTTTTTTTTAACTATGGTGAAGTCCTTCACAGCGAGGGGCTACAATACAGATCCCGCATCGGAAAACCCTGTTTAGTCTTAGTTTGAAGGCCCTGTCAACTGGTCAGAGAAATACTCTTGCAACTTTGCAACATCAAAACAAGCATTTGCAATGCAATAGGTCTCGCATTAGGAAAGTGTGAGCTATTGGTATTGTAAATGACACATTTTTTAAATGTGTTGGCTTTGAAAATATATAAATTAATAGCATTGTTATTCACAAAGCCAATAGCTTACACTTTCCTAATGCAAGACCTATTGGCTATGGCAATGCTTGTTGGTAGCAAGCAAGGACAGTGCTGTTGTGGTGGTGTCCCCGAGTGATGTGGTGGTGTCCCCGACTGATGTGGTGGTGTCCCCGAGTGATGGAGGGTGGAGTTGGAGGGTGTGTGAGGATGAGGGGGTAAGGGTGTGAGGAGGTGTGAGGGGGTGTGAGGGGGTGTGGGGGGGTGTGAGGGTGAGGGGTGTGAGGATGAGGGGGTGTGAGGTGGTGTGAGGGTGAGGGGGTGTGAGGATGAGGGGGTGTGAGGATGAGGGGGTGTGAGGAGGAGTGATGGTGAGAGGGTGTGTGAGGGGTGTGTGGGTGAGAGGGTGTGTGAGGGGGTGTGATGGTGAGTGAGGGTGAGGGGTGTGAGGGTGAGTGAGGGGGTTTGAGGATGAGGGGGTGAGGGGGTGTGAAGGTGAGTGAGGGTGTGTGGAGGTGTGTGGTGAGGAGGTGTGAGGGTGGGTGAGGGGGTGTGAGGGTGGGTGTGGGTGGGTGGGTGAGGGTGAGTGAGGGTGTGTAAAGGTGAGAGGGTGTGTGGATGTGTGAGGGTGTGTGAGGGTGAGAGGGTGTGAGGGTGAGTGAGGGTGAGTGAGGGTGAGTGAGGGTGAGTGAGGGTGGGTGAGGGTGGGTGAGGGTGGGTGAGGGTGAGTGAGGGTGAGTGAGGGTGAGTGAGGGTGAGTGAGGGTGAGTGAGGGTGGGTGGGTGAGTGAGGGTGGGTGGGTGAGTGTGGGTGGGTGGGTGAGGGTGTGAGGATGAGTGAGGGTGAGTGTGGGTGAGGGTGAGGGTGGGTGAGTGAGGGTGGGTGGGTGAGTGAGGGTGGGTGAGTGTGGGTGGGTGGGTGAGGGTGTGAGGATGAGTGAGGGTGAGTGTGGGTGAGGGTGTGTGAGGGTGAGGGGGTGAGAGGGCGTGTGAGGGTGAGGGTGTGTGTGAGGGGGTGTGATGTGAGTCAGGGTGTGTGAGGGGGTGTGATGTGAGTGAGGGTGTGTGAGGGGGTGTGATGTGAGTGAGGGTATGTGAGGGGGTGTGATGTGAGTGAGGGTGTGTGAGGGTGGTGAAGGTGTGTGAGGGTGAGGGTGGTGAGGGTGTGTGAGGATGAGGGGGTGAGGGGGTGTGAAGGTGAGTGAGGGTGCGTGAGGGTGGGTGAGGGTGTGAGGGTGGGTGAGTGAGGGTGTGAGGATGTGAGATGGTGAGGAGGTATGAGGGTGAGTGAGGGTGTGTGAGGGTGAGAGTGTGAGGATGTGTGAGGGTGGGTGAGGGGGTGAGGGAGGGTGAGGGTGGGTGAGGGTGGGTGAGGGAGGGTGAGTGAGGGTGTGTGAGGGTGAATGATGGTGTGTGAGGGTCAGGGTGAGTGAAGGTGTGTAAGGGTGAGGGTGTGAGGGTGAGTGAGGGTGTGTGAGGGTGTGTGAGAGGGTTTGAGGGTGAGGAGGTGTGAGGGTACGAAGTAAATAGTGTCAGGGCAGACATCATAAGAGAGAGAAACACAAATGTTAAGATAACAGTGCTCGAAGGGGTTGTGAGAAGGTGCATGCTGAAGTCGGACAAGGAATCCTATAAAAACCACAGATGCGGCCTTTGCTGTGTTAGAGGGGGCACGGGTTCCTGCTAAGCCGGACGACCTTGTGAAGACTTAACCCAACATGAAAAAATGGATAAAACAGTGCACCCGTAAACAAATTTATAGAGCGAGTCTAAATTAAGTTATTGTCAGATTGATGTGTGAGACTAATGCAAGAATGTCAAACACAATATAGTATGTAGAGAGATGGACTCAATTGGATTTAAAGATGCACCGGCCTACACATTAAAATCTCGTTACAAAAATGCTTGTGGCTAAAGTAAAATATTTTGTTTGCGCATTTATTTGCCGAATGCTTATTTCTGTATTTATGAGGTTCAAATCACTTTAAATTGCTTAGGAGAAGTCCTCAGTGACTCGTGTGTGTGTGGGTGTTGGGGTTAGGTCCAGATTCTAATAACGACTCAATGGAGATTTCCAGTAATAATTAAGTGGGGGTCACGAGAAGTCAAACAGGAAGAACCGCTGCAATAAAGCGATCGCTCTTAGCCTTGCATTCACGGTGTGAGATCTCGAAAAAGAACAATTTACTCAGTTAATTGTGTGCTCTCCTGCCATCTATTGTTTCTCTAGCAATGCAACTTATTTCGTTGGGGTCTTTGTTGCTTTGAGCGTGCAGTAAGAAGACCTCTGAGCACGTTACCCGACAACTACAAGAAAAGGGACGCAGACAACCCCCAACATTAATTCCGTATTCCACTAACGCAGCGGCTGGTAGAAATAAATAGAAGGTGAAGCAAAGTCAGTCTTTAATCTGTCTGAGGGGTTTCTCTGCTAGCTTGCACATTGGAGAAATGTCTTATGAATAATATGGCCAACAACAAGCTCTCGGCATGGCTGTGGGGGGGGGGGCGTAGGAGCAGCAGCCTTTGATGTGCAAGCGAGTGGGAGGGAACAACCATATGGAGTGTGAATGAGAAGTGAGGCCAAGTGCGCGCTGGGGAAGCGTTGCGCTTGAGTACCTCACATGCATTGGGGACAATCCTCGCTGGTTCAAGAGTTTGTTTCGCCTACATTAGATCTCGACATCTGCATTGCACAAGCGCATTGGCAGAGGTCGAGACCTAAACAAGCATTGGTGTAGCCATAGGTCTCGCCTTTGGGACCTTATAAGTATTTAATTATGCAGCACAAAATCCTTGGTGCAAAATCAACTGTTGCATGGCTAAACACTTATTATGTCCCAAAGGCAAGACCTATTGGCTAAGGTTGAAACTCAGAAAGTGGTGCAAAACTTACACATTCAATAACATTTAGGTATTCCCTTGCCACAACTCTCAGAGAACTCGATTTACACTCGAATCAGCCTCGTGTAATTTGCATGGAAACTGGTGGAGGCCAATCTGGAGGCCTAGATCCATGAGGAATATAATTATTTAGAGGAAAAATCCGGACGTCCGACAAGTATGGCAGTTGATGAATTTTGTTACCCCTGTGCAATTAGGAAAATTGGATTAGTCATTATGCTATGTGAATAATATACATACATGTATCTTTTGTTTCTGGTCTACATAAATTATGTGGATTTGCATAAAGTGCAAATTAGGACTATGCGCAGTGTACCATTTAATAGTTGCAAAAGAATAATCAGCGGTGAGGGTGGACACTGGTGGCGGGAGAAAGAAATGAGTGTAGGTGGCAACAGATGTACGGGGAGGGACATGCATAGGGATAGACACTGTATGAGGGACAGATATTGGGGGAGGGGTGGACACAAACAACAAATGCTAGTGAGGTGGGAAAGACTGGTGAATGGGGTCCTGTACTGTTTAACAAAGAGAGAAAGAGGTGAGATGTGGGACAGGTGTGGGAGCGAGCGAGTGAGATAAGGGAGATGAGACAGGCAACAGGGCTCCCCGGCATGCTGAGGGGGTGGGAGACCGTGAGGAGGCGACAGTGAGATTTGAAGAGGGGAGGGTGCACGGGAGAGAGAAGGGAAAGGAGATTGAAGAGAAAAGAGGGAAGGCCAGGAAAGAGTGGAAAGAAGAGTGAGCGGAGAAAACACGCGCAAGAGGAAGAGACACTGATAAAGGAAGCAAGATTCAGGGGTTAGCGCGAGTGCACAGAGTAATGAAACACGGAGAAGGGATTTGTGCGAGCTCTGAGTGGGATCAGCGCAAAAAATGGGGGGCAGCGGGAGACGGGAGGTGGCGGAGACAGGCGACAGGGCTCCCCGGCATGCTGAAGGGGTGGGAGACCGTGAGGAGGCGACAGAGTGAGACATGAAGAGGGGAGGGTGCGCGAGAGAGAGAAGGGAAAGGAGATTGAAGAGAAAAGAGGGAAGGCTAGGAAAGAGTGGAAAGAAGAGTGAGCGGAGAAAGCGCAAATAATGGGGGGCAGCGGGAGACGGTCGGGGCGGAGACAGGCGACAGGGCTCCCCGGCATACTGAGGAAGTGGGAGACCGTGAGGAGGCGACAGAGTGAGACATGAAGAGGGGAGGGTGCGCGGGAGAGAGAAGGGAAAGGAGATTGAAGAGAAAAGAGGGAAGGCCAGGAAAGAGTGGAAAGAAGAGTGAGCGGAGAAAACACGAGCGAGAGGAAGAGACGGATAAAGGGAGCAAGAATCAGGGGATTAGCGCAAGTGGGCAGAGTAATGAGACACGAAGAAGTGATTTGTGCGAGCTCTGAGTGGGATCAGTGCAAATAATGGGGGGCAGCGGAAGACGGGAGGGGGCGGAGACAGGCGACAGGGCTCCCCGGCATACTGAGGGGGTGGGAGACCGTGAGGAGGCGACAGAGTGGGACATGAAGAGGGGAGGGTGCGCGGGAGAGAGAAGGGAATGGAGATTAAAGAGAAAAGAGGGAAGGCCAGGAAAAAGTGGAAAGAAGAGTGAGCGGAGAAAACGCGAGCGAGAGGAAGAGACCCGGATAAAGGAAGCAAGAACAGGAACCTGAAGAAAAATGGGAGAAGGTAAAATGAGGGCGAAAGAGGAACAGCAAGAGAATGAGAGAACTGGAAAAATGCAGAGAAAAGGAATGAGGCAGTAACAAGGATAACAAGAAAAAAATAAAAACTTACCTGGAACGGCTGCGGGCTGTTCCGGGCAACAAAACAACAACAAAAAAATGGCAGCTGTAAACGTCCGAAATTTTCGGAATCGGGGGCGTGTTTTTTGCGTTCTGAGTGATGGATGATGTCACAGGGCGAAAGAAGGCAAAAAGCACGCCCCGAATCCGACAAAGACGGGGCTTCAACCGAGTGACGCCCCTCTCCTCCAATGGCTGGCCTCCTTTTCGGAAGCCAGCCAATGGAGAAGAGGGGCCGGTTCAAGCCACCCTAACCGAAAAACATAAAATCTTCGGACTCAGCCCACTGCTTCGCAGTGCGACGGTCCTCGCCCTAAAAAGTGCCGGTACTCCGTACTAGTGAGTACCGGCCCATTTAAAACACTGACGGCCGGGACACTCACAAATGGTTTGTTATTTAGTTTAGCTCTATTTGAGCATTTTTTTTACTTAAATTGCAGCCTTTATTATCGACCACAGAATTGTTATATAACGGGGCGTTCACTCATGAAGGGTTTGTGAAGTCAGTTTAGCTCTATTTGAGCAAATTTTACTTAATACGCAGCCTTTATTATTGGCCATAGAATTATTGTGTTAGGATGAATTACAAAACAGCGCAGTCATAGAACACGGTTGACCCTACGCGAGTCTTGGTGGACCGTGGGTGGATTTGATATATGTAGTAGGACACATGAGTGTCGACTAGAAATGGGCTCGCTGAAATCTATGGGGAGCAACTAAGTATAGCAACATAGGTGGGCTTACATATAAATGTGATGTAAGTGGGGCTAATGTAATATCAAAAATACAGGATGTCAAATAAAGAACTAATATGACTGGCATTCTGTAATTATAATATCAAAAACACAGGATGTCAAACAAAGAATCCAAGTGATTGGCCTCCTTCAATAATAATAATAATAAAAATACAGGATTAGGGAATGTGAGTAGGGCCTTTTCTGATGGATACATCTGCCAGTGGATTCCTCACCTTGTGAATATCCCCTGCGCCAGCAGCATTTGGACATTTTTTGTAGCTCTCCACGCCGACGATGTCGTAGAACCATGGCTCCGCTAGCGACCCCGCTGACGTCACTGTAGCCGTAAAGGAGCCTCGTCGGCGTGATGACCGCAGTTCCCTTTTTTCTGCGCCGTCAACGCTAACGGTTTTTCTAGGACTCTCCGAAGTTTCTCTTGCTACTTTGTGTTTCTGGCTGTATTCCAGTTCTTCTTCTGGTTTCCTTTCAAGGATGTCGTCGAGGAAGTCTGGGTTCGAGCCTTGCTGGGAGTGCGGAGGACATATGTCCATTACAGATCCACATGAAGACATGAATCTGAAGGCTTTGAAAGAAAGAGAAGCAAAGCTTTTCATGGCAAAAATGAGAAAAGAAAAAAGAGGAAGAAGAAGGTCGAGGTCACGCTCCAGGCTGAGGTCGGGCTCAAAATCGACGTCTGGGCATGCTTCAAGAGCCAAGAAGCATAAAAAGAAGAGGCACTCTTCGAAGCGCCATTCTGATGGAGAGGCGGTGCCAAAGTCGACTTCTCCAGTCCATCAACACCGTAAGGACTTTGTGTCTCCTTCTCCCTCGAATCCAGCTTCTCTGGTGAGATCAGCTTCGCCTGCAGCTTCTCCTGTTCGATCTCCGGCTCCGTCACTGACTTCGGAGCATTCTCCGGCTCTTTGGAGTAGAGGTTCCTGTCCCGGATGAGCAGGTGACTCCATCGGATCCGCTGTCGGCGCCGGCTGGCCCAAACATGGTAAGGCCTGCATCGGAGTCTGTCTCTGGGGCCTATCCTCCTTTTCCAAGCCCAGGTCAAGATCCTTCGAATTACCTAAATGCGATGTATAGAGTATTCCATAGCGCTATGTACCCCTCTGGAGCATTTTCGGGTCCCATGGGTCCATTAGCGTTTAATCTCGGGGTGCCTCAGACCTATGCCCTTCATGCCTTTTCTTCTGGCGGCGCCGTCTTGGCATTTCCCGGCACCGAGGGCGTCAACGCCAATTCCTTCCTCTCCGGCGCCGTCAGCTCGACATCCATCGGCGCAGGCTGTGCCGACGGATCCGTGTACGACGCCGGCTCCAGGTCCTTCGGAGTCGGGGTTGGCTCCAGCGGCATCCGTGCCTAGAATAAGATCAAGGAGAGAAGCCCAGAGGGTTTTGGCGGAGCAGAGATTTCACCTGGAGGAAATGGAGGAAGGTGAGGTTGAGGACTTTGATAACTGTTTTATGGAATTAAAAGAGGCAAGTTTTGATGACTATTTTATGGAATTAAAAGAGGCAAGTGGCCTTGATATGTCTCCTGAGTGGGAGCTTTCGCCTGTATCTGATGCTCCATCAAAGGATATGGTCCCATACCATACAGTAATTAAAAAGGCAGCAGAACTTTTGGACCTTCAGCTTCCTTCTGTTGAATTTAAATCTAATATTCTGACGGAAGTTCTCCACTCAACTACTTCTGTTGTAGAGCCTCTTCTACCGTTTAATGAGGCAATTACTGAGCCTGTATTGGAGGTCTGGCGCAAACCATTCTCTGCTCCAGAAGTTAACAAAGCTATTGCCAGGAGATACAGGGTGGCTCCCGGGGATCCTGAATTTTTATCATCACATCCCTCTCTTGAGAGTCTAGTAGTCCAGGCTGACAGAGAGTCAAAGAAGCTCGACCAGTCTGCTAAAAAGGTGTTTTCCTCAGCTAGAATGGCCCTTAAGTCAACTAATGCCACCTGTCTTTTGGGTCGCTATATCCATGCCCTAATGGATTCAGCGAAACAACTTGCCCCAAAATTATCTGAAGATGACAGGAAAGATTTTGAAGAGGTGTTTGAGGACCCTCAAGCGGCTGCTCTTCAGGTGATTCAGAGTGGTTTGGACACAGCAAACTCTGTCGCCAGGATCATGGGATCTTCTGTGGATGTGGTGCCTGGATTAAATCTTCAGAGTTTTCCCCAGATGTACAGGCAACACTTTTGGATCTACCTTTCGATGGCTCTGGTCTCTTTGGCAAGAAACAGATGCGGCCCTATAAAGGTTTAAAGATAGTAAAGCAACGGCCAAATCTCTAGGCCTTCAGACTCAGCCTAGGGGTTCATCGTTTAGGAGGTACAGAGGTTTTGGGAGATCGTCCTTTCGCTCCTACAAACAACCTCAGCAACAGCAGCAGCAAAATACCTTGTATAGATTCTACAGGGGCAAGAATAGATGTCACCCTTGAGGTTGTCAGCCCTCCTCCTCCTCTACCTCCCCTACTATTACCACAGCAAAGCAGCCCTAGATCCACCATTCTGGATCATGTCGGTCCTGTAGGGGGTCGGTTTACTCATTTTCTGCAAGATTGGGAATCGGTCACTACAGACCTTTGTGTTCTCAATCTTGTGGAGAATGGGTATGCTCTTCTCTTTCGGGAATTCCCTCCAAATTACCCTCCTTGCCGAGGGGTTTGCTCAGAGGACCACCTTCTTCTCCTGCAGGAGGAAGTTCTAACTTTGTTGAAGAAAGGCACGATAGAGGTGGTTCCGGAGCAGGAAAGGGGTCAGGGTTGCTACTACCAGTATTTCCTGATACCCAAGAAGGATGGCAGGTTACGTCCAATCCTGGATCTCAGGATCTTGAATCTTTTTCTATAGCAGGAAAAGTTCAAGCTGCTCACCCTTGCGCAGGTTCTTCAAGCACTGCAACAGGAGGATTGGATGGTGTTGATCGACTTGTAGGACGTGTATTTTTATATCCCGATCCGGAAGTCGCACAAGAAATATCTCCGTTTCACGGTAGGGTCGCAACATTATCAGTTTGCGGTCCTCCCGTTTGGACTTACTACTGCACCTCGGGTCTTCACTAAGGTGATGGCAGTCCATCTAAGAAGGTCGGGGTTCCTGTTTTCCCCTATCTGGGTGACTGGCTGATCAAAGCAGAGTCGCCAGAGAAGGTGCGTCATCATCTGCAAGTGACAACAGAGCTGTTGTACAGATTGAGTTTTTCGATAAATGTGCCCAAGTCTCACCTGGTGTCCTCTCGGCGCAACCTGTTTATAGGGGCGGTACTGGACACTACTTTCTGTCGAGCATTCCCTCCTCAAAGGATTCTCGACATTCAGGAAATTATTCCTTTGTTTTACAATGGAGCGGTCGTTCCAGTCCTGAAGGTCCTACGCCTGCTCGGTCTGTTTGCTTCCTGCATTCTGTTGGTCAATCATGCAGGCTGGCACATGAGGGCACTCCTGTGGTGCCTCTGCAGGCAGTGGTATCAGCACAACGGGGATCTCGGGGAGTCTGTGAGGATCTCCAGAGAAGCTGCGGCGGATCTGTCTTGGTGGAATTCCTATGCATTTTGCCCATTAAAAATACCAACATTGACAGATGTATTGTAGGTGCTGTTGGTGGTCACCTGAGGGAATTGGAGGGCTGTTTAGCCTCAGTGACCACGTCTTAGAATCTGGACCTTGAGCCTAATATATAGGTGTGTTATATTCTACATTATAGGTTAGACGAGCCGTGGAGGCTGTGTGTGTGTGTGTGTGTGTGTGTGTGTGCGTGTGTGTGTGTGTGTGCGTGTGTGTGTGTGTGTGTGTGTATATATATATATATATATCTATGAGATTATACTTATGGTTTCCTTTTTCATTTTATTATATCTAGGACTTCTGCGAGATTTGGACTACAAGAAGTCTCTATTTTATGTATTACTGCCATGATAATCACCAATCTTCTGAATTAGCGCATTTTATGGTGGTTTGTTCCCCTATCACCATTTAGTTGGGTTCTAGAGCACCTTGCCTCTAATAATTATAGTAATTATACCCAGATGGTGGGGTATTCTTTATTTTGGATATAGGACTCGGTTGAGTGGAAGTGCATCAAAAGAACACGATTGCGTGTCCTACAAATATCTGTAGCTACTACAACTGGTCCTGACCAGTTAAGGAAGCAAGAAATGAAAGAGGTACAGTTACAGAATAGCTTCAAACTGTACCTTATTGCTGATCCTAATGCAGTTTTATGGGGCATTCATTCTGGGTCAGTATTGTACCTATTCTTTATCCCTAGCTTTATATTAGGATTTAAAGCTCAATCTAAAATCTTTAGGACCAGCCTTGTCGGTCTTGAGTGTGCCTCACCTCAAATGTCTGGGTCCGGGCTTGGGGGCCAGTAGACCCCGACAATTTATCCGCCTTATTCACCGCTTCTTACCCCCTCCTACAAGGTCTATCCACTCTTTCCCAGGTCACGTCCATTGATCAGTGGCTCACCTCAGGTTGCGACTCCATCGCCCCCCTGAAGCGGGTCACCTCAAAGCGGGAGAAGGATGCAAACCTGTGGTTTAATGAGGACCTCAAGATCATCAAATTAGCGGTACGCCGAGCGGAGCGTGCCTGGAGGAGGAACTACTGCCCCTTACTTCGATTGGAGTTCACTAACATCTTGACCCAATATAAACAGACCATCTTGGCGGCGAAAACAGCCTATTTTTCCTCCAAAGTTCTCGCTGCGGAGAACCAATCGAGGGAAATCTTCTCGATTGTGCATAACCTGGCATTCTCCGACAGAACTACTCTGAAGCCCACCCCCTCTCAGGAACTCTGTCACTCCCTTAACAACTTCTTCATCCAGAAAATTGCCACCATCAAAGCCAACATTCCTCCCCCTTCTCCTACTTTTGTGGATCCTCAGTGTCCTCCCCCCAAGGGACAACTTGGTGCCCTTCCTCTCTTGACCAAGGAATCCTTAACTTCGATAATCCCTCTAGTCAAATCTGGCTCCCCCCTAGACCCTTGCCCTTCCCACATTCTCCGTCACATTTTTACCTCTTGTCCCGACCCCCCCCTTCACCTCCTCAATAGCTCTCTCTCTCAGGGCGTTGTACCCGCCCCACTGAAAACCGCAGTCATTGTCCCTATCCTAAAGAAGCCGGGCGCGGACCCCTCGGTCCCCGCCAACTATCGCCCCATCTCCCTCCTGCCATTCTTGGCAAAAGTGCTCGAGCGCCATGTCACCTGCACTTTGAGCTCTTTTGTGGAGACGCATGGGGTCTTAGCCCCCCGCCAGGCCGGCTTCCGCCCCGCACACTCTACGGAGTCCGTAGTACTCTCGGTCCTTGACAACCTCAGGGAGGGAATGGATACTAACGAGACCCAGGCCCTGGTCCTCCTCGATCTCTCAGCCGCCTTTGACACGGTTGATCACACCATCTTACTTTCCCGTGTCAAGGCGGCGGGGATCGGGGGTACCGCCCTGGTATGGTTGTTCTCCTTCCTGAGGGAACGCACCCAGGCGGTTTGCCTGGGTGATTTTTCTGCGGACTTCCGGAAAGTTCAGTGCGGGGTCCCCCAAGGTTCCTCCCTTTCACCCCTTTTGTTTAACCTTTATATCGCCCCTCTTATTGTTTCACTGCAGCAGATGGAGGTCACCGTATATATAATTATGCGGATGACCTCCAACTCTTCTTTAATCTGTCTTCTTCTCCTTCTTCTGTCCTTAATTTTCAATCTATTATGATTCACATCCGAGACTGGATGAACCACAACCATCTGAAACTCAACCCAGACAAGACTGATCTGGTGTTGACGGGTGGTTCATCCAGTCCCTGGTCTTCTCTGTTTTGGCCCCCTTCCCTAGGCTCTCCACCTGTTCCCTCTACCTCAGTAAAAACATTAGGCATCAAACTCAATTCCCAGCTCACCCTTCACTCCCAGGTTAGTTCTGTGGTGTCTTCTTCTTTTCTTTCACTGCGCACTATACGCAAGGTGTCCCGTTTCTTTTCTTTTGACGCTCTGAACCTGATTACCCTGGCAATGGTCATCTCCCGCCTGGATCCCGGCAACGCCCTATATGCTAGTATACCTGCATATAGCTTAAGGCGGTTGCAGCAGATTCAGAACCAGGCGGCGCGCCTGGTGTTTAAATTGCCAAAGTCCCACCATGTCACTCCCCTCCTCAAGTCTCTACATTGGCTCCCAGTCCGTGAACGTGTCCAGTTCAAGCTTGCCTCCATCACCTTCCAAGCTCGACTGGGCACGGCACCGGCTTTTATCTCATCTGAGATCACCCCCTATGATCCTACCAGGGAACTACGCTCATCCACCCAATCCCTTCTCACAGTCCCGCGGTTCCGGAGGAAGAAATGGGGAGGATCGAAATTTGCGACCCTTGCTCCACTCTTTTGGAATTCCCTGCCTCCAGAGCTTAGAGCCTTAACCCTTTATCCGCAATTCCGGAAACAGCTCAAAGCTCATTTGTTCACCAAATTCTTTAATTAGTCCTCCTGCAGTTCGAATTCCTCTAGCTTAGTTTCTGCCACTCCTGCCCTGTCATCTGCCAGTTGCAGCGCCATAAAACCGCTGGTGAACGTGCGCTATATAAATAATTTTAAATTCAAAATTAAATTCAAATTCAATGAGGTGAGTGAATTTCTTTTGAATTTCAGTGTGAGTGAGTGGGAATGCAGTGTAGTGAAGGTTGCTGTGAGCTCATGCACCTTAGTCTCAATTGGGCCTTCAGAACAATTATCCTTTTGCAAGAAATAATTTTATGATGTTAAACCCTGTCAGGAAAAAGCATGGTTTGAAATTAACTGTTGAGAAATATGAACTAGTTGGTTGATTTGATTATAATTGGGAGGTAATGATGAGCAAATTCTCTGTTCTTAAAAAAAAAAAAAAAATTGGTAGTGTTGTAAGGTTGTGTAGTAAGGCCGTTAGATTTTATCTGATATATGTTCTGTTTTCCGTGCAGGCAAACACTGCATATTCACTAGGAGGGATACAAATATGTGGTGTTGTCTTGAAGAAGGTGGTTCTACTTTGCCAATCCACAGAAACGCGTCAACGCCATTGTTAAATTTGAGTAACAATGTGTTTGTTATACATTGAAAAAAGCTCAAAGAACATAATTATTCTATTGATTCCTTCAAATTAACAAACTTTTAATGGCAAATGTGTATGTCATGGGTGTTGTCTCTCTTGTTAAAGTGTATTTGTGATATTTTATGTAACACTTTTGGATTGTTGATTTTTAGGCTGTTTTTAAGGCGGGGTACATATTCCTACCCTATATGTATTCCATACTCCCCACACCTGCTCCCACTTCTTGGGGCATCCCCTTCTTACATGGACTGCCTTTTCGGCTACCATAGCCCAATCCATGTCTTGAGCAACAGCACTGGGTCTAGACTCTTAACCAGCAAGGCTAAGTCCAATAAACGTCAACAACAACACAAATGCCAGTGCTGGACTCCAATAAAAACCTTTTATGATAAACCATGGTACGAATAAAACATACCAGTTCGCTGTCGCTAACTTCACTAGTTTATTTGTCATTTATAATCACTAGTTCAAATCTTTTTCATTCTTTTTCAAAGACAGTATATTGTGCATATATACATTATATACAAATACATACAATTTTTACAATTACACACACATTGTTTACAAATCTACAAAATAACATCACATCCACTAAAAGCTTTCACTCTACAAACAATCAACTTACATTCACATTCATACGCTCTAAAACTCTTGAAGTATGGCCCTTTATAAAAAAAATGCTTCGTCTTATAGCATCGTCAATCATATGTCTAGTCATAGAATTAATGTAGTGAAGTCAAAATCAGTCAGGATTAATTCTATATTTTCCTAACAAAGTTGTTAAACTCTTAAATAATGACATAGCCAGGAGTGGTTGACGCGTTTCGAATCCCCTGTTATGGGATTCTCCTCAGGACCAAAAGGTTTCTATAAAGACAAAAATGAACAAATAACCCAAATTAGCAACCCTATTCTATAAATAATGTATTCAAAAGCATGGCAGGTCGCTCTATTTTCGGAAACTGACCCGTTGGCAGAACCCCGGATGCAGCTGGCTACCTTTGGCGCTCTCGGAACTATTTGTACTTAGGAGGAATCACGTACGTGTAGATTTAATTGCAACCAAACTCGAAAGCGGCGTTTTTCTCTCGGCGCTTACGGGCACGTCTGTTCGTTAAAGTGCCTACGAACGCTTTACAAGTTTAATCCGCTTTGCAGTAAGTCGGCTCTACATCCGGCCTCATTACACATGTATCCTTTTTTGACGATCATGACTATATAGCGTCCTGAGAGGAGTCTCCCCGCCTCCTATGATACAGCTTTAGAGTTATCGTCGCGTGCAGCAGCTATTAGTAACAGTTGTCCCTACCCATAAACTACTTCACCTTTTCCATTGGGTAGCCAATACAGCATTGCATTAAACTATCTTATCTACCAACTTAAAGACCGGAATCATCTTTGTGGGACTTATAAACTCTGCTCTTAGGGATCTCTTGACCCTGTTCCCAATCTTTGGACAAATAAAGAAGAGAACCAACACATGTCCCCATATTTTGCTGTCACATAGAGCTTGTTGATGGTTAATGTCCTGATGAAGACATATTGTATATGTCGAAACGCGTTGACTGGATACCATTTAACCTCTTTTTATCTGTTTTGTGAATACATATGTATCATTCTTTTTATCAACTGTGACTAATGTGTTCAATTTTTATTATCCCCTTTTTATCAAATTAAACTATGAATAATTTTTCTAACTGAACTAGTTTGTTTGTTTAATCTATTGTGTATTTTCCTCAGTGTATGCCTGGGATTGTTTTTTCACATATTGTTTACCCTGTCCCAGGATATTTATCCTTATCAGGGGGTCCTTGCTACCTACAGTATATTCAAAAGCATGGCACGCCACCTGCTCGAATCCGCCTACCTTATTAATCCTGTGAATTGGTATCTCGTGTAAGGAGTGTAGTGGTTTTATCCAATTATTCTGTAATTACAAACACAATAACAACACACACTTGTTACATACACTTCTCCACTCTATTTGTCCATTGCCTAGGGCGGGCTGTGAAGATACTTGTTGTACTAACCTGGTTAACGATGTAGCTGCACAGGAGGTTCCTACAATAAGGCATAAAAACACTAATCTGTTGCCATATATATTAAATGTTGCAAAGCAAAGATCGGAGCTGACCAGATAATAGGCGGCTTACCCGGTTTTAACTTTGTCGGCCTACGCCGGGGCTTGCTGTTTATACCGGTGCGTCTCTCTGCGAGGGGACGGGTCACTTGTTCCTCCGACAAGTTCCTATTAACAAAAGAGTAACAACCATTTTTTAGTTTTGTCAGTCGAATCAGCTTCAGAGTCCTGGAGGGATCTATAGATGTTACAAACCGGCTTACGTCTCAGACGGCGTCTCTGCTCATTCTCTTCCGCTAGATTGTGTTTAGATGAGCCGTCCTCTCATTCTATTTCAAGTCACGCTCTCATGTCCGCGAGTTTCTTAAAGGGGTAGGAACATTTCAAAACCCTAAAACTTTATCAATTACAAGGGACATTGACTAATCGAAGGGTACCAAAGATGGGTTACCTTAACCCCTATCGGCTGATGTGGACGCCGTGCTTTTAATAACGTGTGGATTGAACCTGGCATTATTGGGTAACCAGGGTGCTTTGTGGTATATGTAGTGACATAGAAATGGCAGGCTACCTGTTTCAATTTCTTCAATCGTGTAAAACACGATAATAGAGCCGCATAATTAATAGCTGTATGTACGAAAGACAGAGGGCTTGGTACATCTAGCCGGGAGTGCCCTTAAAGATTTCTGAGATCTCATTTAGCCCAGTCATAGCTGTGTTATACTTCATTATTAAAAACGCTTCTCGTTGTGCCAATCTGGCCTCTACATCACCTCCTCGTGGATCCTGTTCAATTTTCGAAATTATGGTCCATCGTAACTCATTTTCTTTGTGTTATTATTATTATTATTATTATTATTATTATTATTATTATATTTAACTTTATAAAGCGCTCAGCTACCCGTAGGTTTCCCGGCGCTAAAACCAACAAAGGAGAGGGGAAGTCAGAAGGGAGTAAGCTACATGTTGAATAGCCAATTTTTTACCTGTTTGCGAAATCTGAGATAATTGGGTTCTTTTCGTAGCTGAAGGGGAAGAGAATTCCAAAGTGAAGGGGCTAGCCAGGCAAAGGAACGGCCTCCCATTCTGGCTTTTCTGATTCTAGGCACTGAGAAAAGGTGTTGGTTAGATAAACGCAGAGTGCGGGGGCAGTGATGGTGAACTAAGGATGTGAGATATGGTGGGGCCAGACCAGTATTTATTTTGTGCATGATGCAGAGAGCCTTGAATTTCGTGCGATGTTCAATGCGGAGCCAGTGTAGTGTGCGGAGGGAGTTGGAGGTAGGGGAAGTATTAGGTAATTTGCAGAGCAGTCGTGCTGCCATATTCTGGACTGTTTGCAGTTTACGGATCTCCTCTTTGCTGGCACCCAGGAGAAGGATGTTACTGTAGTCTAGTCTAGAAGTGATTAGAGCCTGGACTACAGTTTTCTGGGTATCCACAGGCAGCATCCAGATGATTTTGCGCAACCACTTGATGATTGTGATGCAGGTGAAGGAGGTTTTGACCACATGGTTTTTCATTGATAACTGGTCTTCGAAAATCACGCCTAAGTTGCGTGCTGATTTAGAAGGAGTGGGTGGATTGCACATTTGAGCGGGCCAATGTTGGGGTCCCCATAGAGTGGTGTTGTGGCCAAACAGAAGAAGTTCTGTTTTTCCCCCATTCAGTTGCAGTTTGTTGACCAACATCCAAGCTGCGATGTTGCTTAATCCTGAACAGAGGGCGGATGAGGAGGCATGGGAGTCTGAGGAAAGAGAATAGATGATCTGGGTATCATCTGCGTAGGAGTAAATGGTGAGCCCAGCTTGCTCCGCAATAGACGCCAGAGGTCTGATGTATAAGTTGAAGAGCAAGGGGCTCAAGAGGGAACCCTGTGGGACTCCATACGCAGATGTAAAAGTTTGGGAAGCGGATGAGGAAGAGAAGACTTGGAAGGTGCGGTCGGATAGGAAGCTAACAAGCCAGTTGAGAGCTAAGCCGGTGATGCCAGATGATCGGAGGGCATTGACCAGAATGGGGTGGGAAACCGTGTCAAATGCGGCACTCAGATCAAGCAAAATGAGTGTTGATGTGACTGCCAATGTTGGACTAATGGTGCATTGGGTACTTGCCTCCGTATCCTTAACTTGTGTTGTGTGATTCTCTGCCTAGCTTCCTGAGTCGTTTTGCCAATGTATAGTTTCGGGCATGGGCACCAAATCCCATAGATTATGTTCCTCGATTGGCAATTCGTGAACGTTTCGTGCTTCCAATGAATTCTATCAAAAGAAAACACTGTCCCTTCCTCTGTTGTATCGCAGCAAGTGCAATTCCCACACTTGTGGTGTCCCACTACTGGAGGTAAACTCATCATTCCTCTTAGTGTCATTTTCGGTTCAAGAGGCAATGCTGCCCTTACAATGTAGTTAGTCACACTTCTCTCTTTTTTATATGAAAAAGTTGTGGTTCCCGTAGGTCACAATGTAATTCTTTAACCAAATGCCAATTTTGCATAACTATCTTTCGTGGTTGGTGTGTGTTGGGGCCAAAAGTGGTCACGCAAACAATCCTTTTTTGATCTTGTTTTACTTTCTTCTGTAGTAATATTTCTCCCGGAACCCACCAAGCCCTTCTTAGTGAATGTTTTAGGAGCTTTTTTGATAGCCTCTTTCCAAAAGTCTTTCCATTAGGCCATTTGCGTGAATAAAATATTCCTCCTTACTAGAACAGTTTCTTCGTATCCTTAAAAACTGCCCAAAGGGCAAGTTCTGTTTAAGGCTCCTAGGGTGATGACTTGTATAATGTAAAGCTTTATTTCTATCCGTTGGTTTACGAAACAACGTTGTGCCCAACGTCCCTTCGGTCGCATACACTTGGACATCCAAGAAGGTAATGCTTTTGTTCGATGCAGTGTGGCTGAACTTGATGTCCATTGTCCTCATGTTAAGCCATGTCACAAATTCATTTAACCTGTCCTGTGTTCCGGACCAAATAAAAAATATGTCATCAATATACCTCATGTATTTTGTGATGTGTTCAGCAAATGGATTATCATTGTATATGAATCTGTTCTCGTATAAGCCCATGAACAGTATAGCTAGCTCCGGTGCGAAGGGGCAGCCCATGGCTACCCCTTTGATCTGATAGAAGAATTTGGTGTCAAATTGAAAATAATTCTTCTGCAGAGCAAATTTAGCAAGTTTCATAATGAAATCCGTTGAACCCTAGTTGGTTGTTCCCTTTTGGTTTAGAAAAAATTTCAGTGTTTCTAGTGCCTGGTCTTGGGGTATATGCGTGTACAGAGACACGACGTCCATAGTTACCATTAATTGGTTAGTCTCATTGAATTCAATAGATGATATTTTATTAATAAAGGCTGTCGTGTCCTTGAGGTGTGCTGGAACTTTTTCAATGAATTGTTTTAAAAAATAGTCAATATACTTTGCAACGGGTTCTGTCAAGGAATCACACCCAGATATTATAGGGCGGCCCAGAGGTTCATTTGGGTCTTTATGCATCTTCGGTAGGACATAAAAAAACGGTTACCTTGGGTTCTTATTCTGAAGGAACTCTAATTCCTTTGGACCAAGGATGCCTGCCTTATGGCCTTCTTGAAGGATATTAAAAAGCTATTTTTTTAGATCTCTTATTGGATTATGGCTGATCTTTTTATAGCAGGTCGGATCGTCAAGCTGCCGCTTGACTTCCTTCTTAAACTTATTGATGTCCCAGAGGACAACTGCTCCTCCTTTGTCCGCTTCTTTGATTATCAGTGACCTGTCATTTTTTAAGGTGAAGATAGCGTCTTTCTCATTTTTTGTTAAGTTAAAATTGACAAAATGTTTTTTCTTTTCCAAGGCAGTTATTCCCGACAATATTGCTCTTTCGAAAGTTATCACCTCTTTAGGAGTTTTACAGGCCGGCGGGCAAAATAACGATTTCTTTCGAAGACCCGTTACTTCAGTAGTGTTTGGCTCTGGTATGTCTTTGAAGAATGTTTTTAAACGTATTTTCCGGCAAAATTCAATCGCTTCCAATTTCATTTTGACGAAATCTGTTGGTTTTACTGGGACGAAAGAAAGACCTTTTTCCAGAACTGCTGTTTCTGAAAGGGATAACACCCGGTATGATAAATTGAAAAGAGACGACGGAGTTAGCTTCTGTAGTATTGACGTCTGGTCCTCATTTTCCATGGTTGGTATCTCGGACGTGACCGGCCTCTTGATCGTTGTTGGCCTCTGGCTAAAAAAGGCTGAGGATTTTGTTGCTGCTCCTGTTGGTTACCCCTAGTACCTTAATTACTCCTAGAGTCACTAGTATCCGTATCCACTCCCGATGAAGAAGAGGTGTCCGAAAATGTTAAGAATTTATTCCTTGACCTTCCTTGATTTTCCTGGAAGAATCTTCTCTGTGTTGCTCGACTATAAAAATCTTGTTGTAGATACGGATAGAGACTGTTTAGAGTGAAAAGTTTTTTTGTCCAATTCAAACTTGTTGCTCTTCTGGGTAACCATGTAATCCTTAAATTCAAGGATTTCCTTTTCAATTTTCTCAAGAAGGCCTTTAGCGTTGGTTGTTAATTGGTTGTTTTGTATCTCTGTTTCCAGAATAAAAATTTCTTGAAGTTGTTTTTGAGAGATCCTATGTGCCGTCTCCACAGTAAGGACCATCAGGTCCATACTGCACTTGGTTTCAATCCCACTAAATCCTTTTTTTATATTCTGGATCGTCTATGAATACCATTGGGGTATTCCGAATTTGCAGACCTGAGGGAATCGTCCCTGCTTGCAGATGTTGAACAAGGAAATGACCGTGTAGATACGTTCTTATCTGTTTTTTGCATAGACTGATTAGTTTATCTGATTCATTTTGGGTCTTTGCTGTCAGGCTTAAGGTGGCAGATGCAAAAACTGGTGGCGCTCTGATCAAATTTTGGATATGTTCTTCGCTATAAGCGAAAGTGTCTTTTTCAGACATACTATACAAAGACACAAACAAAAATGAACACTTAACAATGACACTTAGACTTGACACCACTTAGACAATATGCACCCCAACAAAAGACAACACTTAGTGTAAGTATTACCCTAAATGTGCAAGGTATGTTTCTACCTCTATAGGGTTTTGAAATGTTCCTACCCCTTTAAGAAACTCGCAGACATGAGAGCGTGACTTGAAATAGAAAGAGAGGACGGCCCATCTAAACACAATCTAGCGGGAGAGAATGAGCCGAGACGCCGTCTGAGACATAAGCCGGTTTGTAACATCTATAGATCCCTCCAGGACTCTGAAGCTGACTCGACCGACAAAACAAAAAAATGGTTGTTACTCGTTTTTTAATAGGAACTTGTACGAGGAACAAGTGACCCGCCCCCTCGCAGATAGATGCGCCGGTATAAACAGCGAGCCCCGGCGGAGGCCGACAAAGTTAAAACCGGGTAAGCCGCCGATTATCTGGGCAGCTCCCTTTTTGCTTTGCAACATTTAAAATATATGGCAACCGATTAGTGTTTTTATGCCTTATTGTAGGAACCTTCTGTGCAGCTACATCGTTAACCAGGTTAGCACAACAAGTATCTTCACAGCCCGCCCTAGGCAATGCACAGAGTGGCGAAGTGTATGTAACAAGTGTGTGTTGTTATTGTGTTTGTAATTACAGAATAATCGGATAAAACCACTACACTCCTTACACAAGATACCAATTCACAGGATTAATAAGGTAGGCGGATTCGAGCTGGTGGCGTGCCATGCTTTTGAATACATTATTTATAGAATAGGGTTGCTAATTTGGGTAATTTGCTCATGTTTGTCTTT
Organism: Lissotriton vulgaris; assembly: GCF_964263255.1. Classification (NCBI taxonomy): domain Eukaryota; kingdom Metazoa; phylum Chordata; class Amphibia; order Caudata; family Salamandridae; genus Lissotriton; species Lissotriton vulgaris. The sequence goes on along the minus strand of NC_141693.1, from coordinate 1,685,636,398 downwards.
ATAGAAATATTTTGGTCCTGAGGAGAATCCCATAACAGGGGATTCGAAACGCGTCGACCACTCCTGGATCTTTGTCATTATTTAAGATTTTAACAACTATGTTGGGAAAATATAGGATTAATCCGGACTGATTTTGTGTTCACTACATTAATTCTATGACTAGACATATGATTGACGATTCTATATGATGAAGCATTTTGTTTGATAACGGGCCATACTTCAAGAGTTTTAGAGCGTTTGAATGTGAATGTAAGTTGATTGTTTGTAGAGAGAAAGCTTTTTGTGGATGTGATGTTATTTTGTAGATTTGTAAAAAAATGTGTGTGTAATTGTATAAATTGTATGTATTTGTATATAATGTATATATGCACAATATACTGTCTTTGAAAAAGAATGAAAAATATTTGAACTTGTGATTATAAACGACTTAAATAAACTAGTGACATTAGCGACAGCGAACTGGTATGTTTTATTCGTACCATGGTTTATCATAAAAGGTTTTTATTGGAGTCCAGCACTGGCATTTGTGTTATTGTTGACCAATCCATGTCTTGGCACCATCCGACATGTGATGGTGTAGGTTCACTCCCCAATGACATATTGCCAGTCGCAATAATCAAAACTTGTGTCGCCCAGTCTTGGTTTTTGCGATTAAGGTCCGTGGCTTCCCATATATTGAGAAGCTATCCTTCACACTGACGCAGGGAGTCAACTTTCCCCATTCTAACTAGTGTTTACCTGAGTAAGTATGTTCTATAGAGCACCTTGAGTTGCCAGTTGGTGTCATCAGGGCCGGCTTGGGAACCAAAACCGGCCCTGGCAGAGTGCCCGTCCCCCCAAACCTCCCCTCCCTAACCTGCCCCTGGGGATGGGGGTGCAGCCGAGCTGTTTGCAAAATTTGTTGGCCGAATTCGTAACAGCGGCCGATATTGCGGCTATGTTGCAAAAATGTCCCTGTAACAAAATAGGCCCCCAGGAGCCCAAAACCGGCTCCCAACTCTGGCGGCCCAGCGGGGAAATGCCCAATGCCTGCTACGGCCTTGGGTATCATCTAATTCCCAAATGTCTCCCAGAGGCATTGAGTTGGATCTGGAAAATTGTTCATTCATTTTTGATGCGTAAAGGAGATTGCCTTACGATCCATCCGTTCTGCAAATATCCTGTCCTCCAGTATTGATGGTTCTGGGAGTGTGGTGTCAGCCGGGATAACAGCCATGAGTGCATGCCTAATCAGTAAGTAGCAGAACGTTTGCGTTGTGGCCATCTTGTACTGTTGTTGCAGCTTTTCGAATGGGATAACTTTCCCCTTGTCCCAAAGATCACCTACGCTTGAAATTCCTATAAGAGCCCATTTTTGGAATCCTTTACAGCTAATCAATCTGCCCAGTTTCTCATTCTCCCAAAATGGGGTGAACTGCTTCATTCTGTTATGCCAGCCCAGTTTCTTGTGTATTGTGTGCCATACGTGGACCGCTTTTGCTGTCGGTCCCAAGAGGCTTTTGTGTCTAATGCTCGTAGGGTACCCCCTTCACCCGTAATGTGCCGGTCCATTCGAAATTGGGGTCAGCCTGAGGGGAGTGTGTCCAGTGGTTAAGAACTATGAGCTGCAAGGCCCAGTAATACCCTTGTATGTGTGGGAGTGCTATACCCCCATCGTACCATCCTCTGACTAATTTATTGGTGGCTATGCGGGATCGTTTCCCATCCCATAGCAGGTTACGTACCTGAGCCTCTATTGCCTTGAAATATGTCTGTGGTACACAGAATGGTGTGTTTTGAAGGGTGTATGGAAATCTAGGTAATGCCATCATACAGCACGCCCTAGTAACGTCAATGGAAGGGACCGCCAATGTTTGACATCACTTTGTAAGCGTCTCAAGGGTTCCTGGAGGTTCCTATTCATGAATTTATCAGGGTTCATTGTAATGTAGATACCCAAATAGCAGAAGCCATCTATTACCACCCTCACCTCGCATTCCCTGGGTATCTTTGGGAGCGGGCCGATAAGGACATACAAAATTGATTTATTCCAATTTATCGTGTACCCAGAGTACTTCCCGAAGTTCGCGAAAATGGTAATTATTCGGACGAGGGAGCATGTTGGTTTGCCATGCACAGCAGAATGTCGTCCGCATATAATGATATCCGGTCTTCCCAGTCCGCCGCCCACCCTTACCCATGCCGCGAATGGTTCTAGTACTAGAGCGAAAAGGATTGGGGACAGGGGGCTTCCTTGTCGTGTTCCTCGCTCGAGAGCAAATGTTTCTGACAATCTAGCATTGACCACTACCTGTGCCAGTGGCTTTGCGTACATAAGACGGACTAAGGACATCACCAGACCTTAGTCCCTGAGGAACTTCCTGGCCTCCAAGCTGGCATGGTACATTTCTTTCAGGTGTGGTGTTAATTTTGTTGCTGACATTTTATACAGTTCGATTGGGATGCTGTTGGGTCCAACGGCCTTTCCTGACTGCATACTACCTGTAGCTGATACTATTTCTTCTACTGTGATATCACTCTTGAGATGTAGTGTCTCTTCTTCTGTGAGTGTGGCGATGAGAATGTCTCTGAGGAATTTGCCGGCTTCTGTTACTGTAGCGGTGGTTACTGGAGTATAAATTTTAGCATTGTATTGTGTGAATGCTTCTACAATATGTTGCGGGTCTTTGATTAGGTTCCCTGAGCCATGCATCTGTCCGCTCGATCGCGTCTATCTAACCAGGCAAGCAGTTTTCCTGCTTTGTCTCCTACTTCATAAATCTTGTGTTGGGTGGTTTCCTGTCTAGTTCTGGCTTCCTCCCACGTGTTCTTTGTATTCCTGCTTTTTGGTGTTCAGTCGATATGTGTTGGAGTTAAAGGGATCTTGAGAGTGTAGTGCTTCTAAGTCTCGCTCTTCATGTTCTACTGCCTCTGTCACCTTCTTCTCTTTTTTGTGTCCTGATATGAGATAGATAGCTTGTCCCCTGATCACTGGCTTATATGCTTCCCAAAGAGTGATTCTGCGAAAAAATGTTGTGTGGTCCTGGAAAGGCCTTCCGTATTTGTGGGTACCGTGGGTATATAGGAAACATACGACATTTGCTTTTGGTTTCTGTGGCATAGCCAGCCAGGATAGGAGAATGGTCTGAGATGCCTCTCACTGGGTGTTGCACCCCCATGAACCTAGCCATTCGGTCTGCTAATGTAAGCACAAAATATATTTGTGATAAACTATTACGTGCTCCAGAGTAAAACATGTTTTGTCGAAGTTGTGGGTATTGTGTACACCAAACATCTTTGAGTTCCATGGCTCCCAGGAAGTCCGCGAACTGTGACGTGGTTCAAGCGGTTTCCTGGGGGGCAGACGGTTAAGTTTGTCGCACGGGGTTATATTGAAGTCCTCCCCAATTGGCAACTCCCCTTCCGGCAGTTTGAGTAGGAAAGTACTCAGTGTGGGCAGAGCTATCGTTTGTAGTGCTGGGATGTAGACTGTTATTATGTTAATGGGTTGCCCCTCCCATTGGCCCGATTTTGCTGCAAATCGCCCGTGTTCGTCCGTCCATGTCTGTTGTATGATGAGGGGAAATTGTTTTTTGACTAGGCTCCCTACACCTCTCAAACCAGAGGTGAAGCCGGAGTGAACCAGTAGTTTAAAACCCCATCTTTCGAGAGCTTTACATGAGGTGCCCACCGGGTGAGTCTCCTGGAGTAAGACCACATCCGGTGTTTGTCATTTAACATATTGTAATACCAGCCCTCTCTTCAGTTTGTTCTTCACTCCGTTCACATTTCATGAAAGGTTTTGCATTGTTTATAGAGATCTGATTATCTGGTCGTCATTTTCAGCCACTCCCTCGGTGGTTATGTATACTGTTCTACCTGCTGCTATATGTGTCAAACTACTATAATTAATAATACAATTCCTATAACTCCCAACCCCCCTACCTTCCCCCCATCCTGCCTCACTGAATGACAGACTTAGAACTACCCGCCTCTCCAACAGAGCAGAGTGCTTTTCATCCTTTCCCGGCAACCTCTTTGGAGGGAGCATTCCTGTTATCCTCCCTTGTCTACTCCCCCTGCAAATGTACATTTGTGCGGTAACAAACTATCTTCATGGAAGTCTCTTGATGTCAGGCGAGGACCCATACCTTTGTGTCTTTTAAATATTGCCCTTTCCAAGTGCTTTGTGGGTTCAGTTCCAGTTCTTATCTTCAATTATTCAATTATTATCTTATTATTCAAGTCTTGTGGCGTTTTGCCACTGCTTTCTCTAATGAAGTTCATCCAGTCTGGGTCTAGTTAGTATCCTATGGATTGTTGGGAGTTTTATTTTGTTGAATTCCAGAGATTGTCTTCGGCGTTTCCGGTAACGTTCCCTTTAGCCTCTGGTTGTGTTGATGTAGGTGGGTGTCTGTTATACTTTCTCCCACCTCTACCATGATTAGTGACTTGGCACCATCCCTCAAGCCATTCCTAGGCCTTCTCCAGTATTTTATGAAGAACCATGTTTTCCCTTCCGCTTCAACTCATTGTTTTGCGGGGAACAGCATTGAGTATTTAAGTTCACGTTTTCTCAGTTCCTTTTTTACTTTAAGAAAGCTGCATCTCTGCTTTGTCACAGCTGCTGTATAATCTGGACGAAATGTTATTGTACTTTATGCATAGCGCAACGGTGGAGCGGCACGAGCCGTTTGAAGGATTATGTTGCAGAAGTTAAAGATTTAAGCCAGGATTGGCCTCGGGGTGGGGGCTCCTGGTTTGGGTCTACCTTCTGGCACCAGATGAGCACGATCCACCGAAAATTAGTTTGATAGCGCCCTTGGCTGCGGATGTTTTTTAATTAGGTCTTATACAAACAGATCAGTTGCTGGACCCTCTGCCTTTTCTGAGACCCCAATAATCCTTACATTGTTCCGCCTTGAATGGCCTTCATAGTTATCCAGTTTGGCAGTGAGTATCTTGCTTGTGTCCTGTAGCTACTGCACTTGGAGTTTGAGGTTGTCTTCATGCAGGGCAGCAGTTGTTTTCTCCACCTCCGTGACTCTTGCACTCATGTTTTTAAGGTCCTCACGAACCAGTGAGATCTCCACAGAGATAGAATCTTTATACAAGTTTGTAGGGATGTATGTACCTTTTTAAGTGTGGAAATAATCTTACAGCATAATTTCTTTCTCCTCTGTAAGGTTTTGTCATCTGCCTGGGTATTTGTTCGATCTGCCGGATCTAGTTGCCCTTTGGTCCATGCATATTTGTCGAGTTTTGTTTAGTGCGCATTGCCCCCGTCATTCTGAGGACTGTCGCTATTGTGCTGCCTTGCTGTTTCTGCTCGGGATTATTCACCGCTGCCTGCCTGTGGCAGAGTGAGAACCCACGTGGCATTTTGGTTTTCTTACCGGTTTGTCTCTTGTGTGTTGTAGTCCAGTGTAAAATGGGGCGGGCTGTCTTCCTTCTGGTGCATTTCTTCTCTGCTTGTCCCAGTCCTGTATACCTCAGAGATATCCTTGGGGTGGCCGCCCTGTGTAATTCCTGTTGTGATTCAATTCAGTGGGTCCCCTGGGGATGGGTGCACCAAGTAGGTCCAAGGATGAATCTCTGAGGGCCCTTTATCTTTCGCTCCTCGCAGTCCTCTGCTGCCGACTCAATACTGGCTCACTTCCCCATCCTCGGAGACCGCGGCAGGGAGAGCTGCGACCTTCCTGTGGACAAAGCCCCACGGGATTCCCACTGCTGTGTGTTTTTTTGCCGATATGTGCCCTTTGTGGCAGGCTATTTCACCTGGTCTCTCTTATGCAGTTCATGCAGGCAGATGTATGTAACATTAACATCCAGCACACTGCTGTAATATTTCCCCCTAGAGGGCAGACTATTGGAATAGGAGATTCCTACCAAGGCTATCTTGCTTACGTACAAGTCATTAATTAATAACATTCCCGACAAGCTAGGTCCACTTCGAGTTAAATGAGCTCACCACAGGTCCAATGGAAGACATTGACTGGGAAGCTGCCCTTATGCACCCACACGAAGTGACAATAAAACGAAGACTTTGATTCAATACAAAATCCTACACAGGACTTTTGACCAAGATAGACTACAAAATATGGGGAGAGCAGACACACCGAAGTGTCTTAGATGCCAATCAGAAAGCAGGACATTCATACATACCCTCTGGGAGTGCAGCCTGATTAAAACATACTGGACTAAGGTACTGAGGAAACTTAACTATATATTGGAAGCTCAACTTGAGTTGAAAGCCAGGTATGTCCTACTGGGAATCCTTACAAAAGTAGACCTGCCACGTAGTAAACTCACGTTGGCCAATTTGGGGTTGGTTGTAGCCAAGAGGGACATAGTTCGATACTGAGATGTCCACCAACTTCCTACACTCAAGGAATTGAGAGCGTGTCTAGACCTAAACATGGTAGCTGAAAAAATAACATACAAAGCGAGGGGATGCCCCAGAAAATTCCGAAAGATTTGGACCCCATGGATAGAGAACTATGGCTTGGAAATGGAAGATGAAGAGGAGACATCAGATTTGATAAAGAGGAGGTCGGGGAAGGAGTCTTGAAAATTGTTGTCTCTGACCCATTGTCGATGGAAGTAAACCATGTATGGCCTTCATCAATCATAAATGTATGACACTTGAATCTAACCTCATGCTCTCTTTCAGGGAACGCAACACAATAATTTTTATCCCACAACACTTGATAATGATAAATATCCAGTATGTATTATGTATCCACAGTTTCTTTGTCTGTAGTTAATATTAAAAAAACTAAATAAAAACAGTTAAAACAAAACATTAACCTTCAGCTTGGATTTTGTTGACACTCAAGACTGATTTAAACATTTTGCGGTATGAGCCATCATTCTCTAAAATCTGGACTTTTGCAGCTCTCTGTGATTCAGATATGCTGCAAGTGCAATTGTATTTCTCTCGATGTGGCTCTCCTACATTGGTTTCCTGTGAAGCCAGGGACCTGGTTAATTGCCTGGAAATTACCCACAGTGCAGGAAAAGTCACTACCTGGTCTGAGGCTCTGGGAACACTGCCTAAAGTATCTATGGAAGTGAGAAACCTCGGAATTACCGTGGACTCCAAGCTATCAATGAATACCCAAGTGGAAAAACCAGCAAGATCCAGCTTCATTATTATAAAAACTCTGTGCAGCATTTTCTCTCACCTGGGATTTCCACACAAGATCCAGGCTACTATCTCTCTTGTTTGGTCAAAACTCGATTATGCCAATAGCCTCTACCGCGGATCATCTGTAAGACCTATGAAAAGACTACAGTGGATTAAGAACACTGCTGTCAGACTACTGTTACATAAAAATACAGAAGCCCACATTTCTCCTGCCTTGAAGTCCCCCACATTGGTTGCCAGAAGATCCACATTCAAGCTGCTTTGCATCACTCACCAAGTGATACATGGTACAGGAATAAAATCACCAAATACATTCAACAAAGAAACCACCGCTCGAACTTGGAGGAAAATATGACCCGGGTTGCTTTTATTAAGCACCAAGTGCTTATTTGGCACCTTGCCTCAAAATCCCACCATACAAGAAAAAAAACATAGGTGGCACATCTTACTTTGTGCAAGCAGCCAACCCTGAAACTCTTTACCTCCAAATAGAAGATCTACAGATAACTACCTTCTTGTCTGAAGACTAGTCAAGAGTGGGCTCTTCCCCACATAACCGCACTCAAACAGCATAACTCTGTGTATGTAAGCAGTTATTTGGATTATATATGTGTACCTAGATATGTATATTCCTTTGTATAGATGTGTATAATCTTTTTTATAAATATATTGATTTTCACTAGTTCTGCTTAACAAATATACATATTACTTATGCTCATTTGTTTCTATTTTTATAACTATTCATCTACAATTGCTTCACTGTTGGGCGATGTCCAAGAGACGATGCGGACCCAGTTTGCTGGTGCCAATTTTTATTTTCTTAAACGCCCTGCACCAACCGCCATAACACGTTTCAGCCTTCCAAAGGCCTTGATCACATGTATATGTATATGTATATATATCTATATATATGTATATATATATAGATATATATACATATATGTATATCCCCCAACAGTGAAGCAATTGTAGATGAATAGTATATATATATATATAACAAAAAAAAATTGCTTCAAGTACAGCAACACTTAAAAGTCTGACTTTATTTAATACAACTTAAATCTCTATATATTACCTAACTTACATACCCTTCCATGTGCTTATGTATCTTTATATGTATTACTTTACTCCTAATTCAGTATCTCCAATGCGCTCCCCTATATCTCACCCCACACCCCACTCAATATATCCTCTACTTCAACTCTCGGACTCATCCCAAACCTCAATATACTACTCTCTCCAATGCACTACCCTATTTCACACCCTATACCACTCTCAATATATCCTCTACCTTCACTCTCTGACTATGATACCCCAAAATATCCTTTTTGAGACTCTTCCCTTACTGTGATCCGCAAAATAACCCTTTCTAGACTCTTGCACCCCTGCCTTGCATCATCTCCAACCTATCTTGCTATCCAAAACAAGCCTTTCTAAACCCTTCCCTGTGACTCTTCTCTGCCCTCTACTCATACCAAGCTTGCTCCTGCTGCTATGATCTACAAATAAATACATTCTAGACCCTTCCCTCATCAATCTCTCCACTATATTTTTCAATCCAGTTAACAGACTGAAATGTGCACCGCTCAAAATAATTTAATATTTCCCTATACTGATTCACCACTAATCTGTTTGTGTTCCGGAGTAGCATGATACACCTCGAACAGCGCTTTGATGCCTCATCGGGGTACCAAGTGCTATATAAAGGCAAACCCCTCCCTCCTCTATCTCTCCACTGTACTTTTCATTCTAAATAACACTCTCATGCCCACCGCTCAAATACATTTAATATGTTCCTACACTAACACCCCACTAATCCTTTTTGGGTTCCGGAGTAGCGTGCTACTCCCTGAAAAGCTCTTCAAAACCTCGCCAGGGGTAGTAAGCGCTATAAATGCAATTACAATTTCTCATTGGCAGATATTGTATGGATGCTATGCTAGCCGCAGGTGTAGCTGGCCAACAGCCTCCTAAAATGATATTCATCTGTTGAGGAAGGCCTATGCATAAGAGTGTTCTCTGACATTTTGGGCTCCAAGTTCTAGAAAGCCTGGCCCAGAGAACTTGGAGGGAAATATGACCCGGGTTGCTTTTATTAAGCACCAAGTGCTTATTTGTTTGACCAGAGCTATTGTTAACCTATTTGTCACAATTATATTTATTGAAACTTTTTCAGCTGCCACGACATCACCTACTCAGGCTTTATTAACGGGTCTTGCTGAAGCAATTTTAGTACAGCTTAAATATAAACTCCGAAATCTCCAGTCTAGTGATTTGAGCAACCTCTTTGTACCCTGATAAAATGTGCCCGAAGTCCGATCTGTTTTGCTTTTATTCTTGGTAGAACAATGTTGTAGACGCGTTCTTGTTTAGCGTCCTATAATCTCATGTGGATGTACAATTTTTTACAGACATTTTAAGTGAAGGTTTTTAACTTCACTAAAATGGTGAAATGTTTTTAGTCGGAGGTTTATATGCACCGCTGGAGCGGGTTATGAAAATCCAGGTGTAGGTGGGATAACCCTGTCCGCCAAGATCGCAGCCAGGTCCTTTGTTTCCTGTACTTTCATTCGTAAACCTGCGCACATTAGCTTGCAGTGAAAAGTTGGAGAGCCCTTTGAATGTTAAACTGCGAAAATGTAACTTCCGTGTCTGCCCTTCGCCATTCGCTGTAACACAAAGCTAGCCGCTCGTTCCTACATGAAAGAACTTCTGTGACATTGGGCGGCTGCTGATGAGTGCTCAGTGCCGGGCGGCTGTGGGCTGACTCATAGTCAAGTGCGTGACGCAGAGATCACAGCACAGGAGGAGGTGAAGAGGTGTCTGCTATATTTCGTCCGCAAGTCTGTTGCAGTGAGATTTCTCATTTAGATCACGTCTTGGTGTCGGTTACTTTAGCGCACACAAAACGCCCACTCTGGGGTTTCAGTTTGCATTCTAATGAAACTCCCGTTCAGTTATCTGAACTTGAAGAGCATGTGCAGGCGCGCTGAAGTTCTGCTGTGAGGCAGATCTTACTCTTGGGGACACTGAATTATGGCAGAGGCACATAAAACCATAGCTAATCCACCATGGTATCAAACCTTTTAGGAAAATACGGAATTGTCCTTCACCTTTGTTTATGTAGTACGGCCAATTGGACAGGTTTGGAGACAACATGCCTGATTATGCAGTATGAGAAACAATTAAAGCTGACAAAGGATTTAAACAAAAGTGTAGTAGGTTATGTTCCCCACTTCAAGTCACATGGCTCCATATTTCTCTTTTTTGCTTCTGAAACTGTGTTTTGGATAGCTCTATTTCGATTTTAAAATAATCCCTGACTTCATTTTCATTCCTCAATTGTTTATCACGGAAAAGCACTTGCTTTTGTCCCATTATGCTTTTAATATTCTAAAAAGCAACTCCATCATCCCAAGAAAGACCATGTTGCCCTTTGTCATTGGTGTGCATGTTCCTTTCAAATGTGCCTCCGTTTTGTGATGCTCAGTGATTATGTGATTGAACTTAACATAAGACTCATCTCTGGGTCTTCTGAAGCTCGAGTGGACCTCCTTCTACCACCTCAGACCAAAACTGTTGCTTTGTTCCTGATTGGCAGCATTACCCTCCTGTCTCCATTATGGACAGCACGCCTGCATGTGCCTTCCAGTTGGGCGAATCAGCACCTAATGATCTTTGTTACTTAGCTTGTTCTACTGAGAATCCCAAAACTGACCTAAGACCAGATTTCTGGCCTGTTTGGAATTTGATACAGGCCTCTCTTACCACCCGGGGGTTCTATTTCACCATGCAACTGGCTTCTTTTAAGCTTTACTGTGTTTTTGCTCAGCATCCCGTATGTTGACATTCCTCCATCATGGCTTCCACACCTGCTGTACTCTTTGGTGAACCATGTAATGCTGTATTTTCTGCCCACTACTTGGGTTAACCAGTCAGGCAGTTTCCAGCAAATGGTGAATGAAGTGAAGTTTGATTTTGGTGACACCGCTGTTTGTGGCTCATGCCATAATCTCTACAGTTTATTTCTGCTTTTCTAACAGAATACTGCAAACTCCTCCTTCCAGGCCCTCCTACCATGCCATTAACCTACCCCTGTGCAAGCTCTCAGCTCGCCCTCAACCCAACCAGAACCACCCCTGCCCTGCCTAAATGTTGTGTGTTCCCAATGAACTAGCCATCTGTGTCTAACTGCATGTTGAAACTCGCGCCTTATAATTCCATTTTAGTCTTCTGTACCGAACTGTATTTGATTTCATTCAGCTAGTCCTGTTCTCATGCCTACTCAGCCCTACGAATCATCTGCATCTAGTTGCATTCTGAAGCATCTGTGCCTATTTGGATTTAGGGCCACCTCTATCCCTTGAGATGAGCTAACATGCTTTGGTCAACTCTCTTTTCCTTCCACTGTCACAGTATATCGTTCATTCAAAATAACCCGCACGTGCTAATCTAAACTCATTTATTTTAGATGGACCTGCTGTTTCTAGCGCTCTTTCCTTGTTACTGATGAACACTGACTCTACACAAGTGCCTGTGCTTTGTTGTCTCATGGCACACGACAACCTAGATACAGTTTACGCTACAGAGACAATGTCCTCTGCATCCCATCTCAGGTCTTGGATTAGTAATTTGTGTTGGCTTAAATATCATCCAGTTACCTCCCTTGAACAAAACGACAATTATTTATAAAATGTCTCTTGTGATCTCCAATACATGCCTACAATACATATCTATTCAAATACTTAAGCACCGTTCACATTCTCCTTACCTACTCCACACCCTCTTTACCCACTCCACTACCTTTTTCCTCATCTACCACTGCTTTAAGTACAGCTCACTGCCATAGTTATTGGCTATAGGAGAAAAACTGAGCAAAAAGCTGATATATTCCAGGTGAGAAAGGAGGCAGGAAGCCTAAGGAACAAGAGTAATTGAGAATAAGGAACCCGCATACCAAGACTCCAGGATTTCAGCTAGTGAGATCAAGAGTGAAAAAATGGAAGAAGGTTAGAAAAGGGTAGTCAGTAAATCTAGGAAGACATGAGAAAAACGTACTCATAAGCAAAATTGCTGGTTAGCATAGGCATGATCTAGTTACAACATGGGGAGGTTAACAAGAGAAGATGCCAAACGTGCAGAAGGATTTCAGCTAGCTCATAGCCATCGAGTAAAGGAAAGTAACTAGGGCAGGAACGGTGATATATCCACCTCTTGATTTTTGCTGCGCAGGCTAATAATGGCTCCATTTTCTTGGCAAAGAGTCACACATTATATAGCATGTTGAAAGCCTGTAAAACAACAAGGAAGCTGCATGCTTAATGGGTTTGAAATAGAAGGCTGTGAGGGTTCGATCAATCTGATATCTCCATGGTGTTGTAACACTACCCAGTTTAACTTTTAGACACTATTGCGCCATGGGCCAAGTAAGCACTTAACTTAGATACTTTGATCCTCCGCTTCCACCATTACCTAGATGGTCCAAAGAGGCTTCATGAAAGAAATCATGAATTGGAAGGCTGAGGGGGAATGAAGCATTTTTTTCATATTGAATTCCCATTAGGACAACCAGCCACACACAATTAGGGAAAATAGGGAAGTAATACAAGACAGACAACAGCTTGTCCTGGTTCGCTCAGAGATGTAGAAAATAAAAAAGAGGGCTTTAGGAAATGTCATCTTCAGCGGTAGATCTCTTCAGGGGAGTCCAAGCTCAGAATCTTTAATAGTATCATAGCTCAGTACTAGGGCTATCTTTGCAGGTACCTCTGCAAGTGAAATCTGTAGGCCAGTGGCTCAGGAAGGAGAGCACCAAGATGACATCAGACTTCAATGTAAAACTTAGGGGTGGGCTGGAAAGGCAGAGTCCCCCATCAGTCAGCAGTAGCAATGAGGATGAAACCTAGAAAAGCATGATTGGGGCATAGCTGAACGATTTGCATTAATCATGTGAGCCAACCTAGTCTGATCAGCCTGCCTTATTGACTCTTTTAAAGCCATGCAGCCAGTACTTTAAACCAGGTTTTGAAGCTTCTAATGAGCATTTGAAAGGTAACCTTGTTGGACTAGGTAAGGGTGATTCCTGTTGGTGGTCAAATATAAGGGCAATGGGGGGGGGGGGGGGGGGGGTGTTCATCGCTCACTCTTGGAGGGCGCTGGATGTAAAGCCTTAGAAGACCAGAAGGATATAAGTAGGACCAAGCAAAGTAGATAGTGATGAATGTGGATCACGACATGGGGAATTATTGAGAAAGGAGAAAAGGTGTAGTCCTGAAAAGGGTCCTATTTACATGAAGAGTACCCTAGAGAGACTGTGGATCAACAGGGGGCCGGGAGCACACTGCTTAGCATAACAGCACAGTAGTCCAGGTGCATTACAGTAGATTCAGTTTAAGTTTGCCGTCACTTGAAATAACTCTCAAGTAGTAGCGTGTTCAACATATGTTGCAGCTATCACTGCATTGTTTCTCAGAACACATTTGTTTCTGGATCCTGTCTGTCATCCGCAGAAAATAATACATTGATTTTGGGATGCTGGAAACACTGCTCAATGCCTCTCAGGTTAAGTACCAAGAATACTTAGAAATGACTCCTGTCATGGACCCCTGAAAGTCATTTAAATTTCTCAAATGCCAGTTGGAAACATCATTCAAGTGGCCTAGGAGGAACTCTGCTCAAACATTAAGATACCGCACTAGAGAATAGGTCCATAAGTCTTTGGGTAGTGCTTTTATGTTTGATCTTCCCTCCTCAGCTTGTTGACATAATGGACTGCCGAGATATTTCTTTGAAGTTGGAGGGTGTACTTGGAGTTGTTCTTGGCTAGGCTCTTAATAGCAAAGGTCCCGACTAGCAACTCTAGGCAGTTGATGTGAAGAGAAGTCCTTTTGAGGAACCAGACTCCTCCTGTCATGAACCCCTGAAAGTTGGCACCCAAACCCAGTCTGCTCAACTCAGTTCCAGGATCACTTGGGAATGAAAGAGGGATTTTCCATTCTGAACATCTTTGTTGCTCAACTACCAACATAAATCCTTTGTGCAAGGGTCCAGAGATTTTAGATCACAGTAGTTGAATGCTTGCCTTAAATGGCAGATTTTGCAACAATGGGGGGCTTTGTATAGATATGTTGGAAAATATTGCTTTGCTGCATGATGATAAGGGGGTCTGCAGGTCTTTCGGAGCCAGAGGTTTTCCATCTAGTGCTAGATTGAGTAACTACTTCAAGTGGTGTAACTTCCTTTCAAGAAGAAAAGTTTGTTTCTGTGATGAAGAAGAGAAATTGAGTCTCTTGTGAGGTAATGAAAGTTAATGGTTAACAAGAATGCATAGTTGATGGAGCCATTATTCAGTCTGACGAGGCTGTAACTGTAGCAATGGCAGACAGTAAACAGTAATGAGATGTTGTCTAGGTCGACCAACTGCTGATACCTATGAGTGTGGAGATGGCCTTCAGTGATGTGGTTGGGATTGAGGTTGTAGAGCTTAGTAAATCATTCAGAACAGTGATTTTAAAATGTTTTAACGCCATTACCCACTTTTTAGAGCGACATACTTTTGCGACCCATCTACCTTTTATGAACATGAGGAGGGGTGTTTAACTAATGCATCGTGTGGTCAGCCTTTGTCATTTAAAGACAGCACATTTCCATTGAAAATGTCCACTAATGTTGCACAGATATACAATTTTACTCATAAAACAATATAACACATAAATAATGTGCAGAATTTGGGTTTCTGGGAACATTTATCATTTGTGCATCACAAGTAAAGTGTCTTGATTGGTTTTGATTATATTCTATTTCCAGTACACTTAAGAATTGCAAAAAAAATTGCTTCATTTTTGTTTTCATAACTGCTGAATGTATACAGTTCATTTTCAGGAATGTACACCTTCTTCTTTCTCAGGGCTTCTTAACATCAAGTCAATTCTCATCCCTGATACTGATGATGTTGCCGGCGACATCCAGACGGCAACATCCCCTGGACTTTCCCATTGACCCCTAGCTTCCTGAAGGAGTTGATGAGGCGGGTGGGTATGGTCCCCTGGCACACCCAGATGACAACTGCAAGGTATGAGTAGATGGGCTATACCAGTGGCTTGGATACCTCCCAAGACACAGGTGTAGTTTCACCTCTGGTCCATGTTTCAGAGGAAGTCACATCCCTTTTCAACTGTGATGCACAGGGCAGCAGAGGTCCTCGACCTCCAGCTGCCAGTCGGGGGAAAGAGGAATGCCTTGAAAGAAGTGCTTCAACCTGGAGTGGGCTCATCTTCCCCTTCCCATGTTCCCCTTTAATAATGGCCTCACTGACGTGGTCCTGGAGGCCTGGGCGAAACCTTGTCCCGGGGCTCCAGTGCACCGTATGATTGCTCGTCTGCACCATCCCACCCCAAGAGACCCAGCCTTGCTTTCCCAGCACCCCTCCCCTGAGAGCCTGGTGGTGCAGACCTCAACCACAAAGGTATACCCAAGCCGCATTCCCTACCACACTACAGCAGTGCATCAAATGGTTAGGTACTGTCCAGTACTGAGTAACTGTATTTTTTTATTTGAAAGACACAGTACTTGCACTTTTCAGCACTGTCACAATACATTTTACGGGAGAGTACAGGCATTTCTTGGGAGCAAACAGGTACTCTGTTTATAGAATACCTGTGCTTCTATGTTTCCATTTAAAGCATTAGAATACCGTATCGGAAATCCGAGACTGGACACCGTTTGGAGGCTCATTTCTTCTTCCAGCAACTGTGCCCTACATTCAGTGAACACCACATGGCTCTTGGGCTAATATTCTCATGTATTGTGGGATTCAGTTGGGCAGCTTCTTTCCATGTGTCATGTGTGGTTGTGCCATCCTCAACCAAGCTCTGGAGGATGGCAGGGATGCAGTGAAGTTCACCATCAGATGCAGATTGGGCTCCCTGGGTAGAGCCATGGCTTTCACTGTGTCACTGCATCACCACAATGTTCTCTGTCTTTATTGATTGACATGCCCTTCCATGGCTCCTGCCTATTGGCAATACATCAGATGCAACACTCAAGCGCCTTGGCGATACCTGGATCACTGTCAAGTACCTTGGCCTTTCCCTCTCAACCCATCCATAACAGTAGTCCGTTCGGCCCTTCAGACATTGAAGGGGAAATTTTGGGCGGCCACATTTCCAACCATGCCCAGTCCAGCAGTCTGCTCTGCCCTTACAAGGACTGGGAAGCTGAGCCCAGAAATTATGTGGGAGCCAGTCCCAGCATGCTATCTAGTCCCCCACCCCTCCGATTGCTGCAGCCTCAAAACCCATTAACACAGCTTTCGTCCAGCACAGCCATCCCGTTGGCTGCAGAATCAGGCACCACTTGCCCCAACAGTAGGAGTTTACATTTGGCAATTGGGTGCTTCAGATCATCCAGAAGGGGGTACGCCCTACAATTTTCTGAAGCGTCTCTACCCCTCCCACCATCCCAAGCACATCTGACGGAGAATCATCTTCATCAAGAATTGCCATAGGAGCCATCCGGAGAGTGCCCGCACTAGAAGTGGGGCTTGGTTATTATTCCCGCTACTTCCTAAAAAAAGAGAATTTCAAAGTACTGTTGTTGGCTGTCTGCCCTGGATCTGTAGATTGAATGATAGCACTGGACCTGCAGGATGCTTAGTTCCACATCCTCATCCTGCCGGCCTACAGGCGTTACCTAAGGGTCACGGTGGCTAACAAATATTTTCACTTTGCTGTTCTCCCTTTAGGCCTCACCAGCAACCCGATGTGTTTACGAATGTGATGGCAGTGGTTGCAGCCTGTCTGCGGAGATTATGGGTGCCAGTCTTACCCCACCTCAAGGACTGCTGTTGATGGATACCTCACCTAAGGCACTCATTGTCCACCTCCAAACTACGGTGATCCTTATGCATTCACTGGGGTTCACTATCAACAACATGCCAAAGTCGCACCTGACTCCCCCTCAGACAGTTCCTTCATCTGAGCCATTCTGTACACAGTGCAGTTCTGTGCCTATCCTCCGGTGCTGCGAGTCTGGGATATTCAAGCTATAAGTCTGATGTTTTGGCCTCTATCCTGGATTTCGGTGAGACTGGCTCTGAGGTGTCTGGGTCTCATAGCCTCCCTCGTCCAGCTGTTGAGCATACCTGCTGATATATGCAGGCTCTGCTGTAGGAACTGCAGTCCCAGTGGGCAAAGCATTAGGGGAATCTCTCCGACCTGGTCCAGCTATTGGATGTAACTGCAAACGATCTGTAGTTGTGGCTGACCAACTGCAGTTGGGTAAATGGCAGGCCATCCCACCCTTCCCAAACCATAGTTCTAAGTGGTCACAATGGTGACAGAGGCTTTACTTCTGTGTTGGGGCAGCCATCTGGTAGAGGTGGACATCAGAGGACTTTGGTCTCTAGTGGAGACCCAGGTCTACATGAATCTTCGGGAGGTGAGAGAGATTTGCTTACCACTGAAGGCCTTCTTTTCGGCGATCAAAAGAAGGCTTGTTCAGGTGTTCACAGACTTCACCACTGCCAAATGATATTACAACAAGCAGGGCAGAGAAGGGCCATGGACCATGTGCCAAAAGGGACTGCACCTCCAGACTTGACTTGAGCATCAGGATATTTTCCTGGTTGTACAACACCTGGTGGGGGTCCCTGAATGCCAGGGCGGATGAAATCATCTGTTGATGGCTGGTGGATCAGGAATGACATCTACATCTGGAGGTGGTGCAATGACTCTTCCGATATTGGGAAAATACTTTTTTTTTTATTTTCAAAAACCTTTATTGGTGGTTGATAGCATTAACACAGCTCTATGCCTACAACCATGATGTGGCCGGAAGCGCTTAAGTGATCATCAGACATCAGTCAGTAAGAGCAATACTCCGTGCGTATTAACACAGCAAGCCGCCTACAACCACTTTGGGCCGCCCGCGTTGAAATAAATATCCATACGGCAATTATCTGCATTGGTAGTAGGACACATACAAAGAAAATCTCTGAGGGACATTGAAATGCATTATAAGTCATAATCCTGGAGCATGCAGTCGTCGAACATTATCCGGCACAGCACCTCACTCTTGGCAACATCACACAGCAGATATAACCACCGGTAAGTCCAAACAAAAAAAAGTGGACAGGAATGTCGAGGAGCCCCAGCAGTCCAGAACCTTCCTCTAGGGCTTCCCAAGTCACTGACAACAACATCATTTAATCAGCATCCCCAGGGTCTGATATCCCATGGGCCGAGTTGCATAATAGCAATACACAATTATGTATACATTAGCATGTGGATGGGTGGTCTCCGTGGATTGCGACAACAAGTAAGATGTAAGTGGTGACCATATATCTCTGGGCCGAGAATTACTCGGTAAAAGCTCAGCATAAAGGGCAGACTGTTCCTGGCAATAAACCATATCAGTAAGCCAATCCTTAAATTTGGGAGCCCTGCCCCTGCCCCACCTACAGGCTATCCGTTGTTTGGCCATCAGAAATGCAAGTGCTGTATATCGGTGATGTGCCAGTGGAACCTTTTTGACATAGCTCAGAAAAGCAATCAGTGGCGTGGCTTCTATGTGCGTATTGGTCATCTGACTAAGTGCCGTGAAGGCATGTCCCCAGTACTCGTGTATGTCTGGACAGTTCCAGGACAAATGTAAAAAATCAGCTCGCGGCGCATGGCACCTATCACATCTGCCTGTATCGCGCAGGTGGTGTCTATGCATACTGGCCGGAGTGTGATACAACCTGTGCAAGTATTTATAATGTATGATTCGAAGCCGGCTGCTGGCTGATACACGTTCAGCTTGGGAACAGCAATATTCCCATTGCTCCTCTGTTATTTCAGCTCCCAATTCTGCTTGCCATTTAGAGCGTGACGGTGAGTCCTCCACATTGTGTTGAGTGTGTGTGACACAACAAATTAGTGAAACTAGACGCCTAGGTGAAGGCTGTTGTAACAATATCTTCAATGGCGGGAGTAATGGAGGTTCAGCTGGAAAGTCAGCATGTAGTGCCCTCATACCTTGCTTTAGGCGTATATATAAGAAAATGTCCAGAGGAGTGCACTGTGTACCCTGAAGCACACTATCGAAGTCCCGAAATTTACCGTTCTCATATAGGTTCCCCCATGTTGTGATGGACGCACGTGTCTGTAGCTTGTGAAAGATGGCGTCTTGTAAAAGGGGCATGTCTGGATGATAAGCCAAAGGAAGCAGTGGCGAATATAGGAAGGGGAGCTCAAAGAGTTGCACAAGTCTCTGCCATGCTGTAATCGTGCCGTTGACAGTGGTCTGTGTGCGCTCTCGAGCATTCAAGACCATGTATATGCCCCCCTCTATCGGTATGGGGTGTAACAGCCAGTGTTCAGCCGCCAGTTGCGGCATATACCTGGGCTGTCTAATCCAATAATATAAATAGTGTGCCTGGACGCTAATGTAGTAGAGCTCAAAATCTGGAAAGTTGCGGCATATACCTGGGCTGTCTAATCCAATAATATAAATAGTGTGCCTGGACGCTAATGTAGTAGAGCTCAAAATCTGGAATGCCAAACCCACCGACTCATAAGGCCTGGTAAGGACCGACCATTTCAATCTGGCTCGCTTGCCTCCCCACACCAATCGGATCATTTCAGATTTGAGGGATGCAAAAAAGTGCCGCCCCGGAGAATACGGAATATTTAAAAACAAGTATAGTAACTGGTGCAAGATCACCCTCATAAGCTCTTCCTTGTTCCTGGTGATTCCGATCCCGAAGTATCATAGTTCCCCCTCACACCATTCCAGTGGATAGTCTTGAGGAAAACGCGTCACCGCGTCTGTCAGTGGGAAGAAACAAGACTTCCCCCAAATGATTTGGACAACGGACAGGCGTCCAAAGGCAATGAATTCTCTTAGTAGGGTGTTCAAGTTATGCTGTGGATCTCGCACATATAGGGTAATGTCATCAGCATACATGGAGATCAATATTTGTCTCCTGTTGCATTGCAGGGCCATAGCATTGTGGTGCTGACGCAGTCGCGCCGCCAATGGTTCCGTCGCCAGAGCAAACAACAGCAGGGATAATGGGCACCCTTGTCGTGTGCCCCTAGTAATCAAGATTCTGGGACAGTTGCCCATTGATTAGCACCTTTGCTCCGGGTTGATGATACAAAAGGCGTATCCAAGATAAAAACAGAGGTGGGAAGCCCATGCACGTCATTATTCTGAAAACATACCTCCATTTGATAGAGTCGAAGGCCTTTGTTGCGTCAAAAAAAATCGCAGCTAGAGGTAATTCAGGAGCAACGTTATGCATCAGTGTGAAAAGGGTCCTCAAGTTATGAGAGGTAGATCTGCCATGGGCAAACCCAGACTGGTCCGGTAATATCAGATGCTCCAACAAAAGGCTCACTCTGTTAGCGATGAGCTTTGCTAAGATTTTAGCATCACAATTAAGAATGGAGAGTGGCCGGTATGATCCGCATAAATGGGCCGGTTTGTCTGGCTTCAACAATGAAATAATGAGTGTTTCCCTCATTGAGGGAGGGAGAGAGCCATCGTCTAAGGACTCTTCATAGACTTCGCGAAGGATTGGGGCTAGCAAATCGATATAAGTTTCATAAAACTCAACAGGTATGCCATCCATTCCTATGGCTTTGCCGGATTGAATGCCCATTATGGCCTTGCGCATTTCGTCCAGTTCAAAGGGTGCGCATAGGAATTCCCGATGCACGTCGCTCAGCCAGCCAAGGGCCACATCTCCTAGGTAGTCATCCAAATCTAGGTCTCGGGAGTCAGAGGGGGTGTATAGGGTTTCATAATGGCTAGTGAAGCCGTCAAGTATACTCGCAGTGTCACAGCAGCGCGTTCCATCCGGCCCTTCCATCTCTACCACGTAGTTAGAGTAGCATGGTTTCCGGATTATGTCCGCTAAAGTTTTACCAGGGCGTTCTCCCTCTCCATAGCGGCGAGCTTGCCAGTGTTTACCCCGAGAGTGTGTTTCCATCTGTGCCTCTTCCATGTATTCATTAAGTTTGGACCTAAATTTCTCTTGCGTCTCACAATCCGGCTTGCGTGTCAGTAGAGCCTCTAGTGTCTGCAGTTCACGCTCTAGCCTGGAAGTGTAGTGATAATGTCTTTGAGTACTCCCGACCCCTTAGAAATGCAGAACCCTCTAATTGTAACTTTAAAGGCGTCCCATATGGTCTCTACGCTTTGTACCGATCCCTTGTTTCGTGTGAAGAAATCCTGCACCTCCTCCCGCAGTTCTTCTTGGAAGACTGTGTCTGAGAGCATGTGTGTATTGAGGTGCCACGCGGAGGGCTAAAGTCTGCGTATGAGAAAGCAAGCCAAACGGGGGCATGATCAGAGTAAGTCCTAGCTAGATGTTGTGCTTTACAGATTGCAGGGCCAAGCCCCCGAGATACAAGCCAAAAATCTGGTCGCGCCTAGGTGGCAGCGTATGCCGTAAAGTATGTACCTTCCCTGCCCAAGGGGTGCAGGTGCCTCCACGCATCCAACAAGTGATTATCCACAATGATGTCTTTGAGTAAGGAGCTTGCCGTAGTACGATGATGCGGGCGGGGTGCGACCTATCTAGGGCCGGAGCATATGTTACATTAAAGTCACCTCCCCATATAATATGATTGGACCCAACGTGCGTATGTTGTTACATCTGCTTCTCGCTTCTAAATCATTGCTCTTGGAAGCTATCATTCGTAACAGGTTATCCATTCTAGAGAGTTGCGAGGTATGTCTGGCCGTGACATCGTCCAAGTCCGATATGCGCCGTCCGCCTCTGCTATTCGCTCCTCATGGACATCCATTTTGTGGACTATAGCATCCATGCGGAAGGACATCCTGTCCACATTGTCCGCTATTGTAGCAAATCCCTGGCGGACCTCCCGCAAAATGTCCTGGATCTCAGGGGGCTGCTCCGCTGGGGCCCCAAGTGGCCCATTGCTGCTCATTGGTGCAGGTGGCTCTTGCCCCGTCCGGGTGAGCCGTTTGGAAGCCGCGAAGGTGAGTTTGGGCTGACGTGCATCGGTCTTGCCCATGTTGGCGCTCGGTCAGGCCTGGTGAATAGCCCCTGAGGCGGGTGGGTGATACTCCCGTGGTAGGGGAAATAGGGCACAGAGGCGCTTGATACCACGCAGAGTTGCTCCTCAGCTGCGTTATGCAGTCCCTCCTCAGCTGTACTAGCACGGTGATGTGGTGGTGACACACCGCAGCAATAATAAAAAAGAGGCGCCCAGCACACTGTGGTTCTCTAATGCGGTAGGCCCCGTCTACATTCAGGGCTATTGCAGGTTCTTCGAGGGGGCAGGTCACAGGATGGCAGTGTCTTCGCCCTAGGGGGGGCCTCCCCTGTTCTAATACAGCAGGCGAGCCCTCTGCGCAGTGAGTATCTACTACTGGGCGGACAGGAGGCCCCGGCGTGCGCTCCACTCGTGGCTTTGGTGGTAGGGAATGTGGGCAAGCCGGTGTCCATGCGCCGCCCCAGCCGTCAGAAGTATTCAAGCTGGAAGTCCTCCAAAGTGACCCCCAAAGCTCGCTGTGGCAGCACAAACCCCAGGCAGTGGGATGCGTGGGGGGGGGGGAGGGGGGGCCAGGCGTACAAGGGCCCAGGGCCCGCAACAGTGATCCCGGCCTACAGGCCTTGTGGGGGCAATGGAACCCCCCCCCCCCCGCTTACGGCCGGCCCCGGTGTGCCTTCGCTGATTTTCCAACGTTCCTCGAGCCCAGGGGGGTCCGCAGCCGCGGACATGCAGGCCAAGGCGTGACTGACCACGCCAGTCCCGGGCGCAAAGGCATGTGCGGCGCCACGGGCTCACGTTTTCGCCACAGCCGGCGTCCACGCAGGGCAGGCTCCAGGGCCGGACTGGGAACTGAAAGCAGCCCTGGCAAATTTTGCCAGACCAGCCCCCGTCCAGCGCGTAGCGAACCAGCCCCCGTCCAGCGTGTAGCGAGCGAGAGCAGCGAGCGAGCCCGACTGCCATCAGAGGGGTTTGGGAAGAAATTTTTGAAAAACGACAGGCCAAAATGGTGAATTTTACAGCACATTTTTCATTACATATTCAAATTGTATCAACTTTCAAAGCACAGTAAACAGTAGATGATGACCTTAAAGAACATCAGGTTACCCACCCAGTCATATGTATTCATAGGCATTCTTTCAGAGAGCACCAAAAATAGTCTTGGGCCGAGAGGTTATAACTTATCAGGTACATATTCACGTTGCGCGCTGCTTGCTTCTTTCAAGCTCGGGGCAGAAAAACGGACTCGCCTCACTCAGGCCTGCTGACTGCTGTTGGTGGTGGGGTGGCACTGTGCCACCCCACCACCAACAGCAGTCAGCAGGTCTGAGTGTGGCGAGTCCGTTTTTCGCACTGTGGCAGACACTGGACACAGGGCAGTCGGGCTAGGCGCTAGCCACTGCCAGTAGAAAATTATGGTTGTGGTCACTTACACAGGCAGCTTCAAGCAGCTTGTGTGGGATTATTTTTTCTGCTGCTAGTGCGACTATGATCCGCGACGACCAGAGGCGATTTCTAATTGAAAGAACAAAGAAGCAAGCAACAAGCAAGCATAGTATCGGGAGAAATTAAGTCCTATAGACCAATAAATGTTTACGCAAAAGAGCAGACACAGAAGCAATAGGCAAACTTCTTGACTGAGTATAAGAAGGCTAGTAAAATGCTTGTAAAACACCTTAAAACGTAAAGCAAGATGCTCTAAAATATCCTTACATCAATCTCTGTGGGCATTCTCAAAATAGTCCCTTTAAAGTTAAGACAAGAGTTATACAGTACTACTAGATTCTTTTTTGAAAAGCTACCTAAATTCTCAGTAAAAAAAAAGAAGATGTATCTTTTAAAAGCTAAACATTTTTAACATGCCTATTGCTCATAACATCATAATTATCGGGCACATACATCAACCGAAGGAATTTCGATTCCTTAATAGTGATTATTAAGGAATCGCTATTAAGGACTCACAATTCCTTTTGCATGTAGGAATTGCAAAATAATTTGCGATTCCTACACATTCCCAAATAGCGAATTGCAAATTGCGATTCGCTATTAGGAAATGCCTAGAGGCCCCTAGGAATGATTGGGAGAGCATTCGCAAATTGCGATTACCAAAATGGTATGTGTGCACATGTGGCGTACACATATGCCCTTCTAAGGATTTGTAAATTAACAAGTTTAAATACTTTATTCGACAACATTGTCATAAAAGTTTTCATCCCTATCTAAACATAATAAATACTACTCTAATAATAAAATACATATTAAATAACATGCATTAGTGCATTGCTGTCGAATAAGAATCATTAAAATTTACACATTAAAAGTAACATCACAGACAAAAGGAAGTTCATGTAGTTCATGGGGGTTTTAAAGTGCGCATGCGTATTATCCAAGCCCATCCTAGGAATTTGGCCACTGCAATTGCAAGTTGAGGGGCACAATTTGATTTCAGGACCCTGAAGGCCTCGACACATCTCCTTGTGCCCAGATTTTTACATGCCGGTTTCAGCCACCTATTCCTTGGGGCAGCGTATAATGGGCATACGAATAAAAAGTGCAAAATGTCTTCTACATGGGATTTGCAATAAGAGCATGTGCTAACATTATCAGAGGACCATTTGACAGTAAAAGCATTTAGGGGCAGAGTGCCAACTCTGAACTGGAAAAACAATTTCCTATCTAGAGGCTTGGAGATCAAATCCCAGTACTGTTCGAACATAGGGAAAGTTTTTGTCTCTAGGAACTGGGATGTCAAGGCGGGAGATTGGCTGGAGACCAATGCGGCATTATTTATCGTTTCCCAGTATAGCTTTTTTATTGTGTTCTTTGAAGGAAAGTCATCTGGATCAGTTACGGACCACAAGTGTTCAAGGTGCAATTTTTGAAGTAGTTTCCTCACTTCTTTTAACCAAACTACTTTGTGGAAGGTATCAGAGTTATCAACATCCAATAAGGCAGCAGCATAGTGGCTCAGCTCCGGGGTAGTTTTTATACGCCTCCAATATAAGAGGGGGCGGAGTCTAATCATATCCGTAATCCTTTTCCTCCCCAGGTCATAAAGGAGAGGAGTGGAGGGGGTGCTCTGTGGGACCCCGATTAAGCCTCGCAAGAATTTATTTTCTGCCACTGATAGTGCATTCAAATTGGTGAAACCCCAAAGTTCTGACCCATAAAGGCATGCACCCAGCACTTTCATGCCGTAGATCTCCAATGTTGGCTGTATTGGTTTTGTAAATGAAGTTTTATGCTTCTTGGCTATTGCCCCTGCCAACTGGTTATATTTTAACATTACAAAGTCCATGTGAGATCTCCAATTCATGCTAGCGTTCAGAGAGATGCCTGTATAGGTGAAGGCATCCACTTCTTCCAAGAAGGCCCCGTTATAAGCCATTTTCCCCTTGTATTTCTTGGAGGGATTCAGATTCATAAATTTTGTCTTTGATGTATTTATTTCTAGGCCCCGGATCCGGCAGAATTCTCCAAAAGCGTTTATTGTCTTTTGCAACCCACTAGGGGT
This sequence comes from Lissotriton vulgaris, assembly GCF_964263255.1. NCBI lineage: Eukaryota > Metazoa > Chordata > Amphibia > Caudata > Salamandridae > Lissotriton > Lissotriton vulgaris. The sequence goes on along the minus strand of NC_141693.1, from coordinate 1,685,610,747 downwards.
CCGCGAGACCAGCAGGGTGTCGTCCGCGAACATAAGTACTGGGACTCGCTTCCCATCTAGTAATGGAGCGTCCGTCGGAACTTGCTTCAGGAAATCCACAATGCCGTTTATGTAGAGGGAGAATAGCGTGGGGGCCAGGACACAGCCCTGTCTTACTCCTCTCTCCACAGGGAAGGTTTCCGTGACCTCCCCCTGGGCTCCCCACCTAATCCGGGCATAGTTGTTCTCGTGGAGTCTTACAAGCAAAGTTAATAGTTCCGGGCTTATTCCTAAATCCCTTAGAACATCCCAAAGTTTTTGACGGGGAACTAAATCAAAAGCGGCCTTTAGGTCGACAAAAACCGCAAACAGGGGTCCATTTAGCAGGGTGACGTTCTTCCAATATAAAGTTAAAAAGTGGAACACCTGGTCAACAGAGCTGGTTAAAGGGCGAAATCCGGCTTGATAAGGCGAAAGAATATCCTTGTCAACTATCCAGGCTTGTAGCTTGTTTTGAACCAGCCTACCCATCAATTTTTGGGCACAGTCAATGAGGCTGATTGGCCTGTAGTTGCTTGCTAGAGCCTTATCTCCTTTCTTGTACACTGGAATTATTTTTGCTCCTTTCCACGTTGTGGGAATCTTTGCCCCCTGTGCAATAGCATTCCCAAGCCATACAAAATATTTACACCAGCTATCTCTGTCTAATAAGAAGACGTCAGCCGGTATACCATCAATACCTGGTGCCCTGCCTCTGGTCACTCCATCCATTGCCTCATGTACATCTTTTAATGTGAATGGACCATTGGCAAAAAAAACCCTATCTGGAGGGGGGACTGCCTGAGGGCCTATATTGTCAGCGTATTGGGGTTTAAAAAAGTCAACCCAGGACTCCTTCGGGACATGATTTTTTGGGCATTCTGCTACACCCCCTGAGCCCCATTTTAATATGGCCCAAAACTCTTTCTGATGTTTGTCAGCACATGCCTTCTTCAGATCTAACCAAAGATTCTCATCCCATTTCTTTTTTGCCTTTGCCTGGGTTTTTCTATATTCATCCCTGGCTTTCAAAACTCCCGTTTTGGATCTAAGAGCATTACTAAGGTTATGCCTTGCTACTCTACATGATTGGTCGTACCAACCCTTTTTTATAGGTTGACCGTTACCCTTCTTTTTCTTGCCCGCTCTCAAGAATAACTTCTGGAGGTTAGCGAAAAACTTTGGCTGTGACTCTTCAATTTCCATTTTAAAATTGTCATCGTTCATTAAAACCTGCAGTCTGGCAACTTCATCAATAACTAGCCCCTCAAGGACCTGCCTATCCTCTGCATTGGCTACTAAAGTTGTCCATCTAACATGTCGAGCGTTGTTTGATGAAACAACATCTGAGGTCATAAGGTTCCTAGCTAAATTTTCTGTCGTTATTTTTTGTTCTAGGTTAAATGTTAAGGACAGAGGATTGTGATCACTCTCCAGCCTGGATATGACCTGCATATCGATCACTTTGTTCCAGACTCTGACATCTATCAGAATATAATCAATTCTGCTACTTGATCTTAGGTTGTCAAAGGTATGCCTACCCTGAGCATCAGAAGGAGTACGGCCATTTACTGCCCTCAATCCTCTGGATAGGCATAAGCTTTTCACCTGAATAGCTACTTGTGTCCATTTTTTAACCACTGGAATGTCTAACTGTGGAATTCCCCATTTGGTGTCTTCTTCGTAGGTCAGATCATTGTCCTCACAACCTAGAGGTTCAAATGTTGTATTTAGGTCGCCTCCTACTAAGATGTTGTACTGGGTAGATAACTTCTCTAGGTCAGCATCTAGATCTATTACTATATCTGAGGGTATACCCCCTAGGGTCCCCCTAGCATAGATGTTGTATATTGCCAGCTTGCAACCATCGTTGCAAGTAAGCAGTATAGAAAGTAGGTCACTATTAGAAATAAGGTTCAACTTAATGGTGCATTGCAGGGCTTGCCGTATCCAAATAATTAAACCCCCTGAAGGGCGTCCCTTTACATTCTTCTTCGCGGGCACGTGAAAGTTTAAGAATCCCAAGCGAAATACTGGTGACACTGACCATGTCTCTTGCAGCAGTACAATGTCATAAGAATCTATAAAGTCACACCATTCCGGGGTCTCAATTTTGTGTTGGATACCTGCAATGTTCCAAGAGATGATCTTGATGGGACTTCCTCTTTCCATACTCCTCTTATTTAAGGGAGCAGTCAGGTTAGGGGAAGGCTCACCAGGTGGGGACCTTACTTCAACCAGTTTAATACCTGATTGGGCAGCTGATGAGCTATTCTCCACTGGTTTAGTGGTGCAGCCTCTAGTGACGAGTATCCTTCGATCTATTACTTCTATCATAGTAGGACTAGGGTTCTCATGCTGGACCTCTACGATCTTTGATGGCCCTACACTCATCTGGTTATCCAGTCAATCACATTGGCTCAGTCCTGATATGGCAGAAAACCTATTTTCTAGCGTAATTCCCCAGTTACTTTTGTTTGACGGATATTTGGCTTTTCTTATAACAGGGTTCCATTTAGTTTTTAACAGCGTTGGATTTATGGCATTTCCCTTTTTTATATAAAAGAAATCCAGCGTTAATGGCACTATTTCTGTAGATCTTCGCTGAGGGGGGTATATATTAGCTAGTATGTTTGGTAAAACTTCGGGGTCAGAGAGGTGCAACACCACGCAATCCCCCCTAAACTTTTTGATGCCACCCCCAATCCATTCGACCCTTCTAGCTTTTACTACTTCCTGTGCCAGCTGGTCCCTGCCTCCTGGTTTAAAAGCCATATTCTTTGATAACCAATGGAGTGATTTGTTTATCAAAGAAGGGATGTTCTCCTCTTGTCCTGGCTCTAATTGGGGAACGTTTGCTAGAACCAGTATTAGTGGGGAAGCTTCCACTATTAATTCTACAGGACCCCTGCCCATGTTCTCTAACTCGTTGGTATTTCTGGTAACAGGCCCTGTTGAATCCTCAACCCTCGGAACAGGATTTATAGTTCCCATCCCTTCTCCCCCTTGACCAGATTGGTGCATGATATTTTGGAGAGTGCTTGCGGCACTATCTGGGCAAATTATGGTTTGAGTATTTTTGGGGACTGCCATTGCCAAGTTTGTTAGGACAGGCCTAGGTGTTTCTGTTATAGTTTTTTGTAGAAGCGATCCCAGTCTAGTGACCTCTGCTGTGAGCAAGTCGATTTTACTTAAGAGTGGTTTGGTAATCGTTTTAATTTTGTTATCTATGGCATTCAGTAGCTTTTTGAATTGATCTTCGTCTAGATGGATTCCACCTCCCCCATTATTCCCAATGTCGTCACCATTTTTATCCTCTGAGGAGGCCTCAGGACACTTTTTACCTGATCTAAGTCCGCCCCTTTTTGGTATGTTTTTACCCTTGTTCTTCGTTACTCTAGGGGCTGGCACCGGTGTGGGGGCTTCCTCCTCTAAGGTGTTACTTTCAATGTCGATAGTACACTCAGGAACTGGTTCGTTAATTTCAACTAGTAATTGGGTCAGTGAGTTAGTATCAGGAATTTGAAAAACCTAATTACTAATATCAAGAGCTGAAACTGGTGGAGGTGTGTTATCAATGAGCATGTCCGGCGAATAGCTAAGACCCAAAGATGATCTCCTATCCTGATTGATTTTGGCAACTTTCTGTACCATATAGTTTTCTATTGTATTGATCGGAGCAGAAGATGCTTTGGCTTTAGACATATTAGTATCAGCAAAGGTAATCCTTGAGATGACAGACAATGTGAAGATCCAGACGAATACAGGAGTAAAAGGGTGACAGCACTTACTTAGACGGATATGGACAGCGTTCTTGGCCCTGCTCCTGCCTCTTCGTGCCGATGAGGGCCGTAGAGGGCCCGCCCTTTGCCCGGGCTTCGCTCCGGGCGTCCCGCTCGCGTCCCGCGACGCGGGGGTGCTCCTCCTTTTGAGAGCCTCTGTTGGCGCTCTCTGAGCGCTGCCGCGTCACTCGGACGCGCCGCCGCGGTGCCTGCCGGGAGTTGGAGTCTCCCGGAGCGGCGACGCGGAGTCGATGGTCCCCTGACTCTTGGCGGTGGCGGCGGCGTGGACAATGGCTTCTGCCTTCCTCGGTGAAGTCAGGTAGGTGATTGTGACTCTCGGCAGTGGCGGCGAATTGCTAGTGGTCTCCCCCGCTCTGCCGGGGTGCTCCTCCTTTTGAGAGCCTCTGTTGGCGCTCTCTGAGCGCTGCCGCGTCACTCGGACGCGCCGCCGCGGTGCCTGCCGGGAGTTGGAGTCTCCCGGAGCGGCGACGCGGAGTCATTGGTCCCCTGACTCTTGGCGGTGGCGGCGGCGTGGACAATGGCTTCTGCCTTCCTCGGTGAAGTCAGGTAGGTGATTGTGACTCTCGGCAGTGGCGGCAAATTGCTAGTGGTCTTTGTAAATTAACATCAACTTGAAGTTGATGTTAATTTGCGATTCCTTAATGCAAAGTCACATTCTGAGAATGCTTCTTGCATTGCATTTTGGGAATCGCAAATTGCGATTCGCTAACTGCATTCGCAGAATAGGTGATCGCAAAAATTGCGATTACCTGTTTTGCGAATGCATTTTGGGTTGATGCATCGGAAATTCCTGTTTACCGGTCGCAAGCGGGACGATTCTGCGAATCAGCCCATTTGGGTCCGGTAAATAGCATGATGCATGTGCCCCTGAATTCCCACTACAGAGTATTGATTTCTACACAAAATTCAAATTTCCCACTGTGGAGAGCAACTGACCTCATATGTTTCCTTTTCTAAACCTATAAAAAAAAAACATTGGTCATGTATTTGCACCATTATTGTGAAATCGTTGTAATGAATTTGTGCACAAGGCTCTGACAGATGCCATTTTTCCATCTAAATACATATTATTGATCACAAGACAAAATAAAGAACATTAAATATAAACCGTTATTTTACAAATAAATCAGGACTGTAAATCATATGCAAACATTCTCTTAAAGGGACTATTCGAAGTTGATACTTTAATCACAAAGCCCCAATGAAGTCGGATTTCTACTGAGCTAACTACCTCAGTATCCCGAGTGGAAAGACCCCAGATCTGCTGTTGGGTCCTTTACCATAGAAGTCGGAAACGTGTAGGGCAGTATCTTCTTGCGTTTTATGCTCCAAACATTATATGCATTTGGATGAGGCTCAAAACAACCATATATTCAAGACATCCCTGGTCCTTCGCCCCAGTTCTCAAAAAACATCATACTAATCTCAGGGCCAAACCTCATATTAACAAGCATTTGCAATGCAACAGATCTTGCATTTGCGAAGGAGTAAGCTATTGACATTGTAAATGAGAATGCTTTTTATTTATGTTTTAAAAACCAAAACATAAATAAAAGGCATTATCATTTACAATGCCAGTAGCTTAAAGTCACGTAAATGCGAGACCTATTGCATTGCAAATGCTTGTTAATAACACTGAGTGGTAGTTATTGTGAATGTCAACGGCAATTAAACCAATTTGCAACATGTTTGAAATGTACAAACGTGAGGGAGGGGGCATTGGGGGAGAGGAACCAGGATGTGAGGGGGCCTGCTCCTGCGTCACTCCTACTCTCTGCGCTGTAGGCTACACACTCCCATGATAAATGAGACACGTCCGGACCGTAGTAGAAACCTCTGCTGTGAGACAGACAGGCCGGCCAGGCCAGGCCAGACCACTTGCAGTAGAAGGTGAAAGTGAAACTGGGCATACATTGGCACGCACTGGCACAACGAATGAGGAATGATGAGCAGGCAGCGCAACGTGACTGTACAACCACACTACCTGATAAGTTAGAACCTCACTAAGTCTCTCGGGCCGAGAGTTTAGAACTTAGTTATCAGGTGGTACTGGTACATAGTCGGCAGCGAGATGCTGGGGGACAGCGCTGCCTACAGACACGAGCGCTAATGAGAGTAGCAGCGCTGCGTGAAGAGTGGGCCGCACCACCGCCCATCTCCAACCACCCAATGCCCATCCGCATCCATCCAACACCCATCCGCATCCACTATCGTCCATCTCCCACCACCCAATGCCCATCCGCATCTACCCAACACCCATCCGCATCCACCCACCGTCCATCTCCAACCACCCAATGCCATCCGCATCCATCCAACACCCATCCGCATCCACCCACCGTCTGTCTCCAACCACCCAATCCAACCACCCAATGCCCATCACATCCATCCAACACCCATCCGCATCCACCCACCGTTCATCTCCAACCACCCAATGCCATCCGCATCCATCCAACACCCATTCGCATCCACCATCGTCCATCTCCAACCACCCAATACCCATCCGCATCCATCCAGCATTCACTTCCATCTGTCTAAAGTCACTTCCATACAAAGAAAGCCATCTGAAAGCACCCAGCACCGCCCTGCATTCATCCAACACCAATTTTCATCTGTCCAAAGATCACTTCTATCCAACCACAGCTATCTCCAACCACCCATCTGCATCCATCCAACACCCACTTCCATCAAACCAAACTCCATCTCTCCAGGGGTCCCTTTCATCTAACCACAGCACTCTCCAACCAGCCAACGCCCATCTGCAGTGCATCCAACACCCATCATGATCGAACACACACCCGCCTCCCTCTATCAAATGCGCACTTCATCCAACCAAATCATCGCCATCAAACCAACTCCACCTACATCCCCCAACATTCACCTAAGTCCATCCAACACCGATCTCTAGCTGGCAAATGCCCATTTCAAGCCACCAAGCGCCCATATTCAGGTGCCCTCTCCAGCCGGTCAAGGCCCAACTTGATCTATCAAACCCCCTCCCCCATCCTTTCCTGCAACAGAAAAATCTCGACGTGGCAACATTGGAGATGTGACCAGATTACAACGTTCATCTTTCAGATGTGAAATACAGCGCCTCCTCCAATGCCGGTCTATTCAAAGCACTGCTTCCCAGTGCCTTATGCCAGGGCGTCTGAGTCGTGCTGTAAGGGCACACCCAGAGTTTGCACAGCATGGTTATGTGGTCAGCAGATCGCAATGACAGTACCAGAAGAAATGCGATGCATAGATAGGGGGCTAATATGCCAACTCTACATCTTGTACTCTGCCCCCTGCTGCTGATCTGCACCATCTGCTCCGAATTGATGTGGTAAAAAAATAATGCGGATAAAGCCCAAGGGAGGTGCACCAAGTTAGGTTGCGCTTGCGCAACTTGCATTGCTGCAGTGCTGGCTGGGTCAATCAAGCTTGCGGCGCTACTCCAGTATTCGGGGGCCGCCCGGGGCAGCAAATTATTTTGGAAGTCTGAGAGAGTGACTGTGAGACTCAGACTCTCGATGCGGGGGCCGATTTTCCAGTCCGACCGTCACAGGCTGTGAGTGTGACTGACAAGCGGACTGAAAATCGGCCCCCAGCCACAAAACCGGCCCCCGTTTAGAAAACCGGCCGCCACCACCCTCCAGCCGACCGGGGGATTGCCCGGTAGGCAGAATCACCAGTCCGGGCCTGGCAGGCTCCATGGTCGGCTCCCGCTGAAAAATGCCAAACGGTCTATAGGCGCAGCGCATCTCCGATCAGGCTGAGGATCGGCCAGCAGATTCTAGTAGGGCATGCCAATCAAGCGCTGGTGTCAGGAGCCCCCCGGGGTGCCAATCAATAGGATAATTTCAGGATGTTAGTTGCCGGGCGGCGAGAGCTTCACGAGGTGGTAGCCACTCGCTAGTGCGCCACCTAGCGCCCCCCGATATTGGGAAAATCCTTGCTTAGATGTAGTTGGCATTGTGCGAACGCACAATGTAAGCACTTCTGCATGTTGGAGTTTCCAAAGCGGTTCTCGCTTAGACACATATTTCGTCTCAAGTACAATTTGTGGTACCTGTGCTCCTTTCCACTGATACCATTCCTGCCCCGAGTTCTAAAGAATATCTGGACTAACTGGTCCCAAGTCATCCTAGTGGCTCCGGATTGGGCTTGGAGAGCATGGTATTCCGAATTCCTGAGTGTGAGCATCTGTCCTCCGGTCAGCCTGCACCTTCGGGAGGATTACATATAACAACAATAGGGCAGGGTCCTTCACCCGAACCTTTGTACACTCCACCTTCATACACTGAGATTGAGCTGCGACATTTGAGGGGTTTTGATCGTCCTCCCGAAGTTTGTGATGTCATCTTGGCAGCCAGGTATCCTTCCACCAAAACCGTCAACGCTTGCTGTTAGGATAAGTTTGTGGCTAGGTGCTTCGCACGCCATCTGGACTCCATTTCTGCGCTTCTTGCTAAGGTTTTACTTTTTATTCTTTCTTTAGCCCGGCAAGGCTTTGCTCTTGACACTTTTAAAGGTTATTTAGTCAATCATCTTGGCTGACTTGTGGCTACCAGACTAACCCCGCCACCCCCTATTTAGGTCTCCCATTGTGATTCAGTTTTTGAAAGGTTTGCAACATTTATTCCCTTCTACTCCCATTGTGATACCCCAATGGTACCGCAATCTACTCCTTACTTTCCTTATGTGTTCCCCCTTTGAGGCCCTGCAGAGATGCCCTCTATTACTTTTGACTTTGGAAACAGTGCTCCTGATAGCTATTACATCAGCCAGGAGGGACAGTGAACTTCAGGCTGGGTCCGTCCAGCCGCCATACATCAACTTGTACTCCGATGAACTGATTCTTCCGGCGCTAGCCTCTTTTCTTTCAAATTTGGTCACCCTGGTTCACATTGGCAAGGCATTACTCTGCCTGCATTGTAGGCTCTACCCATCTGTCAAAGGAGGAGGAGAGACTCTATTGTTTAAACTGAAAGAGGGCTCATTTATGTTATATTGATGGCACCAAAGATCAGCTCTTCATTGGTTTCACTAGAGCGAAGAAGGGCAAGGCTGGGCAGAAACTAAACATTACCGATGGATAGCACTCTGCATAAAAATCTGGTATGGGCTGAAAAAGAAGCAACACCCCACCCCCCAGGACGTGTGTGCTCACTCCACCATGCACCTCATGGAGCCACTACTGCATTAACGTGTAGAGTACCTATCCTGGACATCTGCCAAGCTGCCACGTGAATGTCCATCCACACTTTCACAAAGCACTACTGCTCGGACAGGCCAGTCTGTCGTGATGGACATTTCCTCAGTTTGGTCCTTCAGAACTTTTTGGTCTAAGTCAATTCATAGGTCCACCTCTTGAGTATCTATTCGAATGTGAGCAATCTGCAGTTTCGAAATCTCTATCGGGTGAACATGTTACTAACTTGGTAACACTTTTTCTGCTAGAGACTCAAACCACGGATTGCTCACCATCCCCGTTCTGTGAACTGGGTTCTCTTTCCTAAAGAGATCCCTTTAAATACTGCTCAAAACAGGTAAATCCCTTTTATACCTCCGCTATCCTTCTCCCTCCAAATAACTGACTAATATTCACCACTGAAATTACTTTCATATTTCACCATACTAATTCACCACTAGTCCTTTATGGGTTCCGGAGTGGCGTGCTACTCGCCAGAAAAACGCTTCAACATCCATCAGGGGTAACTAGTGCTATATGAATGCAAATCTCTCTTCCCCTTTTATCCCTCCGCTATCCTTCTCACTCCATATAACTGACTAATATCCACCACTGAAATTACTTTCATATTTCACCATACTAATTCACCACTAATTCTTTATGGGCTTCCGGAGTAGCGTGCTTCAACACCCCATCAGGGGTAACAAGCGCTATATAAATACAAACCTTTTTTCCTCCTCTATCCTTCTGCTATCATGCCAAATCCAAATAACTGACTAACCTATACACCACTTAAAATGTACTTGCATGTTTCACTATACTAATTCAACACTAATCCTCTATGGGTCCCGGAGTAGCGTGCTACTCGCCGAAAAAGCACTTCGACGCCTCGTCAGGGGTAGTAAGCGCTATTTAAATGCAATTACAATACAATACAATGTCAGTGCGCCGAGGAAGTGCCTATACAGACACCGTGATGTCACTTCAAAGCAGACGACACCGATGTGGAGCCACACTGCGCCACCTACTGGCACACAGAGGGTACTGCTTGAGATTTTCATGGATCCAGTCTGACTCCTCGGGAATATTTTAAGTTGAAGAATTCGTGGTTAGATAGTCTCTACCAGAAAAGGTGTTAACGAGGTAACTAACTTGTTCTTCAGGCTTTTACCGGTAGAAAGCCTTTGAATTTGTTGCACACCAGTAAGATTGACGTGAATAGGTTCATATCTCATCATCATTGAGACAACCAGGGGTAGTATCGGAAGTAATACAACACAGATGAGCATCAGTGCTTGGTTCCGTCAAGAGAAGAAAAGGATACCTTCAGAAGGCGCAGCAGTCTTCAGAAAATATCAAAAATCTCACAATATCTTAATAGAAACGAGGCTCCTTCGTGAAGCCATATCCGGAGCCCTCATGCATATTTCTCAATATTTTGAAGCCGCTTGGCGGTTGACACTCCTGGTTTTGAAGAAAGTCTCCTGATTCTTTTTTTTAACCATAGGATGACCTTATTTTACGTTTAGCCATGTATTCTAATCTCTGTTTTAATGTGCACTTGCCAAACAATGATTCAAGTGTGATGGCATATTTTACAAAGTAGTAGTATTTTTGTAGATGGGTTCTGTCCTGCTGCACTCTTCCCATAGTTGTGACACAATAGTTGAAGTTGTTAGAGCGATAGCTCAGTGAATTGACCGTTCGTCACTTTAAAACAGAGTGTTGCTCACAAGCTTGAACCTCGCAAAGCCAACTGAGCCTTACCTACTGCTGAAGGTCAGTAAATTGGGTATTAGTAACATCAGCTTTGTATAGTGAATGACGTTCTATAGTAGTCTAGTACCATTGTTGTACTGTGGCTTTGGTACTGCTTCCGAGTCTGCCGCATGATGGGAGCTTGGCAGATGAGTGGATGTGACATTAACCACCTCCCCCCCTCGCCCACGTGGGTGAGTTGAGAGATGATCGTGCACCCCTCTTTCTCCACCTAATTCTGTTGACATTTTTCAGTGTTTACCACTTATATGTGTTGTTTAAATGGAGAATTCCCTAGTGTGCATTGAGAAGATCAAGATCCTGGGTTGTGTAAATAATTATTGGTTTTCATAACGTTTTATATTTCTTGAGAACAACTATCTCCTGGTGTGCCCAAACAAAAGAAGATTACATTTGTTTGGTGTTGCATGTCGTTTAAATGACTATTGAACTGAGTAGTGTGTGACAAAAAAATGCACTCATTTGGCATGCGGCCAAAAGCCCGAAAAAGTATTGTTTAAACACTCTAGAACCGTTGCGGTGATGACATATCCTTACTTCGACACAGCATGGAACATATGAGGGTCTGGTATGTGTCGCAGTTCCTAACGGGATTTTGATTGTACCATTTTAGACTGAAGGGACATTTCTAATAAAAACGGCGTATAAACAAAGCTCGTCTTTTTATTTTGCAGAACCACATGTATTGTCATAAATGGAATATGTAGAAAAATAATCCACTTTATATATCTTTTTTTGTAAATAAACTTTTATAAACTGTGTATTAAGGCGGTGAGGCAGTTTGTGACAAGGAACCTGCTCTGTAGTGAAAATAGTGTATTTGCTACAAACACTGCCTCCGGGAGCATTTCATTTACAAATGTGTTTGTGTAAAGGTCCGTAAAGCGTCCTTGGGACGGCATCGCTTTTATCCTCCAGAGCACATCGGTGCATCTTGTAATCGGAGTTGGCGGCGGCTGATTTACTGCGCTCTGTAGCTTCCTGCCTGGGTGCTGGATACTGAGCAGCACAGACAGCCCCGGCGCTGGCCTCAGTCCAAAGGCTGCAGCCGGCAGGATGAATAGCGCACTGGTTTCGGGCAGTGCGATGAACCTTCCTGTGAATGGAAGATACACGAGGGCTTGAGGACAGGGAGCGAGCGAGCGAGGGAGTCGAGAAGAGGAGAGCCCGAGGCCAGCTTGGCGCGGCTCCAGCGGTCCCCTGGTCCTCGGTGCCGGCGCTCTTAGCTGAAGAGGAGCCGGGCGCAGTCCGCCATGGAGGCAACAGAAGGACAATGGGGCGAGGAGGCGAAGGGGACTGTGGGCGCCTCAGGAGCCGTGTAAACTGACACGGCCCACAGAAAGTAGGAGGCCTTTCATGGCTTCTGTCAATGCTGTCAAGTGCCAATGCTAGCTCAGGTAAGGGCGCGGAGCCTCCCTGGGCTACTCTTGGAACGTGCGCTGCGTGGAACGTCATTGTCCTAATCTGCTGCACGCGGGGAGGACAGCAGCCTCCCCTATCGGCCTGTGTGAGATTTCAAATGCGTACAGTATGAAAAACAACCCTTTGCAATGCAATCGGCCTCGCCTTTGGGACCTTACATGCAGGGCTTTAAGTGGGTTGAAAAAACGGGGGAGGGGGTCTCTCAAAGGGGCGTGGCCAATGTAATTAAGGTTGTGGCTTAAAAAACATAAGCTATAAATCTCTGCTTAGCATAGTGTGCCGCCCAACTTGTATTTTGCTGTTTCCGTAATTGCATCCAGATAGATGATACAAGTAACACCATATCTACAAGAAGTCAGGACTATTGGCTTTGTTAATGGTTGTTATTCAATCAATCAATCAATTATTTGTAAAGCGCACTACATACCAGCAAGGGTCTCAAAGCGCTGGGGGGCGCTACTGATCAAACAGCTAGGTCTCGAGTACCCTCCTGAAGGTCAGCTGGTCTTGGGTCTGTCGTAGGCTCAGTGGGAGGGTGTTCCATGTCTTGGCGGCGAGGTGGGAGAAGGATCTCCCACCGGTGGTTGTGCTTCGGATGCGCAGGACGGTGGCGAGTGAGAGGTCGGCGGACCGTAGCTGGAGGTTGGGGATGTAGAAGGCGAGCCGTCTGTTGAGGTAGGCTGGGCCGGTCTTGTGGAGTGCCTTGTGTGCGTGGGTGAGGAGCTTGAAGGATATTCTCTTGTTGACGGGGAGCCAGTGCACGTTTCTCAGGTGGGGAATGATGTGGCTGTGGCGTGGTACGTTGAGGATCAGTCGTGCCGAGGTGTTTTGAATGAGCTTGGTCAGGGCTCCCGCGTAGAGGGCGTTTCCGTAGTCGAGTCTGCTGCTGACGAGGGCCTGGGTGACTGTCTTTCTTGTATCTGTCGGGATCCATCTGTAGATCTTGCAGAGCATGCAGAGGGTGTTGAAGCAGGAGGAGGAGACGGCGTTGACTTGCTTGGTCATTGAGAGCGTTGTCGAGGATGATTCCCAGGTTGCATGCGTGGTCAGTGGGTGTCGGGGCTGCCCCCAGTGCCGTTGGCCACCGGGTGTCATCCCAGGCTGAAGTGTTGGAGCCGAGGATGAGGACCTCTGTCTTGTCAGAGTTCAGCTTCAGACGGCTGGTCTTCATCCAGTCGGCGATGGCCTTCATTCCTTCGTAGAGGTTGGCTTTGGCGGTGATGGGGTCTTTGGTGAGGGAGAGGATCAGCTGAGTGTCGTCGGCATAGGAGATTATGTTGAGGTTGTGCTGTTGGGCTACGTGTGCGAGCGGGGCCATGTAAATGTTGAACAGCGTTGGGCTGAGGGAGGATCCCTGGGGTACGCCGCAAACGATCTCGGAGGCTTTGGAACGGAATGGGTGGAGGCGGACGCTCTGGGTTCTGCCGAAGAGGAAGGAGGTGGTCCAATCCAGAGCCTTGTCTCGGATCCCTGCGGCATGGAGGCATGCGCGTAGTGTGCGGTGGAAGATGGTGTCGAAGGTGGCAGAGAGGTCTAGGAGGATGAGTGCTGCTGTCTCGCCGTTGTCCAGCAGGGTCTTGATGTCATCGGTGGCGGCGATGAGGGCAGTCTCGGTGCTGTGGTTGCTGCGGAACCCTGACTGGGATGGGTCCAGGATTCTGTTTTCTTCGAAGTATCGGGTTAGCTGTCTGTTGACGGTTTTCTCAATTACCTTGGCCGGGAAGGGGAGCAGAGAGATGGGCCGGAAGTTTATGAGGTCTCTTGGGTCTGCCTTAGGTTTTTTGAGTAGGGCGTTGATTTCGGCATGTTTCCAGATCTCTGGGAAGGTCGCGGTCTCGAGGGACATAAGATAAATATTTCATAAGATAAATAAGCAGCAACTATGGCTTGTATATAATATTGCAAAAGCTTCCACGTTGTTGCTGCTCTTGCGTTTCAAAAAGAGAAATGAAATCCATAGAGAAAATGACTCTCTTTAAAAGGATTTCCTTTTCCCTACACCGCTCATCTGGCATGACGTCATGCCATAACTTCTCCGCTTATCAGGGCTTTAAGTGGAATGAAAAAACTGGGGGGTCTCTCAAAGGAGCGTGGCCAATGTTTAAGGGCGTGGCTTGAAAACACATAAGCTTAAAATCTGTGCTAGCATAGTGTGCCACCAAACTTGAATTTTGCTGTTTCTGTCATTGCATTTAGATATGATACAACAAGTAACATCATACCTACAACAAGTCAGGACTATTGGCTTTGGCAATGGTTGTTAGTTGCATAAGATAAATAAGCAGCAACTATGCCTTGTATATATTATGAAAAAGCTTCCACTTAACCCCTCCCATGCTCATGACGAGCTCAGCTCGTCATGAGCCACAGCTGCGCTGTGCTCATTACGAGCTGAGCTCGTCATGACCGCTGTGGCGCTCACATGCGGGGATAATTCCCCTGCTGTGCTGAATGTTCCACGAAAACAGGTGTGGTCATGACGAGCTCAGCTCGTCATGAGCACCAGGGCGCTGCGTGCGCTCCCCTTCCCCCCAGCACACCGGGGGAATTACCCCTGCGGCGAAGGGGTTAAAGCCCTGGTGACACCACAACAATGTTGTTCCTGAGTTTCAAAAAGAGCAGGGATATCCAGAGAGAAAATGGCTTTTTAAAGGATTTCCCTTCCTCTACAACTCTCAGCTGGCATGACGTCATGCAGTAAGTTCTCCACTAGTGAGAAGTGAGCAGTGGGAGCACGCACACACCGATGTGCGTGCTGTCACTGCAGTCCAGAAAAAAAATGGGCCGCCTGTTCCAGAGCACAAAACAGAGCCCGATAGGTACCCGTTTTGAACCCCCCTTTAAAAAACTACCGGTGCTCAGCACCGGTGAGACCCGGCCCACTTAAAGCCTTGCTTATGTGTATTTAGCTATATACCACATTAGCCTGGGTGCTGAAACATCTACTGTTCTTTAAGATGGAGGGAAAGTAAGCCCCAAACTGCGTGACACGCCAGGAATGGGAACACATGGAGAGAAATATTGCCTTTCAGCAGGAAATGATGTAGTCCAAAGGTCTGTTTTTGATATGAAATCAGGGCCTTCGGTGGCCATATCACTGAAAATACAAGACTGGGAAACAAATATTATTGTCTACCGGTACTCGTGGAAGACAATTTCTTCGGACTGGAATCTAGAGAATGCTAAAGTTAATCTGCCATTTTACTGACCTCTGCTGGTCGTTTTCTATCAAGAAAGTTAAATAGAGGCAGTTGCCAGAAAACTGAAAAAGGAAAGTCTCTCAGCAGAAAGAAATTCTGGTATTTTACTTCCATCTACTGGTCGTTTTCTATCAAAGACAGTTAAATAGAGGCAGTTGAACAAGCAGAAAGCAATTCTGGCATTTTACTGACCTCTAATGATAGTTTTTTATCAAGACAGTTAAATAGAGGCAGTCGAACAGAAAAAAAGTCCCTAAGCGCAAGCAGACAAGTCCTAGGGCTGATCTCCAGAGCCCTCAAAGTACATACACATATAAGTATATACTAAAGTATATACAAGAGTTCTTGAATGCTCGACCTAAAAAAGTAGCCACATGCCCAGTACATTAAGTATGGTGCCCCGCCACCGGGGAGAGCGTTTTATGAACGCGTTTCTCAATTAATTCATATGCAGTAACATTTCCCCATTATCTGAAACATGAGAAGTTCAAGCGAATTGTTTACATCAGGGATGTGGCAGACCTTGTTTTAACTTGTAGTGTGGGGGTGTTGCAAATCTTAAAGCGCGAGCTGCGAATGGTCAGCTGTTTCTGCCTTAGAATTAGGAGCTCTAGCTGTTGAATGTAGTGTAGAGTCTAGCCGTCCTCTGCTGCAGAGCACTGTATGTTATGTTATATGTTATGTTATAAGAGACTTATAGCGCGCACAATTATTCTGGAGTATCCTGGCGCGATACGGATTCAGGCGTGCGGAAGGAGAAGATTAAAAGAAAGCTTGATCAAAAAGATGGGTTTTGAGAAGTCTCTTAAAGGCACCAAGATCCTGCGTGTGGCGTAAGGCGGCTGGAAGACTGCCACAGCAAGGCTACCTTGACCGAGAGTGACTGACCCCCCAATCTTGAGCATCGGAAGCGGGGGTGGCCATCAAACGGTGAGAGGCAGAGCGCAAAGAGCGTTGACTATAAAAGGCCACACGTTTCCTAATATAAGAGGGTCCAGAGTCATGCAAGGCTCTATGTGCTAAGGTGAGGGCCTTAAACTGCACTCTCTGGGCCACAGGCAGCCAGTGGATGTCATGGAGGTGTGCCCTTATGCTGGTTATCTTAGGGATGTTAAATAAGCGTCTGGCCACCGCGTTTTGGATCAATTGGAGTTTGTTCACTAAATATCCCGGAATGCCAATGAAAAGCGCATTTGCATATTCTAAACGGGACAAAATAAGTTCCAGAGCCACCATTTCCTTGGCTGGCTGAGGAAGCAAGGGGAAAAATCTACTAAGTGACTTGAGTGTATCGAAATAGACACCCGTTAGTCTCTTGATGTGATCGAAGAATCTGAGATCCTCCCCGAACCAAACCCCCAGATTTTTTGCCGGACCTCCCTCCGAAAGTGGACGGGGAAAATCGAAGGGCCACAAAGCCTCCACAAAGTGTGGCAGAAATTGGCCATACAGAAGAACTTCCGATTTCCCCTCATTACACTTTAGCTTAGCCTGTGCTAGCCATGTGAACATGGCGGAAAGGCGGCTCTGAGCAGCCCCAGTGCACAGGTCGGGGCCTTTCCAAGTAAATAAAAGCTGGGTGTTGTCGGCATAGGCCATAATTTTGGCCCCCAGCTCTCTTCAGCCAGGGAGATCAAAGGAGTCAAATAGATGTTAAAAAGCAAAGGGCTTATAGTCGAGCCCTGAGGGACTCCAGTTGCGACCTCCCTGGCCGTATCCAGACTTGCTGGGTACGAGCATCCAAAAAGGACTCCAGCCAGGTCCACACAACCCCAGAAATGCCAATGGCGGAAAGGCGAGAAAGGAGAAGCTGGTGAGGGACCGTATCGAAGGCGGCAGAGAGGTCCAATAAAATCAGAGCCACTCTGCCACCTCCACCCAAGCACTCCCTGATTGCCTCTGCCATTTCCACCAGTGCTGTCTCTGTACTATAAGATGTTCTGAAACCTGACTGGGCCGGATGTAAACCCCCGAGGATTCCACAAAGGCATCTAGTTTGCGAAAGGCCACTTTCTCGCAGACTTTCGCCAATGCAGGTAGTAGAGAAATAGGGTGATAGTTAGCAGGAACAGCGGGGTCTGCCTTCGGCTTCTTAACCCCTTCAGTGCTGATGACAAAGCCAGCTCGTCATGGGTTTTACCTGCGCTGTGCTTATGACGAGTTGGCTTTGTCAAGAACAATGGGAATCTCAAGAATGCAGCACCGGACGGGAAAACACCTTAGCAGCCAAGGTGTTAAAGATAGGAAGAAGCTTGGCTTGTTTCCACTGTCCCGGCACAATCGCCGCCTGAAGTGACCAGTTGACAGTGGTCGTTACTTTAGTGCAAACAACATCAGCCACTCCTGCTAGGACTCTAGTTGGACACTGGTCAGAGGGTGAGTCTGACTTGAGAGATTTCAGAATAGAAAGAATGTCAGATTCCTCAGCCAGAGTAAACTGCGAGAGTGATGTGTTAAGGGGCATACAGAGGGGAGGTATTGGAATGGGGTTCAAAAGTGGCACTGATAGATCCAAGCATTCTTGGATTATTTTTATCTTATGAGTAAAGAATGCTGATAGCTCCTCACACCATCCTGCGGAGGCTGGAGTGGCCTTGTGTTCCGCACACGGTCACATAAAGCTTTTAACACTAGAGAAAATCTCTTTACCGTTGTTATTGGCTTTCATTATTCTATCAGCGTAAAAAACGCTCTTAGCTTTTTCTGACCGCTGTATAGTGGAGTCTCTGTGCTGCACGCAACTCGGACTTAGCTGCAGGACAGTAGGCAGTCCTCCACTGACGTTCCAACTTCTTACAGCCCAGTTTCATCTCCTTTAAGGCAAGGGAGTACCAGGGCTGAGAGAGAGAAGGCCGGTGAACCTTGGTAGATAGAGGTTTGCCTGAGGATTCAACCCCCCGGCTAACCCAGGTGTTAAACCGGTCAACCGCCTCCTCTAGGTTGGCAGCAGGGTCGACCTGAGAGTGCCTAAGGGCCTCCATTAATCCCAAAATATCAACTTTACGGGTGGGGGGGCCAGATGGAACTAGGCACCTACAAGAAGGTTTCCCCATATCCCAAGATAACTGTAGTTAGGCCCTGCCACCTTTCCAATGTGTTTTCACTGCTGACTCCTCCGTGGAACACCCTAAGGCTTTATAAACAAATACTCACAGAGGCCTATCGCCAGAATACTGCGAGTAGGAAGGAATTTAAAAAAGGTCGATTATCTGTCTCATCACTACTGTGTATATTTTACATCCTCATTCAGCAGACTGCATTGATATAATTTCATTGGCAACCACAGTACATTATTGTACACTCCTAATCAGGACTTTAAGTGGGATGAAAAAACTGGGGCGGGAGTAGTGGTCTCTCAAATGGGTGTGGCTGATGTAATTAATGGCATGGCTTAAAAACACCCAAATTAAAAATCTGTACTTAGCATAGTGTGCAGTCCGTCTAGAACTTTGCTGTTTCTATGATTGCATCCAGATATATAATACAACAAGTAACATTACAGCTACAATAAGCCAGGACTGTTGGCTTTGCCAATGGTTGTTGCATAAAATAAATAAGCAATAACTATAGCTTTGTTGTATATAATATTGAAAATGCTTCCATGCTGAAATGATGAGACTGAAAGAACCGAAGTTACCTCAAAGGCAGAGAAGGGTGGTACTACTGCAGAGTTGAGATAATTTTTTTCACCCTGAGTGTGAGCATAAGAATGGAGAGCCCAATAGGGTCCTGTCTCGGCACCTGCTTTTTAGAACTGCCGGTGCTTAGCACTGGCAGGACCCGACCTACTTAAAGCCCTGCCCCTAACCTTGAGTTGATTTATTAGTACAGTAGTCGGAGCCTGACTAAATGCCCTGGCAAGGGGCTCACTAGCGATCACAATGGGCGGGTGGGTGGAAGTTAAAAGTACTGTGTAGTTGGCAGGGTTCTTTTTTCCTGTTCCTGACATGTCAAGTAGCTCTCTGCTGTTTCGTGGCGTAAAGTGAAGTCTCCGTGATCCCCCATTCTCTTGCAACTGCAAAACAAACACGTTCATGTAAATTAACATAGGTGATTAGTTACAGTGGGTGTGGAAGGGTGTGCCTTCCTTTACCAATTTCCATGCTTCACTTTCGCTGCCCGAGGCAGCTGGTTTGTTCAGCTTTGCCAGTGGAATTTTAGCATCGCACTAGCCAATCACCAGTGGCTACACATTTCACTTGTTGACAAAGCTTGCTTCTCCCACCTCCGTGCAATATAGAAAAATAAACGTTCGGCCGCTCATTGAGCGAGGAGTTACTGTAGGTGCAATGGTGTTGGATGATTGGCCAACCTGCTCCTGTTCCATTCACATTGTCGGAGGCATATTCTTAAATGGGGTAGCATATTCATTAGGAGTATATGATACCTTCTTGTAGTCTTGCACCACTACATCCATGTGTCCACCTCCCGTACTCTATTGTACTACTTTTACCTGCATGTTCTACACTCGAAATGCAACTGTCAAAATAAGATGATGAACTCAGTGGGTTGAACCTTTCGGAATGGGTTTCCTGGTCTGTGGTATTAGCTGACCTCTGTTAGACCTGGCATCTTTGGCGTGATTACCCCTACCTTTTGCCTCTACCTCCTGTATTTTTGATGCTGTGCTGGATTTCGTTTTTGCTGGTTTAGATGCTTTGGACACTCTGCCACTGCTGATCAGTGCCAGAGTGTAAGTGCTCCCTATGTAAATTGTTATTCTGATTGGATATACATGTTTGGCATATTTGTATCACCGTGAAGTCCCTAGTAAAGTGCACTGGGTGTGCCAGGGCTGGTGATGACAAATGCTACCAGTGGGCCTGCAGCACTGATTGTGCCACCCACAGGAGTAGTTCTAAAAATGGTGTCTCAGGCCTGCCACTGCAGCGCCTATGGGCAGTTTAGAACTGCCATGTCCTCCTGGTCAGTGTCCCCACTGACCAGGCCTAACCCTTCCCTTTTCGTGCACATCAGTCACCCCTATGGAAGGCCCAGGGTACCCCCCTGGGCAGGGTGCAGTGTATGTGAAAGGTAGAGCATGTGCTAGTGCAGGTGACATGCTCTGGTAGTGAATTACAGCCATTTTCGTTTTTCACTATTGTAAGGCTATCTTGCTCCATAGGTTAACATGGGGGATGCTGGCTACAGTGGTTAACAGCATTTCTTCCCATAGGAACAAGAAAGGACATAAAGTATCTAGTATCCCTGAACTCAGAATTTAATAATACATCTTTTAGGAAAGGTGTTTTTTTAAATCCTATGTTTGAGAACAGCACTTTAAGAAAGTTGCTGTTCTCTTGTCTGACCCTTCTGTGTGCCTGGGCCTGTTTGTGTATTGATTGTCTGGTTTGTGAGTGACAGGGGCTGGGGAATTCCCCCAGAGGCTGGATGAGTCAGCAATAGGCTGAATGAAGCAATTGCAACCTGAGTGGTGGGAGGAGTTAGCACCTGGCCTGAATAGGGCTGTGCCTGCCTGCCACAATGCTGGCTCCACCTCCTGCTGGGCGGCTGAGGACCCTGCCCCTCACTCTGAAAGGAAAGATGCAGCCAGCAAAACAAAGTGCTCAGGATCCACCCAGAACTGGTTCAGACCGGGCTCAGGGCCCACATGCACAGAGAGAACAAAGACTTTAGGGGTATAAGTACAGGACCCCTGACAACAGAAGATTAGATCATCCTGGAATCAAGAAGGAACCTCTGCCAAGGAGAAAGCTGACTCTGAAGAAGGAAGACTGTCCTGCTGTTGTTCTGCTGGACTGACCTGCTGTTGCTTTGCTGCCAAGGAGAGGGGAAGGACTTTGCTGTGAGCTGTGTCCCCTGTCTTGAAGGAATCTCCAAGGGCCTGAGAAGAGCTGGCTCCCTGTTTTTGAAGTCCCAGGAACAAAAGGACTTCACCCCCAGTTTCCCTGAACTCTGCTGAGAGAGTTCTGTCCTTCCTAGAGTGCTTGATCCAGTTGTGGGGCCTCTGGAAGTTGAACCGGAGCTGGGAAGCTTGAAACTAAGCTTGAGAGACTTTTGAAGCTGAAAAGTGTCGCATCGCTCGCTTGCGGAGCGCATCCCCGACAGTGCGAGGAGTTTCCCGCTGCTACGAAGGTCGAGATCGGCGCAGCGCCTGACGCCGCTGCCGGAGCCGTCGCATCCTTCGTTTGCGGGACGCACCAGACCGGTGCGGGAGAATCGAACATCGCTGCGAGTGTCGTCGCAGAGCCTGTCGTCGCTCGGTGAGATCGCCGCACCGCTTGCTTGCGGACCGCATCACGTCGCTGCGAACATCGTCGCAGAACCATCGCATCGAGGAGCTGCGAGAGAGAGGATCACCGCTGGACCGCGCATCGTCGCCCCGGAGATCGTCGCAGCCCCTACGAGATCATCGCATCGTGCCTTTGCGAGAACAGACTTCCTACGGAACCTACGCACCGGAATCCACGCAAGTGGCCTTCCTCCCCATACAGACCGGATTAGTCGCAACACGCCCGCTGCTGCAGCGGGGCTGTCGCATCGCCTCCCCAGGGTCTCAGGAGTAACGCATCGCTTGTTTTCCACCGCACCAGCTTCCTGCTTGTGGAACTTTGTTGCATCTAAAAGGTACTGTGAGTAAACGTGACGCAACTGTGAACTTTTCACGCATCTGTGGATTATTTTAACGCAACTTAAAGAACTTTGATTACAACCTGAAGAACACTTTTGAAACCATATTCTTGAACTGTGTATGTTGGATTTTTGTCGTTTTGGTCTTGTGTAGTTTAGAATAAATATCTTTATTTTCCTAAACTGTTGTGGAATCAGTTTGTGGTGTTTTCACTGTGTTACTGTGAGTGTTGGTACAAATACTTTACGCATTGCCTCTGGTTAGCCTAGACTGCTCAGGCCAAGCTACCTAGAGGGCGAGCAGGGGTTATCTAAGAGGGTTATCTCCTTGCCCTGACTAGAAGCAAGGGTCCCATTTGGACAGTGGTACCTACCTCTGCCAACTAGAGACCCCCAGTTCTAACAACCTCAATAAATTCCTATTGGTTGTCCGCAACTAAGCTGTTATCTAAAAACAGCCAAACCATTCCAGACTGCTTAGGGTAGCTTTATAAGCCCTTTAGTTGGCATATTTCATAGAGTATGTTTCATTAAACCTGGCAGGTTTGAAAGAGGAGTGTCCCGAAGTTAGGTCATGCATTTCGTCCATGCTGTTGCAAAAATACTTCCAAGCCCAGCTCAAAGGTTGGGCATCCTTTTAGAGCTCGGGATGCACACCAGGAATGTGTTGTGTAGTGGTAGAAAGTTGGCTTATTTGTTTAGCAAACATTTATATAGTGTTAGTAGGCGCTTGCAGCGCTGTCAGATTGCCGCAACCTCGTGTCCTCGTTTTGAGGATTTAGGCATAGACCAGCCTGTTTTCTGTTTGAGAAGGATCATCAGTATGTGCGGGTGCAATGAAGATAGATAATGGAATTTGAATTGAAGGAATAAGAAATAAAGAAATGTAGTGGATTATTCTTTGCAAAGGTGAAAGCAATGAAGACTTAAAAAGCGGAAGGAGTTAACCAATTCAACGCAATGGTGTGCATATAAACTTGTGAAGCTGGAAACACACTTAATGATTCCATCTGTGCTTTACCATTTCTGAAGTACAACCGATTTAACACAGTATTTGGAAGATAAATTACAATATTATAATACCTGAAGCTTGGTGGAGTAAAATTGAAGACCAGTATTTTGGAGAATACTGAATACAATTCCTCAGTAAATAGTGCGTTTAACCCCTTAAGTGCTGCGTCGGGGCGTTGGCCGACGGCAGCACTACCTCCCCAGTGCTGCGCACGACCATTGGACGTCCATTCAGCACTAGTTCCAATGGACAGCGCAGCACTGGGGAGGGATGTTTACGAGCATCTATGAGGTTAAGTGATGGTAAGTGAGTAGGGGGACATTGGCTACAAATCCTGGGCTGTGTGGAAGGACATTGCATGCAAGCGATGGCCACACGAGTGACACTGGATGGAAGTGATGCTCATAATATGGGTTGCTGAATGTAAGCAATGGACACATATCAAGATCACTGGTTTCCAAGTAATGCCATGGACCACAAGCCATGACCACGAAGTATCAATGTCAGCGATGTGCCCACAAACTGCGGGAATCATTGCCAGTTTATGGGTGCATAAAAGAATTCTGAATTTATCTGAGAAACACACAAGTGCGAATGAGTTTGTGATAACTATTCAGGTGGGCAGGTAGGACAATATAAACTCTCTAATAGTTCTCCATTGAAACGCTGTATGCACCAGATAGAGTACGTATCACAGTTAAGTTAGTTTCTACATAAGGGCCTCGCCTCTCTGATATGGGGGCTGCAATAACAAAGGAGGGGTTTGATTTAGCTGGAGGCTTACCATCAGCTAATTCCTGTTATTACAGGCATTGGGAAAAGAGTCACACCTCCCTCCTTGACAGGATGTCTAGTGAAGTGGCAAATGAAGGCGTCAAATTCTTCACCACCTGTGATATGCAACCAGGCTGTCTCCCAAAGGAGGAAACAGCCAGCCTCCTATCCCCAGGCACATTTGCACATGGGCAGGTGGGAAAATTAGGTATTCAGTGGGTGTACAGCCCCCGCAAGTCTAGCCATTCCTCTAGGGTGGGCCACCTAGTCTTTACTACTGATGAAAACTTCTGCCATTTTTGATATTTGTACAATAGAGGGTTCTGGATTGAAAAAAGACTCACATCCCCGGATATGGTCACCTCAGGGGTAGTAGCCGCTGAGGCTGGTGGCCCATTGGCACTTGCACCCACACCTCTAATGCCCCTAAATCTAGGATTTAAGGGCTACTCCTGACATTAGAACCTCAGTTTTGATCTGACTTGCCGCAGAGGACAGAGAGGAGACCCATGTCTGTGACAGCAGGAACTGCACCCAACAGAGGCGTGATACTCTGCATCTGTGAAAACCTTCCTGGAACTGCACACCTCCAACTCATCCTGGACCAAAGCTTTGTTCCCTCAGATTTAGGGACCCCGTTGAGAGCCAATGGCAACTTGAGACTCCGCTGGACAAGTGGCACTAGTCTCCTGCTTACTTCAGGTAAAAACAACTTACCAGAACCAAGGAATCGCTGGCCATCCGGCCATCCAAAGGATTGCACAAAATTAGATGGTCCAGTGCATTGTGGGAAACATAGTCCTGACCTCCAGCAAGCTCCAGGCAGCTACTGTATCCCCCGGATATCCAGAGGTCAAAATAATTTTCTGCTCACCTTACCACTGCCAAGGCTTGTTAGTTGCCAATCTGGCAACCATCCCCTCTACGCGACACTGCACCTTGAGGGAACTCGGGAAAACCTTCATACAACGTCAGCCGTGGCTTCATTGTCAACTTTTTACACCTGGGTCGCCACCAGCAGCATGTAAGCGGTACAAACAGCTCCCCTCGTTGCTGCAACTTCAGAACCAAGAACAGGCAGGACATCTTTGCACTTGGGCTTCTCCAGCCAGATAAAATCAAATTGACTCTCGTGGCTTGGTTCTGGGACCCTCATCACCTTTTCTCTCCTTTGGTTCCATGCAACTCAACCTGCATGTGACCGATTGTCATTAGTGTTTTTTTATCATTGACCACAGTACTGTTTTCCACTGATTTGATATTGTTTCTAAAATCTATAATTCTAGTTATATTTATCCAATTGATTTTGTTATTGGTTCCAAATGTATATACAAATCTGCTTTATTTTTAGGTCTCACCTGGGCATCTCTTGCGTGGTCTCTTCAAGACATGCTGCATTCAGCATACAAGCTTGAAGCTCTGCCTGCTTTCCCTCATCTTTTTAATTGGCACCTGTCACTGTCCTTTGTAAATGGTACTTTTCATTGGTCAATAGGTGCTTTAGTCCCTCCTTAGTACCGCCTTTTCTCTTATTGTAATCTCCCATGAGGGACACCCCCTGTTACATGTGCTGTTACTCTCTATGTTATTTATCAGGTTTTGCCTGCCGAAGGCTGCGCTCTGCGCAGCTTTTCGGCGCAGGCAAAATCTATTGTTTACAATATGGGCTTCAGGAACGTCCCCCGGGCTCCCATTGGCTAGCTCCATAAATGGCCGGACCAGATTCGGGGGCGTTCCCGCGATTTTTTCCCTCTCCACCCACTTCTGATCGTCATCGCGGCTGTGGGTGTGTGTTATTTTTTTTTTTAGAGTCGGCCTGTTTTTGTCTTTTTACAAGTGTTTGTTGTTGGAGTTGGCTGCAAGATTCGAGTTCCCACAAGGCAATCAGGTAAGGAGCATTTTGTTTATAAGTGTGTTTTCACTTTGTAAGTTTACGTATTTTGACGTTTTCGCTCTTAATGTCTTTTTTCTGTTTGCTTTTGTTTTTATCCTGTTCCCGCCCCCCCGACCGCCAACGGAGGAAGCCTTCCCGACCCCTCTCCCGCTGTCCGTTTCCGCCCCCCCGACCGCCAACGGAGGAAGCCTTCTCGACCCCCCTCCCGCTGTCCGTTCCCGCCCCCCCCCCCGACCGCCAACGGAGGAAGCCTTCCCGACCCCCCTCCTGCTGTCCGTTCCCGCCCCTCCCGACCGCCAAGGAGGAAGCCTTCCCGACCCCCCTCCCGCTGTCCGTTCCCTCACCTCCCCCCCCCCCCCACCCCCCTGTCCGTGTGCTTCATGTTTTTCCGAGCGCACATTACCGCGGCCGTGGGCGGGGTTGCCGAAATGCCCGCTCCGTGCTGGGCCTCCGTTGTTCCCCAGGTGAGTGCTTGTTAAGGTAATGTGCCCGAAATGCACTGCTTTCATGGCAATCATTTTGGGCTTGTTAGACTAAATTAACTCGCGCGTGGTTTTTTTAAAGTTAACCTCCACAGCATAAAGTGGGTTCTTAAGCGCATCATTCGGCGCATTGTACGGCGAAGCGGCAAATTAACTCCAAAAACAGTGCACAAGGCGTCCTCGCCATCTTGGTTCTACAGGTCGGGCCTGCCACAATGATGTAATGATCAAAAGCCGGATTTAAACCCTGGGTTTGGTAAGGGTTGACGTTTGGGGTGTATCCGAAAGTGTTCGGATAGCAATCGCTTGCAAGCCTGTTCCTGCTGAGAGATTATCTCTGGGCGTGTTTTCAGTAAACTTGCGACGACCCATCGCGGTGTTTGTCTCTCTGCTGCTTTTAGGGTGGGCCTCCTCTCTAAATCTGTGCTGATTACCCTTTCATACAAAGCGGTTACATTACTAGCGCCTAATCAGCCCCAGTTCCCAAGCGCCGCGCCCTCTGGAGCTGAAAATCTTCGACTCGAAATTTGTGGAAATCTGACGACTGTGTGGCCGGCAATTAGGGCATTTAAAGCTCGACCTGTTCTCGCCTCTGGCAGTAACGCCAGCTCTTACGGTCGCAGGGCCTTTTTTACTTAATAAAAGAGGCTTACATAACCACAAACGTGTTAGCGTGCTGATGAAGTGACCAAAAGTAGACACGCAGAGCTTTAAAAAAAGTATAAAAAATAGTCATGAAAATAATGAACAAGGCAATAATAGTGTAGGTCTTAAAAGATGAACCCTGCCGTCTACATTCGCTTTATATGTAATAATAACTGATTGTTTATTCAGCTCTTTTTCTGCTGATTCTAAGCGCTGTACTTAACAAGTTAGTATTGCTCTTTTAAATGACATGTATTTTGCCAACCCCTGAAGGGTGGAAGGCTGATTTGGGCTTGTCTGATTCGATGTTGTGACTTGCAAACAATGCAGGTTAGCGGCGAGCGCTTAACTCTTTGTCCCATCTTGCAGGGTTTTTGAGGTAAGAGCAAAGCAGAATAAATGGGACATGTCATCTGGTCGAAAAGGAATACGTCCAATCACAGTCAGAGGAAAGAATTTTGGCAGTGAGACTAGTCACGTCACGGAATAAGCTCCGCCCAGATGCAGCGCCAGCAGTTTCTGGCAATATTTATAAGGGCAAGTAAACAAACTTCTTAGAGAGGCGCAGCATTTATTATTATTTATCAATGTACATGGCCCTTTTTGTTTAATACTACAAGAACTAAAACCAGGACTGATATCATCCTGTTCTTGGTTCTTGACTGGTATTCATTGAATTTCACACTAGACAAGGGATAAATAATGTATATTTGCCATATATTAACTTGTAGATAGCTCCCTGCACTCTTTGACCTCCTCGATGAGTGGTTTGGACTGAGCACTAAATTGAGAGATTTCTTAGGAGGCTGCTGGTGCAAGGAAGAGTCAATCAACTCTCTGAAATTCTTCCAGGGCTGTAGCTAGCTAGAGTGCAGTAGGTGCAGTCACACCGGGGTCAGGGTTGTGAGAGGGGCATTGCCCCCTAATGTGTCTGTTTTTTTCTACCAAACTGGGGTTGAAGGCCGTTTTCAATTCAACCCTTGTTGCTGCCACTGATTTCTCCACAGGCCTCTTCACCCAAGAGAGGGAATCCCCGTCTCCTGGCAGCTGCATATGAAAGTCTCCCGCCTGCTGGGCTGAGGTAAATACTGCCAGCCCCCCGCCTGCTGGTGCCTGTTCCGCAGGCGCCTACCTTGGCGGATCGCCCCCTGCAGCCTGCATGTGTTTTGGGTCTTCCACCCTCCTAACAAAACAGACCCTGAGAGCTGAATATCTCCTGCCTGCTGGGCGTCCCAGCCCCTCGCCCCCTCCTCCGCCGTCTGTTCTGTGGATGCCTACATTGGCAGCTCGCCCCCTGCAGCCCTGGGTCACCCGCCCTCAGGCACACAGTGCGCTCTGCCCTCCTTGGCGCTGCGTGCACAGAGGGCGCCCGCTGTGACTCCATCACCTGCAGCAGACCCGGGATGGACTTCAGGGGTTCCCACATGTCACAACGTGACACTGCTGGCGTATGACAGGCAGTGAAAAGGAAACGCAGCACGTGACGCCTTTGACGGGATATTTGCAGGGAGGGAGGCAGCATACACTTGACGTCATCTGTTTACCCACAACCTGCCCAGTGAAAGGGTCCATCGCAGCCTCTAACATGCGGATGCACATTGGAGGCTGACAATGGTGGGGTAGTGTAATGGATGCGTGATGGCTTCTGCTGTAAACTGCACACATGATAGGCACTTTGAAACTCACGAGGGTTCAATGTGCATGAAATGCACCTAGGGTATTTCTAAATACTCTGTGCACATGGAATGTGCAGTAAACACTGCTGTAGGCACATTAACTACTACTAGAGACCCCGCCCCTCATGTAGGCACATTGGACGCTGCTAGTTGCCCTTTACCCATGATATGCACATTAGACACCTCTGTATACTTTGTACATGAGATATGCACATTGTCACCTCCACATGCCTACGACGGGCCGCGGCCCTGAAGGGTCAGCAGGGCAGGGGTGCAATACTAAACATAGAAGTGCCCCCATGAGGCAGTACATGAGAGAGTTCAGGCAGAAATCCAGAACAAAGGCAGCTTCTGTAAAAAATCAGTGCCATTTTCAGTGGGGGTCCTTCAACCACCACCTCTCTCAATACTGTTTAACAATCACAAATACTTTAATTTGCAGCTGACAGCCCTTAGAATGCGCACACCCGATGGGTGGCTGCCACAAGAAGTGTCAATAATTTGACCGACCAGTGAATAACATTGTGTCCCTATAGGCCTAGTTTAAGACGCATTAATCACCGTCTCCCCAATAATAAAATACAACAAAACGAGCTTCCAGTATTTCATAATTCAGTGAAGTCTCACATGCGCATGGTTCACGTTTGTGTCACACACGAAGAGTCCGTCAGCAGTCGTGCATGCCACCTCTCACTAAGCTCTGTGATAAGCAGGGAAGCGTGGATTAACCATTGATAAATCATACTAGCGTTTCACTAACTTGTAACACAACACTGGGAGTTTAAAGAGGTTTAAAGCAGAGCAACGCCTCTGCCGGTCCATCCACAAGGGAAGGGCGTCCTGGTGTGACACGTTCCCATGAGGACATCTTCGCGTGCGTCCCTGGGAGTTTGCTCTAGTGGTAATCGGGGCAGAGTGCTCAGGGGAGCACATTTGAATGCCTGTCTCCTCTAAGTGCAGGAGGGCGCAGGTGCCCCCACCCCCGCGTGTGTGGAAACCACAGCCCACATCAGAGCCTGTCACACGTGAGGCACAGCGGAGGAGCCGCACTCCATATATGGTAACCGGAAGCTTGCACTACCGCAGCATCCCGAGGTGGCGCATGTGTGATGTGTGTACAATCTATTGCACTGAGAGCGTGCTCACTAAGCGCTCTACATGGGGTTTTAACACCGGCGACATAGTGACACGCCAAGACCTATACATGACATGTGGGTACAATCAGGTGCATTGAGAGGAGACCTAGTCAAGTCACTGCCGTGCACTGCGTATGAGATGCATGTGTGTACCTCCACCTGCACCCCCGAAAAGAGGGTACGGTCCACCACAGGCACACAGACATACACAGATCAAGTGCAACTATCTTGTAAGCGAGTACATGCACACACTCTGCATATGAAAAATGCACCCGGTAGTAAAACTGCGCAATGGATATAATCACGGACGGGCAGGCACACGTATGAACTTTGTATGCAGTTCATTGCACAGTGTGTGCATGTTACATATGAGATGTGTGTGCAGGCGGTGACCGCAATACACAAAAAAACATAATACTTGACAATGTCTGCTAAAAGTCCATCAGGCCCAGCTCCAAATTGCAAAGCTATACACATTTGTACAGCGCATACTACAATCGGAAAGGTCTCTAAGCGCTAAAAACCAATTCAGTGTCACTCAATTTATTGTAACCGAAGGAAGGAAGAATGTGTCGGTGTTTGAAGTTCTGAGTCTGAAGCCCAAATATCTGCAGCAGGTGCTCTGATCCACTAAGGTACTCAAAGCATGCACTAAGTTACATTTCATGAAATGCTCCTAACTGCAACACATACAAAATGGCTGTATTCACTTTTATTTCGGCGGATCCGCTCTGTTATGTGCCCGAGAGTAGATGACAAACGACACCAAAACTCCGGCGAATAAATACCGTTTGCTCCTAAATTATTTATTATTTATTTTATTTATTTAGAAGTTTTCTATAGCGCTTACAAGACCCGAAGGTATCAGAGCGCTTCACAGTAGTGGGCATGAAAAAGAGAACAACATGAAACAAACCCAATAAAAGCAATCGGCGACAGACAATTTGGAAAGAAGAAAAGTTCGGACAGCAGGGCTTCTCAGTACTGGATTCAACAATACCGCATGGATTCTGAGACGTTTGCAGCTCCAAGTTATCCATAACCAAGGGAGCGGATCAGGCACATGGGAGGCAGCAGCCATCTTTCTTCCCTGCACGCATGGAAGTAGCCCGAGGTGTGAGGGTGGATTCCTGAACCTAGTATTCGGTGTCAGCACGAGGCATGTGGGGACACGAGCCCTGAACATGCCTTCACAAGCGAGCGCTGCGAGCCGGTGATGCAGGCTCAGAGGCACTCGGCAGGTGCACTGTGCTCAGCAGGTGCCCCGGCCTGCACGTGCTCCAACTACACGGCTCAGAATCAGGTAGATTTGCCGAAATCAGTGACAATTTAATGTGCGGCCCTGGCAGCGACTTTAAACGAACCATTAGCAGCCATTGGATACCAATATCATTCATTAAAACAATTAAAAAGACGTACAATATTTTTCTATTAAAAAAAAACAAAACATATTTGTGGCTATTTTTTTTTTCAAACTCTTCCTAGTGACGCTTTGAGCACAGAGAGCAGGATCAAAAGCCATTTCTGAGCGTGAGAGTGCGAACTTCGGGTAACGGTATGTTTTGTGCGTATGTAGTAATAATACATATCAAATGTGTATCTTCAAATGTATACACTGACTTGGCTTAGTATATTTTCCCTTTTATATATTTTATGTATGTGTTTTCCTTCACTGTCTAGGAAATATATGTAAGAATGCGAAACAATTCGAGTATGATCTGGGGAGGTAAGCGGATAGAAGTGCGCAGGAGGATGCTTATCGGCGCTAAGTAAACCATTCATGCACTTAAATAATATACACTCACGTGTGTGTATAAAAGTATAGGTGCGTGCGTGTGTGTGTCTAAGGTCAGATAAAATACACACGTCCTAGAATAAATAAATATGTACACGTAAACATACACATTAAACACACGCATTATAGTTTACACGTTAGTACGTCACATTAATGAATATACATCATTTGCTGTTTTGAGAGTCTGTATTTAATGACTACATAGCTTGGGTTGGTTGGAAACACGTCTGAAATTAACCAACAAGTTGGGAACAAGGGTGGACTTTTTCACCGTAGGGGTAATCTAGCTCATTTTTAGGTATCTAGCAACGACAACTCGGGCGAGTGTGCATTGATCGGACACCAGACATTTTTGAAGATGTGAAGACTTGACTTGATAGTAGTAGGAAGAAGGTCTTGTTACTAGCTACTGGGTTTGAGTTTTTTTTGTAACTTGGGCTAGGTCGCCTGGGAAGGTGGGATTTTTGTTGATTAGTATTCATGCTGATATATACTATTGACCTATCCATTTAACCTGCACACACCAGCGGCAGAGGGCCACTTGAAACCGGATTTCTCCTGGTGCTTTAAGAAGAGTTTTGCTTTGAGTGCTCCTGTTAAGCTATTGGACATTGATTGACAGGTACCGTAAGGGCTGTGAGAGCTGTGAGAGCTGTGAGAGCTGTGTGGGCTGTGAGAGCTGTGAGAGCTGTGAGAGCTGTGAGGGCTGTGAGAGCTGCGTGGGCTGTGAGAGCTGTGTGGGCTGTGAGAGCTGTGTGGGCTGTGAGAGCTGTGTGGGCTGTGAGAGCTGTGTGGGCTGTGAGAGCTGTGTGGGCTGTGAGAGCTGTGTGGGCTGTGTGGGCTGTGAGAGCTGTGTGGGCTGTGAGAGCTGTGTGGGCTGTGAGAGCTGTTGGCAATGTAAATAACAATTCCATTTATTTATAAGAAAAAAAAAAAAAGAAATGTCATGAGCAATGCCAATAGCTCTAACTTTTCCAAAGGCAAAACCATTGCATTGTAAATGCTTGTTAGTTTTGGCACACCATTTTCTCAGTTTTGCTTCTTTAACTTCAGGAATTTCATGCAGCCACACTTGTGTCCTCTCCTGGGCTGCATCTGATGACTCCTCCTCCCCGTTCGCTCCCTCTCTTCCGCTACAGCTGCCTCCTTCCTGCTTTTTGAAATACAGGGCCACCAATAAGCTTATGTTCATGATTTATGCTTTTTAGCATTTGTGGCTTGCACGCTCGTTATGGGCGCTCTGGGTGCCTCTAATCGCTTAAACACCACCGTGAAAAGATCATGTAACCCATGCTGCGCTTTCATTTTCACAATGGCCGCAGACTTTACCTTAATGAGGCAACAATGTGTCATTGTCTTCAACCCTCACTGCTCCTCCCGCCCACAACATTCGCTGCTTTGCCTGACCTCCTTCCTCCACTCCCAGGGATCTCCCTGCTCCATTCCACCATGGCACTAATGTACCCTCTTGCATTTTGTAAGTACTGAAACAGCGTGTCCACACATTTCTTAAATGGGCGCCACGTTTTTAAATTTGTTTTATTACAGCGCAGGCATGCCTTGGTGAATTGGCAACTATTGCGGCTATGCCTATCTGTTGCTTTGCACACCTCCCGCTCTGTTTGTTCCACCCCCTCCCCACACCCTTATCAGGAAGGGTAGTCCTTTGACTCTGTACTGTACCGATTTGGCATACTATTTCATATGTGGATGATTATCAAACTAAAGAGGCTGACCTAATGTGGTGCCGGTCTCCAAAAAAGGTTATGTGAAATTACAGCACCCTTGAGCCTATTCAACAGATGAATTGTTTTTCCTTTGATAAAGGATCAGCGTGGCACACCCCTGTTCCTTTCTGCCCTCTTGCAGAGCATGGTGCTGCTTGCACTTTACTGAATTTCCCCGGCTTCCCCCTACAACACTTTCCAACCGGACTCAATCAATCAATTAGGGTTGGTAAAGCGCACCATGGGGGTCTCAAGGCACAAGGAGAGGTGGCTCTTTTCAGTGCTGGGGTCATCCAAAGAGCCAGGTCTTGAGGTCCTTCCTAAACTGGAACAGTGTTGGGACTTGCCAGAGGTGGAGGAGGAGGTCATTCCAGGCCTTGGCTGTGAGGTAGGAGAAGGAATTTCCTCCCGTTCTGGTCTTGTAGATGCTTGGGATGGTGGCTAGAGAGACGTCAGCTGATCGGGGGTGTCTCTTGGGTCCATGGAAGGAGAGGTGGTTGTTCAGGTATGCTGGTCCGATGTTGTGGAGGGCCTTGTGTGAGTGAGTGAGGAGCTTGAAGGTTATTCTTCTTTCAATGGGGGCCAGTGGAGATTGCTGAGGTGTTCGGTGATTTGGTTGTGATGGGGGATGTTTAGGATCAGTCTGGCTGCAGGGTTATGGACAGTTTGGAGTTTGAGAAGTTGTTTCTTGTTGTTTCCAGCGTAGAGAGTGTTGCCGTGGTCCAGTTTGCTACTGATGAGTGCGTCCGTGACCGTTTTTCTGGACTCAGCTGAGATCCATTTGAACGTTTTTCAGAGTATGCGAAGGGTATTAAAACAGACCGAGGATACACCGTTGATCTGGCGGTTTATTGTGAACGATGAGTCCAGTATGATGCCATGGTTTCGTGCGTGATCCGTTGGGGAAGGGGGTTACAGTGTGTTGTCCCATGCAGAGGATGTGGCGCCAAGGATGAGGACTTTGGTTTTCTCTGAGTTGAGTTTCAAGTAGATCTTCTTCACCCAGGTGCCAACAGCTTTCATCCCTTCTTGGAAGTTGTGTCTTCTGATGATGGGTTCTATTGTGAGAGAGAGGATGAGCTGGGTGTCGTTGGCGTAGGAGACAATAATGAGCCTGTGGCTTCTGATGATGGTTGCGAGAGGGGCCATGTCTATATTGAAGAGGGTGGGGCTGAGGGAGGATCCCTGAGGCACTCCACATTTGGTCTCTGTCGGTTCAGAGGGGTATGGTGGGAGTTTTTCTTTGCATTTAAATAGCCGCAGGCGTTTCCAGGCAAGGCAGCAGCTACACCTAATTAAATTAATTATTAAGTAAGAACACTACTCAGGGTAAAGGATGCTGTCTTTTAGCTTCTGCAATGTTAATGTTCATGACGACTTATAAGTAACATCGGCATCTGTGAAACTGCATGTCCAAATGTAGCTCCGGGGAGTGTGATGTGATTGCTTCAAAAGACAGAATAGAAAAAAAATATGCATCCTCACAACTTTTTACTTCTATTTCTATACTTTAGGTACAATCGTGGCACCTGCGCTTCAGCTTTAAAAAACTTAAGGTAAAGGGCGGGTGCTGCCATTGGGTAAAAAGTAAAGAAATAGAAAAACAAAGTCAATGCAAAAGGTCTCACATTACTCAAAGATTAAGCTATTGGCATTGCATTATTATTAGCAAAACCAATAGCTCAAACATTCAGCAATACGAGACCTATTGCATTGTAAATGCTTGTTATAAATTGGTGTCGAATTTCTTTCGAGTCGTGTCAATTACTTATCATTCAGGTTGTCACTCTGAAATGCTCAACACATGAACCTCTAGTAAAGTCTGGCTGCTCTTTGCCACTGTACGAGGACTGTGCTAAGGATTTATTATTGTGAATGCAAGGACTATCTTTGGGGTATTGTGAGTATAGCATGATGAGGCCTTAACCAGGATCCCCACTTTATACTTCACCTTCCTACAGTGAGCCGCCATGTTTCTGAAGCAATATAGTTAAGCAGCCTACAGTGAGGCAAACCTAGACAAATTGTATTTCCATTGTCCAGTTTGGACAAGATAAGTGCTTGAATAGTGTTTTTGCAACTGAGGTCAGTAGGAGTTCTGATTGTTATAAGCATTATGCAGAAAGTTTTGTGATGTAGGGTGAGAAAGATAAATTCTAATAAAATTTTATACTCTGGTTGTAGCGCTGTTCCACTGGAAGATATGGAGCTCCCAATGAGGGTGACTAAATAGAGCTGGGATTATGAAAACCGAAAATTAAGATTTTAGTCTTCTCAAAGTTTAACTGGAAATTACTAGAGTTCATCCACTAAACAATGTAATTTAATCCGGGTTTGAAAGTTGTTTGAATAGGAGCAAAGTAATTTAGCAGCATTTGTGTATCGGTTGCATAAGTCAACAAGTATTTTAAAAGCCTATGTGACTTATTAACTTTGGCGACAATTTTTAACAATGCTGTACAGCAGCATGGCTGCAGTGCATAGTTTAAAATAATGTAAAAAAACAAATAAAAAGTTCATTACGCATCTGTTGTGTAGGTGCAGTAAATAAGAAAAAAATCCCATGACACACATGTTGGTGTATGTGTGCAGCAACAAGGTTGCGTACCTTTACAAATTGAGGTGAGCAATTTTTTCTTTTTGTTTACCAATGGGAAATAAATTGGTAAATGAACAAATTGCGGAAATTGTGATTTTTTTATATGGCGCTAATGCGCTTCTATGATATAGTCAAAATGCATTGAAAAAAACCAAATGGAGAAATGTGGGGAGGGGAGCGGGTGGAGGATAAGGCAACATAGAAGAAGGACAGGAATGAAGGGCGATCTGTTGGGGATGGGAAAGCACATTGACACAGGGTGTGGGAAGCAAATAGACAACGGATGATGGCGAAGCACACAGGCGGTGGAGAAGCAAGAATGTCAATGGAAGATGGGTGGGCGGGGAGGAAGCAAGAACAACAACTGAGGGAGGGACGTAAAAGGGAGAAACACACAAGAAAAAGGAACACAAAGCACATCAGAGAGATAGCTGGAAAACACATGAATTCACAGAGTTGAAGCTGCTACCTCTGATGCTCAACCTGCCTTCCTGGCAGGGATCCTACATTCACCCCATCCACAGGAAAGGGAAAAAGAATGATCCATCAAACTGCGGGCCGATAGCCATTCTGGAATGGGCAGAAATGTTGTATTTAACCCGTTAACCGCGGCAGCAATTCCGCCGCGGTGCGGGTGTTTTCGTGCGTTTTCGTGCGCGGGTGGAATGCCGTCAGCCAATGGCCGACGGCAGCACTGCCGTGGTGGTGCTGCCGTCGGCCATTGGCCGACAGCAGCAGGGAAAGGGTTAATATCCTGGTTACAAACATGTTTTTGAAAAATATAGTGAACAAATCATCAACATTGTGGCCCTCGCCCTGCTCGTCCAGAAATCAATAACTAATAAAAGACCCCTCCACACATATTTAATTGACTTTAAGAAGACATTTGACAGTATTGACAAAGTTGCTATGGACAGAGTTGAGTAAATAGGTCCTTCCAAACAACAAGTTGTAAACAATGATAACACTTTATTCCGATAATTGCATACGAGTCAAGTTAGGAGCCAACAGAACCATATCTCAAAAGGTGTTTCCAAATGAAGGTTTGAAACAGGGTTGTGTGTTCGCTCCTATTTTGTTCAACCTGTTTGGTGCTGACATGGAGCTGATAAATGCAAACCACTGCATGTCCTGAAATTTGTCAGTGACACTGTCTTGTGTAAATGTGGATTGTGGATTGTTGCTAATTTATGCCCTGAGGCGGAAAGCCGGGGCTCAGGCCACTGCATTTATTAATATGCTGATCGAATTGCTGCTTTGCCCATTTTGCACAAACCGATTTTTAAAATTGTTTTGATTGTTTTTAAGGGGTGTCACACTTCGGGGGCATTCTGTAACTTACCTGACCCTCACAGCTGTCCCCGCAGCCGATTAGGAGCTGACGCGGGATGCTGTAAGGGAAGCCGCCATCTTGGTGGAGGCGCCGGGTTGCGGACCAGTTGGTTCTTCCGCCCCTCCCTCGCCACTACTTAAACACGGCTCTCCGTGCCCCCATTGATTGTTGCTAATTTATGCCCTGAGGTGGAAAGCCGGGGCTCAGGCCACTGCATTTATTAATCTGCTGCTCGAATTGCTGCTTTGCTCATTTTGCACAAACCGATTTTAAAATTGTTTTTATTGTTTTTAGGGGGTGTCACACTTCGGGGGCATTCTGTAACTTACCTGACCCTCACAGCTGCCCCCGCAGCCGATTAGGAGTTGACGTGGGACGCTGTAAGGGAAGCCGCCATCTTGGTGGAGGCGCCGGGTTGCGGACCAGTTGGTTCTTCCGCCCCACCCTCTTCCGGTATTTATGAAGCGGCGTTCCCGTCAGCGCAGCAGGCGGGCGCGCCAAAGGCGTGCCTGTCTGCGCCCGTCCACGCCCTGACGGGCCCAGGGCCCATACCCCCTGGCCAAACTGCAAATTCGTCTCCCAGAAGTATATATAGTGCCAATCTTCTGCGAGCCTACAGGTCCCATCGCAAAGCGGCATGCTCCCTGTTCAGTCCAACCAGCAAATCCTTCCAATCTTGCTCTAACTGCTCCCTGTCACTCGAAGTTCCTCAGCTTTGTCGTAGCTGCACTCCTAAACCGCCGATTAATCCTGAAACTGCTTATAACTTTTATAGTATGAACTGCTGGTCTATACCCAAGCACAGGCGCGAGATCTTTGATTTCCTAAACGACGAACAGCCTGATGCCCTTTTTTTTACTGAATCGTGGCTTCACAATGGCTCTGGCCCAGACATCGCGACGGCACTGCCAGCCAATTATGCCATTGTTAAGTGTGACAGAGGGGCACAAGTTGGTGGCGGCATCGCTATTGTTTTTAAAAATATATATCAATGCCAATTGGAAGGTATTGTCTTGCACAACTATGAAGCTGCGTCTTTTAAACTTGTTCTTCACCCCAAAACTTCGCTGTCCGGCTTATTAATCTACCGCCCTCCAGGACCTGTTATTGACTGGGTTTCCCATCTGTCCGATTTCATTGCTTCATTTTTGATTAAATCCAGTTCTCTCCTAGTGGTAGGTGACTTCAACATTCACTTAGACGACCCTAGCAACAGTGCAGCCAGAAACCTTGATTGCCGACGGTGAGGCAATGAATGTCACCCTCCTTAACTCCGGCCCCACTCATAAAGGTGCACATCTATTAGATTCCATCTTCTCGAATCTGCCTGACTTGACATGCTACCCGGCCTTGCCCGTCCTCTGGTCCGACCACTTTCTGGTCAGCTTCAGGATTACGTCCAGGACTGCTCGAGTTTCTCACAATGATATCCATGCGGAAAGCAGGAGGGCTTGGAAAAAATTGGACATTTGTTCTTTGAACAAAGTGTTAGCCTCCCACCTCCCCGCAGAACTGCTTATGTCAGTGGATGCAGAAACCGCAGCCTCCTTGATGGATGCCTGGCTAAAAACTGCCATTGATATCTGTCTCCCTATTTGGTTAAAGAAGGGTGTGCCTCACAAGACTCCAGCTCCTTGGTATACACAGACGCTAAAGGCCGAGAAATCCCGTTGCAAGAAGCTGGAACGCGTTTGGGGCAAAGACTATTCTAAGCCATCAGCTCTTGTCTACAGAAGTGCTTTAATAACGTACCACACAGCCTGTGCCTCTACTAAGGCCAACTTTGTGGCGAAGTCTATAGAAGAGGCCCTTGACAAATCCAAAGTCTTGTTTGGCATAGTCAAAAACCTGGCAGGGTCTCTCACCATAGCCAAAGCTCCCCCCTTGTCGAGCCGTAGATGTGACGACATTGCCCAGTTCTTTATAAATAAGGTGGACAAGATCCACCAGGACATCTCCACTTGTAAGCAGGGGCAAAATCCTACGGTTCAATCGACTCTCATCAAGGAGGTCACTCGTCACACGGCCCCTATCCTCTGCCCGTTATTGACTTGGCCTGATCTAGAGCCTGATTGCCCCCTCGATACTCTCTGCAAAATAAAATCAGGTTTCCATCTGGATCCTTTACCCATTGCCGTACTTGGGTCCCTTGACCCCCTGCAACTGTCATTAATCTGCTCCACATTGAACCTATTGCTTACGACTGCCACAGTCCCGGCCATCTGGAAACACGCTATGGTCACGCCACTCCTGAAAAACCCTTCTGCAGACCCCGAACTTCTTTCGAACTACCGCCCTATTTCACTGTTACCTTTTTCTAAGGTGCTTGAACGTCACATTCATCACCACCTTATCCAGTTTGTGACCTCTAACAATTTACTCCATCTCTCGCAGTCAGGATTCCGGTCAGGTTTCTCAACAGAAACAATGCTCTTATGTGTTACAAAGAATCTCCGTTCCCTGCTTGACAGAGGGGAGACGGCCGCGCTGATATTACTCGATCTCAGCGCGGCGTTTGACACCATTTCCCACAAAATCCTCCTGGACGTCTTAGCCATCATGGGCGTTGAAGGATCTGCCCTGGGCTGGCTGGCCTCTTTTCTCACTGATCGCACTTTTCAAATCTTTTCCCAATCCGCCACCTCCAATGTTTATCCCCAACCTCACGGTGTCCCTCAAGGTTATATTCTTAGCCCCCTTCTTTTCAATCTGTATGTCACCCCTTTAGCCCACATAGCAGACAGCGTCGGTCTCACTCTATTTACATACGCCGACGACTCGCAGATTGTCTTTTCGCTCACCAAATCTGACAAGGCCTCCACTTCTCTCTTTTC
Source organism: Lissotriton vulgaris (assembly GCF_964263255.1). Classification (NCBI taxonomy): domain Eukaryota; kingdom Metazoa; phylum Chordata; class Amphibia; order Caudata; family Salamandridae; genus Lissotriton; species Lissotriton vulgaris. Next base: position 1,685,570,854 of record NC_141693.1, on the reverse strand, counting down.
AGTTGGGCTTGGTGAAATTGCCAAGTGGATGGACCACAACCTTCTCAAGTTGAATGGGGGTGGGACCGAGGTCCTTGTCCTGGGGCACAAACCCGACCTATGGACTTTGAGGCACTGGCCTATTGAACTCGGCCCCCTTCCAGCACCTGTTGAACAGGTTCGTAATCTCGGTGTTGTTATTGACAAGGATCTGACAATGCAATGCCAAGTAAGCAAGGTATCATCCACATGCTTCACCATTATACGTTGGTTGAGAAAGATCTTGTGGATGTTGCCTGTGGATACCCGGCGATCAGTCGGGAATGCCTTGGTCACCTCCCGGTTAGACTATGGTAACATACTTTACCTGGGGGCGGCCAAGGCTGTCACGCGCCACCTTCAGTTGGTACAAAATGCCGCAGCGCGCCTGCTTAGTGGCTGCCGTAAAACCGACCATGTATCCAGCCACCTTCGTGAACTTCATTGGCTGAAGGTGGAAAACCGTGTGAAGTTCAAGGCGCTTACTTATATGCACAAGATCAGGCAGAAGGTGCCCCCAAGTTATCTTCAGACATTGGTGAAATCGTATTCTCCTACCCGTTCCATCCGATACTCCTCCTAAATCCTCTTCTCTGTGCCGAGGGTCAAACTCTCAAGAATGGGAGGCCGTTCTTTTGCCTATCTGGGGCCTAAGTTATGGAACTCTCTTCCTCTGATCATTCGGTCAGAGGATAGTCACACTCGCTTCCGCAAAGCCGTTAAGACCTGGCTGTTTGATCAATAACTGTATCCGCCTCTACCTGACTTTATTAGCTGCACAATCTTAGCGCCGGGAAACCCTATGGGGTAGCTGTTGCGCTCTACAAACTCAAATAATAAATAAAAATAATTAAATAAAGTAAGTGACTTGCAGAGACAACTAAAGAGTCTTGATGTTTTCAATCAGCACTTTATTTCAGACAGCTTTACAGCATGCTGTAACTCTTCTGCATCCTAAATTTAACAGCCCTTCTTCTAAACATACCATTCCTATTCTAGCTATAGCCTATATTCTATATTGTAGTCTTAAAGAGCAATACAACATCGAATAATACCACATCCCCCATTTTAAAATACAAAATGGATATAAAAAACGAATAAAACTGAAGTAAAATAAATGAAATAGCAACAGTAACAATAAACAATATAATCAAATTAACATTGCTCAATTAGTGTTGGAGGTTTTTGTTATATATCTTTTTGATTTCCTAATAATATTATTATTATTGGCAGAATGTGCATTTAACTCTGAAGATGATTCAGTTTGAGGAGATGAACAAGTTTGAGACAATTTCTCAACATTATTTAAATCAGAATTGACTTCACAAGTTCTTTCCCATCTTCTTCATCAATAATTTTTGTTATCTCTTACTGGCTGTTTAGAACTACTGAATTGTGAAACATTTATGGTTATAACTTTCTCTTTATTCTGCACAGAAGTCATTGATCCTTTTATTTTAGTCACAGTTAAATTGGATAAAAAAAACTTGCATGGTTCCTTGACTAAAACTAAATCACCTAGTTGGTGATCTTATTTTCTGGCATGTCTTTGTTTGCCTGCATAGCTTTTAATTACTTTTGCTAACATATCCTGTTTCACATTTTATTTGCGACCAACATCAGTTCTGACAGGCATTTTCCGATAGGCACACACATGGTGTTCCTGTAATCTCTCAGCACGTGGCATAATCCTTGATTTTAAGTTAATTTTTCCTTCTGAACTATTTTCTTTATGTTACTCTTAAATCGTTCAATCATTCAATTTACCTGTGGTTAGTGTGGAGTTATTTTCCTATGAGTTATACCCATATAATATAAGAATTTCTTAATTTATTTATGATTAGATGGTGGTACATTGTCAGTTTTTAATACAGTTATTATTCCCCATATGTAAAATATTTAATATATAATTTGAAGTACAGAAAATGCGGATGTAGATACCATTGTTTCACTAGCATAAGTCTTTGGTAGTCATCCGTGAGAAGTTTCCTGAATCCATTAGTCCATATAATTGGCTGTCAATGTTGTTCAGACTGTCTGTGAGATTATAAACAAGATCTCTTCCAACAGCCATGTTTAAGTCAGGCGAAATTCAATGACCCCTAGAAAACAATGGAAGGCGCCATACTAAAGTCAGGCAACTCATATAAAATATTTTGGAGTCGGGATTTCAAATTCAAACACTGAAATTACAATAAGAGGAAGAAAAGCAAATGTAAAAAGGGCTACTGTTAATATTCTTGTAGGTTTTTACTAAGCAAAATTTATTTTAGATAGTGTAGCAACATGCAACATAATATATGCATTAGAGTATGAGAAAATGGGTAGAAAGCCTACACTAAGTTTCTCTGATATAAATGTATTTCAATGAGGAGCCCGGAATCCTGTTAATAAAAAGTAATGTTCCCAGAAACTCTCACATATTGAAATATGTCAAGTGAATTAGAAATTCACATCTTACAAGAAGTCTCAGGTCATTGTTTATTAAGCAATGTAACTGCACAACCTATAGGATTAATTGCAATGGTGTTACATATCACAATCTGACAACCAATTCTAGGTAAATTTCAAAATATATTACAAAAGTGAGGTAAACTGAAAGGAAAAATGAATACTTTAAACCAGTAGCACAGGTATATAGCAGGGTTCCAACACATCTACAAATTAATGTGAAAGAGAATATAAATTCTTTACAAAAACAAGACATCATTGTACCAGTAACTGGCCCAACATATTGGGTTTCTCAAATAGTTGTGGTTCCAAAGAAGAACAGAAAAACAGAATATGTGTTGCTCAAAGAGTTCTCAACACAGCAATATAAAGAGAAAGGCATCCAGGCCAATTCTTGGATGACATGATAAGCAATCTTAACAGTACTGCTTTATGCTAAAGGCTAGATATGTGCATCAGCTGGAAATGTTTGTGTATTAGACCTTGCTTTGTGAGCGGGCTTTATCCCCAGACTTTTTGCTTTTTGGCCTCCTGTTTCTGACCTGTTTTTGTTGGTTTTATGACTCTAGGCACTTTACCAATGCTGATCAGTGCTAAGGTGCATATTCTCTCAGTGTAAATTGTGTTTATGGAATGGTGTGTCCATGATTGGCTTACTAGACTTACTATTAAGCCCTTAGTACAGTGCACTGTGTATGCCCCGGGCCTGTAAGTCAAATGCTGCTAGTGGGGCTGCAGTACTGATTTTGTCACTCACGCAAGCAGCCTTTTAAAAGGGTCTCAGACCTGCCATTGCAGTGTCTGCATGCAGTTTCTACTGCCATGTGAAACTGGCAAATGCACCCACTTGCCAGGCCCTAACTTTCCCTTTTCTTACATGCAAGTCACCACGAAGGGTAGGGCCATAGTACATCTGCTGGCAGGGTGCAGTGAATGTGAAAGGTAGGACAAGTACTGGTGTGTGTGGCATGTCCTGATAGTGAAATACAGTGTATTTCATTTTTCACTATGGAAAGGCTCTGTCCTATAGGATAGAATGGGACATGCTTTATAACATCTTCTAAGAATAACTTCCCATGGGTACATGATAGAAAAATGCCTAAACTCCGACTATAAAAATGCACCTTTAGTAAAGATGATTTTTATATTGTGTTTTTGAAAATAGCACTTTTAGAAAGTGGGTACTTTCTTGCTTAGCCATCCTGTGTGCCTCTGCTGGTTTGTGGATTGACTGTCTGGCTTTGGAGTGAGAGGGACTGGGGATGTGCGTTCACTTCAGACAACCGCTGGGGGGGGGAGCTGAGGTTCGTTCTAACTTAACTGGGTGAGTCAGGCCTGGGCTGAATAGTCCTGGGTTGCATTTAAAGTAGAGGAGGAGATTTCCTTGCACCTGAATACGCCTGGTCTGCCTCACAAAATACTGTGTCCACCTCCTGCTAGGATGCTTGATCAGAGAGGACAGAACTGTTTTTGACTGCGCACAGAGCCTTCCTGTCACAAGAGAACAAAGAGAAAATGAGTATAAATATTGGGGCCCAGACCCCAGAACTGGGGAATATTTCTGTACTCAAGAGGAACATCTGCCAAGGAGAAGAGCTGGGAAAGTTAAAGGAGAAGTACTGCCACTCTGCTGTGTGCTGTCTGGGGTTGGCCTGCAGTGGCTGTTTCTGAGAAGGAGAGGACAAAGACTTTGCGGTGTCTCCTGCCTCAGGAAGATCTCCAATGGCTTTAAGTAGAGCTTGCCTCCTGTTCTGAAGTCTCAGGGACACAAAGACTTCACCAACAGCTCCCCTGAATTCCCTTGCTGGGAGATCTGACCAGCCAAGTGGTGCCTGTTCCTGTGTTGTGCCTCTGGAGGTTGATTTTGCTTCTGGGAGCTGAGAAAAAGTGAAGCAACTAAAGAAGCGTGACTCATCTGCACCCGTTTCCAATGCAACACCGCCGTGCGGTACGAATTTCTACACATCCCCGCCGTCCCACTGAAGAAACAGATGCATCACCTGCCCCCGCGGCTAGAGAAATTGCCGCACGCCGAGCCTCGTGCACAGATCTCTGAAGTCCGAGATCACTGCACTGACTCAGACGCAGGCCCTGCTGTGCTACTGCAAGAAGCAACGCATCGGGGGAACGCAGCTGGAGACATCGACGCACTGCCGTTTCTGCATCGAGAGCCGACGCCTCCCAAATCCCCACGCATCGCACCGGGTGCGAAGTCTACAGCAACAACGGGGCTGCGGTAAGAAACTGACGCATCACCTCCATGCACAGTAACATTCCAACGCATCACCTCCTCTTCAGTAAGGAACGGCGCATCACCTTCCCTGCGTGGCAGTAAGGAATCGACACATCACCTCCCCTGGAGCAAGAAACCGAAGCATCACCTTCCCTGTGCGTGAGGAACCGACGCATCACCTTCCCTGCGCCTGTTTTTGCTTGTGATTTTCATGTATCCAAGGTACTTTGTGTGCAAAGTGTCTCATCTTTAGTTTGCTATGGAATGATCGATTTTTACCTTTTGAACGTCATATCTTGATTACCATTAGCTATATTTTTGTCATTTTGGTCTTGTTTGGTTTAGATACACATTGCTTATTTTTCTAAACTGGTGTGGTATCCATTCACAGTGTTTTCACTGTATTACGGTATGTGCGCACAAATGTTTTGCTGAGATCAGCCTGTCTGCTCGTGCCAAGTTACCAAGGGGGTTCGATATTCTATAGTCTACTCTTAAAAAGTCATACAACGTAGTACAGTACCACAATTTGATTGTTCCATCATATTGCTCCAGTCTTTGCTAGAAAACCTTGAACGATACTGTAGACATAATAGCCTGGAAATTAATAAAGACAAAATAAAAGTTATCACTTTTTCAAGACGTCGACATAACTCAATTAAAACATGGATGATTTGAGCCTTATACCATCTCTACAACAAACTCCTATAATTATCTGGGGTGGAATTTAATGTTTCGGGCCATCACAACCAGCACATAGGAACATTTCCTGTTGAATTAGCAGGAATTACATTTGTGCTTTTAAAAAAGCAGCAAATCATCTTACAGGGCCCTCTTTAATACCACCTTCTCAGAGTGCTAAATGTGAAGTACCTTCCATCAATACATACTGCCTTGGCCGGGTCGGGAGGGGACGAACCCGGCCTCCTACCGCCCGCTATCGATGCGGACTACAGACTACAAAATACTGAGCAGCATCTTGGCGACCCGCCTGTTGGGCCATATAACCACGCTGATACATGAGGACCAGGCTGGTTTTATACCAACGAGAAACACATCCACAAATGTTCGAAGGCTTGTGAGGTTGCTCGAGGAAGAACAGTGGGAGACCCGGCAACCAATGATTTTATCGGTGGATATAGAGAAGGCTTTTGACAGCTTGGAATGGCGATATCTATATAGGACAATGGGACGCTTCGGCCTGGGTCAGGACTTTGTCCAGTGGATGGCAGTGTTATACGAGTCGGCTGTGGCTAGAGTGCGAGTGGGAACATTGATATCCTCACAATACCCAGTGGCCCGCGGCACCAGGCAGGGCTGTTCCCTTTCCCCTCTATTGTTCGCACTGGCCGTAGAACCGCTAGCGGCAAGGATCCGACATGGGGGGCCACTACAATGGACTGAGGTGTAGAGGAGATCGACAGTTTATATCACTGTATGCAGATGACTTGATGCTGTTTCTAGAAGATGCAGGAAGGGCGTTAACAAGAGCTGGGTCCCTGTTGTCAGATTTCGGAGACGTTTCGGGATTGAGAGTAAACTGGCGGAAGACATGCCGGGAAACATCCTTTACAACGCAACTTTTACCACGCAGTGCTTTTACATCGCAACTTTTACAACGCAAACCATTACACGCATTGCGCTGGGGGGGGCGCTCTAGGATAGGGAATAGATTTAATTTACTATCCAACACCTTCCCTACTATCCACGGGGACTGGAGTTGGAATAGTAAATTAAACTATTCACTATCCAGCACCCCTCAACACTATGCGTTGTAAAGGCATGCGTTGTAAAACTTGCAATGTAAAAGCATGCGATGTAAAAGCATGCGTTGTGATGTCATACATCCATACATGCCTGTTCCCAGTGAAACAAGGTGAACCCCAGCCCATTACGAATAGAGTTGTCAGATGGGAACCCACATGTAGTACATATATACCACACTGCTGCTGATATGCTAGAAGGTAACGTGGGCCGGGCTATAAGAGCCTTGAAAGGTAGTATGGCCTTCTGGTCCACCCTCCCGTTGTCAGTGACGGGACGGATAGCCTTACTGAAAATGGTAGCACTTCCTTGACTGCTATATTTCTTTAGAACACTTCCGATATGGATCCCATGCTCCATGTTCAAACAGCTGAAATCGCTCATAGTGGGTTTCCTGTGGGGAGCCGGGAGGCGTCGGGTGGCACAAGCTACACTCATCAGGCCCAAAGCCAAGGGAGGATTGCCTGTACCGGACTTTGAGCTGTATTACTTGGCGGCTCAGCTCCAGGTATTAACGCAAGCAATAGCGCAGGAATTTAGAGGGCCTGAACAGCAAAGAGGCAGGGGAATTCCACGTTTTGTCCTGTCCTTCATAGTGATGCAGCAGAAATTGGACATAAAGAGTCTCCGAACGGAAGAGAAGACACTAAGGCTTTGCTGGGACCGCTCTCGGCGCAGGGCGGGGGTGATACACCCGTACGCCCCTGAGATCCCATTGGAAATGTTGACGACGCTCCCGCACGGCGGGGGACTGGACGCCTTTGCTAGAATGGGAAGATGCAGGGATTCAGGTACTAGGAGACCGGTACGAAAATGGGGCGTTGTTGTCCTTTCAGGCACTGCGGGAGAGATATGATCTGCCAAGAGGGGGCTCTTTACTGTATGCTTTGTTGACTAGGGCACTCCAAGCACACTGGAGAGCGGGGTTGGCGGAACCTAAGACGACCATGGCATGCCAATATACCGTGATGGCAGCCGGGACTTTTAAGGCGGTAACGTGCTTTTATACCAGAATGCTCAACGAAGGACTGGCACCCCTAGGGACGTTTAGAGCGAAGTGGGAGGCAGATATAGGGAGAGCTATCCCTGAAACGGCCTGGTCGGAGATTGTACGCAGAGCCTGGAAGAGCACAAGAAATGCGAGATTCCAACTGGTGCACTTCTATATTCTCCATAAAGCCTACTTGACGCCGGGGAAAATCCGGAAATATTTTGCAGTGGTGGAAGCGGCATGTCCTAGGTGTGCGCATATAGGAGCAGACTTGATGCATATGTTGTGGGCGTGCCCTGCGCTAGGAGATTATTGGGTGGAGGTAGGAGAAGCACTAACTGTAATCATGGAGAGACCTTTGATATGGCCAATAGTGTTTTTCATTGGTTCCCCCATACGTCGAAAACCAAAATATCAAGTAAGTTTGTGGACATTGGGCTACTGCTGGCGAAGCGAGAAATTAAGAGGCACTGGAAGGCGACAGTAGGGCCTAGCGGCAGACGGTGGAGGGCTGAGTTTCTGAAATGGGCTAGCAGCGAAAGCACACTCAGATACCAGCAGGCTAGACGATTAAACAAGCGAGAGAGCATTAGAGGCAACGGCGGCATGGGACACATTAGTTCAAGCACTTCAAGATTATCAGGCGGAGGGTGACAGGGAGGAGGTTGCACCAACAGTGGCCGGCCCCGAACCTGACCAGGTACACTGACCGACTAAAAGGACGTGACTCCTATACCTGCAAGATGAAACCGACCATAGCGGAACACACACCGGTGGGGAGGGAGGGGGAAGGGGGTATTTTACATTGTTGGGGGGAGTTGGGGTTCCACATATCATTGGGATACAGCAATCAACATTGACCGCATATTCTTACTTAAGGAGTGGATAGTAGAGCGTGTTCGAGACCAGGGGCTGCCTGCATATGAGGGAAATGTTTTTCGAGAGAATTGATCAAGTTTGTGACTAAGTAAGGCGGAATGTATAAAACCCAATAAAATTTGTTTAAAAAAAAATGAAATCAATACATACTGCCTTGAAGCATTTTCCGGAACATTCAGTGACTAACTCAACCAGACACAGTCCAAATTGTACAAGACCATTTTCAAACTGATAAACTCAGTGTGGGAAGATCAACTCCCACTAGAATTCGACCTATTAGAACAATCTCTGGCACAAAATGCTGCTTTCCTAAAATTCTTGTACATATCGAACACAGCGGAAAAGGGCACCTTCAGGCATCATCTTGCTAGGAACTTGTCACATCCAAGTCTATTCCCTTGGTCCTTTCCTTTCAGTCAACATTGTAAGACACACAGATGACTCCGCTATGGACCTTCATTTTATCCTTTGAGAATTTTAAACTCCTTCTCAAAAACTTCGCAACATTAAAATCTAGAGCTTCTGATCTACAGTCCCTTCAGGAGAAACAGCATAACGTTTCAGCTGTTATCTATGACAAATGACACCCCATGGTTATTTAAAGTTCACCGTATCTCGGTAAACCAAACTTACATGTTTAAAACTAAGTCTTGGTCTCTTTGACATAGCTGGAAGAGCCTAAAAATGAAAGTACAAATTTTTTTAAACCGCCTGCCTCGCTTGCCCTAGTTCAAGAATTTTTTTGTGCATGTTCTTGGTTTATTTCCAGCTTTTCTTTGTGAGAGAAAGAAATTCCTTGAACGATTCTTTTTCAAACTAAGAAAATTAGCTTACTCATTCGCTGTATTGTACTCCTTTCAGAGAACAGATGGCAGGCTAGGAGCCAGATTTGTTAGTTTTATGGTCAAAGTCCTTGACACAACAAGCAAATTGAATGACTTCAGTTCTGAGGCTTACACTGTCATATCTTAGCAAATGGTCGAAAAGAGGGACTGGATACGAGAAGCAAACTTTGCTCTTATCTTAACGACTGACCTACTCTTCAAGCAGTCGTTAACATAAAGTGATGGCACTCTCCTGCAGAACATGGTGAGGGGCCCCTGAGATTCCCATTTCTCACAGCTATTTCTAGACCTTGAGCAGAAGAGTGACCCCCCCCCCCACTCACCCCCCCCCCCCCCCCCCCCCCCTCCTCCCCGTGGTGCAAGGACCTGCATACACGAGCCCCTGTCTTCGGGTGACACACTTTTTGCTTTACGATTTGGTGCATTTACTGAGGGCTCTGGCAGCGTCAGAGACGGTGCATGGAACTAAATATTCCAGTCACTCCAGAAGCGCAGTCTTAACACAACAGTGAAACTCTTCTGTGGGTGCACTGGGTCCTCTGTAAGGGTGACAGACGGTGCCTGTTTAGAATGGGTTAGTAGGGACAGGAGCTACTGGTGGCAGTGTCTCACCTTGCAAGCAACGACTATGTAAAAATGCTCACTCTAATTAAGAGTACGTGATTCTGTTCTACTCAGTAGAAATTAAATAGGAAATAGAGACACTTTAGCACCTCTAGCTTGACAATGTTTCAGGAAATGCGCTGTCCTCGACTGTTTGTCGAGGGGGGTTGAAGAGCTAAGAGTGCAGTTGAAATTTGGAAACACTTTTCTAAGCTGTTTCTAAGCTGTTCACTGAGGGTATAGGACTGTGTATGCAGAACACAAAGAATATGAAAACTCCAAGCAAGGTAGGAGTACCTCGAGAACTCTAACAAAGGTGATTATACAAGTCAAGGTAGGTACACATCACACAGACTGCTAAAGAGTTTTGATTGAGCGCAAAATCGTTTTGAAATACAGAGCAAGTCCAAAGGTATACACATTTAGCAATGTTACAGTTTCTATGAAGGCCAATTCAAGAAAGGAATTACAAAAGTTATAGCGTTGTATGGCAATGAAAAGATTAGACTATACATTTATTTGGGTGATCTGAATAAAAGGCTGTGGGTAGACTGCTACCCTTTTCCATCATCAGGGTCTGGTCATTAACAAATAAGGGAAGGAGGGTCACGCAGCACTCCCTCCCTGGGCTGATTTCGGCCCTGGGGAACCCATCCCCAGGCCTTTTATTTATTTTTAATAGAGGGAGGGGCTGCGCAGCTCCCTTCCCTGTGCCAATTTCGTCCACGGGGCCTGGCCATTAACAAATGGGGGAGGGGGGCCATTAGACCGCCCCCCACATGGGCCAATTTCGGCCCCAGGGAGCCCATCCCCTGGGGCCCAGAATCTGTTTTAATAGAGGAGGGGGCCAGGTGGAACCCCCGGCGGCCCCATCCCCCGAGTCCAGCCATTAAAAAATGGAGGAGGTCAGCCTACTATTTACTTCTGAGCGACATTTCACATCTTGTTCACACCTATTTAGGTCTGAGTACCGGCAAAGAGTTAACATGCTTATGCTAATAAGCATTCAGATAGTTCAGGTAGTTGAAGGGTAACTTTCTAAAAGTTAATTTTCTTTAATATTTATTAAAAATCTGACTTCTCCGTTAAATTGTAGTTTAAATAACTATTACTAATAGTGGTTTCATCATTTTTATTGCTGGTTGTAATCCCAAAGTACAGCATTAGTATTTTAATCTGTACTCTGGTTTTCTACAGGACAACTTAGCCTGCCACACTGAAAATAGCTTTTTTGGACCTTGTCATTGTATAGACATGGTGATATTATTTTTGTACATGACCCACTTTCAAATATCATGCACCCTAACTTGTGGGCTACAAGACTTAAATAGGGGTGACTTACTAATATTTATAAGGACGGATGTTTTAACAGGTTGCTATGCAGGTTTTAAACAGCAACAAACAGGCAGGAATGGTTGTCCTGAGGCCATGTTTTTTTTGTCACACTAATGGTTGGCACAGTTAGTGCTACAGTCGACAGGTTACAGTTAACTTTTCATGCCATGGGTGTATTTCCGCAGCAGATACTATGGACTTCTTGAAAAGGTAAATATTCCAATCAGGCATTAGCCAATTTTTTAGGGGCCACAGCATATACACTGGGTACTGGACAGCAGTTCCTAGTGTGCAGATTTAAAAAATCAGCAGTAAAATAGGATCCAGCAAAAGGCAAAATAATTGTGAGTGATCACATACAAAAGGCAAATTTTCTACGTGACCTGATGTGGGCCAAGAGATTTTGTCCAAATATTGCATATACGCTTGTCCAAAGAAGGCGTTAGAATACAAAGGCCTGATTGACTGGTACTGGACAGCATTTCTTAAGTACATTTATGACATGCATTGCACACTATAGAATAAGCAATATAATCATAGTTGATTCTTGCTGGGATTTGATACAAGAAGCAGTATTACATCATAGTATATTACAAGAGCTAAATTAATTAATCCATCAGAAATTAAAGTTTTCTGAAAATGCAATTCTTTCTTCAGATCAGAATCAGATCAATAATTCAAGATTAAGGGCCTGGTTTGCATTTCGGCGGAAGGGGAATACTCAGTCACAGATGTCCCAGTCCGCTGTATTACGATCCTATTATATCCTATGGGGATCATAATACGGAAGACTGGATAATCGTCATGTTTGTGGCAGAGTAATGTGTAAATCTTTATTTGCAGATTCATAAAAATCATTGCAATATGAAAGCCATACAAAAATGGATTAAAAGAATTACTGGGAGCATAGTGAATTAAAACAACTCCGTGTTAAAACATCATGCCGGAAAGAAGAGGTGTCCTCAAGTTTCAAACTATTAGTCCCTATGAACGCTCGATATCTGTGAACACAAGTGTGTGCAGATGTATTTGTGCGAGCTGCAGGTGAGCAGGCCCGAAAGTTTGCATGCCGGTCAGGGGGGATTAATCCAGGCAAAGGTTTAAATGTCCAGGGGCCCTTGATGGAATAAGGGCTAACTGTTAGCTTGTGATGGAACTTGACTGCCTATCTAGATGGTGGGGTCTAGTTACTCGGTCAGTGGTATCCGCACCTGAGGCCGGCTGTTTCTTATCTAGCATAACTACTGTTGTGCTGATAATAATTTGTTAACTTGTAATAAGAATTTAGCTGACTTGCAGGAAAGCTGACTTGAATTGCTGTCCAATAGTGTCATCACTGTGCTGCGGCAGGATCTTATCTCATGTGCCCGGCAGGCAGGGCAGTGTAATTTACTTCTAAGTTGGTTAACTGCAGGGCAGATGCACAGAAAGTGTCACTGGCTTTCCTCAAAACTGCCACATAAACAGCAAAGGGGATCCCGCCAGCTTTGTTTCCAGGATGGGACCTGACATTTTGAACGGAAAGCTCTCGTGCTTATTAGTAGAAAAAAATGTTGAAAGGTTTGAGAAATGTGTCGTGAGGTTTGGTTGGGGCCTGTGTTCGTGTAGGTTTGAAGGACTGTCCAACCATGCTTTTTCCACGCCAGTTCTGCTTTAACAAGCATCAATGATTTTAGCTTGGCCCATTTGTTGGCGATTTTTGTAAACGCCGTGAAGCTGATGTTTGACTGCCAGACTATGGATAGGTTGTGGGTTAATGCTTGTTGGAGCACTGTTGGCCAGTCATTTTTTTTTGTTATAAGTGTGCTGGCTCTCCATTTCGTTCCTGCACGAGGCAGCCTTTGACTCTGATGGTACGGCTCTCTTCTTCCAGCACAATTTGGTTAAGGCAGCTATCCTTACCAGGAGTTGATGGAAAAGCCTAAATTCCAGGCTCACTTGTGTTTGAGGAATGTGTTGTGGTATGTGAAAGATGCGTTTGAACAGAACGGACTGTAATTGGTTTAGGATGGTTGTGTCCTTACCCTTTATGCGTTCCGAACAGTTGCTCAGCAAGGGTAGAAACTTTGTCCCAATGATTTGTAACAACAATGCCTGAGACGAAGTCCCTATTTCTTTTTGGATTAGTTGAAAATGTAATATAGCTTGTTGGCAGAGTACTTCCTCCACCGAGATCTAAATCAGCCCCTTAGATCTTCAGTTCAAATTGGCCCTGGAAATACTTTTCCCGACACCAGGGTCAAGTGGTTCATGCCAATTCACTCCAGAAAGGCATACAAGCAGCCCCAGAGTGGTTTGAGCCCAGTCTGTGAGGTAGTTAGTCATGTGGCTGCGTGAGCTAGGGACCCATGTATGGGCATACACGTCTGACTTAGAGCGTTCACTGCAACAAACACAAAGTGTTAGAAGGAATGTGTGAATGAATTTCAGCTACTATCAATCGCTCAAGTCTGCTTTCCAATCTATCATTCTTCTCCCAATATGCCATTCTAGATTGAGAAACTATGGACTGTAATACGGCCCTAGCGATCTCGAGCGGCTTTGATTAATTAAAGCATTCCCTCCATCACTCTGTTGTTTGTTGCAGAAAGGACAGTTCCTTCTGGAAACATGCTCTGATAGGACAAAGTCTGATTACATGAACATATAAGGAGCAGATCCTCTCTATATGTCTGGAACATGTCTGTATGAGTTTCTTCTTGTCTATTTTAGGCATTTGATTAGAAATATCAGTTGAGTAAGCCAGAGGAGGCAGCGGCCGCAACCCACCCGGGCTCACACCGCGGGACATGGTGCTCATGACCGAGCAGCACTACGACTGGAGGACAGCAGGCCAATGGCCCTACATGTCTCCAGCTCAAAGAAGTTTGTCAAAGCTGTCACTTTCAGCTCGGGTTCAGAAAACTGCATGGATAACAAAAGGAAGCATGCTAAGCTAAACCTTCAAAATATCTTCCCACCAACAGTGATGCAGGAGTATTTGAGATCAAGAAGAAACATTACATATCAAGATCATCAGTATTAACACCAGACATTTTATATTCAACAAAACTGGAGAGGAAAAAATCTGGCCTCAACCAGTTTTCCGAGGCAAATGCTAAATTTCACAAACTATTTCAAGATGTACCAAAGGAAGAACTACTGAAGCAAATTTTCACCTGTGCACTTCAAAAGAGCTCTTGTATCAAGGGAAGTTATACAAATCTAAAAATTGGATAGGGTTCATTTCAAAAGTCTTTGATAAAGTCTTCAAGATTATTATACCTGTGCCTTCTGTAGTGATGAATAAAAATAAAAACGCTCTCTTGGTGCCAAATGCTCTGTTTGTTTCCACAGCCATTGAAAGATATAGATTTGTCTCTTTACTCTCCAGAGACACAACGTACTAGTTACTGAAATCTGTTTGTACCTACATAGAGCTCGCCACTGCTGCAAACAGTCAATTTCCTTCATCAGCTGAAAACAGTTTCAGGGCCGGACATCCCACATCTTTATTCATGGATTTCAATGTAGATTTCTCACAGCTGGATGGAATGAACTAGACTAATATCAGTTGAGTTGTACTTGACTGTATTGTGCCTCTTAATCTTTGTAAGTGTGATTCTATATATTGGTGATTGCTTTACATATGTTATTTTTCTGTTTAATGAGTACTTATAAGGTGCGACCTTTATCTGAGACGGTCTTCAAAAGATGTCACTTGAAACTAGAAGATTATTTTTTTGACTCATGCAATGTACTGATCCACTTTACAAGTCTTCACCATCTTTGATGTGAAAAGAGGTATTTGCATTTTTTACCTATTTCCGTCCCTGACTGTTTGCTAATAAGACTAATGGCGAGCTCCATTTCCTCTGATTCTGCAGGTTAGATTTACATTAAATCCTGCTGTGAAAATAACAGCTTATCTTGATGGTGTCAAGAATTCCTCCACTAAAATAGAACTGCAGACACACTGAAATGGCAAAATTGACTCTCCGAGGCATGAAGAATAAATTGTCAAAACCTCATTCCCGAGCCCCTATAACCTGATGTGTAGTTGAAAATCAATGTATTAAGAACTATGCAATGTGTATGACTTTCTTACCTCATACCGCCTTTCTGTGGGTAATGACGTGTGCTGTTTTACTGTAAAACTAAGGTTTCTTTTTTCATTTTAAAATATTTTATTGGTTTTAAGTTTACAGAATTAGTGTGATAACCAATCGTGATGTACAATGCTTACAAAATATGAGATAATTTTAGGCGCAATGTAAGTTACATGTTACGCATGAGTGTGACAAGAGATACGACTATCTAAAGTAGAGTATTGTTAACTACATTCCATGGTAGGAGAATAAAGCAGGGCAATGTCAGGGATAGAGCGGTGTCAGTAGGCTGAGCGATCTTTAGATGGTGGGAGCATGTTGATGTTACGATTAAAGATTTGTATATATGCTATGTTATGTGAATAGGTAGTTTGTGTACCTGAATGAACATGTTGGGGTATAAACGAGAACATATTGAAGATATATACAGGGTGGTTTACCTTTTTGGATATATAGGTCGAGCTTGTTCCATAGCTTGAGTGAGTTCTGGTAATTTAAGTTGTTATGAACAATCGTTGAAAAGCACACCATGCCCACCATGTGTGGTGGGTTAGGTTTTGGAATGATTTCCATTTACAGAGAATATTTTTTGACTCCCATTGTTAGCAGGACAGATGCAAGAGAATCGTGTCTACAGCATTGAGCTTCAGGGCAGGGGTATGAGACCACGGTCCTAATATTATGTATGGAAGTTGAGGGAGATCTCAATGGTAAAGAAGTTATTATGCTTTGAGTTTCTTTCCAAGAAGAGTTGTGGTTTGTTAAGGAATTCTTTGTTATGTTTTTTTCATTACCTTTAGATTGTGGACATAGAATTCACACGGTGCCTTATTCACAAAATGTTGCTTTCCGCTGTGGTCCTATTCCGAAGGATGTGGTAACCAGTGTGAAAGAAACCAGAGTTGACTATTGTATAGTTCGCGACACCCTTGTTCAAAATATTACACCGTCTTGTAATAACCGTTTTTATTGTAACACAATCTCTTATGAGACAGATTTGCCACTGGCTGAAAAGAGAAGAGAGTGCGCTTCGAATTAAATGTACCCATAGTTTCATTTCTCCACTGACATTCTAGTAAACCAACGTATAGAAAACTTCTCTGGAGAGCTTTCCATGTAAAACATTTTAATCCACCAGCAACGTTTCATCTTCGCCTACTTAGTTTAGCAGTCTTTTCTGCTTGCCTATAGAAGCAGATTAAAGAAGCAGGGGCCCTTCATCAAGTTTTTAGGTCTCGTCCTATTCCATTCCGCAAGGAATGAATAGGACGGTACTATTGAGGCGAAACTAAGAGCTAAACTAAGCTCTCAAAAATGCGGATTTCCAGAAGTGCATGTGTCCCGTGCACATGCTTCTATCCGCCTGCCTGCCTGCCTGGCATCACCACATCAAACCAGCCATCTGTTGCTTCCCCAGCGTGGTGCCGCCAGCAGCTTCACTTCAAAGGGATCCGCTCCGCCCCCTGCTGCATCAAAGGCTTTCATTTCACAGCCGCGTTTATTTACTTTCATTTCGCGGCCGCGTTTTTTCTGCTCCTGTTAGGCTTGTTTTTTGTGCCTTTCTGCCCCTATTAGACTCGTGTTTTCCCGTTTTTCTGCCCTCTGTTAGACTCGCTTTTTTGTGCCTTTCTGACCCTATTAGACTCGCTTTTTCCCTTGTTTTTCTGCCCTTCTGCCCCTATTAGACTCTTTTTTTTTTGTGCCCTTCTGCCCTCTGTTAGACCCGTTTTTTATGCCCTTCTGACCCTGTTAGACTCACTTTTTGTGCCCTTCTGCCCCTATTAGACTCGTTTTTCCCTTGTTTTTCTGCCCTTCTGCCCTCTGTTAGACTCGCTTTTTGTGCCTTTCTGACCCTGTTAGGCTCGTTTTTTTTCCCCTTGCAACCCCAGCATCACTCAGCTCAACCCCTGCATCACTCTGCGCAACCCCTGCATCACTCTGCGCAACCCCTGCATCACTTTGCGCAACCCCTGCATCACTCTGCGCAACCCCTGCATCACTCTGCGCAACCCCTGCATCACTCTGCGCAACCCCTGCATCACTCTGCGCAACCCCTGCATCACTCTGCGCAACCCCTGCATCACTCAGCGCAACCCCTGCATCACTCTGCGCAACCCCTGCATCACTCTGCGCAACCCCTGCATCACTCTGCGCAACCCCTGCATCACTCTGCGCAACCCCTGCATCACTCTGCGCAACCCCTGCATCACTCTGCGCAACCCCTGCATCACTCTGCGCAACCCCTGCATCACTCTGCGCAACCCCTGCATCACTCTGCGCAACCCCTGCATCACTCTGCGCAACCCCTGCATCACTCTGCGCAACCCCTGCATCACTCTGCGCAACCCCTGCATCACTCTGCGCAACCCCTGCATCACTCGGCGCACCACCACATTATCAATCAGCACCACCACAGCACCACTCAGCATCACCGCATCACCACATCACCACTCAGCATCACCACATCATGACTCAGCGCTACCCAAGCATCAATTAGCACCACCACATTATCAATCAGCACCACCACATTATCAATCATCACCACCACAGCACCACCACAGCACCACTCTGTACTACCACAGCACCACTCTGTACTACCACAGCACCACTCTGTACTACCACAGCACCACTCTGTACTACCACAGCACCACTCCGCACCACCACAGCATCTCTCATCACCACCACAGCGCCACTCAGCACCACCACATTATCACTCTGCAACACCACATTATCACTCTGCAACACCACAGCACCACTCAGCACAAGCCCAGCACCACTCAACACCACCCAGTACCACCACAACACCACCACTGCATCACTCATAACCACCACAGCTTCACTCTAAACCACCACAGCACCACTCTAAACCACCACAGCACCACTCAGCACCACCACAGCACCACTCAGCACCACCACAGCATCACTCAGCACCACCACAGCACAACTCAAAATCACCACAGCTTCACTCTACCCTCAAAATCCACCATCCAGATACACCATCCAAGCACTACTATACACTCCAAATACACCCTCCGACTACAATCTCCATCTCCACCATCCAACTACACCCTCCAACTCAACACTACAAATCCACACTCCAACTCCTTCCTCCAACTACAAATCCACCCTCCAAAAACACCATCCAACTCCACCCTGTAACTCCAACATCCAAATCCACCCTCCAAATCCACCCGCAAACTACAACTACGGACTCTAACTCCACCCTCAACATCCAACTCCACCCTCAACATCCAACTCCACCCTCAACATCCAACTCCACCCTCAACATCCAACTCCACCCTCAACATCCAACTCCACCCTCAACATCCAACTCCACCCTCAACATCCAACTCCACCCTCAACATCCAACTCCACCCTCCGAATCCAACTCCACCCTCCGAATCCAACTCCACCCTCCGAATCCAACTCCACCCTCCGAATCCAACTCCACCCTCCGTATCCTACTCCACCCTCCAACGCCACAGCATCACTCAACGCCACAGCATCACTCAACGCCACAGCATCACCATCACTCAACGCCACAGCATCACCATCACTCAACGCCACAGCATCACCATCACTCAACGCCACAGCATCACTCAACGCCACAGCATCACTCAACGGCACTGAAGGCCACAGCATGACTCAGCGCCACTGAAGGCCACAGCATCACTCAGCGCCACTGAAGGCCACAGCATCACTCAGTACCACTGAAGGCCACAGCATCACTCAGTACCACTGAAGGCCACAGCATCACTCAGCACCACTGAAGGCCACAGCATCACTCTGTGCAACCATTCAACAACTGGTTCTAATATGTTCACTCAATGTTTCACGATTTATTACAAATGTCACAAAAAAGATGTTAATATTTCACTTCTGTTCTTGGATTTTCATCACAATAAAATACACTGAACATAATCTTCCCAAAAGTTATTTACAAAAGTTTAAGCTATTGCCATTATAAATTACAATAACTTTTATTTAAGTATTAATGATTAAAAAAATAAAAGCCATTGTTATTTGTAATATTAATACATCTAAGTCATGTAAATACAACACATATTGCATTAGAAATGCTATAGGTGTCACGTTTGTGAACGTTAAAACTATTGGAATTGTAAATGACAAAGCTATTAAATTCGCTATTTTCAAAACCAACACATAAATAAAATATTTGTCATTTACAATACCAATACCTCAAACTTTCCTAATGCGAGACCTATTGCATTGCAAATGCTTGTTAAGTTTTATGTCTGGCGTATTCGTTACTGTATGCACCAGTCCATTATTTATTTTCAATGAAGCATCAACTGAGGCGGGCCTGATCCACTCGATGAGGTAGCCAGGCAGAAGCCACCAGTGCTTGGCACAGCACTGCATGTGCTGGACCTTCCACATGCAGGACTCGTGTGGTTGGCAGTGGCCTCCTCTTGTCTCCCCCGGGGTCCTAACATATAGCTGTGAGGGACTGCCGGTTTGACTGTGCTCATCTTTTAATGTCCTCCCCATTACCTCGGTTCTGTCTTTTGTCTCAAGGGAGAGAGCAAATACAGGAGTTACAGAAGAAATTAGGGTAGAGCAGTGCTTCCCAAACTTTTTTAGAACCACAACACAATTTTTAGAAAGCCAAACTTTTGCGACCCACCTAGCTTTAATGGACATGAGGCAGGCGATTTTTTTTTATGCAATTGAAGCATTGCATGGTAGCACACAGTCATTTACAGAAAGCACATTTTCCATTGAAATTGCCAGTAAATGTGCACAGACATACAGTTTTGGTGATAAAACGATATTCAACACAAATGATACCGAGTGGAAATTGTGTGTCAGTGAACATTATTGGTTCATCACCAAGTAAAGTGCCTTGATTTCTTTTGATCCTATTAAACATTTTGTTTCCTCCACACTTCAGAATTAAACAGAAAAATATGCTTCAGTTTTGCTTTCCTAACTGCTGAATGTGTATAGTACATTTAAAGGCATTTACATTTTGTGATGTGTTTCAAAAAAATTGCATCCCACAGCATTTATTTTCTCTCGTGGTGTACTCCAGCAAAATTGTCACATAATCCAATTTACTTTTCTTTTTCTAACTCTAAAGTGAGAGGAGTTTTAAACCCCAATCCCCATGTAAAAAGAATAAGCAGCAATTTGTCAGAAGACACAGCCTGATGTTTGAATTCTTCCTGTGAAGCGCAGCAAATATGACAAGATAAATGCAAAACGTTAAGGCTTCATTATTTGTTGCTTTTAGTGATTGCTTGTCACTGCCCACAGTTTGGGTAACACTGGGATAGACTATAAATTAGGCAAAAGGAGGTTGTACTAGCTTTGAGCGGTCCTGGTGTGCGAATGCAACATGGACGTTGGTAGTATCAATTTAACAATACCTGAGTGATCCTTGTTTGGAGCTCTACCCCCTCTCGCTTAGGTCTTGCAGTAGGTGTCTTTCAGATTTAGCTTGGGTAGAGGAGGGGTAAGAAAAAGGCAGCTGAATAGTTGTTTCCATGTCTATTAGTTATAAGCATGGATTGGACGCCTGCCGATACCTTTAAACCGTGCAGCATGAAAGAATGATTGGGGCCCTACCACCTTGTCCAACAAAAGAAACAGATTAGAATGAGACCAGAAAAAGGTGACAAAAGCATCAGCTGAAAGTTCCAGTAACAAAGTGGAAAGACACCTGGAATAGAACAACACCTGGCACTATAAGAAGGGGAAAAGTCACAGCTTAAAGGAGTTTTTAAAGACGAATCAAATACAAAATAAATAATATTCAACTAGGAAAAAGCTCCAGAGGAATGCAGTGTGCACACAGCTCGACGAAGACTGGTATCTTAAACTATTGTAGTGCCTTCAGGAACTGCTTATTTGCCTTTATAAAAGGTCTTCAAAAAGTATTCCTTTTTATTTAATCCGAAACGGATGACTGTCATGTTGGCTTAGGGCGCTTCCAATAGAAAAACAGCAGTGGCAACCATATATATTTTAAAAAGCAACATTTATAACCTTAGGTATTGATAGTGTCTTTTACTAACGCTAAACTTTAATACATCCTTTAAGGATGTATTTCCGTCTTGTTAAGTAGCATGTCAAGCTTCTGAGCCCTGCTCCCCCCTCGATGCGGCAGTGGTACACACAGATGCAGCTGAGAAGCAGTAGCTTTGAATCCTGTGAGTGACTCAGCCTGGTGCTCTCAGTATCACTAAATAACTATTTCGATACAGCTTCTCCAAGCTCGAAGTTACTTAATGTATATGTGCAAATGGAGTGTTCCTAAACCAAATTGTCGAATAAATAGCTCTAATGTAGGCCACAAGGCTCCCATTCCTAAACGTCCTATCTGTCCTTTTCAGCATTCACTTCAATGGAAGAAACTGAATCCTGACAGAAAGATGAATTATGTGAAACGTAATGGTGAGAGTCCAGATTCAATATGAGAAGCAAAGGGATAAAGCAGAAGAGGCAATACCATTCTAAATACGGATACATCATCACCATCAGCAGACGAACTGAGATAAGGCTTAAAACTCAAGGTCAGGGCCTGGCTTCAGGATACCGTTGGCCCCGGTGCCACCACAGCCTGTTTCCTGGGCTCCTTCAGCGCTTCTACTTTCCGTCTTGGATGCATATATACAGGCAGGGTTTTAAGTGGGATACAAAAACTGGGGACTCCTCTTTTAAAAAACTGCCGGTGCTCAGCACCGGTGAGACCCGGCCCTTTTAAAGCCCTGTGTACCGGAGCACACAGTCGGCAGCATCTGCGATAAGTTCATGTAAAATGCATGCGCTCAAGCTCAAACAACTCTTCTTCCCATTGCATGCCTGGGCACAGTAATCTTCGACACAAAGGCTCTACCTGTAACTCGTGCTGCTTTCTAATACTCTTTCAGCAGAGGAAATGCGTGTTGATGCCTTCTGAGGGCTGCAACACGTTATATAAATACAGACA
This sequence comes from Lissotriton vulgaris, assembly GCF_964263255.1. NCBI lineage: Eukaryota > Metazoa > Chordata > Amphibia > Caudata > Salamandridae > Lissotriton > Lissotriton vulgaris. Next base: position 1,685,548,692 of record NC_141693.1, on the reverse strand, counting down.
CAATTTAATCATGTTGTATTGGGCACATATTCAGAGAGGCGATGACGCATAAGTACCATGGCGAGACCAGGATGAACAAGTTACCTACAACTGTAGACCCTACAATACTTTAGTATATGGTATCATTTACCAAACTGTTAACTATCCCCCTGTAAAGGCTATTATTAAGATTGGAAAGTGCCAAGGGAGATTGAGAGGAGGAAGTGGTAATGGAAACCTGAAAACAATAAAACTACGTTTTATTTTGTTGCTACTACATTCTTTATAATCGTTGAGATTGCCTGGCTTTGATTATCGTATAGCTGGATGTTTAAATTGTAACCTAAAGAACGACTAAGGCCCTTGAAGAGGCGGGAAAAGGTAACTTGTTCACTTGCTCGTAAGCCAGTTGAGTCATCCGATAGGGCACTTCATCTGTCTAGTTATGAGGGAACGCATTCCAAAGCATGCACCATGAGTAATGCAGTAACTCGTCAGTTTGCAGCACAAACAATTCCACACAGGGTGCATTCGTTAGCGCAGTCCTGTCCGGGCTCCCTTCACCTCTGCTCGTCGCTCCCAATAGATTTTGCGAGGAAACAAGGTTGGTTTCCTTCTCACTGCAAGAGTAGCTTGCTTGTTGCCGCCTCGGAGAGGGAGCCTCGCCGCAGTCATTCCTCCTGTCCTCGGTGAGGAGCCGCTTCCTTCAGAGCGTGGGCTGGCTCAGATGTCTGCCTTTGTGCAGACTGTTGACTTGTTCACTTGCGCTTCACACTTCTGTTTGCCTCATCTGAGTCAGGCGGCGCACTGCTCTCGTTCTGCCGTCGTGTGTGAGCCGCTGCGCTGCAGAGACCGCGGCCTGGGCGCGTGACGGGTTAACTCGGAGTGAAGGAGGCGCGGAGACCTCGGGCTGCAGCCGGGGAACTCTGCGGAGGCACCTGTGGTGTGTCTCCGAGCGCCCGGCACGAGGCCTGCGGTGCTGGGCTGGCACCTGCCTCCGGACCGCGCCGCGTACCCGGCCGCCCTTCACCGGGCGCTGCAGGATGCCGTAGGATAATAACCTTCGGAGGGCTCCGGGGGTGGCAGCATGACCGAGAGCCTCGGCTGTTAAGCAGAGGAGTGGCCTGCCCGCCGCCCGGCACCTGCTTCTCGTTAGGACTACAGGTAAGCCCAAGAATGCGGGTCCAAAAGGCGTTTCTTTCACATGCGTGTGCTTTGTGTGCAGTCTTTGGCCTCGCGGTTTATGCCTGCCTCCTAGAATATGCGATGATATGGCTTTTTCAAATGTTTCCAGCAGAGGCTGAGAGAAAATCACGAGAACGAGCGCAGGAGCTGACACCCCATTTATTATTGATAGTCTGCAATGAAACCTCGAGTCTGCTCAGGTTTTATGAGGTAGCTGCATTGTGCGTGACATTATTATTTTACATTGTGTTTGCGGTGTCGCTGAAAGGGGAGAGAAAGGCTGATAATGCAGTGCCCCCCTTAAAGGCGCTCGGGGTTTGCAGCGCCAGAATGTTATCCTGTTCAAGGACTGCCTACTTTGTAGCAGGCACTTTGACCTGCCGCTCCTTTCTGTCCATCTGTGGTGTTTTATGTGTCATTGTTGCAGATTATATTGTGTTCTCCAGGCTGTTATCTACTTAGGATCTCTGGTTTTTGACCCCATGCTTGCCTCTACCTGGCTGTGAGGGCGATTAGATGTTCGCTCCTCTGCAACAAGGCTGAGTGACAAACTAAAGCAGGTCTATGTGTTAACTCACATGGTTTGTCCTGGAGTGTGCATGCTTAAATACTGCTGATTCACCGGTGCTGCTGTGATGGAGATAGCACTCATCTGTCACTGAAGAGAGACACATCAAATCCTCATGCTTCTAGAAGGCGTGCTGCGGGAACCATTACGTAAAATTATATACAGTAAGAGATTGGTAATTACGGGTCTTTTTCACCAAGGTGTCTGAGCGAGAACCAGCGCTTGATTTGAACCAGTGGGGCCCACAGGCACCCATTTTTCAAAATCGGACATTTTCTGACAACAAGAAAGGGAAAACGACAAGAAGAAAGGGCAAACGCACAAAGTAAAAGAAGGAGTAAGATGGAAAAACCGTCACCAAGGGAAAAATCAGGAACCTGTAGAGTGAGCTAAAGGGACAGGGAGTGTCTGGTGGTGGATTAAACAGGGCATGAGATGGACTCGAGACTATGCAGTCTTGATTTTCGTGCGTCAGTGCCAACCACGGGCTTCTAAGCAGAGCTTTGGGTGCCGCACATATTTTTCTGCATATTAAGTTCTAACGAAAACCCAGTTCTAAATGGCATCAAATGGACAACACAACGAGTAATTCTCAAGTTGACTGTGATATCACCCAGAACCTCCACAGCGAAAAACATTCTCTTAGTTTACAATTACTGATCTACAATACTATGCTATGCATGTCCCCACATTCACTTTCCTATAGTCCCATAAGCTGTGCAGGGGTAGAGCACACTTGGAGGAGCCATGAACATGAGCTTATTTCCTCAGGCCCTGCCCCATCTTGTGTTATGTCTTCTTTCACACCACCCACACCACCCACCATCTGGCCATCCCTCCTCTATTCAAATAAAAAAAAACTTGCATTAAGCCACTCTTTCACACCTAGTTTGCTTTCCGCTTCTCCACACGGATATTCATAAAGCACTTACATTGTGTACTGCCACTCATCCCACCTCCCACAGCATTAATCTTCCTCTCCCATGCCCAAATAATACAAGCATTGGCATAGCCAATAGGTCTCGCCTTTGGGACCTTATAAATGTTTAGCCATGCAACACTTGATGTTGTTGCACCAAGGATATTGTGCTGGATAACTAAACACTTATAAGGTCCCAAAGGCGAGACCTATTGGCTATGCCAATGCTTGAGAGTCAAACATGTGCCCTAGTCTAAGAAGCCCACTAGTGCAACATCCTTCTGCAGCTGGGACAATTCCCGAATGGGGAAGGGGAGAAGAAGCATATGTTGTACAAGTCAGTCGTTGTTTTTACCTAATATGTTGGGCGAGGTTATTTGTAGTATGGAGAAGTTACTCATTGAAGCATGAGCCCACAAGATTAACCAATCGAAGTGTTGTTAGATAAAAACCGATGAGCGATTGAATGTGGCTCACTGACAATAAACATACATGGATGGCTTTCGTGATGTGCATAGTGTTAAGTCATACGTTCGTATGAAATGACTTGCATATGTCGTCGTTAGTACTCATTTCTCTGCATGAAATAACATATCCTAACAGTTACAAATTCTATACGTTTAATAATTTACTGTGGCTAGTACGTCCAGTCCACACTCATGAAGCCTGGGAAAGACACCACTTCCCCCAGAGCCAGTAAGTGAACCCACCAGATCCCATTCCTTATCCCTGCAGCGACTAACAAAGGCACTGATCGAAGTAGGTTGTGTGAGAGTACAGACGAGACAGTAAAGCGAAAAACGCAATAAGAGCTCTGGTAGCTGGATACTTTTGCTCTTAAGGGAGGGCGTAGTGATGAAGTACAAGCGCGTGTATGTCAATATAAGGCATCCAAAAGGCCAGAATCGATCGAAAATTGTACCCAGATTAAGAAACCGCTACGATGCAACACTTTTTGTAGAAGTAGCTATACAAAGGCTGCTAAAAAATATGCACCAGGGCAGTCTGACACAAATCCTTGGCACAATTAGAGGCGTTCACGAATAAAACAGAAGTACATTTGCTCCTTTACTGCCTTGGATATTAATGACCTCTGAAGATTATACACCACTCTGGCAACACTTGTATGCAGCGTCATGCCAATATACCATTATTGCAGTGTTTGTGCGACCACAGACAGAGATGCAAACACGGGTACCGTGTAAAGAATCCTCACCATATAGACTTTTCTAAGTAAACCTGTTGCACTAATGCACAGATATCCTCAAACTGACAGCCTTAGAATGTGGGTTACGAGATGCTCTCCTAAGGAAACACAATAAGTTAGCAGCAGAGCTGGGACTTGCAGCTTTAATGTTCCTAGTTGGCAGTTGGAGCAAGCTCCTGCCTTGAACAAGTACTGCTGCAGATAATGCTCAATCAGACTATCCTTATTTTCCTAATAAATTAAACAAACGTGAGGAAGCGTGGCATGAAAGAAAAGGGAAGAATGCATAGTAGTTAGAAACAGACAAAGGGAAAGATAAAAAGATACAGGAAGACAGAAAGGTGCGGAAAATTTTAATAAAAAACATACAGTGAAAGAAACAGACAAGGAATAAATCAGAGAGAGAAGGCGATAAAGAGAAAGAAGAGCAGACAAAAAAAAACTGTAATGGTGACATTTGGATAAAAAAGAACGGAAGAAACTCGGATAGAAGGAAAAACGTAGAGAGACAAAGGCAGTGATAAAGACATTGATAGATATAGACAAAAGAGGCGCAAGAGACCGAAATAGCCCAGGTAGAGAAACAAAGACAGAAAAACACGGAGAGTGAAAGAAGATAAGAGAAGGGAGAGGCAGGAGGAGCGCCATTCTCTCATAAAGCGAATGTGTATTATTGGCACCGCTTATAACTCAAAAACCACTAGTCTCCATTTGACGTTAGTGCAGGAGGCTGTAAACTCTGAAGAAAAGTTATCATGCCTTCTGACGCTGTACACCTGCGTAGAAAGACTCTTTCTTCATATCCACGGCTTGGCAATAAATAAAATGCACTAATGTCCCGTCCCAAGTGCACTGCGTCCTGCCTCTATCGGCCTGGCTGCATTGTTGGCCATATTTGATGACGGTTATGACGCAGCCGTACTGTGACTGGAAGCAGCGCCTGACCCACACTGTCAGATTTTTAGCAGATTAAATTATTTGCAATGACATAGGTGCACCGGAGCCAAAAGAAAATGTGACGCGTGCCACAAAACGAGACTATTTTCTCAGTTAACTGTCAACAGTTGGGTTTGACGGATTGCGTCAATTGATGAAAACAGCAAAAAAGTGTGCCATAAGTTTGTGCAAATGTTGCGACACCTTTTTTAGTTGCACCAAACGATAACTAATATGTACAAAGTAGTATCGTTCAAAGTCACAAAGAAAGCTACTTAACAAATGGCACAAATTGGAGTGGTGTACAAAAGCGCGGATGCAGGTAGCAATAAATTAAACAGGTGTGAGGAAGCCGTAAAGAAGTGGTGAAGAACCTTAAATGGAAGGTCCGAGAGGGCATAGATAACATTGGGCATTATAATAATTTTTAGGAGGGCCATTTATCCCATGGTTATGATGGGACATTCCAGGCCTCTGTTTATCTTCGTAGGTTGGACAGCTACTGAGATAGGTTCTGCCCCAAAGAAACTGTCGGGTCTGAAGATATCTGTATTATTAAGTATATTGAGGGGCATATGTAAATAGTAAGAGCAGCTAAGAATACATATAGAACAAAATAGATATAATTTCACTGGGATGATCATATACCTAGCAGCTGATGGTGCAAGTCAAGAAACTTGAAGTTTCAAGATGCATAGGTAAATACCCATAACCTCTACTTGACCTTTATGTATGAAGTCACTGAGCCACCGTTGATATTGTGAAACTGTTTCACGTTAACCTTCACATAATGTTTAACCTTTTGAATGCATTGTATTTTGTTTTGGAGGCATCTCTCGCTATTGCCTGGTTGGTTGCTGAAACTTTTCCCCTCAAGAGACCTAGCATTCCAAACTCCTACCCTTGACACTACTAGGGCCAGGCAAGTAGTAATCCCAAGATGCTACCTCCGAAGTGACTACAACTTTAGTGCTTCAGACTGAAACCTCTCCCTTTAATCTGGCATAACACCAAAAAGCAGTGTTCAAATGAAGTGCTCAAGCCTGTGTGACGCTCGGGCTATCTTCCCGATGGCATCACTGAACTTGTGGTACAATAGAACTGATCTTAAGAAGCAGTGTATATTGACTTGAAACCTGCCCAGGACCCTTGTGGAACAAATGGTGTCTCCTTCAAATCCTTTCCCAGAAACGCAGTAGCTTGTCTCCTTTGTGTGACCTTATTTGCGCCCCTCCCCTGTTAGTGGCGGGTTGGAATGCTTTGGTTTCAGTGGCTGTTTTCTACATTCGCATTACCTCATAACACGAAAAGAGCTACAACATTTTCCATAAAGTAGTTTGTCCTTACACGTCTGTGTTGTTGCTGCCTCTGTGTGGGACCTCCCTGGATAAACAGGATTACGGTGTGCATTGTTTGCAGCAGGATAGAAGTTCAGCGTTCAGACCCCGTGTCTGCCTCTCTGATGCGGTCTGGCTGGTTCATCCCTGCTCCTGCTGGTGACTCGCAGGTACATCATTGTCGGAGTGGTACACGCAGGTCTGACTGCCAAAGCCTGCGGGGCTGAGAGGGGTTACATAATCACGGTGCTTCTCTGGTTAGTCACAAAGGTGTGAAATTGTTTAGGTTGTTTAGTTCAAACATGTCTTTTAAGGAGAACCAGTGGCAGATGAGGGAATAGAGATACGATACCTCATAGCAGCCTGGATTGTAACATCTGGCAAACAAGCTCTCGTGCCAGCGGTTGTTGGCACTGGGGTTTTGGGTGTGTGTGTAAAGCTTGAAGTTGTGCTGTAGTCGATCCTGGGCGATCTTTAACTAACACGAAATAACGGAGCTGTCAGGCACTGCCCAGTCGGGCTCCTCAGCCCCCACAGGCTGTGGACGGCTGATGCACACTCTTTGATAAGGAAATAGGTACAAGAAACTGGCCAGAAGGGAAGTTTGGGGGGCAGCCGAGCACAGCGAATTCTGCCACCTGGGCATATTGGGAGGGGGAGGGGCTGGCCGGTGAGCAGCCATTTTGGGTAACTTTGGGCTACATTGGGATTAGCCCAATTGTAGCCCAATTTTGATTTAATAGCCCAAAGGTATATAGGGCTTTTTTGCGCTTTCCCAGCCACCATTTTAGGCTTGGTGACCTGGTGACTGGGAGCGCTGTGCAGAGTAGGGTTTTTTACCCCGCCCTCCCTCCCTAGTTTTTTTCGTTTTTTTGGGGTGTTTTTTACTCTTTTTTTGGGGTTTCTCCGGAGGCGCTTATTGGAACAGGTTCATAAGGGTTTGATATGTTGTATATTTGTCGCTTAGAGCAGGTGCTGGCGGGGTTGTTGAAAGTTGGCCAGGATTGGCTGTAGTTTTTAGTTACATATTGGTAGTTTGTGGGCAGGAGCAGGGAAAGGGTAACCAGGTAGGCTAAGTTTAGATTAGAGGCTTGTTAGTTACAGTTGCACAAAGGCAGGTAGGAATTTGGGTCATGGGAGGTTAGGATTTGTAAATGCTATATTGTGTAGGATTGTGTAATATTATTGTTATGGAATGTTATGTTGTATTTTGCGGGGTGGGGGATTTGATGTGGGGATCGTAGTGGTGAGGGGGCAACAAGGGGTCAGGTAATTTATGTATAGCTAGGTTTTAGTTTTGGAAGGCAGTTGCCAAGGTTACTAAATTGTGATATGTTCCTTTTTCAATAAAGCGGCCTTTTACACACACACAAAAATTGGTCTCGTGCTGGCTTGCCCCCCACCCTCCCAAATGATAAGCATATGTTTAGGCAGGTGGTTACTATGTACTACATTCCGAGACCCTAAGCAAACAGCACATGCCTTTATATGGCGGAGTTCTGGCTGGGAAGCAGCTGAGTGTGATGCAGAACTGGAAGGGACATCTGCGAAATCAGCAGGAGCATCATAGGGAAGGGGTCCAGGCTGTGTCCAGTGATTTACGTTCTGAACGTACGGTACATGGGAAGAATGTAATTTCACTAGGTCACGTATGTGCTTTCTTCCTAAGTAAATCAGTAGCATATTTCAAATGAAATGTTAGTTTTGGATTTTTCCTTCAGATAAACATTTCAATAATATACAAGTCACCTGTTGATGCTTTTGCTTTCATCTGCATGGCGCAACAAGCATTGAAAACCTCGTGCAGCTACTAAAAGCCATTGGACTGTATTCCCTTAATGTTCAGTTGGAATCCGGGTTTACCCCAGATGGTCCCCATCCCTGGCCCCAGGACCTATTCTTCCTCCCTTTAAATGCAGAGTTTTTAGAGGAACGCTCAGTGTTATAGTGTCTGTGCCTGCATCGATCCCATCCCTGCTCTGCTGCCTGTGCAGCGCAGGCCTTCTTCGATTCAGGATATTGCATTGTTCTCAGCTGCTGTGTGGGAGGTTTTACATTAAGCGAAGCCTCGCCTTTTTGTTGCCTCAGGTTATGTGGCAGCACATTGAGAAATACTTTGTTTTTAATGCAGTGTTTCTGAAGCTGCTTACTCTCACGCTCCTGGCCCTTCTGCCTCTGTTTTTTTCACTGTTCAGATAAGAAAGAACACTCCAGATTTTCCGTGTTTGAGGTTTCTTGTCCCCTCGTGATTGAGATTAGGTTCGCTGATTAGATTACGTGTTACCTGCTGATGATAAACTGTCAGTACTGTGGTGTGTGTGTGTGTAAGTGGTTGAAAAGCATACTGTTAGTCTGTCTCACTTCACAGTATTCTATTGCTTCTCCATCTCTCTCCTGGTTCGCTGTGGTCGAAACGGCCTTATTTCCGCCTGGTGGGCGTCCTTTGATATGCTTCTCAGGATGCTTTTTTTTAATTTCTGTAATTTTTTATTGTATGTAAAAAAAAAATATATTTACATGGAGCATACATGAGTGGAGATCAGAGCTTGTTCGAGTGCGAGTGGGACTCAACCATGTAGGCGTATAAGGGCGACTCTAGGAGACATTGAGTTATTTTTACCTCGTATATGCTCTCCACTTTGGTTGCCACAAATAACACTACAGCCATAGTGAGTTCCTCCTATGTGTGAATTGTGTGGCTTCTGTCATCCACACACAACAGTAGTTCCTGGGGAAAAAAAGTATGCTGTAGATGTGTGGAGATCTTATGCATGCAGGAAGCTGCAGGAAATATAATGTACTGGGATTTATGGGATACACACAATGCGAACTGGGTATAGACAAGTTGAAGTTCAGAGTTAACATAACATCAAACTTGCATTTAAAGCACTAAAAGTTGCAGATAAAAAAGACTCCATTATTGTGAAGGAGACATTGTTTGCAGTAGGAACAATAGGTAGATTCAATTGCTTCTTGTGGGAGATAGCCTTTCTAGTCAAGACTGATCACTAACCACTGAAAAATAATTTTCACGAACAAAGCTTTGAACTTGGTGAAGTGGTTAACCAGTTTGTTGGAGCATACCTATAAAATAAAATACAAGCTAAAGGTGGGTATCTAAAAGAGACCGTACTTATAGATTCCTTACCTTGGAAATTACCCCCAGGTGTCAGACTGGATCCAGGTAAATTTTTTCGTAGCAATACCTCTGCGTGTCGGTAGGTGGCGTCGGCCGACTCCGTCGTCGGCGTCGTGGTTGCAGGACTGATGTCGCGGTGTCTACTCAGACGCCGGGCCTGAGCGCTGACGTCCGTTCTTTCACTTGTGCTTTTCACATCTTACATAAGCTTGGGACTTTCTGTCTCATAAAACTTTCAAAACCCATGTTTGGTAATGCGTATGTGAGTCCTACACTTTTCTTGACGTGCTCCAGTCTCAGTCAATCAAAATATTGGTCTAATCTAATTTACGCTGATTGACAGATATCATGTGTTTTTATATGGCTTTGTAGAGGTCTCTTTTTAAATTCTCCCTAGAAGAATTTTGCTTTTACTACATGAAGCAATTCTAGTGTATTTTAAAATAATACTTTGCACGTTTGAAGTAGGTGTGCTTGCTGGATGGTCTCGTGAGACGAAAGAGTTTTAGGTCTTTAGTTCTGCATACCTTTTAAATGTAGTACTGTAAAATGACTACCCCATATCAATTTGAGCTGCATTTTTAGGTCTGGTGGTAACCAATACCTTTTGATTTTACTAAAATTATAAATAATTTTGTGGCAATTCTGGGTTGTTTATGTTGCATTTCAACATACGCGCCTCCACAATGAATTGGGATGCAAGTCTTGTCTCCATATCTATGATTTTGAGTACGCTAAAAGTTGTCAGTATGTGTGAATGTCGGGTGACCAAGGCCGCACCGGTCGACTGAAACACGTAATGGTGGAAGAACAATAAAGAAATCAAACTGCCTGAGGTATCTGCTTGTATGTGTGTATAGATATATATATATATATATATATATATATATGTATGTATATATATATATATATATATATATATATATATAATGTGTATATATATGTGTGTGTGTGTGTGTGTGTGTATATATATATATATATAGATGTGTGTGTGTATACATATACGTTTGTGTGTGTATATGTGTGTGTGTGTATATATATATATGTGTGTGTGTGTGTATATATATGTGTGTGTGTGTGTGTGTATATATATATATATATATATATATATATATATATATGTGTGTGTGTGTGTATGTATGTAGATAGATATATTCCATCCACTTCTCCTGGCTACCGCTGTCCTCACGGTGGGTGCTTCCAGCTCACGAGGACGGGTTCGTGTAAAAACTCTTCTTTTAGTTTATTTTACATTTTCACATGCAACCCACAGCTAACAAACTCGTTTCTATCAGTTTTTGACAAAGGCCAAGGCGTCGAAACGCATTTGTTCGCTGTGGGTTGCATGTGAAAATTTAAAATAAACTCCCCTCTCCTCTACTATGCATTCCTCCTAACTCCCCCTCACTATACCCTCGTACTCTTACTCCCCCTCTCCTCTGCCCCCTCTCTCTACTAACTTTCATTATCCATTTCCATCTTAATCTCTATCTCTATTCTCTCTGCCCCTTTAGACATGCTGGCTACACTATCATTTTGTAACTCGTTCTCGCTTCAATTTTTGTTTATTTCATTGTTTGTTTTTCACCTGCCTTGTAAAGCGCTCTGATACTCTCGGGTCCAGTAGCGCTATATAAAACCTTTGAAAATAAAATAAAATAAAAAATATATATGTGTGTAATGTATATATGCCACAATGATCACCCCCTTCAAAGTAATCCAAGGCCACAACGGGGTACGTGGTGGAAGCTTTTAATGCACAGAATAAAACAGCATGATGAACTTCGGCTAATGAGCCTTCCTCTGACGCTGTTTAATTCTCGGATGCCTCCTCCTCCCTCCTTTGTAGATTGCTGCAGCCCTCCCATTCGGGGGAGATCAGCTGATTCCGTTGCCGGGAGACAACTGTAGTCTAATGAACAACTACAGGTCCCAAGATGCACCAGATAAAATCTGCATGGCAACTGAATTAAATGTTTTTCAAATGTTGAAATGCTAATCAAAGGAGGGGCCGTGTAGTGGCTGGTGGCGCCGCTTATAAAGGGTTAAAAAGCCTCCTCGAGTCCCCAACGTCCAAAGACCCTTAGCTGGAACCAAAACCGAGCCGTGATACAGGAGGAAATCAACCTGCCTCCCTGTGAAGTCACAGTCTGCCATTGACAGCGGCTGCTTGCCTGGCCCGTTTCTGAGGCTGTCCTGGAACATTCAATACCTTGAAATTTCTGCCACGATGCCATCAAAGTTCCGGGACAACTTGTATGGACGGGGTCTTGCATCGCGCTCCTGGCAGACGCAAAATATATGCCACAACAATCACCCTCTTCAAAGTAATCCAAGGCCACAACGGGTTACGTGGTGGAAGCTTTTATAATGTATATATATATATATATATATATATGTATATTGCCAAAACCTCAGTTTCCCCAAGGACACGTGTGTGTGTGTGTGTGTATATATATATGTATATGTTTGCCAATCCTTGGAGAAAAATACTCTGCCCGCGGGAAAGTACGGCGCCTCAAGTGAAGTGAAATCACCGAGGTCAGCAGAAGTATCAAGCGAAGGGGAGACGCGGGACCGGAGGGTCTTTGCCGAAGTCCTGAAGCAAGAGAAAAGGGCTGACATAACCAGCGGTGAGGAAAGAATAGAGTTTGAGGCAAACGTACTTCCCGGCTGACGGAACCGGCGGAGCGGCTGCTCTTTGCCGAGGAACTGTGTGTGAGCGCTGAGCATCGAAGCGCAGCTGTTCTATTGAAAAGTGGAACGGGAAATTAACATTGCAATGTTGTCGGCAGACCGAGAGGCTACAAGGAGACAGGCAGCTGATATGCTGTTTATACAAAGGAACAACAGCGACATCGGAACAGCGGGGCAAAGCGCAAACAACGATAGCGCTTTAGATAATAAAAAAACGCTGTGGGACAATTTATGGAGGGCTGCAAAATTGGAGCAAGTGAAGTGGTGGGAGCCACGGCTCTGCAGAAATATGTGGAGGCACAGATGGTCCCGAGGCGGCTGAGAATATTTATAACACCAACCTTTGCAAACCCAGATCCAGAACTAATTGAGGAATGGGTACAAAATAATCATGCCAGCTCGGCTATAATGCTAAAATTGCTTATAAAATATACCATTAAAGAGAAAGAACAATTGGCTGAAGAAATAGAGAGGGTTTCAACTCTATTAAAAGCACTCTACACAGATACAGAATTTGAAGCAGAGATCAAAAAAGTCAACCTTTGCTTACAGAAAGCAGAGGATGAAATTAAGTTAAAAAAACAGAGAAAATTCTACAGAGACCAACAAGATTATAGATTGGGACAAATATTTACTTTTGGCAAAAAGTTTGATCAACTAAGAGGAGCAAAACATGGCGGCTCTGGCAATATGGTAGAGACTGTTACAACACTACAAACTGTGGAGAAAGAAAACCCTGTGACACAAGTAGTGAGTAGTCAAACTACATCTAAAAGTCAGGTAGAAGAAGAGGCTAGCACAAGTGGGCAAGCTGGAGTAAAATCTAAAATTTTAAAGGAGTTCGACCTAATGGCACTTGCGAGACAAGGTCAAAACCCTGGAAGTCCAGGACCCCAAGCAAACAAAGGACGTGGTCGAGGCGCCAGAGGAGGAAAAAGTTGAGGCGCAGGAAAGCAATGGAATCCAAATCCGTCCGTGGGAATGATGACGAGAGGAAAAGCAGCAAAGGAATAATGGAGGAGCTGACTGTGGTAAATTTATCACACATTATACTTACTGATACCCAGATTAATGTACTCTCTTTGGGGTTAATTTTCTGCCCGACTAGCAAATCTGACTACACTGGTGGGAGAATAGATCTCTTCCACTTCACACGTAAACTAAAACTCAAGAAGGGGTTTGAGCATAAAAAATCATTACAGGGGGTGAATAATGTGGGAGATCCCAGTGAATTAACTATTGGGGATTTCTCTACTGTACAACTGCTACATGAGCTAAGAAATGAGGAGACTAATGAAATTGATCCAGCAATAGTAGCAGCTGAAGAACAGCTTATCATTGATAAACAATGCGGTAGTAGCTTTAAACCCCGCTCTGTATTTTTACCTCAAATCCATTGCGATGCCATTGACATTTTTGAGAAAGGTGTCAAAGATGAATTTAAAAAACTTAATCAAAGCAAAAATAAATTTGTCCACAATCTCACAGTAGAACAGAAAAAGGCTATTGTGGAATTGAAGAATAACACCTCAATAGTCATAAAGAAATCTGACAAAGGGGGGAATATTGTTGTCTGGCCCTTAAAAATGTATTTAGAAGAGGGCTTCAAACAGTTGAGTGATAAATATAATTACTGTAAGACAACAAGGAAATGTTATGAACAAAGCAATGAACAATATATGAATAGCTTAAAAAGATGGAAAAATGAAATATTGATTTCTGATGACGAATTAAAATTTCTGTATTGTGACCATCCGAGGCTACCCACCTTGTATTTACTGCCAAAGCTCCACAAAAACAAAGAGGTACCACCGGGACGACCTATAGTTTCTTCTATAGGGAGTCTATATGAGATGACGTCCAAATACATTGATCATTTTTTGAGACCCTATGTACAATCACTACCATCGTACATACGAGATACAGGAAATTTCCTAAGATTAATTGATACCATTGAGTGGGATGAGGGGATGTGGCTAGTAACACTAGACGTGAATAGTCTATATACTTGCATACCCCACTCCCTGGGTATAGAAGCCAGTAAACACTATCTAAAAAAGAGACAGGTCTCATACCTCAAACATACGGACATGTTATTAGACATGATTATGGCATGTTTAAACAACAATTTCTTTCTATTTAATCACTCCATCTATTGTCAGACCCAGGGGACGGCAATGGGAACATGCTCTCCCCCAGTTACGCAGGATTATTCCTGGGCTGGTGGGAGGAGCATGTGGCAAGTAAGATCTATGCCTTTTCCCATAACGTCGTCCTCTGGGCCAGATACATTGATGATATCTTTTGTATCTGGTGTGGCACAGAACAAGAAGCATTTTACTTCACTGATACACTAAACAATAACGAGCTGAATCTCAAATTTACGAGCACAGTGGCTAAGAAGAGAATTGAATTCTTAGATGTGGAGATTTCTGTGAATGAAAAGAAATTAGAAAGCACACTATTCAGAAAGGAAACATCAGGGAATAGCCTGCTTCATTCCAGCAGCTGCCACCCTAGGAATTTAGTCAACAGTATTCCGTATGGAGAACTGTTACGTGCAAAACGTAACTGTAGCACGGAAGCTGGGTTCCTAGAAGAGATGGAGGTCATGTCCATACGTTTTATTAAAAGAGGGTACCCTGAAAAGATCGTGAAAGAGGCATGTAAGAAAATCCTACTGGTAGACAGAAAAGAATTGCTAGTGGATAGAGGAGAGGAAGTAGATGTCAACGCTCCATTACGTTTCATTACAACGTTTAGCAGCCAAGCTTGGGAGGTGCGGCGTTGTTTGAAAAAGTTCTGGAGTGTCTACAAACTGACAATACCCAAAAGAATTGTATTGGCGATAATCCCAAAATCACCTATCGCAAATGTAAAGCTCTAGGCGATCTGTTGTGTAGTAGTGAGGTGCAGGACAAAACACCAATTAAAGGGTTCTATACTTGCAGAGCTTGTAAAGCCTGCAAGTATAGCAATAATATGAAACAAATTGAGCTGTCGACACATCAAAAACCATTTGTGATAGACAAACATCTATCATGCAAATCGGATTATTGTGTATATGCCCTGATCTGCCCCTGCCCACAAATTTATATAGGCAGCACTATACATGAAGTCAAGAAGAGGGTCCTAGAGCACAGAAGAGCTATCGTCAACGAGGACAAACAATACCCAATAGCTCGACATTTTAAGGAGAAGCATAATAAAAATGTTGATCTCCTTAAATTCTGTGCATTAGACCGAATTGCAAAGGATGAAAGAGGGGGGAATCGCCTGAAAGAACTGAGACGCAGGGAATAAAAAATTATCATTAAATATGAAACAATGTTTCCGGTAGGATAGAATAAGGACGAAGAGCTTGCGGTCCATCTAGGATAACGTGTTAACTGCTGTATGAACCAAAGTAGCCTGTATTGATTTTATTTGTTGAGTATGAAATTTTTAAGAAAACTATGAACTCACTTTACGTATATGTATATTTTATCATAGGAGACTGAGACACCAGCATCTGTAAAATGGAACACTATTGAGGAAGCCAGTATTGCCATATACAACAGCCCACTGGGGCAGAATTGTACAAAATATTTCTTATTCTGTTGCTAAGTACATATGGTTATTTAAGTAGCCCACTGGGGCGGAATTGACAAATTTATATAATATCAATACTTTTGACCACCAATTGATTAATTGGAAATAGGATAATTTCTCTAAAAACTGAATTCTAAATGTAAAATATATTAATTTGCATTGGTCATATTATTTTGCCGAAAGTAATTCCATACAATGAATTGTAACTGTATTTTACCAATATGAGACTGATATAAACCATGCTTTGTAATAGGGAATGGAATACTACAAAATGGCACCCATGTTTCATTACCTTCTGATGTGGTGCAGTAGTTCTATGTTTATGTCGCTTTTTTGTGATGTCCATACTTAGGTTTTTTTCTATATACTTTATTGAAACAACAAAATAATGACCCGTGACCAAGGAGCTGGGCTCCGAAACGCGTCGGGCAGGACTGCCGATTTATGACTGAATAAATCTAATTCACATGCAAAAACGGAGTTTGGGCTCGGCTCTTTCGTTCTTTGTTCGCAAAGGAATCCACGAAGGAAGTTGGTGTCATATATATATATATATATATATATATATATATATATATATATATATATATATATATATCAAAAAAATACCCTTTCAGGTATAGAGTGACACATACATTATGCAAAAAAAAAAGCAGAGAACTCTGGGTAGCTCTCAAGTTTAGGTGTAAAGCAGCTCCCTTGTAGAGCACAACACGAGGCGACACTCTAGATCTGCTTACCTCAAATGTCTGCTTTTCTATCAAAGTTTTTAAGCATAGGATTAGCACAGTGCCATCCACGCCGAGATAGAAAGGGACAAAGTCTTTTTCCATTTCTACAGCACAGTCTTTAAGCATAGAACTAGCACAGTGCTGTCCATGCCAAGCTGTAAAATGGCAAAGGCCATTTACCACTCCAGGCACAATGAGTAAAAGCAACTCCTGACACAGTGTTTTGCTCTACTTAGCGCTCTTCAGATAGGTATAGCTTTGCTAAGACACAAGGGAGCACCCAGTATAAGTCAAGACAGTACACTTTCAGCCATAGAATGACGCATAGTTTATGTAAAAAAGAAGCAGAGAACTCTTCTTTTTTGCATATATTTATTTATATGTATGTATGTATATGTTTATATATATATATATTTGTGTATCAATTTCATACACATAGGGACCACTACCTGCCCTTAAAAAATGAAACGAGAACGTTTCATTAAAAAAAAATGCATCCCATTTTCATTTAATAAAAAAAACTGCTTTATTTAAAAGCAGTCCCAGACTTGTTGGTCTGGTGAGCCCAGCAGGCCACGATCCCTGGGAGGGCCTGTCATTCCCAGTGGGCTCGCAAATTGCGAGTGGCTCATTATTATTCATGGCAAATAGCGCCTCGCAAATTATGAGTTGCAAACTAGTCGCAATTTCTGAGGCGCTAATTTCCAAGTCCTACATCTGGCCCATAGTGAATAGTGTTCTTTGTAATAATTAATTGGGCTTATGTCAGACTAGGACCACATTTTGTGGTTGAGGTGCTTGGATTCGATGGCATTAAAATGACCAATTACACCTCAGATGTCAAACTCAAGCATAAAACAGTTTTGACACTATGTGCGACAGTGGTGGCTGGTAATATTAGCAGGGAGGAAATGGACGGGACACAGACCATGCACTCACACACGTGCACATACACGTCCATTCACAACATTCGTCTACAGGTAAATCGCACCACCAATCCTTATTATTCGTGTTCTCTAGAAGATCTTTCCTTTTATTCCTGAGGAACTTTGCAAAGCAGTGGCTCTCGCGTTGATCACCTCGCTATTAGACTGCTTTAATGCCAATTATCTGAATATTAACAACTACTCATTGAACAAACTCCAGATGGTGAAAAATGTGGCTCACAACTCTTCCTCAACATCCCGACATGCCGTTCTGTGAACGAAGGTCTGCGGAATCGGCACAAGCTTCCAAGTAGGAAGCGCATGATTTTTAAAGCACTCCCTATGGTGCACCTGCGCTTCATGATAAAGGAGCACTTACAATCGGGTCCACTTTTACCTGGTACAGACCATCTATGTGGTCACCCTCTGGCAAAAAGGGTTAGTTCCTAAACGTCCTTTTCTTTGGGAGCTGCTAAATTATGGAGTACTCTTTCTAAATATATCGCTGAGACTCTTTTGTCTCCTTTCGAAAACATTTGAAAACCTGCCTTTTCACATCCTTGGCGTTTTTTTAGGCTGTATTAAATCAGTTGATCGGTTGTTGCTTCCTCTTTTTCTTCTCATTATTTGTAGCTTAGAGCTGCCTCGTCTTTGCTTTCTCTGTTCGGGGATCCAAAATAGGGCTTTGGGATTCCCTAGAAGCAGTGCTTGGTACCTGTGGGTTAAGCTAGTTTGAAAATCTCTTTTCATTTAATTTCATTCATCTCATATTAATTTCACTCACTCCCAAATATTCATACATGCATACACGCACCACACATTAAAAAAATAATCACACTTACCTATTCAGCTCTGCCTCGGACGTCTCTGAAGGGTTGTCCCTACCTCGTCACTGTATGGAATGGGGTCAGTGAGAGTTGCCTACCCCACCCCAATCTGTGATGAGCTGCCACTGATTGACACTCAGTCCTGGACACTTCAGGGCTTAAAACTGAAGCTCCCAGGTCCGAGGAAATCAGTGACGCTCCCCCTCGTCATGAGGGAAAGGGCATTAACCACATCCGTGCGGGTGGGATTTACCGCCGGTGCTGAGCCCTAATAGAAACGGGCGTGGTCATGACGGAATGGATCCGTCATGAGCACAGCTCAACTGATGCTCATGACGGAACCGTTCCGTCATGAGCATCGAAGGGGTTAAGGTGCTTTGCCAGGCTGAAAAGGTTACAATCACAGGAGCTGTGAAATCTTGTGCCTGGGAAAGTTCAGTTCAGGCAGCCAGGAGCCTGCGCATTTAGAAAATGTCTAGCTCTTGTCTGTCAGGCTGACCTTTGCTCAACCTGACAGAGACTCTAATGTTTTGGCAAAAGATTAAGTGCTGTGGCCCCTCAGCCCATTAGGACTAGTCACGGCTGATGTGAATCCCTCATTGGCGCCCTCCTCTAACATGTGGGTTTGGCATATCCTGTTCAGGATTAGCAACATTTCCCCATCCAGTTGTTGGACATTCTACTGGGACTCTTCTGTGTATGTCAAGTGCCTCCATTCAAATTTTGGATGCAGGTTGTTGAACATACTATTCGGACGCTTCTATGTCAGTTCAAGTGCCTCAATTCAGATGTTGGATGGAGAAAGAAATCAGCCATACAGTGCACAAATAAAACACACATGATAACAGTGCTTAATTTGAGCCAGTGGTTTCCGGCACTCGGCAACATCACTTAATTGGCAACACTGGCAACTTGGTGGTGATGTTTGTCTAATTTAGAGAGGGGCACAATAACAGTAGTTTATTAATTCCATTTATATTACTAATGAATACCTGTCGCCTGAAGTAATCCAGTAGACCAATCACTTTGTAGAAACCAGTTTATTCACAACAGACAGCTTGTACATCCACAGTGTCCTGAAGCCAATGTCTCTCTGACCAACCCCCGCTGTTAGAACACTCAGTAACATAGAAACCATAACCATTCCATAAGTGTGTTCTAACAGGGAATACTACACACCTTCCCCCTTAAAAAAAAAAATGAAGTAAAAGAGAACCTAACAAAAAAAAACGAATGTACAAAATCACGCAATTTAATAGGAGTATGTTTGATGCGAGAACTTTTCCTCAATAAAGAGCTATTCAGCCCTACAGCATTACTTACATAATCATTGTCAGAAATGTTACAAGAAACAGGAACTTGGATATCACTCATACTCACAGGATTGGACACATTAGTGTCAATATTTTGTGGATCACATCCAAAAGTGTCCAACATTGCAGAGTAACTTTCATTCTCTTCATAGGGCCTTGGAGAACAAACTTGAGGAGTCATTTTAGATTCCGCAGATTTACATAAGGAAATTCGTCTAAAGTTCCATATTTTACCATCTTCTACTCTTACTGCCTTGCTGAATACTTTCACAACTTTACAAGGGTCTGGCCATTTTGCCCATTTGTTACCACAAAACCTACCAAACTTGACTCTTACAAAATCTCCAATCTTGATTCTTGAACTATGATTGGTTTTCTGTGCAGAAATGCCTCTAATTTTTGCCTGATACCTTGAAACTCTCTCTTGAACCTTAGAAGAATCGGAGGAACTAGACAATATTTTAACTTTCATCCACCAAGGTAAAAGCTTTGAACCAGGTTTCCTACCTCGTAACATTTCAAAAGGGGAAAGACCAGTGACAGAATTGGGAGAAGTACGGTAAGACATCAAAGTTGCACGTAACGCTTTTTTCCAATCCATGTTACTTTTAAGTGCCAATTGAATAGACTCTTTGATGACTCTATTAAAGCGTTCTATTTGACCATTGGCCTGAGGGTTGTAATTAGATACTCTCTTATGTATTATACCACATCTTTCAATGAACAGAGCAAATCCTCTACTAATAAACTGAGGACCATTGTCCGAAACAATTTCAGCAGGAATACCCCCTCTACAAAAAAATCTCATCCAAAAATTCAATAACCTGTGTAGAAGTTATTCTTTCAACAACTTTCAACTCCGGCCATTTAGAATAGTAATCAATCTTTACCAAACCAAACACTTCCTTATCAGTAGACAAATTAAGTGGACCAATAATGTCGATACCAAGTTTTTTCCAAGGACTCGAAACAAATTCAACTGGAGAAACACTAACATCCAAAGGTTTAACAGATTTATCACTCTTCGCACAAGGAGAACAAGAACTGACCCATTTGTCAACCATTCTATCAACACCTGGCCACCAGTAAAATTCTCTAATGCGACTTTTGGTGTTGGACATCCCCATATGCCCTTCATGAGCCATAGAAACAATTTTTTCTCTTGGCTTGAAAGGAGGCACTATTTTGTCACCTCTAGTCACAAAACCATAGTCAAACATGAGTTCTTCTTTTATTTTATAAAAAGATGATATCTCACCAGATAATTTTCTTTCTTCAGGCCAACCATTCTGCAAGAACTCAACAACATCCGACAAACTACTGTCTTAACTCATAGCTGCTCTCCATTCAGCTTCAGAAATGGCATCTAATCCACTTTTGAGATTCTCACCATTTATATCGTCAATAGAGAAAACCACATCAGAATCACTACAAATGTTGCTAATCGCACAATTGTCCGGCAAGGGTAACCTTGACATGCAATCAGCATGTACATTTAAACGACCTGGAATGTACTCTTTTGCGCATTGAAATTCCTGCAATTTAGCAGCTAAACGTGCTAGACGAGCAGTCGGGGTCCGACCACCTCCAGCTGCCAACATGTTAATTAACGGCTTGTGGTCGGTTCTTAAACAAAATTTTGTGCCCCACAAAAATTGTCTAAAATGTTGCACAGCCCAAGTGCAAGCTAACAATTCTTTTTCGATGGTAGAATAATTGTATTCAGCACCTCTAAGAGTTCTAGATGCATAAGAAACTACATACTCCTCACCCATATTCTTTTGCAACAATACAGAACCTAATCCAACATTACTTGCATCAATACAATCTTTACCAATTTCAAATGGTCTTAAGAAAGTAGCATTAACAATTTCCTTCTTAAGAAGTTCGAAAGCAAATTGTTTTTCTTTGTTCCAAACACATTTTTCATTTTTCTTTAACAATAATCTTAATGAATGAACTTTTGAGGCTTAATCTTTTACAAATTTGCTGTAGAATTCAGTAAGACCTAAAAATGATACAAGTTGTTCTTTTGTGGATGGGGCGGGAGCATTAGATATACTTTGTATATGATAAAATGTAGGTTTGATGCCTTGTGAGGAATTTTCATGACCCAAATATTCAACACTACTTTGTCTAAATTTACACTTTGCACATTTTAGAGTTAAACCTTTATTCTGTACACATTGCAACACTTTTCCCAAATTCTTGTCATGGTCCTCAAAATCCTTTCCAAAAATTAGAATATCATCCTGGAAGGCAATAGCACTAGTACAACCTTCCAGGACTTCCTTCATGAGTCTTTGGAAAACTGAGGCCGCACTTGCAAGCCCGAATGGCATGCGACGAAACTGAAACATACCCTCAGGAGTAATAAACGTTGTTAAAAATGTTGACTCCTCATGTAAAACTACTTGATGGTAAGCACTAGCTAAATCAGTGGTGGAGAAAACACAAGCACCTGATAGCGTAGAAATAAGTTTGTGAATGTGTGGTAACGGATGTCTATCGATACAAATTTCCTTATTCAAGCTGCGAAGGTCCACACATAGACAAAGCTCGCCATTGCTTTTGAGAGAGAAAACTACTGGCGAAACCCAGGGAGAAGATTCAGTAGGTTCAATTATGTTTTTAGCTACTAAATCCGACAGAATCACTTTCAACTTATCACGATAAGCTAATGGTACATTTCTGACTCTATGTCTAATAGGAGTAGCACCCTCTTTTAAAATTATTCTGTGCTGAAAATTAGTAAACTCACCAAGATTGTCACTAAAAATAGAAGGAAACTTATTTCTTATTTTAACTGTGAACTCATTATTCTCACAAGGTACAACATACACCGGAGGTGATGCATTGGGATCAAGTTTGATACCTAATTCTTGTTGGTGGGGCCAACCAAGAATAGACGCATCTTTGGTTGAAATATAAACTTTCCCTGTAGTTTTCCTATTTTTAAATCCAATATCAGACCACATAAAACCATCAAGATTGATTTTTTAACCAGAGTAGCCACCAGGCTGAACATCTGGTGGTAAAAGTTAAGAAGTACACCAGAATTTGTCAAATACATCCCTGCCAATTATGCTGTACCAAGCACATGAGTCAATCAACATGGAAATTTCCTTCCCATCTATTAAAATGTTATCACTGGGAAAACCTTTACACTTAGCATCCTCAACACATAGTAAACTATTGATTTCATTAGCTTGTTCGAGATTTTCTTCCTCCTCGAACCCCACTAAATTTACTTTCTGTGAAGATCTTCTCATTTTACTGAAATGACCAGATCTTTTGCATTTAATGCATATCTTGTTCCAAGCAGGACAACCCCTATAGCTCCCTACGTGATCAGTCCGACCACATCTGTAACACACTACTTGGTTTTTCTTTCCAAGAAAACGGTTTTCTTTTCCAAAATTCTCCTTTTTAGTAGAAACAAACGTAGATTTCTTAAAATTATGAAAATCTTTTACTATAGCTACTTCAGGGACTATTTCTTTGCTTTTTGTATCTTTCCCTCTAATTTCGCTTACAAAGATTTCGGATTGTTCTATTCCTTTTGCGATATTTAATACTGCACTAAGTGAAGATTCTGTGCCCATCCTTAAACGTTCTTGAATTTTTTTACTTTTAGTTTATCATAATGTGATCTCTTAAAACATGTTCAAAATTGATTGTTTCAAATGCACAAGAACCAGCTAAAGTGCGAAGTGCAGCTACATAGTTTTCAATGGATTAATCTTCCTTCTGAGCACGTGAATAAAATGTAAACCTCTCCATTACTGTATTCATTTTTCTACCAAACCTAGTACTCATTTGTTTAATAACCACTTCAAACACATTAAAATCACCTCCACCTTCTATTGCAGGTACATTTTCTAATTCTTTTAAACCTGCTCCCCCTAAACAATTTTTCAACAGTGCCAATTTCCTTTTGGGAGAACAACCATCCTCTTCAAGAACATCAACATAAGCCAAAAACATGGGATACCAAAGATCCCATTCCATTTTTGGCTCCCCTGCAGTAGGTAGGAAATGTGGGGGAGTATTAATGTTGTTAGACATTTTTAACTACACATATGTCGTAAATATAATAAGTAGTAATGTATTTCAAAAGAAATATGAGTATTAATAATGAAATAATGAACTAAAATAATAAATGTACTCACCGATGTCTGTAGCAGGAAGTTGTTGCTAGAGCAATATAGGTAGTTCAGTCCAGTTCACATACGAGATTCCCAACGTATGAAAATGCTCGCTTCAAGAATAAATAAAGTTCTTTCACTCCGGTGAAAATCAGCGCATTATTTCCAAAGTCGCCATGAAATTGACGAAATAAGATAGCCGCCGTGCGTCTGACGTCACATCAAACGTAGCGTCAAGACGCGATGCTAGAATTGTTGATCAGCGTCGAATGCTGCAAAGGAACGAAGACGTTCGGAGCACGCTCCTCAATCAGGTAAAGGTTTTAAAAGATGCTCTGCAGTTTCCTTTAAAGACGCCAAGCTTCAAAATGCAAATACTTTGAGAATACGATAAACAATCCTCCCAAAGTGCAGTATAAACAAAAGATATGTTGATTAAAGCTGTGATGTACACCCTTGCGCTCAAATTCACACACAGCTCATAGAAGTGCCAATAGGTTTCAATCTTTAGGGTTCACAAAACTCTCAAAATCAGGACAAAATAAAAATATTTGGCTGTAGACAAACTCCCGCTGGTGCAGTCCAAGCACATACAAATCAATCAGCCGCAGGTGCAATCAACACACTATTAAATACCTTTTGAAAACGAGTGAACGCTGTTTGGAGAAACTGAATAAAAATACATTTCTCTTCTTTGAGATGGGTTCTTCATAGTAGCTCCCGATCGTCGCCAAATTGTGAAGTAATCCAGTAGACCAATTACTTTGTAGAAACCAGTTTATTCACAACAGACAGCTTGTACATCCACAGTGTCCTGAAGCCAATGTCTCTCTGACCAACCCCCGCTGTTAGAACACTCAGTAACATAGAAACCATAACAATTCCATAAGTGTGTTCTAACAGGGAATACTACATCGCCCAAACAATTCCGATAGCTTTGGGGTATATGTTTGTGTTGATACTGTCATTGCCAGTGCTTAATGGGGCAATAGGTGATGTAAGGTGCAGTGGGCTCCTGATGCCGATGAACACGCTTATTTTTTCACAAATTATGCACTACATGCCAGCTAGTTGGGCTTTATGTCCAGAAACTTTTATTTATAGTCTCTTCAGGGCAAATGTTATAAAAGACAAGTATTACTGCTCTCCAGAAAGTCAGCTAAGAGCATACACTCTATACTAATACATTCTTACAGTCTCTCACCCTCACAACCCTCATGACTCACTCAAACTATTGAGGATACAACTCTTCCCTACTGCATCTCCTACTGTGGGACCTCAGCCCTCCTTGGAAGTAGGGATCATCCCCAGAAGTGTCTTACATCTAACTAATAGCGCAGCAAATGTAACTAGTGAGGCATACTTCTCATGTGGGGGCAGATGTGAGGATAGCTTTCCCCTAATGTGTCTCTCCGGTCCACCCATGTGTTGAGCTCTACCAATGAACCCAATCTGAGGCTTTCAAAGGTGTGTGATAGTGGGTTAGTGCCTGTTTAGGGAAGAATACATTACTCTTTTTTTGCAGTTGTCACATCCTTTCCTGTCTTGGCAATGTTTATAATGCTTTTGGTAAATTAATTGTGCATCCTAGTGGATGATGGCATGTCGGATGCTTTATGCCATAATCATAAAATTCTAAGACTTTGAACCCGGAGATCAGGCCACCCACTCTCTTTTTTTGTTTCTGGATGACTGTATAAACACTTCGATTAAAGTAACAAAGAGTAACAGATTGCTGAATGCTTTAGGCTAGTTCTCCATTGGCATTCTTCCTTCTTCGTGTTCTGGTCTTTGCAACATCAAGTCTTTTCCTGAGTGCTAGAGTATGTTCCTGGCTTCAGGAAAGATAGCCACGTTTCCTGTGTCTGTTTCAGTCTTTTCTCTACTCTGATGCGAGGAGAGACTTACGTTAAAAACCGTTTTACCAGGCTAATGGGTCTAGCGTATAAATAAAAACAGTGATAGATGGGCTCATCCCAAATTGCAACTCCAGTTCAAAGTTACAGGCAGATGTTTGGGGTAACCAGAAGATACGAAGATCATCTCACAGTAAGTGTTGCTCGGCTCCGTGTATACCAGCTTTTCAAAAGGTGAACAATTAGCCAGATTTCTTGAGATGATGGTAGCTACCTCGTAATGTCTGTTGGCACGCTCTATTGGGCTCATACAGCCTTCAGTCAGTCGAAGGCTTAGTGTCTTCTTTCTTGTTAGAGCTGAACACAGGATGCAGGGGATTATCTGGCAGCCCATCACTTTGTGAAGGAGTGTTGCTGGGACCTTGCCCATTGTCACTATCTTTTATTCAAGTGTCCCTTCTTTCAGGCCACAGGCTTATTTGCTGGAATTGGATTCTTCCAGTAATGTTGGTCTATTTATTTATTCAAAGTTTTATATAGCGCGAAAAAGATCTTTGCAGATATCAGAGCGCTTTACAGAAACAAGGGGTAGGGGCAACAAGAGGGTGAATAAACAAACTATTGGGTACAGTATAGTAGTCGGTAGTAAGTGAGTAGCAGGATAGGATAGCAATCATGTAAAAATATAATACCAATAAACAATCAGGTAACCAATAATACAAAAACGATGCAAAGTCTTTGATCCAACAACAATAGAGTTCAGGTAAACTTGGCCATAAGGATGGCTTTTACCTCTTTCTTAAAAAAATGCAGTGGAGGAGATAAGCCTGGTTTCAGGAGGGAGTGCATTCCAGATCCTGGGTGCCATTCCTGAGAAGGAGCGTTTGTATGTTTTTTCCTTCCGTAATCTTCGAGGTTTCAGGAGGAGATTTTTTGTACTTCTATTGGATCTCGAGCCTCCTGATATAGTCAGCTTTTGAGTGAGGTAGTTGGGTGACTTGTGGTGTACGGCCGAGTGTGTCATACAGGCAATTTTCAGCTGTATTCTGGCTTCAAAAGGCAGCCAGTTCAGGGATTTTAAATCAGGGGATATATGCGAATGTTTTCTTGAACCAGTGATGAGTCTTGCGCAGTGTTCAAGGAGGCTCTTAGGGGTGCGGTTGTTGATAGGGGGAGTCCGCTGAGAGCCACAATTCCGTAGTCTATGCGAGGGATGACTAGGGCTTGTACAGCAGTTTGGAAGTCCTTAGCTGGGAAGAAGGGTTTAAGTTTCCTCAAAGTGTTGATTTGGAAATTAGCTCCTTTAGTTGCTTTGCTAATGTGCTGCTGCATGTTGAGGTTGGCGTCAAGTGTGATGCCTAAGGATTTCGCGGATTCCACGATGGTGGGTTGGACATTGAGCGCAGTTAGGTGATTGAGCCAAATTTGGGTGATGGCGATTTTCGCAGGAGGTGAGATCAGAAGGAACTCAGTTTTCAGAGCATTGAGTTTGAGGTGATTAACGGCCAACCATGATTGGGTGTTTCTGAGTGTGGAGTTCAGAAGTTTGATGTCTTCCGGGGATTGTAGCTTGAGGTAAAGTTGAGTGTCATCGGCGTACATATGGAAGTGTACATTAGATGCTTGAAGCAAGGTGGTGAGTGGTTCCATGACGAGGTTTAACAATGTGGGGGATAGGGAAGATCCTTGTGGGACGCCTAAAGTTACAGGCACAGATGAGGACAGCACGTTGTTGATCTTGAACTTCTGAGACCGGTTATGTAGGAAGGAAGTGAACCATTTGAGAACAGTCCCGGATAAACCCATTCTGGTATTTAACAGCTCCAGTAGGTTCTCATGTTCGACAGTATCAAATGCTGAGGAGAGATCAAGAAGGATGAGGAGGCAGGAATCATTGCGATCAAGGATTTGGAGGGCATCATCAATTATGTGCGTCATAGCCGTTTCCGTGCTGTGTTTTGCTCGGAAGCCTGATTGATGAGGGTTAAGGAGGTCAAACTGATCAATGTGTTTTGTCAGTTGGAGTTGTACGCATTTTTCCAGTAGTTTGGCCAAGGTGGGGATATTGGTGATAGGACGGTAATTGTTTAGGTCAGCCGGGTCAGCTGTAGGTTTCTTGAGTATAGGCGTGACTTGCCCCACCTTGAGTGAGTCTGGGATGAGTCCTTGTTGAAGGGAGCTGTTAATGATTTTAGTCCAGAGTGGGAGGAGCAGGGGGGTGAAGTCTTTTACAGCATTAGCAGGTAGGGGGTCTGTGAGGTGATTGGAGGGCTTCAAGGTGCCGAGCAGTTTGTGAATTGTTTCTTCAGAGTAGGTGTCGAAGGACGTCCATGATGCGTTGTTTTTAGGTTTAGTGGTAGTCATGCTGATGGGGCTGGAGTATCGGCTTACATCATTGAGGAGATCACTTCTTACGTTGTCGGTCTTTAGCTTGAAGAAAGCAAAAAAGTCTTCACAGTGTGGAATATCGCTTGTTGTGCTGTTTGATTGTAAGGGTTGCATCTTGGTTTGAGTTTTGACTAGTTCGAACAGTTTTCTTGGTCGGTTTTTTGCTTGGTCCAGCTGGCGGCTTAAGAAGTCAGATTTTGAGCGCTTGATTTTCCTAAAGTAGGCATTTCTCTTGTTCTTAAGCGTTTTAAGGTGCAGTGCTGAGGGGTCAGATCTCCAGGTGCGCTCTGCCATTCGCTTAGCACGCCTGTCTTCATTGAGTCTACCATCATACCAAGGGTTCGAGTTCTTGGTGGAGACTCTCTTCAGTTGCAGGGGGGCAGCTTCGTTGATTATTGAGGTCATAGAATCGAGGTAGAGGTCGGTCAGTGATTGAACATCAGAGGCGCCCGAAGGGGGAAGGAGGAGACTGCAGGTGTGAGAAGGCAAGGAGTTAGGGTTAAGATTCTTCATGTCCCTTTTCCAGATCTTGGATTTGGTGGGTTGAGCCGGGTTAAGTTTAACTTTTTCGTTGATGAAGAAAGTGTTAATGTGGTGGTCTGACCAGTCACATGGTTGGATCGCCCCCAGTTGGGTAGAGTCCTCTTTGGCGATGATAAGGTCGAGGATCGAGCCTTTGTCGTGTGTCGGGCTGGGTGTGTTGGGTGGTCGTACAGAAACCTTCTGCCCTATTGCGAAGATAAAATGAGGATCAGTTGAACAACAGGCAATAAAGCAAGGAATAATTAGAAAAAGTAACATCCCCCTCAAAAAAAAAAAACTGGAAGAAACTTATACATCGTACAGGGCAGCACCAAGAATCAAGAACTAAAATAACAGCAGTGAATTACAGCATTTTGAAAACCCTGTTTTGGACAGTAGACTGCTATGGAGTCCATATAAAACATACAGAATAACTGTGAATAACATGGAGGTTTTAGATCTCTGTTGTATCATTCAGAACCCTAAAATAAAAAAACATCCTTGTTAATCACTATTAACACATCTATACTTTTAGGTTATGTCACCCCCCTCTCAAATTATCTACCTGCACTTTCAACATCTCTCAGGAGCAGAGTGATGGGGAGCCTTAAATACTGTGCCCTCTCACAAAAATAAAAAGAAAACAAACAGCCTTTTGTCACCCACCTTCAGTACCTTCTACATTTACTCTCCTCTTTAGGTCCCAAATATAAAATAATATTTGGCCTCCTGCAGATGTGTGTCTCGCCTACCCCTCCACTGCTGTGCTCTCTGCTGACAAGCAGAGAGTGAATAGCCATTGCCACACTAGCAGCAACTCTGCATGAGCTGCTGGTCATCTAACTTGTATGCTCCGTCAGCAGGTCTGCAGAAACCGTACTTACTGTAGAGGCTGGTGCAGGGAGTGCACTGCTGCATTCTGCTGCCTCCATAGGCTCTGGGTCCACAGTACCAAGAGTTGAGGCAGAACACAGGAGACCCCAGCACGTCCCCTGGTAACATCACAACAACATTTAGTTTCCCCGCAGTTGCTACTTCATAAAAGTAAATAACCAGATTTAAATCTATTTAATATGTAGAATTACAATTTGATAACCATAATTAATTAGGCTGTTTTTCTACAAGGGACTATATAAGTGACCAGCAACAACAGCAAATATCTAGTTGTCTATCATGTCAATCAGAAACCCGGGGTGAAAACTAGCCATTATATTTCCTCCTTACCCATCTATAATTTTATGTCATGTAGCCCTCCCTTCCTTCAAAATCACCTGCCCCTGATTTCAATATCTACACGGGTGAAGTAAGAAGGGAACATACTATGAGCTCCCCTTCCAGACCCAAAGTTTTTAAAAAAACATATCACATGGCCTTCTACTACCCTCCACATTTAAATTCCCCGCCTCAGCCCAAATATTAAAAAATATACTTTTCCTCCTCCCACCATCCGTTGGGCATGCCCCTACCTCCCCCTGCCCACCGCCCTGCTCAGTGCCAGCATCACACTAATAATGGCTCAGCAAGAGCCACTGCTTAACACTGAATTTCTTTCACTGTTAACCTGGGTCTACAGAGACCTTTACTGACAGGAAAGTGTGGCAGCTGGCACAGGTATGGCATCACCTGTGTCCTCATGCCACCCTGGTTTGTGGTGATGTGTGAGACCACCAACTGCAATTCCACTTCCTTGTGTGGTTCTCCAAAGACATTAGCAAGGCGGCTGAGGAGAAGGAAAGTGAGCACTTTGCCCAGTGACATCACCACAGTGAAGAAACAATGCTTGCTTCCCATTATTGTTATATGATAGCAATGAATAACCGGAATTCGAGCTGAATATTCATGCTAATCAATTGACGATAAACATAACAAATATTTTCCCAACAGTGGAGGAAAGCAAATGTTCAAACAGGACAACAAAGAGTACATACAAGCAACGGTCCACCAGCAGGACCTGAAATACATACCAATAAAGCTGGAGAAGTGTGGCTCAATGGTTAGAGCGGCAGACCCTGATGCAGAGGTCTAGCCCGGGACCAGGGTTCAATTCCCCACCTCGGCGGGTCTTGGGCTCAAAAATTCCACGGACCTGATAATTCTTGCCTCGGTGCCTATTCCAATCATGGAGTCCCACTCTGCAACTCTGGACAATAGCTTGCTTAATCTCCACAACGGCCCCCACAACAATAAGGATGCCTGGCCTCCACCTTGGGGGTGCCCAGGAGTGGACGCCTCACAGGGAAAGCCAGGATGGGTTCCACAGCGGTATTCGTACAAGCGCCTTGAGACCCTTGCGGGTGAGTAGTGCGCTATACAAGTATTAATTTACATTTACATTACATTACTACGCTAAGTCGCAGGTAAGGCACACACATAATGACCGGAGCAGAAACCAAGAACCAAAGACAAGAAGAATGTATATCTACCGACAGAGGAACATCATGCAGAAATCATACAGTGGGACAAGCTAGAAAGAGTCCATCAGAGCAGGGAAATTATTGAAAATATATTATGAAAACAAAGGGTAAATTTAAGTCAAGGTAGAGGCCGAAGATTTAGACTATGAGCAACAAATGGAAGACAGACAAGGGCAGAAATTGAGGATTAAAATTAACTGTCAGTGGAATATTCAGGTAACGGATCAGGTCTAATCAGCAGACGGGTTCAAATCATAAAATATAATTAGGTAGAAATTAATATAGCCTTATAGCCCACCGTAGAGGGCTATACCGGCTATTAAAGACCCTCTCCAGCGTCAAAGGCCCCGAGCCGAAGGCAAGGGCCTTTAACAAGGGAGAGGGACTTTAATAGCGGTATAGCCCATCTACGAAGGGCTATAAGGCTATTAGAACACTCTGTCACTAGAGGACAGAATGTTCTAACAAAACAAACAAAAGCCTTTTGGGAGCGCGAGGGGATTGGAATCCCCTCAGGTTCCCTGAAGCCTTTGTTCACAGCCAGAGCTGAGAACAAAGAAACATTGGAATGTTGGAGCTCCAGGCTTTTACCAGCCATTATAAGCCCAGAGCATTCCATTGTTTTCAATGGAGCTCCCAACATTCCAATGTTCTAATATAGCCTTATAGCCCGCCGTAGAGGGCTATACCGGCTATTAAAGGCCCTCTCCAGCGTTAAAGGCCCCGAGCCGAAGGCGAGGGCCTTTAACAAGGGAGAGGGACTTTAATAGCGGTATAGCCCATCTACGAAGGGCTATAAGGCTATTAGAACATTCTGTCCCTAGAGGACAGAATGTTCTACCAAAACAAAGAAAGCCTATAGGGAGCACGAGGGGATTGGAGTCCCCTCAGGTTCCCTGAAGCCTTTGTTCATAGCCAGAGCTGAAAACAAAGAAACATTGGAATGTTGGCGCTCCAGGCTTTTACCAGCCATTATAAGCCCAGAGCATTCCATTGTTTTCAATGGAGCTCCCAACATTCCAATGTTCTAATCTGTACTACACACCTATTGAACAGTCCTTGACAAAGTTTGCAAGATGTTGTGTCCATTTCACCGAATGTGTGAGTAACCATTTAACAGTGCACAATAAGTAAGCCAATATAAAGTTTCATCGGATTCCTAAGAAAGGACTATCAGGCACATGCATCAAGCGATTTTAGAATCGCAAACGGTGCGAATCGCAAAATTCGGCCTTTTGCGATTCCAAAATCACTTTTTGGGATGCATCATTCATTTCCCATTTCTCGCAATTTAAAAAATCGCATTTTTTTTGCGATTTCTCAAATTGCGATAGCATTTAAGAAATCGCAAATTTTGCGATTTCTTAAATGCCTTGCATGATTATTTTTTTTTTGCGAATTCGCAATTTTAAAGGGAAAAATTACCATGAAGTACACCTTCATGGTAATTTGCGAAAAGTATCAAAAATGCAAATAAATGCATTTTTGAAACTTACATTTTACACACACATGCCCTTGGGACATGTGTGTGAGTAAAATGTACTTACATGACATTCCAGGGGTGCCGGGGGGGTCCTTTGGACCCCCCCTGCACCCTTGAAATTGCATTCTCATTTTGCGATTCCTTAATTGCGAATTCGCAAAATGAGAATGCCTTCCCATTGATTCCTATGGGCCTTTAGGCCCATAGGAATCAATGTAAAGCGTTTCCTTATTTGCGATTCGCAATTAAGGAATCGCAAATAAGGAAAATTAGGGAATCGCAAAAAAATTGCGATTTTTTTGATGCATAGGATTTTGCGATTCCTAAATTGCGATTCCTTAATTTTCGCAATTTAGGAATTGCAAATTCCTACAATGATGCATGTAGCTGTATGTTTCAGGATTTTTAGCAGGGTGTGTGTGTTAATGAAGTGTCGTAGAGGAGTTATACAGGTTTATTACTGTAATGATACATACCAAGTCGTCAGCCTGACTTTGATAAGACCATGTAACCTCTCTCAACATTGATGGACAACACAGAAATCCTTCTGTTAGGTAAGCTGAAATATTTGCACAATAGGGATTGCCTCATTCCCTCTGGGGTGAGAAGCCTATGCTTGTACTGTTTCAATTTCATCACAGAGACTGTGGGCAACAAATAATGCGGTGCCACAGACTTCAGGGTTGTGCTTTTCAAACTGGTCTTAAACGAAAAGCTACTGAATGCGCTTATACTTGCACAAAGGATCTTGAAAATTAACCAAAATTATAATTAATTGTCAAACCTGTCTCTTATTTTAGTTACAGCTTGTTAGCATGAATACTGACTCTTTATCAGACCACTAGATCCAAAATGAAAATCCCTAACATTCCAAGGCACTTTATGACGATTTCTCTATGCAAAAAGAACAATTGATGGACAGAATGCAGATTAATGCCATACATTTACCCCAGTACAGAGATCTGTGCCTAAATCCATCGTTTTTTTGCTCACCATGCCATTCCAGTTTGGACCCAGCCATATGCAAATCAGTCTTGAACCTGCGCCCAATGGGCACAGTCCAGTCCGAACTGCCAGGCCAAGTCCTCCCTGGACTGGAAACAAGCATCCAAGGACTGGTTTCGGGCTTTCAGCCCTCATCAGCCAGGATAACTTGACTCCAGTGGCATGGAGAGCACAGGACCCACATCTGGGCATACCCGTCCCATTCGGGGTGACCAATGCAAAAAGAACAATTGATTGGAGAATGCAGAACAATGTCATACATTCACCCCAGTGCAGAGACCTGGGCTTAAATCCATGGTTTTTTTTGCTCGCCATTCCAGTTTGGACCCAGCCATATGCAAATCAGTTTACAAGTGCCCTGCACATACTTTACATCTGCATTCTAAAGAAAAGAAAAAAACACCAGTTACAACGTGAGGCATAGATCAACAACTGCAGTTCCTCCGTTTTCACATCAGACTGGATATGTAAGTGCATGCTAGCTTGCTGCTTTATTTGACTAGGTAATACATGTTTCTCCGGTGATTAAGATCCCCTTTGATTATGTATGCAAGCAAGCTACGAGTCCTTGAGTTCAGACATGCAACGGTTAACTTAGTCTTCTATACTCCCAAAGCACAATATATTACTATAGTATTTTCAAAGAAGCATTTTCACTGCTTTCCATAAATTATGAAGTCCTACTTGTCAGAGAAATAATTATTTGTGACTTTGTCAACAGTCAGCAATCCACCGAGTTGTCAGCTTGTTTCTATTAGTGAATATTTAAAATTGAGCACGTGTGTTTTGCAACCGTTCAACTCCTCCTTAGTATAGCAAATGAGGGCTCCTCCGAGCCAATGACAGCTGTGCCTAGAAAGGTCAAGGATCAAGAGTCATTGTCTTGTAGCTGTCATGATAATGAGATATACAGGTTCCGGCTCAACAGAACCACACTTAACCAAAGCAGAGACAGGTGATGTCTGTAATAAAGGTTCACATGTAAAAGAAAGGGGAAGCCACGAGAGGAGCAGGGGTTTTGGGGTCAGCATCTAGAGGAATATTTAACCCCTTCGATGCGGATGACAAAGCCAGCTCGTCATGGGCGTTACCTGCGCTGCGCGCATGACGAGCTGGCTTTGTCACGTTACCCGCGATTTTCGAATCTTCAGCGCGCAGCGGGAAAACCCGCTAGCGCGCATGCGGTTAAAAGGAGTGAATCTTGAACTTTGTATAACTAAACTGTTGTTCAATGCAATCTGAAGAACAACGGGGATGTTTGAGGAAGGAGAGGATAGACAGTATGTGTAGGTATCACACCAAAAAGCTGAAAACTGAGCTGTAGTGGTGTTACGTTTGGGATCAAGAAGGATTGACTGGAAACACTGGTGACTGGCGAATTAGTCCCCAAACTAACCTTCAACAAGAACAAACAAGAATGACTATAAACACCCTACATCAAGGCCAAGATGTATACATGTATTCACAGCTTTCTACATTTTAGATGGTTGTCCATTGCACTTATACCGGATTATGACAATGAGATGGCAGAAGCAATTCGCGGGTGTCTAGGTGCCGGCGGAAGAGCGGCATTGGTTATGCTCAACTTGTCGGCTGCATTCGACACTGTACCGCATGCTTTGCTTCTGGATCGCCTGTCGGAGATTGGGACATCCGGCTCAGTCTGGCGCTGGGTGAAATATTTTTTGGAAGACCGGTCTCAGCAGATTTGGCTCCCTCCTTGTGCCTTGGCTCCTCAGCAGGTAGCTACTGGTGTGCCACAGGGGTCAACCCTTAGTCCCCTTCTTATTAACATCCATGTTACTCCGCTGATCTATTTAGCGGAGTTTTAGGGGCTAAGGTGATGGCCTATGCGGATGATACCCAGCTCCTGTTTTCCTGGGGAAGGGCAGAGGACTCAGTTCTTGCAGTCCAACACTGTCTTTCCTCGGTCGTTGGCTAGCTTGCCCGGGCACATTTAAAATGTAATGAAGAGGAATCAGAGGTTCTCTTGTATGGTGGTTTTCCAGCTGACTTGAAGAGGTTATGGCATCCTGGTTCACCCATGCTTAATGCCATTGGCATTGTGGCAAAAAATCTGGGGGTTTGGTTTAATGACAATTTGACCTTTTCTACCCAGGTCAAAAAGTTGGCAGGGACCTGCTTCTGTACACTAAAAGCCTTGAGGAAGTTCCTGCCTCTTTTTCCTAGACCTGCCAAAGAAACGGTTGTCCGTGCTTTGATTTTGTCTCGGTTGGATTACGCCAATGCGCTCTATGTGGTCATCTCTGGCTACCTCCTGAACAAATTGCAGGTCGTGCTGAACTTGGCTGCTAGACTTTTACTGGGTATACCATTTGCGTTCTCTGCATTAGCTACCGGTGAAGGTGCCAATAAAATTAAAAACCCTGGTTATCGGCCATAGGGCCTTATATGACCGGGGTCCCTTCTACCACCAGAAGAGGTTTGTTTTCTGCAATCCTATGAGACAATTGCGGTCATCCTCTCGGCTTCTGATGCAGACCCCTAGATTTAAACTGCAGAGGTTAGGTGGGAGTTCCTTTGTGCGCAAAGCTGCTTTGGCCTGGAACGCTCTTCCCTTGACTTTACGTAGTATTCAAGACTCTGTGATCTTCAAAAAAAAGTTTAAAGCTCTCCTATTTCAATAGTGCTTGGGCTAGTGGTTCCTTTTCCTGAGTGCGCACCGGGATACTCTTCTGAGTATCTGTGCGCGATATATAAATGGATTTAACATAACAACATAACTTTGTAGTAATAGGGTAAAATTCCTGTGTCTCTGCTGCAGAGTGCCATTCTCTAACTATTTTATCATTCTGGCGGACCTGGGTCTGTGTCCTGTGCAGAGGGCTACAGCGATTCAGCCAAAGTGGAGTTTCTTTAATGATCGGTAGTTAGCATGCCATTACCAGGCCAACATGACCAACAGTTAGTGGGTCACAGAACCTTTAACCTCCATCTTAAAGTAGGGAAACAGCCCAGTTACGCTCACTGGGGAAATATTCTGTGTAGTCTAATGATTGGTGCCTTCTACCTCATAAGTGAGAGAGGTGTGTGGAGTAGTGCTTGAATGCATGAGGCGCGAGGTACTCCCAGCTTGGACTCTAAGATTGCAGGGTGCTTATTGTTAGGGTTAGTTAGAAGCCAGAAAGTGCACTGCCACCTTTACTGCATATGGAGGCTTTTCCCACTCACTCCACCCAGCAGTAGCCAGGAGTTGTCTGTTTTTATGACTGTTTCTAATTATTCACTGCTTTATTACCTGTTGTGTTCAAATGTTACTCTTTTGATCTGTTGATGGTTGTCTTGTCTGATCCTTGGCTTTGTTTGGCTAGAACTACCGATTGCTTTACCTGTCTGTTGGCCAGACCTATTTTGTTCCAGGACACATAGAGCATGCTTTGGGTCAGTCCTTTGCTCGTAAGTAGAAGGCGTTATGTCTATTACAGTTTTCTCCTCTTGATTTGCTGTCTTCTTCACTATTCTTATATCAAATTATGTATTCTTATATGTCCCACTGAGAATCATTTATTGCCTCGGTGTTCTGCTTGATTGACTGATATCCTTCCACTGCTGGTGTTTCTTGGATTTAGGGAACTGATTCTTTTTTTTTAAGCACTGAATGGGAGTGCACGTGTGGTCTTGTTTCTCTTGCATGTGCTGTTTCTCCCTTTACTTTGCCCTTACCTTATAGCTCTTTTTTGGCTTCACCCATGCCACAGCTCAACCCCAGTCTTCATGTTGCTTTCGCTGCTCTATAGCTACATTAAAAAAAAAGTACTTAGCACTCCTCTTAGCCCCCACGGCTACTCTCTGACTTTATTTTACTTTTTGTTTCCTCCCATATTATCAGCTGGCGTTCATTTTAAAATAGCTTTTTGCCTATTTAAAGATGGCCATTGTGGATGCACCTGATTCCATCGTGGCCATCAGGTATGAGTTTGTTGAGATATTTCAAACCCATTCAAAGGTGGCTGCCATCTTTGAACGCATTTCGAGTCTTTAAACAAACACAGTTAAAGGTAACCTTCGCAGATGCATGCCCATTCATTTCAGCTATCTAGCAGAGAAAAAAACATTGGCAAAATCAATAGTTTTTACTGCTGAGAGCTGTTGGACTTGCCAGTGCTTATTTTTCTGTTGGTATGTGTTGAATATTATTTCTAGTTTTGTTTCATAATCATTCTGTGTTTCATAGCCTGTTTATTTGTTCTGTCCTGAGTTTTTTTCTTTTCATTAACTTCCGGCATTATCTTGGCACACCACCCTAGCTCTATTGATTTATGTGTTTGCGCCTAGTTTAGTTGCATTTTAGACTCTAATATTGGCCTACTGCCCTAGTAAATGTTAGAAATTGGAATTGACGCACACATTTGCTTTGCTACTTATTTTCCGCTGTTTTCCTCAGTTGGTTGGTATGTTCATTGTTCTTGTTTAATTGCTTGGTTATTTCCATCTCCTTCAATGTTTCCCTTGCCTCTTGTTCCCATTTATACTTGTTTATTTTTTTATTGATTTGCTCTGGCGTAAACTATGTTATGAGGAAAGTGTAATTTCCATACTATAGTTATGTTAGGTTGCATGGTTACATGCATCGTAAATTTAAAAAAAAAATCATACTCTAGGTGTGAGCTGATTCATTCCAGACATAGTTCCTTTAATGCAATATATAGGGTCATTATGTGCCTTAAAAGGGTTTTTAATTTCCGACTCAGACTGTTTAATATTGAATCTACGTTGGCCGAAACCAGTTTTTGCATGTGTAAGTTTATGAATCAGGGTTGGAGTGTAAAGATTAATGGGCATTTTTCAAATTCTCTAACGGTCGCAGTTATGTTTCTATGTTAAGTTGTAGAATGCTCTACTTTGCTGTATGGTCTTCAAAATTGCTCGTTTCTTGTAGGTTCAGTATGTATGCAAATAGCTTAACACATTTTCACTGGTTCAGATTAGTTCTCTAAAACCTAAATTTAGCTTGCCTTATGATGATTCAATTAATCTCATGGTAATCTTAAATCCAATCACTCTGTTGTTCTCATTCTTTGGAAACTGCTTCTTGAAATGATTAAAAAGGAGCTTTTTCCATTTCTCCTTGCAGGGTAATATGCTCATTGATCAATTCTTTCTAAATTCTGTTTTTGTTGAACAAACCATATCACGGAATGCAAAACACAGTGTCTGGCCGTGTGACAAACTCCATGAACGACATAAAACAGTTACATGCATACCACTCGTAGACAGAGGTGTCATCCTCTAGACCCGACAATTAAGAAGACAAAAAATGTACACAGTGGCCACAATTAGTAGTCCTCCAGCTAGATGCAGGAACGTCAACCATCTAGATCCCTTTCCCTTAAAGTAAAGGATGTTCAAATTTACCCCTTGCAACAACTCTTATGGTGACTGAGACTTCCAGCAGGGAAAGTGGCAAGAGGATGTGGAAATGATGCATGGATGAGGTTAAAGTGTGTAGCCAAGGACAGTGGGAAAGCAGATAATGGGAAAAAGTAGAATGGAGCTGCAGTGCCAACAAGCAGTGCTAAATTTGTAAAGCAATGATTGGCTGTGCCCAAAGCTCTGCGGCTGGCTCAGTTAAATGTCAGTGTGCCGATTACCAAGACTGTGCAGACTTCAATCCACGTCATGTCCCTCTAATTCACTTCTAGACACTCCCTGCCCCTTAATCTCATACTTGCAGGTTCCTGCTTTCTCCTTTTCAGACAATTTTTCTGTCTTCTACCTCCTTCTTTCCCGATCTTGCCCGCAGGATATCTCGAATGGGGAAAAAATAAGTGCTGGTAGACTCCAAAGAAACCCCCTTCTCAAATTAAGCACTGCCAACATCTCAGTGGAAGCTAAGGAAGATGCATACATTGATAATGGGAGTAGGAAGGCAGGTAGATAAGTGATTAAGAATCTGCCCTGTGGTAAATGAGTTTTCTATTGAAATTGCCCCATTCAGAGGACTCTCATTACTCAAATGTCTTCTCAGTCCCGCAGGTTAGCTCCTATATCTTCTCTCAAGCTAGATGTGGACAAATATCTAGCCCAGAAGGTGAAATGGGATAAGTCATAAAGGAGATCCTCTCATACTTTTCCCCCCCACTGAGGAGTGGAGAGTCTCAAGTCTCCCCCATTTCGGGCTGTTGGACTGTCTGCCCAGCTGTGATGCTGTCACCCCCAGAGTTCCACAAAGATGCAGTCCACTTCATGGGACAGCATCTCTTCCAGGGTCTGCTCCATGCCAAACCACCTGCCGGACGTATTGCCTCCGAGGCCATTCTTGCTCTAGTTTTAATGCATTCTACCTGGTGTCACTCTCTATTGCTGAAGACATTGTGATGATAGTTACCTTTTGCACATCTAGTAATAATGCCACTTTTATTCAGAACTGGATAGTAGGGCGATACCTCTTTTTCAGGCAGGTCCTTGCACTGTTACATACAGGGTCCAGTGATGAATAGAACATCCTATTGGTCAATATGAGCCTTGAATATTCTGTTCTCAGAGGCCAACCAAGGCAGATGATCCCAGGATGTGTTTTCTCTCTCTATTAGCGTGGGATGTGGTGTGGAAGGTGAGGCCCACATAATTCCACAGTCTAAGGATGGGTACACAGACATTACCAGTAGGCGCAAACTCCTTATGTCGCTCTCCACCCGGGGGCGTTGGATGTGACCTGCTAAGTAGATGAATAGTCTTCTTTTTGGCCATTCTGACTGCCCATAGGGAATTAATAGGCAGCAGATCCCCCGGTGAGAATGGAGCCCCACCCGCGCCTCATCCCCACACCCAATTTGCCTTATAGGCACAGACACACTCGATTAACCTCACTTCCCGGTCTCACTTGGCAGACCTTCAGCCTTGCTGAGCATCATCAGACAACTGTTGGGGACAGGCGCTGCTCTCCTTAGGTCCCGATCAAGAATGTCTCTTTGCCCTGACCTCTGTCCCCAGCCCTGATACAACAAGGCTCCTCTCTTAGGATATGAAGGAAGGGAGATGAAAGAGTCACTCTTCCAACTGCGCTAATTTCCCTCATCTGTGAAGGAGCCTGAGGGTAGCACTCAGGTTAGCCCCATTGACTCAAACTCGCCCGTCATGTGGAGTACGGAGTAGTGGCCTGCAGGATCATCTTGGAGGAAAATAGCGTGTTTGAACAGCTCATAGGATGGTCCACCTGTTTTCAAATTTTGAGGGGAAAATTTAGCTTCTCACCAACCAGCAGATTCATTAATTTTACGCAGGCCCAGCTGGGAGCTCTGTTGAAAAACAGCTGCCATTTTAGGCATGCATGTCATGCCCCCTTTGTTGAATATTTAAGTAAGGTTTTGTTGTTTCATATTTAAATGTGGTGAGCCACTGCCCAGTAGTTCATTTGGAATACATGAGCCACTGAGTGCGAGGGGTTCCTACCTCTGCATAGAGTTCAAGGTATGTACCTCATTTCTCTTTATTTATTTAGAGTTTTATATAATGCGAACAAGATCCTTACAGGTGACACAGCACTTTACTATTATATAATAATAACAATATAGTATAGCCTGATATAAAATACTTAACATGACATAGATCATGGAGAACAGTATTTGCATGCACAGAAGGGTAGAAGAGAGATAAGAAGACATAGTCTAACAAGTCCAAGCCTTAACGAAGTCCAAGGGGTGAAGGAACGTAGTGTAAATGAAGGAGCGACGTAGGCGAGAGAACAATGCAAGACTCGGAAGCAAGTGAGAGGGAAGATGATCAAGAATTGAGTAAGTCCTCCCTTGATGGTGAATCTGTTGTATAATAACATTTTTGCTTCTTGAAGAGGGAAGTGGAAGGGTTGCATCTGATCTCAGGAGGGAGAGTGTTCCAGATTTTGGGAGCAATTCTGGAGAAGGATCAGTTGTATGTTTTCTTTTCATGAATGTTGTGACTTGAGTACTAGAGAACTTGTACTTCTGGAAGATCGGTTTCCACCCCAAAGGATCAGTTTCTGGTCCAGGTAGGAAGGGGTATTGTGGTGCAACGGTTTATGAGTCATACGTGCAGTTTTGAATTGGATCCTAACTTCATAGCATAGTGATTTGAGGTCTGGGGTAATGTGTTCTTTTTTTATTTATTTTTTATCCTGTGATTAGATTATCTGCTGCATTCAGTGTGGCCTCTAGCGGTGCAAGTGAATTTTTTTGGGAGGCCCGCAAGGGTAGAGTTAATATAGTCCAGTTTCGGTAGAATAAGAGCTTGAACCACTGTTTTAAGGTCTGCTGGGCGGCGGAAAGGTTTCAGTTTCCCAAGAAGATGCAACTGATGGTTAGCACCCCTGGCAGTGGGACTGATTTGTTTTTGCAAGGCCTTTGTCCAAGGTAATACCTAGGGATTTAGCAGCGTCAAAGAAGTGTGGGGTACTCTGTGGAGGGGAGCGCCCTACGGACTGTGCTGAGGCCCTTACCTGTTGCTGCTGATCTCCGTGGGACCTCGTGGGACATTGAAAAAATCCGACTCCTTGCCTCTGGGGGCTCTTTTGAAACGGACCAGAACTGACCAGAACTGTGCTTCTTTGCACCGGCAGGGCTGCGAGCAGCTTGGCAGGGACTCAATTGACCAGGAGTCCCTGCTCGTAACAGCTGAGGCCGCTCTCCCTGCGGGTCACGCCCCCCACCGTAGCTCTACTTAACTGTTTGGGGAGACCGCTGCGCGGGAGCGCCCGGGGCAAAGCCCGGGCAAAGGGCGGGCCCTCTAAGGCCCTCATAGGACCAAGGAGGACGGGACGGGCCACCCCCTTTGGCACCGCAACCAGTGGAATTACATCGTTTGAACTATACCCATATTACTTCCTGGTCAGGGTTTCTGTTTTCCTTAAAGCGTTCCTATCGTTATTATATTACCAGGTTGCACCATGTCACGCAAGGGGATAAATAAGAAATCTTCTCAAAAACTTGACCCAGGCCAGGGGACCCTGAACTTTACTGTGACCAATCGATCACTGCCCACTCCTCGTGAAGATGTAAACGAGTCGCCACAATTGATAGACACCAGGCAATCTCCTCCATTGAACCCTGTTAGCTCACAGAATCTATCTTTCTGGGAGGAAATGAATTCTTTATGCGGCACTAAGTATTCCCCAGTGGCATCCCCATCCCATGTAAAAGGCATTAGCATTTCTTCCCCAATTAGTAAACCATGTGATTTACTCCTACCATCTTTAATAGACAATACCCAAGGTGTTGCCTGTTTCAGGGCCCTAATGACAAAAGGAAGCATGACGAGATTATTAAAAGTGGGAATCATCTAAACACACCAAAATCGTGCCATGGTCCTATATCGCCAGTCAACAACCCCCCCTTAACTACGGCGGAGAGTGGGACTTATGTAGACCAAGCAATTTTACTATCTCAGAAAGAGTTATTTAATTCTATCGTATCATCACTGGTAGGAAAAATATACGCCCTGGGTGATAGAATAACGGGTATTGAGAGAATTATGTTAGCCAATCTCAAACCACCTAATAACGACCCATCTAATGGGGGAAGAGCCCTTTTGGCTATCTCCACAACAAAAGAGATAATTACTACAACTAATTCTCCATCCACCCTTAAGAAGGCAATACCCAATGGCTCTGATTCAGCCACTACCACAAAAGTTCCCTTGCCTACTAATTTAAGTAAATACTCCCAAACTTCCCCACAGCTTCTTAAAAAACCTGCTTTACCCA
Source organism: Lissotriton vulgaris (assembly GCF_964263255.1). Lineage (NCBI taxonomy): Eukaryota > Metazoa > Chordata > Amphibia > Caudata > Salamandridae > Lissotriton > Lissotriton vulgaris. The sequence goes on along the minus strand of NC_141693.1, from coordinate 1,685,505,824 downwards.
AAGCCGCTCCTAAACCTGGGTTTAATAGGCATATTGCTGCCAGAGAGGATCCAAGTCCAAGTAGCGTAGCATCTATACACTTGCCCCCTGAAGCCGCCCCATTTGTTCTTGTCTTATCAGGAATACCGGCACCCTGCCGTGGGAAATTTGAAAGCCGTCACGATCTTTTAAATAAGGTCATATTCTGGCTTTCCAAAAACAGACCACTCGCACATAATCATGACGGAGGTATTATGAGTGTTAGAAGGGTAGGCTGGCTAGGGTCTCTAACTAAAGATATTAGTGGGGATCTGGTCCTAGTAAAATTTAGAAATAGGAACATTGTCCCCCTTCTACGATCCTACCCACCCCAAAAAGGAGACGGTCCTATACCCGTCTGGGATTTACACGACTTCTACCCAAAGTAAACTATCCATAAATGTTTCTTCTGTTGCCCTGTTGATAAATCAACTTTGCACTTTATGTCCTTTCTACATACATGTTTAAGGTTATTTCTAATGTATTGTAAATTTTAAATATGCTAATATGTATTGTGGTTTTATGACAATTTATGTATTTTATATTAGTGTATACTTTTATGACTCCTCTTTGGAATCAAATAAAGTTATTTTAATTGAATTGAAAAAGTGTGGGGTACAGTTAAAGGCAGTAAGTTGTGAAAGCCAGTCTTTGATAATAAGGGCGATGGAGGGCAGAGAGATCAATAAGAATTCACTTTTTTTTGGCATGGAGTTTGAGGTGATTACAAGTCAACCGGAGTTGTGATTTTGTCAAGGTGAGGTTGAGGATATTGATGTCATCAGGCAAAGTCATTTTATACAGAGTTGAAAATGGTCTGCATGCAGTACGTCCGTTATTTCTCAGTCTGTAGGTGCTTATTTTCATAGTTCCTCAATTTAATGACCAGCTTCCACACTTTAGTTATGCAGTTTTATACAATGTTATGTGTATTTGTATACCAAACAACTCACTCTGGAGGGTATCCTGGCATTGATCAATCTGTAACCTTCAATTGTTGCAGAACCTACAGACTTCCAGTATCTCAAAATTATCCTTGTCCCTATCACCAGTGTTTACGATCCCATTTCTAGTTCCTTGAGTAATATGCAGTAAATTGTCATGCCTATTAAATACATATGACCATGAGTGTGCATCTGCCAATGTCTTTCCCAGTAACCAGCTTAATTTCAGGATCACTGTTAACTTTCATTTGTTTTTTCTTTTAGGTCTGGCATTAGCCAATACTTTTTGATTTACTAAACTAATATGTATAATATACTTAATTAAAGGTGCTTTCAGCCACATCTCTTCATTCATAGGTCTGTTGTTGACATTCCCATTTTGCTTCTGCCCACAACAGCATACATCATGGGGCATGGGTCAGCCTACTTAAACCTCTGGTTAACGTCACTTTAAGTGACTGCATTTTGCTCTTACACAACGAGCACATCCGCAAACAAGGTAGGTTAGTTTCCCTTAGTGCCAGTGTGGCCTGATGTGATAGTAGGATGCATTTGAAGTTAGCACAGGGCACATTCCAGCTTTATCACTTCCTGTTTCATTCCAAAGATGTTGTAAATTCCTTTGGAAATGGACTGCTGCTATTTCGAAGCATATCATATTGTCCTCTTGGACACCGTTTTACCAATGATTCTTTAATAAACTTTGCCCAGTAAGAAATCCCAAAATTGTTGCGTTTCATTTGCCTTACACTTGTAACAGTTTTATTTTAACATAATATCCAATGCTTTATGCTGGGGTGGGGGCGGAGGGGTTTACCCTGAAACCATTGAATGAAATAGCTGGTCGTCGTAATCAGACGATCGTGACAAACTTCCTGCCCCATCCCCCATGCTTCAACTGTGTACTATAGAGTCCAGGCGTTGCACGCCCTCGGCTCGCGCCTTACATGCACCAGGCCTTCGACCATCCCAGTAGCACCAGCTCTCCATCTTTCGCTCCAGTACAGAACTAGAATCTCTGGATTCTTACGATGGCAACTTGTAAGAATTCGTCGCAGATACATTAAATGACCACTGGTTTTTAGAATCGTGGGCTTGCTAGTTTACAAAAATAAAATTTCCATCAATTATGGCCTTGTACTTGTGTGAAAGACGTTTTCCATTGGCTTTGTTTTTGGCGTGTGATACATAGGTCGATGTATCTGGCTCTTTTATTGAATTGTTGTACCTCATCCGTATTTCACAATATTCTGCAGCTTATTTACTTTCTTTGTGCATTGCCTTGCCTTCTCTCTACTCAATGAGAAAAAATATAACCGCACTGTACCATACGATATGGTAGCAATGTGTCCTAGGCGTTCTTTTTAGGTTTTCAAGCCGCAACGAGCCCTGCAGCTGCCCGCTTATCTCCACCCCCCCTGCACCTCGCCGCCCAGAATCAGCCCCCTACTAGCGCCTTGCCTGACAACCCACCGTCCCGCGCAAGCAAACCAAGTACACCAGCTGCTCCCCACTTCCTCCGAAGCACCCTTGTGCCGCCGACAGCTGATATTGGGGGGAGTGACTAACAAACCTTCATTCCCCACCTCCGTAGCCCTGATCAGTGCTTGCTATGCCACACACTAATTTAACCTTTGCTGTGGCATGTACTCAACCACCACATCACCCACCACCACCACCACCACCACCACATCCACCACCACCACATCCACCACCACATCAACCACCACAACTTCCACCACCACAACTTCCACCACCACTACATCCACCACCACTACATCCACCACCACAACATCCACCACCACAACATCCACCACCACTACATCCACCACATCCACCTCCACCACTGCATCCACCACCACCACACCGACCACCACCACACCCACCACCATCACAACCACCATCACAACCACCATCACAACCACCATCACAACCACCATCACAACCACCATCACAACCACCATCACAACCACCATCACAACCACCATCACAACCACCATCACAACCACCATCACATCCACCACCACATCCATCACCACATCCATCACCACATCCATCACCACATCCATCACCACATCCATCACCACATCCATCACCACATCCATCACCACATCCATCACCACATCCATCACCACATCCATCACCACATCCATCACCACATCCATCATCACATCATCCACCACCACTACATCCACCACACCCACCACCACCACATCCACCACCGCATCCACCACCGCATCCACCACCACTTCCCCCACATCCACCACCACCATATCCACATCTAACACATCTGTGTGTGTGTGTGTGTGAGTGGCTCTGTGTGTGTATGTGGGTGCAAATACAATAGGTCTCGCATTTGCGAGAGATTAAGCTATTGCCAATGCCCCCTGATTGTGCTGTTTTTCTTGCCTCTGTCCCCCTGATTGTGCCTTTTTTCTTGCCTCTGACCCCCTTATTGTGCTGTTTTTCTTGCCGTCTGCCCCCTGATTGTGCCGTTTTTCTTGCCTCTGCCCCCCTGATTGTGACGTAGCTTTTGCCTTCTGCCCCCTGATTGTGCAGCTTTTCTTGCCTTGTGTGTGGGGCTCTGTGTGGGGGGCTCTGTGTGTGGGGCTCTGTCTGTGTAGCTTTTTTAGGTCTCGCGTTAGCGAAAGACCTATTGTTTTCACTTTCCTGGGAATCTGAGACAGCGTTCGGCCACGCGCCTCTTCTGTCTCAGATTTGTCCTTGAGGGCACGCACGGCGCTGTGCACATCCCCTGCCCCCGATTCACACACAGCCACACTCACGCATGCGCGCACACACACATACACCCACGCAGGCACAATGCATCGGGACACACAGACACACATATACACACGCACAGCTAACAGACACACAGCCACACATATACATACACACGCACAGCTACACACGTGCACACCCCCCCCCCTCCCCTGCCGCCAACCCCACTTACCGCATCGGCGCAACTCCGGACTTCAGCCGCCACCGTGGGGCTCTCCCTCGGGCATGGGAGCCCCTAGTCACCACTGCTCCTCTCCTAGCCAGCCAATCCGTAGGCGCGGGCTTCCAGCAGGAAACGAAAGTCCCGCCCCACGGCAGTTTTCCACACGCATACGTCTTGATTTTAAGAGTTATAGTTTATTAAGTGCTGAAAAGGTAACTGAGCATCAACAGGAAAGTGACTGTCGCTGCAATATGGCGATTACATGTACTGGTGCGGTGCGATGCGAGCCCAGTGCAAGGTCCGCTATTAGGTCTGCATCGGTAGCTTCCAGTACAGGCTTCGCAGGCGGGCAATCGTGGTGCTTTGATTGTGGGAAAGAACTCACAGTAGTTAGAGAGGCGGGAGGTGTGAGAGCAGACCCGCTTCTTCCATGGAAATTCCTGAGGATGCTGGATTGGACGGGACCAGCAGGCCGGAGCCGTCTGCCACCCTCCCACAGGTCAGGGATCACTGCACTGTGCATTGTAACATTACCCTTCGCGTGCAAGGTTAACCGGCGGTTTAGCAGCCTTTGGAAATGCTGGCACACAGCTCTCCACCCGGCTGCATGCCTGGAGTGCTCATTTGTTCATTTCCTCGTTTTGTCAGAGCGACACACAGGGCCTTTATCTTATGCAAAGCGAGTGTCGTCATCTTGAGAAGCGCGCCACTACCTGATGCATATACAGCGATGCAACCTGTGTCCACCATGTACTAAACGCATTTAAATGAAAACGAAGAATAAACTCTCATCCTTTTCCTTCTATAATGCATGCGATACATCATTTTAATTACGTGTTCAGCAGATTTGTACAATACTTGCAGTGTCCGAAAGCAATTGCGTTGGGCTGATTAAAGAGAGTTAAAAGCTAAGCGCGACTGGGCTAATTCTGAGTTAATTTTACAAACTGTCTGCTGCGTAAAGTTACAGAATAAGAAGGTAAACATGCCGGCCTTGCATTTATGTCATGTAACAGATTCAAACGTAATCGTCTTTGCACGTTGGCTGATTGATGCTTGTTTTTAGTAGGCGTGGGGACATGACATGATTTGCCCAGAATCAAAGGATGTTGAGCCGCCGCCGAGACTCGATCCTGGTTCCCTGTTCCAAAGTCGGCAGCTCTGGCTGTTACGCCACATCCTCTCCCCAGTACCCCCTATTGCAAACCTGCCTATGGCCCTATAAAGCACACAGACCTGTGCCCATGAACTGTACGTAGTACCTGCCTGTCGCACAGCGGCCCACGTTTCTCTAATGCACAGAATGTAGTGCTCCTGTGCGAAACACCACCCAGGGTTCACCTGAAGTACATCCCTCATTTTTGCACTGAGGCACACCACCCTGTGCCTCCTGCTGCATAAAGTTATGCATGACTGGTCTTGATTGGTGGCGTTGGACCCTCTGCGCGGATGTTTGGGGGTGGGCGGAAACGTCACATTTTAACTTCAGGGACTTGCAACGCTCCCAAAAGCACTATACTTTTTCAGAAACACCTCGCCACTGGCAAAAACCATTTCATACTCCTGGTGTCTCCAACACTTAAAGCCTTTTTGAAATATTTGTAATTTTAATGGTTTGGTCACTTCGGATTTCGCATACAAATGGACTACTTTATGTACTGCAAGATTGCGGAGGGAGTCACAGTTCCTGAGGTGTCTGTGCAATTAATTAGCTCCTGTGTATTACACTTTACCTTCTGTCTTTGTACACCTCACAAGAGAGCTGGCAGTAAGTCATATGCGAAGCTATCCCTACTACACCCTCACACACCCTCACGCTCACACCCTCCACCTTCACACACCATCACACCCCACACACCATCACACCCCCTCACCCTCAAACCCCTTCACCCTCACACCCCCACCCCCTCACCCTCACACCCCCACCCCCTCACCCTCACACCCCCTCACCCCCTCACCCTCACACCCCCACCCCCTCACCCTCACACCCCCTCACCCTCACACCCCCTCACACCCCCTCACCCCTCCTCACCCTCACACCTCCTCACCCTCACACAACCTCACTCACCCTCATACACCCTCACCCTCACACCCCCTCACCCACCCTCACAACCCTCTCACCCTCACAACCCTCTCACCCTCCCACACCCTCACCCTCACACACCCTCATTCACCCTCACACACCCTCACCCCCCTCACCCTCACCAGCATATCATAACAAAACATAGCATAGCATAGCATAACAAAACACAGCATAGCATAGCATAACAAAAAAAGCACAGGATAGCAAAACATAGCATAGCATAACAAAACAAAGCATAGGATAGAAAAACAAAACATAGCATGACAAAACATAGCATAGCAAAACAAAGCATAGCATAATAAAACACAACAAAGCATAGCATAACAAAACATTGCATAACAAAACATAGCATAACAAAGCATAGCATAAACAAACAAAGCATAGGATAGCAAAACTAAACATAGCATAGCATAACAAAACAAAGCATAGGATAGCAAAACATAGTATAACATAACAAAACATAGCATAACAAAACACAACACATAGCATAACTAAACATAGCAAAACACAACATACAATAGCATAGCAAAACATAGCCTAGCATACCAAACACAACACAATTGCATATCATAACAAAACATAGCATAGCAAAACAAAGCATAGCATAAGAAAACATAGCATAACAAAACAGCATCGCATAACATAACAAATCAGAGCATAGGATAGCAAAACATAGCATAACAAAACAAAACATAGGATAGTAAAACAAAACATAGCATAGCATACAGCATCACTCAGCACCACCACAGCATCACTCAGGGGCACCACAACATCACTATGCGCTACCACAGCATCACTGAACGCCACAGCATCACTCGTTCGCCAATACAACATCACTCAGCGCCACCACAGCATCAATCTGTGCAACCATTCAACAACAACTGGTTCAAATATGTCCTCTCAATGTTTCAAGCTTTATTACAAATGTAACAAAAAGATGTTAATATTTCACTTCTGTTCTTGGATTTTCGTCACAATAAAATACACTGAACATAATCTTCACAAACGTTATTTACAAAAGTTTAAGCTATTGCCATTATAAATTACAATAACTTTTATTTAAGAATTAATAATTAACAAAATTAAAAGCCATTGTTATTTGTAAACTCAATACATGTAAGTCACGTAAATACAACACATATTGCATTACAAATGCTATAGGTGTCACATTTGCTATTAATTTCGCTACTTACAAAAACAAAACATAAATAAAAAATGTGTCATTTACAATACCAATAGCTCAAACTTTCCTAATGCAAGACCTATTGCATTGCAAATACTTGTTTTGTAGGTGGTGTGTGTGTGGGTGGCTGTGTGTGTGTGTGTGTGGGTGGCTCTGTGTGTGGTTGGCTCTGTGTGTGGGTGGCTGTGTGTGTGGCTCTGTGTGTGTGGCTCTGTGTGTGGCTCTGTGTGTGTGGGTGGCTGTGTGTGTGTGGGTGGCTGTGTGTGTGTGGGTGGCTGTGTGTGTGTGGGTGGCTCTGTGTGTGTGTGTGTGTGGGTGGCCCTGTGTGTGTGGGGGTGGCTCTGTGTGTGTGTGGGTGGCTTTGTGTGTGTGTGGGTGGCTGTGTGTGTGTGTGGGTGGCTGCGTGTGTATGTGTGTGTGTGGGTTTGTGTGTGTGTGGGTGGCTCTGTGTGTGTGTGTGTGTGTGGGGGGGGGGGTGGCTCTGTGTGTGTGTGGGTGGCTCTGTGTGTGTGTGGGTGGCTCTGTGTGGGTGGCTCTGTGTGGGTGTGGGGGGGCTCTGTGGGTGGCTGTGTGTGTGGGTGGCTCTGTGTGTGTGGCTCTGTGTGGGTGGCATTATGTGTATGACTCTGTGTGGGTGGCTCTGTATGTGTGTGTGGGTGGCTTTGTGTGTGTGGCTCTGTATGGGTGCAAATGCAATAGGTCTTGCATTTGCGAGCGATTAAGCTATTGGCATTATAAATGACAATGCCATTTATTTATGTTTTAAAAACAAAAACCTTACTTTGGAACGACGTTGGAAATTGAAACAATTTATTGACCCGATTAAGGAACTGGGTGGTCAAGCTTTCTTACAAGAACCAGCTAAGCTGAAAGTAATTAAAAATGGTCGCTCTTATTTTTTCTTGGAAGAGAATGAGCTGGAATCTGCCATGGCTACTTGGAGACTGGAAAAATGAAGCGGGCACTGACTAATGCTTTGTTTTTACACTTCAATTTCTTGGGTTCTGAGATGTTTATTCATGGATTTATTGCTATTTTCTTCTACCTTTCTCTAGATTGATTCTTGGCTTGGGTGGCAATATGTAACATAAGATATTGACGATTGTTAAGCACGGTCTTACTTTTTTTTGTTGATAATTCTGAATGCCCGGATCCTATAAGCGGCGAACTCCGCTTGTTGGCTGCCAGTATAGCGGCAGCCGGTCTAAAGGGGGGACCTGCAGGTAGCTATCGGGTAGGGAGGGGGGGATAGCGTGTGGGGTGGGGAAGAGGGAGATATGGTCTGAGGTAAAAAATGCATCGGGGGACGCAAAATTTATAAAAATGAGAGGAATTATAAAGCTGATTTGATTTATTATAGAGGCTATACAGATAGGGAAATATATTTCATTAAATGCACCAAATAAAATGTTTAGTATGGAATGTGGCGGGCTTAAATAACAGAACTAAGAGGAGCCTTGTATATGAGGAGCTTAAGATGTATAACCCTCAAATTGCGGTCATTACCGAAACCCATATACTTATAAAGATAAAAACTTGCTCAAACAACTAGGATACGACATTATGGTTTGTACTGAATTTAATGCTTCAATTCGGGGGGTGGCGATCCTAAAACATAAATATCTAAAAGTTGAAATACTTAAGACATTAACTGATAAGCGGGCAGGTGGGCAATTGTACAGATAAAATTGGAAAGTCGAAAATATACAATATGTGGGGTCTATGCGTCAAATCAAGATGAGGCAACAATTATTGACCAGATTAATATGGAATTGCTTGTATGGGATGGGGAATGTATTGTGTTGGGTGATTTTAATTGTATTATGAACTATAATTTAGACACCACTAGGAAAAACTCCTTTCAGAGAATGAGGAAAACTAGGGCTGCAATTTTGGATTTGGCAGCAATTCATCTTCTTAAAGATGCCTGGAGATGTCCATACCCCAATTTGGCCGGCTACACATATTATTCTGCAGCACATAAACTATGCTCACGCATAGATATGGTTTGGGTCTCAGATCTTATTCTTGGAGCTAGCTCTATGGCTATTTGTCCAAGGGTAACCTCGGACCACAACCCGATCTCCTTAACTTTTGAGGTTACAACTGTAGAGTCTTCTCCTCGCCTTTTCTCATTTCGAAGATACTTGTTTACTGATCTTGGGTTTGTGAACCAACTTAAAGAACACATAAAGGAATTTATTGACATAAATATACATTCTACTCAATCTTTGATAGTTTGGGACGCTTGCAAAGCCAGCATACGCGGATTTACACAACAGTATATATGGCGGCAAAATAAAGAACGTCGATGTCAACATGAGAAAAGGCTTGGAGAAATACTCGATATTGATTGGATGTATTAAGCTTCAAATTAATTGAACTTAAAGCTGCATTAAAAGATCTTCTCAGGGCTAAGAATATTAGTAAATAAAAGAAATATCAACTTGACCAATATGAAAATGGCAATAAGATTGGTAAACTTTTAGCCTATAAAGTCGCTGAAGATCGATCTCAGAATATTGTTAAAGAAATTAAAGGGGATAACAACCAACTATTCTGTGATTCTAAATCAGTTTGCATCATTTTATCAAAATCTCTATACACCTGAAGCTGTAGCTTCGGATGATATTAAAAATTATATAGTTAAACAAGGTCAAAACTTTAGAGCTTGAACAATCTGCTCAACTAGCGGTAGATATTACAGCAACAGAAATTAGGGGTGCTATCAATTCCTTAGCAACGGGCAAAGCTGTAGGTGAGGATTCTATTCCTTTGGAAATATTTAAATGCTGTTCAGAGGAATTGATACCACTACTAATTGATGTGATCCACGCTATAGGCAATGGGCAACAAGCACCAAAATCCTGGAACCTAACCCAAATTATTTTTTTTCTAAAAAAGGGCAAAATACCTCAAGAGATAGGTTCGTGTAGACCAATTTCGCTCATTAATAGAGATGCCAAAATTTTTGCAAACATACTGGCTACTAGGCTGGCGCCAGTAATGTCTCAGCTCGTTTCTTCCCAGCAACATGGATTTATCCCAAAGCGAGACACTACAGCACATATTAATATGGCTATTTCCGCTTTTGATGCTGCTCGGACCCAGTCTACCCCACTCGGTATGATTTTATTAGATGCAGAGAAGGCATTTGACCGAGTGGGGTGGGGCTTTTTATGGGCGGTACTACAGGCATTTGGCATTAAAGGCCAACTCTTGAGATGGATTCAATCGCTTTACGATAACCCTATGGGCAAGGTATCTTATATGGGAAAATGCTCTTCTATGTTTCCAATTAGGAGAGGGACAAGGCATGGGTGACCTCTATCACCCCTGCTTTTTGCTTTGGGTATGGAACCTTTCTTAATTGCACTTCAACGCCAGGCTTTAATATGTCCTTTTCTTAATGGTTCAAATATACTTGATATTACTGTGTATGCGGATGACGTCGCAGTTTTCTCTTCCGATGTGCCTCAAGCCCTGAGTGGTATTATAATAGAAGCGAGTATATATGGCTCAGTCTCAGGCTATCGACTCAACACCACTAAAACTCAAATTATTATGAACCATCATTTGCCAGCCCCTGTTTTAGGAATCTGCTGTGTAGCAACTTATTTGGGGGTTAAAATCTCCTCGGATATTGATTTAATTGTGGCATTAAACTATGAATCATTATTAAAAGAGACTGCTATGCAATTTAAGAAATGGCATAAATTGCCGCTTAGTATTATTGGCCGAATAAACCTGGTCAAGATGAAAATATTACCAAAATACTTATATCTATTTCGAGCAATTCCCTTACGGGTAAACAATTCTTACTTTCTCAGATTAGAGGGAACTATTAGTAGTTTTATATGGGGATATAAAAAAGCCCGGCGGGCTGTCTCCTCACTTAAACTTCCTTCTAATCAAGGCGGACTGGCCCTCCCGGATTTGAAACTTTATTATTGGTCGGCTTTTTTGACTCGTTTTCGTAGCATAATAGTCTCCGATAAATGCTTGTATTTCCACAGATTTCTACTTGGACAGGATGTTAATATGTTCCTTTACAGGCTAAACGGCCCTAATTACTTTAAACGGGTTAAATTTAAGACGGTACGAGATACAGTTAATATTTGGCGCTCCATCATGGTTAAGTATAATGTTACTCTTTTACATTATAAAACACCTTTGTGGGGTAATCCGGGCTTACCTGCAATTTTTCATGACTCGGCTTGCCGTTTACTTTTAGATTCCGGTATTAAATTTTTGGGTGATTTATATGATCACAAGGGATTCATGGCATATGAACAACTGAAGATGTGCTACAATTTACCGGAACTGGCTCGGTTTAAAGGCTATCAGATCAAAGATTATCTAGTGAGGAAATTAGAGCTTACTACTGTATTAGATTCTGAGGTCTGGGATTGCATTTATAGAGAAGCAGACAAGCCATGATTAGTATTGGATATAAGATCTTTTCTGGCTTTAATACTAGCGACATTACAAAATTGACCGAGAAATGGAATAGAAAAATGGCAATGAATGTACCATCTGATTTAATTACTTTATCTCTCAAAAGCCTAAATGTATCAGTTCAATCTTTTAGTCTTAAATTACAGCTGTTTAAAACTGTATGCCAACTGTATTATACCCCCGAGAGAATTCTTAAATGGGCAACAAATAATAATTCCAGCGAGCGTACGAAATGCCCAAAATGCGATCTAAGTGGTGCTGATATTGTTCACATGTTTTTTTCTTGCCCCCATCTTAGTGAATTATGGGATGGAATAACTAAGGTGGTTTCTGATAGACTTGCTCATCCTATTACATTTTCATCAATGGGTGTGCTGGTGGGTATATGCGGGGGTACTAGTGTATTTTGTGATTTGTTGAATATTTTAGTTACTTGTGCAAGGCTCGTTATTGCTCGGGCTTGGATTAAAAAAAAATCACCAACGGTTATGGAATGGTGGAGCCCGGTTAAGGAAACATATAATATGGAGCTTGCCCTTGCTGTTACAAGGGGCTTGCAGGCTAAACGAAAAATTGACAGAATCTGGGGGTTAATCATGTCTCAATAACAGTATACTCTTCTTTCTTTCTTTTTTCTGTATGACCTCTACTTTGCTTATGATTTATGCATCTTTTTATTGCAAATGTTAATTTACTGTTCTTGCTGAAACGTATGTAGACAAATCTTGTTTATTATGGTTTTCTCTTTTTGTTCCCCTTGATGCAAATAACATTTAAAAAAAAAAAAATAAATAAAAATAATGTCATGAGCAATGCTAATAGTTTTAACTTTAACAATGCCGAGAAAATTGCATTGTAAATGCTTGTTTTCTTTGCTTTCTTTTCTTTTTCTTTACTTTCTTAAATATTTATAATTATTGCCTCCTTTACTTTTTTCCTTCTTTCTTTTGCTATCTTTATTCTTACTTTCTTTTTTGCCTCCTTTACTTTTTTCTTTATAATTTTTCCTTCTTTTTTAGTTTCTTTTCTACTTTTCCTTCTTTGTTGTATTCTATCCTTCTTTCTTTCGTTTTGCCCTTGTTGCTATGTTTTTCTGAAGTCCTTTTTTCTGGTTTCTTTCTGTTTTGTTTTTTCATTCATTCCTCCTTTATATTCCCTTCTGTCTTTCATTTTGCCTTATTTCTTTTTTTAGGTCGCAGCAATGTCGCGCCGGCGAGATTTTTTGATATCCAGTATGGGGCTTTAACCCGCCTCTCTCTTCCATTGGCTAGCTCCATAAATGGAAGCTAGCCATTGAAGAGAGATGCGGCAATCATTCTCGGAGCAGATTCGTGGGCATTCGTGTCTTTTTTTAAGCCCCACCCCTTTTTTCCGTCATGGAGTTGTGGGCGTTTACTTTTTTTTTTTTTACACCAATGTTTTTCTTCATTGTTAACTTCGTCCCTGTCCCGCGTAGTTGTATCCTGACCACCTTCCCGCTGTCCGTCCCCCCTCCCGGTGTCCTTGTCTTTGTTCCCACCCCCAACCCCCTCGCAGATCACTACAGTCGCCGCTTGGGCAAGAGGTGTCTTTGTTACCGCCCCCCCCCCTCGTTCCCGCCCCCCCCCCCTTCGCGGATCACCACAGTCGCCGCTTCGGGCAAGAGGTGCTTTTAACATAACCGTGCGGGGAAAGCGGGGGGGTTGTTTTATCCCTGCTTTCTCCCTTTGTCAGCGTTTTATCATTCTCTTTATCAGTCTTTACTCCTTTCCTCTCTCTTATTCTGGGTGGAAGGCTGGCGTTAAAACAATAATAAGTGCGAGTTTACAAATATGAGCGCTGGTGGACCCCTGCAACCAGCTCAGCTGCTCAAAGTAAGCACGGTATAATCTTCACATTAGAGAGAAGCAGGAGCCTGGCAGCTCCGTTAAGTCTTGCTGGGCCCTGCCTATGACCTTCGGATCCAGAGCGAGCTTGCTTTCAAGTGACACCGTCATCATTTACGACGCTATAGTCAGGCGGACTCCGACTGTCAACAAGTAGAAGAGCAGGGCCTTAAGTATGTAATAAATACCAGGTACAACTTTCATTGTGGCACTAATATAACCCGATCCTGCAGGTAGACACGTGCAGCATGAATAAACGTGCCATCTTAACCACACCACGCGCCATTACGCTGTGAGTAGAACTGATTTATTTATACCACATACCAATTGCTGTCCGTAAAAAGCACGTGACTTGTTGTAAGTTGCATTAAATTCCGAGTCCCATTCATGGCAATAGACCTGATGAATGCGTCGCCCTCAATGGAAGTTCGATGAGAGAAATACATACTACGGGTTCGTTTTTTTTTTTTTTTTATCTCCCGCTTTCCTTTTCTAAAATGTTAACATGTATGCTCTTGGGACGAAAGCAAGTAAAACTGGAAAACCGGTCAAGAAAAATCTGCACACCTCGTTTTAAGGGTTTTACCCGAAGCAGCATAGAAAAAAGTCGCATCTCTAGTAGTGCCGAAGTCGCCAGTCAGCAGGCAGAGACTCCCGTCAAGTCTGATATACTTACAAAACACCCACAATCCCCCTTAAACAAAAACTCAAAACAAGTACAGCCCATAAAAGACGCTGACTACAAATGCAGCCCCATATGCTAACGAACATTGGTTAATGATAAATGAATGGATTGTTGTATAAGACTATGAGATGGGCAACACTACCCAGCCATGGTTTGGGACTTAAATGCAGACGGAAGAGAAGAAGGACCTAGACAAGGGATGAGAAAAAGAGAAAAGGGAAGCTCAAAGACTCAGTAAAACGGCAACGATCCAAATACAGAGGGAATTGTAATTTGTCAATTATTTTTCGAAAATCTAGTTGGCTCCTGCGATGCATGTATTCGCCATTTTAAACTGTGTTCGCCACACGTCCATTGAATGGAAAAACCCATCCATCATGGCGCAAGTTTGTTTGTAAATTAAAGGTTTCCGTTCTGAAATGGCTGCCGTCATCGACAATGAATATAACGTCCACTGTTCCAACATGGACGCGTTCATGTGTCAAGAGTGAAAAGTAGGCATTATATGAAGGTCGCCATGGCTAGCCCGGTTGCGACAGAAGGCGAGCCTCGCAGGTCGTCCCTTAGCAAATGTTGAAGCTGTCGGTTGTTGGGAGCCGCAGGGCTGTATGCAGCAGCGGGGTACGTCTTCCAGGCGAAGGGGGCGGCCGTGGGACCAGGCACAGTCACGCAGATCGTGTTTAGTCTCTGTGAGTATGAGGGACTGCTAAAATGGGAAGGCGGGAGGATGGGAGGGACCTATCTCAACCTGATGGTTGTAATGAGGGTGATATCGTGTGTTGCCTTAGTTTGCCATGTGTTGCTTGTCGTAGGTTCTCTTGTGTTGTTTTACTAACCCCATTAGTTGTCTGTGTTTGCCGTGTCGCTTTATTCAAGGCCTGCAATGCATTAGGTTGCCCTGTGTTACCTTAGCTTGACTTGTTGCTCTTCTTTTCTATGTGTTGTCTTTCATCGCTCAGTTCTTTCTGTGTCATATGGCTTTGCTGGTCTTATCTTGCTTAAGTGAGCTCTAGTTTTTGTTATGTGGCCCTAATTTGCAGATGTTGGTCTACTGTGCTATATGGCGCCATCATCTAAGCTTGCATTGTGTGTGTGTGGAGCTCTCTGTGTGTGTATATGTGGGGCTCTGTGTGTGTATATGTGGGTCTCTGTGTGTGTATATGTGGGGCTCTGTGTGTGTGGGGCTCTGTGTGTGGGGCTCTGTGTGTGGGGGGCTCTGTGTGTGTGGCTGTGTGTGTGTGGCTGTGTGTGTGTGTGGCTGTGTGTGTGTGTGGCTGTGTGTGTGTGTGTGTGGCTGTGTGTGTGTGTGTGTGGCTGTGTGTGCGTGGGGCTCTGTGTGTGTGTGGGGGGGCTCTGTGTGGGTGGGTGCAAATGCAATAGGTCTCGCATTTGCGAAAGATTAAGCTGTTGACATTGTAAATGACAATGCCATTTATTTATCTGTTTTCAAAACCAACACATAAATAAAAAAATTGTCATTTACAAAGCCAATAGCTCTAACTTTGGCAAAGGCGAGACCGTTGCATTGTAAATGCTTGTGTTTTCTTTCATTCTACCTACTCTCCTTTTCGTACCTTCTTTGTTTTATGCCTTCCCTCTTACTTTCTTCCCTTCTTTTTCTTCATTATCTTCTTTCTTTCTTTCTCACTCACCTTCTTTCCATCTGACTTCCTTCCTTCTTACTTTCTTCCCTCTTTTTGCCTTCTTACCTCCTTTTTTTTTGCCTTCCTTCCCTGTTTGCCCCCTTCTTCCTTTTTTAAATTCCTTCCAGTTTTGCTCTTCTTCCTTCCTATTTTGTCTGATTTCATGTATTTCCTTTTTCCTGATTTCTTTCTCAAAGGTAAGGCTAGCTGCCAATGCCAGACAGTTGGGGTTTTGTAGGACTTTAGCCAAAACCTTTTGATTTTACTAAAAGTATGTAAAGCATAGTTACTTATAGGAGTTGTCAGCCAGACTTCATCCATGTATTTATTTATTTATAGAGTTTCATTAGTCGGTGATTGTGTCATTCAGTTTTTTGTTCCACCGACTGCAGTATGCAACAATGGGCAATGTTAACCACTTCAGCCATTCAATGACTGTACTAAGAGTTAGGGCATGATATCCTTTCACAAGGTGCATAAACACATGCAAGGTAGTTCCCTTCAGTGCTGGGTATATCATGGTAATGTGTACTTTTTTGAGATATGAAAAAACTTTTACCCTTAACCAATGTTTCCTTTGATTAAACAAGGGCTCAGCAGCTTCTCTAACACTAAAGTTTTGCAAAGAAAATGACAAAGAATTACCAATAGTCTGCCGGCCATCACCAGAACCTTTGGCTATGCCAGTGCTTGTTTTAATTGCTCTAAATTGATTTTATGAAAAAAGATATGTTCCTAATATAAAAAGTGTATGAGTTCAACAGAAAAACTCACAAATATAATTCTTAGCGGTACAAAAGAAAAATAAATAGAAAGAGGAGAATAGAAGTCCCAACAATGCTCACTTCCTTCCTGTTCCCTCCATCCCGTTTAAAAACACATCAAATCATTTCAACCATTTAAATAGCTCAGTACCTTGTGCAGATTTTAACTAACAAATGACATCAAAGATACTACTATATTCTTGAGTGGACCTATAGCCAATAAATTATCATTCCAAAGCAGCTGTTATATCGTATTTAATATTACTGTTCCCCTTCTAAAATATTTCACTCACTCCAGTCAAGCCCACTCCAATTACTTAGTTCACCAGCACTATTCCAGCACCAGAGGGCATATTATAGTCTTCATTAAATTCACAGCAGATGAGCATCTGTTTTAGCTCGGCAAAATCTTGTCCCAGATATTAATGGATTAATGGAGAACGCTTCACCTAATTTTTGCTCTGGGTGTGTAATAGAGCCACGTCAGCCATTAACCATTTCGCGCATTTGGTAGTCATTTCTTAACCTATTGTGGTGTAATTCCTATATTCCCAGTAGGCTCTGTGCATTGGAATAATATACACTATAGATTTGACATAGGACTGAGGTCACTATGTATTTATCGAGTATACTAACCTTAATTGTGTGTGCCAGCTAACTCAGAGGTCACTAGAAACTTCCTTGAGTAAACAAGAAGGGATTCGTTTCTGACAACCGCATAAACATAACAACTTTGTTTCCCCTAGAATCAAAGCATATCTTCAGAGTCGTGGAAACAATAGATAAGTAGGTAGTTTTGTATGGCCAGTTTCCTCCGCTTTTCAGAGAAGCCCTGTGGCCTCCTGATTGCCCATGCTCTGAAGGTGGCCCAGCGAAGAACTTAGGGGTATGGTTTGAAGATTAACTCTGATTTTCAGATCACATCAAAAAACTCACTGGTGTCTGCTTTGGCACCCTTAAGGCCCTTAGAAGATTTTTCCCTCTGCTACCGCGGCTGACTAAGGAAATGGTTGCTCGGGCCCTTATCCTTTCCCGGCTCGATTATGCCAATGCTTTGTTCATCGGCATCCATGGCTATCTGATGAATAAACTACAAATGATTCAGAATGCGGTGTCCAGACTCTTATTTAATATCTCTAAGAGATCTAGTGTGAGGTTGCACTTGCGTGATCTCAGTGGGTGCAGTTTAAGGCTCTTACCCTTGCCCACAGATCCCTGCATGACCTGGGGCCTTCTTACATCAAGAAGCGCTTTGCCTTCTATAATCCCAGCCGCTCTCTGCGCTCTGCTTCTCTTCGCCGGATGACTACTCCTCGGTTTCGTCGCACTATGCTGGGGGGGCCATTCTCTTTCACTAAAAAATATCCATCTTATGGAACAATCTTCCTAACGAGCTGCGGCACACCCAGGACTTCCGCATTTTTAAGAAACTACTTAAAACTCTCCTTTTCAATCACCCTAACTAATTAATCTTTACTCTCTAGGTCACAGTCTGCTTACGCGCCAGGACACTCCAGAGTATTTCTGCACGCTACAAATCATTTATAACATAAATAACCATTTCACTCAGTCAATCGTGCGTGCTTAGTTTCTACAGAGTTTGCACAGGAATAGAGAGACGGGCGTTTCAATAAAAAAGGTTTATTGAACAGTCTTCTTTCTCATGCAAGAGAGGTGAACTGCTACAATTGTTAGACTGAATGCGTACAACATAAACAGTAATATATACCTATATAAGGGCATTGGGAAATGCATACGGAACCTAAAATTGAACACAACACCCACTCCACTTTATTTTGTACGACATTACTAAGTTCTAAGCACGTTAAACATATCTAAACATGAAGTGTTAAAAACCCACCCAAAATATGCATTAGAATTGGTTGTACACATAAAAGATGCATTGGCGCTGTACACATTTAAAGCATTGTTTCATTCAAAGCATAGTTTTTTGACATGTGAATGCTAACTGAATGAATCATGAAAATATACATTTATGAAATGGCTCGTAAATACAGAAGAAAAAGGTGCCGAAACCATTTCATGTCAGATTACATAGAACTGTTTGCATGTGGACAAGGTTTATTGTCTCTGGAAGTACTTAAGGAAATCTTGTTCTCTATGAATAGTTCTACTGTAAGCAGATTACTTGTGCCAAAAAGTGAAAAATACAAATTTGGAAGAGGAGACATTTTTTTTTATCTTAGGTAAAAGAGTTCCAAAGTTAGAACCTTGTTTTCTGCCTTTCCACCCAGGGCAGTATTTATTTAGCCCAATACTAATTGTCCACAAATTTACACACTTGCTTATTTGTCTTATTTCCTATATTTTATTCCTGCAAACATTCAGGAGGGACCAGTGCTACCTCTTCATCCAACACTTCCTTCAGTGTCCCTGTAATTGTAAACATTGTGGGCAGGAACGTGATGCACCAGTCTGCATCCTTGTAATCCGTACTAGTGACGAACCTATTTGGTGCAAATAATTCAGTTGTGTAAACTTAAATCGACTTTCTTTGTATACTCTACCATATTGCTCCTCTCTTTAGCTATAATCCCCTTAATTATTTTTGCCTCCCATTTTTGCTTTAATTGTTATGTTAATATTATTTATTGGCCACTTTTTCACCATAGGTTTCTTTGCACTAATCTGTAGCAAATGACAGATATAGCTTTGGAGAGCAATTTATGATAGAAATGCTTGTTTAAAGAGCCATGTTTTCAGCGGTTTTCGAAAGATAGTGCGGTTCGATGTATGGAGAATGTTACCCAGGAGTGCAATCCAAGCTACGGCAGCATTTACCACAAAGCAGTGTCTTTCCCCTTTGTTCTTCCGGAGTCTAAGGGTTAGTTAAGCCATTTGAATGAGCTGATCGTAGTTTTTGAGCGGATGTGTACCTTTTAAACTTTTTTAACCAAGAAGATAGGAGCAGAGTGCTATGTGCTCTTAATTTGAAATGAATAGGATTATTTACAGAGAGCCAATGAAGTTTGTGTAATGGGGTGGAATGAGTATGTCTTGGGAGTTGAAATATTAGTCATTCTAAATGATTTGATGCCTGCGCAGGTCATTCTTTGGCAACCCTAGATACTACTTTCAAACAGAATACATTTATTTATCACCATTCCTCTTAGTGGTTTCAAAGTTATTTTGTAATTAACTAGGACTCCGAGGCTCTTTGCCATTGCTTTGGGTTGAGGTACTGGTTCAATTTCCAAGGCCCAATAAGTTTAGCTCTAAAAAAATATATTGTTATTAAGAACAACATTTTCTCCAGTATTGAATCTTTCATATATACATTACTGAGCTTTGATAAGACCAGACCAAAAATAAGCAACCTCTGCCACCAGTACACTTTCTAGTAATAGGAGGTACAGAAGAGGACGAGAATGACACATCTTTCGGGGTTGCAAG
Source organism: Lissotriton vulgaris (assembly GCF_964263255.1). Classification (NCBI taxonomy): domain Eukaryota; kingdom Metazoa; phylum Chordata; class Amphibia; order Caudata; family Salamandridae; genus Lissotriton; species Lissotriton vulgaris. The sequence goes on along the minus strand of NC_141693.1, from coordinate 1,685,485,823 downwards.
TAGTCTGCCACAGCTACATGTAAAATGCTAGGAAACCGGTGAGGGATATGATCAGGATGAATCAACTTGCACAGAGACATCTGCTTTAGAGAGGGGCACCATGACAAAGGGAGATCCTGTGAAGAACTTCCTGAAGGCTATCCTTACGAGGAAACTATTCAGGAACAGACATTTTAGGAACAAATGATGTAGGTTATATATAGCTCTGGTTTCAGACCTTCGCCAGATGCCTATTAATTAGTATAAGAGATTTCCACCCCAACAGCAGCAACAAAATTTGACTTCCCCAGCTGGTATTCTATACATTCCCTTAGGCTAAAGATTCAGGAAAAGAGTACTGCTACACAGCGAGTTATTTCACAACCAATACATTTGGAACCAATTACTATTCATTATGATTATGTGCATGAGGGCAATGATGATGAAACGCCTGAAGGCCAAATACCTCATGGTCATGCTACAAATAAAAGAAGTGAATGGGATAATTATGTTGCTGTAATATCAGCCCCTTTAACACCTCCAGTGCTGAAAGGTTTGATCTGCCAGTCAACAAACCAATTGCTACCTATATAATTTCAAAGAAACAGCAAGGAAATCAGTGAGATCTAGATCCGTAGTGTATTATATTTGGTCAGAAGATCGTAAGGTCATGACAAACCCTGCTATGGTGGCAGCCGTAATACCTAGACTTGACAAAAAAATACAAGGCCCCCGACAACCCTCCAGCTTGCCTAATAGGTCATCTGTAGCCAGATTCAGTAGTTATGCAGGCAGCGCAGAGGTGGTCAGAAAATCATACAACGCCATGTTCAGCTCCTCACTATAAGAAGGTAGCAGGTTGGATAACATTGGGAAGCATTTTTCTGCCATGGCAGCTATAACCATGAAGGCTTCCAATGCATTAACCATACTGAACAGACCCTCCAGGTGTTTGTGCAGGAGAGAGGTGTTTTCATTCCCTTGCCAAACCTGTTAAAATCGCGAAAGATTGCTGCAGTCTGGGACACGAAAAGTGAGCATCTCGGCCTCCATTTGTAGTCTGTATCTTCGCCCCCAGTCACCCCACCCTCAGCCACCCACCTTTCCTTTGTAGTCCTCCTTTACTCACCCCCCACCCTAGTAACCTTTATTTCATAGCCCCTCCCCTTCCCCATATGGCCCTTTATTATTTCTCCTCTTCCCATTTCACCTTTCTCCCCCAAACCTCCTACATCACAGACCAAATATTAAACAAATGGTACTGTTGGATGCAGTTACAGTACCCCCTCCTCCCATCATACATTAAGATGGAAGAGGGTGCGGGGGGCACATTAATAGTTCTCTCACAAAGTATGTGTTTCTCGCTGCAAAACGACATGTCAGGATGGCGCCAAAAAGAGCACAGAATTTAAACTGTATTTTTTACTCTCTTTGGCATCAGACATCTCGATCCCTAGCTCGCGCTGGCTGTGCAGTGAGGTTAGCTGGCGGAGCAAAAATATTTTTGAAAACAAATACCGCAAATTCTGCCTTTTTTTGATGCAATTTTCTTATTTTGACGCTGTAAAATTTGCCAAACCAAGCTGTGATGTCTTGAGTGGTCTGACTGGGCAGATATGATCATCAGATGAGGTCAGATTTAACACAATTTATTAACTATCTGCTGAAAGACAAAAAACAGGAAGCAAAGTCTATCCTTCAGGAGGGGGGAGAAGACATCCTCAGAAATGATTGATGCGGCAATGGATGTAGCATGGCTTCAGGCAAATGGCTGGAGCAGCAGTCTTACGAAGGCAAGGCTGGTTGAAAGCAACATTGAATCAGAAACTTTGGATATGCCGTATATAACGGAGAAGCTCTTTTTGGGAAGCATATTGAAGATATGCTTAAATGAATAAAGGCTGATACAGTAGCAGCAAGATCATTTGGAGTGCTGAAGACAGAAGCTTCGGAGGAGGCTATCAATCTACCAGGTATCAGCCTTATCTTTACCCACAACAAGGATATCTGCAGCAATTCACTCAACACAATCAACCTCCACCAACAGCAGCTGTCTCCAGACAGTCCAATAGAAGAATATCAGCTGGTACAGGAAGGGGACATACGTTGACCGGAAGACTGTGACAATGTTATGACACCGGTCACGTCTTTTCAGGTAGATCCAATGTAAGAGACACTCTACACTTTTAAACAGACTCGAGATCCATATCTTCAGGGGATCATACAGCATCACTAGATATACAAGATGCTTAATTCCATGTTCCTGTCTAGGTCAAACACAGGAGGCATCTCATATTCAAGGTGGCTGGATGTCCCTACCAATTTAAAGTCATCCCTTTTGGATTAAAATCGGCCTCAATAATTGTTTACCAATTACATGGCACCAGTAGCAGCCTACCGGAGGAGAAATGGGCATCATATATTACCATATCTAAACGACTAGCTAATTAAAGCTACTTTATTCCAGGCTGCAGTATGTTCCACAAGGGCATTTCTTCCAAATATTCAATCAATCACTGAATTTCTAAAGCGCACTACATACCCGTGAGGGTCTCAAGGTGCTGGGGGGAGGTGGGCCGCTACTGATCGAAGAGCCAGGTCTTGAAAAGTCTTCTGAAGGCCAGCAGGTCCTGAGTCTGTCGTAGGCTGGTAGGGAGAGCGTTCCAGGTCTTTGCGGCGAGTTAGGAGAAGGATCTTCCGCCGGCGGGGGCTTTCCGGATACGAGGAACTGAGGCGAGAGCGAGGTTGGCTGAGCGGAGACTTCGGGTGGGGGTGTGGAAGCTGAGTCTGTTGTTGAGGTATGTAGGTCCGGTGTTGTGTAGTGCTTTGTGTGCGTGGGTGAGGAGTTTGGAGGTGATCCTCTTGTTGACGGGGAGCCAGTGCAGGCCTCTCAGGTGGGGTGTGATGTGGCTGCGACGGGGGACGTCGAGGATCAGCCGTGCGGAGGCATTCTGGATTCGTTGTAATTGTCTCAGTAGCTTGCTTGTTGTTCCTGAGTAGAGGGCGTTCCTGTAGTCAAGTCTGCTGGTGACGAGGGCCTGGGTGACGGTTTTTCTCGTGTCGGGGGGATCCATTTGAAGATCCTGCGGAGCATTCGGAGGGTGTTGAAGCAGGACGCAGAGACGGCGTTGACTTTGACTTTTTTTTTTTATTTAAATTTGTTTTTATTGTTGCATCAAAGTATATCAGTATAGTGTAAATAATCCGCTGACGTGGCCTCAACATTCAGCCACGAACAGCTAGGCGTGCAACGTTTTCTTGTTTTATATAACGGGTACAAATATACATTTCCTCAGTTAATCAGTACAGATCGTGCAAATATGTCTGCAGGCTGGGAGACAGTGGACCTGCGTCGCCAAGAGGACGATGAATAATGACAGGCATGCAAGTTCCCGCCACAATAGCGTAGGATCGGGGTCTGTACTGTCCATATGACGGTGCTACCAGTGAACGGGGGGGACAAAACTGTGGGAAGGAAGCATGTGGGCGCTAGCAGGGTCTAAGCAGGGGGATACTGGCGACGGGTGTCGGGGGGGGGGGGGGGCCACGGAGCCATGCAGTCTGTGCTCCAAAATGGGGGGGGGGGGGAGAGAGGATTGGCAGGGGGTGGATACACCCCGCGCAGGCGAGTAACGAGATGGGCGATATGACATATGAGAATTTGATCAGGATGCAGGGGGTAACGGGAATCGATCCTGGGATGGCTTATTCCAGGTAGAGGCTACTGGCCCTCTCGGGCGGGGGAGCATGGTCCATTCCATGGATATGGGAATTTTACGCGCGCCTCTGGCTTCTTCTTCTCTAAGAGCATCCTCCTCCGCCGCCGCCCACTTACCAACCGACCCCTTCCATTGTGCTATAGGGGGGCCCTCCGGGGATCGCCAGCGCATGGTTATGCATCTGTTCACCAGCAGGAGCGCTAAGGACACGAAACGTCTATGCACCGGTTCTTGCTTAGAGACATGGAAGATGCCCAGTGCGCTGGACTCCCAGGTGGCCAGTGTAGTGAGACCTGTGAGTTCCGACAGTGTGTCGTGTACCGCCCGCCAAAAGGGATGAAGGTTGGGACAACTCCAAAACATGTGACGAAAATCTGCGGCAGGGGAGCAGCATCTGGGGCATAGGAATGGTGTGGAGGGATAGAACTTCTGCAATCGCGCTGGGGTGAGGTATGCCCTGTGTAGTATATAGTATTGGATGTTTTTGAAGCGGGCGTTCCTAGAGACGCGTTTTGGGGCCTCAAGTGCTTTAGTCCACTCTGAGTCGTGTAGAGCGCGACCTATGTCCTCCTCCCATGTAGCACGTAAGGTCGTCAGGGGAGCGTATGAGAGATCCCGGATGGATTTATATAGCCAGGTGACTAGGTGGCGTCCCACCCCCATATGCAGGATAGCATGTATTACTGGATGCGTGTCTGGCTCGCCAGTTCGGAGATTAAAATGGGGCCAGTATCCATCGAGCAGCTGCCTATATCTGAGGAATTGGCCCGGGGGGAACCCGTATTCAGCGACCAGGCGGTCGAGTGGTTTCAACTGACCCTCCTCGAAGAGCGATTCCAGATCCGTGATGCCACATTGGGACCATTCGGTGAGCAGAGGAGCGGTGAAGTAGGAGTCCTGCCTGGGGCTGCCTATCAATGGTAGCAGCGGGGAGTACGGGGGTCTACTGGGGAACAACCGGTGGATCCGCATCATGCACCGGCGCGCTATCGTCACATGAAGGGGGTATGTGCGCCGTGGCTTGGTGCCCGGGAGGAGAAGACGGGTGAGTTCCGGGGTCGCGATTCTGCCGGTCGAGGTAACAGTCTCCTGAGGGTAACGGTCCGCCGTCCAGTAGGATAGCCATTGGAGCTGTGCCGCGAGGAAATATGACTCGAAGGACGGAGCCCCGAGCCCCCCCCTGCGTCGTGGGGAGTTGGAGGGTCTTCAGGGCGACCCTGTGTCGGCCTGCGCCCCAAATAAGGGTCCCTAAGAGGGAGTCAACGTCGCGGAAGAAGGACCTGGGTGGTATCACCGGTAGATTTGTGAAGTGGTAAAGGAGTCGGGGAAGCATCACCATTTTAGCTAGGGCTATCCGCCCTATTGGGGCCAACGGGAGTTTATTCCAGAAGGCGACAGTCGGGCGCAGACTAGCGAGTACCCTGCAGTGATTAGCCTCAAAAATGTCTGCTGGAGAATGGTACAAGCGGACACCGAGGTACCGGGGAGCCTCCTCGGACCATGAGAGTTTATGCGGTCCGAGCTCGACTTCCCGGGGGGGCAGGCCCGGGTGTAAGGGGTAGACTGTGGACTTGTCCCAGTTCACCTGTAGTCCCGAGGCGTCTGCAAACTCCGCCAGCGTTGCCCCAATGGGGGCTAGGTCCGTTTCAATGTCTCTGACATATATGAGAAGATCGTCCGCGTACATGGATACGCAATGGGTGCCGTCTGCAAGCGGTATGCCCCAGTCCACACCCGAACCGCCAGCGGCTCGACCGCCAGCGCGAATAAGAGAGGCGACAGGGGGCACCCTTGTCTTGTGCCTCGTCGAACTCCAAACGCCGGTGAGATACGTCTCCCGATACAAACTCGGGTGGTTAGATCGGTGTACAGGAGGCGTGTGTACGCCATGAGCGTCGGGCCGATATTGAGGCGTCGCAGGACTGAGAACAGATAGGGCCAGGTGAGGGTGTCAAACGCCTTCTCCAGGTCCATAATGAGGCAGTTGGCGCGGGGAAATCTGTCACGCACTTGATCTTGAATATGGAAGACTCGGCGGAGGTTCTGGGAGGTGTTCCTCCCTGGAACGAAGCCGCATTGGTCGGGGTGGACTAGTGGGCGTATGACCTGTGCATATCGATCAGCCAGAATCTTCCCTAGGATCTTACAGTCAGCCGACAGGAGCGTGATATGCCGATATGACCCCATGTGGAGTGGATCTCTGTGGGGTTTGGGAAAGGTGACAATCACGGATTCCCGCAGTGACTGGGGTAACCTCCCTAGATGAAGAGACGCCCCGAACATCCGCGACAGACGGGGGACCACTAGGGGAGAGAATGTCGAGTAGTATTCTAGTGGGAAGCCGTCCAGTCCCGGCGCTTTATTCCGAGACATGTTTCTGAATAGAGGGGTTTTGTCCTACGGATCCTGGCTGGACAAATTACAATTAATAAAGAAGAAAGTGCCAGGATTCGGTTTTAACAGACCAGAACTGGTTTATTCAGCTGGTGTGTGCCTTCTATTATTTATTTAAAGAAGGTATGCATTTGTCATAAATCTTGCATTTAAAAACAATTTGTAAATTTCAACAATATACAGAGGCTGAAAATCCCTTTTACTGGGGATACGGTTAAACGTAATATTTCACATTTCAGTACATTTCAAAACAATGTGTGCAAACAAGAATAAATGAGAAATAATTCATAAACAATTACGCTTTCATCATTTTTTTCATAAAACAAGCATTAAATCCTATACACCAAAAATAATTCAGGTACATTCATTGTTATGTCACTATGTTGTGTGCCTGCAGCCAGATGGCCGACGCGTTTCCAAACCCTTCTGTTATTCTAATGGGTTCTTCCTCAGGGCCGGGCTGTGTACCTATGGTGTGAAATTTGAGGACATTTAATTTCTCCTATTTTCCTAGGTTTTTTACTTAGCTTCAAATATAGGCTGTGCCTGTAAAATTTTACCTTATGTGACAGGTTTATTGGCTGCTGCTTTCAAGCACGGGTTATCGGTTGGCTTTGGCTTTTCACCTTTACCTAAACGTGGTTAAGGATGGGTGAATTTAGTGAATGTATTAATTTCCACATTTCTTTATACTGAATGGTATCTGCGTTAGGGCTGCGCTAACACTTACTTGTTTTTATTCAGTTACTCTCTCAAAGTGATGTTGTTATTAGGATGTGTTTCGTGTTTCGCTGTGACTCCGATCTGTGTGTTTAAAGTTTCGAAATCAGTTTCAGTAGTCAAAGGAAAACATTTACTCGAGTTCAGTGTTTATTTGTCAATTTCGCCTACCTGCGTGTAGCGCGGCTGGCGACCCAAGCTCTTCACTTAGTGTGATTCAGTACTGGAACCACTCGCGAAATACGTGGATGTGTTCCTCAAACCTTTCTTGTCTGAAGTAAGATCATACCTTAAAGACACCAGGGACTTCATTAACAAGGTAGAAGGCTCTCCATTCGATGGAAATCAAGAGGTGATGGTATTCTTTGATGTAACCTCCCTGTACACCCAAATCCCCCAACAAGAAGGATTAGAAGCAATGGAATAGTTTCTAGACACACGACCCAGACCACATAGAGTCCCCACAGATTTCATTATCAACTTAGCGAGAATAGCCCTCAAAAAGAACTATTTTCGGTTCATGGACACGTTCTACGTGCAGGTGAAGGGCACTGCCATGGGGTGTCCTTATGCCCCAGAAATGGCAGTGCTCTTCATGGCCCTGTATGAGGAGCGCTTCATCTACCGCAACAACCCATTCCTTCAAAACATCACTAAATGGTATCGTTTCATTGATGATATCTGGTGCCAATGGAAGGGGTCAGAAGAAACGCTGACCCAGTTCCATCAGTGGCTTAATACCAGACACCCAGATATAAAATTTACAATGACATTCAGCAGAACATCGCTCACTTTCCTAGATGTTGTGGTTTTCCCTTACGAAAATGCATTGACCACTACCCTACATCGCAAAGACACTGACAAGAACACAATTTTACACTATGCCAGTTACCACCCTAAAAGTTTAAAATCCAACTTGCCGTACGGACAAATGCTGAGAATTCGACGGAATTGCTCTAGAAAAGAAGACTTTCTGATCCATTCACAAATACTCAGTGATCAACTACAGCGGAGGGGTTACCCCCATAAATTGCTGAAACATTCAACCACTAGGGCATGGCACACTCCCCGTGATGAGTTATTGAGAACCAACAAAGAAATCAAACCATTGGAGAGGCCAGTATGTGTCACCACTTTCGGACCATACACAAACAAGTTAAAATCGATCATTCTAAAGAATTGGCACCTGATCAAAAATTCAGAAGTCCCAATGGAGCAACCACTGTTTGCCCTAAAGAAAAATAGAAGCATAGCCCAGCGGGTTGTAAGGGCCGATCTGGGAGTCAGCAAAGCCAAAACTGACTTACGCACATTGTGGAAACTACCGCCTGTAACAGGCCACCACAAATGTGGGTCGTGTGCGTCCTGCCCCAATACAATTGAAGGTGAAGAATTTTCGTTTAAAACAACAAAATTGACACACAAAGAATTCTCGAACTGCAAAACACAAAATGTAATATATGCTGTCATGTGCCCGTGTCCCAAATTGTACATAGGGAAAACCACCCAAAAAGCCAACCAACGAATATCCCAACACAGATCTAGGATTAAGAACAAAGTATTGTCCGCACCCATGGTGCAGCACTTTGTCGAACAGAACCACAATGAAAACGAGTTCAAATGGACAATATTACAAGCCATGAAGGTTCCTCCTAGAGGAGGAAACATTGATGCCATGCTACTAAAAAAAGAGGCGTATTTAATATTAAAATTTAATTGCGTGATGGATGGTCTGAACGAGATGTCAGAATTACAAAGAACCAATTATTGAGTCCAACGTGAACCCCACCACTATGAAAGAATGACCCATTAAAAGGTATAGAAGAAAACACTGCGCGCAGCTCAATACACAACATATCAATCTCAGTTTACCCCCAAAAACTACAAATCCCACAATCCCTAGCAACATACTTAAGCAGGAAACCGTGTTCCGTTTGGTGTTCAGCCCAATTTAGAGTAGTCAGCACTCAGAGCGAGAAGAGGCCGCACAGAACCCCCAGCGCAGCGAGAGACCCGCAAACGGAGGTAAGAAAGCACCATGAATGTCCTTTCTAAAGCGCAGCTGTAACATAGAATCAATGCCAAAGTAAACTTGAATATCGGCTTGATTCCTTTCCAGAACGCGAATGCTCGTTTAAACTAAGTGAAGAGCTTGGGTCGCCAGCCGCGCTACACGCAGGTAGGCGAAATTGACAAATAAACACTGAACTCGAGTAAATGTTTTCCTTTGACTACTGAAACTGATTTCGAAACTTTAAACACACAGATCGGAGTCACCGCGGAACACGAAACACATCCTAATAACAACATCACTTTGAGAGAGTAACTGAATAAAAACAAGTAAGTGTTAGCGCAGCCCTAACGCAGATACCATTCAGTATAAAGAAATGTGGAAATTAATACATTCACTAAATTCACCCATCCTTAACCACGTTTAGGTAAAGGTGAAAAGCCAAAGCCAACCGATAACCCGTGCTTGAAAGCAGCAGCCAATAAACCTGTCACATAAGGTAAAATTTTACAGGCACAGCCTATATTTGAAGCTAAGTAAAAAACCTAGGAAAATAGGAGAAATTAAATGTCCTCAAATTTCACACCATAGGTACACAGCCCGGCCCTGAGGAAGAACCCATTAGAATAACAGAAGGGTTTGTAAACGCGTCGGCCATCTGGCTGCAGGCACACAACATAGTGACATAACAATGAATGTACCTGAATTATTTTTGGTGTATAGGATTTAATGCTTGTTTTATGAAAAAAATGATGAAAGCGTAATTGTTTATGAATTATTTCTCATTTATTCTTGTTTGCACACATTGTTTTGAAATGTACTGAAATGTGAAATATTACGTTTAACCGTATCCCCAGTAAAAGGGATTTTCAGCCTCTGTATATTGTTGAAATTTACAAATTGTTTTTAAATGCAAGATTTATGACAAATGCATACCTTCTTTAAATAAATAATAGAAGGCACACACCAGCTGAATAAACCAGTTCTGGTCTGTTAAAACCGAATCCTGGCACTTTCTTCTTTATTAATTATTCCGAGACATGGCACGTATCGCCTGGGTGATGTCAGAGGGAATTATCTTGGCGTCAAGTGTGCGCTTGTCATCATTCGATATTGTGGGCAACGTCAGCGGGTCTAAAAAGTGATCCACAGAAAACGGGGAGTATTGGGCCGGGGTCCCGTATACTTGTGCATAGTGGCGCTGGAATGCCAGGAGGATCTCGGCCTGTGAGCGCACTAGTACACCTTCCGGGTTGATAATATCCGTGATTGGCTTGATTTCGGTGTCCTGCCTCGCCATCCAGGCCAGTAGCACCCCAGTTTTGTCTCTGTCCTTGTGTACCCTAGAGGCGTAAGCCCTAAAATTGTATTTTCGGAGGCCAGCGCAGGCAGTCTGATACTCCGTCTTAGCCTCGGCCGTGAGCACGGCGTGTTCCTCCGAGTCGTCAGGCCGTTTAGTGAGTGCGGCCAGAACTTGCTCTGAGGTTAAGAGCGTCCGCTCCAAGGTGCGGCGGACCCCTACTACCTGTTTGATGCATTCTCCCCATGCCACCACTTTAAACGCCTCCCACTCTACCAGTACCGATGATGCCGTGTTCGCGTTGTGTGTGAAGTAATCTTGTATGCTGGTTTTGTGTGCGTCTCTGAAAACTGGATCTGATAGGCAGTCCCTAGGGAGGCGCCAGGTGGGGACCGGTGGGTGCGGGGGGCGCCAGGTCAGACGGATGATGTGGGCGTCATGATCTGAGAGGATCCGACCTAGGTAATCTGTAGATGTTATCCTAGGGAGGATTGGTGCAGAGCAGAGGAAACGGTCTAGGCGGACTCGGAGGTTGTGTGGAATCGAGTGGAAGGAGTAAATGCGAGCCAGTGGGTGTAGGTGTCGCCATGCGTCAGTGAGCGCCCAATGCGTGGTCCATGCCCTGAAGAGTTCTGCCTGTCGGGGGGCCGGGGAGTGTGTGGGGGGAGGGTGCGAGCGGTCCAGGGTGGGGTCCAGTGTGCAGTTAGTCACCTCCCAGCACCCACGGAACTGTAGTGAACTGGGCCAAAACGCCCGTGAGGTGATCCCAGAATTTATCCTGATCCGTGTTAGGGGCGTAAATGCTGCCAAGGAGTACTCCCTGTCCATCAAGTATTCCCTCCAGAAGCGCATACCTGCCCTCTCTATCTACCACCCGCCGGAGCACCCGGAAGGGAGTACCTGGTCTTACCCAGATTAACGTGCCGCGCGCAAACGCTGAATATTGTGTGGCACAGAAGATCCCTCGCCAATTGACCTGCAAACGAGTGAGTTCAGTAGCGTTAATGTGTGTCTCCTGCAGAAATGCTATACTGGCTGACATACGCTTAATGTAGGAGTATACAGAGTAGCGCTTACTGGGCGTGTGTAGGCCCCGTACGTTTAGTGTAAGGATATTAATGTCTGAGCGTGGGACTGCCATTCCTAGGGTGACGTGGTTGGGAGAGGGGCCCCCCTACAGCTCCCGTGGGCCGCCCGTGTGTATGTGTCACATGTGCTCCTGCGCGCCGAGCTTCCACAATCGTGGGGGGGGGACTAGGGGGATTAACAACAAGTAGAACCTTGGGTGGGTAACAGTCCCAATACTGAGGATACGTCACCGGGGGTGTCATATCCAAACTAGTGTCCCACTAGGGGAGAAATACAACAGATATCTGCGGGGGTGGCAGCGTGTGTCGCTGCTGGGCCTGTGCGCGGGTCGGGCTCTAGCAGGAGAAATGTCTATCGCTCGCTAGCGCATGCATTCATCTGGCAAAGCAGTCTAGGCTCCTAGACGTCGCGCAATACAGTAGGCAACCATGAGAAGGATATAGCAGTTGACAGTTCAACCTTCACGAAGAGGTGGTAGGCTGGCTGGCCAGGGCAGCGTCCAGTGTGAGTGCCACAACGAGGGGGGAAGAGATTGGGCCAAATCCCGACATTGTCCCATCACTGTCTCGGTCTTTCTCAGGGGTGAACAGGTGCGGCTGACCTTCCAGGTCCGAAGCCGGGGGTGACGTGTGCAATTCGGTCACCGCCCGTAAGGCGTCTCGTCGCTCCTGCATGATTTGCGTGAGGACGGGTGAGCCCGTGGGGGAGGATGCCTGGCTCCTGGGGCGGCCTGATCGGGCGCAGCTCGCGCCCCGTCTTCTGGATCGTCTGGAGTCGTTGTTGCGTGTCCTCTGGGGTCCGGGTTTAGGGATCAGCGGGCAATGAAATTCAGTCCAATCCTGCGCGTCCGCCGCCGTATTGAAGAAGAGGGCTTTCCCTTTGTGGATCACTTTAAGGCGGGCCGGGAACAGCAAGGAATATTGAAGATCGTTTGCGCGGAGGCGCCTCTTGACTTCCAGAAATGTGGATCGTCGCTGTTGGACCTCTCGGGCATAGTCCGGGAACACCATGACGTGTTGGTCTTCCACCTGCAGGGGACCCGCCGTCCGGGCCGCACGGAGCACCGCGTCCCGGTCTCGGAAGTGCAGGAATTTAGCTAGCATGGGTCGTGGAGGAAGGCCGGGCTTGGGTGCCCGGGCCGGGACCCTGTGGGCCCTCTCGATGGAGAAGTATGGCGACCGTTCGCAGTCCGGGGTGAACGATTTAGTCCAGGATTCCATGTAGGTCAGAGGGTCCGAGTTTTCAATCCCCTCCGGCAGGCCCAGGACGCGGATGTTACACCGTCTCGAGCGCCCCTCTAAATCCACTGTGCGCTCCTCTAGGGCCGCCACGCGGCGCAGGACCTCCTGCATGTCCGCCTCCTGCGACTTTACCGCGGGTTGTAACTCGGCCACGATCCGCTCTCCCTCCTTCACCCTGTCCGCCAACTTACGGTGTTCATCTCGGATTAAGCTAATGTCCGTCGTCAGGGTGCCCAATCTCTCTTCCATCGAAAGGCGAGACATTTCGATTGCCGCCAACACCTGATCCAACTTCGCCGATAGCGTAGGGTCGGTTTGCGATGCATTGGCTTGCGTCCACGTCCTTGTGTGTGGCATCTTCTCGCTGGCCGTTTCAGGGACAGCCGTCACCTGAGAGGCCTTCGGTTTCCCCATGGGTGCGGTCAATAGGGCCCCCGGATCGTCGTGTGCCTCGGGAGCGGCAGGCGGCCGTCTCAGTGTCGCCGGGTAGGTGGCAGCTCAGTGTCGATCGGCTCCCCTAGTCCCCCCCGGCTCCAGGGCGGGGTCCGTTTCACTCCGGGGAACCCCCACCAAGGGTGTCAGAGGTGGTTTGCGGCCGCCGGGGCCGGTAGGGCCGATTGCAGGGGGTCGTGTGGGCGTCCTCTCCCCCCCGGGGGGTGTGGCACAGTATTGGTGCCGATCGGCAGGGTCAGAGGCCGGGAGGTGGGGACCAGGGGGTTCCGGGGCAGCGGACGTCCACCGGTACCGCCTCAAGTTCGAGGGGGGCACTCCTACCCCCGGGGCGAGGTTCGCGCTGTTCTTGGTGTCAGGCCTCCGTGGGCGCCATCTTAGGGTCAGGCACCCGGGTCCACCGGGCAGTTCGTGGTGGTGAGCGCCTTCTGGTTCCCCCGGTCAGGTGGCGACATGCACTATGTCCTACCACGGGGCCCGGAGGAAGGAGGGGGCCACCGGGGTGCTGGCGCTGAGATCCTCGAGGGAGGGGGGAGAGATCAGCACTCACCGCCCTCGGTGGAAGGTTGCGGGCTTCTGGAGGGCCCAGCCCCGCACAGGCGGCGCGTTCGTCGGCTCCCCGCAGTCCGCGGTGGCAGGTTGGCCGAAGCTGGAGGTTGATCAGGCTCCCGGCGGGATGATAGCTCCGGTGCAGCGGAGTCCCGGCGCGGCGGCCGCCATCTTGCGTGCCGGGGTGCTGTAACGAAGGAAGGCGCTGTCCAGTGCGCACCCCCGTGGGCCGGTCCCACCGCTTCCCCAGGTGTACGTCCGCAGGACGGAGCTGCGCCCGCCATTTTCAGAGTCGGCGCCGCTCGGCTCCGGCGAAAGACAGTTCGGCTCGCGCCGTCCACCAGCAGCAGTCCCAGGTCACCCGAAGGATGCCCCAGCGCGCGGGGGCATCACAGGTGCTTATTCAGCGAGTTGAGGCTCCCGGCGATCTCGGGTACTGGGCAAGATGCTAGCCCGATCGAGGAGCCTCAGCAGGACACAGCCGCCATCGTGGCTTGCTAAGCCACGCCCCCGACGGCGTTGACTTTGACTTAAGACAAGAACTTAGGTACCAAACTAAACAGAGAAAAATCGTGCCTTATTATGGGCACACGGATTACATTCCTGGGGGTGATTCTGGACACAAGACTGCAAGACCTTTCCTACAAGAGAAATGGTTACCAAGATAATAAGTCTAGCTTCTGCCCTCTCAAGAAAAAAGTCCACTTCAATCAGACAGTATAAATTGTTCCTGGGAATTTTGTTCCATTGTTGCCCCAACTGTCATTTGTTCATGAGACAACTGCAGGAACAAAGAGATATACAATGGAAACAGGAGACAGGATCTTTATACGCTGCCATCAGAATAACACCAGAAATGATAGATGCTATAAAAAAGTAGATAAAAAATAGACAACATAGCATAATTGATGTGAGGTTCTTTTGAGCTTATGCACAAGGCAGACATCAAATATCTTTCTTGGTAGACAAAATATCTTTCTTGGAAGACAGCTTTCTCATAGCTCTTACATCGGCTAGAAGAATTAGCGAAATACAGGCGTTTACAATGGAAAGGCATACTTGCAATTTAAAAAGGACAGGGTTATTTAACTATTTTACATACTAACCCTTATTTCATACCTAATGTGCCAACATATTTTTCATCTTAATGAGCCTATTGTCTCATATTTCCAGACTTAATCAAACGAAGCAGAAAGAGTGTTTCATTCTCAGGACATTTAAAGATTATCTAAATTATATATTGAAAGGACAAAAACTTTCAGAACATCTGATCAACTTCTAGTCGCCTCTGCCCTTCCCAAGAAAGGAACAAATCGTGTCAAGAGCACAGCAAGCACATCAAGATGGGTGTCAGCAGCCATAGAGGTTTGCCACGGAAAAGTAGGAAGGCCGCTCACCACTAAAGTATGTCTTCATTCGACAAGAAGTGAAGCAACCTCTACAACTCTTTTTACCGGAATTTGATTACCTGACATATGCAGGGTAGCCACATGGGCAAATTGATACACATTCACTAGACACTATTGTCTAGCTGCCACTATCAAGCAAGGTGCAGCAATGGGTCAAGCAGTTTTTTACAACTTATTTAAATGAGGTGAGTAATCGTTATGACTTTTGTAATATTGTTATTATTCTTATTAATATTAATAATAGTCATGTATATATGTGAGTGTGTGTGTGTGTATATATATATATATATATATATATATATATATATATATATATATATATATATATATATATATACGATTCACAATCCTGCTCCGCTGCATCAGCTCATGGACAGAAATCCGATCTGCATCAACGAAACCCACAGGTACAGACCACTCCACAGCGCAAAGAGTGAATTCAAAGTGGTTTATTCACACGCAATCACCAGCATTATATATATATATATATATTGATATCTTTCATAGATTCTCATGCGACCCTCCCACCTTCCACCTCCCCTTTCAGACGCTCACCACGTTGATTAAGATATTAGTATTTTGTATTTGGTACATTCATGCTCAGAAATCTGAGGTGTGGTGACTGAAGAAGAGGAATGAGACGGGCTGCTCTCTGCTTGGCAGGAGTTTCATTCTACCTAAAACAATGTGGAATGGTATACAATCTCACAGGTTTTGTCTTTACTGTTTAGAGCTTTGATTTAAAATACTAATTACATTCAATGTGGGACTCCCCCCTCGACGAAAAGGAAGATTCAAATAGGTGGATTTATGAAAGATTTCAATACTGGTGAACCACAGTGTACAGGTAACCAACTTGTTTTTTTTAACTGTAGTTGTTTATGGCTCATCCATATAGTAATGAAGCACATAGTGTTCTGTTAGTATAAAAACCAGGTGTTACCTATAGTACTAACAATGTTATAGCATTCCTTCAGCTTTCCGGTGTCAGGAATTTAGTGAGGATCTCTGTGTGAGCAGGCTCAGTCTCATTTGCAACCCATATCTGCATAATCACTGGAACAATAGCAATAACATTATGTGCCCAAAATGTCTGCTACTCAAACCCTATTCCTGTCTATCTTATCCAAAATTAAGAAACCTATTCCTTAAGAATAAATCACCTACCTCTTAGATCCCTGCCTCATGCTATGTTTTTCCCCATATATTTATCCAAACTCTTAAATTCAGGCAAACATCACAAGGGGATCTCTAGGATATATATATACCAAGGACACTCGCATCTTTAAAGCACATCTTGTATACCAGTGCGCTGCCACATAAAGAACCCCAGGATGCGAGCCTGTAAGTTTGGTTCTATTCAGTAGAATCTCAAGCATAGAAGTCTCACTCAGAACTGTTTTTATCCCTTTGCCCTCTTGGTCCCCATCACATCCCACCAACACATAGGCCAAAGTAATTGTGCCACCATGTAATAAACTTTCATATTTGGGGTTCCCATCCCCACCTCATTCAATGGGCTCATGGTCTCATCAGTAGCCTTTATCTTTCTCCTATGGGCCCATATCCAATCCACCAGCAGGCTATGTAGTTCTTCAAATAATTATATTAATATATATATTTAGATTTAAACCTGCTTTATAAGTTTTTGATAAGACATAACATTAACTCTCATCTACATACATGTACATGTGGCCGGTGAGGAGATATACCGGGGAGGGGGCGGAAGAGGGACAACTGGGGAGGGATGAAGTATCTTGAGGTGTGGGGGGGGGGGGGGGGGGGGGGGGTTTAAAACAGTCCAAATCTGGGTAACTACTCGAAGGTGTCATTGTATATCAAAAATAAGGTTCTGGGGTTGGGCCTTTGCATAATCAGTTTGTCTGGGCTCCGTCTGTATTAGGATGGGCTGCAGTGTTTTTTAGGGCGTGTTAATCAAAGTATTCTTAAATACTTAGGGTATGAGAGTTCTTGGAACTCTTGTGCAAGGAATTGTATGCACGGCCCGCATCTTATCAAAGTGTGATAGTTTGTTTTCCTTGGAAGTTGTCAATTTTTCAATGCTGAGGAGATCCCCCAGTTCTGTCAGCGTGAGTTGGTATGGTTTCTGTGCCCCATGTAGACAGGATGACTTGCTTTGGTGTGCAGAGTGCTACGGTAATGGCTTTCCCTTTAGTGGAGCGAAGCAGGTAAGTCAGTGCATTGGGAATTCCAAGTATCTCATAACTAGGAAGGTTGGGGATGCCTGCTCTGTATATCTCGTTAATGTCCTGCATTGCTGCATCCCAATATCTTTACAGTTTGGAACAGTGCCTTAGGAGATGGGTTAATGTCTTGATGTTGCCAAGGTTTCTCCAGCAGTCGGGGGCTGTCATTGAGTTACCATTTAGCCACTCTGGAGGGGTTGTAGTACCAGAAATGCATCATTTTGAGCAGTGTTTCTTGCCTGTCGCTCTTGAGAAAATGTCTTTTCCTACTTTAGGTGATAAGGAACCGTCCAGCTTGGATTCCCAGTGTTTCTGGGCCAAGAATTTATTGATGCCCAGAGGTTTGTTCCGAAAAGCGTTTATATCTGATAGTAGGCCTTTATCAGTGCCATTTCTCAAAGGGAGTTAGGCTTGAGAGGAAAGGTCTAGGATTTGTAAAGTATCTTGGGGAAGTTCAAATAATATTTTTTTATTAAGTATCAGTGGTACCGCAACAAACTGATATAATAGCCTTGGCAAAATCACCATTTTTATTATTGTCACTATTTCTACAGGCGACAAAGGCAATTCAAACCAAAAGGGAATGGAAACCTTTATAGATACTAAAGCTTTTCCCAACTTCTTGCCTGCAAACTATGAATTTCATGGTATATCTGAACCCTCAAATATTTAGAAGTCTTGTATTTCCATTTAAGCGGGGAATCCTGGTGTGTTGCTTCTATTAACTAACAGAGTTGATTAACAACTGCACCCATCAAGTAAGTAGACTAAGAGAGCCCTTGTCCTTTTTACATTTTTGAAAAACAAAAAAAGATTATACCACTTCCCCTGGGATCACAGTTTACTGGCCTTTGGACGTAACCTTGACTCGTCTACCGGTTTGTGTCCCCCTCACGTTCCCCCTCCTCTTTCCATGCTGTGTCTCTCACCCTCCCCCTCCTCCATTCTCTATCTACTTCCCCTGCTCTTACCCCCCCTCTCCTGACTCCCTCCCTCAAGTAAGTAGACTAAGAGAGCCCTTGTCCTTTTTACATTTTTGAAAAACAAAAAAAGATTATACCACTTCCCCTGGGATCACAGTTTACTGGCCTTTGGACGTAACCTTGACTCGTCTACCGGTTTGTGTCCCCCTCACGCTCCCCCTCCTCTTTCCATGCTGTGTCTCTCACCCTCCCCCTCCCCCTCCTCCATTCTCTATCTACTTCCCCTGCTCTTACCCCCCCTCTCCTGACTCCCTCCCTCGACTCCCTCCCTCTGGCCTGCTTTTTCCCTTACGTATTTGTCCTTTTGGTTTGTCGCTACCTTAATTGTCACTATGTTGCCATGCTTAAATAACTGTACAACCTTTGTAACGATGTAACCTGCAGTTATGGTCTGATACTCATGTAAAGCGCTCTGATACCTCCGGGTCTAGCCAGCGCTATATAAAACCTTTAAAATAAAATAAATAAAATAATCCTTGAATTAATTTTAGTCACTGGCAATTACTCAAACCGGTTTACAGTTCATCTTCATGCTTTACCTTTCTAATTGGAGCACTACCAAGTTTGATTTTGCTTATGGCTGGTGTCTGTCGGGGTGTGGAGGCACAGTGTGCATTTATTTATAGGATGCAGCCTTGTTCTCGTATCGCAAGTACTGATACATTCATAAAGTATATTGCTCTTCTCCTATTCCTGAGGTCTGTATGTGGTCTAGAAAATCTTCCACATCAGTATTATTTATATAGCGCTTGCTTCACCTGACGACGCATTGAAATATATACATATATACGATATAGAGACACTAATCTAAACAGATTACTTGGTTTATTTGCAAGATATCTCTTTCCCTCTATACGTTCACCTTGCCTTATCTGCTGGAAGAAATAATGTATTTATTCAAGAAATATATGCAAGCTCAGACTTGTGAAGATCGAAGTTTAACTCTTTGTTTACCTTTCGAAATATTCTTCTGCTAAAAAGCATGTTGTCAGGAAGATTCTTTGCTTTATTCAGTGCGTTTGCATTGGTCAAAATTGTGGATTTTGTATTTCAGATCCATTCTTTACTAATATATCCCTGGTTGGAGTTTCCTCTTTGGTTGTATCTAACAGGTTATCAATTTCCCCATAACCTGGCTTCTTGGCTCATTTCTAACGTCCAGTTCGCAATAGCCACTTTTTGTTGCAGGTATTTGAAGTCTTTTCTTGAAAACCTTAAAAATGATGTGCAAAGGCAAATCAAAGATCCGTGTAAAAAGCCAGCAGTAACCCGACAGATCTTGTGTCTTCCTCTGTGGCATCAAAATCTTATAATTCGTTGTATGGTTTTTGATTTAATTTTAAACCTCGATAGCCTACTTCTATGTGCTATTTGGCAGCAGTGCATGCCAAATATCATAGATTTAAGTTCATTTTTAAATCACTGATCGTTGCATGCTGCTGCAAAAATGTATTTTGAGGTCACTATCACGATGTCTTCAGCCAGGGCTCCTTGTACTGGTCAAGTTCATAAAGTGAACAGTTCGCATGCAATACTAGAAAGCAAGCATGTCTGTGGTGGTTCCCACGTTGGGACTGGCAGTATGCCCTCCTTTAAATGCATTTCAAGCGGAGTTGTGATTAGGTGGTGGCACTCTGCAACTCCGTTCATCCTTAATCACCTAACAAGTGAGGGTTCTGCAGCCCTCTGGTCCTTGCAGAGATTGACTCGTTGACTCTTATATTATGTGTGATAATAACTCCCCAACCAGCGAGTTTGAAGTCTGACTGGCAGTGAAGTGGTTTGACTCGCATACTAATCTTTTGATCAATCGCAGTTTCAGATTCAATTAATTATTTGTAGACTCCCATGAGAGGAATATTATATGTTATGAAATAAACATATATTGTTTATGGCCAACTTTGGCACTGGAAATAAGGCTCGTAGAGAAAAATGTTCTGTCCTGCGGTGCTTTATCTGTTATTATAAGATTTCACTGCAAGTTACTCCTACAGTTGATTAAAGAGGAATTTTTGGGCCAGGATATGCCAGTCCAACTCGATAAGAATAGATCAGGGCTGTACTCTAAGCTGTCGAAATTGTATTACGTTTAGACTATTATGTTTTATTTTTTTTATTAAGTTAGTGTTTTACATCGTGAAGGACGATGCAGCAGTTTTAAGTATTTGTTATCTGTTGCCATGAAGTGGTGAGTGCGCCTGTATGCTTATCTTTAGACGTGGAGGCTTGAGAAACCTTCTTTCTCAGATCGGTGCTAAAAGCACCGTCTTAGTTAAAAAAACACAATAACCAGTAAATCCTGCTCTTCAGAGTGCTCACAGCAGCATTACAGTGCATGATACGGTATAAGGTTTCAATGAATGCAGACGCCTTTGTTGGCTGTTTTGTGTATGCAACTGAGAACTAGATGCAAAAGAAGACGAGCCAGTGCAGTGTTTGCCTTTAGGCAAAGTGACATTCAAATCTCACTCCTTTGGATTCACCCCACCTTAGGGAAGTACAACATACAGTACAAAAGAGGAAATGCGTATGGCATCGTCTGAAAAACGAACGCCACGCTGGTAACTGTTAAAGTTAGACGTCCAATTCCTGCAGTTAGTTTTGCAGTCGATTTTTATAACCAGAGGTATGGCTGCTATTCCCGTGAACTAAAGGAACAGGTGAGTTCCTCATTAATGAGATGGAGATCAGTTAAGTTCCTGACATCTTGGATTTTGACTTTTACCATATCACTTTACTTACGCTCTTCATCAACAGAGCTTTTACTCTCTGATGTTGAACGTTGTAGGGCAATATAGGTCCCACCCCTTTGTTTCGTGGAACATTTAGGCTTCTTTGCATCAACACTCCTGTAATTTACAAAGATATAGAGAAAGCTATGATTTTGTTCTTGCCATGCTTTTAGAGGAAAAGGTCTTGACCTTACCGCCTTGTTTTCTGGTAAATATTTCTTAAAACAGATCTGGCTTCCACTTCTGCTCTCTAAGGCCGTTTTAGACCGCATTCTCTCATACCAGCGCTTGCTGCGAATGAGTTGGAGTTTGTTCTTTGATATCGTATGTAAATCCAGTTAGGGTAGCTGTAAGAACGCTTGCAGGGCGCGGAAGCTAAGCACGCCATTCAGACAACAACTGCAGTGCCTTGCACCAGTCCCGGTCAGGCCGCAACTGCTGCTAGTAGAGCACCATGGCCTCAACACTCTTCATTGGACCGCTTCACCTCCTAGCTGGAACGGAGGTGAATGCCAACACTACACATTACCCCTCAAAGGCAGAAGCAGAGCAGCCAAAAACATATACATATATATTGCAATAGAAATCAAGGGACTAAAAGATACATTAAAACATATTCATAAACATAGAACATTTTGACCCTCAACATAAAATAATTAAATCACCATGTAGTGCCTCAGCTTCCTGGGTAAGGAAACTATTTGACCAGACTTAGTACTGTGGCCAGTTGTAGTTTCTGTCCAGCTACATCCCCACAACAAATGCGATTACACTTGTTTATTGTGGGCATCTACAGTTTCTCATGAGCAAACATTCTCAGAATTATCCTATGTGCTCACTATTTTCATTTCATGTGCACAAACATTCTCAAGATAATCTTCCGGGTGCAATATTTGCTCTTCCTCAAGCTGGACATCAACACCACCATCTCTTTCATCATCACCCCCCAACCAAACGTTGGACTTAGAACCTTCCACTGCTTCTTTCCTGGCCAAGAGCTTGTTACACATGTACATCTTGCTGAAACGCCAACATTGACTTTACTAAGTGTAATTAATTTAACAAAAACTACCACCCTTTCTCAACCACATTGTGTTCGAAACTGGCATCTATTCTCTCACCTAAAGGAACATCTTTAACACCATGCCGTTGATGTTATTCTCATAGTAAATTCTTTGTGCTTTTCAAATGTTCTGACTCACCACGGAGGGAGAACATTTGCCTTGGCCTTCAGCAGACATTCATGCAGCATTGTCTTTCATGAAGGGCACCCTCCCTCTCAGTATTCTAAAAGGGCTTAATGATGGTAGGAGTTATCCTGTATGCTATAGCAAAGCTTTTGACTTCCTATCCCCAGCACTTTCCATTGTAAATGGTCAGTTGTACACTTATCATGATGACTCTATTGAATTGCTCAACTGCACCATTGATTGCAATATTATACAGAGATGTATGCTTGGCATTAACGCCTTTGTGGGACAATAACCCTTTCATGTACTCGGACACAAATTGAGGTCCATTATGGTATGCCTTCACACAAAAAGCCTGGGAACTAGGAAAGCGAAGGACTTGCCTCTTACTCCTAGCACCCATGTACTGCAAACAATTGCTGGTTGGTGGAGCGCAGCGATCAGGACCAGAGCTTTATGGGATGCATGTATCAATACCAAATGTCACTAAATTATAAGAAAGGAAGAACAAAGATGGAAAGGAGTGAGAAAATAGGCCATAGATGGAAAGAAGAAAAGAAAGGAAAAAGGACAGCAGGAAAGAGAAGGGAGGGAAGATGAAACAAAACTACAAAGCAGAATAGAGAGGGCAGGAAAATGGATCATTCAGGCGAAGCCCAAGTACAGTAACGGCGGGGGTAGAGGGTGGGGGGAGGAGTGCAGTGACAATGAAAAGACAGAATCCAGAGTCATGGTGAATTTGGGGGGGGGGGGGCATTCTCCAGAAAGGGAGACCACGTGAGAAAAAAATGTATCTGCATTGTCCATTAAGTTGTAAATGACCTTTTCATAGGACGTGGTCTTGTATATTTCTGCGAGCCATTCCTCATGCGAAGGCAGTCGTGGAGAATGCCAATGTCATAGAACACCGATCTTAGCAGCTGCAAGGGTAGTGACAAGCAGACGATGGGCCAGGCAAAGTGCCTTGAAGGGCATCCTTTTAAGCACTGGTAGCCAGTGTAGGCTCGCCAGGGCCCCAGTTGCTGAGTGGTGTTTGGGGATTTTCAACAACATGCTGGCTGCGGTGTTCTGGGTAACTTTGAGTCTTTTTATGACAACTTTCAGACTTCCCAGGTAAAGGGAGTTCGCATAGTCAAGCTGTGAAATGACTAGGCCTTGTACCACTATCCTGCGTGGTGGTTCAGTTAGCCATCTCAGCAGCTTTCTCAAGCTTCTTAGGATGCTGAAGTATGTTGCCCCCAGTTTCTTTGGCTTGAGTTGCCATCGAGAGTTTGTCTAGCCAAAAGCCCAGACTTTTGACCTCTATTTTGAGGGTGGGTAGTCAACCCAAGTCAGCCAAGGGAATCAGACCAGTTTAATCCCATACACCTGGCAGGGTTGTTTCATACCGCCATCACTTTTTTTTTCTCTCCATTTAATTTCCGACTACTTTCTGCCATCCAATCTACAACATGCTTAAGGCAGTTGTTTAGGTGGGTGGACATCCTGTCTGTTTGATGGGAGAGGGAAATGATAATCTGTCTCATCGGCATATGATATTGAGGAGAGACCGTGGTCATTTATGATTTCTGCCAATGGGGTGACATACAGATTAAACAGGGTGGGACTCAGTGAGGACCCTCGGGGGACCCCATAATATAAAGAGTGAGTTTTTTGACAATTTGATTTCCTTGCAGACTTGGAGAATTCTGTTATGGAGGGTGGAGGTAAGCCATTTAAGTGCTGTGCCGTCTATACCTACGTCTTCTAGCCTTTATACTGGCACTAGATGTGAGACTGTGTCAAACGCCATGCTAAGATCCAAAAGGATCAAGGCTGCGGACCCTCCTTGATCCAACATTGCTTTATGTTCCTTTGTGACTGCAAACAAGGCTGTTTCAGTGCTGCTACCTAATCTGAAAACGGTCTGGGAAGGGTGTAATATGCATTTTTTCCAGGAAAGATTCTTATTAACACATTTTTCAAAAATGTTGCTGGGTCCTGGAAGGAGGGACATCTGTCAGTAATTTTCACATTTTAGGGGATCGGCTGATGGCTCTGTTAAAAGTGACTTGACAATGGCAGGTTTCCATGTTGGTGAGACAGACCCTGAGTTAAGTGAGCAATTAAACAGGTCTGTCAGCATGGTAATTACTGTCTCGGTGGTAGGGTCATGCAGGGAGCCTGATTTTAAAGATTTCAAGAATCTCCTCTGTGTCATTATGGGTGATTTCTGGAAACGTGTTTAATTTTCCATGCATTGATTGGGGGGACTTGAAGACTACTTCATTCCCTCCAAGAGTGCAGAGGGTGCTATGTACTTTCTTCAGAAAGACATTCGCCAGAATATTACATTGTGGTGATGATTGGGGGTGGGCCTATTTTATTATTAGTGGGTTTCATCGGGCTGCTTACCAAATTGAACAGTTATTTAGATGAGCTACCTGCATTATTAATTTCTATTGTACAGTAATTGACTCTAGCATTCCTAATGCCCTTTCTATTTTTTTAAATTCTTTTTCAGTTCTTTGAGTTCTGGGGAGAACCATGGTGCTCTCTCTGCGGGGCAAGTAGCTTTTTGTTGTCTTGGGTGTGCCATATTGTTTACGCCGTTCTGCATCCAAACCTCAAAACTATTATATCTGCTGGCTATATCGCCAATCATTTCAGGGATGGAGTTGGAAAGCATGCTCTCCCATGTGCCTATATCTAACTTAGACCAGTTCCATCTAAGTTCAGGCTGATGAGGTGTTGTGCCTTTAATACGTGTGTTATATGCTTGGAATGGTATTAGCTTCTGATATGACCATATCATTTTTAATGGGTCATCTGTGATTAATTCCGGTAGGTTAGAGAATATTTGATCTAACAAATGGCCTTGTGTGTGGATGGGTGCTTCGACTTATTGGGTCAATTGGACTGCTGCTAAGTCCCTTTTGAAGTTTTGGGATATTTTACAGTTCGCGTTTTCTAGGTGGAGATTTAAATCACCTAGCAAGGTGAAGTTAGCAGTTCATAAACTGTGTTCGGCCTCACTGCTCGGTATGGTCTATATGAACTGGGTAGCAGGGATAGAGGAGTGGTATAGTAATAGACCGGAGAATATGAATGTTGAAGAGAGTTCTATGGCAAATGACTAATATTCACATCCAGAAGTGCCATGGGGTCGGATTTCATGTTTAGCTCCTTTCTATAAATAATGGCTAATATTCCTCATCTTTTATTTTCTTCCCGGTCAAACCTAGCGATACCATAGGCCTAGGAAATGGTCATTGCAATGTCCTGCTTAGTCTCCTCTCAAAGTCATGTTTCGGTGAGGAACATGTCTGCCTGTTTATTGTCTTCTAAGAAAGAGAACTGATCCAGCCAGTGTTTGAGTTGTGATCTACAACTAACCAGGTCTAACTGCCACTGTTGACTTAGCACCCTCTCTCTCTGACTTATTTTTCTGACGAATGGTTTAGGGTTAGCAAGAGTCACTTTACATTCCCCACATGTGAGATCCCAAATGCAAGGGTTAATGGTGCACTTGCACATTTTACCTGCAGAGATGTTATATGAGTGGAATACGTCTGCGAGTATCTGAGCCTGTTCTTGTCCACACGGGCAGAGGTCCTGGTACCGGACAGGCTTAGACAGGCACATTAAAGAGCTTGGCCGGAAGTGCAGCAACTAGTGCGCTGACCAAAATGTCACCCAAATGAGTGTCTAGCAGATGAGGCATTGAACACGGCCACCACCTGAGCATTCCCTTCAATGGAGGAAGACTTCCTTCTGGCCCCTTTGCTCCTTCTAGTGCTCTGCTGTGCCTTAGGTCAGTTAGGCAGCAGGAGCTATGGGGAATTGTCCAACTGCCGGGTTTAGCAGCACAGTAAGTTTCACGAACGGCACAGTGATTTAAAACAATTACTCAAGTTTCAAGAAGGGCGCTGCACAATAAACATTTCAACGTGTTCAATTTCGTTCATAAAATGAAGATCTATTCAGGTTTTTAGTTTTTCTAAAGGCTCTATACAGTTACAATCAGGCGGTATGGGTACTTGAATTAGCAGTGTTCACTTTAGCTTTGACCAAAAGATGGCAGCATTCTGGTCAAACGTAAGTTGAGAGGTGCATCAATGTCTGTCAGAGAGGGGTTGCAAAAGTTGATTCGGCAACTATGTCTGGTTATTTAGCCCACCAAATCTTCATTATGGTTATCACCTATTGTAGTTGCGTGTAAAAAGAACAACGAATTACAAATGTTTATAGACCTTAGGAGTCTTAACAAATCTATTTGGGTTGATGCCAAAGTAATACTGAAAATTGAGGAGCAGTGGCGTAGCGTGGGGCGAGCGGGTAGTATATCCCGGATGGCACGAGTTTTGGGGCAGCGGCTACCCCTGCTCATATCTGAGGCCCACAGGGCGGCACAAACGCAGAAATAGATCGCCAGCAATCCCCCCTCCCCCGCTTTTACGGCTGCTGTGGGGCAACAAAGGCTGGGACTGCTATGGATGGCAAAAAGCCTAGCTATACCACTGTTGAGGAGATGATGGCCACATTGGCTAGGGTCAATGTTTTTTCATAGCAAGACCTGCACTCAGCTTACCATTCGGTAGTGTTGGCCAAAGAGTCTAGGCCTCTTCCAACTTTTGTCACTCCGTTTCGAGTATTTCAATACTTCAGATTGCTATTTGGCCTAGCTACAGCTGCTTCTGTTTTCCAGTGTGTCATCAGTAATGTTTTTTAGGGTCTTTTAGAAGTTTTGATTTTTCATGACGCCAAACTAGTTTATGGAGAAAATGTAGAGTATCATAGGTTGAGATTGGATGCCATTTTTAATGCATTTAAACATAAACGATTACAACAAAGGAAGGAAAATGGTATATTTGAAGTGCAAGAAGTTGAAAATCTAGGACATGTAGTGTCAGGTATGGGTATTGTCCCAAGTCCTGGTTTGCTGAAAGCAATAGAAGGGGTACCTGGTCCCACAAATAGTGAACAGCTACAACCATTTCTTGGGATTTGTGTGTATTATGCTAAATTCATTAAGCATTTTGCAACGGAAGCTGAACCTCTATATAACTTACTTAAGAAGAATGTACATTTTGTGTGGAAGGAGGAGCAGGCCTTAGTATTTAACAACTTATAGATAGAATTAAGTATGAAACCATTGTTGAGCCCATTTTTCCCTGGTAAGGTACTTTGTATCACAGTTGATGCTTGTGGTGTGGGTTTAGGGCAATTCTGTATCAAGGGAAAGGTGAGTCAGAGCGAGTTTTAGCATTTGCATCACACACTTGGTCTAGTCAAGAATGTGAATACTGTGTCATTGAACGTAAGATGATCGCTTGTAACTGGGCTGTTAACCCCTTCGATGCTCATGACGAGCTCAGCTCGTCATGCAGTACACTGGTCGTGTGCTTATGACGAGCTGAGCTAGTCATGAAACAATGTATTCCATGGATCTGCAGCACAGAGGGGGAATTGCTGCAGCAGTGATAGTGTTAACACCATCGCTGCTAGAGATATTTTCCTCCGGTGCTGACTTGTTGGAAATCCCATTGTTCATGACGAGCTCAGCTCATCATCAGCACAGCTCCACTGTGCCTCATGACGAGCTGAGCTCGTCATGAGCATCGAAGGGGTTAAGTATTCAAGACCTATGTATGGGATACAAAAGTATTAATACTCACATATAACATACCTTTAGTTACCATTCTTATTGAGACAAACATGTATTCCACCAAAGCCACAGCCAGGCTAATCAGACTGAGTGTGAAATTGCTTGAGCATCATTTTGATGTTTAGTATATTCCTGATGGGAGAAACAGAAGAGCACAGTTTCTTTTACGCCACCCGCCTTTTATGAAAAGATGGAAGGAAATAATGAGGCAGAGTCACATGATAGTGATAGTTTGATGGCCAGGGTATTTTGGAACAATGCTGACCGTAAGAGTAAAGAGTGTTGGAGACTCTTGCAAAGGGCCTGGTTTTACATAAAGTCATAGAGTACTCAATCCGGGGGTGGCTTAGAGAAGGAAGTCTGGTCTACAATCATATAACAAGTTCCATACTGAGTTGAGTGTTGAGTGTGGAAGATGGATTGCTATTTAGAGGGGACAAAATAGGTCCACCAAACTTGGTCAGGAATAGCCTGCTTGATTTCAGCCATCATGGTCATATGGCGATGACTCAATAAAAATATGACTGAGGAAAATGTACTAGTGGGCAGGAATAGGTAGAGATGTTGAGGACTGGTGCAAGAAGTATGTGATTTGTACACTCAAATGCTATGCACCCACAGAGCCCTGACCCTACTGCTCAGAGACCTGCTCTTTCCCCCAGCAGCTCTGCGGTAGTGCTGGTGCCACAGCCCCTGTGCAGGTAGGTGTTCGAGGCCCTCCTCCACCCGCAGGCTCCTGCCTGCGCCTCATCCCTGGTGGTCCAGTGGGAGAGCCTTGCTCTTCTGCTGGCTGCTGCTCTGTCTCAGTGCCGTTTTCCTGTCTTCCTTCACTGTATTTTTATTGTGCCTGTCTTTATTGTGCCAGTTATTTTGCCTGTGCCTGTGTGTATTTTTAGCCATTTTTCTGTCATCTGTACCAGTTGCTCTCTGTGCCCTTCCTGCCGCTGCTGTCCCAGCATCCACTCTCCCCAGCCGGTTCCCGCTCCCACCTCCCAGCTGCGCTTCTATCCCCTGCTTAATGGCAGCTGCTGCTGGGATGACCGAGCTTGACCCCTGACCTCCTGGTCAGAGACCTGCTCTATTCCCCAGAAGCTCCGCTGTAGTGCTGCTACCGCTGCCCCTGTGTAGGTAGGTTTTCGAGCCCTCCTCCACCCTCATCCTTGGTGGTCCAATGGGAGAGCCTTGCTCTTCTGCTGGCCGCTGCTGTCTGTCTCTGTCTTTGTACAGTTTTCCTGTCTCTCTATGCCCGTTTTCTGTCTTCCTTCTAGCATCTTCACTGTATTTTTATTGTGGCTGCCTTTATTGTGCCGGTTATTGTACCTGTGCCTGTGTGTATTTTTAGCCGTTTTTCTGTCTTCTGTGCCCATTGCTTTCCCTGCCCTTCCCGCCGCTGCTGCCCCTACGGCCCTCCCATCGGTTCCCGCTCCGTCTCCCAGCTCCTGTCTCCCAGCTGTGCTTCCCTCCTCTACGGGCGGGCAAGCCATTGGCGCGCCGTAGGCAAGCCAGTCTCCACGACCACTGCCAGCATCAGGATGCACTGATCTGAAAACTGTCTCATTGCCCTCTTGGCTTTACACCCTCATCCAGCCGCAGTTGAGTTAGCTGGAATCCGAGCAAAGTAGTAAATTACTAGTAGGGGTGGGTGGAATTTGCATAATCGCGTTACGCAAATCTTTGCAAAACGGTAAAAAATCTCTGCGAACACGCAGAAATTCCTTTTTCGCGATGCTTTTTTACTGTTCGCAGTTGCTGTTTGTGTGCTCAGGGGGAAATATCTCGTGAACACGCATTTGAAAACGCGATCAAGAAAAAAAATTCGCGAAGTCGCGGAAAGCAGAATTTTGGGCAATTTCGCGTTCTCCGCGGAACGTGAAATTACCCAAATTCCGCAGAGCAAGATAAGTGCTGAACACACAAACACACATATCAGCATAACATCATAAAACAAGAAAGGAACTTGGATAAAAGAGTGTGACTCGTGCTGATAAGACATGAATGGGTAGAAAAGTGGTGTTCTTCGGCACTGAAAAACAGCAAATAAGACATTAAGCATCACCGTGTTCTCTAACTTGAATTCTGTGTAATGTTGTGATGTTCAGAGAGTCCTCAGCAGGGTGTGTACCACCACTCAGCCTTTCTGTGTGCAGTCCTCAAAGTTCTCGATCACATGGCATCATCTCAGTGCACATTTCACTACCATTCTGTCTCCAAATTAAAAACATGCACTCCACCACAGCTCAGGCATATTCATTTCACCGGTCCATCCATCTGTTCGAACCATTGGAGGATTTGGAATTTTCCTGCATTGGAAATACCGCATTACTATGCAGAGTCATTGCTCAAGTTCTCTTTCCTAATGGAAAAGCATTTTAAGATTGTTTTAAAGATATGATAACATTTTAACTGTTTCCGCTGCAGTAGTCTAAACTATAATTAGTCCTCATAATTCAAACATAAAAACAACTAGTGGAATCTCCTTCTACCTACATTCAGACTCTGGCACAACTAGCCTTTATTCTTACATTGCTGGAGGATTTAGACTTCCATAAAAAAAGACCAAGTTAGAGGTAAAAACCTTGGACCAAGGAGACACTTTTGTTGTATACGACCTGAACTCCATTGGGGTTGTCCTAAAATTGCTTGCATGTCCTAGTCAACCAGAGCAGTGATTTCTGGTTCCCAGTATACTTTTCTTGACGCTTTTTGCCTTAAAACTTGAAAAATTCATATCTCTAGTTCTTATTGTTTTTTTTTTGGTTTTTATAACTTATTACGTATTACATTTTTATTTGTTTTTTTTTAATTGGTTTGGGATGTTATCAGAGTGATGTTTTGTCATCTTCTCATTAAAAATAGATTTTCGGTTTTTAATTGGCCTAAGGTCTCGATTGGGTCCTTTTTAGGTTGCGCCTGTCGAAAGCTGCGCACTGCGCAGCTTTTCGCGCAGGCGAAATCTTAAGTCTACAGTATGTGTGTGTTGTCCCGCCCCTCTGTTCCATTGGCTAGCTCCATAAATGGAGGCTAGCCATTGGAACAGAGATCTGTCCGTCAATGATTCGTGGGCGTTCCCGAGAATTTTAGGCTTTTGCCCACGTCATGCGGCTGTGGGCGGGGTTTTGTTTTTGTCGTCAAGGTTTGTTTTCGTCGTTTCTCGGAAGATGGCGGCCGGGCAGTAGCTTGCCTGCGAAGCTCCGCAGTTTGTGGGCTCAACGCACATTCCAATCTTGCACATCACGGAACAAAAGAGCCAGAGGACTATTGCAGAGGATGCAAGAAATGCTTATGAGATCTCTTTGTATGGCCTGTGCATGCATAGCAACCCAGGGCACTCGAAATTCCCATCGAAAAATATTGCTCAGTCAACAGAGCATTGGCCAATGCTTGACCCCAGCACGGAGTGCCCTCGGTCGCACCAGTACAGAAGACGCACCTAGCCTGGAGGGGCAGGCACCCAACACGGTCTCCTTGCCCGGTGGGAGCCATGCATACATACATGCAGGGCTGCAGACATATTTCTGCACGCAAGCCATCTACGCCTTCTGCATCTGTAGCCTACGAGCCCAAACATCAGCCCGCAGCTGCCACAATCCCAGCCATTTTCATTCGCAAACTGATTGCTTGGGACGAGTGCTCTGCACTAGTGCTGCTCCGTCACCATGGATGGATGAGGTAAACTGGCTTCTCTTGAGATATTCAGGCAGCCCTTATAGGTATTGCTTTTTGACAGATCTTGCCTTTTTGCTGAGAAGGCTTATTTCGCCCGGAAACACTTTAAGGAAAATTGGGCCATGGCCCATTCATTTGGCCTTTTTGACCCCTACCAGACAGTTTCCTCACCAATCCTCACCCTTTTAAGTCTACTCACGATGCTTGGCGTACAGGCACCGTCAGGGACTCCACAGCAGTCAATCCAACTCATTTAGGGCCAGGGTTTGAGATCGGGCAGGCAACTTGCAGGTCCCCAGGAGCACAGACCTTCCCAGGCCACTTCCCTAGTGGTATCAGTATCCAAACCACTTTAGTTTGCCCCTGGTGGTACACAACTAATCTATGGGATGCAGGATCAGATATTTCCTCCAAGGGTAGCAAGCTATTCGATCCGACATATGGATCCTTCAGACCAGACCCTCTTTCTAGCCCAGCCAGAGCTGAGGGTGTGGATGAATGCATCATTTCTGGGTTGGTGGGGGAGGTCATCTGTGAGAGGTGGAGATCAGAGGACTCTGGCCCTCAGCGAAGCCTGACTCAACATCAACCTGTTGAAGTTGTAGGCCTTTATCCAGGCCTTAAAAGCCTTCCTACCATTCATCAAGGGGAGACTGGTACAGGATCTAATTAACAACAGCACTGCTGTGTTGTGTTGCAACAAGCAGGGAGGAATGAGGCTCTGGATCATGTGCAAGAAAGTTCTAAGCATTTGGAGTTGACTAGGGTGTCGGGCATCTCTCTGATTGTGAACCACGTGGCGAAATCTTTGAATGCCAGAGCAGAGGAGCTTAGCCGGCAGTGCCTGGTGGACTTCGAATGGTGATTACACCTTGAGAATGCACAGGGTATCTTCTAACAGTGGAAAAATCATGTCTTGATCTTTTTGCCTCCGTTGAGAATGCACAATTGCAAAACTTTTGTGCGCTGGAGTTTCCAAGAAGGGTCCCAAACCATAGTGGATGATGGGATTCCTGTATGCTTTTCTGTCTCTGCCTCTTCTTCCCCAAGTTCTGAAGAAGACCAGAATCGATGAGTCCGAAGTCATTGGGCCAGAAGAGTGTGGTACCTAGAACTTAGGGGTTTAGCATCAATCCTCCAATCAGCCTACAGCTTAGGGAGGATCTTCCAACACAGCAGGGCAGTGTTGTCAATAAGTAAGCAACCTTTATTTTTCAGTCTCAGGCTATAAAAGAAAGGGAATTGGAGAGGAATGGCTCATACTTTGGTTCAAATTAATGTTATCGACTTTGGAAGTAACAGTTGAGAAACTAGAGAAAGTGGGGAAACATAATAGTTGTCATGCATAAAGTAGGTGGATCGCAGACTGGTTAGTGTGACGTCTGCAACTTCAACTTTGAAGTTAAAGATACAAGATATCGAGGAACAAATGTATCTGGGGGCAATGGAGCTTTGGCGTCTGTCAGATGTCAGATGGTGCTTCTGGTGGCATGAGGATTCCAAACTGGAAGATGGAAGTACTAGCGAATGCATAAAGAGAGAAAACTTCACTGTTCTGGGATTGTCACTGATTGCTGCGGAAGTGAGTGATTCTGATGGAATGAAGCCTTCAACTGAAACATGATCAATAGGGGTTTTGTTGGTGCAAAATGGCTTGCAACTTTTCTCCAGACTAGTATCTATACCTGCCCCCATGCCCCTCCCACTTGAAATAATGTTGGTATGAGCAGATCTTGATGTGCTCAATAGCATCTTGAATAAAGCTTCTATAATGAAGCAAGATTGGCAGGGCATGGTGAACGCACCCTACTGTTATATCCTGCTCTTCCTCTCTCTTTGTCCCTTCTTAGTGTTAGTGCCTGCTTGTCTATGTGATGTCTCTGTGATGTCATCCAGGATTCTACCTTTTGCTGTTCAAGGGATTTATCAGTTACCTGGAGGCTGAGCAGGAAGCTATCTGCTCCCGGTGGGGTTTCATACCATATTACATTCCTACCTGAATGCTGTACCTTCTATCTAATCTCAAGAATAAATATACTACATGTACATTACAACAAGGACCCATCATCTTTATTTTACTGAATTTAACACTGGCGACGAGGTAAAAAAGGACCCATTTAAAAGAAAAGGAACTTCAGTGAATTTAAAGAGATCATCATTGCAACCAAAGACAAGAAGAGAAACGCTTAAAATTACTTTCCTGCGTCTGGGTGCCCCACCGGTGTCTGGTTCCAACGGACAGTCTCAACCCAGAGCATTGGAATAACCTT
Source organism: Lissotriton vulgaris (assembly GCF_964263255.1). NCBI lineage: Eukaryota > Metazoa > Chordata > Amphibia > Caudata > Salamandridae > Lissotriton > Lissotriton vulgaris. The sequence goes on along the minus strand of NC_141693.1, from coordinate 1,685,452,267 downwards.
TGCTGAAGTAATACTACTACCTAATCATCTGGCACTAGAGCAAACTTAAAGGACTCCCTGTTTTCATCTAGTGAATCAGCATTTTACGTGAGTAACGTTACTGCTGCTGTCTGTCCTAGGTGTGCCTGTGCTACTTCTGCAACCTCCTGTTTAAATGAAAGTGTGCCTGTGCTATTTCTGGAATCTGCTGTTTAAAAGATTGTCAGCTCACTTTGTGACTTCAGTTTATTGCCTGCGCAACTTGTGCCAACCTGCTGTTTAAGGTCTCCTGTTTACAAAAGCGCTACTAACTGGGACCGTTACAACCTGCAATTAAAATTAATTCTGCCTGCATCAATCTGTGTGAACTCCATGTTTCGGTACCTTGGAGGTTGTGCACTAGCAGTTTGAGTGAAGAGACAGCTATTCTACTTTGTTATTTGGCTTGCCGTGTGGCCTACGCTGAGACCTGATGCCTATTTCTGCCAACCACGTCCTGAGCATACTCTGCAAACTGTGCTGGAATTCACATGCCACCGCTTGGCTCTACACCATTTGGGAGTCTGTCTACATTCCTGACTTCGAGAATTGGAACTTCATCTGCACACCATTAACTTCTGACATTACACTACATTTGGATCTGTAACCCGGGTGAGAGATCGCTCACCGGTGTTTGCTGTTTCATGATTTATTTATTTATTTATTTATTTATTTATTTCCCTTGGAAAAAATTGTATTCTCCAACAAGGTACTGTTTGATTTTCTTTACATTTTCTCGAGGACATTTCTACACAGCTGTTTGTGTCTCCCTTCATTCAAATGACAACGGTGACTACTTTTATTATTTTGATTTGTTATGTTTAAGATGTTGTGAACAATTTTGCATATTTCCTAATTTATGCAATGTGTAGTTTGCGCTGTAATTTACCCTTGGGTGCATTTCTTCTAAGTACTGTGGTGTGCTAAATATCGATTTATATGCTCAATGCTTAGAACTCTGTTTCTAGGTTATGTATGTATGCTGTTACATGTTCTTTTCTGTGTGGATTTGCAAGTGATACATTTTGAAATAATTTATTCTATTATTGCCTGCTTTACTGGAGCCACGTTTGTGCTCAACCTTTGTTGAGGTGCTCATTTGCTTTCATTTTGGTGATGATTTTTTGGTGTTATGCTTATTGGGGTCATTTATGTGCTCAACTATGTTGAGGTGCTCCAGTTTGTTTTCATTCTTAGTGATGATGAGCTAGAGTGATGCTCAATTTTGATGTTTATTTCTGTTATGAACCACTTTATAGTGCTCTATTGTTAGAGGTGTTCATGTGCTTGCTATTAGAAGCCATAGGGGCTCAATTTTATTGTCATTTCAGATGAACCACTTATAGTGCTCTATGGTTAGAGTAGTTCATCTATTTACTGTCAGGAGCCGCAGGGCTCAGTTTTATTGGTGATTTTCTGTTACTTACCGTAAGGAGCTGCATGGGCTCAGTTTTATTCTATTGATAGAGAAGTTGTGCATTTTTCTGTGAAGAGCCGTTTTGTCATGAACCACTTTTACTGTGCTCTATGTTTAGAGGAGTTCATGTATTTACTTTGAGGAGTTGGGCTCATTTTATTGTGCTTTATTTTGGAGGAATCGAAAATATTCGAATTTGAGGAATTGATATTTCATTTTCTATCTACGGTACTGAGCCATACTGTACCTTTGCTCATTTGTATTGAGATGTTCAGTTTTCATTTCATTTAAGCTTACATTCTTTTGTTAGCTTATGGTGCTTGTACAACCTTTGTGCCTGCACCCCTTTGATATTACCTCTTCTTTCCATCATGTTGAAGAGGGTGTTTATTTCTGGTGCATTTATGTTCTTTCTTTCTTCTGCCTTTCTGCTTCTGCCTTCTTTAGTTTCATCTTATTCATTTTTCCAATTAAAGGAGGGAGGTGTGTTATATCCTGCTCTTCCTCTCTCTTTGTCCCTTCTTAGTGTTAGTGCCTGCTTGTCTATGTGATGTCTCTGTGATGTCATCCAGGATTCTACCTGTTGCTGTTCAAGGGATTTATCAGTTACCTGGAGGCTGAGCAGGAAGCTATCTGCTCCCGGTGGGGTTTCATACCATATTACATTCCTACCTGAATGCTGTACCTTCTATCTAATCTCAAGAATAAATATACTACATGTACATTACAACAAGGACCCATCATCTTTATTTTACTGAATTTAACACCTACTTTTTCCAGAATCTGTTTTAGAAACTCAAACAGATGGAAGCTACGCCAGAAATCCGTATGCAATTTCTGCATCTAAATATTTCTGCTTCTTTGTGGAATTCAGCAAGACTGAGAGTGGTCCAGAAGGGCAATTTTTACATCTTTCTTTCGATTGAGAAGGCCACATACATTCGGTGTAGTGTTACAACAGGCTCTCGTGCCCGTTTTGATTCCTTATGAGGTGGAATTGGCATATAAATGTGATTTCTAAATATTACCCCTAAATATATTCCATTCAATTTATCTGAACTAAAGCATCCTCTTGACTTTCTTGAATATGCTCCTTCATGCATGCACAGATTTGCTAGTAATGGATGTGTGCAGCATGATACGTGATACTGCCAACAGGTGATGTTATCTCTTTTGATGGGGCCCGCATTAATGCCACAATGTCTTTATGGCTTGGAGATGGCAGTTCTGCCATAGTTATAAAAAAGGTGATATTCCTTGTTACCGTGAACATTCATTGTAGGGGTGAGATAATAGGCTATGTGCCTATGGTCATACTATTGGAAGAGACTAGCCTGTGGCCAGGGCTTTGAGATGATTGATCAGGCATGAAAGGTGATGGCTATCATGCTTAGTAGGTTTCGCTCTGATTCCAGCCGCTTATGCCTGAGAAAAGCTGAATTCTCTCTTCACGTTTCTTAAACCATCTGACTATCAGTGAGTTTCCTCTAACCCCTTACAATGGGTGATAAGGATGGCTTTCTTTGGGTAGATCTAGTCCGGGGGATCTGAAATAGTTTGAGCGTTTGTTTACCCTCTGTTTGCATTATAGCCACTAATGAAAGCTGATTTGCAGAGTGGGAATGAATGACGGCAGATGGAATTAATACAGCCCTGCTAATCAAAACACAAAACTGGTTACAAAAGCACCACAGTGCTTGAAAAACAGTCTTCTTGCACCTGAGATCAATAATCGGTAAATACCAAGGGTGCTAAGTCTCTGGTTAGTGTCTCATTGAATGAGGAATGCGCTAATTGTAGTGTTACTTCTGTACATCTGATCTCCCCACAAAACCTCTTCCTTTGCCTTGCTGCTCCTCTCACTTACAAAGTTGCCTCCCCTTCCACTCATCCTGTGTTTTTGTAGTCCTTAAGGAGAGGAAAGTAGCTGATCGAAAATACAGAAGGAAGGACAGCAGTAGGACTGCAGCAGTAGACACCGGATCTGGGAAATGATTTGTCAGCAGGTTTCATGGACTGACCGTGAGCCTCACTGCACACCTCAGCCCATGATGTCTAGCATGCCTATTCCAAGTGGCAAGCAAAGGACCACTTGTGCTGCACCTGCCCAGACGTTTGCCAATCCCACTCTTTGTCTCAGCGACTTTAAGAGGCCACTGGAGGCACTATCTGTTGGTCTGTTTTGTAAACCTGTTTATATAATGTATTGGAAAACTTTTATAACTCCCATTGCAATAGGATAGTTCTCCACGACAAGCAATATTTTTAGTTCAGTCTAATGAGAGGTTTGCAGAAGGGGGAGAATTTTCGAGTGCATGAAGAGGTGCAGTGATCAAAACCTGCATTGATTTGAGGGGCAAATAAGAAATTCGAACCAGAGCTGTAATTTTTTTAGAAGTACTTTCCCACTGCTTGTACAGTTGTATTTTTTGCCGAATGTTTACCACAGTCCCTGGACTACTATTTCCTTAAGCCATTCCTAAATTAATTATACAGTACATCTCCTTTGGTCCAATTAAGATTAACATTTCTAGCCAGGTTCCTTAACCAAAGGATTACCACATAATCACTAGTAGGCATGTCCCATTGTTTTCATTGGCATCCCTGTTTCTTGAAACATTTAGAATTGTCATGGGTGATGCCGCCTGGAACGCACAGCTGTGTTCAAAGTGTAAGGCTATGCTTCAGTTGACTTGTTCTCTAGTTGCATTTGCTTGCTTGCCTCTTGTTGCATAAGTTGCTTGCTTCTTGTTGAATCCTTGCTTGCCAGTTGTCTGTTTGTAGTGTTTAAGAACGGAACTTTCAAACACTTGAGTTTCTCAATTTACTAGTTGTGTTGCTCAATGTGTACCTCTGTATGTCCTAATTTATGTCTATTTGTTTACCTCTCATTTCCTTGAGCCGACTATCAAGCAGTATCTAGGAATTACACCAAATAATGACTATGTGCACACAGTTGTTGAAACTAGAACATTGCTGGCCACTTTTCCCCAGTGGAACTGATAATGTAATTCATAGAATTCACACATATGTTTTCCATTGGCATCATATATCTAGTTCCAATTTTCTCAAGAGTAGATCATGAAGTTAAGCAGACTTTGCTTACTGATGTGCAAAATGCTACACAGTGTGTCTGTTGGTTAGGATATTAATGAAACTACTGTGGCCAGAAGGGTATCCAAAAGCTGTGAAGTCATCGAGCAAATTCAATGCAGGGTTGTGCTTCATTCTTCGAGCAACATCCCAAAATAAAATTATTGACGGCGTGTTGAAACTTTTTAAACACCCCCCCCTAGTCACAGATCTGGGTCTTATCCATCGTTATTTTGCTGGCCACTTCACCCCAGTTTGGACCAAGCCACAATCAAGTCATTCTTGACCCTGCTTCCCATGGGAACAGTCCAGTCCGAACTGCCAAGCCAGGTCCACCCCGAACCGAAAATAAGCATGCTGGGATCGGTTTCGGGGTTTCACTCCTTATCAACCAGGCTAGATTGAATCCAGTGGTAGAGCAAGCAAGGGACCCATGTCTGGGCCAACACTTCCCACTAAGGGCACACATAGGATCATCATCATTCTTCCAGCACCATCACTTCAAATAGCATACTTGTCAACATTTTCAAAGTGGGAGATTTGGTAAAGAAAATCGGGGGTACGCATTTCCCCCATAGTGTTATATTGAAGAAAAAAAACTTTTAGGCCGAAAACACCTAAAATAAAGCCATATTTGGCTTCAAAATCAGAAGTGTCCCCCCCTGAATCGGGTGCATTGGCAAGTATGAAATAGCTTCCCTCCTCATCCAGACTCATGCCTGTGCTAGTGGACACTTCCCCGTGGGTATTTTAGTGGAGTTCCTTGGGAATAGACTTATTTCACTAAGCTGACTGGAGAAGCAGCAGACAGGAGTCACCATGATGGATGGTACTGAGAGCCTTGCGTCAACATAATTTGGTGGTTTGTTCTGAAATTTCATTGCACGTCCAGTATGGTTAGCGTATTCGGAGGATGTGCAGTTTTTTTCATTTATTACATAGACTGAAAATGGGTTCTGCGAGAGAAGCCTATAAGACTAAAGCAAAATAATTTAGTTCGCTGTGGATGCAGTAGTGAGACCTTCAGCGCAGGAGGCGGTGAAGTATACTCCAGTATTTATACGGGGTGGAAAACAAAAGCCTGAGTCGTGTGCCCAGATAGCTCCTTTGTGTTTTAGATAAATATTTTTATTATGTTTGAATAAGAAAGTAACAACAAATAACTACACGGCAAATGCCATCATTTATAATCCGATTGTTCACATCATGACAGATAGCTGCTGAATTTCTATGTTGCATTGTTGAAAGTAATAGTTATTTATTGTGCGGGTAGGTAAAACCTTTGCAATATCAATGACGTTAAAACAGTTAGACGCAGTCCAGGCCAATCAGATCGCGGTATTTGATTCCTAACAAGGGAGCGATATAAAGTTTGTCAAAGAAAGGGAGGGCGTGGCTTGGCCGGCTGCAAGATGGCCACAGGACGGGGCTGCTGGACCGGAGTTGAGATCAGGCCTCGTGTCCTCCACCATCCCTTTCGTGGTGCCTGGTCGGGAGCCGCGGCGCTGGGGAGGTGCCTGCGGCGGGACATCCATCGCCCTCCGGTTAGTGGCACCCCTGGGGGGGGCGGGGGGGGGGGGGGTTGGCTGGGAGCGGGCTGTGGGCTGCCCGTACCACTCCTGGGGCACTGCGGCCTGTCTGGGGCCTAGTGCCGGCTTCGGCTTTGCCTGGCGGCCTGGTCCCGGCCTTGGCGCGGGACTGTCTATGCGGCGAGGGCGGTGCGGCGGTGGTTCTGGGCCACGCCTGGTCAGCGCCCTTCTCCGTGGGGCTCGGGCCTCTGGGCCCTGCGGGCTGTGGTCGGGTCAGGCTGGGGATCCTGCCATCGCGGTGTGCGAACATCTGGGGCTTCCGGCGCGTTCCCGGCTGGGGCAGCGCAGGCGGCTCCGGTGGCTACGGGGCCCCCCCGGTGAGGCCCTGACCCTTCATTCTATCCTCTTGGGAGGCTCAGAGGCATCACGTCGGCGGCGCGGTGCGGAGCTGTGTGGCGCCAGCCGGCATCCTTTACCCTCTGACTGCTGCCTGCGGCTTCCCCCGGCTCGGCTCTCACGGGGAGGCCTCCTGCGGCAACGCTTCAACTCACCTGCTTGGGCCCCAGCTTTCTGGCTCCCGGCTTTCACACTGCATCCAGCTGTGCCTGGTCTCGTTTCTGCCTGTAAGCCGCCTCATCTGCATTCGCCTTCCGTTTGGGTGTCCGGTGGGCCCCTTGTGCGGTGGGGAGTGTCCCCACCTCTGGTTTTGTGACTCTGAGGCCTACTCTGGTGGCGGCCCCTGACACTGAAGTCCTGCTGTGGCCCTACCTGGTCTGGTGGCTATCGTCCTGGGCAGTCTGCGCCTTGTATCCCATCTTTGGCCCTGACACCTCTTCTGTTGCCTACCGTCTCCGTGGTGCTCGGCCACGCCATGGAAAAGTCGGATCCCAAGCAGCCCAAAATTGCCTTTGACCAGTGCAGGTCCTCCCGCCAGAATGGCGCGGGCCCTTAGACGACGGACTCTGGAGGCGTTCCGGAGGCTCCCCCACGGTGAGATGATGATCTCAAGGTGATTTTGCTGGAGGTGAAGTCAGCGGTTATCGGCATTGCTTCTCAACTAGAGCAGCTCTCTGCTCGCCTCAACACTGTTAAAGCCAGGGTGGACTCGCACGACAACCGACTTCTTCACGTCGAAACCAGAGTCTCGGACGCTGAGGATGTTGCCACCCAGGACAGACCGAAGTTAGTCCAGATGGACAAAATCATGGCTATCATCCATAAGAAGAACGAGGACCTGGAGGCGCGCTCCCGTCGGAGCAACCTCCGCCTGACGGGTCTTCCGGAATCCACAAATATCTCTAAGATGGAGGACTACATGGAGGACCTCCTCAGAGAGCTGTTTGGCAACGTCCTCTCATCCTTCTTCATGGTGGAGCGGGCACATCGCTCGCTGGGGCCGCGCCCTCGTCCTGGCATGCCCCCGCGCCCCATCGTGGCTAAAATATTGAATTTCCGCGACCGTGATGCCATCCTCTGGGCGGCCAGGGACAGGGGCACTATCACCCACCAGGGCAACACTCTTTCTTTCTATCCCGACTACACCGTGTCGGTGCAGGCTGCCAGAATAGAATTCCTACCAGTCAAGAAAATCCTCCAGAAGCACGAGGTATCTAGCTTATCCGGCAAAATTGAGAGTTCGCCAAGGCACCAAAACGCTGATTTTCCCGGACCCAAGGGAAGCCCTCACCTTTGCTAAGCGCCTGGACAAAGAATCCCGACTCTCACCTGCCGGATCTTCACACGAAGCCACCAACCAGCTGAGTGACAATGACTGATGGGCTTTGCAGGCTACATTATGTTCTCTATGTTTGTTATTGCTCTTTGCTCCTCCTCTGCTGATCGGAGTTTGGCCTCGCATTTCCCCATCTCTTTTTCATTCCTGCTGCTCCTGGGAACCTCTCCCTTTTGTTGCATTGTGTATAATGTAGTCTTGGATGGTATGTCGTCATGCACTGCTCTTTGGTTCTCCTCACCCACATGTAGACTTCACCTTTGCCTATGCTTGTGGTGCCTGGGCAGTGTGGACTTACTGCTAGCTCTTTGCTTGCTAAAAGGCTGCTGTCCTTTTTGAGCTTGGCCACCCTGCCTTACCGCGGGGGTGTTCGCCGAGTCCTGCCATGCCCCACAAGGGATGATTCCCAGCTCAGTGGTTCTGCTACCCTGTCCAAGTTTGGGGTCCCTGAGGTGGTATGGGGGGGTTTCTGAACCTGATTGGGGGGGGGGTTGGAGTGTGCGGTGGCGGGGGGAATCAGTTTTTTTTTCTGCTTGTTCTATTCTATGCGGACCTTGGTCTGCGAATTGTGGGGGGTGGGTGGGCGGTCTTGTTCTTTTGCCGCCTTTGTGGCTCCATTGCATTGTTCTTTTACTGATGCTCTGTGTTCCTGCACGCTCTGACGCTCCTGGAATGCCATGTTTGGGGTTTTTTCTGATTGGTGGAGGGCGGGTTAGTTGTGTTATTCTCTTGATAGTAATGAGGCTTTGTTGCGCAGCTTTCTTATTGATGCTCTGTGTTACCCGATGTGCTAATGCTCCTGCTATCCCAGGATTAAGGTTGTTTCTCCCTTTGCTCTTCGGTGAATGCACTGTTGCGGGGGCGCTGGGGTGGGGTTGTTTCCTGGTCGGATGGTCGACCTGTCTAACTGTCTCTATCTTGCCTTTGATTAGCTGTGAATGCTCCATGATATATGCCATGTTACGCTTGCAATCCTGCTAATTTCTGTCTGGCTTGGGGGGCTCCCGATGTGGTCCGACGCCCGATCGCCGTGGAGATGGCTTGACCCCCTTCACTGGTCTGCGACATCACACTGGTGCTCCTGTTCCGGCCCTAGTCCTCTCCTCCACAGGTGCGCGTCCCTGCCTCCCCCGGAGTGGCCTGTTTTTTATAGAGCTGCAGGCTGTCTTGCTCCCTTATTTGGATCGCCAGTCTCTCGGGCTAGCCCGCGGGCCGCCTCCGCTCTGTCTTCTATCCTCGCTGATAATGCGCTCTCGGATGTCTGGCGCCATCTGCGCCCCGACGCCAGGGAGGGTACTTGCATCACGGGGCGCAGGGATGCTGGTTGAGGATAGACTTCTGGGTCGCCTTGCCAGACGTACTGTCCTGGACGGTTGATGCTACTCATATGGCCCGCACCCTTTCCGATCACGCGCCGGTCCAGCTTATCCTTCGGCCACCTGGTTCTCAGCGATGACCTTTCTCCTGGCGTCTTTCATCGAATGCCCTCAAGGACGCGGTATTCTGTGACGAAATTCAGCCTTCTATCACTACCTTTTTTTAGCTCAATGTGGGATCGGTCGACTATGCCTCTACCCTCTGGGAGAGCTTTAAAGTGTTTATTCGTGGTAAATGCATTTCCAAGCAATCTCTGGTCTATTCGTTCTGCGCTTGCTCGCCTAGAGGGTGAGATCCGTGACTTGGACGCTGCTCTGCTGCTCAGTCCCAGCCCTGAAACGCTCACGCACTTGCGTCAAAAACACACCGAATTCTCGGACGAGGCGGGTCGTGAGCTGTCTTTTTTGGGCAGAGAGGGCCATGCCCGCCGCTTAGGGGAGGAGGATCGTCCTGGGCAGACTCTCGCCAACCTTTTGTGGACCCCGCGAGCGGCTTCGTATATTACCGCCCTCAGCGACGGTGGCCCGGATCGCACCACGTCCTCGGAGGAAATCATGGCCCGGTTTGCTAAGTTTTATTCCACCCTCTACTCCGCGGGCTCTTCCCCCTCCTCGGCGGATTTTGACCAATACTTTGAATATATAGCCTTGGTCTGGCTGGCGGACTTCCATCGAAAGTTTCTCGATGAGCCCTTCTCGAGGGAGGAGATCCTGGCAGCAATTATCAGCCTCCCGAACGACAAGGCACCGGGCCTGGATTCTCTGCCCGCTGCCTTTTATAAAGCGTTCGCCGCTCTCTTGGTCCCACATCTCGCCGCAATGTTTAATGAATCCTTCGACGCTGGGTTGTTCCGGCCGTCTCTCCGCGAGGCCTCGCTGACCCTTCTTCTCAAGCCCGATAAACCTGCTGATCGCTGCGACTCCTACCGCCTTCTCTCCCTCATCAACATTAACAACAAGATCTTTGCTAAATTGATTGCCTCCAGTCTTCTATTACTGATGCCCACCATTGCTCTGCCCGATCAATCCGGCTTCATTCCGGGCAGGGCCACCTCACATAATCTTCACACCATCTTTTCTGTACTGCACCAAATTAACCCTGATCTTCCGGCTGTAGCGGCGTTGCTCGGCACCACGAAAGCATTCAACACCCTGGAATGACCCTTTCTTTTTTTACGTCCTATCCCGAATGGGATTCAGTCCCCATTGTCTGCAGAACATTCGTTTGTTCTACACTGCTCCAACGGCTCGACTTCGGGTAAATGGACTGATATCGGATCCCATCGCCATCTCACACGGTACTAGGCAGGGGTGCCCGTTGTCGCCCATGCTTTTCGCAATCGCAATTGAACCCCTGGCTGCTCGGCTGCGGCAGCACCATACCTACAGGGGTATCGGTTTTTCATCTCGCTCCGTTTTGGTCTCCATGTATACAGACGACGTTACTCTTTATGTCCGGCACCCTCAAGACAATCTGAGTCCCTTGGTGCAGGAGGTGATCCGGTTTGGCGTCCTATCGGGCGTCCAGATTAATTGGAACAAATCAGTGCTCTTTCCCCTGACTGACGCCACTCACCCATTCGCACCAGATTACCCTTTTGAATGGGCGGCTGGCCCCACACGCTATCTGGGGATTTGGTTGAGCAGGGACCCGGACGAGCTCTGGCGCTCCAATTTTGGATGGGAGGTGGACTGGCTTGAATCTAAGGTCCCCCAGTGGAGCCGGCTCCCACTCTCCCTGGCGGGCCGAGAAGACATAGCCAAGATGGTGGTACTCCCCAAATTCCTTTACCTCTTTTCTAACATACCTGTTCCTCTCACTTCCTATTTCTTTCGCCGTCTTCGGTCGCTGATTGTGTCGCTGGTCTGGGCGACAACCCAGGATTGCTCCTGCGGTTCGTCCCCGGGCGGAGATAAACACCGTTGAGACACTGCGCTGGGCATGGCTATACCTTTGCCGCCTATCAGGTCTTTCCCTTCTATCCGCTAACGCCGTGCCTATCGTCAATCACCCGGCTTTTCCGCCCTTGCAGTCGTCCAGCAAGTCTTGCCACGCGGCATCTCGTGGACTGAAGACCATTGCGGATCTGTATCCGCATGATTACTTTTACATCCTCCTTGAGTCCCCCTCCTAGATGGATACGCTTCTATTCCATCAACTGCTTGCCACCTGTCGGAAATTGAACCCCACCTTCCAGAGTCCGCCGCCCACTTTCCCGGCACTGGACTTCGTATATACTTCGGAGTCCCCGCGCAAGCTTCTCACCAGATTATATGCCTTCGCGCTGGAAGCCTCCCCCATCTCATCAACCCGGGCGAGAGCTGCGTGGAGCGCAGACCTCGGCATGGACATCTCCGACGCCGACTGGTCATACTTCTGCAATCAGACCACTAAGCTCTCCCCGAATTACCGGCTCCGCTTAATTCACTTCAAGTTCATACATAGGTTCTATCATACTCCGGCGTTTCTTCACTGCTTAGGACTGAGTCCGGAGGACTCCTGCAGGCGATGCTCGGCGCCAGCTGCTGACTTCGCTCACTTGTCCTGGCTCTGCCCTAAGGTGCAGAGGTTTTGGATAGAGGTCTCCTCTACGATTTCTGAAATCTCTGGCGCCGCCGTAGGCCCGTACCCCCTCCTATGTCTTCTCAGGTTTATCAAACTGTGCCCAGACGCTTCCCGTCGGCTCATTGCTATGCTCCTGCTGCTGGCGAGACGCAGGGTTGCAATGTGCTGGGGCCGCCGGCCCGCCCCTGTTGTTGCGGACTGGCTTGCAGATGCGTGCTGTTGTCAAACACTCCTTTCCGAATTTTGGGATCCGATGCCCGCTAAATCGCGTCCTGTTGACATTTGGGGTCTCCTAGTCGCCTATCTCCTCTCCCGATCCTCCTCAAGTGGTGCTGTATCCCCTGCGCTCCACCGCCGGCCCTTGGTCCACGGCAGCCGCAGAGGCGGCCAATTCCTGATCTCCCCATTTGTTCCCGTTCCATGCATGCGCTGCCTGCTCTTTCTCCTCGCGGCTATCGCTCCCGCGTTCCCTGCCGGCCCCTGGCCTGCGGCGGCCGCTGGTGCTGGCAGCTGCCTGACCTCTGCCCTCTCTGGTCATAGCTACACCTATGATTCTGGTGCTCACACCAGGCTCCTGATCACGCCCAATAAAACGGACAATACTTTGGCATAGCGCCACCTCATCATTGCCTGAGCGGAATGCCGGCTGCCTCTTCACCACCCACTGTTTTGTACATGGCTGCTTTTGGGAATGTTATCACACCCTGCGTGTGTCATGTTTTGGAGCTCATGACTTATCAAGTGCTGTTGTACTGCATCTGTTTTTTTCTGAAAAATTACAAATAAAGGTTAAAAAAAAAAACTTTGTCAAAGAAATCAGTAACCCTAAAACAGATAGTAGAAACATAGATCATTCACCATGGCAAAACGTGAGCGATCAGTCAGCTAAACAAACATTTACAATGCAACGGTCTCGCCTTTGCAAAAGTTGAAGCTATTGGCATTGTAAAAGACAACATTTTTATTTATGTGTTGGTTTTGAAAACAGATTAATAAAAGGCATTGTCATTTACAATGCCAATAGCTTAATCTCTCGCAAATGCCACACACAGACCCCCCCACACACACACACACAGCCCCACACACTGAGCCCCACACACACATACACAGAGACCCACACACGCACACAGAGCCCCCCCCACACACACACACACATACACCCCCCACACACACCCCCCCCCACACACACACACACACACCCACACACACACACACACACACACACCCCACACACACACCCCCCCCCCCCACACACACACACACACACCCCACACACACACACACACCCCACACACACACACACACACACCCCACAACCCCCCCCACACACACACACACCCCCCACACACACACACACACACCCCCACACACACACCCTCCCCCACCACCCTCCCCCCCACACACACACACACACAGCCCCACACACACCCACAGCGCTCCCACAGTAGAAGTTAATAAAAATGACCAGAAGTGAGAGGTGGGGGCACAAGGAGCGTCCTACAGGCTTCGGGTGCCCCTGCGTGATGATGGCATGCAAATAAAGTATGGGGGTCGCCACAAACATTACAGTCGCCCCAACATTGATCCCGTACCCGTAAACATAGCACCTTTCCTGCTGGTCTTATTGTACAGCAATCCCCCGCTCCACTGCACAAGACTCTGTCCTTGCAGCAACAAACGCCGCATGAAAGGCACAACCAGCGAGACCCAGAGCTTTCCATTACAGATTTTTGGTCCGAAGAATATTTTACAAAAACTCCATTTTGTTTGGCAATGAGGTTCAATAGTGGTGCCTTAATGTAACTAGTCTGTGGGAAATGTAAGGAAGTGGCGGTACAGTAGTTGTATACATGAGGTCTGGAAGAGAAGTGGTCATTTTGCCAACACCCAGGGCGGTTACGTTTTGGTACCCCTAATTTGATAGAACTACGCGTTAATCCACGGTGCGTCCACAGATTTGATTTCAAGACAGGGTGGAGATGGTCAGAGTGAGCCAAACGTCAGGCAGTCTTGGCTCTGAAGATCCTTTAAGCGTTTGGTGGTATCAGTCGCGTGTCAGAAGCTCTTCTAAAAGTCTGGGAAAAGGTAGAACAGAGCCTCCCCTTATGTGGAAATGTCAGAGGCTGGCTCGGATGGGTCAGAGAGGGTACAGTGGAGTAACGTGAAAATATGGGGCCCTGGCCCGTTCTAGAACGTGTAGAGTGGGCCCTCAGTCTACCAAATATCACCGATATTCAGTGGTCGGACTAACGGGGGGGCCCATTATCCACCACAAGCCTCATTCAGTCAAAGAAAATGAGCACAGTTTTAGGGTCTCGCCAGGGCCCCATTATCCCCCACAAGCCTCATTCAGTCAAAGAAAATGAGCATAGTTTTAGGGTCTCGGCAGGGGCCCATTATCTGATGGTGAACAAGAAAATCCTTGACCTCCACAAGACTAATTTAAGTTTTTAAAAACAGGATCCCAGTTTTAAGGTCTCGTAAAATAACAGGGGGAGAGAATGTGAGAGTGAAAACAATGTAACCCTGAAGTTAGAAAAGAAAATGTGTAATACTGAGAAAGTAAAGGCTCTTTCTCCTGTGACCTCTCCAAAGTACTTCACAGTGCAGACTAGGCATCAGCATCAGGGAGCAGGGATTTGACAGACAGAACTTGCTAGGGTACATGCTTCCCAGAGTTAAGGACCAGATGGGCAGGAGACCCGAGAGACAGGGAACGGGAAGATGCAAATGCAGAGGCGAATGGGCCCATATGAAAGAGAGTAGAAACAAGCAAATACCCAGGCGAGGTACAGCACCACCAGGCATGTTGGTACCTTAACTGCACAGTGAGCAAAATATGTATATGATACAGGAAACGACTCATCAGTAGTTGAGAAGAATTCATGTCCTCCACCCATTGCTCTTTTCTTTTTTCTCAGCGGGACGCCCTAAGAACTAAGGATGTGTCCAGAAAAGGGCCCCATAGCTTACTAGGCCAATGGTAGGGCCTTTGGAACAATGAGCAAAGTAGTACCACATTATGCAACAGGATTGACTATGCTATGCAGCAAAGAAAGGAAAGTTTTCAGCTACTGGGCAGCACTTTATTCTCGAAACAAAACTTTACCATCTAGTATGTATGGGTTTCGATGTAATCCACAAAGAGGTATATGAAGACTCAAGACCTTGGACCTCTTAAAGATAAGCAAGGGGTTTGTGGCTCTTTTAAAGCCTGGGTGCCCTATTGAAATAACTACAGCTATTGCAGGGTCATGAAATGAACAGAAATGTGTGTTCATGGTGAAGATGGAATAAGGACTCATTCTAGGCACCCTCTTAGAATTGCGATTGTAGGTCTCTTGTTTTCCTGTGCAATATTATGGGCTCCAATTCATGAAATCCACAGCGAATATAGCCAGTAAACGTTTGGTGTGTGGCTTGTGCGGCACTGCACGCACTTGTGGAGTGCTTCATGTCTGTGCAGAAACGTGCGGCTGCACATGCACAATCTTCCTCTGGTGACGGGGCCAAATCTTTCCCTCCCTGTCAAGGCCCAGAAAGGCCAAAAGCAGTTTTGCATCGATAGTGTTTGCGACCTGGCAGTTCCGGCTGGATCAGAACCAGGGCGGCGTTGCGCATGGTTGCAGCTGAAATGCGGTCCAGAGTAATTACCAGTGGAAGAGATTGTTATGCAGACGGCATAGAGTACACACAAATACCAAGGGGGAGAGGGGGGGACGGGGACTGCACTCAATAACGGCACAGAGGTGTTTAAGTGCGGCCGATGAACTATTTACTCCCAGGAATTAGTAGACTTCTTTACTTACTCTCTGAGGTCACATCCGGGCTAAACCACGGCGACCCAGAGGACACTACGGACGAAAGCATTACAGAGATGAATTCACGCACAGTCACTTCACTACGTCACCTCTCAAAGTTGGTACTGACCACGGCCTTTCAAATGTGCGTCAGAAATTGAGCAAGCATGAAGTGCATTGAAAGTGTTCATTTTACATGTGAGGCAGAACACGTCTGTGAGGCTTGAGACTGTTGTGACGGAGGCTATGAAGCCAAAGACAGCCCTGCTTCTGAGGGCATGCTACTCAGCTGAGGACTTTTTGAGCTGCTTTAGTGGGAGACAGGCTAAGACAGATGTACTCTGCCTAAAGGATACGAGGCCAGGCTGATTCCGGCTCGGCTGGGACTCCACTGTGCGGTAGTGGCTTCGCTGTGAAATGGATCCAAGAAAACAAGCAATTGCCAGCCTTTTGTCTCTAAGCCCCGTCCTTTTCAGACTGGGCGCCCGACTTCCTGCTGGGGTAAAAGGTTCCTTATCTTCTTGATGGGGCCATCTGGACCCATAAAGAAGATAAGAAACCTTTTACTTCAGCTGTAAGTCAAGGAACCCAATCTGAAAAGGACGGGGCTTAGAGAGAAAGAAGAACGTCACTAGGACCTCTTCTCCAATGGCTGGCCACTGTTTAGGAGGCCAGCCAATGGAGAAGAGGGGTGGGGCTTAACCTCGCTAGTGATGTTCTCTCTATCTCATTAAATCTCGCCAGCGAGACTGCTCATATCTGCGCAGCCATCGCAGGCTGAGACCTAAAAAGAGGCTATAATTCCAGAGTCTGAGACTGAGCACCCAGCTTGATCTATACTGTGTGTGTGAATATTGTCAAGCCCTGGGCCAGCTGCATGTCTGCAGCTTTGAGGCATTCTTTTACAGCAGATGCATGCTCTAATCGCCAGTTTTCAACAGACTGGAAGTAATGAGCCTCTTCTTTCGACAAGGAGGCTATGGCTGCAACAAAGAATGTGGGGCAATCTTTCTGTGCACTGATCCCAGAATCTAGAGCAATCCGACGCTTGTCCCCCCTCCAGTGTTGGTTTCAGTGGGATTTCGGTTTGGTTTGGCTAAAGAGATACTATCTTAATGTTATTGTCAGTTAATGGTTGCCTTAATCCTTCATCATTCTGAAATTGAAATAAGTCGCATCGAATCTCAGCTACAACGCTGTTGACTTCTGGCTGAGATTCTAGATATTGTGATTTACACAACCGCTGAATCACTGACATTTGCTAACTAGCATTGCAGGATGTTGCAGATACATTTAATGAGCCATTTTGAGGAGCGAATGGGAGAGTTGTTAAACTTGATTGGTGTTCCTGATCATTTTTTTGTGGAGAGCTTACATTTTCAGTTGAGTTGATCACTTCGGCATAGGATCTGACAGATTTTTTCGGGTGGAGGTGGTTCCCAAGACTGACATTTTGCTTTTGCAGAGGGATTCACACCTTGCTGCTGTTTCAGTAATGTGTCTTCAATGATATCTCTTATATTTCTTGAGGTGGCAGTGTTGTGAGACTTGTTTTCTTCTGTGAGCAATGAAATGTATAATTTGCGACTGCTTTTAAGTTTGTTTACTTTTCCCAGTTTTTTGGGATAAGACTGTCTTAAACTTAGCTTGACCTATGGAATTCGCAGTGTCCAGCTTACTATGCAGGTCTGCCAAGTACTTAGTGTACCTTAACGCTAGGTAAGATGATTGAGCAATACTTGTATCTGCGCCATTTTGCCTAGTATTGCAGTCTGCAAGGTTCTCAACATAGCTTGGTGCTAATTGGGCTCGTTGAACAGTTATTGGATCAACATTCAGGTTAAATTGTGTTGGGCTTTTTGTAGATTTATTTAATTACTCTTCTTTAACAGCATTCAAATTTAGGGTTGATTCCTTACTCACTTGGTTTGATTTTGTGGAAAGATAAGTTTAAATTTTAAATGCTTTCATTGATCACTTTGAGTTTCTGCAATTTGTGACGATCTTGAGACCTGCAGTTTTTTATTTGGGGAAGTCTGATCCATATGTACTAGGACTTTAGTCTTTGGACAGCTGTGATGTTATTACTGGTTTTACTACACTGATTGCATGTTTTATTATTAGAGAGGCACTCTATTATTCTATGAACTTCGCGTGGCGAGTAACACACTGAAATGTAGTCAAACTAGTTATTTTTAGGTCAGCCTGAGAAGCGCATGCACTGCTCTGCTAGCCATGCTTTATTAGAGTATGCACTTGAAGCCCTGCTCACTCTCTGCCAATATTTGCCATTGGCTTGTTTCATTGTCCTTCGTAAATGTGGAATTAGTTTCTCTTACTGCAAGAGGGCAGGCAGGTCTCTTGTGCACAGTTGTGACTACTGGCTTGTTTATTTAACTCATAGCAAACGGGGAGCTCTTCAGGGGCCATGGGAGACAGAAGGGTGCAGCTCAGTGATGCCTTCAAGCATTTGGAATGCAATAGGTCTCACATTCGCGATAGTTTAAGCTATTGTCATTGTAAATGACAATGCCTTTTATTTATGTTTTAAAAACCAAAACATAAATAAAAGGCATTGTCAAGTACAATGCCAGTAGCTCAATCTCGCATAAACGCGAGACCTATTGCATTGCAGATGCTGAATGGGAACCAGAAAAGCTAACTACCATGAAAGTTTCAAAAAGGTATTTATGTAAACTTTTAATAAAAGTAACAATAATGTGAACAAACAAACGTATGTATGTATATGTATGTATAAATCGTATTGAACGCGCTCTGTTACTTGGGAGTATCCTGGCGCGAAGGGAAAGAGCAAAGGAGAACATACAAGGATCAACTTATGTCACACTTCTAAACAGATGGGTTTTGAGATTTTTCTTGAACTGGGCTACACATTGACTGGAGCGCAGATGAAAGGGAAGGGCGTTCCAGGCTCGGGCTGCTACTACAGCAAACCACAGTAATGTACTTTAAACCAAAGAATAAAGAAGGATAGCATAGTGAAACAAACTGGAGAATAAAAGTACAACAATATAAAACTTTTAAGAAACTGAAACTTTATTTTATATATTAGATACGTACCCTGCGTTAAATATATTTTAAAACACCACCTAGATTCTGTTTACCAAGAACGGAGGCATTTTCCTATCCTTAGAAGTGTGCTGACACGTACCCAAACTGAAGACACCAATCACTATATAAACCACCACTTTACTTATAGTTACAGTGCTGTCAGCTAGCCATCTTGTACAGCAAAAATAATTACCCAAAAAGAACTTAAGGTGATTTATTCAGTACATTGTAAAGTCTTGTCTATATCATCAGCTTCTTTCTTTGTCATATATTGACATTTTAGTAAGATGGTTTAAGCCAAGTCTGATACCCAGTAAATAGATGTACAGTATGTATTGCATTGTAAAGTAATTGTTTTTCTTTTATGTTCTTTGTATGACTTGTAATAAGTCGAATAAAGATATTCTGACTGACTGATACCCAGTGCTCGGTTATGGGCAGATTTTTGTGCTCTCGTGCGCATAAGGGTTGTCAATGGATGCTCTTGCCTGCCCAGTGTGCCAAAGCCTAGCAATACTGCTTTGAAAGGTAGCCCTCAGGCATGTGAAGTAAGGCTAAGCTTTTCTGGCCAGCCTTTACAATGACGTGGTAAAAGAGCAAATTGGAGGCAGCAAGTAACGTGCATTCTACCAAGATAATTGTTATGCTTTATTCTGTGAGCAATATTGGCATTCAAGCAATCAGGATTTAGACCATAAGTATGCCTTTAAAAATGTAATGAAGTCCCTTTGTCTTATAGCACAGTTATTCGTGTCGGCACTCATATACAATGGACAAGACAAAGGTTATGTGAACAAAACAGTAAAAAACTTTAATTCTGAAACAAAGCTTGCATTGTTTAAACTCCAATTAGTTCTTTTATGAGATAGAGGAAAGCTAGGAATCTGAGCAGCACTAGGTTTTAAACTTGAGCTTATACATTTGAAAAGACAATATGTGCAAGGCCTTTTGCAATGGTGGCAAGGCCCTTTTGGATGTGGTTAAATGAGGATGGTCATACTATACTCCCTATTCAATTATGGGCAGTCGATGTTGATCCAATGGTTGTTTCCTTTGTAGACAGTTGGAAACGAGGCATATCTCTAAAATCTGAATTCTCCGCGAGTACCCTCTCTTTCACAGGGTGCTTTCTAAAGGGGATTGACAACTCCCAAGAGATCTGAAAATACAAATTTCTTGACTTTGTTTTGTTTGCCCAGCAGACTACGCTTAAGATCTTAGACCTTTTGCCTCTAGAAGGCATATGCATAGGCTCTTAAGAGTCCCCCTCCTACTCTTATGCTTCCTTTGCTATCACTAGTAAAGTTGGGCAATGGCCCTAACTTCTCTTCATCAGGGACTCATCAATAGTCTCATATGATAGTACTGTATTGGATACCTCTTCACTATAGAAAGACACACAAAGTACTTATGCATCCAGTCCTTCCATGCCTTAGTGAGAGAAGCAGCAGCCATTGCTGCTTGGCATTGCGCCGTCTTCTGTCAATGCTGTCATTTTAAGATGATGTTTAGTGTGTGTTGAAACTTGATCTCAAATTCATGAGCTCCTTATTTAATATTACTGAGACTGGCAGATCTGTTGAAAAAGATATGTTTATAAATGAAATAATAAAACACTACAATCAAAAATCTTAGCCTTCCTGGCAGATACCTTAACGTTAACAAGTAAACAACAATAACTATTAGCTGGAATCTGTATGCATCTTGTCTCTTCGTTACATTACGAAGTTTGAACTGGTTAGTTTTGAACAGCAAGGATTTAAAGCTACGAACAACCAAACCGTGTCTTACATTCACTAATACTGCATCTACTGGCATTGCTGGGAACTTTGCTTTGGAAATCCAAAACTGGTGTGTAATGCGGCTGCCTGAATAAAACACAGAGCCCTGCTATCAGTAGTTGAAAAAAATTAAACCATTAAACCTGAACAATGAATTATTTAATCATAGCAGTTTGTTAATTTGTATGAAGTACTTTATGGAGGACACTCTCCTGCTTTAGTGTAACATTGAACTGACCTCTTCTGCCTTCAAACACCTATTTGGTGGAAGAAGGGTTTGACACTGTTAAGAGGAAAACCAAAAGCTAAAATGAGGTAGGGTTGGCATTGAAAATAAAACAGAGCAAAAGCCTCTTAAGTTATGATTATGGAATCCTGGTCATAATTGCCCCATGTGTGCCAAAACATTAGACGTTTAGCACAGAAACCGAAGCCCACAGAGACATTAATGTAGTTTAGAAGTGTGCTGATGTATGAGCGCAAAATTAAAAAAGTATTTTCTGCTATTTGCACATGTATTTTCCTTTACTACATAGTTTAATTACGTTTTTTTTAAAGCACAACAGTTGAGGTCATGTTAGTATTAAACGGTGTACTGTTCCCAGGGATAATGTGATCACTTGTGGGCTACAGTATGTCTGACTTTATTGCTCAGGTTGTTGGGTACAGATGGCTCTGTCTTGTACTCTGAAGGTGATTATAAATTGTGCGAGAAGCCCTAGTAATGTAGTGATCAAAGGCGCGCAGTCAAATCCCAGTTCTAATAGGAACTTTTTGACAATCTAGTTTTACAGTTTTTATTTCTTTTCGTTTGTATTTGAAGATTTTCTTCCCTATTTTCTTTATTGAACATGTATTCTGATTTTATGAGGAAAACAAGGGCAAACACATTATCGCTGTTAATGCTTTTGCTTACTGTGTCCATGTTACAGGCAGACATGCAATTGCACAATATTCAATATCGGAACTACCTCACTGTTCTATTCTTCAATAGAGGTTAACTCCGATTTACCCCACTAACTCTCAGACCCAAGGTTCTCCTTTCAAATGTTGAAAATAAAGTAAAAAGAGGCAATTGTTTTAGGGAATACTTTACATCTACAGTCAGGAAAACTGTCCATTATTTTGCAGAAAATCTACATGACCTTGGATGTTACACAAACTGTCTATTAAGACATGCAAAGTAATCTTTAAGTTCAGTGAAAAGGGTAGAAAACAAATGGTTTAGTCGAGTTAATTCTCATAATGAAGGATATTTGCACTCAGTGTGAGTTAAAAGTGAGTATATTGAGCCTATTTTTAGGGCCTGATTGAGAGTTACATAAAGGTGGTTTGCTGGTACCTCTCTTTCAAGTCACCCAAAACACTTTATTGGCAATGTGGTGTCAAGAACTAGGCTTCTCTTAGTATCAATCCTGGTTTCTCATGGGACTTAGTCTGGATTCCCGACATCAGATGTGCTCAGAATCTGAATCCAGGAGGTTGATGTGGAGTGAGTTCAGCTGTTGCAAATTTCTTACTTGATTATAAGTTAGGTCCTTATGATAATGTGCAGTACCATAGACACAGCTTTCCGAATGAAGACAAACACTCTCAGAAGTTCAAAGTATCCATATCACGTTTAATGTGAGCGCCAATGGTTATAGAACAAGTGCTAAATTAAAGTTCTCCCTTCTGTGCACTGACAGCGGCTTTTTTCTGCATGTGAGGGACAACCCCTTAGCACTCCCAACCTCATCTTAGGTCTGTCTCTGTTTCGAGGATGTGTGGAGCAGAAACTGCAATGCACCGTCCTGAGTGAAATTTAATGATGCTGAGTGTGCTCGATCTTAAAAGAAATGGTGGAGACTAGGGGGTCTAGTACCCCATCTCCATATGTGTTGCCAACATGTTTCTGCCGTTGCGACCTGGAGGGTTCATGGCATACCTCTATGTACACCAGTTTGAGGAAGACTTCATATATAACTTTGAAAACCCCTTCGGGTTGGCACTGATACATTGATGACGGCCCCATAGTATGGCGCTGAAACCACCAACAAGCAACTGAATTCTATGAATGTGTAAACAAGAGATGAACACCTCAAGTTTACGTGTAACTTCGACGAAAATGAAGCAGTGTTTAGGGACCTCGTGATCACCCTGAGTAAGGAAGGCCTCAGCACGAAGGTACACAACCAACCTACTGACAAGAACAGCCTCCTTATGTACGAGAGCTTCTACCCAAGAACACTCAGACAGAACCTCCCAGTGGGCCAATTCCTCCGCATGAGGAGGAAATGTTCTTCTCTAGAGGCATACGACCATTAAGCACAAACCCTGGAAAACAAGCTGCTCCCACGCCATTACCCAAAGAAAATGGTCACGAGGGCCAGGAAAAGAGCCTGAAACAATAATCGGGAGGCGTTGCTTGAGCATAATGAGAAACAATAGAGTGGCAAGCAAGTGTGCTTACATACACCCCGATTTCCAACAGAGTCCAAAACATCATCCGGAAACATTGGCGTATAGTAAATGGAGCGGGAAAACAATGGACAACACCTATGTTCGCCTTCAGAAGGAACTCAAGCATCCGTGACGCCCTGGTGCACTCCAAAGTTACATCACCCGCAGTACAGACCCAAACTACTTTGTGGGATGAGAACAGACCTGTCAGCCACTACCCCTGTGGAGGCTGCGTAGCATGCCAATTCTCTCACCCTACCATAGAGATCAACACGGACAGACCTTGGTCCTTGAAAAACCTGACTAACTATAACACAGAGAATGTGGTTTACCATATAAGGTGCCCTGCAACCTCCTATATGTAGGTATGACTCTACGTAAAGTAAAGGTCAGAATTAATGAACATTGCAGTACCATTAGATGCAAAAAAAGTAACACAAAACTTACACAACACTATCTGGAGCAGGGACACTGCGACAAATACCTTGAATGGGTTGTGCTTGAGAAAACTCAACCGGGCAGTCCCAATCTACAAAGAAAACTGCACATCCGGGAACAGAGGTGGGTGTACGGTCTAAGAACAAGTGACCATGGTTTAAATGACGAAATACCATGGCTCCATATGAGCTAGGTCCAACTTGGCGCGGTGTGGACATCACTTAGCCACCAGTCTAACCAGAGAACAATACTGTTATATATCCTTTCAGTTTTTATAAAACCCCACATGAGCAACCACGTGGGCAGACGCCTAGTTCACATGGCGCATTTGTTACATCTACTCATGGTATCAGAGGCAAGAGTAAAATCAGATCTTCCATCCTGGGTCTCAGTCCTTTACTGATAATAACTAACATGGTCCCATCTATGGCGATATAAATGCTTCCTATGAAGATGTATTTATAAAGTGGCAATCACTCTGTTACCTCCATGAGTGTGGTCCCTATGCGCTCTATACCCCTTGCCTTCCTTTATATATTTATAAAAAACACAGATTTTCCATCGATAAAGATATGGGTTAATATGAGAACATGTATACCCTGGAAATACCTCTGCTTAACCCCTTCGCTGCTCATGACGAGCTCAGCTCTTCATGCAGTACACTGGTCGTGTGCTTATGACGAGCTGAGCTCGTCATGAACAATGGCATCCTGCATTCTTCAGCACAGGAGGGGAAAACAACTATCAGCCAAGGTGGTAAAGGTTTATTTTTCGACCCCTCCTGTACCGATACTCTATTTGTCTGTCTTCTTTTAACTCAGAGGGAGGCAGAGAACGGATCACAACAGTATGCACCGTGCTCCATATTGGAACGCATGCGCAATGCGCGGGAAACGCCGATATCCGCTTGCACAATTGCGCCTGCCAGGAGGCTTCCTGACTGCATATCTGAACGCATGTGCGATACTCGGGACACACCGATGTCCGCTCGGGCATGCATCAGCCAGAAAACTTCCTAACAGGACCAATGCGCATGAGCACGTTGGCCAGGTCATTACGCTCAGATCAGGCTGTGATCTCTAGTACAACGGAAATCTAACGGGGGGAGTAAGGTGCCAGCCTCTAACTTTGTCGATGCCCCAGGTGCATCGAATTACGAATTTAATTAACAATTAAGCCTTGCACCACTGGGATAAATACCGCGCCTCCTCCCCCAACCATTCATCGTCAGGGGAGCAGCAAGGAAGGACTGTCGTAACGATGGGAGGGACGCATCATGGAGTAGTAAGGGAATGAACAGATGTACGACTGAGTTGTATGGTGGTATCAACAACCACTTAGGATAAGAATGTATGGGGCATTTTGCATGGCTCAAATCTTGGCATTCTTAACTCTTTCATTAATTTAACCTGACATCTAGAGTTTTACTACAGGGGTCCCTCTACCCCTCCCTCCCCATGGGACATCCCTACACCTACAATAGGGTAAGTGTGTGAGCTGGTCTCACAACCGTTTTATTTTTTGAACACCACGTATGCAGTGACACGTGTGCTCACCACATGCACTCTTAATGTACCACATGCATGCCATTGTTGTCCCATTTTGTTTTTTACCAGTATGAGTGCATATCAAACTGTTTCACATATGCTGTGATATGTCAATTTTTTTGCAGGAGTTCTAATTAAAGACCTGGTAGAGTTGGACCAGAAACCAACCTATGCAAGTGGTTTTATCTCGGTCTCTTAGAGACAGGATAGGAGCCCTTTTTTAGGTCTCGCAGACGTAAAAAGCAGGCGAAGCCTGCTGTCTGCGAGACATCTTTTGTTGGCGTGTTAGGAGGAATGTGAGACGGAGCTCAAGCACGAGCGTAGCTGTCTCAGATTCCTCCTCGAGGGCGCGCACGGCACCACACATGCATGCGCATACACAGACACACAAGCGCCCATGCACGCACCCATACATACAGAGAACCCACCCCTGCCGTCGCATACACACACACTGCATACACACATGCTCCCCCCCTTACCTCACCAGAGACACACACACGAGCGCACATACACACACGCACGCATACAGAGACACCCCCGCCGTCGCACACACACACGCGCGCGCACACATCCCCCTCACACCCCACTCACCAGGTTCTTCTTGTGTCCCTCGGCAGCCAGCGTGTCATTTAACAGGCGGGGGCCGCGGGTCTCTCCACGAGCACGGGAGCCCCGCTAGCTAACATGGAAATCCTCCGGCGGGCACCGGAGCGCCTGCTTCCTGTTTTTGTCTGGCCTCGCCCCCGTCCCAACAAAGGTTGCCTGGCTTCCTGTTAAAGCCGGGCTGTGGCGGTGAGTTTGCTTGTTGTTGCTTGTTCATTCAGCTGTTCTATTTTCTTGTTATCTAGCTTATTGTGGCAGGTAGGTTCGAACCCTAGGAAAAACAAGACTTTTTTTTTTAATCAAACGTTAAGGGAACTATTAACGATGGTAAAAGCATGGGGTTGAGCGCGTAATATTCTCGAATTGGTTGGTCTGTGTAGACTTTGTTAGATGTAAGTAGCTCATTTCTGTTTTGGTAGGTTTTGTGTACTGCATGCTGCCTAGTGCTCAGTTTCCGCGTTACATATATGACTTGTTTTATGTTTTCAGTTCGGTTTAGGACTGCGAGTATAACATCCCGCTTCACAGGTTTCTGAGTTTTCAGTCCCTGCGTCCTGACATATCACACTGCAATAAAGAAAACTTAAACCAGGCCTATTTGCGTCGCCAATGCTTATTAGCAGATTCTGATTGAGTAACAACGCAAGTTTTTTTTAAACGAAATTTGAACAATTTTTTATTCTTTCTGAACGCATTATTCGGAAAATTGAACAACTCTAGGCATGTGGAAGGGGTGCATTTGCAGTTTCTCTATCACTCCTGTTCTCCGTTCACACGATTTCCCTCCGCATTTCTCACTCTGGTAGTCACTTACGGGCTACAGACTGTGGTGCACTGTACTTTGATAACAAGGTATGCGGAGCCTGGTACCTTTTGAACATAGTTGCTATATGTTTGAGCTAAACTGAACGTGGTTTAGTCCCAGCAGAGACCAGTATTTGAATGGGCATGGATTGTTGATTTATCCTGTACTCTGGTTTTCCCCTGCTAATACTGATTACTTCAACTGCTGCGTACAAAAATAAATACATTATATACCAATCCTGTGGTTGTATCTTTGATATATATATATATTGCTGTAAGCAGGTGCTGGTGAGCTTCCGAATCGTTAGAGGTGGCGGTGCAACAGGTGTGTCCGCGCCAAACATCAAAGTGGATCCGTCTGTTGGTAAAGGACGAACACTGCACTCCAGTCAGCTGCGTAACTGTACTCTCTTAATTGGCAGGAGAAGAATAGACGTGTTTTAGTTGCCTTGTGCAACTGTGTTCACGAACGCATACCATTTTGGACGTTGTAGTGTTTAAATACTCTGAAATGACCAGTGCAGTAACTAAGTATAAAAGGATGTTTTCGTAGGCACCATCTTGTAACCTTATAGTTCATATAAAGACTGCACAAATTATAAAGTAATTAAATAACAGTGCAGTTGCAAATCAAACAAGCATTTGCAATGCAATAGGTCTCGCATTTGCAAGAGTTTAAGCTATTGGCATTGTAAATGACAATGCTTTTTATTTATGTTTCAAAAACCAACACGTAAATAAAAGCTATTGCTAGCAAATTGACGACGGATTGTGTGCGGCGCGGCGCTGATCTCAGCGGTGTTTTCCCGGACTCTCGACCTGCCCGGCGGCCGGAGATAGCCGCGGAACAGTTTGCAGCCCTGGACCCCGCCTGCACGGTCTCTGTCTGCCGTGCCCCGGAGAACTGCTGACGGCCAGAGTGCTCGATAGGCGCTGAATGCTAGACCACCGGTGAGATCCTCGCGAGGCGCTGCCCGTGCTAAGCCACCTGAAGCGACTCGAAGCAGGCGGGGAGAAGGAAGCGCTCGCGACGCTGCAGCACCCCTTCGGAACGGATCCTTTGTTGGCGGCAGACGGTATGGGGAGAGGATCGCTCGGCCATGTTTGCTTGACCAGGATTGCCTGACCCCATGCCTCTCTACCCGGGTCTGCCACGGGGCGCCTATCCTGCAATGTGTGCCTCACTGGCACGGTAAATAGGGCTCCTCCAGCATTGAATGGACGTACGCTAGTGCTTCACCTATCCTGGCGACTGCCCCGGAATTTCGCCATAATGGCTTTGCTTGGTGCTTTGCGTGGTGGGGGAGAGCGCCCGTTCCCGCCAGTGGCCTGTGCTGCCCCGCCTGAGGTGGGGTCCGAGTTTCCAGCGACTCCCCAGGGAAGTGAGAGGCAGGGGCTACAGCCCACACTTTCTCTTGGCGCCGTTCTGTCCGCCCTGTGCGACCTCCGTGCGGATATGTACCATTGCTACGGAAGATTGGGAGGCAAGCTGGACGACATGGCGTCTGCGCTGCGGCGGGGATGTAACGCGCTGATCCCGCAAAGCTGCCACTCGCCTCCGCCTACATTCCACGGGGATACAGCGCTTTCTCCTGCCTGTTGGACACCTGTGCCCGCTTCCGATTTTATTGGCGCCCAAGACCGCCCGCCTGACAACTCCGCCCGGGATACTTTGTTTCCCCTTTCAATGGTGAGTGCTACATTGTTGTTGGATTTATCATCGCGTTTGCCTTGGGACCTATCTACGGCATTGCTGGATCTATCGACGGCTCCTGGGTTGTGTCCTTTGACTTTGCTGCCTAAAAACTCGTACACTCCTGATGTTTCTGTGGAACTCCCTGCTACAGTCGACGGATTTTCTGGTGACTTTCGACGGCCATTTTGTGTTCCTAAGTCACTTTCATTCTTTCTCTCGCCATATTGCTTCTTTGTTCTACAGTGGGCGGGCCTCTCTCGGGGAGCGTATCTGGGGGTGTATCCACGTTCGGGCCAGGGCTAGGCTGCTTTCCTTATTATCGGCCTCTTGGCTGGTTGAACCGGGTTAGGGATTGTTTTTTGTGTCCAGTTTACTCGAACGCTGCAAATTGACATTTCACTCCTGTATCTGCCTTATTGCTTGCCGGCTACCCTGACCTTGGGGTGGAAGATGTATCTGTGGTTGGTGGGGACCGGGATTGCCTAGAATTGATCCTCCTCCTGTTCTATTTGTCTTTGAGAGTCGATGATTAGGGTGTCCTTTTCTCCCTCTCTATATTGGATGTTATACCTTTTTCTTTTTCTTTTTCCTTTCTTTTCTTTCTCGCTATATTTCGGGTTTATTGGGCGACAGACACACTGCTGGGGGGAGGGGGGGGGGGGGGGGCAGGCCATAGCCTCTGCATGCGTGTAGGGTGGGGGGTTGGTAGTTAGTTTCTAGTTATAATTTCTATGGTGCCTTATTTTATTCCTATAGTTGATTTTCTCCTTTTTGGTCTGGGTCCATGTCTAGATTACTAGAGGTTAGGTGGCCGCGGGCAACGGGTGGGACGTTAGAAGGGTCATCTAGCTGGCTCTACAAATTGCTGCCATGCTGCCCGGGTGGGACTTGACGGTTGGGTCGATATCCTGAGTAGTGATTTGTAGCTAATGTCATGCTCCTCCCGCATGGATCCTTCCTTTTTGCTTCTTCTCCTCTTATGATTCAGGACAGCACGATTTGATTCAATATCTGCATAAAAAAACTTTAAAATTAACCTTCACTGGTTCTGGGACACGGTATTACAGCAATTAATGTGTAACTCTTTAATGCTTGACTAGGATGATGGGGTAATACTGTGTCGCCGTAATGCTTGCATTGGTGCTTTAAAAGTCTTGTGGCCGGCCGGATGGTTGTAGGCCCGTATTTGTCCTTCTTTGATGCACAATAAAGGTTTTCAAAAATTTAAAAAAAAAAAAAAAAATAAGCTATTGCTATTTACAATGCCAATAGCTCAAACTCAAACAACTGCGAGACCTATTGCATTGCAAATGCTTGTTCTTACTTACGCCCTGATGAATGCCATGGACCCTCCAGGCCGCAACGACAGAAACATGTTGGCAACACATATTGAGATGGTGTACTAGAACCCTTAGTCTTCACCATTTCTTTTAATATCGAGCACACTCGGCATCATTAAATTTCACGCAGGATTGTGCATTGATTTTTAGACATCACTCACTCACTTATTTTCAGCACGGGCCCCCACCACACAGACGGCGGTGGTGCCGCTCAGTTGTAAACATGCAAAATTCCTCCCTCTTCTGAAGGACCCTCTACTACTTGCCAACTACCGACCTATTTCGCTGTTACCTGCCCTGGCCAAAATCTGTGAGAAGGCTGCCTTTCGGCAGCTGCAGACGTTTGTGGAGACTTCCGGCGCTTTGCATTCTGCTCAGTCTGGATTACGGTCTGCCTATAGCACTGAGATGGCCCTGGTGGAAATGTCGGAGGCTATCAGGGAGTGTCTGGACGGGGGCGGCCCTGATTTTGCTTGACCTCTCTGCCGCCTTCGATACGGTGCCCCACCAGCTGCTCTTGGCCAGGCTATCGGCGATTAAGATTTCGGGTCTGGCCTGGGAATGGGTGAAATCCTTTCTGGACTCTCGCTCGTAGCAGGTCTGCATGGGCCAGTGGGCTTCCTCTGTTAGGAACCTGGCTACAGGGGTTCCACAGGGTTCCACCTTAAGTCCCCTGTTTTTTAACATTTATCTTACACCGCTGGTCTACCTGGCTGAGTCGCTGGGAGCAAATGTGATAGCGTATGCTGATGATACGCAGCTGCTATTCACTTGGAGCAGCTCAGACTTGTCCACTGATGCTGCCCAGAAGTGTCTAACGTCCATTTAACGTTGCCCAAGCCTCTCTCAAATGCAATGAGGACAAATCTGAAGTACTCCTGTATGGTCAGTTTCCTCCAGATTTTAGACATCACCTATGGCCTCCTGACTTCCCCAGCCCTCGCTCGGTGGAAGGACCTGCCAAAAATCTGGGGATTTGGTTCAGTGAGGATTTGCGGTTTGCGGACCATGTTAAAAAACTGACCGAAGTTTGCTTCGGCACCCTCAAGGCACTCAGGAAAATCTTTCCTCTGCTTCCGCGGGCGGCCGAGGAGACGATTGCCCGTGCCTTGATCCTATCGAGGCTGGACTACGCCAATGCTCTTTTTATAGGTCTGCCCGGCTATCTTCTGCGGAAGCTACAAATCATTCAGAATGCTGCGGCAAGACTCCTCCTTAAAGCTCCTAGGAGATCCATCGCCCGTCAGTACCTACGTGAACTGCACTGGCTGCCGGTCGTCCAACGGGTACAGTTTAAAGCAATTACCTTGGCACACCGGGCTCTTCATGGCTCAGGTCCTTCCTATCTCAGGAAGAGGTTCGCCTTTTATGTGCCGAACCGTCCTTTGCGATCTGCTTCAGCCCGCCGGATGATTGTCCCGCGCTTTCGCAGAGTTCGCTTGGGTGGCCAGTCGCTTTCGGTTAAAGCCGCTGCTGCCTCGAATTTGCTTCCCCCTGAGCTTCAACTTACCCAAGAGTTTCAACTCTTTAAAAAGCATTTGAAAACGCATCTGTTTAGTCAGGCCATCTAACGTGTTTCTTGCTTCTGACCCCAGCTAACTTCCGCGCCAGGACACTCGAGAGTATCGGTGCGCGTTATAAATGTGCTATAACATAACACTTAGTTTTAGAAGTGCCTCCCTGTCTTCAGGTATAGGCCTGCCCTTTATCAAACGTGGTTTGTAAGGGCGAGGACAGCCGATAATGAAGCATGACACCTGGTGGTGTGTGACGCCAGTCCATACATTTTTTTTAGATGTCCAACACCACCTGAACCACAGGCACAAATGTGCACTAACCTTCACTAAGGATAGGGGGCGGAGCTAGCCGGCGTCGATGGCGGACGCGTGAGCCTTCGGCTCCTCGCAAAGCTCCAGAATTATCCTGCTTAACTATCCTTGATGTGCTCGAATTGGCTGTAGCTCGCCCAGTAACATCTGCTGGCACCCTGGGCTGCGAATGAGGACCTCTTTGGCCGACTGCAGAGCATGTATTCCTGAACATTCCGGAGCATTGTGACTGGTGGCGCGGCAGTGGCGGACTAGGCCGAAAGCAGCGCACTATCCT
Source organism: Lissotriton vulgaris (assembly GCF_964263255.1). Lineage (NCBI taxonomy): Eukaryota > Metazoa > Chordata > Amphibia > Caudata > Salamandridae > Lissotriton > Lissotriton vulgaris. Next base: position 1,685,420,907 of record NC_141693.1, on the reverse strand, counting down.
GGAATAGAGGCCGGGCGACGTCACTGTGCGTGCGGCCTCAACACCGGCGGCTGTCGGACAACGTGCAGGCCGATGCACGATTGAGACAAATTCTGGACCGCAAAGTCCTCTACCTCCTACTCTACGCGGACCTTGTGGGACGGGGGACTGGAGAAGCAGCGGAGCGGTGAAGCACGTAAACCCGAAGCACCGCGCCACGTGGTGGGGCGACAACTAGCCCGGTGTCGCAGCCTGGCTGTTTTACAGCGGTCGCATGAGGCTCTGCCAACTGCCCTTATCCTGTTGAGGACCAGATTGCCTGGAGCTGTTGAGGAGGACCTGGCCACCTTTGGCGCTGGGACGTTCTGTAACCTGCGGACAACGGAGTACTGCCCGCCATTGCTGTCGCCATTTTCGGCGCACCGGATACCCGACCACTGGCGGCAAGGTATCGAGAAACGGAGCAGACCCTTACACGGCCTGATCGGCGAGCCTCCTTGCTCAGTGCTGTCACACATCGGAGTATACCATGGGGAAGAACGATGCAACCCAGGGGAAGATCTCCTTTGAACGGCGCCGTCTGAAGGGATCGGAGGTGCCGGCGCCGGACGCGTCGCCGAAGGGTGCGGCGGCGACGCCGACCCAGGCGCCAACAGAGCTCCGGGACATGTTAGCCGCCATGGAGAAAGGCATTCAAGATAGTATTGCAGCGGTGGGCACCAAGATAGACGCTCTGTCCTACCGCATGGACCGTATGGCAGAACGTGTGGACAAACATGCGGAGCGCCTCGACATGGCGGAGCGCCGGCTCACTGAGGCTGAGGAAGCCCAGATGGAGTGGGACAAAGAACGCAAGCAATTCGATAGACTCCTGACTGTCATCAGGGACAAGACAGAGGACCTGGAAGCACGTTCTCGCAGATCCAACCTCCGTATCACAGGAGTGGCGGAACCCACGCAAACAGGGAAAATGGAACTATACGTGGAGAAACTCCTGAAAATACTCTTGGGTGAGGAAGTCTTTTCCCCCATGTTCATTGTGGAACGTGCCCACCGCACACTGGGCCCACAGCCTCAACCCGGCATGCCACCTCGCCCCATAATCGCGAAACTGCTCAACTATCGCGACAGAGACACTGCCTTGAGAGTGGCGAGGGAGAAGGGCAAACTCCAACATGAGGGCATGAACATCTCCCTCTATCCGGACTTCACAGCCAAGGTGCAGGAGGAACGGCGAGAGTTCGCGCCGTACAAAACGCAACTCAGGACACTAGGCCTGGACTATGCAATGATGTATCCAGCCAAACTCCGGATCAACACGGGTGGGAAGTCATACTATTTCACAGACCCGAAAGAACTGCATAAGTCCCTCAAGACCTGGACACGGGAAAGGAAGGAGAACCGGAATGGCCAGGAGGACGAGGAGGGAGTGTCTATGGAGGAACAGGACTAAAACGGCGGCTGAAGAGGGGATGGATCACGGACCCGGATGATATGTGCGCTCCGGCCTTGCAGGGGCACCTGCCTCACGGTTTGGGGAAGGATACCTTGATTACACAATGGTACTGGTAAGGTGAAGCGTGCATCGTGGAAGAGTACATTGAACAAGCGGCGAGAGCCCGGGGGGGCCGGTTAGAGTGGGACTGGGTAGTGCTTTTTGCCAAGCCTCGAGCATTGACTCTCGAATGGAGCTGGGAGGGGTGCGGTACAGACACTCTCTCGGAACAGTTCGTGGTGTACTAAATTGGCACGCTCTGCCCTGGTGCTTTTGGTTGTTTTACTCTTGGAGGGATTGGTGTCGGACTGTTTGACACTACACCTGTTGGGGGTCCATGGGGGGGGTGAGTGGGGTCTGTCTGACCAGGTTGGGGGAGGTCGGCTGTGGGTGGGTTGCTGTAACTGGGGTGGGTGCGAGACTCGGGGAGGTTGGGGGGTGTGTTTGGTTGGGGTTGTTGAGGGGGTTTGACTGCGAAGTGTGTGAATTGAAGTGTACTGCTGCCCCTGTGCGGATGGCGAATATGAGATGGGGTGTCCCACTGTGTCCTGAATTACCTATCCTTACGGACCATGCTCTGAAGCAATTTAGTAATGGCTGATACCACGCCGAATTTGCATGCACGTGCCCCGAATGAACTGAATTTAATGACTTGGAATGTACGGGGCCTGAATGACTTCCGTAAAGTGAGGAAGGTCCTTAACTAACCCCGTAAACATCACGTTGACATAGCTCTGCTGCAGGAGACACACCTGCCACTCTCCAGCAGAATGCTAAAATCCAGGGGTTTGTCCGGGAACACGGTGGCTGCGGGTTACACTACACATGCCCGCGGGGTGTTAATTTGGGCCAATCCAATGTCACAGTTGCGGCTCATTCCGGTGCACTCAGACCCGGAAGGTAGATACGTCCTAGCGAGATGTGTGGGTAAGGGGATGGACTTACTGATAGTGAATGTCTATGGCCCTAACTATGACCACCCTGAATTCTATGTGACCCTGTCTGCGATTGCTAGAACACATGCACAGCCTTGGATGTTGTGGGGCGGGGACTTTAACTTTGTGTTTGACCCGTCTCTGGACCGCTCTGCGGGCCCGGCTCGGAGACCTGTGGCCTCGGCCACGTACATGGCAGCTGAAATGATCAAATCTGACTTGGTGGATGTCTGGAGGGAGAAACATCCAAAGACGGGTGGGTTTACACATTACTCAGCATTTCACGATGTGCATACCAGGATAGACTACTGGTTGGCGCCCCCCCTGGTACTTAACAACGTTAGCTCATGTGCAGTTCTCCCACGCACGCTTTCGGATCACTCCCCTATTCTTCTCCACCTCGCAACGTCCAGGAGGGGGATTCCGGCCTTCACTTGGCGGTTCCCGCCTTTCGCGCTGCTTGACGAGGCCTTCAGGGGGGAACTAGCTGAGGAAATAGAACAGTATTTTGCAACAAACATAGGCACAGTGGATGACTTCTTTACGGTCTGGGAGGCATTTAAGGTCTACATCAGGGGGGTGGCGATGTCGAAACATTCTAGTGTGTTACGATCCATTCGGCGGGACCTAGCTACTCTGGAAACTAAGATGGCGGAGCTCGAGGCAGAGCGGCTACGGCTGGGCGGCGAAGCGGAAGGAGGGGTGCTCTCCCAACTCCTGTCCGAGTTTCAGGCGCTGGCGGACAGAGAGGTCCTCTATATGGGCAAATACGCCACGGCAAGACAATATGGGGAGGGTGAACGGCCTGGGGCGCTGCTTGCACGCATGGTCCGCAGCGCGAGACGCCCGCTAGTCATTGAGGAACTGAGGACTCCGGAGGGAGACACAGTGACGGACGAGGAACAGATACTTCAGACGTTCAGGAGCTATTATGTGGAGTTATACCGGTCTAAAACACAGGGAGTGGAGGGTGAGATGGAGGACTACTTAGACCATATAGCCATGCCGTTCCTCAAGAACTCGGACAGGGAATTCTTGATGGCACCCTTCCACCACGACGAAATACTAGAGGCACTGGCAGGTATGCGCTCGGGAAGCGCGCCGGGCTCAGATGGCCTCACGGTTGGTTTCTATAAGGCCTTTAAGGATTTGCTGTTGCCGCACTTGGTCACCCTGTTTGACGCCATCTGCGAGAACGGTGAAATGCCGACCACCATGCGGGAGGCGCTGCTCATCACCATACCTAAGCCGGGTAAACCCCCCGATCTCTGCGGCTCGTATAGACCGCTCAGTTTACTTAACGTAGACGCCAAAATCTATGCTAAGGTCCTGGCCACTCGTCTGGCCCTATTAGTGCCTGGGTTGGTCGCTCCGGAACAGTCCGGATTTGTCCCGTGCAGGAATTTAACCTACAATATCCGCACAGTGTTAGGCGCGATGCAGCATATCAAGCAGGAGAACAGCGCGCTGGCTATCTTCCTTGACATGGAAAAGGCGTTCGACTCGGTTGAGTGGCCCTTTATGGTCCGCGTGTTGCGCAAGCTAGGATTGGGCGAACAGTTCCTTCAGCAGGTTGGGGCGCTGTACCATCGACCCTTTGCTAGGCTGCGCCTGGGTGATAGAGTGACAGACCCGATTAACATAGGCAGAGGCACTCGACAGGGCTGTCCACTGTCGCCGTTGCTTTACGCACTGGTGGCGGAACCCCTGGCGTGCGCCATGCGGGAGTACCACAGCCTGGAGGGTGTTAGCCTCCCTACTTATAAGATTGGGATATCAACTTATGCAGATGATACGCTGTTATACGTCAGAGAACCGGAAGTTAATTTGCCTGCGGTGCTTCGCGAGGTGGTCCGCTTCGGCTCGTTGTCGGGCCTGAAAGTGAACTGGGACAAATCGATTGCGTTCCCGCTCACCCCGGTGACACGACAGTTCGACATGGAATACCCATTGCAATGGTCCGCCGACTCAGTTCGCTATCTGGGCATTCAACTCCACTCGGACCCGGAGGTCCTTGTCCGAGACAACTACGGAGTAGCTTATAACAACCTAGTGGACGACGTAGATAAGTGGATCCGGCTACCGCTCTCACTCTCGGGTAGGATAGCACTAATGAAAATGGTGGTGCTTCCCCGATTTCTGTTCCTCTTCCTGAATCTGCCTGTGGTGTTATCTAGGACCTTCTTTCGGCAGCTCACCTCGGTGTTGGTGAGACTGGCTTGGGGGGGAAAACAGCCCAGAGTTAGTTGGACGACCCTGATACTCCCTTGCGAGATGGGGGGGCTGGGAGCGCCGGACCTAGAACGCTATTATAGAGTCGCCCAGGCATCGCATTTATACTCATGGGTGCACGGTGACCCTCGGACCCCGCACCTCATATTGGAGCGGTTGTTTGCAGACCCGCTTCCTTTGCCTGCAACTGTCTGCCTGCCCACAGACCGCGCAATTGGCCGGATGGTCTCGCTGAAGGCGACCAATCACGCCTGGAATTGCTTAGTGCGCTCACGGGGCTGCGCTCTGCTTTACTCCCCGCTGCTGCCTGTGGAGTGGGCCCTATGGCTTGACCCACTCGGTGAGAAGGGAGTGGTCAAGGCACTGAGTTCTCTTGGTATAACGAAAATGGAGGACCTGTTTGAAGGAGGCGTACTCAAAACTTGGGACCAGTTACTAGTTGCTGAGGCAGACCACACTCTGCTACAAAAATTCCAATACCACAGGCTCCGCTCGGCCTTTCGTGAAATACTGGGCCCAGATCTGGAGGAACCTGAGGAGATCCCGGAATTGACGTATATACTGAAGTCCACCACTGCGGCGAAGCTCATTACACAGCTTAATAAGCTAGGTGTGACGCAGCAGCGTCTGCAGCCGTCGAAGGCCAGGGAGGCCTGGCAGGCAGACCTACAATCCCCCATAGATGACGGGATGTGGCGCTACTGCTGCTCAAGCACGCGCAAGATATCCCTGAACGGTAGGCACCGCTTGGTGCATTTCAAATATTTACAGCGAGTGTATTATACTCCTGCACGCCTCCATCGCTATGGCCTCCGCGCTACGGCCGAATGTGAACGCTGCCGGACTCCGACAGCCGATTTTTATCACCTGGCATGGCAATGTCCTGGAGTGCAGGCGTTCTGGGGGGAGGTCTTTGCGGAACTCGATCAGATACTAGGGGAGCCGCTACCTCGCACTCCTGCCTTGGCGCTAATCGGTTATTCGAAGCCACTAGCCCCGGGACTGCGTCGACTAGCAGACATGGCGTTGCTCCTGGCAAGGCGGGTGGTAGCGACCTGCTGGATGAGGGGGCCCCTCCCCACGAAGGCTAAATGGCTGAGAGACCTGCAGTACTGCTGTACCCAGACAGAACTGTATAGCGACCTACTTCCGCCCAGAAGCAGACCCAAGAATTTTTGGGATCTATACAAGGAGTACATACAGAAAGGTGAGGAGGACGGCTCCGACACCGCTGAGGCGGTGGAATTGCAAGATAGAGTAGAGGAGCTCGAAGCTAACACTGAACACTGTGGCGCGGGGGGGGCGGGAGCGGGGAAGTTCCTGGTTGACTGAGGGTAGCTGTGAGAATCCGGGGATGGGCTGATGGAGGGTAACTGAGTAAGGGCTGTTCTATAGGGGGGACGGGGGGGGACACAGGGTAGGCACACTCGGGAGGTTTTATAGTTGGGACAGGATAGGCGGACACACAGACACACACTAGCGGGTGGGGGGGGAGTTTGGTGGGTATTGTTTAATTTTTTGTTGTAGACATGACGTTGGATCGCTGAATATCACATGGACAAGTTGATTGCCAGTTGCCACACCACACCAGTATGCTGCCTGCGTTGTGAACCCTTGAATGGCATTGTTGTACTGCTACTGCATAATCTTGCCGCCAGGCCTCCGGAATGCTGGCACTAAGGCTGTGTACGACCTGCTACTGGCTATTTATGAGAACTTGGTGCCGCCTCCGGGGTTACACCGTGTTCATATGTTATTGCTGGTGATGTCAATGGCTTTGCTGTCAATAAAGATCTTTTGAACTAAAAAAAAAAAAAAACCTTCACTAAGGATCAGACATTGAGCCAGGGTAGCTTCTCATTGTGTTATACATGCCATGCAAAAGGCCAGTTGTAGAAGTTGCCCGAATAATGAGTCAATTTGCGCGGATAATATATGACCGGGCATAAGAATTGCACATACTAGATGGTCTCTCACTCAATGGTCCGATCGTGTTTACTTTGATGGCTAGGTTTCTCTTATTTCAGGTTTCTCTTTTGTTTGGTACTTCACATAATTTCAGTCCAATTGTTCTTAAAAGTACCAGTACAAAAAGGAAGCAACGTATGTTTTTAAATGAAGATTCATATGTTAATTCATTGGGTCTTACCCTATTGTTAATAATATACACAGTGGTTTTTGGCTAAGCCTCTTGGCCGATGCCCGGTGGAGCTGTCCTATACAGCTGTAGAGGAGTCTGGACCCTTGGCCGTCACCTACCCAGCCGGTCGTCTGACATTGTTTTTCCTCGTCTCCCCATTTGTGTCTCCTTCCCTCCTCCTCCCCCTCCCCCTCCCTCTGTGATTCTTTGATACAAATTGATGCAACTATGTAACCTGTAACTCGCTGATTCAACTGATATAACTATGTATCCTGTAACTCTCTGGTCCTCATGTGAAGCGCTTTGATACCTCCGGGTCTAGCCAGCGCTATGTAGAACTCTGCAAATAAAATTAAAAATAAAAATGATTGGATACCTTCCTTGTGTATTTCATTTCTATAATTAAGGGTTTCCTCCCTTTTCTTGTTTGTTCTTCCCCAAAGGATTTTTTCTTTACAATGTTTCTGATTTATTGACTTATTTGATATCCTTGGAGGTGCATCGCTTTCATCACACTCTTCAAAGCCCCCACTACGACTTTGTTATATTTATTTATTATTATTTTTCTTATTCCTTTTGAAAGGGCCTGGCACCTCCATACTGCTGCTGGCCTTCTTGCTTTTGGGCATTTGCTTGTGCCCCTGATTGCAAGTGCTGTCAACTTCCGGCAGTGTAAACGATAGCAGAAGTCATTAATTTTTTCTTGCAAAGCCCAGCATACTTTTTCTTGTTTTTGTCAACAAAGGGTATTAAAATGATGGGTGCTCAAGGTCATTTTATGTTGCTGAGGGCGTTTTTTTTGTTTCGCATTCAGATTTTCTAGTTTAAATAGAGGAAGTAAAATGGGAAGCTATGGAAGCCAAAGCCCCATAAACGCAGCCAAGCGCCTTTTCTTATGTGTACAGCGAGCTTGCTGTGATCCTTACCAATGTTTTTCTATTTTGTGTCCTTGTAGAGTTAGTGGATTATAGTAAGGGGGTCGGGCCTTTGAAAGGGCTCACCTATGAGTGCAGTAGAAGAGTGCGAATAAATCAGGGGCTATTGTTATGTTACTCACTTAATGGGTGACAAATTACTGTTATTTCAGGAGATGGGCGAAAACATGCAGTATTCAAAGGAAAGCACAGATACAATTCTTTAAAAAGGAAAGGTAATTGTGGAATACACAGATAATTCTCGCGAAATAGGCAATTGTAGATCTAAGTTTATATTTGAAAGAAACACGAACAGAGAGCAGAGGTCCAAAAGGAGATGAAATAGCTCAGGAACTCACATAAGGAAGCAAGTGCTTTTTAAGTGAGCTAATGAAAACGTGTTTGTGATAAGGTCACATGGAGAGAAGCAGATAATGTGTAGTACCGAAAGCATACTTACCACCCTACCGATTATGCAGTAGAATACCACTTTTAAGTGATGACGTCCTACTTGACATCCCATTCTTAAGGCATTTTAAAGACCTCCATCGCTCTTGCATGTAAATGCGACAGTAAAGATTATTCCTGGTCCCCAAAGCTAAATAAGTGGCTGGGGAGGCAGGTATTAGTAATTTTGTTATGTATATTGTTTCCCTACACAGTTGTTATACTGCTCCTCTCTAAATTACATGAGCAGCGCCACCTTGTGGCAGACTTCCCTAAGTGTAATATTGACAATTAGGCCGGGCTTGAGTCGGGGTACCACGCCGGTGGACGGCGTCCCCCCACTTATTTTACCGGGGGACGCTGTCCCCCCTGCCAAACAGCTGGACTTCACTCTTTGGCCTCTCTAGGACGAGATAGTTTCCTCTACCGCAAACACTTTTTACATCCCCCACTGCATTAAGACAGTGCGGTGTGAACGTCGCTACTACATCACCTCCTGCAGGGGTCATCCAACTCCCCTCTCTCCTCTCCTTCACATGCAAAGCTGTGCCAGCACAATCATAGACAACAGTTGTTAGAACCCCCAACACGTCAAAGTTATGACCAGGGTCCTCGATCGTTTAACCACAAGGTAACATCAAAATACATTGAACTTGAAAACGTTTTTGGAAGACATGTTATGAAACTTGTCACAAGTTTCTGGGTCGCAATGAGCCCGATGGTGCAAGCCACCTCTCGTGACATCACTTCCTGTTGTGACGTCACTTCCGGTGACAGCGTCCCCCACTTCTTTTTTTTAGGACTCGTGCCCTGCAATTAGGTGCCGGTGCCGCGCACCGGAAACAAATTAAGTGCGGGTGCTCAGCACCGGAAAGCTCCGGCTCAAATTAAGCACTGAGCTTCTCTCTCGTAAACACCGGCAGACTTGTGCAGCTGAGATGTATAACGTGTTTTTGCTGCAATGACATCCTCGAGTCAAATGTTGTGTGATGTAATTTCCAGTTCCATCATCATTATGCTAAAGAACGGTTTTAGAATATGGAAAAAATTCATACTAATTTTTGGTCATAGATTGTTAGCAAGTATGAGAAATGATGGTGACTGGTCACAGAAGAGCACACATGGAAGGGGTGGATAGAAATGATAACATTATAAAGTCCCTTTGGATGGTGTCACGTGGCCCTTAGGGGCATTGTTGTTTTTTACTAACTTCGCATGAGCACGTTGCAGCTTGCCTGCTGCTTTGCACACGTTACTATACGTCTTTATTTTTTGCAATAATTTAGAAGACTGCTTTCACATGAAAACTCATTGCTGGGTTCACTCTCTGCATGTCCCTAGGATTTTGACTGAAATTATGTGCGAGGTCGAACAACAATGCCCCTTGTTATTTTGTTCTAGCTAGTCCTTGGCCCTTAGACAAAACATACCGATGCAGCTGTTTGGACAGCGTTTTTTTTTATTTATTGAATTTTTCAAACTTAAAGAAGATTAATCCAATCAATTTACAGACATTGACAGGTACATTATAGCATCATAATAGAGATTACATGCATTGAGATCTCATTTTTACATCTGCCTTGCATACTATCAACGATATGAGTTGGTTCGTATCGCCTCCATAACACGCTGTTGAGCCCGAGGTCCCATCTCTCATAGACACCACGTGGCTTCGTGTAGCAGAGATAGTAACCTGATATGTACAGTTTCTTCTGTGTGTAAGTTACATACATTTGCTTTGCTTTGCTTTGTTTCAAAGATTCCTCTTGACCTTCCAATGGGGAGGGGGGGGGGGGGGGGGGGCGCACATTTTCACTCGCTCCCGTAGGTATGTTACCAGAGGTTCCTAAATGTCTCTGGGGCTGGTGGTAGCTGGCAGTAGTTCTGCCTAGGTCGTTAGCTGATCTTTACCATAGATAAGTGAATTGAGCCAGTCTGTGAACTTGGGGGGTTTCCCCTACTCCATCTACAGGCCAACCCATGGCAGTGAGTTTCCTATACGTTTTTGGAATATCCGCTGAATACCCAGTAGTGTAGGTAAAGGAGAGGGGTCGCAGTAATTTCAGATAATGCATCCAGTACCGCCCACCAGTATCCCTGGACCTTGCTGCAAACCCGTGCCAAATGTAAGAAGTCTGAGCCTTCCTGTCGACATCTCCTACAGCAATCATCCTCTTTCAGCTTATATTTCCATAAAAATGTGGATGTGTAGTAGGTTCTATGTAAGAACTTAAAGTGTATAGTTTGTAACCGGCTACTGACAGTGATATCTGCTTGGACAGTATACTTGAGTTTTTAGTGGGGTGCACAAATAGGTGAGACACTTGGAGAGGGACTTTTCCAGGGGAAAAAACACCCATGATGTAGATCTACCATCTATAGGATAAGGTATGGGGTCTGCTGACAAAGACCAGGGATCTTCTATTATATAATAATACTTCTTCTTCTCAAGGGGTGGGAGGTTAGGTACTATAGTCCTTTCTCCATTGTCTTTGTATGATAACATCTTCCTTCATGATTTATGGACTGAATGCTATGCTTACAACATTTGTACTATGCATTTTCCTGCTTGTTGTGGCATGTATACTGCATGTTAGTTAAATATTTTTTAACTGTTTTGTGTCTCCGTCAGCTCTTATTGTGGACAAGTACAAAAGAGTGAGCGAAAGGGTGTGTCTTGTTACCGCGATTCCTGAGAGATCTGGGAGTGTTGTGGTCTAGGGTGTCTGATCATTTGTTTCTCTGTGAGTGAGTAGGAGAGCACGTGCAACACTATATCTAGTCCGAGGTCTGAATTCCTGTGCATAGTTCTGTATTTGTGCAGAATCCCTGCAACAGTGGCAAGGCATATCACTAGCGTGCTAAAGAGGCTTAGTGACACGCTGGTCTGAGGAAAGAGTAATAATTGTGGATGGGTGTGTAGTTTTCTTTCTCACATACCACGATTAATCCCTTTATGAAATAAAAGTTATAAATGTGCTATTCAAGAGTGCTGCCCTCAGGAAAATTAAGACTCTTGAAAGGTTTTCTGACTGTATGTTTGCTTGTATAAATGATCTTCCCTACTTTTCCCTAGCAGCTGTCTTTTGTATTTTCTTAAGGCGTGCGTTGTACCTTGCACAATTAGGCGCATGGTGTCTTGCTTCTTTTAAGAAATAGTGCTTTTGTGGACTGTAAGTGCTGAAGTTATGGCTTATATCACGTGTTACTTTTTAGAACTTCCTGCAAAGCCCATTTTTTCTAACTAGTGTATTTAAAATATTTTGGTATAACTAATCCTGTTTATCCTTTGCGTATCAAAGTTTTCTTGCAGTGGTAAATTTTCACAAACCCCACAGGAAAGAATAAATGTTGCTATGCTACATCTATGTGTGTCTTTTTTTTTCTTTTTGGACTGGACGTGGCAAGTAAAGTCTTGCAGTACAAAAACTGTGTAAAGTGATAGCATTGTTTAGGTGAACTTGGCTGGCAGAAACAGGCCCTGTTATCAGGGCCTATTAACTATGCGATCCTCTTTTCTCTGCCTGTCCTCTGCATTCACCACTTTGTCAGGTATTCAGGGATAAGCATGGTAACGGTAATGCTTAGTTACTGAACAGTAAAATTTGCTTTCGTTTACACGTCCAAGTTGAAAATATGACATATTATTACATGAGAGCAATGCTGAAATGATGAGCCGCACGACTATTTGCATGGTGAAACTATGGGATTCTTGTCACTGCTCTGATTTGTCATAGGTGAAGATTGTATTACTCGTTATTGGGTATATGACTTGCAGTGTTGATTTGAAAGGGACAGCACGATGTCTGTTTTGAAAGGCAAAATGGTTTGTTTGGTAGGTTTTGGAGAGACCAAAGGGCTTTGTAAAAAAGCCAAGCTGCTCTTGGATCTACCTGATGTGCATGCAAAAGCAGTTCATTGTTTTTAAATAAAAAAGCGGCACATCTAGGGTCAGCTTCAGACGCTTGAGAGAATTAGACTTCTCTGGGCTCCTTCAGACCCCGTTTAGCGGACTAGGGCAGTTTGTTAAATGTGTCAGTGTTGGAGACTATCATCCGTTTTGAATTTCTGCTTCAGCCTGGGAAGTGCATTTTAAATCTCTTTATGCTATCGTCCTGGCATTAGTATCCGTGGAAATCAACCAATCCTCTGCTTCTTTGCCTATTTTAGAGGCAATTAATTTAGTAGAGGTTCAAGGTGCAATTGAATCACTCCCCCTTGGCAAAGCCCCAGGAATGGATAAGATCCCTGGGGATCTATTCAGGGAGGAACCAATAATCTGGGCCCTTACCTCTGGATAGTATTTAAGGCTATAGTGCGGGGGATGAAAATTCCAGATACATGGCTCGGAGCGGAAACATTTCCGATATATATATAAAGGGCTCACCCTTACGGCCCATAAACTATAGGCCAATCAGCCTGATTGATGTCACTCAGAAGTTGTTTTCGAGAATCTTACTCGATCGTCTACACCTGTGGATGGAAAATCATGACATACTGAGTGACTATCAGGCTGGTTTTAGGAAAAACGTATCGACCATTGACCAACTTCTTAGGCTCCAACTCCTTTATTGGAAGACAGTAGCAATAGATGGTGGCAGCCTCTATTTGATATTTGTCGATTTAAAATCAGCCTTTAATATGGTACCCAGAGCCAAGTTGTGGGCAGTTCTTGGTGAACTGGGAATACCCGCAGAACTATTAGCTATGATCATTCGCCTACATTCTGGGAATTTTGCCCAGGTTAGATTTGGGAAATCAGGGGAATTTACATCACCTTTCCTGGTTGACAGGGGTGTAAGGCAGGGCTGTGTTCTAGCTCCCACCCTGTTCTGCCTTTATGTCAACGCCATGGTCTCCCAACTAAGCCAGGTCGAATATAGTGATGCCCCGAAATTAGAACAAAGGAAGGTGCCCGCATTGTTGTTTGTGGACGACAACTTGTTACTATCGAAGTCCCCAATAGGGATACAGTTAATTCTAGATAGTGTTGTCCTATTCGGCGTAAACAGGGGCTTGGAAATAAACACAACCAAGGCAAAGTTTATGGTGTTTAATCCAGTAAAATCATCTCGCCCCAATCCTACGCTAAACGGCATCTCGTTAGAATAGGTGTCACTCTTTGACTATCTTGGAGTTACTCTCTCTGAGTATTTTTCCTTGGGACCTCAAATGGAAAAAGCGGCCTTAAGGCTGGTGCAGTTGTCTGGTGGCATTATGAAAGTTGCCAAGTCCTTAAGTTCTATGGTCCCTTGCCCTGCCACAGAGATATATAAAGTGCAGACAAGAAACGCTGCACTATATGGGGCAGAGCTTTGGGGTCATTGTCCTATGAAGGGCCTGACTCTAGCTGAGAATAAGTTTGAGACACCTTCCGCCAAGCACTCCCCTTGTTCCTCTCCGTCTTGACCTGGTCATTAGACCTATTTCTGAAGAAGCGGGACGGCGCCCATTGACTTTTTGGCGTAGAATTTGGCTGTCCCCTGAGGTAGCTTAATTTAGGTCTGAGCTTTGCTCGATCCTGGAGCTAACATGGGTAATGAAATTTCCATGGCTTGCCTATATTAAAGATCTTTGTGCCAAAATTGGTCATTCTGATCCCTGGTTTAGCCCAGAGGTTTATTGCACGCAGATTTCCCGTCTTGAGCTGGTGAAATCCTATAGACAGTACAGGCTGAGGGTCATGCAGGAAAACAACACTCTTGGTCAACTTACAATAGACTTTTTCAATCAATCAATCAGAGTACTTGTAAAGCGCGCTACTTACCCGTGAGGGTCCCAAGGCGCTGAGGGGAGAGGGTGGTGCTGCTACTGCTCGAAGAGCCAGGTCTTGAGGAGTCTTCTGAAGGCGAGTAGGTCTTGGGTCTGCCGTATGTAGGTAGGGAGGGTGTTCCAGGTCTTGGTGGCGAGGTCGGAGAAGGATCTTCCTCTGGAGACCGCTGGAGGTCGTTCGTTGGATGCAGGGGACAGCGGCGAGGACGAGGCTCGCGGAGCGGAGCTGGCGGGTGGGGGTGTGGAAGCTGAGTCTGCTGTACAGGTAGGCTGGTCCGGCGTTGTGGAGTGCTTTGTGTGTGTGGGTTAGGAGCTTGAAGGTGATCCTCTTGTCGACGGGGAGCCAGTGTAGGTCTCTCAGTTGGGGGCTGATGTGGCTGCGGTGAGGACGATGACGATCAGTCGGACGGAGGCGTTTTGGATGCGTTTTAGTCGTCGTAGGTGTTTGGCTGGGATTCCTGCGTAGAGTGCATTGCCGTAGTCCAGTCTGTTGCTGACGAGGGCCTGTGTCACCGTTCTTCTTGTTTCGGTCGGGATCCACTTGTAGATCCTGCGGAGCATGCAGAGGGTGTTGTAGCAGGAGGAAGAGACGGCATTGACCTGCTTAGGCATGGAGAGGTAGGAGTCGAGGATGAATCCTAGATTTCGTGCATGGTCGGTGGGTGTTGGTGCTGTTCCCAGTGTGGTCGGCCACCAAGAGTCGTCCCAGGCTGAGGGGGTGGGTCCGAGGATGAGGACCTCCGTCTTGTCCGAGTTCAGCTTCAGACGGCTGCTCTTCATCCAGTCGGCGACAGCCTTCAATCCCTTGTGTAGGTTGGTTTTGGCAGTGTGTGGGTCCTTGGTGAGGGAGAGGATGAGCTGGGTGTCGTCAGCGTAAGAGATGATGTTGAGGTCGTGATCGTGGGCCACTTGTGCGAGGGGGGCCATGTAGACATTGAACAGCATTGGGCTGAGGGATGAGCCCTGGGGAACGCCGCAGATGATGTCGGTGGCTTCGGATCGGAAGGGTGGGAGGCAGACGCTGGGTTCTGCCAGATAGGAAGGACGTGGTCCAGTCAAGAGCCTTCTCTTGGATTCCAGCTTCTATGAGGCGTGTCTTTAGAGTGCGATGGCACACCCTGACCAAGGTGGCGGAGAGGTCCAGGAGGATGAGGGCTGATGTTTCGCCGTTGTCTAGTTGGTTTCGTCTGAATCTGGACTGGGACGGGTCCAAGATGATGCTGTCTTCCAGGTGGCGGGCCAGTTGCATGTTGACTATTTTCTCGATGACTTTTGCCGGTAACGGGAGCAGGGAGATGGGCCGGAAGTTCTTGAGGTCCTTGGGGTCCGCTTTGGGTTTCTTGAGGAGGTATTTGATTTCGGCGTGCTTCCAGCTTTCCGGGAATCTCGCTGTTTCGAAGGAGATGTTGATGACCTTCCGTAGTTGGGGTGCGATGGCTGCGTGAATACGTGGTGTGGGCACGGGTCAGACAGAGATCCTGAGTGGATGGAGTTCATGACCTTGCGTGTCTCGTCGTCGTTGATGTTGGACCTGGAGGTCAGGCGGTTGGCGCTGGTGGTATGGGAGGTGGAGTCTGGCGTAGTTGGGGCGGTCGTGGTGTTGAAGCTGTCGTGGATGTCAGCTATCTTGCTTTGGAAGAAGATGGCTAGTGAGTCGCACAGTTCTTGTGAGTGCGGGATGGAGCTGGGGTTGGAGAGTTCCTTTACGATGCTGAAGAGCTCTTTTCTGTCGTGTGCGTTGTTATCCAAGCGGTCTTTGAAGGAGATCTCTTGGCTAATCTGATGAGGTGGTGGTGTCTGCGGGTGGCATCCTTGTGGGCTGTGTGGTTGTCCGGTGTGCGTTCGTGGAGCCATGTCATCTCCAGTTTCCGGCATGCGCGTTTAGAGGTCTGGAGCTTTTAAATCTTAAAGACCAATACATGTTTGAACCTTATATGGATGAAATCCAACCCGCACTGGGGAGGAAGCTATTTATACAATTTAGGCTGGGCACCCTTCCTTTATTTAATTTCACAAAGAACTGGGCAAACCCTTCTGTAAATATATGCCCAGCATGTAATGGCCCTCCTGAGTCAGTGATAAATGTACTATTCTTTGGCCTGTGTACAGATCATTAAGAAAATATTGGCTCATCCCACTCTGTAAAAATATGGGGTTCACTCAATGTCCTGCGTCTTATCGAATTTTAAGAACTGAAACAAAAACTATTGTGGTATTTGCCGTCTCTCGCTTTCTTCTTTCAATGTGGAAAAGGCGTCAAAAGTTTTTGAAAAAACAATTGTAAGTTCGAGGCATGTGGGCTGCTGAATTCATATCTGTGCATAGATCGCCGGCCAGTGTTGGGTCCGGATGATTGCACATTGTTGTCCTGGAAGAGTCTTCGAAGTATCACGAGATAGGTGGCTCCTCCCCTGGACTACAGTGCGCATGGGCATCGACTCCATCCTCAGATTGTTTTTTTCCGCCATTTGGTTCGGATGTCTTTGAATTCCCTCTTGTCGGAATCGATAGAAAACTTTCTTGAGACCAAAAGGTCTTTAGTCTAATACGTCGGTATAGTCTTGCGTTCGGTCTTAGTTCTTCCAGCTCGGTTCCGAGCCGGATTCTCTACACCCACGTGCTCTCGGTGCGGAAGGCCCAGTCGACGCTACAGACCTATCGACCGTCCATCATGGAACGAAGTCCATTCAAGAGATGTCCCGTCTGCAATTCGAAGTATCCCCACATCGACGTCCACCTGGTGTGCAACAAGTGTCTGTCGCGGACCACGATGAAGACAAGTGTATGGCTTGTTCACGCTTCAGGTCCAAGAAGAGCTGCGCCCCAGGAGGCCCAGCATGCTGCACCGGCGCCTGTGGACATCTTCGATGCAGGGGATGTCGAGGACGAATCTATCCAGGACATTTCTGAGTCGAACCCCGCGTCGGACGTCGACTACGATTACGACGCGGATGCAGAGATGTTCGAGGCCGAAGAAGTCGTCGACGAGGTAGGGGACGACGACGGGGCCCTCGGGGCCATGGATGACAGCTCGGATGAGGAGCTTCCTCAAACTGACTCTGGGGCCGTGCCAATTTATAAGGCTCAGGTCGAGGGACCGCCTTCGGGCCTTACCCAAGATCTTACTATGGGTTCTACGGCCCCGCCTTCGGGCTCGGCCACGGACATTGCTGTTGAGCCACTCCCTGGCAAAACTAAACCAAAAGTGAAACCTACGGTCTCGACTCCAGATACTGCGCAGGTGCCGTCCTCGAAACCGAAAGTGCGCATCGCTTTGATCGGCTCCAAGGCCTCGGAGACCTCGGCGCCAAAGAAGCCGAATGTAGCTGTTGAGCCGAAGGCTCAAGTCAAGGGCGTCGAGACGAAGTCTGCCGCGCCGAAGACTAAAGTGAAGGTGGTCGAGCCGAGCGCGTCGGCGCCGAAGACGGTCGACGCCGGCAAAAGCCTCAGCGACCCGAAGAAGGCTGTCGGGGACCCGAAGAAAGCTCTCGGTGACCCGAAGAAAGCTCTCGGTGACCCGAAGAAACGGCTGGATGACCCGAAGGTTCTCGCAACTCCGCGTCAGCAGGACAAGGCCAAGGGCACCGCGCCCCTTGAGTTGACTCCAGGTGTGGCCTCGAGGGATTCCATTGAACCGGCGCGCCCATCCGCCGCATTCACCAAGAAGGTGACAGACTCCCTGCAGCGCATCAGGGACGGGACCGCGTCAGTCGGTCCGAAGGATCCTCCGCCTACGAAACCGGTGGAGAAACCACTTAGTGTCCACGCCCATCCATTTCACGTTGCCGCTTAGACGGCGCCGAAGGCTTCGCTCCTAAGGCAGTCGCCGGCGTGCCCGAAAAGGTCTCCTCGGCGCCGAAGTAGTCAGCGGTGGTCCCCGGCCCACGACCTCGACGACCTTCAGTGGACAAGCATCAGGAACACTTCATCGATGCGGAAACGGGCAAGCTTTCCCTCCACAAGCGGAAAATCGCCCCAGAACGCCCAATGGAGTCTTACAAGATCCCTCTCAAGGAAAGAAGGACTCTGCTTTCATTCCCGTCTTGGTGGAACCACTTTCCCCACAGACTCATAATGTTTCACCCACTTACTCTGATGTGGACACTGGAGAGGGGGATGATGAGGATGAGTACAGTTATCCTGTCTATACAGACCCTGAGGATACCAACGAAACCTGGGCCGCTTGTGGTGACCCAGGGGATCCTCAATCAGGACAAGACCCTCAACTTTTTTCTCCAAAAACGTCCCCTACAGAAGACTCTGCAGCTTTCAATGCCCTCATTGAGCGGGCAGCTAACAATCACAACGTCCAGCTCCATGCTGACCCTGTGGATGTCGACTTCCTTTTTGATACCTTCTCAGTCACAGAAAAAACTGTTAAGACTCTGCCTATGCTGAAAGGTGTTTTAAAGCATGCTGCCGAGATCTTTAAAGAACCTACCAGGGCAAGGGTGATAAACCCTAGGATTGAGAAGAAATACAAGTCAGCGCCTACTGATCCTACCTACATCAAAGGACAGTTGCCTCTGGACTCCCTTGTTGTCTCGAATGCCCGGAAGAGGGCTAATTCTCAGACTACGGGTGACGCTCCTCCCCCAGACAAAGAATCCAAGGTCTTTGAGGCATCGGGGAAGAGGGTAGCAGCACAGGCAGCCAACATCTGGCGCATTTCTAACACACAAGCGCTTCTGGCGTGGTATGACAGGGCACACTACGACACACTGGAGACCCTGTTGCAGCACCTGCCTGATGAATACAAGGAGGCGGCTGAGATGCTGATTCAGGAAGGGAAGCTGATCTCTAACGCTTCAATTAAGTGTGCTCTGGACGCAGATGATACCGCTGCCAGGGCTATAAACACTAGTGTTATGCTACGGCGACATGCCTGGCTGAGAATCTCTGGATTTAAGCCAGAAATCCAAACCACCATCCTTAACCAAACAGTCAACCCAGATCACCTGTTTGGCCCGGAGGTTGACACCACCCTGCAGTTTTGGGGTGGGTCTTTTCGTCGCTCAAGCACTGGAGGCGTTTCCAGGGGCCAGCTCTCCCAGTCCACGCAGTACTACAAGGGCAACACTCAGTCCACATACACCAACAAGAGTCGAGGTGGATATCGTGGTAACAGCGCCAAGGGCAGAGGTCGTGGAAACAACAGCTCCAGATCCTGTGCCACCAGCAAACAGTGACGCCTTGTCACTGCCCCCCGACCACACAACACCGGTCGGGGGGAGACTCCAGCAGTTCCTGCCGGTCTGGAAGTCCATCACCACAGACAGGCGGGTCAGGAAACTTATCCAATACGGTTATTGTCTGGAATTAACATCCACTTCACCCAACATGCCCCCAAGAAACCATCCTATGTTGGCCAAGCATTTGCACTTATTGCAGCAGGAAGTCACCGTTATGCTGCAAAAAGGAGCAATAGAGCTCGTTCCTATGCAAGAAAGAGGCACCGGGGTCTACTCCCTGTACTTCTTAATACCAAAGAAGGACGGGTCCCTCAGGACCATCCTGGACCTCAGGCCACTCAACCATTACATCCTGTCGGAGCACTTCCATATGCTGACCCTGCAGCAAGTGCTCCCGTTGCTCAGTCAGGGGGATTTTCTCGCAACTTTAGACCTGAAGGATGCGTACTTTCACATTCCACTGCACCCTTCACACAGGAAATACCCCCGGTTCACGATACAAAACCAGCACTACCAGTTCAAGGTTTTGCCTTTCGGTGTCACCACGGCACCCAGGGTGTTCACAAAGTGCCTGGCGACAGTGGCGGCGCATCTCAGGAGACGGAACATCCACGTCTACCCTTATCTGGACGACTGGCTCATCCAGGCAAAGTCAGCCCAGCAGTGTGCCGCCCACATGTCCCACACCATTCACCTCCTGCACGATCTGGGATTCTCACTGAATTACCCAAAATCCCACCTCCAGCCCGCCCACATACGGCAGTATCTGGGTGCGACTATAAACACTCTGACGGCCACAGCACAGCCGAATTCAGTGAGAGTCTGCTGCATTCAATCGCTGATACAAAAATTCAGGCCTCAACACTCGCTTCCAGCAAGAGTGTTCATGCAGTTGATAGGCATGATGGCCTCCTGCATTTCCATAGTCCCGCACGCGCGACTACATATGCGCCCGCTTCAGGAGTGCTTAGCACGTCAGTGGACTCAGGCTCACGGGCAGTTGAAAGACCTAGTGTTGGTGAGCGGTCGGGCATACAACTCTCTGCATTGGTGAAATCCACTAAACCTTTGCAAGGGCCGACCGTTCCAAGAGCCTGTGCCACAGATCATCCTGACAACGGACGCCTCTCTCCAGAGATGGGGAGCTCATGTACTCCATTACACAGTGCAGGGACTATGGACGCAACAGCAACGGAAGATGCACATCAATGTTCTCGAACTGATGGCAATCTTCATGGCACTCAAAGCCTTCAAAGTACATCTGTGCAACAAGCTCGTGTTGATCCGGACGGACAACATGACAGCCATGTACTACATTCAAAAGCAGGGAGGAACACACTCTCAGCAGCTGTCTGATCTGGCTCAGAGCATGTGGAAGTGGGCCATTCAAAGGAACATATTCCTCATGGTAGAACACCTCCCGGGCAAGGGCAATCAGATGGCGGACCTGCTCAGCAGGCACAGCCACCAAATGCACGAGTGGGAGATACATCCATCAGTACTCCAACCGTACTTCCAAAGGTGGGGTCATCCAGAGATAGACCTATTCGCCACAAGGGAGAATGCAAAATGCCAAAGCTTCGCCGCCAGGTTCCCACACCCACAGTTGCAGGGCAATGCGATATGGATGAACTGGTCAGGCAAATTTGCGTACGCTTTTCCCCCAGCACCTCTGATACCGCTGGTGGCACGCAAGCTCAGGCAGCACTCGATGACTCTCATCCTGGTTGCTCCAACGTGGGCTCGCCAACCATGGTACACCACGTTTCTAGAACTGTCCGTGGTACCGCATCAGAGGCTACGTCTCACACCCAGCCTTCTGACGCAGAGCCATGGCGACATTCAGCATCCAGATCCGCAACAGCTCAACCTGGCGATCTGGCTCCTGAAGTCTTAAAGTTTGGCTACCTGCACTTGCCTTCTGACTGTATGGACATCATTCGGGAGGCAAGGAAGCCCACCACCAGAGCATGCTATGCGGCAAAATGGAAGCAGTTTGTCATTTATTGTGCAGACCACAACATTAACCCGTTAGATGCGTCTATTCAGAATATCATTTGTTACCTTTTCCATCTGTACAAATGTAATCTGGCCTATGCTTCCATTCGCATACATCTATCTGCGATGGCCGCTTATCTCCAGAACAGGCAGCACCTCTCACTCTTCAGAGTGCCTGCCATTAAGGCTTTTCTAGAAGGACTCAAACGAGTCATTCCTCCGCGCACTCCACCTGCTCCGGAGTGGAACCTCAATGTGGTCCTCACCCGGCTGATGGGTCCTCCCTTTGAACCACTGCATTCCTGCGAGATTCAATTCTTGACGCGGAAAGTGGCTTTCCTCATAGCGATTACATCGCTGCGGCGAGTTAGTGAATTGCAAGCCCTAACTATCCAAGAGCCATTTATTCAAATTCATTCTAACAGGGTAGTGCTTCGCACTAACCCTAAATTCCTTCCTAAAGTCGTGTCTCAATTCCATATCAACCAGACTATTGAATTGCCTGTTTTCTTCCAAAATCCTGAGTCATTGGCGGAGAGAATGCTCCACACCCTTGACGTCAAAAGGGCCCTGATGTATTACATCGATAGGACCAAGGATTTTAGGAAAACTAAACAACTCTTTGTTGCCTTTGCACCACACCACAAAGGTAACCCCATTTCCAAGGCTGGTATTGCTAGGTGGATCGTTAAATGTATCCAGATCTGCTATCTGAAAGCCAAGCGTACTCTCACCATTCCACCGAGGGCCCACTCCACCAGAAAGTTTGGGGCCTTCATGGCATTCCTTGGAAATATTCCTTTGGAAGACATATGTAGAGCAGCCACATGGTCTACCACACACACATTTACAAAGCATTACTGTGTTGATGTGCACTTCAAACAGCAGGCAGCTGTAGGGCAGGCTGGTCTCAAAACACTTTTCCAAACTGCTGCAGCTGGCACGGGCGGCCGCCGTTAATGGAGGGACTGCTATGTATTCTATGCACAGATATGAATTCAGCAGCCCACATGCCTCGAACCGAATATGCTACTTACCAGTATGCATCTGTTCTTGGCATGTAGGGCTGCTGACATTCATATCGCCCGCCCTCCTCCCCGGCGCCTGTAGCAGCTGCAGAATTCACTCATACTTCTAGCATGGTCATCATTCACTAAGTTTCACTCCATCTTGGCCACAATGGCTAAAACCAATCTGAGGATGGAGTTGATGCCCATGCGCACTGTAGTCCAGGGGAGGAGCCACCTATCTCGTGATACTTCGAAGACTCTTCCAGGACAACAATGTGCAATCATCCGGACCCAACACTAGGCGGCGATCTATGCACCGATATGAATGTCAGCAGCCCTACATGCAAAGAACAGATGCATACTGGTAAGTAGCATATTCGTTTTGCAACCAATCTTTTTATACCCCTTTTTCTAATGTAATGAGCTTCTGTTAGTTTATGCAATTTGTAAGTAATTCCTTTTTACATTTTTATTGAGAGCTATTTTTAATGCATTTTTATCCTTGTGATGTGCTATTGTGCGACTTTTATGGTCTTTTACGGCCGAAATAAAGTTTATAAATGAAATGAATTACACAGATGTTTCCATCATTAGTAACTTCTTTGTGAATGAGGAAAATGCTGTTTATTATGTAGTATCCTTTTCTTAGACTATTTCTTGAGCTGTTGATGTAGACAAACTGGTGTATTGATGTTTACAGCCTTATGGTAGTGAAGAGGATCTTGAAAATAGATCCTCTGGCAATGGGGAGCCAATGAAGGGCTTTCAAAGCAAGTGAGATGTGGTCTTGTTGGATTACTTGTAGGAGTTGTTTTGATGTTACGATCTGAACTCTTTGTGCAGTCTCAAAACTGAAAGTGAGACTTTATGGTACAGCCGGTTTGCCTACTCCAGTTATAACATAACGAGGGATGTAGTTGCCTGGATCTTTTGCTAGGATTCCTGTATGTCAAGATCATGTTGCAAAGGGCTAAATTGAGGTGCTCTTATTCTTAACTCTGATATTTTACTGTACTACTGGAATGTTAGAAAACTGGTATATTTTATTAAATGTTCACAAATCTACCCGAGTTATGGTTTTGCCATCATCAACAATGGACATTAATGTGAAAAATAATTGGTTTTAAAGTATTGTGGAGGCAGGTGTGGTGCCAGTGGAAATGAACTTCAGCTCTGGAACCAGGTGTGGTTTTGTTGCTAAAAGAACAGTTGTTCCTAAACTAATTAAGAATCAGACATGAGAGGGTGGTCTGTGTAGCAGGATGCACAGCACAGACAACATTTCTCTAGGTCACTTTTAGATATTAATGTGATGTGGCACATAAACTCAGTATGGACTGGATAAAGATTGTTTTCTGCATCCAAGTGGTGAGTACAAGCCATTGACAAACCTTCATAGGATTCTTAATTTTGTGTTCTCTCACTACATGGTCCGCCTCACTTATTTAAGGAAACACCTGTCTCTCACTAAAACTGGGCTTGCCATTCAAACTGAAATGAAAGGGATCCCTGTGGTGAAATTCTCAGACCAAAGACTATTTGGAAGTGTGCTCTTCCTGTCCTGTTCCACATGGTCAGCACCAAATGATGGCTAGAAATAATGCACTCACCCATAGCCAAACCCAATTTCTCATTTGATGGTGACATTGTAGACCCTACAACAGCTCCTACAAAATCGGACAAGAAAGAACTCCAAACTCATTAAATCCACCAGCATCCTTTTTCTGTGGTCCAAGACCCGTACTCTGGCCACAGAGCAAGCTATCAACTTGGAGAATGTAGTGTGCCCCAGAAACCTGGGCTGTTTCCTGCAGTCTCCATGTTCTCGAACACTATAGAAATGGAGATTCCTAGATATTTCTTCACCCACTTGGGTACCACCTTATCACACATATTTACCTGGTTTACATATTAGAAACAAGTGCACTGTTTGCCGAACCTGCAGTCGTCAAAAAAAAATTGTGGTCATCAAGGCAGCATATAGCATGAACTACACCAGTGATTCGCTGAAAGACCCATTATTGCATAGCCATCAGCATACATCTGCACGTTGAAAGCCGAGCAGGCTTGGAAGCGTAGGATGAAGTTGCAACAAGCAGAATGCTGGCTATCAATCTAAGCCAATAAAGCTCCTATGCCTACATGCCATAACTTTTCAATAGCTTTATCCAGGCTTCATACCTTACTGAGCAACTAAACCGATCAAGGGAGAACAACGTATAAATCCATCTCAAGTAGCAAGGCTCCTCCTTCGACATAAAGCGGAAGAAGAAATGATCACATTTGCGAATGGAGAGCAATAAAATAGAAGTGCAACATTGAAAGGTTCATCTCCTTATTTTCCCTGTGTTCTTCAGAGTTATCCTTGGGATGGGGTTGCAAGTTTTCAAAGACAGTCCTGTCTGCCCATTAGTAGCGCAGAACTGAGACGGAACACTACTTTAAGAGAATGTGCAATAAGAATTAGTAGTACCAGCACAATCCTCGGATCAAGACTCCACTCAGTAAAGCTCATAGACAAATTTAGTCAAATCAAAAATAAGTAAAATAAGGACAAAACGACAAAAAATGAATCAGTCACTTCCAAGTTATAGTGTTTTAAAATAACAGTTCCATTCCACATGACTTCTCCATTCAGCATGGACAGTGCTTGAAAAGTTGTGCACAGTACTCACAAGTGGCCACTGGAGGCTTCTTTCCCCTCCAGTCGCACAGCATGACTCGCAACTCCAGGCGGCCTTTCCTTCAATCGGGCCAGAGGGACTAAATGGGAGTCCGTTGCCTTGTGCTAGACAGGCCCACATAACAGCTTCCACATTTCAGTGAGTTCCGGTGGGATGTCTCTGACTTGTGTATCCATGGCAGTCAGACTCTCTTTTGGTTCTTCCAAATGTGTCTAGCCCAGTAAGGGGTAGGATTCCTCAGTTACTAGGTCTGTCCTTTATGTGGACACCAAGTCCTCGTCTTCCTCTGGGATACTCCTCTTTTCAGGTACCAGTTTAGTGAGTGTAAGTTAGCTTTACCACTCTCTTTACTGTTCCAACAAAAGTATCTTCACCAAATCCAGTGCCAGACTAGGTACAACTGCTCCACTGATCTGCTTCAAAGGACACATATTTCGGTAACTCTGTTATGGCCCTGTGAGCTACTAGGAGACTCTGGTCCTTTTGTACAACAAACACAGAGCTTGACAGGAGAAGTATCATTCCAACCTGGAGTTCAGCAGTGTCGTGTCCAAGTCCTTCATCACGCACCTTCATGGGTCTGTCTATCTTCACTCTGTGGGAAGGTATTCAGCTGTATTGTGTCTCTTGGGATTATCATAACTCTGGGCTTTGTGGCTAAATATTCACATTCAACTACCCTCTACTTCCTTCTGGCCAGAGAGTCTGTGTCCAGGTCATGTAAGCGACAGACAGCAGAAATATGCCTTTGTAAAATCTGAAGCACTATCGGATATGGCACATAGCGGAGGTGGGAGAGAACGCCCCCACACTAATTACATGCCCCACGTTTTGCTACAATCTCTAACTAGTATTAAAAACTGTGGTCCACAAGTGATCAATTTGAAACACCATAACAGCAATGGTAAAGAAATGGGTTACGTTGTGTAAGCTATTTACTTTGATTCTCTCCCACTGAATAATAAAGCTAGTCTTACCTAAACTAGTTTAGTGGCCCCTGATCCTAAGCTTCCATAAAGGAACAAGCTAGTTCTTTATCTCTAGAGCCCTAGGAAGCTTTCTGGTTCCAGTGGGCTATACATTCCTTCACTAATATCCTCTCTGGGTTTTTGGCAGGCACCTGTGGTTCGACCAAGGGCAAGTAGACGTTCTGCAGACTTCTCAAGCAAAGAACAGGCAGGTTGCACACCTGCGACTGACGTATTAACCAGAAAGGAAACACATGCATTGAGAAACCAGTTAGTGGTTTCTCAACTAGTAGAGTTAGAGTTAAAATAGTAGTAGTATGTAGCTGAGAAAAACGGAAGGAAAATGCAAAAAAGCAGATTTTCTATGATCATTGCATGGAATAACTATATAGCATGCTAAATTACCATGAAAAGTGTGTTCGAACAACACCTCTAGCAGTCATTGTCTTTAGAAGTTCACTTGGATTCGGTGTTGAAGAAAGAAGACAGTACCCGAACTTGCATCTCCTGGGCCCCTACCACAATTATTCCTGTTGAAAGCTCAGGCTTCTCGGCCCTTATCTGCACACTGGAAGAGACTAACAGATTTCTCCCCGCTGGCACTCCTGCTATCTGGCATGAACTCGAACTGTGCATTCCGCTATGTCTGATCCCTCGTAATGTCCAGGTCAGCTGACGTGATATCTTTATCATAATCCGAATCAGCAGTCCTCCAAAATGACGATGGGCTTTCGCTTTTTGTGTGACATGTACAGTAATCGAGTATATGTGGTCTTCTCCAGAATATTCATCTGAAAAACAGAAAAAACGAACCACCAATATGTCGGCTTTTCTCAGCTTTGGTTTTCTTATTCTTTTGATGCAGAATCTTTGGTGACCAATAACCTTGCTTTCCTTTTATTATTGAGAAAATATACATAAACTCCTCTATTCCGATCTTTTCTGTAGTCACGACTGAAGCAGGCACATTCACCAAAACTACTGTTCTCTACAGGCCCTGTAGCACCCGTAAGGTACAAAACTCCTATATTGACAAATTCATAAAACATTGAGCAAATTTGTTTTTATTTTCAAATCCAGTTAGGGCATCCATTGTGCCTCATTGGCAAAGGCATATAAACAATAAAGCCTTTTCAGGCACTTAGAATACATATTTGGGGTCCAGTTCACAAAGAATTACAACGTCTACATTCAGTAACAAATAAGAGTGGCTTTATTCACAATTGTGGCTTGGTTGTGCGAACCTCACGTTTCACACAGACAGGGGTTTACACAATCATGCAACAAAAAAGGCTTATTGTGGGCTTGCATTACCTGTCTCTAATGGGAGTATACCTCAACTCATGATGAGATGCACTCCCATGTGAACATTCCCACAGCCTGCCTCCCAGGCACAGAGGAGCGCTCCCTTGCAGCCTCTAACACAAATGCACGTGAACAGCATTAGCCCGGTTGAAACTGTTTTATTTCTACCCCTTAGATGGGAGTAGTTATCAGATGGAGATGCTTACTGGGAGCGGAGTCTTTACGTCCGTCCATCTTGTGGAAATATGTCCCTACACCTTCCATGGTTGGTGTGCCGTGGATCGTCTAGTGTCCACATTCCCAGTAATGTAAGCGGAGGGAGCCATGTAAATATTGGTCGATAATTCTACACTTATGTAAGGCTTTCTGGTACGAGCATCACTGTGCTCAATAGCCTTCTCACTGTGCTTGTGCCACGAGGATGCCCTTCATTGTGCACCCCCCAATCCACAGATGCAGTGTGGCTATCCTGCCCTTTCTCTCTGGCTTGTGTAAATGATATCCTAGATGTCAGACAAGACAAACCGTCGTGGTCTTTTCAGTATAGGTAGGAGCGAAGCGCCGCATATTTATCAAACAATTTCCATGCATCTTCTTGTCATAGTGTGCTGATGGAATTACAGCACCACAAATGCTAAGGCTTTTGTGGCAGGGCAAAGTGGGTCATCAGAAACCGCTTGTATTAGCCTCATTCTGATGGGTCCAGTAACCGCAGTTACCGGTGTAGAGGGCGGGGAGGGGCATCATGATCGACTCAAGGCTCCGCTGCTTGGGAGTCATGGCCCCGCCCCACTTCTAACAATGGAAATAGCTTACTCTGTGCGGTTTTAACAGTAGAATTTAGATTCGATATTGATTGATAAATGGAAACAAATCAGAGCTACGGGTAAACCGGTGTCAATTGTATCGCTGTAGACAGGATTGATTTCTGTTGGCACTTCATATATTAACGAGTGGACATCCTCAGCCGCGAGGTTGGCAGTGCAGGTTGAAAAGTGAATTCCTGAGCTTGTGCGCAAATGTTACGTCTGAAGCTGAGAGGACGAGGGGCGGCGGGGACTCGTGCAGCTCATACGGCGCGATCTGTTTGTTACACACGTTCACTTCCCTCAAGCAAGTTGTCTGATCTGCCGGTTGTACAATCTGTCTCTGACCCTGAGGGGGTAAGATGCGCATCCATCCCCTTGCGTCATCACGCTCAGACGTCATCCAGGGCGTGGCCTGTGCCGCTGGGTCGGCACGTCCTCACCTGTGTGAGGCTCGGCTAGCAAATTGTCTGTCTGCTCTGAGGGGATGGGGCGCAGTCCTTGGCCGGCCGTCACTGGCCGGGAGTGTTCGTCGCCCCCGTTCATGGGTTCTTAGCTGACGCTAGGTTTCTGTTCTGGGTGTAACCCTTTCTTCTGTGTGTAAGTGCTGGATTTGTACATTTTGCTGGAACATCGGCGCTGAACGTCTTTCAGGATAGTTTGGCGCGGAAGCGTTTCTGTTACTATGTTATTTATTTTTCATTTTCAGTCCTAAATTCCCTACCTCAGTCTACTGTTAATGTACAGTACGCGACCCAGACGCCAGTGTCACTTTCTCCGATTGTGCGGTACTTTTGTCATTAATCTGTTTGCATGTATTTTGCACACACCTGTCCATGTTTGCCTTGTGTGTGCAGATAGCTAATCAGCGCTTACTTCACTTAGCAAAAATTATGTTCAGCGCAGAGCTCTAGACGATTGGTTTTTCTAATATGAGCCACGTCACAATAAGGATTAATCGTTTGATAACATTCCCTAGGGCTCACCGGAGAGTGGTTTGAAATAGTTTAAAAATGTGTCTAAGAACCACTTAATGCACTTACATGGGGTTTTGAAATATTTCGCTATAACATGTGCCACTCAACTTCCTGCAACATTTTCTAGTTTGTTATAACGGTGATTGTTTCATTGTGTATGATGCATACTATTTTGAGTGTAGTCATATATACGTTGCTAAGTACTGTATTTTCTTTCTGACATAAGGTACTTGATACATCCTTTTTATTGTATTCCATTCAAGCAATATTTTTGCAATCTTTATACACATGGGTAGAGTTAAGACTTAATCTTCAGAGTTTTTTGTAGACATGACTAACAACACCTCTACATTTTCAGCTAAAACATTAAACAAATAAATGGAATGATTCGTACCCATTTTTGCGTTAAGACATGGACATCAATGAAACAATATTTTACACTTCGAAATACTAGCCAAGCCGTTTATAAAAGAATGTACTTTGAATGAACAGTTGTGTTTCTTTGTGTAACAGAGGATAAGCTGTAAATATAGCTTATAAACTCATAGCGTTGTCCTTATGAATGACAAATAGTTTTGTCTGTCAAAGAATCATGAGTTGGGGTATAGTTGGTCTGTTGGGTAAGCTCGATGAGGTTGAATATTTTTAAAAGGTGTCTGGTGACATGCTACTCTCCGTACTGCTGCAAAGGAGATCCAATCTTGGCATGCTTTTGCCGAATAATTTTTCTGTTTAATAAAAAAAAAAAAAATTAAGTGCTGTCATCCCATAGGTGCTACACAAACAAATGATCGACGGATTGCTAAATAAATCATACATTCACCCCCTGTCGAGATCTGGGTTAAATCCATCCTTCTTTTGCTCCAGTTTAGACCCAGCCATATGCAAATCAGTCTTGACCCTGTGTCTGGGAACAGTCCAGACCTAACTGCCAAGCCAGGTCCTCCCTGGACTAGAAACCAGCAACCTGGGACTGGTTTCTGGCTATTACCCTTCATCAGCCAGGCTAACTT
This sequence comes from Lissotriton vulgaris, assembly GCF_964263255.1. Classification (NCBI taxonomy): domain Eukaryota; kingdom Metazoa; phylum Chordata; class Amphibia; order Caudata; family Salamandridae; genus Lissotriton; species Lissotriton vulgaris. The sequence goes on along the minus strand of NC_141693.1, from coordinate 1,685,391,040 downwards.
GAATCCAGTGTCACAGTTAGCAAGGGACCCACGTCTGGGCATAACCATGCCACTTAGGGTGAAAAGTGGTACGCAGATGGACGGAATGCTGAATAAATCATACATTCACCCCCTGTCAAGAGATCTGTGTTAAATCCCTCGTTCTTTTACTCACCATGCCACCCCAGTTTAGACCCAGCCATATGCAAATCAGTCTTGACCCAGTGCCTCATGGGAACAGTCCAGCCCGTACTGCCAAGCCATGTCTTCCCTGGACCAGAATCAAGCATCCGAGGACCGGTTTCTGGCTATCAGCCATCATAAGCAAGGATAGCTTGACTCCAGTGGCGTAGTGAGCACGGGACCCACGTCTGGGCATACCCTTCCCACATAGTGCGAACAGCAAAACACACAAGATGATGGCCGGAATGTTGCACATTGGCAAAACATTCACCCCCTGTCACAGATCTGAGTTTAATCTATCGTTATTTTGCTCACCATGCCACCCCAGTACAGACAATGCCATATGCATATCAGTTTTTACCCTGTGCATCATGGGAACAGTCCACCCCGAACTGCGAATCAATCTCTTACCTGGACTGGAATCAAACATCCTAGGACCGGTTTCTGGCTATCAGCCGTTCTCAGCCAGGATAACTTGACTCCAGTGGCGTAGTGAGCACAGGATCCACGTCTGGGCATACCCTTCCCACATAGGGCGAACAGCAAAACACACAAGATGATGGACAGAATGTTGTACATTGGCAAAACATTCACCCCCAGTCACAGATGTGGGTTCAATCCATCTTTTTTTGCTCACCACACCACCCCAGTTCAGACATGGCAATATGCAACAGTCTTGACCCTGTGCCTCATGGGAACAGTCCAGCCCGAACTGGCAAGCCATGTCTTCCCTGGACCGGAATCAAGTATACTGGGACAGGTTTCTGGGTATTACCCTTCATCAGCCAGGCTGGCTTGAATCCAGTGGCACAGTGAGTAAGGGACCCACATCTGGACATACCCATCCCACCGGGCTGGACTGTTCCCATTGGGCGCAGGGTCAAGACTGGTTTGTATATGGCTGGAATGGCATGGTGAGCAAAAAAACAATGAATTTAGGCCCAGATCTCTGTACTGGGGTGAATGTTTGACATTGTTCTGCATTCTGTTCATCAATTGTTCTTTTTGCATTTGTTACCCTGAGTGAGACGGGTATGCCCAGTGCTCTCCATGCCACTGGAGTCAAGCTATCCTGGCTGATGAGCGATGAAAGCCCGAAACCGGTCCTAGGATGCTTGTTTCCATTCCAGGTAGGACCTGGCCTGGCAGTTCGGGCTGAACTGTTCCCATTGGGCCCAAGGTCAAGACTGATATGCATATGGCTGGGTCCAAACTAGAATGGCATGGTGAGCAAAAAAACGATGGATTTAGGTCAAGATCTCTGTACTGGGGTGAATGTATGACATTGTTCTGCATTCTGTCCATCAATTGTTCTTTTTGCATTTGTCATCCCATAGGTGACACAACACTGTCCAAACAATTGAAACTATATTAAAAGTTCATAACGTTGAGAATTTAAAAAACTTTTGTTTCTGTACTGCAAAGTTCCATTTGATATCTCGAGTATTGGAGTAAAAAATAGAGAATTCCCCTGCGCGAGCACATGGAATGTTCTATAGCTGTGGATCTCAAGCTTTTGATTTCTTAGGACCCCCACTAAATTATTACTTGAATCCCTAGACACCCACTGAGTCATTATTGGAAGTTGGGCCTCCCCAGCCTAATCAATTTCTGTGATTCGAACCTCAAAGCAATACACAAAAATATAGAAATAAAATTAAAGTATTAAAATGTCTTTCACAATCAAATACAGAACATTTTTCAAATGTAAAATGTTGATACTTTATTTGCATATACTTTATCAATTTTAATGTATTTTAATTGTATTTAATTATTTAAAATAGTTTCAGCCCCCCCTGAGTAGGCCTCTGGTCTAGAGTAAAACCAGATGTATGCAAGGAGAGTGTGCAATGCACCAAAACAAAGGATAACTCATCTTAGTAACTATCAGAGTATATTAAGCCTGCGTTGCATCGAACTGACCCCAATCATGTAGAAAATGTGAGCTGAACCAACAACTATGTGCAAAACGGTTTATGAGAACAAAGTGCCCATAGTGGACAATTGATACCCAAAGATTTATGAATAGAAAATCGAATCCTAAGAGTTACATTTGCTAGAGAGTCACATCCAAACGGTTAAGGAGAATAGAACATCCATCAATGCAGATATAACTTACTATTTAGAATCATAAATTTTTTTTAGGGAATAAGCCACGAATAGTTAAAAGCGCATAGTCAGGCTGAAGTCTGTGGTGATGTAAAAATGTAATTTAATTGATAAGAAAGTGACTTCGATTCACCGCACTATTAAGGGGTAGTATCTAAAAATAAGCCAGAGATCGGGAGATTTAAACTTATAAATAGAAAACAAATGTCTGTTTAAAAAGGGAAAACTCTAGTTGTGCTTGATAATACACTGTCTGTCTAATCTAATATGCAGAATAAATGTATAAACAACCAACTAGTGTGCCCACAACAGTAATTGGAATCAAATCAAGAAGCTTCAAAATAGTGGTCAAAAAAGGGCATTGATATTCAAAATATGCAGGCTCTAGATGGTGACTTGTTATGTGGATGCATGACAAACATCAATGTGCCCCAAGACTCCTGACACCCGATCTAAAGGTTATCCATAGTATAATCAGAAGGTGGTTTCTAGTTCACACCGCCTAATCGCAGGTAAGGTTAAAAACGATCGTATCAAAATGAGGCGCTGTTAATATAGAAAGTATCCCCTTAACACCACATTGATTCACAGCAAAATATCACAACAGGCCAAAATTACCACAACCCCCCCCACACACACTCCCCCCCAAAAAAACTGACGACAAACACTGCTACTCTCAAGACCACACTCAAAGTTGTATATGTTAAAAAAAAAATATCCAGATAAGATTGCCAGTGGAAAAATGAAATTATAATTATTACCCCTGATGATGTCGGGATCCACTTTGGGGCGCATATGCGATACAAGAAACGCCAAAGAGGCATGTTCATGCTTCAGTCCTTATTTAAATATAAATCATCAACATATATAGAGGACCCATAGTCAAACGTTCTAGCAAAGTGACCGCCGTTAGTGGCCATGTTGAAAAGTGTGGGAACTCTCAAAGGGATGTCCAAAACCACACAAGTTCACACTGAGCAAGGTGTTGTGATGCATGTATTATTCAATTAATACATATCTTACATGGTGAGCGATAATGATACATAGTGGAGATTCTCTTTCAAAGATCATCATAGAAACACAAAAGCATCTGTATTTATGGAAAGTTACTTTCTAAACCCCACTTCTACAGAAGAAAAAGAAAGATGCACACACTAGGTGCTCATATTGTAATGTGCATAATTCACTGCTAAAGGGCAAGTGTGATATACATCCAGACAGATACATAGGAAGTAGTCAAGTTCAATTAGCAAATCTATTCAGACTACCCTGAAAAATCCATAAATCCAGAATGCACTTTATATGCACAAACCCAACCCGAAGCGGATGGTGGAAATGTGAAATCCATAATAAATGTAGTCTGATGGCAAACACTCATCAGCATTGGGAATATCAAAGGGTCAAGGTCCACTCGGGGATGGGGTAGTCCTATAGCCTGAAGCCCAGGACATATTGTTTGGGGTAAGGGCAACAAGTTTTCACGTGTATTTTCTGTCCTTGGTACAAGTAGGCCCAACCCCCTGCAGCACAAACCCTTTGGGTGCCAGTTTGCAGTATCACATTATGGATCGGGGAAGGGCACTGTCTGCAGGTAAGGCATTACTTTTGTCCATACGTTAATGCTGTTCAATCTTATGGTTATGGTTCATTAATTGAAAGCCTTTATTATTCGGATGAGCGCTCTAAGTAAATGTTGTAAGCTCTCCCTGCACTAATGACAGTGGTTCCAGTATAAAAATTTGTACATACGTTTTAAAAGTTAACAATATGAGGCTATGTATAATGCTCCCAGAATGCTCTGATTTGATGCAAATATATGCAGAAGCTTGAAAGCAAGATTGATGATTCTTTGCTTTCAAAATAAAATGTTTATAAAAAAATGAAAGCAGGAAAAAAAAACATTTCGCTAATTTATTGTAAAATTTCTGGTATCATTTCATTACAGCATCACTTAGTTACGTATTGAGGCATGCTAGTATTTCAAAAAAATATTCATAATGGAAAATCAGTATAACCAGTTTCAGTAAGATTATGAGAAACAAAAATAAACAAGCAGTGGCAAAGACAAAAGGTTTGACATTGGTGATCAGCATTTTAGTTTCATCAGTGTGTGAATTGTTTTGGCATGGTTTTTGTAAAAACGTATTGGTGGGGGAGCTGCCGGGCCATCACCATTATTACAAACATTGGCAAAAGCAAAAATTTTTTTTTGTCTCAAAAAGCACACACTGCCACAGGAGTTAGTGGCACTGAACACAACTACTTTGTGTGCTGATATGCTCCTTGTGAAACAGCAGAATGTTGTCACTCACAGTGAAGCCAGCCGATCCAGAGAGAGGTACAGAATTTGAATAAATGCAAAAGTCATGGTCAACGCCGGACCAAATCAGGGACCCATTTATTAAAGAAAGTCTAAAAAATGCACACATGGTATATGTCCTTGCATTAAGTGATGCTATACAGGTTTCATGAGTCCCAAGACTTTACAGAAGTAGGACAAGAAATAGTACTCCTAGAAAATATTTATGAATTGCATTTTAGCATGAGCATATGCATGTGTAGATTTACGCATGCGAAAATCTGAGTGTTTGCAAGTTCAATTTTCCTCCAATCACTTTTTTCCCATCTCTGGAAGACAGTTTACGTCTGCAATTGTCAGAAGTAAATTTTCAACATTTCTTAGTATGGGAAAAGATTAGAGAAGAGCTGTCGAAAAACCTTAAAACATGGAAGTTAGTGGGTTTGCACAGCCTCAAAAGGGCATTCTAACCTTGGAACTATTGCATACCACTACCTTCAGCCCCAGTATGATGATCTGCAGAAATGTGGCAACATAAGGTGATTGCAAGTATTCAAACACTACTATGGTATGAGCCCTGGCATAATCAGAGAGGCTATATCAGAGCTCTTATATAATGAGATTGCTGCCATAATTTGTCACCGCAATACATAGCATTGAAGGGACAACTGGATTTCGTTATAAGACGAGTAGATTTAAGAAGCAACCTGTCCCATGGGCAAGTAGATATTGTATTAAATTCCACACCCCTGTCCACTACTTCGCTAGCCACTAGGCGAGCCCACAGTTAGTTGGAAAACCATGTCTACTGGCTGCAAACCATAGTACATAAAAACAAGTAGACCTGCACTATTCAGAATGGTCTCAAAAGCTCAATGTTGGAAAAGCACGGGTAGTAAAAGCTTCATCTTGGTCCCAATCCTAGAATAGGAGAAAGATTCAAAGAGGAAAATACAGAGTATAGACAGAGTGTGAATAGGATCAGAAAAAATCACAAAGAGACATAAAATCACGGTTTCTAGAGCCCTCTGTGAATTGTTTTCCTCAATACAAATAATAGTGTATAAGTGGAAATCATAGTACCCATTGGCAAAACAGTAAATCAGAGAGTCACACTACGGTGCATGTTCCTACCCCCAGACCATTGTTAAACTGACAGGAAGTTGTGCAGTTCCCTGTCAGTAGTTAGACTATGATCAACAGCACGTAGTCTAATCAACCACTTGGTCTGATGTTGATGAAACAATACTGCCCTATTGGGGCCTTCTAATCATTTCTAGGTCATGGCATGTGGTTTTGATATCTGTATCTGCATGCATGATATTGTAGTGTATTGCTAAAGGGTATTTATTGTCCCTGTTGTGGATGACTCATATGCTCCTGTATTCTTTTCCTAAAGCATCTAATTGTGCTGCCGACATATATGAGGGAGCAATGGCAAATGATAATGTAAACCACAAATATAGTGCCACAATTAATAAAAGCATGGATGGAATAATATGCGCTACTGTTAAATTGAAATTTAGTGGTTTTGTCCAAGGTAAAATGGCAAATATTACACTTGCCACACATGAAGAATCCATGGGGGGTGGGTGGTAGTCACGTGGCGGCAGTTGCATTGGACTCAAGTGGTAGGAAACTGACATATTCTGTCCCAGATGGTTGTAGCATTCCGAAAAACTATATTAAGTTTGGTGGAGATCACAGTTTCCAAATTGGGGTCAATGGTCGGAAGATGCCAATGCTTAAGCATGATGTTCTAAATGTCATTACTGCTCCTATTGTTGGCGTAGTGAGTGCAAGAAATAGTTTCTTTTTGGGCTTCAAATGTGCTGTTAACAGGAATGAGCGCTTTATTAAAAAAAAAAGTTTATTTCCATTGCTAATGCAGTCCGACGTATTCCCCCTCCAGGAATCTCATTTCCAATAGCTCAAGTTCATACTTGAATCTATTGTCTTCATTACAGTTTTGCCAAAGGCAAACCATCTCCCCAAACGTGATCGCCTGGATCTGGTGTCTAGGATGTACCCTGGTAGCATGCAAAACAGCATTGCAGGAGGTTGGCTTTCTATACAGACAGGAAGCAACACACAAGTTATGTGTATCGATGACAGTGTCTAGAAATTCCACAGATGTTCTACAGAAACGTGATGTAAATCGCAAATTGTGCTTGTTATTATTCTATATTACCAAGTCATTAAAGGTGGACTCAGAAGCTGTCCATATAAAAAAATGTATCGTAAATATACCTGCCCTAGTACATTATGTTATCAATCAGTGCAGGTGAGCACATCCTCCAAAGGTGAAACTTATCGAAATACCCTTTATACAGGTTGGCATATGAAGAAGAAAATTTGACTCATCGCCACTTCCAGTGTCTGTTTATACTATTGTTTGTCATAGCAAAAGATGATATTTTCTAGCACCAGATGAATCAGGTTAAGTATCGTCCGTATGTTCAATAAGTGTGGCTTTTCTATTGCCAAGAAAACGGTGGACACCAGCAATACCCTTGTCCTTTGGAATACAGGTGTATAGTGAATTAACATCCAGGGTTGCAAAGGTCATATCTGTAGCCCATTCTACTTCCACCAAATTGTTCAACAAATCTCACGTACCCTTAGATACGAGGACAGGTTTACCACAAATGCCTGTAGGAAATGAACTATGAACTCGGACATTTTCTCAGTGGGTGAGTTAATGCCAGTATTTACAGTATCTTATGTAGAATATAAAGACATGGGGCTGTTGGAAATTCCTGTATGAGAAACTTATACTCCATATCCGTGAAAAGACAATTGTCATTCAACGTTCTTAACAGCAGTATTAACTAGCTTGATCAGTTCGGGAAGAGGGTTACCAGATAATCTGGTGTAGGCATTTGTGCTGTTGAGTTGTCTATCTTGGAAAAGTAGTCCAGTCTATTTGTGACAACAACGTTGCCTCCCTTTTAGACCTCCTTAATAATAATTCCTGGGTCATTGCCAAGGTGTTTAAGGACTCCCACTCCGAGGTCATCAGGTTGCCAAAGGGAAACCCACATATTTTTCTTGTTTTATCTTCAAGGGTATACAGATCATTGGTGACAAGTTTATAGAATCGATCTATGCTGCTACCTGGGGTGGAAGGAGGAATAAACGTAGAGTTAGTTTGAAGTCCATGGTCAATGTTACAATCAAAAGGAATGTCAAGATGTTCTAATATGTCAATAGTTGATGTAGGTGTAGGGTTGCCTTCTTCTGTGAGGGAAAGGAGTGTCTGTTCGACTAAGATGCCATGTATACTATGTCCACATTCAATATATTCCTTCGCAATGCCCCTAGCACGTAGGTATGTTCCTGGGAAATCTCTGTAGTTTCATCTTACAAATGAATTTAAATAAGTCAACAGTTACATTTCATCTCTAGTGAGTACTCAATCTGACAGGTTTACAACATGGCCACTCTGGTTAGATATTGCATTGGCAATACCATTCACCCCAGTTGAATTAATGTTGGTCATCAGGGTTATTTCTGCCTCTCCCTGACCTTGTGACAACGCCTCCCATTTTGTTGGGGCCTGATTTTGTTTATGGAACCCCCAATGCCTGTTAGGGTTTTTTTTGTACTAGTTGTGAAGTCTTTCTTGGAAAATTTGGTGGCCCTCTTTAGAATTCTTCTAAAAAATGGGGGGAGGTAGATGATGCAATACACAAGAACCTAAATATACGGTCCTAGGGAAATCTTTAGAGACCATGTAGTGTTCAATACTCAATCTACCACTGAACAACAAACCAATAAATTTCCGGTCTAACAAACAAAAGAAAATGGATATGCAGAGACTCTTGGATGTCTAGGCCAAAGAAGAAATAAAACAATATACATCAAGTGCAAAAGAATCCCATCATCCCACATAAGTTGCTTCTCTTCGTCATCTGGGATTTGTGGTAGGTTGCCCTATTCGTGCAACCTAACAGGAGTAGTATCAAGACTCAGCTTGTTTTGTACCCCAGTGATCGGTACAGCCAATCGCTAGTCTTGATAAGTGGTGCTGAAGGTTTGCAGTGCAAAAAGGGAAAATCATACAGTGAAATTGATAAAATTGGCTACTGGGATACTTTCTGAAACTTTAATAAACATTATCCCAGTGTCAAGCTTAAAAACAGTGTGCAAACAGTTTGAAAAGATAGCTGTCGGTTGCGATGGAAAAAAAGAGGTCTACATTTTTCAGCCGCTAGCCTTTCGTCAGGAACAATATAACGATACTGCAAAGATTTTTATTGTGCAAAAAATAGAATGAAATGGTTGGTGCGATACAGCCTACCAGTATCCAATAGCTCCAGTCAGGTAAGCCTATCGTACAGAAACATTTGAATTCATTCCTACAAAATAATAAGTGTGTTACAAAAACCAACAGGATAGAATCTCATCCCATCCTTCTTGACCCAGGCCATCCAAGCAACTCATTGTCCAGATTCTCTCTCATTACGTGCATTGGCAATCTTGTCCAACTTACCACTTTTATGTGGCATCCAGTGCCTCCAAAAGAAGAATAGTCATACTTACCCAGCTTTATGTGGGAGTACTCCTCACCTCACCTGGCGACTGCTCAGGGGATGAGGCCCCGCTCTAGAAATGGGTAAACATAACAGATCACACTGGGAGTAATTATATCTGTGGATCGGTTCCCAAACAAACCTTATTACCTATAAAACTCCCTAAACACACAGGTAGCCCCTTCCCAAGGTGTACCTATGGAAATTCTAATAACAAGTACTCTAGTGATGTAATAATCATCCTTCGTATGCACAAGCCAAATCGAGTGACACACTTATATTGCTCTGCAAACTTGGCGAATGAGCCAACATTACTAGACAAGTAAACTGATGAGCCCTGGAAAAAGGCTCTATCGGAGTAGAGCGTCCAAAATGCCATCTAGCGTGTAGTTTTCAACGGACACGGATAGCTAACAAAAACAGCCATTATTCACTTATGATTCGATGTGTGGTAGTTTATAAATAAATCTAACATATAGGTAGTTGTTCTCGCCTTGATCTTCAGCCAGAATTCAAATGCATAGGTTACAGTATGTTATTATCTTTAGTGCCCATGCTCAATTTAAGTAAAAACATAGGCAAAAGGCAGGTATCTTGGAAGCAAATGGTAAATAGCGGCTCAAAGCTATGAAAAACTTACTGCTTAATACCTATAGAGCAGTAGAGTTGTAACCCTCTGGGCTGATCTAGTAAAACAAAAAAAGGGAATACAGGACATACTGTCCCTTACCTGTCCGTCGGTACCTCGAGAAAAAAACTGAGCCGAGGGGGAGGTGAGTGTAACGTCTCCATGGCAGGTTTAAATAGGTAATGATTGGTGTCCTTTCTGGGTAAAGAAGGTCCTAATTGGACCCAGAACTCCAAAAACCTCCCAAAACACTGCGTTAGTGACGCGGAAGAAGACGCCAAATGCAAAGACGACCGCGCATGCGTTGAATGCACGATCAATCTCGCGGTGGCTCCTTCCCGATTGGTCATGGGAATAGGAGTTCGCATCACGGGCGATCATTTGCAAACAAGATCTTTGATAAAGTTGCACAATATTTGCAAGACGGGGGAATGCTTTATAAAAACCTCTATACCACTTGATTTATTCGATATTTTGTGTTCGATATTTTTTTTTTTATTGTCAGGACTCCAGAAAAAAGGGGGGTGATCTGTCCATTGGAATGCGCCCTATAGAAATTTGTATGACAGGTCCTTTTCTCGTATAGTTTTTTATAATAAGAGGCAGTGAATAAAACCTCAATAAATAAAACTACACCTGGCTCGTATCAGGCACTTAATATGCATAACAGCTTACATAGAACTGTTATGCGTGGTGTAATCTGCTATACCATATAAACAACCCTCACAGTACTATATGATGTTAAGTGTATAATGACCCTGGTTGTTCGTGTGTAATATACTGAACTATGGTGTTGGGTAGATCTCACACTAAGTATAATACGCACAGTTATGCAATCTCTAGACCAAAAAGGCACTCAATCATGGTGGGCATAAGAAAACTATGCTAGGTACCCTTCTACTTATACAGTTTATAAAGTAACCCACGGAATAGCATCATTCAGCCCCAGACTATCTGATTTAAGTTTGAATATCCATCTTTGTTCTTTGACAAACAAAAACTTTGTGATGTCGCTGACTTACGGTGGAACAAAAGGTTGCTCCAGGACAATCCACTTCATATCTTCTGCTTTGTGGTTCATGGTTAGAAAAGGATTAGTAAGGCCTGTAGACTGTTTCTTGCACCGTATCGTGCTCTTATGTCCACTGATCCTCTGTTTCATCTTACGTGTCGTCATGCCTATATATCTTAATGAGCATGGACACGTGATCATGTAGATGACCTTGTCAGAGTTACAGTTTGTGTGTTTCTTCAGAAACCACGGCCTACCAGTGCCTATGTCAACCGATTTTGTAGTTCCAGTCTGCGGACAGGCTGTGCAAGAGCCACATGCATAGTGGCCCTGGACGGAAGGGAGGCCCCAGAGTGTATTAGCTGGAACAAGGGCCTGAGTTCTTGGTCTAGTATGGACCAGACTATCTCGTAGACTCGTGCCCCTCTTGAACGAAAAGAGAGGGAGAGGAATGGTACCATTTGCCACATTAAGAATTTTCCAATGTTTACGAACCGACCTTTGTACTTGATTGGATAGTATGCTAAAGGTGTTCACAAAAGTCAGTCTGTCCAGCGGCTCTTTCTTCACTGATGGATCAAGCAATGCCTCACGGTTATTATTAGCGGCCCTTTTCTTAGCTTGTCGCACTAGGCGTGACGGATAGTTACGATTTTTCAATTGAAGCGATAACACCCCAGCATGTACTTCAAAATCTTTCTTTTCTGAGCAATTCCTACGTATCCGCAGGAATTGGTCTACTGGCAAATTTTCCCACAGGGCCCTGGGATGATGACTATTGAAAGTCAGGAGCGAATTCCTTGCCATAGGTTTCCTGTAAAGTTTTCTCCCTAACTTCCCTTGGCTAGATCGAAATGTCCAAGAAGGAGAGTTCTGTTTTGCTGTATTTGACTGTGAACTTCAGGAAACTGTTTTGGGTTTTGAGCCAAGACTGAAACTCCATGATAGTATTAGGAGTACCCTGCCAGACGACAAAAATGTCGTCTATATATCTTCTCCACACCAAAACCCGATGGTAAAAGGGGTTACTGTGGGTCAAGACCCGCTCTTGTTCAAACACATGGACGTAGAGGTTGGCCAGACTTGGCGCAAAAATGCTTCCCATAGATGTTCCAGATATTTGTAAAAAGATAGTGTCCTCGAATTTGAAAAAAATCTCTGTCATGGCCAACCTTGTACACTCCATAATGAAGTGTACAGTTGTAATACTATTGAGGTCTCTGGTCTCTAGTAGGCCTCTTATTACCTCAAAGGTTTCTTCCTGTGGAATACAGGTATACAGCGTTTCCACATCGAAACTGACCAAATAGTCAGTCTCGGAATCAAAGTCAATGTCTAGTAGTAATCTCAGGACATCTTTGGTGTCCTGTAGATAGCTTGGCATTTCTTTAACTAAAGGTCTTAGGAAGTTGTCCACAAAAGTTCACAATGGTTCTAACAAGGAACCAATGCGTGAGATAATCGGCCGGCCAGGCGGTGGTCTCTGGACTTTATGAATCTTTGGTAAAACATAGAAGTATGGCATAATGGGGTGACTGGTAACAAAAAATTGTACTTCTTGTGCAGTAATCCACCCTTCTGCTTTGGCTTCTTCTACGAAATATTTAATCTCAGTTGTCAATCTATGTGTTGGGTCTGTTACCAAAGTTCGTTACGATTTGTTATCCCCTGTTGTCTCAGACATTCAGTGCGGTAGGTGTCAGTGTCTAAGGTCACCGTTGCTCCCCCTTTATCCGCCGGTTTTATCATGATGGAGTTGTCATTGGCCAGAGTGTTCATGGCAAATTTCTCTCTAGCCGAAAGATTGTGAAAGTGGCGAATTTAGATTCACATAAGGCCGTCACATCATGAGTCACCGCTTTCTCAAAAAACCTGTACCTGTGTTGGAACTTGGTGTATCAAAGGGGTAAAAGTAGAAGCCACCTTCAAACCGATGTTGGTAGTATACATTTCAGATTATCCTAATTCAGCCTCTCCCACTTGGGATTTGAAGAAGAAGTGTAAACGAATCTTTTGAAAGAATTTTTCAAGTTCACATCTAAGTTGGAAAGGGTCGCCTTTATTCGTGGGGACAAAACCTAACCCTTTATTTAGTACCAAGAGCTCATCCTCTGTTAAGATGCGAGAGCTCAAATTAACTACTAAGTCGTCCTGTCTGTGCTTGGTCCTGGTGTTTGCTGTTGACCCCTCCTGCTCCATGTATTGGGAAATGTTTGAGCTATTCTTTTTTCGGAGGCACTGGATGTCACAAAGTGGTTAGTTGGACAAGATTGTCTATGCACGTAATGAGAGAGAATCTGGACAATGAGGTTCTTGGATGGCCTGGGTCAAGAAGGATGGGATGAGATCCTATCCTGTTCATATTTGTAACACACTTGTTTATTATTTTGTAGGAATGAATTCAAATGTTCCTGTACGATAGGCTTACCTGATGGGAGCTGTAGGATACTGGTAGGCTGTATCACACCAACCATTTCATTCTATTTTTTGCACAATAAAATTCTTTGCCGTAGCGTTATATTGGTCCCGAAGAAAGCCTAGCGGCTGAAACATGTAGACCTTTTTTTCCATCGCAACTGACAGTTATCCTTTCAAACTGTCTGCGCACTGTTTTTAAGCTTGACACTGGGATAATGTTTATTAAAGTTTCAGAAAGTATCCCAGTAGCCAATTTTATCAATTTCACTGTATGATTTTCACTTTTTGCACTGCAAACCTTCAGCACCACTTATCAAGACTAGCGAGTGGCTGTACCGATCACTGGGGTACAAAACAAGCTGAGTCTTCATACTACTCCTCGTAGGTGGCTCGAATAGGGCAACCTACCACTAATCCCAGATGACGAAGAGTAGCCACTTATGTGGGCTGATGGGATTCTTTTGCACCTGATGTATGTTATTTTCTTTCTTCTTTGGCCTAGACATCTAAGAGGCTCTGCGTATCCATTTTCTTTTGTTTGTTAGACCGGTAGTTTCTTGGTTTGTTGGTCGAAGGTAGACGATGCTCCCTAATTATCCACGAAACCGTCACTATTGATGGTCCCAGGATGGTTCTTTCCGGTTCAGGGAAGACCTGGCTTGGCATTTTGGGCTGGACTGTTCCAATGAGGCACAGGGTCAAGCCTGATCTGCATTTAGCTGTGTCTGAACTGGGGTGGTGAAGTGAGCTAAAGAAGGATGATGGATTCAACCCAGGTCTGTGACTGGGGGTGAGTGTCTGAAAAGTTTTAGTACTCCGTCCATCATCTCCTTGTGTAGACTTGATGGATTTGCCAATGCTTGTTGTTTGTTTCTGTAACATATTTGGGCAGTGAGGACATACTGTGAACACGACAACGCCATTTCTTGTTTATTTTTTATGATGCTATTTGTTTTGTTTAGTGTCATGTTTTAAGTTGTTTTACTCCCACACACCTGATGAAATTTAGCAAAATGTGCTTTAACTACTGCTTCTTATGGCCATATATCAGAACATGCTTCATAATGGATACTGTACCTGTTATGTTTTCCTGGAACTCGCCATATGTAATGATGAGTTTTCTAATGCTACTGCTGCTGTACCACAGTAAACCATCAATGGTGCCATTATTTCAACTCTATGGTACCCTTTTGGCCTGAACAGGATGAAGGGCTGCTTGAGTCAGCCTGAAATCTTTTGACTCTTCGATCTACAGCTCACACGCATCTCAGCATTGACTTTCTGAACGACTTTTTTTAAAATACCATCCTAAAATGACAGTCTGTGATCTTGAAACAGTAAATTAAAGTTTACAAAAATCTGACAAGATGACTGCCAGTGCATCATTAAACATGCTCACGCCTCAATGACTACCTTAGGTTGCTTTTTCATTATTAGAAAGCCCAATATAAAATGGCCACATGGGCGTTTACTTATCGTTATGCACCCGCAGCAGTTACGTCTTTTTTTAAGAAAAAATTGCTAATGCCAATAGCGTGGGAATCGCCTATTGAGTTGCTAGTCCTTGGTTATTATATGTACATTTTAAAGATTTCAACATAATGACGTGTTCTTATTACAGTCAATTAGTTGCCATGCATGCACCTACCCCATCCGCTTTGTAACATTTTGTCTTTTATCCCCTCACATCGTAGAAATCCTTTATTTAATTTACTCCTTATTGCTTCTGTTCCTTTTACCACATGACAAGGTAGCACCCCCCCCCCCCCCTCCCCTTTGGTTACATTTCTGCATTAACCTGATAGCGTCAGTCGCGTGATGGAACGAGTAAACCGTCACAGAGCACAGTCACGTCCTTGTACCACCGACACGCATTGTTTGTGCTTTTTCAAAGCACATATCTGTTATAAATATCTCGTATGCTATTACTGTATTACCCTAGTTAAACTTGTGTAGTGCCCATTCATCGTTACAGCTGCCAGGCAGGTACGTTGTTTTAAGTGTGGCAGCGTGCGTTATTGTGAAAACCCGCTCGCCGCGGATTGGCTGCACTGAGCCTGCTGGACGTCTCCTATACTATGCACCATTGAGTGAAGGTCCGAAACAAGCCTATGAGTTACGTTGGGCGTCTAATTATTCTACCCTAGACCACCTTCCGGAATCTACAACCGCCTTCTCCTTTTAGACAATCTGCTTTCATTGACCGTGTTATTTGCTACGAGAGCGAAAATGTGCGCATTAGTTTTACAGTGAATGAAACCTGTTCATGGAAGGTGGTGGGTGTCTGTGTACAAACCATTTATCCATGGTTTAAGAATGTCTGCTGATAAACAGCCTTTGGGGACAAAGTATTTCTTTCTATTCTTTTGTGTTGGTACCTGGAATTCATTGACTCTAGTGCCACCATGTGGCAGTGAGACGCATACTATATGTATGACCCAGATAAACTTAATCTGAGCTGTGTGTCAAAATGAAGGCAACAAAGAGAATCACAAATATTTTACCCACGAAAGTGTATGTTTTTAACCTGCAAAAAGGAAGCTATGTAAATTGAGATACATAGAAGCTTCTGCAGAGTTCAGTTTATCGTGTCAACCTGCTTGATATCCTACCTCTCCTTTCAAGAGTGGCGTGGCACACAGGCCCCAAAGCTATTATTATTAACAAGATGGCGTTGTCAATTCAACATTGTAATACAGGGGTGTGAAATTCTATTACATTTACTACTTATCCAAGAGACAGGATGTTTCTGAAGTTCACTTTTCCTGCAAAAAAAATATAAAATCCATGTGTCCCTTTTGGTGCCATGGATTGAGGGAACACATTATGGCAGCATACTCATTATATGAGCGCTTTGACAGCAAACTTTCTTATAATGTTAGCTCTCATGTAACATCTGAGTTTTGATTCTAGCAATGTTCTGATTTTGCCACCTTTTCGCAAGTGTGCATACATTGGTTTGAAGAAAACTTGAAGCAGTTGTTCTAGGGTTGGAAATCCCTGAGAGTATTTACACACTCCAAACAAGCGTGTTTAATTAATGTATTCACTTACTCCTCTCCAATCACTTCCCTCGACAGAAAAGGTTGGAACTTATTTCCGATAAACAGTCAAATGTTTTCCAGAGTGTACAAAAAAGAGAGCAGAAAAACTGAATTTGCAGTCACCCTGCAGGATTTCCCATGTGCAAATAACGTGCTTGTAAATTTGCTCTTGTGAAAATGGAACCACGCGTGTTTGCTAGGCATAACAGCCTCCAGGCCCAATTCTGTTAACCTTTGTGAATTCCTGAAAGTTATAAATCTGCCCCAGTAAAAGTACATATAGCTTTAAACGCACCGTTGTGCTGTTATCGAAGAATTGGCCTCCTAAAGTATTCTAGTCATGTTCCCATAATTGTTTTACACGGATTCTCTATTATTATTATTTTTTTCTATTTTTTATTTTTTTTTAAATATTGGCTTGCATTAAACTTGTTTTGCTAAATGATGCCTCCTATATGTTTAGCCTGTGGTTGTTAATTAATAGTAGCCATAACGCCTCGGGCAGCAGCCGCGCTATACAAATCCCCTTTTCATTTCATTCATTCATTTCATAACAATAACTGAATTAGCTGCCAAGCATTTGACCCCGAGTTATCCAGTATTTGCCCTACGACGAGTAAGAACAAATCCATAGCATATGAACAAAGAGTTTGCTGTATTACTGATGCCAGGCAAGCTTAACTGCCATGAGTATTGCTGCGTACTTGGATTAACGAAGTACCCCTTTTCCTAGCATTGCATCACAACAAACAGAGCATACTTTTGGGAATTGTGAATGAAATGTAAAGGGTAATCCATAGATCAGTGGACCCTGACCCTGTTCCTAACTGGGAGCCAGTGTAGATCCTGCAAGGATTGAGAGATGGGAGCTAACTTGGGAATTTTCAGAAGCAGTTTAGTGGTTACATTTTTTAGAGATTAAGTTTTTTCACCAGATGCTTATGAATGCCCAACACCAGGCATTGCAATAGTCTATCTTTGAGATGACGCGCGACGCCATAACTGTCTTTTGCAGTTCCAGAGGAATGAGCTGGAAGATTTTCTTTAAGTCATAAGAAAGAAAAAGCATGAAGAGGTGATCTGATTTATTTGCTCTGAGAAGCACAGTTTGGTGTCAAAAATGACTCCCAAATTTCTAGCATTTTGAGCAGGAGAAGGAAGGGAGCCAAGGTCAGATGGCCACCTTGACGAGTTTCAGAAGGTGGAATGATTTCCCAAAAAGCGAAACCTCGGTTTTATCAGAGTGTAGCTTCAAGCAGTTTCTTTGCATCCAATTTGCAATGCGAGACATACAGCTACAGAAGTCTTTTCCATACATTAAAAAAGCATTTTAAAGCCAATGAACTCTGTCACACATAGAGTTGTAAAGATGGACAGAAAGAGGGAGTGGGAAATGCAAAGCAAAACATTGTGTATCTCCAAATGCGTATTTTGGAGAATCTGTCAACCCGTTGGGTCTCCCGACTAATAATGTAAGTGATGATCTAGCTGAAAATAGCTCAGTGCATCTTTAAAAAATAAACTACTTTGGACTTGGTGGAGCAAGCTTAAATTTTTAAAAACATTTTAACACTGATGCTATTGAAGATTAAACTATACATTCTCTTCTCTCTTTGGAAACAACTGATTTAGAACCCATATTATGAATACATTCAAATGAAACCCCATGTTTTTCTAATTTCTTGCACCAGGCCATTAAGGGATGATATTTTTATTCAGTTATCAATACAGAAAGTTGCACTCTAGTTCTTTATTAAAACTCTGTGCTGAAGAGACGGTTTGATACAGTACACTACCTTGGAACCAAATGATAAACTGCTATGGAAAGTATATATTTCATAGGACATGAGACCTTTTTGTTGCATGAGCAAATTATTACATCATTCCCTGTTAGAGCTAAGTGATGTAATGGAATCAGAATGTGGGGGCTGTGAGGAGTCAGTTGGCAGTAATCAGCTGTTGGATGAAGTGTCCATATTAAAAGACTCATCTTACCTTACTGTCTGTCGTCCGTCATGAAGAAAACCACATTTTCTGATGACGAGGATGAGATGGATGACTTCTCTAATACACTGACACCTCAACAAGGCTGAGAGTATTTTGTGTGGCTGAGAGAATCAACAGATTGTCCTTGAGACTCTTTGCGCTTTTCTTCTACTGTAAGTGGATCTTCTAAGCGGCTGAAAGAAGTGGATGCTTGAGGCATCAGGAAAAGAGACAAGTGACCTTCAGCTACATTGTTTTTGGGCAAAAATTGAGATACCAGGAGGCCCGGGAGTATCACCGCGAGCCCGTAGTGACAGTTAAGCAGCACGAGGCTCTAGAGTTGATTTTGCTTGTATAAGAAGATTGATTTGTTAAAAAAAATAATCATTTAATTCCTTTCTACGGGGTATCGGTTAGGTCATACAGCCTCTGGAAAATGTACGTTTTTATCCGCTACTCTGCCTTTGCAGTTTACGATTAAACAAGATAAATGGTCACATCTTTTTGAACACCATAGTTTTAAACATATTCCACAAGAGACCTGGCAGTTGATTGGAAAGTTTTCACTACAGAACAAGATTGCTCCTTCCCTTATTCAATCTAACTTTTTTACTTTAAATCTTTAGCACTGGACCCTAGCTCGCTTGCATACACTGAAGCTTAGGGATACCGATCTATGTTGGAGTTGCAAGTTGGTCTCTGGCACATATCAACATATGTTTTTGGGATGTTCATTGCTATATCCCTTTTGGGACTTGGTTCACAAACATCTAGCACTAATCTTTGGTATTAAATTTTAGCTCTCATTGCCTCTAATTTTATTGGGTCCATGGGCTGCACCAACTCCTTTACCCCTTGACAATACGGATATGCAATTGTTGGATCTCCTTATATCAATTGCTGTTAAAGTTATATTACCAGAGTGGAAATCCTTTAATTTATTATCATATCATACTTGGTGGACATGTGTTTCACATCTTCGTGGGGCTCATACTTTTGTTGAGGAGAAGCGCCTGCCATTTCTAATACTGTTTGGAGGTAATTGGTTAAATATATGAACTTGGCTTCGCAAGGGTTGGTGGCTCAGTATCTTTTTGTGTCTTGTCCTTAACTTTTCTCCCTCAATGAAGCAGGTGTCTCCATCTATTGCTCGTTCCCTCTTCTTTTCCGTTCTGTCCTCTTTCTTCCTACTTACTATCCTCTACTCTTTCTTTTGCTTTCTTTCCTTTATCCTGTTGCTTTACTTATCTAAGCCATGCTACTAGTTTGTTGAAGTTGTTCTTTGCTTATCCAGATATGATGGTCTTTTACATACAATATTTATACACATTAAATTTGTATTTATGAAATGCTTAGATATTTATGGTTCACAATGTTAATTTGTATTGCATTTTATTATAATTGAATTACCTTGTATTTTTTTTAAAATAATAAAGATATTGGAACTAAAAAAACAAACACACTATTTGAATATTTATAAGAGAAAAAGGCAGGCTTATAAGGCAGCACAATCCCAGGCAAAAAGGGACTGGGACGAAGCTCATTGGGCTGAACTACTTAATGCATGCTCTGAGAGAGATAGGACAAGATTTTGGCATTTAGTGAAATGAGGGAGTGGGGACCCTAGAAATGTTCCCACAAGCCATGTGGAACCAGCACAGTGGGTCCACCACTTCAAAGGTCAATTTGCCAGTGACTTAGATGCTCAAGTCACTTTTGTAATGCCATCTTCTCCCCCTTCTCTTTGTATTACCAAAAAGGAAGTAGAAACTGCTCTTCTTCAGGTCCCTAAAGGTAGGGCTCCTGGTCTTGACTGCATTCCCGCAGACCTTTTTCTGCAAGACCTGGACTCCTGGGCAACGTACATCCAATTATTAATGAATGCTATCGATAAGGGAGCAGGGATTCCTAGTTCCTGGGCAGATGCAGTAATCCTTCCTATTTTTAAAAAGGGGGATTTCTCCCTACCAGGAAATTATATGCCTATAAGCCTGATTGACTGCCTTCAAAAGATATCGGCAAGTGTGATTTTAGGTAGAATACAGGCATGGATGGAGGAGTGCCATATCCTCTCGGATTTACAAGCAGGGTTTCGACAGTGTATTAGTACAGTGGACCAGGTCCTAAGGTTTATTCTTATATACTGGTGCACAGTCACCCTGGGGAGAGGCTCTATCTATGCTGCCTTCGTGGACCTTAGGTCAGCTTTCGACCTAGTTCCGCGCTCCAAGCTGTGGTGTAGTCTCTTAAAGTTTGGTCTGCCATTGGACATTTTGGCTTTTGTAATTAAATTGCATACGGATAATTATGTCCAGGTTAGATGGGATATGGCAGGTAGTACCACTGAAAAGTTCCCGGTCGAGAAGGGTGTGAGGCAGGGGTGCGTTTTTGCACCCACCCGTTTTTCAATGTATATAAATGGGGTTTTGAAATATTTTGAAAACTGCCCCACAGATGCACAGAGTTTAGCTGGATTAAAGATCCCACTCCTGATGTTCGCCGATGACACCCTCATTCTCTCTAAAACGAGACAGGGCCTTCAATGTGCTTTGTCAAGATTTGAGGAGTTCTGTGCGGATCATGACATCGTTGTCAATGTTGACAAAACTAAGTTTATGGTCCTCCAGAACTCTAATAAAGACATAGGTGAAGTTAGGATGCAGGAAGGTGTTTTAGAGCAAACAGCGACTTTTTCATATTTAGGGGTAATTATTGATAAAAAACAGTGCTGGAAGCCGCAAATAGACTGTCTTACGGTAAGATATGCTCAACTTTCGGGTGTGTTGCTCAAGGAGCATAATCTGAAAGAAACAGGTTAGTATTAGGTTCCTTACCTTAGAATATCCCAGGCGTCAGTCTGGATCCGGAAATTTTTGTGTAGCAGTACCCCTGCGCGTCGGTAGGCGTCGTCTGCGGCGCCGCGTCCGTCATCGGAGTCGGTGCCGGGATGAGCTCGACGGAGTACTTAGACGCCGCCCTCGTGCGCTGACGTCAGTTACTTTTTTTTCCACGCCAGCAAGTGCACGTCCGGAGAAAGTGGTACCCTTTAGTCACTTTTTGACTAAGCTTTTTTGATCTTTTTTGGATCCGTTTCGAGTCGAACGACTCCATCGGTGCCGGTAGGGATTCCCTGGTTCAAGCCCTGTGCCGACTGCAACCGACTGATGTCGGTTACCGACCCCCATCGCCGGTGCCTGCATTGCCTGGGGCCAGACCATGATGACAAGTCATGCCCCGACTGCCGTGCCTTGACGTCGAAGGCTAGGCGGAAGCGGTCCCGTAAGCGCCTCGAGCTCCGGCAGTCAGCCCCGCTCCGCTCGGGGTCATGGTCCGGAAGGAGGTCGCGGGGTCGGAGTAATCACAGCTCGGCGAGTCGACACCACTCATCGGGCTCCAAGTCCTCAGGTAAGAGGCACAGGAAGTCGAAGAGGCGACATGGCTCTTCTGACTCCCCACGACGCTTGCGCGATGCGGCCGGACGTTCGGGTGACACCGCCCACGTGGCTCCGCCGGAGCCGCAACCCGCTCCATTCCCGCCAGTCCCTGGGTAGAACGCGACTCTGGAGGAGATCGATGCCTTCCTCATGGCCATGAGGTCGCTCGGTCCTCCGTCGGGTTCCACGGCGCCTTTGGGCCCCGCGACCCCAGCTGGGAGCCCAAGCAGGCCGGGTGCTTCGGCCCCGGTGCCGTCAGGTGCTTCGGCCCCGGCGCCGTCGGCGACTTGTGTCCCTGCGCCACTAGTCCCCACTGGATCCGGTTCCGTATCCAGGTCGCCGCTATCGACCTTACGACCCTGCCGGCGTCGACCCCTAGGGTGTCACCCCCGGCGCCGTCCCAGCACGACGTCGTCCCTGGTCCACCCCTCGGTCCGGATCCGACGCCGGAGCAGCGTCGCTCGACGCCAAATTCAGCGCCGGCCGAAGAGGAATTCTTCGAGGATCTGGGTCCATCCGTTACCCCTGAATACCAGGAGATGGACGACGAGGGAGGCTGGGAGGGGTCTGAGGACCCTCTGGCACGTGAGTGCCAGTCATTTCAGGCCTGGACACAGGAACTAGGGGAAGCCAGTGGCCTGGATACCTCCCCAGACACTGGTTTTGTCTCCCCTCCTACCGTGGCTACGGAGTAGGGGGCTGCTTATAGTGTGGTGCTGACGAGGGTGGCCAAGGCCTTGGCTCTTGAGCTCCCCGTCGCAGCGGTGAGATCTAACATCCTCACAGAGGTCCTTAAACCGCAGGTAAGCTCCCCAGAGCCTCTACTGCCGTTTAATGAGGCACTCACGGACGTCCTGTTGGGCACTTGGTCCAGGCCCGCTACAGGTCCCCCTGTAGATAGGAACGTAGCTAGGCACCACCGCCCTGCTCCGGGCGACCCTAGTTTCTTCTCCACCCACCCCAACCCCGAGAGCCTGGTTATCCAGGACTCTACTTCCCAATCCGCATTCCCGACTGCACCTCCGGATCGGGAATCTGAGAGGTATGAGCAATTCGGCAAGTAGATGTTCTCCTCCCTTAGTTTGGGGTTGCGGTCGGTCAACACCGCACGCCTCTTGGGCCGTTACACCCACTCCCTGTGGGATACGGTTGCGGCCGTGCTGCCTGAGTGTCCGGAGGGAGCCCGGGTGAAGCTCGTTCAAGCCCTCGCGGAGGGACGAGACGCAGCGCGGTATTCCATATGATGTGGCCTGGATACCACGGACTCGCTGTGGAGAGCGATTTCCACGTCTGTGGTAGTTCACCGCCACGCCTGGCTGAGGTCCGCCAACTTCTCGGCCGATGTCCAGAACACCCTTATGGACATGCCGTTCGATGGCAGCCACCTCTTCAGTGGCAAGGCAGATAGTGCGCTGGAACACTTTAAGGACTCCAAGGCTATGGCCAAGTCCTTGGGCCTGTCGGCCCTGCGCCAGCAATCTTCTGCCCAGCGTTCCTTTCGTGGCCACGGAAAGGGCGCCCCCCACGTCCTGCCAGCCACGGGCCGCAGACTACCATTCAACGCGGAGGCTGGCGTGGTTACCGTCGCGGCGGTAACAGGGGACAACGGCGTGGACAGTCCACATCTACCCCCGCAGCATCCGCCTCAAAGCCTTCCTAGTCCGAGCTTTCAGGCCCATTTGACGCTAGTGGGGGGCTGTGTTTGCCATCACCTCCTCCACTGGCACTCCATCACATCGGACAGGTGGGTGCTGCAAATCGTCCGAAGGGGCTACTCCCTCCTCTTCGAGGTGACCCCTCCAGCCATGCCACTGTTGTACCACCGCGTGTCGGGGGATCCCTTCAACTTCTGCAAGAAGAAGTTATGGCCCTCTTGGCCAAGAGGGCTATCGAGCGCGTTTCTGGGCCAGAAGTAGGGTGTGGTTGTTACTTCCACTACTTTCTGGTTCCCAAGAAGGGCAAAGGGGGCCTTCGCCCTATCTTGGACCTGCGGAACGTCAACCGCTTCCTCCAGAAGGAGAAGTTCAAGATGGTGACTCTGGCTTAGGTCTTAGCTGCCCTAGACCCGAGAGACTGGATGGTAGCGTTGGACTTGCAGGACGCCTATTTCCACATTCCCATCCTGCCGGCCCACCGGCGCTACCTGCGGTTCACGGTAGGCCACAAGCACTTTCAGTTTACCGTGCTCCCCTTCGGCCTTACCAGCGCCCCATGGGTGTTCACGAAAGTGATGGTGGTGGTCGCAGCTCATCTGCGCAGGTTACTTGTTTTAGTCTTCCCCTTCCCCGACAACTGGTTGTTGAAGGCTGGCTCACCCCAGACAGTCATCAGCCACCGCCAGACTACGGCCAACCTGCTGGCGTTCTCCATCAATGTTCCGAAGTCGCACCTGTGTCCCTCTCAAAAGCTCCTCTTCATCGAAGCGGTTCTAGACTCGGCGCAGTTTCGGGTTTATCCTCCCGAACAGGGGGTTCGGGATATTCAGGCTCTGATTCCGATCTTTAAGCTGTTATCCAGAGTCTCGGTCAGGTTGACGCTGCAGCTTCTGGGGCTGATGGCTTCCTGCATCCTTCTGGTGCATCACGCCAGGTGGCGGATGCGGGTTCTGCAGTGGTACCTGAAGTTTCAGTGGGCCCAGCATCAGGGCAACTTGTCCGACCATGTCTTGATCTCGGAGGGCACTGCAAGGCAGTTGTAGTGGTGGCTCACGGACCGCGATTGGGTCAGCGGCAGATCCCTCTCCCTACCCCAACCGGAGCACGTTGTTGTGACGGATGCGTCCCTCCAGGGCTAGGGGGGCCACATGGGAGAGGCGGAGATCAGAGGCCTCTGGACTCCGGTGGAGTCCCGGCTCCGCATCAACCTTCTGGAGCTGCGGGCGATCCGGCTTGCACTGAAGGAATTCCTCCCCACTGTCCGGGGGAGTGTAGTGCAGGTGTTCACAGACAACACCACCGCCATGTGGTACTCCAACAAACAGGGCGGGGTGGGGTCGTGGACCCTATGCCAGGAGGCTCTTTGCCTCTGGCAGTGGCTGGAAGATCAGGGTGTTACCCTGGTGGTTCAACACCTGGCAGGTTCCCTGAACGCCAGGGCGGACGAACTCGGTCGTCGGTGCATGACGGATCACGAATGGTGTCAGAACTCAGACGTGTGGAGCAAGGTCTCTTTCAGCAGTGGGGAGAACTTGGTTAGATCTATTCGCCACAGACGAGAACGCGCAATGTAATCAGTTCTGCGCGTTGGAATTTCCAAGGCGGCACTCACTCAGAGACGCTTTTCGTCGCGAGTGGAGTTGCAGTCTGTTGTATGCCTATACCACTTCTGCCCAGAGTGCTGAAGAAGATCAGGCAGGACCAGGCCTAAGTCATCCTTGTGGCGCCGGACTGGGCACGAAGATACTAGTATCCCGAGCTACTCAGCATGTCAGTCGATCCCCCGATTAGTCTTCCTCTTCAGGAGGACCTTCTGTCGCAGCAGCAGGGGACGGTCCTCCACCCGAACCTGTCCAGCCTCCACCTCCATGCGTGGAGAATGAGCGGCGACAGTTGAGGCCATTTGACTTGCCTCCTGAAGTCTGTGATGTTATTCTGGCAGCCAGGCGTCCCTCCACAAAATCGGTATACGCCTGCAGGTGGAACAAAGTTGTGGCATGGTGCACAGCAAAGGCTGTGGATCCACTCTCTGCCCCCCTTTCTGAGGTTCTCTTCTTTCTTCTTTCTCTTGCCCAACAGGTCTCTGCTCTGGGCACTATCAAGGGCTACCTCTCTGCCATTTCCGCCTTCTTAAGGCTCCCTGATCAGCCCTCTTTGTTCAAGTCCCCAGTTGTAAATAGGTTCTTGAAAGGCATCATTCATATGTTCCGCCCTGTTCCTTTCGTGATTCCTCAGTGGGACTTGAACCTTGTTTTGACTTATCTGATGTGCACTTCCTTCGAGCCACTTCATAACTGTCCTCTTCGTCTTCTTACCCTTAAGACTGCATTCCTGGTTGCCATCACCTCTGCCAGGAGAGTGAGTGAGCTCCAGGCCCTTTCTTCACAACCTCCTTTCCTATCTGTCCATCCGGACAAAGTTGTGTTGCGGACGCGACCCTCTTTCCTGCCCAAGGTAGTCACAGCCTTCCACATCGGGTAGTCCATCACCTTGCCCACCTTCTTTCCGCCTCCGCATCCCTTTGAAAGAGGAAGAGAGGCTCCACCGTCTGGACCCAAAACGTGCGCTCTCATACTATCTGGATCGCACACGCCAGTTCCTGGTGGATGACCAACTCTTTGTTGGTTACAATGGCGCTAAGAAGGGACAGGCGGTGCACAAACTGACCATTTCGCGATGGGTCGTCTTGTGCATCAAGGCTTGTTATTCACTGGCTAAAAAGGAGCCTTCTGTGGGGCTACGTGTCCATTCCACTCGGGCCACGGCGGCTACTACTGCTCTGAGTCGGGGAGTCCCCTTGCAGGACATCTGTCAGGCAGCTACGTGGGCCTCGCTGCACACGTTTGCAAGACACTACTGCCTGGACAGCCAAGTCCAGAGAGATGTCTTTTTCGGCCGTTCCGTTCTCCAGGACTTTCTGGCTTGATTATTGGTTCGCAGACCAACCACCGGGGCTGGTATTGCTGGGGTATCTATTCTAAGGTAAGGAATCTAATACTAACCTGTTTCTTTCAGATGCACAAGTTACTTACCTTCGGTAACGATATATCTGTAAGAAACAGTAGTTAGTACTAGATTCCTTACCGCCCAACCCATCCTCCCCGTTCTGCGAACCGATATCTAGGGCTAAGGTCATCCCCTTTCAGGGCCCTAGTTTCATGGCACCAATGTTGGTTTTTATCATGGCTCTGCATTTCTGGTGCGGAAAAGCTGTGTATAAGTACTGACGTCCGCACGCAAGGGCGGCGTCTAAGTACTCCGGCGACGTCACGCCGACGACGGACACGGAGCCGCAAACGATGCGCAGGGGTACTGCTATGCAAACATTTCCGGATCCAGACTGACGCCTGGGGATATTCTTTTTTTTTTTTTTTTTTTTTTTTTAAACTTTATTTTTGTCGCAGACAGTTAAAGCATACAAACAGTTGCGCCGACAGTTCCATTAGAATAACGACATTCCGTCAAGCTACAGGTAACTTTTCACACGGCCCATCTGCCCACATCCCGAAGGCCGGGCGGCGGTAGGTGGTAGCATGCCAGAACTGGCGAAGAACCTAGCAATGCAACTGTACGGCAGGATATTCTGATCTGCTTTATTTTTCTTTTATTCAGGTTACCCCCCAACTCCCCAATAGAATTGGCCCCCACCGAGTCCGAAAGTCTCCGTTGCCCGCTGGATAGACAGAAACGTATCATCCGGGTAAAGGTCAGCCAATAACTCGCATCCACCCGCTCTCCACTCTTGGAAGGGCATATGTTCCTCCATAGCCACCACTGGGGCCATGATCCATATCGGCAGCTCCCTGTGAAAGGGGGCCCTCCGTAAGACTTTTTCCACAAAGTGCTGCCAAATTGCTGCGGTGTGCCGCACTATGTATGGCAGATCCTCATCTGCACCCCTTCCGTGCATCAGGGCCATCTGCACCGTTCTCTCGTCCGCACTCCCCGCTAGGAGTTGCAGTTCCCAGTTGTCCGAGTCTGCGAACCACCTGGCAGCCGGCAACAGCTGAGCTGCATAGCAGTAAAGGTCAAACCTCGGCGCCTCCAGCCCCTCCTCCTCCCAGCTCCGGACAACCGTGTGCAGGGCAACTCTACTACGCCTGCCCGCCCAGAGTAAAGACGTAAGGAGTGTGTTAAGGGTGCGGAATATTCGCGGGGGAAGTGAGCACAGAGAATTTTGCAATACATATAGCATTCTCGGCAGCATCCCCATTTTTGCCACCGCCAGGCATCCCATTAAGGAGAGAGGCAGTGTGTTCCAGAAGGACACTGACTGTTGTAGGGAGTTAACCACCCTATCTGCATTACGGGTCAGTAACTGTTCGTCTGACGACGCCACCTGGATCCCCAGATAGCGGAAGGCCTCCAGTTCCCACCGCAGTCCTAGGTTTGGGAAGTCCCCACGCATGTCCATACCATATCCCGCTAGGGGGAATATCAGGGACTTCCCTGCATTGACACGCAGACCTGAGGCTGAACCAAAACGGTCCAGCAGCTGCAGCAAAACCGGCAGCGCTTCCCGCGGAGACGTTAAATAAAACAGAGCATTGTCTGCATACAAGGAAACTGTGTGTACATTATTCCCCACTTTGATCCCCCATTGAGACATCGTGGTACGGACTTCAACCGCTAATGGCTCAATTGCCAGGGCGAACAGAAGCGGTGAGAGGGGGCATCCCTGACGGGTGCCCCTCTCCAACGCCCAGTCTTCAGAGCGTGCGGCTCCAAGTTTAACTCTGGCTCGAGGCGCCTGGTACAATATCTGGATCCATCTGCAAAACACGGGCCCCAATCCCACCCGCTGAAGCACCTCTAACAGGTACCCCCAACTAACAGTATCAAATGCTTTGGCTAAGTCTATCGAAACCAGGACCTGGGGATCCTCCCTGCCTCACACCTCATGCAGGATATGGTTTAATCGCCGCAGATTCATTGCGGTGTTGCGTCCGGGGATAAACCCGCACTGGTCTTGGTGAACCAACTGGGCCATGTGTGGCGCCAAGCGAGCGGCTAACAGTTTGGTCAGGATTTTCACATCCGTGTTGATCATCGTTATAGGGCGGAATGCCGCGGGGTCATACCCATCACCACCTGGCTTCAGAAGCATGCAGATCTCTCCTTGATACATTGTGGGCGGGAGGGATCCAACCTCCAGTGCCTTAAGGAAGACCTGGAGGAGGAGGGGGCCGAATATGTCTCCAAACATGTGGTAAAATTCGGAAGGAAACCCATCTCTTCCTGGGGACTTAGCCCTCGGTAGGCCAGCCATAGCCACCCGTACTTCATGAAGGGTCAAAGCCCCATCCAATTCTTCCGCTTCCTCTCTCGAAAGGGCCTGAAGAGGGAGTCCCTGGAGGTAAGGCTGATAGGAGGCTTCCGTGACCAGTGGATCCGCCGCATACACCTGCTGCAGGTGGGTTCGGAGAACACAGAGTATATTGGATTCCGAATGCACCATAACCCCGTCAGGGCCCCTCAGGGCAACTATCCGAACTGGGGCCGTTTCTTTCTTCAAAATCTTGGCCAATAATCAGCCGGATTTGTCCCCCTCCCGATGAAGACGCTGTCTAAATTGACCTAGTGTAAATCTGTCGAGGCGAGTAAGTATATCATGGACACGTTCCTGGGCTTCCCGCTCCGACGCCAATTCTGGTTCCCCAGGATTTGGTGAGGCCTGACGAGTCCGCAGTGTGTCTTCAGCTTCCCGCAGCTCGCGAGTCATCTGTTGCCGGACCCCATAGGTGAGGGCCATGCATTCACCCCACACCACTGCTTTCAGAGCGTCCCATTTTGTCGACAGGGGTATGTCGTCCCCTTCCCAGTTCAGCTCAATGTAATTTGTGAGGGCTGTCTGCACATGGTCTCTACCCACTTGGTCCTGTAAAAGGTCAGTAGGCATCCGCCAGGTGCGGGGGCGGCAAGGCTGGTCGACCTCCTGTGTAGCGCACAACACCGTGGAGTGGTCAGACAGGAAGCGGGCCAGATGCGTGACCTTAATGAATACGACGCATCCATATTTGCAGCAAGGACCCTATCTAGCCTCTATGGGTGTCGTGTGTTGGAGTGTAACAGGTGTACAGTTTCTGTGAGGGGTGACCCTGACGCCACACATCTGCTGCCCCCAGATTAGCCATGACCTCGCACAGTCTCGCCGTCATGCGAGGTTTCGTTCCTGCTCGGGGAGGATGCCTGTCTAGGACAGGGTCTAAAACACAGTTAAAATCCCCAAACCATAGGAGAGGACTATCCAAGTCTGACACTAAGACCTCCTGAATTTGTTAGTAGAAGGACGCGTCATCTACATTAGGTGCATATGTATTAAGTAGTGTAAGGTCCCTGCCATTCAGCTTCACCCTCAACAGCAGGTACCTGCCCTCAATGTCCGCCTCCGCATACTGTACTGCGAGGGGGACCCCAGGAGCCACCCAGATCAATACTCCACGTGCTTATGTAGAAAAGGAAGAGTGAAACACCTGACCCCGCCATTTTTTAGCCAGCTTTTGCGCACCCTGCTCGTTCAGATGTGTTTCTTGCAAACATGCAATAGAAATGCCATGCCTCCGAAAGAAAGATAGGACCCTGTGTCTTTTGGTACAAGTGCCTAACCCACGCACGTTCCAAGTTAGGAATTTGTATCCCATGTTTCCTGTGATCGCCCAGCCGGGCCATGTAGTCTGCTGCTAAAATACCGCCTCCTAAGGGCCTGAACGGTGATACGCATGATGCCTGAAATAACTTTCTTCAACAACTCCCTCCCCTCCCCCCCTGTATCGTAACATTTGAAGAATACACCCCCCCTCCCCCACCCACGAGCAGGATAACGACAACAACCCAACATGTCAGCCCGCCCTTCCCCTGCTGGTGCCAGGACGTACACAGCCACCCCACACACCCCTCACAACACATCACACACCCACACAAACTATGAAACTGGAATCACGCCCCCCCCGCCCCCCAGCTCCCCGCACGACCCAATGCTCATATAAAGTACGCCCAGCTCCGTTTCAACTGTATTCGACCAATCAGGTCCAGAGATGATACTTGCACACCCACCTCCCGATAATTCTCCAGTTCTTACAGAGCGAAAGGCCCCCTGCCCCACCTCGCAATGTGAAGTCCGGTGGTTCTGGCTACAATGTCATTCAGTGTTCATCAATACCCCTCTCCTCCCCAGGAGCCACAGCAACCAACCAGAGACAATGTATATACAGCTCCCATATCACCTCATGGTGGGCCCTTCACCTCCGGGGCCCAAGCTTCACCAGTCTCCGGGACCACCAGGTCCGATGGCGCCGTGTCACGCTCCGCAGCCTGTATCGTGTCCGGGACCAGGATTTCCTCTGGGTCCAGCGGGCTCGGAGACACCGACCCGGTCCCCAGCAGCAGAGGTTCCAGGAGCATGGCGCCATCTGCCCCAACCGTAACTCTGGGTTCCCCAGTGTTCTCCGTCGCAGAGCGGCGTCTCCGTCTTCCCCGGGGCTTCCGCTGTGGGCTACTCCCCCACGTCTCCTTGGGCCCACCACGTTCTCCCGGCGGAACGCCGTCTCCTCTAACTCCAACCATTCCCATACTTCCTCCGGGGATTCGAAGAAGTGCGCCTTGCCCTGAGCGAGCACCTTAAGTTTGGCGGGATACAGCAACATGTACTGCAATTGCATCGCACGGAGCTTCTGCTTAACCCCTAGAAAGGATTTCCTCATCTCTTGAACTTGATGGGTATAGTCAGGGTATATTGACATCCGGTTGTTCTCAATGGCTAGGTCCGGCGTTTCCCTTGCCGCTCGTAGGATGCAATCTTGATCCCGATAATTCAATATTTTGGCAATCGGGGCTCGCGGAGAGGCCCCCGGACGCGGCGGAGGAACCAGGGCTCGATGAGCTCGCTCGATAACAAACACCTCTGAGAGACCCCGTGGACACAGCTTCGTTCTGATCAATGTTTCTAGAAAACGTTCAGGATTACCAGCCTCCAGCCACTCCGGGACCCCTAGGACTCTTATGTTGCTGCGACGCGCCCTCCCTTCCGCGTCCTCCGCTCTCTGTTCCAAGGCACTTGTCGCCGCTGTAAGGTGCGTGACCGTCTTTTTGAGGGAGGCAACCACCCCCTGTAGCTGCTCAATGTTGGCCTCCGCATCCGTGACTTTGTCTGCCACCTTACGGAGGTCCGTCCGCAGGAGGTTGACGTCGATGGAGACAGTCTCGATTTGCCTCTCCAGCGCTGAGTGGGAGCCCTGAATTGCCTTCAGCAGCTCCGCTCGGGAGGGTTCGCCAGGGTCCCCCGGCTCCTCATCTTGGCCCGATTGGCGTGTAATCCTTTGGGACGGTAGCCTTTGTGTGGTGTACTGGGTGATCGTATTGGCCTTTGTCGAGCAGAACATCCTGTCTTTGCGCATCTCCGGTGTATTCTCAACGGAGAGATAGCGAGCCTATGGTGCAACAGCAGACACTATCCCACTACTCCCCAGTCGGTAGACAGTTCTGTGAGGTGCCTCGCTCGTTCACTCACCCATTCGTAGTCATGCGGGCCTCCCTGCTCCACCAACTCACCCGTCGTGGGCAACTCCCAGGCACACCAGGCCCAGTTATGAGGCTTCGTGAGCCGAGTCGTGGTCTGGCAAGGAGAAAACCGGCATCCACACACTCCCAGCCTGGCAGCACAATCTTGCTTAGAGTCCTCCAGGCACCCCGCCTCGCCAGAGAGACCCACGGGTCCCAGTCCGGTGGATGCGACGCTCCGCCACTTCGCCGAGCCAGGCACGACAGGTAGTAGGCCGCTCCACTCTCCGCAACTGGCTCGTATGGCCCGTATGGCCCGACTACCTGTTCAATAGCTAGGCAGGGGGGCCCAGGGCTGCAGGGCGCTCCCTCCCGCCGCCGCAACTATGAGGCCCAATTGTCGCCCAGTGACCAACACCTCATTCATAGGCCCAGGGCCCTCCAGAGAGCCAGTATGGAATCCTGCGCCCCTCTCCACCGCGCCTCAGGAAGCAGTTAGGCCCGGGGGACCAGGGCCGGTTCCGCACAATCAGTCAGGGGCTCAGTGTCCAATTTCACGCCGTCTGCGCCTCTCGGCTCCGCCTCTCTGGGCCCCCGGCCCGCTCTTGCCGCAGGTCTATGCCAGTGTACTTCGGCCCTAGGCCTTCAGGTGCCGCCGGTCAATCCCGGTCTTCACGGCCTGGAGGGCTGTCCCCAATATGGCGGCTCGGAGGGGGAGGGCACACCCCGGACCCGGGCGCTCCCGCTGCTCCCCGGCTCCACTAGGGCAGTCCCTCACCCGTGCAGGAGGCGGTATGTCCAGGCAAGAGATTGCAGGATCTGTACTCTGGGGTGCACACACGGACCTGGGGCCCCCTTCTCAGCTCACCGGATCTCGTGGTCTGTATCTCCGGGGCCGCGACTCACCCCGAGGCGTCTCCAGGTCCGGGGCCATCCACCGAACCTCAGCCCGCAATGTTGTCCCCTGGGGCAGGGTCCCGACCCGAGAAGAGCTCCTCCGATCCTCGAACCCCCGCCGTCACTCAGGGGCACCACAGGGTTCGGCCGCTCCCGTCCGGTCAGGCCCAGACCACGGACTCACGTAGATGTGGTGGCCGTTCTCGGAACACCGGGACTGCTCCCCGTCAGATCCGCCGCTCCTGTCAGCTAAAGTTCGGTAAGGAGTGTCCCCTCTACATCAGCTATGCCTCCGGTCGTCAGACGCTGCAAACCAGAGCCCGGGCAGGATTATTTTCAGGATTTTCGGGTCCGCAAGACGGGAGCTGGTAGAGCTCACGTCCTGTCGGCCATGCTGCTTGGCCACGCCCCCCCTGGGGATATTCTAAGGTAAGGAATCTAATACTAACTACTGTTTCTTACAGATATATCGTTACCGAAGGTAAGTAACTTGTGCAACGCTCTTATAACAAACCCATAGCTCCAGTATTGCAGCTCTATAACTCCAAAATTAGTGACTCAATTCTCTATGGTGCAGAGTTGTGGGGGCACGTAATACTGGATTCTTTAGTGGTGGGTCAAAATACATTTTTAAGATCGTTAATTGGCCTGCCGCAATCCACCCCTCTACTGGGATTTGGGGTGTCATTCGATTAGGGATGTAGCACGTTATAGGCTAGTAGCATACTGGAGGAGACTTTGGGTGATTCCCTAGTTAGCCAACTATGCTTTGGCTGTGTTAGAAGTTAGGGAGTTGGATGTAAACAAGAAAATTGGATGGTTTAGGAGTGTTAAAAATATTCTCAATGAGCTGGGGTTGAGTCGGCTGTGGATTTCCCCTGCCGAGAGTTCCTTTCCCAGCAAAATAGAGCTAAAGGCAGCCTATTGGCACATGATATATCTTAGGAGGTTTACAGCTCCTACTAGTTTTACCCAGTCCAGCACCTTTTTTGAAATCAAAATTGAACCAAAATATGAACAGTACTGGGATTTAATCACATCAACAAGGGATAGAAAATTATTCCACCAGTTTAGAGTAGGTACATTGCCCATGAAGGCCTTTACTTCGAAGTGGTCCAATTCTGATGCAACTGATAGCAACTGTCCCTTTTGTCCGGAAAGCGTAGAATCATTGGCCCATATTCTTTTTGCATACCCAGCTTACAGCAACCCGAGGCGATGCTGGTTGAAACCTTTGTGTTCACTCTTGGGCACCAGGTTATACAGTGAGACATTTAGATTACTTAAAACAGCAGTAGACAGCCCCACTGTAAGTGCCACAGCTAAATTCTTGGGTTGGGTGTAGGTGATTCGTTGGACTGAAGGGAGATATAGGTAAATTTCCCCCCATGTTCTTTACATCATATTTTTTATCATTGTTATATGTATTTAATGTATAGATATGATGCCCTTTTATAAGGAAAACAATGTTTTTTATCTTATTTCCTGGCCACTGTCATAGGAGTGTTTTAGAGTTTCTTGAATATTTATTTTTTTAATGATAAATATTATATGTCCACGTTACAATCAAGTGTGTTGATGTAGTGATATGATTTTTTTTATCGAAATAAAGTTTATAAACTGAAATAAACTGAATGTTTATTTAAAATATTTAAATTAAATTGATGTTGCTCTACCAGGTATTCAAGTTAAGAATGCTCATGAAATCCTTGTCGCTAAATGGTAATTTTCATCTAAAGCTGCGATTTCGTTTGTCACTATAATGGCAATTCTGCAGATCACCTCTTTCATCTGGTGCCCTCCCTTGTTTTGGTCTAGCTACAGCATAGTCAAAGGATTCCAGCATAAAGGTTTCTAAACCTTATTTATGTATAACGTCTGATCTGATTAGCCATTTATAAGCCTCAAGACCTTTTCAGATCGTTGCAGGTTTGACCCCATTCCTAACTTTACAATAATGTTGGGTTTTCCCCACCAGACCTTATCATTCCCATACTAGTTTCAGCCTTGCCAGCTTAGTTTGATCACGCAGGCATCTTCTTTGCTAAGGATTGTCTCCTTTTACTTCCCTTAAAATGTATTTCAGAAACTAGTTAAAGCAGGACTTGAGCTTTTTTTGTCCTCCTGCCTCAATTTGTAGTAGCAATTTCTCTGAGACTCTGCATCACTTTCTCATTCTGTTGCCTCCCTTCTACACATATATGTACCCTCTAAAAGGAAGGCCACTCATATACCTTATGTGGTGGCTTCTTTGATTCTCTCCTGTGTGACTACAGGTAAATTTCAGCTCAGTCAACTTTCATGATAAAAGAACCCCAGCATAAAGAATGTTTTCAAAGTTTGCAAATCTAAATTTTTGTAAGCAAGTCTTATTCTTATCACGTTACCCAAGTCACCAGTAGAAATATAAAAATATTTGTATTGTTAAAGATCTGTCTGCCCTATTCACTACTCAACTCAGAAGTCACTTTGGTATCAGAATTTCTGCTTTATGTTTTAGATGTTTCAGGTAGGACTGATAATGAGCGGTGATCCCCGATCACTTTTAGTGGCTTGACTGCCTCTTAAATGCCACCTTAATTCTTCTGTAACTTTTGTCCACTTGAACCACATTGGGGTGTTTCAGCTATATCAACTCTTAAACACAGAACAATGGATTTGACCTCATGTGGTGACTTCATTTGTCAATTCTCAACAACTTCCCAGCTTATTGCAGTTCAAAGTGCACCCAAGTACACCATGGTGTCCAGCAAATCGAATCATCTTAGATCTAGACATCTAGCTAGCTTATGTATAGGTTTGTCAATTTTTCTTTTTTTCGGCATAGAGCAGTTTTCTGAAGTTTGTTTGCTTCTAAATTGAAGCACTACTTGAAGTTTAACATAGCCTTATAGCCCGTCGTAGCGGGCTTTACTGGCTATTAAAGGTACGCTCCCGCGTTAAAGGCCCGAGCTGAAGGCGAGGTACTTTAACAAGTGAACAAAAGTTTAAGAGCCGGTAGAGCCCTGCTACGAAGGGCTATAAAGCTATTAGAACATTCTGCAACTAAAGGGCAGAATGTTCTAACAAATAAAACAAAGGCCTCTCGAATCCCCTTGAGCTCCGAGAGGCCTTTATAAAACATTGAATGTTGCTCTGCTGGCCTTTACCGGCCCGTAGAAGCATGGAGCACTCCATTGTCTATATTGGAACTTCCAATGTTCTAATAGTCCTTTTGATGATTTTTAATTTGATTATACACCACTAGTGAGACTGAGTAGGTTAATCTTGTTGTGTGATTTTCATAACCTTCGAATGCTTTCATATGCTAGTTTTGTCGTGTTAGGTCTTTTCGCAGCATTTGAAAACTGCAACTATTGCCCACGCAACTAGATTCCCATACCCTGGATGGTATCCTTGTGAAATATTTTAGAACTTTTAAATGCCTATTCCCAGGGTAGTCGCTATTTTTTTCTTTTCCAGGTGTGCCTAATGGCCTGAGGTGTTACCATCACTTGGTATGTTTAAAATGAATGCTGAACCTCTGGCACGATTTATCGATTCTTTGGATACCATTTTTACATATGTCT
Source organism: Lissotriton vulgaris (assembly GCF_964263255.1). Taxonomy (NCBI): domain Eukaryota; kingdom Metazoa; phylum Chordata; class Amphibia; order Caudata; family Salamandridae; genus Lissotriton; species Lissotriton vulgaris. The sequence continues at coordinate 1,685,354,796 of NC_141693.1, read as the reverse complement.
TAATGATATTGGTATCCTGCTCCGTTTACTTTGGTTGAGAACCTGGGAGAAGTGGCTCACAACTTTAAGACCTGCTTGTTAGCAATCTCAGCAGCTATTGGTTTCGACCGGTAGTGCCAAGGGTTATTCCTCCATTGGTTGAAATCTGTTTTACGTGAAGGGAACAGACCTCCATAAAGTATACAGCCAAGATAAGTTACTAACTGTGAACTCGCATATCATGCAGTTTTTTCCTATGTGTCGATTAAATAGGGATGTTCTACAAAATGTGGTCCTGTTTGATTCCCCTGGAAGAATTTCAGCTATTACAGCTTTCACATGATCTAAAAAAATTGTGAAAATTCCATATACTCGGGGTTTTCTAAGTGTTCTCCTGCCAGCCTTCATGAACTTTAGAATGTACGGCGAATTACTACTTTTGGGTGCACAGAAGCTTCATTTTGTGATTTAACTTCTGTTACCAGAATATTAGCTGCCTATTCAGAATCTGATCTTTTTTTTTTTTAAGAGTCTGCTTTGTGCACCATTCACTGTGTGGAAAGATGCCCATGTGATTTGGGGAAGAAGGGGTGAAAAACGCCCGCAGCACATTTCACAATGTGCTTTGCATTTTTTGAACACGTTCTCTTTGAAATCTTTATACTTGATGGCTTCAACTACCTGAAAAATACTCTTCTCTTATCCTTGTTCTATTTCTGAACATTAGAAATTTAGAAAGCATGTGCTTTAATTACCCGACACGCTGGTCTTGTATACATATTCAGGAAACACATTTGGCCCTCTCTCTTGCACACTGAATCACTGGTCTGTTTATGATGTCGACATCATCTTTTCAAGTTGCACCACAAGTCTCAGCTATGAATCTAGCATCTACAATGGACATAGGTTTAAAGCTCATTTCATCTTCGAAGGGTGTGCATAAAGGACTCGCCCCCAAAGTAGGGCAGGTTATCCTAAGCACCTGGGTAAATACATTTAATAGTATATCCAAAATAGCACCACGTCCTGCTACTTGCCCAAAGAATTTACATTTTATGGTTTAAATCTTTTAATTGATTTTAAGAGTGCACAATCTAACAATAGCCGCCACCTACATCCAATGGCCAGCGGGGAACAATAAAGAGTGTGAGCTTTGTTGAGGGATAAAGAAAGTTAGAATATATAGTAGAAGAGAGAGTAAGAATAAAGGTGTCTGGATGTGTTCTTTGTCTCAGTGGTGCGGGAGGCCATCCAACAGAGGTGTTTGTTCTTCTTGAGTATGGTCTTCGGAATATGGGTTTGCATTAGGGAGTCGAAGCCTCCGAAGGAACTGCGGGCACGTAAGCTCCAAGAATTCCGTGGAGAATCTGGGTAAGGCGCGGAAGAGGCCAGCTGTGATCTTCTCCATGCCCACCATCTCCCAGATCTTATATAGCCAGTCCAGCTTAGCTGGGACCTCCTCTGTTCCCCATCAAGACAGCAGCGTTTGCTTAGTGGCGTCCAGTGCTAGAGTGATTGCCCTTCCCCGGCTAGATTTGAGAGGGTGAGTGAGGGGGTTAGGGAGTCCCAATAAAATGTAGCTGGGAACTCAAGGTATTTCTGTATGGTGGATAGTATCCATGTTGTGTAGAATTGTGTCCCAATAAGCCTGTTTTGGGCACTGCCAGAGGATGTGCGTGAGTGTGCCAGGTTGTCCACAATTGCACCAGCAACGGTCATTCCCACCAGGTTTCCATTGCGCAGTTCTGATTGGGGTATAATACCATCAGTGGCCTGTTTAACAAAAAAAATGTTTCCAGCCGTGCTACATGAGTAGTCCCTAGCTCTATAGATGATATCCTGCCATTCTTTGGAGTAGAACTCACGCAGGGGATTTACTATTGTTTTGGGGTTTGTTCAGGAATGCATAAATATCTGACAGGAGGCATTTGTCGGAAGTGCGGGTTATGAACCACAATTCAGATTTAGTGAGGGGGCAACTAGCTTGGGTTTGCACCTGTGCTTGGGTCACCCAGTGACTTATTGCTAGGTACTGCCAGTAAGCCTCTTTGGGGATTCCAAAGTCCGACATGAGTTGAAGAAAGTCCAAGTTTCCCTTCTCATCAAAAAGGTAGCTAATTCTTTTGCAGTTGGCCTCTTACACTTAAGATAGCTGTTCCCTTCCATCGCTGGGGGAAAGTCTGGGTTACATATGATAGGGGTCAGGCACCATATAGAAGTTGAGATGCCGCAAGGTTCCTTTGCCCTATCCCACACCCCCAGGGTAGTCCTCAGCACCAGTGAAACATAAACCGACTTCGCTTAGGGAGCCAGGGTAATTTCCAAATGTGCATGCCTGCTACTGCGCGGTCTATAAAGCACCAATGTTTCTCTGACTCCAGTTTTCGAAGATTCTGTCATGTAGCGCAGTTGCGCTGCCTGAAAGTATTTCTCCAGATGTGGGACCCCAAGGCCTCCGTCAGCCTGTCTCAGGTACGTCTGATGTCGAGCCATACGAGCTCTCTTTCCTCCCCATATAAAGCCCCCAATAAGTTGTTGTAATTGGGCTAACATTTGGGCGGAGGGCACAGTGGGAGCGACTGCTTACATATAAGATGCAGGGTAAATGGGTAATTCTGATGGGCGCCAAACTACCTAGCCATGACATTGCATGTTTGTTCCAATTAAGAAGCTCTCATCGTCTCTCAGCTAAGAGCGACGAGTAGTTCGCCTGAACCATCAATCGTAGGGAATATCTGCAGTCCCAGGTAAGAGATGCCCATGTGGGCCCACGCAAACGGGAACTGGTTCGCCAGATGTTGCTGCTCGGCCTTGGGGAAGGTCAGGCTGAAAGCCATTGTCTTCTGAATATTGATTTTAAAGCCCGAGACCTTGCAGAATGCTTCAATTTCTTCTTTGGGGGGGAGAGTGGGGGGTGGTTGGGGTAGGGGTAGGGATAGGGATAGGGAGCACGACGGCCGCACGAACAAGATCACCACATCGTCCTCGTATAGGGAGATTTTGTGTTCTCTGTCCCTCATCCTAATTCTGGTGACAGCGGGAAACATTTTGGATTATTTTGGCGAACGGCTCCATACAAAGCGCGAAGAGTAGGAGTAAGAGAGGACACCCCTGGCGAGTACCCCTCGCAATCGCTACAGGCCAGGATGCTATAACGTTCACCCTAATGCGAGCGTCCGGGCCATGTATATGCAGTGCACCCAGCGCAAGTAAGGATCGCCTGTACCAAATCTTTGGAGGACTTGTCATAGATGTGGCCAATGTACCCGGTCAAATGCCTTCTCGGCATCGATTGACATGAGCACTGTGTGCTGCTGGAGGCGTTGGGTTTTATCTAGGAGGTGGCACGGTAGGACTTACAGTATAAATCATTTATTTCCTCTCATTATTTTACAGTGCCTCTATTTTAAGTGTGCTATTTGACTTTAAGATTATTTTAGTAAATAAAAATGATTGTCTTGTCACTCCAGTGGCATTTGCTGCAAATATCTCTGACCACAATGCACCAGGAAATTTCACTTCTCATAGACAGTAGATTGCCTTCTTATTTAGATATATTTCTCGGTTTTTATTTTAGAAAGAAAGAGGACATACATTTTACTGCAATTAACTTGCATATTGTCGAGATTTACTTGTAATGCAAATGTACCCACTTTCCAAAGTTTGATACAGTACATGAGTGACAAAAACGTTTTTTGTTTGAATTTAGGAATCAGTTTGGCATGAAAACATTTGAATTTTGTTAACACTTTTTGTATGTAAGGTTTATAAAAAACATGTTTCAAAATGTTTCAATATGCGTCAACTAGACAGTCATAGAATTTTAAGTAGCTATATTTTATACATGAAAATATTTGCTCTTCTATCTACTGATTTATATCCCCTAAAATCCGCAGATCCAGGCTATATCTCCTTCTCTTCGCCTTTGAGACCCCAGCTGCCCCAATGCCAGTTCTGTTCTTTGCTTTTGTTTGTTGAAATTAGCATTAACACACATCCACACATCCATAGAAATGTAGCCCAATGATCGCAGAAAAAGAATGACTGAGATCTGCTTTTCCATAACATTTAGTTTCCCATTTTTGTTTGAGGATTTAGGCAGTTAAAATAACACTCAGCTGCAGACAAGCAAAAAGTGGTCTGTAGTACAGCAAGCAAGTGTGCATGAGTATTGCATAGAAGAAAAGACGAGAAGCAAAGGAAAGCTGTGAAAAACATGTATTTTAAGATGGTTGAGTGAAGTGAAGACTTGTAGTAATACTAACCATGCATAAAAGTAATTATCTCGAATCTCTTATGGTTCTGAAAAATGTAAATGTTCTTAATGTTGTGAAAACAGTGAATGGAAGAGTTTAGAACTTACCAAGATGCTGTTAGTGAAGTGAGGTGAAAACAAATGTTACATGTGGAGATGGAAAGGGAGAACATGGGTGGGAATAAGAAACAGATTGTCTGGAGTCCAAGAGAGCCGCTTTATTCTATCGTGGCTTAAAAGATGAGCTGAAAGATGCCTGGTCGCAAATTCCACATCGCCCCACAGAGGAATCAGCTTTGATTGACCTGGTTATAGAAATCGACTATAGGCAAACCGAAAGAAGTGGTGAAAGAAGACGAGAATTTGAACTGGGTGTTCGGCGCTTTGATAGGGCAAGAACCAACGTGACAAGGTCTATAGAGAAATAGCAAGGAGTCAAGCCTATGCAAATAGGAACCATTAGAGGTCCACTTTCCAAAGAAGAGAAAGGAAAGCGGAGACAAAACAATCTATGTATTTATTGCAGGACCAGTGGTCATTTTGTGAAAGGGTGCCCTAAAACATTTAAGAAGGAAAACTCGCAGCACCACCAGTAAAGGGAGTTGGGCTGGTGGTTGCTAACGAAGATACAACTCCAATTCATCACCAAGTTGCTAACACCTTGCAGTCTTCTGCTCCGCACCTCATTTTGACTATGACTTTGAAATTCTGAGAACACATTCTTCCTGGAGTTGCAGTGGTGCTGGACTTGGGAGCTAATGGGAACTTTTGCAACCTCAAATATGCCTCAAGGATTGATCTGAGGGACCTACTTAAGGAAGGAAGCGAAGCGGTGAAGGCTGTAGATGGTACAAACTTATCGTCCGGTCCCATCACCAGTCATATGGCGGTCGTGGAACTCCTCTCTAATGAGGGCCATAGAGAGGAAATGCAATTCAACCGGATTGATGCCCCACAATTTGGAATTATTTCGAGTCTTCCATGGCTTACGGAACACAACCCAACGATAAACTGGAGCGAGAGGACTGTGAAGCTACTGTTTGGAGCTTTGATACTGTGAGAAGTCTGAGAGAGAACAGAAAGGCCCAGCTGCCTTTTTATGTGAAAATAAAATGAGGGTGTGTACAGTGCAAACTGAGAACCTACCTGTTGAATACCAGGAGTTTTCTGAAGTGTTCAGTGAATCTGATTCAAAGAAGTTTCCTCCACATCGATCATTTGATTGTAAAATCAATCTTGAACCTTGGGCCAATCTTCCTTGTAGCCGGATCTACGAGTTTACAGAAGCAGAGAACCAGCACTTGAAGGATTACTTACAAAAATACTTGGAAAATGGGTTCATCCGACCAACCCTCTCCATTATTTTTCGTCCCAAAACGGGATGGAGATCTTAGGACGTGTATAGACTACCGCACCTTGAACAATATTACGATCAAGAACCGTTACCCATTACCCTTAAATTCCGTCTTACTGGATCAACTGAAGGATGCAAAAATCTTCACGAAGTTAGACCTGCAGGGGGCTTACCATCTAATCAGAGTGCGGAGTGTCGATGAATGAAAAACAATATAGAAGAGTGGGAGAGGTTACTATAATAGAACATATGGGAGTTTTTAGTGGCATATCCATACATTGTGATGAAGAGAGGGATCAAACACAGAAATAACATGAGCAAAGCTGCTTATAATATAAAATACAACCCACTTAATTGTTTTTCCTGAATTTTTGCAACAATAAATACCCAATAGGAATTTCCAGCAAAAATACTTTAATTCTTTATGGAGCCAGGAGCAACATGGCCGCTATCAATGGAGAATAAAATAATAAATTAAGATTGAGAATTGTTTTAACACCTATACTGAGCTTTAGATGATAAATACACTTGTTAGGATGAATGCTGGAATATTCCCAATACATATCAGGACTGGTTGTTAGATATTTTTGGGACCGCAGTAGGCCTTTGAACTTTATCTTATCCGTAAAGATGGCCACCACAGTCACAAGGTGATAAAGCATATCCATCAAAGAAAAGAGAGGAAGTAAATAATCCCACAAATAAATGAAATGGAGACAAACAATTGGGGAGTAGGTTAAAATACGCTCTCTGTATTTTTTAATTTTTAACACAGTGGATAACCAAAAAGATTGTCTTAAAATTTTTATTCTTTATGCCAGTCTAGCGATGAAATAAAATAATAAAATGTCAATAGTCAAGACCGGTCAGCTGGGAACTATTAATGTTTCCCTGACAATCCAATTTGGATATTTTAATAATAAAGAATACAAAAAGACGTGACTTCGCCCACTTAGGAAGCCCGTCTTTTTGTATATATAAGGAACGAGCTTGAAGACTCCCGATATGTCATTTCCGGCAGTCCACGAGAACAGGGAGGCCGACATTGCTTTTAACAGTAAGCTAAAAAAGATTTGTGTACAAATTGGACCAATTTGTATCGAGGTATAGTAAGACATAGAAGGCCATGTGAATTATACGGAGGTCGGAAAGGCCAGATATTTTGTGGAAATGTACTACTTTTGCTCAAATAAGTTAAAGAAAGTGCGACGTAAAAAGAAAAAAAAAGACAGGAGAAAAAAGACCATAGAACGAATGCTTGAACGCTAATAATATACAGCACTGGCGCCAGGATATATATGACTTATTTGAAATCGTTATAAACAAAACAGTATCGATAATATAGTGCTTTTGTAAATTAAACGGTAAAGGTATTGACAGGAGTACTTAGCACAGTGTTTGGAGGGACAATATATTTTAACCCAAACGACAGTTCATTTAAGGTGGGCACTATCATTAAAATAAACCACAAACGGAGTGCATTGACCAGATTAAGGAATATAATAAGCTTCATGAGGAGGTCCTTATAGAATACGGATTAAGACCCCATAATCTTTTTATAAACAGATAGGTAAAAGGCATCAAGTTGTACCAGCTTTACAACTAGGACACATGAGCCTTATTGAGAACAGAACGCATACAAATGTGTAGCGGTTGTGTTAATTCATTATACTCAACAGTGTTCATGATTATAGTGAACGTGGGTAGTAATCAAAGTGTATAGAGAGATTGACCCTGTACATAAATAATAGTAAGGGCGACAACAATTATAGTTGTATAACAACATTGATTTTTTTTTTTTTTTTAATAAGAAATCAAAAAGTCATACGAATGTACCCTGTTTCATTCAAATAAAGGTTAAAATAAAGTCGTGTATATAACCACTAGTAGCCCGTCCTGACCTTGTCCGGGAGCAACAGGCTTCCCCGAACCCCGCCCGCCCCGACATTTTCCAGCAGCCCGGGCCCCCGCCCGGCCCATCCCCTGCCCGGCCCGTCCCTCGCCTGCCCCGACCCCCGCCTGCCCCGACATGGGTCCCCTTACCTCAGCCGCCGCTCCTCCCGCCTGTCCGCTGCTTGCACCACCGCTGGCCTGTCTGCTGCTCCTCACGTCACCGCTCCTCCCCTGGGCCATGTCCGCCGCTTCCTTACCTCAGCCGCCGCTCCTCCAGCCTGTCCGCTGCTCACACCGCCGCTGGCCTGTCCGCTGCTCCTCACGTCACCGCTCCTCCCCCGCGCCATGTCTGCCGCTCCTCATCGCGCTCCTGGACGCCGCTCCTCCCCGCGCTCCTGACGTGAGCACACGTCGCGGCCGGCGCTACTTCTTAGGGACTACTTTTTTTTTTTACTGTAAATTTTTTAAATAACGTTTTTTTAAAAATTTTATATAGCCTATAACCATCTACACACCCTGACGATTCCAACGGTGTATCGGGTGTGTGGATTGGCGCTGTGGTTCCCGAGTTTACCCGCCTCAAAGGCTGAAAGTTGATTAAACTGTTAAAATAGAACAACTGTTAGGATGGCTAAGCGCTTATCAAACTTGTAATCGTACAATATTTAATGTACTGTTCGGATTATGCAAATTTATTAAAGACATTATAGGGCCAAGTGTCAGTTCTATTTAAAGCCTGAGTAGTGCTATGTTGTTGAAAGTATGTTAGACAGAGATGATGGGATATCCATTGGCAAACTATCTTGTTGTAATACAAGGGGCATAGAATAGTAGAATAGGAGAAGAATTTTAGAATATCTAGAAGAATTGTTGTGTATAGAATGTTGAATCGGCACTCTCATCTTTGGAGATCTGATATGAACTTTTTTTATTTAGATCTGATAAAATATTTTAGTCCTGAAGAAGGTGGAAACATTAAAGAAATCACCAAAACGCTGCGTCGATTAAAAAAAAAAAAAAAAATAGTTTTATCTGAAATCTGTAGGAATAAGATTGTAATCCATTCTGCGAGGTATTGCTAGACTTTTTGTCGTAGAATTTTTTTTTTTTTAAAGTATGACCAATGAGTTAAATAAAATGTTTTTAACAATATTGTTTTATATTTGTTTTGCGTTTAGTATTTGGTTCATATATAATGCGTGATGACTGTATGGTAGATCAAAGTGCAGTATTTTTGAGAATAACAACAGTTATTATTGTATAACAATTCCCTCCTTTACGGGAATTTTGATACCCTTATAAACTATTGACACTTGGTCCAGGGTGAAAGTGTTTGCCCTTTTTTATATTGAGTTTAGGGACTTTAGTGTTGTTGGTTCTCTGTACCCCGTCCCTTTCGTTTCACATTGGGGTAACTCCCTTTTTTTTTTTTAACAGATGAATGGAAAACCGCAGTCAGAACCAAGTACAGTTTATAGGATTATCAAGTCATGCCCTAAGGCTTGTGTAATGCCCCCGTAGCATTCCAATATTTCATAATCAATGTCTTGAAAGAGTTCATAGATCAGTGCGCTATCGTCTATATCGACGATTTTTTGATGTACTCTTCTTCCGAAGAAGAACATCAACACCACGTCAAAAGGATCTTAAGTTGTCTGAAGGAAAATTACCTAAACGTTAAGCTGGAGAAGTGTGCTTTTGGAGTGAAGTCTGTGGACTTCTTGGGGTTTGTTATCGCACCAGAAGGCCTAACCAGGGATGTCAGGAAGATAGAGGCAGGGCTAAATTGGCCCCTACCAACTTCTGTGAAAAAAATACAGAGCTTCATTGGGTTCGCGAATTTCTATCGTAGATTTATTCACGATTTCTCCTTAAAGGTCGCACCCTTTACTAGGCTTTTGCAAAAAGGAGTTCCTTTTCAATGGACCTCAGAGGCTGAAAATGCCTTCCAGTTTCTGAAGAGAAGTTTTACCACCGCACCCATTCTGCTACACGCTGATCCTACTCAACCATTTTATCTAGAGACCGGCGCTTCTGAGCAGGCAATCGAAGGTGTGCTATCGCAAAGGCACAAAGATACGGGGTAGTTGCACCCGGTCGCGTACTATTCCAGGAAGCTGCAACGGCTGAGATAAATTATACCATTCCTGATTAGGAGCTCCTCGCCATTAAAGATGCATTCCAGGAATGGCAACACTGTCTTCTCTGAGCTAGGCATTTGGTCACGGTATTTACCGATCACAGAAATCTTCAATTCTTAAAATCAGCCAGAACTCACATCACGTCAACTGAGGTGGTACCTGCACTTTGCTGACTACAACTTTGTAATTACTTATCGGCCAGGGAAGAATAATGGAAAGGCGGATGCATTGTAATGCATAGACACTGAGGGAAAGAATAATCTCATTAGTGAGCAAAAAATAATTCCGGAAACAAAGATCATTGGAGCAACTGTGGAGAACACCCTAGAAGACAAAATCAAAGAAGCTATGACTCAAGAAGAATTTCAGAACTGGCCTCAGGAAGATACAGCTCGAGAAGTTCGCAATGAGTTGCCGTTCCATGCCAAAGCCTTGTTTCTACCAACTCAAGAACTCCAACAACAAGCCTTGGCAGATTGTCATGACAGTCCTTTGGCTGGCCATCTTGGAACCTATTGTACCAAAGAGTTGTTGAAGAGACAGTTCTGGAAGCCAGGGCTAGCCAAGGATGTTCGATAATATATAGAAGGCTGTGGGATTTGTGCAATGGAAAAGACAGATGGACAGGCTCCTCAAGGTTTTTTGAGACCATTACCCACTCCCCGTATCTCTGGCATTTGGTTACCTGATCGTTGAATTACATTTTAGTCAGGGTTTTAGCTTAATTTTGGTGATGGTGGATGGCGTCTCTAAAATGGCTCATTTCGTCGCCTTGAAGGTAACCCCATCAGTAAAGCAAATTACCACACAGCTGAATCAGAGTTTGATCAAGATTCATGGAATCCCAAAAGTTTTGATTTCGGACCGTGGGTCTCAATTTCTATCCCATTATTGGAGGGCCTACACCAAGAAATTAGGAATAGAGACACAATATTCTACTAGCTTCCATCCTCAAACAGATGGCCAGACAGAAAGGACCAATCTGGAACTAGAAAAGTATCTTAGAATTGTTCCTTCTAGATGAAGAAGGAGAATGACCTGATCTTCTTTGGACCGCAGAATTCGCACATAGTAATGCGAAGAATGCCTCTATAGGATATTCCGCTTTTTACTTGATTAACGGGAGGCATCCAAATACTGCGGTTTCAACCCAAGAGGTCTCGGTGCCCGCAGCACAAGAACTAATCCAACACCTTAGTGAGGTGCATAAGTCAGCCACCAAGATTTTAGCGTTATCTAAGGAATGATATAAGAAGCACGCAGAAAAAAAGAAAAGACCGGAATTAGTTCTTCATGTAGGAGATAGTCTGGCTGAATATTAAACACCTACGACTCAAGGGAAATAGGAAATTCCAGCCATGCTTTGTAGGCCCCTTCCCAGTAGAACAGGTTTGGAACCCCGTAACTTATAAATTAAGTCTTCCTAAACAGTTGAAGCTACATCCAGTGTTTCACATATCTCTGCTGAAAAAGGTATCTCCTAACCATAAAGAGGCAAGAAAACCTAAACCTCTAGGCGTAGATGGGCAAGAGGAATTTAAGGTAAAAAAAATGTAGACTCCAAATTAGTTCAAGGTAAAATTTTCTATCTGGTAGACTGGAAGGGTTACGGTCCCGAAGAGAGGTCATGGGAGGTGCAATCTGATGTTCATGCTCCACGATTAATTAAGGCCTTTCATCTGCAATATCCACCCAAACCCCAGCCCGAAAGCTTAAATGTCAGGGCTTGGGTTACAAGAAGCCATGTGCTTCCCTGCACTAGCAAGACTCCAGCGTCTGTGAAACAATTCCCGGTTTCCTGGTCAATCTACCGGAGACGGCAGGTGATTGTGACCAGATGCCGAGCGATTGGAAGGGCACGCCAAATATGTAGGAATGCCAGTGCAATCGGTGTTCTAATCTCTCGTGTCTGGTTGCGAACTCGAGACCAAAGCATCTGTGAAGTGTGGCGGCAGCATTCGAAGCTGCGCACTTCACCAACACTTTTCGTGTGACAGGACCTATTGCTCTTGCCTCAGTTAGTCCGAGTTAGAGGATAGTGTATCTGCCAGCCCTAGGCGAAGGTTCGTTTTTTCGTTAGGAGTATTCGTCTGAAAGTAAGTGATGCTAATCTGTAAAATTAAGCATATTCTTGTTCCTGCCCACATACTTACCAGACCTATCAAGTGAAGCTGAGGAGGCTGGTCTTTCATCTCCGCAGGTTCAGCGGAATCCAAGGAATCCAGTTTTCTTGCGGACAGAGTCTTCTTAACCGCAAGTATACTCCTGAGGGAGTTAGAGCTACAATGTATGCGTTTATTAACAACAGGAAAACATAATTGAACTGAGAGTGAAGGTCAAAGTAAACCTGCTGTGTACTTACTGAGATGCTAATTTCTTAGTTGAAGTTCTTTCTAAATCCTGTGAATAAAAAAAATAAATCCACAATTATATAATTTGAAACTTAAATTATCGAAGAGGGGCTAACACCTATGGCTTTGAGGGTAAGGAAAGATTAGAGTAACACACAAGAATAGAAAGTGCCTAGGAGGGAAGTCGTAGAAGGTATTAATGTTGTTTCTTGTCTTACAGTTCACCACCCCAAGAGAGAGTAGAATGAAAAGAGAAAATATAGAAAAGAGCAGTGGAATGGAGTGCAAGACAGTCTCTTTGTCCCCTACCCCTTTCCCCCGGCGGGGTTCACACGATCTCCAGTGCAATTGGGGTTCGTGGGAACTTCTGTAGCGGGAGTTGGGAATTTATAACATTCTGCTCCCGAGAGTACCGGATTGAGAAGTGAGTGTGCATAGAGCTATGAGACTGCCTTCCTGTTAGGCTAGGTCATCAGGTTCCTTGTTGTGCTCTCCTCAATGGGTTCTTGCTATTTATTTAGCCCAGGGCCAAAGCGTCGGCTCCTGCGGCGCAGGGCACGCGCCGCCTTCAAGCAGCGGTTGCAGTCAGGTTCACTCTTTGTCCACCACGCCGTTCTGATCTTGCGGCCCCCAGGGAGAACAGTAAACTGGGAACCCCAACCCTCTATTCTTTGGGGGCGGTGAGGTGCAGTGCAGGAGGTGCAAGCTTGGCCATGCGGGTCCCTCCCTCGGGTCGGGGGTCTCTTTCTGTTTTGTGCGTATACATAGGAGGCCAGGTCTCTCGTCAGACAACCTCGGTCCTAATTTCTCCCGTCTGTGGGGTTTTGGGGGAGTAGGGCGTAACTGGTATACAGGGCAGGCCTAATAAGGTCTTTACCCTTCTCATGAACGGCGCAGCTCTCCAGGTCTCCCTGTGGTAGTGCAGGTCCCAGTTCTCTACCCCGCCCAACTCAGTGCCGTACTCTTCCTAGCCCCGTCGTCAGGGCTCTCTGGTCCTACCTTCGTGGAGGTCTCGTCCCGCTCAGGGTTCAGCCTTCGATGTCCTCCGATGGAGCTCGCATGTTCCTTTCACTCCACTCTCATCTCCCATGGTGGTGTTTGGCTCGCAACTCGTCTTCCAGCTCCGGGGGCTCTTCCAGGCAGGTAAGCTGTTGCTCGACCCTCAGGGGCACAGCTCAACCCATTCGGGTCCACGTCAACCCGCTGCCCTCAGTTGTATGTGGGATCGGCCCCCAGCCGCAGCGGCCCTCGTCCTAGTCTTCTGCGGAACCTAGACGGGTCCAGGGGGGCCAGCCCCCCCCACCCCACCCATTCCTCCTCTCTCACTATCGGCTGCAGGCCAGCACGAGGTAAGGGCGCAGTCTTGTTCTGGGTAACAACTCTGAGTTGCGATCTCTACCGAGCTTCCGCTGCTCTCAGTCAATGTCGCCATCTTGTTTCTAGGGCCTGCCAGCCAAGTCGGGTCTTGACCACGATTCAGTGTCGCCTGGCCTTTGCAGCTTCTTACAATAAAATGTATCTCTTTGTAGCAGTATTCATCTAACAGTCTGGACCCTCGCAGGTATTTAAAGGGGTAAGATGGTGCCAGATCGTGCCCAGCCATGAGGAGCTCCGGATAGAGCTGCTCACTGCATCAGCGTCAAGCCACACCCCCTCAATGCATAGTGGAGTATTGATGCATATTTGAGTGAGAGTTGTAGAAATAATTGAAGGAGTGTCATGCTGAGCTGCCTGGACAGGTGTGGGTCCTGTTGAGCTTCTTGCAATTAAGAGGAACCTACTGATTGAACACCTTATAATGTTCTGCTTGTGGCATCAATCTTTTACATAGAATTAAAAAAAAAAAATTCGAATGCATGTTTCTTTCTGCATATTCCTTATGCGAAGCCTTTCCCAGTCATCAGACATGATCTGAAACTTATGGGTAGCAGTGACACTACACTGCCCCTGGTGGGCTGTGGTTTGTTAAATTTACTCTGTTATATTTGTGTTTCACCAACACCGCCACCTCTCAGTTGCCTGTCTAATTCCCCAGCCACATTAGCCCACCCTCCGTTCTCCATGTGGATCTCCACCACCGCCTACCCACCCGTCATTGTTTGTGTGCTTCAACAGCCCACCCTCCATGTCCATATGCCTTCTCAGTCCCTTCTGCCATTCCTCTGTTGTCTGTGTGCTTCACCAGCCATTCTCACCCACCTTCCGTTGCCTCTGTGCTTTCTCCATCCCTCCCGCGCGTCCTCTGTTGTCCTTATGCTTGCCTTACTCTCCTCTCCTGTCTCCCCCTGCTGTCAGCTTACTCCCCATCCCCTCCCTCTGTCAGCTTGCTTCCTCGTCCCCAATACCACCCCCGTTGTCAGCTTGCTTCCGCATCCGCTCCCCTGTTGTCAGCTTGCTTCTCCACCCTCCTGCCCTCCATTGTTAGCTTGCTTTCCCAGTCCCTCCCACCCACACTGCATTGTCAGCTTGCTGACCCAGCTCCTCCCCCCGCCCTTCATTGTCCATTTGTCTCTCCAGCCACCATTGTCTCTTGCGTGTCCTCTCCACCCACCTATGACCTTCTCTCCTGCCCTCCCTTTCCCCTGTGTTGCCTAATCTTCAACCCATTTCCCATTTTTTTGTTTTTTCTTAATTCTTGCTTTGTCATCTTTATTTCGACAATGTCATAAGAGTCACATTACATTCACGATATGCTTTAACAGACTTCAATTCAATTCATTGAGTTAAAAACATCAATCAGTGCATCTACGTTGGAAAATAACATCGCTATACAGTATAAAAATCCATCATAACAATTAAAAACAAGATCGTCAAAAAAGCCCAGGCATTACTCTAGACTTCTCTAAAAACTGGATACATAAATGTGCCTTCTCTCACTGTACTAGACATTCAGATAATTACGTCTCTTAATCCACATTGCTGCTAAGAATTTTGTTACTGCAAAGACGATTAACTGAAAAAGATCAGTTTTTAATATCCGAAAAGAATCGGCGCATTGTCTAATTCCCAAATTCTTACAAATTGGAACTATCCACTTTTTCCTTGGGATCTGGTATCCAGTGCAGAAAAAAATAACATGCAATTCATTTTCTATTTCTTCCGAGCAGCCTGGGCAGTTTTTAGGGGTATTTGGGGACCATTTACTTGTGAGGGCTCTGATTGGTAAAGAGCCATATCTCCATTGGAAATAGAGCTTCCTATAACCAGGAGGGCTAATATCATTCAAGACAGTTTCGAATTTTTAATAATCTTTCGTAATTATGAATGTGTTAGACAAGGTTCCTAATTGAGCGTTGGATAGGCGGGCAGATAGATTTTTTTCATAATACAGATTTGCCAACTGCTTGCGTGATATACTCATGCATGCTTGCTCCGGGTTACTCCACATAAAAGGGAGGCTCAAACTTTCAAATTCCTGTCTGATATATTTTAACCATGGAAGATTCCACGCATTAGGCAATTTTAGAACCTCCATCAGCTCTTCCCTATAATTTTTGAGCTCTGGAGTTACCCAGAGTCTCCTCCAGAAAGTCAGGGGTTTAAGGCCCAATTCCTCACTGAGAGGTCTAAGGCCCAGATCGAGCCTTAGAGGCAGCAATGGCGTGGTTGGTGGCAGTGATACCAAGTGCCTTAAAAACTTGTTTTCTGCAATGACCAACGCGGGGGCACAATTGTAGCCCCACAGTTCGCCACCATAGGTTACTGCCCCTCCTGCCTGTAATTTATAAATTTCTAGTGGTGGTCCGATTGGCTTAACTGTAGCTTTACTTAAAAGTTTGATAATGCCGCCTGCCTTTTGAGTGAGTTTTAACTGGGATTTTGTTTGATGTTGGGTCCAGGTCATATTTTCGTTGAGGGTGAGACCCAGGTACTCAAACGTCTGCACTCTTTCAAGACTAACACCTCCAATCAAAGGACTTGCTCTAGTAATTTTTGGTGGATTAAAAATCATAAATTTCGTTTTGGAGGTGTTGATTTCCAGCCCCCGTCACAGCAGAAAGCAACAAATGCGTCCAGGACCCGCTGGATACCCATAGGGGTCTTGGAGAGCAGTAGAGTGTCATCCGCGAACATAATCGCCGATACCCCAACCCCAGCAAGCCTTGGAGCGTCTCTGTTAGAGACCGCGTTCAGGTGGGCGATTACCCCGTTGACATAGAGGCTGAACAGGGTAGGCGCCAAGAGGCAACCCTGCCTCACCCCCCTGCCAACGTGGAAGCTGGATGACAACTTGCCTTCTCTCCCACACCTGACCTGCGCAAAGTTATTAGTATGGAGTCGGATCAAATTGTGCAAGAGCGGGGTAGGAATGCCTAAATCTGCTAACACACTCCACAATTTCCTTCGTGGGACCAAATCAAAGGCCGCACGGAGGTCCACGAAAACGGTGTATAGTGATCCACTCTTAATTTTGACGGTTTTCCAAAAAAGCATAGTTAGTCGGAAAACCTGGTCCGTAGTCGAAACGTTTTTTCTAAAACCAGCCTGGTATGGGCTTAAAATTTCCGACTCCTCCATCCAGCCCTCAAGGCGGTCTAAGATCAGCCTTGCAAAAGCTTCTGCGAAACATCAATTAGGCTGATAGGCCGGTAGTTGGCTGGGAGCAGAGACGACCCCTTCTTATAAATAGGGACTATTTCTGCTCCCAGCCAAGTACCCGGGATCGCCATACCCCCCAAAATAGCATTAAACATCAACGTTGGACTTTTACAAAAAAAAAAACTTTTACAAAAAACATCAACATTGGGTAAGGTGCCCATATCGCAGGTTCATGTTTAAAAAGGTCACCTGGGACCTTACCCAATCCCGGGGCTTTGCCAGCTGGGATTCTATCAATGGCAGTCATGACCTCCCCTACAGTGAATTCGTACTCAAGTGTCTCAGGGGCAGAGATAAGATCTGTGTCACATATAGGCAAGATCCCTGCTGGGTCATCATCCAGGTACAGGCTGTGGAAGTGCTCTTCCCACACCTCTGGTGCAATGTTGGGAGCAACTGCAAGCTCTGGTTCACCTGAACCTGTACTTACGATTAGCCAGAACTTGCGAGCATCCTTCACTAGTAGGGCAGATGTTAAGTTTGCCCAGTTTTCATTGTCCCACTCAATTTTGGCATGATGGATTAATTGCCGATATATTCTCCTCTTATGCTTTATACATTCCCTGTTTTGTTTCGCTTCAATTCCTCAAGGAGTTCTCTTTTTGCCAATCTGCAGGCCTCATTATACCAGCTGGGCTTTCTAGCTACCCTACGGCCTGCGAGATCAGGGGGATTTAAGATTTCAGCCAGGTTAACAAATAATTCCCTATTAAGTTCTGCCAACCCTGGAGAAATATCATGCAAAGAGAGCTGTTCCTTTAAGGCAACAGCAGCTACCAATGCTGTTACTAGCCTAGCATATAGCTCCGCCACTTGTTCTGGATGTGTAACCAGCTTATCCCATCTAACCCTGCGTCTGTTAGTTGAAAGTAGGGCCCTACTAGCCGGGCCAGCCTCAGATAAAGAACTACGCCTAAATACAGTGGGAAGGGCAATGTCGAGTACCAGTGCATTGTGATCGCTCTCTGCCCTGTATATCACTTTAAAATCTATAACCCAGGACCAGGCGCTACATTCGACGAAGACATAATCAAGGCGTGCCTCCCTCCCTGGTTTATTAAAAGTATTTGCTGGCGGGATGTCCGATTTCACCCTGCCATTGCAAGCCCTGATTGAATAATTCAGCGTCAGCGTGGTTATTTGCAATGCCAGGGGCGCCCACGATCTTACCGGCGGCCCTGCGGGTTGTGGGATTTTCCATACATCATCCTCTTCCTGGTTTACCCCATCAATCAGACCTAAAAGTTGCTCGAAGTTAGAATTTAGGTCTCCCCCTATCACAAATGTCACTCCCTCAGGGATGTCCCCTAAGAAGGAGGCAAGCTCCTCAATGGCTCTGGATTCAGAGGTAACGCTCACAGGTCTGGAGAAGATGTTGACCAGTGCGAGTCTCACCCCATCCCGCCACTCCAAAATCACACATTGCACATCCAGTGATCCCGGGTTCATAACCCTGGCCGTGCAACCCAAATCAGATCTAATCCATATTGTCGACCCTCCCGAAGGTCTACCCTTTCCCCTCCACCTGACAGGGACTGAATATGAAGCATACCCTGTACGGAATTGCTTCATATTTTGTTAATTAAAAAAAGTTCATTAGTGCTGGCTGCATCATAGCACCATATATATATATATCCTGTACACCGTTTGCCTCCGAACTCGCGCGTTCGCGCAACACAGCAAGCAGACTCCGGACACGGACCTCGAGGTGTATGAAAGGTTTTATTCCGCAGAAAGAGTCACCGACGTTTCGGCTCAGCGGAGCCTTGATCACATATAATCTCATTGCCAAAGTCATTAACCCTGGTAGGCGTGACCTAGTGGCTTTCACAATGCTTGTTTATATTTGTTTCCTATGTATAGTCGGCATGTCCATGCCCATATGAAAACATTGTTGACTAGAGGTAATAAACTTGGCTTCAGAGCCTGAAAGGAATAGGACAGAGAAAGCAGTTTATAAGCAATTCAAATTACAGTTTTAGGTAGTAGCTAGGGTACTGTGTTTCAATTTATAATAGAACAATCCATCTTCCCTCCCACACACCAAACAAGTAATAAACGGGGAAACAAAAGCGTGCTGTGTGCAGATGCTCATGAAGAAATGTAGTTAAAAAAACTATTTTAGCCCGTTCTTTCGATAAAATATTTATAGACCGAGATAGTTTTCAGTGATAGCGTAATGTGACACATTTTGCAGGCGTGTGCACAAATGTCTTCTCCATATCAACCGAAAATACTGGAAGCTACGTGCATTCAAACCTGTCGAGTAGATGAAGCTCAGAAACCTGTTAAACCTGTATTTGTTTCCGACAGCCAACTGATTGGACAATGTAAACAGAAGAGACCCTGCATGAACCCTGGGGGCTTTCTTATCACGCGTATATACTTTACTGCATTCAGAAGGAACTCCTGAAAACGCACTCCCAGGAGCTTGCTTGTCATTCGAAGAACAAACGTAGAACAGCGCCAATGCGAAGTCTGACAAACATGGACACAGTACAGCTCCCCTATTTGTATTATTAGCAGATTAAATGGATGCTGTAATTGTAGTTTGTCTCATATTAACTAACAGTCGATTCGCAGTTCCCTTAATGCAAGCCACTGAAATTATGTGGCAGTGTAGGACCACATTGTTGTATGTAGGATTGCCTTTATGCTTTGAGAAACGGTAAAATATGCCTCTTAATGTGGCCATTCTGTGGCAGAACTATTTCACTAGACTTTCATTGTACCACAAATTAACGTTGTCTAGTTAAAATCTTCTCGTCACTCATAAGTACCCATTTAATACCTGAATATAGCAGTGAGCCACTTTGCTGCAGTATGCGTAGCACTTTTTGTTAGCAACTTTTGATCATTTGAGCTGGTTATTATTGTTTTTAGTTGATAATTATGTAACAGGTGGTGATAAATGCAGTTTATTCATAACTATGCAGAAAATGTTGCAGCCACAGAATTGAATAATTACAGTGTCCCTGACTTTACCAATTTAAGATCTTTAGACTTGACAGCAAGTTAGAGATGACGAACAGCAGTAACATATCTTTGGAGAGATCAAGATGCATATCATGACGTGGAATGGCACCACAGCCAGTGGGAGCTGTGCACTTTCTATCTTTTCTTTTTTATAACATGAGATTTTTTAAATCGAATATTTGGTAAAAAGAAACGAACATTGCAGCTTTGTAGGTGCAGGTGTTCGTTTCATAAAAAGAAAAATCTATTATAAGAATTCCAGAGCATTACTTCATAGATTTTTTTTGTACATGACTACTAGAGAAAATGGATCTTACCGCCTGCGCCGACGACCTCGCACCACTAAAGAACCCTCACAACAGGCCCGGCTGCAAGAAAGCTCCCTGGTTCTCCGACGAACTCAAGGACTCCAAGAAGAACTGCCGCACCCTCGAGAAAGCCTGGCGCCACGACCAGACCACAGACAACATGACCGCCCTCAAGCACGCCAACCGCAAGCACCAACAGCTGATCCGCACCACCAAGAAGACAGCATTCAAAGAACGACTGGACAACAACGCCCATGACAGCAAGGAACTCTTCAGCATCGTCAAAGAGCTCTGCAACCCCAGCGCCGGAAACAACGACATCACCCCCTCACAAGACCTCTGCGACTCTCTCGCCTCGTTCTTCCACCGCAAGATCACCGACATACACAACAGCTTCGGCGCACCAACCATGCACCCACCCGCCGATCCAACACCCCCTACCACCACCCTCTGCAACTGGACCCCGGTTAGCACCGAAGACACCACCTGCACGATGAACACCATCCACTCCGGATCACCAACCGACCCGTGCCCCCACCACGTCTTCAACAAGGCCGACTCCATCATCGCACCCCATCTGCGGGACATCATCAACACCTCCTTCCACGTCGCCACCTTCCCGGAGAGCTGGAAGCATGCCGAGCTCAGCGCACTCCTGAAGAAACCAACAGCGGACCCCACCGACCTCAAGAACTTCTGCCCCATCTCGCTCCTTCCTTTTCCTGCCAAAGTCATCGAGAAGACCGTCAACAGACAGCTCGCCGCCTTCCTCGAGACGAACGTATCCCTCGAGCCCTCGCAGTCCGGTTTCCGAGCCAACCACAGCACCGAGACCGCCCTGATTGCAGCCACCGATGACATCAGACACCTGCTCGACAACGGGCAAACAGCAGCCCTCATCCTCCTGGAACTCTCCGCAGCATTCGACACGGTCTGCCACCGCACCCTAATACAGCGCCTCAGCAACATCGGAATCCAAGAGAAGGCACTGGAGTGGATCATCTCGTTCCTCGCCGGAAGAACCCAGAGAGTCCACCTCCCCCCGTTCAGATCCGAGGCCACCGAAGTCATCTGCGGCGTACCACAAGGATCACCACTCAGCCCAACCCTCTTCAACGTCTACACGAGCCCCCTCGCAGCCATCGCACGACAACACAACCTCAACATCATCTTCAACGCCGACGACACCCAGCTGATCCTCTCCTTCACCAACGACCCCGCCACCGTCAGGACCAGCCTACACGAAGGGATGAAAGACGTCGCCGAGTGGATGAAGAACAGCCGCCTGAAACTGAACTCAGACAAGACGGAAGTCCTCATCCTGGGATCATCGCCCTCTGCCTGGGACGACTCCTGGTGGCCCCCTGCCCTGGGCTCCACTCCCAAGCCAACGGACCACGCATGCAACCTGGGCTTCATCCTGGACTCCCCCCTCTCAATGACCAGACAAGTCAACGCCGTCTCCTCATCGTGCTTCAACACCCTGCGTATGCTCCGTAAGATCTTCCGTTGGATCCCCACCGAGACCAGGAAGACGGTCACCCAGGCACTTTTAACCAGCCGACTGGACTACGGAAACACCCTCTACGCTGGAACCACAGCCAAACTGCAGAAACGACTCAAACGCATCCAGAACGCCTCCGCACGACTCGTCCTGGACACCCCCCGGCACAGCCACATCTCCGGCCACCTGAGAGACCTGCACTGGCTCCCCGTCAGCAAGAGGATCAAGTTCAGGCTCCTCACCCACGCACACAAGGCTCTCCACGACCTGGGCCCCAAGTACCTCAACACCCGCCTGACCTTCTACACGCCCACCCGCCAGCTACGATCGACCAGCCTCGCCCTCGCCGCCGTTCCACGCATCCGCAGAGCCACCGCCGGAGGAAGATCCTTCTCCTACCTGGCAGCCAAGACCTGGAACTCCCTCCCCATCCACCTTCGGCTGACCCAGGACCATCTTTCCTTCAGGAAGCAACTTAAGACCTGGCTATTCGTGCAGTAACGTTTCCCCTCCCCCAGCACCTTGAGACCCTTCCGGGTGAGTAGCGCGCTATACAAATGTCATGATTGATTGATTGATTGATTGACCCCTCACTATCTGAAGAAGCGCTGTGGGCATTGTATGGCAATTTAGTTTTTGAAAGGTGTCCTTGTTCCTACATGCTTACAGTAGTTAAGAAGGGTTTGGTGTGGACTGGAATTGCATTGTGTCTGTTTTCATGCACTGCTGTATTGTTTCATAATGAAGAGAGACTAGGTGTATAGTTATGATCATCTTCTTGCTTTTGGTCTAGAAAAGTGATGTGAGCATTCTCTTAATTAGGTTCCTGTTCTTCTTTGCGTGCTGGGCAGGAGCTGTAAGTAAGGCCATACCAGTAGGAAGATCTAAAGCCAGACTGGCCGGATTTAGGGCTCCGAGGACTCCTGAAAAGCGTCCAGTTGGTGAAAAACCACCTTTTCGAACACCTTGGACAAAGCTGGTAGTAATGAAATGAGGCGATAGTTGGCTGGTACCATAGGATCCACTGTTGTTTTTTTTTTAAAGCGGAAGAAGCTTAGCTTGCTTCCATTGCCTAGGTACCGACGACGCCTGAAGTGACCAGTTGACAATGGATGCCACCTCAGTGCACACAGTGACAGCCACCCCAGCCAGAACTCTGGACGGGCACGGGTCTGAGGGAGAACCTGACTTAAGTGATTTAAGAATAAAAGGGATGTCAGATTCCTCCACCCTGGCAAACTGAGAGAATAATGTGTTCGGGGGGAGCAGAACAGGGGTGCTAGGGGAGGGCGTTGTGGAATTTCTGATAAGGTCAGGCTTTCCTGGATCAGTTGAATTTTTTAAATAAAAAACGTCGAAAGCTCCTCACACCATCCCGAGGAAGTAGGGATGGTCTTGTGTTCAGCACCAAGTGACATAAAGCTTTTTACAATGGTAAAAATCTCTTTGCTGCTATTATACGCTTTCATTATTCTGTCAGCATAGTACTGGCTTTTTGCTTTTTTGACAGCTGCGTAATAGATTCTCTGGGCCGAGCGCAGCTCCGTTTTAATTGATTAGCAGTATACAGCCCTCCATTGGCGTTCCAATTTCTTGCAACCTAGTTTTAACTCCTTCAACAATGGGGAATACCAGGGTTGGGAAGGGAACATCCGAAGGACCTTACTGGGCAAAAATTTGCATGAAGATTCAACACCCCAGCCTACCCACATGTTAAATTGGTCAATGGAGCCCTCAAGGTCAGCAGCAGGCGCTATCTGGGAATGTTGATCTTGCGAATGGAAAGGTCCCGTGGCAGCGATGGTCTGCGAAAGGATTTCCCTACATCCCAGGAGAATATGATCAGGGCATGGTCAGACCAAGTCAAAGGCAAAGGTTCTTTGACTTGCAACTCGAAGGTGGAGCAAACCAGATCAATTAGGTGACCCCTTGAGTGGGTGGGCTTGGAGACCCACTGCGTCAACTGGATCAGGACCAGAAGGTCCAACAGAGCAGTGGAGTCAGGGGCCTCCTGGGTATCTAAGTGGATGTTAACATCCCCCAAAAGGAGGAATTAAAGAAAGCGCAAAACACGCACGCCAATGGTCTACCCCATGGTCTCCCCCAGGGTCTTTAGAAAGGCCTCGAGTTGGCCGGGGGGGGGCAATAAACAAGCGTACCCCCAAGTGTAAAATGTGACGAGAGAGTAAAGGAGAAATCAAGAGCCTCGCCCTCCAGCACATCCACGGAGGCTTCACAAGCAAAGGCACACGTTTCCTTAAACACCACAGCAGTTCCCCCCCCCCTCTCCCTGTCGTGCGATCTGTACGTGGTAGGTGATACCCCCGGGGGATAGCGAGCTCAACCACCGGCTCGCATGACTCCCTAAGCCATGTTTCCGTGATGAATAAAACATCAAGTTTATGATCCACAATCAGCTCATAGATGTTTGCCGCATGTTTGACCATTGAGCGAGCATTGATGAGAGCTGCCAGAATGGCCGGCCCCTTCGCAGCTGTAGTACCCCCACTAACGAAATTGGTGGTCGAATGGAAATTACAACTCGGGCAACTCAAGGCAGGATCAAAGATGATGCTACAACATTCATGACCTACCCGGGTGGCCTGATCCAGGGATGACAGTGCAGCTCGGTTGTAAGTACGCCGTACCTCGACCCCTGGGTTACAACCAGCAGCGTGGCTGGCCCTGGGCCCGTCCGGCGCGCGGACGGGCTTGCATTTGGCGCGCCCGCTGCGCGCGTCCGCTGCGCGGCGTCCGCTGCGCGGCGTCCGCTGCGCTTCCGGTCCAGCGTGGCTCTAAATAGGCACGCCTGGCCACTAGCGCGCTAACCCGGGCGGAAGAAGTCGCCCGGAAGTGGTGTTAATGGAAGTCTTCCCTCCGCAGCAAACGGCACAAGCCGCGGCGGAACGGGGAAGCCTCTAAAGCCCAACAGAAGAATGTGCAAAATAAGCAAGAAGTAGCAGCAGAAAAACGGTAAATTTGAACAGTTTCTTTAAAAGCATAACATCGTTTTTTAAAAAGAATTAAGAACAACTACTGCAGTGCAATAATCCATATAAAATGCAAGATTTGGCAGACAGCTTTCTATCAGCTTGTGCCCTTAGCGAGTGTCTGGCCCGCAGTTGCCTTTAGACTGTTTACGTATATGACAACATATCCCTTTAACAACCCCCCACCCCATTCCCCCTTTTGGACGTCTGTATTACTTTTCACGTTTATATAGTGTACTGTCTGCTCAACTGCTTTACGAATGCTTGTCTTGTCTGTTCCATGGGTTTATTGCCCAAGTCTCTGTCTACTCCTCTGATGGGGGATGTCAGCTATCATTACCGTCCATGCGTGTAGGTCATCTTCTAGTTTGTCTTCTAGTTTGTCGTCTCTCCGGACTTGTTTCATTCTTACTCTCTCGGCAGTTGCCCACTCACACATGTCTTTCAGCCATCTTTCCCTCTTCGTGGGCATTGGTTTTAGCCAATCAATTGCAATTCGTCTTTTTGCTATTATTAAACCGAGCAGCACAAACTTTCTACTCAACTTCCTGTTTTTAGGCGTTAGGAGCAGTCCTAATAGGTGTGCCCGTACCTCCATGGTGACATCCCAACCCGAGGCTACTCGTATTTGCTGCAAAACCTCTTCCTAGAATATTACCACCATCTATGCACAACCACACCACATGCAGGAAGTCAGCCTTTACCTCATGGCATCTGGGGCACTCAAAGGAACGTTTTGGACATATTTTTCTCAGTACTTTCGAGGTAAGGTAAGCTTGGTGAAGACAATTGTATTTAAAAGGGGCATTAGAGCACCCCTCTTTTACCCTTTCATGTATTCTGCTCCATTCTTTCTCTATCATGTGTTCTCCTGTCGCCACCTACCATCTCACCTGTATGGGGAGTGGTTTCTGTGGTAGGTCCTCACCTATTGCCTTGTATAGATGAGTTATCGTGTGCCTTCCCTGCTCCATGTATAACATCACTTGCAGAGTTCTTGTTACAAGGGGTTCCTCCGGAAATGTTGGCCATAGATTACTGACCACTCAAGAGATCTTTGCATATTGTATATACTGTCCTCTGCCTGAATCAAAGGAGGCCACTGCATCCTCCCTCGTTATAAACTGCCCATTGTGGTATAAATCTCCCATCGTCCTGCATCCCCCTATTTTGTATTTGTGGATCGAGATTGATTCCGCGATCCTAGCAAATGGTGGAATCACCCACAGGGGTGCATCCGGTGCGTATGGTGCATGTCTCACTACCTTTCTGACTGTGGTTTTCCATACCTCAGTTGCAGCATCGTTTTTATAGCTTTTCCGATTATGTGCTTTGTTTCTAGAGTCATTTCAGCTTGTTCTATGAGCAGGGCAGCCATGCTCGTAAAATAAGGTGATCTAACTTCAGAAACAAATCCTAGAATCAAAGAATGATGCTGCTTGGCTAGCAGAATTTACTAAAAACGGGCCTCGAGCAGTTTTCTCTGCTGCAACCAGGGGTCACAACCGGAGCTTCGGTGCTGCAAGGAAAGGTCTGCTAGGCCGCCAGCGGCCCGTGAGCTGTACTTTGAGTACAACTACTCTACAGGATAAAGTATCTTTGGTCCAACATATGGTGGCCCATAAAAGTGAAGGAATTCAAACTAAGGGCAATTGTGCAGCTGATTTGGCTGCAGGGAGTTGAACAACCTTTAAGGTTGCTGGTGTGACTCGATTGCTAAAGAAGATCCATACGAATATAAAAGTCCCCGATTGGTTTTTACCTCCAACTGTTTCTATGGTTGTCTTTAGGGCTCGCGCCTGCGTTGCAGTGCGCAGTTTGGCTCGCGTAGCGAGAGCCCTTTTGTATGGGTTTCTGAAAGCTGCTCACACGCTCGTGCGTGTGAGCAAGCTTTCGCCGGCTGCCAAGCTTTCGCCGGCTGCCATTGGGTTTAGCGTGTTTTTTAAATAAAAATAATGCACACAATTGGGCAAAGGCGAGCGCATGTCCTGCCTTTGTTCCGTCCATTACCACCGGTGGCCAGCACGTGCAGCAGCGCGCGTTCGCCTCTCTGCCGCGCTCCCTTGCAGGAAAGCGTGGTTGCTACTTCCCCATAATCGCACAAGGCTGTGGGTGCCTGTGAGTAAAGGAGAATATGTGATTGGGTCTCATGGTGGGTGCCCTTTGGGGTGTGGGTGGTGGAAGGTGGAAGCAGAGAGGTGCTACAGAGCAGAAGCAGTTAACTTGTGATATGGTTTATCACTTCCGCAATGGGCCACTAAAGCTGTTCTCGTTATTAAATAGCTCTGCAAAGTTGAAAGTGGGGCACCTTCAGAAATTCACACCCCACTAACTTGTGCACTAATGTAAATCCATGTGTGCAGTGCCCGGCAGCGCTTGACTGAAGGAATCGCCGCGTGTATTTGTTCCTCAGTGCATCCTAAGAGCTGCACCAGTGTTTGGAAATGTTCCTGCCCTGGTCCCAGCAGGCAAGGTCTACCCCCACCCCTTCCACAGAAGCTACAGAAATCAGTAGTGCGAACCCGTCCGTTCGGACTGAGGTTTTCATTTTCATGATCTCTGTTCTTTACACAGTTTGTTAGCTCTGCAATGTATCTAGAATTCCTTTCCATTTTCACGACACCTTTTCTCGCCAAGATTATTTATTTGTATACGCCGTATCTCAGCTCTCTCAAAGGAGTGGACATGAGCCCCTAGCTCTTCATTGAGAGAGCAGTAAATGTAACAAAGAGAGAGAGGGGTCTATGCGTGTTTGTGTAAGCGAGGCTGCCTATAAGTCTGTTGTAGTATGCATATCTGCACGTATGTGTGTTATTTATGGGCATGTGTGTCTGCATGCTATGTGCCTCTACCTGCATGTTTTATTTTTTTTTAAAAAGCCGAACCCATTGATTTTGACAATGCTTGTTTTGATTAGGCAGCGAGTGTATTGCTAGCAGTGCAACAGGAAGTGACCGGCTGTGAAGAGTTCATTTCCAGGGGCTTGCACTAGCAATGGGTTCAGAGACCTGCTGGTGACAATGCAGGGCTGGCACTTTCTGTTAACCTTCCCAGGCTGATTACAAAGTTTACTTATGCAGTCCATGAGTTCTTTGAACTAAATAAAACAAGCATTTGCAATGCAAAATGTCTCGCATTTGTGAGCGTTTTGAGCTATTGGTGTAGCTCAAACCTTAATAATGCAAGACCTATTGCATTGCAAATGCTTGTTATACCTGGGATTGAGAATAAACATGTACCTAAGTGAGATAGATTACATCTCTTTAGGGCAGCTCTTGCTGGCATCAGAGCTACTCTTATCAGTGCTATAGCAACAATACAATATTGCGCTTATACACTTTTTTGTTGTATGAATTTTCTCATTTGTATGCTTTTTTTGTCATTATTGCACAAACCTTTTGTGTTGTATATATTGTAATTGGGTATACGTTCAAATGAATATTGTATGTCACTGTTTCAATTATGTGTTATACATTTCACGACGTGCACAATTGAGTGTAATTATTTTTCTATACAAAATATCAAAACATTGAGCTGAATAAAGCTGAGTCGCCCTCTAATTGATGGTTTAGGGTGCCCATTAAACCTATGGTAATAGTCTTCCTGGAGATTTTGTTTTGCTTACAAATAGTATAGTGGTCCAGTCCAGGTAGTCGGGGATCCATGCCTTGCTTGTTTATACTGTTAGTAGAGCGGACCGTGGTCCGCAAGGATACTATTCCAAGAATCTAAGTATACACATTGGGTGTTCCCTAGCCAGCCCCAACAAGGCTCACTAGGTAAATTGACATGTCCGAGAAGAAAACACTGTCCTTCAGTGAAGATCATATTCAAAAACTTATTTCTGACCCAACCCTGTTTCCTGCAGTCACACTTAGCAATTCTGCTAAACAGCAAAATGTTTCTGAAACTAATTAGACTTAAAAAAATAACACGTCAGAACAGAACTTCATGGTCATTTCCTGGTTGAACATTTAAAAGCAGGAACTATCCCTGGGGGCTCCAAGTTAAAAAAGCCCATTTTTATTGAGGACCCAGAATATAAAAAGGGTTTCAGCTATATTAGCACCCTGTGCAGCCAAGACCTAATGGTACACTCCATTGAGACAGCACAAAGGATCTGCAAGAAGAAATTGAAGAACAACTACAGGCGATAAAAGACAATCCTACATCAGCGGAGGTAAAAACACTAATTGAAGAAATAGAAAAATAAATTGCAGCCTTCAAAGATCATACAATCAACTTCAAGGTGAATCGATTTGAGAAAGACAAGAAAGCTTTCAAGATTGAAACCGGTTACCCGTATTTAAAGGACAACTTTTATTCAAAACCAGACTCCAGAGGTTTCTACCGGAGTACCAGGGAAGATCCAAACAAAGATTCCTTACATTCTCAGAAACTTCATCAGAATCGACAGGGGACTCCTACCCAGGGGAAGGCTCCTCCAACTTCAATCAACAGAAGGAGCCTTTTTTAGAGGAAGGCCAACAGAAGCCACCCGGGAGGTACAAACAACCATGGGAAATGAGAACACAGAGACAATATTACAAGTCGTGAAAAATTCTTCAGTAATCAACCTTTAAAACCCTTAAGAAGGAACAAACAGAGGTCTTAGAAATGGGACTCAGTTTTGTTTCATTAGTTACAATGGACTTTACCAAGGCCAAGATGGAAATTTTAGAACTCTTTCAGAAGATACGCCTTAGAGCATTTTTTATGGACAAGGAGGACACGACGAGACCAGAAGCGTCTGGGCTACGCAACAAATCAATGTTCTGTCCCCCTCCATACAGCACACCTAAGAATATACTTTCATTTGAACATGCTGTACTGTCTTCCCTGAATGTGCTTGAAAAAAAGTGGGTTTCATTAAAAAAAATATCATTCAAGACCATAAGGCTATCACTGCGCTAAAAGATCAACAAGAAGCGGTTATCAAGCCTGCAGACAAGGGTGG
Source organism: Lissotriton vulgaris (assembly GCF_964263255.1). Taxonomy (NCBI): domain Eukaryota; kingdom Metazoa; phylum Chordata; class Amphibia; order Caudata; family Salamandridae; genus Lissotriton; species Lissotriton vulgaris. The sequence continues at coordinate 1,685,325,489 of NC_141693.1, read as the reverse complement.
GGCAGTAGTAATCTGATCACAACAGGCATATCTCAGAGAAGGAAGACTGATTCCACAGGACCCCCACCAAGGACGTTGCCTATGAAATTCAGAAGATAGTCATGCATGGTATTTACCAAGGCATACTAGGACCAAAAGAATCGTAATATCTAAAAAAGAAGCACCCAAGGACCCCTCTACTTTACTTCCTTCCGAAGGTCCTTTAGGTTGCAATCAACCCACCCGGCCGGCCCATTGTGTCCGGTTGCAAATCCATCTTGGAACCAGTATCCAAATACGTAGATGTGTTTTTAAAACCTTTTCTTCAAGAAGTTCCATCTTACCTACGTGATACTAGGGTCGGACTAGCCGTAGCGGGCACCGGGCGTTTCCCTGGTGGGCCGCTGGGGTGGGGGCCGATTTTGAGCCCTTGGGGGACGTTTTTGTTACAGGGCGTTTCTGCAGCCCTGTAACAAAATCGCCGAACCGGCCCTGGCTAGCAGCTCGACTGAGCTCTTTGCCAGGGCCAGTTTTGGTTCCCAGTCCGGCCCTGCTTGATACTATGGATTTTCTAAACAAGATTGAAGGCTTTCTATTTGAACCAGAAGTACATCTACTAGTTACAATGAATTTGTCGTCATTATATACGCAGATCCCTCAAGAAGATAGATTAGAGGCTGTGGAGTCATTTTTGGACTCAAGACCAAGACCACATCTGGTACCTACAGACTTCATCTTGAAACTTGCTTCAATATCATTAGGGCGGAACATTTTCAAATTCGACGACTAATCTTTAATCCAAATCAAAAGGACCGCCATGGGCTGTCCCTTTGTGCCGGAAATGGCAGTGCTGTATATGGCCAAATATGAACAACTATTTGTGTATCAGAACAATCCTTATATTGCTCACATAAAACAATGGTACCTATACACCGACCATGTGTGGTGCCTATGGGAGGGACCCGAAATAACTCTAAAAGAATTCCACACATGGTTGAATGACCGGAGTCCAGACATCAAATTTAGTTTGGAATTCAGTATCAAGAACCTTCCCTTCCTGGAGGCCAACGTCAAAACATCATTGAATGTTTTAGTCACCACGCTTCATACAAAACCTACTGATAAAAATAACGCCCTCCATTATCGGAGCTACCATCCCTCCAATCTTAAGAACAATTTGCCCTATGGGCAATTCTTGCGCATTCGGCGCAGCTGCTTCAGACGTGAAGACTATGAGCTACACGCAGAAGCACTGGTCAGCAAACGTATGGACAGGGGATATCTGAAAAAACCTCTGAAACATTCGGCAAAAAGAGCTTGGTTCACTCCGAGAGAACATATCTTGACTAAGAAGACCAAGACTCCCAGTGAACGCATTCTCTGCATGTCAACATTCGGCCCTCACACAAATTCTGTTAAAAAGATCATACGCAGTAACTTGCATCTAATCCAAGGAACGATGCCACACGTTTGCACTGAAAAAAACCAAGGCATTGGACAACAAATTATCAGGCAGCAGAAACTCCGAAGAAAACCAGTGACGCTGTACATGATGTTGTGGAGTGGTGTTGCTCACTGGTTAGAGGCGGCAGACCCAGAAGCAGAGGACGGCCCGGGACCAGGGTTCAATCCCCGACGCGGCAGGGTCGTGAACCAGGGTCAGTGGACTCGATAATTCTCGCCTCAGTGCGTACTCTAACCAGGGATCACACTCAGCAACTCTGGGCATTAGCTTGCCTCATCTCCACAACGGCCCCCCACAAACGCCGGGGATGACTGGTTTCACCTTGGAGATATCCAGGAAGGGACATCTCACAGAGAAAGCCAGGACGGGTTCCCCAGCGGTCTATAGCGCCAGGACGCCTCCGGGTAGCAGTGCGCTTTACAAGACACACACATTTACGTGTTAAACCTTCAACCTGTACAAGGCCATCATAAGTGTGGGACATGATCGGTTTGCGACTCTACTATGGAAGGAACTCTGTTCACTGATGGACAGAGACACTGGCGTCATAACGAGTTTATGAACTGCAAATCTAGAAATGTGGTGTACACCATCACATCTCCATGCAGAAAGATCGACAATAGTAAAACCACCCAAGAAGTACGCCAGCGCATTGTTCAACTCCGCTCACGCCTTAAGAACAATATCTGACAGCGCCGATGGTCGAACATTTTATGTCCCTCAAGCATTCATACGATGACTTCAAATGGACAGTTCTGTCTTTAACAAAGAGAAATAGTCAAAGAGGAGGTTACCCTGAAGTTCTTTTAGCTCAGATAGAAGCTTTCCTTATCATGAAATTTGACACAGCATTACAAGAATTAAATGAACCTTCTGAAATCGCCAAACTTTAACCACACAGTTTGCCACAAACCATGTAACAAAGACTGCATGTGGGTCATCTGACCTACTATCCTTTACCCGGGGCAGTGGGTCAGTCGGCTCCATGACAGTCTCTTGCCAATTCTGAAGACATAATCTAATCTTACCTTGCTAAAACTACATGACCCACAATGCACTGAGGTCATGTGACTGCCGACATTAGAACCGGGTCACTAACATAGTTGCTTTTGAGAGCGCACAACACGAGGAAAGCTTTCCAGCACGATGGATTCCTGCACGCTGTCTCGCCAATTCCAGCAGTAACAGGCAAGTGAGACATTTGAGACTTAAACAAACACATACATTTAACCCGTCAGTATGGGTTGAGTTAGAAGCTATAATAAGCTTTCTCACTTTAATTCGCAGGCTTTTGAAACGTGCTCATGCAGCACAGCGAGATTAACTTTTACGATCCTCTGATGCACGCAGTTGCCTAATGAGGTACCAGAAATTCTGCTTTTCGTTGATGCTCAGGCTTATTAATGTTAGATATACCACCGACTTTGTTTCAAACAGGTTTTTACAGAAATCAAGCCCACAAGGGTCCTGATACAAACACCACACAGAGTCTGCCCTAATTAGAGTGAAAGGTAGGACGTTAAACCTTTTTAATTGATAGCAGCTCAATCAAGGGCCCCAATAGTGCCAGCATTCTGACGTTGTTTTTAACTTTGATTTACCAGAACCTCTACAGTATGCGGAACGCCGCCCTCCCACAGTAGCTGGCATTCCACTGCTAAATCAAGGTACATATAGAAGCATAGCTATTGGTATCATAGGCAAAATTTGTGACAGCAAATAGGCGTGGGTCATATAGTAAAATGTTGTTTTTTCTTCTTATAGAACTGACGTCCAAGTCCTGAGGATAACCCTAAAATCGTGACAGGTTCGAAACGCGTTGACTTTTTTGAGCATGGGGCATTTCAATCCGGGGTGTGCCGGAAGGGAATTAGCTAAATTCCTTTTTTCTCCAGGCAACACCCATATACATTTGTGTAACCTCCTCTCTTGCTCACAGGCAGGATGAGTAACAGTAACTCCTACAAAAAGAGAATGTCCTCCTAGTGCTCATCTGCAGAATTAGGACTGGTCAAACAGTATTGCACGTATACACTTTTTTGTTGTATGAATGTTCTTATTTGTATGCTTTTTTTATCATTATTGCACAAACCTTTTGTGGTGTATATATTGTAATTGAGTATATGTTCAAATGAATATTGTATGCGTCACTGTTTCAATTATGTGTTATCCATTTCACAACGTGCACAATTGAGTGTAATTATTTTGCTATACAAAATATCAAAACATTGAGCTGAATAAAGCTGAGGTGCCCTCTAATTGATGGTTTAGGGTGCCCATTAAACCTATGTTAATAGTCTTCCTGGACATTTTGTTTTGCTTACAAATAGCAACAATACTGGCAGCTATAGTTACCAAAGAATGCAAATACTTATGTACTGCAATGTAACATTTCACAGCCCCTATTCCCCTTATATTTTGGTGTTGTTTTTTACTCAGCCGTTTTGGCCCACTCCCAGCAGTCAGTTTCAACACATATTGATTGTGGTCAATTCCTGCTTTAGATTCCTTTGGGTGTAGCCAAAAAGACTGTCACTGCTTGAGCGGTCATTTAAGATTTTCAGTTCCTAGTAGCAATGGGTGAAGTTCATAGTTTTCAGTTAGACAATGGTCACCCTTTGTCAATGTGGCGTTCAAGGATTTTGTAACTGCTCAGGGCATATTCACATTCCTTCAATCTGGGATTGTATGGTGTGGTTGAGCAACCCATTGGTATATTAAAGCAAGTCTAAGCTGCTAGGGTATTCAATTCTGGATTGACATGATAACCACAGTCCCTACGGGGCTCAATGAGCACTCAGTAACTTGCCTAGAAGAGTGTTAGGTGGCTGAACCCTTTATGAAATGCTTGTCAACTTTTCAATATATGTAATTGATCTTGATCTCCCTAGAAAGTTGGATGAATCTAAATTGGATTCATCTGACCCAGTTGCACTATTGAATTTGTTTCAGATAAGGGAAAGTAAGAGAAGTGAGAAAATCAAAAGACTTAAACTCTGAGCATTGAAGAGAAAGCTGGTACCAATGGTGGCTCTCACAAGTGGGAAGGCTAACACAGGAAAAGATCTGTGACCAGAAAGTCTAAGGCTCATTTTACAGACTGTGTTTTACTTCCTGGGATAAAAGGCACACATTGTAACCCTGCCACCACAGCCTGATATGAAGAAAAAAAGGAAGGTATTCATTGATCACATAAAGAAAAAAAACTGACTGATTCTATTCAGCGGCCTAATGGCAAACTGCCTGCAGGCTAGTCCGGTACATCGTCTCTATTTTCCGGAGTTACCCCAAAAAGAGTAGAGCCAAGTTAAAATAAACCAAAAAAATCTACATCAGTTGAAATTATACAGATACAAGCGATTGCACTATCCTGAAATGAGCCCAATCCGGAGCAGCAAACAGGCGCGTTTTTCCTTTAATTCTCCAACAAATGCATGAAATGTCCACTTCCATGACTAGTCCTCACTTCAGGTACATTCTTAACTGAAACATCTATAGCTACCCACCCTGATCCTCCATTTAAATCTTTGCTGCCATCATAATTTTTCTTACGGCTTACTATGTTGGTTATTGTTTTATTGATGGTGCACAGACACTTATTTTCCTGAAAGTTTAACATCACCTCTTGTGATTAAGGAGTGCAGCTGCATTACATGTTGCACAGAGCAAAAAAGCCATTCCTGCTGCCACCACCATTGCATATCATCTGAAGATGTTGTGTGGGAAAGGGTTCCATTTCATATTGTGGATCCTACAGAAATGATTAAAATGTCCTACATTTTGAGAATTTAATTAGATGTTATTGTCACACCAGGTCTTTTTTAAAGTTCATGGGTCTTTATTGCTATTAAACAACTGATGACTGATTAGAGTTTGTGTGCTTCATGTGTCAGGGAAGAGTATTAACGCAGAAAATCATCAGGATTTGTTCTACTTTCATTGTTATGGACACCACCATATTCATCGGTCAGAAAGCCAAAGGAAATGATAAAATCGTACACAGTGGTAGAATTGTGTTTCTCTGCCAATTAATAGTCCTATTAAGCTTTAACAAAAAGTTGTGATATTAATAGTGAAGACATTTCAAATCCATCTGCATTTTAATATTTGACTTTACCTAAAAAATGTTTAAAGATTTTGATTTCTTGAAGTAGGTTTATACACCACACAAACTCCAGGTTTGAAGCTGCAGGAGCGGTGGGGAGCGAGTATTGGTGGGGCTACATCGACTTCCCCTATCCCCCCCCCCCATCCCTTGACTCTTTCTGATCCCTCCATCCGCTTCTGCTGTGTACTGGGGCCGCTGTGACGCGGTGTCGAGCAGCGAGTCCCGCTGAGGAGGTCAGAAGTTGGCACACCTGCCTGTGTAACGCCGTTGACACCGGTGGTGGTGTCCCAGGTGGTACAGTGATAGAGGAGCGGCAGAGGAGGGCTCGGCCACACCCCAGTGAATGTTGCGGCCCAGAAGAACGGCCGACCCCATCGGGGGAAAGATCAGCGGGGGCCAAGAGCATCAGAGGCGGGACGGCGTATCTCGAGGCAAAGAGCGACCAGTGATCGGCGGAGAACTCGGCCGCTCCAGAGCAGGTGCCGCCGAGGAGATGGGTCCCTGATCGGTGAAGTTTAAGGAGGCCGGCGTAGAGGGGAAGGACCGGCGATCACCATGAAAACATCAAGACGGGTACTGTGAGCTGTTGAGAGGAGCAGGGAGCTCAACAGCCGTACAACAGGGACCTTAGTTTGAGGGATTAGTGCGGTCCCCCCCTACCCCTTCACTCTGCCGAGAGACTTAACCAATGGGTTGTGAACCAGCGACAGAGAAGGTGCATGTCATGACATGGAACCTGGCAGTGTGGCACAAAGCAAGTAAAGGGGCCAACACGAATACAGTGGCCAAGCCCAAAAAACTGTGGTATGCAGTGAGTTTTCAGAGCCCACAGGGACACGAGAGACAACAAAGCTGCGATGTAGTCACCCCAGACAGTGATTGCTCCTGAAATATTGCCTGTACCTTCCTAAAATGACGGCCGCAACAAACCCTCCTGAGTCTCTCCTGACCTTATCTCCTTCTTCCCCCTACCCCCTACCCCTCTCCGCTCTACTCTTCTCCACTTTCCTGCTATTTAATCACAAGACGTGATGTTAAACTTTCAGGAAAATAGTGTCTGTGCACCATCAATAAAACAATAACCAACATAGTAAGCCGTAAGAATAATTATGATGGCAGCAAAGATTTAAATGGATCAGGGTGGGCAGCTATAGATGTTGCAGGTAAGAATGTACCTCAAGTGAGGACTAATCATGGAAGTGGACATTTCATGCGTTTGTTGGAGAATTAAAGGAAAAACCCGCCTGTTTGCGGCTCCGGATTGGGCTCATTTCCGGATGCCCTCACCTGTCTTGGCCCTTAGTCCCCACCCTGTTTATCTGTGAATTTTCCCCTGTCAATTGTGATCTAGCTATTTTGTCTTATGCCCGATGTAGCTACCGGGTTTAGCTATAGGGGACAGGCCGGGGATTCCCTTCTTGGACATCACCTACCCAGTCGGTCTTTAGACCGACTTCTTTTCGTCTCTTCCTGCATCCTCCCTCTATTTATGTCTCTCCTTCTCTCCTCTCTCAATGTATTGAGACTGAACTATTTTGTCTGATGCCCGATGGAGCTACCTGGTTTAGCTATAGGGGAGATGAGCCGTGGATTCCCTCTTTGGTCGTCACCTACACAGTCTGTCTTTAGACAGACTTCCTTTCGTCTCTCCTTGTTGTCTCTTCCCTTATCCTGCCTTTCTCACCTCCCCTGCCCCCTCCACTACTTTTCTCTCTCCTTTCTCTCCTCTCCTAATTATATTGCCTATTTTTTGACGTATAGTGTAATTGTTGATCTTTTTCTGTTACATTGTTGATTCTCATGTAAAGCGGTCTGATACCTTCGGGTCTAGCCAGCGCTATATAAAACTCTTTAAATAAATAAAATAAAAATTATCCATTTCTGAAACTATTTATACTTATTGGAAGGAAAATACTAATGAGACAAGTGTTAGGGAATCATTTTAGGACATGATTGATTCCTAGGGAAATTCTCTTTTTGAGTGCAAAAGACTACTTACATGAGCTTTACTTCAGTTATCTCATTTTTTTTTTTAAACCGTCAATTGCAAAAAAAAAATATATATATATATATTTGACACATTTTGTAGATTGGAAGTGTAAAGAAAATATTTTTGATAGTGACTTGAATACCACGATTCAGAACAGCACTTATAATTCAACAATAGCCTTAATGCCGATAGATAGATAGATGTCCGATATCGGACGGACCTGAGTCCATCCGACATCGGTCAGCAACCGTTACGGACCAACCCACTGTCGTCGGTAACGGCCCTGCAAACACGATGAGACTGAACCCTGTTCAGTCGCAATCGTATCCCACACAATGGGAGCATGCATTCCGGGCAGAATGCATGCCCACATTGTGCAATGGAGGAGTGCAGTCCATCCCTGCACCCTGTGGCCGACACCCCAGGGTGCCTGCCACCGGGTGCAGGGATCTACTTAGGGGAACCATAGGTTCCCCCAGGCCGCCATTCGACAGCCTCGAACCCATGGGGACCCTACTGTGGGCCCCCAAAGACAGTTTCTGACTGCCTTTTCGTGACGGAAAGACTGGCACGAAAAGGTAGTGAGAAACTGCCATCATACTCCCTCTGTCGTAAAGAGGCGCCCTGGGGGGTACTGAAGGATTTCTGGACGGCGAACGGGCTCTCTGAGCCTGTTGTCAGCCATCTGGAAATCTGAGTCTGATTCCTTTCTGACCGAGCCCATCGGAATGGCTCGGTCGGAAAAGAATCTGGCCGGCACATTCCGATGCGGGCGGAAGGTCTCCGAACGTCGTTTGGAGCCCTTCTGATTGGAATCGAAATCGGCCCCTACGTGTTTGTACAGGTTTCTGCCTAAAGCTGCAGGTCCACTAGCTAATAGACCAGATCCTAGGTATAATGCATATTCTCCTATTACAGCAAACAACTATAGCGTAGACAAGCTCTGTCTAAGGAGGTTAACTTAATCTAGCCTGAATGTTGTGAAAAAAACATGTTAATAATCAGTGAAGATTTGGATTTAAATGATTTTCTTTTGGACACGCATCATGTGAAAAGTAAAAATGTTATAGCTTTTATAAACTATGTACCTTTTCAGGACAAGCATTTAAAAAAGACCATTTTAGATCTCTAAGGTGAGACCTACTGGCCTTGCAAATGACAGTAGGTCTCACCTTAGAGACCTGAGATTGTCTTTTCTACATGATGTACAGCATCAAAGCAGATGATATACAGATTGAAGGAAACATTAAAAATAAAATGTGGATGATGACTTGACCACTAGACTGCATCATTTTGTCGGCATGTGCATGCATTAAACATGAATGCAAACACCTACCAAATGACGCAGCCCTGCATTCACATCATCAAACTTTTTTTAAAGTTACTAATGGGGTTGTGGTAGCTGGTTGGGGAGACAGAGAAGCACATGGGCAAGAGCTAGCAATGTGGAGTGGGGGAATCACATGAATGATTGGAGATCAACTTGGAGGAGAACTGGGGGCAGAAACACACGGGCAACTTCGGGGCACAGAAGCACCCAGACAAGAGAGAGCACAACAGCATAGGTGTGAGTCTGAATAACACAGGTGAGAGAGAGCGACATGAATTGTGGGTTAGAAGGGCTGAAAAGCACACGATGGACACAACTGGAAAACATGTGCACTCTCATGAAGTGCATAAACAAAAAGAAAAAGGTAGCTCCCAGTACACGAGCAGTGGAAGGTTGGCAGTGCTCCAGCAAATACAAGAAGAGGATATAAAGCCCACAGAAGCTAACAAATAAGAAGCAAGCAATGAGAGTGTCAATACAGCCAACCAGTGGCAAGCAACTGGAGGGCTGTAAGCCTACTGTAAGATAACAGAATGTTTCACAACAACCCGTGCATGTGCTGTTTTAGGCGAGAACTAAAAAGCAAGCATATTCAGAGCTAGAGGCTGCAAGAGAATCAGGGAGGATGATGGAGAAATGGTGAAGCTACTTTTAAAGTTCTTGAACATAGTTTTCAAACTTTACACATATATATTCAATTTTCTAGTACCTTTCTGCTTTAAATCTTTTACGTAGGGCAGTACTACCTTCTGAGTCACAAGAAAGTATCCTGGTCTTTGATGAATTCAACCGTTATTTTGCTCCCTTACAGCATCACTGCAAGACAGATCACAATCTCTCTGGAAAAAAAATATTTTTTTTAGAGAGGAATCCTCTAGCTTTCTTTCGATTGTACAGTTAGAGAGTCCACCTTTTTTCTGTTACGGAAGGCAGTGCCGGTCCTAGGCCTTCTGAGGCCCCGGGCGAAAGGGAAGATGTGAGGCCCCTCCAAGTGACATCACAGAAAGTGACTTCGCAGGACTTTTGATCTTAGTTATTTGGCATCAGTGAAGCAAACTAATGTGGATATCAGTAACATAGACAAAAGTAGAGGGAATGGAAAACAGGTGAGCAAATATCCATGAGTGTAACACTTGCCGTCTCCTTGAATGATTAGTTGGACATGCCCCCAAATTCCAAAGGAACCAGAGTGTCAAGAAAACAGCAGCAAGCGAGTGCCTGGAAGCTCTATCCTCTGCACGTCTCCGCTAGAGTTGATCCTGTTCCGACTTCTCTGGGTACACATTTCATTTGTTGAATGAATTAATGTCTGTGCGATAGATCTGAAGCACTTTCGGAGGTCTCGGCCTTAAATAAATCGCCTGCGATGTTTCTAGCGTGGCTTCTTCCAGCGGATTAATCCACTTTTCCTGCTCCATTCTGTGTCTCTGTCCCTTCTCTCAGCCTACATCTCTATATATTCTCCCTCCTGCTCCATCTCGTTTCCATTAATCCTCTGTCTGCTCGAGGTCCCCAATCTCATTCGTTCCATCTCTCGGTCCCCGTCACCCATGCTCCCCCACCATTTATTTGCTGTCCACCTCTCTCTCTCTCTGCCGATTTGTGTTTCTCTATCACTCTCTCTACGTCTGTCTCCGTCTCCACCCATTCGTCCACTTTCCAAGCCCCCATTTTCCACGTTCCCATCTCTATCCTCCACACTGATACCGCCACCCATACCATCGCCAAATGTACCCACTCTCAACTCTCCTGTCTCCTCTTCAACCTCTCGAATTCCCTCTCCCCATCACGCCATTGTTTATACCCCACCTTTCTTTATCGAGGTCTCTTGATTCTTCTACTTTGTACTCGCCAAATCGACAATTCTGCCGTTTCCATCTCTTGCTACCCATTTGCTGTGAATTTCCGTTTCCACATCTCTTGTCCCTGCCTCATTCGTTTCGCTCTGAATTCCTCCCCCACTTTCTTCTTGCCTTTTCCCGCGCCGGTGCAATTTGCAGGTAGCAGGACACAGTTATCTGCACTGCTTTCTGTGTACTGTGCGTTCAGAGCTGCAACCCCTCAGGGGCTGAGCAAATATTAGTACTTGTTGCAAATTTATTTAGGTGCTGCAGGTTATTTTAGTGGATACAGTGACAGTCAGACTCTGCCCCTTGTGACCCCAACCCCTTTTATGCTTACCCCTATTTACGGTATCCCTGTGTACATTTTTTTTTCTCCCACTTCCAGCACTGGTCTCTTTTTTATTCTGAACACACGCGTTCTCTTTTACTCGCAGACATACATGTGACCTCTCTGACTCGCCTGTCCACCTTTCCCCTCTGGCTCTGTTGTCCTGCCTCACACTTTAAATATTCCAGTTAAACCCCTCTAAAAAATCTACTCTTCTATCCCGCCCACTTTCTCATCATTTCCTTTTGTCTTCCTCCACCTAAACTCACCTATTTGTATTAGATACATAGCAAAAACAGTGCAAAATGATTATATACTGTTTTGGCAGCACTCCAAAGTTTCTATAATATGGCCCAAGCGGTCTTCTTATTAATTCTGGTCTCATTCCGACACACCCCTCTCTCATATTATGCTTCCTTCCCTTTCTTATTGCTTTTCTCTTCCCCTCTCTCAACATCACTATTTTCCATCCATGTCTTATTCTCTCACTTTACCATTTGCCTTATTTAGTTTATACATCTTTTTCTCTGCCCTTCTTGTCCCCCTACTTTCACCTCCATCAATAGCCTTTTAACATACATCTCACCTTCTCTCCTACTCTCTTTGTATCTTCCTTTATCCCGCTTCTTCTGTTGCAGCCTCCTGTACTATGCATTAGCACAATAAAGACATTTTCCCCCCCAAAAAAATGATGGCCTGGGGAAAAGCGCTGCGCAGTGAGCACAGCACAGTGCATTCTTCTGTCCGTCCAATAATATCGAGAGTGTGTGTGTTTCTCAGGGGTGCCCCGCAGTGCCCCCCCCCCCCCCTGAGAAACACACCCACTCTCGATATTATTAGACGGACGGAAGAATGCACTGTGCTGTGCTCACTGCGCAGCGCTTTTCCCCAGGCCATCATCATTAATTATTCCCGCAACTGCGGGGCAGGCGGCGCCGGAGGGCCCCCCCCTGAGCGCGAGGCCCTGGGCAGCTGCCCATACCGCCTATGACAGAAGTTCCACATATGATGTGGCTACTTCATGGAGTAAAGTATTTGCCTATTACTGTCTTTCGTTACTATGACGTCCCGAAAATGTACGTCTCTTGGGTGGTATAGTCTCATACACAATATACTATTACAACACTCTTGGCAATTCCCTTTTGAGTTCTGTTGTTTGGCTAATTCTGCTTTCATTTGTACATCTGCATGTACTAATCCTTTAGGACATTTACTTCTTTGTGAGGACATAATTTTTCATGGCTCTCGTAACCTTTTGAAGCATAGCTTTGCTTGTAAACCCCCGGTGACACCTGCCTCCTTCATTCCCTCCTATAACACTTTGTTAAATAACTATAAATATGTGATTCAAATAAAAGATTCATGTTATCCCAAGTTTGTGTTCAATGTGAGTAGCCTTATCCGTCTGAATACCAGTACTGCAAAACTATTGCTTTCTGTCTAACAGAAGATCTGCTTGCTAATCTGAGTGCTTTCTAGACTGTGTGCTTTCGCAAACCTTAACCACCTCATATGAGATCTATGTTTCAAGTCTTTAACTATGTTCATACTGTCATCTTGCATATTCTGTTGGAACAACTAGCTGTGATTCCTGTGGACTGCTGGAACTGATCTAACCTATAAGAGTGCATCAGTTATTTTACAATGCAATACAATTGCCTATCGTCAAAGCTGCTTCCTTTGAGTCACTGCTCGTGCTGACACGTATAACAACCGACGTGTGAGACTGCAATTTTTCCATTCTCTGATGCACCCAGTTCATTTTACAAGGCAAGTCAATCACAGCAGTTACACTCTCAACTCAGTCTGTGGCTTCTGATGCTTTAGTCGGCAATTGCATCCTGGCATCACCATCTACAGTGGAGCAGTATCAATGCATCTAGTTCCACCATCTTCGAGTTTTGCAATTTGAGAATCAAGAATCAACTGGTAAACATAAATTCTTCCTAATGAATTTTTGTTCAGCGTTGCAGATTTGAAAGCCTCGCCTGTAAATATGACATCAGTTTTTAATTGAAATGAACTCATGAAAACAAGAGGAAGAAGAAAAGTAGTAACTGCTATTTACCTACATACCTGACTTAACATCATTTTTTTTCCTTTGGGATTCATTTGTGGTTTTATGCCATGCTCCATAATCAATTTAGGCACTGGACTTTTTTCTTACTTTTTCATTTATCACTGCACCTAGATTTAGCTACACAGTTATTCTCTACAATTGTTGCAATCATTCTGGCCATGACGTGTTTTGAGTTTTCGGTTTATGTGCCACCCCCATTGCATTTCATACATTCATGTATTCAAGTGCACACTTTTCATTTAGAACTGCATGTTCAATTTCATATTAACTGCATGTCTATCGTAAAACGTTTTGCTTTATTATAGGTTGATTGCACATATATATGTAATTATGGGATTTTATAATGTGCAGAAGATTTCTTATGCTAATTCTTGCATTGTTGTATTCATTTAATAATCAGAAAGGAGAGGCATATTTAGCTTTTCATTGGGAACTCCGATGGACACTGGTGCTTGAAAAGTTTAGCACTGAGCTACAAATGTTTAGCTATGGGCTTGAAACGGTAGGGGTTTGGGCTTGTTACCCAAGGCTAGTTTAATCTTTTAATGCTTTGATTTAATTATACCATTTAAACACCATCAAATATGTTGCAATTCTTTTTCATAATTTGCTTAATCAACTTTTATTTACACCCATTCTGTTTGTTTTTAGGTCTCGACTATTCTATCCCGCAGGGATAAATAGACGAGAGTATAGTAGGCAAAACAAGCTCTTTAACTATTGCGGATTTAGTACAGTTCATGTGAACACAATCACATGCATTTTCCCCACGGGCATTTTTTTCAAGAGCTTTCATTGGCTCTTCACTTTGTGCACGCTGCATTCAGCTGCCCAGCCTTCCCACCCCCTCCCTCTCCAGCACGCGCCTCTCGCTCATCACACCCCCTCCCTCTCCAGCACCCCAACACGCAGCCCACAGCCTCTCTACCATTGCGCATTCTCCCCACGGGCATATTTTACAAGAGCTTTCATTGGCTCTTCACTTTGTGCCCGCTGCATTCAGCTGCCCAGACCTCCCACCCCCTCCCTCTCCAGCGCGCGCCTCTCGCTCATCACACCCCCTCCCTCTCCAGCACGCCAACACGCAGCCCACAGCCTCTCTCCCATTGCGCATTCTCCCCACGAGCATATTTTTCAATACCTTTTGTTGGCTCTTCACTTTGTGCACGTTGCATTCAGCTGCCCAGTCATCCCACCCCCTGCCTCTCCAGCGCGCGCGCGTCTCGCTCATCACACCCCCAATCCACCCACCCACCCCCCACACAGCAATGCTGAGAAGCTTGTTTCCTCTAGTAACATATCGTTTGCTAACTCTTGTATTTTGTTTGCTCTTGATACTTGCACAATTGTCACTATTGTCTCATGTAACGTAACGTTTGCTTTTGTAACATGTTCACTTGTAATTTTTGCTTCATGTATCACTACTGTTCCTATTGTGAAGCGCCCTGACACCTTCGGGTAAAGTCCGCGCTATATAAAAACGCTTCCCTTGCTCTTCTGCCGCCGCCATTGCCTTGGGCTCTCGCGCTCCTTTCTCCCTCTCTACCGCGCGCTCGCCACCTCTATTGCCAACCAAAGAGCGGGTACAGCAGCTCGTGCACCAACTGAGAACAGCGCGCAAGCTCAAAAGACAAACTGGATAACTACGCACGCGCGTGAACTCCCAAATGCAACTCGTACCTGTGCATATGTCACTACCTTAATTTGTGCGCACGCGCTCCCGCTGTCATCAGAGTCGCGCGTACAGTCTCACAATGAAGCTCGCGACTTTCTTTTCTCTGATTGCAGGCTCTTTGTGTGCTCTGCGCATGTGTGCTGGTGAAATGTTTTCCCGTTTCTCATCCTACATGCCCTTCCAGCGTCTCTACTTCCCGAACTATGGACGCCAGATTTTTCGTCACAAGTAGAAGTCTTAAGGTGCCTCTAAAGTTAAATGTATTCAATATTTTGCACACGGTACTGGCATTATGGTGTATATCAGCTACAGAAGTATAGCATTACATTATTATTATTATTGCCTTTATTGTGCGCAGCAGCTACCCGCAAAGGGTTTCCCAGCGCAATCAGTAAGGATGTTGAAATAAGGCTAAGGTCAGGAGTAGTGTTTAGATGTTGAATAGCCAGGTCTTTAAAGCTTTTCGAAAGCTCATGTAATTGGTCTCATTGCGTGCTGAGAGCGGCAGGGAATTCCAAAGCACAGGTCCTAGGTAGGAAAAGGATTTGCCGTCCATACGAGATAGTTTGATTTTCTGGATAGCAAATCTCTTTGCTGTGGAGGAGCGAAGAGAGCGGGATGGGCAATATGGGTGCACGAGCGCGTGAACATATTTTGGGGCTTTGTCCGCATTGATTTTATGCATGAAGCAGAAGAGTGCTTCAAACTTGATTCGACTTTCGACCTTAAACCAATGAAGGTCACGAATGTATCTGGTGGTGGGAGTGGTACTAGGGATTTTACATAGCAGTCTTGCTGCCGAATTTAGGATCGTCTGTAGTCTGCGAATAGTAGCTTTCTTTGAACCCAGGTAAAGCACATTGCCATAATGAAGCCTAGAAGTAATTAAGGCATTGATTACAGTTTTCTTTGTTGAATCATGCAGCATCCAGCAAATCTTTTTTAGCCACTTTAGGATGGCAAAACATGTAGCTGAGGTTTTTACAGCTTGCTGGTGCATATTAAGGGAATTATCAATAATAATGCCAAGGTTGCGTGCCTGTGAGACTGGAACAGGGAGTGTGCCCATTTCCTGAGGCCAATGGTGTGGGCCCCACAAGCTTTTGTTTTGCAGAGAATCATGACTTCTGTTTTCTCCCCGTTCAATTTGAAAAAATTGTCCTGCATCCAACCCGCAATTTGGTAAGACTGTTTTTGAGTGTGAAGGGAGTATCAGTGTTTTCGGAAGAGAGGGAAAAAATCAGCTGAGAATCGTCTGCATACGAGTACATCGATAGGCCTGAATCTTCCACCACCTTAGCTAAAGGGCTCATATACAAATTGAATAATAAAGGACTGAGTATGGAGCCCTGTGGTACACCATGTTCAAAGACATGAGTGTCCGAACAGGCGGATTGAGAAAAAACTTGAAAAGTGCGTTCATTCAGAAAGGAATTAAGCCAATTAAGTGCAGAACCACGGATTCCTAGGGAGTGAAGTGTGTTGAGTGATACAGTGTGTGATACCGTATTGAATGCGGCACTTACGTCTAGAAGTACAAGGGCCACAGTCTCTCCCTTATCCAGCTGGCGGCCAATATTCTCTATGACTCCCAGTAAGGTGGTTTCTGTTGAAAATCCCGCTCTAAAGCCTGATTGACAAGGGGGCAGCAAGTCTTGGGCAGTGACAAATTCAGTTAGGGTGTGATGCACATGCTTTTCCAAAATTCTGGAAAACACGGGCAGCAGAGGAATGGGCCGGAAATTGGAATGTTGATTTGGGTCGGTTCCAGCCTTCTTAGCAGGGGATGAATCATTGCATGCTTCCAGTCTTCTGGCACAGTCTCTTCCTGAAGGGAAGCGTTAAGAAGATCTGTGATAATGTCCAGTGACAGAGTGTCAAGTTTTTTGAGTATGGAGCAGGGTAGGGGGTCTTTTGGGGAACCAGATTTAATGGTATTAAGTAATTTGGTTAGAGTGATGGTGTTAAGTCTGGGCCAGCTATCCATGGTACTACTGAGGTGCTGAAGGGCAAGTATGTCTGTATTGCTGGAATAGTTGTGAGTGGAGGGGTCCAGTGAAGTATATGCTGATGGGAGGCAGCTGTTCTGTGCTATTGCTATTCCTTGGTAGATTTTGTCCACTTTGTTAACAAAAAAAGTGGCAAGTAAGTCACATTGCTGTTTGTTTAAGTCCGGTGGAATGGATGATGTTTTAGAACCCGCAAGTTCTTTCACCATCTTAAATAGAGTTTTGGATCGATTTAGAGCCTCCGAGATGGTGGAGCCCACACTATCGTCTCGTGCCTTATTGCAGAGCTTGTGATATTTATTTAATTTACTTTTGTACATTTTTTTTGCTTCAGGTGAGTAATTTTTTCTCCATTTACGTTCAAAAGTTTTGCATTCTGATTTTTCTTGTTTCAGTAATTCCGTGAACCATGGGGTGCGGGGTCGCTGGCCTTTGCGCTTTAATTTTGGTCAGAGGTAGGCAGGTGTTAATTGCTGCCTTAAGCCAATTCTGTACTGCTGTGGATAGAGAATGAACAGATTGCTTTGAACAGGGAGCATGCAAGTTTAGAAAGGTGTTCAAAGTATCAATATCTAACTTTTTCCAATTCCTAATTAGCTTGGATTGATCCGGGGTACTCCTAAACATCTGTGTGGCTACTTGAAGTGAAAACCTAATCAGATAATGGTCTGACCAACAAATCGGTAGTGCAGGAAGAACAGTGATTTCCTTGAGATTAGTGAAAATAGGGTCAAGTAGGTCACCTGCAATATGAGTGGGTCCAGAATTTAGCAGGTTTAAGTTAAGGGAGGCTAAATCGGAGATAAGCTCAGAAGTTGATGTGCTAGTTAGATTTTCTAAATGTAAGTTAATATCTCCGATGAGGGAGAAATTGGTAGCCTTCATAACTAGGGGACCTATGAATTCTGGGAGGGCCGCTGTCCATGCTGTAGTAGGCCCAGGTGGACGATAAACAAGTATACCAGAGAACGTAAAGTAAGTGCGGGGTGAGGGCAAGCTTGAATATAGCTGCTTCGCAATTAGGACACGGCAAGTGAGTGAGGTCACAACTGTATTCTTTTTTAAAGAGGATAGCAATCCCGCCTCCTGTTTTGTTAGTGCAGTCAAACCTTTCTATTGCATAATGGTCGGGCACCGCCACTGCAATCTCCGGCCCGAGCTCTCTTGGAGCCAGGTTTCCGTAAGAAAAAGGGCGTCAGGCTTATCATCCATTAGTAGATTAAAGATCTCAAATTTATGTTTAGGTAAAGATCTGCAGTTTAAGCTGAGAAAAGAAAAAGTTTTGTATTGGGATTGGCTGAGGTCGCTCTTATCGCTCTCACTGTTCCCGGTAGGCTTGCACTCTGGAGCAGCTGTGAAGCTACTGTTAGGGCAAGGTGCAATTTCGCCCTCCAAGTGTAGTTTACAACATTGTGCTAATTGTGGGATTTTTAGAGCCTGTAGCTGCTCAAAGTTGTACCTGAGTAATGGCTGATCACTGTTGTGGATGTGCGCAGCCGGGGTCTCTCCATCTGCCTGGTTAATTACGGGGTTAGCATTTGAAGGCGACGAAACAGGGCCTTCGGAACTGGGCCCGGTCCAGGCGCGGACGGGCGCAGACGGGCTTGCCTTTGGCGCCATCGGCACGCCCGCTGCGCGTACATTCAAGGGGGTCCATTTAAACTGACACTGCGCCCAGCAACTAGCCCGCTCCGAAATACCTCTAAGATGGCATCGGTTTTCGGCGGCAGTCCCCGGTGTTGCCTAGCGTCCCTGATCTGTTCCAAGTTAACAGATTCAGGTGAGTTGAAAGTACTGTGCAAATAACCAACTCCACCCTCCAACTCCACCCTCCAACTCCACCCTCCAACTCCACCCTCCAACTCCACCCTCCAACTCCACCCTCCAACTCCACCCTCCAACTCCACCCTCCAACTCCACCCTCCAACTCCACCCTCCAACTCCACCCTCCAACTCCACCCTCCAACTCCACCCTCCAACTCCACCCTCCAACTCCACCCTCCAACTCCACCCTCCAACTCCACCCTCCAACTCCACCCTCCAACTCCACCCTCCAACTCCACCCTCCAACTTCACCCTCCAACTTCACCCTCCAACTCCAACTCCACCCTCCAACTCCACCCTCCAACTCCACCCTCCAACTCCGCCCTCCAACTCCACCCTCCAACTCCACCCTCCAACTCCGCCCTCCAACTCCGCCCTCACTCTATCGCCCTCCCTCTATCTATCTATCGCCCTCCCTCTATCTATCTATCGCCGTCCCTCTATCTATCTATCGCACTCACTCTATCTATCTATCTATCGCATCACGGCAGCATCACTCAGCACCACCACAGCATCACTCAGGGGCACCACAACATCACTTATGTGCTACCACAGCATCACTGAACACCACAGCATCACTCGTCACCACAACATCACTCAGCGCCACCACAGCATTAATCTGTGCAATCATTCAACAACAACTGGTTCAAATATGTTCGCTCAATGTTTCAAGCTTTATTACAAATGTCACAAAAAGATGTTAATATTTCACTTCTGTTATTTGATTTTCTTCATAATAAAATACAATGAACTTAATCTTCACAAAAGGTATTTACAAAAGTTTAAGCTATTGCCATTATAAATTACAATAACTTTTTTTTAAAGTATTAATTTTAAAAAAAATTACAAGCCATTGTTATTTGTAATATCAATACATCTAAGTCATGTAAATACAACACATATTGCGATACAAATGCTATAGGTGTCACATTTGCGAAAGTTAAAACTTTTGGCATTGTAAATGACAAAGCTATTAATTTCGCTA
This sequence comes from Lissotriton vulgaris, assembly GCF_964263255.1. Taxonomy (NCBI): domain Eukaryota; kingdom Metazoa; phylum Chordata; class Amphibia; order Caudata; family Salamandridae; genus Lissotriton; species Lissotriton vulgaris. The sequence goes on along the minus strand of NC_141693.1, from coordinate 1,685,305,872 downwards.
TTTTCAAAACCAACAAATAAATAAAATATTAGTCATTTACAATACCAATAGCTCAAACTTTCCTAATGCGAGACCTATTGCATTGCAAATGCTTGTTATAGTAAAGTAGCGGCTGTTCATATAAACTGCACTAGATTTGCGGCAGAAATGTACAAGTCTTTTAAGAATATAGTGTGGATTTTTTGTGTGTGTTTATGCATGGAAAATGAGTCTTCGGACTCAGTAAAGCAAATAATCCTGTAGTCTTAACAGGACTAATTGTGGGCCCTATACGTACCTCACACAAGAAATGCATAGATTGTTTGTGGGTTACAGTCCACCTGATTTCTAGACTCTGGTTGGAAGGTTGACTAAGCCTGTACCTTTTCAAAGAGTTTTGTATTTCTAATAATTGTAGCTAAATCAGCTAAAATGTATCAAAGCTAACCTGAGTGTTGGTAATGGTGCAGCTTTACTTTTGCAACACCATATTCTCTGTTCTCGTCAATAAATGTGCATATTGCAGACTGGGCCACTAGAGTATAGCTCAATCTAAGGAACTGCTGTTAAAACCACTTCATTGGTTGCATGTAGCTGCAAGAATTACATTCAAAATCTTATGCATCGTTCACAGCGCTCACTGTTCAAAGTCCCACGATACTTCAAAATACTAGGCTCACACTGTACTCTAGCTAGTGATCTTATATCATCCACTTCCATCCCATTTTAACAGAGTGTTAAGATGACTAAAAATCAGAGACAGATCCGTGGGAGTTCACAAACCCAAACTGTGAAGCAAACAGAGCCCCCCTCATCAGGACAGTACCTAACCCACTGATTAAAATCGAACTGTTCTGTTTAGCTTTTATCAACATCAACAAGCTTCACTTATGTATCCTGCACTTCCCGACTGATTCTCTTGCTGTTGGTCTTCTAAGTCCTGCTTAACAAAACTCACAGATAATTGTACTTTGCTCGCGGACAGCCAGTGTAGTGTGGTCAAGGGCTTGATGTTGAGAGGGACTGAATTACCTAGAGTGAGCTTGTCCTGAACAAACTCTGCTGACTTAGGTGCAGAGGTGGAAGGGACAAAAAAAAGACCTTCGTCTTTATTTCTTATTAATGCTAATGAATATAAGATTTCAGCCTAGCGAGAGGACCTGATTGTTAAGGTATCTAAATGTGAGACCTTGCACTTTGAAGTGGATGCAGTCACTTTTATGCTAGTGCATTGCTCACACTCGCAACAGTAGAGGCTAAAGGATCCTGGATTTGTGACTCCTTGCATCCAAATACACTATAACCACCCTGCTCATTGTATACTAAATACATGGTTCATATCATATCTTTACCTATCAGTATTGACCAAATGTCCTAAAGCATTGGTCTTTTGTAATATTCTGTAAATAAATAAATACAGATCTTAACCATGACTTCAGACCAAGTTGGACCTGATTTTGGTTGTTTTTTAGGTTTCTGTATCTTCCTCCATTGAGCATGTTTGTCAGTACTTGACTATTTAGCTGTGTCACGGATCAGACTAGCAATATGGCTAGTTTTAATCGACAGTTCCATAATTCTGGGTAGATTGAATACATTGACCATGGCTTTTTACCTTCCATAACTGTTCATTTGTTGGCCCTATGCTCTCTTGTGGTGATTAATGATTCAAGAGGTATAACATTGCAGGTTTGCATGTTCTTAAAAATAGAGCGTGGAAATGTTTAGGCGCAACAAAAAGATATAGGTAAAAACGATGGTAGCTTAAGAGAAATGCAGGACGCACATATATGCTTCTTATCAGATGTGTGATAAGAAGGATGAGACTTCACTGTCCCACACACACATTTTTTAACCTACAACTGTAGCACTCTGACCCATCGTGTCTGTTATTATGACATGCTCCACCGATGCGGTTTAATTGCTTGATTACTACTAAAGTAGCAGGAAGTGTCCATCTGCTGAATGTCAACTTTCAAAATTTTCGAAATGTTAACTAGTGTTTTGGTTCTCTTGCTCATAAAAAACGAACCAAGAAATTCGAAGACAGTATGTTCGAACAATTTTAAGTGATACTTTAAACATCATCTTGTGCTTTTCCATCACTTTATTCTTGTGCAGACATGTTACGTTTTTTTCTCTTTTGGTGTAACAATGTATTTATTACCCTTTGTTTGGGCACTTCTTTTGCTTCCATCTATTCTTTCATGTTTCCTGAAATTACAGTTTTAAGCGTTTGGTAAATTTTGATTGAAAGCCAGCCCACAACGGTTTGCTTTTCGTGGATAATATATAAGTTGTATGCATGGGTCGTTAACTTCATAGTTTGATGGTCTCGATCCAGCCCCTGATAAACGAGTATCCTTTCCTCACTCACGATCACGAGTGACTGTGGAAAGGGCTATCATTGGGAGACATTGTACTGTGGGTGTGGTCATTTGCAAGGTCATTGAAAAAAAACAATTACGTGGAAAAATATAGAATACAAGTCGTGCTCACTTTGCGAACCCTTATGCCGATGATTTAAGTGAAATTATAATGCTATTCAAGAACTTCCGCGTCCATTAAAGGTCTTGTAGTGTGTGCAGTAATCTGATTCGTAGCATTATTTATCGTACATAAACCACCTGGAAGAGCTACAGTCAGCATGCTAATTTGCTTTAGAAAGGGTTTCTCGTTAGTGGTTATTCTCAATTCTTTAGGTTTGAATTGTGTTTTCTTTCTGTTAAAAGTCTTGGTCTACATAGTACAGAATTAGAATTGTAAAGTCTCTTACTTGTAATCATAGTTAAGATTTCTCGTAATTTCTAGTTACATGCTTATTTATTTATTTATTTAAATGCTTGTATAGCGCAAGAATCCAGCCCGAAAGGGTTATCTCCGCGCTTTGACAGCAGCAGGCCGCAAGATACTGTAAAGGCAGCAATCCTAAAATGATATCTCCCTAAACAGATTCGTCTTTAGCATTTTTCTAAAGGTGAGGTGTTTGGGGACCTGTCTTAAGTTGAGGGGCAGGTTGTTCCACAGGGCCGGCCCCACTGATGAGAGGGCTCTGCCGCCTTATCTGGTTTTTTTAACGAAAGGTGTTTTGAGCAGGAGTAGATTACTTGACCGTAATTCTCGTTCTGGTGTGTAGGGTTGGAATAATTTGGCTAGATATTTGGGGCCGTTTCCAAATAAGTCCTTATGGGACCTTGCCATTTTTTCTCAGTAATATTTACTTAACTGTTTGTTACACCTATTAACGTTGGTGAAGTATTGCTTAAATAGAAAAAAAACAGTTGCTCTGTGAGCCCTAATATATCTTGTCTCGTTTCATTTTAAAATAGCACTTATCGGTTCTGAAGGGGAAATTATCCATCATACAGAGCACTACTTTTCCTTTTATTTATCTTTCAGCCTTCAGTTTGAAAGTGTTGTTACTATAAAACTAAGGAGGAACCAGTTTGCTTGGCAGTTGTGAATATTGTTTTGTTGTAGTTTTTATTTGTGTTAGGAGCAGAAGTAAAGTTTGAAATGAAAATTCCACATTGATGTGGGAAGGTTTGCCTGCACTGACAACAAATCCATTGCAAGACATTATCTTGCATGCGTGTGAGTCAGTTTATGTTTGGCGTTTTGTTTTTCACCCCATGTTGTGATGTTAATTTTAAGGATTTGAATCATGTTTTTGAAGATGACTTGGGCTTTTGCGTAGATCAATATACTTTGTCGGACTTAGTTCAATATAGATAATTGTCAGCTGGAAGTTTGTGCACGTTCTTCGGTAGTAGTTATCTCAGACTTTCCTAAAAATGTGATCTCATAAGGTCCTTGAAATTCTTTCAACTCATTGAAGTTGCATGTGAACTCCCAGTATGTGAATTGATACTGACAGAACTGAGTACTTGAAAACGTTGGGCCAGAGCCACAAAAAAAGTAACAAATCCGCTCTCCAATGAACGCTTACAGGTTTACTACTTTATGCAGTTCTCAAATGTTCTAAGTAATATGCCTATCATTCTGCACTAGTCAGCAGCTTTTCAGGCATCGCACTATTAATGCCATGTACAATTTTTGAATGTCGTGCTTTGTTATGGATTTGCACTACCCTTCTACTGTGTTTTTGTACCAGCTGCTATAGATTTAGGATGGACAAATCTAGGAATTTTCTGTATACTTCCATCCATTCTCTATCACCCTTCACACCAAATGCTATTTATGTGCAATTTTAATACAGAAAATTACTATAAATTTTAGGGAACAATTAGCTTATTACCTGGGGTTGTGGCCTGCCAACCAAAGATGGCGGACCCGTTAGCGGCGAGCTCCGCACGGGCCTGACACTTATCCATTCATTATCGGGGCACAGACCAGCCTGAACGGTCTGAAACAGTGTGGCTGGCCTCTGGGAGTCTGAGCGGTCGTGACTTCTGCGGCAAAGGAGGCCTCAGCCACTGCTGACGCCGCGCAGACGGTCCTGAATGCTGTCTGGGCCCTGGGCCTTGCAGGCGGTCCTGAATGCTGGCTTTGCCATGGGCCTTGAGTGCTGGACGAGGTGGGTGCTCCCTAGTGTGGCCTACTGGAGACCTTGCGGTGGTGCTAGCTCCCGGAGGCGAGGTGGCGGACTCACCCTACTGGCTGGACTCTGTGACTGCCCCTGTGCTGACGGAGGCGCTCGGAGACCGGTGTGTCCTGAAATTGATGAAACAAGGCCTGAAGGAATATTGAGGTACGGCTGCGCTGGGGAACGGTGAGTCGGCTGGGCCCTGATGAGGGAAGCGTCCTGCAGGGGTTGCGGAGTGGTGCCTGCACCGCTGCAATTTCAGTGCCCCCTCTGGGGTCGAGGTGTTCTGACCGGGCCCCAGGCTTTCCATGTCCCGGGTAGACAGAACCGACCTGGCATGGCACTGGGGACCAGGCGGAGCGACTGGGTGTGGGAGAGACCGGAACGCATGAGACACCCCCTTAAATCCGGGTCACTGTCTGCACACTGCATCAAGGGGTGCACAAGAAGGTGCTTGGGAAACGACTGCACATAAGGAGTGAGAGAGCTTCTTTTCCACAATCGGTGCGCGCGACCTGGGGCTGCTGGAGTTGGAGAACTTGGAGGGAGGGGCTCGATTGGCCCCCAACTGGTGAATCTCCCTGAGACTGCGGGGAATCTAATTGAGGGTGCCCCTGGCTCCTGGGGCCCGAATCGGAGCCCAGTGAAAGTGTGATGGGACTGCACGGAGGAGCCGTGCCCCGAGGTACTGACGGGGGCGAGGTAAGATGCTCACGGTGCATTAGCTGGCCCTGAGGCAAACTGAGGACCCACACTGAGGCGATGGCGTGGGGCAAATAAACCAGCTGCCATAAACACGTGCTGAGGGTCTAGCACCATTGAGTCATGAGAAGCTGGGCACTGCAGTGGCGCCATACCGGGGTGTAGTGATTAATCTGAGCCCAAAGTCACCTACTGCACCTAGTGGTGGAAATACTCCCTTTTGAATATGGCAGACTGGGAGGCCCCCCGCGACGAGCAAATACAAGAACTGGGGCAGCCGGGGCTGGACGCACGGGGACGCTGGACTCTCTTTGTTGATCCTTGGTGTGCGAGCACCCTCTTGGACAGCGTGGGTCTGGTGTGCTGGGGGAGCAGACCCCTGGACCTGGTTGGAGTGCGCACATGGAGTTCTGTCCGGTGGCCCCAGGTGGGCATCATTTCGCTGCGGTCGCAGCGATGGGCAAAGAATGGGTGAAGCACACAGGGACCACCCCAGAGCAAGAGAAGGACCTACAAGAACAAGCGCAGGGCAGCATTGAGTCCCAACCAACAACAGATCCCATTCAACAGCAATTGTCTAAGATATTGGAGGCTATCTCGGACACAAAGGCTCCATCAGGACATCAGCACAGTGTTGATGAGCCTTGGACTCCTCCGTGCGGAAAATCAAAAGTTAAATGAAAGAGTGAAGGTGGTGGAGTCGGGACTCGAGGAGCTATCTCCTGTGCAAAAGGTCCTCACGCTGCGGAACTCACTGACACGGTCCAAACACTAGAACGTTGAGCAGAGGCTGCGGAACTCACTGACAGGGTCCAAACCCTAGAACCTTGAGCAGAGGATGGAGAAGGACATAGTCGTCGGAATAACATGCAGATCCTTGGCCTGCCGGAAAGGATTGAGAATGGTAACATGGTGGCGTATATGGAGCCATGGCCTACAGAGGTTGTGGCCCCAGGGGCTCTGACATTGTTCTACACTCTGGAACGAGCGCACTGGGTGCCGACCCGCGGCTGGTGGTGGCCAGACTACTGCATTATAGAGACAGAGACATCCTGCTGCAAAAAGTTCGCACAGATAGCCCCTTTGACGTAAATAATACCAAAGTCTCGATGTTCCCTGATTACACCCTGGAGGTCCCACGGAAACGCGCCTCGTTCCTGGAGGTAAAGAGAGCACTTGGAGATGAAGGCCTCCAGTCCTCTTTTATGTTTCCTGCTCAGCTCCTCGTTGTCTTAGATGGTAAGACCCACTTTTGTGATGACCCCAAAGTGGCCTGGGATTGAATAGAGGCATATCGAACTGAGACCCCTGGGCCGACACCAAAGCTCCACCAAGTAAGAGGATGCTGTGGACCCAGGGAGCAATTCCAGCGAAGATCTGAAAGCCTAGTGGCGAAGAAACAATTTTCCTCACAGACTGAGTGAAAGAGAGCGGCAGTGCTGCAGTGGATGAGATTGCCCCGAACAGTTGTTACCCATCTGAGGCGGGATCACGCTCCATGAAGGGGACCGAGGGCTCAGAATCGGACACCTCAGACAGGATTAGCCTGGAGCGACCGGTGGTGACCCCGAAAACCGCAGATGAAATTTGTATAATCAGTACTCATGCCATAGATGGGGTTTCGCCTGGACACTGTGGGGGGCCGGCCCCGCCTTGACTTAATGGATGATCTACCCTGGCTGGACAAATACTTGGGCCGGTGCTTGGGGCACCGCTGAGCCCCATGATGTTCTTCATAGTATTGCTGTACGCACCACAGTGCGCTGATCTGTGCGACCACAACCCCCTGAAGGCCCTTACTGGGACTGGTTTGGGCCTTAATTGTTTCACACCAAGACATATTTAGAATTTGGGCATATGGGCGTTGCCAGAATGCTCTGGGGCCGAGGAGTTGTTACATTTTCTGATTTCTTGTGTTTGATTTGTTTTGTTCCTCATGCATGCGGTAATACCTAACTTCTGATCTTAATGACCTAGATGGGGTGGAAAGCACAGGAGGGAGGGGGAGCTTGGAACCATACAAGATGCGGGTTTCACATCAGGACCTGAAGTTACTCACATGGAATATCAGGGGGCTGGGGTCAATGTCTAAGTGCCACAACATACATAACTACCTGAAACATCGGGGTATACAGATAGCGCTCCTGCAGGAGACACATCTCACCAAGTGGGGAAATTTGGGGAAATGTGCGCAGGAGAAGGAGAGGACAGATCTTTGCTACCACTTTCTCAGCATATGCCTGCGGGGGTTGCTGATATGGAACTGCCCGGGGTCCCATTCGAAGCACCATACACTCTAATTGATACAGAGCGAAGATATATTTTTCTTGTGGGTCGATTACTAGGCTAGGAGATTACGCTGAGCTCCTGTTATGCCCCCAACCAAGACCAAACAGCCTATTTGAGCTCTCTCTCCGCCCATGTAGCCGACATGAAAGTGGGACAGATGGTGCTGGGGGGGATTTCAATTGTGTGGCTGACATGCACCTGGATTGCTCTCACCCTCACCTCTCAGAGTCACAGGGCCATAGGACAGCAGCTGGGCTGCGGGAGTGTATGGCACACTGGGAACTACAAGTCATATGGAGGCTGCAACACAGTGGAGACAGGGAATACTCTTTTTACTCCCACATACACCATCTCCATACGAGACTGGATGCATTCTGGTGCTCCCCAACCATCAGCAGTTGTAATAAACACACTGAATATCTTTGTCGGACATTCTCGGACCATAGCCCTCTGTTAATGTCGTATCAACCCTATGGGCAAAGACCCCCAATCCCTATGTGGAAGCTTAACCTCATATCATTGGAGGATGCGAAATCCCTGTGATCCTTAGTAGGTGCATATTTTATCGAGAACGCAAATTCAGTGCCTTCGGCATTGGAGGAATGGGAGACATTCAATGTGGTGGGGAGCGGGCACTGCATGGGACAGACAACTGGAATACAGAGGGAACTGCACCGGAAGCTTTTGACCATGGAGGGAGAACTGCGTACACTGGATAATGTGCAGGGTCTGGGAGTACAGGCAAATGCACGGTTATTAGCCACACGGAAACAATATGATGAGGCTCTGGAGCGACTTCGATCCCATGACTATACGGCTTATATGGATAGAGTGTAGAACGAAGAGGGAAAGGCTGTACGCCTACTTGCGTGGCTAATCAGGCCAGAGTCCCAGGGTTCCCCAATAACTCACATTAAGACTGACATAGGCACAACTGAATTTGACCCAGGTAAGATTAATGGTCTCTTGCAGAGATACTACAAACCATTATACACCGCCACACCGTGTACCTCACAAATGGAGTTCTGTGCTTTTTTGGCCCAACTGGACCTTTGCTGTATTAATGACGAAATGGCGGAGGAGTTGGGTGGCCCGTCACTTTACAAGAAGTAAGGGGTGCTATTGCTTTGATGGCTGGTGGTAAAACACCGTGCCCAGACGGCCTCCCGGCCGAGTCTTACACAAAATATGAAGCGGGACAGACCCCCCACCGGTGACTATGCATTATGAGGCTTTGTGACTAGGACATTTACCAGCCTCTATGCAAACAGCATTAGTGATCCCACTTCCTAAGACTACGGGCCCTGACATTGGGGTGAAAGACTTTAGGCCTCTGTCCATGCTAAACATCGTCTTTAAATTATTTAGTAAAATTCTAGCTCTTAGTCTACTTCCACTTTTGAACAACCTGGTCCATCCAGACCAGAAATGGTTCATTCCCTCCCGCAACACCTCATATATCCTGTGCAGACTACACTCAGTACTTTAACACTCAGACGTCAGGTCTCTCGCACAGTCTGCCGTTCTTTCAGTTGACCTGGAAAAGGCGTTTAATGCAGATAGTTGGGATTATCAGCTTGACGTCATGCAGAGAATGGAGTGGGGACAGGTTGGTTGAAGTGGTTAAAGCTGTTATACACTCCCCCCATGGTGCGAGTTAGGATGGGCAGTCTATATCCTCAGGATAAGCACGCGGCACTCGGCAGGGATGCCCCCTATCCCCACTTTCGTTTGTGACTGCCATAGAGCCGCTGGCCATGCTCTTTCACCGCGGTGATGAGGTCCTAGGACTGACGTTGAGTAGTAGAACCTATGTTATTTCTTTGTACGCAGGCGACCTGTTGATTTACTTGGGGAATGGCGTGAGGGGGCGGAAACCGCCTTTGGGCTACTGGACGACTTTGGGTCCCTCTCTGGCCTCCGGGTTAATCGACACAAAACATATCTGTTTCCGGCGGCCCGACCTTCCCCTAGGCCACGGGAGCTCCCTGCTGAATATAACTGTACTCCGACACCTTTAAATATTTAGGTATCCAGATCTTTCACTCACTAGATAACACAAGGAGGGCAATCTGGGTGGGGCCCTTCGTTTGCTTCGCTCCACTGTCGCTTTTTGGAGCTCCTTGCGGCTTCCCCTGATGGTCAGAGTCTCCCTAACCAAAATGGCCAATTTGTCCCGCCTTCTGTACTTTTTTGCTAACTTGCCGGTGCCGATGCCTGCAAGTTGGTTTCGCCCGCTAAATGCATTGGTACGAGATCTTATTTGGGTAGATTTAGAGTGTCATTACAAATCCTACAACACCTTATGAGGGAGCGGAGACTGAGGGTGCCGGACTTTAAGTTTTACCAATTGGCTTCACAGTTGCAGTGGGTGACTAAATGGCTGGAGGGTGTGAACCAGGAGGGGACCTACCTGTTGGAGCCAGGGCACATCCACGCTTACTGCGGACAAAACTGCTGAACCAGTCCAGAAGGGTCCTGTATACCTCGATGCTACAATCCACAGCCTTGCAGTGTTGGAAACGTTGGAATGCAAGACTCCCAGATGTCCCGAGATACTCTCAGACAATACCGGGTTGCCTTATGGAGAGCCCCAGTTGATTTTTGGGGTAGAGCAACAAGCGCCTTCGACAGAGACTGGGATTGAGATGAGAGGGGACTGTTACCAGGAGAAATTCTTACTTCCATTTGCTGAACTGGTTGATGGGTGTGGACTCTGAACAGGTCAGTTTATTATGTATGAGGTGCTGGTACGGATGTTTGGCGACTGTGGCGTGCGAAAAGGGAGGAGCCGGCCACACATGGTCCTCCACTCCCTACTTACTTGAGGTACAGGGCACCAAATAAAATGGTTCTATGTGTCCTTCCTTGAGACGTCCCTGACCCTGTTGCTAAAACTAAGGGGTAAGTGAAAGAGATTCCTGGATGGAGAACTCACTGATGCAGAATGGGGCAGACTACTAGAATCTCCCAAGAAAATCTCTTGTAACCCCCCGACTAAAATTCTTACACGTCAGTTATATACATATGCCATATATGACCCCTCACCGTCTTTTGGCTGCCTTCAGGGTAGAACCAAGAGGCTACCCGAGGTGCAGTCAACTGGACGCAGATTTCCTCCACATGACTTGGAGCTGTGTGACACTACGAGGCTTCTGGCTAGTGGTATTGGCTAAGATCTGAAAGAAACACGTTAGTTGTACATTCCTTACCTTAGAATTACTCCCAGGCGTCAGACCGGATCCGGAAAGTTTTTTTGTCCGCAGTACCTCTGCGAGTCGTAAGGTGGCGTCGTGGACGCCCGGATGATGTTGCGGCAGCTATTTAGATGCTGCCCTCGCACGCTGTCAGTTCTTTCCTTTTCCGCTTCAGCCAGCGCAGATCCGGGAAGACCGGTACCTCTGTAATTTTTTGACTACGTTTTTCTCTACTTTTGTCGACTTATTGTTTTGAGTCTTTGACTCCGAGCAGGTGCATGAGGGATGCCTGTTTTAAGGCCTGCATTCCCTGTAACCGGCTGATGACGGTGACTGATTCGCACCACGTGTGCCTCTTTTGCTTGGAGCGCGACCACGACTCCAAGTCGTGCTCCGACTGTCAGTTGTTGACGGCGAAAGCTTTGCGGGAGCGATCCCGAAAGTTGCTTGAATGTCGATAGTCGGCTCCACGCTGTTCGAGATCCCGGTCGAGAGGGAGGTCGAGGGTCCAGTCGTGGAGCCATGGCCATTCCGACAAATCACCGAAGTCTTCGCCTTGGGGACGGGTAAGTCGAAGCATAAGAAGAAGTCGAAGAATCGTTGTCGCTCTTCGACTTCGCCTCGTCGGTCGGCCGATCCGACGAGGCCCGCGGGTGATGCCCCTCCTGCGGTGCCGCATGCGAAGTCCGACGGGTCGACTCCGAGCTTCCCTTCCTTTCCGGGACCCGGAGCGACCCCCGCCCAGCTATGTACATTCTACAAGGCGATGCATGCTATCTTTGGTCGGACCGACCCCGCCGGTGCGCCTTCGGGCCCTGTGGACTCAGTTGGGGTGCCTAGGTCCTAGCTGGCGGCGACTCCGGCTCCCGTGGACAGGAGGATCGCCCGACCCCAGCTCCGGGCGACCCCACTTTCCTCTCCCAACACCCCACTCCAGAGACCTTGGTGGTCCAAGCCTCCACCTCCAAAAGCGCCTTCCCTACCGCTCCACCGTAAAGTAAGTCAAAGAAGCTCGACCATCTTAGCAAGAAAATGTTCTCTTCCGCCAGCTTAGGACTGCGGTCCATAAACAACGCATGTCTCATGGGCCGTTATTCACACTTGTTGTGGTATACGGTGGTGCACGTGCTGCCTCAGTGTCCGGAGGAGGCCCGGGCAGTGCTCTCCCAGGCTGTTGCCGCCGGTAGAGATGCAGCGAAGTTTACGATTCGTTGTGTGCTGGACACCACTGACTCTCTGGGCAGGACTATTTCAATGTCGGTAGCGCTTTGCCGCTACTCCTGGATGCAGTCCACAGGGTTTTCAGGGTATGGCCAGAACACCCTGATGGACATGCCCTTTGATGGCCATGCCCTTTGATGGCCATGCCCTTTGATGGCCGTCCCCTTTTTGGCACAAAGTAGACAATGCCCTAGAACACTTCAAGGACTCACGGGCTATGGCCAAGTCCTTGGGCCTCTCCTCCAGTCTAGCACAGTCTGCTTTTTGCCCCTTTTGTGGCTACGGAAGGGGTGCCCCGCCACGTCCCACCCATAGCCACAGGCCGCAGCAAGTTACCCAGCCTTCACGTGGCCGGGGACGTGGAAACAACCGGCGAGGTTGCGGGGGCTGAGGTTGCGGGGGCCAGCGAGCTGGCTAGTCCATCAACCCCCCCTCTGAGGCAGCCTCCAAACCCTCCTAGTACGTTCTTTCGGGTCCATCAAATGCCAGTGGGCAGCAGGATTCACCCTCACCTCCCCCACTGGCCCACTATCACTTCGGACAGGTGGGTTTTGCAAATAGTGCGAAGGGGCTACTCCCTCAACTTCGAGACTACCCCTCCAGCCATGCCACAGCGATCCCACCGCATGTCGGAGGATCTCCTGGCCCATCTCCAGCAGGAAGTTACAGCTCTCTTGGCCAAGGGAGCCATTGAGCACATTCCTGTCCCAGAAGTAGGTCGTGGTTGTTACTCCCACAACTTTCTGGTTCCCAAGAAGGACAAGGGCCGGCGTCCTATCTTGGACCTCAGGAACGTCAATCGCTTCCTCAAAGGCTTAACGCATCTGTTTCCTCAATCCCCTTCGTTATGCCTCAGTGGGACTTAAACCTTGTGCTAACCTATCTCATGTGTGCTCCCTTTCGAGCCACTGCATAACTGTCCTTAACGTTTTCTGACTTTTAATACTGCTTTCCTGTCAGAAGAGTGAGTGTGCTCCAGGCTCTTTCTTCTAAACCTCCTTTCCTATCTATTCATCCGGATAAGGTGGTTCTCCAGACCCGTCCATCCTTCCTTCCTAAGGTGGTCACTGCCTTTCACTTCAGGCATACTATTACTTTGCCCACCTTCTTTCCACCTCTGCATCGTTCAAAGAAAGGAGAGAGGCTCCACCGTCTGGACCCAAAACGTGCGCCCTCCTTCTATCTGGATCACACAAAACAGATCCGGGTGGTTGATCAACTTTTTGTTGGTTATGTGGGTGCAAAGAAGGGTGGGGCCATACACAAACACACCATTTCTCGATGGACCGTGTTGTGTATTAAGGCTTGTTACTCTCTGGCTAAAAAGGAGCCTCCGGTCGGGCTACGCGCTCACTCCACCAGGGCGACGGCAGCCAATACTACCTTGGAAGGGGAGTGCCTCTGAATGACATCTGTCAGGCAGCCACGTGGGCTTCGCTGCACACATTCACCAAACACTACTGGCTGGACAGCCAAGTCCGGAGAGACTGCTTCATTGGCTTTTCTGTTCTCCAGGACTTTCTGGTGTGATCTTGGTTCGCAGACCCACCACCGGGATTGGTATTGCTGGGGTATCAATTCTAAGGTAAGGAATCTATAACTAACGTGTTTCTTTCAGATGCACAAGTTACTTACCTTCAGTAACGATATAGCTGAAAGAAACATTAGTTAGGTATAGATTCCTTAGCGTCCCACCAATCCTCCCCGTTCTGCGAACTGATTTCTATGGTTAAGGACACCCTTTCAGGGCCCTAGTTTTGTGCACCTATGCTAAGTGTTTTGCGTGGCTCTGCGTTTCTGGCGCGGAAAGTCATGTACAGGTCGGACGTCAGCACGCAAGGGCGGCGTCTAAGTAGCTGCCGCTACGTCATCCCGGCAACCACGATGCCGACGATGGACGCAGAGCTGACTGACACCACCATCCGACGAGCAGAGGTACCGCTGATGAAAAAACTTTCCAGGTCCAGTCTGACGCCTGGGAGTAATTCTAAGGTAAGGAATCTATAACTAACTAATATTTCTTACAGATATATCGTTACTGAAGGTAAGTAACTTATGCATTAATGCTACGCTAGATCGTACACTTGATCATACAGTGTTACTTTGCTTACTGAGCCTGTTCCCCAGACCACCTAAGCGCAAGGTGGGGAAAAGATTCATAGATCTGGCCTTGGCACTGGCCAAGAGACTAATTGCGATAACGTGGAATAGCCTTGGGACCACAGTTTAACGTCTGGACTCTGGAGGTATTTAAGAGGGCTGCTGCAGAATGGTAGACGACTGAGTAGGGAGGAATCAAGAGGCCTACGCCAGCACCCAATTTCTGAACTCTGGAAGGACACGCTGTTTTCCTGGGACCACCCGAGCTATCCCAACAGGGAGGAAGATGACAGTGGGCCATCCACGGACTGAGGAATCGAGAATACTGGGGCTCGAGCGGGGAGGCCTACGGTAGTCTGCATGATGTGTATGTTTCCCTCATAGTCTTCTCGCCTCCTCTTCTCCCCCACCCCTCCACACCCATGTGATAAAATATGGAATATATGGTTCTAATCGGCATAGACACGGGTGGGGCTCCCCTTGCCCTGAAGCTAGTATATCAGTTTAACCACCCTTAATCCATCTACTGTCTTAGCTATAAGCCCCCAACATGCGCTGTTTGAGATTGGTATTTCTTTAGTTCTAACTTATTTAGTGCTATATATGCTATGCCTGATGATCAGGACTGCTGGAGAGCAATACACAACTTCACGTCGGACTGCAAGGCCCCAGGGGGAAAAGGACACATCACACATGGCGGATACAGGGTACGAGGAACATGTAGGCTATAATAAATTAGTGCCACACTGAGATAAACGAGCGGGCACGGAAGGTCATTAAGTGGACCCCTTACATCCGCACACTGATTGCCACCCCCAAACCTTACAAATGTGGTATACCATTTTCTTACACTGTACCTTGTGCCCAAACAAAAAGTAACTGGAAATGTCATGTTATTTGCTTGCTGTTTTATTCAATGCTCATTGCGCACTGTTAGAACTGGCTATTTCTGGTAGGCTAAGGCTGACGCCAAAGCCAGGCAGAAACCACCATTCTAGTCAGGGCAAGGAAGTCACACGCCAAGATAACCCCTGCTCACCCCCTTGGTAGCTTGGCACAAGCAGAAAGGCTAAACTCGGAGGCAATGTGTAAAGCATTTGCGTCAGCGCACAACAGCAACAACATCCTAGGCACACCACAAAAGAGACTCCACACAAGGTTATTATAAAAATAACTTTTGTATTGTAAAAACATATCAGATAAAATCACGCATATACATTGTGCCAACTGGCACGGGCAATATTCACAGGGATTATGTACACCAGACAGGGCCACATGGGCGCCTGTCAGAATCAGATATAGTACTTCTAGATAAAATGTAGAATATAAAATCACTTCTAGAATAAAGAATAAATGTAACATAAAATAATAATCAAAGATAACAACCAGTAACCACTGGTAACAGGAACCAGGACCTTACTAGGACCACCTGTACTAAAAAAGAAGAACCACCTAAGTATCACACAGCATTTAGGGGTCTAAGAAAGAATACATTACTCATGATGCAATAAACCTACATTCAGAGGAGTAAAAAAGACAACCACCTAAGTATCACTCAGCGTTTAGGGGTCTAGGAAAAGAACACATTACCCATGATGCAATAACCTACATTCAGAGGAGTAATAAAGACAACCACCTAAGAATAAACACATTTAGGGGTATAAACCAGAACACCTTACCCATGATGCATGAACACATTCAGAGGAGTAATAAAGAGAAACACATGATGCCATAAACATTCAGAGGTGTTAAGAATAGAGCACATGATGCAATAAAATACATTCAGGGGTGCCGCGCAAGAAGACACATGATGACTAAACATTCAGAGGTGCAGCGCATGGAAAGGAAGACATATGATGCCTAAAAACATTCAGAGGTGCCAGAACAACACAATAGCGCAAAACCACACAGTAGGCAATTACTATTGAAAACATAGAAGTCACATTGCGCATAACTTACATAAGCCACCACCTGTGGCTGTCCCTAGGCCAACTGGCCTTGTGGGGCAAAGATGCCCTGAGTCCAAAGTCAGGGTGCGCTGCCATACAGCGCCAGTTTCAAAAGTACAAAAACCTAAACGTGGCAGCCGCCCACAAAGTGCTGGGCAGCTGGGATCAAAAAGCTGTGGCAGGGCTCTCAGTAGCCCCTAGACAAATCTGCGCCACCTGAGCCACACAGGCTCTAAAACAAACACTGCGCACGTTGGAGCCACACAGGCTCTGCCCAACACTGGTCAAACGTTGGAGCCACACTGGCTCTAAAGCAACATGCCCCCTGGAGCCTCCCTGGACTCTCCAAGCGTTGGGGCGACCCACTGCCAACCGGGGCCGCCCTTGAAGCCCTCGTGGCTTCACACTGACCATGAGCGCGAGCTCACTCTACTGGGGAGGGGCGGACACCGACAATGTGTCCCGGCGCCCCTCCCTTCTCTTCTGCCCCCTCGTTGGAGCCATCTGGGCTCGTGAAGAACGGCGGGGCGGCCCACTGCCATTCGGGGCCGCCCTAACTACCCCGAACATCCCGGGTAGTACACTGGTGCCCTCACACGCCCCTATGGAGCCCCCCCCCCCAGCCCGTTCACTCACCGGGCTGCTTCTTCTTGGGCGGGGCTCCTCCGGGCAGACAGCAGAACACCTTCTGTGTTCGTGGTGGGGGCAGGCACCGACAATGTGCCTCGCGCCCCCTCCGCTCTTCCCGCTGCAGCGTTCGCATACGCAGGGCTCCCTCATGAGACACAGGAGCCCTGCTCAAGACGACGCCTCTCCTTTCTTCTCTTCTCCGCGGCGGGGGCAGGCACCGACAATGTGCCTCGCGCCCCCTCCGCTGCCGCTCCGCTCCGCCTCAGATGCCGCCGGGCTCCCTCAGCTCACGGGAGCCCGGCCGACCCGCCGCCATGCTTCTCTCCTTTCTCCCGCCTCCCAGGCTGCAGGGCGGGACTTCCGGCCGGCCGCGAAGGGATTGGCCGGCCGGCCAGGCACTTCCGGGTCGCCACGACCAGCGCGGCGGCCCTTTCCTTAGACAGGCAGGCGCAGGCACAGTTTCCCGAGGAGTGGGCTCCCTCGTGGAAAATAAATAATATCGCGGCAAGGTCCCTGGCAGGGTAGGCACCTGCCAGAGGACAATAAATCAAAAATAAGCGAGGTGGGCACTCGCAGGATCGATAATCCACATACGGGCAACATCGCAGGGTAGGCACCTGCCAAGTCTCACGCATCGGGCGTGAAACGCTAAAAACGCCCGTAATATTGCAAGGAGTGCTCTCAAGGCGCTAGGGGCATAGACAAGCCCACAGGAACGACCCCTGCATCAAGAAGGGTCCCAGCATCACAGGTTAAAGTCTCCAGGGCAGAACAAAGTCCAGCAAAAGTCCTCAAAGATACAGCCAGGCAGGGGGACAGCCAGGAAGAGTCCCCCAGCAGTCCATCAGATGTCCAGGAGCTGGGCAGGGCCCAGGGATTCCCCTGAGCCCCAGCAGCAGCATGCCCCTGGCAGATTCAAGTTAGAAACAAGAACCTTTTGGAAGGGGACACAGCCCCTTCTTATACACAGAAAAGTCTTTGAAGTCTCAGTGTGAGAACCAGCTGGACTGGTTTAGAGGGAAGTCCCTTCAGTATCAGGGACAGAGGTGACAGTCGCCCAGCGGGAGGTGGAGCCAGCTTTGTAGTTAGGCAGGCACAGCCCTTCACTATCAGGTGCCATCTCCTCCCACTTCCCTGGCAGCAGATGCTGCCTTTCATCCATGGGCTGACTTCAGACAACCTCCTGGGCTCTCTAGCCCCTGTCATCCTCAAACCAGACAGTCAATCCACAAGCAGTCCCAGGCACTCTGGGCCAGGCTCACCAGCCAATCACACGCCAGCACCAACTTACACAAATATGCCAACTTCCAAAAATAGTACTTCTAGACTAGACACAGTCATGCCGCATATACCATTTTGCAGCATTCATTCTCACGAGTTCATACATACCAAACTCGCCCCTGTACTCCCCACACATCCGGAACTACCATGTGCATACATATTCCCCATTCATTCCTATGGGAGGGCAGGTCACTCACCACTCATTCAGAGAGCTCAAGCACTTTACACTGTACCACAGTGAAAAAGTGCACAGAGGCCTAAAATCACCAACACCAGGTTCCATAAACAGGCTAGGAAAAAGCAAAAAGTCTAGGGGTGAACCTGCCCAACGGGCCGGGTCCAACACGCACTATCCTGCATGATAACAAAATGCCAATAAAAATATATTTTTTTAAACAAAACAATTAATTACCTAAGCCTATGGCTTCTCTTCTCTGGAGCCGTAGAATACATGGCAATTGTTTGTTGTATATTAGTCTTTGAATGCTTTGTTCAGATATAACAGCATTGCTCATAAAATAGAATTCAGCTGTACTTCGAAACAGATATTCTTATCTAGTGATTTGTGTGGGCCTGTAATTAATATATTTTATTTTTTTCTTCTTGAACAGATGGAGGGAGCGATGAGACACCCGACAGGAGGCAGTCCAGCATAGACCCACAGCAGAGTCGTGCTGCACAAGGTAAGGACTTTGCATGTCTACAAGTATGGAATTAAACATGATAAAATGTTGGTCAGGTTCTGCAGCACGTGCTGTGTGAGTGGCAACAAGAGGAGGTCTGCCATTCCGTACATTGCATCCTTTATAGTGCCAGTATTACTAGCTTCACATTGTAGATGTATGTAGAATACAGATTTTTTTCCTGTGTGTCTGTAATAAAGCACAAAAATCTTACATTAATGGTGAAACATGTCCCTTGATTTGTTAGCATCAGTACACTTCCATGTCCTGCTTAGCGGCATGCATGCCTGGTCACACTAATAACTTTTTCACAAAATACCTCATGTAGGCAACTTACTTATTTCCCAGAGTCAATTTCTTGAGCAAATGTATGCCAGGATGATGGCATATTACACATGCCTGTTAATTATAAACTGTAACCAACCCCATTACAAATAGCAGGAACCAGTCATTGTGAATGTGCTGGATGGAGTCCCAGATGGCTTCCTAAACTGAACTTGCATCTGTGATACTGGCTACAACTAGGCCTGGTTGGAAGGAAGACCCCGGAGTGAAATGGCAGTGTGGCAGAGAGATCCCCGTATCAGCAGTTGACAAAACTGCAGGTCTTAAGTAGCACACACTGAGGAATTTTAGAGTCCTTTTGCCTAACCCCTATTGTACTGAAGCAGTCTTAACTTTCAGAACCTGATGGTACTGCTTGAAGCTCGAAGAGCTGCTTGAGCCCTTCATGGAATCTGAGCATTAGGGAACTACAGGTTCTGTCACGTGGGCTCAAGGATAAGACAGAAGACAGCCGTTCATGATGTCGTCCTGAGGTGGAGACTTTTAAAGTTGAGATCGGGTTCTACGTGCTGGCTGTACCTTGAGCCTGGATTGATGGGGCATGGCGGCCGCCTTCTGAGCTCTCCACACTTGCCAATCGACTTGCTACTGTAGTTTCTGATGCCCTTTATTTATTTGTTTTTAATATCTTTATTAACATTTTTGCAAATCAAGCACGTTACATCGTAATATGCACTTTTGTAGCAACCATGATACTGTTGTTCCACTGAAGAGCGTTCATCTTGGGCGCGACGGAACCACTTGCAGTTGCAGTCCACTTGTTCACTCTGTAACGTGCTATTGGTGGGAACCGGGGAGAATAAACTTGGGGTATGTGAAGGGGGGGGGGAGTGGGAGGGAGTCAGGGCATAGGCATCGTGAATAGCGGCTGGGTCAAGTCAGCTACAGGCCGTTGGCATGACCTAACCTTGTTTAAGTGCTATCTAGTGGACAGTGTCGCTAGGTGCATTAGATAGTGTAGCGGGGGGGGGCTCCTACTTCACGTGGCGGTCGGGGTAGCAGGGGCATTGGTATGCATGCTTCGCTGTGAGGGACGATCTGTGGGGGTTATGCGATATGGGATGTTTTCGTACACCCCTCGTTTCCTCCTCCCTCATTGTCTCCTCTTCTGCTTTAGGTCATTTCTGTACCGCTCCTACCCATGCCTCTGTCGGGGGGCTCAATGCAGTTCACCAGTTCATAGCTATACTTCGTTTGACTAGGAGCGTGGCTAGGGATGCAAAGCGGACTGTACCTTTTGGGGTTGCGGAATAATCCTAGCGCAACTGCTTACCATGTGTGGAGACCCATGAGTCCAGTGAGTTCTGTGAGCGTGTCTAGGACTATAGACCAATATGGTCGAAGAGTGGGGCAGCTCCAAAACATGTGCTGGAAATGTGCGTCTGGTGAGCGACATCTGGGGCAGAAGAAGGGGGTGTCTGGGTAGAAGCGCTGCAGACGCGCCAGTGTTTGATACGCTCTATGCAGGTCATAAAACAGAATATTTTTAAAACATGCATTTCTAGACACTTTCTTGGGGAATTCCAGTGCCCTTCCCCACTCCCCGTCATGCAATTGTCTCCCAATTTCGTCCTCCCAAATGGCCCGAAGAGCATGCAGTGGTCTATTAACCAGTTCTCTAATGGCTCTATATTGCCAAGTAACCAGGTGTCGGCCTATACCCATATATAGTATGGTATGGATGTGTGGGCGAAAACCCTCTATGAGCTGTCGGTGAGTTAAAAGGTGTCCCGGAGGGAGATCGTGGTCTTCCATGAGCCGCTCGTAAGAACATAGTTGCCCATCTGTGAATAGCTCCTCCGCCTGAGTTATCTTGTGTTCCGTCCATACCCGCAGCATGTTGGTCGTAAAGTATGCCTCTCGTTTGGGCCAGCCGACCAGCGGCAGTCGAAGGGAGTAGTACGGAGTCTCTGCCTACAGGTGGTGAACTCTTTGCATTCACCGACGGGCCACTGGCACTTGCAGCGGATATGTCCGCCGCTGTTTATAACCCGGAAGCAGTAGACCGCAAAGCTCTGGGGTTGG
The DNA here is from genome assembly GCF_964263255.1 of Lissotriton vulgaris. Classification (NCBI taxonomy): domain Eukaryota; kingdom Metazoa; phylum Chordata; class Amphibia; order Caudata; family Salamandridae; genus Lissotriton; species Lissotriton vulgaris. The sequence goes on along the minus strand of NC_141693.1, from coordinate 1,685,284,925 downwards.
GAACGGGCCCTGTGTCGTATATGTTTCCCCGGTATGCCTACCTGCCGTCCAGTATGACAGCCATTGTAGTTGCGCCGCCAAAAAAGTAGGATTCGAAGGCCGAGGCACCGAGACCTCCGTGCGCGGTGGGCAGTTGCAGTTTAGTGAGAGCTATTCGAATTCTGTTTGCACCCCAAATAAGTGAGCGAAGAAGTGAGTCTAGGTCCCGAAAAAAGCATTTGGGAGGAATGACTGGTAAATTCGTGAAGTAGTACAATAGCCGGGGAACAATGATCATCTTGGCTATGGCTACCCGGCCTATCGGGGCCAACAGGAGTCTCTTCCAGAAACCCACCGACAATCTGATGCTGGCTAACACTTTACGATAGTTGCCCTCATAAATATTGCTGGTGGAGTGGTACAGGCAGACACCGAGATATCGGGGGTGTTTATACTCCAGGAGAGATGCTGTTTACCTATCCTCACCTCCCGTGGTTCGAGGGTCGGGTGTAAGGGGTAGATTGTGGATTTATCCCAGTTTACCCTAAGTCCAAACGCCTCCGCGAACTCCGTCAGAGTTGTCCAGATGGGTGTGAGGTCCGCTGTGATATCTTGGATATACAGGAGGAGGTCGTTCACGTAGAGGGATACGTAGTGAACTGTATCAGCTATGGGGATGCCCCATGTGGCCCCCTCCTGGCGGAGTCGTATCGCCAGAGGTTCCACTGCCAGGGCGAAGATCAGGGGCGATAGTGGGCAGCCTTGTCTCGTACCTCTCTCCACCTTGAAAGGGGATGAAATGGATCTGCCTATTCTGATCCTCAATGTGAGTTTGGTGTAGAGAAGCTTTGTGTATTTTAGGAAAGTCGGGCCTATTCCTGTCCATCGCAGGACTGCGAAAAGCTATGACCATGTGAAAGTATCAAAGGCCTTCTCCAAGTAAGTCTAGAATCAGACAAGCCGCATGAGGGTGCGTGTCACTCACCTGATCCTGAACGTGGAACAAACGCCGTATGTTTTGGGATGTATTTCTGGGGGGAACAAACCCGCACTGGTTCGGGTGGACTAGGGGTCACAACATTTGTTCCTATCTGTCTGCCAAGATTTTCCCTTGTATTTTACAATCGGCGGCTAGAAGTGTGATGGGAAGGTAGGAGGATAATTGCAGTGAATCCCGGTGTGGCTTGAGGAACGTCACTATGACCGACTCGCAAAGTGAACTTGGCAACTCCCTCTTTTCAAGTGCAGTGGCTATGATTTCTGCGAGACGTGGGACCAGTATAGTGGAAAAAGTGCTTTAGTACTCCACATGCAATCCTTCTAGTCCCTGTGCCTTGTTCCTTGCTAGCGCCTGAATCGTGTGTGTGACATCCGTCGGTGTAATTTTGGCGTCTAGTGTAGTTTTCTCCCTCTGAGATTTGTGGGATCGGCAGCGAGTCTAGAAAGCGGTTGATCGCCTTCTGTCCGAGATGTATCGGAGCTCGGTAAACCGCGGTATTATATACCTGGAATGCCTTTAAAATGTCTGTTTGGGAGCGCGCTAGGTTACCCGAGGGATCTATTACCTCAGTGATGAGTTTTATGTCTGGTTCTTGCTTTGCAAGCCATGCTAGAAGTGTGCCTGTTTTATCCCTGTTTTTGTGCATCCGAGCAGCATAGGCCCTAAAGTTATATTAGCGTAGGTCTGCCATGGCTGTGGAGTACTGTGTTTTGGCCTCTGCTACTTGAGCCGCTGTTGCGGCGTTGGCATCTTCCTGCTTCGTGAGGGTTGCTAACTTCAGTTTGGTAGTAATGAGTGTTTGTTCTAGTGTGCGCTTTGCCTACTATTTGTTTGATGCCTGCTCCTCGAGCCACTATCTTGAATGCGTCCCATTCCACTAGTTTGGATGAGGCAGTCCCTGTGTTGTGAGTTAAATAGTCTTGTATGCTGTGTTCATGTAGGTGGAGGGTATGTGCGTCTTGATCAGAAATGACACGGCCCAGGTAGTCCGAGTGTTGGACCTTGGGAATCAGGGACAAGGAGCATAAAAACCTGTCCAATCGGATCCGTAGGTCGTGGGGGATAGGGTGGAACGAGTAAAGCCTTGTTAGGGGATGGCGTGCTCTCCACGCGTCAGCTAAGGCCCAATGACTAACCCAGTGTTGAAACCGCTCCGTCTGCTTTAGGGCGGGAGAGTGCGGTGGCAGTGGGTGAGATCTGTCCAGTGCGATGTTGAGCACGCAGTTATAGTCTCCCCCAAGGATCCATGGAAGAGATGCGAATTGGGCCAAAGTCCCAGTGAGTGACTCCCAGAACCTGTCCTTGTCAATATTCGCAGCATATATGCCACCCAAAAGAACTGACTGCCCATCTAACAACCCCTCCAACAGTGCATACCTGCCCTCTTTGTCCACTACCATAAGGAGCTCTTGAAAAGGGGTGCATGGGCAGACCCAGATCAGTGCGCCTCGTGCTTACGCCGACTATGACGTGGCACATATGGTTCCACGCCATATGGCCCGCAGCTTGCTAATTTCTGGCGCTGTGAGGTGCATCTCCTGTAGGAACACTATGTGCGAACGCTGTCGCTAAATGTATGCATCCGTGGTTACCACTTGCGTGGCGTGTAACGACCCAGAAATGAAAGGTTAGAAAGCTAACGTCTGTATTGTCCATTTGGGTGACTGGTGATCGTTGCCTCTGCCCTGCTGAGTGACGGCGGGCTGTGGGGCCATGGAGTTTATCGGTGTCCTAGCCGTGTGGTTGTCAGACTTGGAGGATTGTGTCATCCACCCAGGGGTGCAGAATGCCCTGGTGTATATGCTACCTACGGGGTGAAGGGTTAGAGTAAACCGGGTCAGTAAAACAAAGAACCGGGTGGGGAAATAGTCACAATACCATGGGCCTATCTGCGGTGCCGATACGCCCAAACCAACTCTTATGGAACTAGAGAGTAATCAATCAGTACATGGGGGTGGCTGCTCGCGCTCGTGAGGTGGGGTCCCATCAGGGCATTTGAAGGATCAATGTTCGTTGTCTGTATTGTGGTTCATCATGTAAGGTATGGTGTATGATGTGGGCGTGTTCCATTGGGGCGCGGAAACCTATGTCCACCTAGTCACATCGGATATGTCCGGTTATCCTGTTGCGCTTTCATTAACGTAGGGTATCAACAGTTTATGGGGTGACCCGGGGCAGTGTGATGGAGTTGGCCGTTGATAGTCTCATTACTATCTTCTCCTTCCGAAGTGAAAAGGTGGGGGGCCCTTTCCAGGTCCTCCTTGGTCAGGGCGGTCCCTAGCTCTGTCACAGCCTGCAAGGCTCTGCGCCGTTCCTGCATAATTTACTCCAGGTCTGGTGATTCAGCAGTGTGGAGTCCGTAATCTCCGTCCATCCCTGCCGCATCTGTGTTTGCGTTAGCTGCGAGTTGCGTCTCCTGTTGCATGCTGCTCGTTGTGTCCTCTCACGCGGGGCCTCTGTTGCGGGGTTTCAGTGTGCAGTGGTGGCCTGCCCATTTGCACGTGTCTGCAGCACTTGAGAAAAAGTGGGTAGTGCCGGAATGGATGATCTTCAGTCGGGCTGGAAACAGTAACGAGTATTGGATGTTATTCGCCCGCAGCCGGCGTTTCACTTCAAGAAAGGACGATCTTTGTTTTTGCACCGCTCGTGCGTAGTCCTGTAGAGGGCCGGTGTGTCACGGTCCTGAAAGTGCAAAAATTTCGCAAGCATTGGCCGTGGCGGGGTTTCGGGCGGTGGCTTGGTGGCTGGGACCCAATGAGCCCGCTCGATTGAGAAGAATGCCTTTCGGTCCGCAGTTGGAGTAAAAGATTTGACCCAGGCTTCCATTTAAGCGACTGGGTGCGACCCCTAAACTCCCTCCGAAGGCCCAGAACGCGGATGTTGCAGCGCTGCGAGCGGCCTTCCAAATTGTCCATGCGTTCCTCCACTGTGGTTAGGTGGCCCAGGACGGATCGGCGCCTTTTCTGCTGTGTATTCACGGTGGGTTGTAGGTCGGCGAGGGACTTTTCTCCGTCCTTCACCTTGTCGACTAGTTTCCTATGGTCATCCCGGAGAATACTTATGTCCGTGGTAAGAGTACCGAGCCGTTCCTCCATAGAAACTCTGGAAAGTTCTATTGCCGCTAACACCTGGTCCTGTTTGTCTGAGGTGGTCGGCTCCGATTGAGTCTTGGGCGACCTGGTCAGTGTAGCTGTGTGTGGCTGGTTCTCTGGTGCAGTTTCTGGAACCATTGTCTGTTGTGTGGCTCTGGTTTTCCCCATTGTAGCACTTGGGGTGAAGTCTTTTGTGCCCTGCTTTGCCGGTGGAGGGGGTGTGTACAGTTCGGTGTCTTCTCGCGATCCGATCTCCCCTCTTGTGGACCCCTTGAGATATGGGCCGTAATGTACCCGTATGTCACTCCCGCCCCAGTGGGGCTTGCTTTGTTGCGTCGCCAGTCGCACTCGTGGTAGGTTCCCCTTGTGGCGATCGCTCTTTGTTGGGCCCGGGACTCGCTGCCACACACTTGCATCTTCTGGAACCAGCTACAACAGTCTAGAGCGTCCAGGGGGTCCCTGACTCCCCAGGGGCGGCAGCGGTAATGGTGGTTGGCGGGTGCACTCCTCCCTGGCAGCGCGGTGGTTACCACTGACCTCCAGGGTGGTTGGCGGCTATCCGCTATGTTGGTAGGCACAGTAGTGATGTGGTGGGGGCCTATCTGCTGAGTTTAAGCCTCCTTGACTGCCGCTATTTTAATGTCAGGCACTGGTGGTCTAGTCCACCTGTCGGTGCGGCGGGCACAGGTGGGCTGTAGGGTCGGGGGGGTCCACGTAGAATGAGAAATGTTCAGGCTTCTCACCTTCTGTGGCGATGTAGGACAGGCCTCTGGGGGGGGCCTGTCAGGCGGGCGCGGGCGTCCCAGTTCGCAGGTGCCATTTTAGGACCAGACTTATTTTGGCGCGAAGACGGCCCCGGGGAGCGAGCCGTGGAGGATGCCTCAATGATCCTACCTGTGGGGTCCACTTGCTGCTGTTATTAATGTCCGGCCCCAGTAGTTGCTCACAGCCACCGATCCCGGGAGTTGAGGCCGCTGAAGCGCAGGCGCATTTAATGTCCGCATGTCAGTTCCCGTTTTCTTTCGCGGTCTATCGTGTCCGCGCCGGATTGTGGCATCAAACATGGGGGGGGGGTGGAGGGTTCCCGCCCTGTCTATCTTGAGTCGGGGATAGTCGCCAGGGAATCCCGGTGCTGGTCTCGTGTGTCCCAGTACCTCCGCCGCCTTTTAGGTCAAGTTTGGATGCCGGTGGGCGCCATCTTGCTGCCAGACCCCGAGGTGAGATTTTTACGGCGTTCATTGCCGATGTTGCAGATATCAACCTTGTCTGGACACCTCTACATGCGGATCCAGTTCAGATACCAGCCGGGTCAATTTTCCACCCAAAACGACGAGGTGATGCTGCTCTCTGGTCTGCCCGATTGCGGAGCCTCAGCAGAGTGCGTCCGCTATCGTAGCCTGCTTGGCCCCGCCCCCTTCTGATGCCCTTTCAACACTGCCTTTTTCTTGGGGGTACAAAGACTGTGAAGAAATCTCAGGAGGAGGTATTCAAAACATAAACGTCTCCACAGTGTAAGGAGGAAGCAGGATGAAGGGCTCAACCTCTCCAAGCAGATAATAAGACACTGTAATCGTGCTCTGCCCAGAATTCTCAAACCTAAGACTGGAGCTATTGCTATGGTGATGAAGTCTTTGATGGCTAAAATAGGGACTTTTCATAAAGAGAGGGTGGTGTTGAGGAAAGAGTGACATCAATTGGAGAACGTACTGACAAGTGTGACAGTGGCAGACAATTGTAGAGAAGGCCCTAGAGGAAGACTTTTGATTTCAAAGGTGTTCAATGTTGTATATAATAGAAATTAGTCCTAATTAAGGGTTGTGGGAGTATCCCGTAAAGTATATGTAGAAGAGTTGCATGGAAAGCCTGAGACCTTTTTGTGAACATGACACTGATGGTGAGGCCATACTGATTTGCAGAGCTGAAAGGATCCTGCCAATCAATCAATTAATCAGGGTTGGTAAAGCGCAACTACTCACACATGAGGGTCCCAAGGCGCGGGGGAGAGGGCGGCTCCTTTGTGTGCTGGGGTCACCCGAAGAGCCTGAAAGCTGCTGATATACATATATATATTTTCACTGAAAAAAAAATAGGGTTTACAGAAGTTATAATTAGGAATAAGCATTTGAAAAACCTTTGAAATTCGCAAAAAAAACCATAGGTTTCAGGGACGTTATAGTTAGATGGACATTTGTCTCATATAAAACCAGAGAAATTTGCCTTGTTTTAGTTAGTTGAGCTAACTGTAACTCGCGCGCCCGCAATGCACAGCTGATGATGTCACATATTACATCGCTCATGACATGGTCAGTGACATCACTGATGATATCTCAAATAACAAATCTCACATCTGAAATTAAATGAATTCGTACTTGTACTGCGCATTTATACGCTGAGGCGTCTTGGCGCTGTACGCATGCCGCTGTGGAACCGTATGAAGCCAGGCATCCCAGCGCTGTTGGGGCCGTTGTGGAGATTAAGCAAGCTATTGCTAGGCACCGAGACGAGAATTATCAGGACGAGAATTGAGCCCAAGACCCGCCGAGGCGGAAATTGAACCCTGGTCCCGGGCCAGACCTCTGCATCAGGGTCTGCCGCTCTAACCATTGAGCCACACTTCTCCACACCATCCAGTGAATGTGTGTTTCTGAAAAGTTTCAATATTTTTCATATATATCTATGCCAAGGTGTATTTAAGAATTAATGCATTTATAAGTGCCTAAAGGAATTATTTAGTAGGTGCGTGACTGAATGTATAAGTGAGTGATTGAACGGGTCTTACTGAATGCATGGGTTAGTGACTAAACTGTGTGAAAGTCTGTATTAGTCTCCCAGTTGGTGTGTAAGCAACTGCATACGTTGCTGAATAGCTACATGAGTGTCTATATGGGTTATTGATTTGTTGTCTGAGTATCTGTATGGGTCCCTGAGTGACTGTGTGGGTGGGTGGGGGTGTATGAGTCTGTGCATAGATGTCTGAGTGGGTGATTCACTGGTTGTATGGATTAAAAAGTGCATATGGGAAGGGCTGTATGGGTGAGTTAGTGTGTGTATGGATGCATTGGTGAGTGAATGAATGTCTCAGTGGTATATCTGTAACTAACTACATATGTTTTAAAGCACTATATGTGAGTGTTGGAGTATATAAATGAGTATACGTGAGACTAACTTATTTGATGAGTGGGCATATAAATAAGTGTCTGCTTCTATCAGTGATTGTATAAGACAGTAAATATGTGTTAGTATCTGTATAAATAAGTGATGTGGTAGGTCTATAAATAACAGAGTTGGTGTGTATAACTGTATACATGAGTAAATGGGTATGTGATTGATTCTTTGCATTACTGACTAGGTGTGTGAGTAACTCTATGGATGAGTGGCAGAGTGTGACTGCATGTATAGATGTATGAGTGCATATTATAGTCCTGTATTGTGAAAGTGACTGGATGTGTGTGTAGACCTAGGAAATACTGAGTGCTATGAAGTATATGGCATTCTTGTGTGTATGGTTTCAAAAATATTAGTCTGCATTTTAGAATGGGTGCATCAAAGTTTATATTAGGGCATCAGTATGTGCATCAGATTATCACGTGCATGATGTCATCATTGATGTCATTTGAGATGTCATCGGTGATGTCACTGACCATGTCATGAGTGATGTAACACGTGACATCAGCAGTGCATTGGGGGCGCAAGATTTATAGTGAGCTCAACTAACTAGAACAGGCGAATTTCTCTGGTTTTATATGAGTCAAATGTCCAACTAACTATAACGTCCCTGAAACCTGTGTTTTTTTGTAGTGGATTTCAAAGGTTTTTTAAATGCTAATTCCTAACTATAACGTCTGTAAAACCTATGTTTTTTTCAGTGAATTTCGAAGGTTTTTGAAATGTTAATTTCACATTTTAATACATATAAAACTTTTTTCTATTTTTTTGTAATTTTTTGGAACTCTTATCCTTCTTTTTTTAACTTAAAGAAATGATTTAATGTTTTATATCTTCCCCAAAAAATATGTATATATATATTTTTTTTTTTTAAACTGCAGTCCCATACTGGCAGTTTACTAAGCTCCATCACCACGCGAATCCTATCATCCATATTGCTAAACTCGTAAATGATGCGCATTTCTTATCCGGCGGGTTCATGGCACCGCGTCCTGTGTTACATCATATATGTTTGAGGTTCCGCCAGCTGCTACTTTGGTATCCAACGGGTACGCGGTACCAAGCTACGCGTTACGTCATGTACGTATGGGGTCGCGCCCGCTGTGCATTGTGTATGCGACGAGTACATGCTGCCAGGCCCTGTGTTACGTCATAGACGTAGGGTGTCGTGCCGGGCACGGCATTCCCTCATTTTTTTTTTTTATCTCTCAAAACTATATCTAAATAACTTTAAACTGTATATGACAGCAAGCGATAATCAAAAATAATTTAAACAGTTATATATTTCAAACTGTAATAAACTGATATTATGATAAATATAATTTCCCAAAATTGCATTGGGTGTGTCTTCCTTGCGCCCTCGACGCTCGATTGCCATGTGACCTTAAAAAAAAGCATTTGATTGGTTCATAACATTTCCCATTGTAACAGTTGGAGGACCCCACCCATTTTAGCCATTCTCTGTACAGCGTTTGATAAGACACACCCCTTCTGCTTAGAGAGCTTTTTTGATAGGTTGTTTTGCTGTGTACACATATCTTATACTACACACAACATGCAACCATCATCTTGATCAATATTGATGGTCTGTACATTAGCGTTCCACGTGTGATGGCCATGCATCTGAAACGTTACATAAAAAAAACATAATGTGTGTTACACGATGCCCCTGGTGGGTGTGTGTGCACATTATTGTACTGCCTTTCGGCCTGGTTATTGGTGGCTCGAAGGAGTATCATCAGCCATGGGCAGAGTGCACATCCTAGATCACGTGACAAACAGTAAAGAGTAATGTGTACATTTGTGTTGCTGTATGCTCTGTTGTCAGGCTTTACCAGTATAGTAGTGTGTCATATGTGAGACTTTCAGATTCATGTTTGACATGCATTGCTGGACTGTAATGAAGGTGATCACTTTCTATGACATAGCCTCACTGCTGATCCTCCCGCCATCCGAGTACATTCTGCGACATCCAAACTGCAACAGGGACACACACATAAGTACACTTCCTGGCCAGGCAGGAACTGAACAACGCCCAGGTCCCTCGGCACAATTATTCACACCCCTACACTGGCCTGGTGTACGCAAGCCCAGCCCACTTTGCGCATGTAAAAATAGGATAACTGAGACGCCACATGTCCCAGTTCTTCCACACTGCCTCAGGTGATATGGCCGCATCCACCTCGTATATCACAATGCGCAGTAAAAAAAGGGATCCATAAGGCATACACCATCCTGCCAATCAACACTGGACATGAATTGTGAACCCTACTGGACGTCGTGTTTCGAAAGGGATCCATGAGGTGTACACCATCCTGCAATCAACACTGCATCTGAATTGTGAACGCTGCTGCCCTTCGTTTTTGGACACACAACAATGACAGCAGGTGAGCAGTGGGGCTTGGGTGCCCAGGGGCTGCAATTGAGCGCAGTCATGCCTAGCTGCACAGGTGCGAACAAGCGATGTTGCCATGAGTAATGATGTGATCTCGGACCTCATTCAGTCACATGTCTGTCTCATATTAAGGACCTGCTGGAGCGTACTGTAGGCCTGAGCCAGCGGGCACCGCTGCCCTACAGACACGTGGTGTTGGCTTTTGGAACACTGTAGTGAGCTAATTACTAAGTGTACATGCACACAGGCTTGCACCACTGCATTTAACATGCACATTATGCTTCTAGCATACGCTCTGTTCCTTTGTATGTGAACGTTGCCATAACACATTATTATTTAACCTTGTGTATTCTTGTGCACTACAACTCCTCTTTGATCCACGATTACCACTAACAGTTGGTAGATCGTACTTCAAGAAGGAAGAATGCACTCAACTGGTGTCCTCTAGTAAGCTTCAAATAAAACTTAATTTACCTCCAGACGTTTCCACCATTTTATTATTTCTCCCTTTTCAGACACTGAATTGGTTGTGCCAAAATGGGCGGAGCGGGTGCTCACCCCGCGATGATGCCCTGGGCATTCTGACGCCTTCCATCGTGGTATCAAGATACCGTCCCTGACCGGAGACCTGCTCTGCCACCCTAGAGAGGCGCCCAGAGCTTGCACCGGCACGTCGTTGGACATACCAGTGGTGGCAGGTGAGCAGTGAAGCCTGGGTGCGCAGGAGTTGCAGTTGAGCACAGTGTGGGGGAAGGGGCTGGGGTGCAGGCAAGAAATGTTGCCGTAGATAATAATGTAATCTCTGGCCTCATTCATATCTGTTTCATTTTAAGGACTTGCTGGACCGCACTCTTTCTGGCAGACCCCAGCGTCGTAGACACACGGGTGATGGGAGGTGAACAGTGACGGCTGGGTGCAGTAGACCAACGCTCTGTCTCCTCCTCCCTCTGTTCTTTTGACTCTCTCTCCCCTTCTCCCCTCCACCCACTCCCTCTCATTCTCCCTATCTTCCTTTTATTCTGACTACCTTGTTTTTCTCTTGGACATAGCACACATATGTATGTTTCTTTTTTGTCTTGCAGGTTTTGTACTCTGCTTCTGGAGGAGTCCCACCCACTTATTTTATGTTATACTGTTGTTTGTTCGAATAAAGTTGTGTTTCCATTTATTTGTGTTGTTTTTATAAAGGTTATTTTTTTTTACCAATAAATAAGTGAGAGTATGGCTCTTCTTTTTCTGACAACACTTGCCTCTAGTTTATTGTGAAAATCGGCGGTTGATAGGAGGTTATGAGAGAAAACATTTGTAATTTTCTGGGACACCTACCAAATATAAACCAACAGACTATTACATAAATGAAGCCTGGGTAATTCTACAACGGCAAGGGTTCTATGAGTGTATCACTTTATAACACCATGAGTACTGCCAGTGTGATTACAGAACCAATAAGGTACTGCCTGGGGCCACCAAGGCTTCAGGGACTGGCGAGGCCCAATCTGCATATTTAAGTAAAGCCCCGGAGGGTAGTGTTTCCCGGACTTGAGTTGACCTCGCAGCCCCCGAATAATTAGTTAACAGTACCCGGGGACGTGGCGATCCCCTAGGCTGCGAAATGTCTCTGTGCCCTCCTGTGCCTAATTTACATGTGAGATTAAGGTCCCCAGTGCTCTAGAGACCCCGCAATATAATAATAGGATTGGCCCCTGGAACATTACCCACCAGGGGGCTCATTTAAATGAACGGGTGAGACCCGGTTCTTTTTTTTTTCCTCCATTTTTACTATCCGGATCCGCTCTATTAAAGCGTTACGAGGTTTTCCACCTCTCGCTTTAACGAGGCAAACAAGGATTTGCTATCACAGGCTGGAAGTCATGCATCCACCCTCTAATAGCAAACATAAATGTCCACGGGATGCAAACACCGGGACATTGTATGAGCTGTGCCTTTGGAGGTGGCGCTCCCTAGGGCCATGATGCATTGGTTAGTACAGAATTAGTATAAACGCATACTAACACTACTTACTCACGTGTAGTACAGTGACCAGAGGGCAGTGAAGAGGCAGAGGAAGCCCAAAATCCAACAATATAAATCCTACCAGAGGTCGGATGACATAGTTCAAGGAGCCGACGACCCTGGGATGAGTAGATACAGGTTCATGAAGAAAACGGGTCTTCAGCACAACGCAAGCAACCTCGAAATATTGGTGAGTCCTGCCTTCTTTTTACCTTCTCCCGCTCGTCGCCAAATTTATGTATTGAAGAGGCAGACTGCAGTGGATCCGATAATCCGATAAGTAGATTTATTGCAGGAAAACAAGACAGCTTAAACAGCCACCAACAGGAGCAGACAGCAAAGCAACCGTCTTCTCCAGCACTGTGTACAAACTCCCCAAGGTTCCCCTCATGACAGCCCTACATTCTAACATTACATACTTACATTCTAGTGGAATTACATACTAAAATTCTACTATGACTTACATTGTAATACTACACAGAGCACATGACTTTACAACAATGAGCTCATGGTTTCATCCACGAGTCTTGAGACCGGTAGGGGTGAGTATTTCGCTTCTCACTCCCTGTATTGTATAAACGCAAACTAACACTACTTCCACGGGTATGCTACACCTTCCAGAGCACATCACTTTACATCGATGAGCTCACGTTTTAGGCTCACAGTTTAATCCCTGAGACTTCAGACCACTAGAGGTGGGTAGTTCGCTTCCCACTCCCTGTATAGTATATACGCATACTAACACTACTTACACAGTTATACTACAGCGGCCAGTATGCTACGGCACCCAGAGCCCATCACTTTACGTCAATCAGCTCGGTTTGATCCCCGAGTCTTCACACCGGTAGGCATGCATACTTCGCTTCCCACTTACGGTATAGTATAAACGCACAGTAGCGGTCAGTAGTTCGCTTCTCACTCCCTGTATGGTATGAACGCCTACTAATGAATAAATGAATGAAGGGGAATTTATAAAGCGCGACTAAGCCCAAGGGCATCAAGGCGCTAGAAAGATAGTACAGCTGCTTGCGAAATGGAGAGGTGCCGGGCTACACATAGGCTCTGCAAAGAGCCAGGTTTTTAATTGCTTATGAAAGAGAGAGAGAGAAGTTTGGCCTCTTAGCTCAACGGGAAGTGTGTTCCACAGTTTAGGGGCAAGGAAGGAGAACGACCTCCCGCCCCATCTGGCTTTAGTAGCTCGGGGAACGGACAGCAGTATTTTATTAGCGGAGCGTAAGGCTCTGCTAGGGGCATACAGGGATAGAAGAGACCTGATGTCTTCAGCGCCAGATCCATGGAGGGCGCCATAGGTGAGACACAGGATCTTGAATTTAATCCTGGACTGCATTGGGAGCCAATGCAGGTTTTTTCTGGTTAGGGTGGCAGAGACCCCTCTAGGGGATTCCGCGACCAACCTGGCCATAGCGTTCTGCACGATCTGAAGGCGGTGGACCAGCTTTTTGTTGATGCCTAGAGACAGTGCATTGCAATAGTCCAGCCTTGATGCGACGAGGGCCATCACAACCTGCTTCCTGGATTCTGGAGAGATAGTGAGTGATTTTCCTCAGGATTCTGATGGCGCCACAGCAAGTGGAGACCGTTCTGCTCACTTGCTTTTCGAACGAGAGCGTGGGGTCCAGCAGCACACCCAGATTGCGAGCTGATTGAGAAGGCTGGGGGCAGGCTCCGAGTGAGGGAGGCCACCAGTCACCTGACCAGATGTCCTCTTTGGCCCCAAAAATCAGGACCTCATTTTTCTCACCATTTAATTTCAGGAAATTCTGGATCATCCAACAAGAGACTGCTTCCATACATTTCCTGAAATTAAGAGCGGTGGTACTCACTGATTTGGAGTGGGAGACCATAATCTGAGTGTCATCAGCGAATGATAGAACTTCCAACCCGAAAGATCTTACTAGCCTGGCCAGGGGGGTCACATAGATGTTGAAAAGTGTGGGGCTCAAGGATGAGCCTTGAGGGACCCCACACTGTACAGGCTTAACGGGGGAGAGGAAGTCACCCAGTTTAACCCTCTGTTCACGTTGGTTAAGAAAGGAGGTCAGGAGACTCAGTGCAGGGCCACCCACTCCTATTTCCCTGAGGCGGCTGACCAAGATGGAAGGGGACAGGGTATCAAAAGCAGCTGTCCGGTCGAGCAAGACCAAGATGGTAGTTTGGCCTTGGTCGACCTTAGCGCGGATGTTATTGATGACCATACTTAGGGCAGACTCAGTACTGTGTACCCTCCGGAAGCCATGCTGAGAAGAATCCAGCAGGCAGGAGTAATCCAGGAAGGCACTCAGATGGTAGTTAAGGTGAGAATCTAACATCTTGGCAGGGAGCAGGGAAATCGGGCAAAAGTTCTTAAGGATCTCAGGATCCAAAGTGGCCTTTTTTAGCAGGGGCTTAACCACTGCCATTTTCCAAGAAGTGGGAAAAATGCCTTCAGACATAGCTGAGTTCATGACCTCCAACAGTGGGGGCAGCATGACTTCCGTGCACTCCTTAGGAATCGTAAGCGGACAGGGATCCAGAGGGGATCCAGATTTTATTTTGTCCAGGAGCACATTAAGCTGTTCTGGGGTAAGGGTAGGGAAATTGGAGAGGGTGCTGCCGGGACCTGTAGTCTGGCCTGCGGTAGCGGGGGGAACTGCGGTCTCTAAGTCTCGGTTCAGCGATTCTAACGCGGTTTGGATATCCACTATCTTGGTATGAAAGAAGGTGGAGATCTGGTCGCACAGTTCCTGGGTCCCCACTATAGGATCAGGTAGCTGAAGGGTGGCCAAAGAATCTATAAACCTGAAGAGCTCCCTAGGGGAATTGAGGGAGGCCGTCAACTTCGCAAAGTGGGCCTTCTTTTCCCCGATCACTGCCGCCTTGTACTCCTTAAGGAGATTTTTGTTTTTTTCCCTCTCCTTAGGATCCAGTTTAGACCGTACAGCGTCTCTCCTGTTTCCTGCAGCCCTGCCTAAGCAGCCTGAGCGTGTTGGAAAACCAGGGAGCTGAGGGTCTCTTTCTAGCAGAGTAATGTTTTTTAGCAGGGGCCAGAGTATCCACTGCGCTTGAAATAGCATGGGAGAGAGCGAGGGCAGCAGAGTTGGTATCCCTCAGCAAAGAGGGCCTTTGGCTGGACATAAAAGGAGCAAGAGCGTTTGTGAAAACCCCGTCCAGGGTATGCCCTGCAATGTGGGTTGGACTCCCCACCAATTGCAAAAGCCCACAGGAGGCAAGGGAGTCTACCAGTGAAGTGGTGTCGCTGGAGTTAGAATTGTCAAGGTAAAAATTAAAGTCACCTAGTATAGTCAGGTTAGGTCTGTCAATAAGCGGTTCCAAAATCTTAAGTAAGTCATGGCTAAAGGTGGACCTTGGGCCCGGAGGCCTGTAGATCAGAAGTCCGGAAAAGGAGACCGTGGGAGAGGATTTAAGGGAAAACAGCATGGCCTGGAAGGGGTCCACGGGAGAGGAAAGGAACTCGGTGCGGCATTTTAGGGCGTCCCTATACAATATTCCCAGTCCCCCACCCCTACGTCCAACTCTATCCATTCGTGCTAGGGTATAGCCATCAGGGATAGAATTTCCAAGCTCGGGGGCTGTGGAATCTGATGCCCACGTTTCCGTTATGAAGGCCCAGGAAGGCTTCCTTTCAGAGATAAAATCCCTAAAGGCAATATTATTCTTCGCTTGGGACCAAGCGTTGATAAGGAACCCAGATTCTATAGTCATAGAAGGGATGTTTTTAATTTCCCTCGAGGGCTGCTTGTTTATAGAATTGAGAATGGGGGAACAGCTTGCTGTGTTCCAGCACCTGCAACTAGGGGCCTCTGGTGTGAATCTGTGATGACAAGATTTCCAGTTGGGCTTTAGCCCCCGCAGGTCATGCAGAGAGTAGAAATGACTTACTTGAGAGGGGGTAAGAGTAGAACCAGCCCCCCTGGCCCCTTGCGGATGGGCACAGACGGGCGCAGACGGGCGCAGACGGGCGCAGACGGGCTGGACTCAGGCGTTACTCTGGCGTGATGACTGCGCGTCTGCTGATCACGTCCGCTGCGCGGCGGCATGTCCGTCTTCTTTTATGCTGGCGACTAACTGGTAACCTGGATAGCCTCCCTCAAAAATGGCAGCTCCAATGCTCCACCACCCTGGGTCTGTGAGAGTCAGCTCCTAACTCGGCTGAGCACGAGCCAGAAGCGGGGTAGGAAATTAAAATACGGCGAATTTTAGCAGCGTGACAGTTAAAACAAATGGCACAATAGATGAGAAGCTTAAAAATTAGCAGAGTAGCACAACACTCTCCCGGCTTCCCCCTCAGGAGACAAACAGCAAAGTCTCGCGCCTTCACCAGCTTGCTGCTTTTATGCTGGCGACTAGACTGCTAACCTGGATGGCCTCCCCCAAAGATGGCCGCTCCAATGCTCCACCACCCCGGGTCTGTGAGAGTCAGCACCTAACTCGGCTGAGTACCGGGCAGAAGCGGGGGAGGAAATTAAAATACAGCAAATTTTAGCAGAGTGACATTTTTTAAGTTTTTAGCAGCGTGACAGTTAAAACAAATGGCACAATAGATGAGAAGCTTAAAAATTAGCAGAGTAGCACAACACTCTCCCGGCTTCTGCCTCAGGAGACAAACAGCAAAGTCTTGCGCCTTCACCAGCTTGCTGCTTTTACTAACACTACTTGCACACATATGCTACAAAGACCTGAGCACATCACTTTACAGCATGAGCTCACGGTTTAGGCTCTCGGTTTCATACCCGAGTGTAGCAGCATCTCATCTCAGCACCATTTCACTCAGACCAACACTGCACTTTCAGACTGGTAGGGGTGACTACTTTGCTTCGCACTCCCCCACAGAGGTTACACTGCTCCTATTCTCCTCTGTCCTCCTCTTTTTGCCCTTTTTTCCCCTTAGTCGTTTCAACGAAATCACAAAATGGAGGCCAGCACTTCCTAGTTGCAACCGCTCGCAGCCAATAAGCAGCAAGCTTGTGCTCATAACACCTCAGCCAATCAGATGGCAGAATTCCCAAATATTGATATCTGTAAATTTCGATATTTCTCAAAAACGGCAGAACGGATTTACACCAAATAAACAAAAGTGTGCTTGCTAGACCAAGACCCTTCTCCCTGCCAAATTTCCGGTAATTCCGTGCACCCGTTCAACCTGTAACCTTGTCTAAAGTTTCCTATGGAAATTAACATGGAGAAAACATGTTTTGGGACCCCTTTTTTTCTCCCCCCCTCCCTTGACCAATCACCCCCAAGCTTTCAACATAGGAGCTGATAGAATTAGTTTGACAAATTTCATGAAGATTCGTCAAACGACGTTATAAGCAAAAACAAAAAAGCTCTTCCTATGGAAACCTGGTCCTAACTATAACTACCTACTGGCGACCGCCAGTAGATTATGATTATATATGTATATATATATATATATATATATATATATATATATATCCAGCCAAAAGGGTTGCCTGTTATGGACGACACCACACCACTGGTTTGTATTTCGCCCAATATGTTTTAATAGGAGAGCAGCAACATGTAGGTAATTCAGTCCACAAAGATTTCAAAGTCCAACCCGACGTGTTTCATCATGACTTCTTCAGGGGCAAAGGACTCGAGTCAAACGGCAGCGTAATTTTGACGGCAACTCTGTTATTCAAATACCTTGCCTCAGTGGGCGTGGTCCGCACACCGCGGCCTGCTGGTACTTGGAGTGCTGTCATCTTCCTCCAGTGAGTTACTTGCCACTGACTCGAAAAATAGTTTCATTCTTTTCCCAGTGGAACGTGGCTCCAATTACTGTCCAGGCCACAGCTGAAGTCTCTTAAAAAATGGCACCAGCGCCTTACGCTAATCCGCCGGTTGACGGTTTAGCAGGGTTACTGACACCAGCGCCTTACGCTGATCCACCAGATGACGATGAGGTGGGTCCTGGAAACAGCACCGGAGCGTCTTCCGCGGCTCAGGCCAGCCGCCCAACATCCAGCCAAAAGGGTTGCCTGTTATGGAAGACACCACACCACTGGTTTGTATTTCGCCCAATATGTTTTAGGTTTAAAGTGTAGTGTAGTTCCTATTTAACCTATAGGCCCTGCGCATTGGAATAACATAAACAGCAGTGTAGGCATAGAAGTGCGGTCTTCTAGGTCTCTACTGACTATGTTAGACTTAATTGGGTTTGTACCAGCTAGCTCAGAGGTCACTGGAAACTTTCTTGACTGAATAGGAAGTGATCAGCTTCCCTGGCACAGACAAGAAGGGATTCAGTTTTCCAACAACCGCATTAACATGACAACTTTGCTCCTCAGAATAAGAGTCAATCTCTAGAGTCGTGTGAAACAATAGACAGCTATTTTACTCAGTCAGTTATGCAAGATTACTTTCCCCAGTATGCAGAGAATGGAGAGACCGGCGTTTTCAATAAAAGGTATTATTTATTGAACAGTCTTTCCTCTCATGCAGGAGAAATGAATTGCCACAATTGCAAGACTTGTTATTATAAAAAGTGCGTACAGTAAAAGGAGGATTGCGAAATAATACTGTAAAAGCATTGATATGGTTTCTTAGCCATATGATAGTTAAAATGAATAAAATATATACATTCATATATATATATTTGGCTAACGTACTCAACTGGTGCTTCTAGCTATGCCTACCCCAGTGTACCTGACCTAAGCCTAATACGTGGGAGGGAGTAAGTAGCAGTTTAAGTTAAGTTGGTTTTGCCAAGGGTTTGCTTTAAGAATTCTCTCTAAGGGTTTAGTCAGCACCGTACCTCTGGAATAGAATGTTGGAGGTCTGGTATCTCCTCTCAGGACTCGATATCCCAGTCACCCGCAAGGGTAGGCTGGAAACGCCGGAGCTGGATTTTCTCGGCAGGAGAAAAGACAGCGTCTTTCTCAGCGCGTCGAGGAGGAGGAGGGGCAGCGTCCGTGGGCTTCTCGCATCTGCTGGGCTCTGCAAGGGACATCTGTTCTGCTCCTATATTCACCACCACCGCTGTGTGTGCTTAAGGCAACGTTGGTATTATTTATACCTGAAAGGTGCCTTGTTTGACGTACGTTTTTGGACATAAGACTTCAATAAAGATGCCACTAAGAACTGGTTGTTCTTACAGTGCTCGTTAGAGTTCTATTACTAATCAAAACAAAGCAAGCGGGGCTTTCCCAGATTGCTGGTGGTTTTATCTGTTGAAAGAACTCGGTGTGTTATCAAGGAATCTTTAGGAAGTGGCTTCTGCTGTGTCATGTACTGTAATGAGCTGCAGAGACGAGTTACTGAAATATGGCTCTGATCGTTTATGTCATTATAGGGATACCTATTGATACCTATTGGTTATAGCCGTATAGGGGCATGAGGTCACAATATTGATCAGGGTCCTGGATAGAACACAACAAAAGCATTTTATTGAAAGAGTACAAAGAAAGAGAAAACATTCGAGCAGTGGTTACAGTGCTATGTGCCGTGGCACCAGTCCTAAAGGAGTGTGTAACATCCCCAGTCTCTTATAACAGGGCCCCCTTCGGCTTCGCTCTTGTATGCTCAGTCAAAGATCAAAATATAAAAATGGAGTTATCCCTCTGTACCCTTTCTACTTTTATTAAACTACTCCCCCAACTCCCTCACCCTCCCCTTCCCCTCCTAACCCTTCCCTACCCCATCCAGTGTCTTGCTTGCCTCCTGTTTCGTCTCCCTACCACCGCCCACCATCACCGACCATGCCCGGTCAGCTGACCGTTAAACAGTGTGATCCATCGGTGGTGTTAGTCTCAATAATCTTAGGTACCTTGGACAAGTGAGCTCTTTGAATTCCGTGGTTAGCAGTGCTTGGAATGGTTGCCACAGTTCCTCAAATTGTTCCACCTCCCCAGCCACCATGAGTGATAATTTTTCCATGCCCAGTACATGCCACAGTCTGTGCAGCCAACCCGTAGTGGAGGGGGTGACGGTCGTGCGCCAGTGTATTAGGATGTTTTGAACTGCTGAGCCCAGTGCTATAGCAATTTGCCTACCTCTACGGGATTTCAGTGGGTACATTAAACGGTTTGGAAGACCCAGCAGGATGTATGCAGGGAGGCGGGGCAGCTCTATTTCGAAGTGTGTATCGATCTCATCAATCACCTCTTTCCAGTAAGAATGTAGCAGCGGGCAGTCCCATAAAACATGTGTAAGTGTGCCTATCTGCCCACACGCCCTCCAACAGGTATTCTCAACGTGTCGATTCATCTCGTGCAGCCGTTCTGGGGTGTAATACCAATATGTGGACACCTTAGTAAGTGTTTCGGTAAGTCCTATGTGATATGCAGAATGCCGTGCACGATACGAAATCTGGTCCCACTCTTTATGGCTTAGCGTCCTGCCCAGTTCCCGGTTCCATCATTCTCTGCCAGGGTTATGAAAGTGGAAGGGGGGAGGCTGCAACAGTTTGTAGAGATCCGTGATTAGTTTCGCATCTGAAGTGCGCGTTACCAACCATCGTTCGTAGGGCAGCAGCTTCCTGTCAGCCGTCTCTCTCACCTGTGGCTGCAGCGCCCAATGCCGCACCTGCCAATAGCGCATCCTGTCTGTCTCGGACAACTGATAATCCTCCTTGAGCCTCCGAAAGGGGAGAATCCCTTCCGCATCATACATTTGGAAGAGCGCCCTACATCCGGCTGTTCGCCAGTGCGTGAAGGCTCCTGGCTCCGTCCCTGGCGTAAAGTCTGGGTTGTCCACTAATGGTGTGAACGGTGAGGGGAACGTGGTGAGGTCGTGGACCTTGTTGGTGGCATCCCATACCTTCAACGGGACCCGTGTGACATAGGACGCGTAAAGGTTAGGAGGGCGGTGTGCCCTACGCAGGAAGGGCACCTCCTGTAAGGGACGGCCCGCAACCGCTTGGTCCTGGAATAGCCAGTGCTTGTCCAACTCCCACTTGCTCCACTCCACCAGGCACCGTAGCTGCGTTGCTTGGAAATATTTGTGTAAATCCGGAATACCTAGTCCCCCCGCCTCAGGTGCTAGCGTAGAGAGAACTCTCTTCATCCTCGGCTTGCGGCCTTGCCAGATGAAGCGGGCTAGGTCCGCTTGTGTCTGTTGGATCCGCCCCTTAGGTGGTTGGAGGGGCAGTGCCTTTAACAGGTACAGAACCTGGGGTAGGATCGTCATCTTAACCGCCGCTATCCTGCCAAGCCAGGATATCATGCTCTTGCCCCATCTCCCCAGTTCCTCTTTGATCTTCTTACCCAGAGCATAATTGGCGGTCACCATTGCCGGCAACGTGGGCGCTAGCAGGATACCCAGGTACGGTACCTGATGCGACGACCAATGCATGGGGAAGAGCCCCTGCAACTCCGATCTCGTGGCAGCTGGTAGGGAGACATCCAGTGCAACTGACTTTCCCATGTTCATTCTAAATCCTGCCACCGTCGAGAAAGCCTCTAATTCTCTGATGCACGCGGGGAGTGCCCGTTTCAGGTCTTCTAGGGTCAGTATCACATCGCCCGCATAAAGGCTGACTGTATGGACATATCCTCCCATCCTTACTCCGGTCGCTCCTGGGTTCTGGCGTATTCTCTGGGCGAACGGCTCCATATACAGAGCGAAGAGTAGCGGGGATAACGGACAGCCCTGTCTGGTGCTTCTCTCGATAGTGAACCTCTGGGAGCTACAACCGTTCACCCGTACCACCGCTGATGGGAACCTATAGCAGTTGAACACTAAAGAGCGAAATTTCTCTCCTATACCCATTTTCTCCAACACCTGTTCTAAATAAGGCCAGTGCACCCGGTCAAACGCCTTCTCAGCATCGACTGATAACAGCATTCTCTCCCCAGGAATCCGGGAGGCCTTCTCCAAGATGTGTACCACTCTTTTGGTGTTATCCACCGTTTGCCTCCCAGGCACAAAGCCGGCCTGGTCGGGTTCCACCAGTCCCGGCAGGTGGAGCGCACGTCTAGCTGCGAGAATCCCCGTGCACAGTTTGAGGTCGACATTCAGGAGGGAGATCGGTCGATACGAACTGCATTGGGTTCGGTCCTTTCCCGGTTTTGGTATGACCGACACTGTGGCTTGTACGAGATCAGGCGGAATAGCTCCCGGGGTTGAAAACGAGTTAAAGAGTCTAGCGAGAATGGGTGCCAGCGTGGCACTGAACGTTTTATAAAAGAGTGTTGTATAGCCGTCTAAGCCTGGGGCCTTCCCGTGCTTGAGTCTGGAGATGGCTGCAATCACCTCCTCGACCCGAATCTCTCTTTCTAAATACTCTGCTTGCGTCGGTGCCAGAGATGAAAGGGTGACCGCATTCAAATAGTCCTCTGTTTCTCGCGTCGCTGGATGGTCCCCTGCGTACAACTCGGCATAGAATCGACGGAAGGCCTCTGCTATCTGGGCATCGTCTGTAACCGTCACTCCATCACTAACCATGATCTCTTTTACCCGGTGACGTTGGTGTGTCACTCTGAGTTTGTTCGCTAGGAGTCGACCACATCTATCGCCTCCCGTATAATACGCGTGCTTCAGACGTAGCGCCGCGTATTCCGCCCTGTCCATGTCTAATGCCGACAGGAGTTTTCTCGCTGCCTTCAATTGCCTCCAGATCCTAGGGGCCCCTGTGCGGTGATGTACCTGTTCAAGTTCCCGGACCTTTTGCGTGAGTTCATCTCGCTTTTGCCGCCGTTCCCTTTTCTCTGCCGATGAGATTGCAATTAATTCTCCTCTCAGGACTGCCTTAAGTGCTGCCCACTGGATCGCCAGCGAGGTGTCAGCGTTGTCGTTGTGAGACTGGTATTCCCTGATCGACTCTATAATGTGTTTCACCACACTTTTTTTGTGCAGGAGAGTGTCTCTGAGACGCCATACCCCGCGAGTAGCCTGAACCGGTGGCAGAGTGAAGACCCCCGAGACCGGCGCGTGGACCGACAGGGAAAGGACTCCAATCTCAGACGCCGTAGCCAGGTCGCGAACCGGTCCGGTGACCATAATATGGTCTAGTCTTGCGTATGTCTTGTGTGCATGTGAGTAGTAAGAGTAGTCCCTATCTGTGGGGTGAAGTCGGCGCCAAAGATCGTGGAGATCCAGGTCTGCCAATTGGGTCTTCCCTGCCTGCGACAGTGATGTCATTTGAGATGTCATCAGTGATGTCATCAGTGATGTCCCTGACCATGTCATGAATGATGTAATATGTGACATCATCAGCAGTGGATTGCAGGTGCGCGATATATAGTTAGTGCAACTAACTATATATGCGAATTTCAATGGTTTTGTGCGAGTAAAATAAGGTTTTGTAAATGCTAATCCCTAACTATATATGGTCTATAACCTATGGTTTTTTCAGTGAATTTTCAAGGTTTTGTAAATGCTAATTCCTAACTATATATGGTCTATAACCTATGGTTTTTTCAGTGAATTTCAATGGTTTTTTAATAGCAAATATCAAAAGCTGTAAAATGTATTCTTCTTTTAAATGAAAAATATATTTTATATGTTTTAATTATAATTGTTTTATGCATCTGCCAAACCCTGACCTCTTAATAGTGCTCTGTGGTGGAAATGATTTTGGGACTATGACTGGGGTTGGTCTGCAAATGCTTTTAAAGGACACCTTTCATCAATTGATGACACTTTTTCCCCAAACTGCCTTTGTATATTCCAATATATGCCAAAGACAGAAATGGAACTGGTCTAACCAATTTTGTCCACAATTTGAGAAAGCACAGAAACATGTGAATAAATCTTTTTCTGCGTACATGAGAGACTTTAGAATGGGTTCAATATACAACAATAACTTGCATTACAACATGCAAGACATCTACAGAGGAGATGGTGTGCACTTCTCAGATGAGGGGAATAGAATATTCCTCCTGAATTTAAAACTGTGCATTGGAACTTACTTGTAGGTACCTAAATCAGCCACAGAACCCAATTGCTCTTTTCAGAGCTACCCTACCTCTGATCATTCTAAACGTTAATCTTTTTCTGACTTTTTTCACTATTTTTCATCAAAGTACGCTCCCTGGTTCGCTTACCGGTGCGCAGACCGGGCGCTCCCCCGCGACATTTTTAATTTTTTTTTTTTTTTGCCTATATGAGCGTCCTAAGCCCCCCCTCAAAAAACCTAGAGGGTCACAAAGTGTCTACCGTGCCCCCTTCTACCCATTCCGAACATTGTTTCCCCTCCATCTTGTGTCTCAATTCTACCGATACACAAAATGGAGGACTCCCGTAAAGCTGCCGGTTCGCGTGTGGTGCGCGCACCGGTGAGCGTTCGCTAAAAAAAGGTAGGAAAGTAATTTACAGAAAAAACACTGGAGACACTTTCATTAAATATAGAATAGGCCCTACTACATAGCAGTCCCTACCATTTACCCAAATTTGATGGAATTCCATTGAGAAAATTATGCTGTAGGACTGACTAAATATCCTGAGGCAAATTACATGACAGAAACACATATGAAGTGTTAGAATTGACAACCAATTAAAATGTTACTTTCATTTTCTACTATTATTTCATGACATTTGATTGGTTATGTACCTGAATGTATATAAAGAAAGAGAGAGAAACACAGCCATTTTGACTACTACTTCCTGAAGTACATTTCAAGAGCATTTTGACTGTGAACTTTAACTTCTTTTTCAAAGGTAAGATATAATTTAAAAAATTTGAAAGGAGAACTATGTTATGCACTTTAAATTAAATAAGGAAAACGTTTTCAGATAGTTACATACTGTCCCTCTATAAGAGTTAGTCATTGAGAAAGACTTAATTATTTAAATTATTGATTGAGTTAGGCTTCTGTGATATAATTATGAATTTACTTAGGCTTCATCACAGGCACTTTTTAATAGTTGTACTTCCTGCCTGAAACCATGCACTGCCCAAAGATTACTTCACTGTTAAAAACTCACAAACACCTGTGTGAACTTAAACCCAACAGTGCCCTATCTCCACTGATATATTTTTTTAATGCAATTTACAGCAAAAAAATGGAAGCACAACAGAAAGAAAATAATATTTCCTTTCAAATTAAGATTGAAAACAATCCAAAGGAAGAAAATGAAGAAATTGACTTTTTGGATGACACATTAGACGAAGAATTAATTAAATGTGCTGAAGAATGTGAATGTGATTCTTGGAATGAAAAGGAGGACATTCCTGATGATTTAATGCTACAAATTCTCTTAGATTATGAAAAATCAGAACAATAAATTTAAATTTTAAAAGTTAAAATTGTTTGAGACATTATTCTTTTTAATATGAAA